>NC_044392.1:80965999-83774333 GCF_006542625.1 Nomascus leucogenys
CGACACATATTACTTGGAATCTTCTCTAGGGGAGATCCCAGACATGTTTTTTAAGTAACTCAGACATTCCCTCCAGCACGTACTAAAAGGTCTGTGGTGCTGGATGTGTGGATTTTGCCAGGCTGGTGCCACAGACCTCAAGTAGAGCATCTCACGGGGCCATACCCTAGGGGTTTTCAGTTCCTTGGTATGAGGGAAAGCGATTTGGATATGCAGAGTACAGGACGTATGTGTATAAACATGTAACCACTGTGTAAAATCAGAGTCATTAAAAAATGCTTAGCAAGGGTCCACAAATGCACAGCACTCTGCTGGGTGCTGAAGGTGTGGAGTGGCGAATAAGACTCAATCTAGGTCCCAGGCGTGGTGGGCTGGAATGCCATGCAGTTAACCAGATATCTCTGCACACCCACTGTCAGCCCAATTTTGAAGCAGCAATTACAAGCGTGATGAGCAATAAGATGGAAAGTTCCAGGTGCTGTCAGAGAGCTTGGGTAAGGGGAGGCAGTGAAGGCCTCTCTGTGGACGTGAAGGATAGGCAGGAGTGGGCCAGGTGTTGGCGGGGGAGGGACAGGGAGGGCTTCCAAGGAGAAAAGCTCACCAGGCGAGAACAATATGTGTTAAAAACAAACTAGTGTCAAGAGGGACATCTGGAGGAACTGAGAGATGCTTATATGGAAAGAAAACTGCTTCCTGGAAAAAAATCACATGATAATTTAGTCATATGGAATAGTTCTACTTTCTTAAAATAAGCCTGTTCTATACAATTTAAGACATAAAATGCACTAGTGTTTGATAATAGATTTATGCTTTAATATTCTGCTAAATTTATATATAAACATGCATAAGGTTCAAGTGTTTCAGAAATTAAGTGCTAAAACTGAAAATGTGTACTAGAGAGAAGCGTATAGATGACTGGAAGGTTATTTTAGTGCGAGCTGATGTGGCCCCAGTTCTCCATCTCAGGACAGAGTCTCTCATTTCCCCAGATGCTGGAGTGGTGCCTACTGAGGGCTCACAGCCAGGACACCCCAGGCGTTGCCTTCTTCTGAGGGGAGCTGCCCACCCACAGTATACCCCTCCTGATGACTGGCTGATGCAGAGCTATCAAGGCCTGGCTCCCTGGCCTCAATCTCAGACAACTGTGAGAAGCCATCCCAGCATCAGGGCTCCCGGTGGGGTGGGCTAAGGCGTCTGTGACAACTGCACTGCAGTTCAACTTCCCCTCTGCCTAGTGCTACTCCTCTCACAGCATGTCAGATCTGGTTGGTCCCAAACATATGATGGTTCAACTTACGATTTTTAGACTTCTTGACGGTGCAAAAACTATCTACATTCAGTAGAACCTGTAATTCCAGTATCCATACAACTTTTCTGTTTCTCACTTTCAGTACAGTATTTAATAAACTACATGAGATACTCAACACTTTATTATAGAATAGGCTTTGTACTAGATGATTTTGTCCAACTCTAGGCTAATGTGAGTGTTCTGAGTACAGTTAAGGGAGACAAGGCTAAGCTATGGTGTTCAGTAGGTTAGGTGCATTTTCAACTTAAGGTATTTTCAACTCACAGTAGGTTTATAGGGACATAACCCCATAAGTCCAGATCATCTGTATTGTTTTCTAGAGCATTCCCCAATAAACTGCCTACATGAAAATCTCTGCCTCAGAATGTGTTTCCTGGGGTATTTGACCCCAGAAAATACAGTGTACAGCAGATAAACCCTGTGTTAGTGTCCTAGTGATACAGAAAGGAAGAGCATGGTCCCTTTAAATGATAGGGAAGTGGGGAAGGGAAGTGCTGGGTAGAGGAGGGTGTGGTCCCTGGCTACAACTCCACCCCCACGGACCTAAGTGAGGTCAGGCATTGTTTTTTTCCTGCCCAAATGTTGCATTTCCCAAGACCACCCTGGCCTGCCATGCCCCCATCCTATGCCTATAAAAACCCTGAGACCCTAGCAGGCAGACACACAGATGGCTGGACTTTGAGAGGAGCAGATCGGTGGAGGAAGACACAAGTGGCTCGACGTCAAGAGGACATCGAGGGAAGTATGCTGGCAGAAGAGGACATGACAGATGCCGGCATGCCAGCAGCCCATCGACCAGCACTGGAAGAAGGCAGAGTTTGGCTGGGGCAGTTGGAGGAGAGCCCTGGCAGCTGAGTAGCCTGACTCCATCCCTTTTTGGCTTCCCCCATCTGCTGAGAGCTATCTCCACTCAATAAAACCTTGCACTCATTCTCCAAGCCCATGTGTGATCCAATTCTTCTGGTACACCAAGGCAAGAACCCAGGATACAGAAAGCCCTCTGTCCTTGCAACAGGGTAGAGGGTCTAATTGAACTGGTTAACACAAGCCGCCTATAGACAGCAAAACTAAAAGAGCACCCTGTAACACACGCCCACTGGGGCTTCAGGAGCTGTAAACATCAACCCCTCAACACTGCCATGGGGTCGGAGCCCTACGACCTGCCCGTCTGTGTGCTCCCCTAGAGGTTTGAGCAGTGGGGTACTAAGGAAGCGAGCCACTCCCCCGTCACACGCCCTGTGAGGGGGACAAAGGAATTTCCCATTTCACTAGGGCTGCTGTAAAAAATTTATCACAAACTTGATGGCTGAAAACAATAGAAATTTATTCTCTCCCAATTCTGGAGGCCAAAAGCCTCACATCAAAGTGTCAGTGGGGATACACTCCCTCTGGAGGGTCGAGGGGAGAATCCTTCCTTGCCTCTCCCAGCTTCTGGTGGCTCCAGGCGTTCCTTGGTCTATGGCAGCATCACTTCAATCCTGCCTTGGTCTTTGCATGGCTTTCTCCCCTGTGTCTGTTTCTTGCCCCGTCTCTTCTCTTATAAGGACTTGCCATTGGATTTAGGACCCACCCAAATCCAGGATGTTCTCATCTTGAAATTCTTAACTTCATTACATCTGCAAAGACTGTTTTTCCAAATAAGATTATAATTACAGGTTTCAAAATGATGTGTCTTTTGTGGGGGCCACTATTCAACCTGCTACGTACACCAACGTATTAAAGTGATTATATCCCAGGGTGGGAATGGGATTTATAGGTAACTTTAATTTTCTTCTTTGTACTATTTTGCTTATTCCAAATTTTGTACAGAAGGCATGTATAACTTCTGTAATGGTAATTTTTTTGAGTTGATGGTTTGACCTAAAGTGTGCAGTCTGGATTAAAAGGTACCTGCCTCGTGAGTGGAGGGCAAGAGGTAATGGCCACAGATAGGCTGAAGGACTCTCCCATTACAAAACGACTGGATCCCAAATTCTTGAATAACGTCCAATTTTTAATACATTGCCGAGCTTACAAGAAGTATGGTGTATCCCTAGGTTCTCTCCCAGTCTTTTCTGACCCAAATTCAAGAGTTGAAACTAAACCTGGGTAAAGCAGTAAATAACCAAGAGTGAAAGTTGACCTGAGAGTAAGTGCCTATCTAGGAGCTAGTCCAGAAGAAAAAGCCTTGGGCTAGAGGTAAGGTAAGGCTGCCACATTAAATCCAGGGACCTCTTAAGGGGGTTATATGGTTCCAAATTAATGCATCATCTGGATCTAGACAGAAGCAAATGCAAACTCCTTCTGCAGGGAAGCATCCCCACTTTAGGGCCATAGTTCCACAGATTAAGACCATGACAACGCAAGCTTACAATGAAAGATCGCCAAGCGCACAAGGAACAAAGCCACCATGCACAAGAGTCAATGGAAGGAACAGAAAACAGATTAAAAATTATTAGATAAATAAAAGTTCTGCAAGGATTTCTACAAATCAAAAAGAAAAAGACAACCCAAGAGAAAAGATGAAAGGAGTCATAAAACAGGCATTTCACAAAAGAAAAAACACCAATGTTTGACAAACATGTAGAAAGATGCTCGGCCTCGTTAGTAAAGGAAGTACAGGCTGTTGATGAATACAAAATCAATATACAAAAATTAATTGTAGTCACCACCTGTGGGCAGAAATTTAGTGGTTTGTTTTTTTTTTAAAAAGACACTACTGTAAAGCAATAAAAGTAGTGTATTTTGTAGAATCTAAGACACCATCAGTGATATGATGAACCATGACTTTATGCACTCTAAGAAAGGAAAAAGACTGCCAATTATAATTGCAAGATGCCATCAACTATAAGACACAATCCAGATTGTGGGCAAAAGTATGAGAGCTATGTGGAGAAAAGTATAACTTTATTTAAAGGTACTAAAGAAGGCCTAAAAGTCAAGAAGTAATCTGAGTTCGTAGACAGGAAAACTCCCTATCACAATGACATCAGCTTTCCCTAAAATAATTAATTAAAGCAGTTAGGCCAATGCAATTCCCCTCACAATCCCAACAGAATTTTTTTTTTGAGACATATGACAAGATAATTCCAAATTTAGGTGGGCTGAAAAGTATTAAGAATAGCTAATAGGCCAGGAACGGTGGCTCAGGCCTGTAATCCTGACACTTTGGAAGACCAAGGTGGGAGGATTGCTTGAACCCAGAAGTTTGAGACCAGCCTTGGCAACATAATGAGACCCTGTCTCTCTCTCTCAAAAAAAAAATTATTTAAATTGGCCGGGCATGGTGGTATACACTTGTGGTCTCAGCTACACAGGAGGCTGAGGTGGGAGAACCGCTGGAGCCTAGGAGGTTAAGGCTGCATTGAGCTGCGTTCGCCACTGCACTCCAGCCTGGGCAACTGAGTGAGACACTGCCTCAAAAAAAAAAAAAAAAAAAAAAAAAAAAAAAAAAAAAAAGAGCTAATAACCTCTGAAGAAGAAGAACAAGGAAGAGGGAATTTCTCTACCAGATATTATTGACTTATTATATAGTGGTGATTAAGATAAAATGTACTGATGCCAGAATGGAAAAACTGGCCAATGGAACGAATAGAGAGCCCAGAAATAGACCTGCCAAATATGGAATCTTGATATAAGACAGAAGTGAAGCTGCAGATTCCTGGAAAAAGAACGGGCTAGTAAATAAGTAATGATAATTGGTGGTTAATATGGCAAAAAATTAGATCCCTACTTCACCTCTACCCAAATATCAACTCTTAGTGGATTAATGATTTCAATGTGAAAGACAAAACTTTAAAGCTTTTAGAGAGAATACTGAAGAATATCTTTATGGCTTCAGAATACAAAAAATTCATTCATCTAGACACAGATAGCATTAATCATAAAAGATTAATAAATTAAGCTATGTTAAAATTAATATACCACAAAGAAATAGAAAAGACAAACCCCGAACTGGGAGACACACAACAGGATCAATATAGGATTTGTTTCCAGAATATGTAAATTCCAGAAAGAAATAGACAAACAACCCAAGAGAAAAGATGAACAAGAGACATAAGCAGGCATTTCACAAAAGAAGAAACACAAATATGTGATAAATATATGGAAAGATGCTCGGCCTCATTAGCAAAGGAAGTACAGGCAGGCTGGGCCATTTCAAGGCCCTCACAGGCCCTACATAATGCTTATTTCTGGAAGCCTAATCTTATAATATTTCACATACCATCATGCATCCACATCCCACATGAAATTTGTTCATTCAGTATATATTTTTGAGTGCCTACTGGTGCCAGGAAATGTTATATGTGCTTGGGATGTGTTGCTGAACAAAGGAGACGGGGTCTCTGCCCCTGTGAGCTTACATGTAAGTGGGACATAGACAATGAAGAACTGTGTAGAGGTGTAGTGGGAAGCAACAAGTGCTGTGCGCTACGAAAGACAAAGCAGAGCAGGGTGAGGAGAAGTAGGTGGCAGGGACAGAGGCTCTTGGTGGGTGGGACTTACCCCACGGGTGCTCACAGCATTTCCCTCACTCATCAGTTCCCTTGGACCCTTCCGTCAGGCAGTTTCTTCCTGGGATTTCAGCTAAGAATGGTTTAGAGGGCTAATGCACTCAGGGGTCTTTATGGGTAGGTGGGTGGAAGTGGAGAGAAACCCTTGAGGACACCTCCACCAGCCCCATCCTATTCAGATACCAGTGGCAGGTCAGGGGTAGGAAGGACATTGCATCGGCTTCCCGCCATCTTCTCCAGCACCTCCCTCTCCTGTGGCCCATCCCAGAGAAGGGGCCCACCTCTCCAAGACCCATTAGATGGGACGTTTCCCAGACGAGAGTCCTTGGACACCAGGCTGGGTGGCAGGAGGGGAGCCAGGTAGCTCAGACTGGACAGCCAGTCATCCCTGTAGACACAGGCTCACAGTGCTGCAGGAAGCAGGCATTTTCTGCAATGTGATCCTTTGATGCACCCTCTTGCACTAGAAAGAATCTACAGCAGCTTTCTGAACTCTGCAGGCACCACTTACATGTACAAATTTGGTGGCATCTATTCCTTGGGAGTTATAACAGTCCAACAAACAAGGGCTCCTGTGTGTGAAGGCCCAAAGATAGGGCTGCCCCAGCAGCAGAAACAGACCAGGAAGGCACTGCAGGCCAGTAATGGACACAGCCTTTCAGAATTCCACTCACAATAGGACTGGTGTGATGGTGGCCCTGTCTTTACCAATGTCCCCACCTGAAAGGCTGGACATGGACCCCGAGCCACCAGCTCTGGCATCCTAACTCTGGGGGCCTTGGTTCCCCTCTGTGGGGCTCCCCTCTGTGGCTCCCCTTGTTTTCACTTTGGCTAAGCTGCCCAAGCACAGGCTGCAGCTCAGTGGGATTAGTGCTCAGCCCTCCTTAATCACTTTGTTGCCCCCCAACCTGCTCATCAAAAGTTCCTCCTGCCCTGGACAGAGGATCAGTTCATTTCTTCCAGGTCTGCAGAGACAAAGGCACTGCTATGTGGTCCCCAGAGGGAGGTGGCCAAGTGGCTTCTCTTTCATAATGGAATTCGACATCTCCCTGTAATTAGAGACCACACAGGATGGGAAAATAAGAGCAGGGTAGCCCTCCTAGCGTGAAAACCCATCCGCCTTTACCAAGAGAACCGCCGAGAGGCCCTGCATTCCAGTCCCAGCTGTTTTAAACTCCTGGCCTCCTTCAGTGGTTATCACAGCCTCTTTTTCCTTTGCCTGCCTCCTAGATCAGATTCAAGGTCCTGTCTCTGAGATAAGGTTCATGTCTCGGGACCATTCAGTCCCCAAGAACAACCTCCCAAGGCTTGTTGTTCCTGAGGCTTCTGTGGCAGAGAAAGACATTTAACAAAGGTGTTGAGGGGGTGGAAATCAAACAAACTAAAACCAAGCGGAAAGTCAGAATCCATCCTTAAAGAGATGTGCTCTTCCCAGGAGACTCTCCCAGGGAACTGGTGGAAAAGACCGGGCCTGAGGACCCTGGAGCGAGGAGTCAATGGAGGATGCTGAAGGTTGAGAGGGGCACAGTGCGCAACTACCGTCATCAGCAAAAGCAGCTTCCATCCTGGTGGGGAGGGAGCAGCCAGACCATTCCAGCACATCGCTCCTTTGAATGCTGGGTGCCCACGCCCAGATGGCCTTTCCCTAAAGGAATGCAAGCCTGTCACCATGCAGGGTATCTGTTTGCCTCCATGCCAACAGGGCAGCTCGGCCAGAGGACACTGGAGTGTGTTTTTCTATTTCGAATCTCCCTGCAAACCACTTTCCTCTCTAAGATGTGTACTCCTGCTAGGAGCATCAGGTTTCCAGAAGGACCTTATTCTTGGGGCCAAGTCGGTGTTTCAGGGAAAATTGTTTTTTTCCAGCTACACCTCTGGGACTGCCCCTGGAGCTGGGGTCTATTGGTTCCTTTCTTTGTTCCAGGCATTTTGAGGTCTTGCCTGAGAGCTTAGAGATCTGCCCAAGCCTCTAATCACGGCTGCTTCTTTGTTCTTCAGGCAGTGACCTTTACTGACATCATCTCAACCCCCATCTATTTGAATCTCCCATTCTTTTTTCCTCTTTCTGGGTTAGAGTGAAGGATTTTACTCTCAGGGGCCTAATCCTGTCGCTCTTGTGTGACTAATTCCCTCCCCTCCCCCTCGGCCTCTGCAAAGAGGAAGGGGCCTGTTCGCCCCACTAGAGGGTCTGCGGCCCTTGTCGGCAATCAAAGCACAAACATATTCCTCCGGGTGATTTCCTGCCCTGAGAGCCCAGCCCGGAACACAAGCCTCCTCTGTTCCCTCACAGCCCACCAGTCCCTGGGACTGGGACTTAGGCGAGAGGATTCATGATATAGAAAGTAATAAGTCACCCTTCCAACCTGGCAACGTCTGGTGTGAAAGCAAGTTGTATTGTTGTTCAGACAATGGCTCCCAGGAGGAGAAATAGCATCCTTCAGAGCCCCACAGTCCTCTAGTGGCTGCCTGCGGCTTAGAGTATGCAGAGGTGACCCAGAGCAGGACGGAGGCCTTAGTATCCCCAAGGCACCCCATGGACCACGGCGGGTCAGCTGTGGCTGCCTGATTTCTGAAGTTAAAAAGCACATAATTATGGTATTGTTTGACTGCCAAGAATTCTGGGTTAATCTCAGTTTTATTTTGACTGTTACCTAAAATAGTAGCCTGTCCCCAAGGACGCAGTAAAGGCCAAGAAGCCAAAAACAGAAAGGCAGGCCTGAGCTCTAGGAGGCCCTCACTCGGGAGTTCTGGAGAGGCTTATGAGTGCGTGGGATCTGGTACCGGGAGCCAGGTCACCCCCAGGCCCTCCGTTCCATAGGCCTGTACTTAGCCACCGGCCATGGCCGCCCCTCCCCCATGGGACCTAGTTGAGGCTGTGGAGAGCTGCAGGATGGCCAGTCCCCCCACACCCATTGTCCCCCGATGCACTCAGGACAGTCCCTGAGACAGTGTGGAGGTCTGCTTCTGTGATTTGGGAGACAATAATAGTAGTTGTCATTACTGAGTGCTTGTGATGCACCAGCCACTGATCTAAGTGCTCCTGCATATGGTAATTCCTTTAGTCCTCACAGCCAGTAGGCACTCTGGCAATCTTCTAACCTGGCCAGAGCCACATGGCTAGCAGGCAGTGGAAACAGAATTTGGACCTGAGGAATCCTTGCTCCAGAGGCCACCTCCCCTGCTTTGTCACATGGCCTCTCAGGAGGTGAGCAGTGGCAGAACTTAAAGGCTCAGAAAGAACAGCTCCCATTGGAATCAGTGAGAGGCATCAGTTCCTAAGTGGAGGCCATGAGAACGGGCTTGGTGAGGGGTCGTTCTCCTTCTTGGAGCACAGATAGAAGATGTGCCTCAAGCATTCTCCATCATACTTAGGTCAGCAAACATTTACCAAGGGTTCCAGTCTGTTCTAGAGGTCTCCTGGCCACTGGGCCCTGGATCTCTAAGAAAAGTTCCATTGCATTCCCAGGAGAATAACAATACAAAGTCATGTGTGCTCTTAGGAATGCTTCCTGCATGCAGTCAGGGAGGGCTTCCCTGGGGAGGGGACATTTGAGTTAGATCCTAAGGGATGCCAGGATCCTTCTGGGTTGACAAGGTGGAGGTGAACTCTCTGGGCAGAGGGGACAACCTGGGCAAACCACTGCTGTATTCCACCAGGCTCAAGATGTTGTTCTTGAAGATTCTGTTCCCAAGGATTCTGAGCCATTGGGCCCTGGGCTCCAGTCTGCAGGGCATGGCAGGAACTGAGTAACTGTCCTCTCCCAGCTACTACTAATCCCCGCCATGCTGACTTCAGAAGAACCTTTCCTACCCTTCCTTCCTGCCCCACCTAGATGCCACCCTTCCAGTCTGAGGCATCCCTGAACTTCTAAAGTGCCCAGAGCTGCCAATCTAGCTGCTGCCAGTGGCCGCTATTCCAGCGGTGCTCCCAGGGTCAGCCTCGCCTCGGCCAGAAGCACCTGCGGAGCTGGCTCAGGCTCGCCCTGCTGCCCAACACCCTGATGCACTCCCAACCCTGCTCCACTCCAGCCACCTCCTGCCCTGCTAACGGCAGGGCAGGCAGACACCATGAGAGCACAGGGCCTGGGGGTTCCGGCAGCTTCTTCATTCTTCTCCCCTCCCCACAAGTGAGAAAAAGATACAAGGAAGGCCAAACAGCCAGGCCCTCAGGCCCAGGGTGTGTAGGGGCGGGTGGGTCTGTGTTCCTCTAGCTCCTCGGAGCATCCTCCTCCTTTCTACCTTTTGTTTGTAGTTGTTCATTTATTTTAACAAAAGTGGTTCTGAGTTTTTATTAGGAAAAAACAAACACACAAGGAACAAAGGCAGTAGGAGTTTTAAGTCTTGGCCTGTGGAGGAGGCAATCGCAGCACCCGAGCATCGACCCAACTTCGCGTCTCCATCAGGCGCTGTGGTCTGGGAAGGCAAGTGGCCATGTAAGGCACCACCGTCCAGGGAGACCAAGGTCTGGAGGCAGAAGCCCCTCTACTGAGTGCTCCTGCAGGCCCCTGTATCAGCAGTGAAGAAGGAGACTCCAAAGTTAGGTCCTGTTGTGCGCAAGAGCACACAGCCAGGAAAGAGTGGCACCAGCCTCCAGAGTCCAGGATCTTTCTTTCTGAAGTATCTCACAATTTCAACTTGCCCTCTTTGTCTTAACACTTTTTTCTTAAAGCCTCCAGAGGAAACCTTCATTCCGAGATGCGATGTGCAGGGGAAGCTGCACGTCCACAGAGCTGAGGCCCCAGGCAACCCAGAGCATCCTAAAACCCTGTGGAACTTCCGGGGAGAAACAGGTGGAAGGAGAGTCCTTCCCAAGGAAGTGAGGCATGGCCAGCTGGCAGCCACCACCTCATTTCTTTGAGAGCTTCAGAAATCCCAGTCCTTTGCTTGACTAGGATTTTTATAAGAAAGACCCACGGGTTTACTCTACAACATACCAGTGCCCAGGAAAATTACATGAGCCCAGAAGTTCAAGGCAATAGTGCACTATGATTATACCTGTGAATATAGCCACTGCACTCCAGCATGGGCAACATAATGAGATTCTGTCTCTAAAATAAAAAACTGTAAAATTCAACTTTGAGCAAATAATAAGGAACGTTCAAATCTTCATGCATCAAGGGACCCAATTCCTCTTCCCAGAAGGATCAGAGATTCTCTCTCCATCAGAATTGCCATAAACATGAACATCATGAAACACTTGCTGATTGTCTATGTACAGGTTCAAAGGACTTCTCCACTGCAGTTCAGCATTTATCACCAGTGCTTAGCTCATTAAACTAATTACGTGCCTGCATTTCCACATTGAAAGTTTAAATATAGAGGCTGGGCGGGGTGGCTGACGCCTGTAATCCCAGCACTTTGGGAGGCCGAGGCGGGCAGATCAGAAGGTCAGGAGATTGAGACCATCCTGTCTAACACGGTGAAACCCCGTCTCTACTAAAAAATACAAAAAAATTAGCCGGCCGTTGTGGCAGGCGCCTGTAGTCCCAGCTACTTGGGAGGCTGAGGCAGGAGAATGGCGTGAACCCGGGAGGCAGAGGTTGCAGTGAGCCAAGATCGTGCCACTGCACTCCAGCCTGGCAACAGAGCGAGACTCCATCTCAAAAAACAAAAAAAAAAAACAACATGAAAGTTTAAATATAGAGACTAACTTACTCCTTTTTAATTTCTTCGTCAAAGCAAAAGCTGATGCAATAGAGGGCCCTCATACAACATGGAGCATCAACCATTTGCTAATGGCAGGGTCCCAGCTGGACCTTCCAAAGTAGTGGGCTCTGTGAGAACCTGGAGATGAGAGTGGGGTTTATTTGGAGGCTTCCCTTTTGCTCAGAAACGATTTTACAGAGGAAAAAGATAAACTAATAAACCTGCAACTCTATTGGTGGTCTGGGGAGGCAAGTGGCCATGTGAGGCACCATCATCCAGGAATCTATTGACATCTCTTTGAATATACTTCAGCTGGGCGTGGTGGCTCACACTTGTAATCCTAACACTTTGGGAGGCCGGGGTGGGCGGATTGCTTGAGTTCAGTAGTTCAAAACCAGCTTGAGCAACATAGGGAGACGCTATCTCTACAAAAAAAAAAAAAAAATACAAAAATTAGCTGAGTGTGGTGGTACATGCCTGTAGTCCCAGCTACATGGGAGGCTGAGATGGGAGGATTACTTGAGCCTGGGAGGTTGAGGCTGCAGTGAGCCGAGATCATGCTACCGCACTCCAGCATGGGTAACAGAGCCAAATCCCATCTCAAAACAAAACAAGAGAAAACAAAAAATGTACTTCAGATGGTTGTGAAAATTAGACAGCATTTACTTTATGGCCAAGCATCCTAGAGGGACTTTACATCAGTTCACTGAATCTTCATGACAGCCTTTTGCTGTAGCTATCATCTCCATTTTATAGTTGAGGAAATTGAGGCCCAGAGGTGTGAAGTAGTGCGCATGAGGCCACAGCTAGGATATGGCAGAGCCAGTAGTTAAGCCTGACCCCAGAATCCCTGCCCTTCTCCCATCATACTGCTGTGTCCTGGCCCAGCATCGCTCCTCACACTGCAGCCTCCCTCTGTACCACATGCCGGCGCTTTCTCACCCTGCTGCATTAGTACGCATTCTACCTTCATCTTTGGTGTCTAGTGGTTTCAGTCTTTCTAGGGAGTGTCTGATCATATGTATCAAAGTTTAGAAAACAACTTCTATCTTCCTTCGTTTTCTACCTGCCCAAATTCCATTTATTTTGCCAGACTCAGGCCAAATGACATGTTCTTTGACATGAAACTTCTCCTCATCCTCTGATTGGAATTCAGCATCTGCTACAAGAATACAGGAGTATGTTTAAATTTATTATTTTATTTTAAGAGCTGTGAACACAGGAAGTTTCCAGAGAAAGTCTTTAGACAGTTGGAAATATTAAATGTGACAAACAGAACCAACTGACAACCAAGTGAAGTGAACTTCAGGCTTCCCTGTCTTTTTAGAGTAATCTGCGAATGAACAGACAGAAAGTTCAACCCTCTGCCACCATGAATAAAAGAGATTTGCAACTGCTTTGATTTTGTTTTTAATATTAAGCTTAGACCCCTCCAAAAACGCAGGCCATACTCTCAGACTCTTATGCATCTTTTCCACAATGAGCAGCCCCAATAACAACCCTGCAAAGGAAACCATCCTGTCACCTGAAGACAGGAATCTGGTTGTGCATAGTTCTCTTATCTCCAATTTTTTTTTTTTTTTTTTGAGGTGGAGTCTCACTCTGTCCACTCCACTCTGCAGGCTGGAGTGCAGTGGCACGATTTCGGCTCACTGCAACCTCCATCTCCCTGGTTCAAGCAATTCCCCTACCTCAGCTTCCTGAGTAGCTGGGATTACAGGCGCACACCACCACGCCCGGCTAATTTTTTTGTATTTTTAGTAGAGACAGGGTTTCACCATGTTGGCCAGGATGGTCTTGAACTCCTGACCTCAGGCAATCTGCCCGCCTCGACCTGCCAAAGTGCTGGGATTACAGGCGTGAGCCACTGCGCCCAGCCTCTTATCTCCACTTCTTCCATGTAGCCCATGGCCTAAATGCAAAATCAACTAACTTTTGCTGCCTAACAAACTGCCCCCAAATTTAGTTGTTCAAGTCAGCAACAATTTATTTAATTCACAATTACAAACTCAGCAAATTTGGCTGGGCTCAGCTGGGCCTCCTTCTGGGCTGGGCTGGGTTCACTCATGTGTCTGTGATCAAGTAGCAAGTTGGCCGGGGACTGGTTGATCTGGGAGTACTCAGCTAGGATGACTCATCTCTGCTCCATGAGGTCTCTCATCCTTCAGCAGCCTAGCCTGGCCTTATTCACATGGCAGCAGCACAGATCTAAGAGTGTAAGTAGATATTGTGCAGTTTCTTGAGTTCTAGCTAAGAACCTCTACAACCTTGTAACCTCTGCATTCTGTTCATCAAAAGGCCAGCCCACATTCAAGGAGTAGAGAAATTGATTCCACCTGTTGATAGAACTGCAAAGTGTTGTGGCCCCAGTCTGTATCTACTGAGCCCATCTACAGCTTCCCCGCTCGTGCACCTGCGTCTCCCTACCTGAGTGCATGCTCTGCTTCTGAGAGCATGTCCACCTCCTGCATAAAGCAGACTAGAAGATCAGAGTGGTTGCCCTCCAGTCAGCCCTCAGCCAATGAGGAGGGGAGCTAATGGACAAATCCCACAAGTTCCTTTCCCTTAGATAATTTCAAGGTGCATTCTACACAGATTCTCCAAGGCGCTGTGGGAGATTGAACCCAAGTTTCCTATGGCGGTCACCTGCTCATGAGGCACCCTTTCTTGGCATTCCTCTTGGTTGTCTCAACGTCCCCTCTACCTTACCACACTCTGGGGATCAGCTCCCTCAAGTGATCTTGCACTACTTGAAACCAAATCCTTTTAGGGCCTGGTTTTGGGGAAATCTATGCTAAGACAGAGAGATAAGAGTTAGATCACCCTTGATCTCATAGGCCAAGCTAATGAGTTTGAATTTATCTTGTAGGTGATTGAGCTTCAGTGGGTTTTGAGCAGGAGAAATTGGTGTTTTACAAACAATATTAGTGGCAAAGTAGAAACTAATAACACCCAGTTCCGCTGACTTCAGGCCAGTGCTGTGACATCAACTGTATGCTATTGCTATTTTAGGCTTTGGATGTGAGAATATGCAGATCTTCTTTTAAAGTTCATTTATTTTTGAATAAGTAATACACACACGGTGCAAAATTAGAAAAGTGCAAAAGATCTTTTGTTAGAATCATTTTTCAACGCCAAAGGAGCATTTAAATAGCCATTGTGTTTTTAGAGTGTGTTAAGACATAGGGAGCTAGCTCTTGGCTCCTTCTGAGGCCACTCACTCCTGGTGGCATCTTGCACTCTCACTCCTGCAAACCATTCTGGGCCCTTCCAACACCCTGCAGCCCGCAAACCTCTGCTGGAAGGGCAGGAGAGAGATGCTGACATTTGTGGCCCAAAGAAAACTTGGCAGGGTTGGCGGATGCCATCCTTGCTCCCTGTCACCACAAATAATTGCAAGCTGGCTGAGCACTACTCAAATGCATTAAGGTTTGTGGCTTGTTCTGACAGAAATTGAAAAAGGGCAACGTCAAGGCCAAGCTTACAGCTTTTATCTCGGTTAGCTGGGGAGAGGAAGAGATAATGATTCACAACACTCCAGGTCTTCACATTTCTCCTGAAGAGCCACCATCTGTCTATAACGTGAGGGAAGAAGTGCTGTCAGGTTAATTGCCTTGCGTCAGCCAAACCGTCTGCATTTATTTAAATCAAGTCAAGTCCATAAATAGTTTCGAGTGTCTGCTGTGGGCCAGCTCTGAGCTCAGCTCTCTGGGGTACTCAAGTAAGTGTGAGCCACCAGCTGTGGCACCCTAAGAGGCAGGCTGGTGATTTGGCAGTTCTGGTAGCTTAGAACCAGGCATGTTCAGTAAGAATCCCAGCCCCATCATCAATCAGCTGAGAGATCTTGGGCAGCTGAGTTGATCTCTCCAGAACCTCCATTTCCTCACCTTTAAAATGGTCCTGCCTACTGCAAAGGGGTAGGTGAAAATCTCAAAGGCAATGCTTTGTTTCTGTCATCTTTCCTAGGAACTTACAACCTTTCCAGGGAAAAAAGGCAATTTTACTTTGTGAAAAGTTAAGAAAACATTTCTAAAAGATAATCAACAGTTCAAAACAAAAAAAGAAACAAGAAAAGAAAGTAGGTAAACACAAGGGGTGATGAACTGCCAGACATCAGTGTTTGCTCTAGAAGTTGAGCCAGGAAGAATAGCAGGGGGGAAGAACAAGGAGGTGTTCCTGGTTTGTAATTTTATTCCATTTTTGCCTAATACAAAATTGCAGTGCCTGGCACATGGTAGGCATGCAATAAATATTGTTGAATGAGTGTTCAAGTAAATAATAAATGAATGAATATTCTGTACAGGTTTTGTCACTGAACCTTAGGAAAGGTACCCAGAGGAGGGTACGCAGAGATAATGAACAGATGGAATGGGAGACTTTTATTTTCAAAAAATGCTTTTCCCGAGAAATCTTTCTGGTCTGTAAAGGCAGGAGTTGAAAATGGATATGACAGAAGCTTACAAAACTGCGAAAGTCGCGGATGAGACTATTATCATCTTTTTAGATTTTTAATTAATTTATAAATCTTCATCAAATATTATGTTGCTAGAAGTAGGTACAGGATAACCTTCGAACTATATGAAGTTTTAGGACATCTGAAAAAAAAAAAGAAAAGTGGTCTTAGTTGTGATTAGTATGTTAAAAGAATTTTTATCCCTTCACACTGGAGGCTGAAAATACAAGTAAAGCCAAGAGGGATTTGATGAATTCATGAAGGCTGATCTCAGGGTAAGTTGCTTCGGATTCCTCAGGGATTTTGAAGCTTATGTTCTGAAGGACTCCCATGTTAGAGACAGACTGCTGGGCTGTGGTGACCCTGGACCTAGCCTAGGAGCACATTTCTGTGGTTTTGTGTCCCTGGGAATATTTAATAAACCCCCACTATGTGCCAGGCAGTGTTCTAGGGGCCAAGAACACAGCAGTCAATAAGATGGCGTCCTAGACCTCCAGGACTGCTAACCTAGAGACAGAAGGAGATATGCGAAGAAATACATTTCAGTGTATTAAGTTCCATAATAAAAGTATGATGGGGCCGGGCGCGGTGGCTCATGCCTGTAATCCCAGCACTTTGGGAAGCCGAGGCGGGTGGATCACAAGGTCAGGAGATGGAGACCATCCAGGCTAACACGGTGAAACCATGTCTCTACTAAAAATACAAAAAATTAGCCAGATGTGGTTGTGGGCGCCTGTAGTCCCAGCTACTCAGGAGGCTGAAGCAGGAGAATGGCATGAACTCAGGAGGCGGAGCTTGCAGTGAGCTGAGATCGCACCACTGCACTCCAGCCTGGGCGACAGAGCGAGACTCCATCTCAAAAAAAAAAAAGTTGAATCTATAAAAATTGTCTTTCTTATTTTTTAAATGCCTCTCCCCCACCTGCATTTTAGAATTCCCATGTACTCAGAAAATGTTTGTGGAGGGATGGATGAATGAATGAATAAGTAAGTAAAAGAATGAATTTTTGCTTCCAGAAATGGGCATAATTTTCAAATAGAAATGTATTAACATTTGAAGGCTCACTACAGTCAAATTCACTAAGTAACAACTTTTAAGATTGATTTGTGTGAAAGTCCTGGAGGCTACATGGTTTAATAGAAAAAAAAATGGCATTTCAGTTTTTGGAACCATTGTTATGGGTTTTTTAATCTGCATTTCCAGAAATCTTGAAGGGGGAAGCTCTGTGCAATTGCAGCTACAGGCCAAAGGTCATTTTTACTAAATATTGATTTTAGCAGCAAGGAACTCTTACTTCAGTAAGACTTCTCACACTTGCCCTACCCTGAAATGAGCATATTTCACTCTGCATGTTGCTTAGGAAGGCTGCCTCTGTGAAGAGCCTCAACAGAATTCCTAGAGCCTGGCATGCTTGATGACATCACCAGGAATTTGGTGATTGGAAGGCAGAGGTCCAGGAAAGAATCTTGGACCAGGAATCTGGACCTCATTAAATAATTGGTCCTTCTGAGAAGCTTAGTCTTGGGTCCATATTCATGAACAAAGAGTTCTGTGGCTTCCTCAAGCTGCCTTTCTCCCCATCTACCTTTCACTATCTCCTGCCACTTATTCTCCCTCCAATAACAAACTGCACTAAGATAAGACCCTAGAGTGTGCTGTCCAATACAGAAGCCACTACCCGTATCTGGTTATTTAAGTTTAAGTTAATTACAATTAAATAAAATTGAACATGCAGTTTCTCAGTCATACTAGCCACATATCAAATGCACAAAAGCCACATATGTCTACTGGCAACCACAGTGGACAGTGCAGAGAACATTCTCAACACTACAGAAAGTTCTACTGAACTATATTGCCCTAGAGAAAAAGGAAGATGAAAGCTAAGGATGAAGGTGGTAATTTTGAAGAAAAGGCTGATAACATCTAGACCAGCCATGTAGAGATAAGGAACATTCTAGCAGGAAGTTGTCACAGGATGCAAAACTAGGCAACAAGTGAAGGGTGTGAAGGGAGAGAGTACAGCTTTGGGACCAGAACCCAGGTTTAATCCTGATTCTAACCAAGTGTGCAGCCATGAAGAGGTTATGTGAACTCTCAGAGCCTCCATCTTTTCATAAGGGTAATAGTGGTAATAATGGTTCCTATGCCGCAGAGCTGATGTGAAAATTAATAAGACAATTAGCGTAAGGTGCTTAGCATGCTGCCTGGCATATGGAAAAAGGTCAAAAATAGTAAGGCAGGGAGGGGTAAGAAAAAAAGAAAGGAGAGAACCTAGTGAGAAGACAGCTGACCTGGAAAGAAGAAATGTCCAGAGGATGTTTACATGGACCTAGACAGTGAGCACCTTTATGATGGCTGGAGAGTACAAATCAGAAGGACAGAGCAACAGAGGCAGCTGGAGCTCTGGAAACCTGAGGAGCACAAGGTGAAGATCCTCTGGATTAGGGGAGCTGTGCCAGGTGGGGCACAATCCCATATGATCCAGTGTTTCTGCCCATGTGTGGCAGCAGGAGTTGTGCCACTCATGGGAGCTTAGCTGTACTCAGGTATATGCCATTGATTGCATTCTTGAGACCAAGGGAAGCATGGGACAGATGTGGCTTTCCTGGGACAGGCTGGGTGAACCAGGGTTGGGGGCAGAGGGTCCAGACAATGATCAAGTTGATACAGGGAATTAAAGGGAAGAGGATGACATTTATTCAGTGCCTGCTACATGTTCAGCACTTCACATATCCAGTTGCACTTCACCCCACAACAGTAGCCACCTCCAGTTTGTAGGAGAAGAAACTGGGGCTCAGTAGAGTGAAGGAACTTGCCCAAGATCACACAGTCAGTAAACGAAATGAAATTCAGGATCTCAGCCCTGGTCCTCAGGATTGCAAAGCCTGTGCAAATCAGCTGTAGAAGCTCCTAAGCTTTGAGGAAGGAATAGCAATAGAGATGTGCAGAGAGGGTTTGAAAAGAGTTGGCATTGCATTTTTTTCATTATCTAGTAGAGGTCTATGCAATGTCCATGTTGTGCAGGTCACAAACATGAATAAGACAGGTTTCTTGTCTGTAGGTGCTTCCTTAGCAGTGAGGCAGACAGGCTAAGAATAAGATGAGGACAACTAAGGTAAAATGTTCAAACTCATCCCTGTAAGAAATACTGTACTTATTGAGTCTCTACTGTGTCCCAGGTACTGTGCTAGGCTCTGGGGATACTCTGGTGTGCTGTGTTTACAGAAATGGTTGCATTTTCCCCTTTTCCTATATCCACACCCCTTTGCACTATGACTTTGCAGCTTCTTCCATTAAAGTTGAGTCTATTCTCCACCGATTGAATCCAGGCTAGCCTTGTGACTTGTCTTGGCCAATAGAATGTGGTAGAAGTGACATTGTACCTCTTCCAAATCTTGGCCTTAAGAGGCCTCATACCTATCCATTCTTATTCTTGAAACTCTCTAGCTGCCATGTGGACTCACCCAGGCTAGCTGGCTGAATAATGACAGACATATGGTCCTTTCACTTTCATTGTCCCAGCCAATAGTCAGTCACCTGACAGACATAAGTGAGGCCATTTGGACCCATACCATACAAGTATATCTTAAGGGAAAGGAAGTGGTAATTAAGCCAGCCTCCCACGATGGCCCCAGAGATCACCATTCTGGTATTCACACCATGTGTAGTTTCCTCCCACCCTGCATCAAGGGTGGTCTGTGTAACAATGGCACATGGCAGAAGGGATGATGTGTTGCTTCTGATATTAGTTCACAAAAGCCTGCAGCTTCTACTTTGGGTGCCTTCTCTCTCTCTTTCTTATCATTCATTCTGGGAGAAGCCAGCTTCCACATCCTGAGAACACCCAGTCAGCCCATGGGGTCATGTGACCCCTCCATGACCCATGGAGTGGTCATATGGTACGGAACTGAGGTCTCCACCCATAGCCTGAGAGGCACTGAGGTCCACACTAAGTGAGTGTGGCAGGAGATCCTATAGCTCCAGATGACCAAACCCCAGGCTGACAGCCTGAATGTAACCTCTTGAGAAACCCTGAACCAAAACCATCAAGCTAAGCTGCTCCCAGACTCCTGATCCAAAGAATATGTGAGATAACAAATTTTTGTTTTAAGGTACTAGGTTTGGGGGTAATTTGTCATGCCAGAAAAGATAACTGACAAAAAGAGTTAGCTAGCTAAAGCAGGGGGAGGGGATGGAGTGTTCCAGACAGAGGGAACGGCATGATCAAAGGTCCTCAGGTAGGAGGGAATACAGAACCAGAAGAAACTGAAAGAAGACCAATGCGGCAGGAGTTCAGAGAGCGAATGAGGCCGAAAGGTTGGTGGGGTCGAGACCTGCCGGGTGTGGCCTGGGGGTCTTCCTAAGAAGTTTGTTTTAGGAGCAACAAGAAACCAAATTATTGAGGGACCAGCATTAGGGGCTCCAAGGAAACCCAGATATCCTGGCTAAGATAAAGTCTCTCCCTGCCAATCCTCCAAATTAGTAACTTTGGGTTTTTAGTTTTCCCTACTCAAAGGTGCCATTCAAGGTCTCCAAGGGAAGAGGCAAAGGGAGACGTAGCAAACATCCAGCATGGTATGGGTAAGGCTTCTCCAGCTCCAGCCATGCCAGGCAGCCAGGCCCAGCAGAGCTGTGCTTCCCTGGCTGGTCAGGACTGGTCCCTCCAGCAGGGGCAAAGCCAGAAACAAGGGGCACAGGTCCGGGGAGGGAGCCCACCTCTTGGTCAGCCTTTCTTGGTTCCCAGCTTCCTAGCTTCCCACCCCCTATCCACCGGGAGTGAGTTTATACTGTTTTACAAAGACTAGGACACTTGAACCCATATTTCATTCTCTCATGGATTTCGTCCAACTGGCTTAATCTTTTTTCTCTAGTGAAGAAGAATCTAAAGACATGAAATGTTCCCCAAAACAACTTTGCAGAAAAGCAAAATAAAGACAGCATAGAACAGGCCCATTCATTTCATGAATTGATTATAGAAAGATAATTTCTATTTTTTCTTTTAAAAATATATATTTCGCATCTCTATTTAAGATAAAGATACGAAAAAAATTACATGATGGTCCATCAAGGAGATACATTCCACCATGATTATGTTATAGGAGCAAAGCCCTAGTCCTAATGTAGGACAGCTGAGTTGATCAGATAAAGACTTTTTTTTCCCAATCTACAATCCCATAGATTGTAAATAGAATTTTTAAAAACTACAACAGTTTTCCATTAAACAGCCTTCCTTTTTCTCTTCCCATCTCTAGTCTAGGAAATATTCCCCTCCCTCCTTCTAACTGTTCCAAGGACAATCAAGGGGGACTGCCTGCTGAGCATTCACCAGTGTCAATCCTAATCTAATGCCAGTAAGACATCCTTATACAGGGTCACTCATACTAAGAGAGAAGGCTCTGTGTCCTGGAGCCCCTGGTCAACACCTGTACAGATCAAGGCCCACTTCACTGAAGGGCAAGGGACCAATTTGAAGACAGAGCGTGTTGTCAGAACATCAGTGCTTGCTCAAAACCACTTCCCAGTTGGGCAGATTCATTGGTCTCTCTTTCCCTTGAGTGTGCTTTGAACAGACCGCAGGCTGGCTTGGAGGGACAGGAAGAAGAAGAGATGCAGCTGTAAATCAGTGTCACCTCTCCAACTCAGGGTCAGAGGAGGAGAATGTGCCCACCTCCAGGAAGGTGTGGTGTTATCAGATGTGCCTGAGCAGTCATGAGCATGCTGCTCTGCTGCCCTGCAGCCTGTGGACTCCCCCTCGTTCCTCTCTTCTGCGGCCTGGAAACAGATGCCCTTGGGAGGGGAAAAGCTCTGACTTCATTGGGGCTCCCAGGCCCTCCCTTCTGCAAACAGAACAAAGCCTACTTAGCTTATCGCAGCACTTCTCCTTGTGATTTTTTTTTTTAATTGGCCTCTTCACATGTGCAATCGACTCTCCTGATATGAAAGTTGTGAGCCCTGTTTTTGCAAGCCCAAAGCTTAGAAGCTGATCCCCACGAGCATCAACAGAAATCATCTGAATGCTCTAAGTACTGCCAGTGCTTGCTAAAAAATAAAACAGCCTGCCAACCTCCTCCTGCCTGTGTCC
This sequence comes from Nomascus leucogenys, assembly GCF_006542625.1. Classification (NCBI taxonomy): domain Eukaryota; kingdom Metazoa; phylum Chordata; class Mammalia; order Primates; family Hylobatidae; genus Nomascus; species Nomascus leucogenys. The sequence continues at coordinate 80,987,983 of NC_044392.1, forward strand.
TTGGCACAGCCCTGGTAGGGCAAAGGAGCCCCAAGGACCCCATTGTTCTTTGGAAAGAAAGAAGCAACTCCAGCCAATTCAGGTGTTTGGGGAATTATTAAGATGGTCTTTTTTGTAGATATGATGTGGTGGTGAATAGGGTAAGTTATATAGGGGACTCTATGGTGGTGACATTTGAAAAGATTGAAGAGTGAACTGAAACCGGTTTCTGTGAGCCCAAAGTTTTATTCAGCCAGTACAATTCCAGAATTTGCTACTGATATGTTTATTTTCTCCCAAATATCTTCTTGTTTTCTGAGAGTAATGGGACACTGGAGAGAGAACTTATGGACAAAAATATGGGGACGGAAAAGATTATGACAACTTGCAAAGGGTCCACACTGTTGGTTGGATTAGCTATGTGACATGATGAGGGTGAAAGATAGAAAAACAAGCAAAACCAAAAAAGGCCCCTTGGAAACAAAGTTAAGATGGTTTTTGGACTCATCCTACCTCCTGTGGGTTTAGCTTAACATCAGTCCCATCTGCCAGAGGCTGGAGACAAGGTGCTTAGGGGTTTAATTGTTCTGTGAGACCCTGAAGCAGGATGAGAAGTGGCCTGGTGTCAGAGTAGAGCAGTTGGCCCATTACAGAAGGTCATGGTTCAGAAGTTCTCAACTAGTCTTTTCTCTATTCAGGTTCTATATAAGTGAGCAGTAAAAGGATATGGTTATCTCCTTCCTTTATTGTAGCAGTCTGCGAAGTTCCATTTCCTTATTGAAACCTCTGACTCAATGGCTAGCGGAACCCTCCCGCACCCCTCCCCTCCCGTCTATGCTGGCAACTTTTGAGCCGCCCTCTTGGCTTACCACCTTGCAAAACCTGCCAGATCCATTGCTTTTACACACTGCTATTTACCTCGTTGCTTATTTTGTGTATGTGGGTCATCTGTTGTTTAGGTTGGATTGAAGTCTGGCTGTGTTGGTGTAGTTAGCTTTTGATTATTTCCAGAAGAAAGATAGTACACCATATCCATATAAGCATTTAATATTACGTTGTTTTCTTTTTGATCTAATGTTCAGCTTCAGCCTAGAAAACACCCTGAATGATCCAGGCTTGGGGACCGTCAGAGCTATTATTATTATTTATTTATTTATTGAGACTGAGTCTCACTCTGTCGCCCAGACTGGAGTGCAGTGGTGCGATCTCGGCTCACTGCAACCTCTGCCTCCTGGGTTTAAGCAATTCTCCTGCCTCAGCCTCCCGAATAGCTGGGATTACAGGCACGTGCCACCACGCCTGGCTAATTTCTGTATTTTTAGAGATAAGGTTTCACCATGTTGGCCAGGCTGGTCTTGAACTCCTGACCTCAAGTGATCTTTCCACCTTGGCCTCCCAAAGTGCTGGGATTACAGGCATGAGCCACCATGCCCAGCCTATTATTACTATTTTAAAGCATAATTATTTAAGGTGGATTTTGCATATCTACTGCATTTGATCCCTTTCTGAATAGTTTTCGCTGTTTTCTTTAATTACTGTACTTCAAAATACAGAAATTTTGGAAAACAGAGAAACACTCTTTGGTGTATAGACTTTTAGTATTTTTTTAAATGCATATAGACTTATTTTCTGTTTTCAGCAATAATATTATACAGTTCGTTTTTTTTTTTTTTTTTTTTTTGAGACGGAGTCTCGCTCTGTCACCCAGGCTGGAGTGCGGTGGCGCAATCTCGGCTCACTGCAAGCTCCGCCTCCCGGGTTCACGCCATTCTCCTGCCTCAGCCTCTCCAAGTAGCTGGGACTACAGGCGCCTGCCACCACGCCCGGCTAGTTTTTTTTTTGTATTTTTAGTAGAGACGGGGTTTCACCGTGGTCTCGATCTCCTGACCTCGTGATCCGCCCGCCTCGGCCTCCCAAAGTGCTGGGATTACAAGCGTGAGCCACCGCGCCCGGCCTACAGTTCGTTTTAAACTGTATACTTTTTTTTTTTTTTTGAGATGGAGTCTTGCTGTTGTCACCTAGGCTGTAGTGTAAAGGCACGATCTCAGCTCACTGCAAACTCTGCCTCCCGGGTTCAAGCAATTTTCCTTCCTCAGCCTCCCGAGTAGCTGGGATTACAGGCGCCCGCCACCACACCTGGTTAATTTTTGTATTTTTAGTAGAGATGGGGTTTCGCCATGTTGGCCAGGCTGGTCTCGAACTCCTGACCTCGTGATCCACCCGCCTCCGCATCCCAAAGTACTGGGATTACAGGCGTGAGCCACTGCACCCGGCCTAAACTGTATACTATTAAACTGTATATTGTTTACTTTAATACTAGATCATGAATGTATTCCCATGCTACTATAGAAATTATAATGGCTATGTAATATTGAATTATACAGATTTATATAAGCAATTCTCCATTATTGGACTTTTATTTATCAAACATTTATATAAGCACTTACTATGTGCCAGGCATAGTTCTAAGCTCCAAATAGATCTTAACTCATTTAACTCTCATAATAACTTCATGAGGTAAGTACTATTTACCACCCATTTTGCAGATGAGGAAACTGAGTCACAAGCTAAATAACTTGTCCCAGGGCACACCTCTTTGTAAGTGATGGAGCCAGATTCAAACCCAGACGATCTGGCTCCAAAGTCTGTGCTGTAATCACAGCCCTCTGCTTGCTTCCCTCTACCTCTATTGAAAAGTAAAGACCTTTCTTTCCTGGGAGAATAGCTTAATCTTAATAAGATTTCCCTGGCAAATAAGGGAACTGCTGTCCTGTGAGTCACTGTTATTTATAATTAAATTGTAACCTGCTGAGACAACAGGCAAAGAAACATCTGGGCAGAATGGGCGGTGTGAGCTCTGCAGCCCAGGGAAGGTGACTCCAGGAGGGGCTGTAGACTTGGATCCAACCAGGCTTAGGCCCAGGTTACTCACCCACTGGCAGAACCCAAGTGGCTCTGCCTCCCCTGAAGCTACTACAATTTCCTCACACCCAACTGAGAAGGTCTTTCCTTTGCATTCTACTACAGGAGCTGCTTCATCTGACCCAAGCTGGCCTGGAGAAAGGAGGAAGAGGCAAGGTAGGAAGTGGCCTGGCCCCCTGCTGCTCTGCCCCAGAATGCAGGGCAGAAACTGCAGCTGGAGCTGTGGGGTGGTGTTGATCCAGCCTACAAAGTGACTTCTGGGGCAGTACCTGGAGTGTATGAGAATCCTCTTATTAACCTGCAGAAGCTCCAGGGTAGTTGTTTCTGGGTGACTCTAGGATCCTTATTCATCGCAGCCTTGAGATTGGGCTTTGGCTTCAGCCACCTCCTTTGCTATCCTCTCCCTTCCAATAATGACAGTATGATATCATAGCTGACCATAATTGTTCTGTCTGACATTTAATTCATTCTAACTCATTAAATTCTCACAACAGCGCTATAAGGTAGAATGATGGTTACCATAATTATCCTCATTTCAGTGGTGAAGAAAGGCAGCCACAGGGAGGCTGAATAACCTGCCGTAAGGTGGGGAGGGTTTCAGGTGCTGGGAGCACCGCAGAGTTGTGACCTTGACTTGTATCCCAAACAGACCCTGCGAAGGGAGCAGTGGCTGGAGGGGAAACTGCGGTTGAGCCACCTTGTTCCTCTTAACCCTAGTGGGAGGAGAAGTTCTAAACAAACAATTGGCATTTGACAGGGGAGTGTTAGGGCTGGAGGTGGTCGGAAGTTATATTTTATTGAAGCACCTTGGCAGTTGTTTGCAGGGCTGGTAGTGGGTTTATATGACATAACATTCCTGCTCTCTCCCAGGGAGGTCTATCAGTTTTCCTTTATTTCCACATTTACAAGGGAGCCCGGAACACATACACCCTACATTCAAAGTCAATGTCACAGGGTAAATTGGTCCAGGGAGGCATGATTATTACTGCAGTCCTAAGACCTGCCACTCTAAATGCACGAGATGGAGATGCTTACATACCACCCAGCTCGTGAAGTTCTCTTCCACGCAGAAACCCCACAAGTTGGGTTCCCACCTGGGTCAGGACTCCATCCCCTTCTCCTAAACATGGAAACAACCCCGGGTGGAGCTAGAACCAGCTCAAGTCAGACCTCCCAGTCTAGGAAGATCATTGGTCTAACTTGATAACAATGTATAGAAAAGATGCTTTAAACAGAACTAGGTAAGGCTTGGCAAAAACTGGCTTTCCTGCAGCTAAATGCATGCTGGCATGTACCTATTGAGTTTTGGAGCAACTAACTCTTAGGAATGTGTGTGTACTTTTGTCTTAGGAAAAAGACAAAACCTGCCATAGTCCTTGAAGGTAAGTAAACCATGAAAAATAAAAGTGCAATGTCTGATAGGCTTTTAAAAAGAAGAATTGCTGCTCTCCTAGTTGGAGCCACAGTAATGTTATTACCTCAAATAATGAGGCAGTCCCCTGACTTGGCCTTCTACCATCTATTCTCCCCACCATGAACAGATGGATCACTTAAAAGTACAATAGATCATGTCACACTCCTGCCTAAAAACTTCCAGGGACTTCCTTTCACACCCCGATGGGGTCCACACTCCTCACAGGGCATTCATAATGCACCCCTGACTCTGGAGATGTGGTGCAGTGTAGTATAATAGCTAAGTGCTCCATGGCTATGGCACCAGCTGGAATCCTAGCTGTGTCCCTCACTAGCTGTGTGACTTTGGCCAAGTATCTCTACTTCTCTGTGTCTGTGTTTTCATTTGTAAAACGAGAATAGCAGTATCCACCTTATAGATGCATGTAATGAGCACCCAACAGCCATCACAGCTGTTTTTATTATTACTTTTGACCTCATTGTCTCTACTTTCCCCACCCCCAGCTCATTACACTCCAGTCACACCAGACTTCTTTCTGTTCCTCAAATTTGCCAAACTTATGTCTACATGTGGACTTTTGCCCTAGAGTGAGTGAAACTGTCTGCCCACACCCACTGCCACTCAGGCCTGTGAGCTGCTGGTTTCTTCTCATTTTCAGATTCCAAATGAAGGCACCTCCACAAAGAGGCCTTCCCTGACCACCTATTCCAAATCAGCCCTGAGTCTCTCGCTAGCCCTGTGCCACCCTATGGCAATTTCTGTAATGATGGAAATGTCCTATATACCACTAACCACTAGCCACATTGGCTATTCAGCACCTGAAATGTGGCTAGTGTGAATAACTGAATGTTTAATTTCACTTAATTTTAATTCATTTAGACTTAAATGTAAATAACCACATGTGGCTCCTGTATTAGACAGTCTGGCTGTAGCCGTTACCTGACTTGTGCACTTGTCACCCCCTGGACTTGTCTTGCTGATTCATTTGTCTGTTGTTTGTCATTTGTCTGCCTCCCCCAACCAGACAGTAAGGTCAACAGAAGTGGCAGAGGGCCTTATGCACCTTGCTCACCATTGTGTCCCCCTGTGCCTAGGAGAATATCTGGGTCTTTGTGGGGCTCAATAATATTTGTTGGATAAATAAATGAATGGGCATATAAAAGCACTCTGTAAACCAAATTACATAATATAAATGTAGTATATTATCATTATATGTGTATATAATTTGAAAGCCTGCAGGGGTATCTCTCTCTTTTTTTTTTTTTTTTTTTTTTAAGAGATAGGGTTTCGCTCTCTCACAGGCTGGAGTGCGGTGGCACGATTATAGCTCGCTGCAGCCTCAAACTCCTAGGCTCAAGCAATCCGCTGGCCTTAGCCTCCCGAGTAGGTAGGACTACAGGAGTGTACCACGACACCTGCTAATTTTTTTAATAGAGACAGAGTCTTGCTTTGTTTCCAAGGCTGGTCTTGAACTCCTGCTTCAAGCATCCTTCTGCTTCAGCCTCCCAAAGTACTGGGATTACAGGTGTGAGCCACTGTGCCTGGCTGTGTTTCACTTTTTAAAAATCCCTAATACACACACGGAGCTCATCGTTAAATGTCAATAATTTTTAAAAGTTGTTTTCCTGTTGGGAGTGCATTTTTTATGTCTTCCAATGAGACCCCTCACCACACAGGTAGTATATATGATAAGCAGTCCCTCTGGAAACCTAAGGAGGTTGGCCTGATCACAATTCCAATTCCAGGCAACTTCTGAGCAGCTGTCTTCAAGTTAAGTAAAGCAGGACACACCTGTGAGCTCTTCTGCCTAGCACAGGCCGCGGTGGCCAGCCCTGGACCACAGAGGGCAGGCTCCCTTTGCTGGTCCCTGGGCTGTTCATCTGCTGCCCAGAGATCACTGTTCCAGGCTTGATCAGGATCAGGATCAGGTCTGAAGCCGCTGACATGCATGGGCAGCTGCCATTCTATCATGAAAACATGAGTTTTCCTAAGGGGATTGCAGTATTCTGGAAATTAAAAACAAGGTGGGAGCAAGTTGTCTCCTTCCTGTGGGAGTAGCTGAAGCTCAGTTCTGAAATACAATGCCTGGCACTCCTGGGAGGGCTGGGACCCAGCCTGTTCCATGCCACTGGGCGGTGTGCGGTTTCCAAAGAGGGCTGGGGCTGTTATCTGACCTCCAGTCTTAATGAAGTGCTTTGGCTTCATGTCTGCCTCTGAGAGAGCTCTGTGACTGGAGCAGTAGAGTCAAATCGAAGACAGGGGACATCCCCTCAACCCCCATCCCCACCCCCACCTGGGCCTGGGCCCAGGAACTCCATGAGCACAGACTCACTGCCGCTTCCATTGCTCAAAGCCAGCTGCAGGGTCTGGGAACCAGGCTCAACTTGCTGTGCCAGGTCGGCCTGGACCTCCCCTGACCTGGGCCTGAGCTGGTAAGTTGGGGGCACAGTCAGGAGACAGTTGGGCTGAGGTTGTTTTTAAGATTCCTCTGTGGTCCATGTGCTTGGATTTCTTGTCAACACTCTCCCTCCTGACCTGCCTAACTTGCCCCTGCCCTCCATGCCTAGGCACACATTTTCTTCCCATAACATCAGACCCGATTCTCAGAATGGGTACAGGGCGTGTTCACGGGGGCGCAGCTTCAGGAAGGGGCCTGCTGCAGTGGTGTGCTGTGCTTGGGGGCATGAAGTGTGCAGGGGTAGGCGTGCTGGCCCTGAGACTTTCCCCCGTGAGAATTTAATTGCCACAGCGCCAGTGGGTGGATCGATAGCTTTAGGAAGGTGAGGTTTCTTTTGTGGAGAAAGCACCAGGAACAGTGTGTCCACCCCCAACCCCACCCCAAGCCACAGGCTCCTGGATGGCCTGGGTTCTTCCACGACACTCACTCAGCCCTTCTCTATGTGGTGCCCATGCCTGGAGCACAGCCCAGTCCCACCCTGCCCCTGAGGGTGTCTCACATGTTCTTAAGGCAGGTACCAGGAGGATGACTGGCCACTCAGGGATGCAGGAAGTGGCTCTTCTGCATGGCCTGCCTGGTGAGTCACCTGGAGAATGCTGGACCCAGTTCAGTCCTCCCAGTCCCACAAGGCCTGTAGACACCGAAAATGGAGACAGAATCATCCTTGGAGAGAGGCCCAGGGGCAGGGCTGGGAAGCAGGCAGAGTGGGGACAAAGAGGGCCACCACGTAAAACAGGCCCCTGTGGGCCTGCCCGGCCCCTCATCACACATGGTGGTTGGTCTGTGCAGTGTCTCTTTTGTCCCAGTGGCTTCATTTTGTTTCCACTTTTTATAAATGCTTGCTAATTCGGCTTCATCTTTTTCAAAATAATAATATGTCATTGTGAAGAGATGTGCCCTGCCAGGCATCTTTAGGGCTTTTCTCACGGCCCAGCAGACCGATGCACATGAGGGCATCAATGCCCTCCCCCAGCCTGGTGAACCCCGACTTCCATTCCAATGGAAGACACGTGGGGTGGCCGGTCTCTGCCCCTCTCGAAGGCACGTTTTGGGTTGGAAGGAGGTCTTGGGCCCCCTAAGGCAAGCTCAATAAGGGAACCAGTGACAGCGGAGAACTCAGCCACACAGCTCCTTTAAGGCAAGTGGGGACCTCACGATGACTGCTGTGGTTATTCAGTGCCTGCGTGTGGCAGGCCCTGTGCTCCATGCTCCTTTGACATCATTGGGTCTAATTCTCAAGGGCCAGTCCAAGAGGCAAATATTCTCATTACCCCCATTTTACAGTGGGAAAACAGGAGCAGAGAGGTGAAGGAATTTGCCCAAGGTTACACAGCTTCGAGCAGCAGAGCCACTGCTCAAAACCCAGGTTTGGCTGCCCCCTAAGGCTGCGCTTTTAACACCACACCATCTGCCTCCCACCCGATGAGGTCCGCTGAGGGCGCCCACATCCCTGCCCTGCGCTAGGTCCTGAGGGGACGGCAGACGCCTGTGGGCAGAGCCTACCCTCTGCAGTAGCTCAGAGCAATCTGCTTCCCTCCCCGAAAGGCCTGAGTCAAAACCCTCTCCACTGATGAAATGTTTCTTCCTGTGGAATTCCGCTGAAAGACGGCTCCCGACTGTGTCCATTTGTTCTCCACAGGAGAATCCTGTAGGGGAAAGATTATCAAAATATTTGCCGGCCTTGCAGGGAGTATTCAGAGTCGTTGCCAGAGTGCTACTGGATGTGTGAGGTGCCGCTGTTCCTCCTGGCTTCTGTTTGTATCCATCTGCCAAGGAGGGGAGAGGGGCAGAATCTCTGTTTAACCTATAGGTGGAAGCTATAGTTAGCATTCTGTGAGCCCATCGGGATGCTCAGGGACAGTGCAGATGTCTGCCAGTGGCATGTCCAAATAAATAGGCATTTAAGGATTTCCTAGGCCAGGCGCCGTGGCTCATGCCTGTAATCCTAGCACTTTGAAAGGCTGAGGCAGGCAGATCTCTTGAGCTCGGGAGTTTGAGACTATCTACAAAAAATATAAAAATTAGCTAGGTGCAGTGGTGTGCCCCTGTGGTCCCAGCTACTCAGGAGGCTGAGGTGGGAGGATGGCTTGAGCTCAGGAGGATAAGGCTGCAGTGAGCCAAGATTACACCTCTGCACTCCAACGTGGGCAACAGAGCTGGACCCTGTCTCAAAAGAAAAAAAAAAAAAAGAACTTTCTAGTTTAAAGCATTAGGGGGGATCTAAACTTTGAACTGGGTGAAGTGCAATTGGCATACTCCTGGAGTCTTGGGTGTGCTGAGCCCCCAGGGTGGAGGAAAAAGCCTTGGGTTTTTTAGTCAGAAGATCTGACAACTTGACTAGCTCTGCCCTTGACTGGCCAGGCAAGTCCCTCACCTCCCTGGGCTCATTGCCTTACCTGTAAAGTGGGGTGGGGTAGCCAGGGGAGATGATCTTTGAGAGGCAGGGCAGCATCTGGGAGCCAGGCTGTCGAAGTCCCTTCATAAGAGCTAGCAAATGGCGGGCAACCTCCCTGGATCTGTTTCCTCATTTGTACTGTGTGTGTATGTGTGTGTGTGTTTGCACCTGTGTGTGTGAAATGGGTCTATATGTAATGTCTCTGGAACAGTGCTTGGCTATTACATAATAAGCACTCAGTAAACTTGGCTATTATTATTTATGGCCCCTCTCCTCTCCCACATGAACTAAACTGTGGGTCTTGGCAATCATTCTCTGAGAGAAAATGCTTTGTTTGAGCAGTGGGTTGAAAAGCTGTCTGGAGGGAAAGAAGATTCTTCTTTGCTGGAGTTTAAAACAAGACATGGGGCCGGGAGGAGGAGAGAATCACTGAGGCCGGTATATGATCAGCTCATGAGTTCTTCTGCCCATCCACCCCGCCCCCCTGCAACAAGGTACAGCTTTAATGCAGTGATTTCACCCCATAGAAATCCTTGAGTTTGGGGTGGGGAGGCAAGGAGTGTAAATGTCCCCAGCGCCCAGCCTCCCTGATAGCATCTTGGAAGCATGAACAGGAAGAAGACTGTAGGGAGATTGGCTTCAAGCACTGAAGCAGAACTCTTCAAACTTTTCCTGTTCTTTTTCACTATTTAGGGTTTCTCTCCCCACAAGGGAAACACTCTGCAGGTGACACATGTGAGTTAAGAAAACCCCATGTGTCGGAGACAGACAGAGGGGAGAATTCAAATTGGATCTCTACAGTTTACTGGCTGACCAGGGTTATTTCTTCTCTCTGAGATTCAGTTCCTTCATCTGTAAAATGGAGATAATGATACTTGTTTTACAGGGTTGTTGGAGAATTAAGTATGAACATATATGTAAAGCAGAAAGCAGGGGTTCAGAAAAGCTAGATCCCCTCCGCTGCATCCCCTCCCTGTCTATGCCTAAGAGGGTACTCCACTTGCCTGTCCACCTTCTGTACCAAGCCGAAAAAGCAGGAGGCACAATTCCCTTGTGTTGTGTGCTGTTATCTTTCAGAACAAGGCTATAATCTTCCTAGAATTTCCTGGGCAGGTTAGAACCTGTGGGCTGTCATCGGTAGTGGATGCTGTTAAGGTGAAGCTATAAATAGGAATGAAACAAAAGGAGAAAACTCAACAGCCCCCTTTCACCTGACATTAGGCCACAGACAGATTGGCCACAGACTTAGCTTAGCAGCCAAGGTTGATGCTAAAGGCTGAGCACCATGGCAGTCACAGGGCAGACTAAGGACACCTCTCTTTATCAGGTATCCTCCACCCCACTCAGGAATGGGTTGTTGGAGTTTAGGTGGCCAGGGCCACAGTCATGAATATACTGCCTTCTTTCCTCTGGCCACAGAGGCCTCATGGTTGGGGTAGGCTTGGAGGGAGTGGCATTGTCCTGAAGGGGTTAAAGGAGGAGTAGGGCACAGTCACAGGCCTGGGAAGCATCTCAATGGGCTGAAATTCTAAGCCCCCACCCAGTAAGGTCCTTGGGGATCCCAAAGCCCTTGTCATCTATCACCAGATCCTGGGTTCCTCTTATGTTCTCCTAAACTTTCTCATGGCTGCTACCAGTGTCTTATCTGTCAAGGTTGTGACAATCCAAAATGATACCTTTTTGCAGATTAGAAATAGGCTCCCCTTTCCCCAGCAAATGCAGTCCGGCGCCAGGACACACAGCTTGTGATACAGGTGCATAGGCTAGATTTCAGCCCGCAGTTGCACCCTTGGCTGAGCTGCCTTGTCCTGCTTCCCATGCTCTGCTTCAGTGGTCAGGACTGGCCATACTGCTTCTGCTGCTGCCTCCTCTGAACTTGCTGCTCCTGCCTCCGCCATAGCCCTTCCTGTGAGCAGAGCTGGCTTTCAGTAGGACACAGAAGGTAGCCTGGATGTGTCAGCTTTTCTAGCCCTATCTTTGTTTTGCTTTTGTTTTTGTTTTGTTTTGTTTTTGTTTTTGTTTTGAGACAGAGTTTTGCTCTTGTTGCCTAGGCTAGATAGCAATGGCACGATCTTGGCTCACCACAACCTCCACCTCCCAGGTTCAAGCAATCCTCCTGCCTTAGCCTCCCAAGTAGCTGAGATTACAGGCATGCGCCACCACGCCTGGCTAATTTTGTATTTTTAGTAGAGACGGGGTTTCTCCATGTTGGTCAGTCTGGTGTCAAACTCCTGACCTCAGGTGATCTGCTGCCTTGGCCTCCCAAAGTGCTGTGATTACAGGCTTGAGCCACCACGCCCAGCCTAGCCCTCTCTTTGAAGGGGCTTGTGATCCATTCCAGGACTGGGTCAGAGGACACTTGAAGGATGCCACAGAGTCCAATTGTATAGTATTCTCTCTGGCATCATTCAGTACTCCAGGCCCAGGTGAAGGTCTCCCCATCTCCTATAGTAGTGAGAATCCCCCACCTATCCAAGGCTGAGGGCAGTGCCCCCAAGACTGTTCAAGAGAGTGCATCCCCAAGTCCTGGGGCCTCTGGCATCAGTCTCGGCCTCTTCACTTTCCTCCCAGCAGGGCATGTAGGCTGTCTTATAAACAGCATCCTGGGTGCCTGCTCTGGCATCTCAGGATGCCTGAGGCGGGCAGGTAAGTGGGCCACGCCCTCCCTCCCAGCTGGACTATCCCCTCACAACTGGCCTGGCCCTTAGGGTTTAGGGTAGTCTGAAAACACAGCATTTTATGATTCCATCTCTCCCCCTTTTAAACTCACATCCACATCCCTGCCATAATATCTAGACCACCTGTTTAGATGTGAATGGTCTGAAGCCAAGTTTCTGGTAGCTTTGCCAATAGCCAGGAGAGGCCACTCCCTTTGAGGGGCAGAGCTCAAGGTGCGCTGTACCTGGGTGGTCCTGCTGCTTCACTGTGAGAGGCTGAGGGAGGAGAGGAGGGCTGGCTTCAGAAACATTTGTGGGTGCACGGAGACGCCAGCTCCCAGTCACTGAGGTAACAATCAGGGCTGGAGGAGGCTGTAACACCTTAAAACAGTCTTCAAACTTTCTCTCCACAGCTAATAGCTGGATTTACCATATAATCTGGTAAATGGAAAGTAACAAGGAACACACTTGAGAAGTGCCAACCCAGAGCCAAAAAAGAAGTTGCTGGGGACACGATGCCTGGGCAAGGGATGGGAGTTGGTTAGATAGAGAATGAAAGAAACTATAGGAGCAATGGCTTGGAGGCACCAAATAAAGGGTGAGTTCAGGGAAAGCATCCTGAGGAATTTGAATTTCCACTTACAGGCGGCAAGAAGCTCTTGAAGGGCTTTAAGTGGTGGAGGGATGGATCAAGCTTGCCTTTCAGAAACATCACTCTGGGGCCTGCGTGGAAGACAGACTGGAGAAGGGCAGGACAGGAGGGAGGGGGACCAGCTGGGAAGCAATGGAGAGTCCAGGCGAGAGAGGAAGGGACCCTGGGCCAGAGTGGTGGTGGGGTAAGGAGAGGAGGGCATGACTTTGAGGATTCCTTAGGGATAAAGTCCCCAGGCCTTGGTGAGAGATTGGCTGTGTGTTATTTGTGTGCGGGTGGAAATGGAGAGAGACTGGGACCCAGGGTGGTTCCCAGGGTTCCAGCTTGGGCAATAGCTGGATGGAGATGCCATCCTAATATGTGAAATTCAAGAGAAGAGGGAGCTGGCTGTGGAGTGTGCAAATTTTAAACCATCTGTCCCATAATCGACATTTAGCAAACCATTTGGATGTGAAAACTAAGCTAAAGATGCAGAGCTGGGCACAGTGGCTCATGCCTGTAATTCCAACTACTCGGGAGGCTGAGGCTGCTTGAGCATGGGAGGTCAAGGCTACAATGAGCTTTGATTCGCCACTGCACTCCAGTCTGGGCAACAAAGCAAGACCCTGTCTCAAGACAAAAAAAAAAAAAAAAAAAGAGAGAAGCAGTAGCAGGTTGCATTATACTGTGGAAGTGTGTGTGATAACCAGGCAGAGCAGACCAAGTGCAGGACCTGGATACGCCCATTTTCAAGGTGGTTGGGGAAAAAGGACACACAAAGACAGGCTGGAAACTGTCAGAGAGGTAGCAAAAGAGTCAGGAGAAAACGCTCTCAGAGGTCACAAGAGCTGAAAGATTCACAAAAGAGGAAGCAGTCAACAATGTCAAATATAGCAGAAAAGCCAAGTAACACAAGTTCTGAATCCTGTCCACAGGATCCTACACTGAGGAAGTCATTATCAACCTCAGGGAGAGCAATTTCAGAGGAGGGGCTGAGGCAGGCGTGACTGCAGAGAATTACAGAGCCTTTGGTGAAAGGAAGACAGGAGATTGGATAAAGATGGTAGATAGGTGCATAAAATCAAGCAAGCTGTTCAGGGCAAGGGAAAGTTGAGCAGCTTAATTGGGTGAGCTGGAACAGCCAGCTGAGAGGGAGGCATTAAAGACAGAGAGAAAGAGGGTGATTGATAGAGTGGGATGGGAATGGGATGGATGGCAGCAAGAACATACTGGGTGGGTTTCTACTGAACCACAGGAATGAGACAGTGAAGAGACAGGTGGAGAGGTTGACAGTGATATCAGTTCCATTGTAGGGGGAAAAGGAGTGGGAGTTGGAGCCTGGTGGCCTCATGGGCTCTAATTCTAGATGAAGTTGAGCTTACCCTAGATTTGTGGTGGGGTGGGCCTGCAGGGTTGTGGGGTTTTTCTGAAGATCTCAGAGAAGATGGAATGAATTAATCTGAGTGTTCCTGAGTAAGTACAACAGAAGGATATGGGTCCAGACTGATAACAAACTGGCTCATGTGATTAACCATGGGGGGGCAGGGAAGGAAGAAGGAAGCCCAGGAAGGGTCCGATAGACCAGAATGATGTCGATGCATGAAAGGATTATGCTCAAGGGCCAGGTGCCAGGGAACAGGAATGTGGGAGGGTGAGGGGAATGTGGGCAGAAAGAGGCTACTGGCCTGAAGATGTCAGGGGAGGAGCAGTCCCAGGGAATAACGAGGCCCAGGTGGGCCAGAGTGTAGGCTGAGGTGGAGCACAGGTGAAGGTGATTGGAGTTGGGAGGTCATTTTACTTTGAGGCTGGAGCATTGGAGGTGCTGTCACAGGAGAGGAGTGGGTGGCTTTGAGGACTCCAGCCATTTCCAGGGTGAATTAGGAACAGTGTTTGGTGGATTACAACAGGAGGAGTGTGGTTTGGGATCTCCTGAATGTGTTTGATCATAAGGACACATGGGCTCTTAAACATTGGCCTCCAGGTCTCACTTGGATCTCTCCAATTCAGACCTCTGGGACAGGAGCCAGGGGATGTGCATGATTCTGATGATCAGGTGACTTTAATGATCAGGAAAGTTGGAGAAGGTTGATATTAAGAAGGCATAGGCCTCCACGTATGGAGAAGGGGACTGTAGAGAAGAATGGATGAGAGGTTCGGAAAAGAAAGGGGTAGGGAGAAGAAAGAGGAAGGGACCAGGAGAGCCATGGAGAGTGGAGTGAGAAGAGAATTCATGGCCAGAGGACTCACATTTTGGATGCTGAGCAAGAATGATGTGATGTGAAGCACTCTGGGGTCATGACTGGGCTCAGTCACAGTAGCCGGGATCCCACGGTGGCTGGGAGGACATCAGTCCCTGGAAAGTCCTCTTTTTGTCCCTTGGTGATTCATGCAGGGCATCTCAGGATCCCAGAGCTGGCACCAGATTGACATGGAAGTGGAGTTGCCAGCCAACAGTGTGATGTGATTTCCACGTGCCAGGGGAGCTCCCCGCCCTGCACTCTGTGAGCATCCCTCACCGGAAGTTCCACCAGGAACTGGGCAAGGCTGAAGCAACCAGGTGTGGAGGGAATGACATGGGCTTTAGAATCCTGGTCAGATCTGTATTCTCATCCTCTGATACTTTCTAGACACACAACCTTGGGCAACTTAGCCTCTCTTTGCACCTCAATTTCCTCATCTATAAAATACGGATAATAATACCTGCCTCAAAGAGCTGTCGTGAGGATTAAGTGGGCAAAGCACATAGAGTGCCAAGAGTAGGTGCTCGGGGGCTCGAGCAAGAGGCAGAGCCTTGGTGGTGGAGACTACTATCAGCTCCACTCCACACTGAGAGCCCAGAGCAGATGGGAGATGGACAGTGGGAGAGGAGCACAGGAGGTGAGCGTCCCTGGAGCTACTCTTGAGTTTCTGCCCCCTACTAGTCACCAAAATCACAGCAGTCTGTGTTTACAGAGGCATCTTACCTGTCCTCTATTTTTACTGTGTTACCAAGGTGGTAACAGTATAATATTATTTTTGTATAAAGTGTTTTAAAGGACCACCTGATCTGTTGTCCCCAGCACCTTGCACTTTGGGGGACGCTATGTGTCCATCATCAATATATTCTGAAATAAGAAACAGAAACCAGAAATTTAATCATCCAGCACCCAGTCCACAAGAAAGGCCAATGACTCACTTCAGAATATGCGAGGATTGTTCACTCATTTCCTTCCATGTGGCGTGTTTGTCACTGCCTGGTCATGCTGTGAGGAAGAGCTGCTCTCACCTTCATGTTCATGAACCTGAGACAGACGAGGTCACATGGAGATCACTCAAGGGGTTCTTTCTTCCTGGAAATGCTGACAACTGAGAAGTTTGCCTCCCACAGCTGTATGAAAGGTTTTGTGAGGAAGAGGTTAGGGCAGCACCGGTTAGCCCCCCAAAGTGCTATTCCCTAAGCCTAGTACAGGAAAAAGAAATTTCCCCTGTACTGGGTGGAAGGATGACTGCTGGCTTGCTCCCTTGCAGGAGGGTTGTTGAGCTGGAGCAGTGCCTCTCACACAGGTCACCGGGAGGCTTGTTAAAATGTGGGTTCTGAGTCAGTGCCTTAGGGTGGGGCTGAGATTCAGCATTTACGACAAACCCCGGGCATTGGAGAGGCAGCTGCTCCACAGCCCCAGGACAGGGCTAGGACACACCTGTGAACCTTCAATGTGGGTTCCTGCCATGGGGAAAATTCAAGTATATGTAGAGGCTTGACTGTGGTTCCTGACCTGCTTGAGACCCCCACACACTCTGACCCTGTCTGAAACTCTGTTCACAAGTCCAAATCTCAAATATCTATGGAATGCCTAGCAAGTGCCAGGCACTGGGCTAAGTTTACCTAACCCAGCTTGCTTGCTTAAGACTCACTGTGCCATTCCACACCACGCTCAAGCAATCAACCCCAAACTCTCCCACTCACTCTGAGGCACAAGGGTTCACACTGGGAGGTGAAGTGGGCAGTGGAGTCAGGGAGGCCAGTTTAGGGAGCTCCACATCCCAGCTCTGTGAACTTGGCTGGTTACTCTGCCTTTTTGTGCTTCCATTTTCTCGTCTATAAAAAGGGCTTAATAACCCCCACCTCTCTGGGTTGCTGAAAGGATTAACTCAGATGATGCATGCAAAGATCTTAGCCCTGGGCTGGTAAGCATAGCTGTTATGATTCATATTTATGTTGTTTTCCTCCATCAGAACCTTTGGTGCTCTGTCCCTCTTTGCAGACACCTAGGCCAATTCTTGTGTGACTCCTTATGCTTGACTGTGTTACTATCTGGAAATTATTCTTACCATTTGGAAACCTCAGTACTGTCAACAGCACCATTAAAAGCAGTTCCAAATGGTTACCACACAAGAGGAGTCAAGAGGAGTGCCCCACAGCAGCTGTGTGTGCACTGGGGAGGGGGGTTCCTGTGAGGAAGGAACCAGAGAGGAAAGGGCCAAACTGACAGCCTCTTGGAGCCCTCCAGCTTGCTGTGCCAGCTGCTCTTGCACTGGACGCCAAGCTCTGCGGCGAGTACTTCATTCCTAATAATGCAGTGTCAGTTATAAATCACTTATTTAAAAATGAAACTGGCCAACCCTAGATTGTCTTTATCATAGCACCACTTTCACTCACTTGCATTCCAAAGGGATTTTAGAAACATTATTTAACTTTTCATCATGGTATTTTTCAACCATATGCAAAAATAGAGAGAATAGTGTAACGAACTCCAGCTTTAAGAGTTGTCCACATTTTAGCAGCAAAAGGTCTCTTGAGTGAAAGAGAATGGTGTGGGATCGTACACCCCTGCCACTCACGTGGGAGTGAATTGTACATATTCATGTCTTATTGGAAAAAAGGCTGAGAACTTTGGGTCTTTCCTGTCCATTTCCATCTGCATTTTTTTTTCCTGGAGAATGGGGTAATGACCCTTACTTTGCAGGGATTGACTGAGCCTGAAAAATGGGCTGCTGGTCAGAGCCTCACAAATGGACATTCCTTCCTGGGCTCTGCCTGCCCCCTCTGCTCCTGGGTGGAAAATGAGGAAGGAACAGGCACAAGCAGGAGGCTGCTGAGCTGGGAGCAAGGACCAAGGCTCTACTCTGGCCCCACCCGCCACCCACTGGCAACCACCTGCCTGCCGAGGCCACCTGTCTCTTGCAGGGTGGATTGTGTGCTGCTTTGTAGAATGATAACTCCTGTAAAAATAAACACCTTAAACAGCCGAGAGAAAGGGACAGTAATCTGACCCCAGGCTGTGTGTACCCCACAGGGAAGGGGTGTGTCTGTCATACTTGCCCCTGCTTCGATTTAGCTCTAAAGTGCGGGGGAGACCATTTTTCCCACTCAGCAACAGCAGCCTGTGAAGTAATGGGAGGCTGTTCCCCAGTGGGACCATTACCACTATCATTTCTATAATGCTTTCCTTCTGAGAGGCTGAAGTCACCACTTCCCAACCCTGATAGCCCCACACTGGCTCAGGCAGTGGGTGTTGTGGAAAGAGGATGGGATGTGGAATTAGAATGTCTCACCTTCAGTCCTGGCTCTGCTATGTAATTTGCTTGGTGACCTTGGGCAATCCCTGAGGCTTCATATTCTCCTCCTGAGTATAGTGATATTTTACCCCAGAATGACTCTAAAACTCATATACATATTATTAATCTTATTGGCTTAATTGGACTCGGTTTAGGCAAAACTGTGAAACAGAAGTGTTAATTTAGCGTTTTCTACTTTTTCAGTCAGATTCCCCATTTTTCCCAAGTTCCTCCTTTCCACTCACCCTTGAAGCACCCAGTAATGTCAGGCAGCCAGTCAAGAAAATGGCCTAGAAAACTAATATACATTAAAGGGCTAGTAGTTTAATCTTAATAGTCAAAATAGTCTACATTTATCAAGTGCTCACTAAGTGCCTGGCACTAAACATATTTTTTGTAGTTTTCACAACAGCATCATGAGGTATGTAACTATTATCCTCATCTTACATATGAGGAAACTGATGTCGAATTCAGACACTTGCTAGGAATTGCACAGCAAATTTGCAAAATCTGGGATTCAAATGCAGATGTGTCTGATTCTAAAAGCAGTGCTATTTGTTTATTTAGTCTTTTTGAGGCACTGAACCCTAGTGATTAAGAGCACAAAGTCTGAACCAGATGGCCCGGGTTCAGAGCTCAGCTCCTTTACATATTGCTATATGACCTGGGCAAAGACCACGTCCTCATCTGTAAAAGGGGAAAAGAACAGTGCCACCTCATAAGATTATTGTCAAAATCAAATGAGTTAATGTATGTAGGGTTCTTAGAACAGTACCAGGCACATAGTAAGCACTATGTAAATTATAAAACAAAATAAAGGCAAATCAGAAAAAAGTCAGTTTAGAATAACATGAAAGAAAAGGAGCATCCCTTTGTGCTCACCAGTCAACTTCACTTCTCAGTTCGATGGGAGGAAATTCTTCAAGACATTTGTACTTAATCGCACACAAATGCACACAATTACAGAAGTCTGTTATTTTCACATGAAAAGGGCAACTTGTATTTTTCACCTAACATTTCACAGCTGTCTATCAGTACCCATGGAATTACCGCATTCTTATCAGCTGCAGAGTGCATGCCAGGTATAGATGTGCTATAATTAAATAATTCCTCTACACATTATCTGTAAATGATGCTGCCATGAGCATTTTAGGATGTTTATCTTAGTATGTACAGGAAAGTGAACCCCTGGAAGGCTGACTTTGCTCTCAGAGACTGAGTTGGTACATCCAAGCAAGTCAGTCTGGCTCCTTCTGTATAGGGGAGTTGGTGAAGCATAAATGCTTTCTGTTCCCTGCATTTCCCTCAACCATCTGCATTCCTCCTGCGCTAGAACAAGGCGGCACAGCTCATCATCACCACCCACCCCCAACCCCGGGGTAGCCCGAAGCATCTAAACTGAGCCCTTTCCGGTCATAACTCAAGAAGGCAGTCAGGTGGCCATTGCCACTAGGTTTTACATACATTTGTTTCCTCTCTCTTCATTTCCATAATCAAGCTCCCTGCCCCCCTACAACTCCTCCCTCTCCTTTATTTTTACCGGCATCACCAGCATCAACAGTCTGTCCCCAGCACTTTTTTTTTTTTTTTTTGAGATGTAGTTTTGCTCTTGTTTTCTAGGCTAGAGTGCAATGGTGTGATCTCGGCCCACTGCAACCTCCGTCTCCCAGGTTCAAGTGATTCTCCTGCCTCAGCCTCCTGAGTAGCTGGGACTACAGACACGTGCCACCACACCCGGCTAATTTTTGTATTTTTTTTAGTATATGTGCTGCCAAAGTGAGCACTAATTTTTGTATTTTTAGTAGAGGCGGATTTCACCATGTTGGCCAGGCTGTCTCGAACCTCTGACCTCAGGTGATCCACTGGCCTCAACCTCCCAAAGTGCTGGGATTACAGGCATGAACCACCGCGCCCAGCCCCCAGCACTTTTAATCTCTCCCTTCTCTGCATTCCCACAGCACTGGGAGCTCTGCTGCAGCTCATCCTTCTCTCACTCCAGATCCATGCCATGTTCCCTGCTAGGATGCAAGTCCTGGTAATGTGATCACCTTCATACCTCCCAGGGCTAGTGATGTTTCCATATGGTAGATGCTCAATGAATTTTTAAAACTTTGTTTATATTTTTAAAATATGTTTTTGAATTTGTTTTTAAGTAACATTTTACAAGATAAAAATAATATATGCTGGCCAGGCACGGTGGCTCACACTTGTAATCCTAGCACTTTGGGAGGCCGAGGTGGGCAGATCACCTAAAGTCAGGAGTTTGAGAGCAGCCTGGCCAATGTGGTGAAACTCTGTCTCTACTAAAAATACAAAAAACAAACAAACAAATAAAAACAAACAAAAAAAACCTTAGCCAGGTGTGGTGGCACGTGCCTGTAATCCCAGCTACTAGGGAGGCTGAGGCAGGAGAATTGCTTGAACCCAGAAGATGGAGGCTGCAGTGAGCTGTGATGGCTCCACTGCACTCCAGCCTGGCCAACAGAGTGAGACTCTGTCTCCAAAATAAATAAATAAATAATTTAAAAAAAAATACATACATATATACACACACTCGCTTACTGTAAGGAAAAACTGGAAAGGAAAGCTGTGTAAATAAGGAGATTAAATCATCTGGAATTCCTATCCAGAGACGTTTTGGTGTATTTCTTTGAATTATTGAATTAAGAAGATAATTAGTGGAAAAAAAAGCTAGTAATTAGACTGAAGATGTAAATGGGAAACAGGCTCCAGAGTTCGGTGATAAGAGTAAGTCTTGAAATGGGTGGTTCAAATATAGACAATCAGGTTGAGGTGTGCTTTGCATAGAAAATGAGCCTGTGTTGTCAAGAAGTTCATCTTTTTTTCACTCTGTCACTATTTATTCAATAGTATTTACTGAGGTTTAGTAAGCCATAGTCCTCAGACAATGATTTCTCTGGCCAACATGATAATAAGTATGCAGCTATCTTACAGGCCTTTTGGAAGCTGAGTTGACTTCCCTGCCTAGTAGACTGGACACCAAGTTCATGGCTAGCTCTTCAGGGGCAGGCACCTAGAGGGTAAGGCTTCTGAAAATATTGCAGAATTTTGCCTTTCTGGTCCATATCAGTGTAGCCAGCTCTTTGTATCAGTAGTTATGATATATTAACTTCAGGGAATTCTCTATCTTTCTTTCTGCAATTGTTCAAGTTCAGCTTTTCTGATTGGTCTTCCTTGGTGATAGCTTAAGCACTTGTTATTCCTTACCTGTTACTGTTACGGCTTGGCAAAGCAAGAACTTGTAAGGATTGTCCTTTGTAAAGTGCATTTCATCTAATGCCTACCCCAGCTGCCTGTTGACTAGTGCTGTTATGGGATAGGACTCAACCAATTACTTTGTGGCAGGAAGGGATCAACTCCAGGTTGAGTGCTCCCTGACAAAGCCTTTTGTGCTGCTCAGAAGTTATTGTTATGTTGTCCGTTCATGTGTCTCTTGGGCAAAGGAACCCAGGGTTTCAGTATTTAAAAATTTAAGTGTGGCTGGGCGTGATGGCTCACACCTGTAATCTCAGCACGTTGGGAGGCTGGGGTGGGTGGATCATTTGAGGTCAGGAGTTCAAGACCAGCCTGGCCAACATGGCGAAATCCCGTCTCTACAAAAATACAAAAATTAGCCTGGCATTTTGGCGCACGCCTGTCGTCCCAGCTACGTGGGAGGCTAAGGCGGGAGAATCGCTTGAACCCAGGAGACGGAGTTTGCAATTAGCTGAGATCATGCTACTGCACTCCAGCCTGGGTGACAGAGCGAGACTTCATCTCAAAAAAATAAATAAATAAAAATAAAAATAAAATAAAAGTTTAAATGAAGCTTGGTTGTGGACTTAAAGAAGTTTGAATTCTAAAATTGTTTATAGCATGACCGACATCCAAGGGATTATATTTATTTAGCCTATGGGGAGCTTTATGATGCAATATAAAGGTGAAAAGCCAAAGAAGTTCATTCATTCAATAAGTACTGAGTGCCAGGCCCCAAACTAAGAACAAAACAAAGGCAAAACCAGATATAGATCTTAGAGTCTATGGAGCAACAGGTATTCAACAGCAATAACAGAAATGAATAATTACCGGCTGTGAAAAATTCCAGGAAGGAGAGGGTGCTGTAAGGCACATATAACTGGGGAACCTGACCTATGCTGGGTGTCAGGGAAGGTTTCCTAGGGAATAGAACATCTGGTTATTTAGTTTGTGGTACTTGAGTCTTCTCACCAGTAAAATAGGGATACTACCCTCTTTGACTCACAGAGACACTATAGCAAGAGTGGTCATGGACAAGAATGAGCTTTGAAAAATGCTCAGCGTTTCTAAAACTGAGTTTGTCCCTCCAGCCAAAGGCAGCTGTTCTCTAGCTTTGACATCTGTTGCCAAGCCAGGCAGTTACTCAGGCACTCTGACTGAAGACTTTGATCATTCTCCTCCACTCTGCCAAGCAGCAGGGGTCAGACAGACCTGGGGTTAGCTTTGGTTCTGCCATTTAAATCTCATTTGAACTTGAGTAAGTTTCTTAATTGATAAAGTCACTTTTCTCATTTGTGAAATGGGGCAAGTATTGATTAATGGCTTAAAGCTTGTAAAGCACTTAGCATAGTAGTTGGCATGTAGTTACTTCTAAACCAAGTATAGCTAATGTTATCGTAATTGTTATCATTGCTAATTATTAACTTTTTTTTTGTAATGGGGGCTCACTGTATTGCCCAGGCTGGAGTGCAGTGGCTGTGCACAGGCGCAATCATAGCACACTACAGCCTCAAGTTCCTGGCTGAAGTGATCCTCTACCTCAGCCTCCCGAGTAGCTGGTACTACAGGCATGCACCACAGTGCCTGGAGCTAATTAATAACTCTTGTCAATTGTTTCTTTGTAATAACTTTGGCCTTTTACCTCTATTCCCACCAGCCTAGAGAAAGCCCTTGTCATTTGGCAAGAAGTGATTCCATAGCCTTCTGATCAGTGCCCCCAACTTGGCTCTCACTTCTCTAATTCATTCTACTTGCTTCCTAAAATAACAGTATTTTGCATATGTCACCCCTTTTAATATTATCATTGAAAAAATATTTGAAGCTCATAGCACAAAGAGCTAAACTTCCTAATATGGAAAGAGGTCCTAGATAATTGATAAGAAAAAGACCTACAAATGCGTAGATAAACAGGAATACAAATTCCAAAAAAGAAATAAAAAAGTCTACTAAACGTGAAAAGATAAGTATCCTCACTTATTATAAAAGAAATGTAAATTAAAATTACACTGAAATTCGTATATTACTTATCAAGTTGACAAAAATTGAAGGGGTTATTAATAACACCTTCTGGCCAAGCTGTGGGGAAATAGGCATTTTCTTACATTGCTGGGGAGGAGAAATTGGTACAATCCTTATAGAAGGCAATTTGGCATTATTTATCAAAATTACAAATGCATATACCCTTGGACTCAGCAATTTTACCTCTGGAAATTTATTTTACAGAATACTTGCACATTTTATTTATTGCCATATGGTTTGTAATAAGAAAGGATTGGAAACAAGCTAAATGTTTGGTAAATTATGGTTCATCTCTTCAAAGAAATGCTATGCAAAAAAGAATGAAGAGAGAGTCCCTCTGTACTAATAATAGGAAAATCTCCAAGATATATTAAGTGGTTTTTAAAAAGCAAAGTGTAGAACAATGGGTATAGTATGTAACTTTTTGTGTAGGGAGAGGGTAATAACACACACGCATGCACACACACACACACACACACACATAGAAACTCTGGTAGGCACATACAATATTAATAGTAGTACTTATCTCTAGTGGGAGGGGGTCTGGGCAGATGGGAGACAGAGGTAAGAGGGGAACTTTTCACTGGATACCTTATTATATAGTTTTAACTTGTGAACCATATTGCAATGGCTCTGTGAATACTACCTAGTCAAAAAATTATATTTAAATTACTCCCACTATTAAACCATTAACATACATTGAGCATCTACCATGTGCCAGGCCCAGGGGATACAAATGTGAATGTGGTTGTGGTTTGATGGAAAGATCCACTGAACTTAAAATACCTGATTCAGGTCGGGCACAGTGGCTCACTCCTGTAATCCCAGCACTTTGGGAGGCTGAGGCAGGCAGATCACTTGACGTCAGGAGTTCAAGACCAGCCTGGCCAACATGGAGAAACCCCGTTTCTACTAAAAATACAAAAATTAGCCGGGCGTACTGGCACATGCATGTAATCCCAGCTACTTGGGAGGCTGAGGCAGGAGGATTGCTTGAACCCAGGAGGCGGAGGTTGCAGTGAGCTGAGATTGTACCACTGCACTCCAGCCTGGGCAAAGAAGCGAGACTCTGTCTCAAAAAAAAAACAACAAAAAACCTGATTCAAATTCGGATTCTGCTTCTCACTAGCTATGCATCTTGGCCCACAGTAGGCATACAACAAGCATTTATTGAATGAATTTATGGTTGAAGTTACTTAACCTTCCTGAGTCTGTTTCCTCCCATGTAAGATGAGGATAGAGATGCTTCCTATCTCACAGGGATATTGTGAAGACAAATGATAGAATGTTTCATCAATTCTAGTGATAATTAATGAAACCTGCTATGTGCTAGGCAGTTTCACATCCATTATTTCCTTGACTTCTCATGGAAACCTGTGAGGTGGGCATATATTCACTTACTCATGAGGAAATGGAGGGACTGAGGGGAAGAATGGCTTGCCCAAGGTTTTCTTCTGGTCTTTCTTTATTGCTACCTCCCCCATGCTCTGCACTAGAAACTTTGTAGGTTATGCAGTAGATACTGTATAGTAGGTACTCAGGGAACTTTGAAAATCAAGAAAAACTAATGTTTTTCCACTGATCTCAGTGACACCTCAGAGCAGCAGAAAATCAGTAAATGAATTTCGGATACTTCAATTTAGAAATATACTAGCTGGTCTGTTTGACATTCACTGCACTAAACACTTGGGGAAAATGCAACAAAAATCAAATATTCATGCTTCTAATAAAGTAGGAAGGATAAAGACTAACCCACAAAAACACTCATAAGGGAAAGGTAGAAACTCATTCTAAAGGATGCTGCACTTAGAATCTTGTAGACTTACTAACAACTGTTTCTAAGAGGGATTAAAATGATATACCCAATATGGTACAATTAAAAAAAATTTCTTTGAGTAAAACATACAAGCAGAGTCGTGCACAAATCAATTGATTTTTATAAACTGAAGGAAAGGTGATTTTTATAAAATGACATGGATTAATAAATAGAATATTACCAGCATGCAGAAGTCACCTCTGTGATCCCTTTGTCATAATCCACAGCTCAAGATAACCACTGCCTTCACTTTTAACATCACAGATATGCTTTGACTATTTTTGAAGTTTATGTAAATGGAATTATATAGTATGTACCCATTTGTGGCCAGCTTCTTTCACTCAACATCCTATTTGTAAGATTCACTCATCTTGTTGAGTGTAAATGAGTTCATGCGTTCTTATTGCTATGTTGTATGTTACGCAGTTTATCTCTCTTCTGCTGATGGACATTTGGGTTGTTTTCTTTCTGGCCGTAATAAAGAGATACATTATAAACATTTTTCAACATCTTTTGGTAAATATGCGTATACATCTCTGTTGGGTGCATACTTAGGGGTGGAATTACTGGGTCATAGGATACATGTTAATTTAGCTTTTCTAGATAATGCCAAGCAGGTTTTTAAAGTGGTTGTAAAAAGTTCATTTTGACTGGCAGTATGGTCAGGCCCTTTAATTTTAGTCATTCTGGGTGGTATGAAGTTAGATCACATTGAAATATCAATTTGCATTTTTGGGATGATTAATAAATTGAGAAATTTTCCATATGTTTATTAGATTTTTTGAGAAATGCCTGTTTGTCCTCTCTTGAGGACAGTTGCAATATTCTGCCTGTTTTTTATTGGATTTTCTGCCTTATTCTTGCTGATCCACAGGTGTTCTTTATATATCTATAAACAAACCTTTTTTTGGATGTATGTGTTGCAATTATGTTTTCTCACTCTGTGGTTTAACTTTTCACTAGTGGTGTCTTTTCATGAACAGAAGCTCTTAATTTTAATCTTGACCAATGATCAGTTTTTTTTCTTTATATTAGTACTACATGTGTTTAAGACATCGTCTTTGTCTACCCCAAGGTAATGAAGATTGTTTTGGACATTTTCTTTGGATCGTGTTATTGTTTTACTTTTTACCTTTAAAATCCATCTGGAGGCCGGGCGCGGTGGCTCACGCCTGTAATCCCGGCACTTTGGGAGGCCAAGGTGGGTAGATCACCTGAGGTCAGGAGTTCAAGACCAGCCTGACCAACATGGTGAAGCCCCCGACTCTACTAAAAATACAAAAATTAGCCAGGCATAGAGGCGTGCGCCTGTAATCCCAGCTACTTGGGAGGCTGAGGCAGGATAATCGCTTGAACCCGGGAGGCGGAGGTTGCAGTGAGCCAAGATCATGCCGTTGCACAACAGCCTGGGCAACAAGACCGAAACTCCGTCTCAAAAAAAAAAGAAAAAAGAAAAATTCCATCTGGAATTGATTAGGGATGGGGGGATTCAGTTGATCCATTATCATTTACTGGAAAGACAGAGCTAATCTGACCCCCAATACAGCACAACAGCACCTGACGTAAATCAAGTGACCACATATTGTAAATCTGTTTTTGGACTTTATTCCATTGGTCAGTTTGTCTATCCTTCTACTATTTCTATGACTTTATAATGGATCTTGATATAAGATAGTGTTAAGTCTTTTCCAGTGGGCTCCGATTTTTCACCCCACCAAATCATCTAGTGCTGAAGTGCCCGCCAACTCGCACTTTGCTTTCAAAACGTCCATGCGAGTGCGATTGATTTGCCTGTTCCCGTGGATGGTTCATTTGTGGTTACCTGGGTCTTTGTCTCATCAAAGCCCTTCACACTGAAAGCCAGCCAGGTGTCTGCAGACGAGCAAAGCAGATCTGCTGGGTAATTAAATAACGCGGAGAACCGGGAGGAGTGGATTCGATGAGGCTGTCTCTGGAGAGAGCTTCAGAAAGGAAGTGATCGAGCTATACTTGAGGACTGGCTCCTTGGGGAGATAGGAAGAGAGCCAAACTCTAAAATCCGGGCAAAGGAGGGCCTGGCTAGGTCACCGAATGTAAATGTCTCGGGGGTTCCGCAAGGCAGCGCGAATCGGCTCGCCGGGGTGGGGCCGCGGAGCGGCAAATCACCAGTTGAGGGCCGGAGTGCGCGCCGCCGGCTCAGAGCTGCGCCTGCTGCTGGCCGGGCAGGGGACGGAGCCGGGGCGGGAGTCGGAGCTGCGGGGCGCACCGGCTAGACGCGCGCGGGCTTCTCGGCGGGCACGCCCCGCGGACCATGAGCGTCCCCAGCTCCGGGAGCAGCCGCAGCGCGGGCGGTGCGAGGCCGGCCGCCCGGCGCGTTTGAGCCCCAGCCGGAGGTCCGGAGGTCCAGAGAGCCGGGGAGCCCGAGCGCCCAGCGCCGCGTCGGGAGGTGAGTCTCCGCCGCGCGCCCAGCGTCCTCGGGGTGCTGTTCCTCCCGGGGCGCCTGGGCCTCCCCCACCCCGGTGAGGACACGCTAGGAAGTTTGTTGGAGAAAGTTAGGCTCTGGGGAAAGTAGAGCCGGCGCTTGTTGGTCCCTACCCACCCCCGCCAGCGGATTTGGCGTTGGGGGCGGGGGTGACTGAAGTGGGGCTGGGGCTTGGGCTCTCCCGGCCCTCCGAGCGCGCTGGGACTCCCCGAGACGTGGGAGCGCTCCACGGCGTGGAGCTCCACGGCGGGGAGCGCTCAGCGATTGGCGGCCAGGCATCTTGCTCGGTGACACTCGAGCGGCATCTTCCCCGGCGCTGGCCTCGCCCGACCCCCTGCCCGTCGGAGCTGCTCTGCCGGCCACCCCGCCCTGTCCCGCCCGGCCCCTCTCCGCAGAAGCCGGCCGGGGTCGGGGAGATGCGAGGGCCCAGAGCGCTCTGCTGGAAGCCCAAGGCTCCGAGGAGGCGAGTTTCTCCAGTAATCTCTTGGGAAGTTTGCAAAGAAAGCGAAGGAGCCTGTCCTGTAACTGTTGACAACATCTCCCTCCCTCTCTCCCTTTGTTGAGAAAGAATGAATAGTTGGTTGTGTCGCTCCCTCTGCGTCGCGGTAGGGAGAGGGGAGGGAAGGCAAAGGAAGGGAGGGACGGTGGGAAGGAGGTTCCGATAGATCGTACAGCCCAACTCTCCTTACCCACTTAGGCCGCTGAGGGCGCCGCCGCTTTAAAACGGTGTAATCAGGTGTAGACACTTGTCGGGGAGGAGGTTGAGCGGACTCCGAAGCATCTGGCAAGGCGGCGTGTTCCGTGGGGCGGCGGGTCGGGTCATGGTTGGGGTTAACTCACTTGAAGCAGAGTGCAAAGGAGAAAAACCATTTTCCTAACCTCATGTCTGTTTTCGCTTAAAGCTGTTAGCTGAGATGGAAAGTAGAGCCGCGCATTCAGATTCTTTTAAACCTTGACTTTATCTCGCAAGGCTACACAGACCTCCCCAAGGAAAGTACGCTGGCCGAGGGAAGGTCAGTTTGGGAGCTAATAGCCTCCCTTGTGTTGCCTGGGACTGAGTTGAGATCCTGGGGGCTGGGGGAGGCCTCAGTGCTGGGGGTGGGGCCCAGCTCAACACAGGTCCAAGTGGGAAGGGGCTACCCAGGTAACAACGGGGAAGCCCACTTGCAAAGCGCTTGTCCGCGGGCGTGCCAGGGGGTATTGAGGGTAACGTAAAGACCTTGCCAAGCCAGGGGCTCCCACACCACTCCAACTTTCTCTAAACTGCTGCTGAGAAGGCTGACATTTCCAGGATGACTCACCAAAGTCTAAATCTCCTGTTCATATAGACAGAACTGCTTGTCAAACGGATGCTAATCTTAAGAACCTTATCGGGTAAATCCTGTACCGTGTTGCTTTAAATACAATCCATGGAGGAATTATTCATACTTGAATCATTTGACTAGACTTCGTAAGTTTACTTCAAAAATAAAGGGATACTCTTAATTCCTAAACCCAAGCAAAACTTCATTTTAAGTGGATAAGCCAATTGAATATGTGTGGTTTTTTCATCTCCTCTCTCCATCTGACTCTACAGAGAAGATATAAAACTACAGATCCAAGTTGTAAATTCTCTGTCATGGGGCAGCCAAGACGGTTACATTTCCAGTTTAAAATATAATGAAAAGTTCTTAAAGCTCACATCAGATAACCATTATGAGTTAAACTTGAAAATATCCCATTTCAGAAATAAAAGAGTAAAATCCAAACAAGTGGGCTGCTTATCTCTGCCTCAGCTTGCAAGATCATCAGTTTCTTTGAGACATCATTGTAAAGCAAGTGAGTTGGGCCTCAGTTCACAAGCATTTCAAAGCCCAGCAATTGACCAGGCCCAGGAAGTTAGCACATGTGGTAGAGTTTGTCAGGCTCGCTCTTGTTCCTGATGCTCACATGAGTCTCAGATTTTCATATCAAGATGCAGAGTCTTTGACTTTTGTGTAACATTTCAAAATCTGGCATTAGACTGAGTCAGGACGTTGTGTTTGTTTTCCTGCACGGTAGAGAGAAGTCAGATGGCCAGAGTCTTACCTGGGCTTTCTTCTAAAGACTGCATGTAGGCTCACTTGGTTTGCCTGTACGTGTGTCTGTGTCTGTGTCCATGTCCTACTTGGCTTGGTGTGTTTGCATCTGTTGTTCTAGGTTAAAATGTTTCCCTCCCCATCCTTCCCAGTTGCGGTCTTTTTTTTGTGAACTCTCAGAGTTACTTCCTTTGTGAACCCTCAGTATAACAGAGATACAGTGACTCTTATCTGACAAGACAGATAAGAGCAGCCCCTGTCCTGCTTAGAGGGGACCTGCTATTTACTAAGTGCTTGCAGTATTTCAAGAACTTTGTATACACAATCACTTTTAATTTTTACAACAATCTTATGAAATAGCTGTTAAGTCATTTTTTAAAATGAGAAACCGTCAGAGAGGTTGAGTAACTTGTCCCAGGCCGTACAGCTAGTAAGCCAGTGGCAGAGCACAGATTTGAACCTGTAGATATCTGCCTCCAAAGCCTAGGTTCTGAGTCCTACCATTTTATTTTTAAAAAATCAAGTGGTACATAAGAAGTATATAATGACTATGGACATTGAGACAGAAACATTTCCAAGTGGAGAAAACATGGGAGCCAGAGGCTGGAGACTTGGGTTTAGTCTCCATCAGCTGTCATTCCAACCACTTGTTCCTACGGCAAGACCTTTGCATTTGCCAGATCCCCTGCCTGGAACCCCCTTCAGACCTTTTTTTGACTGGTTCCTTCCCTTCCCTTTTTTCAGGTCTCATGTCATTGTTACCTTTTCAGAGAGGCCTTCCCAGTCCACCCTAATGTAAAGTATCCCTCCACCCCCAACAGTCATCTTTTGTCAGTTCGTCCTGTTTTATATTCCTTAGCGTGCTTACCACTTGGATGTTACCTCATTTTCTTGTTTGTACAGGTTGGATTCCTCCGTGAGAGCAGGACCTTGTCTAATTTATTATATCCTTAGCCTTGGTATACCATAAGCCCTCAGAGAATATATATCAAATGAACATTTATTTCCCTTATCTAGAAAAATGAACTGGGAATTACCAGTACTTACAGTCATTACTTATTGTCTGCTTCCTCCAGAGTATTATTAGCTTCATGAGGACAGACCTCTTCTGTCTTGTTTAATGCTGTCCCCAACACCTAACACAGTGCCAGCCATAAAGGAGACCCTCCATGAATGTATGCGTTGAAGAATGAATGTTTCTATTGATTGAATGATACCCCTTCATCATCATTAAATTCTGTTTTGCAGGTAAACAATTATGACTCAATTGCTGTGTACCAAAAAGCCTCACTAATCCAGTGGTTCTCAATCCTGGCTTCACATTGGTCAATACTGGAGACTGATGCTAATGTCCCACCCACAGATATTCTCATTTCATTGTTCTGGGCTGAGGCTTGGACATCAGGATTTTCAAAGCTTCCCAGAGGATTCTTATGTGTAGCCAGGTTGAGAACCAATGGTTTATGTTTTTATAGTAGAACTCATTCCTTGCTTTGGTCCTAATAGGCTTGAAGAAGCCATGGTGAGAGAGAGCAGGGGTATAATTCATGGGTATTGTATGATTCCTGACAGTTTAAGAGGTACTTTCACAGCTGTTATCACATCTGATAATAACAAGTTAAGGGATCTACTTTCTGGTTTAAATATTGCCTTTATGTTGATGATTCCTAAAAATCTCCATCTGCCCTCACTTCTAATTGTGCATACCAGTATCTAACCTCCTCTTAGACCAAATTGTTTACTGATACCTCACATGCAGCAGCTCCAGTGCTGTGCTTGGTTCCTGCAGGGGTCCCCTTCTGAAACTACTCGGCATGTTACAGCATCGCACCACCTTCTGTGGCTGTAGGCTCCTTCCTTCCAGCCAGATGCCTCAAGCTCTGATGTCTCATCACTCTCTCCTTTCTCTCCCTTTACCCAGCTGCTGCCCCAGGTCAGAATTCTTCATTGTTCCTCCATGGGTTTCACCATCAGCCTCAGTAACCTCCCTGCCTCCTTTTTCTCTCCCCTCCAGAACAACCAGAGTCACCTACTTGGGTACAGACTGGGTTCTGTCCTTCCCTTCCAGATCTTCCCTAGCACTTACAGTCAAGTCCAGACACCTTGGCAGGGCCTTCAATACCCCATGGTCTGGTCCTAACCTAAGTTGCTTCTGGGAAATGCTTCTTGGCTTCACTTGAGCCACAGCACACAACTTGGAGTGTCCTGAGCCTGTGGGGACACTTCCATGCCTTTATGCATCCGCCATTATAGCATCCTCCCGGGAGGCTTTTCCCCACATGTTAACTTTTCAAAATGCTTTGTCTCTATTGTTGCCCTCTCTGAGCCTGCTCAAGTCCTTTTGTCAAAATTAATTGTTCCTTTCAGCATAAGGGTCTCTATGAATTATTCTTAGAGTTCATAGTCAGGTGTTGGGCCTTAGGCATCTTTGTTTCTCCAGGTGTCTTGTATGAAATAGGCACTTAAATGTTTGTTGAATTGAAGGTAAGAAGGGGAAGTATTAGCATCCCTTGTTATTGGAGAATAAATTGAGGTGTTGGTAACTTGAAGGACATTTTAGAACACTTTAGGACAATCTTGAAGTCTAAATAGATCTTGGGGAAGCAGAGAGGAAACAGGCTGCCAAAGGCACTGGTGCTAGGGTGACTTTTGCCCATCATGCTATTGGAAATAGATTTGATCAACAGCGTGGCCCTATGCACATGAAGAAGTTCTGTAGGGTGCTGCAGGCCTCCCCATGAGGTTCTTTGAAATGACCCAGTCCTGTCTGTGAAGAAGGAAGGTGCTGATAGCTTGAACAGGTGAGAAGTCACAACTGTGGTGTGTGTGTGTGTGTGTGTGTGTGTGTGTAGGGTGGAAGAATCCTAGTTGGTTTACGTCACTTGTGTTCAGGCAGTGGGGCTAGGGAGTTTGGTTTCCTTTCTAATAAGGATGGTTAGCATTGAGCAAGTGCTGACAGTGTGCCAGCTACTGGCCAGAGCTGGGAGGGGCTGCACAGGACTCTGTCCTATTGTTCTGCACCCACTGTGAGCAGACCTTCTGTGTGGTCCCAGTTGGACATGGAGCAGGCAAGCCCCAGAATTACTGGATTTGACAATGAACCGAGGACAGAGTTAGGATTGTACACCTTCAGTAAAGATGCGCCTTCCATCTCTCCCCCAGGACTTCTGTACTTCCCTGTATCTCATGTGGAAGCAGTGGAACGTGTGTGTTTTGTTGTACACACACATACAAGCACATGTGTTTTCTTTACACACTCTAATGTCATTGTCTCGGCTCCACTTCTGTCAGCTTGTGGAGGGTTGCATTCTTCTTGGTTGTCTTCAAGCCACGTCCCAAGTCCGCACTTGCTTTGTAGAACTGACTCTGCAGTAGTGCTATTAAGTGAGGATTTTCACCCAAAGCTCTTCCCTGAGTAATCCAGTGGAAAGGGTGGTCTGTGAGGAATGAGGGCTGCTGGGCTGGAGAACAGACTAAGGGGCAGCTCTCCTCACCAGCCTGTGGGAAGGGCTGTGTGTTGGGCTTGGCCGCCCTGCAGTGCTGTCCAGACCAGAGTCTGATATCATGACTAGTGTAAGACAGATCCTGGAGC
Organism: Nomascus leucogenys; assembly: GCF_006542625.1. Taxonomy (NCBI): domain Eukaryota; kingdom Metazoa; phylum Chordata; class Mammalia; order Primates; family Hylobatidae; genus Nomascus; species Nomascus leucogenys. Next base: position 81,021,174 of record NC_044392.1, read on the forward strand.
CTCTATCTCCAGGGGCCAGCCTTTTTTTTTTTTTTTTTTTTTTGCCTCCTATTTCTTTTCCTCTGTATATTGGCCTTAAAAATGTATTATGTAATTTGTTTTAGGCCAAAATCATAGTTTGCTTTGGAGCTGGAGGTACTGACTCTGCTCAAGGTAAATGCTTCTACTCATGGTCCTAGCTAGGAGAGAGTATCGGGACTACTTGCTGCATACAGCCTGATGTGCCATTCTCCTTTCCCTTTCCATGCTTCCTTTGCCCCCTACCCCCACCATTTTTTTTTTCTTTTCTTCTTCCCTTCTCCTGTCTCTTCTTCCCTGACTGTACAGGCACCCATGGGCATTACCCAACCCTGCTGGTGGCAGGCAGATCCTGACCCCTCTGGGGGGGGCCATGTATGTGCAGCCCCCACCCCAGTGGCTTTCCTCTGCAGCCAAGCCTGCTGGTATATGGCAGAATGGCCCACCTCCTGACCCCTGACCCTAGCCCGTGTTCACTAATTAGAGTGCATTGATTTATTTATAAACACTGGGTCTTTGCCAGAAAAATTCTGTCCCATCGTCCTGGGTAGCACAACTGAGGACTGGTCTGGCACTGAAGACAATTCTAGCAGCTAAAGAATTTCAATAATCCCTGCCTGTTCTTATCATTTACAGGGCAGTGAAAATATGTGAGCTAATTATCTAACAGTTTATAATATTTTCTTTCATACATTTATTACTGCAACTATGGGTCCTCCCTTAATCATCTTTTTTTGCTAGTTGTGCATGGCTTATATGCCTCTAACAACTCTGAAAGTGTTTGCCCTCTTGGTTTTGCTGCCAACCCAGGAGAATTCCTATGTAGGATCATTTCAGGAGGAAGATAAGTAAACTTCCCATTCTTATTAGACTGCACTAGTGATGCCATTAAATGTTGATCTGTTAATGGTCTGTGAATATTTCATTTTATGTGGCATATTTCCATTTCCTTTTGTAAGTAGGAAGTCAGTTCTTGTGACTCTCATAGATTTATACCTTCACTCTTTTCTTTCCCCCTTAGAGTTGAGAATTATGGCTGCAGGAAAATTTGCAAGCCTTCCCAGAAACATGCCGGTGAATCACCAGTTCCCCCTGGCCTCATCCATGGACCTTCTGAGCAGCAAGTCCCCTCTCGCTGAGCATCGCCCAGATGCCTATCAAGACGTGTCTATACATGGCACCCTTCCACGGAAGAAAAAAGGTCCTCCTCCCATAAGGTCCTGTGATGACTTCAGTCACATGGGCACCCTACCCCACTCCAAATCCCCACGGCAGAACTCATCTGTGACCCAGGATGGCATCCAGGAGAGCCCATGGCAGGACCGGCATGGTGAAACCTTCACCTTCAGGTAACTTCTGTAATTTCACTAGTGAAGATGATTTGTCTTAAACAGCTTTTTAAAAGGTTTTTATGGCCAGGCGTGGTGGCTCACACCTGTAATCCCAGCACTTTGGGAGGCCGAGATGGGTGGATCACGAGGTTAGGAGTTCGAGACCAGACCAACATGGTGAAACCCTGTCTATACTAAAAATACAAAAATTAGCTGGGCATGGTGGCGTGTGCCTGTAATGCCAGCTACTCGGGAGGCTAAGGCAGGAGAATCACTTGAGCCCGGGAGGTGGAGGTTGCAGTAAGCCGAGATCGCTCCACTGCACTCCAGCCTGGGCAACAGAGTGAGACTCCAAAGTTTTTATCAGGAAAAATGTCAAACATACACAAAGTTGAGCGAATAATTTAATTAACTCCCATGAACCCATCAGCCGGCTCCAACAGTTACCAGCTCAAGGCCAGTCCTGTTTTGTCTGTACTCCCACCTACTTCCCTCCTCTGGTATTATTTTGAAGCAAATCTCAGATTTCATATATTTCATCTGTAAATATTTTGGTATGTTCCTTTCAAAGACAAGGACTGTTATTTTAAAAACTATATAACCACAATTAAAAAAACTGTAACACCTAAATAAAAATTAACCACTTCTTAACATTATGTAACATTCGAGGGTATTTTAAAATCCAACTTCCTCTCTTAAGTCCCTTAAAAGAAAGCCCAAGTATTTTCTTTTTATCGTAGCATCAGATTCCGAACTATGTCCATCCACTTCTATAGAGATGCCAGGATGTCTATAAATTAGACCCCATATATCCTTATATTTAGTTGTCAGCATGCTGAAATAAAATTTTATATGGATGCACCAGCAGGTCAGCTTCGTAATACTTTAGGAAAGAATTGATTTTTCCCTCTCTGTGACAGAGATCTGGGTAAATGAGCCTTACGGTTGTAAATGCTTTTTCTCTGGGTTTGTAATGGGCCTGGCTGTGATTGGTTTCTGCCTGTTAGAGCTAGTTTGGAAACTGCACTCCTTTTCCTGTTGGGGAAGATCAGCAGCCTGTGATGCTATCTGGTAAAGAATGGTATGGTTTCTTTTGTTATCTCTCTTTTTGTCCAAGCTTTTTGCAAAGCCACTTGGATCCTAGCTCATTTATTTGTTCAATATCTATATATGAAGCACCTATATTAGAGTATGCTGATTTCATAAGCCCCAGGGCTTACAGGAAAATTCTGCTCAGTCCTTCTGATTATCTTAAATGAAGGGCTGGTCCAGCATTGAAAACATTCTAGCAGCCAAATTATTGAGCAATCTGTTCTTGCCCTTTTATAGGGTGGTAGAAATATGTGAACTAACAGGGTAGCAGTGGAGCATCTGAAGCAATGTCTTCCCAGAGTTTACATTCTAGTGAGCGAATTAGGTAGTATGTACAAATAAATAAGACAACTGCAGATTATACCAAATGCTATAGAGGAAATGGAGTGATATGCTGGAGATTTATTGGAGGTGGTACGTTTTTGGTAGGATGAACAGGTTTCTGAGATGATATTTAAGCTCAGATTTGTATAATGAGGGAAAGCAACCATGGGCCTTCCAGGCTGTTGCAGGCATAGGGAAGTCAAGTGCAGAGAACTGGAGGTGGGAGCAAGTTTGGCATGTTTGAAAACCCCAAAAGGAACTGGAATGGCCTGTGGCTGGAGTGTAGCACATTGAGAGGAGAACAGTGTTGGTGTTGGTACAAAGCTAGGTGAACAAGAGTTCAGAATTATTCTCAGTTCCATAATTGCAGTAGTACAAGAAGAAAATAAGGCCCAGATAATCTCCATAGAAACCACTAGAGAGCCCTGAACTGCTTCTGTCACCAGATTAGGACATTCCTTGGGGTATCCCGGGGGTTAGAAGGCCCTGGACCCGCTCCACAAAATCTAGGTGGGTGACCTCCCAGCTCAGAAAGTTGGCAGGCAGCCACCGCTGGAATGGGTGAACATGGAGGTGCATACCTGTGCACAGGATTGTTAATATCACATCATTGGCACTTAAGGGGCAAGAATGCAGGAGGTGAGCAGCAAAGACAGGTAACTTCTGGCCTGCTAAAGATGAGCACAGATGCCAGGCTGCGTGATATGGAGTCAACCAACTGTTGGCTGGCTTACGGTGGACCGCTTTTCGTTTATTAACTTAAACTGTCCTGAGCTAGGTGTCTACTGTGTACTAGACACAGACAGTTTATAGACTTACTCCTTGAAGTTCTGAGGCCCTGGCTAGGTGCCAACTCTTACAAAGGGAAACTCCACACTAGGGGAGTGGGTGGGGAGGCGGTAGTAATGGAGTCACCCTTCCTATCTTGGGGAAGTTCTTGGTAAACACCCAAGGTCCAAGCTGTCAAGCTGCCAAGAGTGTAAAGCTTTTTGATGTGAAAACTGACTTGGACAGAGATCGTATTTCTGTAAAAGATCTTATCGGAGGGTGGGCGCAGGTCCTGAGTTTGAAGTCCAGGCTGTGGAAGACTTAACAAGCACTCCTGGTTTAGGGTTTGTTTATGATTGAGAGCTATATTAATCCAAATTCACATCTTTTTTTCTTAACTGAAAAATATCATTGTTAAAGATGAATACAGGAAGTGACAAATGCATATCCCTCAAAAATTGTGCTGAGTGAGAAGGCACATGGTTCTCTGTTAAAGGGTCATAAAGTCCTACCCTGCTCTGTACTACTATTAATATATTTATTTTTCTAACACATGAAAAAAAAAATCGGAGGTGTTCCCAATTTTGAGGAGTTCAAAATACCTTATATTCTTTTTTTGTTCAGTATTCTTAATAAGATTATAAGCTGCCTCAATTCCTTTTTGAAACCAGCAATGATATAAACAAAGTTTTTGCTTATGAAAAGCTAGGACCAAGCAGCCTAAATGAGAACCCAAGGCTCTAGAGAAGGAGGTTTTGCCAAAGGTGCCACAGCAAAAATACAGTGAGAGAAATGGAACTTCTCATTCAGCTCTTCCAGTTGAAAGGAGCTGCGAAACACCAACCATTCACTCCAGCTCAGTCACCTCTTTTTTTCTTTTCATAGTGAATTCAGGGGTTAATTTCAGTTGACAGTGACTTGCCCAGATGTCAGCTCTGAAAACATTGCATCTCATCATGTTGGGTATTGGCCTGACGGGTATTGGCATGAAGATAGTGGGCCACCTTGGATGTCTCCTGCCTCCTCTATCTTGCTCAGAGGGAGGCCCTCCAGATAAGCACCTCTTTGTCTTGTGAAGTACTCTGTTGCAAGTTTGCTCTTTTCCAAAAAAATATGTTTAGCTTGTTAATCATTAAAAAGTCACCTTTATAGGCCGGGCTTGGTGGCTCACGCCTGTAATCCCAGCACTTTGGGCAGCTGAGCTGGGCAGATCACGAGGTCAGGAGTTCGAGACCAGCCTGATGGTCTATCATCACCAACATGATGAAACCCCATCTCTACTAAAAATACAAAAAAATTAGCCGGGCATGTTGGCGTATGCTTGTAATCCCAGCTACTTAGGAGGCTGAGGCAAGAGAATCGCTTGAACCTGGGAGGTGGAGGTTGCAGTGAGCTGAGATCACGCCACTGCACTCTGCCTTGGGTGACACAGCGAGACTCCATTTCAAAAAATAATAATAATAACCTTTATTATAATTGAACATTCATTGAACATACATCCTATCGGAGGCCCAAGACAAAGCAGAGGAAGTCTCCTCTTTGACCTTAAAACTTGCATGATTAAGCTTTCATATCTACATGTGTCATTTCCTCCGTTATTAATTCCTCCATTATTAATTGTCCTAATAATTATAACATTAATAATTGTCCTAATATTATTGTTACCTCCTACATTTTATAGTTTTCAGATAGCTTAAAGGATATATTCATAAACTACCTTGTTTGAACATTGTAACCCTGTGTGAGAGACATAGCAGATTTCATTGTGAACATTGTTATCACCATCATCAGTATCATCATTTAGAGTTGAGGAAATGGGTTCAGGGATGTTGAGGCACCTAAGATCATACCTTAATGGATGACTGAGCTAGGATCAGAACCCAGAAAGTATTATAGGGCCTTCCCCAGACAGTGTGTTCCATAGCCTCCCAAGAATGTTGGCACCAGCTGTGGACATCCTCTGAGCTATCTTCTTGCACAGGGGTCAGTACCCTGCTTGTATTCAGTGCTTTGGACACCTACTTTGGGGAGAATGGAGCCTTGCCTGCCGAGAGCCAGGCAGAAGGCAGGCCTGGAAGGGGGAGTTGGTCTTCTCTTTTGGTGACTGTATCTCTTGGCTTTGTTGTTGTCTTGGCTGCCCTTGGATGTACTTGTGGTTTTGAAAGGAGGCCAAAGCCAGAAGCCAGGGAGCTCTTAAACCTGCTGCTTGATGTCACAGAAGGAGCCTTTGTTCTGCAAGCAGACCCAGGTTTCTCTGAGAGGTCTGCAGACAGGATTTCCTCTTGACATTCACATTGTTCAGCTGATATCCCCTTGATTCATTTATCTTCAGGGGTGAATTTTTATTATTATTATTTATTTTTATATTTTTCCATAAGTTATTGGAATACAGGTGGTATTTGGTTACATGAGTGAGTTCTTCGGTGGTGATTTGTGAGATTTTGGTGCACCCATCACCCAAGCAGTATACATTGCACCCTATTTGTAGTCTTTTATCCGTCAATCCCCTCCCATTCTTCCCTCCAAGTCCCCAAAGTCCATTGTATCATTCTTATGCCTTTGCATCTCAGAGCTTAGCTCCTGCATATCAGTGAGAACATATGATGTTTGGTTTTCCATTCCTGAGTCACTTCACTTAGAATAATAGTCTCCAGTCTCATCCAGGTCACTGCAAATGCTGTTAATTCATTCTCAAGGATGAATTTGTATTCAAATCTGGAAGCTTCCTTGGGCTGAGAGGGGTCTGGTTCCTGTTGTCAGGATGTCTGTGTTGCTAGGATAGCTGAGGGATCAGTGCTTGGAGACCATTCAGGTCTTTTTCCTGCCTGTGGGTACAAGGAGGCACACATTCCTGGGAACAGCTGTAAGTGCCTAATTCCTTCGGCCTCTTGTGCTGTGGGAGCATGTGGTGGGACAATGTGGTGTTTCATTAGTTTGCATGAGTGGAACTGACTGACTCGTCACAAGTGTTTTAACTGACAGTGGCCAAAAAGGCTGCAGAATTATCCCTAGTTAAAATGAGCAGTACATTTTCCCAGGCAGTAAGTAACCTACCCTGTCACAATGTCAGATCTTCAACGTTGAAGCAAAGATGTAAGGTCCAGAATCTATGCAGCTTTTTCCTCTAAAACATTGATTTAAAGCCCTAACTCTGGGCTGTACCAATGCCCTCATCTGAAAACTGGTTTTAGTTATTCCTCTTCGGAACCATTGGTTTCTGTTGCTACTGCCTTCTCTTTAACAAAGCAAGATGTTCCCTCAGACACTCAAATGCATGAGCCTTTAGCTCAGGGTTAATCAGAAGGATGTACGATGTGAAGGTCCACACGCAAACATCTGCAGTTTATTTATACCCAGGCATGTCTGCTGTCTGCAAATTGGAAGTTTTTTTGTGTACTTTTTGGAGAAAAAAATTGGATTTTGAGTTAAAAAAAATCTTGGGCTGGGTACGGTGGCTCATTGCCTGCATTCCCAGCACTTTGGGAGGCCGAGGCAGGTGGATCACCTGAGGTCAGGAGTTCGAGACCAGCTTGACCAACATGGTGAAACCCTGTCTCTACTAATAATACAAAATTATTTGGGCGTAGTGGCACATGCCTGTAATCCCAGCCACTGGGGAGGCTGAGGCAGGAGAATCACTTGAACTCGGGAGGCAGAGGTTTTAGTGAGTCGAGATCATACCACTACTCTCCAGCCTAGATGACGAGAGTGGAACTCCATCTTAAAAACAAAAAAAAAAAAGCTTTTACTAGATTAATAGATTCTATTTAATAGAAGGTATACTTAGCATAGTGACAATGGCTTAACAGCCCAAGTTCAAGAATGTTTCTGGAAAGTAATAGTCCATGGGTTGAATTGATGTTTTTATAAGTTTAAAGTTGAGTTTTAATAACATTTTGAAATACCCCTTGGTGTTTGAATGCAGCTGTTGCGAATGGTTTAGTGCATTCCGAAGAATGGTGAATGTCCCGGTCCCTGGTGGCCTCTGGTGTGCTGAGGACAGGAGCAGCTGGGTCAGAGGTGAGCTCAGCCCCTGCATCTCACGCTGCTCCTGGGTTGAAGAAGCCCAGAGGGTGGGAAGTGCCTGCAGATCTACCAGCTGTCTGATGGTTGTCCTAAATCCTCTACTGACAAGGATGATTTGAACCTTAATGCCAGGATCTACGCATTCTCAGCTGTTCTGGGGCAAAAAAAAAATTAACAGATTGCAAACCACAACCAAGAAAATGATCAGAGAATTACACAATTCAGTCCTTGTTGAGTGGAGCTGCGTAACATCTCCTCTGGACTGCCCCTCCTCACTCCCACCCCCGGACAGACCTGTTTTAAATCATGTTTTTTTCAGGCCACCAGCATGCTATTTGGGAAGGGTGAGGTATTTTAGTCTTCTGGGTTTTTCACGCCCCTCAATATATGTTAAAACACCTTGTAAACAGAGGTGCTATGCAGTTATAAATTATTACTCATATTCTTATCACATGTGGATTTGCGAGCCAGCCTAGCCTGGCTAGAATACACAAGCTGGAGAAGTCTTAGTTGTAAGCTAAAGGAGTAGTTGCTGTGGTTGATTGGAAGGAGACTGTCCTCAGGGGGATTGGACTAGGTGGCCAGACCGGCCTGAGCCACATGGCTGATATGCCCTCAGGTCATGCTTCGGAATGGTGTCACTATCCAGTCTGTCCCCAAGAGGCTAGCTGTGGGATTGGATGTAGAATTTCAAGCTCTCTTCTTAGAGGCCCCAAAGACAAGCATATAGGGTCTTGTTTGAAGGATTGTGCTGTTATTTACAAGTTAGAGAGGTCTGAGAAACCTTCCCTAGTTACCCCAGCTTTTATGCAGTGTGATCTGTCTGTAGGTCCAGTTTGCCTGTGAGTATAATCACTAAAGATAAAATAACTCCTTTTGTGAAGAGGAGAAAAAACACAAGACAGATAATCCAGAGGTTTCAGTTCATATCCTTGTTTTTGCCACTTATTAGATGTGTGAACTCTATAGCAAGTTCTAAACTATAAAGTGGGAGTGTAAATAACCCATCCGAGAAGCGCTATGAAGGTTAGCTGCTCACTAAATATGAAGGCTCCACAGAATGTCAGAGCTCTGACTTTCACACTTGAGCCTGGTACACCCTACTGGGAATCTGCGTTGAGCAGATCCCGTGCCTGCTCCTAGCTCCCACCTGGTCACCAGCAGTTTCTTCTTCTCCTGCTCAGCTCTGCTGGGACACCTGGCTCAAAGCCACTGAGGCCTTTGCTGGGATGTCGACGTAGCTGTGGCTATCAAAGAAAGCCACTAGTGACCTTGACGCTGATTCCAGCAGCCTGACCTGGTAGCTTTGTGACCTTGGGTAAGTTATTTTACCTTTCTGAGTCTCCATGACCTCAAAGGGTGACTCTAAGGATCAGATACAATCCCATGTGAGGGTGCCTAACACAGAACCTGGCATGGAGGAGGCTCAGACTGATTGATTTCCTTCCTTCCTTCCTCCTGGAAGGCTAGAGCTGGGAGGTGCCTAATCCTTTGGTGTAACCTGAGATCACGTTCAATGACGGCAGCTTCTGTGGGAGAAAGTTTCTCACATGTTGATGGAGTCTGGCTGGAGTCCCTCTATCTGAGCCTGCCCTACAGCAATGAGTCTTGGCCAACACCCACAGTTTATAGGTATAACAACCACATAGTGCACTAAAATATCAGCATACCATTGTACTAATACACAAAACAGAGCCTGTCTTCAGTGAACGGGCCCCAGCCCTTGCCTGATTGTTCTTGTGCTTAATATCAGTGTCTTTGTTGTTTATTCTTCGATGCATATTTATTAGCTTGTTTTATGCCAGGCATTGTGCTAGATGCCAGGTACCTAGTGAAGCACGAAATAGAGGTAGCCCCTGTCCTTAGGGAGTTCTCAGTTTAGGGGGCATTCAGGCAAATGCATCATTAAGTACATAACTACAAAATGAGGAGGTACAAGGAAGATACAACATCAGAGGACCCCAAGTTACTTAGACTGGTGGAGAGAAGGCCTCTCTGGCATGGGAATTTGAAGATTTAATATAAAAAGAGAATATATTTCAGTAATAATTTTTATGTAACTGTGTTGAAATGATAATGTCTTTGAAATAGTAGGTTAAATAAAAGATTAAAATTAACTTCACCTATTTTTTAAATTGACTACCAGAAAATTTAAAATTACCCATGTGGCTCACGTTGTGTTTTTATTGGCTAGCACTGGTCTAGATTTGGGTAAGGAGTTCAGATTTTCTCTGTAGGGCAAAAGGAAATCTACCTTTAAAGGATTTTAAGCAAGGGGATGGCACGATCAGTTTTTAGAAGATTGCTTTGTCTCCCTGTGGAGAAGGATTGATGGAGAAGAGGATGAGGAGGGAAGGCAGGAGGTGGTTGTATAAGTACAGGGAGCAGGTGGGGATCTGCACTAGGGTGGTGGTAGAGGAGAGAAGTCTATGGATTCGAGATATAGTTTGCAGGTACAGTCTGCCATATCTGCTGAGGTTTGGATGTGATGGGGTGAGGGAGAGGTATAGTCAAGCGTGGCTCAGGCAGCTGGGTATATGGGATAGGGCATTTGCTGAGATAGGGAAGTGTGGGAGAGGACCAAGGCTTTATTTGTTTGGTTGATTGCATTTTCTTAAGGAAGGGGGTTATGGTAGATTGCTGAGAATCAGGACTTCTGTTTGGGGTTTGCTAAGTTTGAGATGCATGCATATCTAGGTGGAGGTATTAAACAGACAGGCCGTTGGGATTATGAGCCTGGAGCTCTGCAAAAAGGGCTGGCCTAAAAGGTATGAAGTTTGGAGTCTGCACAGAAATGAAATTAAAGCCATGGAAATGGAGAGATCTAGAGCTCTGGCTCTAATTAAAGCCATCGTCAAAGGAGAGATCTAGAGCTCTGTGTAAAGAGTAAAGGGAAGGGACCCTAAGAATGACCTCAGAGGAATCCCAGCACAGTTTGTTCCAGGGAGTCAGCAGAGGAGGCCGAGTGCAGAGAAATAAGATAGGATATGGATAGGATCTGGATAGGGTTGGTGTTCAAAAGAAGATTTTTTTTTTTTAGATGATAGACAAAATTCAATAGGAGACTATCTTGCCATTTAAACTAAAACAAAGCATATTTTATCCACTACTTGATTTTTTAAATAAAGCAGACATGTTTTCAGGGCCACCCTCCCCGGGGTCTGTGTCAGCAGCATGGTGATTATACTCCTGTGGTTTCTTCCCAGTGGTCCTGGACATTCCCCAAGGACCCTGTAGACAGAGGAGGTACATGGACACTGCAGTGTCTGCCTTTGCCTGAAGGATGATGGGTGCTTTTTCAAGGTTTACATAGGTGGCCACGTTGAGGATGGGTGTCTGTCCTGGAAGACAGGTCAAGGGAGTATGTTCCTTTATCTGGTAGGCAGAAGCCCTTCCTCTTAGAGGCTTGAGGACATTATCTCAAAACCATAGCATTTTTATTCTGCCTCTGGATTAGTTAGAAAAAGCCTTTACAAACACACTCTTTCAGAAGCCGGTAGGGAATGGGTGGGGGTGGGGTAGATGGGACTGGTGGGATTGGAGGAAGGGCAGATAGATAGCAGCCAAACAAAGCATCTGCTTTTATCAAAAGTGCTGTGTTTGAGCTTAGACAGCCTGAAGCCAGATGATTCACTGATGCCAGATCCTCTCTGCCTGCCAAGAGACATACTGGCCTTGATACGGTTTTTCTTGTTCTTACCCTATTCAATTTGACTGACTGCTGCCAAGTTAAAATTTCAACAGTGGCTTTTAGCTTCATGCTGTCACTAGAATTCTGCTGAGCCCAGGTTAACCCATGACTGGGTCAAGTTTTTATCAACCAGTACCACTTTGTGTTAGTCTTGGATTCCTATATAGACTGACCAGAGTGTAATATGCAGGATATTTAAATGATGCTGTTTTAACATGATTAGGGAAACTGCCTGAAAAAGGAGTTGAATTGCCATTCTTTTCATGAACACATTCATCAGGCATTGCTATGTTTTCAGATAAGATAGACACTGACTCATAGAAAAGTAGGAACTGGGCCAGGCGTGGTGGCTCACGCCTGTAATCCCAGCACTTTGGGAGGCCGAGGTAGGCGAATCATCTGAGGTCAGGAGTTCGAGACCAGCCTGACCAACATGGAGAAACCTTGTCTCTACTAAAAATACAAAATTAGCTGGGCGTGGTGGTGTATGTCTGTAATCCCATCTATTCAAGAGGCTGAGGCAGGAGAATCACCTGAACCCAGGAGGCAGAGGTTGCAGTGAGCCAAGATCCTGCCATTGCACTCCAGCCTGGGGCAACAAGAGCAAAACTCTGTCTCAAAGAAAAAAGAAAGGTAGGAACTGGCTGTTGAAATGAAAGAACTAGGCATTTTAGAAGTAATCAGGCCTTAGAATCTCTGACAGCCAGGTAGAGAAATGTGTTCTTGTCTGTAGTCTACCCTGGACTGTAAGAAAAAGGATTCCCAAGGTCGAGGGACATGATAAACACAATCCCATGGCCTCAAGTTTAAAAAGAGAAACACAGTTCAGGGCAATTAAAAACAATGCTGTGATCCCAGTTCCAAAGGAGAAAGAAGTACGTGGCCATCCAGATAGCTCTTCTGTTTAAGGATGTGCATGAAAGACTGAACCCAGTCTGAACCTGCTCCTTTAAAGGATTCCCCCAGTGTGGTAATGAGGAGCCAGGGCCACTTTGATGTATTCATTCACAAGTATGTTGAACGTTGGTGTGCCAGGCTTTGTGCCCTAAGGTGCTGGAGATTCAAAGACAGAAAGGCCAGGTCTTTGTGCATGCAAGGAGCCCTCAGAGAAAGGATGCCCATTTGAACCACCTCTCCTTAGCAGCACCTGTTCTCCATCTTCTTTGCAACTGACCTAATTTCTCATCCATGGTATAGCCCTTTGTATTGCTCCACTGGTTTGATAAGCAATCCTGCCTTTCCTGACCTCTGACCTTAACATCTTTCCAGTATCATGTTACTTTTTCTCCTTGACTTGCTGACTGCAGGTGGCACTTTCTAGATAACCCTTTCCTTTGGACCTGCCTTCTCTGTGCTGCCACTTCCTCTGTGCTTTCCTGACCTTGGACCCTGAACCAGACCCAGGAAAGGTCGGGTCATGCAACCAAGGTCCATATCAGAGGGTGGCTCTGGGCTGTAAAGAAACAGAGTGCAGAGTGAAAAGAGGATTGTGAAAAATGCGAAGGGTAACAAAAGGGCTTTCAGAAGTTATGTTTGGAACAATAAGACCAAAGAGGGGGTTGTGAGAGAAACCAAACTGCTAAGCTTCTGTTCAGCTTGCATTTTTTTCCATCAAGAAATGACTTCTCTGATTGGAAAGGGTAGGACAAATGTGAAGCAAGAATTGCTGGCCTGGAGTAGATGAGGCCATGACAAGAGACTCTAATGCCACCAGATAAGGTGAAGCCCCAAAGTCCAAGAAGACTGAGGGAGTGTGAGACTGAGATCATCAAATCATGTGATGTTGGAGGAATAATGGAGTAACAAAGAACTACAGGAAGGATGCAGGTGGATACATAGTTTAATTTTTAAAAAAGGATTTAGAGAGAGAAAAGCTACAAAATGATAAGCTTGACATCGATCTCAGGAAATATTCCATTATAAAGTGGATTATCAAGACAATGATTTTTGAATACTTGGTAAAGGAAGCAGTCACTGTTAGTAGCTATCAGGGCTTTGCTAAAAGCCAGTCATGCCAGATTAACTTTACTTCCTGGGGTTACTTGGTTGGAAGCTTAGAAGAATGTTGAGAAGGTATGCATGCAAATCAGTCACTGGTGCTATCCGTGGAGTGAGGGAGATTCAGGCTAGATGATAATACAGGAAGCACGCTGGAGGCTGTGTCCCCTGTTTTCATCAGTTAAAAAAAATCATCTAGACAATAATATTGGCATACAGATCACATATATGAATGACAAATCTAGGGGAATCATTAATATGTCAGAGCAACAGAAATGAGATTTTTTTTTAAAAAAAAGAAATGTTGGTATTTTGAAAGAGCAAACCAAATCTAGTTGAATACAACTTGAGAGGGAGAAAGAAAGACTAGCACGAGAGTCCAAAACCATTCATTACAAGTGAAAGTATGGGGTTTGGCTAAACAGCCACACACGAAAAATATTTCAAGATCTGGAGAACTGCAGCCTCAGAATGAGTCAGCAGCATGCTATGGCTGTTAAAGAAGCTCCTGTGATTTTCAGGAGCATTAACTAAAGTTAATATTCTGACCATCGGAGTTGGTCACACATGGCTGCCCAGATCATACCTGGTGAATTGTTTTTAACTCTAGACATCAGAAATGGAAGGTGAATCCGCCCCTGACTGCAGAGCAGTGAGCTTCTGTTTAGACCTCTCCTGCTTTGAAGCACTTCTATTGCTTTAATCATGAAGTATCCCTAACATTCTTCTGTATTCGTGAAAAGGAATTTCTCGCATCACGTGTTAACCCTGGGTGCAGAATGTAAAATGAGTGTCAGCCTGAATCCTGCTAACTGCTAGTAAAGCATACTTTAACAAATAAGATCAATGGGTATGTTATAAGATGTGGAAGACTGAATCTCTTCTCATTTATTTTGCAAGGGGATGAAACAAAAATATTTAAGCGCACCTCTAGAAGTGTTATAGTTCTCTTTTTAAAGCTACATTGGGGCTGGGTGCAGTGGCTCACGCCTGTAATCCCAACACTTTGGGAGGCCGAGGTGGGTGGATCACCTGAGGTCAGGAGTTCGAGACCAGCCTGACCAACATGGTGAAACCCCGTCTCTACTAAATACAAAAAAATTTAGCCGGGTGTGGTGATGCATGCCTGTAATCCCAGCTACGTGGGAGGCGGAGGCAGAAGAATCTCTGGAGCACAGGAAGCAGAGGTTGCAGTGAGCTGAGATTGCACCATTGTAATCCAGCCTGGGGCAACAGAGCGAAACTTCGTCTCAAAAAAAAAGCTACACTGGGCCGGGTATGGTGGCTTACCCCTGGAATCCCAGCATTTTGAGAGGCCAAGGCTGGCAGATCACTTGAGGTCAGGAGTTTGAGACCAGCCTGGTCAACATGGTGAAACCCACCGCGTCTCTACTAAAAATACGAAAATTTGTAGGCCGGGTGCGGTGGCTTACGCCTGTAATCCCAGCACTTTGGGAGGCTGAGGTGGGTGGATCACCTGAGGTTGGGAGTTCAAGACCAACCTGACCAACATGGAGAAACCCCGTCTCTACTAAAAATACAAAATTAGCAGGGCGTGGTGGCGGTTGCCTGTAATCCCAGCTACTCGGGAGGCTGAGGCAGGAGAATCGCTTGAACCCGGGAGGCGGAGGTTGTGGTGAGCTGAGATCATGCCATTGCACTCCAGCCTGGGCAACAAGAGCGAAACTCCATCTCAAAAAAAAAGAAATTAGCCAGGCATAGTGGCAGGTGCCTGTAATCCCAGCTATTTGGGAGGCTGAGGCAGGAGAATCACTTGAACCCGGGAGGTGGAGGTTGTAGTGAGCCAAGATTGTGCCATTGCACTCCAGCCTGGGCAGTAAGAGTGAAACTCTGTCTCAAAAAAAAAAAAAAAAAAAAAGAAATTATCCAGGCATGGTGGCGGGCGCCTGTAATGTCAGCTACTTGGGAGGCTGAGGCAGGAGAATCACTTGAACCTGGGTGGCAGAGGTTGCAGTAAGCCGAGATCGTCCATTGCACTCTGGGCTGGGCAACATTGTGAGACTCCATATCAAACAAACAAACAAACAAATAAATAAGCTAGCTAGCTACATTGCTTTTAAATTTAGCAAAGGCTATATGCGCAATATTCCCCTGCCTGCAGTGAGAAAGCAACTCTTTACTGGGACCTTAATATGATTCCCAACGTCAGTAAGTAACCTGTTAATCTAAGCACACACTAGCTGATATTTTTCAAAAATGTCATTTCTGCACTCACCAGGCAAGTCCCATTTTAAGCCTCTTTGTTTTCTCTTTTTCCTGGTAAACAGATAGAAATGGCCCTGTGGTAAACTCTGTCTGTTCTCTTGGTTATCTCCCTGATTAAGTTTCTCCCTGGTATTTTAAACATGTTCAGAGAGATTCATTTTCAACAAGATCAGCCAGCCTCTCACAGTATCACTTTGAAAACATCTGGTCTCAGTGGGGATGGGGAGCCAGGCGCTGCTCTGGCAGCAGTGATGTTCTGGTGCTGAGGGAGTTCTGTCTGAGGCCATCACAGTTCAGTCGCCGGCCTGTGGCTAAATTATCTCCTTAATGAGGGGGCCTGTCAATCCAAGAACAACATTTCTCTCTTGTTCCCTCTCTCCTTCCAATGTTTTCTTTCTTTAGTGAACTCATAGCGTGTAGTGGGAGGAAGGTCTAGGTCTTCCGTATATTAGAGAACACACACACACACACACACACACACACACACGCACACACGTTCATTTATTCAAACCAACATACATGCAGCAACTGCACAGGAAGTACAAAGGTGAATACAGTGTGGTGCCTGTTCTTAGTGAGCTCATAGTCCAGTAAGGGAGATAGACAGGAATACATATGGTATATCAAATTGTAATTGTTTGTCATCACAAAGTTTTATAATTCATAGGAAAGGAGCACTGAGGAGATGTCACCGATTGTATGAGTTGTGTGTGTGGGTGGGGTTGGGAACGTGCGGTCAGAGAAGCCAGGGATGAATGGGAAGAAGATGGGGACTCCAGGCCTATTGATACAGGTAATTCCCAGTAGTTAAATTTGCTGAAGTGTAAGGAGCAAGGTGAGGAGATTAGGCTGGTGAGTTGGGCAAGACCTTAGAACCATGATTGTCATCTAAAAAATATAAAATGAGAATGCTAGACTGTCCCATGTAATAACCTTATCTAATAGAACATTATTATACTTATATATGTAACCATATATAATAATTACTATTATAGTAGAAGGAATATTGACCAGTAGATGCAAAATCTTCATAGACTTAAAGCCTGTTGCTGGCCAGGCATGGTGGCTCATGCCTATAATCTCAGCGTTTTGGGAGGCTGAGCAGGGAGGATTGCTTGAGCCCAGGGGTTTGAGAATAGCCTGGACAACATAGCAAGACCCCATCTCTACAAAAAAATAAAAAATTAGCCAGGCATGGTGGCGTGCGACTGTAGTCTCAGCTACTCAGGAGGCTGAGTCAGGAGGATTGATTGAGCCCGGGAGGTCGAGGCTGCAGTGAACCAATGTTGCACCACTGCACTCCAGCCTGGGCAACAGCAAGGCCCTGTCTCAACAACAACAAAAAACCTGTTGCTATCTCTCTTTCCCCTATCCCATCATTCCCTCTTCTCCCCAGCTAAGATTTTGAGATGTTGCTGAAGCTTCATGCTGGAGAACAAGGGGTGAAGCCTCTGGATTCTAAGGCCATATACACATGCAAATGAGTGGAAACCCCCAGGTTGCCTGTGGAGGGCACACTGTCTCCCAGTTGTGTAGTTCACCTTTCCTGATTGTGTGACATACCCTGGTGCATAGGTTGGTTAAATGGTAGACTAGTGGACTCCAAGGCTGAGGTGTTTGTTCCTCATGGGCCCCACTGCTTCTGGTAAACAGAGAGGTTCAGCCTACTGGCTACACTCATCTTAAATCTTGTGTTACATTGTAATTAAGTGTTCTAGGAATGAGTTCATTCAGGATGAATAAACACCAGCAAAGCAAGAACTCCATCCAAGACATGTAAGCCTTCTAGTCCCTGCCCTCAGTAAGTTCTAAATCTAAGGTTTTTGCGTAGCGCTTTTATATCCAAGAAACTTGCCCAACTTTCTTTTTTGTTTTTGAGACAGGGTCTCACTCTGTCGCCCAGGCTGGAGTGCAGTGGTGCCATCTCGGCTCACTGCAACCTCCACCTCCAGGGTTCGAACAATTCTCCCATCTCAGCCTCCGGAGTAGCTGAGAGTATAGGAGTGTGCCACCATGCCCGGCTAATTTTTTTTGTATTTTTAGTAGAGATGGAGTTTCACCACATTGGCCAGGCTGTCTCAGGTGATCCACCCATCTCGGCCTCCCAAGGTGATGAGATTACAGGTGTGAGCCACCCAGCCTGGCAGATTTTCTGCTTCTGAGTCTGTTTTGGTATTATCTCTTCCAGGAACTAATAGAGTGAGAAGTATATTACCCTCTTGCCCCCGGGGATTAATCTATTCATGAGAGATCTGCCCCCATGACCCAGACACCTTCCATCAGGCCCCACCCACAACATTGGGGATCAAATTTCAACATGATATTTGAAGGGGACAAACATCCAAACTCTGGCGCCATCCTAAGGGGTGTGAGGTGGTAGTTTGTCTTTTTTAACTCCACAAATTAGACATCTGTCTTGCTTTATATCATCAGTGCTGATTTTGAGTTACCTACCTGTTTACCAGTTTCTTCGTGCATTGCACATTTTTAGATCATAGGCTTTCCTTTTGGCATCCTTTTTGTTCTTCCTGCAGGGCATTCTCTGTTTTCATTTGTCTAGGAGTCTCTGTATTCACCCTTGTTCTTAATAGTTTTGATAGGCACAAAATTTTAAGTGCCTCACTTTCCCTTTTGGCCGATGGAAATCTGCTATCAGTCTAATTGTTACTGTGCTTTCTTTGCCCTTTGACTGCTTTTGAGATCTTTTCACTGTCTTTGGTGGTCTGTAGTTTTATTGAAATGTGTCTAGGTGAAGATTTACCATTTCTCATCATTATTTAAAATTTGACTATCACTTTTTCCTTTCTCTCAATTTTCTCCTTCTAGAGCTCTGGTTAAATGTACTTGGGGCTTTTCCTTCTCCTTCAGTGTCTCTTTCATACTTTCCATTGCCTTTTTTCTCTGTGCTATGTTCTGTGTGATTACTTTATGTCTTTAATTCATCAGTATTTTCTCCAGTCATATCTAATTTATTATTTAACCTAGCCATTGGGTTTTATATTTTTATTGATTATAGTTTATTTTTATTTTTTTATTTCTAGAAATTATAGTAGGTTGTTGTTATATTTTCCTGTTTATTCTGAGACCACTTATGATTTTATCTTTTTTTAAAAAATGTACCATACATTGTTATTTTATAGCCTGTATTTGATATTCCAATATCTGAAGTCTTTTTTTTTTTTTTTTTTTTTTTTGAGACAGTGTCTCACTCTGTCACCCAGGCTAAAGTACAGTGCACAACCATAGCTCACTGCAGTCTCAACCTCCTGGGCTTAAACGATCTTCCTGCTGCAGCCTCCTGAATAGCTAGGACTACAGGCATGTACCACCACACCCAGCTACTTTTTTAATCTTTTGCAGAGACAGGGTCTCACTATGTTGAGCCTCCAGCCTCAGCCTCTGAAAGTGGTACGATTACAGATGTGAGCCACTGCACCCGGCCTCTAATATCTAAAGTCTTTGTGGGTCTCAGTCTATTGTTATTTCTGCTGACTTTCACTCTTTGGGGCTTCTTTCCCAGTGTGTATGGTTGTTTCTGAAAGGGAATTTACATTTAACCAAATTTGTGGATAACCTAAGTAGCATTCTGTTGAGCAAGTTTTCATCCAAAAAAGATTTGCATTGTTTCGTTACTAGTGGGCACTGCCAACCCAGACACTTTGATTTCTCTATTTTGGATTTATCTGAAAGCAGGGAATATGAATTTGAATTCCCAACCAACATAAAGACTTGACCCGTGGTTATGGATTCTTAGGATAAAAATTATTGCCATTATTTTTTCCCTTCAGCATTTGTGTAGAGACAACAGGTTTCTTTTTTGGTTCCCTTTGCTAGAGTGTGTTTTGTTTTTAGCCCATTTCTCTCTCCTTTGGGGTGGGGGTAGCCCATTTTGATGGTTCCGCTGTTATGAAGGGCTTCAGGGCCCAGAGTGCATCCTCCCTGCTTTCCCCCTTGCCTGTCTTCTGTCGTGTATGTTTTGTATGGATTTGTTCTGTTTCTGTATCTGTTTTGTATATGCATGTGTATTTCTTGAGAATTTCCCTTTCTTGGACTTCGGCAACATGTTTGAAAATATATTTGTAATTTAACTATCATTTAGTTTTCCGAATATCTGGTTTACCATATTGAGCAAATGAAAGTCTCACAGTAAAAATTTCAAATTTTCTGAGGCCTTAATTGGATTGTATAGATATAATACAAGGTTGATTATTTGTGGTTTATTTTGTATTTGGCCATGCTTACCCTTATTTATTAATTGACGACTATGTAACAAGTATTGTTCTAAGGGCTCAGTATACATTGGTGAGTAAGACCGAAGTATCCCCTGCCCTCATGGAGGAGTAGAAAAGACAAACAAGCAATGGTTACCTGCTGGGTGGGGTGATGGAGAAGTGCAAAGTTTATATACAATCGGGCATTCTTAACTAGTGTCTGCACAGCTCCCTTGTTTTGTTGTTCTCTGCTTTTCCTTCATGGGTTAACTATTTTTGTTGGTCTGAAGGGATCCCTTAAATGTTTGTCATGTTTCATTGTACTTTTTGGGAAAGATTTGTGTGTCCATAATTTGAAGGATGTGAAAGACTCTCCTAAAAGAGCTGATTTACTAGTTGAGAGGGAAAGAGAGCTTATTTGCTATTCAGTAGTTGCGTGGCAGCAGTCATATGTGCACTGATAGCCACAGAAATAAGTAGTAATGAAGAGAAGTCTCATTTATTCAGATCCCAGTGGTCTTGAAAGGTAGTATAGTATAGTGCTTGGAGGCAAAGGTATTTGCTAATTCATTGTTAACAAATGGATTGAGTGCCTGCCATGTGCCAGGCACGATCTACTTAGTTCCCTTGGAAAGAATTCTGTGAGTGTCCTTTCCTCTCTCTTCCCTTTCACTCACCAAAGCCAGTCATTTATCAAGATCTATCTATTCTTGGAAAAATTTCTTAAATCTGTACACCATCCCCCCACCTCCCACACTCTAGTTCAAGTCTTGTCATCATCTCTCATCCAGATGATGCCAACGTCCTCTTCTTTGGGCTTTCTGAGTCTATCTTGCCCTCCAGCTAATTGGATTTCCATGCTGTTGCAGGGGGACTTTTCAAAAACACAAATCTCTGGTTATTTTCCAGCTTAAGATCCTTCAATAAATCTCATTGCTATTATGATAAAGTCTAAGCATGTTTGTGTGGCATCCAAGCCCCTTGTGACCTGGCCCTGCCTCCTCTCCAGCCTCAGCTCCCAGCCCCTTACTGTTCCTGCTGCTGCCCCGAACACTGGGCTTAGGTTTATTGTTCTCTTACTCAAGAATCCAGCAAATGCTCACTGGGCAACTGCCATGTGCAAAGCACTGGGGGTACCAAGGTGAGTAAACTGGACAAAGCCCCACCCTTGGAGGGTTGTATTCCAGGGGAAAGATAGACCCTGAGCAAACAGACATTTACTATAATATCAGGTATGATGGAAAAAATAAAGCCAGATTAGCAGATAGAGGGGAGTGGTGGGGCAAATCTAAATAGGCTAGGTAAGGAAGGTCTCTCTGAGGAGGTGGTATGTGAACAAAGACCTGAATGGTGGGAGGGAGCGAGCCCCTGAGTATCTGGGGATGAATATTCTGGGCAAAAGAGTAGTCAGTACCAAGGCACTGAAGCAGAGGCAGGCTTGGCATGTCTGAGCAACAGGAAGAAAAAGTCAGTATGTGATTGAGATGGAAGAGTGGAATAGACAATGAGCATGTTCATTTTCTTTTGCTGTGTAACAAAAGCTTGGCAACTTCATACCCATTCATTACCTCACGGTTTCTGTAGGTCAGAAGTCTGGCTTAGTTCAGCTGAGGTCTCAGGTTCAGGGTATCCCACTTAGGATGTCAGCTCTGGGGATCTGCTCCCACACTCATTCAGGTTATTGGCAGAATTCAGTTCCTTGCGGTTGTAGGACTGAAGTCTCTGTTTCCTGGCTGTTGGTGGTGAGGGCAGCTCCCATCTCCTGGAGACCACTTGCAGTTCTGTGCCATAGGCCTTCTCCCAGGCCCTCTCATAACACTGCACCAGCAGCAGGATCCCTCACATCAGATCCCCCTCACACCAGATCCCCCTCACACTTTGTGTCAGGCCCACCTGGGTGATCACTGTCTCGTAACATCAACTGACTTCAGCCCTTAATTCCATCTACAAAATCCCTGTGCAGCAGCACTAATCTAAACACCAGACTAATTTTTGACTGAGTAGCTAGGGGATAGGAATTTGGGGGGGCTGTCTTAGGAATTCTGCCTGCCACCATGAAGTTGGACTGGTGGCTGGGGTCACGCCAACCAGGCTCATAGGGCATGGTGAGGACTTGAGGGTTTTGTTCTGA
This sequence comes from Nomascus leucogenys, assembly GCF_006542625.1. NCBI lineage: Eukaryota > Metazoa > Chordata > Mammalia > Primates > Hylobatidae > Nomascus > Nomascus leucogenys. The sequence goes on from NC_044392.1 coordinate 81,042,990, forward strand.
TGAGGTGGGAGCAGCCTGAGTAAGGACCATCGTGGCTTTGGGTGGAGAGCAAATTGTGGAGCTGGCGAGACGCAGAAGGTATTGCAGGTGTCCAGCGGGAGATGATGGTGGCCTGCGCTCAGGTGGCATTGACTCCTGAACAGCTTGCAGTCCCCCAAGTGTACCATGTTGCCTTGTGTCCCTATATCTTTGCACATGTTTCTCCTGTTGCCTGGAGCATTTCTCATCACCACCGACACCATGTGGGGCTTCTTCACCGAAACAAGTCCCCACTGAGTGCTCCAAACCTAGCTCAGATGCTGCCTGGAGGCCCCTCCACAGTGTTTCCCACCCCCTGGCACCTTCTCGCCAACCTGAGCTGTGTTGGGTCTGTTAAGCTGTCTTCCGCCCTGTCCTGTAACCTCTCTGGAGTCAGGGGCTTTGTGTTTGGTTCCTGCGTTTCCATTGTCTAGCCTAGTGCATGGCATATTATAGATACTTGATGATGTTTGTGGGCTGAATACAAGAACTATGGGAGATGACTGGGCGTGAAGTAGACATGTTACGACTGTTGGAAAGCTCACCCTGTAGAGGGAAAGAGCATATATAAAACAATATACAATACAGTGAACTGGAATACAGACACCATGCCACATGCACAGAGGAGGTGTGCCACCTCTACAGATTGCTAGTGTGCGTGGAGCTTAAAGGGAGCCTTTATCCTACTCAGTCTGCAATAGTTGGCGCTAGCTTTTCACATTCCTCCATTGCATGAAATATTGACAGTATTGCAAAGAATTCCATTTTGTTATATCTAAAAACATTTGTTTGGCAATACTCTTAGCCATTAATTTATTCTATAATTAAAGAAGTAAACAGTCATTCACTTAAAACATTCTATAACTTAAGACTGACAAGTAACCTTCCTTCCCTATCTGTATTTCAACTACTCGGAAAAGAAGGTCTGTACTAGTGAAATTTTGCTTAAGAGTAGGACCTCTTAATTCAAAATAACGAACACTTACAGATAAAGTGTCCTTTTAGAGGGAGGAAATTGTCAATCTGGTTACTAATGAGAAACAAACTAAAATAGTAAGAATATCATTTCTGTGACTCAACTAAACATTTCTAAAGTTTGAACTTTAAAAAGTGGGACGCTGGAAAGAATGATTTAACCAGAGTAGACACAGTGATGTTATTTAAAACTTCATAAGCTTAAAAGCAAAATAATGACAGAGTCCAGTTTCACCCTGCTGGCTTCCCTGTTGGCCATTCACAGTGGGGCAGCGTGTCTGCCAGGAGTGGCCGAGGTGCCTGCCAGACCCTCCGTTGCAAGTAGAGGTGCACCCACCATGGAATCACAAGGTGAGGACTCATAATTGGCATAAGCCAAAAAAAGTTATTAAAAAAAACCTTTTCATTTATATTGCCAGGTTTCTCTGTTTTCTAGTGATCTGTCTTGGAGAATAGAAATCTGTGGTGCAGGAACTGTTTGCTGTACAGTCTTGTGTAAATAATTGGATATTCTATTTCCAATTAGAGGCTCGGGCTATAGGGCCAACTGTGATGTTTTCTAGCTCCCTGGAAAGGGTGTCTGGGTGTGGAGAATATCTTCTTTCTGGTTAGCAGCGATTGGGTGGTTGGCTGGGAAGGAAGGAGACACAGCATTTCTGCATTTAAATATAATTTTAATTTGGTTCAGATTTTTTAAAGCTTTTGGATTTGCAATGCATTAACTTGGTTTTATGATACTGTCCTTATATTCCTTCCCTTGCTTCTCTAAATAGGGTGAGGAGAATAAGCAGATCCAGGACCCCTTGGAACCCTGAAACTAGAATCTGAGAACACTTGAACTCCTGTTTGCTCTCAGAACTGAGTGAACAAGGCTCCCGGAGCAGGCCTTGCCGGGTTCACCTGGGGGCAGCGCTAAGAGGGGACTTTAGTCTTATCCTTTTCTCTGCTCTGAAGGCGTTTTAGATGAAGAAAAGCAGAATAATTTCATGGAAAGTGCCAAATACCCCCTCAGAAGTTCTCTGGGTAGTTTGCCTGACTTTTTTTGGCCTCGCTGCCAGAGAGCACCGCTGGTTTGTCTGTGTGTGGCCGCATGGGCTCATATGTTGACATGGGGGACCTGGTGCGGATGCTTCCATAGGCCTGATGAGATCAGTGCTGACACAGGCTTGGGAGGCATCCTAAATGTGATGCCACTTCTCTTGGCTTCCCTTTTATAAAAGGGGGCGGGGAAGGAGGTCTAGGGTAGGGGTAAGGCCAGAGTGGGAGAGTTACCTGGCAACTTCTCTGTGCCTTTTTGTAGCCTCAGTGTTGAATGGTCAACAGCACATCTAATCGACTTCTTTAACCATTACTCCTGAGAGCCTCTAACTTGCTGGCACTGTACCAGGACATACAGTCTAATGTAGTCCACATCTGGTTCAAATGTCAGACTCCTCTTCCTAGCTGAGTCTCCTCTGTTTCGTGGTCTGTAAGTTGAGGATAGTACCACTTTCTTCACAGGATTATAAAAATTAAATCTTCTAATTTATGTAAATCACTAGCACAAAGTAAATGCTCAATAAATGTTTTCTTGTTTCCTAAGACAAATACAGTCTCTGCTCTCACATGCTAGCTTTTTCCAACAGTCTGGACAGAGGGCCATCCAGCTTCCCATCTGCCAGATGACCGTGGACCTTCACACCCATCTTGGAAGGCAGTTCATCCCATTTTCAGATGGTGTAGTTGTTGGAAAGTACTTCCTTAAGTGAGGTGAAAATCTTGCTCCCCGTAGGTCCCTCTGGCTGCGCCTAAACGGAATATTTGCTCCTTCTTCCATACAGAAGTCCTAAGCTGTTACTGACAAGCAGCCTGTGTCTACCTTCTCCCCAAGCCCACTCTCACCCAGGCTAAATGTTCCTCTTCCTTTTGGTTCTTCCCATGTTATGTGGCTTCAGTACCTTCTCTCTCTACCTGGTTGCTGGTTTTCTGGACCTGTCTTGGGGAGCCAGTGTTCCATTTATTCCTGTTTTATTTACTTTTAGGGTATAAGTGAATATTCCAGATGTGCTCTGACAAATGGCTCCTACCTCCTTTCATTCTGGTTTTTAATCTTCTGTCAATGTAGCCTAACATCCCACTGGCATCTTTGATAACTGTATCCTGCTATTTCACAATTAAACTTGGTCAATCAGATTTCACATCCTTCCCATCTTCTACTTGCACAAGTGGAATTTTTAAATTAGAAGTTCAAATTCATTGGGTTAGGTTTTGCCCATCACCTAATTTTTTGGGGGGAGGGGAAGACCTTATTAATGTGATTTAATACACAGGTCACACTTATAACACTTAATATATGCCCACATATTACTTACTAATGCCAGGTGCTGTTTTAAGTATTTTGATAAATTCCACCTTTGCTCTGTCTCCACAACTATCTTATGATACAAGTACTATTATTCCCATTTTATAGATGACAAAACTGAGGCATAGAGAGGTTGTGGTCACATGGTGAACTGTGTTGAGATTCACACAGTAGTAAGTGATAGAGGCAGTATTTGAAACTAGGTAGTCTGGCTTTATAGCCTGTGTTCATTATCACTCAGCTGGAGTGACTGTTACATGAACTAGCGCTTCTGGTTTTCTTTTTTGAGACAGAGTCTCGCTCTGTTGCTCAGGTTGGTGTACAGTGGCATAATTTCGACTCACTGCAACCTCCGCCACCTGGGCTCAAGTCATTCTCCTGCCTCAGGCTTCCAAATAGCCGGGATTACAGGTGCCTGCCACCATGCCCAGCTAATTTTTGTATTTTTAGTAGAGACAAGGTTTCACCATGTTGGCCAGGCTGGTCTCGAACTCGTGACCTCAGGTGATCTGCCTGCCTCGGCCTCCCAAAGTGTTGGGATTACTGATGTGAGCCATCGCACCCTCCTAGGCTGCTGCTTTTTCTTTTTTTCTTGATTAATGAATTTGATCACTGTGCCATCAAAGTTCTCGTTTAAGGGATCATAATAGTATGAATGGAATGGGGGCTTGGGTGGAACACTTCTGTCCACTTATAAGGACCTTTCTAGATAATCAGTGGTTTGTTGTTGGGCTTTTTTTCTGGTTGCGGGTAGAGTGGGTAGGGTGCTGGCTGTTGAGTTCAAACAAATCTACCTTATGGAATACTAGATAACTTGGGGTCTTATAAATTGTTTGGTCCTAGCAATGTCATGACTTCCTCAACTTCCTTGTTGAAATCCAGATATGATTTAATTACAGCATTCGTTAGATCTGCCGGTCTATTCATCATATCACAAAAGGCAATATAGTCAGATTTGTGACTGTAACTCTTTTTTTTAGGTACTAAACAAGTCATTCTGGTTAAATTTTGCCTAGGACCTGCTGTTTTTACCAGATTTATTTGTAAAACCCTTTTCCTTTTGTCTTTTTTTTTCCAGCTACATGATTTTTATTTTTATTTATTTATTTCCTTTCACCTTTTGAAAGCTGAAACAATCATTTTTCCATTTCTCTAGAGAGGCATATGTGAAAACTCACCACACTTCCTAAGCTAGTTCTCTTTGGCTAAACCTCAGACTCTTGGGAAAGAGGTGGATAACCAGAGTTGGCCAAGCCAGGTGCCATGTGTGGGTGGTTTCTGGGGCAGCACTGGCTGCAGTTAGCGATGTCCCCACACAAAGGTGGGACCACCTCAAGACAAGGTGTCCTGTGCTGTCCCCGTAGCCTTGCTTGTCTGCGCAGACCCAGGCACCCAAGATGTCCCCCAACCCACCCCTGGGTGAACTCCCCTGTGCTCTTGTTTGGCCCTCCACCATACACACTTCTCTTGGCAGAAGAGAAGGAAACCAGGAGTTGCTGAGCAATCTGTGTCTTCCCTTAGCCCAGGGCCCTTTGCTTCTAGCAGTTGGCTCTCCTTGTTCTCAGTCTTCTTATCCTAGTTACTAGAGTTTTCTTATGCTTCTTAATTTTTCCTTTCTGGTTCCTTGAAGCTGGAGCTGGTGTTCAAGAAGAGTTCCCTGCCCTCTAAAGCAGGGAACAGTCAGTGAGAGCAGTCAGTCTCACTGTGGAAGTTAGGTCCAAGCATGGGGAATGACAGCTAATGACATAAGGCAACCTGCAGGAGTGGTGCAGACCAGGGAGGCTGCAGCCAGGAGCCAGGCTGAGGGAAGGTGCCTCAGTGAGGGCTTCCTGGAGGAGGTTGGACCAAGACTCATTGGCTGGGAGAGGCAGTCTTGGCTGGAGTGATGGCGGGCCTCAGAGAGAAGAGGAAAATGAGGCTCCTCAGGTAACTTGGGGTTTGCAAATAGCTGGTCCTCAGTTTTGCTGTCAGGACACTGAAGTACTGTTATGAATTAGGAAGGTTTAATCACAAGTAGGAGGAAATATAAGCAAGTACTGACTGATGATAGTTAATGTTAGAGATTGTAGGAGAGAAAGCTGGGAAGACAAACCTCAAACCTCTTTAGCCAGTTAACGAAAAATTCTCTATTTTATTCTTTCTTTTTCTCAATTATCCTAATCTCTTTCATTTAAGACCTTAGTTTTTAAAGAGTCTCCTTTTGGGTCTCTATTTCAGTCAAACCTCATTAAAGAACATCCCTTTTCATTTTTAATGTGTAATTTCCATTTACCAAGAGTAGCTTTTGGAGAGAGATCAAGATCAAACCATTTACCTCTACACATAGCACCTCTCTCCTCCATCCCATTATGCCTCTCACTAAAGCAGAACTAAAACCCTCACCTCATAAGCCATGCTTTTATTGCAGACATTTCAAGGGAATGGCTTTGGATGGCTTTAATAAAATTTTCCCTAATTTGAGTCATTCATCCAATGCTATGTTGTGTTTGAATGACCTATGTTACTTTTCTTATGTAGAGATAGTCCACTGGCACCCAAATATTTCAGAATTTTAAGTGAAAAAGAAAAGATGGACCCAGGCGTGGTGGCTCACACCTGTAATCCCAGCACTTTGGGAGGCTGAGGTGGGCGGATCAGTTGAGGTCAGGAGTTCAAGACCAGCCTGGCCAACATGGTGAAATCCCCGTCTCTACTAAAAATACAAAAATTAGCCAGGTGTGGTGGTGCATGCCTGTGATCCCAGCCATTCAGGAGGCTAAGTCAGGAGAATCGCTTGAACCCGGGAGGCAGAGGTTGCAGTGAGCCAAGATCACGCCATTGCACTCCAGCCTGGGTGACAAGAGCGAGACTCAAAAAAAAAAAAAAATGTATTTCAAGAAAACAATACATAGGAACTTAATCATACTGCTGGTCTCTGATGCCATTGTTTGGGGCTACCTTATGCATGAGAGCACTTCAAATCTCCTTTGGCACTTTAGTTACTAAGTCATAACCAAGAGCAGCAAAGTGAGGGTCTCTTTGGAAGCAGAGTGTCCTTATATTTAGAAGAAGTGTTTTCTCTAGAATATCACTGCCCCATAGAACTTTTTGCAATGTTGGAAATATTCTATAATTGGGTCATGCTAGCTGCTAGCCACTAGTGCAACTGAGGAGCTGATTTGTAAATTTTATTTGGCTTTAATTTAAATAAAGCTTGTTTAAGCATCTTAAATTTTATAATTCTGTTAACCTGTATGTTTTTTATGTTCTGGTCTCAGGAACCCTTTTTTACCCCCAGACCATCTTACCTTTTCTGGTGAAAAGGGTTTGGGTTCCCAGCAAGGAGTTGCATCTCTAAGACAGCAAATTTGATTAGGCTTCTTTTTTCTTTTTTTTTTTGAGACGGAGTCTCGCTCTGTCCCAGAGGCTGGAGTGCAGTGGCGCAATCTCGGCTCACTGCAAGCTCCGCCTCCCGGGTTCACGCCATTCTCCTGCCTCAGCCTCTCCGAGTAGCTGGGACTACAGGCGCCCGCCACCACGCCCGGCTAATTTTTTGTATTTTTAGTAGAGACGGGGTTTCACTGTGTTAGCCAGGATGGTCTCGATCTCCTGACCTCGTGATCCGCCCGCCTCGGCCTCCCAAAGTGCTGGGATTACAGGCTTGAGCCACCGCGCCCAGCCTAGGCTTCTTAAACAGTCCTATGATTCTGTGGGAGGGGCACCCATGTTTAGAGCAAAAATTTACCACACAAGAATCTTTCTTATAAAATTACTTTCCTTTTTACCTTCTTTACCAAAAATACCTCTTTATATCTTTAACTTTCTTTTCATCTCTTATTTCCTGATTGCTTTACCTTGTTTTAGACATAACCCTATGAGGTTTGAGTTAGACAAAGATATTTTACCTTTAATAAGAACATTAAAAAGAAAGTGTTTTCCTGTAATTCTTAAATCAGAAATTACCCAGATACTTAATATCAAATAATAACCTTAGATCCTAAATTATAACAAGTTTATAAGCATTTATTCCATTACATTTACCTGATTAATGTAATAGTTTACCTAGACTATTAACAAAAACTGTGATAGCTAATATTTAAAGTTATTTTCCTGTTAGCTATTTTATAGCTGTGAATTTCAGGTATTTACTTAAGTAATAAAACTTATGCTTAATTTTAAAGGTATTTATACCAATAACTCAGCATTTAGTTATTTTCATTAAGCCAACAATATTTCATAGGTATACGCAAACAAAGATTATTCTCTCTTGGGCTGGGTTTTATAGTTGATAACTCTCATGGCAAATGTTATGGTATTCTGCAGGGATAAACATTGCTAGTGTTTTACCAATAATTTTTTTTTTTTTTTTTCGAGACGGAGTTTTGCTCTTGTTGCCCAGGCTGGAGTGCAATGGCACCATCTCAGCTCGCTGCAACCTCTGCCTCCCAGATTTAAGTGATTCTCCTGCCTCACCCTCCCGAGTAGCTGGGATTACAGGCATGCGCCACCATGCCAGGCTAATTTTGTATTTTTAGTAGAGACGGGGTTTCTCCATGTTGGTCAGGCTGGTCTTGAACTCCCGACCTCAGGTGATCCACATGTCCTGGCCTCCCAAAGTGCTGGGATTACAGGCGTGAGCCACTGTGCCCCGCCTACCAATAATTTTAAAGCCACCTTATTTATTAAAGATTTTACTTAAGTCACGGGTATCTGGGTAATTTCCAATTTAAGAATTACAGGAAAACATTTTATTTTTAATGTTCTCATTAAAGGTAAAATATCTTTGTCTAATTCAAACCTTATAGGGTTATGTCTAAAAGCATTTGACTAGTCTTTTAAGTATCTGATTAAGCGCTTTTATATTTTTAAGCCAATTAACAAGAGCTCTTTATATATTTTTAGTAGTGAAACATTGTTTACACAATGTATAAATATATAGAGATATTTAGGCATGCTGATCGAGATACATTTTATAGATTCATAAAGACTTCCTTTTTCCTTTTTTCTAGTTAAAAATTCTTGGTAACATGTTGCATCACTCTAGGCAGTTCTCAGCTAAATAGTCCTAAATTTTCATATTAAAGGAAAGAACTTAGGTGAAGATCCGATAGCAAAATTTACATTATAAGCTACAGGGAGAAAAAGTTTGGTGTGCTAGAGGGAAATTAAAATAAATTTAGCTGCCAATTAAACATAAATATTATAAAATTATATATTTATATATAATGTATATATAATATATGCATATCATAAAATGCATATATAATTTATAATGGCCTTTTAAATATACATAGATACATATACACACACACACACACACACACACACACACACACACACACAGATCCTGTAGCTTTACTTTAGTACTTTAGCCATGAAATAAGTATAAATTCGCTGGCTTGAAAAAAAAAAAAAAAAAAAAAAAAGATCCAAACAGTGGTTTTTATCTCAGTGGAAAAGTAACAGCAGATTTAAAGTAGGCAAAAAGGAAAACAGAAAAAGAGAATTTAGGAACTCTATAGTTTGCAGGTCGACCTTAGGGTTCTTTTTCCTTAATGTAAATGTGCACAAAGACCATATTCTATTTTACATAAACTCTGGCAAGTAGAGGTGCCATAAAACCTACGGAGTACTTGAAAGGGGATCATTCTCCTTATTTTCTCCTTATTTTTAGAGTATTTCTTTCCCACATTTTTTTTTTTTTTTTCTTTTTTTCCTTGAAAGGAGGAACTGAGCTCTGGCCTAGGGTTTTTGTGTGGTGGATGGATATGTGTCCTGGACGAGCCATTTTAAAAATTAATGTGCACTGAGGATTTTCCTGCAGGGTTGCTGCATGTTGGGGGGGGTCAACCCCCTAGGCACTCCCACGAGGCCCCCAGTCACCCATGGGTGCCTTTTGGCTGGGAGGAGCAAATGCCATTTCTCTTCAGAGCTGAAAAAACTCAGTCTCTCTTTACCTATGAAAACAACAGTTCAGTTTCTCACACAAATGCGCGCAGTCAAGTCAAATTGAGATGGATTCTGAGAGAAAAAGCAATAGAGGAGACCCTTTAAAATGCACCTTCGAACTAGAATTAGGATTCTTAAACAACTTCCTGGGAGAAAAATCAGCTCAAGAATAAATTAAGGACCATCAACCAAAATGGGAGGTCCGGAGCTCAGGAGGACTTACCAGTTCCACCAGAGGAGAAGCTCAAACTGGGTGAGGCTTCAATGGGCCCCCCCTGGTACCTTAGCTCCAGTTTTAGGCAACTCCTTCAGGGTCCTGAGTCTTCTCTGAGGCCCCATATGTTTGGGTGTCAAATTATTGTCAATGAAAAGAGTCAAACTCTGTAAAATATTTGAAGAGATTTATTCTGAGCCAAATATGAGTGACCATGGCCTGTGACACAGCCCTCAGGAGGTCTTGAAGGAATGTGCCCCTGGTGGTTGTGGGCACAGCTTGGTTTTATACATTTTAGGGAGGCATGAGCCATCCATCAATCAAATACTTTTAAGAAATACATTGATTTGGTCCAGAAAGGCGGGACAACTCAAAGCAGGGGCTTCCAGGCTGTAGGTGAATTTAAACATTTTCTGGTTGGCAATTGGTTGAGTTTGTCTAAAGACTGGGGATTGATAGAAAGGAAATGTTCAGGTTAAGATAAAGGATTGTGGAGACCAGGGTTCCTTTGAAGTCTTATAGTGGCTGTCCTTAGAGACAACAAATGACAAATGTTTCCTATTCCAGTCTTTAAAAGGTGCTAGACTTTTAGTTAATTTCTTTAGGTTTGGGAGGGCCTGAAAGAAAAAGATCTAGCTATGTTACTAGAGATTCTTTACAGATGCAGATTTTCCCCCACAAAGGAGAGCTTTGCAGGGCCATTTCAAGATATGGCAAAGAAACATGTTTTGGGGTAAAATATTTTGACTTTCTTCCTTGTCACATGTTATGCCAGAGTCAGATTGGAAAGTAAGTCAGGATATATAGGGTTAAATAAAACCTATCTGATGAGAATTTATGGTTTGTAGGGCATGACTCTCCAGACCTCTTAGATAGGAATTTGGGCAAGATAAAAAAAATCTGAGCTTAGTCCTCAGTATGTATCCAAGATATACAACATGATGCTATGGAATACATGTAATATTTAAAAGGTTGCTATAGTTGAAGCAAATTAACATATTTATCATCTCACATAGTTATCCACTTTTTTGTTTTTGTGGCAAGATCAATTGAAATCTACTCAGCATGAATCCCATATACAGTACGATTGTATTACCTACAGTCCTCATGTTGTCCATTAGAGCTCCAGGCTTGTTCATCCTATGTATCTGCTGCTTTTTATCCTTTGACCTGCATCTCCCCATTTCCTCTGCCTTCTGCCCCCATCCCCATAACCACTGTTTTATTCTCTCTCTGTATATTTGACTTTTTAAAAAAATTTCTTTTTTTTGGGACAGAGTCTCGCTCTGTCACCCAGACTGGAATGTGGTGGCGTGATCTTGGCTCACTGCAACCTCCGCCTCCTGGGTTCAAGCAATTCAGCTGCCTCAGCCTCCCAAGTAGCTGGGACTACAAGCGCCCACCACCACGCCCGGCTATTGTTTTTTTGTTCTTGTTTTGTTTTGTTTTGTTTTTTTAGTAGAGGCGGGGTTTCACCATTTTGGTCATGCTTGTCTCCAACTCCTGACCTCAAGTGATCCGCCTGCCTCAGCCCCCCAAAATGCTGGGATTACAAGCATGAGCCACCACGCCTGGCCTCTTTTTTTTTTTTTTTTGAGGTGGAGTTTCACTCTTGTTGCCCAGGCCGGAGTGCAATGGTGCGATCTTGGCTCACCACAACCTCTGCCTCCTAGGTTCAAGCAATTCTCCTGCCTCAGCCTCCCTAGTAGCTGGGATTACAGGCATGCGCCACCACGCCCGGCTAATTTTGTATTTTTAGTAGAGACGGGTTTTCTCCATGCTGGTCAGGTTGGTCTCGAACTCCCCACCTGCCTTGATCCGCCTGCCTTGGCCTCCCAAAGTGCTGGGATTACAGGCGTGAGCCACTGCACCTGGCCCATATGGAGGAATAAAAACCCTGGGCACACAGAACAGTAGGATGAATTGCTGAGGTTTTCACCAGGAGTAGGTGGGTGACAGCCAGCGATGAGAAGAGAAGGCTCCATTCCCTCCATCACCCAGGCACTGGGCAACCTGGGGCAGCCCCGCCACCCACCTAAGCCTCTCTCTTCTTACTGTCAATGTGGGCATGACACAATTACTGGTGGGGATGTTTTGGGGGTTAACCCAGACACCACCAGTGACTGAAAGTGCCACACGTTCCCGTACCCAGTCCTGCCTGCCTCTCACCTCTGCCCTCCCCTGAGCTCTTTGCTTCAGACTTTCACTTTCTATGCTCAAGTAAATCTAGAATTACCACATATAAATACTCTAACATTCTGGGCCTGAATTTGACAGGAAAGCATGTGGGAGCTTCTGGACTGAGGTCATGGTGGTATCTCCCACCCCACCACACACACCCTTTTGTGAATACTGTCTGGGAGATGGGGCCCAGCTTAGTAACTTAATGAATAGGGTGAAATAATGTTGGACACATTATACTCAATGTAAGAATGCATCGTTCCCAACCATTCTCATATTTATATTTTCTCTTTTCAGGGATCCACATCTTCTGGACCCAACTGTGGAATATGTGAAGGTAGGAAATCAGAATTAAACATGTAGCCGTGACCCTGGGTAGTAGATTTCCCATTTGGAACACAAAGTTGCTAAATAATGCTGCAGCCTGGTTTGTGTAAAAAGCTGATTAGACTCTCCAAAACAACAGGGAGGAAATTTGACTCCCTTAGGCCTTTGGTAAATTTTGTAGGGGTCTCACGTCATCCTATTACAGGTACCCTTATCTGGCCTTAGAGCCAGATGTGTTTTAAAACTCAGAGGTTTTTTTTTTGTTTTTTTTTTTTCCCAGAAAGGTAATTTGGTGCGTATAGTAATAGAGACGTTTGGGGTCAGCACTCCATAATCACACTCCTTATTTTCAGAGTTACATGTAAGAATATTCACACTAAGAGGGATAAATAGATGACAAATGATTTTATGTAGTTCAGGTCACATTTTGCCACCAAATGAGTTTGCTGCCAAGTGAGGTTTTTTTAATATTAGTGTTCAGAGTTTTTTGGATTTTAGAATGTAGATGAGGAATTGTGGACCCGTATTTACCTTCAGTGGAGGACTGAAGGCTCCCCGAGATTTTATGAGCCATCTTTTCCATTCCAACAGCCACCCTCTTGTTCAGGGCTAATCTGGGGCCAAGTAGTAATATTAGGTACTTAGTTACTTTCCAGCGGGACTGGCAGTCAATGCTTCTAAATATTCAACCCTTCTAAATAATGTATTTTTTCTGAGCAGGAAGAAAAGATGCTTTTCACTTCTTCCCTCTGCCTCCTCATTTTCTGGTGTTCCTTTTTGCTTTATTTTCTTTTATTTTTGAAACTGTATTCTGTCACCTCCTACAGAAGAAAGAAGTCTGATTCTCACATTTGGTTTCTTGGATTTACGACAACATACTTATTTTTTGGGAGAAATCGTGGCAAGAGTTAGAGTTTAGAATCAGGAGTCTCATTCTATCTTCACTATCCCAAGGGCAGCATCCTAGTTTCAGAGTATGTAGGCCTATGGCTTTTGTGTGTACCCCTGCCTTCCCCCAGAGTTCTGCCATTTCCTTCCTCTTTAAAAGACCGGAGGATGGACGGAAGAGGAGGAAGCTCCAGTAGAACAACTTGGCCACTTGGGGTGGTCGTAGTGAAGTTTGTTGGAATGGATGTGGATATTCTTTTTTCCCGTCTCTTATACCTGAATGACAACTGAGCTGTGTTTTCATGGGAGAAAATGTGTAATCCTAAACCCGCAGGGCTACCACACCAGAATCTGGCCAGAGCTTGATAAATACTGTATCTGTGTCCCTCCCAGATGCGTCACATGTTTTGTGCAGGTTGTGCATTGCAAAGTATTAGAGGATGCTATTTGCATAGACAGTGATTTGACTTAACAAAAAATGCACTCTAGAATTCTGCAGTGTGTAACAATAGCCCTTTAAAAATCACTCCATGCCTTGTTTCAGAAATAGGCTATCTCCTACCACGGGCCAGTCTGGCTGTGCTCAGCAAGTATACTCCCTTCTTCTTACTCCAATACCTCAGTCTTTTCTTTTACGAAAGTCTAAACTCCTTTTAAGATAATTTGGCGGTACATTCTCAAGCTAAATATAGAGGATGTTGGAGTGGCCTATTTAGGTATTATCCAAGCTATTGCGTCTCATTTATGAATATCAATCATTGTGAGTTGAGTGGTATTGACAAAGAAGAGATATTGGAGTTGTCGGTGGCTTCTGTTTATCTGGGCTCTCTTTGCCTTCTCCTGGCAGTGAGATGTGATGGAACTGCTCTTTGAGGTCCAGAGGGTTCTCCTTTTCAATAACTTGTTGAGGTATTCCAAAGGGTACCCTTTCCTCCTAACTTGATCTGAATCTAGTCAGAGCCTTATAAATGATGTGTCTGTATCCTTCCTGAATGCATCACTTTTTTCTTTTTCTTTCTCACTTCACCCTTGGTTTAGAGGGAAGGTTTGGGAATGTGTTGGGCCAATGTAGGGTATTTTCATTTGCCTCTATGGACACGAAGGCTCTGAAAGCACGTTCATAGAGGTCTCTGACGTAAAGGTCCAAGGGGACCCAGGGACCCATCTTCTTGGCTTGGGTCTGTTGTAGCACTTCTCACACTTAGTTGCCCTGTGGAGCCGGGTTGACCAGTGCCAGGAAGGCCTCATAAGTTGATGCCAGCTGGTGCCTCATGGCTGGAGATAAATCAAGGGAGGTGAGAGAGTTGCAGATAAACTGAAGTGCAGTTTGACCCCCTTAACTTCTTATCTACAATCCCCTTGTGCACTTAATGCCTCTTGAGCTTGGAGAAAAGTAGTTCTATGTGAATTATGTTGTGTCATAAAGGCCCCTTCCTGTAGGTTCGGATTCATAGGCTGAAAAAACAAGCATCAAGAAGCCAAATTTTAGAATCCATTTTGACCCCAGAATGGGGGGAGTCTTATCCTATTCTGAGTCTCGTCCGGGCAGGGGAAGCACCCAGTTGTGGCCAACAGACAGCTGTCCAAATACTGACAGGAGCTCCAGCCCCGGGTCTCCCTCCCTCCCTGTGTCTTTAAATGCTGCTCCCCTGCGGGGCATGGTGGCTCACACCTGTAATCCCAGCACTTTGGGAGGCTGAGGCGGGCGGATCACCCAAGGTCAGGAGTTCGAGACCAGCCTGGCCAACATGGTGAAACCCTGTGTCTACTAAAAATACAAAAATTAGCCTGGTGTGGTGGCGGGCATCTGTAATCCTAGCTACTCGGTAGGCTGAGGCAGGAGAATTGCTTGAACCCGGGAGGCGGAGCTTGCAGTGAGCCTAAGTTGCACCATTGCACTCCAGCCTGGGTGACAAGAGTGAGACTCCGTCTCAAAAAAAAAAAAAAAAAATGCTGCTCCCCTCCCCATCGGAGACTTTCCAACCATCTTCCCTTGGTTGTTTCAGTGCCCAGATAGAAGAGAGAGGTCTGAGACTGCCTCCTGCCTCCTTGGGCCTGGGAGAGACAAGGTACTGAGGCTGACCCTCGTAGCTGGTGGGGCGAGGGGACTGCAGTGTCATGGCAGGAGAGAGCTGGGTGGAGAAAGAATCCAACATTCAGCTCTGGCAGTTTGTATGTGTGTCCTCCTAGCACCATGCACCGTGCACCGTTTGTGTTGCAGTACATTCATGCCGGGTGAAAGGGGACCGGTTTCTCGGTTGCTTAGCTACCGGGTCGTTCATCCCAAGTGGAATGGAGGAAAATATGCGTGGCTGGGAAGCCCCAGGGCTGTTTGGCAGCTCTTTTACCTTGTCCAACAGGCTGACCTCCTGCTGGGACTCCTGACAGCACCAAGACCCCAAAGGCTCAATTTGATATTTGGATGTGAGAGGAAAATAAATTGCAGATCCAAAGTAGTCCAGGGATTTGGGGAATCTCATTCCTTACTGTTTCCGTCTCTTTAATTCTGGCACTTAAAGGAGATAATTTTGTTTTTTTTCTTTTCTTTTTTTTCCTGTTTTTCCTAACCTTCTCTCCTCACAATTTTTCCCCCCACAGTAGCTCAGAACATGATCATCTTGAGAGTTTGGTTTTAACTTTTGTCTAAGCATGAGGTCCTTTTCTGTGGTCAAACGTAATTGATTCTATTTCACTGCATTGAAAGGAAAGATTTCTTCCAGGTTGGAAAGCCGAACCCTCCAGAGTGGCTCCACCTTCCTCCTGCTGTTTACCATGTAGCTAGTGACTTCGGTTCCTGGCGTACAGCTCTGGAATTTTCCTCTGCGTACCTAGCATACCTTACCTAGATAAAACCAAACATTTTTTTTTAATAGGAGGAAATATCTTTTAGAGCCAATAACCCTAGGCAAAATTATGAAGTAGAATTTTATCTCTATACTGCTCAACCTACTCACAGCCCCATTGCATTTGGCTAGATTTTTACTTCATTAAAACACAATTACACTGTGTCCAGTTTCTTAGATCACTATCAAGTAGTTGCTTAGAACATTTGATAAAATAGTAGTGCTAAAATGTTAATAAATGATAACAGCTCCATGTGTTCCCCTTCCCAGATAGCTGTCCAACAGAGATTCACATCCCCTGAGACCCCCCACCCCAGGGAGGGAGCTGGGTCCACACTCTGGTTCTTCTTGTTTTGTTTTGTTTTGAGACGGAGTCTTGCTCTGTTGCCCAGGCTGGAGTACAGTGGCACAATCTTGGCTCACTGCAACCTCCGCCTCTTGGGTTCAAGCGATTCTCCTGCCTCAGCCTCCCGAGTAGCTGGAACTACAGGCGTCCGCCACCACAGCTGGCTAATTTTTTGTATTTTTAGTAGAGATGGGGTTTCACTGTATTAGCCAGGGTGGTCTCGGTCTCCTGACCTCGTGATCCACCCACCTCAGTCTCCCAAAGTGCTGGGATTACAGGCGTGAGCTACCGCGCCCCAGCCCACACTCTTGTTCTAATTAACAATGTGACCCTGGATTTGCCACCTGCTCTGTCTGGGTTCCATTGTCCCCACGACAAACCTTGGAGTGGGCTGATGTTCCTTCTAGCTTAAGTTTTTAGGATTCTCCATGCCTAGAATAGGCTGGAGAGGAAAATCTTGTAGCCAGTGGTAAGGAGTTCTTAATTGCGCGATATCCCTGTTGATCCTGAGATTGCCGTATTGATTGGAACAGGATACCATTTCATGTTGTATCTTGGATATGAAGACCAAGGTCATGACGGATCATAACTGCCACCACTGTGTTCCCAGAAGAGTGGAAGTTACCCAAGCACTCCTGCATGGCTCTGTGATCCATTGTGGTTCACTTCTGTAACCCCCTTTGAACCTATGAAGCCTAGGCTCACTTCCACTCTTTATCATTCTCTTCCTTTTATTTTGCCCTGGAACTGCATCTTTAAGCTTCAGAAGTTGCCCCCACAACCTGCACTAAATATAAATGTATATTATCTCCTCTGGGTGCAGTGGCTCACACCTGTAATCCCAGCACTTTGGGAGGCCAAGGTGGGTGGATCACCTGAGGTCAGGAGTTCGAGACCAGCCTGACCAACATGGTGAAGCCCCGACTCTACTAAAAATGCAAAAATTAGCTGGGCATGGTGGCAGGCGCCTCAGGAGGTTGAGGCAGGAGAATCGCTTGAACCTGGGAGGTGGAGGTTGCAGTGAGCCGAGATTGGGCCATTGCACTCTAGCCTGGGCAACAGAGCAAGACTCGTCTCAAAAAAAAAAAAAAAATTTACATTTTCTCCTTCCCCTTTGTACCTATATTCCTTTTAGCCTCAAGACTAGTGCTGTTTTGTTTGTTTTGTTTTTTGAGACAGGGGCTTACTCTGTTGCCCAGGCTGGAGTGCAGTGGCAGGATCATAGGTCACTGAAGCTTTGAACTCCTCGGCTCAAGCAATCCTTCCACCTCAGCCCCCTCAAGTAACTGGGACCACAGACGACCACCACCATGCTTGACTAATTTTTTTTATTTTTTGTAGAAACAGGGTTTCACTATGTTGCCCAGGCTTGTCTCGAACTCTTGGCCTCAAGTGATACTCCTGCCTCAGCCTCCCAAAGTGCTGGGATCACAGATATGAGCCACCATGCTGGGCCAAGACTAATTCTTTTTGGCCTCTTCACACACCGGCCCTACAGTTATTTTAGTAAAGAGTTCTTTTCTAGGGATGGTTTAAGCTGTAGTTTTTTAAGGGAGGAAGTGATTGGCTAGGGCAGGGCTGGGTGATTTTTCTTTTAGAAGAAGTGTTTATTATACATTTTCCATTTTAAAATAAATTGTCCTCAAAAAAGTTACATTAGAAAATATGGTGAAGTAGAAAAAAATATTGGAATGCCTGTTTTTGTTTTTCAAATTAGCCGTGAATAGGCAAGTGTTTTTTTGTGGCCAGGCTGTAAACAGCACGCTTGCCTGCCTGTGAACAAAGGCCTGCTCTCCAGGCTACCGCAGTGAGGAAGTGTCAAGACGGAATGCAGCCTTTTGTTCCTGGCTAGATTCCTAGTGAACGCATGTCCTCTTTCTTTTGTAGTCAGCCTTGGTGGGTTCTTGTTAGACCCACTGTGAGCTGTAATAGAATGACCTACAGTCTCTGAGCTTGTTGCGCAGGTTAGGAGAAGAAAGGACAAGGCTGCAGCTGTTATCCTGAGTGGGGACAGGGCCCTGCAGCTTCTCCCTTTACAGTGCAGATGACCCCAGAGAAACTCAGGAAACTGTCCTTTGTGGGGTCAATGCTCCAAAAATTCTCTTTCCCCAAGGGTCTTCTAGGTCTATAGACGTTACAGGCCATCCAAGGCTCAGATCTCAGCAAGGCCACTTCCTGTAGCTGGCTGGGGATACATTAGGTCACCCAGCATATTTAAAAAGGAGTAATTATGCAAATTCCAGTGCCAAGAATAAGTGCCCTGGCTGCCGGAGTCCTCAGTGGAGAAGGGGTGACGTGACTTCAGCTCCCTTTTTGTGCTCAAGATGGCTGCAGCCATGGTCACAATTAAATAGCTGTCTTTGAGGGAAGCCTTTTCTTCCAGCAGGAAAGCAGGCCAGTCTGCTCTGAATTAGCCAGCTCGCAAAGTCATGAAAGGGACTTACAAAAACAATGGCACACTGTACATTCCATGAGATTTTAACAAGTTATATGAACCAAATAATGGGCCGATTGGCTGGCTCTGCAGGTTTTTGCCTGAGTGTGCACATTGGCAGAGCCAGCGCCATCCCCTGTGGGACCAGAGATCAAACACCGCCAGCAGTGAATGTAAAACAGCCCTGGCCCGCTCTGGGGCCCAAATGCAGAGGGACGAAAGGGAGCTCCCACCCAACTTCTTCCACTCCACCCCAAAAACATTCTCTGCAAATATTCTTGGGAGGTTTGGTGTTACTACAGTTATTAAAAATGCTGAGGTAGGATGTTCCCACATCCTAGGTATGGATGACAGTCTCCCTCATTCAATGGAATCTTATCCTTCAGGTCTATGAAAATGTGGCCATTTATAAAAAGTAAAACCTTATGAAAACACATGTCCACATAAAAGTCTATATGCATGTTTATAGTGACATTATTCGTAATTGACAAAAACAAAACCTGG
The DNA here is from genome assembly GCF_006542625.1 of Nomascus leucogenys. Taxonomy (NCBI): domain Eukaryota; kingdom Metazoa; phylum Chordata; class Mammalia; order Primates; family Hylobatidae; genus Nomascus; species Nomascus leucogenys. The sequence continues at coordinate 81,061,989 of NC_044392.1, forward strand.
AGGCAACCCCAAAGTCCTCCAACTGGAAAAAAGTAGTACACCCATATAATGGCATATTATTTAACCTTAAAGAGGAATGGACTTTTATTTACTTATTTTTTTAAGAAACAGGGTCTCACTCTGTTGCCCAGGCTGGAGTTCAGTGGTGTAATCATAGCTCACTGTAACCTCAAACTCCTGGTCTTGAGTGATCCTCCCACCTCATTGAGTAGCTAGGACTCCAGGCACTCACTACCACACCCAGCTAACTTGTTTATTTTTTTGTAGAGATGGAGTCTCCCTGTGTGCCTGGGCTGAGCTCAAACTCTGGCCTTCCTCCTGCCTTGGCCTCCCAAAGTGCAGGGATTACATGTGTGAGCCACTGCGTCCAGCCTAGGAGTGGACTATTGCTATACGCAGAAACACACATTGTGTTAGTCTGTTTTCATGCTGCTGATAAAGACATACCTGAGACTGGGCAATTTACAAAAGAAAGAGGTTTATTGAACTTACAGTTCCATATGGCTGGGGAGGCCTCACAATCATGGCTGAAGGTGAAAGGCACGTCTCATATGGCAGCAGACAAGAGAAGAGAGCTTGTGCAGGGAAACTCCCCCCCCACCTTTTTTTTTTTTTTTTTTTTGAGACAGAGTCTTACTATGTTGCCCTGGCTGGAGTGCAGTGGCATGATCTCGGCTCATTGCAACCTCCACTTCCTGGGTTCAAGCAATTCTCCTCCCTCAGCTTCCCAAGTAGCTGGGATTATAGGCATGGGCCAACATGCCCAGCTAATTTTTTTGTATTTTTAGTAGAGGTGAGGTTTTGCCATGTTGGCCAGCCTGGTCTCGCACTCCTGACCTCAAATGATCACCCAACCTCGACCTCCCAAAGTGCTGGGATTATAGGCATGAGCCACTGTGCCCAGCCGAAACTCCCCATTTTAAACATCAGATCTCATGAGACTTATTCACTATCACAAGAACAGCATGGGAAAGACCTGCCCCCATGATTCAATTACCTCCCACCAGGTCCCTCCCACAACACATGGGAATTCAAGATGAGATTTGGGTGGGGACACAGCCAAACCATATCATGCATGAATCTTGAATACATTACGTTGAGTGAAAGTAGACAGTCTCAAAGGCTACCTACTCTAAAATTACATTTGTATGATATTCTGGAAAAGGCAAAACTTATAGTGACAGAAAACAAATAAATGGTTGAAAAGAGGTTGGGGAAGAGATGAAGTACACCAGGGAGCTTTCGGGGATGATAGAAATAGAAATACTGTGATTGTAGTGGTAGTTACCCAACTGGGGTTGGTTGTCAGTGCTCATGGAATTGTACTAAAAAGGGTGACTTTTGCTGAATGCAAATTATACCCAATAAGCCTGACCTTAAAAAGCAAGCTAGGCCAGGTGTGGTGGCTCACACCTGTAATCCCAGCCCTTTGGGAGGCTGAGGCAGGCGGATCACAAGGTCAGGAGTTCAAGACCAGCTTGGCCAACATGGTGAAGCCCCTGACTACTAAAAAAAGTACAAAAATTAGCCAGGCATGGTGGCGTGCGCCTGTAATCCCAGCTACTCGGGAGGCGGAGGCAGGAGAATTGCTTGAACCTGAGAGGCGGAGGTTGTAGTGAGCAAAGATTGCGCCACTGCACTCCAGACTGGGCGACAGAACGAGACTGTATCAAAACAGACAAACAAAGGCAAGTTAAAGCCTTGTATTTCAGTCCTTAAGTGCTGCCACCTCAGGAGGAGAAATTTTCCATTTTGAGATGGGCCACACCAGGGAGGCCAGACCCTTGATGAGATGGAAAAAGTGCTGAGCTTGTAGATTTTTGACTGCAGTGGCTCATTCAACAGATATTTTTTAGTATATGCCATGTGTTTGTAATTGTTCAGTCAGGTCAGACAAGGTGGGAGGAAAGTGTTACCAGGAGCCTAACCTGAGATAGTCGCAGTGGGAATGGAAAGTTAGGCCACATGCTGAAGGGCTTTTAGAGATAGAATTAAGACCCAGTTATTAGGGAAGCTGAGAGATTCTAACAGGATGTAAATGGTGCAGGTGAGAGAGAGAAGCTAGGGGCAGTTCCTGGGACCACACCAGTACCTAGCATTGTGCCAGAAGCCAGTAAATAGGGAGGAAAGGAGACGTCCATTTGGAAACCTTGTTACCACAGTGACGTTAATCTTTGAGCATTTGTGGATCTCTTTAGACCAAGGAGTCAGCAAACTATAGCCTAAGACCAAATCTAGCCCACCACCTGTTTTTGTATGACCACTAAGCTAAAAGTGGATTTTATATTTTAATATGGCTTTTTTATGGCTTCTTTTTTATTTATATGGAGTTTCGCTCTTGTTGCCCAGGCTGGAGTGCAACCATGCAATCTCGGCTCACTGCAACCTCTGCCCCCCAGGTTCAAGCGATTCTCCTGCCTCAGCCTCCCAAGTAGCTGGGATTATAGGCACCCGCCACCACGCCTGGCTAATTTTTTATATTTTTATTAGAGACGGGGTTTCATCATGTTGGTCAGGCTGGTCTTGAACTCCTGACCTCAGGTGATCCACTGCCTCGGCCTCCCGAAGTGCTAAAATGGCTTCTTAAAAATCAAAAGAAGAGTGGCAAAATTACATAAAGTTCCAGTTTTTATGTTCATCCATAGTTTTATTGGAACACAGCAATGCCCATTCATTTATGTATTGTCTGTGGCTGCTTTTCCTATAATGATGGGATTGAGTACAGATTCTCCTCCACTTATGATGGGGCTACATCCCAATAAACCCTTCATCAATTGAAAATATTGTAAATTGAAAATGCATTTAATACACCTAATCTAGTGAATATTATAGCTTAGCCCACTGAATACTATAGTTTACCCCAGCATCACCTAAGAGTATCATAGTGCATGTTGCTAGGCCGGAAAAGATCACATTTCAAAATTTGAAGCAGTTTCTACTGAATATGTATCACTTCAGCACCATCGTAAAGTTGAAAATCAGTGGAACCATTGTTAAGTTAGGGCCTCTGTAGTTGTGACATTATGGCCTCAAAAGCCTAACAGAACTTTTTACAGAGTTTTCTGACCCTTGCTCTAGCTGTTTGCACCTTTACTGTTTCTGTTTTGCCTTCCCAATAATCATAACAGGCTTTCAACAAAAGTGAGTCCTTGGGCAAATTTTGCGATCTTGCACAATCACAAGGATAGTGCTTTTGTCACACTGTGCAGGATTTGGACACATCTCTGCATCTTGTGAGGTGTACCTGTCAGCTCTGAGCAGCATCTCTCTGCTGCCCTGGTCGGTTCTGGCATCTTTAGCCCAGATGGATGAACAGGTGTGTGGGGCAGCATGGGTACTTGAACCCTGACTGCTCCTGCCTGGGGCTTGCGTGGATAGCTCCTCAGGCTAGACACTGCTTTGTCCATGCGCCTGAGATGGGTTTTCTTGTGCCTCAAGTCAGAGAGAAGTGACTTCTCACTGGGCCTCCTGAACTTGATGGTTTGAGTCAACCCTGGAGCTGCCCTCTGGAGGTGCCGAAAGGAACACGGTCTGGCCAGTGAGAGGAATAAGACCAGATTTACATTCTGTGTGAATTTGTATTCTGTGCTGCAGGCATCAGCCTTGAAGCTGAGGCACCATCCTCCCTAGCTCAAGGAAGGATTCTTCTAAGATCCCAAACTGTAGGGATGACTGAGAGACTCAAAAACTAACAGGCAGGCAAGAATTGAAACTGTGGCTTCTGATGGGACTCAGCTCCATATTGGACTTCGAATCTGGTGTGGCCTGTCGACCTCTAACCTCATCTCCTGCCACCCCAATAGTCACTGTCCTCTGCCACCCTGGCTTTCCCTAGTGTCCCTGGGGCTTTGCCTTCCCATTGGCCTGGAAGGTTCTGAGGCAGAATAGCTGAGAGGTTTGGAGTGAGTGCTAGGACACTGCTGTGGGTTGAATTATGTCCCCCAAAAGCGATATGTTGAAGTCCTAACCCCCAGTACCTGTGAATGGTGACCTTATTGGGAAATAGGGTCATTGCAGATATAATCAAATTAAGATGAGGTCATACTGGACAAGGATGGGCCCTAATCCACTGACTGGTGTCCTTATAAGAAGATTTGGACCAGACACAGGTGTAGAGAGAGAAGGCCATGTGAGGACAGACAGAGACTGGGGGATGAGTCTGCAAGCAGAGGAGTGCTAGCAACCACCAGAGGTGAGGAAGAGGCAAGGCAGGCCCCTCCCTGCAGCCTTTGGAGCCATTGTGGCCCTCTGGATACTTTATATAGGATTTTTAGCCTCCAGAGCCGTGAGACAATAGAAACATTTCTATTTTAAAGTAGCCAAGTTTGTGGTAATTGGTCATGGCAGTCCTGGAAACTAATACAAATCCAGAGCCCTGTTTTAGCCATTTCTTGGTTGTATGGCCTTGGGCAAGTCACTGAAGTTCTCTGGAGCTCAATTTCCTTAACAGTAAATGGGAAGATCGGGGGATTAAACAGTGAATACGTGTGAAGTTCTTAGTTCTTAGCACAGTGCCGCACATGTAGTTAGCACTCAGTAAATACCAGCTATATGGCTGGTTCATTTGACTCGCATTTCGCTGCCTCAGAGCAGCCTTCCCTGACATCCGTACTAAAAGCAGTCCCCAAGTCACTATCTCATTACTCTGTATATTATCCTCATTTGTCCCAAATTTTATTTGTTTATTTTATTTTTTTTGAAACAAGGTCTGGCTTTGTCACCCAGGCTGGAGTGCAGTGGCACAATCTCAGCTCACTGTAATCTCTGCCTCCCAGGCTCAAGCCATCCTCCCACTTCAGCCTCATGAGTAGCTGGGTCTACAGGCATGCACCATCACACCTGGCTGATTTTTGTTTTTTTTTTTTTTTTTTTTAGAGACCTGGTTTCACCATCATGTTGGCCAGGCTGGTCTCAAACTTGTGAGCTCAAGTGATTCACCTGCCATGGCCTCCCAAAGTGCTGAGATTACAGGTTTGAGCCACCACACCCAGCCTTATTTGTTTACTTTTAAAAATAAGACTTCTCACTAGCATTTGAGTCCTGAGGACAAAGACCCTTTTGTTGAGTGACTGAGCACACACACCAGATGCACAAGGGCGTTTATTTTAATTTTTAATTTTTGTGAGTACAGAGTAAGTGTATATGAGATATTTTGATATAGGCATACAATGTGTAATAATCACATCAGGGTAAACGGGGCATCCATCACCATTTATCCTTTGAGTTACAAACAATCCAGGTATACTCTTTAGTTATTTTAAAATGTACACACACTGGGCACTTAAATTTAGGGAAGGGGAAATGAGATTGTTCTAAAAACTTATATTTCGCAAAGCAGGTAATGCTGATGTCTCTAAAATTTTTCCAGAAATCCTTCAGTGTTTTTATTTCAAAACAGCAAGGAGGTTCCCACACCTAACCTCAGTCTACCTTCTCTTGCCCACCTGGTACAGGATAAAAACTGTGGGGTTGTCACCTTAAACACTCACATATTTGGGCAGAGATATACACTGTTTTTAAAAGTGTAGTTCTGGCAGCTTCTATGGCTTAGACCTATCTCCTCTTTGGGAGATCTTGTTAACTATAGTCAGTAACTTCAACACCAAAACGAAGAGGCCTGGATTGCTAGCTTTAGAATCATTTGCTGTTAAGTTCTGCCCTCTAGTGGTCATCACTGTCACAACAGCTCAGCATTTGGCTACAATTCGGTTTCTAAATATTCTAAGAGCTTTTAATATTAAATGTAATATCGTGTCAGGACATTGTATTCAACTTCAGAAAGAAGAGCTGTGTTTACAGTACATGGAAAGGCAGATTTAAATTGTCAAGGAATTTTATTATTAGAATTGTCAATATTCTTGAACGAAGAGCTCTAAAATGCTATGATACTGTATGTAGATTTTGAGATAGGAGGTTTGCATTTGGCCCGAAGTGTTACCTCTGGTAACCAAGAAGTTTCCTGGGAACAACTTGTATTTGAATCGTGATTTGATATCTGTAAAAACGTCTCGGCTTGGCAGGAAGGATACTGGTATTGGGTAAGGCAGAAGACTCCATGCCTGGGAGACAGCGTGTGCCCAGGCTGACTGGAGCAGGAGAGAACAGTGGGATGAGCCTTGGGAGAAGCACTAGGTGCTCCATGTTGCTTGAATGGGAAAAGAGACTCCAAGAAGAAGATCACGTTGTTAAGAAATGAGTTTGGGAGGAATTTTATTTATTGCCAAACTATCTGACTACATATAACTTTGCAACTTGCTTTTTTATTGGACATCATTCCATATTAAACGTATGGGCCTCCCTCCTTCTTTTGAATGGGTACCCAGTATTCCATTGTATGAAATACAGTTATAGTTAACTAGTTCCCTACTGACATTTGGGTTTTGCTAGTGTTCTGTTAGAAACAGTTTTGTGGTTAGTACGTAGTCATTTAGTAAGTATTTGTTGAGTCTCTTCCCTGTGCTGGTCACTGTTCCAGGGGCTGAGGATACAGCCCTGAACAAAACAATATCCCTGCCCCTGTGGAGTTTTTACTCTGGGGGTGGAGGACTGGGAGACAGTAAGAAAGACAGTCAAGTCAATCCTGTTAGCTGACGATGAGTGCTTAGCAGAAAAGATGCATCAGGGAAAGGAGCTATGAAAGTTGGGGTAAGGGGACATTAAATTTTAGATAGGGTGACCAGGGAAGGCCTCACCAAGAAGGTGACTTTTGGGTGGAAATACAAGTCAACTGTGATGTCTAAGGGGATGAAGAAGGGCAAGGCTTTGAAGCCGGGGCTCGCCTCTTCCATGGAGGAGCGAGGAGGCCAGAGGCTGGAGCTGGTGAAAGCAGCTGGTGTCAGAGTGGCAGAAGGTGATGTGCGAGGGATTGTGTGTCAGAGTAAGGACTTTAATTTTTTCTGGAATGAGATGGGAGGCATCTCAGGTTCACTTTGGCTTCTGTGTTGCTGCTAGACTGCAGGGGACAGGGGCAGAAGGAGGGAGACCAGTGGGGAGGCTACTGTGATTGTCCAGATGAGAGATGATGGTAGTTTGGACCTGTGAGAGCAGGAGAGGTGGTAACTAAGGGGGTTCTAGGAACGTAACATGAAGGCAGAGCCATCAGCACTTCCTGCTGGATTGGACATGAGGTGGGAGAAGAGAGGAGCCACACTTGACACTGGTAGGATGGTGCTGTTGTCAGTGGAGGTGGCTTGGTGTGCGTTTGTGTAAGAATTTTCAGAAGATAAAAATCTAGGAGTAGAATGATTCAGTGTCACGTAGTGGGTCAAAATAAAACTTCTTGGCAACTGAAAGTTTTTTTTATTTGTTGTTTCTTACATTTTTCTCAGTTTCTAATTTTTTTCTAATAGTGTTTTTATGATAGTTACTTAGAAAAATAAAAACACCCCTGTAATTGTATCCCTGTAATTGTAAAATACTGAAAACTTGTGGCTCAATCAAAATTATGTAAAGCAAGTACCTGAAATATTAGAGCAGAAGTTAATGAAATATTTTTAAATGTTTATTTAACTTATTTTTACTTAATGACCATTTCTTGTAATTCATTTAAAAATAAGAATAAACCCATTAGGCCGGGCGCATTGGCTCACGCTTGTAATCCCAGCACTTTTGGGAGGCCGAGGTGGGCGGATCACGTGGTCAGGAGATCGAGACCACGGTGAAACCCCGTCTCTACTAAAAATACAAAAAATTAGCCGGGCGTGGTGGCGGGCGCCTGTAGTCCCAGCTACTCGGAGAGGCTGAGGCAGGAGAATGGCGTGAACCCAGGAGGCGGAGCTTGCAGTGAGCCGAGATTGCGCCACTGCACTCCAGCCTGGGCGACAGAGCGAGACTCCATCTCAAAAAAAAAAAAAAAAAAAAGAATAAACCCATTATATACCAGTGAATGTACATTTGTGGTAAGAATGACATTGTTTTACATATTTGCACATCTCTTTAGTGTCTGATAGAACACAACTTGATTCTATTTGCTTCGGTGTTCACTCTGTTGTTTTATGTTACTTTGATTGAAGTCTCAAATAATGTGGCCCTGCACAGGTATGCAGTTCAGAAAGGGAGGAGTATTTTAATAGCCTCTTCAGATCATTACAGATGTTGGTCTTTGATACTAGACTAGAGCTCAACAAGTTGTAGTTCCTTAAAGGTTAACTGCAATGTGGACTCTGAAATCCTGTCAATGAACTTGTTTTATTTCCTTAAAATTCAATTTGAATGGATCTCTCTTGCAATTTGAATGGATCTTTTACCCATGAGTTTATATCATCATGCATTGGCCATTTGAAAAATATTGGCTTACAAGTTATGCAGATCTTATAAATGTTACATATTTCACTATGTAATATCAAAACTCACATTCATTAATATGACCACCAATCTCATCAGAAAAATCATTAAAGTATTGGAAAGCTGTCAAACTCGTGATGAATACAAGTTTTCCAAAATTCTAATTTTCACTTGAAACCTGGAATTTTATCATTGGCAACAAACACTGTCTGTTGTATTCCTTGAAGCAACAGGCTCACTTTGTTCGTTTTTCAGAAAATGGCTGCCAAATAAATACCCATGTCTGAATAACCAAGTTTGTCAGACATTCTTTGAAGTAAAAATTGTGCTCTACGAAAAAGCAGCTAGTTGAGCCTACGATTCAATTGCACAGTTGCTTTTCCTTCACACAAACTCTGTGCTTGGAAATGCAGCAGAATTGTCTTCTGTGCATGTCCTGTTGCATTGTACAGAATACTAAAGAGACATGTACTCGAGGGCCCAGATTTAATAAAGTGAGTAATTCTCACTGCTTCATCAAAGACTTCTAGGTGGAACTGGCTGTTTTTCTTCAATTCTTTGAGCCAGTGGGAGTCAAGAGTGCAATGGCCCCTGGTAGAGTTTGGTGCCTCTGCCTTGCTTTGTGCTGAGGCACCAGGAATTCACCCATCATAGCTTTTGCACCACCAGTATAAATGTCAACCCAGTGAAACAGGCAAAAAATGTCTCTGTATTATTATGAAAATAAGTTTGGACTTCTCAGACCCCCAGAAGACCCCCCAGCCTGCAGATCAGCCTGTGGAACACACTTTGAGCACCACTGTACCAGAGGGTCTTTTGCTACTGAAGAGACTAAAAGCTGCAAAAACACTTAAAACACAAATAATCCCCTCTTGTTTATCTAAATCCATATTTATTTCTCTAGCAAAATTTACCTTTAAGCTCAGCTTGCCCAACAGTTGCATTTACATTTAAAGAGACTTGTTTTTAATACAGAAAAGACATCAAATTTTCATTTAAAATTAAGGAAAAAATTGAGAGTCAATCCTTGAAGTAAGGGTTCTCAACTGTGGGCCTGTTCCTTGCAGTGAAGTGGATTGTGACACCTCTGGAAATGCTAACTCTATGTAACATAACCAAGTCATGATATACTGTAAAGATCTGGTTGCTCATCATATACTATAAAGTGCTAGGCCAGAAGCAATTGTAACTCTCCTCTCATTGCTTTATATTAAAACTCTGAAAACCCCAAGCTTGGTGAGGCCAAGGCTGGGTTATTGCAAGGTGTTCTGCCTGCATATGCAAGTGCAGTCGAGGGAGAAATTTGTTGCAGGGATCCGTTTACTTGGGGCAGGCTGGAAGTGCGCATTCTCCTGATCCTTAAGCTTTTATTAATTGCTGCAGCCTTGGCTCCTTCTATGCTCCCAGTGTGGATTTGCTGGCAGAGCTCCATCCGTCCTTTATGTGAATGAAGATAAGGATGTGTCAGACCCTGGGAATGAGAACATGCTGTTTGGCCCTTCAAGGCAATTTCCTTTCGAGTCCCAGCCCTCTGCAGATGGCATCTAATTGTTTCTTGAATGACCTCAGTGTCCAGGCTGCAGGAACCTGGTCTGAGAAGCCATTTCACATATTTATTAGCCTGTGGATGAGAACTTACTATATAAAGCCCCCATTCACACTCTCAAAAGAGCTTTTTGTACAGAAGAAATAAGGAAGCTGATGGACTGTTTCCTGTGACCACGAGTCTTCAGCTGAATTCTTGTTTTTACCAGGCCCAGGTGGGTGTATTTTGAAGGGGTCTGTGTGGTCCAGCTGAGTCCATCCCGGTTCAGTGCCCTCCTCTGTGTCTCCTCATGGTCTCTACATGAAAGCCTTGACAGGACAGAGTCAAGTCCCCTTACCTCCTGGTTTCAGGATTACTTGAACAGAGTACAGGTGGTGTGAGTTGGGAATTACTACATTCTGGAAGCCTCTCCCAGTTTGGAATCCCAGCTAGTTCAAAGTTTGAGACAGTAAAATGACTTTTTTTTTTTTTTTTTTTTTTGAGACGGAGTCTCGCTCTGTCGCCCAGGCTGGAGTGCAGTGGCGCAATCTTGGCTCACTGCAAGCTCCGCCTCCTGGGTTCACACCATTCTCCTGCCTCAGTCTCCCGAGTAGCTGGGACTACAGGTGCCCACCACCACGCCTGGCTAATTTTTTTGTATTTTTAGTAGAGATGGGGTTTCACCATGTTAGTGAGGATGGTCTTGATCTCCTGACCTCGTGATCCGCCCTCCTCGGCCTCCCAAAGTGCTGGGATTACAGGCATGAGCCACTGCGCCCGGCTGTAAAATGACTCTTAGGGCCAAAGTGGGAAGCAGCCCTAATTCAGCCAGAGGCTGGCAAGGCTGGCTTACCTGGTGAGGAGCATGACTTCTGGGTGGCCTGTCATCCCTCACGCCTCTCCAGTTCTGAGCTATTTTTGGAGAGACAGGGAAGGGCCCCTACCTTCTTGCAAATACCATGAACAACAGCCACGTCTCTAGAAATATGCATGCACACTTACTGCATATCTTAGTTCCAGGTGTTTGTGGACCCCAGGTAGAGAATCCCTGAGCTATCTCCAAATGTTCAGTGGGCCCCTATCATGTTCAGGCATTCCAATGATGACAATAAGACATGGGTCATGAGGCCAACAGACAAGGGCACCAGTCATTTTAATGAGTGCTTCAGTAGCTGAACCCTGGAGGACAGGGTTGGAGCTGGGCTTCTTACTGGGGTAAGTAGAATAATAGCAAGGGGAGAAGGAAACCCCTATGGGCCCACACAGACTGAGAGCAGGGGCTCCCAAACTTCCAGGCCATGTCCACCTAAGGACTGTCTAAGGAGCACATTTGTGAAGATTTGAATGTGATTTGGAGATGATGTAAACGTCCTGTCCTTTGACCTGGAAAGAAGTCATGAGGGTTGCCCTCACAGGTGACTGTACCGGGAAAAGCTCACCTGGCCTCAGTAAGGGAATGTCTCAGCCAGTACCTCTAAATTGGGTCCTGTGGCCTTCCACATAGCAGAATAGCCTTTTGGAAACATCCTCCAGGAGCTGAGGATGGTGCTGATGCCACATAAGCAGGGCTGAGAACGCAGTTGGTTTGTGCTTTCCCCTGGCTGGGAGGTGCTGGGTGTGGGAGCAGAACTCACCCCTACACCAGTGGCACAGTACATTCCAACAACATGAATCCCTCTCCCTCTTCCTAGAGGCAAATTCTTGTATCGTTATCCTTGAAAACTCAAGACAACTTAATTATTTCCATGGAAGTCCCTGGAATAGACTGCAAAACACCATTAATTTCCTTTCATTGCTGACACACGAGTGTGCAACCCTATTATTAATGGGTGTATAATATGCATGTTTTCATTTAACATCAGTTCATGTTGGCTCCTTGTAGTGTTTCTCAGATACAGAGATCACATTTTATACACATAATCTCCAACAGAGCCAGACACGTTATGTTACATCTCCATCTCAAGTTTTAATCTTACACTGATAAGGTGAGCCTGTAAACCCAAATTGATGGTGTGAGCTAGGAAACTTACCTCTGAGAAGGGCAGGGGTGGAGTGGCCTGGGTTGATGACTACTTCTGGGAAGGAAAACATTTTTAGGACCTTAGTCTCTTGCCTCTGCTTCTCTCAGCACTTTGACCACATGCTCTTCCATCAGCTTCTTTATGCAGTGAGGGCCTGGCTGTGGGCTGCTCTAGGCTTATATTCTTAAAGCTTGTGGTCCAAGGGGAAAGGGGATGTCTCTCTCAGCCCTAGTTTGAAAAGTCTCAGGGAAGAACCATGTTTGGTCTCATGTCATTCACCTGCTTACTCTTGGACCATTCAGTGTTCAGTATTCTGATTGGCTCACACATCCATTAAAAGGATGAATACACATGCTACTCAGTAAAGCTTTTAAATATAATAGCCACCACCTGCTATCTATACCATTCCCCCCCCCCACATTTTTAGGATCAGAAGTATATTCTACTATATTTCTATTATCTTTATTCAGGATACATATATAAAATGTTGAGACATGAATGCTAAGTTTTGTGGAAAAAAAAAAAAAAATCTTTTCAAGTCCTATTCCCATCTTTCCCTAGTTTATCTCCCTCCTGGTTTATGTACTGGATACCCATTGCCTCCAAGCTTGCCAGATTCGCTGCTGTTACAGAGAAGTTATGGACAGCGGGTGGGAGTGTCCAGAGGGGCTGTGGATCCCCAGCCCATCTATAGCTTGTCCTTGGACGGATTCCCACATCTTATCACAAGTGACCCAACAGGGAGTCCTGGTGTTCCTGGAGAGTTACCCAGATGGGTTTCTGCTGCTCTCCCTAGTAATTCGCCCTTCTTCCACCCAGCCCTTCCACCCATTTGGATATACACTGCAAGGCGTACCCAAATCCTTGAGCCACTGGCAAAGGAATTTATTGTCCCCACCTTGGCACCAGGAAGGGCAAATATTGACCTTCTGGATGTCACTCCTGCAGACAGCATTGTGCTTGGCAGTTGACTATGTTAGGAAGTGAAGAAACTGGCCGGCAGTCAATGAGGTCCTTCCATGCACAGAACCCTCTGAATTGGCCTCTTCCTGTAGAGGAAGGGGTACTGTTTGTGTTTCCATGTGACAAAGGCGGTCCCTTAACCCTTCTTGTGCAGCAAGCCTTTGTTGCCTCCTGGTTCTCAGATTCTGACGTCAGCATCCATCTCTCCCAGCCCTGCCCTTTCCTTTCAGCTGTGAGTGGAATAGGACCTCTGATGGACTATTGCAGATGAGATCTGCTGTCTGTGTTGCCAAGAGTATCTGTCCCTCTGTTGAAGGGAGGTCTGCCTTTCAGATTTGCATAAGATAAAGCACTTCTGGTGACCAGGTGTTCTGCATGCTTCCCTCATCACACCAGATAGAGCCAGCCATTCTGATTCATTGTTGTTTTAATCATTAACTTTAAGAGCTGTTTGATCCCACATGTGAAATGCAGATAATAATACTTCTCTCCCAGTGTGAGTATGAAATAGGACACTATGGTAAAAGTTCTCTGTAGAAATGCTGGCTCCTGGCCGAGCATGGTGGCTCACGCCTGTAATCCCAGCACTTTGGGAGGCCTAGGAGGGTGGATCACAAGGTCAGGAGTTCAAGGCCATCCTGGCCAATATGATGAAACTGTGTCTCTACTAAAAATACAAAAATTAGCCCGTCTCTACTAAAAATACAAAAATTAGCCAGGCATGGTGGCGGGTGCCTATAGCCCCAGCTACTCGGGAGGCTGAGGCAGAGAATCACTTGAACCCAGGAGGTGGAGGTTGCAGTGAGCTGAGATTGCGCCACTGCACTCCAGCCTGGGCGACAGAGTGAGACTCTGTCTCAAAAAAAACAAAACAAAACAAAAAAAAACAATGCGGCTTCTGGGGACCTTTCACACAGGGTGAGTGAGGTGAAACGATGTCTGTGACCGCTGCAGGCTTCTTCAAGGCGTCTCTGAAGTCCGTGGTGAGGAGGGGTTGTTGAGAGTCAAACTTGTAGCTCTTCCAGTTTTCTGTCCTAAGTATTATATGCAAACAAGGTCCTTCTACCCACTGAGTGAAGGGGTTCCGGTGCTGGTTAAAGCTGCTCCAGCTGCCATAAAGAACTGCAGTACTACTTGCCTCAAGGCTATCTATCCCCTCCTCTTACCAGCCACATCCCTGCTACAGCCCGGGTGTGTGCAAGGTGGCCAGCCAGGGTGCTTTATTGGTCCTTACTCACTTCTGTGACCACCAGAGTATTCTCACCTCCCTTCCCAAACGCCACTGAAAGTCTTTCTGGATCAGAAGGAATTTTTTGGTCGTGTGACTCTTTGAGATTGGGTAAAAGTCGTAACCCCTCTCCTCAATGAGCACAACAGTTTGTATACAGTTTCTAGTGGCCCATGGAAGCCCCAGTCCACCCCTAGGTTCAGAACTCGTCTGGACTGAGTCTTACAGCTACTTTGGCAGGATGCAGAATTATCCATTACATCACTCAGATGGTAATACCCATGATCAGCTTATGACCATGAAAAAGGGATATTTTCCCACTGAAATATTTTGTTTACATGGCTAGAATTTGCTTGACAACAGAAATGCAATTGATAAGACCATTTTCTCTCCAGGCTGGAATGGGTGGGGTTACTCCTGACTCCACCTCTCACCTGCTACAGACCCCACCCTCCCCCCGTGGGTTCCTGCCTTCATAGGCAGGTGATCCCTTGCAGGCAGGTTCATCCATTCAGCCACTTGGCAGCCTTTCTGGGTGGAGATAGGGATGGGTGGCTTTAGAAGAATGCACTGTAACTCTGGCAGATTCCTGCCATTAGGGACTTGAGAGAAGGAGATCTAGGCAGAAGGCAGTATCTGGGAGGACACAGGGAGAAAGTCTAGAGAGGGCAGAGGGGTCACAGCATCTGAGGAGCTATACCAGACATGGTTGTAGTTGGTTGGTATCAGACAACCCAGTAATACAGGCCAGGGAAGTATGAAGGAGTTAGCATGTGAGAGGTGGTTCTCTGGGGATGCTAAACACATGTGGAAGATCTGTTCCCAGGGCTGAATTGCAGGGCCAGGGCAGGGGGAGGTGGGGCTGGAGGAGTGAGGATCCTGTAGGGCATCCAATCAGGACTGAGGCTGAAGTCCAGTTCTGCAACAGCTTGGTCCCAAGGCAATGGGAAAGGAGGGGTACCACCCAGGCCCCATAGGCAGAGGGGGCCCACAGGATCCCCAGTCAGATTGGCTCAGACAAGGGTGGTACATGGCGAGCTCGTTGTTGTGGATGAACCCAGGAGTCCCCTGGGTTAGGATCATGTGAGCAGATGCTGTGGATACACCTGCTGCCTGTTAAACAACTCCTAACATGACAGAGACTCTGGAGTAGAAAATCCTGAGACATCTGAGCAAGTGTGATTAAAACCATATGTGGTATTTTAATAAGCGGTTTTAGAATTTAATGAGTAACATATATTTTAAGGCTAAAAGCTTTTAGAAGTCTCCTTATTATACCAGCTCCTAAGTATACCAGCTGGGAGCCAGCCAGTGGTCAGTGGCTCATGGCATGGGTGGGTGTCCACTCTCTTCTCGTGGCTACAGGCATGATTCCTGCAGCCCAGCGTGTGGGTGGGCGTGTGCCCTGTGAGTACAGTGGGGAAGATGGGGTTTGTTGTCCCTTCCTTCGAAGGGGGAAGGAAGCTCATGTTTCTTGAGTGCCTACTGTGTGTTGGGTGCCAGGCCCTCCGCGTGATATCTCACTTGATACTTACAACAACTTGGTAAGTTTGGGGAGGAAACTAAGCCTCAGAGAAGTTAATTAATTCCCCAAGGTCACCCAGCTAGCTAGTGGTGAAGACCGGAACCCATCCTGGCTCGCTCTCTAGCCTCCTACCTCCAGGGTGTGTTACAGAGCCATTTTGAAGACAAGCAGGTGTCTGTCTCACAGCTCAGTTTTGGAAGATGCCATTTTGCAGAGGTGCTTGTGAGACAGAGAACTGGCGCAGTGGAGATGGGAGAGAGGCAGCTGTTCCTGGCTGGTAAGGCCTCCAGAGGGCCTCGCAGATGCCCCTCTGCCCATTTCTGCAGCGCTCTGCATGGGAGAGACCTCTGAAGGGCTTTGTGGTCATTGCCTATTAGTTGCTTACATAGCTCATGCCTACCAAAAGTGGAAGGAAAGGGAAAGAGAAAAGTGTACAGCAAAGAAAACCCAGGAGCTGAGATGGCGCGAAAAGTAAGTGATCGCTCCAGGTGTAATTGCTTGCGTGGTAAGTGTAGAAGAAAAGGAATCTTGGGAAGTAGGTGGTGAATCATCTTGGATGGATAAGACTCCAAGGGCTATATGGATGGGCTTCAGTGGATACAAGAATCCCCTGAAGCAGAGGTGCCCAAGAGGGAGAATGGGTTCTTAGTTTCTGTTTCCGGTTGGGCCAGTAAAGCCCCTTCCTCATCCCTTTTTTCCACTTATCACTAGAGACAGAAACTAAAAACCATGGCTTCAGCCAGGCGCAGTGGCTCACGCCTGTAATCCCAGCACTTTGGGAGGCCGAGGTGGGCAGATCATGAGGTCAGGAGATTGAGACCATCCTGGCCAACATGGTGAAACCACGTCTCTACTAAAATACAAAAAAAAAAAAAAAATTGGCGTGGTGGTGTGTGCCTGTAGTCCCAGCTACTTGGGAGGCTGAGGCAGGAGAATTGCTCGAACCTGGGAGGCAGAGGTTGCAGTGGGCCAAGATCGCGCCACTGCACTCCAGCCTGGCGACAGAGCGAGATTCCGTCTCAAATAAAAATAAAAATAAAAAATAAAAAAAATACCCATGGCTTCAGGCTGCTAAATGCCTAAAACAGAACAAAACGAACAACAACATAATAAGGCGGGTTGGACAAATTCTAATTGTAAAGCATTGCAAGTATGTGTCTTTTGCTTTAGAAGGAGGGCCCATGACTTTCTTTCATAGAATCTCAGAGAAGGCCAAGATCATCAGATAGTGAGTCTGCCATTTGAGAGCTTGTGATTATGTCCTGTATGTGTTTTCTTTCTTTTTCTTTTCTTTCTTTTTGCCTTAATGCTAAAAACAGAAAATTGAGCTTGTATAATATAAGATTTCTGGGGTGACACCAGGAACTAGGTGGTAGTGGTGGAGAGGTGAATGGAGCAGAATTGTGTGTGATAGCGTAAGAAAGCAAAATGGCACAGTGCCTAATTTTGCTTCACATTACTCAGTTATACAATTTTAATAGCTAGTTAGAGAAACAGAAATTGGTAAGGGAAGACAGAAGGCCCAGCAGAGAGAAATCTGCTGTGAAGACTGTACTTAGTCTCTTTGTTTGCGTGCTGGGCAGATCAATACTGCTTCCGGATAGAGACCATTTAATAGCCATACTCTTTCATCCCCTTGAGGAATCTGGGGAAACTGTTAGACCAGGATACCTACAGCACACACTCCTAAATGTACCCTCTGTGTTCACCAGGGCAGGCGAACGTCTTGTCCACAGCAATACACAAAGGGGGCCAGAGGGCGCAGGCATTGTTTCCTGCCCTCCTCCTACTGAGTCTTGTTTGCATTCCCTTTTGGAGCAAGAAATCAATCAGATTTGCATATAGGGAAATGTGTAGAACTGTCTTTGGCAGCTTCCGTAGCTACTGAGCCTGGCTGGAAGAGGAGCTGACCTCTTGCACAAAGTCCTCTCCTCCTGTCCTCCCTGGTTTCCCAGCTCTCCTCCCTCAGGCCCTCTGGCTCTTTGTGGGAAGGTGTGTGAGCTCCTGGCTTATTTGTTCAGAATCAGGCAGAGATAGGGTGGGTGCTGGGCAAGTCTTGAGAAGCAAGGCTGCAGATCAACTTGCTCCCTTATCTGCCTAGGGCTTTGCAGGCACCTGCCACACTGCTGTCCACGGAGCCTCACCATGACGCCAGGCTGGTGCTGAGTGGGGCAAGGTCCAGGCTAATCATTTCCTACCTCCCAGGGCACCAGGAAAGATGCAGCTGGTTCCATCAGCCTCATGCCCTAGTTCATTAAAGCTGTCTTTGTTCACCGAGAGCCAGATCACTGGGGTTTAGGGGAAGCAAAAAGCCAGAAAGCATTGATCTTTAGGGGAGAGGGAGTAGGATAAAGGGTCTTAGTAGTTGCCACAAGATGTTTTGAGCTGTTCTGATCACAATGACTGGTGTTCACCCCTGACTGATGTCCCTTTGGGCAGGAACGAGCCAGGCTTTGAAGCCTGGGGTGAGTCACTGTCCTCTAGCCATGGGCAGAGTCACTGTCCATGGGGCCGCTTGACAAAGTCCAAGAGTGCCTCAGTGTAAGGCTTGATGCCCTGATTCTGGGCTGCTTTGGGAAGGGTTTGGGGCTATGGGCAGTATTGTGTTCCAGATGTGCTGAAACAGTGAAAAGCAGGTACCTGGCAGGCATGTCTTTCTCCTGCCATCTCCCTCCATGCCCTGTTTGAGAGAGGCCCTACCTCACCAGGAGCCTGATCTTCTAGCGGGGGCCGTGGTGCTTTGGGAAAAGGACTCTGCATCCACTCTCTTGGCCCTTCTCAGCCGGGGGGCTGCTGCCAACAGGAAGCATGTGTCTGCTGAATATGGCTGGCAGGCAGCTCCTGTTTCCATGGTTACTAAATAGGGCAGGTTAGTATTAGGGCTGCCCAAGGAAAAACTGGCATTGAGGGCAGTGCTTATGCAGGGGTCTTCCTCCGGCCTGCTTTAACCCTCTTTTTGAATTAGAGGGTGGGCAACATTTGACCCGAGGTAATGGAGGTTTCCTTCAAGGACCCACCTGGCTTCCCAGCCATGGCTTTAATCACAAGTGTTTCCCTCGGTGCAAAGGAGCGAGCCTTCCAGGCGGCCAGAGAAGGGTGGTGGAGTTCACCCTGTAGAACCTTTTCCAGAGCTCAGAGCTGCCTGACTGGGTCCCTCCCTTCCTCAGTCCCTGGGAGTTCCTTAGAAATGCCCTCCCCTATCCCGAAAGGGGCATGGTGTTTAGAAAGCCCTGCATCCAAATTTGATGAGTCCCAAATCCCATGCACCAGATCATCAGAAAGTGGCCCACTGCCCCAGGTCACAGCCCTTTCACGGGGCTGTGTGAGTAACAGGTTTAATTATAAGACATTAAAAAATCTATTTGTGTTTCTATGTGATCAGATACCAGGTTCTGCAGTCTGAGGTTGGCGTCCCTAGCCCTTTGTTCTCTGCTGAGTGGTACACAGGTCTGGTCCTCTATTTCTTTGTAACTAGAATAATCATTGTGGGGAGAATGGGAGGAATTGATCAGTGTAAATAGGCAACGTTTAAAAGCTTAACAAGTCAGTGAAGGGCACTTTGAGAATGCATGCAATTATCATCTTTAGTTACAAAAACAACACTTTATTTTAGTCTCTCTCCTTGACCGTTTCAGGAGAAAATTGATTAAAACCTTTGAGTGCTGCCTCAGAAATTATTTTTGGTGTGAAATAAAAATAAAAGATGCTTAGGAAACGGTTACCTAATAAGATTAGTCATTATTTAATCCCGGTGGAACAAAGTCTTTTGGTACTTTGGAGATATTCTTAGAATAAACAGAGAAATCCTCGGGTAACAAGAGCTGTGATACCACAGTGACCTAAGTGTCTTTGGTTTTGTTTTTACCCTGGCTGTGGAGCACTTTATTCGTAATTCTATGTGATTTACATGTCTGAGTTATTTGCATATTACTTTCAGGAATGCATTTCATTCACGATTTCTGGGGGAAGGGTGTCTGGGCTTCGGAGTCTCTTGGCTGACTAATCTCACGAATTTCTGTGCAGGATTTCAGGCACTGCCCCCGTCCCTTTTCTCAGGCCTGGGATGGTGCCTGTCTAGCCTCTTGGGGAGGTTTTTAGCTTGAAGGAATTGTTATTTGCTCTCCAAGGAGAATACCAGGTGAAAATGGCCCGTTCTGTGGTGGCTAATGGCCTGATTGATGAGTCGTGCTCACAGAACTGCTGGGGCCTGGGCCTGGCTGCTCACACGGACTTACCCTTTGCACCCCATCTAACGGAAATGAGGGCAAGCCAGAAAACGCTTCCTCGCAGGTGCAGTACTGGACCTTGGAGGACAGTGGGGACCCACTGACCAGACAGTCTTCAAGGGTTCTTCCAGCTCAGAAAACCCTTCTGAGTTCTGCCACCTTGGTGCTTCCTTCTAGGTTCTCTGGTGGACTTTCTGTGGCCTGGGAGTCCTCAAGACTGTAGACCAGACCTCCAGAGTCAGAGAGGAGAATGAGTGAGGGAGGAAAGCAGAAAGGAAGTCATCGCCCACACCCGCTGTGGCAATAGAGCCTCACTTAGCAGCTCCGTCCCCATGTTGACAGGCCCTCGCCCTTGCCCTTGCGTGGGTGTGAGACTGTGGCTCTCCATACCTGCTCACTGGGCCCAGAACAATTTCCTATTTTTGTGGGCAGACTTGACCTAGTCCAAAGGCCAAGGTCTCCTGGGGATTTGACGCTAATCCCGTTGGATATTTCTCATACCTCCCTCATGCCTCATCTGGTATTGTTCCTTTCTGGACTGAATAGATCTTGTTTCTTCCTCATTACAAGTTTCTGCCTGTGTGAAGTTTTAGAAAGCTTCAGGACACATTCCATATTTGAGGCCGAAGCCACAAAAAGTTAATATTTGGAGCGGTAGGATAGGAGAGGAAGAGCTACAGGCAGAAACCTGGATTTGATTAAAAAAAAAAAAAAAAAAAAAAGACTCGTTGAGCATCTGCTATAACTGGAATGAAAGGAAAAGCAGTTAGTTTTCCCTAAAGGTGTTATGTGGCTCTTGGTAGAGGTAGAGGACTCAGATCGCAGGGAATCCAGGAGGGCCTTGCTTGGCTGCGTTGGATGCGAGGTTTGTGTGCAGGATCTAGGTTACGCAAAGTGGGTAATCAGAGTGGCAGTGAGTAATTAAAGTGAAGGATTTAAAGGAGGGTGTAGGACAAACAGTTGAGTCAGAAGTGGGTACACAGTCCCCATCCTCCCAACAGGTTGCACAGCCAGGTGGGAGGGCATAGGGCGCTCAGGGTGTTTGCTGACAGACTTGCTAATTAAACACCAAAAGGCAATATTGCTTTGCCAGTAGTGATGGCTGTGCCAATGTTATCAGCTGCAAACTGGCTGCCAGGAGCATCTTAATTAAAAATAAACAGCTCTGGAGGTGGGCTTGGGAGAGTGAGGACAGGGATCCTGCCTGGGTTACTTAGTACATCTGGGATTGCTCCTAGGGAAAGTCACTTTTAGGCCACCTCCTTTCCTCAAAGGAGCCTCTGTTCATAACAAGATGGTGTGAAGGTACAACTTACCCTGCTTCCTTAACCCTCTGGGTGCTGGAGTGACAAGCAAACAGAACCACTAGGAGCAAGTTGCATGGTATAGTTCAGCCCCAGAAGGAAATGCTGGGTCTGGGGAGAGGAGCTGCTAATGATTTCTGCCTGGTCTCTAAATTGAGGGGACAGCTAAAGCCCAAGGCCTCTTCTAAGAGGGGTTAGAATTTCATCAGAAAGCAAGTCTGGTCACATGAGAATTTCTGGCACTGTGTGCATGGCAGGCTGGACACCAGCCTGCGAGAATTGAGCGAGTGGATCGTATTGGCTTCAGCAGAGGGGAAAAGTCCCAGACTAGCCTGGGAGAAGGAGCCGACTCACTCCCCCGGCTGCCGACTTCCCTGACTTCTGGGCAGAAGCAGCACAGCTGCTATGGTGGGCTAGGGCTTTAATGTCCGAAGCCCCCTTTCTTTTAACCCTAAAGAAAGTGTGTGGTCCCCGGGACTGAAGACCGAAAGATGCCTAAGGAATGCAATGCTTTCCACACCCTCTCAGCAGCTCTGTGCTGCTTCTATCACCGCAAGTCTTTCATTGGAGTCAAGGTAGGTTTGGTTTGGAAATAAAGTACATCTGTCAGTTTTTTGGGGGACCCTGAAAGCATTAGTTTCCTAAAGGGCAATAGATAAAAGTTTGCAGCTTGCTGATTGTAAAAACAGAGGTGCTTGCTTTGACTGATGGGTCTTCAAGAGCCCCTAGTGGTGTACTTCCCCTGGAAGCAGAGCCCAGTGGCACAGAACGGGGCTCCTTGTCTGTTTTGGGCTGAAGCTGTTTTTCAGGACACTTTCAGTTCTCTGTAGGCTGAAATTTTATACTAAAGTAGCTCAGTAAGACAGAGCTATTTTTCTTCTTTCTCTCTTTGTCTCTCTTCCTTCATTTCTAACGAACACAAGGTGGCTGAGCCCTTTTCTCTGTTTATCCTGCTGGTCCATTACGTATCAATAATGTACATAATGTACAGAAGCCACACAATATTTCCTTTCAAATTGCAGCCAGGTTTCAAAACATCTCAGGGTTCAGAACTGTTGTTGTCTTTACTGCTCACATTTTAACATTTGTTATAAGACACCGGTGCCAAGAGCTTTGTATAATATGTCAATACACTATTTTGATGAAAATATTCAGAGAACCTCCTTTGGCTAATTCAAGATGAGGCCTGTGTTCTATTTGCCTGCCTGTGACGCACTAGGAATTAAGATTAATATAGGCTTTCGTGGATCTTGGGGTTTGTCTGCCTTGGAAAAAGCCTGTCGGCCCCAGCCTGACTGCGGACCTCGTTTATTCCTGGGAAATTGGACTCTGAAAGCTCTCAAGGAATCCTTCCCACCCTGAAGCAGAGCTCCCTCTCCTGTGGGACTGGCTCATTCATTACCTTTGAAAAGGCTGCAGCAGGGTTATGATGTTCTGCTTCTTTCTTCTCAATACGCTTTTTAAAAAATCAGGAAAACTACCTGTTAGTGGGAGAAAACCTTTCTGTTTAAAAATATACAGAGTGGGAAAAGGGTGAGCTTCCACTGATCTTGCTCCCTGGTAGGAGTGTTCATTTTTGTCCCTTTGTCAAGAAATTTGACAGAGGATGAGTAATTAATCATTGGTTAGAAGCATTCCCTTCCTGACTTGAGCCCCTTTCTGTCCTGGAGCCCAGTGAAGTGATGCGAGGTCCATGTGGTTTCTGGCCTAAATATGGATCGTTCAAGTGCGGGGCAGATGAAGTCATGCCATTAACAGTATTTTAAAGCTTCCAAGATAGACTGGGAGGTCCCAAAGGGTATGGTGCACTTCGGGGATTGGCCATGGGTTTCACTCTAATAGAAGTCCTTCCACAAGCCAACTTCTGCTAATTCAGTAAAGCGCAACTCAGCATTGGGTATATGAGGGAGTCAGCCTATAAATATCTGAGTCTGAGGGATGAGTTTCTGTTTGGGTACCTGTTTGTCTGCAGTTACGGCCCCAAGGCTACATAATATATACAAAAGGCCACTTAATACATGGGGTAGTCGGGTCCAGCTGTCCTTCAGCTTGTCCACTCTCTATCTCTCCACCGTGGCCACCCTCGGTGGTTGACTATTGGTAGAAACACCCTTCTTTCCACCTGGACTTCCTACTGTATTCCCAGTTTGTTGAAGTCTTCATAGCACAGAGAGAAGGCCTGAGCTGCTCACTCACTGGAAACTGCAGCCCTCGGTCCCAACTTAGGGTTCACCAACTCCATCCTCAAGATGAGTCTCCCTGTTTTGTTTTGCTTAGCTAGTTACTTGGGAAAGAAATCTGCTTGTACCTAATCCCCCATCCTGCCAGTGGTGCCCCAGTTGATAATGCCGAGTCGCTTTATTGACTCCCACTTTAATTAGGGGTTCCAGATCTTGCTGCTCATAATTAGTTTCCGTTGCAATTAGAGTTTCAAATTAAATTGGGATTGATTGCCTGATAGCAAAGAGGAAATAAAGCTCCAATTCTTGACCATGTATACTGCTTCTCTTGGCATGAATTTCTCATACCAAAAATAACACTGCGGTAGCCATGGTAACTTTCCATTTGGTCTAATCCATATCATCTCTGGAGAAAGTACGATGGTATTAATAGTGTTTGCTGTATGGGAAGAAAACTAAAAATACAGAGGCTCCCTCCTTACATAGGAGAATGATTATACAGGTGTTTTCAGAGAGTAAGGTCTTATTTGCAGAGGTCTTACAGAATTTAGGATGTATTTAGAGGCCTCATACGGACTTGTGTATAAAGACCTTGGAAAGGAATTAAATGGGAGGCCAAAAATGGAGAGAAGGATCAGGGGTGTGCTGGCCGTCATAGAGTTGGGGCCAAATACAAGATGTTCCAGCCATGTTGAGGGTCATGACTTTAATATCGCGAAGGGGTTCACAGTAGACAGCCATTACATAAAAGACTACTGGATCTTTTTTCTGGGGGAAAAAAGATGAAAGTCTGTTTTGTTTAAGCCCAATGGAAAGAAGATTGCAATGGAGATATTCCAGATCATAACATTAACAGACATATTCAAGTTCTAAAGTCTGTAGGTGTTGAATGTAGCCCCTTCCATGCATAAGCCCTCTGTTAGGTGGGGAGGGATTTGTGGGAGGTGTGGGGCAATAAATGAGAATTGAGGCATGGTTCCTGCCTTCAAAGACTTACCACAAGAATATTATTACGTCATAATATCACTTCATTACATTTGCAAAAGACTTTCAAATATATGAGTTCTTTCACATCTTGTCTCATTGGAGTCTCAAAACAAGCTCTATATGCTATGAAGACCTCAAAAACTTTGTCTCACTGGAGTCTGAAAATAAGCTGTGTGAGGTGAGCAGGGCAATAATTTACCCTTTCCGCAGAGGAGACACCGAGGCTCAGAGAAACAGCCTGCCCAGAATCATTTCGTGGGGAACCAGGAATAGAAATCAGATTTTCTGGGCTGAGGCCTAGTGCTCTTTCTTTTTTTTTTTTTTTTTTGAGATGGAGTTGCCCAGGCTGGAGTGCAATGGCATGATCTCAGCTCACTGCAACCTCCGCCTTCTCCTGTCTCAGCCTCCCAAATAGCTGGGATTACAAGCGCCCACCACCATGCCTGGCTAATTTTTGGTATTTTTAGTAGAGACAGGATTTCACCATGTTGGCCATGCTGGTCTTGAACTCCTGACCTTAGGGGATCTGCCCGCCTCGGCCTCCCAAAGTGCTGGGATTACAGGTGTGAGCCACCACGCCTGGCCGCTAGCATTCTTTCTACTGTACTATATTAAGACAATTGACACCTAAAACAAGATGATATTGTGTATGTTAATATTTATTTTGCAGTACAGTTGGGAGAGAACAGTGTGAGCCTTAGTTTTTAGGAAAGCTTCAGGGAGGATGTGGGACTGCTTTTGTTTTTGTTGTTGTTGTTTGTTTTTAAGAACAGGTAACCCCTTTTAAATTTTTCTCCTTTTTTTTAATAACTGGGGATTTGGATGGACAAAGAAAAGAATGGCATAGGGAAGGCATTTCAGCCTGGGGGAGCAGCAGACCCAGTAGCTCAGAGATAGAAAAGCCACTGGCATTTGCAGGAGTGCAGAAGTCCAGACTCGCTCAGAGCAGAAGGTTCACTGGGAAGGTTAGTGTGTGACATGGTCAGAGAAGTCACAGAGGATCTAGGAATAATCCCAGCAGCCAGGCCTCCCGTGCCAGGGGTTAATAAGTACTTGAGGCACATTTCCCCATTGGCTTTCATCCCATTGCATCCTTAGTTCAGCTCAGCAGTCACCGGTTGTGGTACCTTGGATATGTCGGTGCTGGGGACCCAGTGGGAGTTGGTCCAGTGGGGATCCCTGCTGTAATACCATGCCTGGTGGGCATTCTGCAGACATTTAACTCTGGTTGAAGGAAACGATCAGTTATCACTGATTTGGTGTTGCTCTCTTTAGAGGGTGCTGTGGCTCCCTGGAGGCACATGCCTGGCATAGATGGGGCTGGAGTGGGGAGGATCAGGGATGGCCTCCTTCAGGGAGGCAGAGCCTCTGCTGAGTCTGGTGAATTAGTCGAAGTTATCCAGAGAAGGAGGAGAATTGGCCTTCTTCATAGAGAGAGGAGCACGCACAAAGTGTAGAGACGTGGAGGACCCCGGCGTGGGCAGGCAGGGAGGCATCAGCCTGGAAGGGGAGCGCAGGGAGTGGCCGCTGGCAGGCCCGCCCCCAGGTCCCCGGTGAGCTAGAGGAGGAACTTGGTACAATGGATCCCGTTTCTGGGGCTAGCACTGGAAACAAACCCCTACCTCTTCTGGCCCCTTGTGTCTCTGACTGTTAGTAACTTATTTATTTAGATATTTTTGTGGGCAGGGGACAAAGGAGCTGAAACTTTTCACTTTATCAGTGTTTGCGCTTGAGGAAGGGCGGGGGTGCCTGTGTCAGAGGAACCTAAGAGACGCGAATTACCTTGCAAGGGCAGAAAAGCCACCTTTCTGAAAGAGCGCAGATAGAGAGGTCGGGGTGTGGTGCCTGTGGATAGTTGGAATCAGTAAGTCTCAGCTAACCAGGCCTTAAGTCCAGTGGCCATGGTCTTGTCAATGAGCAGCCACAGAAGGCAGGGATGTTAGGCATGTGCTTTCCTAGACTTCTGTCCGACTGTCTTTGCAGCCAGGAAGTGCTATGTAGTATTGTTTCTTTTTTGTTTTCCTTTAAAGTCATTTCCCCTGCCCTGAATAAAATATTTGGAGCCTCTTGGAATCCACGGTACAGCCTGAGGAGTCACATCTGCCCATCCTAGAGCGCTGGGCCCCTGGAACTTGGTTTCACGTGAAACTGTCTTTCTGTGGCGGTGCATATGTGTGGTGGAGCAGAGGCCCTGCTCATCTTCCCTGTGGCTGGTCATTTGGTCTGTCTGCTACGGTGACAGCTTGGGGACTGGTGACACATCCCAGCATTGACAATGGCCTGAGTTGCCTTTGTCAGTGGGGCAGATGCAGCATCAGCACGAGTTGCGCAAGGTGGAAGGAGCCTCGCAGGAAATGTCTTTCCAAGTAACTCAGCCCCTCCTCGTGGTGGCTGCTAGTTGCTCACTTATCTCTCCAGCTCTCCAAAAAGAAAGGACAGTGTAGCTTTTTGAAAGAGGCTTAAATGCATTCCATTGGCATCTGGTTGGGTGGGATCTGGTTTCAATATCAGGAGAAAGACATGCTTGACAGAGGCTGTGTCCCAGGACCCGGTTCCCTAGCAGACCCTGGAGCTGGGATCCTGGCCAAGAACTTGTTTTTGTTGGAGAGACCTAAGTGGGAAGCAGAGACGGGATTGGGATCTTGGGAAAATTCTGTTAGTGGATTCAGCACCTCCAGGACTGCAGAGGGATGGGCCATGCTAAACACTGGGGAGGACGCTGGAGGCTTGGTGTGCTCCGACCACAAAGGTCTCTCCGCACAGCCTGCGCGAGAGGTCAGCAGTGCACAGGGGACCCAGGCCTGTTGCCGGGTTTAAAGATGTTGTCAATGATAGCTTGGGGGTCTTTTAGCTCATGAGTATCTTGGGTATCCCCAGGAACAGCAGAGACTCAGCCTGTCCTGGTTGGGAAGGAAAGGAGAGCCTCAGGAGGTTGGACACCATCTCTGGCCTCAGCTGTATTTCCAGTGTGTGTCCACAGTGCCAGGAGCTACTGTTGGAATCTGGCTCTGGCCATGAGAATGTTATGGCCTATTTTTCTTTCTAGCTCATGGAAGTGCTATGTTTCATGTCTTTTAGGTCTTGTGGAGAAGAACTCTCCCCAGTGTCTACTCTAGATATGTGTGTGCTTTTACAAAAATAGTTATGTACAAAGGACTGATTAGTAAAATCTGGATTCTCAGTAAGATGGGATTTGAGGAACTATCCATCCAGCCTCTGACTCAGAAGCCATTGATTCATCGCCCTTCCCCAGCCTACCCCTAGCATGTGCACTGAGGGCCTACCAGGAGGGGGAAGACAGAGGTGAACATTCCGCCCGAAGGAGCTCTGCTGTGTCTGGTGGGCGGATGGAGATACAAGCAGCTTACGCTGCGCTTTGTGGTGGGTGCAAAGGCAGGAAGGATGCACAGCCTATTGTGAGATCCAGGAAGAGGTCTTTAACCCAGCCCTGGATCGGGGGACTTCCTGAAGGAGAAGTCATAGGGACAAAAGGCACAGGAGAGGAAAAGAGCTTCCTATACGGGAGCTTCAGGCTGAAGCTGAGGAGTGGAAGGAGATGAGCCCATAGAGGTGGTTGGGGAACAGAGCATGCTGGGCCTTTTTTTTTTTTTTTTTTTTTTTTTTAAAGGGCAGTGGGGACCCAGCAAGTGGCTTGGATGCGGAGTGAGTGAGAGCTTGGGGGTTGGACTCTATGTGTAGGATGAGTTTGAGGAGCAGCAGCAGCATCCCCCTAACTCATGCCTGTGTCCTCCCTGGGCCCCTGAAGCCTCCCATCTGTCCTGCTTGTCCTAGCTCAGCTCACCCTAATTTTCCTCCCTCCACCTTCTCTTCAGGCCTTGTCCTTCTAACACTCACAACGAGATCGTGTTTCCTCTTAGCTTAGAAACATGCTGTGGTCTTTCCCATGTTAAAAACCCTCCTCATTTCCATGCTGTCGTTCCTGGTCCCCATCTTCCCCTACCCCGAAGCTGGTTAACACAGTGTTTTTAAAATTATTGATCCGGGGCTGCATGCACAGGTTTGTACATGGATATATTGCGTAGTGGTGGGATTTGAGCTTCCAATGTACTCACTACCCAAATAATGAA
The DNA here is from genome assembly GCF_006542625.1 of Nomascus leucogenys. Lineage (NCBI taxonomy): Eukaryota > Metazoa > Chordata > Mammalia > Primates > Hylobatidae > Nomascus > Nomascus leucogenys. The sequence continues at coordinate 81,090,319 of NC_044392.1, forward strand.
CGTTGTACCAATGGGTAATTTGTCAGCTCCTCACTCCCTATCCCTCCTCCCCTCTTTTGGAGTCCCCAGTGTCTATTATGTCCCTCTGTATATCATACATGCATAAACTCTCACTTATAAGTTAACACAGTCTTTACTCCCTCCCTTTCCATCGGCCACTCAGCCCCCTTTATGCCACCAGTGACCTGCACATTGCCAAGTACAGCGGATGCTGTCCAATTCTGATATGATTGGAACTCTCTGCAGCACTTGACAATGTTGACCATTTCTTCCTGAAATCTGCTCTCTCAACCTCCAGGACACTGCATTCTGTTTGTTCTCCTGCATCCTTCCTGTCCAGTCCTACTGTCTTCCTGGGTTTCTCTTTCTAGTCTGCCTCTGAAAAGCCTCCCCCAGCCCTCTTCTCATGCTGTATCCCATCTCTTTGGTGAAAGCTGGGATAGAATACCCCTCTATACTGAGGACTCCCAAGCCGTAGTTCTCCAGATAGGCTCTCCAGTCAACCTATGTCCATAGCACCTGGACCCCATGGCCCGGTAAGTGACTCCATCCAGACGGCCCAGCAGACCTTAGTTCTACATCTTCTTCCACAAACCCACTATGCCCTCGTGCGTTTTTATTGGATGTTGGTGGCTCAGTCATCTTTCTGGAATGCCCATGCCCCTTCCTCCTATTCATTTTCCACATGTAATTAATGAGTACGTCTTCATGATATTACCTTCTAAACATCACTCTCACCTGTCTCTTCCTTTCTGTCCCTACCACCACCCTGTCTTCTTGTGAGGTGTAAACATTCTTGCTCACTGTTTAGCCCACAGGAATGCTGTATGAACTCATGAGATCTGAGTTGTATTGGGTTGAGTATCTTGTGTCTTTAAGTCCAGTTTCTGGTTCTCTGTTTCTTTGCATGACATGTAGGATGTTTGTTGTTTGCATTTTTTAAAATGCTTGTTAAATGAGATATGTGGGTATCTAGTGCTTTGAGCTCCTCTAGAAGGAATATACCTTTAAAGTGACCTGTGAGTTGTATATTAAAAGTGGTGCAGTTGATGTCTGGCCAAAACCCATCTTGTGGTGAATCATTTTGTTTTACTGCAAGCCTGCTGCGTACTCAGCACTGACATATGATGCACTTCATCCCAGAGCAGAGTTCTAAGAGGGTTGTTAGTCATGGTACTATTTTGGAGAGAGAGAATTTGAAAGTCATTTGTTCTACACCCCACGCTGGAAGGCTGTCTGAATCTTTGGCTTTTCCTCCGTGTGTTTGGCATATCTTGTTTTTCCTTCCAATTACATCTTTGGGTGTCTTTCAACTACAGTGCATTTTGTTGATTCAGTACTCTCCTTTTCCTAATTCATCTCATTCATTCAAGGTGAATTAAGAAACGAGAGTGTTTGAATTAAGTTGATTTTGATTTGCTGACATTCTTATTGAAGAGCAAATAGGACATCTGATTTGATTAATAGCTGTGTTCCAGTTCATTCATAATTTGCATTAAGATGTTGAATTAACAAGATTGAATTACCAGTGGTGAGGATTTCTGGCTTTGATCTTCTAGCATTTTGAACTCTGATCAGCCGGTTTTCAAACTCTTTTATTAGGGTCTGCCTTAGCCAGGGCAGTCTCTGTTCTTTTCATTCTTTGAAGATGTTAACAAAGCACTACTATTACTGACTGTAATCTTGCTGCAGAACTCAGCGATTAATATTTCACTTGCATTGTTTCATTTAACCCAAGTGCCAGCCCTGTGAAAGCGAGAGAAGTATTATTCAAAGTTGCTCGAGGACATGGTTAAAGGGAGCAAAGTGGTTTAGATGGGGTTTTCATAGGTTGGACTGGTGTTTAGCTTTTATCAAAGCCCTTCATTTCTCTGGTGCAATAATGATTAAGTGCACCCAGTGACCTTCGGCCTTCCTCTTAAGTGTGGCACATCCGACTTCTCACTAGGAGGAATGAGAATGCAGGCCTGCGTCGTGGGGTGATTTGGATGTCTGGTCCTCTGTGGGCTGCTCCAGGAAGTCATCATCTAAATTTGATCTAGACGGAAGGTACCCACCAGGGCTTTCAGCAGGGCAAGATGTTAAGAAATGGCCTATTGGAAATCTCATTGTGTTTCGGTTTATCTATTAACGAAAAGGTGAGACCCCCTTGGAGCTGAGCTTTGAGTGAGGCTATAGGTAAATGATGCTTATCAAGGGGTAAGAAACATGATGGGCAAACTCACTGGGGTCAAGAAGGGGTGGAGGGAAACATTACACTGCAGTCAGTACATTGAGCAGTTTCACCAGTGTGTGGGTGATCTTAGTGAAGAAAAGAAGCCACATTTGTTGGCATTGTACGTGCTATATTCTGTCAAGCTTAGAATTCTACCCGAAGTTTTCAGACCAAAATCAGTGAGAAATAATTTTCAGTTCCTTGGTGTTCTATCAAAATAAGACTGAGCTTCAAAAGCAACAGCTTCATGATCTGGCAGGATGGGAATGTGTGCAAGAGACCTTGCCCAGAGAATGACTGTGGATCAAAGGTAACAGGGGTTTAACATCAAAGGAGGCACGGGCACATATCACAATGATTCTAATATAATTAGTTTGGCATGTAGGATTCAGTTACTGCTGCCTGCTTACAGAGTGCTCTGCTCTAAGACTTCAGTCTGCACAAATTAAAATTAAATTAGTCTTTTTAGTTTGCACACATGGATAACAGAAATTTAATGGGAATTTCTCAGAACTTTGATAAGCAAGGGGTTCTACAGATATCCTCTTCATATTTACTATTCATGATTTCTGAACCTCTTTTGATAAGAGATTGATTAGGTTTGATAATGAATAAAAGGAAATCTCTTAGATTTGGGGTCTCTGGGGGTTTTGATGGTATTTTCTTGTCTGCACTAGGGTCTGATTGCCCTTGTATCCTCACTCATCTGTGAAAAGGAAAATCATATACAGTAGGAAAATGAAGCATCTTAATTTAACAGCAAATTGCAAATCAGTTTTTAATGGCACTAAAGCGAGCATTTGGTCTACAGTGTGATAAATGATAGAGATCTAACTATAAAATGGAAAAATGGCATCAAAACCCATCTGCAGAATCTTTGCTGAAAGGGAGATTCTTTCTAGGATTTGGAAGAGATAAATTTGTTTCATCAAGGTGCTTAAACGTTAACATCAAACTAATTGAAGTGTTTCAGAATGCTAAAACTTATTGAAATTTTTATGGAATCTCTGCTGCCAATTTCTTTGTCAGAAGGGGCCAGAAACCCTTACTGACCCCAGATAAGATAGATGTTTATTGCTGTGCATTCTCTTCAAATGCTTTGTCTCCTCAAAAAGGCTGTGACTGCTGCAGGGCATGGAGTCCTCCTTCCATCACAGCTGCGGCTGCCTCAGATCTAGCCAGGGAGGCAGAGTAGCACGGCGGGCACGCAGTAAGTCCTTGGGTTTCATTTAAGGCACAGTGTTCCAGTGACTGTCAAACTCTTGATTGAAAATGGAACCCCTGACTGTTTCTGCAGAACTTTAGCCAACAGGGTGAAGGATGCATGGATTAGGAAGCTGTCTGCAAAGGTTGCTTCACTGAGCTTTAATGAGAGAATTTGAAGGAGTTGGCTCATAGCAAGGGGCCCAGTGAGGCCAGAGGTCCTCATCTGCCAAGAGCCCAACACCTAAAAGGCAGAGAAGTCTCAGTGACACACTCAGGGACCCTCCCTGCTGGCCCATCGAGTGCCTTTGCATGAATTAGAGTAAGACACCCTTTCCTCAGGATACTTTATTGCCATCTGTCAGGCAGCTGTTGTAATCAATATACAGATCCACGACAGCTGTGTACAAGTGGCACCTCCTTAGCTATGGTTCTGGCCACGTCCTGGACCACTGGCCAGGCCACCATGTGCCCACTGGGCTGGGTCAGGCAAAGATGCCCAATTGCCCATGTTCACATTTGGTTTTGTTTACCCAATAGGAATATAAAATATGAATTTTTTTTCTCTTTGAACTTTTTTATTTGTAAAGTTAATTATTTAAGTAAATGCTTTGGCTTTAATCACAGTTATTAGCATAAGAAACTATTTTTCTAGCCTAGTATCCCAGTGGGAAAAGTAGGATTGGCGAATTCAAACCTCTCTTCATTTATCTTTGGATTATAATAAAATAAAGTATTTTTAGGTAAACCACAAAACCAGCAAGTGTCAGTAAAAGGTGAAACAGAACCAATCTACTAATTATTTCATTACAAGGCTTTAGGATTGCCACAAGTGCCATTCCTGTTCTTTCTGTTCTACTTTAGATGAAAACACCCAAGGGCTTGTACTAGAAGTAACTGGTCTTCAAACTTGTAGAGAACTGGATTTTTATTTTTCAGCTTCGGGCAGGGTTTAGAGTGGTGAAAATAATTGGGGTTTATTCATTCTTTGGGTTCATGATCAATTTATGCAGGTTTTCAATTGTAAAAATACCAATTGGGTCTTTAAAAGTCCTTTATATACTTCAGAATTTGGTTGTAAACTTGGCTTGAAATTCAACACAAGGCAGGGATTCAAAAGGGCTGAGTTTCTGAATTCTCTGAAGAACTTCATTTTGGGGTGGATTTACTTGTAAGACGATGCCAGATGTAGCAGCCTTCTTCAGAGGAAGGGTTTAGACTGCTTTGTGTAGTGGTTTTTGAAAGTGTGCTTTTTGGGGATTCAGTTTCTTTACATGTTTACAACATTATTGGGGGCAGTGATGATGCAGGCCTCAAGTCATCACAGGGATTCCGAGTTCAGTGGATTTGAGATGTGGGTCTGTCTTTTTGGACCCCCAGCTTGGGCCACCTGGTACAGTTCACAGCCCATCCCCCGTGGGGTTTCCCACCCTGAGCTCATTGGAAGACACCAGCCTTGCTTAGAAATTAGACCAATGGCCAGGTATGGTGGTGGAGGCCTGTAGTCCTGGCTACCTGGGAGGCTGAGGCAGGAGGATCACTTGAGCTATGAATGCGCCACTGCACTCCAGCCTGGGAGACAGAGCAAGACCCTGTCTCAAAAAAAATGAAAAAGAAATTAGACCAATGTTAACATGGAAGATGCAGAACTCCAGTCAGACTTATAATTTTGTTTGTAATCAAAATTTCTGGATAGGATTTCTAGAAAATCCCAACCTGTGGAGTTGTTTCATACAATTTGATAAGAGGCCTGGACTGTTGTGGACTTCTGCCTCGAGCTAATAAACTGTTCCAAAGCTGAAGAAAGGAGGCTTTTGTTTGAGAACGCTGATAGCATTCCGGGTGTTGGAGCCTGACACTCCCAACTAGGATAGAATAGCCCAGCAGCTTGCTAGCTTGCTCCTTCTCCAGCCTCCTCTCCCTTCTCCTCCCCACCTCCTCTTTTTATGCACACATTCCCTTCCTCTTATTTTTCTTTATTCAACCAAGTTAATTGCCAGGCTTGATCATGGAATAAATGAATGACTAGAAAATCATCTGAGTTTCTAAAATTCAACAAAAAATTTCTCAACAACTAAGTGTCCAAGAAGACAGAATCTACATACAAGGACCTCTTAGCCTTGTGCAAACACAAAACTGTCTTGCACTCGCATGCTGGGCTGTGTCACCTGTGTACTTGTGGATATGTGAGCCACCTGGCGCTAATACATATACTTGTTAATAGTGAGATATAGGCATACAAAGTGCTTGCCACCAAGTGACAGTATGCCTGCTTACTCACCCTGCATCTATAGAACCATTGAGTCCTACTCAAAACCCCAGGAACTGTTGACTTTGAACTGAAATAAACGAATAAACAAACCTGTGCCTAAGTAGAGATCAGTTTTCCAACTTGTAGCTTTTTTATTCCATTAGAACTAAATTATCAAGGGCCAGATATCTCTAAAACTTCTGATGGATTTTGTAATTTTTTTCTTTACTTGTTTAGTGAAGTAGTTCCATTTTGTTGCTAAAAGCCATCTTTGAAAGAGGGTTCAAATTCCGCATTGTGTCAAGCGAGCATCCATGTGCCAGGTATAGTGCCAGATGCTTTACATGCATCAGGTCCTATAGTCCTGTGAGGTGGGAATTATTATCCCCACTCCCTATGCATACAGAAACAAGCTCAGAAGTATAGAGATGTGCCCAAGGTCACTTGTTCTTGACCAGCCTCCAAGCTCTCTCCTCTCCTCCACACCCAGTGTGACAAGGAACCTGCTAGGCAGAGGGCAAGCAAGTGAGCATGGTTCCAGCCAGTCACTGTCTACTGGGCACTCGCTGTGTGCCAGGCACTGGGCCAGGCTCTGGGAGCCAAAGGCAAATAAGGCATGGTCTCTGCTTGGCCTTCAAGGTCCCCGCCTGCCTTGTCCGACTTTTCCCTGGCTGCTCCCCAGTTCCCATCCTGGACTCCTGCCAGGCTGTGCACCTCTACAGATGTGTCACTGTCTGCTGGACCCCAAGACAAAGGCATGGAAGCAGGACGTGAGGGATGTTATGTTCAGGGAGCCGTGGAAGGTCCCTGCAATTGGGCCCTGCATCAGAACATGTTGGCAAGTTAGCTTGTGGCCAGGTGGAAAAGGTCATTACCTGCCTTATGAAGGAGGCTTTGGGCTTTATCTGGAGGTCACTGTGAGCCCTTGGGAGCATAAGCAATATTTCCTCAGGCCTTGGCAGCCAACAGCCCCAAATAATGTCCTGAAAACTTTAATGCCTCAACTCTGCTGACTCCTGGAACCCACTTCATAATGGCAGGACCCTTGCCCATCTCCCCTGCCAGTCATGCTTCTGACAATTATTTCTGGGGGCCCACAGGGATGCTTCCTGTTTGCATCCACAGCTCTCTCATGATCTGGGCCTCCTAGCAAATTCAGAGCCGAATCCCAGTGTGTCTGCAAGTTCAGTATATGTCAGGGGCCATGGGTCAGCTCCTTGGGGCAACAGGGAATGGTGCTTAAAGCTCAGGATTCTGGAGGAACAGGGCAGGACTGGAATCTCTGCCCCCAGGGACCAGGCCCGAACCCTGGCATGAATGAAAACTAAATAGTAGAAGCTCATTGATTCTGTGTATATGTGTGTGTGGTGGGAGGGGAGTTGAAAGAGACTGTGGCTGTCACGTCAGCCTTAGCTGGAGCACCCTTGGACTAAAATCTCTGAACTTAGGGGCAATATGACAAGGTTAGTGGTATTGTAGGTGGCAGGTTGTAGCACTAGAGATGGGAGGTAGGGAAACTGTCAGGAGGCTATTGCAGAAGTTCTAGGAGAAAAGAACAGTAATCTAAACAGTGGGGGTTCGAATGGGGATAGGTAAAAGAATCAGGAATTTCTTAACCAATGGAAGCTAATTCTGAGGGTTTTAGTTCAGGTAATGGGGACAGAAGAGATGCCAGTGGCTGGGGAAAAGGGCGAAGATCAGGCTTTGCAGAGGGGATGAGTTCATTTTATCCATATTGACATCTGAGCTCTAATGCGGATTCCAGTAAATATCCCTACCAGGCACCGACCCTAAGGGCTGGAGATGGAGATCTGGGCATTGTCAGCACATTTCAAAAGACTCTGACCTGTGCCTCCAGCCCTGGCCCCATCCAGCCCATTGCTCTCACTGCAGCCCGATTGATCTCTCTAAAAGTATCTTTTTGTATACCTGTTGCCTTCCTGGGCAAAGATTTTCCGTGACTCTGACTTTCTGGAGTGTGAAGATCTAAACCCTCAGCCACCAATGTTGGGCTGCCCTCAGCCATTCCCTGCGTTTCTGGATCAGGACTGCTTTGGTCACAAGTGACAGGGATTCCACTCATACTAGCCTAGGTCACAAGAGGAGTTTGCTGGCTGATATAATCAGCTGGGGCTTAGGGATGTGCATGCTAGGGGTCACTTTCCATCTCTTGCTCCTCTTCTCTTTGCCTGCTGGTTTGATTCTCTCAGCACTTTGTTCCACCTGGCAGGAAACAAGGGGGTGAGGCAACTTCCATGCTTCAAGTCTCATGATGTTTTCACTGGAGTGGGATAGAGTATCTTCTTCACTCAGTTCCATCTAGAAAAATCCCAGGAAGAACTCTGATTGGACCAACTTGGTACAGGCGCCCTTCCTGGGCCAACTAGCCACGGTCAGGAAGGTGGGGTCAGAACCACATGCTTGGAGTGAAGATGTGGCTCTCCTAGGGGGTGGCGGGGTTGCTGGATGTATATAAAATACATAACATACCATTGTTGTGCCTTCGCATACTTTAGCCCTCTCCTAGCCAGAACCTTCCAACCAAGGCCAGCTCTTTTTGGCTTCAAAAGACAAAAGGAAATGTCCCTTAGCTCAAATGTCCCAAATACTCTTCCTATCCCTGTCCTTAAGTTTTATCCTCACGGTCCAACCCTGATTCTCCAGACTTCTGTCCTCCTCCCATCTCCATGAAGCTGTTTCCAGGACACTCCTGGTCACAGTGACTTTTCTCATTTTTCCACAGGGAAAAGCAAAGGACAAAGAGGTGGGGTAACTTGCCCCGGCTGCCAAGCTGGGAGGGACAGGGAGCAGATGGCAGGACAAGCAGTATGTTTCTAGAGCTTGGGGTGTGTTAAACTGTTCTTTGTGTGTCATCTTCCAAGGAGACTGTGCCTTCCTTGAGGGCAGGGACCAGCGCATCCATCCCCCACCGGCAGCCAGATAGATGCTGGCAACTGTTTGGTCATGACAATGGATGGCCATGGCCTCTGCAGCCTCTTTCCACCCTCGGTTCCTAGGCCTGGGGATAGAGTCTTTCCTGCCGATTTGCACCATTTAAAATCCTGTGGGAACTAGGAAGCCTTTCTTACAGGCAGGGATAGAGTAAAATAATTATTAATTATAATGCAGATGCCACCTTTTTGAAATTCTGCTGTCTCCTACATGCGAATGAGTGTCCCCAGCCTCCTCTGGGGGTTTCTGACAGATCGCCCAAGTGCACTCCTCCCCCTCCCATCTTCAGAACTCAAATCTCCTGTGCCTCCAGGGTCCATTGTTTTGCCTGATTTGAAATGCAGGCTCCGATGCTCACGCAGGAGACCCCGAGCTCCATTCCTCCCGTGCCAGAATGGCTTTTCTTCTTGGAGAGCTGCTGAAATGTGGGTTTCTGCATCAATCGAGGTTCCCAGCACGTCCGCGGACCTGGCTCTGTGCCTCCAGAATGTGTTTTCCAATCATCTCCTGGGCCCTGGCTATTCCAGCCTGTCAAGACTGGACTTGCCGGGGCCATGTGGGGCTGCAGAGATGTGCTTTCCAGATTTGCAGTGATATTTATGATTTCTTGGAGCCAGCCCCAGCAAGCTAGGACCAGCCTCCTCCGTGTAACCGAGCGGAGGTGCTGGGCCAGGCGGGCAGTGAGTGAGGATTGAAGAAACCCGTGGCAGGCAGCCTCCAGGCACTCGGCAGGCTCCAGGCTGCTTTCCTTAACTGCTTCCCTCCCAGACACCTGCCTCCCTCAGCCTCCTGCATCAGACCTTGAACATGAAGTCTGCTTATTTTATAGAAACAGATTAGTAGCATCCTGATATGAGTCTGTTATGACAATTAACAGTGCTTGACTACATGCCAGGGATGTGCTTTCCAGATGTTGACCCATTTAATCCTTATTAACATCTCATGACGTATTATCATGCCCATTTTGTAGACGAGGAGCCTGAGGCTCTACAGAGTTAATGTCACCTGCCTGAGGCCACACAGCAGGTGCGTGGCACAGTGGCCTGTGGATTGAGGTGGCTCTTAAACACCTTGCTGTAACACTTTTTGGTATCAGGGCTATTAAAATGCTGGGGATAGGAAAGATGTAGCTAGACTCAGATTTTCATGAAAAGCATCAATTATAGTAACATTAATTTTCTAACTATCCTGCAATTTGGTTGGACAAGAGGGGGCCTCATCCACCCCCTACATTTGCCCTGTTTGTCAATTTACCTACATCTCATCTCAGACCCCAGTGCTAATGACTGGGACAGACATGAACATTTCGAAGTGGGGCCATGTGAGTGGGTAACCATGTACAGTAGTTACTAACTCTCCCTCCCTTCTTTTCTTTCTTTCTTGCTGAAGGTATACTTATTATTTATGTACATAGTACCTTTTCTTACTCTCCCTGTCCCTCTAAAAGGACTACTCAAATTTCTTGAAGCACAAGATATGAGCCCTGCCTGCATGTTTGTCTCATTGTGGTCTCATCATGGTTGTGGATGGATTTGGTCCCTGGAATGAAGCTGGCAAGACCTGTGGGCACAATGTTCTTGATCCAAAGCCCAGCAGCATCCCTTCCTCTGGAGGCTGAGCCCACAGCTGCTGTGTGGGGTGAGCTCAGGATGGCTGGAGCCTCTGCTGAGGCAGCGAAAACCAGCTTTGTCTCTCTGACTCCTCCTCTGCTGCCACCTCCTTCCCCTCAAGACAAAACGCTAGAAAAACAAGGAATCAGATGCCTTCTAGGAATGAGGCTCAAACTCAAGGGCAAATGTTAGACAATTTGATCTTGGAGAGAAAGTTGTGTTACTAGATAATGTGATCATTATTAACGTTTATTGCATTTATGTGAGCGAATGATTATTCACAAGTTGTCTTGCTCTCTCTGCCTGGCAGTTAAAGAAAACGTGTAGTCCAGAGGACCAGAGTCCTGCATTCACACTCAGTGTCAGCTTTCTAAGAGAACACAGCCATGTTACTCATTCTGGGTGCCACAATGCCTGCTGTCCCTTGCTGACATAGGGATTGAGGATGATTTGAGTCCAGCCTGTCTTTAAAGCACATTGAGTTCAGAAGATGTCTACAAATGTGAGAGAGCTGGAAAGGAGCTAGGAGAAAAGGCTGTGGGAACTGGGTGGCTTTGAACAATGTCCTTGTGTCTTCTTTATTTTCCCAAGATTGGAAACAGTTGGAATGCCTAGGACCTGACACCTTATTCTCTGTCTTCTCATGCATCGTTCTGGGCTATGCAAATAATAACAATGCATGTGAATATTATGTGAGTGAATACAGTACTAATCTCTTCTGCCCTTGCCTTAGAAAGGTAGTCTAAGGAAGGGCAGGAGGATTCTTAGGGCATTCGTAGAATAAATTAAGTTAGATCTATTAGAGGACACAGATAGCCACACAGAGGGGATGAAACCTTTGCTGAAGGCAGAGGCTCTGTTGTGTTACCTTAAATTGCTAGAATTTGCTTCACAGACAAGTCCCAAAAACTAGCCTATGCCATGAATAAAATGGTTGCATTCCAGGGAAAAATTCAAATTCTTCCCATATGGCAGCAGAAAAGCGAAAGGATACACTGTCACCAGTAATTCAGGTTGTATATGGGAAGCCTACAGAATTCTGCCAAATGTTGCAGACATGCATGACCGGTGCTATGAAGCAGGAATCTCGTTTCTGGTCCCCAAGAAGCACAGATATCAATCACAATGTTCTCAGAAATACAGATGGATACATTTTGCCACAGTTTGTTATGTGGTCACTTCTCACTAACCTGTGGGGTTTACAGTCCATCAAAGTACTTATCTATAGTGGCAAAATCACAGTTGGGGAGATCAAGATCTCATAAAATACAGGCAGCTGGGAAAAATAATTGCATTAATATATGTGACAAAGGTAGTAGTGAAAGTTCTAGAAGGTTTCCATTCCCAAAATAACCACTGTGTAATCATGAGGTGGCCATATGGGGTGATCCTTTTGAATCGCTTTCTTCAGTTGTCTGGGAGACATTGTCCATATCATCTGCTAAGGCAGAGGCTCCCAGCAGCAAACCTGGCTCTCTGCAGTGTATTTGAGCCAGCCCTCCCTGGCTGGACATGGAAAACCTTTTGCAATTGCTTGTTCACTCTGGGTCTCCCTCTCTCCCTCCTTCCTTCTCATTTTCCTCCCTCTCTCTTTCCCTCCTTCCCTTTTAAAATACAAGTCTAGGCAGTTGTGTAACCTTCAAACTTTTCATAAATTACGCAAGAGCTTAAGGGCATAGTTTTTGAAGTCTGGTCTTTCATCCCAAATTATTTGAGAGCATCAATCTTAATATCTTCATTTATCTCTCTCTAGGTACTTTCCTGTAATACCCTACCTCTTATAGTACCCTGTAGGATCCCCTCTCTGGAGTCAATAGGGGGAAAGAGCAATAATTTAGGATTTTCCTGTTCTTCTCTTAGGAATTAGGACAGAAGTAACAAGATAGCTGATTTTGTATTTTTTTGTAACCAGTTTAAAAGCATTATCTCAAAACCTGGAATAAAAGATTGATGCACATAAAGTGCTAAAAAGAATAATAACCCTTGCTGTTATGAGCAGGGCTGAGAAAGAAGCCGGGGAGAGGGAGAGGTGGCTGAGTGTTAGGGCATCAGGGAGAAAGGAAAATGCAAAGATAAATATGGAAATAGCTTCTTGGATATAAGCAAATAAATTTTCAACAAAGAACTGTGCAAGACCTGCTGTATGTTTTCAGATCTCCACATTTTCAGAGGTCAGACCAAGAAGGGGGCCCAAGGTGCAGCACAAGGGATTTAGGCTAAGCCTGCAGACTGCCTGTCAGGGTGACTCAATGGGGGTCAGGTCACAATATGGGTTAGGATTTAGTTCAGCCACCAGTGACGGGAACACCCACAAATCAGGCTTCCATAAGGTAGATCACCTAGAAGATCTGGAGGCTGGAGGTCCAGGGCTGGTGTGTTGGCCCCACAGTCATCAGGGACCCAGCCTCAATCAGACCTTCCACCCAGCCATTCCTTGGTGTGGCTCCCCACTCACCGTCCAGAATGGTGTTGAGGCTCCAGCCATCACATCTCAGCTTCTTGGTCAGAACTGAGTCCTGTGGCCACATCTCCCTCAAAGAGACAGAGATTGAGGAATGTGGTCTTTTGGCTGAATGGCAGCATGCCCAGCGAAAACAGGGCTTCAGATGACTTGAGAGTGAAAGGGAGAATCTCCATAACTAAGCAAAGTCAGCAGCTTTTCTCATCCTGGGGTATTTGTTTACTAATACCCAGTGCCTGATGTTTTCAGGCATTGCTCAAGGGCGGTAGGGAAAAAGTAGATGGATTTCTGTTTTCATGAAACTTACAGTCTAGTGGGAGGCAAGACAGACAATAAATGAACAATAAAGTGTGGCCGGGTTGACAACCTGCATTCCACACTCAAGCTGTCTTCAGATGAAGCTGTACAATATTAATGATGGGAGCGGACGGTGTCAAACATCACCATCTAAAGCCTGCAGGCACCCTGGACAGCCAGCGTCAGCATCTCTTTGATGCAAATTCCATCCTTCAGACACTCCCAAGTGAATGTCTGCCCAGTGAGAAGAGAAGGAGGGAGAAATAAACAAGTAGTAAGCCAGAGCCCCATCTAAAAATCAGCCCCCGAGTTACTCTTCAGCTGGCGCTCCTCATGGGCCAAGGTGCAAAGAAACACTAGAGGTTAAGAATCTAGCCCTAAAATTCCAGGGCTTTTGTTGTTGTTGTTGTTGTTGTTGTTGTTTGGTGGAAAAGGATTTGGAGCTATTTCTTTGCTGAGGTGCAAAGTAGTGTAATAGGCCGGGCATGGTGGCTCACACCTGTAATCCCAGCACTTTAAGAGGCTGAGGTGGGTGGATCGCTTGAGCCCAGGAGTTTGAGACCAGCCTGGGCAACCTGGCAAAACCCTATCTCTAAAAAAAAATTACAAAAATTAGCCAGGCATGGTGACACGTGCCTGTTGTAGTCCTAGCTACCAGGGAGGCTGAGGTGGGAGGATCGCTTGAGCCCAGGAGGCCAAGGCTACAGTGAGCTGAGATTGCACCACTGTGCTCTAGCACAGTGAGACTCTGTCTCAAAAAAAAATAAAATAAATAAACATTTTTAAAAAGTAGTGTGATAAGTAATAATTTTGTGGCTCCCATGGGGGTTTGAAGGGCAAGCTGGGAAACTTGGGAAAACCACAGGGACACAGTCTTTTTCTGCTCATGGGACCTTCAGCAAGCGGTTCCTGGTCAGCAAGCCTGGTCTTGCTGGGAACTGGGCAGGTTTCCAGGTTCAGTTCACAAGTTGTAAGTGGGCATGGTTCTAAATTAAACCTGGAGCCACTGCTGTCCACCCAGCACTCACTGCCATGGCCACTGTGCAATGCCACAGACCAGTGATTCTCAGACATCTGAGGTGAAAGACCAGGGTTGTCTTTTTAAATTTGTTTCAGTTTCCTATCTGTCATAAAAATGAAATATTAGAAATGTGAAATAAAGACATAGACTTCTGTTCTTAGACTCAAAAGACATAAAATTGTTCTGTCCATTTGCCCTAAAAGTTTCTAAAGACTGACTCAATTCCTGAACATGAGTTTACCAACAGCAAAGAAGTCAGGGCCATCGCTACCAGCCCAAGGACTGTGCTTTGGGCCTCGCTGCCCAGAGGCCCAGGATGTAAGGCCAGAAGGGAACAGCTGCCCTCCCCACACTATGTCAGGACAGTCCTGAAGGAGAATGAGGAAGCTCCCTGCTGGGAAGAGAGCAGGCTGGGCCTCTGTGTCTTGCTGTCTGTACATCTCTCTGGCCCTTCCTGCCCAGCTGCTTGAGTAGACTGGTAAAAGGAACCTCTTGGTGGACTCTCCTACCATAGTCCTCAAGAGCAGGTGAAAATTTTATTACATGGTTGCGGCTGGAGAAACGAAAGGTCACAGCTCTTTGTAATCATTATCCAGGCTCCCCTACCTGAACACAGGCCTTAGCATAACTGGTTGGATTAGTGAAGCAGGCGGTCACCTCCAGCTGGCATGGCCTGGTGTGGCCTGGGCAGGGGGAGCTCATGGTTGACTCTGTGTTGCAGTTCTCCAAGGAGAGGCACATCATGGACAGGACCCCCGAGAAGCTGAAGAAGGAGCTGGAGGAGGAGTTGCTGCTGAGCAGCGAGGACCTGCGCAGCCATGCCTGGTACCACGGCCGCATCCCCCGACAGGTACCTGGTCTTGTCCCTTCCAGCGCACACACGGCTGCTCTCAGGCAATGTACAGATTGATGACCTGCACGGTCCCACTCTGAGGCCACATGGGAGGAAGCTCCTGTGTAACCAAAAACAAATACTCTAAAAATGACTTCATTTAGACCCTTCTCTAAGGAGACCTTGGGAAGAGCTGAGGTCCAGAACCCAAAGCACACATCCACATGTTCAGGAAGTGAAGGGACAGCCAGCGCTCCTGAGGTCTGCAAGCACAGAGTTGTGGGAGGCAGCAGCCACAGGGCCAGTAACCGGAAGAACTAGGAGGGCGGGCTGTGGCCCAGGTAATTGAACTCTTGGCCAGCTGCCAGCAGCCTCAGACCATTTGCAGCCCCTCCTTCTCAAGGCAGTGGCTTAGCTTCGGGAGGAGAGAGGGCGGGTGGCCCAGACCAACAAGGCTGCCTCTGCCTCATTGAGCTGGCAGTTATTCACACTCTCCATTGCTTCCCTACTGGATCCTGTGACCCAGAGGTGGGGGAGAAAGGGAATTAAACCCATGACCACAGACTCGTGGCCCAGAATATACTGTGATCGTCATTTGGGTGATTGCCATGAATAATGTTTTTTCATTTAATATTGTAAAAATTGAAAAATAGAGTAAGTCTGCAGAATTGAGGCATAGAATTTCCCTTGGGTTTTTATTGTAAACCTGATCTGGCCAATCATTAACCAAGGATAACATGACAGGAAATGTGTGGACAAGGGCTGGGGGAAGGGCATCGTGTCGTAAGTTTTTTTTTTTTTTTTTTTTTTTTTCTTTTTTTTGAGACAGAGTCTTACTCTATCGCCCAGGCTGGAGTGCAATAGCACGATCTCAGCTCACTGCAACCTCTACCTCCTGGGTTCAAGCGATTCTCCTGCCTCAGCCTCTCCAGTAGCTGGGATTACAGGTGTCCACCCCCACGCCCTGCTAATTTTTATATTTTTAGTAGAGACGGGGTTTCACCATGTTGGCCAGGCTGGTCTCGAACTCCTGACCTCAAGTGATCCACCCACCTCGGCCTCCCAAAGTGCTGGGATTACAGGCATGAGTCACTGTGCCCGGGCTTTTTTTTTTTTTTTTTTTTTTTTTTTTTAATGTAGTAGATTTCTTGGCACAATCAAATAAATTATTATTATTCTGACATTGTAGAAAACACAGATAGCAAAAAGAAGGAAATTAAATTCTTATCCATAATTCTCCTCATAATTCTCCTGGGGATAACCACGATGAATACTTTTGTGTACATACATCCTCCCGGGCTTTTTGAAAACTATGAGATTGTACTGCATATACTTTTTTGGTAGCCCATTCTACTCACTTACTATGTCCTGGGAATTTTCACCCACTGTAGAATATTCTTCTGCACCAGCTACATTGTATGTCTGTCCATGGTATGCATACACCACAATTTATTGGACACGTAGGGTGTTTCTAATACTCTGACCAACATCCTTTAAGATTGCTGTGTTCATACCTACAATTATTTTCACAGGCTCAATTCTAAGAAATGCAATTTCTATGTGAAAACATTTTTAAGGCAAAGATGCAATTTTAAAGTAACCATGGTAGCCTACTATTTTGACCTAACAGAAGTATACTGTTGATTGAATGTTGGAATGTCCCAGAATAATTGCCAGAATTATAAAACTGATACTGTCACCACCGTCCGTCTCATCATGGTCATTAAATTTGTTTACTACTTGCATGAGTATTAATTTTCAGTGATAAATCGTTCCAAACTGGATAACTGAACACTATAACCATAACCATAATAACGAGTTATTGCTAACATTTTAGCCCCTTAAATCTTTGTAGCCATTCTGTAGGTAATATTATCATTTGTGTTTTTCAGATGATGTAAGTGAGCCACAAGGAGATTATGTAATTTGTCCAGAGTCATACAGCTGAGCTAGGATGCAAACCCAGGTGGTCAGGCTACAGGAACAGCCAGGCTGCACCGCATTATAAATTCTCCAGTTGCTATAAGCAGCAGCATCATGCTAGTTAACTATTTTTGAGCATCCAGTGTGTTCCAGCGCTTGCATATGTTATGTATAAAAATACATAACCCCCATAGTAACTAAGATGAGGGACCCCAGCCTGACTTTGTTCCAGGCCTTCTAGCCAATAATTGCTGTGTCCAGAATCCATACCCCAGTCCTGCATGCGGACTCCTCCTCCCCATTGGCCAGGCCTGGAGAGGGGCATCTTAGGAGAGGGCCCCTAGGACAACTTCTAGACACCAACAAATACCTTCTTTCTCCTCACTCTACTTGTTGGGGAGGGAAAATCAGGCCTGCCAGGCACACATTTTCTCATTTCTTATTTCCTGTTGCATTACATCATTCAGGTCTGTATAAACGTCATGTTCTTGTGACACCTCCCCAACCACCCTATTTTACTGGCCAGCCCTCATCCCCTCCCCGGCACTTCCTGCCTCCTTTCCTGGTTTACTTTTTCCCTGACCTTACAGCTGACGTCCCATAGCCATTAGTTATTTATCCTCACTAAAACAGAAGCTCCCCACCAAAAACAGGAGCTCCGTGCGGTGGGCTCTTGTGTGCCACTGTCACCACTGCATCCCCTGAGCCTGCAGTGGTGCTTGGCACGAGTAGGTGGTCAGTGAATAGTTCTTGAATGAATGATTGGATCTTCTATGAATTTGATCTTTGAAAAACTAAAGAGCTGACCCAAGAAGAGACATAGTAGCATTGTCTTCTGTTGGCCCAGAGAACTGGGTAGCCATAAGCTTTTAGAAGGAATGTGAATTTGCCTTTCCTACTCCTCACTCACCTTTTTGTCCCAAAGGTGTCTGAAAACCTTGTGCAGCGAGATGGCGACTTCCTAGTTCGTGACTCTTTGTCCAGCCCTGGGAACTTTGTCCTGACCTGTCAGTGGAAGAACCTCGCTCAGCATTTCAAAATCAACCGGACAGTTCTGCGACTCAGCGAGGCCTACAGCCGCGTGCAGTACCAGTTCGAGATGGAGAGCTTCGACTCCATCCCCGGTCTGGTGCGCTGCTACGTGGGCAACCGCCGGCCCATCTCCCAACAGAGTGGCGCCATCATCTTCCAGCCCATCAACAGGACGGTGCCCCTGCGGTGCCTGGAGGAGCGTTATGGCACCTCCCCAGGCCAGGCCCGGGAGGGCAGCCTCACCGAGGGAAGGCCGGATGTGGCCAAGAGGCTGAGCCTCACCATGGGTGGCGTCCAGGCCCGAGAGCAGAATTTGCCCAGGGGAAACCTCCTCAGGTAGGTCAGGGCCTCCTCTGCAGGACTATGAGGGGCACCAGGGGTGCCCAAGGTTAGTTAGGCAGATGAAGAATTCATCATGGAACAAAGAAATAAAAGATGTTAATAGGAATGCCGACTGTTCGCGGAATAGCTGTCACGAGGCAGTGAATGATTAGCTCCCAGCTGAGCAGTGCCAGCAATGAATGGTGCAGGAGCTGAGGAAGAATTTGTCGGGGGGGGGGCGCTGATGGGGAGACCTTGTGAAGGGGGTAAACTTAGGCTGGTCTGACGGCTGGGGGAAATTTGGACAGATGCTGCAAAGGGCGGGGGGTGTTCCGGGTGGGAGGCACAGCATGGGCATAAGTGTGGGGACAGAAAATGGTATGAAGAGCTTGGAGTGAATGTGCTGGTGGGGCTGCAATAAAGGGTCTGTGCAAGGGACCCGTGGCAGTGGGCTTAGGGAGGTAGCCCCAGCTAGATCGAGGGGACCTTAATGCCAGGTGCAGGGCTTTAAGGGAGCTGCACAGACTCAGCATAGTGAACACAGTGTCCTAAGAATAGAAATGGACAGCGATGTACTGGGGGCGAGGAGTGAGACAGGAAAGGAAACCCAGTTAGTGAGTCATGGAGGGCCCGGGCTGCAGGAGTGGAGTGCAGGGAGAGTCAAGAGATGTAGGAGCCTGGCCTCCCAGGATTCTTCTTCACGTGGTAGAGTCAGAGGAGGGCACATTGGAGACCACAGGAGTGACCAGGAGGGAGGGGACTTTGGAGGATAAAACACACTTTTTCATCTGAGCTGGAAGACTATGGGCTTGTTGAGTGCTACAGTGCTACAGTCCAGCAGCAGTTTGGAGGTCCAGGAGGGGAGTTAGGGCTGAAAACTTAAATTAGGGCTTGGTCCACCTGGAAAGGGTGGTTCACTTGGTGAGAACAGATGAGATATCTAAGATAGGAGAAGCAGAGAGCATGGGGTCTGTAGTCTGAATCTCAGGGAATGGGGGAAGAGAAGGATTCAGGGCACTTTGTGGAAAATCAGGGCTTCAAAACCTCACTGATTCTAAGCACCCAGCTGTCAAATGTCAGCGACGGTGGCCTGCATTTGTATAGGGCCCGTCTTTCACGGAGCTCAGAGTCTTTGTGCATATTATCTAAAAGCACTGGGAAAGGAAAGGAGGGAAAAGGCAGGCGCTGGGGACATAGATCCAGTCCAGCCCCTCAGTCACACAGCAGCCCTGACCCAGCTCCCAGCTTCTAATCTTATACACGTAAACCAACATATTTTATTCTACTCACTGGTTTTTTTTGTTTTTTTTTTTTTTTTTTTGGTCCATGAGGAAATGTCATAAACTGTCATTTCTATACTGCAAAACTTTGGGAGGAAAATACAGGACTGTGTGTGGAATGCAGATGACAGCTGTGTGCTGCCTGGAGCCTCCGGCACATGCTAGTCAGCATCTAGCTGGGGACCCAGTAGCCAGGCACAAATGCCGGCTCCAACTGAGCAACTGTTCAACCATGGGAAAGCGACTTGACCTTCCTGGGCCTCACCTTCTTCATCTGGAAAGATGGAGCTTTTGAGGTGTACGTGATTTAATATATGCAAAGTGCTCAGAACAGTGCAGGCACATAGGAGGTGCTAGGGAAGTGCTCATGATAATTATTATCCGGAGGGGAGTAGAATGTCAGACTCAGACCCAGCACAGTGGCTCACAACTGTAATCCCAGCACTTTGGGAGGCTAAGGTGGGCAGACTGCCTGAGCTCTGGAGTTCGAGACCAGCTTGGGCAACATGGCATAACCCCATCTCTACAAAAATGAAAATTAATAAAAGGAGCTCAAACCACTCTATAGGAAAAAATCTAATAATCTGATTTTAAAAATGGGCAAAAGATTTGCTCTTTTGAGAAATGAGTATTTCTCAAAAGAAGACATACAAATGGGCTGGGCACGGTGGCTCACACCTGTAATCCCAACACTTTGGAAGGCCAAGGTAGGTGGATCACCTGAGGTCAGGAGTTCAAGACCAACCTGGCCAACATGGTGAAACCCTGTCTCTACTAAAAATGCAAAAATTAACCAGGCATGGTGGTACACGCCTGTAGTCCCAGTTACTAGGGAGCCTAAGGCAGGAGAATTGCTTGAACCCAGAAGGCAGTGAGCCGAGATCATGCCACTGCAGTGGCAAACAGGCATATGAAAAGGTGCTCAACATGATTGGTCATCAGAGAAATGCAAATCAAAACTATAATGGATATCACCTTACCCCAGTTAAAAAGGCCTATATCCAAAAGACAGGTAATAACAAATCTTGGTGAGGATTGTGGAGAAAAGGGAACCCTCCTACACTGTTGATGGGAATGTAAATTAGTACAACCACTATGGAGAACAGTTTGGAGGTTCCTCAGAAAACTAAAAATGGAGCTACTATATGATCCAGCAAACCCACTGCCTGAGTATATACCCAGAAGAGTGGAACTCAGAATATCAAAGAGATACCTGCACCATGTTTGTTGCAGCACTGTTTACAATAGCTCAGATTTGGAAGCAGCCTAAGTGTCCATCAACAGCTGAATAGATAAAGGAAATGTGTGTATACACAGTGGAGTACTATTCAGCCATAAAAAGAATGAGATCCTGTCATTTGCAACCACATGGATGGAATTGGAGATCATTATGTTAAGTGAAATAAGCCAGACACAGAAAGACAAATGTTCTCACTTATCTGTGGGATCAAAAAGTCAAAACAATTGAATTCTTGGACACAGTAGAAGGATGGTTAGCAGAGCCTGGGAAAGGTAGTAGTGGGTGGGGAGTGTGGGATGGGAGGGAGGTGGGGATGGTTAATGGGTACAAAAAATTTAGAAAGAATGAATAAGACTTATTTGATAACACAATAGGGTGACTACAGTCAAAACAACTTAATTATATATTTTAAAATAAAGAGTGTAATTGGATTGTTTGTAACTCAAAGGACAAATGCTTGAAGGCATGGATACCCCATTCTCCATGATAAGCTTATTTCACATTGCATGCCTGTATCAAAATATCTCATGTACCCCATAAATATATATACCTACTATGTATCCACAGAATTTTTTAAACATAAAAATTGGCTGGGCATGGTGGTGTGTACCTGTGGTCCCAGCTACTCGAGAGGCTGAGGTGGGAGGATTGCTTGAGCCTGGGAGGTTGAAGCTGCAGTGAGCCATGACCATGCCACTGCACTCCAGCCTGGGCAACAGAGCAAGAGCCTGTCTCAAAACAAACAAAAAAACTCGGGGCAATTGCAAGGAGGGAGGCAAGACCTGATATTTAGAAATCCTCCTTTTCATAGTAATAGGATTGGACTTGAGATCCCTTACAGTGTTAGAAGGGGTACCTTTTCTTCTGTTTCCTTTGGTAGGGATAGGCTGCTGAATGGTTGAAGCAGGGAATTAATGTCATGCTGAATGTTGAAGCAGGGAATTAATGTCATGTGCAGAGTGGGAGTGTATTTGGCAAGATAACAGACCCACTGCTGTGGGGAAGTCCTTCTAGTTGGCCCTGAATGATCCTGGTTTTAAAAACTTTTTAAGATAAGAAATGAAAAAAAGACTAAGAACGTTTCTAAGTCAACAAGTCAGGCCTAATAGAGCCACTTTTCTGTTTGCCCTTTGGAATGCAGATCCTCCTAGAACTTGTCACCACTTTGTACAGGCAGCACGCCCAGAAATGTCTCAGTGGGAGGAGGGGAAAAGATGGCTCATGGCCTGCTGCCCTGCCCCAGTGTCCTTCAGTGGCTCCCTTATGCAGCTCTGGCCAGGTGCCACCTGCCCTGACGTTGGGACTGCTAGTTGGCTGGCTGGTGGCCTGCCCTGGGCAAAGGTGTGTGCTCACAGGCAGGTTGCATTCCACGCTCTGCTGTTCTGGCCCCTGGAGTCCAGCCGCAGTGGTCACTGCTTAAATATCACTTCTCGGGAGTCATTTCCTTTTGTAATTTGCCCTCGGTCTTGTCTTATCTTCGAAAGGTTGCTGGAATTTCTCTGTTCCTCGGAGTTTGGGGGTTTTTTGATTTGTTTTTTCTTTGGTGCTTGTAAAGGTAGGAAAGAACTTCGTGATTTTGTAACATAAGAATGTTTTATGCTTATGGGAAGGCCAATTAAAGTTCTTAACATCTTGGCTGGTGCAGTGCCTCCGTCTCTAGCTAGGGAGATTCTGGTGCTTGGTGCTGGAGAAATTCCCAATCTGAATTGGAAAGGGACAGAAGGAATAACAGCGAGTGTGTTGAAAGTTACCTTCCACCTTTTCCTTGTGTGGTTACGCACTGTGCCTCCCAACTGCTGCTTGGTGACCATGCCGGTGCCTTTTCCCAGCTCATCAGGAGAAGGCTGTGTGGGGGTCCCCCCAGAGTAGCCAGGAGGTTGGGGATGGCAGCCTCCCCAGGCAGTCCTGCAGGTTATTTGGGGGATGCTGAGATTTGCACCAAAATGGAAGTTTCCCCACAGCTTCCTTCCTAACTGCAACACTATGGGGCATGTGGAAAATGCATATTAGGCAAGCCATTCCCTCTGGGCCTGTAAGTAATTTTAGGCTCTGTTAAAAGTACACATTCCAGCTCATCAGATTCTCCCGGGAGTATCGTAAAACTTTTACCCTACTCTGTTCAACGGGATGGAACGGCCCAAAGGAGGCATCCTAGGACTCAGCTGCATTGGTCATGGGGACAGGGGGATGGAGCACACAACACAGTCATCTGTTAATCGCCCCATCAGTAATTTGTTTCCCAGCGGACATCCCTTTACTTTTAGGGTATGCTGTAACACTCTCGTTCTGAGCAGTTTTCTTTTTCTTTTTTTTTTTAAGTTCCCATGGCATTGCCCAAAGGTTTTATTTTACACTTTAGTAACATGTTTCCGTCCTATCTGTCTTTTACTTCAGAAACAAAGAAAAGAGTGGTAGCCAGCCAGCCTGCCTGGATCACATGCAGGACAGAAGAGCCTTGTCCCTCAAAGCCCACCAGTCAGAGAGCTACCTGCCGATTGGTATGTTTCGGGGAATTTTCAGGGAGAACGTCAGTGTGACCCTGGTTTCCTTCAGACTGTTATCCTGCCCCATTCGAAAACGACACAAGGCCTCAGGCCTGCAGCCTGGAGGGGAATGGGTTTGCAGAATTATATCCGGCGGCGAAGCACTGAGCTAGACACCGTATGCCAGCTTTTAGGCCTCGTAGCAAGCCTTCAGGGTAGGCATGATTATTGCCATTTCACAGCTGAGGCAACTGAGGCACAGATAGGTTAAGTAACTTGTCCAGAATCACCCAGCATTTGAGCCCAGGTTTTCTGATTCAAGCTCATTTGAAAACTGGTGGTCTTCATGACAAATGAGCCTACTCCCTTTTCCCAGGTGGGTGGGTGGATCCTGGGGCTCTTGGCAGAACAGCTGTCCAGGCCAACTCCCCTTCCTCTCCATTCTGTTTTCAAGGCCGGAAGAGTGATAAGGTATGGGGTGTGGGGAGACCTACTAAGCAGTGACATTAGTAGGACGGGGGGTTGTTTTCATTATTTTCATAACTGACTTTCCCTGGGACTGCAAAGGGATTTTCCTAATGCCGCTGCATAAACTACTTCCGTGTGGGTTACCCCAGTGTCTCTTTTCCCTTCCCTGTCTCCAGCTCTCCTTTGGAAGCTGGCTGGGATCCACCCTTTGAGAGTGGCATTTTAGGTGGCTAACGACTTCTGTTTCTTGGGGCAAGATTACATTATTCATGCCCTCCTTGCTCATATATTTTATCATTCTGACTGTCCCAGCCTTCTATGACCATACAACAACATTTGTGGCCCAGATGTCAGCAGTCCCCGGGATTTCGAACTGCATCCAGGCGTGTGGAATGGGGCAAGCCCAGCCCAGCCCTCACAATGCTGTAGACGCCCTGAGATTGGGTGTGGGACAGTCACATTGAATTTTCTTTTGGAAATGAAAATGCAAATTGAAACCCAAGGGCATGAACGGAGGGCCAGGGAGCTGCCACTCTGGTTTTGTTTTATATTCTCCACACAGATGAGCTTTCTCTGACCTTTTCTTATCCCCCACAGGCTGTAAGCTGCCACCTCAGTCCTCGGGTGTGGACACAAGCCCCTGCCCAAACTCACCTGTGTTCAGGACGGGAAGCGAGCCCGCCCTGAGCCCAGCAGTGGTTCGGAGGGTCTCCTCGGACGCCAGGGCTGGGGAGGCGCTGAGGGGATCAGACAGTCAGTTGTGCCCTAAGCCGCCGCCTAAGCCCTGCAAGGTGCCATTCCTCAAGGCTCCCTCGTCTCCCTCTGCCTGGCTCAACTCAGAGGCCAACTACTGTGAACTGAACCCAGCGTTTGCCACAGGCTGTGGCAGGGGAGCAAAGCTACCCTTATGTGCCCAGGGAAGCCACAAAGAACTGCTCACAGCCAAGCAGAATGGGGCGCCAGGTCCCCGGAACTCTGGCATCAACTACTTGATCCTTGATGATGATGACAGGGAAAGACCTTGGGAACCTGCGGCAGCTCAGATGGAGAAGGGGCAGTGGGACAAGGGCGAGTTTGTGACGCCCCTCCTGGAGACTGTCTCCTCCTTCAGGCCCAATGAATTTGAGTCAAAGTTCCTTCCCCCTGAGAATAAGCCCCTGGAAACAGCAATGTTGAAACGTGCGAAAGAACTGTTCACCAACAACGACCCCAAGGTCATCGCCCAGCACGTACTGAGCATGGATTGCAAGGTAAGAGCTGGGGATCCTGGTGCTGTTCTGGCTTTTCAAGGTTTGGTGAGAGCTGGGGGTCCCAGTGCTCCTCTGGCTTTTGTGGGTTTGGAAGGAGGGAATCTGTCTGGCCTCACTCTGCCTCACCCATTAAATGCTTTGCCCATAGGAAAGTCTGAAGATAACACCAGCATGGGAATTTATTTAAGGGGTGGGAACCACAAGCTGGGACAACCTTTGCCCAAGCAGGAAGCTTATAAAATTCATCTCAGACAGAGGGATGGCAGGCTGCTGCCGGGGGTGGGGCCTGCCCTCTTCTCCCACCCACCCCTGCTGGCATCAGCAGCCGCAACAGAATCCTCCTCGCACCTGGTGCTTATTTAAAAACTACCCCCTTGCCTCAGCTCCATCAGAATTGGTAAAGCCAAAGCTACAGGAGAGTAGATTGTAGATGAAAATGTAGTTTCTGGAGTAGCAGACCTTGGTTATTTTTATTACATTATACTTATGCATTACATATTTATTACTAAAATGATCTTTAGTATAAACATCTTTAAAGCTACCTTGATTTTTAAAATAATCCTTTCTCAATTTAGAAAAATTCTAAAATGGCCGGGCATGGTGGCTCACACCTGTAATCCCAGCACTTGGGGAGGCCGAGGCGGTGGATCACCTGAGGTCAGGAGTTCGAGACCAGTCTAACCATCATGGAGAAACCCCGTCTCTACTAAAAATACAAAATTAGCTGGGCATGATGGTGCACACCTGTAATCCCAGCTACTCTGGAAGCTGAGGCAGGAGAATTGCTTGAACCTGGGAGGTGGAGGTTGCGGTGAGCCGAGATCGCACCGTCGCACTCCAGCATGGGCAACAAGAGCAAAACTGTCTCAAAAAAAAAAAAAAAAAAAAATTCTAAAATACAGATTAAAAGATAAAACCACACAAAATCCAGTTTCCTGGAGATCACCATTGTCAGCATTTGGTTAATGCAAAAACATTATTATTTTCTCTGCAACTGGATACGTGTAAATAATTGCATGTGTAATATCTGTTTGCCACAGAAATGGCACAGGTCTGTACATAGTATTTCAAACCCTGAACCTTTCATTGACCAACATGACTGTCTTTCCACGTGATTAAATGTTTACATCGTCATTTTTTTTTTTTTTTTTTTTTTTCCCTGAGACAGGGTCTTACTCTGTCACCCAGGCTGGAATGCAGAGGTGCGTTCACAGCTCATGGCAGCCTTTGCCACTCAGGCTCAAGTGATCCTCCCACCTCAGCCTCCTGAGTAGCTGGGACCACAGGCGCATGCCACCACACCTGGTTAACTCTTTGTATTTTTTGTAGAGATAGGGTTTTGCCATGTTGCTCAGGCTGGTCTTGAACTCCTGAGCTCAAGTGATCTGCCTGCCTTGGCCTCTCAAAGTGCTGGGATTACAGGTGTGAGCCACCGCACCCGGCCCATCACCATTTTTTTGTAGGAAACGTTTATTTTAGATGTGAGTGACTTTCGTTCATAGGTGGTCCCAAAGCAACCTCATCCTTAAGAGAGATTAAGTCACTTTTTCGGATCCGTGGGGATTCGTTTTAGGACCTTCAGTGGCTAGCAAAATCCACAGAAGCTTGCATTCCTTATATAAAATGGAATAGTATTTGCATATAACCTATGCAATCCTCCGGTATACTTTAAATCATCTCTAGATTACTTATGACACCTAATACAATATATATGCTTTGTAAATAGCTATTATACTGCATTGTTTAGGGAATAATGACAAAGAAAAAAGTCTACATTTTTTTTTTCCTGAATATTTTTGATCCTTGATTGGTTGAATCTACTGCTGCAGAAGCCACGGATAAGGAGGGCTGACTGTATTCTAGACACCAGGTGCTGTCTCAGGCGACAGTGGGCTTGGTCCACCTTTTCAATATAAAGAGGCTGGTTCCTGGGCATTTGAAGCCTTTATTTGTAGCTCAGTGAAGTCAATTAGCTTCACATGTCAGGGCTTATTTAGGAACTGGGTTTTCCTTCCTATGTATTGAATCATGGCCAGAAGTCCAGTCTCAGAACACTCCTGCAGGGAGTGCCAAAGTTGATGGAGGGCTCCCCCAAACAGGCTTGAGGAACTTTAGGCAGCTGCTGACCATCCTGGAGTAAACAAGGCCCTTGCTGACAACGGAACTTGAGGGATGACTCAGAAACCAGAGTAACTCATTGCCCAGGCCTGGGAGGTGGGGCTGAGGGTGGACTTCTGCTGAGCAGGCCCTGAGAAGAGAGCCAGGGCTGCATTGGAAGAACAAGGGCCTGCTGCACTTTTGGCCGGATGGCCTCAGGCAGTGCTCACAGGTAGTCACGCAATTCGCGAAGTTATCCGGACCTCACTTTAAAGCAAGCTTAACCTGTTTGGGAGGTAAGAGGATTGAGGATTTCTGTTCTCGTCAGTCAGGCACATTGGGCCCTGAACCTGAGAGCAGAACCATGTCAGTGGGCCAGGAGGGAGATTCTGGCCTGGTATGAACCTGCGTGGGTTCCCCATAGAGGAAGCTCCTTGTAGAAACAGGCCTGGGTTTACAGAGCAGCCCGATTCCCAGGGGAATGAATCCTTCCTGTGGCCCTGGGCAGGGCTTAATGATCCTCTAGGTGGAGGAGAGATGCCTGCCCGCCTGCCCTTGGCAGGAGGTCTGGGACCTGCCCACTACCTTTGGTAGCCATGAAACTAGACCCCGAGGATGTTCCAACTGAAGAATGCAGTCTCCCTGGCTTGCTGTGGTGTGTTTTGTCCTCCTAGTGGGGCCTCACTCCCATGTGTGCCTGCAGACACCCCTGGACAAGGGGCTGGATGGGGTCCCCAGGCAGCAAGCAGGAGCCAGCCTGGACTCTGCCCACCCAGCCCCAGGGCAGGGCTATGTTGAAACTTCCTTCTTCCCTGTCTCTTGAGTCTATCACTATTTCCATATTATCTTCCTGGAACCACTGACTTCCAAGCAGGCACAATCAGCATCTCTAAGAGGGAAATACAACAAGATCTGTTGTTTCCCACCCCAAGTGCAGTGGCAGCCCAGACAGGGCCACCCGGAAGCTGAGAGCAGGCTCTGGCTGGCATCTGGGCCCCGCATGCTGGTTCCCAGCCATGTGGGCAAATGCCCAGATAGGCCATAAGGACAGTGGGTGGTCCTAAGAGCCTTCCTGCTCCCTGCCCTGCTGTGTCCATGCCCCCACCCCCCAAGGGCCTGGTTAGGAGCCACTGAGCCTCTCCCACCATGCGCAAGGTCTTTGCCTGTAGCTAGAAGTGAGGTCCAGTAGTGAAGCACTTGGCTAGACTGAGCCTGAATCCTGCCTCTGCCACATCAGCTGAACAGCCTCTCCTTCTCTGCCTGTCTGTAAGGAATACAGCTACCCAGGTGGTCAGTGAGGACTAAATGAGATAATAATATATTAAAAGCCCCGGGCACCTTGCCTAGCCCACAGTGAGCACTAAGTGTTTATCCGTGTTATATATTCAGCCTTGACTGAGCACCTACTGTGCCAGGGCAGCTTGTGATCTCTGCTCTTGGAGCACCTGCTATCGGGTGGGGGTGGGCTGGGGAGGGACAGTGATGCAGGAACTTGGACCACAACCCAGGTGGGAAGTGCCCTGCAGGGGAAGGCACAGGAGCTGTGGGGCCTTTAGGCAGGGCCTTGAACAGGGAGTGGGGTGTGGAGATGGGGCGGGGATGTCCGAGATGAGTTTGGAAGGCTGCATCATTGGCCAGATGAACACCAAAAGCATCTTGCAGACAGCAGGCAATGCACATGCGCAGAGACTCAGTCGTCAAAACCCATGGAGAGAGGGGTTGGTTTACAGCAGATTCATTCTGTGTGGGTGGAAGAAGATGGGGTTAGGGGTGGGGTGTGGGAGGGCTTCATAGGTCTTTTCTAAGTCTCTACTTCCGGGCTCATACCAGGTTCCTGCCTTCAAGGCACTTTACAGTTGAGTTGGGTGCAGATCTGATCCTCTGTGCCAAGGGGAACAGAACCGGTGAGTGGAGCCAGACAATCTCATGGCATTTTAGAAAGGCCCTTTCGGCTGGAAGGAGGGCTGGGCTGGGCCCCCATCGGGGCTCTCCTGGGTCCATGCAGCAGCCTCCAAGGCAGTGGAAGAAGGAGCAGTGGGTGGAGTCCAGAGATGCAGCAGAGTAGACCAGCTAAGATTTGGAGGGCAGAGGGAGGCCTCATCGGGGGTGCTTCTGCCACCCTGCCCTGTGGAGTCGGCTCACAGTAAATGCTACAGACGTATTTGTCCTTCTTTTGTGTCTGTGAGCTGCATAACCTTGGGCATTTGTCAGGGAACCTAACCCAGGCCGTGTGGTGTGAGCTTGGGATCCCCTCGGCCCTCAGGCAAGCAGGTGTGGCTCCAGGGAAGTGACCCAGGCATGGCATATATGTGCTGAAGAAATGCAGGCTGGAGAGCAGGGGCCCCCGTCCATCTGCCAGGTTTTCCAGAGCAAAACTGAATCAATCACAGGCCTTTTAATCTCGCCACCCAGAGCATGGGGGACACCGCTCAGAAGTACAGGGTTTGGGACCTCTGACGGAGGGCAGCTGTCTGAATATGCGAGGAAGCATGCATGGCGTGCGTCTGGGCTGCCTTGCCAAGATCAAGTTATAAATCCCTTTCCCAAGATCTGGCCAGAATTCTTCCCCCTTCCACATGGCTGATGATTCACAACTTGTATTTTCAGGTGGCTTTTGGGGGTTCTAAAGTTATCTGAATCCTTTGCAAAGTCCTTGAGAAAGGTGAACTTAGCAGTTATGTTAGAAAAGGGGAAACTGAGGCCCAGTGAGTGCAGGTAGGAGCACAGTAGGAATTCTGTATCCTGTTCTGGCATCTACCACTGGAGAGCTCATCCACAGGGTTATCCCCTCAGGGTTGACAGTAGTTCAGCCACAGAAGTTACAGGGCAGGGTTAGTAATACCACCTAAACATCCAGATGTGTTTTGATAGCCTGGGGTAATTAAGGTTGAGGACAAGTGTACCAGATCAAGGAGAGGAACCATCCTATGCCTGCCACGTGTTCAGGTGGCTAGACTTGTTGCATCTGTCAGTTCCACTCTTAGTACATCATTGTGCTGTGAGGTGTCATTAGCCGCCATTTAATTTTTCTTTTGTTTTTAGAGACACTGTCTTGCTCTCACCTAGGCTGATGTACAGTGACATGATCATAGCTCACTGTAATCTCAAACTCCTGTGCTCAAGTGATCCTCCTGTCTTAGCGTCCCAAGAAGCTAGGACTGCAGGCGCACACCACCATGCCTGGCTAATTTTTAATTTTTTGTAAAGATGGGGTCTCGCTATGTTGCTCAGCTGGTCTCAAACGCCTGTCCTCAAGCAGTCCCCCCACCTTGGCCTCCCAAAGCACTGGGATTACAGGCATAAGCCACCGTGCCTGGCCTATTGACCCCATTTTAGAGACACACTGGCTCAGTTGTAACACTTCTCCATGACATTGTAATAACTAATACCTGATTCTAATAAACTGAGATTACATACTAGAATTGAGATGGGTTGAGAGCTGTCTGGGACAAAGATTTTAAGAAAAGCCTCTCAGGAGAAAGAAGTGTGTTTGAGATCTCAGGTTTCCAATCACTGTACACATTTTTAATAGTTTCCAGACGTATAGAGCATTTACTGAGCCCAGGAGAAGCGTAATTAAGGGTAATAGCAGCCAGCTGTGGCTGTTAAGTGAGAACATGAATGGCAAAGCCCACAGCGGAGAGGCTCTTGGATGAGATTCCGCTTTTCCACTGCGGGGGATCGGTCGGCTCCGAACACATGCAGCCCTGCTGTTGGCAGCAAAATGTCACAGCAGGATCCGGCCTGTGTCAGACAAAAGCTCAGAGAACTAAACTGTTCTCTGGCTGGGCAGAAACACTTAACAAATCTGTAGATCTGCAGAGCAGCGTCGGCATCTCCCACCAGTCCTTCTTTTCCCCCTAAGTTTTATACTCTGTGTGTATTAAAACACCCTAAACATCATATAAGAACAGCACTGTCAGCAGCTGCTTATAAAGAAATGCAACACATAAAGTGTGTCCACGCCATCCTAGTTCAGTGTGTTTCTTCTCATATGCTGAATTCATGATCAGGCAAGCCCACTTCCTGATCCAGTGTATTTCAACTTTGGCTCTTGACAGGTTGCTAGGATACTTGAAGTCTCCGAAGAGATGAGGAGGAACATGGGGGTGAGCTCAGGCCTGGAACTCATTACCTTGCCTCACGGACACCAGCTGCGCCTGGACATAATTGAAAGGTGAGCACTGCCATCCTCTGCACTTCCGACCCTCCCAGCTCCTTGCAGGCATCAGAGCAGCAGGTTTTAGAACAGAGAGAGGCGCAGCACCAGCCTAGCCCTGGGGTAACAGCACTTCAGGGTGCATGGCCTACAGCGACTCTTCCCAGAAGCCTGAGCCTGAGAATTCCTGGAGTTGCACACAGAGACAGCACAACTCAGGAACAAAGAATGTGTTCCCGTCCCTGCTCCTGGAGGAGTGGATGGAGAGAACAGATGGCCTGAAGCCAGTGACTCAACTGGCCTGTGTGAGCAGGAGTCACAGATCCTGCAGCCTGGGGCAGAGCTGGGGCCCCAGCACCGTGCAGTCTCCTGGGTCTCCTGCCCAGCAAGCTGCGCCTTTGTCTCCTTGGGGGTTAAGATTGCTTGAGGAATTAGGAGGAGTTTGTGGGAAAGGCTGGGAACAGCAGAGTCTAGACAGTGTTTTCTTTGAGGGGTGAACAAATAGGGTCAGAGGTCAGGGGATGACGGCAGTGGTCCGGGGCCTCCGAGGCATCCCTCCCCTCTTCTTATGAAAAGCCAGGGCCCTGGGTGTCCATTTAAATGGAATGTTTAAGAATTAGAAAGACACCAACAACGAGGTATGTTTTTAAGGAAAGCAGCTCTAGACTAGATATCCATATTACCACAAAGCCGGCCTTTTTGACACATTTTTTAAAATTTGATTTGGGTAAGACTGTTAAGTTTTCTGTCTGTCCAGCCCATGTCCTAGTTGCCATGACTGACTGCCCATGGCTTTCCATGAAGTTCCAGATCACAGTGCTGTCCAGGACAGCTTTCTGTGGTAACAGACGCGTTCTGCACTGGCTATTACTGTAGCCACCAGCCACATGTCACTCTCGGGCACCTGAAATGTGACTGATGTGATTGAAGGATGACTTTTTATAATTAGAATTTACTGTTTCCAGGGTAAAGAGCCACCTCTGGGGGGATGGATGTCGCTGCTTTAGAGTTTCCTCGGCTGTACAGCAGATAAAATGACTCCCATGCTGCTGCTGTTTTGGTCTTGCAGCCGTGGATACATCCCATAGAAAATACCCAGAACGCTGAATTGCAGCCGTGTGGGAGGACGGAGGTGAAGAAGTGGGCCATGCGGACTTTGTTCAGGAATACCCATTGCTTAGGCCTTTGGGGAATTCTAGGTCCCGCTTCTGAATTTTCCTGCTCTTCCTGATGAGACTTTTCTAGGTTCCAGCCTCTCTCTGGGTGTCCCCTTTTTCCCTCCTGCCCCAGGGGCCTGACCTCCCGGCTCCACTAGCTTCCATTCTATCAGCAGAGTGAGCTGTGCCACCACACTTTGCCGTTTCTCCCATGAGACATTTCAGCCTGAAACCCCCCAGGTTCCAAGCCTCATGAACCTGAGCCCTATTTTCTTAGTATCATTCAGTGTGCTGGGACAGGCTGAGGGTGACAGGTTTGGGGCTTCTCTCGGCTGTTTTCTGACTTTCCACTTCATTTCTCTTTTCTCCTGACTGCCTCTTGGCTGGGGTCTTGCTCCTTAGCTTGTTTCTTGTGACCTGTGGGATCTTCTTTTTAGAGCCTGGGGAGTAGTTTTATTAATTACAATGTGTTTATTAAAGGCCAAGGTTATAGAGGTCCTGATGTGTCACATGACATCACCCTCTTGCATTTGAAAATCAAATACAAAACCACCCTTTATTTTTAATTTACCACCTCACCCATTCCAGGCATACTGCTCTGGAAGTGTCCTTCATGTGACATCTGAGTGCCTCCTCTTGCCAACCACAGGAGCTTTTGCTGCAGATTTGCCAGCCTGAGTTGTTTTTCCCATAGTCGGTGTATCCAGGAGGTTTCAGGCAAATGTTGGTTGAGTGAATGGATATAACCATTCAGTTAACCATTGATATAACACTAGAGGGCCATTAAAACATAGGGGGAGAAAACACTGAATAAAGAATCAACTGAATGCAGTATGGGAAGTGAGTTTATAGTTAAAAGCAACATCTAAAATGTTCTGTCAATGTTAACATTTTGCAAATGGATAACAAAACTCTTCCAAAAATGTATCAGATAACAGCTGGGCGCAGTGGCTCATGCCTGTAATCCCAGCACTTTGGGAGGCCAAGGCAGGTGGATCACTTGAGCCCAGGAATTCGAGACCAGCCGGGCAACATGGCAAAACCCCGTTTCTACAAAAAACACAAAAATTAGCTGGGCATGGTGGCATACACCTGTGGTCCCAGCTACTTGGGAGGCTGAGGCAGGAGGATCCTTTGAGCCAGGGAGGTCAAGGCTGCAGTGAGCCATGATCACACCACTGCACTCCAGCCTGGGCAACAGAGCAAAACCCGTCTCAAAAAATAATAATAATAATAAAAATATACTTTAGGTCTATGTTTGGATCCATTAATTGAGAAAGACAAATCAGGAATAGGAGATAAATGGAGAAAAGAGGAAAGAGATGGAGACAAAGAGGCAAAATGGACCAAGATACAGAGGGAGAGACATGTACAGAGACAACTCTAGTAACAACTGCTATTTATTAGGCGCCTGCCAGTGCCAGGCACTTTAATTATTATTATTATTCTTTTTGTTTTGAGATCGTCTCTCTAGTTACTCAGGCTGGAGTGCAGTGGCGCAATCTCTGCTCACTACAACCTCCGCCTCCTGGGTTCAAGCGATTCTCATTCCTCAGCCACTCAAGTAGCTGGGACTACAGGCATGTGCCACCATGCCTGGCTAATTTTTGTATTTTTAGTAGGGATGGGGTTTCGCCCATGTTGCGCAGGCTGGTCTCGAACTCCTGGGCTCAAGCATTCTGCCTGCCTCGGCCTCCCAAAGTGCTGGGATTACAGGCCTGAGACCTGGCTCACTTTAATTATTTTCACACCCATACACAGTCTCTCTTTCTCACAACCCTTGCTCCCATTTTACAGATGAAGAACCTGAGGGGTGCGGCAGTTAGGTACCAGCCCAAGCTTACACTGCAAGTGAGCCCCATACATGCATATATATGCAAACACACTTGGAGGCAGAGCTCATTACCTATTTAACAAACATTAGAGAAATGAGTGATGCTAAGCACTCAATGAATCCCTGCTGCCCTTTGCTCAAGGAGAGCAAGAGACCGACCAACACACCTGGGCACGTAGAGAGCACAGCGTGGAGTAACATCCTAAGCTCTGAACATTCAGGACAGAGTGGCCCTGGAGTTCAAATGCATGCTGTATTTTAGTAACTATAGCTATAAATTGGGGCTTCGCCTCCAGCACTTGGACCACAGCCTGGAGGAAACTGAGGCAATTCTGGTCTAAAGCAGTTAACTCCTGGGTCCTGATTTGCTGCAGACTGACCCCATTCATATTAATCCTGTTGTCATGCGGAGAAAAGATCACCCTGCTTCCTGTTTTGGGTCTCTGAGGTTGACCCATGTAGTTTAGGATGAGAAAAGGGAGGTTTGTTGGGGAAAATGAGATTTCGATTTTATTAGGGTCTGGCCCTAAAGGCACATTCCAGCCCATCAACTATTCAATCTTTATCCTCCTCCCCATTCATTTCCTGGCCTCTGGAGTGGGGCTGGAGAACACCATTCTTACCTCCTCTTTCCTGCCTTTGTTCTGATAGCCATGTTATTGTCCTGGATCAAGCACGTCCTCTTATTTTTCTGTCCCTTCCATCCCCAAGTCCGGGGGCTCAGTGGAGGTGGCCCTGGGCTTCCCTGAGGAGAGATTCTCAGAACGTGTTGGGGGACCTGCTGTCTCCAGGAACCTCTCATGGTACAGGGTACTAGGAGCCACATGCACTTCTGAGCAGCTTTGTCCCAGGAGCTCCCTCTTTGTGCCCCCAGGTCCAGGGTTGAACGTGGCCCTGTCCGGGGACATCTTGCTTTCTGACTGAAAGTGCACCCTCTGTGGCCTACTTTGGCCCTCCACAGTCAGCCTGCTAAGGGGCGTTCTCTCTGTTGAGATTAGCCGTCTAAACTGTGCTGCCGGCACATTTTAGAGCAAAAGCAGCAAATGGCACAAAAACAGCCCTGCTCTTGGCTGATTTGGATTAGTTTTCTCCTAGTCCCATTGGCCCTGAACCTGACCGCTGATCTCCTGGCTTTCAGACACAACACGATGGCCATCGGCATTGCAGTGGACATTCTGGGCTGCACAGGCACTTTGGAGGACCGAGCAGCCACTCTGAGTAAGATCATCCAGGTGGCGGTGGAACTGAAGGATTCCATGGGGGACCTCTATTCCTTCTCAGCTCTCATGAAAGCCCTGGAAATGCCACAGGTAAATTTCCAATTACTTTATGTGTACTTAATGTTCTATAAAGAGATCTGCATGCCATGTTTGGCAAATCAGACTATTTTAGTCAATCTCAAAAGTAAATTGAATCTTAATGAAAGCCGCTTCATTTAGGGGACAGTGTCCTAAGTGTTTGGGGTCTATTTTTTTTTCTTTTTTGAGACAGAATCTCACTCTGCCACCTAGGCTAGCAGTGGCATGATCTCAGCTCACTGCAACCTCCACCTCCCAGGCTTAAGTGATTCTCATGCCTCAGCCTCAAGTAGCTGGGACTATAGGTATGCACCACCACACCCAGCTAATTTTTGTATTTTTAGTAGGGACAGGGTTTCACCAGGTTGGCCTCAAACTCCTGACTTCAAATGATCTGCCTGCCTCGTCCTCCCAAAGTGCTGGAATTACAGGCATGAGCCACTGTGCCTGGACTGGGGTCTATTTTTTTTTTTTTTGGAAACAAAGTCTTGCTCTGTTGTCCAGGCTGCAGTGCAATGGTGTGATCTTGGCTCATTACAACCTCTGTCTCCCGGGTTCAAGCAATTCTCCTGCCTCAGCCTCCTGAGTAGCTGGGATAACAGGCATGGGCCACCACAGCTGGCTAATTTTTGTATTTTTAGTAGAGACGGGGTTTTGCCATGTTGGCCAGGCTGATCTCGAACTCCTGACCTCAGGTGATCCGCCCACCTCGGCCTCCCAAAGTGCTGGGATTACAGGCATGAATCACCACGCCCAGCCTCTGGGGTCTATTTTTTAAGGCAGTAAATAATTGCTGACAGTCCATGCTTTCTCTTTGATGTACAGTAGCAAGTGTCATCCTCATAACAGTAGTGATTCATGGACAACCAATTAGGATGAGACATCTGGCTAAAGTGTGTCATATAAGAAACAGACTGCCTCCATCTGGGTCACCAGGTGTGTGGGCAGTTTAGGATAATCACTGGGAAATGAGACATTTGCAGAGCTTCTGTCAGAGAATCCTTAGAATAGTTTATCTCAGGTCACCTAAAACAGACTATCCTATTAAAAAGTTCAGATTCCTGGTCCATCTGCCACAGAACTCCCTAATTACCATTTCTGAAAGTGGGCATTTGAATTTATCTGCTGGTGCCAGGGATTTTTTAGGATGAGTGTCAAACATGAATATCTGTATCTGAAGTCAAGCAGGCCTCATGGAGGAAAGTCACGCTGCCATCTTTATCGCTGAGGATCAGCACTCCCACTTCTGTTCTCCCAAGCCCTGGGTGCTTGGAGGACTTGAGTATGAGTTTACAGTCCAGCCAGCAAAACCTTCTAGTAACATCAAAACCGCTGGTCACTCGGCTTGGCTGTTTCATAGCCACAGGTTAGCTCTGAAATCCTGCCAGGTGCTCACTGAAATTCCATCATTGCCACTGAGAAACAGCCACGATCTCATGTCCCGCAAGTCAGATCATGGCAGGAATAGAATTTACTTGCATTAAAGCAAGGTCACCTTAAAAATAAAAGGTTGAAAACTTAGTGCCTTCATTGGGAATTTGTGGGGGGTCAATTCTATTTCAGAAGCTTTCAAAATTCTTCAGATAGACTATAAGCAACCCATAAGTTCTGCCAGATTTTCATGATATACTGATTTCTACTATAACGGGGGTTATCATTTTTTCATTCGGGTATTTTAATGTGCATTATGTTTATTTCCTGTCATCTAAAACTGCCTAGAATTTTGACAGCAGAGCCAACAGGCCAGGCTGTGGATAAAGCCTTCTAGCCCAGAGCTTCCCCTGAGACTGGTAAAGGAGATGTTTTGTGGGATCACATGGTTACCATCCATGACATCAAACTCAGCGGTTAGGGACTTGTCCCCAACCACATTACCATGCTTTGTAGGCGGCTCCCTGCCCCCTAACAGTGTCAGCCTTTCCCTTCTGGAGCACATCAGCAGTGACAGGACACAGTCCTCCAGAGCATTCAATGGCCTAGGAGGAAGTGGCATACCCAGGGAAAGCCCAAAAGGAGACTCACATTACTTTGCCTGTCACCATCCAACCCAGCCCTTACACTATAGCTACATGTGCCACCTTCTCTTCTCAGCTTCTAGTATCAAAAGAGTACGCCTAGGAGATGGGCCTAGCCCAGACCCAGAGGCTTCTTTCAGAAAGGCAATGCCTCAGGGAGTGGGTAGGGAGCAGGGGTCTACAGAAGGAACAGCAGCGTGGTGGGCAGCAGGAGGAAGGCAGCCACAGCCTTTTCTTCACAGCACATCTCCTGGTGCTGAGCCTACTCACCTTCCTTTTGGATACAGGAGCTCTTCAAGGCCAAGTAAATGAATCTCAGCTCTACCACATACCAGCTGGGAAGCCTTGGGGAGTTACCTAATCTCTTCTGTTTTCTCATCTGTAAAACAAAGCCAAAATAGCTGTCTTAAAGGGCATTGCGAAGATTAAATGAAATTCTTCAAATATTTGACACAAAGTTGGCTCTTATTCCCGAAATACTAATGCTCTTCCTTGTTTCATGTAGAAAACTTAACACAGCCTTGCCGGTTTTAGGGTATGAGTTGGGGACCATTTATCTTAGGACAGTCAGAGTCAGTGGTATATGCTGCTGCTGACTAAATTGTTCCAAAAGAAAATTGAGGCCCTGAGTTACCGGCAGAAGAAAAGAAATGAGTAGCAGGCATGGTGTCTCATGTCTGTTGTCCCAGCTACTCAGGAGGCGGAGGTGGGAGGATCACTGAGCCTGGGAGGTTGAGGCTACAGTGAGCTGTGATCGCACCACTGCACCCCAGCCTGGGCAACTGAGTGAGACCCTGTCTCAAAGAAGAAAAGTCATAAAACTCTTTAAGAGACGAATTAAACTATAGCTATCCATACAGTGGACTATTATGCAGAAATTTAACAAGGCTGTTCTATATGTACTTGTACTGAATGCTTTTGAGGCAAGGAATAGGTGTGGTTTATGTAGTATATAATATGCATGTATTTATTTTTAAAAGGAGTGTGCGTATAGACAGGAATTTTGGGGAGGTCAATTCCAGTTTTATTTCAAGAGCTTTCAAAATTCTTCAGGTACACTGGAATTTTCTAGGATCAATATTTAAAATAAGCAACTTATCAGTTCTGCCATATTTTCATGATAATGCTGATTTCTATTATAACAAGAGTTATAATTTTTCATTCAGGTGTTTTACTTTGCATCATGTTTATTTCCTCTCATCCAATACTGCCTTGAATTTTGACAGTGGACTGGCCAGCAGGCCAGGCTGTATGTGAAGCACACATGCACAGGCAGTTGAAGAGAGTTGTCATCTCTGGGATGGGCTAACAGCAATGCAGATAGGGCGGATGGGGGATTACTTTTTCTTTCTACCCTTTCAGCCACTTTGACATTTTTACCATATGTATCTATCACCTGTTCCAAAATTTAAGCAAAAGGTAATTTTATTTATTTTTTTTGAGACAGGGTCTCACTCTGTCAGCCAGGCTGGAGTGCAGTGGCATGATCTTGGCTCATTGCAACCTCCGCCTCCCAGGTTCAAGCAATTCTCCCGCCTCAACCTCCCGAGTAGCTGGGATTACAGGCACATGCCACCACGCTCAGCTAATTTTTATATTTGAGTAGAGACAGGGTTTCACCATGTTGGCCAGACTGGCCTTGAACTCCTGACCTCAAGTGATCCACCCGCCTCAGCCTCCCAAAGTGTTGGGATTACAGGCGTGAGCCACCGCGCCCAGCCACAAAAAGGTAATTTGAAAAAGAACCTTTTCCAAAACACTACCTTTCTTCCAGATCACAAGGTTAGAAAAGACGTGGACTGCTCTGCGGCACCAGTACACCCAAAATGCCATTCTCTATGAGAAACAGCTGAAGCCCTTCAGCAAACTCCTGCATGAAGGCAGAGGTGAGCATGTGGGCAGAGCAAGCACGGGGCTACCCCGCTGGGGAGTGGAGTACAAGTACGCAGGGCATGTTATGAGGCCCTGAGTTATCTGCAGCACTGTGGATGGCTCATCAGGGCTTTTATCAGATGACAGCGTTGCTTGTAGAAGGCTGCA
This sequence comes from Nomascus leucogenys, assembly GCF_006542625.1. Taxonomy (NCBI): domain Eukaryota; kingdom Metazoa; phylum Chordata; class Mammalia; order Primates; family Hylobatidae; genus Nomascus; species Nomascus leucogenys. The sequence continues at coordinate 81,129,758 of NC_044392.1, forward strand.
GTTGCTGTAACAAGACAAGGGCTATGAGTCACCTCATTCTGTGCTTAACTTTGGAAAACATCTGATATGGAAAACTCTACTCCTTATTCTTCAGAGTCCACATGTGTTCCCCTAAACAATGTATCAGTCCCACTGCTGATGCCACTTGTGACCTTAATGGAGCGCCAGGCTGTCACTTTTGAAGGAACTGACATGTGGGAAAAAAACGACCAGAGCTGTGAAATCATGCTGAACCATTTGGCAACAGCGCGATTCATGGCCAAGGCTGCGGACAGCTACCGGATGAATGCTGAGAGGATCCTGGCAGGTAAGAGCTGGTTTTTGTAAGCTGTTCTCTAACACTGTACAGTAATTGAAATGAAGGAATGGAAGAGCATGGCTGACTTCACTTAGAAAAAGACCAAAGAGGAAGGATTAAAGAATGGAATTCCATTTCCTGTATGGCTGGTTATTACTTCCTCTTAATTCCAGAATGACTCAAGTGCCTTGTTTCTCCTTTCTTCTTGTGTGTTCTGTTGTTCAATGGTATAGAATAAACAGAGAGAAGGGGTCAAGAAAGAATTGGGGCCGGGCGTGGTGGTTCAAGCCTGTAATCCCAGCACTCTGGGAGGCTGAGGCAGGTGGATCACTTGAAGTCAGGAGTTCAAGACCAGCTTGGCCAACATGATGAAACCCTGTCTCTACTAGAAATACAAAAATTAGCTGGGCATGACAGTGCATGCCTGTGATCCCAGCTACTTAGGAGGCTGAGGCAGGAGAATCACTTGAACCCAGGAGGCGGAGGTTGCAGTGCGCCAAGATTGCACCACTGCACTCCAGCCTGGGCGCTGGGCAACAGAACAAGAATTGGCCAACTTGCCTACCACTTATTAATAGTACCTCTAATAGGTGGGATTAGAAAAGGTGATGTGCCAAGATGAGGAGGTGGAGTTTTATCCAGACCTCATTTATCTGCATTCCTGTTCCTTCCCAGTCACACTGGGAAGTGAGCTCCCCTGCTCTTAGCATCAGACACATCCTGGAAAGTGTGGGGCAGTGTTGCGTAAACGGATCTTTCTTACAAGTGCTGTGGTGACAGAAAGCGGCCTCCTCAGTCAGCACGGCCGGCATTTATCACACATGTGGCATGGGCACGGCACCGTGCTAACTGGATGTCCTGAGGAATTTGAGCAGGTATCTCAGCCTGCAGCGACAAGTGCAGTGTGTACTGTGGGAGCACTTAGGGGAAGGGACTGATTTGGTCAGAGATGCTAGGAAAGAGGAAGCCCCTGGTGACAGCTTCCCAGAAAACACTGCATTGATTGTTAAAGGACAGAAGTAGTTACCAGCAAGCAGGGCTGGGAATTCCACTCAGACGGCACAACCCAAGCAAAGGCACTGAGAGCGCTTGGGGAAAACTGGGATCCACAAGTACTTGGGTTTAGATTTGTGCAAAGTATGACCTAAGGAATGGCCAACTAGGCTACAGAGGGAGGTGCAGCTGGGAAGCCCTTCCACATAGGCCTGTGGCTGAAGAAGAGCCAGTGAAGGGTTTAATTATGGGAGGGTGTCACATGGTCAGATTTCTGTTTTAAAGTAAATTACTCTGGTGTCTGTGTGGAGGAAGGCTGGAGGGCTGAAGGTTTGCTGGCAGAAAGACCATTCAGGAAGGAGGGCTTTGCCAAGGCAGTCATCAGGGATGACTATTTTCCATTACTATATAATTTTTTAAATTCTTCAAGGGCTCACAGTTTGAGTCACAAAGTTAAGAACTATGTGGGGGCAGGAGACTCCATTTATTTAATTCTAAAAGGGAGCTGCCTCAGAACCAGAATGTGGGACTTAGTCGTTTGTACCATCTGCTGTGGGTATAAGCACCACATACGTGTTTCATTTTCCTCCTCAAAAAGTTATCCAGGATTGGCTGTATGTTACTCAAACAATAAAAGCACGCAAGTCAACAGGTATCAGCGTGCCTACTTAGACAAAGCCCATGAATACATTACCATGGATGTTGCATGAGCCAATACACCAAGGTGGGTTTTGAGAAAAGTGTGCCATAAGCTGCTCTACAGCTTTAAATCACTTTAAAGGTCGCTGATGGAATTTTTCAGTCAATCCTAATATAGATTTCATAGCAAGTTCCCTTTGCTGTAAGTGATAGTGAACCCAGGGAAGGCAGAGATCTGCTCACCAGCATAGAGGAGGGGCTCAAAGCATGTTAGCTAAATGAATAGAAGTCACCATCTGGGGGCCAGGCGTGGTGGCTCACACCTGTATTCCCAGCACTTTGGGAGGCTGAGGTAGGCAGATCACCTGAGGTCAGGACTTAGAGGCCAGCCTGGCCAACATGGCAAAACCCCGTCTCTGTTAAAAATACAAAAATTAGCTGGGGAATTTTGAGAGGGAATACTTGAGAGGCTGAGGCAGGAGTATCAAGCGATTCTCCTTGATTGATTCTTAATTTCAGTGAGCCGAGATTGTGCCACTGCACTCCAGCCTGGTCTCAAAACCACAGTGAGATACCATCTCACACCAGTTAGAATGGCCATCATTAAAAAATCAGGAAACAACAGGTGCTGGAGAGGATGTGGAGAAATAGGAACACTTTTACACTGTTGGTGGGACTGTAAACTAGTTCAACCACTGTGGAAGTCAGTGTGGCGATTCCTCAGGGATCTCGAACTAGAAATACCATTTGACCCAGCCATCCCATTACTGGGTATATACCCAAAGGACTATAAATCATGCTGCTATAAAGACACATGCACACGTATGTTTATTGCGGCACTATTCACAAGAGCAAAGAGTTGGAACCAACCCAAATGTCCAACAACGATAGACTGGATTAAGAAAATGTGGCACATATACACCATGGAATACTATGCAGCCATAAAAAATGATGAGTTCGTGTCCTTTGTAGGGACATGGATGAAACTGGAAAACATCATTCTCAGTAAACTATCGCAAGGACAAAAAACCAAACACCGCATGTTCTCACTCATAGGTGGGAATTGAACAATGAGAACTCATGGACACAGGAAGGGGAACATCACACTCCGGGGACTGTTGTGGGGTGGGGGGAGGGGGGAGGGACAGCATTAGGAGATACACCTAATGCTAAATGACGAGTTAATGGGTGCAGGAAATCAACATGGCACATGGATACATATGTAACAAACCTGCACATTGTGCACATGTACCCTAAAACCCTAAAGTATAAAAAAAAAAAAAAAAAAAAAGTCACCATCTGGCCTTTGGTTGGTTATCCACCAAGGATATTCTGGCATCATCAGGAAGAAAATATTCCTGTTGTCCTTTCTACCACCAAGATCCTGTGATCTAGATGGCAGGTATATTTAATGACAGAACAAACTATCCCAGCAGTAATAAAGGGTGAGAACCACATGACTCTTTGGCTAGAGGCTTCTCTCTCTTTAAAAGAGTTGCCTGAACATCTTTGGCCTTAAGCAGACCAGATCCTCTCTTAGATGGAATAGAGTTAAGAAATAGGCCCACACATATGGCTGTCAGTTGATTTTCAACAAAGGTGCCAAAATAATTCACTGGATAAAGTATAATCCTTCTGTAAATGGTGCTGGATCTATTGGATATCCATATGCAAAAAAGTGAATCTCGATCCTTATCTCATACCATACACAATAATCCAAAATGGATCATAGACCCAAAATGTAAGAGCTAAAGTATAACCTTCTGTAAGAAAACATAGGAGAAATTCTTTGTGCCCTTAAGCTAAGTGAGGACTTCTTGGCCGGGCACGGTGGCTCACGCCTGTAATCCCAGCATTTTGGAAGGCTGACGCAGGCGGATCACCTGAGGTCGGGAGTTCAAGACAGCCTGACCAACACGGAGAAACCCTGTCTCTACTAAAAATACAAAATTAGCCGGGCGTGGTGGCGCATGCCTGTAATCCCAGCTACTCGGGAGGCTGACGCGGCAGGAGAATCGCTTGAACCCGGGAGGCGGAGGTTGCGCCACTGCACTTTAGCCTGGGCAACAAAAGCAAAACTCCATCTCAAAAAAAAAAAAAAAAATTCTTAGGACACAAAAAGCATGAACCATAGCAGAAAACATTGAGTACACATATATCTGATAAAGGACTTATATCTAGGCTATACAAAGAACTCTTACAACTCAATGGGAAGATAAAATTTAAATAGACAAAAATTTGAATAGACACTACATCAGAGCAGGCATACAAATGACAACTACATGAAAAGATGTTCAAAGCATTCATCATTAGGGAAATGTAAATTTAAACCAACCACAATGAGATACCACCACACTATCTAGAATGGCTACAATTAAAAAGAATGATAGGCCAGGCACGGTGGCTCATGTCTGTAATCCCAGCACTTTGGGAGGCCGAGGCAGGTGGATCACCTGAGGTCAAAAGTTCAAGACCAGCTTGGCCAACATGGCAAAACCCCGTCTCTACTGAAAATACAAAAAATTAGCTAGGCATGGTAGCACACACCTGTAGTCCCAGCTACTTGGGAGGCTGAGGCAGGAGAATTGCTTGAACCCGAGAGGTGGAGGTTGTGGTGAGCTGGGATCGCGCCACTGCACTCCAGCCTTGGCAACACAGCGAGACTCCTTCTCAAAAAAAAATAAAAAATGATAAAACTAAGAGTTGGCAGCATGTGGAAAAACTGGAGTCTTCATATGTTGCTGGTGTGAATATAAAATGATACAGCCATTGTGGAATAGAGTTTAAAAGTTTCTTTAAAAGTAAACATATACTTACCGTATGACCCAATAATTCCTTTCCTAGAGAAATGAAAACACATGTCCACACAAGATTTGTACACAAATGTTCACAACCACTTACTCATAGCAGCCAGAAACAATCCAAATGTCATCAATTGGTGAATGGATAAGCAAACTATGGCATGTCCATAAAACTGAATATTGATAAGTAAAAATGATTAGCATGCAACATACGGAATAATCTCAAAAACATCATGCTAGGTGAAAGAAGTCACACATTAAAAAGTTCGTAGTGGATGATTCCATTTATCCCAAATTTCTAGAAAAGGCAAAACAGTAGCAACAGAAGTGGTTGACTGAGGTCTGCAGTAGGAACAGGAATTGACTGCAAAGAGGTACTAAGGTGATGGAAGTGTTCTAAGACTGGTGGTGATGGTTTATGTACAAACTTACCATCATAAATCAAGCTCCACAGCGAAAAACAGATGAATCATATGACATGTAAACTATACATCAGTAAAGTTGGTAAAAAGAAGTAACGAACTCCTAGGTACAATGAACCCTCCTTCCCACAGCACTACTTCCCACAGTGGTTTGTACAAACCAATTTCACTCTATTGTTTTTTAATGAGTTTACCTGTTATTTCTTCTCTGAAGGTGCTCAGGTTCTGTAGGGTGGGGCTCTGCTCTCCCTTATATAGAATAGATCCTATATTTTTCTTTGGCGACATTTTTTAAAGTTCTGAGAGAGAGAAGATGTTCATTTTGATTCCACTTTAAGCAAGCTTTCAGTCTTTTTTTTTTTTTTTGAGAGGTAGTCTCACGCCGTCGCCCAGGCTGGAGTGCAGTGGCACAATCTCGCTCACTGCAAGCTCCACCTCCCGGGTTCACACCATTCCCCTGCCTCAGCCTCCCAAGTAGCTGGGACTACAGGTGCCCGCCACCACGCCCGGCTAATTTTTTGTATTTTTTTAGTAGAGACGGGGTTTCACTGTGTTTGCCAGGATGGTCTCAATCTCCTGATCTCATGATCCACCCACCTCGGCCTCCCAAAGTGCTAGGATTACAGGCGTGAGCCACCACGCCCGGCGCTTTCAGTCTATTTTTAACACATCTTAGGCAGAACTGAAGTAACTTTTTGTTTATTGTTTTGTTTTGATTAGGTTTTCAACCAGATGAAGAAATGAATGAAATCTGCAAGACTGAATTTCAAATGCGATTGCTATGGGGCAGCAAAGGCGCACAAGTCAATCAGACAGAGAGATATGAGAAATTCAACCAGATTTTAACTGCCCTCTCACGTAAATTGGAACCTCCTTCTGTAAAGCAGGCAGAGCTTTGATAACTCTCCAGAGAACCTTTAGAATGTCTTTTCAAGTTTCCCCAGCTTCATCTTTGGGAAAGCTTACTATTTGATAAACTAATAATGTACAAATCTGACAATATACAAGCTTTTAGTATCCACAGGATATTAAATGTGTAAATTGCACAGAGCACACTTATTTATGAATTGTCTAAAGTTACTACTGATTTTAAAATGAATAATTTATTATTAAGGTAGCTACTGCTAATGTTGATCAGCAAATTTAAGAGAAGCCCTAGCTATGTTGGCTGGTTGCTTTCTATTATCATGGTATTTGACCATTTTAGTTTTAATTCCATGTCAGATAAGTGTAAATAGAAGAGTTTAAAAGCATGAAACATTTCAGAAGGTATCAGTTATATGATATTCTTTAAACAAATATGAAAAATGTAAATACTTATGAATGAAAATACATCATCTTTTTGTGAAACAGTTGTATCCAGTCTCTTTCATATTAAACAACTCATCTTGGTACAATAATTCTACCCTTAGCCGCCTCAGGCATGCTCTTCCCTAGGCACCGTATCCTGATAGTAAACCAAAATGAATGAAAGTGGTATGAAAAATTTAATATTCCTGGATTAAAAGGCAGAGTGACAGTGACACAAGGTAGAAACAGCTCCACAGGACCTGGGTTCAAACTCAAGCTATGGTACTTGCTAGCAGGTGGAGTTAGTTAGGCCAAGTTTACCTCATTGAATTCCATGTGCAGCACAGCACCCTGTACAAACTGGGCACACAGATGTTATGATGAACATAACATCTCTTCACATATTTCAGAGTAATCAACTGTTTTACCTTTTCCTCTAGAGTTTCCTAGGTTGGCTTTCTAGGTTTCTCATTTTGCAAAGGGGCTACTTTCTTTCTAGTTTAGCAATATCCCTCTCAACTTTCCCTATTGTACAAAATTTGGAATATAAGACTTCTTTAACATATTCTGTTACTCTGCCCCAACTGTCAAACTTTTAATAATCTATTTTTCCTTTGATTTTAAATAATATTAGGACCATACCAACTTTTATATTCATCTTAAACCGGCTGTGAAAATTTCTCCATGATGTTAAATAGCCTTTAAAAATATGATTTATTGGTTACAGAAGTTAGTTACACTGTAACTTAACTATCACCCTATGATGGTTTTTAAAAATGTGCCACATTTTTTAAAAGGTGCCACGTTATTATTTTTTGTTGAAAAAAGCCAAAGCACATTTCTACTTCTGGCAATATGGTGGTTCAGATGTTCTTAGCCCTCTCACCATAACTAAATCCTGAATACATTTTAATAAACATACATACCTTTTAGAGTATGATCAACCTTGATAGAAATCCCCAAGGAACAAACTTCTCTCCCCGCCGCACCTGAAAAAGGTACAGCAAATTTGAATCAACTCCTCATGAGAACTTAGGAGCTGGGGCAGACCTAGAGGCAAAGAGTAACGTCAGCTCAGTGAATGAGTGTCTGTCTTGGGGGAACTTCTTAAAATGCCTCCATTAAGCAGGAATCCTTAAAGGGTCCCTGTTAATGGAATAGAAAACATTCATCATCTGCCAGCAAAGGAAGGTTGCCAGGAAACATGACTGTCTGTCTTCACATACAGCTCCAGGAAGAAAATAATTAAAATGACTATAGTCTTCAGTGAGACTGCAACCACACACCTGTCCTCATACAGGTCTGGAGTAAAAATTACAAAATCCAAAACCAAGAAATTGATTGACAGTGGTCCCAGGTTGGTGGTGTCTACCAGATATAAAAGCTGATTATGAAGCTATAGTAATTAAGGTTTCATCAGAAACTTACTTAACATGACAGAGTGATACTCTTGGTAAGTGGGGGAAAGGATGACTTTAATTCTTGAACAATTGGTTAAGCAAATGAAAGGGGGAAAATGGTCTCTTACCTCTTATACAGAAATAAAATCTGGATGAGTTAAGAACCTACATGTGAAAGGCAAAATCATAATACTTTTAAAAGAAAATATCTTTTACTTTGAATCAAGTAAGAATTTCTTAGACAGAAAAAGCATTGATTATAAAATAATGATTAATCTGCATTAAAATGAATAAATTCCATTCAAAAGACATCATAGACAACCTGAAAAATCAGAGATATTGGCAACACATAAAATGGACAACAGAATACTATGATAGGCAGCCTCCAAGATGGCCCCCAATGTTCTCTGCCTCCTGGTGCTCACACTGTGTTGTCCCTTCCTGCATTATACCAGGCTTTGTCTGTGCAACCAAGCACACAGGGCAGAAATGTTGCATCTGAGATGATAGGTTATGAGAAGACTGCAGCTTCCGTCTTGAGTCTTGGATCACTCACTCTGGGGAAAGCAAGATGCCACCTTGTGAGTATCCCTATGGAGAGGTCCACATGGCAAGGAACTGTAGCCTCTGGCCAACAGCCAGCAAGGAACAGAGGCTTACCAGCAACCACATGGATAATCTTGGAAGTGGACTCTCCAGCCCCAGTCAAAGCCTTGAGGTGACTACAACCTCAGCCAGCAGTTGGACTGCTACCTCATGAGAAACCCTGAGCCAAAATCAGCAAGCTATGTTACACAGTAAGAGATAACTAACACAATTAGCATCCTGAATACGCAAAGAGCTTCCATGAATAAATATAAAAAGACAATTGACCAAAAAAAAAAAGAGGATGAAGATAAAACAGCGTTTTTACAAGAAGGGGAAACATAGTAAACACGAAGATGCACAACATCAATCATCAGGGCAACACAATTTAAGCCTACAATGAAATGCTCTTTTATATCCTTTAACTGACAAAAATTGAAGTCTGACTCCTAAGTGCTGGCCAGGATATGGAACATGAATAACCCTTATACAATGCTTGTAGGAGTATAAAAATATTACAATAACTTTGGGAGGAAAATGTGGCATTATATTTTAAAAATGAAAATTAAGGAAATCCTAGCCAGAGCAGTCAGGCAAGAGAAAGAAAGAAAAGGCACCCAAGTGGGAAAAAGGGAAGTCATATTTTCTCTGTGCTGATATGATTCTATACCTAGAAAACCCTAAAGATTCCACCAAAAGACTCCCAGACCTCATAAATGACTTAAGCAAAGTCTCAGGATGCAAAATCAATGTACAACAATCAGAAGCATTTCTACATACCAATAACATTCAAGCTGAGAACCAAATCCAGAATATAATCTCATTTACAATAGTCACCAAAAAAAAAAACCAGAACAAAACTAGGACTGCTGAAACACTGCTGAAAAATCATAGATGACACAAACAAATGGAAAATCAATCAGTGTTCACGGGTTGGAAGAATCAATATCATTAAAATGTCCATGTTGCCCAAAGCAATATATAGATTCAACACTATTCCTATCAAATTACCAATGTCACTTTTCACAAAACTAGAAAAAATTATTCTAAAATTCTTATGGAACGAAAAAAGAGTTGGAATAGCTAAGGCAATCCTAAGCAAAAAGAATAAAGTGGAAGGTATCACATTGCCTGACTTCAAACTATACTACAAGGCTACAGTAACCAAACCAGCATGGTACTGGTACAAAAATTGATACAATAGACCAATGGAACAGAGTAGGGACTCCTGAAATAAAGCTGCTGCACACCTACAACCAACTGATCTTCAACAAAGTCAACAAAATAAATAATAGGGAAAGGATACCCTATTCAATAAATGGTGCTGGGAAAACTAACCATATGCAGAAGAATGAAGTTGGACCCCTACTTCTCACAATATACAAAAATTAAGATGAACTAAAGACTTAACTGAAAGACCTCAAACTATAAAAAGCCTAGAAGAAAACCTAGAAAATACTCTTCTAGATATTGGCATAAGCAAAGAACTTGTGACTAAGTCCTCTAAAGCAAATGCAACAAGAACAAAAGTTGACAACTAAGACCCAACTAAACCAAAGAGCTTCTGCATAGCAAAAGAAACTAGCAACAGATTAAATGGACAACCTACAGAATGGGAGCAAATATTTGCACACTACACACCTGACCAAGGACTAATATCCAGAATCTATAAGGAACTTAAATCGGCAAGAAAATAACTACATTAAAAAGTGGGCAATGGACATGAACAGACACTTCTCAGAAGACATACTAGCAGCCAACAAACATGAAAAAATTCTATCATTAGTCATCAGAGAGATGCAAATCAAAACCACAAAATCAGCTCACACCAGTCAGAACGGCTGTTGAAAAGTGAAAAAAAAAAAAAACAAAAACAGATGTTGGCAAGGTTGTGAAGGGAATGCTTATACACTGTTGGTGGGAATGCAAATTAGTTCAGCCCCTGTGGAAAGCAGTTTGGAGATTTCTCAAAGAACTGAAACTAAAATTACACCACTTGACCCAGCAATTGCATTACTGGGTACATACCCAAAGGAAAAGAAATCATTCTACCAAAAAGACATCTGCACTCGTGTATTTGTCACAGCACTATTCACAACAGCAAAGACATAGAATCAACCCAGGTGCCCATTAATGGTTGACTGGATAAAGAAAATGTGGTAGCTAGGCATGGCGGCTCACGCCTGTAATCCCAGCACTTTGGGAGGCCAAGGCAGGTGGCCTGAGGTCAAGAGATCGAAACCAGCCTGGCCAACATGGTGAAACCCTGTCTCTACTAAAAATACAAAAATTAGCCAGGTGTGATGGCGGGCACCTGTAATCCCAGCTACTCAGGAGGTGGAGGCAGGAGAATCACTTGAACCCAGGAGGCGGAAGTTGCAATGAGCAGAGATCACGCCATTGCACTACAGCCTGGGCGGCAAGAGCAAAACTCCATCTCAAAAAGAAAAAAAGAAAAGAAAATGTGGTACATACACACCATGGCACACTACACAACCATGGAAAAGAATGAAATCATACTCTTTGCAGTAACATGGATGCAGCTGGAGGCCATTGCCCTAAGCAAATTAATGCAGAAACAGAAAACCAAATACTACTGCATGTCCTCACTTATAAGTGGGAGCAAAACATTGGGTAAACACGTACATAAAGATGGAAACAACAGACACTGGGGATCCCAAAAGCGGGGAGTGAGAGAGGGGAGAAAGGCTTGAAAAAATACCTATTGGTTACTATGTTCACTACTTGGGCAAAAGGATCATTAGAAGTCCAAAGCTCAGCAGCACACAATATATCCACGTAATAAGCCTGAACACGTGCCCCTTGAATCTAAAATTGTAATGAAAACTATAACCATAACCTAGCAATTCTACTCCTCAGTACAATTTTAGAGAAACTCTGAAATCAGTAAACATGTACATACACATCAGCAGCATATTTTTAGTAGCAAAACTAATAGCCCAAATGTCCATCAACAAGAGGATGGATAATTTGTGTATACTTTTATAATGGAATACTATACACAATAAAATTATGCATAAACAAGGATAAATCTTAGAAATGATGTTGAGTGAAAAAGCCAAGTCTCAAGATACAATGGAATATTTAAAATATTTGATAAGTGGGATATTACTAAATTCATAAATATATAAATCAGTGTACAAATCAACAATTCATTTTATTCTTTAAACTACATAAAACTTTATCAAGTGATATAAGTAGCACAAACCATTTATAAATCACTAATAATTTTCAAGTTGTTTGTTTAAACAGATGGGTTGGTATAATCTTTTGCTTGATATGGCTGTCACCAGGGAAATTATGCCCCTGTGATTTGACACAAGGAACTGCAAACTCTTCCAGTGACTTCCCCCATTCAACTGACCACTGTCATTAGTTTACTAACCACTGTCTGGCACCTGAAGAGAGGGAACAGGCAATGGATCGCCATCTCACCTCCTACTCTCATCAGACAGCACAGCACCATCTGGGTGCTGGCTATATGCCAAGAGCCACTGGCAGGAGCTCTCAGCCATAGACGAGAATGGAGAAAAGGGAGAAAGAGGGAGTAAGATGGTTGGGGATTGCTCATCTTGGTTTGCCAGAATTGGAAGCTTGTAGTTTTTGTCTGTCTCACTCCACAGTCAGACAGTGCTTCCACTGCGCCCACCTGGTAATATTCTATTTGTTAAACTGGGTGATATATTTATCTTATAATGGTTCATAACATACATATACATATTATCCACAAGAAACTCCTCAGGGTGGAGATTCTAGGTTTACCAAATCAGGTCGTCAAATGCTCCCATATCCCTAATAGTGCTGTCACAACTCACAGAAAACAAGTAAGAAATCTTGTCAAACTGAAATTGTGTTGAAAGCAAGACACTAATTGTGTCTTCGAATTCCCCCCATTTGTATCAAAAGAAAGAAATGAGGCTATTTTGACATGGCTTATTCTTAGGAACCTCAGTGAGTTGCCCAATACACTGTCCCCTAAAAGCTAACATTATCTAATACTTTCAAAGGTTGTTGTCCAACTTCTCAGAATTTACTCTTCAAAATGTTTGCCAATTCCCCAACCTTATGTTTTCTGTAGTTTCCCTAGTTCCTGACAGTGACTATACTCAGGAATACATGAGCTCACTGAAATAGGTTCATTGTTTCTTAAGCATTTTTTTTTTTTTTTTACCTAAGCTAATACAAGTTGAGTATCCCAAATTCAAAACTCCAAAATCTGAAACTTTTTGAGCAATGACATGATGCTCAAAGGAAATGCTGACTGGAGAATTTTGGATTTGGGGATTAAGGATGCTCAACTGTTAAGTATGTAATGCAAATATTAAAAAAAAAATCGGAAACATTTCTGGTCCCCAGCATTTCAGATAAGGAATACTTAACCTGTACGTTCTTCAAAATAAAATCCTTTTCAATGAAACTAGAGAGACTTTTCATTTGTTATTGTTATAAGGACGTTATCTTCCCCTCGAAAATAGGAAGTGATTTCACTGATCTTAGTTTTGATAATAAAAGCCTTTTTCATTGTTTTGAGCTCCCCACCCCAAACCTCTGTCCATCTGAAGCTTTAACAATTGACACTATTTTCCTGCTATTTTCATTGTTTTGTGTTCCTACTTCCAAACTTAGCATTGATCTCTAAATTTTCATCTCAACAATGATAACCTCTCATTGTTCAGCATTGACCCTGAATTTTATTCCCTTTTCTGAGTTTCTAAAAGTTTGCAGTCATAGTTTCACATTTGCATTTTTTAAAAGGTGAATCTTCTGAAATTAGACTTCCTGAAGTTACAGATAATGTGTCACTAATTATGGCAAATGTTCTTTCCATGCTTTGAAATGCCAGGAAGACTTGGGTGTTGTAACTGATTAGGAATCAAGCTGGAGCACAGGAAATGCTGTCCAGCGTGTAGTGGCTAGATTGGGCTATGAGGTACAGGGACAGTTCTTATGGTTGCAGTGGATAGATGGTGTAAAAGGAAAGTCTATGCAACACAGCTACTGGAGAAGAAAGATAAATCCAAATTATTGCATGCAATTTAAATTCACTCTAAAGAGACAGCAAACTTTTTCCTTTAGGAAAGCTTAGAGAAACCAAAATTAGAATAAAATTTCCAAAACTGCTTTGCAAAAAAAAAAAAAAACTTGTCCCACTTATGGAATTTGTCATCTACTCTGTATTATCTGAGACTTGGCACATTCAAGAACAAAATCATCACATCTCTGATTCACATAGCAGTGAAAGATCACACACTAAACACCTTAACAGGCCATGAAAAGACTGTTTTATTCCATGAAAATATTCTCAACAGAGAACACCATCTTAAAATGAAGGATTTACCATTAAGAAATCAACATGTGCACAAAAAGAGTAAAAATTACCAAAAAATTAAAGATTTTTTGGGACAATTCACATGTTCAAAATTTAAGAATGATTTCAACTGTGCAAGTACAAATGTCTTTCCTATTATAATAACCCATATACAGGTTGCACTATTCCACGTCAAGGAACTTGCCTCCTACGGAAGCAAATCCTGCTTTTAGAAAAACAAACAGTAGCTTGAAAAGAACAGTTAGTCCTTACAAGAAAGTCTTAAACTTTGCCCTCTGTGGCTGTTAGCCAAAAAACCATAAGCACTTCAGGCTTTGTACAGAAGACAAACACAGCCAGATCACATTTCCTCCTCATTGCTAACCTTTAAAATAAAAATAGCACTAGATTTTAAAACTACTTCATGTAGTCTGTCAGTACTGAATAATGTCACATTATATAAATAACCCTGTAACGAGATTCAATATCTAAACTTTATAGTTTACTAGCCGCAAAGGTAATACACTATATGTCAGCTGTGTAACAGTGGTGACTTGATCTTATGAAGGCAGTAACTTTCACAAAATTGTCATTCAGCTTTAGTATAACGGGTAGTATGATTCAAATAACACTGGGAAAAAGTTATTAAAGCAGTCACACAGCTTCTAAAATATTGCTTAAAATTCAATAATACACAAACCATTTCACGTTCTTTCTCCCCTCAAAACAGTAAAGAACCAAATTAATGAAGATTCAGTGGTACAAATAACCCCCCACCTGCCCCATCTCCCTATTACAACACCACTAAGAAATTAGTTAAGATACAAGTCATTAACAGAATCACAAATGCGAGGCAGGACACCATGAGCAACGGGAGCACTAACAACGATCGTATTTACAAGTATAAACATACAGAAATTCCATTTTACAAGTAAAAGTGCACATAGATCATTACAAAGTTTCACTAAATTTTATCAGGTTCAAACAAAAGCATCATGTGGAAACAGACTATCATTGTAATTATCAAACATGATCATCATAACCCAAAATAAAAAGACAATTGGGGGAGGTCCATAAAACTTCTCATAAAAACACTGAGGAAATTAAAATGGACTTGGACATGTCTTTAGTTTGATGCATAAATTTGAAGATGCACCACTGTATATGGTAGAGCTCTAACAGCCACCTACCGAGGCTACGTCGGCAGCTGCAGCGGTGCTGCAGAGTTAAAGGAGGTTGCACTGAGCTGACACATAAAGCCCTTTGTGGGATACTGGAGTGGTAGTGTTGGCAATCAACAGATTTAGGCACTCTAGTTTAAGGCAGCATTTGAATGGCAGCAGCTGACTTTTGACAATAGTCCTTTGTCTTGAGGTGGTGAGTATCTTCTGTGTTTATTATGCCAGGATTTCAGTGCTGACTATAGATTCTTCCCAGACTGAGGTGCTGAAGATGTATCACGTTTCAAAGAGTTCTTTCAACTGGGCTGTAGGCTACAGCAGAGATGTTTTCTTTTTCTTATCATAAATACTTCAGGTTCACAGGCTACTTCTTCGTAATGCCAAAACTGGAATGTTTGCAGTGGGGAAGTTATAGCAGTGTGCACAAATACTAGGATGGAAACATTAGTGCTGGAGATGTTTGACAAAGTGATGTGCACTACAAATGTAAAACAAAACAAAGGCTTTGACAAGAACAAGGGAATCTAAAGACATGCCTGAAAAATCTAGCTCAATCACTCTAGACATGCAACAGGATGTTAAGCAAGCACAGAGGTGGCGCAGGCAGACACTGACAGATGGCAAGGATCTGACAGATAGTCGGTCTAAAAGCCAATTAAAACAGAGCTGGGAGGGAGACAATCCTGTTGGGACAGCTAATGTAAGACACATTTTTTGACAGCTCTGCATTCTTTGTTGATTAGACAGCAATAAAATAAATAGAAAAATGGTACACTATTGTTGGCTTTTTCTTTTGTGGGAATAACTGTGAACTAGGAACTTAAGGGTTGGTATTATGATTTTTAAAAACAATGTATGGAAATGCTAATGAAGTTAGTAAAAAAAATAATCATGTCTGCATGCACTCATGCAACTTGCTTCTCTCACTCTCTTTGAGCCTGACAACTCTAATACCCTCCCCCAAAAGCAGCTGCATGTAACCTCCTTCAACATCTTGCCCATTTCCTCAGAAACCCTCTTCAGGAACCTGCAGTCCAGGAGGAAAAAGAAAAGAACAATTACTGAAGACCTTTGGTAAAACCAAAAGGGGTGCTCAGTTTAAAGTGCCTGTCCCAAATGTCTCTAATCATTTTATAGTCAGCTACTGAAAACACCAGGAAAATTTAAAACATGGGCAAAATTAAAAACCAATCTTACTGCTTCTTCACACTTTACTTCCCCACACCACTGACTCAGGGTGTGATCACACAACCAGCACTGCACAATCCTTGACTGCACAGTGTTTCCAACAATGCTTGCTGAAACTAATTGGAAAAATTTATCTATCCTAATAACTAATGATTCAGCGGAAATAACAAAATGCCCTAAATGGTGGTATACATATCTTCCTCTAATCCAGACAGTCAAAAAGTTTCTCCTTTAAAAATTAAAATTTGTCAACACTTCCCCTCCATTCAAGGTTTCCTCTATCTTCAAATGTGTATTTTTCTATGTATGTGTATTTTCCTATGTGTAACTGCTAAATGCTAAATAATCACTAAAGTGGTATTTCCCAAAAGATATTTTCAAGATGAAACATACAAGTATGAGATTGGTTTGGAAGGAAGCTTGTAAATTATTGAAAATTACCAGTTAACCTCAAAATATTTTGAGGTCTCCAACAAAATCTGTTTTATTTACCTAACAGCTAGACCAGGAGATTTATTTTGAAACTCTCTTTAAATCTATTTAAATAGATTATGTGCTACGTGCTTATTTTCTTCCTTTAGGAAACCAAAGTTAAGAAAAGGGAAGAAAATGAAAATAATGTTATTATTTCACCAAATTATCCAACTACTATTTTTCTTCCTGGAAACTGTAGCTACAAATTCAAACTTCTAGAAGAAACCACTCTTTGGGGAGTCGGCTTTCCATAGCATTTCAGAGCAGTTTCACTTATTCAAATTCACTAGAGTCACTGTGTTTTCTGAAGTAAAGGAGGCAGACAGCATTACTATCCATGAATTCCTGCCCAATCAATCAAATTCTATTTGTAAGGCAGAAAAACACAAATCCTTCACACAGACTTAAGCAGGACATAAAGCAAAAGGCATCAATTAAGCTTCACACCAACGTTACTCAAACAGTAAAGTGCCACAAAATGTTTCTTGTGGTAATATTCACAAGATCAAGCCTACGCTCAGCTCACATAGTGAACAATTAATCTTGGATGCCCTTTAAGTTTCCTTATTTTTTTCAACCTGTTGAATGTGTTTTCATTTTATGTTACTCTTCCTATGTCACACATGGCACAAAGGTGCCTGGTTAGTTTAGATATAAGTTACTGCACCTTTACTGTTTTTCTCTAGAGTTACATCTATGTATGACGTGGGAACGTAGCCTTCTTCACCGTTCTGTCTCCGAGCTCTTGTCCATCCGTCACCTTTGTCCTCTTCTATAATGTAGAGAACTTCACCTTCTTTCATTGCTAGAGTACCTTCATTATGTCCTAGATGAGAGTTTTCACAAGCATAATTTAAGCATTGTGATAATTTTTTTTTAAGTTACAAATACAACGCACAAAATACAATGAAACCCTACTAGATTTCAATGTACCTGAAACTACTGACTCTCATTAACAACATCTCTATTGTGCTTTGTGGCTTACCCAGCACTTTGATATACATTCTCTCATTTGAGCTGCATAAGAAGCTTGCAGGGCTGGATAACATCGCCCCCATGTAACAGATGAAGTTAACTGAGTCATAGTGACATTACATGATTTGACAGGGTATTCTAATTCCTATGTCACTATTCTAACTCTTTTCCCAAATTTTAGTAGTCTTACTATCTAAAAAAGTTCAGCAGGTATGGATTAGGAAAACAGTAACTAGATGGCGAAAGAGTGGGAAGAAAGAAGGAAAAAACAGAGTTTGAAGGGAGAACAGAGAAAAATACGGGTTTGACTCTAGAGATGGTAGAAACAGAATAGCCATACACAACTCTTTTATTCTCTATCCCCAACCACCCCCAACCTGCTTAGCGTAACAATTTTCACAACTGAATCTTCATTTAACATGTGCCAAATTACTTCCCTACTCTCTAGATTATATTATAGCAAGTTTGTTTTGTTTTGTTTTAGAGATAGGGTCTTACTGCCCAGGCTGGATTCGAACTCCTGGGCTCAAGCAATCCTCTCACTGCAGCCTCCCAAGTGTCTGGGACTATAGGCACACATCACTGCACTTGGCTGCAAGGTCTTAAATTTAATATATTTTCTAATAAGAAGTTACTAGAGACTTTGCTCAATTTTAAACCAACACGAAGCGGGGAGAAAGACCTTAAATCAAGCACCATTTTACAAGAGCTTATTTATGAAAGTGTTACTCAGTTCTCCTGTTAGTTGAGGGAAAGTATTTTTCAGAGTCCAGGATAAAGAGGAACTAAAAATCTGCAGGAGAAGGCCTCAGTGCCTTACTTCCCTTCCAGAGTTTGTTCTTCAACTTTCATAGGGTAAGAGATAGCATAGTCAGTAGCTACTACATTCTCTCCCACTTTCATCTAAACGGGTGGCCTACGGACTCAGCATATGATGATGGCATTCAGCTAGCTATGCCTTGTACCTGTCTCTTAATGTTAGTAAGCTACAAGGAAGAACATGGAGTGGCGTCCACCACCATCCCGCCTCCTGGGCTGGGCTTCATGTTCAAGCTGCCTCAACTTTGTTTAGGACATGTACACAGTAAGAACTCTGGTAAAAATTCTGTATTGACCAAAATTGATAATTAATTAATAATCTGTATTAGGATGCTAGTAACGTGGGTAATTTCCTTTTAATTCCATGTATGGAAGAAAAATGTCTACATTTGTAATACAGTTATAACAAAGTATGCACACTAAAGAAATGGGATAATTTTCTGACAGCGTATATTACTTAAATAAGGATACTACAGTAAGTGACTTGATGTACTTTTAAAAAAACAATTTTATCAAATACAATATTATTAAGAAAATCATACCATCAAAAGGGTAGATAGCTTTGCAGTGTCCAATAGCAGGCAAGGGATCATCATCCTCAAATTCATCATCAAACTCATTGTGGTGACCATGCTGTTGGGGTGGCCCACGGACTTCCTGGTTTGCATCATCAGTGTAACTTCCCTCAGGACTATAAAACAAAAAATAATCTCCGATCAAGTATTATAAACATGAGAATTCTATATATTATTTATAAATTGATCACCTCAGGATCAATTCCAAAAATTAAATATTAATGACACAGTTTCCACTTAAGCCCTATTTTTTTCAAACGTCAAGTATACAAATTACTTCTAGTACAAAATGCTGCTTTGCTGAATTTCCTGAAATAAAAAAAAATTACAAGATTACAATATTCTAGGCACAAAGTATTATTCAGTAAATACATCTCACTATCACTGGGTCTAGAGATAAAACAGAAGAACGTTCTAGACACTTGTCTTCCATCATCCCAAATTTATCATCCTAAAATTCCTTAGGGGACTCATGCAGACCCATGTTTAGTTCACATGCTTCAGGTGGAATTGTTTCTATTCTGGATCTGGAGTGGCCCATCAGAGCAAGCATCTATATAACCAGTTCACAAGAAGTCCTGTAACCTAATCAGACGTAAGAAATGCACAGAAACTTTTGCTTAGGACTCTTGGAAGAGAACTCACTCTGTCCCTTTTCTACTGGACTCGAACCTGCAGGAATACTCGCCTAGAGCTTTGGAGCCTTAAAAGGAAGCCAACACAGTAGAAAGCACAGCTGTGAGGTGGAGAGAAACTGAGTCCTAGGGATAACATCTGAGCTCCTAGATCAAGCTCTCCCTAAAGTCAGCCAATGAAGTCCATTTTTAGTTTAAGCCAGCATGGGTAAAGTATTCATTCTGTCACTGAAAATTAAAAGATTCTCAACTAAAATAAAAAGTAAAGTAAATTTCCAACTAATCATGGTAACAGGGAAGTTGGTAACTTAAAAAAATCCAAAAAAGCAGGTAATACAAACACAATTTATTTTTCTTAAAATTTTTTAAATCAGAGAAAAATGTTAATAATTTTGCTGAAGAATCAAATGACTGAATTAGATTTAATAATGGAAAATTTTACAGAATTAGATTTTAACAGTACTTTCAGTAAGCCTGGAAGCCAGAGAAATAACACATGCCAAAGAAGTTAGATCCTTTTAAACTGATTTTTACCTAATAACAAAAAACAGTAATTTGTGGGTATCTCTTGACAGATTAAAGATACGTACTCTTTCAAGAAGTGATACTACTATTACCACTATTTACTACTAGGTGCTGTATGTACATTATTTACTTTTTTAACTAACAAACCTAACGGGTGGATATTTTAACCTCCATTTTATATTTCAGGAAATTGAGACTCAGGGAGCATTAAAAATGAACTAGCTCAGATTACACTGTAATTAAGTAGAAAACTAAGAGTTGTTACTAGGCCTCTCACATTCTTCTCTAAGGTGAATCCTAATTTGTGGACTTTTAGTCTGGAAAAAAAGATGTAATACATCAAGAAAGAAATGTCACAAGTGGTACAGAAACTTAGCAAAGTGTCTTTTGGAAGCTCTGGTCCAAATTAACAATACATATATTTTTTTTCTTCACAAAACTCTGAGCTATTTGACAGTAAAATTTTTCTTTGGCATAAGCGACCCTAATTCCACTTGAACCTTAGGAAACCTTCCCATGCCTGAGGAGCCTATGCCCTCAGACTGTAGCTTCAAGAATTTTCTATGTTCCTAGCTCTGTGTATGGATGCATAACAAACTAGGATTGAATAGCAAGATGAACTTTCCTACTTCACCTGTAATTATCACTAAAGAAAATTACTTAGGTTCAAAAGACTGAGGTTATTAAAAGCTGACCTTATTAAATTTGGAAGAAAAAAATGAATTGTATAAAGTTTAGGACAAAAGGGTGAGAAAACTTTGGGGAGAAGAAATACAAATAAAATACAAAAAATGACCTTTCTCTTCCCTGTGTTACAAGATGATTTATGTCACTGCTATGTCTTCTGTCTCCTCTCCCACCTGTTTTGCCTTCAACTTCAGAGAGCCAAGCCTTAGGAAAAAAAATAAGCAAACAACTGAGCTCAATAAATATGTTTAAAAGCTCATAAGATATTCTTCTACATTTAAAATGTGTTTAAGTTTTTATAATTATGTAATTCTTAGAGATGTGAAACCTTTATTCCAAATTGGTCAAATGATCAACTTTATAGCTGATTCAAAAAAATAGTATAAATGTTTAATCTTATATAAAGGTCTAAATAAAAAACTTCAATGAGATTAAATAACACACATCACAATAATACTTTCAGATCATAAGCCCTAACATTAAATATAAACATTTGAAGATAATTCTAACAAAAACCAATCTATCATAATGAAGTTTATAAAAATAATTTATCTTGACAAGTGCTGAATAACAAATCTACCTCATTCTTATGGATTTCCATTCGTAGGCGGTCAATGTTATTCATGGTCTCTGCTAATTTAGGCTGCAAACTCCCTGGATCCCCCATTTGTGGATTCTTCTCATATACATCTTTCATTTTGTTGAGTGCATCTCTAAAAAAGAGAAGGAAACCACAGAATTAAATATTAACTCCATATGCTTCCAGATAAAAGAGTTTTATTTGACTCTGGGGACTCGTACGCAGCTTAATCTTAAGTAGGGTCATATCTTTTTAAGTTTGTCTAACATGACCTGATTAAAGATAATTTGCATAAAGGTGGTAACATATAGAGTTAGTAATTTATGAAGACAATCAGAATACCAAAAGAGAAGAGTTCATTTCTTACTTCCTGCTTTCTAAACAAGGAATTTTATTTATATGTACATATACACACACACACAAAATCAAGGGCTGGAAGAATATTCTTCAGCTCATCATGTCCCAAATCAAACTCATTATATTCCAACTCAGCCACACGATTCCACAGTGTTCCTTAGCTCATACATCATCATTGTCCTCCCACTCACCTCTGCTAGAAATAGGAATGGCAGCTTTAACTTGCCCCCACCCAAAGTCAGTCATTTGCCAATTCCTCTCAACCTACCTCCTATTCTCTAATCATATTACAATCGGTTATGCCTCAATTAGCTGTCCTTGACTCTAACATCTGACACTATTGACTAACACTCCTTAATACTCTTTTCCTTCATGACTTCCTATAGGTTACATTTTCTTTTTCCTCCTCCTCACCTCTGCTTTCTCAGAATCTCCCTCACTGCCTTCTTTCTCCTTCTTTGTTCAACCTTTAAATGTGTATTACATAAAATGACAAAGGTTTCTTCTCGTCTCTTCCTACAGTCTTGTTGGAGGATGATCTCTTAATTGTTTTAATATCACCCATATTCAGATGATTTTCAAATGCGTATCTCCAGACCTCTTTCTCTCCTGAATTCCAGATTCATATTTTTAAACCCAACTGGACACTTCTAATAGGGATTTTTCACATTTCAAAAATCAACATAAACAAAATCTTCATCTTTGCCCTAAACTTTTTTCTTATTGTTGCAATTAAATCTATAGCTACAAACCTTCTTTTTTTATTTTTTTAAGCTTCCTCCATGTTTTCTCTTCTCCAGCATCCAATCAGGTGAAAGTACAACCTACTTTGGCTTTGAAATGATTCTTTTATCTATTCCTCCTTTCTATTCCCATGGCCATGCCTTAATTTAGGCCCTCAGCATCTCTCACCTGGATTGTTAAGTCTTCTACCTCCAATCTCTTTCCTATACTATTTACTCTTCATACAGTTTTCAATTATCTTTTATCACACAGAGCTAATAGTGTTACCCCTTCTCTCAATAACTGGGGACTGTGATACCTACAGAACTCCACAGAAAAGCATTCAGAATTTTTCACAAGTCCCACACTTCTTCATCCTCAACTTCTATTATTATGCTCCACAAAATTTTTAACCAAGTGTCTCTGGATTAGCACTAATTCCAGTCCATAGCAAGAACATTCACATTTCTGTGCCTTTATTCTTGTTTTGGACATGGAGATATCTGAGAAAAATTTGAGTCACCAGAGGTACATTCAAGTTCTAAGCTGAGGTCAAACCAGTGACACTCTGGCCTTCTTGCTTGTATTCTCATATTCTGGACATGTATCCTTTTTGCAATGTACTCATTTAGTGCAATGTTTCTCATATTTTTATGCTTTTTGTTGATATTGGTGTTTAAAATAGCCCCTAAGCATGGCAATGAAGTGCTGTCTAGTGTTTTGAAGCACAAGAAGGCTGTAATATTTATTACCTTACAGAGAAAATACATATCTTAGATAAGCTTTGTTCAAGCATGAGTTACAGTGCTATTAGAAAAAAATCAAAGTTAATAAATCAACATCATATATGAAATAAGGTGTTTTCACACAGAAAACAAATAAAAAAAAGGTTATGTGCCAATCAGCTGACGGAAACATTGTGACCAGTGGCTACCTAGAACCTAACCCTGTATCTCCCTAAGAGCAATGTTTCAGTATTCCATAACTCAGTGTTCACAGTGACTTTACAGAACACAGCTACTGTGAATGAGAATCAAAGGTATTGCAATATTTCATTATGATTACATGCCACATCACACCTGATACACTAATTCTTAACATGAAAACTTCAATCTCTCATGCTACAATTTAAGCCCCAATTTTATCCTCAGTGAAGATACAGCAAGTCACCAATTCATTGTAATAACACTTTAATGATCTTAAATAATTCTTCTATGTCTATTTTAAAAAAATTCAACTAGAGGGAACTTCTTGTAAAAATGAAATAAAAAAGTAAACCTATGTGTGAACAAATATGAAGCCATCAGTAATCAAGCACTGTTTGCCAAATGTTTTGCTACAAACAAAATAGCCTCAGGTTGCTAATAAAATCAATTTATATATAAAAGCAAAATGAAAATGTATCAAAGTATAAGAGGTAGTTAGTGCTGCCGGGCGCGGTGGCTCACGCTTGTAATACCAGCACTTTGGGAGGCCAAGGCGGGCGGATCACGAGGTCAGGAGATCGAGACCACGGTGAAACCCCGTATCTACTAAAAATACAAAAAAAAAATTAGCCGGGCGTGGTGGCAAGTGCCTGTAGTCCCAGCTACTCAGAGAGGCTGAGGCAGGAGAATGGCGTGAACCTGGGAGGCGGAGCTTGCAGTGAGCCGAGATTGCGCCACTGCACTCCAGCCTGGGCGACAGAGCAAGACTCCGTCTCAAAAAAAAAAAAAGAGGTAGTTAGTGCTGATGAAACTACTCGATAATAAAACATCGAGAAATTTTTTGCAAATTAATGAAGGCATATTAGCATCCAATAAAAATCTGCAACCAAGGAAATTCTCTAACCTATGACAGGGTAACCATAAAAATTTCCAGGGTAGGAGTATAATTATCTCTCAAAAGATATTTCAATTAGGATATATGATTTTTAAACCTTCTGTATATCACATTAAAGGGCATCACTCAAAGTAGATCCTAAAATAATAATGATAGAGAAACCTTAAAGGAATAATACTTTTGGTCTGATTCTTTCTGTAGTTCTCTGTTAAGTTCATCAATGCGCTGCTGTAGTTTTTTACGTCTCTGTTCTGGTGGCAGATGACTGAAATCTTCTAGTGCTGGGCCCTGAAAAGAGAATCTAAATCATTATAATAGACATTTTTGGGAAATGTTATTTTTAAAATATACCTGCTATAAAATAAGAATACATACCAATCTTAAGTTTAATTTCAAATTTGCCTCAAGCAACCCCTTAAAAAAAATCTACACAGATGTGTGTGTTTATGCGTATATGTTAATGAAAACAATGTACTGAAGAAAGAGCTCAAATTTCAGTCATGTTATAAAACCATGAAACAGAGTAAGTAAAATCATACCAGACACAGATAACTGGTAGGTACTATCACATTACTTTCAAATCTTGGCAGAGTTATAATGAATACATGTAAACCTTCTTACAGCAACAACAACAAAATGGAAACACGTAACATTTCTTGTCTATACAGGGTATTGTTTTATATATAACATATCACAACATTTCCAAATAAAACCCATTGCCATGACATTCAGAATGTTACAAATGTTCAAACTGAAAATATGAATATAATTAAGAAACTTACCTCACAAAGACAATCTAATGAAATATACTTTAACACTACATACAGTCTTTGAACGATTGATTAAACCATTCAAAACATACCTGGTCATTAAAAACCAAAGATAGAACTATCCACTGAGCAGAAATTATATTCCAACAAGGAGTATATTTTCAATCAACCTTTTGTAAACCAAACAACATACCTCAGTTGTTACTGAAAAAAGGATAAAATCCTTCTTTAGGAAAGATTCTTGATGTCTGAAAATTTTTGAAGTTTTGATATTCAAAAAACTATGCAATTTAAGAAAAAGTACTAGTATTTAAATGTAAACATCTGATCCAAATGACATCTTTTCCCTTAAATGTTATTTTAATCACTGTTACTTATGTTATTAGAGATTACAACAGAACCAATATTAGCAGCTATTGAATCTATTTAATATAAACCTATATTACTTAAATCTTTATATATACTCCAGAAATTGATGATACCTGCCACTATTCATTTTCTTTTCAAAATGGTTATTCTAAGAATATTAATATGAGGCCAGGCACAGTGGCTCACGCCTGTAATCCCAACACTTTGGGAGGCTGAGGCAGGTGGATCACCTAAGGTCAGGAGTTTGAGGCCAGCCTGGAGCCTGGCCGACATGATGAAACCCCGTCTCTACTAAAAATACAATAAATTAGCCAGGCGTGGTGGCAGGCGCCTGTAATCCCATCTACTTGGGAGGCTGAGGCAGGAGAATCGCTTGAACCCGGGAGGCAGAGGTTGCAGTGAGCCAAGATCGCGCCACTGCACTCCACGCTAGGTGACAAGAGCGAGACTCCGTCTTTTAAAAAAAAAAAAAGTAGAAGAAAAAAGAATATAAATATTCAATTTGTTAAAGTGATGCTAAAAGGAGCTCTCAAAACAAATAGGTTCTTGCTCTTTGGGCCACTTACGCCTGTAACATATGCTAAATAGCTTTATTTCACCATGTGTAAGAATGAGTCACTTTCAGAAAAGAGAAAACTCACTCCTAGGATGAGCTATAATTAAATGTAACATTTAATTAATAACAGAATCCCTAGTCTCTTTCCGCGGTGGCCTGTACATTACGGATATTCAACAAGCTTGCTAGAAAAAAGCAGGGCATCCTAATTTTTTTTTTTTCATTTACCAATCACCAGAAACAAGGGTATCAATCAACCCAATCTGACTTAAATAAATCAATGGTGAAATTTCCTTTGTCGAGTTCCTTTAGACTTACTGGTTAATTTGCAACATAAATTTGGCATATTTAATCTACTTTGGAGTTGAAGGTTTTTTGTAGAGACAGGGTCTCATTCTGTTGCCCACAATGGAATGCAGTTGAGTGATCATAGCTCTCATGGCTCACCATAGCCTCGAACTCCTGGGCTCAACCAATCCTCCCGCCTTAGCCTCCCAAATAGCTGGGATTACAGACAAGGAGTACAAGTTTTGAAAACTAGTATATATATGCCAAAAATAAACTTCTTAATTTATATTTTAAAAAACATTTCTAAAAATCTTGAAAAATTATTGAATAAAATGAAGAAATGCATTTCAACATACTGTGGAGTTTTTTGTTGTTGTCGTTAAAATTATGATAAATCACGTACATTTCACAATAATCTACAAGTAAATCTGCCAGAATTCCACTTATCCTTTATCAATCCCTGTTCTCAAATTTATGAACAGTAAATACTGAGGCACTTACATTTCTAATATCCCATTTGACATTAGAACTCTATTCTTACATAGAATATGAGAATTAAACTTAACTTTATTTCCTATGGATGTTCAAAAGACCTCTGGGGCATTTAACAACCTTTCTTATTACAAAGGAATTTAGAAAAGGCTGATTCCAACAATGTAAAAAAGAGTAGTCTATTTTCCAATAGCTTCCTATACAATAATTTTGGGGTTAGTTCCTAATGTAGATCCATTAATTTGTTTGAAATAAACATACCAAGGAACATCCCAAACACACACACACCTTCCCCACCCTGCCCCACTCCCACACAAACACACACAGGATATTTAGATCATTTGTGCTTCTGTTCTCCTTCAATAGCACAGAAGAACCAAGGACTAACTCCATAATGATACTAGTATGAAATTTTTCTTTCTTTTTTTGGAAAAATCTAATGACTCTGGGGATAAAACTACAAATCAAATTTATACAATTTTTTAAAGGCTATTAAGTAAAATAATATTTGCTAAATTTTCCTTCTGCATAACAAACTGTGGCTCTACCATGTAATCTTTAAAAAATGTTTAACCACAATTTTACGCTCCTCTGTAACATGACAAGGACTCCATTCAATGACATTTAAGAACTTAATGGGTTGATGACAATTAACCACATTTTCTAATCTTATGACATCAAGATTACTGGCATATGCTGGACTATGAAACTATAAAAAGAAAAAACACACAAGGTGAAAACGTGGGATGTAATTTACCACTTGTTTTGAATTAAACAAAACAATGTTTTGAGATTACTTAATGTTGGCACAGTATATAGATCAGCACATAAGGCTTACCATCTTCACCGACCACTGAATAGTTCAATGGAAAACAGAAAGAAATGGTGAATTATTCACAGGAAACCATAATACAGAAGATGCAATAGCCTATTCTTTTTTACAATACTAAAATAAATCACGTACATTTCACAATCCAAACAATTATGCCAGAAAAACCATTTTAAGCACATTTTGGGAAAGTAAATTACTTGCAAAAAAAAAAAAAAAAAAAAGCATACATTGATGATAATGGGCAGATATTTTCTATGTTTAACTAAAACTTAAAAATAAACATTCTACCTGTAATCATGCATTTTCTTTTAAAGTGAATTTTATGTAAGTGGATTTCACTTCTATAGCTCTTTATTCTCAAATTAGTAACATCTGAAAAGTTGAATATGAGCTCTAAGATTAAGCATTTAAAAAGAAATCTTACGTGAAATATTAAAAAATAGAATGTCCTTTCCAGTGTGTTAAAGAAAGCACTATTATCTACATTTTTATACTTCAAAGTATTGTTTGAATTTAAATATACCATGGTTAGATGAGGGTAACATTTTTACTTTCATTTTAAAATCTTTTTAAATGTACATTAAAAACACTTTATTTTCAAAATAGTGAGTTATCCAGATTCAAGTTTCTCATACACATTTCCTAATATATACAAATATATAGGTTGAATTTTGCTTTAAAAATATAGCTTCTATTTTTCAGGTTTTATTTTAAAATCCATATGCTTGAACAACACTAAAAACATAACTTCAATTTTTAGAAAATTGATTAAAATGTATTCTTTCTGAAAATATGAAATGACAGATTCTGAAGAGACCATAGTGCTCTTACACAATAACAATATTTTATATACGTATATATATGTGTGTGTGTATAGATACAGATATGAATATGGATATGGATATATCTCCCACATTCTGTGGGTCAGTAGGATTCTGCAACTGGCATGGCATCTATCTAGCATCCCAACTACACACCCACACACATACACACACACGGTGACCCAGAATATGCAACAGAGCTTTATAAAGTTAATCTTCATATTCATCTCAATTGGTGAGCAGCCTCTAAAATTTTTACTTTTCCCTGTTTTCTAAATCATAACGTTTTAAGAGAAGGTGTTGGGGAGATGTCAGATAAAAAATTCACATTAAAAATATGAATGAATTTTAATAAATAATCTGACAAAAATATCTACCCCTTATCTCTGATGAGTTGGTCACTGCTATGCATTATCTTTCCAAATTAAGCTTAACATTCTTTAGACTGTCAGTATTTCTGAGAAACAAAAACCACAATTTATTTTGCTATTAAAAAACTCCTGGTAAGGAAATAAAAAGGTTTAAAGAAAGATATTCACAGTCTTTCAAAAATGTTATTAAATGAAATTATATATAGGACAAGCAACAAAATATTTAAAGTATATGAATTTGACTTATCTTTTGATAATTTTCACCAGTGAAATTTCTAAGTGATGCAAATTATCTTTCCAATTTCTATGTTAATATTTTAGGGAAAACGTTAAGATAATTATAGCTGAAATATCAAATGTTTCAGCTATTTGTTAATCTAGTCTTACTAAATTATCAATTGGAAATTTGATAATTAGATTTGGGGATATACAAAACTCAAGTTCTTTGTAAAAATATTAGACATATGTTCTGTGTAAGGTTTTAAAGTAATACATGTTCCATACAAAAATATCTTATTCTCATATACAATTATATACTCATAAACTAGAAAATTTCATATACTCAACTACATTTAATAAACACAAGAGAGCTAAAAAGGAAATCATTTAGGCAATTAAAATTATTAGGTGTATTTCATTTTAAATAAGACAAAATTTCATGAGAACTACTCTGGAGAGATAAAAGCTTAGAAAAGTGTCTCTGAAAGTCTATAAAGTCAAAAATATTCAGAGAGAAAACCTGGACTCATTGCTAAATAAATAAGTTAAAAAACAGTATCCAATAAAACTCAAATAAAGTAGCAATAGAGTAAAAATTATTAGCTTGTTTTTAAGTAGTTAAGTTCGAGTATATCCTCAAATATCCATTAACAGTTAGAACTTAATGTCACAGAAGGAAATTATAGAACTTCCTCCCTCAGAAAAGATCTGCTGATACCACTGTCAAACTCAAAAACATTCATATCCTTAATTTATACCGGGATCTGTACACACCAGTTTTTCTTTAAAAAAGGAAAAGAAAAAAATCATAATTTTTAAGAAGTTATTTAGGAAAAGCAATGTGCAGCAAATATCGCACAAAACAAGTTTCTGAACTGAATGGTACAACTCATCAGTTTTAAGAAACCTCTAGACTTATTTTGTAATCTTAATAGACTGAAAACTCCATGTAAAAACATATAAGCAGGCTTACTAAAGCTTACCTTCTTCTTTTTGAATTTTTCTATATTGAGAAAATTCTTATGTGGAAAAAAAAATCCCTATAGGTTAATTTTTGAGATAAATATCTAGTAAATACCAAATGGTAATCATCGAAAGAAAAAAATTTCTCAACCTCAAAGTTGTAATCCACTTTCTTCCCTGCTCTGTCCTCTAAACTCCTAGTTGGTTTGTCATATTTTCTATCTTGCACACTGCTTTCTTCTCTGGAGTGGTAGCTAATAATAAATCTGGGAGGGGATTTCAGCCCTCTAAAACTAGGCCCCTACAAAAATAACTTATGTTATCTTATGTAAATAACATGAATATCTATAATTTGTGAGAAACAAATAATAGGCAAATAGTTTTAAGTTTTACAGTTGTAAAATTCTACCTACAAACTTATTCAAAAAAAATAATAATAAGATGACACATATTTAAGCTTCTCTCTCCAGGGTTCATAGCTCTAGTTGCCTGAGCTTTTTTTTTTCCTTAGAATTACACTTACCTCGCATCTCTATGACTAAATGTGGAAAATATGACTATGACTATATAGTGTAAAATATGACTGTTTTAACTGGGCCTGGTAGACTCATTATGTAGGATACACAAACGATTAAAAAAACGTGACTACTACATAGTAATTTCTCATGATTTATGTAGCAACGTAATATTTAGTGTAGTCTAAATTGCCAGAGGAGTGGTGGTTCATGCCTGTAATCCCAGAACTTTGGGAGGCTGAAGTGGGAAGATTGCTTGAGCTCAGGAGTTTGAGATCAGCCTGGGCAACAGAGCAAGACCACATCTCTTTAAAAAAATTTTAAATTAAAAATAAGTAATAAATAAACTGCCATAGGAAAGCAACATGGGAATGAGTTCTAGCCTTGTAACTCAGGCAATAGAAATCCCAAATATGATTTCTCAAAGTCTTTCAAACAAGTGTTCAGAGCTTGCAGAAGTGATTATAGGCATGCCTGTAGTTATAATACAGACTCATCCATGGGGACTTTTCAAAATGTCATCAATTACCTACCATCCACATACAGAATTAGGTAAGATAGATGCAAAGAAGTTCATGTCACTGGAGGAAAAAAGAAGTCCAAAAAAAGACATAATACACTGGGCCATTTCTGCTGCATTAGTAACATCAGTTAAGTTCGTCATAATGTTTTAAGGCAACATAGATTAACATCAGTTAAGTTTGTCATAATGTTTTAAGGCAACATAGATGTAATCTTGTCCCTAAACTAATATATCTTGTTCTACAGGAGGCCAAAAATGCGATTTGAAGACAGAAAGGAAGAAAAATAGAAGGGAAGGAGGGGAAAGAAGAGAGAAGGGTCTAAGAAGGAAGAACGAAACAACCTAACTTTAGATTATTATTGTTAGGCTTCTGATTTCTCATCTATGGGTTAACAAACCTACGTTTTTCAAATGTCCCAACAAATGCTCAAACAAATCTTATAAATGAGTCTAAATTACAAGCTATGAATATTAAAAGCACACCCTTAAAATCAAACATAAACAAGAAAAATTAGCCTCACTAACACAATAGAGTAACACTAATGTATTTATTAGTAGTATAACAGTTGTTGCTAAACAACAGTTTAGTAAACATTACTCAGTGATATCTAGTATTTTTGTAGGCTTTACAATTTACAATCTACTTTCTAATACATTATCTCAATTTGATCTACAACAATCTTGATATTTAAAATGCCTCTCTTTAATTTTTTTAACTATTGGAAACTGTGTTTTATACATCTGAAAATAAGCAGGGCAATTAAAATTGAGCTTGACATTTTATTGTCAACAAAATAATATTTTATAAAATTGGCAGGTGAAGTCAGCATTGGTGACAAATTATTACAAGAGTAACTCCAGTGACAAATTACTGAAAGTCTTAAAAATGTAAATACATTACAAGACAATGGTGAACATGATTTCACATAAACAAAAAAATAGCTAAAATATGATTGTACCCAGCACCCTCTTTATAATACCATTCTTTTATGGTTGAGCATTTCAAATGTTATAAAGAGGAGTTGTTTTTTAACTTGAGGGCAGCTATTCTTAATTCTGTGGTGTTTTTAAACTGTGTATTTATAGGAGAGAGCCTTATAATGAGGGTGGAGAGTATTAAAAGCCACACTACACACACAATAGGCCATCATGCATTTTAACCCATTATTAAACTTACCCCTCTTTTGAGGCTTCTGAAAGAAGGAATTCTGGGCTTCCCTGTTTTTATTTCATTCATACAATAATGCACGGGCTCAATGGAGAATGTGAGAAACTGGGACCCATTAGGAGTACTGGATGTGAATAAACTAGTAGGGGTTAAGGGTGGGGACTGTGGCTAATATGGAAATAAAGAAAGGAATCAATAAGCCAAATGTGCATAGTTTTTTCCTAAATGAAAATTCTATTTTTGGCAACATACTTTTCACAAAATATATCTCAAAGTTTTCTGTAAAAATATTATGAGAAAGTAAACATAGTTTTGCCCAAAACTATTATTAAAAAAAATCAAATTTACTTTTTAAAATGTATCATTTCACTTGATTACTTTTTACATCGGACAAATTAAAAACACAGAGTTCACAAATTATATTGTCAAAGAAAGCAATATGGCCTAGATTTTAAATTTCTCTTCTAAGTTCTAGAATATTAGCATTACCATGGTACTTGTCAAGAAATAAAGCTGGCAGCTACACCTAAAGTTGTCTAAATAGGTAATGTCACACATAAAATATTAAAACTCTAACTGATTATTATCAAAAATAGGCAAAAAAATTGTCATTACATTCATGGCTTTCCTCTCAGGCTGTTTCTATTTCATCCTTATTTCACCTTTTTCTTTTAATTCCAGTATTCCTTGTACATCTAAGCTCTTCTAGCTACCTCAATCTGACTAAAACAGGTCTCACCTCTCAACTTCTTGACTGGACAATATGACTAAAAGCATAAATAAAGCATGAGTTAATTATAATTGTGCTTTTAAAGATATAGGTATATTATAATGAGTTAAATTTTAATTTTATCTACACTCATATGCCATGATCAAAAAATGAATTAAAATAATCAAGTATACTTTAATAAATATAGCACATCAGATTAAAAGTATTTCTCTATTCTCCTTACTAATAAGACATGAGTACAACCACTTAATTGATAAGAAAGACAAAGCGCCCATCTATTTCATTTGCTCACATGCTGACCTATATCTATCTAAAATAAAGAGCACATCAGAAGGTCGGTTTTAACAAGAAGTTAAGAGTGAGATTCTCTTACCAAACTAGAAATTGTTTTAAACTTCAATTAACCAAAACTGAACCCTTCCCATTAAAAACTCATATGGATGATAAAAATAATTTTAGTAGTAGGATCTATAAAACCTAACTTGACATGTATTATGGCTGTGGTCAATCATTCATTCCATTTGAGAATTCCAATTTTAGTGGTATTTTAGTTAGATCATGTTTCCTTAAAAATTCTGATGGAAACTACATACAAATGAAACTTCAAAAGCATATAACTTAACTAGATATTAACAACTTTGTTAATATTCTTACCCATTATTAAGCGGTAGTCAAATGTTAAATCCATAAGTAACTGTTACTATTAAGGTATTCCTAATATAAGTGAAAGGTTAACTGAATCATTCAAATTGAAAATATTTATTCTTCATTAATGGTAAATCATTTTCCATTCAATACCCACATTGTTTTAGTTGGTACACTTAATCAGCATATAGGAATTTTATGACTTTTACCTTTGGCTTCTTTCCAAAGAGCCACAATTTGCCCTTGGCCTTTCCTACTGTGGTTTTGGCATCCATCTTCCCACTCTCCTGTTTGGATGCACTGATAGTCCCATCAGAAATGGTTCTATATATATGTTGACTGTAATCTTCAAATGGAAAGTCTCCTGGAGGTTCAAAACCAGATTTGAAGGAGTCTACCACCATTTGAGAGTCCTGTACAAAAGAAACTAAGTTTTAAAACTGTTTCACTTGCTCATAATTCTACATTAGCTTTCATAACTTTTTCAGTACAAGAAAACAACAAAGTTTAAATAATTCCACAGTAATCATTAAGGTAAATAATTTATTCCCATGAATGTGTAACAAACTCAAAATATTTTAATCCCAAAAGAAAAATATACTTGCAAATTACCACTTAATTTATAATACTCATAAAATGTTTTTACTTGGTAGCTTTAACCACCTGAAATTCATCTGAAGACTACTTAGCTGAAAAAGACCTAACTGACAAAAAGAATACAGAAAGAGGTCATTAACAAGTAGAAATTTTGAGAAGTTTCAAAAGAAAAGCGCTTTTTGCTTTAAAAGATAGATGTCAACAAAGAAGCTAATCTTTGGAGTGAGGAAAGAACATCTAATCGTAAAAGAGAGTAAAAGATGAGTAGGAAAGGCTTTCTAACTCATCCAACATGGGAAAAGATAAATAAATTAAATACATACTGTGGAATGTTAACAGAGCAACAGGGAAAAGATCTCATAAACACTACTGAGTGCAAAAAACATCTGAAAGTAAAGTTTAATACCATGTACTTAAAATTTTTAAACTCACATAAATATTGTTTTTAGACATACATACCTCTACCTGAATGCTTTACTGACACCTTAAACTCATTATTTTCAGAGTATCTCTACAAACTCCTCCTCACCCCTAACAACAACCTCTTCTCTTTTGTTGCCTATTTCTGTTAACAGTACATTTTGCCCTTCATTTAGTCAAAAGTCATCCTTAAGTCATAGCTTACTTTTGTCAGTAATGCTACCCTCGGCAATAATTTGCTAAAGGGTAGTTAGACAGAAGAGGGCTCTAATGATGTTGTATAAACTTGTATCCAGCCATGCTGAAAGCCAAAAATCCTCTTTTCTAAATTTAAGTAAGAATTCTATTAGCTGTTACAGAAAGGATCCTCACTAATATAATATCTACTTGATAGGTTCATGAAAATTAAAATATGTGGCACATATCTGACACCCTACAAACACCAGTTCTCTTCTCTTGCCACTGCCTTTCCTCAGTTTCTGCCAACCATGCTTTTGATCACTCAATCAACATTTACTGAGATAAAAGACCACTAGTCCTTAATCAAGATACAATGTGATTACCTATATTTCCTCAAGGGGAAGAGGACTATGCTGTTTCATCTGCACATAATGCCCTCCTTCCTTCTCCTCATGGGTCATCACTCCATATGCTACCCACATTTCTTGATCCAGCTCAAGTGCTAAAGGCAACTCTGACCACATACTTCTCTAAATTTTCACTAAACTAATAGTATAACGCAATTTGTAACACACAGTTCCTAGGTTAGACTCTTTGATGAGAACTGAAAACTTAGTGGGAGAAGAAGGGAGTTAGAAATCTTTTTTTTTTTTTTTTAAGAAAGAATTAGAACTTTTGCATGTAGAACCTCAGAACTCAAAGGAATCTATTGCAAGACATTCTTCTACAGAATATAATTTAGAACCACACATCAGATTACTTTATCCCTTTCTCAACTCATTTCACTAACTTAACTGCACACCTAAACCAAACAGATGCATTCAAAGATAATTATGTAGCACTTACTCTTCTTTCATCAACTGATTTTGCTGCAAGAATCATTCCTTCCAAACATTTTGAAATGATAGGGATAACTTTGCGTTCTGAGTCAGCAAATCCTCTGTAACACTCACTGAGTTTAACAGTCCTTCGTTCGTCCATTTCTTGTAGTTGCTAATAATCAAGAATTTTTTTAAAAAGAGAAAACTGAATTTTTCAATCATTCTAAAGGAGATCAATTAGTGATCCCCCACCAAAAAATAAAGATTTCTACCCTCATAGTTACACTGTTGTTAATACCTTTTAACAAGTGCTATTGACTTATAATACTTAAAACCTGAGGCGTGCTAAACAACAAAAGAAAGAAAAAAAAAAAGTAAGGCACTTAGTACTGTTTTCCTAAAAACAGATGACACTGGGATTCTAGCTTTCTAAAAGGACCCCTTACTGGCTATCAGCTCCCTGCCCCATACCACTCCCACCTTTTACTCTTCAATCAGAGTAGTTCTTGTTTAATGCTTCCAGGAAACATTTCATTTGATGACAAAATTCTGGTGCTTTTTTTTTTTTTTAAAGCAATTGGTCCATAACATATACAAGTCTGAGACTTTTTTTTTTTTGAGGCGGAGTCTCACTCTGTCGCCAGGCTGGATGGAGTGCAGTTGCGCAATCTCGGCTCACTGCAACCTCCACCTCCCAGGTTCAAGCAATTCTCCTGCCTCAGCCTCTCAAGTAGCTGGGACTACAGGCACATGCCACCATGCCCAGCTAATTTTTGTATTTTTAGTAGCGATGGGGTTTCACCATGTTGGCCAGGATGGTCTCAATCTCTTGACCTCGTGATCCACCTGCCTTGGCCTCCCAAAGTGCTGGGATTACAGGCGTGAGCCACTGCCCCCGGCCAAGTCTGAGACTTCTAACCTCAAGTTAATTCAGGATACTTTGGTAAGACCTGGCTGGACCAACAGTCCATACTAGTTGTTTATCAACAGGTACCCAGACCTACTGCAGTGTGCAGCTCAGAGCTGGGGATACATGAGGAAAAACAGGAAGTCACAAGCTTAAAGTGGCACATATGGAATCCTCACAACTGAAAATTCACTGGCACATGCCACTAGGAAATATGTTGGAACACATAAAGTCCAACAACTTAAAGGCATTTTTTTTGACATACCCTATTTGCCAGCACTGACCTTTCTGTTTCGTTGAAAGCAGTTACACTGCTTTGTCCCCAGACTCCCATAGCCTGGGACTTTGAGACCTGCATTTTCACAGAAGAATTGCTCCATAGAAAGGTCCAAATCCAAGTATCAGGCCCAAAACACAAAAGGTAGTTTATCTCCACAAGTTATAGCTTCCCCAGAATATGAAGACTTAACTACTAAGCCTAGAAAAGCATCACAGTGAAGACTGGCAGGCTTGGCCCTCTGGATTCAATGACCAGAATTCTGGTCCCCACTCCAGTTCACTATCTCTCACTGTGCTTCCTTTGTATTTCCAACTTGTCATAAAGAAGAAAAAGTGTACCCGGGCTGACACTCTTCCCACATAAGCTCTGCTCATTGAGATAATACCTCACCAACACTGCTTTACTAAATCCCTTTTCTGTAATTTCTCTTCTTTCTAGAACAGGCAATAAAATAATTTAACCCTCATGAAAATTCTGAGGTCTTTTTTTACCTGAGGCTGTTTGGCAACTGTTATCATCAAGTGATGACAGACAGGATTTATAAGCAAGCTCAAAGTCTGAATTACATTTATCATCTAACAGAGCCAGCATGATAAGCAGGCAAAAACCATGCTAGCAAATACATTTTGTAGATTTATTTCTGCCATCTGGACTGATGCCAATGACTCTGGTTTGGTATAAAAATGCTACATCTCAATTCTAGGTGAGCAGATTACAATATACAAATTCAATTAATTCTCCTTTGTCATGTCAAAATACTTAATGATAAAGTATTTAAATGTATCTTACAAATGTCATTGTTTTAGTAAACTGTTTATAACACTAATAGTAGATATGTAGGAAAATGTGTGACTTAAAAGTTAGAAAACACTTGCTTTCAAATCTATAATCACAAAGGAATCTCTCATCCCTAATCTTGATGTCTAGTGAATCTAGAAAGATTCTGATGTCTAAGATTTACAAGTTTTATATTTAAACACCAGTTAATCTAAAACTAGATTAACTTCATATCTAAGATTTACCTTGTAAATCTGAGGAATCACTACATAAAAATGTTTATGTTGTTCTCCATTAAAGTTTTGTAATTGTGCAGCATATTCATTTTTATTTTCATCAGCCATATGCGTACGCAGATTCAACTGCTGTTTGGCCTAGGGGCAAATTGGTCGAAATCATTACCAAGAACAACAACAAAATCACAGCAATTCACTTTTTTGAAAATTATACTAAAACTAGATTTTATCAATGGAGAAGCCAACACCTGACATCAAAAGAATAATGACGTGGCATGACTTTTGTGAACTATTAATATCATTTTAAATATAAGGAGACACTTGCAGATCTTACTGTCAGAGTGGTCTCCTTATTACAATATTCTTCCCTCCCTCATTACAATAGTATTCCCTGATAGCAATAAGACATCCTAACATAGACTCTCCTTACCAAATCCAGATAAAAAAACAAATGAAAACATTATAGCTTGAAACAGTGTGCTTTTAATCAGAAGAGAACAACAAGTAGCTTTAGGAATATTTTCAGATTGTTAAAAAAGTTAACAGTAAAACATTTCTTTATGATCCACCTATATCCAACTAAAATATGGAACTTAAATCACAGTGAAACTAAATAATAATATGATTGTTGAATAATGCAACATTCAACAGTGTTTCCACCAATGTGTAGAACCACAGATACTTTAAGGAATGCTTATTTAGAACACAGTTCTGTTCCTCTTGATCTCTTGTACAAAGTCAAATTACAACAGTTATTCTCTAACTAATTAGTTATTACCCCATCAACACATCTTAGCTTTCTAACCTATTTTGGAATAGGATAAAAACTCAATCCCAGTAGCAAGTACATCTTTCCTTTAAATTTGAATGCAGCTAAGATATTGTAATAAATTAACACATATTACTTTCTCAGACCAATACGTATAATTTAAACTTGGCAAATATTTGTATATTTTAGACTTAGATACAGTGTATCTCGAGTAAATCCTAATACTGTACTCATGCAAATGTCGTGACTACTTTCCTTACGCAAATAATAATATTTTGTCATTAAAGTTGGAGTATTTCTTACCTTTTCAACATCTGCCTTCGTTGCATTAGTATCATTATCCAATCTTTCATAACTCTGTTGTGCCTTTTCTGCCTCCCTACATTCTCTTTCAAACTTCTTTTTACTCTGTTAAAAAAAATTAAAATATCACACTGAGAAAATAAAATTAGGCTAACTTCATTTAAGAAATAACTTTAGACAGCATTAGGAGAAATAACTAACATAGATGACGGGTTGATGGGTGCAGCAAACCACCATGGCACATGTATACCTATGTAACAAACCTGCACGTTCTGCATATGTATCCCAGAACTTAAAGTATAATAATTTTAAAAAGAGAGAAAAAAGAAATAACTTTAAAATGTGCCACTGTGTATTGTGTGGAAATGAACTGCGCACTAAGTAAAATTTGTCCTTTCTAAATTAGAAAATAAATTTTACTATTACAACCAATCCACATTCCTTAAATATCAGACATTCATTACAGACTATGAAGAAAAAAAACATAGGCATGACTGAGTTAATATTTATCATATATCTCACTCAGAAAATGTGTGTTTTATAATTTTTTTATAAAAAATATAAGTCCTCATCTTCAGGAGGACTTTTTTGGTTTGGCGTTTTTTGTTCAGTTGGTTTGTTTTGGCATTTATTTTTATACTTTTTTGGTGAGATCCAACGTAGCTTGGGATATGCAGAGTCCCCCCAAAGTGGTTTTATATTGTTTCTTCCAGGTGTCCTACGAAGACCATCAGCCCAGACCCCAAATCTTTTTAAATTTTATTTCATTCAAACTATTATGACTTTGTAAAAACTATTCACAACTGAGCCATGTAAAATATATGTCATATTATATTTCCTTTCCTACATAATTTTCTGAAATTCTGGAGTTAATACATGTCTTCATTTTTTCAATTTGCTTAGTTTCCAATGCATAATTCAACCCGTTTTTTCCAGTTCTTTAAAACTGTCTGCAGTTAATTCTAACACATTAGGAATTCTATTGATTTTATTTTCTTGATAAATCTTTCCCAAAGGCTTCTAAACTTGCTGGAATTTGAACTCATTACCAACTAGGCCTAATGCATAGTTGTTACCTTAGCATTTCCCTCCCCCATCAACCTGTGTGGATTCATTTTACCTCTATCTTTGTTTGGATGTCCTATTTCCTAGTTTTATGCTTTCTCCTTTCTTGATTCACTTTTCTCATTTTGCTAGAACACATTCGGCAGCAGCCTCCTAAAAGGTCTGCAGGAGATAACTTAATCTCCATGGCTAATAATGCCTTTACCATCATTTTTAATCGACAAAATTTGGCTGGATATAGAACTCTAAGTTGGAAATCATTTTCCTTCAAAAACTTAAAAGTATTGCTCCACTATTCTTCTGGCTTCCTGTGTGACTATCCTGTCTATTCCATTCTGATCCCTGACCCATTGTACAAACCATGTTTATTTGTTTGGGGGTTTTTTCTCCCTGGAGGGTGGTAGAATCTTCTCTCCAAAGTGTTCTGAAATTTCAAGAGATGTGGACCCACTGTGCTGAGCACCTGGGATATCCTTTCCATCTGGAAATTCATGTCTTTCAGTTCTGGGAAAACTTTCTTGAGTTATTTTTGTCCTTTTCTATGTTTTGTTCCTTTTCTATGTTTTCTCTTTTCTAGTAGGTTTACTATTTTGGAAATGAACCTACTGGATGAGTCTCCTAATTTTCCATATTTTCAATGTCTGTCATTTTGCTCTACTGGGGTATTTTATTGAACTTTATCTTTCATTTTTTTTTCTAGTGGGCTTTTTTTTCTACTATCATAAAGTTATTTTTTGTTCTTTATATGTTTCTTTTAAAATAATACCTTATTTCATGGATGTAAAATTTTCTCTATTCCCTTTGAGAATATTAGCTAACAGCTGTAGGTATTTTCCTTGTTTGTTTTTGCATTTTAATTTTCATTTCCTTTCATAGTCACATTGCCTTCTTTCCTGCATATTAGTTCTGGTCCCTCATGTGCACATTAGATGTCTTCTTTAAATATCCTGGGATCCTTGGATATCTGCTCTTATTT
This sequence comes from Nomascus leucogenys, assembly GCF_006542625.1. Taxonomy (NCBI): domain Eukaryota; kingdom Metazoa; phylum Chordata; class Mammalia; order Primates; family Hylobatidae; genus Nomascus; species Nomascus leucogenys. The sequence continues at coordinate 81,170,648 of NC_044392.1, forward strand.
AAAAAGTCGATGAAAGCTCCACAGATGGGGCTTTACGGATTACGATATTTTCCTCCAGGGTGACATGGCCAGGTAGTTTGTTTCCTTGGAAAAACCTGGCATCAGTTTCTATAAGCTTTTTCTCCCTAACTGATTAGATTATCCCAAAAGACTTCCAATTTCTTCCCTGGAAAATATACACCTTGCAACCTGTGCTGAGAATTCCTCAGAAGAAGCAAACAGGGGATCTCAATATTTTGTATTTACCTAACCTCCTTTATCGAACTAGCTACAATGTTAAATTCTTACCCTGGAAATCCAAGCCCTTAGCAAGTACCAGGTCCAGGAAACCATTATACCTCAAACACCCTGTCCCCATTTTTCCAAATGCCACTGTATCAGATCAGACACCTACTGCTCTGGATTTGTTTACCCATGGTTCCCTAGCAGTTAGCAATTTCCCTTTCTTTTAAGTAACTAAGAGTTTAAAATACAATTTAAAACTACAATAGCTGTTATATCAAGCCATTTGTAGCCAAAAGTTTTCGTAGTTCAGTTTGTAATACAGTTACAACCAGATAGGCCTATAACTTACATCAAATAAATGCACTCCAGCATTTTTTACAAATTTATTTAAATGTAGGCTTTATTTTGTACAGGTATTTTGATTAGTATGAGACACCGAATGAGATACTTGTAATTTACTCAAAGCCCCTAAAATATTTAAATACTCATATATAAAGTCACTTTGCTATGAAAATTAAGTTTCCACATTTCATTCTCTGAAACTGAATTCAGAGCTGTGTTTTCCAGTCAAGTAACTACAGGCTACTAATTTTGATACAAACTGAGGCTACTTACGTACAAAAGTATTTTTATATTTGGTATCTTATTTGTGGAAAAACACCTAATAATTCCTTGCAAAAGCAAAAGAACTAGTAGTACAATAATATTAAAAATGCTCCTTCCCTGAAGGATAATATAACATTATACAAGATAGAAATATATTCCAGAAAAGACTGTTTTTCCCTTCATCCTTGGTGTGGCAGACGAAGAACAGCCACTTCTACTCTCCTACTCTTGCGTAGCAGAGCCTGCCCCGCCCAGTACAGAGGCGGAAAACAGCTAATACTTGCTCTCCTAGACACCTCACAGCCAGGGCAGAGGTAAGTAATCTAATTCTGTCAAAGGCACCCAGAGGAAATTTGCTGGAGACTTTCTGGGAAAGCTTTTCTTCCCTGATAAAATGTGGATAGTTGGAAGTGAAATGCTGCCTTTTTCCCACCTCTGGATCAAACTGAATGAGGATATGCTGTTTAGCTGTTTAAGCCTACTGTTGACCTTAAGGAGACATGGCTGAGGAAAAGAGCACCTGGTCAAGATGGCAAAGTAGACAGATGAAAAGGAGCTGGAGCCTGGTGACAACCCTGGGCTACTAACTATGGAACTGCTCCATTTCTGAGCTCTGCTCTTATAAAATTGTATGCTCTGTTACTTGGAGCCTCCTAACTGATGGACCTGGCATCTCTGATGCTTCTATCTTCTTAACCTCTGACCATTCCTTTAAGACCTCCTTTACAGGCTCTTCTGTCCTGATCTTAAATGCCAGTACTGCCTACTTTATTCATCCCAAGGTTAATAACTGTCTTTTAATTTTTTTCCTCAATTTTTAATACTCTGTCACTAATTCAACCTGTCCACCAGTTCTTTACATCACCTCACAATTATTTCAAACATGTTAGGAATTCTACAATTTCATTTTCTTGACTAAACAGGAAGACATGGAACTAGGAAATGGGATCCTACACTTGTTTCTACATATTAAACAGAAATTATATTGGTTAGTTTCCCTCACTAGACTGCAGGTGCTACAAAAACAAGAACCATGTCATACTTACTTTTGTACCTCCAGAGTACACGTCAAGGATACTTTTCAATAAACACAAGTAGAGCTGAACTCACCTTTTTTAATAGTATTGTTAATGCCTTACAGAAATCTCTCCTACATTTTTGATGCTTCTTTCTTTCTTATGACCTCTAAAACTTTTGCTTAACAACTGTCAATTGTTCTAAAGGCAAGTTGGCACCTATTAAGAATAATTTGTGCCAACACCAATTTTTAAAGGAACCAATGACTCATGAATGTAGGAGTATGTTATTTTCTGCAAATGAAAACACACACACACTCATTAGGCGGCAGATACTAAGGATGACAGTTAAGGCAATTTAAAACTTAATCAACATAAATACTTTGTAAAGTCTTGCTGAAACCAATTAGAAAATCAAAACGAAAATGAAAACAGATTATTAATATACCTAAGAACTCTCAATATTACATCAATGGTAGTTACATAGTAGAAATGTAATCAAAGTTTTGAATATGCATTTTTAAAAGGGAAAGAAAACAGACTGAAAGCAATGGAAGTATATGCATGAGATTTTTAATCTCAAAGTACTTTTTCTAACAAGCACAGGCTAAACTGATTAACATGGAAAAACTCTCTTCGGCATAATTTTCAAGGAACACGCAGTGTCCACCAGAGAAATATGCTAGTAAAGAGTAAACTGTTCGATAACTTGAGGGTCCAAAAAGAGTATCTTATACTACAGAATATCATTTAATAGAGCTTTTTTTGTTTTTTTTGACTCTAATCCCATGACACAGATTATAGAGCATTTTATGTAAAGGCAACTGCAGTGTTCCATGTGAAAATCTTGTTTTACAAATTATATACAAGAGCATTTAAGAAAAACCACATGAGGAAGTGCCTTGGGGAAATTTTTAAGTAAATAATTATTATGCCTTTATAATTTTGCCCTACAAAGTACTTTATTTCCTACAATGGGAAGGTCTCTATTAGCAGGCCAATATCAGGAGCATTTACAAAATTATACAATGACTGAACTGGAAGAAACATTTCACATCATCTCGTTCACTCTCTTCATTTTTCACATGCTAAAAATGAAGTCAAGAGAAATCAAGTGCTAAGTTAAAGGTAGAAAAAGAATCTTGATTATTCTCAATCCTCAGGAAATAGTCTTCTAAGATATATCTCCTTTTCCCTCTTACTTCTATCCTCTATTAATACTTTATAGTAACTACTTTAAAGTTAAAAAAAAAAAAAAAGAATCTCCTTAAATGTTCACAATGATTGAAGATTATAGAGTTCTTAAGTATAGAGTTATAAAGGACAACAGGAAAAATGACAAAATGACCTCACATCCTCCATTTACTTTATTGACTATTATGCAATAATACCAATGTCAAATTATTAATAATACACTGAGAAACATTAAACTCAAATAGATATGAAGCATAAAAGAATTTAGGGCTAATCTAGTCTACAAGATTTTATATCAACCATGAAAACGTCATAACTCACATTATCCATCTGTTTCCAGCACATGTCAAGATATTGTTGAGCTTTTCGTCCTTCTTGCAGATGCTGAAGATTATAACCACAGCCAAAAAAAACAAAAAAACAAAATAAAACAGAAACAAATAAAAATAATTACATTTAAACACTAAAGTCTAAAGTCCCCAAAAGGCTTTCACTTTATTTTTTCAAGGTACTGATTATACAACTTTACCTAGACTTAGGAAGAAAGTAAAGCAAATCTTCCTAAAAATGCTTTTTATAGGATATTGTCTTAACACTTTACATATAACCTTGAAAACAGATACAATTTCCAGGAAAATAATGATTGTCTTGAATAGTGGATGACAAACATTTTTTATACAAGGTCAGATAAATATTGTAGGCTTTTTAAGCCACACTGTCTCTGTGACACTCAACTCTGCTAATGCAAAAGCAGCCACAGGCAATATAAAAGTCAATGAATGTGGGTCTGTTCCAATAAAATTTTATGTATGAACATTAAAAATAAAACTTCATATAATTGTCAATGTCATGAAATATTATTCTTTTTTCAACCATCTAAAAATATAAAAATCATTCTTAGCCTGTGGCAACTAGCAAACAAAACCAAGCAGTTGGTTGGGTTTGGCCCATAGGCTGTAGTTTGCCCAACTTAAATCCAAAAGGATCATAAATTAGCAAGAGTATTTTGTGATAATTTTTAGCTAGAAGAAATGTAGTGAAATAGAAAACCAGTTTATGCTGAACACACATTTTAAAAAAAACAAAGTGTTTCTGTGTGACTATTTCATATATTATTGCAATTCAACGAAAATTGTAAGAATTACCATTTTTCTTTCAGTTTTCAGATCATGAGCATATCTCATTAATTCACCATATACTCTGTGCGCCATTTCTTCTGCTACAACTTCTCGCTGTCCTGCATAGTCATTTAACTCATTAAGGATATTAAAAAAGGCTACACACGAGGTAAACCTGGCAAAAACATTTCAAAATGGTGAGACTTACTTTTATTTTCATTACAAATGTTGGTGAGGTATGGACTGAGTCTAACATTTCACAAATTTTAGCATATTCAACCTAAATCTCATCTACTAGTTCTAAATTAACTTCATATGGAAAAAAATCCTGCATTAAGCTCAAGTCGTACATGTTTGTATATCTTCAAGTAGTCTTTCATTTATTAGTAAAGGGATATTTGGGGTCAAAAAATAATAAGAATACTACCTGCAGGCTCTTTTGGCATACTGGAATCTCTTAAGTTGCCAACTGACTGGCCTGAGCTTGGGAATGAACTTGGTTGGATTCCTAGGCTTGGCAGCTGAACCTGTTGCAGAGATGATGTGCTTGCCAAATGCATCTCGATGGCTGATCTACAGAACAATTTTGCTATCAGCTCTGGACACAGCTGCCTGTATGCCTGCCCATATCCTGAATGGAAGTGAAGTGCCATTATAGTTGACACCAAAGGGGGTAGAAGGGTCAAAAATAAGGGTAAAAACGTGTGTGAGGGAAGGAGAGAAACAAAGAGAATCACTGTATTAATGTATATATCTACTTTGAACATACTGCGGAACACTCTCTTACAGCTGAAGATTAACGGCTCAGATAGGACTCCATTAACACTAAACCTGAGAATTCTAACAAGTGACAATTATATACAGAGTTGTTTGTTTAAGTCGAGTCTCCTCTTGTTTCTCCAACTAAACAGTCATCCACATATTCCTCTTTAAGACCACAAAAAAACTCGTAAGTGATTTCTAGCCTTTTTATTTATTTCTAATGCAAAAACTCTCAGTGCTTTTCAACATCCCTTTATACCAATCAAATTGTTTTACTATCTATAAGAGTAAAAGCAAGAATCTAAGAAGCCAACAACTACACAACCAAGTGTGAAAAATATGCTTTTCTTCTGCAGACTAAATCATTCAAATGGAGTCCTAGTCTACATTTTAATTGAAAATCTGTACTTGACTATTCTAGAAAACTGTTGATCAAGCCAACTACAGTATTTATCCTCATAAAAGATAAACAGTAGTTACTTCTTTCATAAACATTAATTTTTAAATTAAACTTTATAAAATCTTTATAAAAAGCTAAGAATATACTTATCTTACTAATAAAAATATAACTATTTTTAAATTTTTTAATATGCATTAATGAACAGGTATGTAATTTACCGTGGCTCTTCATCTTTGGATGAACGTTTGGGGCAGTACTTCTTAACCAGATTTCTATAGGAAGAAGATTTTTTAAAGTTTATTAAAAATTTCAACTGTTGTTACCATTGAAATAGTCTGTTTTCAATTTCATTCAATCATGAATTTTATGATATAAAACAATTAAGACAGCAATATGATCTCTACTCCATTAGCATCATAATATGTAATCATTACTTACAATTTGTTCTTAAAATACTGATACCTGGAGAAAGAAAGGTTATTTCTGTATTTTCATATGAATGTAATCACAGCAATTTGGTTGATGTTACTATCAAATAAGAAAAGAGTTAAGAGGAAGAATAGAAGAAACAAAGTACAGTTGACCCTCTGTATTCCAGGGTTCCACAAGCACAGATTCAACGACGGGTCAAAAATATTCAAATAAGTAAATAACAATACAGCTATAAAAAGTAATACAAATTAAAAAACCAATGGAGCCTAACAAATATTTACATAGCATTTACACTGTATTAGGCATTCTAGGTTATCTAGAGATGATTTAAAGTATGAGGAGGATGTGAGTAGGTTATAGGCAAATGTTATGCTGTTTTATATAAGGGACTGAGCATCTTTGGATTTTGGTATTCATGGGTCTGGGAACCAATCCCCCTCAGGAACAATTACACTCAGTATGTGAAACTGAGTCAGGGCAAAAAGAAACATTTCAAAGAAATACCATCGCTTCCTTTTTTTTCACAAATGGGGGACTTTAATACTAAGGTAAAACGTAAGCAAATGCTGACTCAAGGGATAAAAGAACAGCTTGTCACCATCTCCATAACTCTACTTTTATATGCAAATCATTATGTGACTCCTTACCCTTCTCTTTTCTAGGCAAATGAATTACACTCTGACTTGTAACTGTTTTTTGCCTTCATCCATGTCTGCTCTTAACATTCTTAGAGTAGAATGCTACCTTATTTCATCTTTTCAAAATCAGAAAGAGACTAGCATACGGACTTTGGAGCCAGATTGGACTACCTTTGTTTGAATCCTGGTTGGTTGGTTGGTTGGTTGGTTGGCTGGTTGGTTGGCTGGTTTGTTTACTGAGATGGAGTCTCACTGTGTCGCCCAGGCTGGAGTGCAGTGGTGCGATCTCAGCTCACTGAAACCTCCGCCTCCTGGGTTCAGGAGATTCTCCAGCCTCAGCCTCCTGAATAGCTCGGATTACAGGTGCATGCCACCACACCCAGCTGATTTTTGTATTTTTAGTGGAGACAGGGTTTCACCACATTGGCCAGGCTGGTCTCCACTCCTGACCTCAGGTGATCCACCTGCCTCAGCCTCCCAAAGTGCTGGGATGAGCCACCATCCAGCTGTTTTATGTAGTACCTATGTAACCTTGGACAATTTGCCTAACTTCTCTGTCCCCTCATTTCCTATAAATGGTGCAAACAGTACCTACCCCATACAGTTAGGAGAATTAAATGATATAAAGTGCTTTATACCCTGAGTCTCAAAGTATGGTCAACCTGGGTCCAGCAAGGGTCCATAGACTCTTTGGTAATAATCTACAATGAGATAAGTACAGAAGTTGGGAATAATTGTATTTCTTTTGAATCTAATAATTAAAAATTAGGGCCTATATTTTCTATGTCTCTTTTATGTCACGTTTCTAGTATTTAATTTTTATTGTTTACAAAAGCATCAGTACACAATGGATTGGAAACTAAAACTGGTCCATCATCACAAACAATTTGAGATGCACTGCTTAAAACTATAAGCAGTTTTAAAGTAAGTGGCCCTACTATCTTTCGATACTATAAAAGAATCACTGTCTTAATTATTCTCAGATTAGTATCAATTAATTCCACTTGAATCAATTTATTCATTCTATAAATTGTCTATTATGTGCTAAGCACCATGCAGACTACTAGGAGCATCATAAATAAAAGAGGACCCATGAGCAGGAGACTTATAATCTATTGAAAGGAGATAAGTATATACCAATAATTGTAATATACAGCATGGTAAGTGCTATGATAAAGACATACAAAGAAAAGGAAGACCTAACACCCAACGAGGGGTGGATAAAGAACAGGCAAGACACTGAGAAAAGAGTTTAGATCAACATGTATTGAGTTCCTACCATCAAGAAACCCATAGTTGTCACTGATTATAAAGTTACGGACAAGATGAAAGCATTAGCACTTCACCCACTCTAGGGTGCAACCATAGCTCACTGTAGCCTCAAACTCCTGGGCTTAAGTGATCCTCCTGCCTCAGCCTACCAAGTAGCTAGGACTACAGGCACACACCATCATGCCTGAGTAATAATATTTATAAATACTTTTTAAAGAGACAGGGTTTCACTACGTTGCCCAAGTTGGTCTCAAACTCCTGGCCTCAAGTGATCTGCCTGCCTTGGCCTCCCAAAGTACTGGGATTACAGGTGTGAGTCATCCTTGGCCTTCAAAGCTTTGCTGATATTTAATATGTCACTACACTAATACATGTACATAATTTACAAACTGTGCAGTCATATGCTCAAACATTTTTTACAGGTGAGCAATAAAAAGTTCAGAGATCTCTGGTCTAGAGAAATCAAATATATAGACACTCTTACGTAACATAATACGGTAAGAACAATAGAGGGCTCTGTAAAGAGGGTTCCCCAGGGGTAGAAAGCTAAAATTTCTGATTTGCTGACTGAGCCTAAAGAGATAAACAGGAATTGGGCAACTGAAAACCCCTGGGGGGGAGGATTCTGCTCATTAGAGAAGATCTAATGAGCAAAGACAAAGAAGTGGGGTAAAACAGAGCATTTAAGAACTGTAAGTGGGTTCAATGTTGCTGGAACATCAAACATGAGCTAGAGAATTGCAAGTAGTAAGGTTGAAAAGTAAGAGGGGAACGAAGCAGAGACCCTTCTAAAGTCATATGAAGGAACTCTGAATAAATACTCTTGACCAGTGGTTATTAATCCTGGTTACTCAAACACTAACAAAACTCACTGTTACGAATGATCTACTAATTCACCCAAATATCAGCAAAGCTACTATCTGCTATAAATTAATTATTTCAGATACTAGACTGACAGAAAGAAAGGGACGAGTCATGGTTAGCAAACTAGTAATTGGGCATGACCTACAGTCCTTTCTACAAAAGAACTCAAAAAGAAGAAGGGGAAAACATGATGAACAGAATAATTCACTAGAATAGGCAAATTCAGAGACAGAAAATAGATAATGGTTGCTAGCACATGGAGGAGGAGGAAAGGACTGCTAATGGGTACAGGGTTTTCTTTTTGGGATGACAAAAATATTCTAAAATTCAATTGTGGTTATGGTTGCACAACTCCGTAAATACACTAAAAAACCACTCAAGTGTATACTTTAGCAACTGAATCTTATGGCATATGAATTATACCTCAATAAAGCTTCTGAATCTTATGGCATATGAATTATACCTCAATAAAGCTTCTACAGGAGGAGGAGTGGCAGGTGCACAGGCAGTCCATCTGCCACAGGTACCTCTATTCAACAAGTCTAAAATGAAATTTATCTACTTTTTAATCTTCTTTTACATACCTCTCTTCTTACATTAGTGGCACTACCATCCATCTAGAATTTAGACATTTAAGCCAAAAATTTGACAATCATCCTACACTTTCTCCCACCTTAACATGTTCAATCCCTACAGATTTCTATTTCCTAATTAACTTTTTTAAAAACAATAATTTTTATAATAAAAAGGAAAAAATACATAAAGAGAAGCCCTGTCTTGTGACTACTTTATAAAATTGTTTTGTATACAGATGTGGGAGGACAGGCTGCTGGAAGCTACTGCAGTATCTTGAAACCATGAGGGAAAAGACGAAGAGATGTATGAAAATGCCCTGACACCATCACTGAGTTCTAGAATGCCACTTCCAAATTTGTTGTATAAAATGACTCTATTATGTGACGCTGAATGCTGCTTTTTTTTTTTTTTTTTTTTTTGAGACGGAGTCTTGCTCTGTCGCCCAGGCTGGAGTGCAGTGGCGCAATCTCGGCTCACTGCAAGCTCCGCCTCCCGGGTTCACGCCATTCTCCTGCCTCAGCCTCTCCGAGTAGCTGGGACTACAGGCGCCCGCCACCACACCCGGCTAATTTTTTGTATTTTTAGTAGAGACGGGGTTTCACCGTGGTCTCGATCTCCTGACCTCGTGATCCGCCCGCCTCGGCCTCCCAAAGTGCTGGGATAGCTGAACGCTTCTTAACTGACACTACAGAAGAGTTAAATAAAAATGCCCAGTAGAGATATATAGTAAAAACTAGAACTCTAAAGAAACTTCTGGGATCACGATGCAGATATGAGGGTAAACATGTGTAAAGACAATAACAGAAACAAGGAGTTATCATTTGTCATCCATGTATTACTTGCCAATCTTAATGCTCAACTCTTTATATATAATCTTATGCTTACAACAACTGCAAGCAGATATTAGCCTGACTTTACAGGACTCAGACACATTAAGTGACTTGCCCACAGTCAAATAGCCAGTAAATGACAAAGCCAAAACCTTCCTCAAATCTGATGCCAACATCAGAGATGGTTAAAATAATGAATGTGAATGAGGCTACTAAAGAAGTATGAAATGAAAGGTAGCTAAAAACCATCTACAAACACAAATTTAACAGGGAAGGAAGAAGAGTTGCTTCAGAAGAACAATAAGGATGAACTAAGCTAGGAAGATTACAGGTAAATAAACTATGTCCCACTACCTATTTTTAAAACAAAATTTTATTGGAATGCACGACACTCATTCATGCATGCATTGTTTATGGCTGCTTTTGCATTACAACAACAAAGCTGAGATAACCAAGTTGAGGAGACATATGGGTAACAGAAAACCCAAGAGAAGGGATTTTTTTAAAAGACGTTCTCAGACAAGCCAGGTGAGGTGTCTCACACCTGCAATCTCAGTGCTTTGGGAGGCCAAAATGGGAGGATCCCTTGGGGCCAGGAGTTCGAGGATGCAGTGAGCTATGATCGTTGCCACTGCACTCCAGCCTGGGAAAGAGAGTGAGACCGTGTCTCTTAAAAAAAAGAAAAAAAAGACACTTAAGACATTTTGGGAGGCCAAGGCAGACAGATCATTTGAGGTCAGAAGTTTGAGACCAGCCTGACCAACATGCTGAAAACCTGTCTCTACCAAAAATACAAAAAAATTAGCCAGGCATGATGGCACACTCCTGTAGCCTCAGCTACTCGGGAGGCTGAGGCAGGAGAATGGCGTGAACCCGGGAGGCGGAGCTTGCAGTGAGCCGAGATCGCGCCACTGCACTCCAGCCTGGGCGACAGAGCGAGACTCTGTCTCAAAAAAAAAAAAAAAAAAAAAAAAAGAGGAAGAGGAAGAAGAAAAGGAAAAGAGGAGGAGGAGGAAGAAGAAGGGGGTGAAGAAGAAGTTGTTCTAAGACAGAAACAGTCTATTATCATCAAAGATAATAAAACAGGTACCTAAAATAGGTACCTAAAATATCCATGGAATTTAGCAATTACCAGGTGATTTAACGGTGTGGTTATGACAGGCACAGTCTCCAACCTATAAATGGGGTTGTGTTCTAGAAATTACTTTTAAGTTCGGTGGTTTTGAAGCACAAACTAATGAACTGCATTAAACAAGTCAAATTTAAGCAAAAAGCATTTCATAGAGTGAGTAGTTTCAAAGATTGACTACATTTTTATATATCAACATTTTAAACATTGTTTAGGGTCCCAGTCTGTAGGGGACACGTTTTACCTAACTGTATCACTACCCTTCTTTTGTAATAGCTTGTGGAAACGCATTTCTGCTCATCAAAAAGCCACGTTATTTCACACACTTTCCAGCCCCCTAACAGTTTGGTAGAACCACGTGGCCAATTCTGCACTGGGCTATGAGCTCTGTGTAAGTACAGGCTGAAGCATTTAGAGCTTATGTACAACCCTCTGGGCTCCCTCACTCTCTGCTGAAGCAACTGTGGAGGCTGAATGATGAGATGAAGATAAGAACAGTATGGATCCTTGAGTTACCAGATGGGCTGTCTGAACTTGCAGCAGACTTTGCATGATTAAGAGTGTTAATAAATGTTTAGTTATGTTTAGTCCCTGGGATTTGGAATTTATTATTCTAGTATAGCCTAATATCCTAAAATACAGCTCCTCCACTGTCATGCCTATGAACCTGTGGTCACAGTGACCACATATTAAGGTCCAGGAGTATTTATTTGATCCAGGTCCATTAATCTAGCCCAATGAAAGTCAATCCTATAATTTCTGTTGTAATTCTTAGGAAGGCATGCGCTCTTTCTGCTGAAGTTGTTAAATCACCCAGTTCCAGAGGTACCAGGTAGGCTTGGTATGGGGTACAGAAATGCACATAATATAATCTCTGATCAAAAGGAATTCAGAGATGTTTGCTTTGGCCAAAATAAGAGTAGTTTGTGCGCTTCCTGTCTTCCAGCCTAATTCTCTTCCACTATACCATACTGCCACATCTGAACCAAAAATTTATGTATGCTCTGGGGTGGAGGCTGGGGAATATAATTTCATATAGCACTATCTCTATGATAGAACTTAATACAATTACTTTTACTAGAAAAAACTAAAATGATACATACTTATCACATATATATGGCTTTTTTTACTTAGAAATCTTAATCTGTTATACAAATACAATAAGTTTATTAAAAGAATGATTGATTTCAGTTACATATCTTTGCAAACAAAAAACACTCTACCAAGCGATCTGAAGTAACCATTTTCCATCAATCAAAATGGACATGATTCAATTGTATATAACTATGTCTCCAAATGTAATTAGATGCTTTATTTTCTATTTATTCCCATACTCAAACCAAAACCAAAAATCAATCAATATCAAACACCAGAATAAAGTTAAACCAACACCATCAAAACACAAGAACAGAAGAGTAAAGGGAGAAAAGAAGAAAACAATCTGGAATTACCAAAGATTAAGAAATTTTAATCTTGTAATATATTTGAAATGTAATTGCTTAACATCATGAATATAGTTGGTATGATTTGGCTGTGTCCTTACCCAAATCTCATCTTAAATTACAGTTCCCATAATCCCCATGTGTCATGGCAGGGACCGGGTGGAGATAACTGAATCACGGGAGCGGTTCCCCCATCCTGTTCTCAAAACAGTGAGTTAGTTCTCACGAGATCTGATGGTTTTATAGTGGGATTCCCCCTTCGCTAGGCACTTATTCTTCTCCTTCCACCATGATTATAAGTTTACTGAGGCCTCCCCAGCCATGCTGAACTGTGAGTCAATTAAACCTCTTTCCCTTATAAATTGCCCAGTCTCAGGTATGTCTTTATTAGCAGGGTGAGAATGGACTAATATAATATTATTTAGGAGGAAAAAAAAGTGCTGCCTCACTATGGAAGAAATTATCCTCTGCACTAGCAAAAATAAGGGGAGTTAACCAAAATAATTTTTCCCATTAAGGAGGAGGAAACAAACAAGGCAAACCTCTTCCCTTTGGATAAAAGACACACTATAAACAGCAGCTGATAATCCAATCATTTACTAAGTAGTCATTCAAAGCAGCAAATCTCAATGTAGATCATTTCAAATTAAACATGCCTTCTCTCAACTCTTCGTTACTCCTCATACTTCAACACTCCAATAATTCTGCCGTTGTTGAGAATCACTGCTATTGAGAATTATCCTTAGAATGGAAATGTGCCAAATTCCTTAAGTGTGCTTCATTCCTTCAAATCACCTTTGTAAAGCATCAGTACATAATAAAACCCACTTTCTCAATACAAAATTCTACTTTTCATATCATGAAGTTGTGGGTTCTAGCCACCCTTGCTTCAATGAACTGGAGCTCAAATCCCTTTTTTGCAACTAAGTGAAAATTGTAATGGTTATTACAGACTCAGAACAGAGAGAAGGCAAACAAGTCTGCCATCTGATTAGATGAGTCCTGTTACACTAGCAAAACCCTGGCCATCTCAAAAGCTTTGAGGTCTAAGTTGTCCTGGACAGTTAAATATTCCAGATTACTGAAGTTTTTTTTAATCTTATAAATTATCAATTTTTATTTTATAATTTGTGATAGGAATCTCTTTTGAAGCATATCCTCTTCTTAACAAGTGTTTTAAATTACAAAAGTAATACACAATCACTGAAAAGACTACAATTCAAAAGTGTATGAAATAAAAAGTTCCTTCCCTTATTCCCTACTCTCGTTCCACAAGGGTAATCTTTGTAACATAATTTGGGTGTATTCTTCTAGACCTCTTCAGAATACATATAAATTTTAAACATAACTGTATATACAAACACAAGTAAGCAATAAAATGATGTTACTGTACATTCAGTTCTTACTGTATATTCATCATTCAACCTGATGAATAAGGCTTTTAAATTTTAAAATGCTGGTACACCTGATTTTTTTAAAACTTTATCTACCACAGTCTTTTTCATCATTCTTCTACTGACAGGCACTTTCACAACTAGAAACTTTTTTTTTTCCTGCAATGAAGAGTTTTGTGCAAACACCTTTGCTCACTTGTATTTTTCTGCAGGAAAGTTTAGAAATGAAAATGCTAGATTAAAGGACAGATTAGACTTTTTAAACATTTTGAGAAACCCTGTTATATTCTCTGCCTTCTTTAAAATAATCTGATTCTTTTCTTGAAGGTTCAGGATCATTCCTACCAGTATTTACTTTTTCACTCTGTATAATACAGTGATTCTCTTGGGGCCCTAGAAGTAGATTCACTTCTCACTATGGTTTGGATATGGTTTGTTTGACCCCAACCAAAACTAATGTTGAAATTTGATTCCCAAAGTGGTGATGTTGGGAGATAGGGCCTAATAGGAGGTATCTGGGTCATGAGGGATCCCTCCTCATGGATAGTGGTTTGGTGTCATTTTTGGTAATGAGTTGCATTCTCACTCTAATAAGACTGGATCGCTTTTTGAGAGTGGGTTTTTAAAGAGTCCGTATACCCTTCAGGTTTTCTTTCTCTCTTCATACACCCACACTTCCCCTTTGACCCATCAAAACCCTATGCCAGAAGCCGGGGGCATGCCTTTGAACTTACCAGCCTGTACAACCATTAGTTAAATAAACCTCTTTTCTTTATAAATTACCCAGACTTAGGCATTCTATTATGGCAACACAAAATGAGCTAGGGCACTCCTGCATTAAATTTCGTCTATTTTTGTAATTTTTAAACCTTTTCCTTTATTGTTTGTCCCTTCACACTGCCATCACTGTATTACCTATAGCAATTTTTCTCATTTCTATTGGAAAAACTGAGAATTTTCCAATAGAAATCTGAGAATTTAATGTACTAAAATTGAGATCAAATTAAAATTTAAATAAAATTTTTATTTGCCACACAAGAATACGTCTGGTAGCTGCTATTTTAATCTCTCAGAGGCCATTTCATGCTCTTCTAGATTCTAGAGAGGTAAGTTTCCCAGATCATTAACTTTTAGACAGATGAAACATCATCACTGTGATTATTCATATACTAACAGGCTCCCTGTTTATACTCTCATGTGGAAAATACCTTGCTTAAACAAACAGGAGGAAAATGGATTAGGAAATTAGCATAATGCGATTATTCAGTAAATATCATAATAGTGTATATATCATTATAAAAATATTATAAGCAGGCTTTTTATTACTCTAGTCTATTCCATCCCTACATCCAGTCAGTTGGTTACATGCACTATTACAGTGGATATATGAGGCACTCAGGTAACTCCCCCTTCCTTCTGGGACCACTAGTTTAAATTAATTTTGAGTAACTATCTTCCCCCCATCATTAGCTGTAAGTCAGTGTTAGTAAATTGTTTAGGATAAACACATAACCTAACCAAAGTCAATATGACTAAAGGAGACCCTCTGCTAGTATTTCTGAAGAAAAGAAGCTTGGTGCAGGCTTGCATTTTCCCTTACCTCCATCCCTCTTCCCCTTCTTCCATTCCCCCACTCCGTTTCCCTCCCTTCCTTTCTACCCAAAGGTACAATAGAGAAGACCATCATTCTTCTCCAGGATACGGGGGTATGAAGATGTAAAACCTAGAGCTAAAGGATCACAGAGGATGGTATGAATGGAACCTGAGAATAAAAAGAACAAGAGGGAGCACAGCCAAGAAATGGGGCCTGAAGATTATTTGACCCCTGAATCAAAATATGCCTGGACTTTGTAATCATGTATGCCTGTTTAGGTTGGATTTTTTGGTCACTTCAGGACACTTTTTTTATCCTAAACCCTACAGCTAAAACTTTATACTGGTGTCTAGTCCTCAGACTTTATGCACCATTTTTACTGAATAAGTTCCAGCAACTACTTGTCAACAAAGTCCATCAGTTTTAAGACTAAAATTTTCTCTTTAAAACTTTTATCTTCCAAAACATATTCTAAAATCACATTCATACATAATATGTAACTGAATACCGACAGAAAGAAACTCAGCTCAGCACACACTCAATTTCCAAGTCTTACAAACTCTGAAGAAAAGAGAAACTCTGAAGAAATATTCAATACTTTGAAAAGCTGACTAAAGCAAAAAGTTAGAGAGGAATAAAAGTATAAAACACAGAATAACACGCAGATATTTCTTTTTCCTGGCATTTCGCTCCCCAGTTTTCAGATTTTTAAGTGTCTTTCTGGAATGAAAGCTATTTATGATCCAGCTAGTCAATATTCCTTGTGGTACTGTACTAGCCAATGACTTAATTAATCATTAAAACAAACCAGTTACCTAATTCAATCTAATTCTGATGAAAAACATAGAATTTAACCTCTGGAATATCACATTCCTCTAATATTCAACTGTTTAAACATGTAATTTCATTTCTAAAAACTGAAAAAAAAATTAACTTACCTCAATTGTTTCGCATAGTTCTGTTCAATTTCTATCCTCTCTTTAACAAATTTGGCATATCTTTCCAAGAAGTCAATTCCCCATTGTGTATGCTTGTCTAAGCTGTCGAACTGATCCTAGAAAAGGAAGATAAAAATGCATTTTTAAAAGTCTAAAATTTTATCCACATATATTTTTAACAGCTTCTGATATTTGTACAGAGAAGCAATGAGGTATAAAAAGAAAAACCCAGGCTCTTCTACTAGTTCCCCCACTTCATCCTTTAAGACCTAGAAATAGGTCCCTAAGCATAAATCATGCTACTTTATGCCTGAATGTCTTTACAAACATGGCTTTCCCAATTGCAACACCCTCCCCGATCAGCTTTTTGCAGTCAACTCTTCCCCAAATCCCCCCTACCCTGGCCTTTGAGATTCTGTGCAGGCATTGTGTCTGCCAGAAAATGGTCCTAAACTCTCAGACTTTCTCCAGGTCCCCAAGGCTCCCTAAAATTACTATCTTGTTCATTTGCTATACTATATTGAGGGCCAGAATCATGCATTATTCAACTCTGAACTCCCACAGCCTAAGCACCATGCTTGGCACCATAGCAAGTACTCAGTGAAGAATTACTTAGCTGGACAAAATCAAATATACCTGAGTTCAAATTCTGGAATCTGCCATTTCCGAGATGTTTGAAACGGGGCAAGCTAACAAGGCTCCTTGAATGTTTTCCCATCTTAAAATGGAAGTCCCATCACCCACCTAACAGGATTGTGGTGATGTTATTAAACATGTTCTGCAATGCAGGAAACATGATAATGACATATAACAGAGTACCACTGTCCTACAAGGCTCTTTCAGTCCTCAAAGATGCCACCTCCTGCCAGAGAAACCATCATTTCCCTTGCTTTAAGAACAAGCTCCAAGTGGACTAATTACTTGGTGCTGTCTCCTTCTCTTATATCAAGTCTGCAGTGCCGAGAAAATATTCGAGTATCATCCCTTTCCATATTTACAGCTTGTTTTAAAATCACTTGTGGTTTAGTCACGTTATTTAAAAACAAATTATCTCTTTTGCCCTTTTATCTCTTTCTCTACCTTAAACCATCAAAAAAAAATTCTACTCCTAAAAGCAAGTTGCCACTCTAATTCTATCCTTCCAAGAAACTTTCTGATTATCATCTGGTTTTCAAAATATATTTGAATACAGCAAGAAAATGCACTGCTCAGTAAACTCAATCTGCATAATATTAACTATTGTAAATTAGAATTTTCATCAATCTGAAACTGAAACACACTCAGTGAAAAACAATTCCAAAAAAAAAAAAACACTTCAAAGCTGAAACAATCTTCCTTTATTTTTCTAAATTGCTTCAAAGGCTTCTCTTCCCACAATCTTCTTCACCAAATTTTATATTATACTTCTTTATCCTCTAGATTAAGTCTCCAAATTTTAAATTCCAAACCCCATCAGTAAAAAACCTGAACAAAAACAATTATATGTAGTTATTTATATATTAAATGATATACTATTGAATTATGTAGTTATGAAATCCACAACAGAAATTTTAAAAAGAGATGAAAATGAAATAAACATTATTTTTAAAGTTTTTTTTTTTTTTTTAACATATTTGACAAACAAAAGGCTTTGAGCAATGACTTTTAAAATATTACGACCGGGTGCAGTGGCTCACACTTGTAATCCCGGCACTTTGGGAGGCCGAGGTGGGCGGATCACTTGAGGTCAGGAGTTCGAGACCAGCCTGGTCAACATGGTGAAACCCTGTCTCCATTAAAAATACAAAAATTGGCCAGGCGTGGTGGCACGCGCCTGTGGTCCCAGCTACTCAAGAGGCTGAGGCAGGAGAATTGCTTGAACCCAGGAGTCGGTGGTTGCAGTGAGCCAAGATCACGCCACTGCACTCCGGTCTGGGCAATAGAGTGAGACTCTGTCTCAAAAAATACGTATATATTATTAAGAATATTTTTAGTGAGGGCAACAATCAAATATGCTTTATTATTTATAAACTCCTAGTTCAACACTTAATGGTAATCTGAAGGTATTCGTTCTAAACTATGATATCTAGTTTCTAGTTGTTGCCATAGCTAGGTAAACAAAAGACACTTCATAAAGACATAAAGTTCTCAATGCAAAAAATTTACTGTTGCTATACTTTCTAATTCGTTTTTCAACCCACCTGCCAATATGCAAAGGTTTATGTTAAAATTTGGCCAATACATTTCTTTGATGCCAATTTGTTATTTTTGTAAACTAAACTAAATCAGAAAATATTACAACTTTTTATTTTTAAAAAATAAGTTCAGGCCAGGCACACTGGCTCACACCTGCAATCCCAGCACTTTGGGAGGCCGAGGTGGGCGGATCACGAGTTCAGGAGATCGAGACCATCCTGGCTAACACGGTGAAACCCCGTCTCTAATAAAAATACAAAAAAAATTAGCCGGGCGTGGTGGCGGACGCCTGTAGTCCCAGCTACTTGGGAGGCTGAGGCAGGAGAATGGCATGAACCCAGTAGGCGGAGCTTGCAGTGAGCCGAAATCGTGCCACTGCACTCCAGCCTGGGCGACAGAGCGAGACTCCATCTCAAAAAAGAAAAAAAAGTTCAAACCCCACTGAAACTAATTGTGATGATTAATTTTATGTGTCATCTGGGCTGTGCCACTGTGCCCAAATATTTACTTGGTCAAACATTATTCTGGATATTTCTGTGAAGGTGTTTTTTAGATGAAATTAACATTTAGGCCAGGTACAGTGGCTCATGCCTATAATCCCAGCACTTGGGAAGGCCCAGATGGGAGACTCATTCAAGGCCAGGAGTTTCAGATCAGCCTGGGCAACACAGCAAGACCCTGTCTCTACAAAACATAAAAAAGGCCAGGTGGCTCACATCTGTAATCTTAGCACTTTGGGAGGCTGAGGCAAGAGAATCTCTTGAGCTCAGGAGTTCAAGAGCAGCCTTAGCAACATGTTAAGATCCAATCTCTAACAAAAAAAATTTAAAAATTAGCCAGGCATGTTAGCACATGCTTGTAGTTCCAGCTACCTGGGAGACTGAAGTGGAAGAATTGTTTGAGCCCAGAAGGTCGTGACTGCAGTGAGAAGTGATCACTGCACTTCGGCTAGGGTAAGAGAGCAAGATCCTATCTCAAAAATAAATATTAATAATAAATAAATAAATAAAATTAGCCAGGTGAAAGGCAGAGGTGGGAGGATCCCTTGAGTCCAGGAATTCAAGTTACAGTGAGCTGTGACTGTGTCACTGCACTCCAGCCTGGGTGACAGTGAGATCCTGTCCACAGGAAGGATCCTGTCCAAAGGAAGGAAAAAGAGGAGGAGGAAGGGGGAGGTGAGGAGGTGGGGAGGGGGAGAGAGTAAGAGGGAAGGAAAAAATTAATATTTAAATAGGTGCGTTCTAAGTAAAGCAGATTATGCTCCAAAATGGGTGGGTGGGCCTCATCTAATCAGTTGAAGGCTTTCATTGAACAGACTGACCTTCCCCCAGCAAGAAAGAATTCTGCCAGAATACTGACTTTGGTCTGAAACTACAACCGTTCCCTGGGCCTATCCTGCAGATCCCAAGCTTCCACAATCACATGAGTCAATTTCTTAAAAGAAATTTTTCTCTATATGTGTATATATCCTGTTGATGACCTGTCTCTAAAACACTGACTTTACAACAAGTAAAAGATTTCTGGGCCGGGCGCGGTGGCTCACGCTTGTAATCCCAGCACTTTGGGAGACCGAGGCAGGCGGATCATGAGGTCAGGAGATCGAGACCATGGTGAAACCCCCTCTCTACTAAAAATACAAAAAAAAAAAAAAAAAAATTAGCCGGGCGTGGTGGCGGGCGCCTGTAGTCCCAGCTACTCGGAGAGGCTGAGGCAGGAGAATGGCGTGAACCCCGGGAGGCGGAGCTTGCAGTGAGCCGAGATTGCGCCACTGCACTCCAGCCTGGGCGACAGAGCGAGACTCCGTCTCAAAAAAAAAAAAAAAAGATTTCTGTCTCTAAGAACTTTAAGTGTACAGACAAAATAATATTTGTAGGTGACATAGATCATTTTCAGCAACAAAATTATATAATGAATACATTTCCAAATATTCATCATCAAAATGCTTTCTATATAGCTCAAATTTCTTTGGAAAAGCAGATATTCAGTCACCATTAAAACTTCTCTTTTATCTTGAAGGGACAGATTAAATTTTCTCAAAAATACCTGGTAGGTAAGCATACTAGTTAAAGAAAAACGTCAACAAATTTGAAACAGCCAGAAGATAAATAGCCAACCTGTATTAAACAAAGATTTTTCAATTGTCTCTCCCTGTTTCATTTGGAAACACTGTAAATAGTCTTAAAGGCATTATTTTTATAAAACTAACCATAATAAAAATATAACTTAATATTCTGTGGACTTCCTGCTTTAGTTTTCTTTGCATACCTACAAATGAAGTGAATAAATTCCAACCTTATTCCAATTTCCTTTTTAAAATTCCAGCCAACACACTACTTTACCAGTGGTTAATACATTTACTGTTAAGAATAAATCTTTTTCAACACATCTTTCCTTTAGTGGGTCACAAAAAGGCAGTTTTAAATGTAACTACTTTATTAAAACATTACTCATTACTGAAACAATCTAGACATTATAAGTTGAGAAATGTTGGAAACATCTGTACTTTAATGAAACTGTACAACAAACTTTCCATGTGAAATCTTTCCTAAAAAATATTTCTATTTTTCCATGTGGCCTAAGAATATTTGCTGAGATAATTTATTTTGTTGCCATATTTTACACATATAATATCACTATTTTCACCACAAAAAGTAAGAGTTAGTGCTACCGATTGATACCGTTTGGCTGTGTCCCCACCCAAATCTCACCTCAAATTGTAATAATCCCCACATGTCATGGGATGGACTTCGCGGGAGGTAACTGAATCATGGGGACAGGTTTTTCCCTTGCTGTTCTCATGACAGTGAATAAGTCTCATGAGATCTGATGGTTAAGGGGAGTTCCCCTGCAAATGCCAATGCTCTCTTGCCTGCTCCCATGTAAGATGTGACTTTGCTCCTCATTCATCTTCCGCCATGATTGTGAGGCCTCCCCAGCCATGTGGAACTGTGAGTCAATTAAGCCTCTTTCCTTTATAAATTATCCAGTCTTGGATGTCTTTATTAGCAGTGTGTGAACAGACTAATACAGCTACATAATAAGAAATATATACATTTGGTCTCCACCCCTGATTCCTGACACAGAGCTTCTAAAACCCTTATTCCCTGAGTCACAGGGGTAAGAGAAGCATCTTTTGTTATTCATAATAACCCCCTTTCAATCATACCTAAATTTATGCTAATGCGGTGACTTTGAAGGACAAGGGCTGGTTGGAGAGGAATCAACCATGTGATTTGAGGGTTGAAACTTTCAGTTCTCCCCACCCCCAAGCCTCCTGGGAAGGGAGAGGGATGGAGATTGAATTCAATCAACAATAATTAATGATTTAATCAATCATACCTATGTAATGGAGCCTCCACAAAAATCCTAAACCATGGGTTTGGAAACCTTCCGGGTAGGTGAACACATCCACTTGCAGTGCATCTCAACTCCACAAGAACAGAAGATCACGCACCCTGGGTCTTTCCAAAGCTTACCCTAGGTACCTCTTCATCTAGCTGTTCATCTGTGTCCTTTATAATATCCTTTGTAATAAACCAGTAATAGTAAATAAAGTGTTTCTCTGAGTTCTGTAAGCCATTACAGCAAATTATCAAACCGGAGGAGGGGGTCACAGGAACCCCTGATTTGTAGCCAAGTCAGTCAAGTACCAGAAGTCCAGGACCTGCAATTGATGCTTGAAGTCCAGGCGGTATTATGGAACTGAACCCTTCAACTGTAGGATCTGTACCAACTCCAGACAGATAGTGACAAAATTGAACTGTAAGATATCTAGTTAGTGTCCAGAGAGTTGAAGAACTGGTTGTGCAATGGAAAAACTCACGTTTTTGGTGTCAGAAGGAACAATTTTTCCTTTTAGCAAGAATATTTCTAAGAGTGTACTGTCTTTCACCACTAAGTTCAAAATTTCAAGAGACTTTCCAGTAACCCATATTCATATCATAGCAGCATTATGGAAGCAACCCACTTGTCCATCAATAAATGAGTAAAGAAAATGTGGTATATAAATACAATTAATATTATTCAGCCTTAAAAAGGAAGGAAATTCTGGCACATGCTACAAAACATGGATAAATATTGAAGACATCATGCTAAGTAAAATAAGACAGAAAAGGACAAATACTGTATGATTCCACCTACACGAGGTACTTAGAACAGTCAAAATCAGAGAGAAGGATGTAGAATGGTAGTTGACAGGGAATAGGGGTAGGAAGGAATGGGGAGTTATTTAATGAGTGTAGAGTTGCAAGATGAAGATCATTCTGGAGATTTATGGTGGTGATGGTTGTACAACAGTATCAATGCACTTAATGCCACTAAACTGTACATTTAAAAATGGTTAAGATGGTAAATTTTACATTGTGTATTTTACACAGTAAAAAAATCTTTACCCCTCCACCAAAAATAAATTTCCTGTGGTTCACCTATGCATCACCATCATAGCTCACTGCAGCGTCGAAATCCTGGGCTTAAGCCATCCTTCAGCCTCAGCCTCCCAAGTAACTAGGACTACAGACACGCCCATGGCTCACTGCAGACTCGACCTTCTGAGCTTAAATGATCCTTCCAGCTCAGCTTCTCAAGTAGCTGGGACTATAGGCACATATCACCAAGCCCAGCTAATTTTTCTATTTTTAGTAGAGACAGGGTTTTGCCATGTTGCCCAGGCTAGTCTCAAACCTGAGTTCAAGTGATCCTCCTGCCTTGGCCTCCCAAAGTGCCATTTCAAATAGCCTTCTCAATAATTTCTTAGAGGGGGAAGGTCACCTCTAGTCCATATGATTATATAGACATTATATCTTTCTTTGTTAATAAACATTGTTTACGTTTATTCTCAAACACATTAAGAAACATCAGCCTGGCCATTTCTTATCGTTTGCCTATATTCACATTAAAATATTATATTTAATCCATGGTTTCTTTTTTATATTTTATTTTTTAGGTTTTTAAGAGATGGGGTCTGGCTCTTTCACCCAGGAATGTAGTGGCACCATCATAGCTCACTGCAGCGTCGAACTCCTGAGCTTAAGCTAATTTTCAAAAATACTTTGTAAAGATGGGGTCTTGCTTTGTTGCTCGATCTGGTCTCGAACTCCCAGCCTCAAGCAATTCTCCCACTTGGGCCTCCCAAAGCACCAGGACTATAGGCGTGAGCCACCACACCCAGCCCAATCCATGGTTTCTTTATAGGAAACTTTTTAAGTCCAAGACAAGACACCAGTATCAACTCACATTTTAAATACTAGTAAAGTATCCCATTTCTTATTTTTTAGATAACATATAAACAGAAGTTCTAAGCTCTTTTCCCCTTATGTCAGTGGATCATCTTGTGTGCTCTTCTTTGAAGACTCATGCATTTAAATAATGCATTATCCTTTTTCTAATTTTTATCAAGTCCTTCCTGCCCTACTAATATGGTTTCACTGGCTTTTCTCTTCTTGTTGTTATCTCTTCCACCACTGGTTCCCATAAAGAATTCATTTTCTATTTATCACTTTTCAAGCTCCTTCAGGATTCTCAAAGAAAAATTACTTCATCTAAAAAATAGATATCTAAGACCTGTATCAGACTGTTTTTAAAAACTAAATGTCATTCTTATTTTCTCCAATACTCAAAATCATGCATGCTGTGATTCCACTGGATAGAACCTTAGACTGTATCTATGTATTAGCACTCTCCAAAAGGTATTTTGAGAGTTGGTCACCACAACAAATGTGTAAAAGCTCAGCTAATCAGAATATTGAGAAAGTTAATCAAATTTCATTTTTCAGTTACTGATGGTTAAGATACAAATTATAAAAATTATTTAGATACCATTTTTTAAAGTTTTAAATTTATTTTATAACTGACAAAAACTGGATATATGGATACAATGTTTGTTAATGTTGATTTAAAACTCAAAATAGAATTGTACAAGTAGAAAACATAACAGAAGCCTATAATTGTGTTAAGTGTATTTGATTAAGGTTGTACTATACTTTTAAAATAAATAAAAGCCAACTTCAAAAAATAGCAATCAGCTTTAAAAGGCACCATAAAGGTAAAATATAATACAAGTTTAGCTACAAGTGAAACAAATTCTCTTCTTTGTAACAACTGTGACCTGGCTGTAGCTCATGCCTATCATTCCAGAACTTTAGGAGGCACAGGTGGGAGGATAACAAACAAAAATTGTTTTTACACTAGGTCATGGTGGCACATGCCTGTAGTCCTAGCTACTGGGGAGGCTGAAATGGGAGGACAGCTTGAGCCTGTCAGTTCAAAGTTACAGAGAGCTGTGATCGTGCCACAATGCTCCAGCCTGGGTGACAGAGCAAGACCCTGTCTCTTTGGGGTGGGAAAAAAAAAAAAGTCATTCAGCCTTCCTTTAGTGGTCACACTATTAGTGATCAAATAATTCCAGAAACATGACGGAAGAAGGCTGGAAAGCAAGGAATGGTTTTAATCACCACAATATAAAGTAGAAAGTTTTAAAACTCAGCCAGGCATGGTGGCTCACGCCTGTAATCCTAACACTTGGGAGGCCAAGGTGGGAGGACTGCTTGAGTCCAGGAGTTCAAGACCAGCCTGGGTAACACAGCAAGACCGTCTCTACAAAAAATAATTTAAAAAAATTAGCCAGGCATCATGGCCCATGCCTGTAATCCCAGCTACTCCGGAGGCTGAGGTGGGAGGATTGCTTGAGCCTGGGAGGTTGAGGCTGCAGTGAGCCATGATAGCACACTGCACTCCAGCCTGGGTGACAGTACAAGACCCAATCTCTTAAAAATAAATCAGTAAATAATAAAATGTAAGAATCAAAGTCATGAAGTCTTAGATTATCAAAAGTAACATCTTCCAACTTCTTTAGTTTCAAAGCCTGAGATCATACATCCTCCCGCTCCACATCAGCAAATACTTTGGGACTATGGAAAAGGTCAAGGGAAAAGATCATGACAAATTAAAGAAGTGAAAGTGAGCAGTATTCTGAAATCACCTGTAAGTTAGAAATAAAAAAGAATATTAAGTCATCAAAGAGGCATCACTTCCCTATTCTCTCTACCTTTATTTAGCATTGTTCTTATTCCTATGGATTTATTCTAGATAGAACCTGGAATAAATTACTAGTTAGTAATTTCAGCTAGTTGGACTTACTCAGAGTCCAATTTCCTCATTTCCTTGTCTTAAATATCCTCTCACTTCCTTTTCCAACACATTCATTCTTACCATAGCTTGTGTGAAATGAATCTCTGTATCAGTGGTGAGCTCTAATTTAAATCTTATCATCTTATATGTAAACTCAAGAAAGCTCTTATTTTCTGTTTCCTTTGGACATTCTTTTTTAATTTTGTAAAATATTTAAAGTTATTTTACTGTATTTACTTGGAAACACAAGGAAAATATTCTAAATTAAAGCTGGCATCAGCACCAACATAAATGTCCACATTATGTAGTATAACTCGAATTATATATTGCTCCAAGGTTCTACCGTATAGTAATGTGAGGCAATAAATATTATGTTTACTCAATCTTCTTGCTTTTATCTGTATGTCTTCAATGTAATTTAAAAGAACTATTTTATGTATCACTTTAGAAGTCACTATTTAATATTCAATCCTTGTTTTCCTAATTACTTTGATACAGCCTTGCATCCAAATGAAGTCCCAATAAAGTACTTTTTGGTAAAAAACCAAGGGTCATCATCATTTTAAAAATACTTTCTTCACTAAAAAGCAGAATAATGACTTTGCTGTCCTAGTTTGGACTTGCTCTATGGCTCTGACTTTCTGCCAAAGTTCCTCCAGCACTTCTGAATACCAAACTACCACCAAAAATGTTTTTAAAGATCTAACACAACTGACTTTTCTCCCTCTTTAACTCTTATGGACTGCAGAAACTTTTTGTTTCAGTCTCATAGAGCTAAAAAACCAACTTCCATTCAGGATCAACCATGCCTATCCTCAAAGAAAATTGAGAAATATTGTAGAATTTTAGAAAAATCAATTTAGTTATTTTTGGTTTCTCATGGTGTTGTTTTTTTAAAGACAAGGGAAAACTTGCATATTTGGGAAACTCCTCCAAGTCTTTTCATTTAAATTTTTTCTTAAATTTAAATTAAGCTCTTAGTGACTTCAAAATTTACCCAAATGATCTTTCCAATACCCTACGGCAATTTTTTTTTTTTTTTTTTTTTTTTTTTACTTCCTGTGATTTTCACTTCCACTCCACCTTAATAAGTCATTCCCATGGTCATCTCCATTGTCATCTCCATTGTCATTAGCAATAACTGCCTTATGAAGTAGGAAGAATGTTAATCTTGTTTCTCCCACTCCACTTCCCTGCAATAAATTTCAAGAATGTCTTTCTCAGACAGCTAGCCCTGTCAAGTCACTCCCTGAAATACCCCAAGTCCAACAATTTTTTGGCCCCACAGAGACCACAACCCATTGATCCCAACACATCATTATTATTATCCTTCACCTCCTCCTGTCGTCATTTCCATCTTTATACAGCGTGGATTCCCTAAGCCATCATTATAATCACTCCTTCCAAATATACTCACTGTCCTTGACCCTCTCTAGCTTTGCCAAATTTCAACCCTGATTTATGGTTAGATTTTTACTAACCCTTCCTCATGCTGCTGAAGAAAGTTGGAAAAAAGAAAAGAAAGAACCAGGTTGGCTAGTTATACTTTGAAATTCATGTCTATTACCTAGGGGACTTTAATACTACTTAGCTCAAATCCATTCACTACTTCATTATCCTAGCCAACTATCTCATACCTTATTCTTTTACTTTAAATTTACACCATCTCCTAACCATCTCACTCTTAGCTAATAACCTTGCCTCCTACTTCGCTAAAAGAGAAACAGAAGGCAACTCCTTGTTCACTAACTCTATTTTTTTACCACGATACCTGCATGTTTTTATTAGGCATTCCTGATTATTACTTTGGATAAACTGTCCACACCCCTAATACTTCTGCTTACCTGGAGAACTAGTGCAGTTACAAGTTCAGTTGTTAAAACGGTTAAAACCCTGGGCCTACATATGTTTGATATATTCCAGGAAGAGCAAAAAGCTGAATAAGCAAGCCACAGCTGAGCGAGCAAGAGGGGAGAGTAGTAGATATTGGAGTGTGTGAGCGCCAGAATGCCAATTTATATGCCCTATCTTCCACCATAAGGACCTTGGCTTTAACCCTGAGTTGGAAATACATTGGACGGTATAACCTCCAATAAACCTGGCATGACCCAATGCAAGTTTTTAAATAGATCAGTGGAGTTTCTATGTTGATTAAAAACTAGCTCAAGGTCCACAGACCCACCAACCCTGAACACATCTGATCTTGTCTGATCTTGGAAGCTAAGCAGGGTCAGGCCTGGTTAGTATTTGGATGGCAGACTGCTTGGATATACTGGGTGCTGTGGGCTTTTTCTTTTTAGAAAAGACAAACAAAACAAAAAATATACACACACACACACTACACACACACACACTCCCCGAACTCAGAGCAAGGAAGGCCTTTTAAGGAGGCTACTGTAATAATCCAGACCAGAGATGAGCTAGCTGGTTTGGTCCAGAGTAAAAGCAGCAGGGTAGTGAAAAGTGGTAAGATTTTGGATATATTCTGAAAGTAAGGTTAACAAAATTTTCTAATGTTTTGAGCATGGGTTGTAAAAGAAAAACAAACATCAATTTTGAGCCCCATGAACTAGAAGGATGAAACTGCTTTTAACTAAAATAAGAGATCAAGTTTGGGCAATGGGAAGAAAAAAGTTTTGGCTTTAGACAGTTAAATTTGAGATGTCCTTAAGACATCCAAGTTGGTATGTTGAGTAGGCAACTAAATACATACGTCTGGAATTAATAGAAGTGGTCCTGCTCAAGATACATGATTAAAAAATTACCCTGGACATGATCTCAATTAAGCCTTGCTGCACACCAATATTCAGAGGTCAAGGAATTGATGAAGAACCAGCAAAGGACACTGAGGAGTGACCAGTGAGGTACAAGTAAAACTAGAAAAGTGTGGCGTAATTTATAAGAAGACAAATGAAGATCACTACAGTGATGAAAATCTTAGTTCTGAATTCAGGGCATTTATGGCTAGTGAGGTTGACCTATTAAGATCTTCCAAGGTCTTCTAAGGAGCCTCATTCCCTTATATGATTTTCTCTTTTTCTGAATTTCCACCAGGCCTGGAGTCAAAAATCTCTTGTCATGTGGTTGGTTAGTAAAAACTTATTTTTCTGCTTTCCTCTATCGAATGCAGTGACAAATTAAGTATGATGAAAAATGAGATGCCAAACATGTAGTACAGCCTAACTTTGTAACATTTCAGACTGTAAGAGTTGAAATTTACTTGACAAACTATACACTCAGTTTGAACACTTTAACTGACTTACCCTGATTATCCAAAGCAGGCTTTCTTGGATGAAAAGAAAGTGATAGAGGAGTAAAGAAGGGGCAAAATCAAATCCCAGGTACCCACTGTTACAGACATGAAACAAAACAAATAAAATTAAAAGCCAACATTTGGGGGGGAGAAAAAAGAAGCCAAATGAATAATGTATTATTCCAAGGAGGAGAAAGTGTTCCACTTTGTCAGGTGCTACTAAAAGTAGTAAAAAGACTGAAAACTGACCGCTTTAGCAACACACAGATCATTGGCTGTCTTAACAAGAGCAGTTCTGTTGAAATAATGAGGGCAAAAGCCTGACTGAAATGGGTTCCAAAAGATTAGATAGAAGTTGAAGACAGTAAGCATGGACATCACTTTTAAGGAATTTTGCTTGAAAGGAGAGAAGAGATACGAAAAAATAGCTAAAGGAGAGTGGGGTCAAGTGAGGGTGGTTTTTAAGATAAAAGAAATAATATGATTTTATTGCTAATGGAAATGATCTGAAAGAAAAGAAAACACTTAAGTGTAGAAGCAGTGTTCACTGCTGGAGCAATGAGCACTGAGCCTTTGCTAAGAGCATGAGCAGTTCAATTACAGTAACAGGAGAGAAGGCAAAGTAAGTGGGCATAGGTCTAGACAGCTTGGTAGATGTGGTAGTAGGAGCACGTGGAAATTCTCCTACAATTGCTTCTGTTTATTTTCAGTAACACAGAAGGCAAGGTCAATAGTTGAGATTTACTTATTCAGAAAGTCTTTCAATTAAGTTAAGAATTATTATTATCAGTTAACTGCTCTAAGATTTACATTCCTCAGCTGTCAAATGAGAATACCTGTGCTGCCTACCTTACAGGGTTTTGTGAGGGTCAAATGAGAATGTATGTGAAAGACCTGTAAATGGTAAAGCACTTAAAAAAAAAAAAGTATTCTGCTACAGAGCCACATTTTACCCATTATTTTCTTCATCTTCTTGAAAATTATGGAATTATAGAAGAGTGACATTTTTACATCTGAAATTCTAATAACTAGCTGGGCACATCTCAACATGAAAGTGATTCTGATTTTTTTTAATTCCAAAATAACTATATTACACCAAAATAGTGGTACATCCATGCAATAAAGGTATATGAGACCAAACATCAATGCTGTAATAACTACACATGAACAGTAGGCTAACATTTTCTATGTTCACTTAGAGCTTTTAGTATACTAAAAACTCTTAAGTACAGAATCCATTTCTAATTCTTTGTATCTGCCACCTAACCCAGTCTCATTTACTAGCACTTGATCTCTGAGCTTCCTGTTCCACATCTGTAAAACTGGAGTAATTACACAACTCTAAAGTGAAAAGATTAAATGAAATATAAATAATGCAGCCAGACATGGTGGCTCACACCTGTAATCCCAGCACTTTGGGAGGCTGAGGCAGGCAGATCACAAGGTCAGGAGTTCAAGACCAGCCTGGCCAACATGGTGAAACCCCGTCTCTACTAAAAATACAAAAATAATCAGCCAGGCATGCTGGCAGGCACCTGTAATCCCAGCTACTCGGGAGGCTAAGGCAGGAGAATTGTTTGAACCCGGGAGGCGGAGGTTGCAGTGAGCTGAGACCACACCACTGCACTCCAGCCTGGGCAACAGAGAGAGACTCCACTTCAAAAAAAAAAAAAACATAAACAATGCATTTAACATAGTACTTGGCACTGGTAGCTATTACTATTCATTTAATGCAACAAATAAGTGAGTGCTGAGCTTGGCACTAGGGATCTGAGTAAAAATATACTTAGTGGAAAGGAGAGTTATCAAATAATCACTTATCTTTAATTTCACTGGCTAGTACCTCCAGAATGTTATACACAGTAATGACTGTTAACAAATTTTAGTGGTCAGCTTTGTATGACTGAACTTCATACAATACATAGGTTTTATGTCTTCTAGCAAACTCAATATATAAACGTATTTATTAAAAAATTGAATTACAGGATAATTGTTCTCTATAGGGGTTTTTTAAATAGTATATGTTCTTAGGACAATTAAAATGATTTGATTAATCCAAAATAAATTTACAAACTATCAGAGCATATCTGTTGTGTGAAGTAAGCTCTATCTGTGTAGTATATGAGTCATCTTCCCATCTTCCCAAATGGCTATCTTATTTCACAGTTCTTTGTAATTTGGAGATCCTACTACCTTTCTTTCCCTTTTTTTTTTTTTTTTTTTTTTTTTTTTTTTAAGAGATAGGGTCTCATTCTGTTGCCCAGGCTGGAGTGCAATGGCACAATCACAGCTCACTGCAGCCTTGACCTCCTGGACTCAAGCAATCCTCCTGCCTCAGCCTTCGAAACAGCTGGGACTACAGGTGTGTGCCACTATGCCCAGCTAATTAATTTTATTGGTAGAGACAGTGTCTTGCTGTGTTGGCTAGGCTGGTCTCGAACACCTGGCTTCAAGGGATCCTCCCACCTTGGCCTCCCAAAGTGCTTGAGTACAGGTGTGAGCCATTCCTCCCAGGAGCTGTCTTTCATTTCTGTTTGACATTAGCCTTTCTATTGTTCAGCACTGCTCTGCCTCCCAACATCTCAAACTTGAGCCCAGGGTCATTCAGTAGTTAGGGTTAACACCATAACTAGAGTTTAGGATTAACTATTTTAAATCTAGTTTTCTTTATGTTATACTGTTTAGCCTTTGCTCAGATTCTCAAGTCATTTACTTGCATCGTTATCCCTGCTACCTACCAACCTAGACCACTTCCTGCCAGGAGTTCCTCTACCCTCACACCAATTAGCAACACAGTTTGGTCCCCCTGTGCTGACATTTTATCCTGACATCAGAGAACACAATTAGCGAACAGGGGATTCAAGAACAGAACTAGTCTTTGTGTATAGGCACTCATATTTTTAACATGAAAATTCTCTAGAACAGTGCTAAGCATCCCTCTGCAACATCTTTCTCTGATTTCTTGGCTTCTCACTGGGCTCACTTTCCATTTTACTCTAGTCTGCTTTCCCTTTTTCCCTTTCTGAGACTCAATCTACTTGGTGACTGCAATTGTTTAAGTATGAAATCTAATCACAGGCCTTTATGGCTAGAAAAGACTTCAAAGATCAGTCTCTATTTACAGATGAGGAAACTGAAGCCTCAAAATTAAACTATTTGCCCAGCCAGGAGTGTTGGCTCACGCCTGTAATCCCAGCACTTTGGGAGGCCAAGGCGGGCGGATCACAAGGAGTTTGAGACCAGCCTGCCCAACATAGTGAAACCCTATCTCTACTAAAAATACAAAAATTAGCCGGGCATGGTGGCGCACGCCTGTAATCCCAGCTACTCAGGAGGCTGAGGCAGGATAATCGCTTGAACCCAGGAGGCAGAGGTTGTGGTGAGCCAAGATCACATCACTGCACTCTGGCCTGGGCAACAGAGAGAGACTCCATCTCAATAAACTATTTGCACAAAGTAACAGAGCTAAGAAACAGCTAAATCAATGATGCAGATGTCTTGACTTAATTAGTTTTGTTCCCTTGTGTTGATGCTTTAAATCAGTTCACTTAGTTAAGTAAATTCTCTAAGACTATTTATTATTTGGAAAGCAAATAGGCTTTCTGGCTCTAATCTGATCTGAAGGGATACTTAGTTCTTGGTATATTCATGGGAATAACTCCAAAGAGTGACCTCATACTATTCTTAGCATATGATTATGGTTAAATATTGAGATAATTTAGTTTTATCTATATATGGTCTATTATATTTTGGAAGAAGCAACACTGATCTATACAGAACTCTTATGGTTCATTTTTATCCATAATATTGAAAAATCTTAATATTTAGGATTAAGAAATTATGATTAATGTAGTCAATTTCATATAATAGATAGATGCATATTAATTTAATCAGAAGTCTCCATGATCCAAAACAGCAATATTCTGAACATGTATATGAATAATTTAGGCTGTGGTTTATTCTTTCATGACTTACTGTGACTGTAATACTGGTGGGAGGCACTGAGTAAAAGGGAAATGATTAAGTAAATGAATTCTCCTGCACATCAACATAAACTAGGCACTATTAGTGGCACGTTAAATTTTGTCCTTTTGATATTGACTCTATATAATTCTTCATTCAACATCAAAAACTTGCCTGTGACCCGGTAGGGTGGCTGCTACTAGCTTTCCTTTTTTTTTTTTTTTTTTTTTTTTTGAGACAGGGTCTCACTCTGTTGCCCAGGCTGGAGTGCAGTGGCACCATCACAGCTCATCGCAGCACCACCAACTTTGTGGGCTGAAGTGGTCCTCCCACCTGAGTAGCTGGGACTACAGGAGTGTGATACCACGCCTGGCTTTTTTTCTTTAGATGGAGTCTCGCTCTGTCGTCCAGGCTGGACTGCAGTGGCACGATCTCAGCTCACTGCAAGCTCCGCCTCCTGGGTTCAAGCCATTCTCCTGCCTCAGCCTCCCGAGTAGCTGGGACTACAGGCGCCCACCACCACGCCTGGCTAATTTTTGTATTTTTAGTAGAGACGGGGTTTCACCATGTTAGTCAGGATGGTCTCGATCTCCTGACCTCATGATCCACCCACCTCGACCTCCCAAAGTGCTGGGATTACAGGCGCGAGCCACCAAGTTTTTGTATTTTTTGTAGAGACAGGGGTTTCACCATGTTGCCCAGGCTAGTCTTGAACTCCTGGGCTCAAGCAATCTGCCTGCCTCAGCCTCTCAAAGTGGTAGGATTACAGGTGTGAGCCACTGTGTCTGGCCTGCTACTAGCTTTCATTTCAATAAATCACTACCATGCACAGTATTGTAAATGAATACATAATTTCAGACTTTTAAAAATAACTTCATTTTAAGAACGATTCTTAATTTTTACTCCTAAAAGAGCACTAGAGTGAACCTTATACTGCACATGAAGTACTTACAAGCATTATATTTATAAAAAAAATTTAAAGAAAAACTATTAAAATTCTTAACTTGACCTTTAACATTTATATAAAATGGCTCTAAATGGAAAAAGAATTTCTTTTTGCTAATGTGAAATAAATCACATGTTTACAGTAATAACAGATACACTAGGAGAAAAGTGCACACACAGAGGAAGTTTAGCAGCTAAGAAGAAATGAAAATAAGGCAAACAAAAAAATTTTCAGGGTTGTGCTTGTGTTTATTTGGTAGATTGATTGATTTATTTATTTATTTATTTATTTATTTATTTATTTATTTTTGAGACAGGGTCTCACTCTGTTGCCCAGGCTGGAGTGCAGTGATGCGATCACGGCTCACTGCAGCCTCCACCTCCTGGGCTCAGTGATCCTCCTCCCACCTCAGTCCCCCGAGTAGCTGGGACTACAGGTACATGCTACTATGCCTGGCTATTTTTTGCATTTTTAGTGGAGATGGGGTTTCGCCATGTTGCCCAGGCTGGTCTCAAACTCCTGGGCTCAAGTGATCCTCTGGCCTCAGCCTCCCAAAGTGCTGGGATTACAGGTGTGAGCCACTGTGCCCAGCCTTTGGCAGATTTTTATTCAAATGCAATAGACGGAAATTTTACATAAATACAGACCAACACTTTCCTTTTTTTTCCCAATTTTTTAAAAAATTATTTCTCGTCTACTTTCAAAAAGGATTGATAAGAATGAGCAACAATTACATAGAAATGGACAGTTTATTCAGAGGTGGCAAGGAACTATAACAACGTGAATTTGAGGTCAGACCAGTTCTCTGCTCTCGAACCCTGTTTTCTGTTGTTTAAGATGTTTATCAAGATAATATGTGCACAGCTGAACATAGAACCTCATCAGTAATTCTAATTTTGCCCTTTGCCTTGTGATCTTTGCTTTTGTCCTTGCCCTGTTTTCCTCAGAAGCATGTGATCCTTGCTCACTTTTTGCCCTTCGAAGCATGTGATCTTTGTGACCTACTCCCTGTTCGTACACCCCCTCCCCTTTTGAAGTCCTTAATAAAAACCTGCTGGTTTTGCGGCTCAGGTAGGCATCATGGACCTACCAATATGTGATGTCACCCCCAGTGGCCCAGCTGTAAAATTCCTCTCTTTGTACTCTTTCTATTTCTCAGACCGGCTGACACTTAGGGAAAATAGAAAGAACCTACGTTGAAATATTGGGGCAGGTTCCCCTAATAAGGGATAAGATTTAGAAGAGTTACAGATTTTGATGTATGAATTTTGCTTTAAGTTTAAATGGCTGCCTTTTAGAAAGCAAACCTCAGGATGTGTCAAATCATTAAATATCTTGTCAATGTGACTGTGTGAATTAAAGAAGACCTGAGTCCAAATTAAACTTACCAAACATTTACCTCTTTATTTCTACATCTATCCATCTATCTATACAGAAAACCATGAGTCTATACCAATATCTCCAATTCCAATCTAACACCAACACCTTTCAATATTTGTAATTTCCTTCTCCAACAGTCAAAAAACCTGGCTCCCTTTATCCTTAATATATTTACTCACTTAAAACAATCCCCAGCAGGTAATCAGTCTCTCATTGCCACCATGGCTACACACAGGTACCCTCTTTACTGTACTCAATGCTTCATTCCTTATTAGACTGCCACTGCTGCCCTCTACTCTGACACTCTCCATCAGGCTGATGCCACTGTGCTGCTGTCTGCATGGACTACCCCCCTCTCCACTTGGGTTCTACTATCCTGAGGCTGGCTGCCCTCCTGCATGGGATGCCCTCATCATTCCACTTAGGCTCCAACATACTGCAACAGGTTATAGCTGCCACTCTTTCCACTCTCCCAAATGGTCATCCTCCTCATCCCATTCATGCTCTGATACCCCACACTGAGTCTGCCATCCTCTCACATGGAGGCTGTCCTCTCTCTCACTGCTTAGGCTCTGACTTACCATTCCAGGCCACCTCCTACACTCCTCAAGACTCAGGTTCTGATACCCTGCTCTAGACTATCGCAGCTTCCAACACCAAGGACACCAACCATGCTGAGCCTCACTTAAATTGCTCAGAGGGTAAAAGAGAGAAGGGAAAGTTCCTGCCATTCACTTTAAATTCTGCTTTACATTCTTGAACTATCAGTTCCCCATTTATCCCTAACTGGAAAGATTCTTAATTCACACAGTTTTCACAGTGTGAATTATTCAGTTTGCTTATTCTACAAAGTGAATTTGTGTGTGTTCCAGACATTTTAAAAAATAAAGTTTATTTCTAACAAAGAATTAGTCTGTGTCTATCAATGATACTCACAATTATAGAAAGTAACAGGATTGTTAAAGAAACAGAAAAGGCAGAATTAAAAACAATTATTGTATCTTATTACATCTTTTAGCTTTCTGGAATAAAAATGTTTTAACCACAAAATGCACTAATGCAGGGTATGGTTATAGTAGGACGTCTGAAACAGAAATATGGATTTTTCAAATTAGACTCAAGTATTTATTCTGCTTATCTGCCTTTACTGTTCAGGAAGGTTATGATTTTCAATTTTAGAGTGAATGATCTCTTCCTTTTAATTCATTTATATTTATCTTTACAGCATTCTTCATTTTCTGAGAAGTAGTAATAGCTTTGTACTGTAATTCATTTTTGTGCTGAAGAGTATTTAAAGGTCTAATGAGAAATAGAAGAGCTTTACAGCATCAAGTGCACCCGAAAGTTTGCAGAGTGAACATATACAAGCTACTATTTTATAGATTAACATATTTTTCTACCACATATTTAAGACAAAAACCTTAGTTGGTGGTACCACAAATCTGAATAGGTTTACATTTACCTCATGTTTTTATTCCAACAGATAATTCAGCAGTTGTTGCTTATAAACACTGTACAGTAAGACAGCACACTGCCATATTATACATGTGTCTCAGCTCACTCATTCGTTTTTCATTTATTCACACAGGATACACTCACTGTGTAATAATAAGCCATCTACTACTCTGTATCTCTCTTGCCATCATTCTACTCCAAGCTACAATTACCATTTGTTTAATACTGCAATAGCCTCTTAACCGATCTCTCAATGTCCTTTCTAATTATCCTCTAATCTGTTTTTCACATTGTAGTTAGAGTGATCTTTTCAAAATGCAAGTGAGCATGTCAGGCAATATGGTACAAATATTATGGGCACTGATTCTGTATCTAGGCTGCCTGTGTTCAAATACAGACTCTAACATTTATTAGCTGTGTCACCTTGGGCAAGCCATTTAACTTCTCTGCCTTGTTTCATCATTGGTAAAATGGAGAGATGTCAATTTATGTATCTTAAATGACTGGAAGGATTAAACGAACTAATATGGTAAGTGTCCTGTGAATGGTGGTCACCTTATCAACTTCAGTAACACATCTTTCTCTGTATCTGTTTTGCTCTGGCTACAATGGATTTTTTTGTTTGTTTCATTTTTCATTTGAGAAAGACACCCTCCTGTTTGAGAGTATTTGCACATGCTACATCTTCTTTCTGAACTCCCCCGCTCTACCTACTCACGCACACCTATTATCGCCTAACCATTTTTCAGATCTCTGTTACAATCTTTTCCACAGGACACCCTTGCTGAACTTAGTGGTGGGTTATGTTTTTATGCTGATATCATCTTACAGAATTTTATTCCTTTCCTTTGTAGTACTTACCCCTCTATGCAACTATCTGATTAATAGCTCTTTCCACCATACCAAAAACATAAGGATATTTTTGTTCACATAATATCCCTATCCTTAGGTTAACACTCAATTATTTGTTGAATTAAATGAATAATAGTAACTGCCATCAGAGCCAGGCACTGTGTTGAGTGCTTTTATATATTATCTCATTTAATCTCTCCTTGAGAGTAGGCATAATTACTCCTATTATTATACAAACATGGAAAGTAAGGCTCAGGGTTTACCAGCTAGTAAATGACACTGGACTAGATGAAAGATACAAAGAATTAAAAGCAGATTCTACACTTAGAGTTTACAGTTTACTAAGAGCTAAATAAATACTTTAATTGAACACAGAAGCAGTTACATATCATTTGTACATTACTATCGCAATGTTGGTGTTCGGTCCAATATTTCACATGATGTTTTAATGCACTAACATACCAATGAAATTAAACAAGAGAAAGAAATTAGAGGTATAAACATTGCAAAAGGAAAATATAAACATATTGCTACTTGCAGACCTTGTACCTGCAAAATCTCAAAAACTCAAGAAAATTGGCCAAAAAACTATTAAAAAAAAAATTGAGTTGGGTAACAAAACACAGAATATGTAGAAATCAGCCATTTTCATATATAAAACTACAATTTCTGATTTCACAATTATATTTCACGACTCTGTAAAGTTAGTAACAGGCAACCTTACTTTATGTTTCCTTTTAGTAAACAGAATAATTCAAATACTTAAAGCTGTTAATAATGCTTATTTTGTTATTATTTTACAACTACTCTCATGCATAATTTCTTATGAATAGCAGGTTTAATCCTTTACAAGTTATGTTAAATTGATTTTTATGTTTACAGCTGATTTATCTAACATTTATACTTATGCAAAATATTGCATGAAATGTGATGATTGGCACAGAGTATCTCTTTATTACATGCATGTGATGTGTACTGAGTGATGAAGATAAGGAGTTTGTTTTTTGTTTTGGGGGTTTTTTTGAGACAGAGTCTCACTCAGTCACCTAGGCTGGAGTGCAGTGGCACAACCACAGCTCACTGCAGCCTCGACCTCCCAGGCTCAAGTGATCCTCCCACCTCAGCCTCCCAAATAGCTGGGACCATAGGCACACACCACCCTGCCTAATTTTTTTGTATTTTTTTAGAGGAGGGTATCTCTCTACGTTGCTTCTGGGCTCAAGTGATCCTCCCACCCTGGCCTCCCAAAGTGCTGAAATTACAGGCATGAGCCACTGCACCTGGCCTAAATGTATTTTAAATAATAAAATTTTTTATTATACATTTTCAGAATATGTAAAGCTTGAATCTTTAGTTTCTAAAACTTAGGAGTCTATTTTACTTCTTTCATTTCAAACTGCAGCTCTATATATTTTGCATGTCTCATAGTTTTTTAGTTGTACGTCTATTATCATTCTAGATCTCAAGAAAATCTCAAAAAGGAAGAAGTCACTTCAGATTCTGTTCACTTCAAAAAAAATACAAAATAACCTAGGCTCTAGTTCTCTATTGGAAATGAACAAGCTTTAGAATTCAGTTATCATGACACAGCGCTACTGTTATCACTTTTATTCTCCAGTTTCCTTGATATATCTATATATATCTATATATATATGTATAGATATACGTATATCTATATATACGTATATCTAGATATACGTATATCTATATATACGTATATCTAGATATACGTATATATAGATATACGTATATCTAGATATACGTATATCTATCTCCTACTAAGGAATTGGAGGTTCATAACAAGACATCAAAGAAAAGAAGCTAGGTGTGAGAATGAGTACTGTGAAAAGAGGCAGAAGAAGTTAGGATGTAGTTATTTAGTAAGGTAACTTAAAAACAAAAAAACAAGAATGGCCTATAGGCTCTGGCCATCATCTCTCTAGCTTCATCTCACATCATTCTTTCCCCAAACCTGTAAGCCCCAGCATTATGGCCTCTCTCTAACTCTAAGAAATGACTGACAAAATAACCTGGGTAGGATTTTTTAAATATATACTCTCCAGACCTAGTAAATCAGAATCTCTGTAGAAGGGGACCTGTTTTGTTTCAAAAGAACCAGGATGTGTGAAGAACATTCCACAAAGAAGCTTTCTCAGACTAGGCACGTCTATTCTAAGTTTCCACAGCTCTCATCACACTTGTAGTAATTTGCTCAATACTTATCTTCCCTGCTTATCTTATCTCAATACTTATCTGCAGAGTAAGGGCCATGTCTGTGCTCTCTTTCCTCCTCCAGAATCACTTTCTTTCTTTCACCAACACTTCTCTGGGCCCCAACAATTATCAATGGTTTCCTTTGCCCTCTAACTTATCCTTTGGTTCAGTCGATTGGAGGCATCCTGAAGTAGGATGGAAGTGAAGTCAAAGTTTGTGTTTTTGTTTTTTTGAGATGGAGTCTCGCTTTGTCGCCCAGGCTGGAGTGCAGTGGCGTGATCTCAGCTCACTGCAACCTCTGCCTTCCGGTTCAAGCAATTCTCCTGTCTCCACCTTCTGAGTAGCTAGAATTACAGGCATGCAACACCACGCCCGGCTAATTTTTGTATTTTTAGTAGAGACGGGGTTTCACGATGTTGGCCAGGTTGGTCTTGAACTCCTGACCTCAGGTGATCCACCGGCCTCGGCCTCCCAAAGTACTAGGATTAGAAGTCCAAGTTTTTATTCCTCCACCACTCTGCTGTAAATTTCCTATACTCCCCTACTAAAGGCCATAGATCCTGTGACACAACTCTTTCTGCCTACAGCTACTGCTTAGGGGGCTAGTAACCAATGCCTCTCCTTGCCCTTAAGGCCTAACTACCAGCAGCTCCCAGCTGTTACTAGCTCTAGGGTAACGCACCATCCACCACTGCTGGCTCCACAGACCAGGCCCACACCTTTATAAAAAGTTTATTTAAAGCTCCTCAGTTAAGCCTTTTGAGTGCTGTTTCCTACCAGGACCACAGACTAATACAAATGTCTGTTCAAATACACGTTAAGCTCAAGTTAAGACATCCTATCCAGTGTAGCAATTTCTACAAGGCAGTTGGGGATGTATACCCAGAACTAGGCATAGTGTTTTCTATAAAGTATTTTATAAATGCTTGTTGAAGATGTCAATGACCCCCCACTAGAGGGTTAATAAATCTCTAGGTAAATTAGATCCATTAGAGGCACACAAAAAAAGTTTTGGAGTCACACAAATCTAGATCAGAGTTTAGCTTTACATGACAAAAGTTAACCTTAAGTTTCATCTTCTGTAAAATGGGAATACCACTACTTATCTCGCAGAGCCGGCATGAAAGTAAAATAAAAAATAAAAGAACATCTAGCAAAGTGCTTGGCACACAGATAATGTTCCAAATTATAAGATCCTTTCTTGCCCAAATTCAAAAATCTTTCAAAAAGATTTTTGGCCAGAATTAAATAAAATGGTTCAAAATCACTTGTTAATTACTTCACACTTCCATCTAAAGCAACATAAAGATAACAGAGCCAGATACAATAATTATAAAAGATACT
Organism: Nomascus leucogenys; assembly: GCF_006542625.1. Taxonomy (NCBI): domain Eukaryota; kingdom Metazoa; phylum Chordata; class Mammalia; order Primates; family Hylobatidae; genus Nomascus; species Nomascus leucogenys. Next base: position 81,211,785 of record NC_044392.1, read on the forward strand.
AAAAAAAGAAATGGACAAATCTAAGATGATACTAAGAATAAAATCTGTAAACAAAATACAGACAAAAAATCCTACACATTTGCTAACAGTGAACCAGAAATCTGACTTTAAGTTTTCTAGCAGCAAGTGCAAAATGAGAAACATAAAGTCATACAAAACGCAGTTTCTATACTATAAAAAAGCTAAAGAGTAATTTCTTCCATGAGTCTCACAGAGAATAGCACAATAATGCAATCAGCAATATTCTTAACATCTTTATGGTAAATTAACAAACTGTTAGGATTTTTTTTTTTTTTTTTGAGACAGAGTCTCGCTCTGTTGCCCAGGCTGGAGTGCAGTGGCACGATCTCAGCTCCCTGCAAGCTCCACCTCCCGGGTTCACGCCACTCTCCTGCCTCAGCCTCTCGAGTGGCTGGAACTACAGGCGCCCACCACCATACCCGGCTAATTTTTTGTATTTTTAGTAGAGACAGGGTTTCACCATGTTAGCCAGGATGGTCTCGATCTCCTGACCTCGTGATCCACCCGCCTCAGCCCCCCAAAGTTCTGGGATTACAGGCATGAGCCACCACGCCCAGCCAAGGATTTTTTTTTAATAATCTCTCTGTGCATACACTGATGGCTGCCTTCTCAATAAAATTCAATAAAAGCAGTATAATATTCATGGTAAAGAATAAGAGCTCTGGATACAGAAATATCTGTATTTATATCACTCTGCCACTTACTATAACGTAGTTTTAAACAAGATACTTAATCTCTCTGAACCCAAAAATGTGAAATACACTGCTTAAGTATTCAAAAATCATTGGATTATTAGTAGTATTCGTGAAATCAATTTAATAGGCGTACAAAGGGAATATGACTCAGTCCAAGAACAAGGAGATTTCTAATTCCCTGACTTAAGTAAAGATTTTACAGTACATAAAGCAATGGTTCTCAAACCTTGGTACTGTCAGAATCATTTGGAGTGTTTTCAAAAAAACACAAATTTCTGGGCCTCATTCCAGAGATTCTGATTCAAGAGATTAGAGTAGGATTAGGGAGTATGGTTGTTACTGCCTTTAAATTCTCTAGATGATTCTAATGATTGTCCAGATTTCTGTACTGCTAATTAACAGCACCATTTCTCAGACAGGCGAGAATCACAATCATCAATGAAGTCTTACAGAACTATAAACTGCTGCCCACCCAACACCCCCACATAAATTAATGTTATTATTAGACTCTCCAAGCCAAAGGCCGAGTGAAATAAAAAGTTGTTGCTGATGTTTAAAAGGTATAAAATACACAAAATAAATGACTAACTTATCGACTACCAGCCAGAAGTTGAACAAAGAAATGAACCAACATTTTCACCCAAGCAAGAAATAATGAGGATAAATAAAAAAGAATTAGGTTTTTGGTTTTGCTTTTGTTTTTTGAGGCAGGGTCTCAGTCTGGTCACCCAGGCTGGAGTGCAGTGGTGCAATCACGGCTCACTGCAGGCTCCACCTCCCCGGCCCAAACAATCCTCTCACCTTAGGCTCCCGAGTAGCGGGGACTACAGGCGCACACCACCACGCCCAGCTAATTTTTGTATTTTTTGTGGAAACAGGGTCTTGCAATGTTGCCTAGGCTAGTCTTGAACTCCTGGGCTCAAGCCATCTGCCCGCCTTGGCCTCCCAAAGTGCTGGAATTACAGGCATGCACCACCTGGATAAGAATTAGGTTCTTAACATAGATAATAAAGTCAAAACACTAAGCAAAATAAAAACAAAAATGTAGCTTTAACATAAACTAACGTTCCACAGGTTGAGCATCCCTAATCTGAAATGCTCCAAAATCTGAAACATTCCAAAATCCAAAAGTTTTTGAGTGACAGCATGATGCTCAAAGGAAATGCTCCAATGAGCATTGCCAATTAGGAATGCTCAACCAGTAAGTAAAATGAAAGTATTCCAAAAAATCCAAAAATAATCCAAAATATTAAAATCTTCTGGTCCCAAGCATTTTGGATAAGGAACACTCAACTTGTAGCTACAATATAAATGAGTAAATAAGTACCACTGCAGTATTTGTAATTTTGCATCACTAAAAAATAATATTGCAATTATTCTTCTTAGATATTACCAAAGAACAGCCAAAATATCTTAGTTATAAGAACTAATCAAATTCTAAAGTCATGTTTGAATTATGCAGAAGATTTTCATTACCTAAGTATCTCCTAGACCCCACATTTCCTGGACTTTTTTTTTTTTTTTTTGAGACGGAGTCTCGCTCTGTCGCCCAGGCTGGAGTGCAGTGGCACGATCTCTGCTCACTGCAAGCTCCGCCTCCCGGGTTCATGCCATTCTCCTGCCTCAGCCTCCCGAATAGCTGGGATCACAGGCATGCACCACGACGCCTGGCCAATTTTTGTATTTTTAGTAGAGATGGGGTTTCGCCATGTTGGCCAGGCTAATCTCGAACTCCTGACCTCAGGTGATCCACCCACCTCGGCCTCCCAAAGTGCTGGGATTACAGGTGTGAGCCACTGCGCCTGGCCCATTTCCTGGACTTTCATATCTGAAACTACTGACATCTAACAACGTTAAGAAAGCTTTCTACTTATACAACAACAAAGACTCCCATCCATAGTCAGAGACAAGAGAAGCAAGCCAACTGGAGTGCCAGTTAGTGAAAAAGTTTCTTTTAAAAAGTAACAGACAAGGCTGAGTGTGATGGCTCATGCCTGTAATCCCAGCACTTTAGGAGGCCAAGGCAGAATGACTGCTTGAGCCCAGGAGTTTAAGACCAGCTTGGGCAACATAAAGAGACCCTGTATCCACACAAAAAAAAATCAGCCGGGCTTGGTGGCATGCACCTGTAGTCCCAGCTACACTGGAGGCTAAGATAGGAGGCTCACTTGAGCCCAGGAGTTTGAGGTTACTGTGCTATGATGGCACCACTACACTCCAGCCTGGGCAACAGAGCAAGACCCATCTCAAAAAAAATAAAGAAAGAAAAGAGAGCATAGCTAACATTCACACTTAGATTTTAAGTTTCTTAAATTAATGCCAAAACCAAACATCTCCGTATAAAAGAGTGGCTGGCAAGTTCAGGGAGGAATATCAAGGACAAATATGGTACTTTAACACCACAATTACATTTTTCCTTTTCTTTTTTTCTTTTAAGAGTCAGAATTTCACTCTGTTGCCCAGACTGCAGTGGTGCAGTGACATGATCATAGCTCACTGTAGCCTTGAATTCCTGGGCTCAAGTGATCCCAAGTAGCTGGAACGACAAGTGTGCACCACGTCAGGCTAATTTTTTTATTTTTATTTTCTTAGAGACAAGATCTTGCTATATTGCTCAGGTTGATCTCAAACTCCTGGCCTCAAGTGATCCTCCCACCTCAGCCTCCTGAGTTGCTGCCTGGCAATCTTTCCTTTTCTTAATACAGTACCACTGCCATCAATATTAGTTTTTATTTATAGTTTACTAGTACATACTACCACAGAAATTTAAGGTGAACATTCATACTTAACTGAGGTAACAAAGGATTACAAATCATGCTACTATAAAGACACATGCACACACATGTTTATTGCGGCACTATTCACAATAACAAAGACTTGGAACCAACCCAAATGTCCATCAATAATAGACTGGATAAAGAAAATGTGGCACATATACACCATGGAATATACTATGCAGCCATGAAAAAGGATGAGTTAATGTCCTTTGCAGAGACATGGATGAAGCTGGAAACCATCACTCTCAGCAAACTATCACAAGGACAGAAAACCAAACACTGCATGTTCTCACTCATAAGGAGTTGAACAAGGAGAACATATGGACACAGAGAGGGGAACATCACACACTGGGGCCTGTCGGGGGGTGGGGGTTTGGGGGAGGACTAGTGTTAGGAGAAATATCTAATGTAAATGACGAGCTGATGGGTGCAGCAAACCAACATGGCACATGTATACCTATGTAACAAACCTGCACATTCTGCACATGTACCCTAGAACTTAAAAGTATAAATATAAAAAAAAAGTTAACTGAGGTAAGCAGGTATTTCTTTAGGAAAGATATGCAAATGAACAATAAGCACAAGAAAAGATGCTCAACATTATTTGTCATCAAGTAAATGTAAATCAAAACCACAATAAGATACTACTTTATATCTAACTATGATGGCTATAACCAAAAATTCAGATGATATCAACCATTGGCAAGGATGTATAGAAATCAGGACTCTCACACATTCCTGGTGGGAATGTAAAATGCAAAATAGTCTGGGAGTTCCTAAACTGGTTAAAAATAGAGTTACTATATGACTCAACAATTCTATTGTTAAGTATATACCCAAGAGAAAGAAAAATATATCCACACAAAAACTTGTCCATTAGGCCAGGCGTAGTGGCTCACACCTGTAATCCTGGCACTTTGAGAGGCCGAGGCGGGCAGACTGCTTGAGCCCAGGAGTTTAAGACCAGCCTGGGCAACGTGGCAAAACCCCATCTCTACCAAAAATATAAAAATTAGCCAGGCGTCGTGGCAGGTGCCTGTGGTCCCAGCTACATGGGGGGCTGAGGTGGGAGGATCCCTTGAACCCAGGAAGTCGAGGCTGCAGTGAGCCAAGATTGCGCCACTGCACTCCAGCCTGGATGACAGAGCGAGACCCTGTCTCCAAAAAAGATGGGAAGAAAAATTTGTCCGTTAATGTTCACAGCACACAGCAGTATTATTCATGCCAAAAATAGAAAACACCTAAATGTCAATCAACAGATGAATGAATAAAATGTGGTATATGCATACAAGGGAATATTATTCAGTTAAAAAAAAAAAGAACAAAGTAATGCATATGTTACAATATGCATGAGCCTTGAAAACATTTAAACTAACTGAAACATGCCAGTCACCAATGACTGTATATGCTATAATTCCATTTATATGAAATGTCCAGAATAGGTAAATCGATTGAGACAGGAAGATTAGTGGTTTCCTAGGGCTGGGGTTGGAGGAGAGGGAGAAGAAGGGAGTGACTCCTAATGGGCAACAGCTTTCCTTCTGAGGTAATGAAAAGTCACAGTAAAAAGATCAGTGATTACACAGGAAAAGGGTATGGAAGCACAGAGGAATTGTGGGGAGGAGAGAAGCTATTTTTTATTGTGGTAAAATTCACATAATGTAAAATTTACAATCTTAACTTTTGTTTAGAAAGAGACAAGGTCTCACTCTGTTGCCCAGGCTGAACTCAAATTCCTGAACTCAAGCGATCCTCTCACCTCACCCTCAGAGTAGCTGGGACTATTGCGCACACTGCCAAGTCTACCTTTTTTAAGAGCTGGGGTCTTGTTATGTTGCCCAGGCTGAAGTACAGTGGCTATTAACAGGCACAATTATGGCACACTACAGCCTCAAACTCCTGGCCTCAAATGATCCTCCCACCTCAGCCTCCTAACTAGCTGGGACAACATGCATATGCCACCATGCTTGGCTCTACCATTTTTAAGTGTACAGTTCAGTGGTACTAGGATACATTCATACTGTTGTACAACCATCACCACCAACCATCTCCAGAACTCTTTTTAGCTTGCAAAACTGAAACTCTACACCCATTAAATGATAACCCCATTCCTGCCAACCCCTATTCCCTGGCAACCATCATTCTACTTCCTTCTTTCCAATTTTGACTACTATAGGTACCTCATGTAAATGGAGTTGTACAATATTTGTCCTTTTCTGACCTGCTTGTTTCACTTAACATGATGTCCTCAAGAGTCATCCATGTTTTATAGAATGTGTCAGAATTTCCTTCCTTTTTAAGGCTGAGTAATACTCACTGTATGTGTATACCAAATTTTGTTTATCCATTTATCTGCTGATGAACAAGTGGGTTGCTTCCATTTTTTAGCTATTGTCAATAATGCTGCTATACACATGGGTGGACAAATATCTCTTTAAGACCCTACTTTTGGCTAGGCGTGGTAGCTCATGCCTGTAATTCCAGCACTTTGGGAGGCCAAGGCAGGTGGATCACTTGAGGTCAGGAGTTCAAGACTAGCCTGGCCAATATGGTGAAACCCCGTCTCTACTAAAGATACAAAAATTAGCCAGGCATGGTGGCGCACACCTGTAGTTCCAGCTACTCAGGAGGCTGAGGCAGGAGAATAGCTTGAATCTGGGAGGCAGAGGTTACAGTGAGCAAGATCGCGCCACTGCACTGCAGTCTGGGCAACAGAGCTAGACTCCATCTCAAGGAGATGGAGGACACGAGGAGGACACAAACAAATGGAAGAATATTCCATGCTCATGGATAGGAATAATCAATATCATGAAAATGGCCATACTGCCCAAAGTAATTTATAGATTCAATGCCATCCCCATCAAGCTACCAATGACTTTCTTCACAGAACTGGAAAAAACTACTTTAAAGTTCATATGGAACCAAAAAAAGAGCCCACACAGCCAAGACAATCCTAAGCAAAAAGAACAAAGCGGGAGGCATGACGCTATCTGACCTCAAATTATACTACAAGGCTACAGTAACCAAAACAGCATGGTACTGGTACCAAAACAGAGATATAGACCAATGGAACAGAACAGAGGCCTCAGAAATAACACCACACATCTACAACCATCTGATCTTTGACAAACCTGATGAAAACAAGAAATGGGGAAAGGATTTTCTATTCAATAAATGGTGCTGGGAAAACTGGCTAGCCATATGTAGAAAGTTGAAACTGGATCCCTTCCTTACCCCTTATACAAAAATTAATTCGAGATGGATTAAAGACTTAAATGTTAGATCTAAAACCATAAAAACTCTTGAAGAAAACCTAGGCAATACCATTCAGGACATAGGCATGGGCAAAGACTTCATGACTAAAACACCAAAAGCAATGGCAACAAAAGCCAAAATAGACAAAATAAAGAGCTTCTGCATGGCAAAAGAAACTACCATCAGAGTGAACAGGCAACCTACAGAATGGGAGAAAATTTCTGCAATCTACCCATCTGACAAAGGGCTAATATCCAGAATCTACAAAGAACTTAAACAAATTTACAAGAAAAAAAACAACCCAATCAAAAAGTGGGCAAAGGATATGAACAGACACTTCTCAAAAGAAGACATTTATGCAGCCAAAAGACATATGAAAAAATGCCCATCATCACTGGTCATCAGAGAAATGCAAATCAAAACCACAATGAGATACTATCTCATGCCAGTTAGAATGGCAATCATTAAAAAGTCAGGGAACAACAGATGCAGGAGAGGATGTGGAGAAATAGGAACACTTTTACACTGTTGGTGGGAGTGTAAATTAGTTCAACCATTGTGGAAGACAGTGTGGTGATTCCTCAAGGATCTAGAACTAGAATTACCATTTGACCCAGCCATCCCATTACTGGGTATATACCCAAAGGATTATAAATCATGCTACTATAAAGACATATGCACACGTATGTTTACTGTGGCACTATTCACAATAGCAAAGACTTGGAACCAACCCAAATGTCCATCAATGATAGACTGGATAAAGAAAATGTGGCACATATACACCATGGAATACTATGCAGCCATGAAAAAGGATGAGTTCATGTCCTTTGCAGGGACATGGATGAAGATGGAAACCATCATTCTGAGCAAACTATCACAAGGACAGAAAACCAAACACCGCATGTTCTCACTCATAGGTGGGAATTTAACAATGAGATCACTTGGACGCAAGGCGGGGAACATCACACACCGGGGCCTGTTGGGGGGTGGGGGGCTGGGGGAGGGACAGCATTAGGAGAAATACATAATGTATATGATGAGTTGATAGGTGCAGCAAACCAACATGGCACATGCATACCTATGTATCAAACCTGCATGTTGTGCACATGTACCCTACAACTTAAAGTATAATAATAAAAAATAACGCCCCCCACAAAAAAAGAGACAACCCTCATGACACTGAAACAGGGCCTCCCAAAGGGTAACATTCTCTCAGAGCAAAATAGAAAAACTGACCCCACAAAATGAAACCGTGATATGCATAATTCTCTCAGCCTTAGTTTGGGAGGAAAGAAAAAGTTTCCCCTGATGATTTTTATACTCAAACTTCTACTTATTTAGCTACGTAGCCTAAATCTTATGACTATTGTGGCCCTGAGAAACCCCAAAATTATTGCTTATATGGATTCTGGATTGGTATCATCCCCAAGGTACCTGACAGAAGTAACAGAAATCATTTCTGGAGGAACACATGTTACACTCAAGCCTCAATGGTTCCTGCAGATAAATTTAAAGTAACATGAACTTCTGATTAAAAATCACTAAACCCACAAGTAAATAGCTCACATCTTGAATGACAGCAATAACATCAAACTAGGTATTTAAGTTATTAGGTAATAATTTAATAATTATGTTTAATATGTTTAAAGACTGCTATTGAAAGTATGATTAAAGAACAAGAAATTGACTGTTTGGAAAAGAACAAAATAGAACTTGTAGAAAAGAAAACAACATATTATGATTGAAATTGGAAACATGTCAAACAACCAATTAACATAATTTATCATAAAATTGAAAAAATCTGTAAAAAGAAAACAGCACACAATAGAAAAATATAAATAATGAATGTTTTATTGATGTGGAGGACAGAGCAAGAAGATCCAACAAACATGTAACTGGGATTCCAGAGACATATGATAGAAACATAGAGGCAATTTTCAGAATACAAATACTGTGTTTAGTAAATAGTATACCAGATTTAAGGCTCCTATATTGAATGAGCATAAATTAGAGAAAATTGTACATGTCTTTATAATTACAAGGAGAAGATCAGTATGTATTGTAGCTACTCAGTAAATCTTTGTTCAAAACCCCACTTTCAATTATTTGGGTATATGCTCAGAAGTGAAATTGCTGAATCATACATTTAATTTTTGGAGGAACCACCACATGGCTTTCCACAGCACAGTAGCATTTTACATTCCTACCAAAAGTGCACAAGGGTTTCAATTTCTTCACAACCTTGCCAACACCATTTATTTTCTGTTGTTCTCATGGTAGCCACCCTTATGGGTATGAGGTAGGCCACGGGGGATTTTTAGGGTAGTGAAACTATTCTACATGAGCTTGGAATGTTGGATTCATGGCATTATGCGCTTGTCAAAACATACAGAACTTCACAGCACGAAGAAAGTTAATGTATGCAAGTTTAAAAAATCATTTAAGAAGTCACAGAATCTCAGGAAAGAATGTAAAATGTGATAGAAGAGTCTGTTTTACAAATGTGTGAAAGAAACTCACTGAAGGGCATGAGAAAAGGTGCTGATGTAAGTAACTTTGGAAACGAAGAGCCTAAAACCAAATGCAAAGGAACTGCACATAATCACTGTACCCCAGTTGACAGAGTTGTTTCCCACAGGGATATGGGTTAACAACTCTGGTACTGCAATACATATATACTGGAAATAAACGATTAAGCAAATGGATGGCCGGTAGAGAAAATCATTGGAGTAGGAATTTACAGATAAGCAAGGAAGGAGGCTAGAAAGATAGACGTGGTAATGGATTAGATTTGGAGGCATCAGTGAGAACTCAGATTTAATACAGATGGTTACATATAGAAATATTTATAAATATGTACAGAGACGGTCCCCAACTTACGGTTTTTCAACTTTACAACTGGTTAATCGGAACACAACCCCATCCTAAGGAGCATCTTATACACAGGTTAGTATACAAACATGTATTTTTTGTTAAGCTAAGAGGGCCTAAAAGAAATGATACGGCAGTAGCAATGAGCATACCTCGCACCCAGATCTGTTTCTAACACTGTTCTACAACAAAATGAACCAGGGCTCTTTGAAGAAATGGCTTATTCTAGGTTTGGGGCAGGAAATGCACAAAATGAGTCTGGATCACATATCTTACAGTCCCAGAAAGTAAGGAAGTGCTTTAAAAGAAAATCCTTATTGATGGCAGTGTGTTAAAAGGACACAAAAGCCAACTGAAAGAGCTCAAACAGTCAGAAGCTGAAATAATCTGAGCAAAAAAACTAACGAAGTAGTCTTGGATTATAACCCAAAGTACAAAGCAAATATCCATCAGTTCATACTGATATAAATAAATGATTGATGAATAAATAGATGGAGGAGAAAAGACAAATCTCCTGTGCAGAAGAACTCTAAATAAATTATGTAAATACTCTATCATAAAGGAGGGGAGCATAACTCCCCTCTCCTTCAGTTTTCGCTATACATAGTGACTTCCTTCCAGAGTACAGTATAGAAAAAGGGGGAAAAAAAATACAGTGGAAAAATCTGATAAACACTACTTTAGCCAGGTGACCAAGATCATTGCCAAAAGTGATAAAATCCTGTCGATAACAGATACCCTTGAAATGATGTGATGCAAATGGCATATGGTCTTCCTCCCCAAAACCCATTAACTCCAGTCTAATCATGAAAAAACATCGGACATTTTCCAATAGATGGGTATCCCACAATATGCTTGACCAGTACTCCTCAAAATTTTCAAGGTTATCAAAAACAAGGGAAGTCTGAGAAAATGTTACTGCCAAGTGTCTAAGGAGACATACAACTAAATGTAATATGGAACAAAAAAAGGGGGCATTAAGTAAAAACTAAGGAAACCTTAATAAACTGTGGCCTTTAGTTAATAATAATGTATCAATATTGGTTCATTAGTTATAACAAATGTACCATACTACTGTGGGATATTAATAATAGGAGAAACTGGGGCAGAAGGAATAACAAATATCTGCTCAATTTCTAAGTAAATCTAAAAGTGTTCTAAAAAATAAAGTCTATCAATTTAAATAAAAGTAACTCCAGGCTGATGGCCTCTTATTCTCTGTAGACAAATTTATAGCTTGGTATTATATTTAGGTGACTAAGATCTGGGTTAAATATAGATCTTTGTTTCCAACATCCAGGGAAATCTTCTACTCACAAAATAAATTTCTGGCCTTTTGTTTCATGACTCTTTCCTCAGTCCCTAAAGTATCTTCTCATCTGTCTTGAGTCAGGTCAACTCCACCATGCACTGCCCATCAATTCTGGATACTTGCTCAAAACACCCTTCATTCTGGCAGGTGATGTCAGCATGGCATGATGTGTGACAAGAAGTGGTCCATAGAGTCCAGCTAAGACACAGAGTCCTTCACTAACAGGTCTCTTAAAACGATGGTGGGCTTTGTGAGATTCCTAAAGATGTCATCTCTTCTTAAAATGTCAGATCAGTTACTTGTATTATTATCCTTTTCTTAACTCCCATGTAATAATTCAAATATCCACATATTTGTTTTCCCTCTACAAGCCATCATTAATTCCTTGGAGACAGAGATCATATATTCATTCTATGCTTTGGCGTACCTTATACCTATTCCTCTTCTTCCTAATAGAATCCTAATTTTGTTCAGGTACAATGCCCAGCTCTGGAGAGTGAGAATGAGGGAGACGCTTTTTGTAGGGTTTCTAGAAAAGCTTTTGCATTTGTGATAAAGAGGCAAACATTGTTGATGTTGTTCCCTGCTTTTTTTTTTTTTTTTTTTTGCGCCTTAAATACAAACACGATGGTTAGAACTGCAACTAACACCTTATAACTTCAAAGGAAAGTCAAAAAAAATTGCACACATGCTGACTCTGAGAGTGTTGATCTCGTGAACCCATGCCAGTGATGGCCTACCTCCAAATTTCTTGTTACGCAAGACGAGCTATTTGTTTAAGCACCTGATTAAAAAAAAATTCAAATTGTGCTCCCAACACCATAAACAGCAATGGTATATGTGACATCAACACTTCAACTTACTTCTACCCTGGAAAGACTCTGCATACCTCTGGGCTTTCACAAAAGGATTGGAAAAGGAAAAAGGGATCTGAACACTCCAGGGTAAACTAACAAGCAAAATTCCTTTAAAAGGATCAAAAACTTCAAACAATCCAAACTCTAATTTACAGGTAGAGCATATCAGAGCTCCATATGCCCTAATTTTAACAGACATCTTTCCCAAGTCCTGGAATCATAAAATACTTGAGGAAAGCCTCTAACATGAAAGACAGAAACCAAAACCGACAAAGAAAAAAATGCAAACTTGGAGGTTACAGATATTATGCAACGATAAGAAAACTAAACATAACAAAAAACCTATTTTTTATTTTTAATTGACAAGTAAAAATTATATATATTTATAAAACTATTCTTACAGCAATTTTCAAGTATACATTATTAACTGTAGTCAGCATGATATACAACAGATCTCTTTAACTTATTCTTCCTGCATAACTGAAAGTTTAAGTCTTTTGACAAACATGTTCCCAATTCTCCCCACACCCAGCCTCTGGTTACCACCATTTTGCTCTGTTCCTATGAGTTCAACTTTTCTACACTCCACATGTAAGTGAGATTATGCAATATTTGTCTTTCTGTGCCTGGCTTATTTCACTTAACATGAAATCCTCCAGGTTCATCCATGTTATCGTAAATGACAGGATTTCCTTTTTTTTCTGTGACACATCCCACAGGAGATCCTGAAAACATGTGCCTGGGATTTCCTTCTTTTTAAGAACTGAATAGTATTCCACTGTGAAAACATATGATATTTTCTTCATCCATTCATCCACTGATGAACATTTACGTTGCTTCCTGTTTCCGTCCCATTTGTGCTGCTAAAAGAAAGTATCTGAGACTGGGTAATTTATAAAGAACAGAAATTTATTTGTCATTGTTCTGGAGGTTGGGAAGTCCAAAATCGAGGTGCCAGGAAAACTGGTATCTGGTGAAGGCTGCTCTCTGCTTCCAAGATAGCGCCTTGGTGCTATGTCCTCACACACCAAAAGGGCAAATAGGAATTGAAAGTGTGAACTCTCTCCTTCAAGTCCTTTTATAAGGGCTGTAATCCCATCCATGAAGGCAGAGCCCTTACAGACTAATCACTTCTTAAAGGCCCCACTGCTTAAAACAGATTGAGCATCCCAAATCTGAAAATCCAAAATCGGAAATGTTCCAAAACCTTTTGAGTGCCAATATGATGCTCAAAGGAAATGCTCATTGGAGCAGCTCAGGTTTTGGATTTTCAGATTTGGGATGCTCAATTGGTAAGTATAATGCCAATATTCCAATATCCCAAAAAAAACCACACACACACACACACACACACACACACACACAAAATCTGAAATCCAAAACACTTCTGGTCTTCTCCAACCATTTCAGAGAAGGGGCACTTAATGTGTACTCTTGTATTAGAGATTAAGCTTCAACTTGTATTTTGGAGGGGACACAAACATTCAAAATCATAGCAATTGACTAATGTTGCAAAGAAAGTGGGTGCAGGTATCTCTCCACCATACTGATTTCCTATCCTTTGGATAAACATACAGAAGTGGGATGCTAGGCCATATGGCAATTCTATTTTTAATTTTTTGAGGAACTGTCATATTGTTTTCCATAATGGCTGCACTAATTTACATTCCCATCAACAATGTACAAGGGTTCCCTTTTCTTCACATCCTCACCAACATTTATCTTTCCTTTTTTTAGTAATAGCCCTATAACAGGTGTAAAGTGGTATCTCATCGGGGCTTTAATTTGCATTTCTCTGATGATCAGAGATGATGAGCATTTTTTCATATACATGTTGGCCAATTACATGTCTTCTTTCTCTTTTTTTTTTTTTCGAGACAGAGTCTCACTCTGTCACCCAGGCTGGAGTGCAGTGGCGTGACCTCGGCTCACTGCAAGCTCCACCTCCCAGGCTCATGCTATTCTCCTGCCTCAGCCTCCCGAGTAGCTGGGACTACAGGCACCCGCCACCACGCCCGGCTAATTTTTTCGTATTTTTTAGTAGAGACGGGGTTTCACCGTGTTAGCCAGGATGGTCTCAATCTCCTGACGTTGTGATCCACCCGCCTCGGCCTCCCAAAGTGCTGGGATTACAGGCATAAGCCACTGCACCCGGCTTACGTGTCTTCTTTCAAGAAATTTATGCTCAGGTCCTCAGCCCATTTTTTTAATCAAGTTGTTTTCTCGCTAGAGTTGTCTGAGTTCCTTACATATTTTGAGTATTAACCCCTTATCAGACCCACAGTTTACAAATATAGTAGTCCCCCCTTATCCACAGAGGATACATTGTGGATACATTTTTTCTTTTGTGGGACAGAGTCTCGCTGTGTCGCCCAGGCTGAGTGCAGTGGCGTGACTTCAGCTCACTGTAACCTCCACCTCCTGGGTTCAAGCGATTCTTGGAGTAGCTGGGATTACAGGTGCATGCCACCACACCTGGCTAATTTCTGTATATTTTTAGTGGAGCTGGGGTTTTGTCATGTTGCCTAGGCTGGTCTCATATCCCTGGCCTCAAGTGATCCACCCACCTTGGCCTCCCAAAGTGCTGGGATTACAGGCGTGAGCCACCATGCTCAGCCCACAGAGGATACACTGTAAGACCCCAGTGGATGTCTGAAACCTTGTGTAGTACCAAAGCCCATATGGGTCTATACTATGTTTTTCCTATACTTCTACACTTGCCATAAAGTTCAATTTATAAATTAAGCACAGTAAGAGATTAACAACAATAACTAATAATAAAAGAACAATTAGAACAATAAATAGTAACAAAAGCTATGTGAATGTTTATTTCTGAAAATTTCCATTTAATATTTTCAGACCACAGTTGACTACAAAAAGCAAAACTGAAAGGAGGATTACTGTAATATTCTTCCATTTCATGGGCTCTTTTCACTCTGTTGATTGCTTCCTTTGTTGTGTAGAAGCTTTTTAGCTTGATGTAATCCCTCTTGTCCGTTTTGCTTTTGTTGCCTGTGTTTTTGGAGTCATAACTAAAAAAATCTCTGCCCAGATCAATGTCATGGAACTATATTTTCTTCTAGTATTTTTACAGTTTCAGGTCCTATGTTTAAGTCTTTAAGCCATTTTAAGTTGATTTTTGTATATGGTGTGACACGAAGGTCTAGTTTCATTCTTCTGGGCTGGGCACAGTAGCTCATGCCTGTAATCCCAACACTTTGAGAGGCTGAGGCAGGAGGATCACTTGGGCCTAGAAGTTTAAGACCAGCCTGGGCAACATAGTAAGAACTCATCTCTATCTAAAAACAAAAAATTCATTCTTCTGCATGTGGATATCCAGTTTTCCTCCTCAAAAACCTGTCTTTGATCTATAAAAAGAACTAAGAGAAGATATTGCTCCAAGATACTAGTAGAAGATGCTATTTTAAAATTACATTCAGCAAACAAAACCAAAAAAACACAGCTCTTAGAAATCAAAATAGCAAAAATTAAAAACTTAATATAAGAAATTTCTGTTTCCGGCCGGGCGTGGTGGCTCGCGCCTGTAATCCCAGCACTTCGGAAGGCTGAGGCGGGCGGATCACGAAGTCAGGAGATCGAGACCATCCTGGTTAGCACGATGAAACCCCGTCTCTACTAAAAACTCAAAAAATTAGCCAGGCGTGGTGGCAGGCGCCTGTAGTCCCAGCTATTCGGGAGGCCGAGGCAGGAGAATGGTGTGAACCCAGGAGGCGGAGCTTGCAGTGAGCCAAGATCGTGCCACTGCACTCCAGCCTGGGCGACAGAGTGCGACTCCGTCTCAAAAAATAATTATTAATAATAATAATAATAATAATTTTTTAAAAAAGAGAGAAATTCCTGTTTCCAGTAATGGTGGGCTAAGTTATCCGGGTCAACTATCACTATTTAACTTAATAAAAAATCCGCATAAAATATGTTTCAAAATTTTTAAATCATCAAAGACGACAAGCCAAGAAATGTGAAGTAAAAAGGAGAATCCAGAAAGGTAAAAGAGCACATAAGCTACTCTTGCCCTGAGGATGTTTGCCAATCCTGAAAAATTAGAATCTCTGGTTTGATAGTCTAGCAAGAGATACAGGGAAAAAAAATCAAAAACCAACAACCACACAAGGGAACTGCACATTTTTTTTTTTTTTTTTTTGAGACGGAGTCTCGCTCTGTCGCCCAGGCTGGAGTGCAGTGGCACAATCTCGGCTCACTGCAAGCTCCGCCTCTTGGGTTCACGCCATTCTCCTGCCTCAGCCTCTCCGAGTAGCTGGGACTACAGGCGCCCGCCACCACGCCCGGCTAATTTTTTGTATTTTTAGTAGAGACGGGGTTTCACCGTGGTCTCGATCTCCTGACCTCGTGATCCGCCCGCCTCGGCCTCCCAAAGTGCTGGGATTACAAGCGTGAGCCACTGCGCCCGGCGGGAACTGCACATTTTAAAACTAGTTTAAGGTAGTCCCAGACCAGTAATGACCCCAAGCAAATGGCAGAAGAAAACACAAATTCTATACATAAAACAGAACATTGCAACTAACCACGGAAGGATGACTCTCACAGATATCAAGGAAGAAGATGCAAAATGGAAGAAAACAAATTTTTTTTTTTTTTTTATTTTATTTTTTTTTTTTTTGAGAAGGAGTCTCGCTCTTTCACCCAGGCTGGAGTGCAGTGGCGCGATCTCGGCTCACTGCAGGCTCCGCCCCCCGGGGTTCACGTCATTCTCCTGCCTCAGCCTCCCGAGTAGCTGGGACTACAGGCGCCCGCTACCTCGCCCGGCTAATTTTTTTTTTGTATTTTTAGTAGAGACGGGGTTTCACCGTGTTAGCCAGGATGGTCTCGATCTCCTGACCTCGTGATCCGCCTGCCTCGGCCTCCCAAAGTGCTGGGATTACAGGCGTGAGCCACCACGCCCGGCGAAAACAAATGTTAAAAAGGAAGAAGGTGCAAAAGAGTACTTATATGGTATCATTTATATGAAATTTTAAAACCTACAAAAGTAATCAATGGTGATACAATTCAGAATAGTGGTTGGAGGTCAGACGCAGTGGCTCACACTTGTAATCCCCAGTGCTTTGGGAGGCTGAGGCAGATGGATTACTTGAGCCCAGGAGATCCCAGCCTGGGCAATATGGCTAAATGCTATCACTACAAAAAATACAAATATTAGCTGGGTGTGGTGGCAAGCACCTGTAGTCCTGCTACTCAGGAGGCTGAGGATGGAGGATCACCTGAGCCAGGTAAGTCGAGGCTGCAGTAAGGTGTGATGGCACCACTGCACTCCAGCCTGGGCTATGGAAATGAGACCCTGCCTCAAAAAAGATAAGAAAGAAAAGGAATTGGCATATATTAAGCACTCAAATTTGTTGAATCAATAGAGGGATTCAATGGCTTGCCATCCCCTGTAAATACTCCCCCAAAAGCAACCATTTTTATTTTTTTTTTTTGAGACAGGGTCTTGTTCTATCACCCAAGCTAAAGTGCAGTGGCAGATCCCAGCTCACTGCAGCCTCGACTTCTGGGCTCAGGAGATCCTCCTGCCTCAGCCTCCTGAGTAGCTGGGACTACAGGTGAGCACCACCACACCCAGCTTATTTTTGCCTTTTTTTTTTTTTTTTTTTTTTTTTTCTTCATAGAGAAGGGGTTTCACCATCTTGCCCAGGCTGGTTTCTCTGGGCTCAAGAGATCTGCCCACCTTGGTCTCCCAAAGTGCTGGAATTACAAGCATGAGCTGCTGCGCCTGGCTCCTTTTCTATAAATTGGGTATGCAGCAAGGACACAGCAAAAACAAAACAGATATCCTTTACTCCCTAAAAACAACAAAATTATGATGTGCCAAAAATAGAAAAATCTCACTCTATACACTGATTCTTTTCAAACTATAACAAGTATACAAATACTAGTATTTCCCATTTTTCATGAGATATTTGTAAAGTCTGCTGATTAGTTATCTATCAAGAACTTAAGGAAAAAAATGCCCCTAATTGCCAAACATGAATAACTAATTTGGATTCAACACGGACACTATACATAAACTTTTATCCTTGTTATTATAGGTTTTTTTTCGTGGGCTCCATACAGATTCTAAATGCTGACTCCCACATTACAAAAAGCAGTCAGACATTTTTTTTCCTTGGAGACAGTGTCTCATTTTATTGCCCAGGCTGGACTCATTCCTGGGCTCAAGCGATCTTCCTGCCTCAACCTCCCAAATAGTTGAGACTAGAGGGGAGTACCCCATGCCCAGGTAGATAACATCTCACAATGCCCGACAGCTTCTACCTATAGTATAAAAGAGGTTTCAAACAACTAGTCAATGAAAATTCTGTAAAACCAATCATAGAAGTTAATACAACTTATTTTGGGAAAAAAAGGAAAATGCTGAAAGGCACAGATGACAATATTAAAATTATCTGTAACACTAATGATTATTTTTATTATTTTTAAAGCACAATTTGCAGTTTTAAAGCATTTATCATTGTCATCAATTAGAAGGTGATATTTCAAATATTCTAAAATATTTTGTTATTAGAATACTCTTAGTACATAAATCAGCTCATGAAACTAGGAATTAAAGCAGAAGAGTGGGGATCAAAACTAACTGCATTTTCCCAGTGAACACCCTCTCACCTCCAGAAAAAGCACTGATATTTAAACTGATATAGAAGTAAAAATATAGCTGTCCACCAGCATTGGTATTCTCCATGGATGCTCAAATCCCTTATAAAATGGCATGTGGCATAGGGTCAGGCACAGTGGCTCATGCCTGTAATCCCAGCACTTTGGGAGGCCGAGGGAGGAAAGTCACTTGAGGCCAGGAGTTCACGACCAGACTGAGCAATACAGCGAGACGTTGTCTCTACAAAAAATACATTAGCTGGGTATGGTGGCACATGCCTGGAGTCCTAGCTACTTGAAAGGTTGATGCAGGAGGATCACTTGAGCCCAGGAGTTTGAGGCTACGGTGAGCTATGATTGTGCCACTGCACTCCAGCCTGGGTGACAGAGCACGACCCTATCTCTAAAAAAAAATAAACAGGCCAGGTGGGGTGACTCACGCCTGTAATCCCAGCACTCTGGGAGGCCGAGGCGGGCGGACTACGAGGTCAGATCAAGACCACTCTGGATAACATGGGGAAATCCCGTCTCTACTAAAAATACAAAAACAAAATTAGCCAGGCGTGGTGGCGGGCGCCTGTAGTCCCAGCTACTCGGGAGGCTGAGGCAGGAGAATGGCATGAACCCATGAGGCGGAGCTTGCAGTGAGCCAAGATCACGCCACTGCACTCCAGCCTAGGCGACAGAGCAAGACTCCATCTCAAAAAATAAATAAAAATAAAACAGCACAGTATATGCACATAACCCACATAACCTATACACATCGTCCCATATATTTTAAGTCATCTCTAGATTGCTTATAATGCCTAATACAATGTAAATGATATGTGTAAATAGTTGTTATGCTGTATTGTTCTTAGATTTGTATTATTTTTATTGTTGTATGATTCTTTTAATTAGTATTTCCAGTCCATGGTAGGTCGAATCCACAGATGTGGAAATCACTGATATGGAGGGCCTATAGTATAAAGTCACAGATAAAGGGAAAAGAAAAAATAGTATAAACGAGCTGTAGTAATAATATATATTTAAAAATAAAACTGATTTCAAATTAGTAACATATTATTAAAGGAAATAACATCCTTCAAATATTCTTGCAGGGGTGCTAAAATAAATACACTTTCATCTTCTAAAACCCAGAGGTACTCCCCTCCTGCCACCAAAGTATTCAGAAGCAAGAGGTAATCCCTTCTACCAATAAACTAAGATTTCCTTCTGTGAATTTTTCAATGGTCTGAAAAGTGGTTTGATTATATGCAAATGCATAACTACACACACACACACACACACACACACACACACACACACACACACAAAAGGTTCATGAACCAAGCATTGAGCTAGACCAACCTCTTTGCCTGCCTGGTTCCAGTCTACCCTCCATCACTACTTTCAGACATTCTGCACTCAAATTCAAGACAAACGTAATACTAGACTCAGGTCAGTCCAACAAACATTTATTAAAGACCCTACTAATGTCAGGCTCTAAGCCAGGCAGGATATAGCAACGAATCAGACAATGAATAAGCAATGAGTAAGACACAATATCTGCCCTCTAGGAACTTGTCAGGAACCCCCACCTGCATAACCCTTCTTATTCCAAAACCTAGGTCAAATGACAGAGTCTTCCTAAAGATTTTCCTGTGATACGTAGAATGAAAAGTCACTTTTCACAGCCCTAAAGTCCATCTATTACTTTCTACTTGTTTTAGGGTTGCTTTGAGGCTCATGCTGATATCTAATTGATTCTTTTAGTATGCCCCACAAAGCCTAGCTTAATGCTGAAGCCATAATAGGCAAGAAATAAACATCTGTTGAATGAACAAGCCATCAGTCCTGTTTACGTGTTTTAGGTGTATTAGATAGACATGGCCTGAACTGAAATATGGAACAGCTTTTACATTCTATAAAACAAAACCTTTACATAACCTTTCCTACCAGTTTTTAATATTCTATAGATATATTCCCCAAGACAGATTTTTTTTGCTATTGAAGTGAAAATGTTTAAAGATTGAAGATTATTAAATAAGACAGCACTTGTTGATATACACAGAAGGTATTTGACAATTATAAGCCATTACTATTCTCTTGCCGTATTTTCTCTCTACAAACTAGCTGACAGAGGAAAAAGTTGGTAGAATAGGTTTTTTTAAAGTTTCCAGCCAAAATCATATTTTATAGGTTTATAGGGTGGGGGAAGGAGAAAGAGCAAATATTTTAAGAAAAAGGCAAAGAAAGCAAGTGGAAGTAAATGGAGTATGAGTGGCAATGCAAAGGAGATACCTGTTAGAGGCAGCTCTCTAGCTTCCAACTTATTATAGTCATTATGGAATGGTGACATCTCTCACTCATCCTCCTTAACTAATAGCAATAACATCTGTAATACAATGTTGAACACAACAATTTCTACCAACAAAAGCGAATGTAAGATATAAGTATTTATACCATGACAATTTCCCTAAGATTTGAATGCACAAGAAATAACTATAATAACCATAATATAAGGTGGTAGTCCCATAAGAAAGATAATATCCAGAATGGGTAGTCTGGAGGCATGGGGTTGATAGGAATTGGTAAACAGAGGGCATTCTGGGCAATGGTATCAATGTAGGGAAGTATTTTGGAGTTAGTAAAGTTATATCACCTCAGAGCAACTCTACCTTTTGTCAGGGCAGGGCCAATATCATAAGCCTTCATAAATCTCACCAAACATAACAGTGCTTCCCATACAACAGACACAAAATTATTGTATTTTTAAAACAAAACTGAATTCCTACAGCAGTTTCATGGCCTTTCATTTACTTTTGGAGAAGCAATTCAGTTTACATTAATAATGAATTTTCTTTTTCAACCTCCTCTAGACAAGCACCCTCTAAAAAATGTGAAGTAAAATTAAAGTCAATATTATAGACAGTCCCAGCTTCTTGGGAGCTTAAGGAAGGACAATTGTGGAGCGCAGAGTTCAAGACTGGCCTGAGAATATAGCAAGACCCCATCTCTAAAAATATACATATATATTACAGATATGGTCTAACCAGTAGACTATGAGACCCAATTCCTTTGTTACAGATAAATCTATTAATGTGGCCTAAGATTTCACCAATTATTTAGGCAGTCACATTACCAAGCTATCAATCAAGTAAATTCACCAGAAATTACCTGTAGGTCTTTCCTTCCCCATCCGTTTACCATTTTACTTGACAAAAATGTTTAACCCAAGTAGTAAAACTTAACTTTATAATTTTGGTTTCAGCTTTAGACTTTCTTGAGCTATTATCTAGATCACCTAACCTATCATCACCTACAAAGGCCTTCAGAACCCTAAAGATACACTTGCTAATTAGTAATCAATACTCTGGGTAATGCAATCAACTATTAATGCAATTGGGCAAAACATGCATGATCACCTACAAGTATTGTTTTGGTCAATGAAAACAAAGATGAATCCAGCCTTTCTACATTCAAGGACAATCTAGTCACTTACAATGTAAATTTAAGTGCTATATAAAGTGTTATGAAGCCAAGATAATGAACCATTAAAAGGTTAAGACTGAGGATAATACATAAATTATCCACCTAATCTATCACTCAACCCACATTTTTCAGTTTCTTCCAAAAAGATATAAGATTTGTCAAATGCATTTAGTTAATAATATGATGAAGGCCGGGCACAGTGGCTCACGCCTGTAAACCCAGCACTTTGGGAGACCGAGGCGGGCAGATCACAAGGTCAGGAGTTCAAGACCAGCCTGGCCAACATGGTGAAAACCTGTTTCTACTAAAAATACAAAAATTAGTCGGGCATAGTGGTGTGCACCTGAAATCCCAGCTACTTGAGGGGCTGAGGTGGGAGAATGGCTCAAACCAGGGAGGCTGAGGTTGCAGTGACCCGAGATCGCACCACTGCACTCCAGGCTAGGCAACAGAAGAGACTCCATCTCAAAAGTAATAATAATATAAATAATATGATGAAAATAACAATGGCTTTTAAATTATACATTCTTAAACTAAGGGCCAAAGATTATATCGACCAGGATATTAAGGCATAAAAAAGATTTATATGCACTTATAAATTAAATCAGATATTTGAATCCATCTTCTAACTACCAGACTTGTCCAGCATTTTCCTTGGGTAGCAAATTTTTCAGTAAATCATATGAATGTGAGGTGCTCAGCCCTATATTTTTTTCCATATCTATACACACATTCACAACCAATACACAGATTTTTTTCTGTCGAACTTTAACCAGGTCCTCAAAAAACTAAAAACCTATTTCTTAATAAGTAAAACTTATTTACTAAACATAGGTCTTTTCCAATCTCTAATGTCCCTGTTAAAAAAAAAAAAAAAAAGCTAGTAATTTCAAAATCTGTGCTTTGTGAAATTATTAATTCACATTTGGCTATCTGATCCATCCATTCTTGCTATGTAATAAAGAAATGAACAAGTAAGCAATGCCTAAGATGCTATCGCGCATCCCGAAGAAGTGAAGACAGTATCATCTCTTTCTTTGGTATTACCCAGAACACAACGCAAAACTGTGGCTGTAGTATATATTCACTAACTTATTTACTCATTTGTAACACTAGAAATCCCTGTAAGCACAGTTCAAATTTATTACAAGTTAATTCATATCCCCTAACAACTACGCAACCAAAGTCTGACACGATCCACTTAGCATATCACTACAAAAGTCCCCCAAAGTCAGTATTAGAGCCGTTCTATTGAATTCCTTTTTTTCTCAAATTTAACATAAGACTTAAGAAGCATTAAAATAGCAATAAAAATTCCAATGATTGTTACAAGAAACAGACTCAGGTTTAAGTGCATGGCTACATATCATTTTTCTGTAACAACATATTCTCAATAATTAACTCTTTGGGACAGTAATGTGATTCTAAATATGAAATAATAGGAGAACTGGTTTCTAAATCCAAAATTTCAAGAGAATTTCCCAACCTCAAATTCCTCAATGGCAAGAGTACAGTACAGGTGTTTGTATTACATTACAATCCACTGGAAGTAAAATCCTTTTTCAAAACTGAGAACAGTAAAAACAGGAAGCATACCCAAATTTTTCTAAGGTTTCTTCTAGTCCCAACAATAGTCCTCTACACCAAGTTCTGCTTATCTAAGTTTTAGACACCAAGTTGATATTAGTTCACTCTACATTACTTAGTTTCTAATAAATGTTTCCCTCAAATCCTCAAACTAAAAATCTTAAAATATGGAGATGTATTAAATGTTAAGAGAAAAATTCAAAATCTTTTTTCAGAATTTCCAAAGGACACAAAGCAAATTTTAGTTAGAACAAAAATTCCCATCTCTACAGTTTATCTTTTCAGATTGCTGAGAAACTCTTTAAATGCTGAAAGTAAATAACCGAATTACAGGAGACAGTAGAGGAATGGAATCGTTTCCTTACGTAGTACCGTAAGTTTAAAAAAAAAAAACTTTTAAAATCACATTTTATTATTCACTACAATATTGTTTTTCCTTAAAACTGTTATTCTTTAGTGTGATACAAGGTGAATTTTTAAAAAATCTTAAGAGTTAAATCTAAATAACATGCCTCCGCTGTTTTCCTATGTTTACTTTTTAAAAGTATTCTACTTACATTTTAGTTTCCTTTGAAGCACAAGTCATTTAAGTAGGCAAAAGTTAAAACATTTTGTAATTATAAAAACGGATGAATGCACTCTGTTAAGCATGAAAAAATTTAAAAATTGAAAAATTGAAAATAAAACTATACTCATTTCCTTTCATTGATAATTCACTATAATCAATTATAGAATGCACAGTGTAAGGGAAAAGGCCAATAATGCCTGAGAGACTAACCAATGTAAAAGGATTAAACTTTACATAATTCATTTACCATACAATCCTCCCCAATATAAGAACAATTAATGCTATCTAAGAAACGAAATGAAGGGGCTCCTAATTTTCTTTGTGTTTACAGACGGAACTGAAGAAGACAAAGATTCTGGCTAAAAAACAAGGGACTCAAACAAAAACAATAGAAAAAAACAAGAAAACATTTTGCCTTTCAATTAACCCATTGGCTTTCACTCCCACCCTAGCTGGGCACACACATACTCAAAAGTTATTTCTCCCCTTTCTCTGCAGTGATTTCACAAGATCCTCGCGAACAAAAGGCACGGAAAATAGGCACAGGTGGAATAAAAAGGGGAGTGGCTGAGGCCAGGCGGCTCTCGGGACAGCGCCCCCACGCCCCCAGTTCCCCTGGCCGCACCTGAGAAATCACTGCCCTCCACACCTCGACTCTTCTGCGCCGGCGCCAGGAGCAAATTCTCCGACCTATTACCCTCCGCCCGTACCTTGGCCAGACACTGGGCATTGTCTGGAGCCTCCCGTGCCAAAGAAAGGCAAGGAAGAAAGGAAAGGAGAGAACGAAGGAGCAAGAACAAGTGAGAATAAAGAACGGAAGGGGAAGTAAAGCAACAGGGAAACCGTACGCTCCTTTTGGCAAAATTAGCTTCCTCATCGATCACTCGATTTAATTCAGCCCCCAAAACCAACCCACCAGCCCAAAGGCTGCAGCCGGGGGTGGCCAAACCGGAGTCCCTCGAAGCTGTGCCCGCCCGAAGCACTGAGGCAGGGAGAGGGAAATGGGCGTGTGGGCTGGGCCTGGCTGGCCCGAGGCCGGGCTCCGAACAAAGCCGCCTGGGTCCCCATACCTGGGGCGAGGGCTCTGGGCGGCGCCTCCCCGCTCCCCGCGCCGCCCCAGACGGGCGACGCCCTAGCCCCGCGGACCTGGCCCGGGCGAGGGATCGCGGCCGGTCCCCTCCCCGCCCTCGAACAGCGCCCCTTGGGGACAATGGGCCCCCTCCCCCGCCTCCGGGAGGAGAGATACAAAGGGAGAGAGGAGCCGCCGGGCGCGAAGCCAGGCGTCGGGAAAGTGAAGGTGGAGGAGGGAGAAGGAACAAGAGGAGATCACGGCGGACGCAGGAGCCCGCGGGCTGCTCCCCCGGCCGTCCCGGGCGCCGCCCGAGCCACACCGCGGCGGCAAAGGCGGGAGCACGGACCAGCGGCCCCCTAGACCCCCGACCGAGAAGGGAAGAGGAGTCTGCACACAAAGAGGAGCGGGACCCTCACCCTCCGCCAGCGCCGGACGGAGGACGGCGGTGCGCGCTTTCACCGCCGAGGGTCCGCGGCGCCCGCCCAACCCGCGCTTCTCAGGGGCCGGGGTCCGTGCGGGGCGCCCCTCTCCCCCACTCACCCACAGCTCCGTGCCCCAGCTCATGGCGGAACTTGAGGCGACTCTGGCCGTCTGGCGGTGCCGCTGTCCGTCAGTCTGTCGGCTCCGCAGTCAGTCTATCCGACCTCTCACTCGCTGGCCGGCGGGCTCGCAGCTCAGCGGGTCTGCCTCGAAAGGTGCCGCCACCGCCGGGCTCCCCAGTGAGTGAGAAAGACGCGACTGGAGAAGGCGCCGCCGCCGCCGCGTCCCCGCCTCCCCGCGCTGGGCGGGAGGGGGCCGGGGCCGAGGGGAGGTGGAACGCGGCGCGGGGAGGGGGCGGGGCGCAGTGCATCCTGGGATCGGGGAGGACCTGGGCTAGCCTGGCCACCGACGGCCGGGTCCCCCAGCCGGCACCTGGTCACCCTCGCTGGCCCCTCTCGCTGGTCAAGTCTCCTCCCTCCGGTACCCCGGAGCTTGGACTGCCCCCCCTTCGCTGCCACTCGGACCCCTCTTTCCAAGATAGAAAGGGAGAGAAGGGAAAAGACCCCTACCGCCGCTGTTATCTCATTCCTCCTCTGCGCTGAGCCCCTTTACAGGAGGCAATTTCAGTTACCTGCGTTTCCTGCCTCTTGTCTCCTCCACTCGGGAGAAACCTTGACAGGGAAGCGTCATCCAAATCGTAGAGTTTAGATTGAGGAGAGTTGTGTTTTATTTTTTAAAATCTTAGTGCTTAAGGTCATCTCTCCTTTCGAGCCTGATGCTTTGGCATGACGATTCTTGGGAACCACCAAAATGTGCACAGGTTGAACATCAAATGTGAAGGCAACATGTCCCCGATTCTGTCTTTAATTAAATATTTTAATTTTATAAATTCTGTCAGGAAATTATAAAAAGAGGCAGCTCTTCCAGTAATCATTTAGGGATGTTGCCAACGCACGAGATGGAAGACGTGGACAAATGTGAGCCGAGCTGTCACCTGCGGAAGATGAGAAGGCAGCTTGCCCCATGTCTGGAATGGGCACCTCGTGGGTGAGGGTTGGATGGGAGCCAGATTTTTCTCTGGTAGTGTAAACAGCTTATTCGGAACTTCAGATCCCTTTCACCACCTAGTATCGGAACCTTGGAGGCAGGTCCACTACTTCCTTTTTTCTCTGTGGAGCTACTTCCTGGCCTATCTCCATGGGAAGGCTGTTAGCTAGTTTGGCTGGTGCTACTAGATATCAAGTACGCTGAGCAACTCCGTAACATATGCTTTAGTATTAATAGCTTGTCTCCTAAAGCATGCAAGCGCACACACACACTTCAAAGCAGTCAACTAGTAGAGTACTCCTCAGTGCCTCATGACAGCTGGGTGTATTAGGAAGCTCTCCCAACGGGTTTTTTGTCAGCATTGAAACTCCTCCCCTACCTGGTCTGCACAGGTGTTCCAACCTCTTCCGCTTAATCCGTGTTCTTTTGCCTAGCTGCGCTCCCTCTTGGAGTTGAGGCCAACAGCCTGAGTTCGCCTGACGGTCCAGTTGCTAATCTTCCTAAATTCTCTGCTGTCTTTTTCTGAGGCCACTTTAAGCATACAAATGCCCTCTTCCAAGTGGGTTATAGCCAATTTTTAAATGCTTAAGTTTGTAACATGCAGTGAAAAGCCTGTGAAGGATTGAACAACACTTTCTAATATTTTTCTACACTGCCTCTATTCCAAAAGAATTTCTTCGTTTATTTATGTCACTTAACACTGTTAACCGCCTCTCCTATCACTTCCTATCACTCCCTAGAATCATGAATGTATTTTGCAATTGCAAGTAACATTAATTAGTGAGGGGAAATAAATGGATTTTCTTTCTTTTTTTTTTTTTTTTGAGATGGCATTTCACTCTGTCACCCAGGCTGGAGTGCAGTGGTGCGATCTCGGCTCACTGCAACCTCCACCCCCCAGGTTCAAGCAATTCTCCTGCCTCAACCTCCTGAGTAGGTAGGATTACAGGCGCCCGCCACCACGCCCAGCTAAATTTTGTGTTTTTAGTGGAGACAGGGTTTCACCATGTTAGCCGGTCTGGTCTCGAACTCTTGACCTCAAGTGATCTGCCCCCCTCGGCCTCCCAAAGTGCTGGGATTATAGGCGTGAGCCACTGTGCCCAGCCGGGAAATGGATTTATTAAATGAGTGTCTCATTATTTAGCACCACAGCAATACCAAGATTTATTATATCTAAGTATTGTCATAAAAGCTAAGACCTATAAAATATAATTTAAACCAAAGTTAAAGAATTTATCTCTTTTTTTTTTTTTTCTTTCTGAAACAGAGTCTTGCTTTGTTGCCCAGCAGTGCAGTAGTGCCATCTGGGCTCACTGCAACCTTCACCTTTCCGGCTCAAGCAATTCTCCTGCCTTAGCCTCCCAAGTAGCTGGGATTACAGGTGCTCACCACCACACCTGGCTAATTTTTTAGATTTTTTTTTTTTTTGTAGAGATGAGGTTTTGCCATTGGTGCCCAGGCTGGTCTTGAACCCCTGGGCTCAAGGGATCCAACCCCTTCAGCCTCCCAAAGTTCTGGGATTACAGGCTGTGAGCCACCACGCCCAGCCAGGATTTCCCTTTTAAAGTAAAATAATCTACATTCACATTAAAATTCCCAACCGTGCTGTTTATGTAATTTCCCGATAGAACATAAAGCTCACCTCCTACATGAAGATTTTTTCTTCTTCCAAGGTTCTTAAGCAGGATTCCACACTTAAAACAATTCATTTCTCTTCAAAAAGCTAGATTTGGGGGCATCAAGGGTTTTCTCATTTGTTTTTGTTTTGAGACAAGGTCTCCTAACGTCCTGGAGACCTTAGGAGTGGCTGGAGTGCAGTGGCACCATCATAGCTCACTGCAGCCTTTACCTCCCAGAGTCAAGTGATCCTCTCACCTCAGCCTCCTGAGTGGCTAGGACCACAGGCGCACAACCACACCTGGCTAATTTTGTTTTATTTATGTATTTATTTTTATTTATTTATGTATTTATTTTTGTAGAGACAGAGGTCTCACAATGTTGCCCAGGCTGGTCTCAAATTCCTGGACTCAAGTGATCCTCCTACCTCAGCCTCCCAAATTGCTGGGATTACAGGAGTGAGCCACTGCACCCAATCCTGCATCAAGTTGTAATATTTAAATTTAAATAAAATTTCCGTTACCCTCCATTACTATAAAATTTTTAATATAATTCATATTACCACCTTAAAGAATCTCTTCTAAAGAATTATTTGTAATTTATAAAATTCTTTCATGACATTAAAAGTCACTGGTTCAACAATGTTTAAGCAAAAATTATTAAAAAGTGAAAACTTTCATAATAAAGAAATAAATGTTTAGTGTTATATTTTGTTACAAAAATAATAAAGATTAATCAGATTTCAAAGTATTTCCTATTAGAACAAATCCTCTCTAAAATAGCATATAGGCATTTTAGCCAACAAACATGCAAATATTTTACATACACATAGTCACATACACAAATATATATTATCAGTATGGCAGTTTATAAGACTATGATTTTTCACATAATCAAAATCATTTTGGCATTAAATTATTTTTACAGACAACTTACTCTTTATAGACTCATGACAAGGCATTTTGTAAGCAGTTCAAGCACAGAATTTTTATCTCTAAAAATGTTAAAACTGGCCAGGAACAGTGGCTCACGCCCATAATCTTAGCACTTTGGAAGCCTGAGGTGGGAGGATTGTTTGAGGTCAATAGTTTAAGACCAACCCAGCCAACATAGCAAGACCCCATCTCTTATTTTAAAAAATTAAAGTAAATTAAATTTAAAATGTTAAAACATAACTTTCAGAATCGTGAAATATCTCTTTATTATAGTAGAAATCTAATATTAACTTATTCCAGATGCTACCTCTATATCATAATTTGAATCATTAAATGTAAAAATCTTCAAACCAATTATACTTTTTTGCTACTTGACCTATCTTGGCAATCAATCACCACATAGTTTCGATTTCATATTACATAATTTATAAGGTAATAATACTAAGAATCAAGAGAATGATATTGTTCTATTTTCTCCACATACAATGAAGCTACTCTACAAGTAAACTTGAAAGGGCTTAAATTACAAAGGTGCTTTAGCAATTTAAACAATTATTACAATGTATCTTTTTATTGTGAAAAATAACTTATTGAATGCATTTTCTTTTCAGGCATATCATAGAACTCTGGTCTATAATAATCCATTAAAATGTTATGTTTTCTTTTGCATATATTATCATGTAGCAATTCAAATGCAAATTCCTTTTATAATTTCTTTATGTTATAAACATTTAGCGAATGCCCTTTCTGGTTTCATATATTCCCTTCATGAATCCTTTATTAAGGCAAAATATGAAACAAAGTTTTTCACTGCTGCATTCTGGGATATATAATAATTTACTAGTCCAAGGACATCAACTTTCAACCATAAACCAATCCCTTGTCATTTGAAAATCTTAAGACTTTGTCTTAAAATTAAAGGTACAGAGACAATGTCCAGAAATAAAATTATCCTCCAAGTAGCTAGGCCAGAACAATCAAGCTAAAACTACCTTAAGGAAGAAAATCAAAGAGCAGTACCATTTTAATGTTTCAAAAATGGGATCACACTAGCATGCTGAGTCCATGCCAGCCAAATGAAGAATGGCACTGGCTAGTTAATAGTCATCACTACTTTCTGTACTGCCAGTTTTCCTACCCAAGAATTGGAAGAAATCCAAAACTTCAAGGGCATTGCTCAAGGTGGCTCCCTGAAGAAAGAGAGAAAGAGAGAGGGAAAAAAAGTGAGAGGGAGACAGAGAGGCCATTTTATATTTTTTGGAATTCTACTCACCATTATTGAATCTAGTTAAAGCATTTCATGTAATTGCTCTAGTATAATGTGGAAAAACAAAAAGAAAATTCTATATAAATCAAATGGAATAGACGTGTTTAAAGAGGTAACTTATGTCTACTTTTCTACATTGGTTGGATTTTTCCCACTGCATTATGATAGAACTGTGTAACTTTAAACATGTTTAGGTATTTGTTTATATTAAATTTTCTTCAGGGCAGGAGACCTGGTAAAACAAAAGTTATAGTTTTCTCTAGGTGTTGTTTGTACTTTCCCAAACCCATTCAAAATTTATATTAATTTCTTAAAGTATTCCTATTTTTTTTCTTGTTGTTGAGTTTTGTTTGTTTGGAAATTTTTTGGCATGTGATAAAAATTTTCAAGATATGCACACCAGTTAACAAAGAACAAACATTCTCTGTTTTCTTTTTATGAAAACCAGACAGGCACATCATGTGAACTCATAGAAATAAAATCAACTTGTACAGATTCACAAGAAGAAATTTTCAGGAATTTTGCAAACAGGTTGTTAAAAAATGTTAGCTTGATAGCAGTCATGGTAAGAGTTTTTACACCACGGGCATTAGGAAATGCTTCCAATCAGGGCTTTTTCCCTGGAGCACTGATTGTTAAACATAAGCATACCACTGTCTAAATCCTATGTAGATTAGCAAGGAAGGAAATGAAAATGTACTGTAGCTACAATTCTGAAATGAAATGATAAATTTTAATTTTATTGAGTCCATTCAGACATTGTCTGGGATACTCAGGGTCTAACACAATTGTAAGTTCTTTTTCATCTCTTCTATAATCATATCCATTGTGGTAATCTTTGCCTCTACTATCTTCATAGTAGAATTCTAACATTTGTAATTCTTTGTCATTTGATATCTATTATAATATTGTTGCAGGCCGAAAGAGTGAGGTTTGTGATCAACTCAGTATACCACTGGAGGCTATATGAGTAAACAGCAAACTGTTCCCTTGAAAGCAGGTTGTTGACAAACTGCGTCTGCCGCCCAGAAGGAATGCTGAGGGCAGTCACGCCCCAGGCACAAGTGTTGCTTGTGATTAGGCACATCTGAAGCCTGTTAGCAATAATGTGAACCTGTGATCAATTAAGTAGCTGACCAATCATTACCTCCTGCTCCCTGCTCTTTCTACCCAATAAATATGAACAGCTGTAGAAGCTCAAGGCGGCTGCCTTTGCTCAGTAGAAGTAGGAAGCCCTCTTCTTCTTCCCCAGACCCCTTCTTTAAGACAGTTTTTTGTTTTAAGTTTTCATTTCTCGTTCATCCTCCTTCGTTCAGTCCTGTGGTAACCGTGGCAAACTGCAGTATAATATGTTATTATTGATTTACTTAAAAGATAATAAACCACAATTCTGCATCCTTCATGTCAGAATTTTTCACCATTTAAGTAAATGCTTCATAACTTTTTTACTGATAATAAAAATGATTTAAATAATCAATCATGAACACTTACCTCTAGGCTTGTTCTCCTCATCCTTATCCAAATCCAGTCAGCTGAGATTTTAATGTTGAGTCTAAAGACTAACGTGGCTCAGACTTTAGATCTTTTAAATTCTTTAAAAGTAATACACATAATCTACTAGGTGTAAATTCAAGATTTGGTGTTTTGTTTTTTGTTTTTTTTTTTAAAGAGATGGGGTCTTGCTCTATTGCCCAGGCTGGAGGGCAGTGACATGAAGCATAACATCATATTTCACAGCAGCCTTAAACTCCTGGACCTCAATTCCTCCTCAAACTCAAGTGATCCTCCCACCTTAGCCTCCTGAGTAGCAGTGACTACATTGTATTCCACCAAATCTTGCTAATTTCTTGTGTTTTTAGAAAGAGGGTCTCACTATGTTGCTCAGGCTGGTCTCAAACTTTTGGCCTCAAGCTTATTTTTTAATTTCAGTGGCCACTTCACTGTAACAACACAGGTTTATCCCATGACATAAAACAGCAAGTTAAATCCACTTATGTTGAAGTAAGCCAACAGATACCTAATTTATCATTAAACTCAGAGAATTTGGCTTTAACCTAAAGGGCTTGGTTTTAAAATTATAACCTAGGTCGTCTCAAAAAGAGGGCATTCTACAGACTATCAGTTGGAATAACTTCCGATGACTCAAAATTTTCTATAGGGCTGCCAGATTAATTATTCAGACTCCCACTGAAATTTGAATTTCAGATATTATAAATATTGCATGGAACATACTTACACTAAAAACTATTTTATATATGAAATTCAAATTTAGGCATCCTGTATTTTAATCTGGTAACACCAAGTATTCTTAAATTGAACACCCTAGATCAGAGAGTCTTAACCCAATGAATTTAGACCACAGATTTGAGGGCATTGCTGAATACATGAAATTAGATATAAAAGATTTTTAATAGATGCATCCGTAGCTTTTAAGGGGGAACAGAAGCATAGCTTTTATCAGTAGCGCTTAATGAAGCATTTGCTTCAAAATGTCTTGGAGAGCCTTTTAAAAATTAGTGACTTACAATATTTTAAGAGTCCTACTTTTCACTACTTCTCTTTTGTACATTTAATTTTATTACATTGTCCGTATTTTATCTATCTAAAGAAAGTTTAAAATTACAAAAACCAACAACGCCCAGGCCTCACTGTAGGCCTATTAAGTCAGAATTTCTAAATTTCCAGTGATTGAGCCATAATGTTTGCATGTATTTTTGTTAACTCCATGGTGTATTTTGATTATACATGAATATCACACACATTGCTCTGTGGAATTTGCCAATTAAACAGCAAACACAAACACACCACAAACTCACACGAACACCATTCCCTGCATCTCCCAGGAAAGACCCGGAAAATAAATGACTCACTTCGAGCAAGGCTGGAGAGGTTCTGTTTAAGGGCTCATGTGCAGTGAGTTCAAACAAATCTCCGCTTAGGTGTGGTGAGACAGGAAGCTGCTCAGTGTTTAAGCTGAAGGCTCAGGAGAGGGGACTCTTAATTAATGTTTTTGGCCACCAGATTACACGGAAGGGTAATTGAACATTTGCTTACCCACTTATGAAGTAACCTGCCTTTTCTGCACTTCTACTGGGTGGGCCCAGGAGTAACAAGGATCTGCTACCCCTGGAAACTCTTCCTAGTGTTGTGCTATCACAGCAATTTACCCAGACTGCTGCAAGGAGACACCCTGCCTGTTCACAATTTATCTCATCTTCACTATTACTCAAATGTCATTTAAGGCCAGGTGCAGTGGCTCATGGCTATAATCCCAGCACTTGCAATGCCAAAGGTAGGAGGAGAGTGTGAGTCCAGGAGTTTGAGACCAGCCTGGGCATCATAGTGAGACCCTCCTGTCTCTACAAAAAATAAAAATATTAGCCAGCCATGATTGCATGTGCTTATAATCCCAGCTGCTCAGGAGGCTGAGGTGGGAGGACAACTTGAGCCCAGAAGGTTGAGGTTGCAGTAAGCCGTGATCATGCCACTACACTCCAGCCTGGGCAACAGAGCGAGACTCTGTCTCAAAAAAAAAAAAAAAGTGTCATTAAATGTTAAAGGAATGACTGACTACAATACTTCAGGATTCAATCTGCAAAGAGAAAACACATCCAGCTGAGTATCCTAGAACGCTTCCTAGATCATTCTCCTGGAGTTAACCTGAAGAAGTGGTGTCTCTTGCGTACCCTTGCTTCTCTCCATTTCAGCAAAATTGGCAAGAAAGAATTTCTTCACAGGCAAACATACAATC
Organism: Nomascus leucogenys; assembly: GCF_006542625.1. NCBI lineage: Eukaryota > Metazoa > Chordata > Mammalia > Primates > Hylobatidae > Nomascus > Nomascus leucogenys. Next base: position 81,245,995 of record NC_044392.1, read on the forward strand.
TGAGAAAAAACAAATTTTTATTCTCTGTCCTTAGTATACTATTTCTGGTTCCTGTGCCCAGAAGAAAGGAATGCCACAAGTTACATGACTGCAAGCAATAGTAAACAAGTGTATCTCACAGTTTGATCTAAAATCTACCTGGAGTTGAATTTTGTGAAAATACAGAGTTTCACAGTTAATACAGTGAAGTTTCTAGAACATGTCATATGAGACTATCTTCACAACTCTGGTATAGGCAGAGGTTTTTAAAACAAAGTACAAAAAGCACAAACTAACCATAAAGGAAAAAATTGATAAAATAAATAAATTAAAATTTACCAAAAAGTGCTTTTAAGAGAATGAAAAGACAAACCCAGAATGGGAAAATATATTAGTAATATATATACCAAACAAAGGGCTCATATCTAGAGAATATATAAAGAGTTCCTACAAAACAGTAAGATAGACCACATGGTGGAAAATTGGCAAAATACATGAATCAACACTTATGTAAGAAAATATATTCAAAAAGTGTTTAACCTTATTAGGTATGAGAAAAATGCACATTAAAACCCTACTGAAATATCGCTACATGTCTATCAGAATGGCTGAGATTTAAAAGATCGACAACACCAAGTATTAGTAAAGATGTGGAATGATGGAAATTCTCACACACTGCTGGCGGAAGTGTAAATTGATACAAATTTGAAAAACTATTTGGCAATATTTCATACTATGCGATCCAAAAATTCTACTCCTAGGTATATACTCAAACGCCATACATTCTTATGCACACCAAAGGCACATGCAAGGATGTTCATCACAGAAAATTATTTATAATAGCTAAATACTGGAAACAACCCAAATTTCCAATAGTAGAATGGATAAATAGTGGTATATTCATATAACAAAAATTGTTAACCACAAGGGAAAAGAATGAAATATACCTACAAGCAAAAATAACAAAAATATTGAGTGAAAGAAGCCAGACATAAAGAATATATAATAACACTTATAAACTTTCTCAAAATAGGAAAACCTAAATTATAATGTCGGAAGTCAGGATAATGGTTACCTCTGGGGAGAAGGGAGAAGGTAATGATTGGGAGAGAGCGTAAGGGAGTCTTCTGAGATGCTGGTAACGTTCTTTCATTTTATCTAGGTGATGCTTATATAGGTGTTTTCATTTCGTGATGATGCCTCAAACTGATGGTGCTTTCTGCATTTTACTGTACATATGTTATACTCCAAATTTTCAGAAAGCATATTTTAAAAAAAGACCTGATCTCTTTGGGATACCTATTTACCTTGGAAAATGCCTTTTCCAAGGCATTTCCAAGGTTACCAAGAGGAATGTTAGATCGTTGACAATGTCTTTCAATTTTCACAGAACTTTTTATAAATATGTCCACTGAATAACATGTACCTATGCAAATCATTATTAAACTTGAATAGGAGTTTAATCATTGCATTAGTTTTGACTGCCATCTAATGGCAAGAATGCTGAACTATATAGAAGCAAAAAGAAAGTCTCCCTGCAGTAAGCAACAGAACATTGATTTTGGCTACAATTTGCAGGACTGCTTTATAGTAGAATTTATTGTCCGCACTCAGTGTAAATATTAGAACATCATGCAAATATTAGGCATTCAATTAGGATTGTTAAATCCGAAATAAAACAGAATTTTTCATTTCTTTGTGTAAGAAGTTCATGACCTTACTGTAATTTTCATTCCTTCTTTGACCATACATTATAGTCCTTTCAGATTACAGCCCACTTAGTACAGAAAATATTAGGCAGTAGCACAATATGTAGTCCTTTTACCATGAAAGTCCAAAAGGAGAAATGGACTTAATATATGTAATTCAATTCCTCGAATATAATCAGTGCTCAGTACAAAGCATTGGATTAATGTGCTGCTCAAAGCATTCTACTTGGACCCTAGTTTTTCAGTGGGATTTTGAAAGTAGGGGCCTGTGTGGCATGCTGCTATATTCTGACCTAGAAGTTACATGCAATGTGATGAAATCTACAACCAAAAGAGAAAGTTGGCTGGGCATGGTGGCCTACACTTGTAATACCAGCACTTTGGGAAGCCGAGACCAACAGATTACTTGAGCTCAGAAGTTTGAGACCAGACTGGGCAACATGGTGAGACCCCATTTCTAAAAAAAATACAAAAATTAGCCAGGTATGGTGGCGCTCACCTGTAGTCCCAGCTACTTAGGAGGCTGAGGTGGGAGAATCGCTGGAGCCTCAGAGGCAGAGGTTTCAGTGAGCCGTGATCGCGCCACTGCACTCTAGCCTGGGGAACAGAGAGAGACCTTGTCTCAAATAAAAACAAAAACAAAAAAAAAAGGGAGAGGGAGAGAAAGTTAAAAAATTATTAGTTGAAAATAAGCACTTCTGAGCCTCAACTGTTAATTAGATATTTTTTAAGCAAAGAGGAGGCAGAGTCCTCTAAAAGGACCTTTAAGACTAGCTGCAACTTCTTGGTGTGTTTCAGCAACATCTATGGAAAGCAAAAAAAAAAAATGAAGAAAAAACAGAAAAGAGGAAGCTTTGCTTGTATTTGTCTAAGCACCCTGCCCCCACCAAATCCAGTTTGCTTATGAAGTAACCAAGATGAATACAGTTTCATCCTCCAGCAAAATGCTCCAACCCCTTTTAGTATCTTTAATCCAAATGGAATCAATTGTTTTTGTTTGTATTAACACATTTACTGAGGTACAATTGACATACAATAAACTGCACATTTATAAAGGGATATATGTATATACTCATGAAACCATCACAAAAATCAAGATAATGAACATATCCATCACCCCCAAAAATGCCCTTGTGACCCTTTGTAATCCAAACCCACCTCTCCCATCCCACTCTGTCCCTAGGCAGCTGCTGATTTGCTTTTGATTACAGATGAGATTAGATTTTCTAGAATTTTTCTATAAATAGAATCATACCATATGTACATCGTCATCTGGCTCCTTTTATCTGCTGTGATTACTTTGAATTCATCTTATGTTGTTGCTGTATAATTTCTTTTAATTCTGAGTGGTATTCTACTGGGTGGATATACCACAATTTGTTTATCCATTCACTTGCTAAAGCAGTATAGTTTACTTTTTGTTTTACAAATAAAATATTTGTAAATATTACAAATAAAGCTGCTACAAACATTTGTGTAAAAGACTTTGTAGGGGCCAGGCATGGTGGCTTATGCCTGTAATCCCAGCACTTTAGGAGGCTAAGGTGGGAGGATTGCTTGAGGCCAACAGTTTCAGACCACCCTGGGCAGCGTGACAAATCTTCATCTTTACAAAAAAAAAAAAATTAGCCAGACGTGGTGGTGCATGCCTGTGGCCCAGCTACCCAGGAGGTTCAGGTGGGAGGATTGCTTGAGCCCAGGAGGTCGAGGCTGCAGTGAGCCATAATCTCACCACTGCATTCCAGCCTGAGCAACAGAGTGAAACCCTGTCTCAAGGAAAAATAAAAAGATTTTTTATGAACACATGCTTTCCTTTATTTTTGGAATGAATACCTACAAGTTTTTGCCAGACTGTATAATGATCTGCCAAAGACGTCCATGTCCTAATTCTCTTCTGCCATTTACCTTATATGACAAAAGGTACTTGGCAGATGTGATTAAGTGAAGGGTGGGAAATTGAGGTGGGAAATTCACTTGATTACCAAGGGGGCCCAATGTCATCACAAGGGCCCTTGTAAGAAGGAGGCAATAGAGTCAGAGTCAGACAGAAGGTGAAGTGACAATGGAGCTGAGAGAGGGATTGAAAGATGCTATGTTGCTCGCTTTAAAGATGGAGGATGGGAGCAGGAGCCAAAGAAATTCAGCCAGTCTCTAGAAGCTAGAAGGCAAGGAAACTGAATCTCCCCTGGAACCTCCAGAATGAACCAGCCTTTCCAACTCTTGACTGTAGCCCAGTGAGATTGATTTTAGACTTCTCATCTCCAGACCATAAGATAATAAACTTGTGCTGTTTTAAACCACTGAGTTGGTGGTAATTTTTTATAGCAGCAATAGAATAATATAATAGAATGTAATGACTGACTTATATAATAGTGATGGCAGCTGCAGCCTGTCTGGAGTGGCCTCAGCCATGACACTGGCTGCAGTGGGGAGGCACCGCTGGGGCTGCGTGCTCCACAGAGCCAGAGGGAGCCAGGAACAGGTGGAAGCCCCGCCCCTTTCAGAGTTGGAGGGGTGGAAGCCCTGCCCTCCAAGTGCAGCTGCAGCCACCTAGCCAGGGTTGTGAACCCGGGCATTCCAGAGCTCTAGAGGCCAGGAAGGCCCCCTACCCCCGCAGGCTTGGAATTTTCTGCTCCCCTCCCTACTCCTGGTGCCTGGTCTGATTTTGGAGCAGAGTTGAGACCCAGCCTGGGCACCGTCATGACCTGGCCAAATGTGTATGCTTGGGGCAGCACTGACATACCAGGCCTTGCCACCCCAGTCCCCTCTGGACTTTGGGCACTGAGGAGCACGGGAGAGAGGCTGAGAGGGGGCAGAGGGCAGCTCAGTGTGAGCTTGCAGGTGCCCCTCAGCATGAACAGCCTGGGTGCTGGTGAGCACCATGGACAGCAAGTTGATGGCAGGAGGAGGCAGCCAGGCTCCTGGGCAGAAAGAGGCAGTTCCTGGTGAAGTCCTACCTTCAAGCCAGGGATGGCCTGAAGGCTGTGGCCTGGGCTGCTAGTTCTGCATTCTGAAGTGAGAACTTATGGTGCTTTTTTCAGGTTCTCCCATGGCCACCCATGGACCAATCAGCATGCACTTCCTCCATTCTGAAGCACGTAAAAATCCCTGGACTCAGCCAGACTCGGTAGATGACCTGTCTGCAGATAGGAGCTCCCCACTCCAGCTCTAGTCTCCACTGAGGGCTGCAGAATTGTCAGGATGACCTGCCTGTGGACAGGAGCTACCCACTCCAGGTCTCATCTCCACTGAGAGCTGTAGAGACATCCAGACAACCTGCCTGTAGATAGGAGCTACCCACTCCAGGGCTTCTCTCTGCTGAGGGCTGCAGAGACATTGGGACGACCTGCCTGTGGATAGGACCTATCCTGCCTGTGGATAGAATCCATGCTGAGGGCTGCATAGACAATGGGACAACCTGCCTGCATATAGGAGCTACCCACTCCAGATCTCCTCTCTGCTGAGGGCTTCAGAGACCTCAGGGTGACCTGCCTGTGGATAGGAGCTACCTACTCTGGGTCTCCTCTCCACTGAGGGCTGCACAGAGGATGGGACAGCCTGCCTGTGGAGAGGAGTTACCAACTCCAGGTCCTCTCTCTGCTGAGGGCTGCAGAGACATCGGGGCAACCTGCCTGTGGATAGGAGCTACCCACTCTGGGTCTCCTCTCTGCTAAGGGCTGCGCAGATGTTGAGATGACCTGCCTGTGGATAGGAGCTACCCACTCCAGTCTTCTCTCTGCTGAGATGATGGGATGACCTGTCTGCGGATAGGAGCTACCCACTCCGGGTCTCCTTTCCGCTGAGGGCTGCAGAGATGTCAGGGCAACCTGCTTGCAGAAGGGAGCTACCCACTTCAGGTCTCCTGAGAGCTGTACTGTTGCTCAATAAAACACCTCTTCACCTTGCTCACCCTCCAGTTGTCCACATACCTCATTCTTCCTGGATGTGGGACAGGAACTTGAGACCCCCAAATGGCAAGTCTGAAAGAGCTATAACACTAACAGGGCTTAAACATGCCCCCTGGCTCACCATGTTGCAGGTGATGAGAAGGGGAGAAGAAAGGAGAGCTGCGACCATTTGGGCAACCCCGACCTTGGAGCTCCCCAAGTCAGGGCTGTGACACCTTCTTTGGGGCTCTGTGGTTCCTGGTGTCTCCTGGCTTCCAGGTGCCACCATGTTCCCCAGTGCCCCTAGTGGAAGCTGCTTGCAGTATGCCTGGTCCAGCCAGAGCCTCACAGGGGGCCGGCACCTGTGTCAGCGCCTGGAGATGCCTGCCCCACTGCAGCCACCTGCCCCACTGCAGCCGGCATGCCTGGCTGTGTGCAGTGGCCAGACCCCATGCTCACTCACACATTCCTCACTGCTCTGCCCCTGGCTCACCGTTGGTAGGTGTGGGATCCAGACCAATAGTGCAAGCCAAGTGCAGCCTGACAGGCCAAGTGGGCAAAACAAGCCCCACAGGCCTGAGCAAAACTTGGGAAAAGGTGCCACTGGCCACAGAGGTTTCCAGCAGGTGAAGCAACACTCCAAAGATCTCATGATAATAGGTTTATGTTTAACTTTTTAGGAAACTTCCAAACTGTTTCCTAAAGAGATTACATCATTTTCAAGTACCACAAGCAGTGTATGAGAGTTCTGGTTGCTTCACATGTTCACCAAAGACTAGTATTGCTAGTCTTTTTAACATTCTAGTGGATATATGACAGTATCTCATTGTGTTTTAATTTGCATTTTCATAACAAATAAAGATGTTGAGCATCTTGTCGTATACTTATTTGCCATCCACATATATTTTTTATGAAGTATCTGTTTAAATCTTTTGCCCAGTTTTTTTATTTTGAGATGGGGTTTCAGTTTGTTGCCCAGGCTGGGGTGCAGTGGCTATTCACAGGTGTGACCATGGTGCAGTACAGCCTGAAACTCCTGGGTGCAAACAATCATACCGCCTTAGCCTCCCAAGTAGCTTGTACGATAGGAATGGGCCACCGTGCCCAGCTTTTTGGCATTTTGAAAATGGAATTGTCTGTCTTTTTATTATCAAACCGTGTGAATTCTTTATATATTTTCGATACCAGTTATTTTATTGGATAATGTTTTGTGAATGTTTTTTCCTAGTTCATGACAATGTCTTCAGAAGAGCAAAAGATTTAAATTTTTGTAAAGTTCAATGGTTTGCGGTTGGGAGTTTCCAAAACGGTTTTCAATAATCCCTGCCTTCTGGCATTCGTGACCTTGTGTAATCCTCTCCCCTTGAAAGTGAGTTAGACATAGTGGTTTATTTCTAATGAATAACTTGTGGCAAAGGTGATAGAATATCACCTCAGGATTACACTAGAAAAGACTGTGACTTGCTTCTTGCTTGTACCCTCTCCCTGGCTCTTCTTTCATCCTTTCTTCGGTGAAGCAAGAGGCTCTATTGTGAGCTGCCCTACTGCAAAGCCCACACGGCAAAACAGAGTTGCCTCTGGCCAATAGCTAGCAAAGAAGTCAGAGCCTCTCAACAACCCTCGAGAACTAAATCTTGAAAACAACATTCAAAAGTGGATCCTTAACCAGCTGAGACTTCAAATGAGAGCACAGGCCCAGTTAAAAGTTGACTGTAGCCTTGTGAGAGACCCTTGAAGCAGAGGTCTCAGCTAAATCATGCTGGGATTCATGACTCACAAAGGTAATAATAAGTACTATTTTAAGTCACTAGGATTAGAGGTAATTTGTTGTCCCACAGTAGATAATTCATACAGTGGCTCTTTTATGCTTTTTGTATCCTGTTTAAGAAATCTTTGCCAAATCCAAGGTCATGAATATTTTCTCCTTGTTTCTTCTAGAAAGTTTACAGTATTAACCCTTACACTTAAGTCTAAGAGCCATTTTGAGTTAATTTTTGTGGACAGTATGCATATAGTGTGAGGTAAGTGTATATAATCTATGTATAGTGTGAGATTCATTTTGTCACATATAGCAATTCAATTGCTTCAGTGTCATTTGTTTAAAAAATAATCCTTTCACTATTGAATTGCATTGACCCTTTGTGAAAAATCAATTATATTTCTAATTCCAATCTCTCTAATCTGTTCTATTGTCTGTCTTTACACTACCATATCACATTGATTACTGTAGCCTTACCTCTAATTCCAGAGTATCTGCTCTGTTCTATTTTCTGTCTTTACACCAATACCATACCATCTTGATTACTGTAGCTTTATAGGTCTTAAAATCAAATAGTGTAAATAAATAGCTTTATTATTTTTTAAAGTTGTTTTGGCTGTTTTAGATTCTTTTCATTTTCAAACACATTGTAGTATCAGCTTGTCGATTTCTATTAAAAAATTGTGCTGGCCTTTTATTGGGATTGCATTGAATCTCCAGAGGGAGAACTAACATCAAACAATATTGAGTCTTCTGATTCATGAGCCTGCTGTATCTCTCTGCTGTATTTATTTAGGTCATCCTTAGCTTCTCTCAGCAATGTTTTGTCATTTTCAGTGTGCATGTTTTCAACATCTTTCATTAAATTTATTCCTAAATGTTTTAAATTTTCTAGGCTGGGTGCAGTGGCTCATTCCAGCAATTAGGGAGGCCAAGGTGGGTGGATCATTTGAGGCCATGAGTTACGGACCAGCCTGGCCAACATGGTGAAACCCTGTCTTTACTAAAAATATAAGAATTAGCCAGATGTGGTGGCACATGACTGTAGTCCCAGCTACTCGGGAGGCTGAGGCACGAAAATCACTTGAACTCAAGAGGTGAAGTTGGCAGAGCCAAGATCATGCCAATGCACTCCAGCCTTGGTGACAGAGCAAGACGCTATCTCAAAATTTTTTTTTTCAATGTTATTATAAATGGTATAGATTTTAGAATTTTGATTCCTGACTGTGGTTAATATTTTTATATATTTTGTACATTGTGTATACTTCAATGATGACTCACTTCTTAGTTATATAGTTATATTATCTTTCTTGAGGGGTTCCTTAAGATTTTCTACCTAGATGATTTTGTTGTTCCAAATAAAATTTTCCTCCTTCTTCTATAATCTATATACTGTTACTTCTTTTTATTTTCTTAATACAATGTTGAATAGAAGAGGTGAGCATGGAGGACCCGTCCAGTGGCTCATGCCTATAAACCTCAACACTCTGGGAGACCAAGGCAAGAGGATTACTTGAGCTCAGGAGTTTAAGACAAGCCTGGGCAACATGGTGAAACCCTGTCTCTACCAAAAATACAAAAAAAAAAAAAATTAGCTAGGCATGGTGGTGCACAGCTATATTCCCAGGTACGTGGGAGGATGAGGTAGGAGAATTAATTGAGCCCAGGAGGTCAAGGCTGCAGTGAGCCATAATAGCGCCACTGCACTCCAGTGTGGGTGATAAAGCGAGAAACTGTCAAAAAAAAAAAAGAGGTGAGCATGGACATTCCTTTCTTTCTTTGGAATCTTAGACAGAAAGCATTCAGTTGTTGATTATAAACCATGAGGGTAGCTGTAAATTTTTTATATATGGACTTTGTTAGGTAAAAGAAATTCCCTTCTATTCCTACACTGATGAGAGTTTTTAATAGGAATGAATGTAAGACATTGTCAAATGGTTTTCTTTCATCTATTGAGAAGAATTAGTGTGTGTGTGTGTGTGTGTGTGTGCAAATGAAATTACATTGGTTAATTTTCAAATTTTTTTCACCAGTCTTGCATTTGTGGGATAAACTAGTTTGGTCAGAAAGTATTAACCATTGTATTCATTACTGGATTTATTTTGCTAAAATTTTTTGAGAAATTTTATTTCAATGTTCATGAAGAACACTGGCATACAGTTTCATTATCTTCTGTGTTTTTGTTTGGTTTTGGTACCAGGTCAATGCTAGTCTCATATAATGAATTAGGGGAAGTTTCTCCTTCTTCAATTTTCTGAAAGAATTTTTGTAGAACTGTTATTATTTTGCTTTCACATTTTGGTAGACTTCAACAGTGAAGCCATCTGGGCCTGGAGTTTTCTTAATGGGAAAATTTTTAATTAAAAATTTCATTTCTTTAATAAAAATAAAACTTTGCATATTATCTGTTTCTTCTTGGGTAAGCTTTGGTAGCTTGTCTATTTCATTTAAGTTGTTGAATATATTAGTAAAAAGTTATAATAGTCCCTTATTATCCTCTTAATGTTTATAGAAGCTATAATTATGTCCCCCTTTCCTTCTCAATATTAGTGATGTGTATCTTCTTTTGTCTGCTATCAGTCAGGCTACAAGTTTATCAATTTTATTGATCTTCTCAATCTGTTTTTGGCTTTATTGATTTTCTCTATTCTTCTTGCTTATTTGTTTTCCATTTCATTGATTTCTGCTTTTATATTTATTACTTTCTTTCTTTGGCTTATTTGGATTTGAATTGTTCTTCTTTTTACAGTTTCCTAAGGTCACTAATTTGAAACAATTTTTAAAAAATATATGCCCTTAATTCTATATGTTTCCTCCTAAGCACACTTTAGCATCATCTCACAAATTTTTCTTTTTACTCAATTCAAATAATTTCTAACATTCTTTTGCTTGCCCTTTTGATACTTGAGTTATTTAGAAGTGTGTTATTTATATTTAATATCTACCTACTTTGGGATTTTTCAGATATCTTTCTGTTGTTGAGTTCCATTTAATTTTCTTGTGGTCATATTTTGTGTATTTGAATTCTTTTCAACTTACTGAGACTTGGTTTTTGATCAGAATATGACTTAACTTGGTAAATGTTTTGTGGATATTAGAAAAAAACATGTATTTTATTGCTGTTGGGTGAAGCATTTGATAAATTTCAGTTAGATCAAGTTGGTTTATGGTGTTTGAGTCTTCAATATCTTTACAGCTTTTCTGTTTATCTCTTCTATTAAATTCTAATGAGAAAGATGTTGAAGTATCTTACTATAATTGTGAACTTATGTTGCAGTTCCATCAGTTTTATTTTGTGTATGTGAAGCTTAATTATCAGGTGCACAAACATTTAGAAGCTTAATTAACAGGTGCATAAACATTTAGAATTGCTAAGTTCTCTTGACCAATTGACTCCTTTGTTTTATCTCATTTTCTTATTCTTTTTTTTTTTTTTGAGATAGGGTCTCACTCTGTCACCTAGGCTAAAGTGTAGTGGCATAATCATGGCTCAAGGTAGCCTCACCTTTTCCCAGGCTCAAGTGATCTCCGACCTTAGCCTTCTGAGTAGCTGGGACTACAGGCACTCGCCACCACGCCAAGCTAATTTTTTGACTTTTTTTTCACTATGTTGCCCAACCTGGTCTCAAACTCCTGGGCTCAAGTGATCCTCTTGCTTCAGCATCTGGAGTAGCTAGGATTACAGGCACACATCACTGTACCTGGATTTATAATGATTCTTTTTAACATTGGCAATATTCTTTGCTCAGAAATCTACTTTGTCTGAAATTAATATTGTCATCCTAGTATTCTTTTGATTAGTGTTACCATGGGATTTTTTTCCATCTTTTAATTTTTAGGTTATTTGTTACTTTGTTTTTCGGATGGGTTTCTTACAGGCAGCATATAGTTGGGTCTTGCTTTTCTACCCAACTTGACAATCTCTGCCTTTAAATTGGGGTGTTTAAGATATTTACACTTAACATAATTAAGGATATGGTAGGGTTTAAGTCTACCATCTTACTTTTTGTTTTCTATTTGTCCTATTCGTTTTCTGTTCCCTCTTTTTCTTGTTAACTTGTCTTGGATTGAGTATTTTTTATTATTCCACTTTATCTCCAGTTGGCCTATTAGCTACAACTCTTTGTCTTGTATTTTAGTGGTTACTTTAGGGTTTCTAATATACATTTTTTTAAACTTTATTTTTAAAATGACTGTTTTCCTTTTTGAGACAGGGTTCTTGCTCTGTCACCCAGGCTGCAGTGCAGTGGTGCGATCTTGGCTCACTACAACCTTCATTTCCAAGGCTCAGGTGATCCTCCCACCTTAGCCTCTCAAACAGCTAAGACTACAGGTATGTACAACCACACTTGACTAATTTTTAAATTTTTTGCTGAGATGAGGTCTCACTGTTGCAGGATCCTTGGGGTGTTGCTTTTCTGGCTGGAAACCTCTGGAGCTGAGTTTTGCTTGGGGCTGCTGGGCTCATTCCATCCACTTGGCCTGGCAGGCTCCTCTCAGCTCGTGCTACCAGCCTGGATCCCATGGCTGCCAAGGGCAAGCCAGGCGTGGAGTGGTGAGAGACGTGTGAGTGAGCAAGCATGGGGTCCAGCCACTGTGCACAGTCAGGCATGCCGGCTGCTGCAGTGGGGCGGGAAGCTCCAAGTACTGGCATGGGTGCCGGCTCTCTGCAAGGCTGTGGCTGGACCAGGCACACCACAAGCAGCTTCCAAGGCTGCCACTGGGAAACGCAGTGGCACCCAGAAGCTTAGAGACTCTAGGAACTGCAGGACCCCAAAGAGGGAATCACAACTCTGGCTCAGGGAGTTCCCAGGTCTGGGCTTCCCAAAGGGCCACAGCTCTTCTCTCCTTCTCTTCACTTGCAATGTGGCAAGCAAGGAGCATGTTTCAGCCCTGTTTGTGTTACAGCTCTTTTAGCCCCACCATTTGACAGGGCCTGCGTTCTTGTCCTGCTACCAGGAAGAATGAAGTATGCAGAGAAGTGGAGGGTGAGCAAGAAGAGAAGGAGCTTTACTGAGGGATAGAACAGCTTAGAGGAGGCCCACAGTAGGTAGCTCCTTTACACAGCTAGGGTATCCTGATGAGTGTTTCACTCCTAGCAGAGAGGAGGCGCTGGAGGGGTAGGCTCCTCTCTGCAGGTAGATTGTCTTATCATCTCTGCTGCTTTCAGCAGAGAGGAGGCCCTGGAGTGGGTTGCTCCTCTCTGCAGCTGGTTGCTATTCCTGCAGGTGGTTGTCCCGATGTATCTGTAGCTTTCAGCAGAGAGGAGCCCATGAAGTGGGTAGCTCCTCTCTACAGCTGGTCGTTCCAACATCTGCCGCTCTCAGCAGAGAGGATGCCCTGGAGTGGGTAGCTCCTCTCTGCAGCCAGTCATCTGATGTCTGCTGCTCTCAGCAGAGAAGAGGCCCTGGAGTCGGTAGCTCCTCTCTGCAGCTGGTCATCCTGAAGTCTACTCAGCTCTGGCTGAGCCTGGAGCTTTTATGGGCCTCAGAGGGGAGGAATTAAGCACCGATTGGTCCATGGGTGGCCATGGGTCCAGAAAAGGCCCCAGAAGTTTGCACTCTGGTCTGTGGAACTGGTAGCCCAGTTCCCAGCCTTCAGGACTTCCCTGGCCTGAAGGTGAGGCCTCACCAGGGACCCACCCCCTTCCACCCAGGAACCTGTCTGCTTCCTGTGGCCATTTATGGTGCCTAGGCTGTAAGTGCCAAGGGGTGCCTGCAGGCCAGCACCAAGATGCCCTCAGTCCCCACTGGCCTCCCTCCTATGCTCATCAGTGCCCAAAGTCTGGAGGGGGCCCAGGCAGCAGACAGCTGGCATGTCAGCACTGCTCCAAGTGTGTGCACACCTGGCCATGCTGTGACAGCACCTGGGCTCAGCCCTGACTTTGCAGCAAGGTCGGAGTGAGCACCAATAGCAGGGAGAAGCCAGGCAGTGGGAGCAGGCATTTCTGACTCTGCAACGGTGGTGGGGGGCCTTCTGAGGGCCCAAAGAGTGTAAGGATGCCTGAGTCCACAGCCATGGTCTGGGCAACTGCAGCTATGGTGTTGCGGGGCAGGGCTCCTGCCTGTTCCATGGAGTAGGAGACCCAGGTCCAGAGCCACAACTTGGGCAGCTGTAGCTGTACCCAGGGAGCTCCTCCCCACCAACTCAGAAGGGGAGGGGCTCCCACCTGTTCCTGGCTCCTGCTGGCTCCATGGAATGTGCAACCCAGCTGTGCCTCCCTGCTGCAGCTGGCGTGATGGGAGCAGCTGCTCCAGAGAGCCTGCCACTGTTATCATCACTATATTGCCCAGGCTGGTAAAACAACTTTTTTTGAGATATAATTCACATATCATACACTTCATCCACTTAAAATATATAATTTAATGGCTTTAGTATGACAGAATTTGGCAACTATCATCATGATCAATTTTAGAACATTCTCATTATTCCCAAAAAGAGATCCCCTACACCTAAGCAACCTTCCCTTCCATTTATCCATTCTCCTCAGCCATGGGCAACCATCAGATTTGCCTATTCTGGATATTTTGTATAAATGAAATCATGCAATATGTGGTCATTTGTGACTTTTTAATTCAATTAGTATGATGTTTTCAAGCTTTATCCGTGTTGTAAAATATATCAGTACTTTATTCCTTTACATTCACAAATAATCTTCCATTGTATGGATATAACGTATTTTATTTATCTATTCATTATAATCAGTTGATGGACAGTTGGGTTGTTTTCACTTTTGGACCATTATCAATAATGATGCTATCAATATTAGATACATGTTTCTGTGTAGACATATGTTTGTATTTCTCTGTACATACCTGGACATGGAATTACTCAGTCATATGATAAGTCTATGTTAACCATTTTAGGAACTTCCAGACTGTTTTTCAAAGCAGCTGCATCATTTTGTATTCCCACAGCAGTGCATTAGAGTTCTAATTTCTCCATATCTTCACTAATACTTGTTCTTATTTTTCTTTTTGATTATAGCCATCCTAGTGGATGTGAAGTAATATCTCATTGTAGTTTTAACTTGCATTTCCTTGATGTGTAGTATAAATCTTTAATTTATTATAATCTGCCTTCAAGAATTATGGTACTTCATGTATGGTATAATAACCTTACAACAATATACATCTATTTTCCCTCCCCTGCCTTTGTGCTATTTTCATGCATTTTAAGCATCACAATGCATTGTTATTAAGTTTTTTTATATGGGGTCTCTCTCTGTTGCCAGGCTGGAGTGCAGTGGTGCAATCACTCACTTGTAGGCTCAACCTCCTGAGGGGCTCAAGCAATCCTCCCACATTGGCCTCCCAGGTAGCTGGGACCACAAGAACTTACCACCACACTCAGCTAATTTTTAAATTATTTTGTAAAGTTGGAGTCTTTTTATGGTGCCCAGGCTAGTCGTAAACTTCTGAGCTCTAGTGATCTTCCCACCTTAGCCTCCCAAAGTGCTGGGATTATAAGCGTGAGCCACCATGACCAGCTCATTGTTATTAATCTTGCCTTAAATACCTAGTTATCTTTTTAAAGAATTTTATTGAGATATAATTAACAATACCAGGCAAGGTGGTGCATGCCTGTAGTCCCAGCACTTTGGGAGCCCAAGGTGGGTGGATTGCTTGAGCTCAGGAGATCAAGACCAGCCTGGGCAACATGACGAAAGCCTGTCTCTACAGAAAATACAAAAAATTAGCTAGGCATGGTGATGCATGCCTGTAGTCCCAGCTACTTAGGAGACTGAGGTGGGAGAATCACCTGAGCCAAGGAAGTTGAGGCTGCAAGACTTCAGTGAGCCATTATCACACCACTGCACTCCAGCCTGAGTGATGAGAACATATCTCCAAAAAAAAAAAAAAGAGAGAGAGAGATAATTAACAAGCTATACAATTCACTCACCTAAAGTGCACAATTCAACACTTTTTAGCATATTCACAGACTTGTGCAACCATCACTTTAGAGCATTTCATCATCCCAAAAAGAAACCCCTTACCCATTAGCAGTCACTCTCCATTTTCCCCCAATCCTCCAAGCCCTAGGCAATCACTAATCTGTGTCTATAGATTTGTCTATCCTGGCAATTTAAGGTAAATGAATCCCTTATCATATGTGGTCTTTTGTTACTGGCCGGCCAATTTTTTTTTTCTTAAGAGATAAAGGTCTCGCTTTGGTGTTCAGGCTTGTCTTGAACACCTGAACTCAAATGATCCTTCTGCTTGAGCCTCTGGAGTAGCTGGTACTACTAGAACATGTCACCACACATGGCTTCAATTATCTTTTAAAGAAATTTTTTAAATTAGCAAGAAGAGTATTTTATCTTTGCCCACATTTTCACCATTTCCAGTGCTCTCTTCATTCCTTTGTGTAGTTCCGGGTTTTTATGTGGTATCACTTCCCTTCTGCTTGGCAGATTTCTTTTGGTCTTTCTTTCTTTTTCTTTCTTTTTTTTTTTTTTGAGACGTAGTCTAGCTCTGTTGCCTAGGCTGGAGTGCAGTGGCGCCATCTCGGCTCACTGCAAGCTCTGCCTCCCAGGTTCATGCCATTCTCCTGCCTCAGCCTCCAGAGTAGCTGGGACTACAGGCGCCCGCCACCACGCCCGGCTAATTTTTTTGTATATTTAGTAGAGACGGGGTTTCACCAGGATGGTCTGGATCTCCTGACCTCGTGATCCGCCCGCCTTGGCCTCCCAGAGTGCTGGGATTACAGGCATGAGCCACCGTGCCCGGCCTCTTCTTTCATTTTTTTTAAGACGGAGTCACACGCTGTCACCCATGCTGGAGTGCACTGGCGCAGTCTTGGCTCACTGCGGCCTCTGCGTCCTGGGTTCAAGTGATTCTCGTGCTTAAGCCTCCTGAGTAGCTGGAATTACAGGTGCCTGCCAATACACCCAGCTAATTTTTTGTATTTTTAGTAGAGATTGGGTTTCACCATGTTGGCCAAGCTGGTCTTGAACACCTGGCCTCAAGAGATCCACCCGCCTCGGCCTCCCAAAGTGCTGGGATTACAGGTGTGAGCCAGGGCACCCAGCCCTTTTAGCACTGTAGTTCAATTCTGCTAGCATTAAACTCTCTCTCTCTCTCTCTATATATATATATATGTGTGTGTGTGTGTGTGTGTGTGTGTGTGTGTGTGTATGTATATAAATTTATAAGCAATAGAAATTTATTCTCACAGTCCTGGAGGCTGAGAAGTTCAATATCAAGGAGCTGGCAGGTTTAGTGTCTGATGAGAGCCCAGATCTCTGCTTCCAAAATGGTGTCTTGAATGTTGCATCCTTACATGGCGAAAAGGATGGAGAGCAAAGTAAAAGGGGCAGTTTGTATATATCCAACAAAGCCTTTATTTTGCCTTTTTTTGAAAGATATTTTTACTGGATCTAGAACGTTAGTTTGATTTTTTTCAGTGTTTTGCCAACAATGTTCCACCATCTTTTGGTTTGCATTATTTTCAACAAGAAATATGCTGGATTTTTAAATCTTTGTTCTTCTCTATGTAATACGTATTTTTTTTCTGGCTGCTTTTAAGATTTTCTCTTTATCACAATTTGATTATAATGTGCCTTGGTGTAGTTTTCTTCATGTTTCTTATGCGCAGGGTTCATTGAGCTTCTTGGTTCTTTGGGTTCATAGTTTTCAGCATTTTCATTCATTACTTCATGAATTTTTTTTGTTGTCCCACACCTCCTTTTCAGGGATTTCAGTTATCTTTGGTGCTAAAAACTCCCCACCTCTACATGCCTACGTATCACTACATAGACACACATTAGGCCACTTGAATTTGTCCCAAAGTTCAACTTTTTTTCTTTCTATGTGTCATTTTGGGTAATTCCTATTGCTACATATTATATTTTCTTCCACTGTCTAATCTGCTATTAATCCCACCCAGTGTACTTTAAAAAATCTCGGCCGGGCACGGTGGCTCACTCCTGTAATCCCAGCACTTTGGGAGGCCGAGGCGGGAGGATCATGAGGTCAGGAGATTGAGACCATCCTGGCTAACACGTGAAACCTCGTCTCTACTAAAAATACAAAAAAAAATTAGCCGGGCGGAGTGACGGGCGCATGTAGTCCCAGCTACTCTGGAGGCTGAGGCAGAAGAATGGCGTGACCCGGGAGGCGGAGCTTGCTGTGAGCCGAGATCGCACCACTGCACTCCAGCCTGGGCGACAGAGCAAGACTCTGTCTCAAAAAAACACAACAAAAAAAAATCTCAGACCCTGTATTTCTCATCTATATTAGTTTGATTTAAATTTCTTTATATCTTCTATGTTTTTCTTTAACATGCTTATGCTTTCCTCTGCCTTCTTAAACACATAAGTTATATAACATAGTTATAGTTATAATAACTTATACTGTCTACTAATTTGATGATACAAACATTGATAATAACAGATGATAATCTATGCCATTCTCGTGTCTATTTCTTTGAAGTAATTTTTCTCCTTGTTATAAGTCATATTTTTCTATTTCCTTGTATCCCTAATAATTTTTCACTGGATGCTTGACACTGGAGTTTTATGCCATTTGATGCTACATGAATTATATTCCTTTTGATATTCTTGAGCTTTGTTCAGTTAAGTTACTTGAAAATAGTTTGTTCCTTCTGAGGCTTTCCCTCAAGCTTTGTTCGTGGGACAAGAGTAGCTTTTAGTTTAGAGCTAATTTTGCCTCATAACTGAAGCAATACCCTGTGTGTATCCCACCTCGTGTCCCATGTATTACCAATATTTTTCAATCTGGCCGGCGGACTCCTGTGTGAGCTCCAGGGACTGTTCCAGGGATTGTTCTTCCTGCTCATCTCTGGTGATTCTTTCAGCAGCCCTAAATAGTTTCTTTCTACATACACTTTGGTGAGTTTGGGAGGCCGAGGCAGGCAGATCACAAGGTCAGGAGATAGAGACCATCCTGGCTAACGCAGTGAAACCCCTCTCTACAAAAATACAAAAAAATTAGCTGGGCATGGTGGCGGGCGCCTATAGTCCCAGCTACTCAGAAGGCTGAAGCACGAGAATGGCATGAACCCAGGAGGCAAAGCTTGCAATGAGCCAAATCGCGCCACTGCACTCTGGCCTGGGTGACAGAGCAAGACTCCGTCTCAAAAAAAAAAAAAAAAAAAAAAAAAAAAAAAAAAAGACTCAAGAAGGGCTGGGCACGGTGGCTCATGCTTGTGATCTCAGCATTTTGGAAGACCGAGGTGGGAGGATTGCTTGAGACCAGGAGTCCCCGACCAGCCTGGGCAATATAGGGAGAACCCCGTCTCTACCAAAAAAAAAAAAAAAAAAAAAAGACTCAAGGACAACTTGGCAAATATCCAAAGCTCTCTTTCTCTATTTAGTTCTCTCTTTTCCATGAAGCTCTCTCCTCACCGGTACTCTGCCAAGTGAAATCTAGCTACCTTGCCCTGTGTGAATTCTCAACTCTGTTTCCTCTATTCAAGGAGACCATCAAGATCTGTTTGAGTCCTCCTTCCTGTGGTATGGCCTGGAAACTCTCCTCTGTCAGTAACTGAAGCTACTGAGCTAAATGAGGCTCACCTCATTTGTTCCCCTTCATCCTGCCTGTTGTCCAATGTCTGAAATCCCTATATGGTAGACAGAATAATGACATCCCCCCAACCACAAAATGTTTATGTCCCAATTCGCAGAACCTGTGAATATATCAAGTGGCAAAAGGGACTTTGCCTGTGTAATTAAAATAAGGATCTTGAGATAGGGAGGTTATCCTGGATTATTCAAGTAGGCTTACTGTATTGATAAGGGGTCCTTATAGGTGAAAAGGGGAAGCAGGGGAATTAGAGTGAGAGAAGGAGGTGTGATGATAGAGCACAGGTCAGAATGATGTGTTGCTGGCTTTGAAGATTGATGAAAGCCAAAAATCAATGAATACATAAGCCAATTTCCCAGCCTCTAGAAGCTAGAAAAAACAAGGAAACAAATTTTCCCCTAGGTCTTCCAGGAGGAATGCAGCCCTGCTGACACCTTGATCTTAGCCCAGTGAGATCCATTTTGGACGCTTCAGAACTGTAATATAATACATTTATGTTGTTTTAAGGCACTAAGTTTGTGGTAAATTGTTACAACTGTAATAGAAAAGTAGTATACCTCCTTTCTATATATTTTGCTCAGTTTTTGGTTTGTTTAAGATGTGAGTGTGCTCCATTGCTCATCAAGGCAACTCAGACATAGACTCTGAAGTTTCTTTTTCTTTTTCTGTTTTTTTGAGACAGAGTCTCACTCTGTTGCCCAGGCTGGAGTGCAATGGCACAATCTCAGCTCACTGCAACCTCCACCTCCCAGGTTCACCTCCACCTCCCTGCCTCAGCCTCCTGAGTAGCTGGGATTAGGGGTGCCCACCACTATGCCTAGTTAATTTTTTGTATTTTTAGTAGAGACAGGATTTCACCATGTTGGCTAGGCTGGTCTTGAACTCCTGACCTCATGATTCACCCACCTCAGCCTCCCAACGTGCTGAGATTACAGGCCTGAGCCATTTTGCCTGGGCTCTTTTCCTTTTCTTTCTTTTTTTTTTTTTTTTTGAGACAAATTCTTGCTCTGCTGTCCAGGCTAGAGTGCAGTGGCACAAACTCAGCTCACTGTAACCTCTGCCTCTGGGGTTCAAGTGATTCTCCTGCCTCAGCATCCCGAGTAGCTGGGACTACAGGTGCATGTCACCATGTCATATTGTTTGTTATTTCAATAGTTTTGGGGGTACAGGTGGTTTTTGGTTATAGGGATAAGTTGACTAGAGGTGGTTTCTGAGATTTTAGTGCACCTATCACCTGAACAGTGTACACTGTACCCAAGATGTAGTCTTTTACTCCTCATCCCCCTCTCAATCTTCCCCCGTGAGTCCCCAAAGTCCATGGCTAATTTTTTGAATTTTTAGTAGAGACAGGATTTCACCATGTTGGTCAGGCTTGTCTCAAGCTCCTGACCTCAAGTGATCTGCCTGCATCGCCCTCCCAAAGTGCTGAGATGACAGGCAGGAGCCACTGTGCCCAGCACAGACTCTGCAGTTTCTACACACAACCACATTCATGGTATTTGTACTTACCACAATAGGCTCCATTCTTGTGGGCACATAGACTCCATTTCTCAGCTTCCCTTGCAGTTGGGTTTGGCCATGTGACTTGTGTTCTAGCCAATGAAAAAGGAGCAGAAGTGAACGGTGTCATGGTCTATCCATACAATGAAATACTCTTCAACAATAAAAAGGAGCAAACTACTGACACATGGTATGTCACAATGAATCTCAAAAACATTGTGCTACATGAAAGAAACCAGAAACAAGAGGCCACATATTGTGTATGATTCCATTTAAATAAAATGTCCAAAATAGGCAAATCCATAGAGACATAAGATACAATAGTGTCGCCCAGTGGGATAGAAACTGAGATTAACAGGAAATGGGCACAAGAGATCTTACTGGGAGCATAAAAATGTGCTAAAACTGACAGGGTAATGGTTACACCGCTTGCACAAGCTACCAAAAATCACTGAATTGTATACCTGAAAAGGAGAAACTTCATGATCAGTAAAAAAAATACCTCAATAAAGTTGTTTTCTTAAAAATAAAGAATAAAGATGAAAATGTGAATCCAGTCTGTTACCTCATCATGGCCTGAAGCAAAAGTCCCTGCCAACTCTTTTTTTTTCTCTTTTGTCTTAATCCAAGCCCACAATTCCAGTCAGGTAGAGACAGAATAAATGTAAAAACTCTCCCTCTAAGGCTGGCTAACTTGGAATAAAAATCTGAGGGACTTGATATAAGGAAAGATTCTAAGGTAACAAAGAAAAGGTAAATGCATAAAATCAGAATGGAAACCTGAGCATGAAAATGCCAGAAGATTACTCATCTTTATTATCTACCTATTAAAATACACATCTAATGGAAAGGGGGAACTGGAATACATAAAGCAAACATGTAGTCAAAACATTTCTGTTTCTGAAGCTTTTGAAGCAGATCTTTTTGTTATATCTATGGAATAACTTTAAAGACAAAGAAGAAGAAGACTTTTTTTTTTTTTTTTTTTTTGAGATGGAGTCTTGCTGTGTCGCCCAGGCTGGAGTGCAGTGGCGCAATCTCTGCTCACTGCAAGCTCCGCCTCCCGGGTTCACACCATTCTCCTGCCTCAGCCTCCCACGTAGCTG
Organism: Nomascus leucogenys; assembly: GCF_006542625.1. Classification (NCBI taxonomy): domain Eukaryota; kingdom Metazoa; phylum Chordata; class Mammalia; order Primates; family Hylobatidae; genus Nomascus; species Nomascus leucogenys. The sequence goes on from NC_044392.1 coordinate 81,267,481, forward strand.
GGACTACAGGCACCCACCACCACGCCTGGCTAATTTTTTGTATTTTAAGTAGAGACGGGGTTTCACCATGTTAGCCAGGATGGTCTCAATCTCCTGACCTCGTGATCCGCCCACCTCAGCCTCCCAAAGTGCTGGGATTACAGGCATGAGCCACTGTGCCCGGCCAGAAGAAGACTTTTAAAACTTATATTAATTCCTGAGTTGGTGGTTGTTTTCCTGGACCCACACTTTAGAACTGCCCGAGAAATCCAATCCTTTTATCATTCTGGAGGAAAAAAGGTAACTCCTCCCATCCTATACAGAGTAGGTCAGAGTCAGTTTGTGAAAGTATTCTCTTGGCTTAGAGTTCCCTGGTGGAAGATTTTAAATTATGGAATTGTAGCTTTAGGATTTTCATCAGTTTTTGTTTGTTATTTCAATAGTTTTGGGGGTATAGGTGGTTTTTGGTTACAGGGATAAGTTGACTAGAGGTGGTTTCTGAGATTTTAGTGCACCCATCACCTGAACAGTGTACACTGTACCCAAGATGTAGTCTTTTACTGCTCATCCTCCTCTCAGTCTTCCCCCGTGAGTCCCCAAAGTCCAGCATGTCATTCTTATGCCTTTGCATCCTCATAGCTTACCTCCCACTTATAAGTGAGAACATACAGTAGTTGATTTTCCATTCCTGAGTTACTTCACTTAGGATAATGGCCTCTGGCTCCATCCAAGTTGCTGCAAAAGACATTTTGTTCCTTTTTATGCCTGAATAGTATTCCATCATGTATATATACCACATTTTCTTTATCACTTGTTGGTTGATGGGCACTAAGGTTGGTTCCATGTCTTTTCAATTGCGAATTATGCTGCTACAAACATGCACGTGTATGTGTCTTTTTCATATAATGATTTATTTCCCTTTGGGAAGATACCCAGTAGTGGCATTGCTGGATCAAATGGTAGTTCTACTTTTTGTTCTTTAAGGAACCTCCAACTGTTTCCCATAGCAGTTGTACTAATTTACATTCCCACCAGCAGTGTAAAAGTGTTTCTTTTCACCTCATTAACACCAACATCTATTATTTTTTGACTTTTTAATTATGGCCATCCTTGCAGGAGTAAGGTGATATCTCATTTTGGTTTTAATTTGCATTTCTCTGATAACTAATGATATTGAACACTTTTTCATGTTTGTTGGCTGTTTGTATATTTTCTTTTGGGAAATGTTCTTCGCCCACTTTTGGCCACTTTTATTCATGTACTTTGCCAACTTTTTGAAGGGATTATTTATTTTTTAATTACTGATTTGTTTGAATTCCTTATAGATTCTGGATACTGGTCTTTTGTCAGATGTATAGTTTGCAAAAATTTTCTCCCACTCTACGGGGTGACTGTTTACTCTGCTGATTATTTCTTTTGCTGTGCAAGAGCTTTTTTGTTTAATTAGGTCTCATTTATTTACTTTTTGGTGGTCGTTGCATTTGCTTTGGGGGGCCTTAGTCATTAATTCTTTGCTCAGACAATGTTATCTTCTAGAATTTTTATGGTTTCAGGTCTTAGATTTAAGTGTTTAATCCATCTTGAGTTGATTTTTGTATAAGGTGTGAGATGGGGTTCCAGTTTCATTCTTCTACATGTGGCTTGCCAGTTTTCCAGCATCATTTATTGAATAGAGTGTTCTTTCCTTAATTTATGTTTTTGTATGTTTTGTCCAAATTCAGTTGGCTATAAGTATTTGGCTTCATTTCTGGCTTCTCTATTCTTTTCCATTGGTCTACTTTATATTTTAATATCAGTACCATGCTGTTTTGATAACTACAGCCTTGTAGTATAGTTTGAAGTTGATGTATTTGTATGTTTTCACGCTGCTGTAAAGAGCTACCTGAGACTGGGTAATTTATGAAGAAAAGAGGTTTAATTGACTCATGGCTCTGCATGGCTGGGGAGGCCTCAGGAAACATACAATCATGGTAGAAGGCAAAGCAGAAGCAGGCACCTTCTTCAAAAGGCAGTAGGAGACAGAATGCGCACTAAGAAAGCTACACACTTTTAAACCATCAAATCTCATGAGAACGCACTCACTATCATGAGAACAGCAAGGCAGAAGTCCGTTTCCATGATTAAATCACCTCCCACCAGACCCCTCCCCTGACACATGGGGATTACAATTCAAGCAAGGTCCCAAGAGACCATCATAGTAACCTAGAAGTAAACCATAGAAGTGAACTTCTAAAGATACCCTTTATTGACTTTTCTTTCTTCTCCTTTCAGTCAGTTTCAGTAGAGTCAGGTCAACTTAATAAAAGGAGGGACTGAGCTGATTTGAACCAAGGAGTCAGTTTTTATAATGGCTTGTATATTTTCAACCCTAAGGTGTAGACTTCTGGGGAATCACAACTGGAAAACTGGAGTATTTATTAGGATCTCTCCTTTTTGTTAGGTCCTGAAGTGCAGTTTTTCTTCACCTAGTCCTATACGACTGCAAGCAGCTCGGTACACTTTCTCAATCTCTTAGCCAATACTTAATAATTGATGCCAGGAAAGAAAGATGAAAGTAAAAAAATAAAAATGTATAAATAAGTAAAAATAAAAGAGAAAAAAAGAATTGCCAAATATCTTACCTCTGTCTGTGCATTCTTTTCTTCTAGGATCTTGACTTCTAATCTCTTGTTGCCTAAGTAGCTCTTCAATACCTTCAATCATGTATTTCTAAAAACATTTTACAGTGTTTTTAGTTGTTCTCAGCAGGAGAGTTAGTCTGTAACAAGCTAAATTGCTGTTAATAGAAATGCCCATTAACTCTCATCTTCTCAACAATCCTATGAGGGAGATAATACTATCTTTTTTACTGCTGAGTAAATTGAGGCACAAAAAGGCCATGTATCTTTTTAAAGTTGCTAAAGTAGAAAATTTCAAACCTGGGCAGTTGGACTCCAGAAGCCATGTTCTTAACTTCTAATAGTCCGCCTAAATAAGCTGAGTCAGTGGCAGGACCAGGACTGAATTCCTACCCAAATCCAATACTCATTCCATGTGATTTGCTTGCTAATCATTACTTCCCTCTCTTTATAACTTCCCTTTATTTATTGTATGCTTCTGTTCGCTGCACCTTGTGCCAGCCTCGAAATGTGTTCCATCACGCTATCTTTCTCTAATTTTTTCTAGTTTGCTTCTTCTCCATCTCTAAGCTTATTTCCCTCTTTTGTAAAGTGCTTTGGACAGTGCCTAGTGTATAAGAGGTACTCAGTAAGGGTGAGTGGTTGTTTACCTTCTCAGTGCCTCAGTTTCCTCATCTATAAATAGAAGATAAAGACACACTCAGTTAGAAAAAGCCAGCTCTAAAATAAAAACACAATCACTGGGAAAGCTATTTCCTGTGTTTTTTTTCTTGTTTATCTATTTATTTATTTATTTATTTTTGTACTTCATGCCAAAGGGAGAGCTATTTTCAGTGGTACTTAGAAGCTTCTAAAAAAGGCTCTGATAAAGTCATTTCTTTGCAAGAGAAAAACAAAAAATTGTTTAAAATAATTTCTGAATGGAAAAAGACTGCCAAAATTTCTCCTCGCCCTTCAGTTCCTCTTTCTCTTTTGTCAGAACCTCCTTGTCTGGACTTAGCTCCCCTTTCTCCTCCTCCTCCTTCTTCTGCTGTTTTGGCTCCATTTTGGAAACACCCTGTGTTCAGCAGAGGAGAACCTGCCTAGGTTTATCAACCATAGTCAAAAGTTAAACTTAAAAGCATAATTAAAGGATTCCTTGATTCTCTTCAGGACCCTATTGAATTTGCCAGAAAATTAAAATCAAACATTTGAATTTATGATCCTGATTTTCTGATTCATATCAACTGGCTCAAATGTTAGTGTCGGAAAGTTAAACCAAATATTAGATAGCAAATGTAAATTGGAGAAATCCTTTAGAACCTAAAGGATTTAGACTTCCACAAATTTTTGGAAGCAGATTGTGAATTGACCTACAATACTGCCAAAGCTTTGCTATACACTATTCCCTTAGTTCTCCAAATAATAGTTGGGTGGAACAAAATACAGCAATACCAACAAAATCTTAATGAGCCTGTCATATCATACTATGAGACCACTGAAAGAGTGTTTAAACAATATTCAGGCCTAAAAGAAGAAAGTTATGTTAACCACCAAAATGATACTCCCTAACTCAAACTTTATAAACAAATCAGATGAGAGTTGATAATTATATTAAAGAGACAATGCCCCAGTTGGACTACCTGTCAAATTCATGATCTAATTAATGTTGTGGGTCAAATGTCCTATACTCTAACCAGGGAAGAAAAGGAAGGAAAATTAAACAGAGAAGAACAGCAAAGGAGGTCATGAGTTTACAACTAAAACAGTTTTTCAACCAATTCCTAACCTCTAAATGGCCTAATAAGTTCCAAAACTTACTCAATCCCCTGCATTGCAATTTCTACAAAAAGCTTGGACATTCCAAAAAGGATTGTAGGTTACATACCACCCATACCTCCTTCTCTCAAAAGGGAGGAAATGTGTTTCGAATTAGAAGATAATATAGAATTATTAGGGTCAGCTGGGCCTGGTGGCTCACGCCTGTAATCTTAGCACTTTGGGAGGACCAGGTGGGTGGATCCCTTGAGCCCATGAGTTTGAGATCAGCCTGGGCAACACAGCAAAGCCCAGTTTCTAAAAAAAATACAAAAAATTAGCAAGACATGGTGGCATACACCTGTGAACTAAGCTCTTATTTTTTCTTATCTTGCCCAAATATCTAAAGGGTCTGGGGAGTCATACCCTACAAACAGTAAATTCTCATCAAATGGGTTTTATTTAACCCTATATATTGTGAGTTACTTTCCAATTTGACTCTGGTGTAACATTACATGACAAAGAAGAAAATCAAAATATTTTATTCCAAAGCATGTTTCTTTGCCATATTTTGAAATGGCTCTGCAAAACTGTCTTTCGTGGGGGGAAATTTGCATCTGTAAAGAATCTCTATTAACATAGCTAGATCTTTTTCTTCCAGGCCCTCCCAATCTTGAAATGATTAACTGAGAGTCTAGCAACTTTTAAAGGTCTGGACAGGAAACATTTGTCATCTATTGTCTCTGAGGGCAGCCACTATGAAACTTCAAAAGAACCTTGGTCTCCACAATCTTTCATTTTAACCTGAACATTTTCTTTCTATTGATCCCAGGTCGTTAGACAAACTCAACCAAGAGTCAACCAGAAAATGTTTAAATTTCTGGACTAGAAGGCCCCTCCTCCCAACCCCCTCCCCCAAATTCAAATTGTCCTATCTTTCTGGACCAAACCAATGTATTTCTCAAATGTATTTGATTGATGTCTCATGCCTCGCTAATATGTATAAAACCAAGCTGCACTCGACCACCTTGGGCATATGTTCTCAGGACCTCCTGATGGCTATGTCATAGGCCATGGTCAGTTATATTTGGCTCAGAATAAATCTCTTCAAATATTTTACAGAGTTTGATTCTTTTCATTGATACACCTGTGGTCCCAGTTACTCAGGAGGCTAAAGTGAGAAGATCACCTAAGTCCAGGGAGGTCAAGGCTGCAGTGAGCTGCAATCATACCACTGCACTCCAGCCTGGGTGACAGAGTGAGACCCTGTCTCGAAAAAAAATAAAAAACTGAAAAAAGAATTATTAGATTCAAAATTTTTTCCAAGATCAGATTCTGTTAATTCACAAATTGCTATTCATATTGGCATGGGGGAAACTAAATTGTTAAATGATAAAGAATTATAAGCTGTTAAAAATATTGCCTGATCTCTTTGGCTTTTGGGCTACCAGAGATTACTTTGTAATGTGACAGAACTTGACTTTTGTGTGTGCTAATAAGTCACTGGCAAAAACTACAGTTTTGGAAGTGGCTGACAGCAGTTGCAGTGAATGGTTATTCCTGCAAAGGTCTTAGATAAAAAGGCAGGCTTGAACTCTTACCATCAAGAGATAAGACTCCTGATGGAGATGAGCAGATCACAGAGTGGGCTGATTGCTGTTGGGTTGCCTACTGTAAGGAACATGGCTGTGCTTTGGTCAAGGATGGGCTGAGGTAAGATGCTTACATCCTGTGTGACTTTGTAGCACAGTCATATAACTCCACTTGTTATCACAGCCATGTAGCCATAACATGGGAAAGCCATCCCTTGGCCCTATGCCACTATTGTCTCTAAAAGGTATAATTGTGGCCAGGCACGGTGGCTCACACCTATAATCCCAGCACTTTGGGAGGCTGAGGTGGGCAGGTCACAAGGTCAAGAGATTGAAACCATCCTGGCCAACACAGTGAAACCCCATCTCTATTAAAAATACAAAAATTAGCAGGGCATGGTGGTGCGCACCTGTAGTCCCAGCTACTCAGGAGGCTGAGGCAGGAGAACTGCTTGAACCCAGGAGGTGGAGGTTGCAATGAGCCAAGATTGCGCCACTGCACTCCAGCTTGGTAACAGAACAAGACTCCGTCTCCAAAAAAAAAAAAAAAAGGGTATAATTGCCTTGCTGACACTATATAAGCACACTGGCACCCAGAGAAAAAGAGAGACAGTCACAGCTGTCTGGATGGACAGGGGGAACCAGGACACAGCTCGGACCACTCATGCACAGAGAGAGAAAGAGTTAAGCTGCTGACCCTGAAGGGAGAGCTGGCCACGCTGCTGACCCTGAAGGGAGAGCTGGCCACGCAGCTGTGTGTGGGAGCTGCCGGACTAAGCAGCCAAGACGAGGCGAACAGTGTGAGAGAGCTAGTGTAAGTAAGCTGCTGAATAAGACTACATATTACCTGCCTATGGCCCCCTGAATATTCTTTCAACTATCTCCTCACCCACCCACTCCCCTCGGACCTCAGTATGGGCTGAAACCTGGCCCTGGGCATGATAATTGGCATAGTCATGGACCTGACACCTACCACCCTTGAGAAATGTCTTTGTAGTGTGGTGCACTGTGGAAGTATTATGCAGCCTGGTCTTAGAATGTTTCCCTATTTGTTGAACCTTGAACCCAAGATTCAATGTAAAAATGGGGTCCTTGATTTTTAAAGATCTAGATGCACTGCCTTCCAGTTGTGCCTGCTTTCACATACTTAAGTATTAATACTTAAATATGTGAAAAGTAAACTACAAGTGCTTTCTTTGTTCTATTCATTAAAAGTCTCCATCCTAAAGTCAGTAATCTAATTAAGAAACGAGGTAAACTGAAAATACCTATGTAACTAGTCTCCAAAATATGACTTTCTGGCATTTAGCTGGCTATTTTCAAACACTTTGTAAAAGAAATTTACATCTATACAAGAAATCTCCACTTGTAAGGGCGTCTCCCTCACTGCTCTTAAACCATTAGAAATTTTTACAATGGGGAAGGCTTGGCTTAGAGTTTACATAACAAACCTTATCTTGTTTAAGACACTTTTCTTGGCAACCTTGTCTTGACTGGGCCTTTACCTATGCCCTTCTTTGTCTCATGAAATAATGGTGTTTAGATCTAAATACTGTGCCTTTGGGATGTAAATTTTCACCTAAGAGTCATGTCCTCTGTAAGTGCAAATTTAAAGTTACCCAGTTAACAATTGTTTACGATTTGATAGTCTAAAGTGGGGGAGAGAAACTATTTGAATTGGCAAATGAAAAACCTAATAAGTTATAAAATCTGCTTCTGTCGGTGTATGGTCTGTGTATATTCTGTCTGTATATTTATATGCTTATACATGTCGTGAGTACATGAAATTTTACTATCAAAATATATGAAAGGGCTCTAATTGGCTTAAAGTAAAAGTAAGAACTTACATAACATATTTTATCAGAAAAATAGACACAAACTCAAATGCCTTTGAGTTCACACAACTTAGGAAATCTTTAGTAAATAAGACTAGTTTAATATTGCTATTTTAATAAAAACAGATGTGTCTTCTAAACAGCAAAATACCCATGTATTTAACTTTAGGGTTCTTGCTTAGGTAGTGGCTAACATATTCGGTAGCCTAACATTCACAGGATGTAAAAACAATTAACAAACAAATAACTTGAGTTCATGGCTAGCTTTGTTTAATAAACTGTTCAAGCATAATTGATAAGAATGAATAAATATCTCATCTGAAGGAAAAAAGAAATGAAAATAAAATAAAAAAGAATGAATAAATAAAATAAATATAAATGCAATAAAAGTTTATAAATGAATTTTTCATATTTTTAAAATCTGTTTCAGAAGCTTAAAGTCATGTCATGTTAAATTAAGTATTAGATAACCATAAAATGTGTGAGTCATTTATAATAGCATAGAAAGGCTAAATATACTTCAATCTGTTAATAAACAAAAAATGATGAGCATCTTTCTAAAAACTATAAAATGGGCTTCACCTAAAAATACTGGTATGTTAAGTTTAAAATTACTAACTTCCTAGGCTTTCTTTAGATATTAGGGTTGCTAAGAGTTAAAATTGTAGTTTATATATATATAATTAAAACTACAAGATACAAGAAAAACAGTTCTATATACAGAGTACATAAATAAAGTAAGATGTGGGCCAGGCATTGTGGCTCACATCTGTAATCTTAGCACTGTGGGAGGCTGAGACAGAATTGCTTGAGCCCAGGAGTTTGAGACAACATAGGTAACATAGTGAGACCCACATCTCTATAATATGTTTTTAGTAGCCAGGCACGGTGATGCACATCTGTAGTCCCAGCTACTCAGGAGGCTGATGCAGGAGGATTGCTTGAGCCCATGAGGTAGAGGCTATAATGAGCCATGATTGTGCCACTGCATTCCAGTCTGGGTGACAAAGCAAGAGACCCTGTCCAAAAAAAAAAGTAAGAAAGATGTGTTTTTGGTACCATCCTGGCTAACACAGTGAAACCTTGTCTCTACTAAAAATACAAAAAATTAGCCAGGTGAGGTGGCGGGTGACTGTAGTCCCAGCTACTCAGGAGGCTGAGGCAGGAGAATGGCATGAACCCCGGGGGGCGGAGCCTGCAGTGAGCCGAGATCACGCCACTGCACTCCAGCCTGGACGACAGTGAGACTCTGTCTCAAAAAAAAAAAGAAAAGAAAGATGTGTTTTTGGTAAAGAAAGTTGAAAAGAGTAATTTTTTCTTTTGCATGAGGGAGAACTTGGTGTAGTCAAAATAGTAAGAATGAAGCAAAAGTTAATTTTTGTCCTAAGGTACTATACCAATATAAAAAGGCAATATAGGTCAAAACTGAAGGTTTAAGTAAGCCATAGAAGGTTTGTGGAAGATTAATCTTGGGAAAGGAATTTTATGTGTGATCAAGTTGGCTAAAATTAGAAGGGAATTATTTATAAGCTTTTGTAAAGTTTGAACATTAATATCGAAAGCATGCTGATGTATCTGGGCATGGTGGCTCATGCCTGTAATCCCAGCACTTTGGGAAGCTGAGGTGGGTAGATCACTGGAGGCCAGGATCTTGAGAAGAGAGGCCTTCTACCAAACGTACAGTTATTACAGGCACAGTCTAATGATGAATCCTTGGATTGGCTTCTTAGCATTGAGATGCCTTTAAAAGTCTAATCCAAGAGTCCTTACAAGACCAGCCTGGCCAATGTGGTGAAACCCTGTTTCTACAAAAAATATCAAAAAATAAAATAAAATAAAATTAGTCAGGTGTGGTGGCATGCACCCGTAGTTCCAGCTACTGGGAAGGTAAAATCACAAGCAAGTTAGTTACTTCCAAGATACAATGTGGATACAGGCATTGGGTAAATGTTCTCATTCCAAATAAGAGAAATTGGCCAAAACACAGGGGCTACAAGCTCCATGCAAGTTCAAAACCCAACAGGGCAGCAATTAAATCTTAAAGCTGCAAAATAATCTTCTATGACTCCATGTCTCACATCCAGGGCACACTGATGCAGGAGGTATTCTCCCAAGGCCTTGGGCAGCTCTGCCCCTGTGGCTCTGCAGGGTACAGCCCCTGTGGCTGGTTTCACATGTTGGTGTTGAGTGCCTGGGGCTTTTCCAGGCACACAGTGCAAGTTGTAGGTGGATCTACCATTCTGGGGTTCTGGAGGATGATGGCCCTTTTCTCACAGCTTCACTAGGAAGTGCCCCAGGGGGGACTATGTGGGAGCTCTAACCCCACATTTCCCCTCTGCATTGCCTTAGTCAAGGTTCTCCATGCAGGCTCTGGCCATGGAGCAGACTTCTGCCGGGACATGCAGGCTGAAACCTAGGCAGAGACTCTCAAAGCTTAACTCTTGTCTTCTGCACCTGTGCATGCCCAACACCACATGGAAGCTGCCAAGGCTCGGGGCTTGCACCCTCTGAAGTGATGATCTGAGCTGTACCTTGGCTCCTTTTACCCATAATTGGAGTTGGAGCAGCTGGCACACAGGGTGCCATGTCCTGAGGCTGCACAGAGCAGCAGGGCCCTAGGCCCAACCCACAAAACCATTTCTCCCTTATAGGCCTCCGGGTCTGTGATGGGAGGGGCTGCTGGGAAGATCTTTGAAATGCCCTCGAGACATTTTCCCCATTGTCTTGGCCATTACTATTCAGCCTCTTTTTACTTATGCAAATTTCTGCAGCCAGTGGCTTGAATTTCTCCCCAGAAAATGGGTTTTTCTTTCTACTACACGGTCAGGCTGCAAATTTTTAAAACTTTTGTACTCTGCTTCCGTTTTAAACATAAGTTCCAATTTCAGACCATCTCTTTGTGAAGAGATATGACTGTATGCTTTAGAAAAAGTAGGTCATGGGAGAGGGGTGGAGCCAAGATGGCCGAATAGGAACAGCTCCAGTCTATAGCTCCCAGCGTGAGCGACGCAGAAGATGGGTGATTTCTGCATTTCCAACTGAGGTACCGAGTTCATCTCACTGGGGAGTGTCAGAAAGTGGGTGCAAGACAGTGGGTGCAGCACACCAAATGTGAGCTGAAGCAGGGCGAGGCATTGCCTCACCCGGGAAACGCAAGGGGTCAGGGAATTCCCTTTCCCAGTCAAAGAAAGGGGTGACAGATGGCACCTGGAAAATCGGGTCACTCCCACCCTAATACTGTGCTTTTCCAATGCTCTTAGCAAAGGGCACACCAGGAGATTATATCCTGTGCCTGGCTAAGAGGGTCCTATGCCCACGGAGCCTTGCTCATTGGTAGCACAGCAGTCTGAGATCAAACTGCAAGGCAGCAGCGAGGCTGGAGGAGGGGCATCTGCCATTGCTGAGGCTTGAGTAGGTAAACAAAGTGGCCAGGAAGCTCAAACTGGGTGGAGCTCAGTTCAAAGAGGCCTGCCTGCCTCTGTAGACTCCACTTCTGGGGGCAGGGCATTGCCAAACAAAAGGCAGCAGAATCGTCTGCAGACTTAAATGTCCCTGTCTGACAGCTTTGAAGAGAGTAGTGGTTCTCCCAGCACGCAGCTAAAGATCTGAGAACAGACAGACTGCCTCCTCAAGTGGGTCCCTGACCCCTGAGTAGCCTAACTGAGAGGCACCCCCCAGTAGGGGCAGACTGACACCTCACATGGCCAGGTACTCCTCTGAGACAAAACTTTCAGAGGAACGATGAGGCAGCAACATTTGCTGTTCACCAATATCCGCTGTTCTGCAGCCTCCGCTGCTGATACCCAGGCAAACAGCGTCTGGAGTGGACCTCCAGCAAACTCCAACAGACCTGCAGCTGAGGGTTCTGACTGTTAGAAGGAAAACTAACAAACAGAAAGGACATCCACACCAAAACCCCATCTGTACATCACCATCATCAAAGACCAAAGGTAGATAAAACCACAAAGACGGAGAAAAAACAGAGCAGAAAAACTGGAAACTCTAAAAATCAGAGCACCTCTCCTCTTCCAAAGGAACATAGCTCCTCACCAGCAACGGAACAAAGCTGGACGGAGAATGACGAGTTGAGAGAAGAAGACTTCAGACAATCAAACTACTCCGAGCTAAAGGAGGAAGTTTGAACCCATGGCAAAGAAGTTAAAAACCTTGAAAAAAAATTAGATGAATGGCTAACTAGAATAACCAATGCAGAGAAGTCCTTAAAGGACCTGATGGAGCTGAAAACCAAGGCACGAGAACTACGTGATGAATGCACAAGCCTCAGTAGCTGATTCGATTAACTGGAAGAAAGGGTATCAGAGATGGAAGACGAAATGAATGAAATGAAGTGAGAAGAGAAGTTTAGAGAAAAAACAATAAAAAGAAATGAACAAAGCCTCCAAGAAATATGGGACTATGTGAAAAGACCAAACCTACGTCTGATTGGTGTACCTGAAAGTGACAGGGAGAATGGAACCAAGTTGGAAAACACTCTGCAGGATATTATCCAGGAGAGCTTCCCCAATCTAGCAAGGCAGGCCAACATTCAAATTCAGGAAATACAGAGAACACCACAAAGATACTCCTCGAGAAGAGCAACTCCAAGACACATAATTGTCAGATTCACCAAAGTTGAAATGAAGGAAAAAATGTTAAGGAAAAAGTGTTATTTTAATTATCAGTTTTGCTAAATGAATGACCTATGATCCTATTTCTGTTCCAGTATTTTAAATCTTTGACATATTTGACAGGCTTTCTAAAATCAAATTTCAAATTCTAAATTAAGTCTTTTTGACTTCAAGCTAACTTTTGGATACTCCAGAAGGGTCCCTGGAAGTACAAGAGAGACATATTAGGCTTATTTAGTATGTTAAAATCATGCAAGAAGGGTTGTGAAATAAGAAATAATGTTTAGCCTTTTTTGAGTCATATTTGTATAAAAGTGTTAGTATGTGCTCCAAAATGGAATGAGATTCTTAAAAATCTGGTATGTCCTGGTATGTGTTATTAGTCACAATTATGGATATTGTGTAAAGTTGTTATAGGCCACAAAAAATGACCAAATTTCCTTGTCAATTGCATCTTTAATCATGGTTACTTTAAGTCTTATTGTCTGCAGTTAAGCATCTGTGGCTTTATGCTTATGCTCTTGTTTTCTGAAAGTTTTTTATAAATCTTTTGTGTTTCCCAGGTGGGAGTGCAATGGTGTGATCTCGGCTCACTGCAACCTCTGCCTCCCAGGTGTAACCGATTCTCGTGCCTCAGCCTCCTGAGTAGCTGGCACTACAGGTGTGTGCCACCACACCCAACTAATTTTTTGTATTTTTAGTGCAGACGGGGTTTTGCCATGTTGGCCAGGCTGGTCTCAAACTCCTGACCTCAGGTGATCCGCCTGCCTCAGCCTCTCTCTTTATAAGTTTTAAAGTTTTGTGTCTTTAAGGAAATTCATGGAAAAGAGTACAACAAATAATCTTGAATACATGTTTCTGATGACTTTAAGATTGAATCATGTCTGTAGTCCCAGCACTTTGGGAGGCCAAGGCAGGAGGATCACTTGAGGCCCAGAGTTCAAGACCAGCCTGAGCAACATAGTGAGACCTTGTCTCTATTTTAAAAATTTGTTTTCTTTTTCTTTTTCTTTTTTTTTTAACAGCAAGCTCATCCTTTAACAAATTTTTTAAAGCAATCAAGATTGAATCATTAGATGGGGTAAAACAATTTCAGAACACTAATAGAACAAAAGTGGACTCATAAAATTGCTAATGTATAATCACATGGAACAATAGTTAAATACATGAGACTGAACTGATGAAAAACTGAAATTGTTTTTTAACCATAATTTTTTATTTGAAACATTGCTGATTCCTTTTTCCCCAGAGTAAACATTTTTCTTTTAAGCTATTTATAGCTTACACCAATTAAGTAAAGTATACTTTTGTGAGCCAAATTGAAATATTTACTTCTCTTTACTTGATCTCTCCAAAATTTAGAAACTATTTGCAAGTATTCTTATTTTATGACAATATAATTATTTGCATAGATTCAGTAAGAATTTGTTTTCTTTTGTAATAGTACACAATTTGAAATGCTGATTACTTTACCGAGGATTAGACTGGAATGTCGTATTTTTAGAAATGACCAGACTGCTTTGAGGAATTGAGGTTCACTTTAGAAAGCCAATAGACTTGGAAAAAGACTGGCCTGGTACCTTGTCTACACAGTTCCCTTACAAGGTCCCTGACCTTGAAGTAAGTAAAGAAGCTCACTTTTGGACAAACCCAGGAACCTCAAGGTATTTTGAGGACCTTGAGAAGAAAGGTATTCACCCAAGTTTTTGTACAGATATTACAGCGTTTGGCTTGGCTCCTAAGCTTTTTTATTTATTTTTTATTTTTTCATTTTTATTTATTTATTTTCTTTTGGTGGAGATGGTGTTTTGCCATGTTGCCCAGGCTGATCTCTAGCTTCTGAGCTCCAGCAATCCACCCACCTCGGTCTCCCAAAGTGCTGGGATTACAGGCATGAACCATCATACTCAGCTCTGGCTCCTAAGCTTTTAAAAAGTCTAATCTGAGATTTTTTTATGAAAATGTTCCAACAAACCAACTTAAAAGAGGCTGTGTGATAAATCACTATTCTTACTGTACTTTATGCAAGTAATCAGGCCAGGTATAAGACTAAAACATAATTTTACAAATAAATTGGTCTTTCTATGATTTATCGTTGTTAGAAGTAGGGAACTAAAGAGAGAAAAACTATGTTTCAGAAGAAAACTATCATGTACCTGTTATTAAATTCCTAATCCTGTCTACTGTTTTAGGGATTTTGTTATTTTCCTTGCAGGAAATCCTGAATCCTGAATTCTTTCCTGGCTATAAGTCTCCAAACTAATGTTTCTAAATTTTTCTTCCATTTTTCTGACTTGGACTCACTAAAATTGAAACTCTCTTTCTCCTGAAGTTCTATGAGCTGAAGCTCATGTATAAACAACCTTGTGACATACCAACTATAAACAAGAAAAATCTGTCAGATTACCACTGCCTGCCTGCTCCAACTAAAGATGTTTCAAACCCAAATCTCAATGGACTGCCCTCACAAAAAATACATTTTCTTTTGCAGTTTAGATACTAACTTTAAAAGTAGACCTGTGACTTTGCTCTTTTTATTTTACAAAAAATGAATCTAAGTATTTTAGAAATTTTATATCCACCATAGAATTACAGATCAACTAGCTGTTTACCAAACCCACTTACTCTTCTTCATGGATAAAAAGCATCCCTTGAAATTAGGTGTGGCTGTGTAGAATGAATTCAGGGCAATAGAATGTGAATGAAAGTGACTTATGCTACTTCCTGATCTGGCCATAAAAACTACCCATGCATGATCTGCATGCTGCTCGCTCTCTCTCTTTCCCCTTCTACCAGCTAGATGTTGATTGACTACATTAGCAAAGACAGTTTGCTCCAACCACTGCCTTCCAATCTCCCATTAACATCCGTCTCCCTGATAGCCACTAGATTTTTACATGAGTAAGAAATTTCTACTTTTCTTCTTTATTAGTCTTGCTAGCGGTCTATCAATTTTGTTGATCTTTTCTAAAAACCAGCTCCTGGATTCATTGATTTTTTGAAGGGTTTTCTTTGTCTCTATCTCCTTCAGTTCTGCTCTGATCTTAGTTATTTCTTGCCTTCTGCTAGCTTTTGAATGTGTTTGCTCTTGCTTCTCTAGTTCTTTTAATTGTGATGTTAGGGTGTCAATTTTAGATCTTTCCTGCTTTCTCTTATGGGCATTTAGTACTATAAATTTCCCTCTACACACTGCTTTAAATGTGTCCCAGAGATTCTGGTATGTTGTGTCTTTGTTCTCATTGGTTTCAAAGAACATCTTCATTTCTACCTTTATTTCGTTACGTACCCAGTAGTCATTCAGGAGCAGGTTGTTCAGTTTCCATGTAGTTGAGCGGTTTTGAGTGAGTTTCTTAATCCTGAGTTCTAGTTTGATTGCACTGTGATCTGAGAGACAGTTTGTTATAATTTCTGTTCTTTTACATTTGCTGAGGAGTGCTTTACTTCCAACTATGTGGTCAGTTTTGGAATAAGTGTGATGTGGTGCTGAGAAGAATGTATATTCTGTTGATTTGGGGTGGAGAGTTCTGTAGATGTCTATTAGGTCTGCTTGGTGCAGAGCTAAGTTCAATTCCTGGATATCCTTGTAAACTTTCTGTCTCGTTAATCTGTCTAATGTTGACAGTGGGGTGTTAAAATCTCTCAGTACTATTGTGTAGGAATCTAAGTCCCTTTGTAGGTCTCTAAGGACTTGCTTTATGAATCTGGGTGCTCCTGTATTGGGTGCATATATATTTAGGACAGTTAGTTCTTCTTGTTGAATTGATTCCTTTACCATTATGTAATGGCCTTTTTGTCTCTTCGCATCTTTGTTTTATCAGAGACTAGGATTGCAACCCCTGCTTTTTTTTGTTTTCCATTTGCTTGGTAGATCTTCCTCCATCCCTTTATTTTGAGCCTATGTGTGTCTCTGCATGTGAGATGGGTCTCCTGAATACAGCACACTGATGGGTCTTGACTCTATCCAATTTGCCAGTTTGTGTCTTTTAATTGGAGCATTTAGCCCATTTACATTTAAGGTTGATATTGTTATGTGTGAATCAAATAGACACAATAAAAAATGATAAAGGGATAGCATTAGGAGATATACCTAATGCTAAATGACGAGTTAATGGGTGCAGCACACCAACATGGCACATGTATACATGTGTAACAAACCTGCACGTTGTGCACATGTACCCTAAAACTTAAAGTATAATAATAATACTAAAAAGAATATTATTTGGCAGAAAAAAATGATAAAGGGGATATCACCACCAATCCCACAGAAATACAAACTACCATCAGAGAATATTATAAACACCTCTGCGCAAATAAACTAGAAAATCTAGAAGAAATGGATAAATTCCTGGACACATACACCCTCCCAAGACTAAACCAGGAAGAAGTTGAATCCCTGAGTAGACCAAAAACAGGCTCTGAAATTGAGGCAATAATTAAGAGCCTACCAACCAAAAAAAGTCCAAGATCAGACAGATTCATAGCTGAATTCTACCAGAGGTACAAAGAGGAGCTGGTACCATTCCTTCTGAAACTATTCCAATCAATAGAAAAAGAGGGAATCCTCCCTAACTCATTTTATGAGGCCAGCATCATCCTGATACCAAAGCCTGGCAGAGACACAACAAAAAAAGAGAATTTTAGACCAATATCCCTGATGAACATCAATGCAAAAATCCTCAATAAAATACTGGCAAAGCAAATCCAGCAGCACATCAAAAAGCTTATCCACCATGATCAAGTTGGCTTCATCCCTGGGATGCAAGGCTGGTTCAACACACAAATCAATAAACGTAATCCAGCATATAAACAGAACCAACGACGAAAACCATGATTATCTCAATAGATGCAGAAAAGGCTTTCAACAAAATTCAACAGCCCTTCATGCTAAAAACTCTCAAACTAGGTATTGATGGGATGTATCTAAAAATAATAAGAGCTATTTATGACAAACCCACAGCCAATATCATACTGAATGGGCAAAAAGTGGAAGCATTCCCTTTGAAAACTGGCACAAGACAACTCTCTCACCACTCCTATTCAACATAATGTTGGAAGTTCTGGCCAGGGCAATCAGGCAGGAGAAAGAAATAAAGGGCATTCAATTAGGAAAAGAGGAAGTCAAATTGTCCCTGTTTGCAGATGACATGACTGTATATTTAGAAAACCCCATCGTCTCAGCCCAAAATCTCCATAAGCTGATAAGGAACTTCAGCAAAGTCTCAGCATACAAATTCAATGTGCAAAAATCACCAATAACAGACAAACAGAGAGCCAAATCATGAGTGAACTCCCATTCACAATTGCTTCAAAGAGAATAAAATACCTAGGAATCCAATTTACAAGGGATGTGAAGGACATCTTCAAGGAGAATTACAAACCACTGCTCAATGAAATAAAAGAGGACACAAACAAATGGAAGAACATTCCATGCTCATGGATAGGAAGAATCAATATTGCAAAAATGGCCATACTGCCCAAGGTAATTTATAGATTCAATGCCATCCCCATCAAGCTACCAATGACTTTCTTCACAGAATTGGAAAAAACTACTTTAAAGTTCATATGGAAACAAAAAAGAGCCCGCATTGCCAAGACAATCCTAAGCCAAAAGAACAAAGCTAGGGGCATCACACTACCTGACTTCAAACTATACTACAAGGCTACAGTAACCAAAACAGCATGGTATTGATACCAAAACAGAGATATAGACCAATGGAACAGAATAGAGCCCACAGAAATAATACCACACATCTACAACCGTCTGATCTTTGACACACCTGACAAAAACAAGAAATGGGGAAAGGATTCCCTATTTAATAAATAGTGCTGGGAAAACTGGCTAGCCATATGTAGAAAGTTGAAACTGGATCCCTTCCTTACACCTTATACAAAAATTAATTCAAGATGGATTAAAGACTTAAATGTCAGACCTAAAACCATAAAAACCCTAGAAGAAAACCTAGGCAATACCATTCAGGACATAGGCATGGACAAGGACTTCATGTCTAAAACACCAAAAGCAATGGCAAAAAAGCCAAAATAGACAAATGGGATCCAATTAAACTAAAGAGCTTCTGCACAGCAAAAGAAGCTGCCAACAGAGTGAACAGGCAACCTACAGAATAGGAGAAAATGTTTGCAATCTACCCATCTGACAAAGGGCTAATATCCAGAATCTACAAAGAACTTAAACAAATTTACAAGAAAAAATCAAACAACCCCATCAAAAAGTGGGCAAAGGATATGAAGAGACACTTCTCAAAAGAGGACATTTATGGAGCCAAAAGACACATGAAAAAATGCTCATCATCACTGGTCATCAGAGAAATGCAAATCAAAACCACAATGAGATACCATTTCACACCAGTTAGAATGGCGATCATTAAAAAGTCAGGAAACAACAGGTGCTGGAGAGGATGTGGAGAAATGGGAACACTTTTACACTGTTGGTGGGACTGTAAACTAGTTCAACCATTGTGGAAGACAGTGTGGCAATTCCTCAAGGATCTAGAACTAGAAATACCATTTGACCCAGCCATCCCATTACTGGGTGTATACCCAAAGGATTATAAATCATGCTACTATAAAGACACATGCACATGTATGTTTATTGTGGCACTATTCACAATAGCAAAGACTTGGAACCAACCCAAATGTCCATCGATGATAGACTGGATTAAGAAAACGTGGCACATATACACCATGGAATACTATGCAGCCATCAAAAAGGATGAGTTTATGTCTTTCGTAGGGACATGGATGAAGCTGGAAACCATTATTCTGAGCAAACTGTTGCAAGGACAGAAAACCAAACATCGCATGTTCTCACTCACTCATAGGTGGGAATTGAACGAGAACACTTGGACACAGGATGGGGAACATCACACACTGGGGCCTGTTGTGGAGTGCGGGGAGGGGGAAGAGATAGCATTAGGAGATATACCTAATGTAAATGACGAGTTAATGAGTGCAGCACGCCAACATGGCACATGTGTACATATATAACAAACCTGCACATTGTGCCCATGTACCCTAGAACTTAAAGTATAATAACAATAAAAAAAAGAAAAAGAAAAAAAAAGAAGAAATTTCTACTTAAGCCATTGAGATTTGATGGTTTATCTGCTTCTGTAGCTAATAGACCCTTAACCATCATCCATTTAAAAAATACACAAACAAGCTCTTCTGAAACAAAGTAATTTTAGATTATTCCTTTTTCTCCACACTTGATCTTAGCCAAAAGGCCGAGAAGCGATAGATTATTCCTTTTTCTCCTTGAAGTCATATTCCCATCCCACTTCTCCCATAGTACATTATCCAAATACGTTTTATGCTTGAATCTTTAATTGGCTTCTCTGCAACAAAGTATTGTACTTCTCTGCAACAAAAATAAGTCTATAACTTGACATTATGAAAGCTATTTGTTTCCTCTGTTCATAAAGCCCTAAATGTTGGAAAAAATATTTTATATAGATTTATTGTTATAATTACTAGTAAAGGGTACAAAACTGGAGCCTCAGGCCCAGTTCACATAAGAGAGGATTCAGGCCAAGCATGTTGGCTCATGCCTGTAATCCCAGCATTTTGGGAGGCCGAGGCAGGTGGATCACCTGAGGTCAGGAGTTTGAGACCAGCCTGGCCAACATGGCAAAACCCTGTCTCTACTAAAATCACAAAAATTAGCCAGTCGTAGTGGGCACCTGTAATCCCAGCTACTTGGGAGGCTGAGGCAGGAGAATCACTTGAACCCAGGAGGCAGAGGTTGCAGTGACCCAAGATCACACCACTGTACTCCACACTGGGTGACAGAGCAACACTGTTTCAAAGAAAAAAAAGAGAGAGAGAGAGAGAAGGATTCATTATGCCACCCATCCCCTGAACACCATGTCAAAGACAGTCATCTCAGACACAACCCAGAGAAACACTGAGTCCACCCAGGACACCTACCCACACAGCCAGGACCACACAAGGACAAGGTAAGAAGCTAGTTGGACTTCAGCAACTTAGTTTGGACAGCAGTACCTGACTACCCAGCATGACATGGGACAAACTCGTCCCAGCGCCTAAGCCATTCCCAAAACATGCAGTTTTTTCAAGGTGGTAACGGGAGCCATGATTTATAGCCAGTTGGTCAGAAGTATTGGTAACACCCCACTACTTGCGATTTGTGCCTTAAGTGGGAGCAGTCTTGTGGGACTGAGCCCTTAACCTGTGGAATCTGACACTATCTAGGTAGATAGTATCAGAATTGGATTGTATTAAAGGACATCCAGCTTGTGTTAGCTACAGAATTGATTGGATGTGGGGAAATACCACCATACATCTGGTCACAGATGTGTTCTGTGTTAAGCGTAGAAAGAAAAAGTAGAGAGAAAAAGCAGTTTCATTTTTCCTCTTACAATGTATGCCCTGAGAAAGTCTCAGGTATCTCATAGTCCACTTGTGAGGTGGTGGGAGCAAGCCCCCCAAAATCTGGCCATAAACTGGCCCCAAGACTGGCCATAAACAAAACCTCTGCAGCACTGTAACATGTTCATAATGGCCCTAACGCCCAAGCTGGAAGGTTGTGGATTTACGGGAATGAGGGCAAGGAACACCTGGCCTGCCCAGGGCGGGAAAACCCCTTAAAGGCATTCTTAAGCCACAAACAATAGCATGAGTGATCTGTGTCTTAAGGGCGTGTTCCTGCTGCAGTTAACTAGCCCAATATATTCCTTTAATTTGGCCCATCCCTTTGTTTCCCATAAGGGACACTTTTAGTTAATTTAATATGTATAGAAACAATGCTAATGACTGGTTTGCTGTTAATAAATATGTGGGTAAATCTCTGTTCGGGGCTCTCAGCTCTGAAGGCTGTGAGACCCCCGATTTCCCAGTTCACAGACCTCTATATTTCTGTGTGTGTGTCTTTAATTCCTCTGTTGCCACTGGGTTAGGGTCTCCCTGACCAAGCTGGTGTCAGCAGTGAGGTAGGCTAAATGTCTATTTAGGGTAGTTGAGGGGCTCTGCTCCACATTGTGAAGACAAGTTACATAAGCATCTTAGTCTATTTGGGCTACTATAACAAAATACCTGAGACTGGGTAATTTAGAAATAATAGGGCCAGGCGCGGTGGCTCACGCTTGTAATCCCAGCACTTTGGGAGGCCGAGGCGGGCGGATCACGAGGTCAGGAGATCGAGACCACGGTGAAACCCCGTCTCTACTAAAAATACAAAAAATTAGCCGGGCGTGGTGGCAGGCGCCTGTAGTCCCAGCTACTCGGAGAGGCTGAGGCAGGAGAATGGTGTGAACCCGGGAGGCGGAGCTTGCAGTGAACTGAGATTGCGCCACTGCACTCCAGCCTGGGCGACAGAGCAAGACTCCGTCTCAAAAAAAAAAAAAAAAAAAAAAAAAGAAATAATAGGAAGGTATTTCTCACAGGTCTGGAGGCTGGGTAGTCCAAGATCAAGGCGCCAGCAGATTTTATGTCTGCTGAATGCTTGCTCTCTACTTCATAGGTGGTGTCTCTTAATGCATTTTCACATGGCAGAAGGGGTGAACAGCTTGCTGCACCTGTTTTATAAGGTCACTAATCCTATTCATGAGGACTCCACCCTCATGGCTTAATCACTCCTAAAAGCCTCCACATCTTTTTTTTTTTTTTTCCAAGGCTAGTCAACTGCAGTAGTGAGAAGGGGGAAAGAGTAGAACAAGGAGTTCTATCTGTAACTGACTGTGAACAATCGAGATAACTGACTACCTTCAGACCAGCCAGCCTCCACTTCTTAAATATTATCACATTGGCAATTAAGTTTCAACAATAAATTTCGGGGGACACATTCAGACCATGGCAATAAGCAACAAATAAATCTTTATTGTTTTGAACTACTGAGAATTTAGGGCTGTTACTGCAGCAAAATCCAGGTCATCCTCACTTAAAATAGCTAGTAGACTCACTTAAGGTAGACATGGTTATCTAAAGTGGGGTGCTGCTATAACAAGAACATAAAACATTTAAGAGAGAGAGCAGGTAGCAAGAAAATTGTTTTCAGAGGTTCAGATAGCAATCCATGCTATGCAGTAGTGAAACATTTAATAACATTTTTATCTACAGTAACTTGGAAGACAGGTCATGTACTTAATAAATTTGTAGCTCAGGGGGAAGGCTGGAAAACAGAATGTTGGGTGTTATTTGCTATTGGCTGCATTTGGCAAGCTATTACAAGAAAGAGATGAGCTGAGAAAAAGAATTGACCGTTTTGTAAGCAATGAAGGGAATCAAGAGTCCACCAATTCGAGGACCTACTTGTAGAGTTGAAAGAGGCAACTACTTCTTCTCGACCTCAAATAGTGAAAGACAAATTTGAGAAATGTTTGGAATGACAAAGGATAACTAAAATTTAGCCTGGAGGCAATGTATCAATTTAAGATAGTGGCTGTTCTACCAATTTTTTTAAAACTCTGAGTGGATTAATAGGTCCCAGATTAAAGGCCCAACAAATTAAGGCTATTTGGAACATCTTACTTTACAAATTTGTCACTATCAGTATGGGCGTATTAACTCTTACCCAAAGCCCATGTTGCAGCAGGACTTTACCACTTACCAGATCAAGGCTTAGATCACATAGCAGAAAATGTTATTTCGATGCCAGGTCTCTGTGTGCAGCAGAGCTGGTATGTAAAGAATGGCAGCAAGTGACCTCAGAATGAATGCTTTGGAAGAAGCTGATTGGACGAATGGTACACGCTGATCCTCTATGGAAGACACTTTCAGAAAAAGGGTGAGACAGCACCTGTTTAAAAACAGACCCACAGATGGCCCTCCCAATTCATTTTATAGGTCTTTATACCCAAAGATTATCCAGGTTATAATGACTATAGAATCTAACTGGCAGTGTGGATGACACACCTTACAAAGGATTCAGTGCCACTCTGAAAATAGTAAAGGTGTCTATTGTTTACAGTATGATGATGAAAAATTATCAGTGGCCTACAAGATAATTCTATTAAGGTGAATGACTGAATTTTGTATGTATTATTTTTAGAATCATGGTTATGTGTTAGGGACTAGATGTGACAATCTTTCCATTTATTCCAGATGTTTTATATCTCTTCTACTCAATCTTGGTAGCTCTTGGTGTAATTCTAAAGAACTGGAGCTAGAGTATTTCCCTGTAACTAATACAAGACCCTGATTGTCTCACTTCCTATCCTTTTCTAAGCACATTCACATTCTGTATTCTGTATTAGATGCAAATAGAAAATATCCCAGAATCACAGGACTCTTGATTACTTTGCTAGCTGGTAAGAGTACTGCTAGTTTATAAAACAAAGCCACTACCTTTTATGGTTTCTGAGAAGGACTCAAATAATAATACAGTAGAATGATAGAGTAACTTATATTGTTTTCAATAGTAGATCAACTGGATTATTTCTCCATGTTTAATCCGTCTGATGGCTGATCTGACCTGATTTTGTTTTACATTGTTTGTATTAGTAGCTTATTTCCTCATACTTAAGAAAACATTACTTTTTTTTTAACTTTGTTAAAAAAGTTATAATTTACAAACAGGGAAGTTTGCTCTTTTGGTGTACAATTCTGAGTTTTAATAAACACACAGAGATATATAACTGTAACAACACTCAAGATACAGAACAGTTCTCTCATTCCCCCCAATTCCTTTGTCCAGCCCCTTTCTTTTCCTGGGCTTTTCTGCCTCTTTCCTGTGCTTACCCATTTACCTATTGAACGACATTTGTGTTGTTTCCAGTTTCTCACAACTATGAATAAAGCGACTATAAATATATAAAATAGACTCCACGACTATCACAATGTCTAAGAAAGAATGTTAAATACACTCTTAAATTGGAAAGGAGATGACGATAAGGTGTTAAGAAGTAAAACAAGCTGTAAGGAAAAGAAAACAAAGTGTAACTAATTAAACTGTTGAAACTCATAAGCCAGCCTAGCAGTGAAAATGTTATAATCCTACTAGATTTCTTTGTTTTCTGCATTTATAAGAAAGATCTTAACTTTTAACTTCAGAGCACTGACCCCATTTCTTTGGAGTCTGTTTCCCAGATGGCCATTCCCAGCTTTCTCCTTGAATAAACTCTTGGTGTTTTTGTTGTTGTTCTGAGACAGGGTCTTGCTCTGTTACCCAGGCTAGAGTGCGGTGGTGCACTCATGATTCATTGCAGCCTTGACCTCTCAGGCTCAAGTGATCTTCCCACCTGAGCCTCCCGAGTAGTTGGGACTACAGGTGCATGCCACCATGCCTGGCTATTTTTTTATTTTTTTAGAGATGGGGTCTTGCTATGTTGTCTGGGTTGGTGAATAAACTCTTTAAAACTGGATTTTAAATTTTTTATTATTTTTTTTTTAGGGACAGGGTCTCACTCTGTTGCCCAGTGAGAGTGCAGTGGTACGATCACAGCTCACCATAGCCTCACCTTCCTGGGCTCAAGTGATCCTCCCACCCCAACCTCACAAGTAGGTATGAGTACAGGCATGTGCTGCCATACCTGGCTAATTTTTTAAATTTTTTGTAGAGATGGAGTCTTGCTAGGTTGCCTAAAACAGGATTTTTGATCCTTTTGATTAATTCAGGCTGACACAGGACAGCTCCTCCAGTTCCATGCTTCATATCCCTTACAAAACAGTAAACACAGCTGGGAGAAAAGGGGAGAAAGTGAGTCTCTATCAGGGAAAAAGACCTCTCCCTGAAGCCTCAGCATCTTCCCTTTGTGACTCATCTTGCCCAACCCATATGGATCACTGGAAAAGAAGAAGGGGGATGCCATGACTGACTTAGGTCTATCAAGAATCATGCCACAGGGTACATTGCTACAACAAAAGCTGGGTTTTGATAACAAAAGAGAAAGGAAGAATAGCTGTTGGGTAGGCAACTAACATTTGCTACAATTCTTACATGTGTTTCCTGAAGATTATTAATGAAAAAAAAAGTATCAGCCCCTTTACCATTTTACACTGATTCTTTCAACTAGTATTTATAACATCTACTATACGTTGGGTACTGTGATAGAAGCAGGAGCCTCAAAGATCATCAAGACATAATTCCTGTCCTCAAGGTCGAATTAAATGAGAGAAAAATTCGTCAATAATTCAGAACAGTATAGCAAATGCTGTTAGATAGCATGTGCATGGTATAGTGGGGCAACAGAATAGACTGCAGCATCTTGAAAAGCAATCCTTGAATTGAGTTTTAGAGGAGAAGCAATTAAACAGAGAAAATGTAGGGATGAGTAATGATGTTCTAGATAGAGAAAAGAGCATGTAAAAAGATACCGATGATTGGAGAATACTACTATGCATTTATACAACTACAAACATTTTAATGTGGCTAGAGAACTGTAGGGAGCAGGAGGTCAGGTCAGATTGGTGAGGTGGGTGGGAGCTAGATGGAGAAGGGCTGTCTGTGCTGAAATAAGAAATTGATACTTGATACCAAAATCCATGAGGAGCTATTAAAGTATTTCAATCCAAGGGATTAACAAAACAGATTGTTTTACAGATTATTCTGGCAGTAGGTGGATGGTTCTGATTGTGTGACTGGGTAGATGGTGAAGGGCAAATAATAGTAGAGAAATGAGAATTGGGAAAAGTTATTGCATTCAGGTGTGTATTTTGAAGTTTAAAATACCTGGCCCAAATGGGTCTCTCTCTCTTTTTCTCTGTCTCTCTCTTTTTTCCCTGAATAACTTCTAATATACATGCAACATGCAACCTGTCACTTTTTTATGGAGTTTTAGGCCTCTATTGTTTTACATTATTTCCATTTTTAAAAAGAGATGCCCTTGGATTAAGAAAGGGATATATCAGAATGTTACGGGGGAACTGTGTGGTGAGATTACAGATGAGTTTTTAAAAAAAATATCTTTCTGTATTTCCCAAAGTGACCATTCTATACACACTTAAGAAA
The DNA here is from genome assembly GCF_006542625.1 of Nomascus leucogenys. Lineage (NCBI taxonomy): Eukaryota > Metazoa > Chordata > Mammalia > Primates > Hylobatidae > Nomascus > Nomascus leucogenys. The sequence continues at coordinate 81,293,794 of NC_044392.1, forward strand.
CCCAAATCCGTCAACTGTAACTGCCCAAGATGTTTTTCATTCCAGAGCCAACGTTTTTTCCTCCTAGACATGACATCTTCTTGGGTAATTTTAAGTAACCTCCAAGTTTCTTGTCACTTAAATTTTAAAATTTTACCGTTCAATATTTTTCTTGTGGTCATACTTTCAATGTATCAATATACTTATCACAATCTTATAATCATTTGCTTATCAGTCTTTCTCACTGGATTATGAGGACCTCGCAGAAAGAAATCTGGCCTTAATTCATCTTGGTAGACCCAGTACCTAGTGGAGAGATAATTAATAAACATTTACTGAATTGAGGTGTATAATTTGCATCTGTGTGTCCCTAGTTTCCAGCACAGTGCCAATGCCTAATAAACATTAATGAAGCTGTATTTCAACTTTCAGAATTCTACTAGTGTTCTACCAAAATCATGGAGTGATTGGTTGGCAAAAACAAACAAATTCCATTTTCACAAACCACAGTATTCTTTTTGTCATACAATATACTATATATAATGTGTGTGTATCATTCACTTACACACACACACATGTGTATGTGCACATACACACTTTCCTCCTCTGTCAAATAGGCTCAAAGATCTTTCTACTTTTGTACCTTTGAAAGACTGCCTTGTCAGGTACCTTTTCTAATTTTTTTAAAGTATTTTTGAAAAGTCTCATTGCTTTAGCTAGTACTTCCATAACAATGTTGAAAAGGTATAGTGAGAGGGAACATCCTTGCCTTCTTCCTGATCTCAGTGGGAAAGGATCAGGTTTCTTACCACTAGGCATAATGTTAGCTGCAGGTTTTTTGAACATGTTCTTTACCAAGTTGAGGAAGTTCCCTCTAGCTTTTCTAATTTATTAGTAAAAATATTAAGGCTGAAAGTTACCTAAGATCTTATTTATTGTGTGAAATATTTAAAAGCATTAGAGACAAATTTCTTTGTCTCTATATTTCTTTCATAAACTATATTTATAATGCTATGTTCCAGATATTGTGATGTGTTCAGCATCATCTCCACCTACCCTTTTACTGTATTGCAGGGGCTAGGCAACATAGAAATTTCCTCACACTCTGTTGCCGGCAGGGTTCCTGTTTCTGTTTTGGTTTGTTTTTAATGTTTGCAGGTACATAGCAGGTGTATATATTTATGGGGTACATGAGATATTTTAATACAGGCATACAATATGTAATAATCACATCAGAGTAAATGGGTATCCATCATCTCAAGCATTTATCTTTTGTGTCACAAACAATACAATTACACTCTTTTGTTTTTAAATGTACACTTATTGTTGACTGCAGTCACCCTACTGTGCTATCAAATACTAGATCTTATTCAGTCTATCTAATTATATTTTTGTATCCATTAACCATCCCCACTTCCCCACCCCCTCTCCCACTACCCTCCCCAGTCTTTGGTAGCCATTATTCTACTCTCAATCTCTGTGAGTTCAATTGTTTTAATTTTTAGCTCCCACAAATAAGTGAAAACATGTAAACTTTGTCTTTCTCCAACTGGCTTATTTCACTTAACATAATGACCATCAGTTCCAACCATGTTGCTGCAAATGACAGGATCTCATTCCTTTTTGTGGCTGAATACTACTCTATTTTGTATATGTACCATATTCTTCTTCCATTCATCTGCTGATGGGCACTTAGGTTGCTTCCAAATCTCGCTACTGTGAACAGTCCTGCAATAAACATGGGAGTGCAGAAATGTCTTTGATATACTGATTTCCTTTCTTTTGGGTATATATATAGCAATGGGATTTCCGGATCCTATAGAAGTTCCATTTTTAGTTTTTTGAAGAATCTCCAGACTGTTCTTCAAAATGGTTGTACTAATTTACATTCCCACCAACAGTGTACAAGGGGTCCCTTTTCTCCACATCCTCACCAGCATTTGTTATTGCCTGACTTTTGGAAAAAGGCCATTTTCACTGGTGTGAGATGACATCTCATTGTATTTTTTATTTGTATTTATCTGATGATCAATGATATTGAGCACCTTCTCATTTGCCTGTTAGCTATTTGTATGTCTTTTGAGAGATGTCTACTCAAATCTTTTGCCCATTTTTAAATTAGATTATTAGATTTTTTCCTATATAGTTTTTGTCCATCCCGTTGATATATCACATTGATTGATCTGCATATGTTGAACTATCTTTGCATCCCTGGGATAAATCCCACTTGCTCATGATGCATGATCTTTTTAATGCTTTGTTGAACTCAGTTTGCTTGTATTTTGTTGAGGATTTTTGCATTAATGTTCATCAGAGATATTCGCCTGTCGTTTTCTTTTTTTGAAGTGTCTTTGTCTGGTTTCGGTATCAGGGTAATATTGGCCTTGTAGAATGAATTTGGATGCATTCCCTCCTCTATTTTTCAGAATAGTTTGAGTAGGATTGGTATTAGTTCTTCAAATGTTTGGTAGAATTTGGCAGTGAAGCCATCAGGTCTCATGTTTTTCTTTGCTGGGATACTTTTTATTACAGCTTTGGTTTCATTACTTGTTATTGGTCTGTCCAGGTTTTGACTTTCTTTATGGGTCAATCTTGGTAGGTTATATGTGTCTAGGAGTTTATCCATTTCTTCTAGGTTTTCCAATTTATTGGCATATAGTTGGTCATAGTGGCTGCTATTGTTTAATTTCCATGTGTTCGTATAACCATTTCCAAAATTTCTCGTTATTGATTTCTAGTTTTATTCCATTGTGATCAGAGAAGATGCTTGATGTTATTTCAATTTTTTTGAATTTCTTAGGACTTGTTTCGTGACCTAACATATGATGTATCCTTAAGAATGATCCATCTTCTGAGGAAAAGAATGTATTTTGCAGGCACTGGATGAAATGTTCTGTAAATATCTATTAGGTCCATAGGTCTATAGTGCAGATTAAGTCCAATAATTCTTTGTTGATTTTCTGTCAGATGATCCATCCAGTGCTGAAAGCGGGGGTGTTGACATGTCCAGATATCATTTTATTGCGGTCTATCTCTCTTTTAGCTCTAAAATATTTGCTTTATATACCTAGGTGCTCCAGTGTTGGGTGCATATACATTTATAATTGTTATATCCTCTTGCTGAATCGACCCTTTTTCATTATATAATGACCTCTTTGTCTCCTTTTATAGTTTTTGTCTGGAAATTCATTGTGTCTCATAGAAATATAGCTACTCCTGTGCTTTTTGGCTTTCATTTGCATAAAATCTTTTCCCATCCCTTTATTTTCACTCTATGTGTGCCTTTATATTTTCAGCCTATGGTGCCTTTATTTTCAGTCTATGTGCATCCTTATTTTCATTCTATGTCCTTCTTGTAGGCAAAAGATTATTGGGTCTTCTTTGCTAGTGTGTGTGTTGGGGGAGGGGGCTGGCGGGAGTTGGTTCTTGAGACAGGGTCTTGCTCTGTTCCCCAGACTGGAGTGCAGTGATGTGATCACAGCTCACTGCAGCCTTGACTTCCCATGCTCCAGTGATCCTCCTGCTTCAGTCTCCCAAGTAGCTGGGACCACAGGCATGTGCCACCATGCCCAGCTAATTTTAACATTTTTTGTAGAGAGGAGGTATCATTAGGTTGTCCAGGCTAGTCTCAAACTCCTTCACTCCAGTGATCCTCTAGCCTTGGCCTCCCAAAGTGCTGGGATTATAGGTGTGAGCCACAGTACCCAGCCTGGTCTTGTTTAATTTTTTTTTATCCATTAAGTTACTCCATGTCTTTTGATTGGAGGGTTTCATCCATTTACATTCAATATTATTATTGATAAGTAAGGCCATAGTCCTACCATTTTGTTATTTGTTTTCTGGTCTTCCTTCTTTTCTTCCTTCCTGTCTTCCTTTTAGTGAAGGTGATTTTCTTTGGTGGTTGTTTCAATTTCATTTTTTGTTTATCTTTTCCATATTTTAAAATTTACCATGAGGCTTGCAAATAATGTCTGACAACCCATTATTTTAAATTGATGACAAATTAACATTGATTCCATAAACAAAGAGAAAACTAATAACTTTAACTCTGTCCCCAACTTCTTAACTTTTTATTGTTTCTATTTATTGTACTATGTCGTGAAAACTTATTTTTTTTATTGGTTCATCTTTTTGTCTTTCTACTTAACATATGGGTAGTTTACACACCACAGTTTACAGTGTTATTATATCCTTTGTTTTTCTGTGTACTACTACCAGTGAGTTTTGTACCTTCAGATGGCATGATCTCGGCTCACTGCAGCCTCCACCTCCAGGGTTCAAGCAATTCTCCTGCCTCAGCCTCCTGAGTAGCTGGGACTACAGGTATGCACCATCATGCCCAGCTAATTTTTGTATTTTTAGTGGAGATGGGGTTTTGCCATCTTGGCCAGGCTGGTCTTGAACTCCTGACCTCAGGTAATCTGCCTGCTTCGGCCTCCCAAAATCCTGTGATTACAGGCATGAGCCACCACGCCGGCCAGGAATGTCTTTTCTTCCCTTCGCATTTGAAGGATATTTTTGCTGGATATACTATTCTAGGCTAAAAGTTTTTTTTTCCTTCAGCACTTTAAATATGTCATGCCACTGTCTCCTGGGCTGTTAGGTTTCCACTAAAAAGTCTGCTGGAGACATACTGGAGCTGTGCTGTGTATTATTAGTATTTGTTTCTTTTCTCTTGCTGCTTTTATGATTCTTACTTTATCTCTGACCATTGGGAGTTTCATTTTTAAATGTCTTGAGATAGTCATGAGCCAATAATTCTTAAATTTGTCCTTTGGAGGGCAAATCTATATCTTGCAGTTGTGCTTCATTCTTTCTTATTGTTTCCTTTTGTCTCCTCTGTGCATAGCTTGCCTTCACGCTTAGTAATTCTTTTGCTTGATAAATTCTGCTGTTAAGGCTGATACATTCTTCAATGTATCAATCACATTTTTCAACTCCAGAATTTCTGCTTGCTTCTTTTTATTTCAACCTCCTTGTTCAGTTTATCTGATAGAATTCTGAATTGTTTCTCTGTGTTATCTTAAATTTTGTTGAGTTTCCTCAAAACAGCTATTTTGAATTATCTGTCTGAAAGATCACATTATCTCTGTCTCTCTGATTGGTCACTGGTGCTTTATTTAGTTTGTTTGGTGAGGGCATGTTTTCTTGGAGGGTCTTGATGCTTGTGGATGGTTGTCAGTGTCTGGCCATTGAAGAGTTTATTGTAGTCTTCACAGTTTTGACTTGTTTGTACCCCTATTTCAGGCCCTAGCTTTCAGACTTTCTTCTTGAGAAGGCTTTCTAGGTATTTGAAGGAACTTGAGTGTTGTGATCTGAGTTTTTGTTCACTGCAGCCATATTTGCTTTAAGGGGCACTCCAAGCCCAGTAACGTGGTGGTCTTAAATAAGTTCCAGAAGAATTATCTGGATTACCAGGCAAAGACTCTTGTTCTCTTCCCTTAGTTCCTCCCAAACCAATGTAGTCTCTATGCTGAGCTGCGTGGAGCTGGGGGAGGGGTGACACAAGCACCCCTGTGACTACCACCACTGGGACTGTGCTGGGTCAGACCTGCAGCCAGCACAGCACTGGTCCTTGCCCAAGGCCCACGATAACCACCGCCTAGCTACCAGCTATGTTTGCTCAAGGCCCTAGGGCTCTACCATCAGCAGATGGCAAAGTCAGGCTTGCATCGTTCCCTTCAGGGCAGCAAGTTCTCTCCCCACCCCCCACCCCAAGTCCTGGGCAGGTTCAGAGATGCCATCTGAGAACCAAGGCCTGGATTTTGAAACCTTAGGAATCTACCTGGTGTTCTATGCTACTGCAGCTGAACTGGCATCCAAGCCACAAGACAAAGTCCTTCTCACTCTTCCCTCCTCTTTCTACAAGCAGAAGAGTCTCTTTCCATGGCCACCACTGCCCCAGGCCCACAGTAAATTCCGCCTGTCTACCTCCAATGTTCATTCAAGGCCCAAGGGCTCTTCAACTTGTGGTGAATGCTGCCAGGCCTGGGACTCTCCCTTCAGGGCAGTGGACTCACCTCTGGTCCAGGGCAGGTCCAGAAATGCCTTCCACAAGCCAGAGCCTGGAACCGGGGACCCCAAGAGCCCGCTCGGTGCTCTACCCCACTATGGCCAAGCTGGTACCTAAGGATGCAAGGCAAAGTCCTCTTTACACTCCCACTTCCTTTTCTCAAGCAGGAATTCTTCCCTGTAGCTACTACAGCTGAGAATGTGCTGGCTAACATCTAAGGTCAATATGTCTCTGAGTCTCATTCAAAGCCTATAGTGGACATTGCCTAGGTACCCACTGCTTATTTTTCACAGCCCAAGGGCTCCTTAGTCAGCAGGTGATGAATCCTGCCAGAACTCGGCCTTTCCCTTCAAGGCAGAGGGTTCCTTTCTGGCCCATAGTGTGTCTGGAAATGTCATCTGGGAGTTAGGGCTTAAAATGGGGACCTCAGGAATCTGCCTTATGTCCTATTATGTGGCTGAAGCGGTATCCAGGTTGCAAGACCAAGTCCTCTTTATTCTTTCCTCTGGAATGGTGGCCTCAGGACTCCTCCTGGTGTCCTCTCCTACTGTGGCTGACCAAACAAAGTCCTCTTTATTCTTTCCTCTCGTCTCAAGCAGAAGAAAGAAGCCTCTCCTAGAGCTGCACTGCCTTGGGTTGGGGGAGGGATGGTGGAAGCATTCCCTTTGCTGCCCAGCTGGTGTCTCACTGGGTTGCATACCCCCAAGTCTACTGGCTCCAAGTCAAGTACAGCATGAGGACTCGCCTACGAACTGCAGTCCTTGTGGCCTAAGCTGCCTTTCAAGTTTATTTAGAACCCTTGCAGTGGCAAGGCTTGCCAGAACACAGGTTCCAACCCCTGCGGTGGGCAATTCCCTTTGGACTGGGGTTCAGTCATGCTCCCTCTGTGGGCACTGGCTGAATTCTGCCCAGTGTTGCTTTCTGCTGTGACATGACTGTGCAACTCATTCAATGCAAAGTCCCGTAATCACTGTGCTCTCCCCTCTCCAGCACACAGATTCTCTCTCTCCATGCCACATGGTGCTGACAGGCGATAGAGGAGTGGCTGGCAATTCAGTCTAGGCCACAAGGGCTGCAATTCTTGGGCAAGTCCTCATGCTGTACTGGGCTTGGAGTCAGTGAACTTCAGGGGCATGCAACCCAGTGAGATGCCAGCTGAGCAGCCAAGGGAATACTTGCACCACCCCTCCCCTAACCCAAGGCAGCACAGCTCTGGGAGACTGCTTCCTTCTGCTTGAGAGGAGATGAAAGAATAAAGAGGACTTTGTTTGGTCAGCCACAGTAGGAGAGGACACCAGGAGGAGTCCTGAGGCAACCATTCCAGGACCTAGCTCCCAGATGACATTTCTAGACACATCATGGGACAGAAGGGAATCCTTTGTCTTTCCTACCCTCTTAAGTGCCTTTCAGTAATAAAAAGGTAAAGCCAGGTGTTGTGATCACTGACCTGATTTTTGGTTCTTATGAAGGTGCTTTTTTTGTGTGGATAGTTGTTCAATTTGGTGTTCCTGTGGGGAGGATGATTGGTGAAGGCTTCTATTCAGCCATCTTGCTCCAACTCACAGGGTTCCTGTTAGGGTTCTGTCAACTGTAGGCGTTTGCAAGAGATTGAAAAGCAAAACGACATGGAAACAATCTTCTGGCTCAGGTAGTGGTGGTACCAGCAGACTATGGTACCCAACTGTCATAAGAGTAGGCTCCTGTAGAACCTGTGTAGCAGCTGGACATTGGATCTTACAGTGGCAGCACGGGCTGCATGGGGGACAGAGGAGCACAACTCTGTTAAAGTCATTGTGTAGTATGGCTTCAGAGGAAGAAGTAGCTTACTATACTTCCTCATTTCTGGGCAACACCACCTCGTTTTGCTCCACCAGCCCTTCTAACAATTTCATCATCTAGTTTTGTCTATTAAATCCCTCCTTACTTAAAATATCGCAGGTGACTTCCATTTTTCTTATCAATTATATGGCATAACATTTTATCTGGCATTCCTAGAATCAGAAAATGTGCTATGCTGGAAAAATTATTTTTCCAGGTAAGTTTAAACCTTTCAAGACTAAAATACCGATTTTCCTGAAATTTTTAATTAAATGTTTCATATATGGTCCTTTCTTCCTAAACAGAGTATTTCAAATACAATTTTTTTCTCCTTTTCCATTATCCCCACTGAATATTCACTATCTTTTGTGTTTTAAATGGCCTCAGGTTGAAGCTCTATGAACAGATGGTATGGTACTCTAGGTGAAATTAGTACTGACCAGAAGCAGGTACTTACAAGTTCAATTGCAAATACCTTCACTGTTGCAGTTACTAGAGACAAAGAGTTGGTGACAACATGGTTACTTTTCCCTGGACACTCTGACAGAAAAATATCTAAGCAAATAAATGATAAGGAATGATGGACATAAAAATAGAAATATATACAACAGGCACAGATTATACAGAGGAAAAGACTACTGACTATAATCTGGAGATGACAGAAAAAGCGTGCATGGGTACTGAATTATAAGCTGCATCTTGCAGTATGAACAAAGGTTTGACAGGAAAAGAGCATTTCAAAGCAGGGAAGAACCTGTGCAGACAGGTGTGGTAGCTAGTCTCCAAAGATGGTTTCCAACATTTATACCCATTCTATATGCTTATATCTTCTCCCCTTGAATCTGGACTGGCTCTGCAATTGCTCTGACCAATAGAACGTGATGGAGGAGCTGTTTTGGGATTTCTGAGCCCAGCACTTAGGAGGACTAGCAGTTTCTACTTCCTTCCCCCGGGAATACTCTTGAGATGTTCATTCTTAGAATCCCACTAAGCTAAATAAAGCTCAAGCCACATGGAGGAGAATCAGGGTGCTGCAATTGACCACCCCAGCTGAGATCCCACCTGATAGTACCAGCTAATGGTCATACAAGTTAGCCATCTTGGACCTTTTAATTAATCCCTCAAATTAAATCATATATCACATGAAGAACTGCTCAGCTGAGCTCATTCAATTATCAGAATTGTAAGAGATAATGATTGTTGTTTTAAGCTGCTAAATTTTGAGGTTTTTTTTTTTTTTTTTTTTTTTTTTGAGACAGGGTCTTGCTCTGTCACCCAGGATGGAGTGCAGTGGCATGATCTCAGCTCACTGCAGCCTCAAACTCCTGGGCTCAAGCGATTCTCCCACCTCAGCCTCCCAAGTAGCTTGCACTACAGGCACATGCCACAATGCTGACTACTTTTTGTATTTTTTGTAGAGATGGGGTTTTGCCATGTTGCCCAGGCTGGTCTCAAACTCCTGGGCTCAAGCAATCCACCTGCCTTGGCCCTCCAAAGTGCTGAGATTATAGGTGTAAGCCACTATGCCTGGCCAAGGTGATTTCTTATGCAGTGAAAAGGCCCTATCTGGGTGCAGTGGGTCATGCCTATAATCCCAACAATTTGGGAGGCCAAGATGGGAGGATCGCTTGAGCCCAGGGGTTCGAGACCAGCCTGGGCAACATAGTGAGAGCCTATCTCTACTAAAAAAAATTAGCCGGGCATGGTGGCACACACCTGTAGTCCCAGCTACTGGGGAAGAAGAGTAAAGCCACTGAACTTCAGCCTAAGTAACAGAGAGAGACCCTGTCTCAAAAAAAAAAGGAAAAAAATAAGGCCCTGGCACGACTGAAATTTACAGATGATCAAAGGAGTTCTCACAGTTTCTCATATCTGGGCAATCGTGCCTGCCTTACCCTTTTTGCTCCTCCAGTTCTTCTTGTAATTTTATTACCTAATCCCTATATTTAATTACTTTTTGCTTGAAGTATCTTTTTTTTTTTTTTTTTTTTTGAGATGGAGTTTTGCTCTTGTTGCCCAAGCTGGAGTGCAATGGCATGATCTCGGCTAACTGCAACCTCCGTCTCCTGGGTTCAAGTGATTCTCTTGCCTCAGCCTCCTGAGTAGCTGGGATTACAGGCACCTGCCACCAAGCCCGGCCAATTTTTGTATTTTTAGTAGAAACGGGGTTTCACCATGTTAGCCAGGCTGGTCTCGAACTCCTGACCTCAGATGATCCGCCCACCTCAGCCTCCCAAAGTGCTGGGATTACAGGTGTGAGCCACTGCGCCTGGCCTGCTTGAAATATCTTAAGGTGCTTCTGTTTTGCTAGCTAACCATGTGGAAAACATTGTGTTATCTTGTATTTCTAGAACCAGAGAATGCTATGACAAAAAAATAAATTTCTTCTGCTAATTTCAACCTTTTCAATATTGAAATACTGTATTCCTGAGTTTTTCTTAAATGGTTTATTCATGCACCTTTCTTTTCTTTTTTTTAGAGACAGGGTCTCACTCTGTTGTCTAGGTTAGAGTGTGATACAATCATAGCTCACTGCAGCCTCAAACTCGTGGGCTCAAGTGATCCTCCTGCCTCAGCCTTCCAAAGCACTGGGATTACATATGTAAGCCACTATGCCTGGTCTAGACCTTTCTTCTTAAACACAGCCTATGAAATGCAATTTTTTCTTCTTTTCCATTATCACCATCAAATATTTACCAAGTTCCTATCATGTATTGTATAGTAGTTCTAAGAACAAATGGTATGGAATATCAGGTGAACTGAGGGGTAACCACAAGTAGATACTTGTAATTTCAAGTGCAAAAACCTTTACTCTGTCAGTTGCTAGGGTACTGAGAGGATAATTAAATGCTCCCTGTCCTCTAGAAGCTCCCACTATAATAGAAATGGATTTGTCAACAAATAAATTATAATATGCTAGGAAGAATTCAAAAATAGAAATATCTACCACACGTAAAGAAAGGGTGATTACACACAAAAGTATCAGAGAAAACTTCATATAGGAGCTAAAATTTAAGCTGGGTCTTGAGGTATGGTTTGAAGTTTGCCAGGTAAAGACGGGAAAAGGTTACTCCAGAGTTGGGAGGAAGCAGGCACAAAGGTAGTTAAAGTGATAGCATTATTTAGCCCAGATTTCATTACAATTAAGAGATTATAGAAAACAAAGTTGAGGTGTGCTGCGAAACATACTTTTTATGTAATACTTAAGAGTTTGGACTTTATACTATGATCACTAAGGAGCAGAGAAGCCTCATATTCGCTTTTGTATTTCAGAAAAATAACACTGGTGGCAATGTGAAGGATAGACCGGGACGAGGAAGGATTGGCAGGAAGGCAAGTTAGGAGGTTACTGCAAGCTTCAGAAGAGAATCAATAAAGCTACAAAGTGAGGAATTGTAGTTGCCTAACCTCCAAGGCAGCATGATTAGAATTCTGTGTAAAATAATTCCTAAAATAGTTCTTTCTCCAAGGGTTATCCTTATATATTGATAGCTGCTGACTCATCAGTACCAATGAGATCATGATCCTTAATTTCAAATTAAGAACATGATCCTCAATTTCATTTATAGTAGTTATGGCTCATTTAAATCCTAAATAATGAGCCATAGCTATTAATTTATTTATTTTGCCACGTCCATTGCTAAAGTAGCTACTAGATGTTGTTTCCTATTTGTAGAACAGTAAGTTTGTTACTGGGATATGGAAAACAGGGACCCTGCAATTTAAAAAACGCAATTTGGCCTTGTTTTTATTTTATTTTTACTCACCACTATACTAAAGCTGATGGGCTTGTTTTTAAGAGAAAGTGTACTCCAAAAGATTACAAAATTCTGCAACATTTGGATAAGGATGAAACTAAAAACCTGACACCAGGTCACTTTTTCTATAAGCTTTCTTTAGTATTTTGACCAAAAGAAAAGACATATATAAAGCCTACACCACAAATAAACTTTATAAAATAACTTCTCATATTCTGCATAACATTGAGTGAATCACTTAGACAACAGTGGGCAGAAAAAGGGAGCTGAAAATAGTACCAGACATTACCTCTGCTTCCTTAGAATGAGTTCTACAATTACCTTGCAAAAGCACACAATTTTGCTATCCTCAGGCAGGCTTATAATTTTTTTAAAAGATCTTCAAATAAAGGTCATTTATTTTAGTATTTGTTCCAGTATTTCCAGAGTATTTTTGGGGAAAAAAGTTCTAGTGGAAGAAAAGTAGTTTTCATTAATTACTTATATTGGGGTTCAAAGCCTTCACTTGTTAGATGTTATATTACAGTCATCCCTTGGTATCCACCAGGGATTGGTTCCAGGATACCCCAAGGATACCACAATCCAAAATCCAAGGATGCTAATCATCTCTAGATTATAATATCTAATATAATGTAAATGATATATAAATATTGTTATATTATTTTTAAAATTTATACTATTTCATTGTTGGGTTATTATTTTTTGTTTTTTCCCCAAATGTTTTCAATCTATCAGTCCATGGTTGGTCGAATCTATAGATGTGGAACCCCCAGACACAGAGAGCCAACTGTACTTAATTTCTTGGAATCTTAGTTTCCTCACTTATAACGTGTTTATAATAAAGACAGACCAAATTTTGTAAGGGTTACTAGTATATGTGTAACGCAACTGCACATGAAAAACTAACACTATTTGGCTTAGAAAACATACTCTATCCTATGTAATATACCAAATAAGTGTTTCGGAAATAAATACCATTGTTCTTCATAGCTTAACCACACTACTACACCCTACTACATGGATTCTAGAAGTTTATTAGTGACATAAATATGAAGTTAATGGCATCTTTTATAGGCACAACAAAAGAAACAAACGTATTAGAAGGTATTTGCATAATCAGACCATTTTGAGCCTGGTATGTTTTCCCCAGTAATTGGAGGATCCTTAGATGCCTTAAACAAGGACAGTTTCTCCATCCTTTGCTGCATACATACTTTCTAATACTATCTCTCTCCTTCCACTCCCAATTCCTAATAAAAATCTCTGATTCACACTAAAAACTTATTCTGGCAAGTATCCCTCTTCCACCTCTACTGCTTTCTATGTTAGTGACAAGTGCTATTCATATAAAATATACAAAGGCAAGAAACAAAAGGAAACAGTATGTACTATTCTTTATACTCAATACATATTTTATGTATGAGGTACATACATAAAATATGGAGTTTCATAAGTAAAATAAAATACTGCATACTATATGTCTATTACTTTTACTGGTGTGCCTGTGTTACCAGTCTATGACTGGACTATCAATACCCTCACAGAGGAAATAAACAAATGAAATAATATATGAAAAAAAACTATTACAAAAAGAGTTGATCCTCATTGTTCATAACACATACAGCAGGTCCTCAACTAATGTAATTTCTTTTTTTGTTTGTTTGTTTTTTTGAGATGAAGTCTTGCTCTGTTGTCAGGCTGGAGTGCAGTAGCACGATCTTGGCTCACTGCAACCTCCACCTTCCAGGTTCAAGCAAATCCCCTGCCTCGGCCTCCCAAGTAGCTGGGACTACAGGTGCACGCCACCAAGCCTGGCTAATTTTTTGTATTTTAGCATAGACGAGGTTTCACCATGTCGGCCAGGATGGTCTCGATCTCCTGACCTCGTGATCCGCCCGCTTCGGCCTCCCAAAGTGCTGGGATTACAGGCATAAGCCACCACACCCGGCCTGTAATTTCATTATAACATTGATGAAAAACAATTATTTACAACCAGGGCCACTGCCTGTGTGAATTTTGCATGTCCTCCACATATCTGCATGAGTTTTCTCTAGGTATCCTGGTTTCTTCTCAATTCCCAAACATGCACGTTAGGTGAACTGGTACAGCTAAATGGTCCCAGTATGTGCGTGTGTGTGCTGTGTGAGTGCACCCTGCGATGAAAAGGCATCCTGTCTAGGGTTGGCTCCCACTTTGCTCCCCAAGCTGCTGGGATAGGCTCCAGCTACCCAAGACACTGAACTGAAATAAGCAGGTTGAAAAACGAATGAATACAAATTACTGTAAAACAAAAATTTGTGAAGTATATGATAATCATACAAATGCACAATAAATGATGCAGTATGAAAGCACTCAGAAGCCCACTTTTTTTCTTACTTTTTGTTTTTGAACTGCATGGTGGTAGGAGATGCTCCTTACAATTTTCACTTCCCAACAGTTATTCCTTGATTTAACCCCCTACCACTACAACTGCTGTCACTCACCGATTCGCCAAATATTGGGTAAATAATTTTTACTTTTTTTTTTTTTGAGACAGGGTCTCATTCTGTCACCCAGGCTGGAATGCAGTGGTACCATCACAGCTCACCGCAGCACCGACTGTGGGACTGTTTAATGCAGGGTCTATCAATAACAACCCCATAAACATTTGGGGCTGGATAATATATATATATATTTTTTGAGATAGGATTTTGCTCTGTTGCCCAGACTGGAGTGAAGTAGCATGATCATGGCTCACTGCAGCCTCGACCTCCCAGGCTCAAGGGATCTTCCCACATCAGGCTCCCGAGTAGCTGGGACTACAGGCGCAAGCCACCACCTCTGGCTAATTTTTGTATTTTTTTGTAGAGACGGGTTTCACCATATTACCCAGGCTGGTTCCAAACTCCTGAGGTCAAGCCATCTGCCACCTCGACCTCCCAGTGTTGAGATTACAGGCATAAGCCACCATGTCCAGCCAATTCTTACTTGTTTTTATCCTTTCTAAATGTATATAAGGCTCACATTAATCTCAATGTTTAATTTTAGAAGTGTTTTGGGTCTTTATTAGAAATTTGGTAGTGTTTTTGTGACCAGAAATGTATGCCATAGGGACTTAACTCTTATTTATATCAATTCACCTATGGTAAAATTATTTCATTATATGTTGTTTTTCTTAAACTCGCAGTTTCCCAGAAACTATCAACAACATTGAGGACTTATTGTATTACAAATTATGTTTATATGTATATAAAGACTTTCCCTATTTCAATTGCGAATATACAGATCTGTGCACTCAAAAATAACAAGCCTATTAGGACTCAAACAGCTATTTGTATACCCACGTTCACAGAAGCATTATTCACAATAGCCAAAAAGCAGAAGCAACCCAGTGCCCATCAGTGGATGAATGGATAAACAAAATACGATATTTACAAACTATGGCACATTCAGCCTTTAAAAGAAATTCTAATACATGCTACGACATGAATGAACTTTGAAGACATTATGGTAAATGAAATAAGAATGAATCCATTTAGATATCTAGAGTAGTCAATTCATAGAGACTGAATGCTGGTTACCAGAGGCTGAGGAGAGGAGGTAATGGGGGGGTTATCGTTTAATGAATACACAATTTCAGTTTGGGAAGACGAAGAGTTCTGTAGATGGATGGTGGTGGTGGTTGCACAATAGTATGAATATACTGAATGCCACAGAATTGAACACTTAAAACTGGCTAAAGTGGTGAATTTTATGATATGCATATTTAATCACAATAAAAAATGCTTATTAAAAGATGTACTAGTTATGAAATAGCATACCTCATCTGTTTCAAACTGGGTGTGGCTAACAATGAGGTAGAAAAGCAGCAAGCAGGTACAGAGATTTATAATAGCTGCTCTAGGTCCTATCAGGTAAAGGGATCAGCAGATGTGAAGTCAAGAGTCTCCTATAAGATTTTACTTTCTTGGAAACATATTTTAATCCTGGGCCTCTTCTTTCCAAATCACCTATTTCTTTTAGTCTTTTTGCAGTGATACTGTGTGTTGCTTCTAACAGAGGTTCAGTTTCACAGCCTTTCCCTCAAGTGTCTTATCCTAAAAGTAAAATGTAGATGATCTAAGGTGGTGGTTTTCAACAGGAGGCAATTTTGCCTCCTATACTCGAAACACCCAGGGACATTTGGCAATGTCTGGAGACATTTTTGGGTTGTCATAACTGGAAGTAGGGTGGGGAGTAGTGCTAATGACATCAAGTGGGTATAAGCCAATTATGCTTCTAGAAATCCTACAATGCACAGGATAGTCTCCCACAAACAAAGACTTAACCAACCCCAAATACTAACAATGCTTGGTTTGAGAAACCATGTTCTAAGGTTTTTCTAAGTTGCTTGATTTATGGTAGAAACTGATCGTAAGTTAAAAGTTTCCTCCCTTGAGCCCAGGACTTGGAGGCTATGGTGCATTATGATTATGCCTGTGAATAGTCACTGTAATCTAGCCACTGCAATCTATATTAAGAAACATAGGCCAGGTGCAGTGGCTCACGCCTATAATCCCAGCACTTTGGGAGGCCAAGGTGGGCGGATCACAAGGTCAGGAGATCAAGACCATCCTAGCTAACATGGTGAAACCCTGTCTCTACTAAAAAAATACAAAAAAATTAGCCGGGCGTGCTAGCGGGCACCTGCAGTCCCTGCTACTCGGGAGGCTGAGACAGGAGAATGGCGTGAACCCGGGAGGCGGAGCTTGCAGTGAGCCAAGATCGCGCCACTGCACTCCAGCCTGGGCGACAGAGCGAGACTCTGTCTCAAAAAAAAAAAGAAAAGAAAAAAAAAACATGGTGAGACCCTGTTTCTTTAAAAAAAAAAAAAATTCCTTCCTCTTATTCCTTACTTTCTCTTCTCATTTCTTTTGAGGAAATAGGATAAGAACCAGTGGTAATAATTTAGGTGAAAGGAGGCTATTTATGTTATTCTCTTCACCCTGGCCGATCCTAACCATGACACTTTATATCCTGGGGGATGGTGAAAAACAGAGGAGCTGGGGTAGGACTTGTGGTCAAATTGTTGGGGACAGAGGAAAAAAACAAAACAGCAACAAAAAAATACAAGTGAAGAAAGTGGAAGGCAGTGCCTATGCAATCTGAATTGGATAATTCTTCCTGATGGCCATTTGGATATAGATGAGTTGGACAGACATAATTTAGAAACCTATATAAGGAAATATCATGCATTTTAATGAGGTTATAACCCAAAATTTAAAATTCAATTAAAAAATTAAATCACAGATTTTCCCACAACATACTAATTCAACATACTACTTACGATTACTTAAAATTCACATTTTTTCTAAGGAGCAATAACCTAATGAGTATGTAACACTAATGTGTCAGTTAATAAGGGCAATTACTTTTGCTCTTATTTTCCTCTTATACGAAATTAAATAACAACATACCTGCTGCAATATAACTCATTTGGTACAATTTAGGTGTTTTGAGAAATTCAACCCACTAAGATCATTAGGGTAATTAAGGGTACACATTAAAATGGTGCCTTACAGTTATTTTGGAAAACTGTTTGACAGTAAATACTAAAAATGAAAATACACACACCCTACAATCTAGCAATTCCATTCTTAGGTTTATACTCAATGGAAATGTATACACTCACCAAAAGACATGTATAAGAATGTTCTCCACAGTACTATTCATAATAGCTCAGGACTGAAAAATTCTCAAATGACTATCAATGGGAGAATGAATAACTTTTGGATGTAATGAAAAATGGATAAACAAATGGAAGACTACACAGTAATGAGAATGAATGAACTACAAATACATGCAACAATAAGAATGGATCTCACTTTGGCAGGTTGAATAATGGCCTCCAAAGATAGCCAGCATACAAATCCCTGGAACCTGTGAATGTCACTTACATGACAAAAGAGATTTTGCAGATGTGATTAAATTAAGTATTTTGAGATAGGGAGAATATCCCTGCTTTATGCATGTGAGCCCTAAACGTAGAGGCAGGGAAAGATCTGACTATAGAAGAGAAGATGATATAATGACAAAAGCAAGCTTTGATCATAGAGAGGAAGGGGTCACAAGCCCATAAATACAGGCCGTCACTGGAAGCCAAAAAAGGGAAGAAAACATTCTCCTTCACAACCTCAAGAAAGAGCCAACCCTGCTGATACTTTGATTTAGGCCTAATGAAACTGATTTTTGGACTTCTGATCTCCAGGACTATAAAAGAATAAATCTGTGTTGTTTTAAGTCACTACGTTTGTGGTAATTTGTTACAGTGGCAACAAGAAACTAAAATATTCACAAAAATGATGAATGAAAAAAAGTGTATTATGTATGATTACATTTACATAAAATAAACAGGCAAAACTAATCTATGATTTTAAAAGTCAGCATAGTTAACTTTCAGCAAGAAAGAAGATAATGTTAAGACAGGGGCAAGAGGAGGGCTTCTGGGGTACACATAATGCTGTGTTTTGATCTGAAGACTGGTATGTGAGTTTGCTTAATTTGTGAAAACCTTTATTTGTGTACTGTTTTGTGTGTGTGTGGTATATGCAGTTTTAAAAACTGATGCCTTTTAAACACTTATTAATCTGATAATCTGCCGAAAAATATATATAACATATATTCAAGGGGATGGAAAAATACTTACTGAACAATAACTTTATTTCTCAAGAACGCTAAAGATTTTGTTTTTCTCTTTAAAAGATTTAAAAAATTTTAACTGGCAAAACATAATAGTGACTCTTAAATGCTAAAAAAAAAAAAAAAAAAAAAAAAAAAACCTAAAAATAAAATATTGCATAAGTAGCTTTGTTATGCCTTGATCTTAGGACTGTAAATTACAAAAACACAAGTAAAACCACATTTTTTGAAATAACCGTAAACAAAAACAAAAGGCAGGTACTACATACTAAACGACCAAAATGTCTTTTGGGCCTAAGATTCTTGAAACTAGTAAAAATGGTAATAATAGAAATCTCTCTGTAGATCATTAAATATTAAAAACCATTTATAAAACACATCACAATTTTATTGCTTGAAGAATACAGCATATGAAATCACAAGAATGTCAAAATGAAAAGTCACTAGGCTTCAAACTTATAATACATTATCAGATGCAGTAAAAAATTAACCTGAACTCTGCATCAGAAAAAAAAAAAAAGGCGTGGAAAATATCTAAGCTGTTTACTTAAGAAACGGATATACTTAAAATAGAAAGTATAAGGATGTTACAGTACAAATTAGAAAAGCCAACACGTATTAACTTATTGTTCTAGACTAGACTACCTTTGGTACTTAAACTTTTTAAAAAACAATTTCTTCTATCTCATCCAAATGCACTTCATGGGTATGACATCCATGAAGTAACTTCAACTTAAAACATTCAGCAAAATTAACCTTTTCAATTCATGGGGGAAGTATATTTAATAAATGTATAACAATATTTCCCTTTTACTAAAACTGCAAAATATGATCATTAAGAAACCTAATAGTTATAAAACTTTACTTACTTAGCTCTCCAATTAAAATTGGAATCCTGGAAGCCACAATCTATTTTTGGGCTTGGTGAATACATACGTTTAAAAGATTTGGCAGCTGACATAGGAATTTAATTACTTAATACTATCTTAAGTGACTTTTCCTTTCTGTTTCCAAAATATAGACACTATGCCATTTCTTCAACATCCTGGATTCCTATAATCACTACCATACTTTATTTATTAGAACCAAATTAAAGCTTCTCTAACAAGCAGGTAGAAACTATTTACGTTCCATATATGGCTGATCAGTTATAACACAACTTATGTTTCATATAGGGCTGATCAGTTAATTCATATAGGGCTGATCAGTTGTAACATAACTTCTTAAGCAAAACTAATCTTTTTTTTAAAGCTATCACTTAATTATGATGGAGACAATAATGTCATCTCAAAAGGTAATGTTGGACTCTAGGCCATCTAGTCGGGAAAATGCAAAAGTAATTCTAAAAACAGTAAGTAAACTATAACTACAAGTTAAATTAAAAATCCCTTTCTCATAGCAAGCATACTCATTAACTTTCATTTCTTTCCCCCAGCAAAGGTTTGAATATTCATAAACCTCAGTTAAACCAAGGGAACCAATGCAATTGTTTCAAAAGTCCCACCTATATATTTGAATAATATGAGTATGGATGGACTAGGTAAGTAATACTATCAACAATTACTGAATTGGAGTGAAAGAGTAAAAATCATGACAGACTTCCAAACTGGGCAGTCTTTGAAATGTCATAGTGGAGCTCAAAATGAATTATGCTATAATAAAACTACAGTTTTTACGTCTACAAAAAACAGAAACAAAATAAAAAAACATAACCACCAAATTTATACAACTACTATTAAACATACTCCTTCCTAGTTTTTGAATGTCTTGAAGTTTCTCTAAACAAGTATATTGATCTGAGCATATATATTTATTGCCTATATATGTACTCATTTTAAAAGACAAATTCAGATACTTACAGAACTGAACTCTTTCACCAACCCAGTCCAATGTCTACTGATTCACACAGCACCC
Source organism: Nomascus leucogenys (assembly GCF_006542625.1). Lineage (NCBI taxonomy): Eukaryota > Metazoa > Chordata > Mammalia > Primates > Hylobatidae > Nomascus > Nomascus leucogenys. Next base: position 81,313,933 of record NC_044392.1, read on the forward strand.
CCCCTTAATAATTTAAAATTCACAAGTTTTAGTTTAGTTAAAAGGGCAGAGGAAATGCAAATGCAGATTTAGAGCTTTGTAGAAATTTCACTGTATTTTTATAAACTTGAAGTTTTCTGTAACACTGTTTATTGATCAAATGAAGGACTCGCTGCTATCTAAAATTTCATAAACACCATTAAAAATTCAAAATTGATATACTGAACCTTAAATTTTCAATAGTTCAAAGAGACAGTTTTTACATGTATAGCACACAATAGATGAAACTTAATAGCAGACATCCCTAGAATACCAATGACAAGTCCACCAAGATGCATACAAAATTACAGATAAGCATTTCTTTCACTGTTTTTGTTGTGCAGGGAAAAACATGTATAGAAGAAATAGAAACTCAGCTGGTGAATTTCAGATATCATCATCATCTTCTTCATCCTGAGAAGATCCCGCCTGATTAGATGCACTGGCTGAGGCAGCAGCAAGCTGGGCTTGTTGGGCAGCTTGCTGCATTTGAAGCCATTCCTGTTGGGCCAATTCTGCTTGTTGCTGTCTAGCCTAAACACCCAAAACATAAAAAAAGATAACAATTTTTTATAAACCCACAATATATACACTTTGGTTAAATGTAGATTAGGCCAATTTCAGACAGTTTATTACCATACTTGAATATTGTCCAACTACTATGTAATTGTCACACATTTGGAGAACATAAACTCTACAGGTAAATATAACTAGAGATTGCTTTTTTCTAACCACACAGGTCTAAGAAATTTCTCAAACTTGGATCTCTTATAAATGGCCCTGTTTTATTTCATGTAATTTATGACCTTCGGTTCAACTGAAGAAGTTGAAAAAGTTGACAAAAACCCACAATATTCCCTGGCTCTTTCCCTCTACTTTTCTCTTCCTTTCATTTCACTTGACTCTTCTGTACCCTCACATTACAACTTTGATATAAACATTTTTCAATCTAAAATTTATTTATATGGTTTAAAAGTTATCTAGTATAGTACCTCTACCTCATAGGAAAGAAGTACTGTACACGTATGCAGTAGCTACCCCGTTATTTCTTTCTGAGTTTCTATTACAATTCCCTAACCTACTATATGCCTATCTCTCTGTGTCCCTCATTCCCTCTCTGGTACACACATTTGCATATACACACATACAAATATACATATCCTTCCCGTATACACACTAGTAAAAAGATACTACTTAAAATCCATTCATCTGATATATCCTCTATTAAAAACAACCACAGGATTTTAGAAACCAGGATGCATACATATTAATTGCCTATGAAACAGCCAAGGCTCCTTCACAATTTAATTTCATCTGTTTGCAGAAAAACCACACCAAAAGGGAAAAAACGAACCCGTTCTTAAAAAGGTCTTACAATTTCCCATTAGACTCTGCCAAAACAATCTTTTTCTCCTTCTCTGTCTTTTCTTGGAATTGTTCTTTAAGTCCAACTCATACCCTCCCCTTTATGCATAGCTAATTCCTAGTCATCATTTGAAATGCAAATCAGTTAGTCTTTCTTGACCTTTCCAGGCTGTATTTTATGCTCTATTTCATATACCATAATTCCCTATGCATTCCCATATCCAACCACTTTGTTCTAGAATTATCTAAGTTTATATCCTTTTTTTCCACCACACTTGAGAATACAGATTGTTTCCATATTCTTTGTTGCATTCCTAACACAAAGGCCCTCAGTATTTTCTGAATGAACATGCTACAGGAAAACACTGATGCCCAGCATAACCAGTAACATTTAAGATTTTACCATGTACAATCCTCACTCTTCTGAATAATGTCATGACTTTATTATCCAAACATTTCTAGATGTAAATTCTAATCAGGTCATTATTTCATATTTTAAAAAAAATCATTTGTTATCAATCAAATCCAAATTTCCTAGCCTAGAGTTCAAGATCTTCCAAATTAGTGTCTACCCCAACCTCTCTACAGTCTTTTTTTGTAACATGTACTTTGTGCTTCAAAAAAGCCTAGAATACAAAATGTTTCCCAAATGTACACCATACTTCCTCATCTTTGCTACCTTTACTCATGCTGACATTCATCCTACGTGAAATTTCCTGCCACTTACTGAAATTCTACCCTTCCTTCAAGTCAAACTGAAATACTATTTTCTCCTCCTGGTATCAGTCAGTGTATAATCAAGAGATAGAAGTCACATGAGTTACTGGAATGGAAAAAATTTAATATAAAGAACTGTTAAACAAGTATAAAGTTGTTATTAGGGAGCTGAAAAGACAGGAAGAGAACATGAAGATGTCATTAAAGTAGCAGCTACAGGAAGCAGCCACCAACCCTAAAACTGAGGGAATAAAGGAAAATGCTGGAATTTTTAAAATTTAGAAGCTTAAGAAACCACTTCATGGAACTGAAACTCAGACCTCGGAAGAATGGGCATAGATAAGCTAGTACTAATATATCTGCGCTTGGAGGAGGGCCCCAAGGGTTGGGATCCATACTGCCAGAGTGGGGGGATGGGGTGTGGGTTCAGGCTGGTCGTGTATTAGAGAAAATGCAAACTGTGTTCAGTTTCTGCTACAGGAAAACTGATGCAGGATGAAGAAGTGTTGCTGGGTTGTTCAAAGGAACTGAAAGACAAGAGAAAGTAAGAGAAAGCCCTTTTTCTTCCTCCATCCATGCAATCTCCCACGAGAGCCCCATACTGGCAAGAGTCTAATGGAGAGTCAGCTAGCAAAGAAACATGTGGCTTGCAGAGTACTAGGTCCAGTCACAAAGCAGAGCATAGAAAGGTGGGTCTGGAGCTAAGATAATTGCTTACTAGTTGGCATACTCCTGTACTCCCAAAATTTGATGTAATGTTTCCATACTTGGGATTTCTTTTTCCTCCTTCTCTCTTTCTTTCTATTTTTGTAGAGATAGGGTCTCACTATATTGCCCAGGTTGGTCTCAAACTCCTGGGCTCAAGTGATTCTCCCACCTGGGCCTCCTAAAGTGCTAGGATTACAGGTGTGAGCCACTATGCCCAGCCAGAATCTCTTTCTCATAAGTGGTCAGCCTTATATTATAGTTATCTTCCTCATCCAAGTAGTCAGTCTCATAATGATATATTCTTCATTTTTTTTATATCTACAGGACCACATATGTCTTGCATACAATAGGGACATGTTAACTGAATTCTGACATGTTAACTGAATTCTGAATTCTGACATGTTAACTGAATTCTGGTGCTGGTGTAGGTGGCAGTAGTGAAGTGGAAGAAGAAAAGCTATTACCTTGGGGGAAAGCTATCCAAGTAGCCATAGTATCAGAGACAAAGGAAGAGGTCTACATTAAATGTTATTTTTAAAAAACCAGATGAGTAAGAATTGAAAGGAAAAAAAATTACTGAATTTGGTGATTAAATATCTCTGTGGTAGGACAGAGGTTAAATTTGAGGAATAAGTGATTGTACATTTTCAAAAAATGGTAGCACTGATCATTATTTATTTATTTATTTATTTTAGAGATGGGGTCTTGCTATGTTGTCCAGACTAAAGTGCAGTGGCTATTTACAGGCATAGTTGTTATGCACTGCAACCTTGAACTCCTAGCCTCAAGGGATTGTCCTGCCTCCATCTTCTGAGTAACTGGGACTACAGGAAGGTGCTACCTTTCTTGGTGGGTAACACAGATCATTACAGCAAAAGATGAAAGGGTTTGGGGGATACAAGGAGATGCAGAAGACCCATATATGGTTAAAGGCAAAGAGGAAGAAATAAGTAAGGAAAAGACTATAGATATTAGAAAAAACAAGGATAAGACAACTTTTACAGTAAACAAAAACTTTATTTTGCTTAGGAAAGTAGAAACCAGCCATTCTCCCTAATAATGACTGTCATCCATTTTTGTAAAGAAATAGGAAAAATAGTTGAGTCTAACACACTAGCATATTTACTTTTGTGGCAGGAATACACAGAGTTCAAAACCAACTAACAGAGCTTCGCTAAAAACATTTTAAGGCCGGGCACGGTGGCTCATGCCTGTAATCCCAGCACTGTGGGAGGCCAAGGTGGCGGATCACCTGAGGTTGGGAGTTTGAGACTAGCCTGGCCAGCAGGATGCAACCCTGTTTCTACTAAAAATACAAAAATTAGCCGGGCGTGGTGGTGCATGCCTGTAATCCCAGCTACTTGGGAAGCTGAGGCAGGAGAATCGCTTGAACCCAGGAGGCGGAGGTTGCAATGAGCTGAGATAGCACCATTGCACTCCAGCCTGGGCAACAAAGCAAGACTCCATCTCAAAAAAAAAAAAAAAAAAAAAAAAAAAAATTGTACGAGTTCATAAGAAAATTGCAGGGCAAATCAAATATGTAAATTCACCCAACTTAGGCATACCTATATTTTGTGGTCTAATCAACTACAAATTGGTATAATTTTGTGACATGGAAAAAATTCAAATAATTTCAAGTCTCTACAAAAGTTTTATTGCAAAGGTGCTTGATTTGGTAGTTCATTCAATGGTCTGCAAAGTTGTGTACTAGTTACATTTCCAATTTAATTGACTTTTAGGTGCCATGGCCCTGTATCAGCTCTGATACTTTTCTCTGAACATAAAAGCATTTCTATGCCTTTAAAACTAACTGTTGAGCTGGGCTCGCTAGTGCACATCTATAGTCCCAGCTACTTGTGAGGCTGCAGGAGTTCTAGGCTGAAGTGTGCCTGATCAAGCCTGTCAATAGCCACTGTACTCCAGCCTGGGCAACAGGGTGAGATCCTGTCTCTTAAAAAAAAAAAAAAAAAAAAAAAAAGTTGATTGATAAAATTTGATTTGTATTCATTTCCACAAATTGAACATTTTTCAGTGATACTTACTCTAATATATTTTTTTCTCTCTTGCCCCCTACTCAATCCATCCCAAGTATTTTTCTTCTAAAATTGGCATGTGAAAGACAGGTAAGCAGGCATATATTTCCTAATTCATTTTTCTTTAGGAGGTTTTCATTATGTTTTAAGACTCTCACTCCCATATATTAAAATGACTCATTTATAATTTAAAGTTAACTTTAATCTTGATGTATGAAAGGTTCCTCCTTCCAAATATTTGCTGCTAGCTTCAAATGAGACTGTCGTGTTAATATTTAAAGTCTAAAAAATGAAGTGATAAAAAAGGTGTATTTACTTATCATTCTTTCATATTTAGAACTTCAGTGCTCTAGGGAAGAAGTACTAGGCAACTGCTATAATTTTACTTCTCCGCTGGTCATCCTCACAATAGTAAAGAAATACTAGATCTTCATACATAAGCCAGGGTAAGAAACAAGGGAGATAAAAAAGAGGAATAAAAAACAGATAATAGGGATAGAGAGGTGAAGACAGATACAACAGGCAGTCAATTATTTCTTTATATTTTGCCCTGGCAAGGATAACACATATTCTATTTAAAAGCCCCATAATAAGTTTAAGCAGATAAAATGGAGGCTAGAGCATCAGCATGGTATTGTAGAAACAGTACAGGCTTTTGGGCCAAAATACCTAAGTTTAAATATAGACTCCAACACTTCCTAACTTTCTGAACTTACTGTTTTATTTAAGTCAATCTTTCCCACTCAATCCTCCCCAGTAGACTAAGCTCTACAATGACAGGAACCCTGTCTCCTTATTCACTCTTGTAAGCCTAGCACCTAGCACGACGCTTGGTAAATAGTAATGACTTCAGTAAGTAACTGTAGAACAAATGACAAATAATTTCAAGCAAGTTTTTCCACCTGAGTCTATTTCTTAATATGTAAATGAATACAATAAAATTTGTATTTCATAAAAACTCTGCCAAGTTTTTATGTATTTAAAGTATCCAGGAGAAAATCTTCTGTCACTAAATGTTTAATTTAGCATTCTCTAGATGGTCTGCAATAGCATAAATCAATAAATAGCCATCAATGTTTTTAAAACATCAACACCTCTTCTTTCATACCTCATATTCATATGGATTATAACATTGCATGTACTCATGCCTGCTTCAAAGGCTTTTCCTCTTTAGTGCCTATGATAGGTTGTTGTGAGGATTAAATGAGATAATGCAGGAAAATTACTTGGCAATGTGATTAACACGTGGTTAGAACTCAATAAATGTAAGGTTTTCTTTTTATCTTAAGTTTAAATGGTACTTGGTGTCTAGTGACTAACAATACTTAAAACTAAAATGCAGTTTGATGTAAACCAAACTGATTGTTATGGCTGCAGAGAGATCTGCTACAGGACTAACCTGGAAGAGTTTACCTAAAATGATACTTCGCAGTTCTAATGGTTACTACAGCTTCTCTTCTATTCAATCCAAAGCTGCCTTACAATTTCAAATGAGAGGCCAGAACTTAGAAGGGAAAAAATAGCCTTGCCACCAATTCCCCTCCCTTTTCTTTTTGAAACAGAGAATATTAGTATTTGGTTCTAATCCTTCAGAGTCTAGATATTAGAATTATTACAAGCAAGGAAGAAGAAATTTTCTCCCTTTGCTCTACTAGCTTTAAAATATTTTTTAAGATTAAAATGCTTCAAACGTGTATATTAAAGACCGAATTTAACTACACAGTTGATATTAATCAATTTTGCTTGTATGTCACGCATCATAAAATTTGATATAGTATTTTCTCATCAGCTCATCATTCTAAATCTTAAGAATATTTAGGTATACTTTTCATGCCTTAAAATGGTCATTCTGTCTGAAAAAATATCAAAGTGAAACTTCAATAGGTATTTGGAGTTGTTCTCTTTAGAAAACAGACTGCTGCAAATATTTACTTTCACATAAACCAGAGTCAAATTGGTCAGCTCTGAACACCAGATTCTATAATCAACTACCTAGAAAAAGGGAATCCTCTGGGTATGTCTGTCAATTTAGGAAACAATTTCAGTTAGCAAACAGGGTAAGATGCAGAGGAAAATAATTTAAATAAATTACTTACTTTTGCAAATAATTCTTGTTGCTGTCTCAATAACTCTTCTTCAGGAATGCCAAGGTTTTCCAAACGAGAACTGGCCTTTCTTCTTTTTAATGCTACTGTTTTACACTCTTGCAAGACTTCTTTTACTTCACTGATGTAAGAGCCAAATCCCAAACTTTCTAGTGCTAGAGAAATGAACATATTAAAATAGGAAAGGGTGATAAAACAGCTTTCCCCCAACCTGTGGACCATGAAGTTTTTGTGGGCTTTTCTTTGGGGGAGGGGAATGTTTTGCTGTTTTCGAATAATTTTACCTATTTTATAGTTGTACAACAATTGTCTGGGCAGCCAAGACAAATATTTTATCAGATTTATCAATCTGCTAAATATTAGGTGGCAAATCAGTTAAAACTTGAAGAACCAAGGCACATGCCTTCACTTTTCATTCTGACTAATTTTTAAAAGACCAAAGCATTTCCTGTAAGCAGGAAGGAAAAAAAAGCCCATTATAAGAACATATGGTTTTAGTAAGAAAAAACATTTTGTGTCATTTGACTTAGAAAAAGTAGGCTGGTAACACATTCTCTACTAAGTTCCGGTAGGACAGAATAAAAGAACAGAAGTTTTTCTTTTGTCCAATATACCAACAGGAAGCTATTTTTAGCAGATACTCAAACTGCCAAGTTTAAAAAATACTGGTGGAAATAAAAGTCATGAAATTCAGCACTTATAGTCAGCCAACAGGTTTCTCCTGAAAATAAAACTTAACAGGAAAAATAAAAACATATTTAAATGATGTGGCAAAAAAAACTGAGCTGAAAGAAGACTATAACGATATAAGAAGCACTAATAAAGATTTTTCTCCTCTTTTCATATTTAGAAAGGAAATTTTATAAGGAAAAAAAAATGGGCTAGGCATGGTAGCTCATGCCTGTAATTCCAGTACTTTGGGAGGCCAAGGTGGGGGGATCCCTTTAGTCCACGAGTTCAAGACTACCCTGGGCAACATGGCAAGACCTCGTCTCTACAAAAAGTAAAAAAATTAGTCGAGTGTGGTGGCTTGTGCCTATGGTTCCAGCTACTCAGGAAGCTGAGGTGAAAGGATTGCTTGAGTCCAGGAGATTGAGGATGTCATGAGCCATGACTGCGCGTTACTGTACTCCAGCCTGGATGAGAGAGCAAGACCCTGTCTCAAAAAACAACAAAAAAATCACACACCCTAAATACCTTCTATAATCCAGAAAAGACAAGGCATAAAATTTCCTTTTGGCTCATGGTATTTAAAATTATATTTTATAGTTTTGGTATATTGACTAATGCCCCAAAGGCATATTTTATATTGTGAACCATTGATGAAATATAGGTGGTGAAAAACACAGTAAATCAATTTAAGTCATCAGTTCTTGAAGTCTTTCAATCATTATGTTGAACTAGACTCCTTTTAGTATATATGTTCTCACTTCTAACTTCAGGGATTTGCTCTTCTGGGATAATGCCAAAAACACCTTTACAAATCTACATGCCCATGCAAACTGTGGTTTTTAAGACATTTTGAATGATTTACAATTTTAATTACTTCAAATGTTAAACTGTTTTCATCAACCTTCTTTAGAAATAATCTGATGCCAAAAAGCATAGTACTGTCCTATTATTAAGTTAACTCACCTCCCCTGACCTTCCTAAAAACTTCAGAAAGGCATTATTCTAAGTTCTGTATATCAAATTCACCAACATGGCTGGGCATGGTGGCTCACGCCTATAATCCCAGCACTTTGGAAGGCCAAGGTGGGCAGATCATGAGGTCAGGAAATCGAGACCATCCTGGCTAACAGGGTGAAACCCCATCTCTACTAAAAATACAAAAAAATTAGCCAGCGTGGTGGCAGGCGCCTGTAGTCCCAGCTACTCGGGAGGCTGAGGCAGGAAGATCGCTTGTGCCCAGGAGTTTGAGGCCACAGTGAACTATGACTGTGGCACTGCACTCCAACCTGGGTGAGAGAGCAAGACCTTGCCTCTTAAAAATTAAAAAAAAAGCAATAAATATCATATTGTTATTAGTTTTAGGGTTGTAGGAATCAACAGGTAATTAATATAAGGCATTTAACAGTGTCTAGCACATAAGAATCGCTTAAGCAACTCAGACTGTGTATTTCTCATCTTTATTTTTTATTTTAAATTTAAAAGAGTACCCTCATAAGTGTACAGGACCTAAATGAACGTATAGCTATACAATATCATATTTAAATTCAAGCTGGACGAGCATATTTATAAAATATTAAATTTATAAAATTAACAAATCAACACAATGGAGAGACAACCCTTCAAAATACCATAAATTACTATACTATACATTAAGGAAATCCAAGCCAGCCGGCCATGGTGGCTCATGCCTGTAATCCCAGCACTTTCGGAGGCCAAGGCGCGGGGATTACTTGAAGTCAGGAGTTAGAGACAAGCCTGGCCCACGTGGCAACACACTGTCTCTACAAAAAATACAAAAATTAGCCAGGCATGGTGGCACATGCCTGTAATCCCAGCTACTCAGGAGGCTAAGGCATGAGAATTGCTTGAACCTGGGAGGCAGAGCTTGTAGTGAGCCGAGATCACACCACTGTACTCCAGCCTGATAGCATGACTCTGTCTCAAAAAAAAAAAAAAGAAAATCCAATCCAAGGTATTTTTAACCATGGAAGGCTTGGATTAAAAAAAATTTTTAATATATAACTACCTTTAAAAACATTCAAGGCTGTGAATGAGAACACTGCTTTCAAGAAACTGGCAAGTAGGTCCGAGGTTAATATTTAATATTATTCAAAGAGTTGCCATATGTAAAAACTATACTCTCAATAAAATGGTTGAAAAGGAGCAGCCATAAATTTAATTTCAAAAATTTCATTGACTTTAATTTTAAACACATTTGGCTAACAGATATCAATAACTGGACATAATACCTTCTAAATAGATATTTTACATCATTTGCTATCATGTATTAGTTATCATTCCCATTTTACACAAAGAGAATATTAAAGGATAAAGGAAATGGCTCCCAAGCAGGGCCACCATTTACATACAGTTAGGTAGGTTGTTCAGTACACAACATACTAGAGGGCCATTCTTATTGTAAATACCATAAATTCGTATGTTTACTGTGATACTTTTTCTGGCAGACAGTAGTAACACTTTTTAAGGAAGGAGTGCCTTTTTCTAATTTGTACAAAGAGACCTTATGCACTATTGATGGCCCTATTTCTAAGGATCTCATCTTTCTAAAACAGAAAATATTTTTTTAAACATTTGTGAGTAAAACTAACACACATCACTATCTGTCACCCTATGCCGTGTGTCTCAAAACTACAACCAGAAAAGTCCATGGTGTACATTAGGAGAAAAAATACTTAGCATATTTTTCAGCTTAAAAGACAGATGCTAACAAGACAGCTATTCAAAAAACAAAAAAAAAAGTAAAAATTTCTTCCAAGCAACAATAATCTTCATATAGGCTTATCTTATTTTACAAAGTGATGTATTCCTGAAAGGTTCTGTCATAACATGAATTTATGTGAATCACTTTATACTTCATATGCATAAAACATGTTTTTCATTTTTAAAATTATGTGATATACAGTACCTTTTAAATATATAAATCAGCATTCTCTAATTTCTCCATTTTCTTTTGTTTGTGGGAAGGAAGCAACTAATGTATTTCACATAAAATACATTAAGAGGATGTAGGCCAAAGTGATTTCTTTGGCTCATTAGCCTGGCAAAGGTTTCTGAAGACCCTTAAGAACCATGTCCTCCATGGTGTCACTACTGGAAATCTTGGACAACAATGAGAGACTAATGGCAGAGAAGGAATTGAGTATCATTTACCTTAATATCCTTAGTAGTATCTAGCACGATGCCAAATACTTGGTAGTATTCAATAAGTAATTGTGGGGTAGCAGAAGGAAAACGGAAACAAAAGATATATTAATTTTAAGAAAAGTATTAATAAAATCCTAACTTGAAAAGCATTTGATTATGTGATAAATTTTGCAGTGCAAATTAGATGTGTCCCTTCGGAAAAAATATCTGTATAAACGATTATTTACTACTTACGTCCACTTTCCAACAGAGACTGTGGTTTAGACTTTAGAGCAAAGGTTCTCAAACTGTGGTCCATGGACTTATGCCAGAACTGCTCCTAATGGTTAACATTAGTTAAGTATGGAAATTCAAAGCATTTTAGTACCTTCATTGCAATTTAACAAAATAATTTTATGTCTATTGAATCGAATAGTAAAAAATTGAGTGTTGGTCTTTTCCTCATCTTTTCCAGTGATCTATTTTCGTGTTATCTTACAAAGGTACCAGTGTGAGAAGGACAGGAATTTTTTAAAAACTCCTTCAACATAAGACAGCTTGGAGCAACTCAACGCCTGAAGATGCAAATTCTCAGATACTCTTTCAAACTTTTACTACTTTCAGTTACAATTCTCATAAATGTGAGGGGAGATATTTCATGTAAGGTTCTTAACCCCTAATTCTCAAAAATTACAAGTAATACCTGAAATCAAGTATTATTTGTACATAAATAAGAAAACCTTTGTTAAAAGATTTTCCTAAGGTTAAAGAATTCTCAGTGCAGAACTTAACAGCTGACTCTCAATGTCAATTCTTTCTACAAGGCAACAGAACATGTTAGAACTCATTCAAGGATACGTGTTCACAAAAAACTGCAACAAAACAGGAACACCTTTTATAGCTTAGAACTCCCTCTATTCATGTATCTATGGTCTTCAATACCAAGTCTACTTTCTTAAACTCAAAATAAGCAAAACAGAAAAAAAAATTTAAATAAGTTATTTCATAGATTTACTGCTGATAACATTAGTTCAACTTTAACATGCATTTTACAGAACTATCTCAGAATGCTGAATTTGCTCAGACAAGATAAAGGTGGGAAATGAACAAGTGAAATGTCCTGAAGCAAAGTCTAATTCATTACACTTATCACTAAAAACCCAAACTTCAACATGTTAGAATCATACCACTTTAAAATGTACATTACTTATTCCATTTGGATATATTCTACATTCCTAATCAATGCTGACAGAAAAGTATAAAAATGTCCTATCTATTATGATTAGTGTATAGAAACACACTTCAAACACCTAAAACACATAAACCTTAAGAATTTCTTTAAAAATGTAATCTCTCAAAACAAAACTTCTTTGGAATAATTAAGCAATATGAGATTATAAATGTATAAAGTCTACAACCCCAATTAGGGAGAATTCTTGGGCGAAAATGTAGATTCTTATCCACTTTTAAGAACAGCATAATACAAGAAAAAAAGGTAAATTTTTAAATTTAAGGTAACACGTCAATATATGATTTTTAAAAACAAATAAATCATCTTCATTACACAATGGAAATGCTTTTTCACTATAGCTTTCTGACTCACACATTAAACTGAATTTAGCATATTCCGTAGTTGAATTATTTAGCATACTGCTTGCTACAGCTGCACTTCTATTCCATCATGTCAATCAGAAATCTAAATATACCCTAGAAAAGAATCAACTCTCCCCAAGAAGACAGACTGTAATGTGTTATTAGGTTTTTGGAACGATCCCCACTTCTGTAGTGTAAACAAATGTTTAGGCAGACCCTGTTGAAATCTTTTGCAATTTTCATTAGAAAGGCAATGTTGATAAAAGGTTCTTTTTCCTTTTCATGAGTTGTAAAAAGAAATTATAGCTATCTGTGCTGGATAATCTTGTGAAAGACTTATGACAGCAATCACACATACAATGTAAAAATAAATACACAAGGGAAAAAATAGACAACTTGGCTTTCATTTTACTTGCTAGAGTATTCAGCACATCAAACAAGTAGAAAAAAAAAACTAGTACTAGTTTTAAGAATCAAATATGCTTTTTCCTAGGGATTTTTCTCCTTATGTACTGAAATGGCAGGATATATTTTAGAACTACTTTCAAGACGTCATAAAGAATTAAAAATGAATCATTTAATCCTTTGGTCAATATTGACAGTAAATTGGATATGGTCAATATAAGCAGATGTGTTCTCTACTTCAGTACAACAGGAAAGTCACATTTTAAAAAGTTAAATTATAAAAATTAAGTGACAGACAACCACTTGCCTATCAAAATGATTAAAATTAACCATTTTTTCCCTGATTTCACAAGCAATCAATAATTTTAATTAGATTATTACGAAAGGCAAGTTCTCACCGCAAACTGAGCACAACTTTTTCACAAGAGTACATGTAAAAATATCGCAAAAGGTACATTCCCGAAACATTATGACTAGTAAATATGTTTCTCCTCTCTGAAACCATCAGAATACAGTCCCCCAAATCCCTATTACGGGACCAAATCCTTTCCAGGATAAAAGAAACTGTTGAAGCTTTCAGAAGTGCTGTTCCATAAAAGCCTAAGTGTATACATTCAAATAGGAATGACAGCAGGAAAGGACGGGTAAATTTTCCGTTAAAAAAAAAACTTGCATAAACTTTCAATCAAAGATTTTAAAACTTACCTCCCCAGAATAGAACAAAGCAAACGACATAAAAGCAAACGAAAAGAAAAAAAACGAAAATTTAAAGTTCACCCTTTTCTTACAGAATGGAACAGGAGCGCTTTGGTAACTCATTCATGAACGTACCATCAAACCATTTTTAGAGCAGAAAACATACTTCTTTTATTCAACAACGACAAACTTGACAACGCTGAACACATTGTATGTTAAGAATTTTTTAACTCATGTGTTCAGAAAATAAATCTTTTCCTCTACATTGGTAAAAGGTCAGGTGGGGAAGGGGTGCTCTGTCTCCACCCATGCTTGAAGTTCCTCCGTCTGAATTTTAACTTTCCAAAGAACTTCTGCGTTCCTTAATTATCTAAGTTCAACTTCAGGCAAGCAATTCTTGTTGCTTCGGCTTACCTGGCTGTAAAGTGAGATCACTCTTCTTCCTTGTTTTGGGGACGTTGACCTAAATGTTTGCACTCCTTACCTGTATTCGCTGGATGAAAAGTACTGCAAAAATGCTACAAAGGGATTGTTTTTAAAGCACCGGCTGCCTACATGCCAGTCTGGCTTTTTCATTAAGTTACTTACCAGAGAAGAGGAATGAAGGCTTTAACACGAAAGGGTCACGCGATTAGCAGACTGCTACCCTAGAACCTCATTCAAACCAATTCCCACACATGACTTACCTTGTATGACATGCTCTGGTGAGATGGTCTTCTTTTCCGATTTGTTACAAATCTCATTGGCTTCAGAAGATATAAGGTGAATGAATTCAGTGCAGCAGTTCACCACCAGCTCTCGAGCATCGTTGGCCACCCGGACATTAGGAAGAGTCTCTTTGATCATTTTATTGATAGCAGCTCTGGGGATAGTGAGATCATCATCGTTGCCAGACGAGGAAGCCATAGTACCTTCCTGTTTCTCGCGCCCCGGCTTTTAAAAACTCCCGAGCTCTGGTCCACTACTCCACGGAGATTTCTCAAAAAGCCGCCCTCGGAGAGTGATCCCGGGGGGTGCTTTGCGAAGAGGGTGCAGAAAATGAACGGAGGAGCCGCTGGCTTGAGGGCTGGGAACACTCGCGTGTGTGAGAGATTTAGGATGAGTTTGGGAAGAAAGTGGGGGCCTGAGGATTCTAGAGAGAGCACAGCCCAGGCTGAGGAGGGGAAAGCGCGGTGGTCCGGAAATCTGAGCGGCTGGGAACCACCTTCGTGTCTCCTCAGAGGGGCGGGCGCTGTCGCCTAACCGGTCCCCAACGGCGTCGGAGCAGAGGCAAGATCCAGGGGCACTGGCCTCGCCGCGGTACCGGGCGGGTACCCAGCGGGCTCGGCTCTATGGAGCCCGAGGCCCCGCTGCCGCTGCCGCCGCCGCCAGCAGCCGTTGCCGCCGCCTCGGCCAAACCATCCTTCAGACACCCGCGCCGCCGCCTCACAACATGTCCGCCGCTGCCGCTGCCGCTGCTGGAACGGCGTCGGCCGCCTGGGAACTAATATGGACAGAGCCAGGCACAGTGGGAGTCGCAGTGGCTGCCGCCGTGGCCGCGTAGCCCGAACGCAGATCGTGGAAGCCGAAGCGGCGGCAACGGTGGTCCCTCCAGAGGCCAGGGAAGGTTTGCAGGAAGCCGCTCCCGACACCCTTTGCGCCACCGGAAGCCTCGTTCCGTCAGATTTCCCCCTCCCTCCCGGACCGACTTCCGGGTGTGGCTGCCGCCCTTCCCCCACCCACGCCGGCAGGAGCCGCCCGTTCGCGCTGCCAGCAGCTTCCGCCTGGTACGGTCCTGGCAAGCACCTCGGGATCCTATTCCTTCACAGGGGCCCTAGCCGGGCAAGCGCGCGCCTCACTGTACCGGAGAGCTCCAAGCACGCGCTTGGTCTGGGGCCCGGACGCTAGATCTGGGAAGGGGTGGGTGGCTGGGTAGATGGGCGAGGAAGGATCATCTCTACCCTCTCTCAAGTAGCTGAGGCCTCCGAACCCTTCCCTAGCTGGATCTGGGGACAGAGGAGCGCTGGTATTGATAAAATAACTCTCTTTGCTATTCCTTTAGGAGCCCAAATGAGGATTGAAAGTGAGAAGAATGGGACCTGGGCTTGGAAGTGAGAGGTGGGGAAAGCAGAACCCCGTGTGCCTGTTTCTACGTCGTCTGGAGAAAAAGCTTTTGAAGAAGTCTGATAGACCTTATTCGGGTCAAAGCTCTCTAAAGTCCTCCACCTTTTTTTTTTTTTTTTTTAAACTTCATGGAAAATCAAACATTCAGAGAAGTTACTTGCCTAGAGGCAACTAAGTCGCCTAATGGCTAAGTAGAAAAGTAGAAGTAAGTTCCAACGTAGTGGAAATGCATGGCATACTATGAGCTATATTAGAAGGTTCCCATTTAGACAGTTTTCATGGTGTATTCCATTGTTGGCTTCTACAGGGGAAAAAAAGTGTTAGAGCATCTTAACTGTTTTTGCTTCTTTCCATAGTGACTAGTAATATCAACAGGTGTCAAGGTCTAAACAGAAATTGCATTAAAAAAAAAAAAAGTGTGTCAGCCGGGCGCTGTGGCTCATCATACCTGTAAAACCAACCCTTTGGGAGGCTGAGGCAGGGGGATCACATGAGCCCAGGAGTTCAAGACCCGCCTGGGCAACATAGCGAGACCTGTCCCTACAAAAAAAAATATATATATATTATATATATATTCCAACATCCCACTGTTTATAGTATAGCCTCCTCTTCTATATGACAGTATGACACACTTACGGGTTTTTTTTTTTCACCAGGCTTGGTGGCAGGCACCCGTAGTCCCGGCTACTCTGGAGGGTGAGGTGGGAGGATCGATTGAGCCCAGGGGGTCAAGGCTGCAGTGAGCTGCGATTGTGCCACTGCACTTCCAGCCTGGGTGACAGAGCAAGATTCTTTGTCTCAAAAAAGATTAAAAAAAAAAAAAAAGACAAAAAACTGAGTCTGTCATACTGTCATGTAGAAGAAGAGGCTATACTATAAATAGTGGGATGTTGGAATTTCTAAAAACTAAACAAGACACCGTTGAAATCCATTTTGTCACTTTGGTTCATCAGATTCATTACTCTTGATACATACGATGGCAACTGGCTTGTTGACAATGTTTTCTTAAAACGTTCTGTCTGAGCCCTATATGCTGCTCTCAAGAAGACATTACAGTTTATTACGCTGTTTTTTCATTTAGCATTTTCTCCAGGACAACTTACTGGTTCTTTAATTTCTGAAGTGTAGACACTTCTTTTTCAGTGCTACTAAATTTAGTCAAAACAAAATTTCTTTGATTAAAAACAGTATTTTAATTAAATTTTCTTCGGGCTGGGCATGGTGTCTTCATGCTTGTAATACCAGCACTTTTGAGAGGCCAAGGTGGGCGGATCACTTAAGCTCAGGAGTTCGAGACCAGCCTGGCCAACATGGTGAAACCTCACCTCTTCTAAAAATACAAAAATGAGCTGGGTGTGGTGGTGGGCACCTGTAATCCCAGTTACTCGGGAGGCTAAGGCAGGAGAATCGCTTGAACCCTGGAGGCAAAGGTTGTAGTGAGCCAAGATCACACCACTACACTCCAGCCTGGGAGACAGAGCAAGACTGTATCTCAAAAAAAAAAAAAAAAAAAAAAAATCTTTATGAAGTGGTGGGGTTTTTTTTTTGTCAGTTTATTGTTTATTTAAAGATTTATTATGGTGCCTAAATTTATCTTAACCTTAACAAGTTTTATCAATCTGAAAAAGCTGGCTGGCAAAAAATGTCCCAAATTGTCACAGTGTCACTGACCCATATCCTGTCTCTCCTGAAAAAACTATAATAATTTTGCTTTTTCATGTAACATTTATGTTCTTTATAGACTTATGCTAAATAGATGAGTAGAGCACACATTATTTCAGTAATAGTTTATTGCTACAGGCTTCTGTGGTAGCATAAGCAGAATTGAATGTGTAGTAAAGAGTTGTAGGTTCCAGTCCCAGCTTTTTTTTTACTTAGACAAGTCACTCTCCAAGCCTCATTTTCTTCAGTTCAGATATAGAAATATTATGTAACACACAGGATTCAAAATCAAATGAGAGTTGTGTGAAAGTACTTTTTATAGTGTGAAGTGTTATATAATGTTAGTGTCTATTATCATCTTTATCAGGCTTGGTCAGTCTTCAACTAGTAATGAACCATGTAACTAGTTTATTACATATGTGGCTGAGAGAAATTTAATTGGATATAAATACCAGTGTGATATGTCATAAAATATGCTAATCTGTAGCCCATATTTAAATAGTTATTTATAGTACACTATATGTATCTGTATTATAAATAGGCTTTTAAGGACAAAGAGAACATCTCCTTATTAAGCTTTAAGAGTTTCAGAATGCATATATATGAAACATTTTTTTTTTCATGTTGTCTAGGTGTGGTAGTGCACACCTGTGATCCTAGCTACTTGGGAGGCTGAGGTGGGAGGATCACTTGAGCCCAGGAGGTTGAGGCTGCAGTGAGCCATGATCACGCTGCTACGCTCCAGCCTAGGTGACAGAGTGAGACCCTGTCTCAAGAAAAGGAAAAAAAAAAGTTTAGCCTCAGACTAGGGGTAGGGGAGTGTCACTGTCAAAAACAGTGGAGTTGAAAGGGAGCTGTTTAGAGAAGACGTGCTTGCTTTTGCACATGTTTGGGCAGGCATTTATAGAAGTGGTGTCCTATAGAAAGTGTAAAGAGAAGACAGCATCTGGTTTCTACATTCATTCAATAACTGTCTAGTATCCTGACTATGATGTGGGAGAAATAAAGATGAATATAACTCCCACCTTGTTCTTGAAGACCCTATAATCTGGTGGGAGAAGCAGAATATAAACCAGATTGAAATAAATACTGTGATAAAATATACAGGCTAAGAATGCATGGGAAGAAGTAATTAACACACTGGTTGTGAAGTACAAAGGGTTTTATGGAGGACTGAATATTTTAACTGCACCTTGAAGATTGAGTACAATTTTGATAGAGAAGGAAAGAGCATGTAGCTGAAGAAAAAACACAAAAGTACATTGTATGGCTTGGGGAAATAAAGTAGTCTAGAGTGGCTCTATTAATAGGATTTGTAAAGAGGTGTAGTGGTATATGCTGCAGGAAAAGTAGGTTAGGGCAAAAAGAAAACAGATCGGTGCCTGATATGAATTATACACTGGGCCAAAAGTTTTCGTATTTGCTATTTCATTTAATTTCCGTATAGCCATGCAAAATAGGTGTTTTGACATGGGGGGAAAACAGTCTCAGAGAGTTTACTAATTTGTTCAAAGTCTCACAAATAAGTAATGGAGCTGAAATTTCAAACCAGGTTGTTATTTAACTCCAAAGCTGAAGCTATTTGTAATTTGGTAACTATCTCTAAATTTAAAAAAAAAAGGAAAAAAGGTTATATTCATTATAGGACTTTAAAAATATAAAGCACTTTCTCATGTATTTGGTCTTTATAACTAGTCATTAATCCCAATTGATGGATGGGAAAATTGAAGCCCAGTGTGATTATTCAAGGTCACAGAGTGAGTAAGTGGCAAATTGGAAATGCAACCCAAGCTTTCTGACTACAAAGTCTCAAGTCTTTCCACATCCTTTTAAGAAGTCTGGAGATCCTTTTGTAAGCAGTGGAAAGAGTTAGTGAACATTTTTGAGAAGGGGGATGACGTAAACAATAATGTTTAAAAAGATTAGTTTGAGTTCGCATATGAGATGGTCTGGAATGGACAGAGACAAGAACATTAATTATTAAGCTATTGTAAAAACAGTACTGATGTAGACCTGAACAAAGAAAGTTTGGTGATAATAAGATAGAAGAAACAAATTAGAGGCATTTGGAAACAGAATTTACAGGATTTCGCTTTTGCCTGCATCTACCGTGAGATAGGAGGACCATGCCTAAATAATAATGGAGGTGGGGACAATGATAGCTAAGAAGAGGTAGATTTGGATGGAGAGAAAGAAATAGCCATCAAATGGATGTATCCCGTGACAGTTGGACAGCAGAGATGTGGGATCATATAGTAGGGCTATGTAACAATTCCCTCTATAGCTGGGTTTGTTTAAGCTAGACTGTAAGTACCCAGAGCCCGTGAGGGTCTGGTTTATTTCTGCATCCCCAGGGCCAGGACAGTCCTTGGCACTCAGTAAATATTTGTTAACTTTGAAACTGGATAAAGACTTTTAAGGATGGTAGAATTTTTTGAAAAATGTTTAAAGACAGAAAGCAAAAAGAAGAAAATATTTGAGGAAAGATTTGATAGAAACCAAAAAGCATTATGTAAAGGAAGTCATGGGGAGAGAGTTGCAAGAGTGTGAGATGCCACAGAGAGGCATTGTTGGAAGGGGATCAAAGATAGTGTTACTGAAGTAAAAGTTCAGGAAGATTTGCATTTCTCTGATGGCCAATGATGATGAGCATTTTTTCATGTGTTTTTTGGCTGCATAAATGTCTTCTTTTGAGAAGTGTCTGTTCATGTCCTTCACCCACTTTTTGATGGGGTTGTTTGTTTTTTTCTTGTAAATTTGTTTGAGTTCATTGTAGATTCTGGATATTAGCCCTTTGTCAGATGAGTAGGTTGCAAAAATTTTCTCCCATTCTGTAGGTTGCCTGTTCACTCTGATGGTAGTTTCTTTTGCTGTGCAGAAGCTCTTTAGTTTAATTAGATCCCATTTGTCAATTTTGGCTTTTGTTGCCATTGCTTTTGGTGTTTTAGAAATGCAAATCAAAACCACAATGAGATACCATCTCACACCAGTTAGAATGGCAATCATTAAAAAGTCAGGAAACAACAGGTGCTGGAGAGGATGTGGAGAAATAGGAACACTTTTACACTGTTGGTGGGACTGTAAACTAGTTCAACCATTGTGGAAGTCAGTGTGGTGATTCCTCAGGGATCTAGAACTAGAAATACCATTTGACCCAGCCATCCCATTACTGGGTATGTACCCAAAGGACTATAAATCATGCTGCTATAAAGACACATGCACACGTATGTTTACTGCGGCACTATTCACAATAGCAAAGACTTGGAACCAACCCAAATGTCCAACAATGATAGACTGGATTAAGAAAATGTGGCACATATACACCATGGAATACTATGCAGCCATAAAAAATGATGAGTTCATGTCCTTTGTAGGGACATGGATGAAACTGGAAAACATCATTCTCAGTAAACTATCACAAGGACAAAAAACCAAACACCGCATGTTCTCACTCATAGGTGGGAATTGAACAATGAGAACTCATGGACACAGGAAGGGGAACATCACACTCTGGGGACTGTTGTGGGTTGGGGGGAGGGGGGAGGGACAGCATTAGGAGATATACCTAATGCTAAATGATGAGTTAATGGGTGCAGCAAAACAACATGGCACATGGATACATATGTAACAAGCCTGCACATTGTGCACATGTACCCTAAAACCTAAAGTATAATTAAAAAAAAAAAAAGTTCAGGAAGAGAGATCGGAAGTCAACATGCAAAGAACTGAAGAGAAATGAGGGGGAGAACTGGAGCCAGGCAGCAGAGAGTACTCTTAAAAAGTTTGGTGGTAAAGGAAAAGGGAGCAATGAGAAAACACCTTAAGGAAGAAGCAGGGTCAAGGAGAAATTGCAAAGGCACATGTAGCTCAAGGGAAAGGAGCCAGAGAAGAGAAGTAGATTGAAAATACAAGCAAAATGAAGCTCAAGGAAGTGGAGGAGGATGATATTGAAAAGACACAGATGGAGTGATCAGGATTAGGTATACAGATCTGAGCATGTTTCACAGAAAGGACAAGTTGAAGCCAAATTATAGGTGAGTGATTATAGACAGTGATTGCAAAGGGAGAAGAGCAGAAGACTAAGGAAATATTTAGAGAATGACCACAGGCAAGACCAAAGGAGGGGTCAAAGAAACAGCATGAGAAGTTGTGTAAATTCACTGTCACAAAAACAGATACACAACCAACCAACTTTGAGAAAAAGAAACAAGTAGCCCAAAGTGTCAAGCGTTGTAAAGGAGGATGAGAACTGGGAATAAATGGTATGTATCCAGTATATTTGTACAAGCAGTTCATGTACAAAAACCTTAGAATTCTTTTTTTTTGTTGTTGTTCTTTTCAGTTAAAGCTGATGCATTCCTGTGGGTCAACTATGCAACTCAGATTTTGAGGTGAATAACAAATCTCTTTATCTATAGATGATAAGTTAAAATTGTGATGCAAATAAATTTTTCTTTCAAATGGTGTGAATGTTGGATCTAATTCAGTCCTGCTAATTTTGTTTAAAAAGCATTTGAAGCAGATGGAACTAGAAAGCCTACTTCTGTAAATTCCATTTGCTCATTCATGCATTGCTTTCATTCAAGAAATGTTTATTAGTGTCTACCATATACTTGGCTAGTTACTGGGGTTATGAGGGGATATGGCAATAAACAAGAAAGACAATGTTTATTGCCTGAAGAAGTAATACCAAAAGAAGAAAAAACTATTTGCTATATTGTTGCTAATAGAAAAATATTAATTTAACTTTTAAAAACAATTGAAACTGATTATAGTAAATCTATTTGAATAACTTATGTAGGCATGAAAATACTTACGAATATTATATATGAATATGGTAATTTTCCTCTAATATTAAAACAAAATACAACATTGTTATTAGAACAACGTGAAAATACATATGTACATGGAGAAAGGCTCAATAGAAATGCAAACGTGTGTGCTAGAAAAAAGTTATTGGTGGTTTTACTTTTGATTATCCCTTAAATTTTTTTAAATTTTAAATTATTCTTTTTAAAAATGGCTTCTACTAATCTTAAAACATTATTAAGTAGTGAGAAATATTATTTCAACTGATTTATAAATATATCCATTCTTCACATTCACAGTGGGATTTGTAAAAGCAATCCTTGGATTTAAAACCTTTTTTTTTTTTTTTTTTTTTTTTAGCAAACAAAGCTCTCAAGTTGGTGATCCTCAGGTAAAATCTAACCCAGAGATATTGCACCAGCTATTTATTGCCACGAAAATGCTGCCTAAGAAGCCACCAAAAGGGCAGTGGGTTACAACAATAACTATACCTTTTTTCTTAGGAGTCTCTGCCTTAGTTGGACAGCTCTTCTGGAATTACCTTCTAAGTCAACTGTGGGTTGGGTAGGTGGCTCTGCTGATTTTTCGCTGGACTTCCACATTTGGGACCAGTTGGCTGTCATCAGCTCTAGAAAGGGTGTGGCTGTTTTACATTGGCTGTTTTCCTCACATTCCTCAAGCAGGTAAGCTTAATCATGTTCTCATATTGAAGCAGAAACTGTTTACTCATTTATCTATTTACTTACTGGGTCTCCTGGGCACTAGGTACTGTAATAAAGAACTGGAGAAATAAAGTCAGATGGGAAGTAGCCCCTACTATCAAGGAGCTTGCCATCTAATGGGGGAGACAGGCAAGTAAACCAAAGACTACACAGTGCAGTATGGTAAGTGCCATGATTTTGATAGGACAGGGCACAGTGGAAGACCTTCCAAATCAAAGCAAGTAAGTAGGGGTTGACAATGGTAAGTATCATAGTTGAAGTATCCTTGAACAAGGTTTCAGGAAGAAGAAGAAGGGAATTTCATGCAGGGAAACAGCCAAAGCTCAGTGAGTCAAAATATCACAGCATTCTTGGTAAGCCCAATTTTTTTTCTATTTTACTATTTTGGTGGAGAGAAAGGAACACAAAGGAATAACATGAGAGAAAGCTATTTGGGGAAGTGTAGTAGTTAAGGTTCTGGTTGCAAACAACAACTCCAGCTAGTTAAGTTGACTTTAGTGGAAGGATACTGGGGTATCTCATGGAATCTCGGGAACTGTTGAATAACCAGGGAAACTCTGGGAAACTCACTGGTCGGAATCCATAAACTGTCCTCCTGGTGGGCTGTAAACAACTCACCCTCTATGCATCTCACATCAAAATGCCATTTTCTTGGGAAAACAGACTTGGAAAACAAGTCTGTTTGCCCAATTTGGGTCATAATTCCACCTCCATGTTACTCAGGCATGATTCATCTGCAAGTTATGTGTATAGATATTTTGCTACTGTTCCACCCTTATGCTGTGCTGGGGAGGGAGGTGTCACTGTGAGCTGTGTGGCTGCCTTAAGAGATATCTGTTGTGTCTTATTACTTGGTTGCCTTTCCCCACATGTACAATGACAAAAATGCCTTCAACCTATTTGATCCAGCCGTTTCAGTACAACTCCTATACTTGCCATCTTTCCAAGCCCAAAGGTACATCCAGCTGATGGAAGGAGCATCTTGGTGTTAATATTCTTTTAGTCATGATCTCTGAAAGTAAAATGTCTATTCTTCTAATTCTGGCACAATCTTATCTAGCTATAGTTCCTCATGGTCCTGCACTCCATGGACTAAATTGTAAGTATAATTACTACCAATGTACTCTATAAATAACTTTTGGGGCCAGGGTGGCAATAGTTGCTACAGAAAAAAAAAAAAAAAAAAAGGAAGGAGAAGAAAACAGTGATAGTTCTTATTTTAAAAGGAAAAAAAGAGGCGGGAGGCTCTCTTGAGGCCAGGAGTTTAAGACCAGCCTAGGCAGCATTTCAAGACGCTGTCTCTACTAAAAAGTAAAAAAAAAAATTTAGTCAGGCATAGTGGCATGCACCTGTAGTCATAGCTACTCAGGAGACTGAGGTGGGAGGATTGATTGAGCCCAGGAGTTCGAGGCTGCAGTGAGCAATTATCATGCCATTGCACTCCAGCCTGGGCATCAGAGCAAGACCTTGTATTTTAGGAAAAAAGGCAGGGAGGAGGAATAGGTAATTTTTCAGTGTTCAGACATTCCAGCAATATGTGTGGACTACTCATTCTCACTACAGCTTATGAGGCCATAGCTAGTATGTATGATTACCCATCCAAGTTTCCCTGCTTACAGTTAATATTCCAACTGATTGGGGGGCTTTGCCTAATAGAGTGATTTAAGCCTTCATTTTTAGACATCTAAGCCCTTGGTGATCATCAGCATAAAATGTGACAAATTAAACAAAAGCAAGACAGCAGATCAGAGAACAACTCTGAGGTGGAATGATTGGGAACCAATGAATAGTTGTTCAGTAAATGATGTATATTTTACAGATGATGAAATTGAAACACAAAAAATTTAGATTAACTCTTAGGTGACAAAGCCAGGATTGAAGCTCATGCAGTCTGGCTCCAGAACAACTCTTCTTCATAGTATACGGCCCCTGCATTGTTGGTATTGAAAGTAAGTGTAGGCCCTGGGCCTTCTATACCTGGGATTAAGTCACATATTCCTATTCCTCTTCAACTTTTACTAGCCTTGTGAGCGAGAAAAAGCTACTGAATTTTTCTAAGCTCAGTCTTTTTCATTTATAAAATAGAGATATCCTTTGTGGGCCGGTTGCGGTGGCTTACGCCTGTAATCCCAGCACTTTGGGAGGCCGAGGTGGGCGGATCACGAGGTCAGGAGATAGAGATCATCCTGACTAACACAGTGAAACCCTGTCTCTACTAAAAATACAAAAAATTAGCCGGGTGTGGTGGCGGGCGCCTGTAGTCCCAGCTACTCGAGAGGCTGAGGCAGGAGAATGGCGTGAACCCCGGAGGCGGAGCTTGCAGTGAGCCAAGATCGCACCACTACACTCCAGCCTGGGCGACAGCGAGACTCCGTCTCCAAAAAAAATTTAAAACAAGAAAAATAGAGATACCCTTTGTGGAGGCATGATGCTTATCATGTGATAAGCAGATTTCTAAAAATGGTGGTGGCTTTAAGCCTAGCACATAAAGTTGGGATTTTACAAGAAAAATGGAGAGAATCGATCAAGAGATTTTTGTGACAGAACAGGAAGTTAGAAGAAGGCGAAATGAGAAATGATCTGTGAGAGACTTGAGGAGATGAAGAGGTAGATATTCTCAATACACTGTAGAAAGCATGATTAAGGGGAAGGAAGTGAGAAACATTTTTTAAAAATCATCCTCAAGAGCTAATTTGGAGAACAGCCACACTTTGTAATATGAGCCAAGAAATAAAATCAAATTTGTCTCTCGGGAGGGGAAAATAAGCCTCTTTTCAAGCTAAATTCCCCTGCCACCTGGTTTGTTTTCTTCACTGTAAATGAGCGCTGGGAAAAGAACAGGCTTTAGAGATTCTGCCCAAGCAATTCGCAGACCATTTTCTTGGTAATCACATTGTAGCTCTTTTTTCAGTCAGGCTCACACAGGATTTAATGCTGTTTTTTGATAGCAAGTATTATTTTTGACATCTATCAAATGCACCAAAATATGCCTGAAATGTCTTATTGGAATGTATATATGGGAAGAAAAGTGAGTTACATATATCTTTGAAATGACCTAATATAAAATTCTGCAGATTCACCTTTATAAGCTTGGTTATGTAACTTGACCTAAGTCATTGTTTTGGTTAAAACCTATTTATTCCTAATGTTCCATTATTGGAACGCTAAGCTTGTGGGAGTTATTTATATCCTATGCTCAAGGTCATCGTCTGATTTTTCACACAAAAAAATTTGCAACCTCTGGCATAAATGGGTTAAGGCCAACATTTACCACAATGAGCTAGTACATTGATTAAGTGACTAATTCTAGTATTTTCAGGAGCATATGATGGCAAGTGGCATGTGGTTAAATTACAGGCAAAGTGATTGAGAAAGTCAGTGTTCCCAAATAAATACCAGTTGACCATGACGGCATTCACCATCAAACTTATCATCTTTATTAAAACTAAAATTAGGGTTACTGTTTATATTTAGAACAGAAATATGTATCTTTGTGATTTTCATGTATTTGGGAGAAAGGAACAACTTAAGCACAACTTAAATCTACACAGATGTTTTTCTATGTATTGGGAGCTTTAATTTAAAGGATAACAAAATCGATTTCTATTTCTTTGGTATAATTATATTGATTATATTGGAAAAACATGAACCAATACGTTTGGCTTTAAGATCTACCAGCTGGTCACATACAGGTACCCATGTATACAAAATGTGTTTGATTTTTTTTTTTTTTTTTTTTTTGAGTTGTTGTCTCGCTCTGTCACCCAGGCTGAAGTGCAGTGGTGCAATCTTGGCTCACTGCAACCTCCGCCTCCCGGGTTCAGGCAATTCTCCTGCCTCAGTCTCCTGAGTAGCTGGGATTACAGGCACGCACCACCACGCCCGGCTAATTTTTGTATTTTTAGTAGAGACGGGTTTCACCATGTTGGTAAGGCTGATCTCAAACTCCTGATCTCGTGATCTGCCCGCCTTGGCCTCCCAAAGTGCTGGGATTACAGGTGTGAGCCACTGCGCCCGGCCTTGATCATTTTAAATTCACAAATAATACTTAGCCCCTGAGTAATTATAATAAATATATAATTAATGCATATATCACCCATAGTTAATTAGGAATATTTTATTGGCTTAATGAGCAAAATATGACCATAAAATATAAGCCATCATAGCCCAGATGTATAGCAATAAAAAAGCTTAGATTATAATATCTGTTATAAAATATTTATAACACTTTCTGATTTAATTTTAAATAGAGATTCATTCAGTATCTTTTTGGCATTTGAAATGAAACCTTATTTTCCCTCCACACAATAGCTGATTAAAAACAGCTCTTGAAGAGGTCCCAGGCAACACACACAGAGGGGAAATGGTTAAATACGTGGGGCATCTTTATATTTTCACATTAAAAATTCAATGTTATTCAGATCCAAGTAGACAGATAATAAAAGTGGCATTCAAGCTGGGAATGGTACCACAAACCTGTAGTCTCAGCTACTCAGGAGGCTGAAATGGGAGGATCACTTGAACACAGGAGTTTGAGGTTTTAGTGCACTGTGATTGCACCTGTGAATAGCCACTGCACTTCAGCCTGAGTAACATAGCAAGACCCCATCTCTTTTTTAAAAATGTTACATTTATAATCAGTGAGGAAAATATAAACTATACAATAAATGAAGGGGTCATCGGCCAACTGTTTGGAGGGAAAAAATACACCATGTTCTAAAATAAATTTCTAGTGATTTATTGTGACTTTCATGCATTTGGATAATTTTAAAGATTTTATATAAAAATGAAACCATAGCCTTACTAGATGAAAATATAAAGAAAAACTTGTATAGTCTTGGGAGGGGGGATTATATTACATGAAACATTAAATATTTGTTTTTTAAATATTTAAAAACTGTGCTTTAGAAGTCACCAAAAAGTTAAAGGGCAGGCTGGGCATGGTGGATCACACCTGTAATCCCAGCTTTGGGAGGCTGAAATGGGAGAATCACTTGAGGTGGGGAAGTTCGAGACCAGCCTGTGCAATATAGCAAGACCCCTATCTCTCCAAAAAACAAAACAAAACAAAACAAAAACAAAAAACAAAACAAAAAAACAGGCATAATGGCATGTGCCTATAGTCCTAGCTACTCTGGAGGCTTGAGCCTAGGAGTTTGAGGCTGCAGTAAGCTATGATTGCACTATTGCACTCTAGCCTGGGTAACAGAGTGAGAACAAGACCCTGTCTCAGAAAAAAGAAAAAAAAAAAGAAAAAGGGCAAGTGCCAAATGGAAAGAGAAAAAAAAGGGACTAACAATTAGGAAGTTTTACATATCGGTAAGGAAAAGATAAATAGCCAAACAGAAAAATGGGCAAAAGACTTCTACCAGTAAATCAGAAAAGAAGAATTGAAAAGGGTCAGCAAAGATTATTTTTTCATTTCCATCAATAATAAAAGATGCAAATCAAAGCAACGTTAAAATACCACTTTGCCTATCTAATTGGTAAGGATTATTTTTAAAGATAATACTCAGTATTAGAGAAGGTACTACATCTGTTCTGGAGAGCTCTCTGACAAAATGTCTGAAAAGTACATACCTTTTAACTAGCAATTCCACTTCAAAATAAAGCTAAGGAAATATATGCTAAGGAAATAATTAATGATATGTGCCACAAGATGTTCCTTGCAGTGTCCTTCCTTCCTCCCTCCCTTCTTTCCTCCCTCCCTCTTTCCCTTCTTTGCTCTCTCTTTCTTTTTTCTTTATCTTTTTTTGGTATATGTTTGATACTGGTGAAAAATTGAAAAATGAAAATGACCAGCAAAAAGAGGACTGGTTAACTGAAGTATGGGAAATTCCTTCAACCAAACATCAACACTATTCAACCAATAAAAATGACACTATAGTTAATATATTTGAAAAGATGTTCATAATATATGAAGGGTTTTTTTTGTTTTGTTTTTTTAGACGGAGTCTCGCTCTGTCGCCAGGCTGGAGTGCAGTGACACGATCTCAGCTCACTGCAACCTCCACCTCCCAGGTTCAAGCGATTCTCCTGCTTTAGCCTCCCAAGTAGCTGGAACTACAGGCACGCACCACAACACCCAGCTAATTTTTGTATTTTCAGTAGAGACAGGGTTTCACCATGTTGGTCAGGATGGTCTCGATCTCTTGACCTCGTGATCTGCCCGCCTCAGCCTCCCAAAGTGCTGGGATTACAGACGTGAGCCACCATGCCCGGCATATATGAAGTTTTAAAAAAATCAGAATACAGAACAAAATTTTTTGAGAGATGAGCTTCTTTCTTTCTCTCTTCAACACTATTGCCACATCACCTCCACATATACACACACTGAAAAGATACTGAAAAGACATAATAACCATGGGAAATGGAGATTACTGGATTGTTAAATGTTCTTTTTGCCTGTCTTTATTCTCTAACTTTGCTATAATGAACAGAAATTTTTTGATAAGCAAAAAATATTTTAAATTTAAACATGTAAAGTAACTTAGTAGTTGCCTTTTCAAAATATGTAAGCATCATTAGTTCACTAGTTGGTTAAATATGTTTTTAATCCCAACATCTTGATAATTGTCACAAAATTGAGGGAACATTTTTTGAACTCTAAAATGCTATAGAATTGACAGATCATTTTTCAATTCATAAGTTATTACTTATAATCAGTATTTTTTATTGTTACTATGGCAATATTTTATACACAAGAATGGCTGAGGTTAGGAATTTGTGCCCTGAAAATCATATCAACATATCAAATATGAAGTAAATAACAATTTCTTGCTTTAAATATAACAAAGATGTGGGAACAAGTGGTAGGCAAGAGGCTCTGTGTTACCATGGGAACGATTAAGTTTTCTGTGGTGCAAACCAACCTCATTCCAGCTTCAGGGTCAATGACTCACTAGCTCAGAGGGAAATGTATAAATATTTAAGTACATACCTACTATCTGTACAGAGTGACTCTCATTACCCAGAGAACTGCTGTAAAATATTATTTATTCACAGATTACACAAAACCAGTCTAAATTAGTACTTTTATACATTCTATTTGGGGAGTACTTAAGATGTATGAGCAAACAAATTGTTATCCAGGTCACTCCAGAACTGTTGTATACAGATCAAGAATTGATGTTGGATACTAATTAAAATCATTAAAGCAAAATCAAAAACACTTTGGCTAGCATTTCAATTATTTTTTAAACAGGATTTCTTAAAACAATCCCCAAAGTAGTCTTGTAATTTGTTCATTTTAAGGATCTATGTTACTCTGAGGCCAATCAAGGGGGCTAACGGTCTAGTTGGGGAGCCAAGATAGCCATTCATCCATTCATTCATTCAATAAAATGTGTTGAGAACCTACTATGTACCAGTCAATGTGCTGGGCACTAAGCATTAAAGAATACCTGAAACATGGCACCTGACCTCTAAAAGCTTAAAATTAGGAGACATAGTAAAGTAAATAACTGCTATAGGCAAATCTCAGCAACTGCCACACCTGCTTGCTCCTTCTAGCAGAAATTCTCTGATTGGCCATATTCTGCACATAGTGACCAACACACCTCTTTTCCCTATCTGCTTTCCTTGCTATAGCTGAGAAAACTGTGGCCCAAAAGTTTCTCCCCTGAGAGGGACAGAATCAGATTGTCTCTTCAAGAGTTCCCATGTGCAATACAGAGCTGAAGTTGAAGCTGAAATTATTCATAGAGAAAGACCAGTATAAATCTTCAGTGTACCAAAATTATGAGAAAGGAGAAAGCTTGCAATGCATATATAGAGGAGGTGCTGAGGAGTTGGTTGTAGCAGCAGACAAAGGAGGAGAAATGGATAGAATCATGGTTACTGTCATGGTAGAGGATCCGTGAACTGCAACTGAAGAGGACGAGTGCTACATGACCTAGTTCTTAGGGCTGTCTCTATTTCTGAATATTTACTTAATATAAGACAATTCTTATATAGCGTTAGGGTAAAAAAAAAAAAAAAGGATTCGAAGTTTCCGAGAGACTTCTGTTTCAGCCATAACAAAATAGTGAATTTACCTTCCCCCAATAAATAGAACCAACTGTTTTCAGACATTGGACAATAGAAAGCACAGAACTCTATGATCCTTGAGAGAAGGGGAACAAAGAAGGTGTTAATCACAAAGCAATTTAATGTACATAACAAGCAAGGAATATATTAAACATCTATTTAGAAATCATTTGCATGAATGTTCAATATTCACTTTATTTCTAGAGTCATCCATATGTAATCTGGATTACATAGAGGCTGTCACATGTTAGCCAACATTAATGTATAATGAAAGCGCATCAGTGTAATATAAGCATCCACAAGTGACCATACAGGAGAAGCAGTTAACATTGAGCTTGCTGCAATATTAAGGGAGTTACTTTTATAAAAATTAGGCTATAAAAAAAATTAGGCTATAGTCTCCATAATGTATTATACAACTAATTTAACTCTGGAAATCTACCTATAATCCTACAAAATATTTGCAGATAATCAACTGCAAGTTCAGACTTGGAAATAAGCAAAAGAACTACCCACTGTTTGCTTAAATCCACTTAGGTCAGTGATATACCTGAAATTCAGTAGCTTGCTGTCAGTTAAGATGCCGTGCATTAACACTGAAGGAACTGTTGTGGAGAGGAAGCAGGGAATGATTAGCACTGAAACCACTGCACTTTTATAAGGAAGGAAAATTTTCTTTATGCGGGTATGAATAATACTAACAAATGAAATACTGGAACATGTAGGTGGAGGATACATCATTTTGGCTGTTACGGGTGATGTCAAGTCATACCTAACCTGCTCATTGTATAAAACTAATTAGTACTCCAAAGTGCCTTACTGTAACTAATAAAAGATGTATTGACCCCCCTGTGCTATTAAGATACAGACTGAGATTCTGTAGCAAAGAGACATCTCATGTCAGAGGTAAGAGGTCAGAGGTCAGTGCTTCAGGCTCCAGCAGGGTTCTGTTCCATGCAATCATTCAGGGTCCTAAGGTACTTCAGTCTTTGTTTTGCCATTCCCTAAGGTGTTGTCCTCATTTACATGGTCTGGGTTGGGTTTGAGTTCCAATATGTGGGAAGGGAGAAAGAGAGGCCCTGAAGGGCTGGCAATTTCCTTTTAAAAAGAAACATCACAGCTGGGCATGGTGGCTCATGCCTGTAATCCCGGCACTTTGGGAGGCTGAGGCTGGAAGATCTCTTGAGGCCAAGAGTTTGACACCAGCCTGGGCAACATAGCAAGTCCCTGTCACTATGAAAAATACAAAAATTAGCTGGGGTGTGATGGCGTGTGCCTATAGTCCCAGCTACTCAGGAGGCTGAGGCAGGATGATTGCTTGAGCCCAGGAGGTGGAGGCTGCAGTGAGCTATGATCATGCTACTGTACTCCAGCCTGGATGACTGAGTGAGACCCTGTCTCAAAAAAAAAAAAAATAAGTAAATAAACATCATTTAGTTTAAGTAAGTGATGTGCACATCTCATAATTCAATGGTAAGAACTTAAGTTTTGTGGTTACACTTAGTGGCAAGGGAAGCTGGGAAATGTCAGCCTGGGCAGCTATGTACCCATCTAAAACTCAGCTGTTACGGAAGAAAGGGAGAATGGATTTGCGGGACAACTGGCCATCTGCTACACTGATATGTTATGCATACACTGCTTATGGAGGTAACTAGGTTCAATGTTTTGGAAGGAATTTTATCAATAGGCATCAAAAGCCAGCACAATGTACCTGACCTTTGACTTAAGAGAAGTTTATCCTAAGAAAATAAAATATGTGGCTGGGTGTGGTGGCTCACGCCTGTAATCCCAGCACTTTGGGAGGCCAAGATGGGCGGATCATGTGAGGTCAGGAGTTCAAGACCAGCCTAGCCAAAATGGTGAAACCACATCTCTACAAAAATACAAAAAAAAAAAAAATAGCCAGGCGTGGTGGTGGGCCCTTGTAGTCCCAGCTACTCAGGAGGCTGAGGCAGGAGAATCACTTGAACCCGGGAGGCAGAGGTTGCAGTGAGCTGAGATTGTGCCACTGCACTCCAGCCTGGGCGACAGAGTGAGACTCGGCTCTAAAAAAAAAAAAAAAGTGTGCTTGAAGATTTAGTTACGAGGTTGTTCACTGCAGAATTATGTTAATAGCAGAAAAATTGAAAACTGTCTAAATATTTATCTCATTGCTTCCTGTGGAAGAGAGCCTTAAATGTGTCCATGGATACCAAGTGACAATATCATTAGAGTTACTGCTCCAAGAACCATAATCTCTGAATGTTTGTTTATAGGTGACCATTCCATGCTGTATCTACAGCCATCAGATGTTGAGTGCCTACTATGTGCCTTACCCTGTTCTAGAATTTTGACATAAATTATTTCATTTAATCAATCCAGCAAGGCAGATGTGAATATATAAATAAGCAGAGGCTCAGCGAGCTTAAGGAACTAGTTTAAGGTCAAACAGCAAATAAGTAATATGGTTAGCTTTCAACTCAGTTGTGTCCAGTTCTTCCCACTCTGCTTCGTGCATCTTTTCTCATTTGTTTTGCCTAGCAGGACTGATGAGTGGAACACGTTGCTAAGGAGAAAGCAGTGTGCACATCACAGGGCGACTCTTGATAAACAACTGCCTCACCAGAGAGATTGGTGGGAACAATGCCTAGCCCTCAGGATTCATCAGGGTGTTTGTTTATCAAGAGTAGAAACCAACTTTGAACTATTTTGGGTAGAAAAGGGGAAATATAAGAAAATAGAAGCATCTCACGAAGCTAAGGCAGGAATGCAAGCAGCCAGGCGTCAAAAGAGCTGACACTGAAATGGAAATATCAGCAGGAACTCAGAGATAGAGAGCTTACTTTGTTTCTCACTTCATTTTTTTCTGCAGCATCTGGCTTTCTCAGTTATTCAAGCCATATGGCAGCTGGCAGATGGCAGCCACAGCTTTCATATTTACTTTTTACAGTTCCAACCACATGGAAAGACACATTCTCTCTCTGCTCCCATCCCCACTTCCAGATTCCCTGGGAAGGGACTCTGCGCAGCTTGAGTCAGCAGCCAATTTCCAGTCCAGTCACTGGCCAGAGGGAGGATGGGGGACGTTGTACACAGCTCTGCCATAGCTGAGGGACCAGTTAATGGGTTCATTGTGAGCCATCGAGATATTCCAAAAAGTGCCTGGAAGACACTTCTCCATGTGACTCTGGACTGACCTAGTTCTCCCCCCCGACCACCATTTCTTGGTTGTAGTTCTCAAGAATAATTTTAAAATGTGCTGGGAATGCAATGCCATTAGAGAGGAATTGCCTGAAACAGCCTGGGCCTTGTGCTGGGGCAGTCAGGGATGTGATTTTCTGCAGTTACACAGATATACTTTCTTGATGCATCTCTTGACCTTGAAACTCAGACTAAAAGGGAATTGATAGAAGTATTGTTTTTTGTTTTTGTGACAATAGTTGCTACAAAAATAAGCAATTATCTTTCTCTACAAGTGACAGTGACCAAGTTTGTCCAAAAGAATTTATTTCACCCCCTTAACATATTGCTCAACTGATTTGATGGTAACAAATTTAAATGCTAATAAATGGACTAATTCAAATAACCTATCACTAAAAAATATAGATGTATATTCTGATATTTGTAGTACCACTTATTGACAAGTAGCAAGGGTTTGTTTGTTTGTTTGTTTGTAGTTTTCCCCAGAAACATCTGGCCTTCTTGTAATGCACATTAGCCATAGATTGCACTGGAAGAAAGGCAGAGAAGGATGGAAAAGACTCAGGCAGGGACAAAGCTGGGATAGCATTTCCAGTATATCAAAATAAGGCCAGTTCTTTTTATTAAATCTCAAAAGTACTCTATTTGGAGAATATACAAAAATAATTCATTTGGAAAATTATACCAACAATTAATAGCTTGTGTGGCCTAAATTGGTATGGCATAAAGTAATACAATCTTAAAACCTTGAGCTACTCTAATCTGGAAGGATACTTAATAATGTTACACATGAAGTTATGTGGCAACTATTTTCTGTCCAATGGGGAGAAGGAGTTTTCAGCTTAGATTCTACATATAGTCCCCGATTTAAGATGGTTTGATTGAGGAGTTTTTGAATTTATAATGTTGCAAAAGCAAAATGCAATCAGTAGAAGCCATATTTCTAGTAATCACACAATCATTTTGTTTTTCACTTTTAGTACAAAATTAAATAAATTACATGAGATATTCAAAACTTTATTATAAAATAGGCTTTGTGTTAGATGATTTTGCCCAAATGTAGGCAATATAAGTGTTCCAAGCATGTTTAAGGTAGTCTAGGCTAAGCTATGATGTTTGGTAGGTTAGTTGTATTAGGTACACTTTCGACTTAAGGACATTTTCAACTTATGATGGGTTTATTGGGACTTAGCCCTATCATAAGTTGAGGAGCATCTGTAATTTGTAAATTATTCTTTTATATAAAAAGATTTAAAAGATCTTTCTCCTCTTCACATTATGGGAAGAACACTTTGGAGAGAGAGAGAGAGAGACAAAGGCCAGACCCCAGTAATGAGCAGAAAGCATTTTTCAGAAATAATTAAATTCTAGTTAGAAATGCCATTGATAAGAACTTGGCACATAAGGTAAAATTTAGGTTTCAGTTTAAATGTCCCTTCCTCCAGGAACCCTTTTATTATCTTCTTGGACTAACTTTGAAGCTCCTGCTCTGAACTTTCATAGAGTTTCCAGATTGTATGGGACATATTTATAGTAATTAATAGATTATACATTATTTATCTGAAATTCAAATTTAA
Source organism: Nomascus leucogenys (assembly GCF_006542625.1). Taxonomy (NCBI): domain Eukaryota; kingdom Metazoa; phylum Chordata; class Mammalia; order Primates; family Hylobatidae; genus Nomascus; species Nomascus leucogenys. The sequence goes on from NC_044392.1 coordinate 81,349,470, forward strand.
CTGAGCATCCTATATTTTATCTAACAACCCTATCTATATTTCATTTTTTCTTTTTTTTTTTTTTTTTGAGACAGAGTCTCGCTCTGTCGCCCAGGCTGGAGTGCAGTGGCTCAATCTCGGCTCACTGCAAGCTCCGCCTCCCGGGTTCACGCCATTCTCCTGCCTCAGCCTCCTGAGTAGCTGGGACTACAGGCGCCCGCCACCACGCCCGGCTAATTTTTTTTGTATTTTTAGTAGAGACGGGGTTTCACCGTGGTCTCGATCTCCTGACCTCGTGATCCGCCCGCCTCGGCCTCCCAAAGTGCTGGGATTATAAGCGTGAGCCACCGCGCCCAGCCTCATCTTTTCTTTTTTAAGAACCTACCAAATTTTATTGTGATTGCTTATTTAAGAGAGTAAGCTGTGTAAGGTCAGGGACTATGTCTATCTGGCTTACATTTGTATTTCTTTTTTTTTTTTTTTTTTTGAGACCGAGTCTCCCTCTGTCGCCCACGCTGGAGGGCAGTGGCGCCATCTCAGCTCACTGCAACCTCCGCCTCCCGGGTTCAAGCGATTCTCTTGCCTCAACCTCCTGAGTAGCTGGGACTACAGGCGTGTGCCACCACGCCTGGCTAATTTTTTTTTGTATTTTTAGTAGAGACGGGGTTTCACCATGTTAGCCAGGATGGTCTCTATCTCCTGACCTCGTGATCTGCCCGTCACTGGCTTGTAAGATTTTTAAAAATATATTTATACATCATGTAATTTCAAGTACTCAAACTTTGTTTATGCTCTTCTCTTTCCCTAAATAGAATTTCCTTTCATCTCTGGTAAAAGTCAACTCTCTAACTACTGCATCTCCCAGCTGAACAGGTAACCATGTTCACTGGACCTGCTTTAAATACATATCCCTTAATGCTGCCCATAGCCAGACTATGTTTCCTTAGTCCATTCGCTCTTCCACTACCTCTTGCCTTTTCTTTTCTCAAGGCTTCAATACCTCCTCCCTCATCCTCATTCTCAGCAGATGATCTTGTTTCCTATTTCACTGTAAAAGGAGAAGCCATGGGCTGGGCGCGTTGGCTCATTCCTGAAATCCCAGCACTTTGGGAGGCTGAGGTGGGCGGATCACCTGAGGCCGGGAGTTCGAGACCAGTCTGACCAATATGGAGAAACTCTGTCGCTACTAAAAATACAAAATTAGCCGGGCATGGTGGCGGGTGCCTGTAATCCCAGCTACTCAGGAGGCTGAGGCAGGAGAATCGCTTGAACCCAGGAGGCAGAGGTTGCGGTGAGCCAAGATCGCACCATTGCACTCCAGCCTGGGCAACGAGAGCAAAACTCTGTCTCGAAAAAAAAAAGGAAAAAAAAAAGCTATAAGAAGGAAACTGACACAAAAAGGATAGCCCATCATATTCTTTTTGGGCCTAATTCTCTTCACCCATTTCCCCTGTTCCCCAACTCTTAATAGACCCCAGGCCATTTTGGTACTAATCTGTTGGGCCAAAGGAAAAAAGTAATGGAGAACTAATGAAAATAATAATGTGTTTGTTGTATTTGTAATGTATTTCAAATAACTGATATCGTGCTTCCAGAAGATTTTTCTAACTGTTTGCAGGCTATAAAATAGTGCTTTCACTTAGAAAAGGCTAGACATGGTGGTTCATGCCTGTAATCCCAGCACTTTGAGAGGCCGAGGTGAGTGAGTCACTTGAGGTCAGGAGTTTGAGACGAGGCTGGCCAACATGGCAAAACCCTGCCTCTACTAAAAATATAAAAATTAGCCAGGCATGCTGGCACATGCCTGTAATCCCAGCTACTTGGGAGGCTGAGGCAGGAGAATTGCTTGAACCTAGGAGGCAGAGGTTGCAGTGAGCTGAGATCCTGCCACTGCACTCCAGCCTGGCCAACTCCATCTCAAAAAAAAAAAAAAAAAAAGGCAGAATTACCATTCTCATCCACCTTAATCCATAATAGCCTCAGAGCCCTGACTAAAAGGGCTATGAGGTCAACCCAAATCCTCTCCTAGGACTACCACATAGTCTCCTTTCTAAGATAAGATATTATATTAATGCTCATTTAGGCAGTGGCTTTCAGACTTTTGTTATTTCCCACAATAAGAAATATATTTTACATCTACATCAAGACAGTTCAAACACATCCAGTCACATTTATGACTGAAACAAAAGTTCACAAGACCATAATTATCTTTATGATATGCAACGATAAGTCAAAGCGTATAATTTAGAAAATACTACATTAAAGAATAATTAGAGGGAGCATAGGCTGGCGCAGTGGCTCATGCCTCTAATAGACAAAATCTTTAAGATTCCACAAATAGCTAGATGAACATTAGTTTGGAACCCACTCAACTATAACTCCCCACCCTCCACATACACACAAAAAGGAGTGTCCACATGCATGATTAAGCTGCTTGGCTATGAATAAATGACTCATATGACTATTTGTCTAAGCGGTCAAAAGCAAAGCTGATGTAGGAACAAGTAAGGTAAAATCAATTAGGGGAAGGGAACAGCTCCTCCCTATTGTTCTTTTTTTGTTCTGCACCAGCATAAACACTGCTATCCAAGTAGCCTCTGCATTACAGAGGGCTGAAAATTAAGCCCTGAATTGGGGGGAAAGGGACTAGATGGATTCGATGGTTTCTAAGTTACTTTTAAATCCTAAAACTTTATTTTCTCAATAAACATTTACTGATTGCTTAATACGTACCAGGCACCATGCCAGGAGATAAGGATCCAACAGTGAATAAGACAAACAGTGCTGATGCTTTTGGAAAGCTCATATTCAAGCTGGGGAGACAAACAACATACAAGTAAGTAAATACAATGAAATTAATGTTGTGAAGGAAGTAACAAAGTCCAATAATAGGGAATAATAGGGGTAACCTACTACTCCTCTTATCTATTATTATTATTAATTACTACCATTACTATTATGGTAGGAGTTTGACTCTATGCTGTGTCAAATGGGCAGCCATCAAAAGGATTTAAACAAGAAAGTGACATGACATAGTTTTAAAAGAACACTATATTGTGTGGAGAATGTGTTGGGAGGTGGAAAGAATAAAAGTAGGAAAATTATTTTAGGAGTCTAGGCAAGACATGATAGGGGTTTGGATTATGGTGGTGACAAACTAAAATCCTGTTTTGTTTGCAATTAATAGACAATGAAAAAGTATTTCTGAATATTGATTTGAAAATCTTGCTTATTTTGCCTCCAAAGCATACAATTTTTTTCCGTCTTTGCTAAGTCATTTAAATCCAAGGGTTCCAAACTTTTTTTTTTTTTTTTGCACACAGTATGCTAGTGGTGGTTGCTTTTAATATCCCAGAGCTCTGTAGTCAAGATCTTGAGTGTAGGAGTTGGTTGGGGTGGAACGACTGGAATAAGTTGAGACTAGTGGAAAGAAGAAGCTGGTGCCAAGTTGCTGTGCAGAACAGGGCATAGGTGCATACTATAGCTCCTTGGGAATTCTATGAAGCTTGGGACAGTGTTAAAGATTCTGTATGGACAAGGCCCACCTTAGTCAAATAGGGGAAAAGAAAGATATATAATCTACAAGTTCACTTTGGAAAGTCAGAGATATCAGAATAAGAGAATATTATTTGCATGAGGGTCTCAAAGCTTCTTGGAAGAAATGATACAAGAATTTGGAGTGATGATTATTACCCTAGAATACCATGATTATATTTCCTAAACCAAATAAGAAGAGACTTTTTCCAGCCATTTTGGGGGAAAGTGAATGGGGCTGCCTGGGAGGGCAGGAAATTCATCTAAGGTAGCAGAAAACTAAGATTTGTGGCTAGTGTTAGGACAGCAGCTGTCTGCATGTGATGAATTATTTGTTATGATACAGATTAATGTTTCTCTGGCCTAGTCTGAGAAAACTTAAGTCTTTAACAAAGAACTGAAGAAAAGCTTAAAGAAAAAGACTGCCTCTTGGAGGATTAAATTGAGTTAGCCTAAGGGCCAGCTTTCAGCTAAGAGAGCTGTTATAAGCACCAGAAGGAAGGAGGTAGGAATCCGTCTCCCTACCCCACCCCTATCAACTTTGAGTACAGCCCCAGCTGGTGCAGGGGGAGAACTGGTGCAGAGCCCTGGCTGGAGCCTTGGCAGAAGGCTGAGAAAGCTCCCAGGGCTGGGAGGCCACTCGGGACCCATGAAAATGGGAGAAACCTCACACGTTGGTTGTCCTTATAAAGAAAGGACAGGGTGGGAACTTGTTATCCATGTACTCAAAATCCCCAAGTGTGGCCTCGGAAAATAAAGGTTCATTGGGTGGGTTGGTGTAACAATTGCTGTATCCCAAAACAAGCTGTAGAATCTTTGGAGATTCACAAGAATTAATTAAACCAATATTAGTCTAGAAATGGTTTACATCCAGATTCTGCTTGGATCCGAGAAAACAGTTTCCCTAAACTTCCAGCCCCCAGTTTGCGAGAGAACAGTCACGGACACACATTCGGAGTGATACTGTGTTCTTTCCTCCCACACATGTAGTTGAACAAATGCGGAAAACTCTAAAAATAAGTTCTCTAATCAAGATTCCAGATGGGGAGCAGGCTAAAAGAGGTCTGAGCAATGTTTTCATTTCTTAGTGCTCTTGGTGGGTTCTTGGTGAGAGGCTTATTCTTAAAAAGCCCATTTGTAGGCTAAGAGCAAAGACGCTACAGGAATTTACCTGGTTGCTGACCAGTTACCGATGCATGTCCATGTCCATTCTGGTTCTTAAGCCACATTGTAAAGAGCATATAGGCTTTCGTAAAAAGGCAAGTCAAAAGCTTTCATGAAGATATTGACATGCTATATCATGTATAAACATATTTGGCTCTTTGAAATGTCTCAGGAATGAATCATACATGTTGCTTTCCACTTTTGGAATATACTAAAACTGGTTCAGCATGTCCAGCAGGTTGGTCTGGCTTCCAAAAGTTGTTTGGCTATGTATTTGGCTAATGCAAAAGTAATTGCGGTTTTTGCCATTGCTTTCAATGCCATTACTTTTGCACCAACCTAATATATTTGTGCATTTCTTTAAGGAAAATAATTAACCATGCTATTACCTGTCAGAAGTAGTTCTTAGCTTAATTGCTATTTTCATCACCTTCATAAATTCACATCTAGTTCACAGCAACATTCTAGAGGAATGGTATATGTGAGCCAATAAAAATCACCTCATTAGAAAGTGTTAAAAAAGTCATTTTAAGAAACACCATTCAAAATTTGAGTAAGAAAATTAATTTTGCAGCACAGATATACCTTGAGTAGAACTTATTATTCAAACATAGAAAATGACCAATACATATAAGAAAAATATACTTATTTAATTCTTAAAAAATACATAGATTTTGCTGATAGGAAAAAGAGAAGCATGGATATAAAGGCTTAAATTGCATGCTTTCAAAACACACAGGCTCTGTTGATGAGAAAGAGAGATGTGTGGACATGGATGCATGAAAGGACTCACTAAGCCTATAATGAAGGGCCATGACGAAAGAAAGCATTGACATTTGTTCTTTCCTGGGCCTTGACCCTGTGTTATCAGGACCAGATATAGCAGATCTTATAAAGAGGGTGGAAAACACAACCAGTGGATTGAGATAATTCAATTCCAGGCCAAGAATGTAAAAGACGTGAGATTGGTGTTTTTGAAAGCCAATGCTACCTAAAAGGGTAAAAATTCAAATTGTTTCTTCCATAAAATTATTTTTTAAGAAATGATAATTAGAATTGAAACAACAAAACTTTCAACTACTGGTTTTTTACAAATACAACTTTTGAAGGAAGAGTCTAGAATAATTCATTACCCTTCTGAAAACCCTGTCCCACCTGTTTCTCATTATCAGCCACTTTATGTCCCAAATCACAGAGAAAAGGGGGTCTTCCTTCTTTTTCCCACCCCCTTTTTTTTTTAGACAGAGTCTTGCTGTAACGCCCAGACTGGAGTGCAGTGGTGCGATCTCAGCTCACTGCAACCTCCACCTCCCGGGTTCAAGTGATTCTCCTGCCTCAGCCTCCTGAGTAGCTGGGATTACAGGTGTGCACCACCACGCCTGGCTAATTTTTGTATTTTTAGTAGAGACAGAGTTTCACCATATTGGCCAGGCTGGTCTCGAACTCCTGACCTGAAGTGATCCTTCTGCCTTAGCCTCCCAAAGTGCTGGGATTACAGGCATGAGCCACCACACCCTGCCTTTCCCACCTTCCTTTAACCTCCTTCCAGAAGAAAGAAATAGCCAATTTAAATAAACATCTATTGTGTGTCGATTTTGTTGTCTATGATGTTCAAAGTACTGGAGAATGAGCTGTAAATAAGACACACAGCAATTGCACCCCCCAGGAGTTGACATTCTAATGAGGGATGACAGCCAATAAACATATAGAAAAAAGTGAATAAGAACTTCAGGTGCTGATCAACATTATGAAGCTATAATAGGGTATTGTGAGGAAAGTGACTCAGGGAGATGAGATACTACATTAGCTGTGATAGGAAAGGGCTGAGAAAGTGACATCTGAGTCACTTTGTATCACCTAAATCAGGGGTCCTTAACCCCCAGGCCACAGACCCATACAAGTCTGTGGCCTGTTAGGAACTGGGCTGCACAGCAGGAGGTGAGCAGCATGTGAACACGAAGTTTTATCTGTATTTACAGCCATTCCCCACCACTCGCATTACTGCCTGAGCTCTGCCTCCTATCAGATCAGCAGTGGCGTTAGATTCTCATAGGAGGGCAAACCCTGTTGTGAAATGTGCATTCAAGGGATCTAGGTTGCACGATCCTTACGAGAATCTAATGCCTGATGATCGTCACTGTCTACCATCACTCCCAGATGGGACTTTCTAGTTGCAACAGGTTCAGGGTTTCCACTGATTCTACATTATGGTGGGTTGTGTAATTATTTCATTATATATTACAATGTGATAATAATATACATAAAGTGTACAATAAATGTAATGTGTTTGAATCATCCCAAAACCATCCCCCACAACCCTAGTCTATGGAAAAATTGTCTTCCATGAAGCTGTTCCCTCATGCCAAAAAGGTTGGGGACCGCTGACCCAAGCGATAAAAAGAAGGAAGCACATGAGATCCAGGGGAGCTCTCCAAGCAGAATGAGCAATAGGTGGGATGGCCTGAAACATGAACAAACTTGGTGTGTTCATGGGACAGAGTATCAGAGTGGTTGGAGCTCAATGAACAAGGAGAAGAGTGGAGAGAGATGAGGTCAGAGACACAGATGCGGCAAGATTTGGAGAGCCTCATAGACTCTGATGAGAAGTTTGTTGATTATTCTGATGCAATGGGAAGTCTTTAGATAATTTGAAGCAGGGAAATTATGTTCTTTGGTTTACGCTTTAGAAATATGACTCTGGCTGCTATGTGGATAGAGGAAGGGCAATGAGGAATCAAGAGTGCAGCCACAGAGACCAGTGAGAAGTGATGATGGCATTGACCTATATTGGAAGAGTAGAGGTGGAAAGAAGTGGTTAGGTTCAGAATATATTTTGGAAGTTGGAGCTAATGGAACCTATTGATGAATTGGAAGTAGATACTGATGGATTGAATGTGCTGTGTGAGGAAAAGAGAAGAGACAAATAGGGCTCCTAGGTATTTGTCCTGAGCAACGGAGTATATACTTGTGTAATTTACTAGGACCGGAAAAGCTCAGGGGAAGCAGACTTGGGGTGTGATAGAAATCCAATAGCTTGGTTTTGGCCATGTTAAATTTGAGATGCTTTTTAGACATCCAAGTTATATGCTGAGTAGATAGTTGGATATATAAGTTCTGGAGCTCAGGCAAGAGCTTGGGTCTAGAGATGTACACTTGAAAGGTATCAGTATATAAAGTTCTTTGAAGCAATGGGTCTAGATGAGATCACCTAGGGAGACAATATAGAAGGAGTATCCAATCTTTTGGCTTCCCTGGGCCATGTTGGAAGAAGAAGAATTGTCTTGGGCCACACATAAAATATGCTAACACTAACAATAGCTGATGAGCTACACACACACACACACACACACACACACACACACACACACAATATCTCATGTTTTAAGAAAGTTTACGAATTTATAAATGTATAGCATTCCCTACACTTGGATAGAACACACACACACACACACACACACACACACACACACACACACAATATCTCATAATGTTTTAAGAAAGTTTACGAATTTGTAAATGCATAGCATTCCCTACACTTGGATAGAAAGAGAGGAGCTGAGGACCAGAGTTCTGCATACTCCAACATTTAGCAGTATTCTGTCTTCATGTTCAAGGCAAATCTTTTATTATATTCTCTGATCTTATCCAGTTCACCTCTTCTGTAGCAAATTAAAAATGACTGTAAATTCTTTGACATTCCTACCAAGAAATGGGGTCTAATTCCCTTTCCCTTGAATCTGGGCTGAGTCAGTAAGGCCAGTCAGTTGACCAACGGAATTAATCAGAAGTGACATTCTGGGATCCGAGAGATGAGGTAATAAGAAGACTTATACTAACAGTTTCTGCCCAGGATATTTGGAATATCCTCTCTGGAAGCCTGAACCATCATGTAAGAAGGCCAGTCACCCTAAGAGTACCCTGGAAAGACCATCTGTAGGTGCTCTTGTTGACATTCTTAGCTGAGCCCAACCTTCCAGTCACTCCTGCCAAGATATCAGACATGTGAATGAAGCAATCTTGGAATTTTGAGACTAACCCATCTACCAGCAAACCTGGCAAGTAACCACATAGGATATCGTGGGGCAGAGAAATTGCCCAGGTGAGCCCTGCCGAAATCTCTGGCCCCTCAAATCATGAGATATAATAAAATGGGTAAATTTGGGATAATTTGTTATATAGCAATAGAAACCTGAAAACACCTTCCCTCTTTCTCCGGGACCTTATTTTATGATCAATTCTCATCCCTTCTGGTTCATGCTACCTTCTCAACACACACATTATTTTATTACCAACTTTTCCTTCCTTCTTGGTTCTTTTTTCTCCACCTGCAAGCATGCTCAGTCTTTTCTACTTTGTTAAAAACTTTCTTTAACCTTCAGCTCCCATTCATTCTTAAACCTACTGCACAATCTTTTTCCTTTAACACACCCCTAAATTGATCTCACTGAGTTTACCAATATCTAATTGACAAAACCATCAGATATTTTTCTGTCCTTATATTTAACTGTATCCGGTTTCAGAAGTTCTCATCATGATACTTTAAGGATGGAGAGCTTATGTGGCTGGCCTGAAAAGTAAGGTAAGAACCAGAACTAATCTGCACAGTCAGGGATTTCAGTTTTTTTAGGCCTGAGTTTCTTTAGCTGAGACATGAGAAGCACCTCAAAATCAGAGTTCCTGAAGACAAGGTGGATACAGAATGAATGAACCAAGTAGAACAGAGCTGGATAGGTGAGAGGAAAATAGCAACCATGAGAAATTCCTTGATCCAGAATTTTTGTCCAGCATTTGAGGAACAGCAGGATCAAACTTCTGAAAATAGAGTAATAGACTGTCAAAAAGAAGGGTAGGCTTAGATTAGTGTGAACAGTCAGGAGAAAGCCCTTAACCAGGTTCTTAAACTTTATTTTCCTTATGAATCAATTGGAAAAGTTTTGTTAAAGATACTGATTATCCTGCCTTGCCCAAGAAATTCTGGGGTTGGACTGACAATTTTTCTTTCAAATAAACACCCCAGGTCATTCTGATACAGTGGGTCTTCAGGCCAGACTTTGAGAAACATCATCCTAAAGAAAGAGGAAGGGTTTGGGTAGGGCATTCTGGAATGGGACCATTTGGTTATTTCTTCTTTACCTAATTGTTTAACTCATTAGTTTGCTCATGATTCCACAATCTAGGCTGGGCCCCGCTGGAACACTGGGAGGCTGAACTGAGTTTCTCTCTTTCTCCATGTAGTTTCAGGGCTTCTTCCTCTTTACATGGCCTCCATATGTAGCTCTTTCCATGTGGTCTCTGCAGCAGAGTAGCCAACTTCCTACACGTGGCTCAGAGCTTCAAATAGCACAAAAACGGAAGCTGCCAGGCTTCCTTAAAGTTGAGGCCTGGAATTGGCACCGTGTCACTTTTGCTACATGCCACTTGAAGCAAGTCGCAGGCCTAGCCCATATTTAAAGGAAAAGCACTATACAAATGTGGGAGCACTGTGAGATGTGGTTCACTAAGGGGCCATAATTTAACGGGTTAGCCGAGAAAATACCAGAAAAAAAAATAAGATAAAGCTGGGTTTGTTGAGAGTAGAGACGTGTAAGGTTAATATATATAATAAGCACAACCACAAGGCATGCTCAGTTTTTAAAGATGAACCACAAATTAAGCTCTGAGTTTCCTTGTAGCCAGGGAAATCAGTTAGGGTTAAATAAATTAATAAAGAATTAACAATTATTTATTATGGGTAGTTTGCAAATCTTTTTTCCCATTCTGTGGGCAATCACTTCACATTATTATTTGTCTCCTTTGCTGTGCAGAAGCTTTTTAGCTTGATGTAATCTCAGTTGACAACTTTGCTTTGGTTCCCTGTGCTTTTGAGGCCACAAAAATCTTCCCAGACCAGTATCTTGGAGCATTTCCCCAATGTTTTATTTTAGTAATTTCATAGTTTCAGGTTTTACATTTAAGTATTTAATCCATTTTGATTTTATTTTTGTATATGGTAAGAGATAGGGGTCTAGTTTCATTCTTCTGCATATGGTTATCAAGTTTTCCCAGCACCATTTATTAGAGACTGTCCTCTCCCCATTGTATGTTCTTGATGCCTTTGTGGAAAAAGTTTGGCTGTAAATGTGTGGATTTATATTTTGGCTCTTTTTTTTTTTTTTTTTTTTTTTTGAGATGGAGTCTTGCTCTGTCTCCCAGGCTGGGATGCAGTGGTGCGATCTCGGCTCACTGCAACCTCCGCCTGCCGGGTTCCAGCAATTCTCCCACCTCAGCCTCTTGAGTAGCTAGGATTACAAGTGCAGGCAACCATGCCCAGCTAATTTTTTGTATTTTTAGTAGAGACGGGGTTTCACCATGTTGGCCAGGCTGACCTCAAACTCCTGACCTCAAATGATCCACCAGCCTCAGCCTCCCAAATTGCTGGGATTACAGGTGTGAGCCACTGTGCCCAGCCCTTGGCTCTCTATTCTGTTCCATTGGTCTATGTGTCTGTTTTTGTGTTAGTACTATGCTGTTTTGGTCACTATAACTTTGTAGTATATTTTGTAGTCAGGTAGTGTGATGCCTCCAGTTTTGTTCTTTTTGCTCAGGATTGCTTTGGCTATTCAGGCTCTTTTGTGGTTCCATATGAATTTTAGGATTGTTTTTTCTATTTCTGTGAAGAATGTTATCGATATTTTGGTAGAGATTACATTGAATCTGTACATTGCTTTGGGTAGTATTGTCATTTTAACAACATTAACTCTTCCAATCAATGAGCAAGGAATATCTTTCCATTTTTGTGTCCTCTTTAATTTCTTTCATCAGTGTTTTATAAGTTTTCCTTGTATGGATCTTTCCCTTCTTTGGTTAAATTGTTTCCTAGATATTTTATGTTCTTTGTAGCTATTGTAAATGGGATTGCTTTCTTGATATCTTTTTCAGATTTTTTTGCTCGTGGCATATATAAATGCTACTGATTTTTGTATGTTGATTTTGTATCCTGCTACTTTACTGATTTTGTTGATCAGTTCTAAGAGTTTTTTTGGTGAAGTCTTTCTTTTTTTTTTTTTTTTTTTGAGACGGAGTCTCGCTCTGTCACTCAGGCTGGAGTGCAGTGTTGCGATCTCCGCTCGCTGCAAGCTCCGCCTCCTGGGCTCACGTCATTCTCCTGCCTCAGCCTCCGGAGTAGCTGGGACTACAGGCGCCCGCCACCACGCCTGGAGAATTTTTTGTATTTTTAGTAGAGATGGAGTTTCACCGTGTTAGCCAGGATGGTCTCGATCTCCTGACCTCGTGATCCACCCACCTCGGCCTTCCAAAGTGCTGGGATTACAGGCGTGAGCCACCGCGCCCGGCCAGGTGAAGTCTTTCTTTAGGGTTTTCTAAGTATAAAATCTCATGTCATCTATGAACAAGGCTAATTTGACTTCTTCTTTTCCAATTTGAGTGTCTTTTCTTCCTCTTGTCTAATTGCTCTAGCCAGGACTTCCAGGATGATACTGAATGAAAATGGCAAAAGTGGGCATCCTTGTTTTTCCTCCAATTCTTAGAGGAAAAGCATTCAATTTTTGCTTGTTCAATACAATGTTAGCTGTGGGTTTGTCACATATGGCCTTAATTATTTTGAGGTAGGTTTTTTTTTTGAGATAGGGTCTTGCTCTAGGGAACCCAGGTTGGAGTGTAGTGGCGTGATCTCGGCTCACTGCAACCTCCGCCTCCCAGGTTCAAGAGATTCTCTTGCCTCAGCCTCCCAAGTAGTTGGGATTACAGATGCATACCACCATGCCTGGCTAATTTTTGTATTTTTAGTAGAGATGAGGTTTCACCATGTTGGCCAGGCTGCTCTCGAACTCCTGACCTCAGGTGATTCACCTACCTCAGCTTCCTCACATATGGGTTTACAGGCATGAGCCACCGTTCCCGGCCGAGGTATGTTCTTTCTATACTCAAGTTATTGAGGGTTTTTAATCATGAAGCGATGTTGAATTTTATTGAATGCTTTTTTTTGGCATCTATTGAAATGATCAGAGGTTGGGTGTGGTTGCTCACGCTTGTAATCCCGGCATTTTGGGAGGCTGAGGCAGGAGGATTGCTTGAGGCCAGGAGTTCGAGATCAGCCTGGGAAACATAGTGAGACTCCATCTCTACAAAAAATGTTTAAAATAGCTAGGGGTGGTGATTTACACCTGTAGTCCTAGCTATTCGGGAGGCTAAGGCAGGAGGATCACTTGAGCCCAAGAGTTTGAGGTTATAGTGAGCTATGATCACACCACTGCACTTCAGCCTGGGCAACAGAGTAAGACCCTGTCTCAACCACTCAATCAGTCGTATGGTTTTTGTTCTTGGTTCCTTTCATGTGATTTATCACGTTTATGGATTTGGATATGTTGAACCATCATTGCATCCCTGGAATAAATACGAGTTGATCATGATGAATTGTCTTGTTAATGTGTTGTTGAATTCAGTTTACTCTAATACTATAATAGTTTGTTGAGGACTTTTGCATCAGTGTTGGTCAGGGATATTGGCCTGTTGTTTCCTTTTTTTGTTATGTCTTTGTCTAGTTTTGGTATCAGTGTAATACTGGTCTTGTAGAATGAATTTGAAAGTATTTCCTCCTCTTTGGAGCTTGCAGTGAGCTGAGATTGCGCCACTGCACTCCAGCCTAAGCGACAGAGTGAGATTCCATCTAAAAAAAAAAAAAAAGAAAAGAAAAGAAAAGAAAAAAAAAGTATTTCCTCAGTTTTTACAAATACTTTGAGTAGAACTGGTATTTGTTCTTCTTTAACTGTTCGGTAGAATTCAGCAGTGAATCCCTCAGCTCTTGAGCTTTTCTTCGCTGGGAGACTTTATTACTGCTTTAATCTCATTACTTGTTATTGGTCTATTAAAGTTTTCTATTTCCTCATGGTACAATCCTGGTAGATTGTATCCAAGAATTTATCCTATTTTGTCTAAATTTTCCAATTTGTTAGCATATAGTTGTTCATAATAGTCTCTAATGAGTCTTTGTACTTCTGCGGTCTCAGTTCTTAAGTCTCCTTTTTCATTTGTGAGTTTATGTATTTGAGTCTTTTTTCTTTTTTTGTTAGTCTAGCTAAAGGTTTGTCAATTTTATCCTTTTTTTTTTTTGAGACAGAGTCTCACACTGTTGCCCAGGCTGGAGTGCAATGGCGCGAGGCTCACCGCAACTTCTGCCTCCCGGGTTCACATGATTCTCCTGCCTCAGCTTCCTGAGTAGCTGGGATTACAGGTGCACACCACCACACCTGGCTAATTTTTTGTATTTTTAGTAGAGACGGGGTTTCACTATGTTGGCCAGACCGTTCTTGGACTCCTGACCTTGTGATCTGCCTGCCTCAGCCTCCCGAAGTGCTGGGATTACAGGCGTGAGCCACCGCGCCCGGCCCCCTTTAGATCTCTTAATGTTTGCTTTATATACTTGGGAGCGCCAATGGTAGGTGCATAGATATTTGTAACTGTTATATCCTCTTGCTGAATTGACCCCTTTGTCATTATATAGTGACTTTGTCTCTTTTTACAGTCTTTGATTTGTAGTCTATTTTATCTTTTAAGTATAGCTAATCCTGCTCTTTTTTGGTTTTCATTTACATGGAATATCTGTTTTCCACCTCTTCACTTTCAGTCTATGTTTGTCTTTATAGGTGAAGTTGTGTTTCTTTTAGGCAGTGTATAGTTGGGGCTTGTTTCTTTATCCATTCAGCCACTCTGTGCCTTTTAATAGGAGAATTCAGTTCATTTACATTCAGTGTTATTATTGATAAAGACCTACTACTGCCAATTTATTACTTGTTTTGTAAACCCTCTCTTCCTTTCTTACGGTTTTCCTTTGTGGGTAAATTATTTTCTCTGGTAACATGTTTTAATTTGTTGCCTTTTATTTCTCATGAATCTATTATAGGTTTTTGTCTCGTGGCTACCATGAGTCTTCTAAGAAAACATCTTACAGATACAACAAAAGTTATTTTAAAGGGATTATAATTTATCTTGTCACAAAAAATACTAATAGACAAAAAAAGAAAAACAAAATCTCAATAATTTAACTCCATGCCCCCTACATTTTAACTTTATGTGTTCTCTATTTACATATTTTTATATTTTCTATCTCTTAACAGGTTGCTGTAGCTACCTTCTGCATATGAATATCCAGTTTTCCTAGCACCACTTATTAAAGAGACTGTCTTTTCCGCAGTGTATATTCTTGGCACTGTTGTTGAAAATGAATTCATTGTAGGTGTGTGGGTTTGTTTCTGGGTTCTCTATTCTGTTCAACTTGTCTATGTGTCTGTTTTTATGCCAGTACCATGTCATTTTATTTACCAGAGCTCTGCAGTATAATTTGAAACCAGGTCATGTGATTCCTCCAGTTTTGTGGTATTAGGATAGGTTTGGCTATTCTGAGTCTTTTGTGGTTCCATATAAATTTTAGAATTTTTTTTTTCTATTTCTGTGAAGAATGTCATTGGTATTTTGATAGGGATTGCATTGAATCTGTAGATTGCTTTGGGTAGTAAGGACATTTTAACAATATTCATTCTTCCAATCCATGAACATGGAATACCTTTCCATTCTTTGGTGTCCACTTCAATTTCTTTCATTCAGTCTTTTATAGTTTTCATTATAGAGATCTTTCACTTCTTGGATTAACTCCTATGTATTTAATTTTATTTGTAGCTATTGTAAATGGGATTACTTTTTTTTTTGGATGGAGTTTCATCCTTGGCATCCAGGCTAGTGTGCAATGGTGCAATCTCAGCTCACTGCAACCTCCACCTCCCAGGTTCAAGCAATTCTCCTGCGTCAGCCTCCTGAGTAGCTGGAATTACAGGTGCCCGCCACCATGCCCGGCTAATTTTTGTATTTTTAGTAGAGACAGGGTTTCACCACGTTGGTCAGGCTGGTCTTGAACTTCTGACCTCAGATGATCTGCCCACCTCGGCCTCCCAAAGTGTTGGGATTACAGGCATGAGCCACCACTTCCAGCAAGGGATTACTTTTTTAATCTCTTTTTCAGATTTTTCACTGTTGGCATATAGAAATCCTACTAATTTTTGTATGTTGATTTTGTATCCGGGAACTTTACTGAATCTGTTTCTAATTTGTTTACTTGTTTATAATAGTTTTTTGGTAGACTCTTTCAGTTTTTCCAAATATAAGATCATATCATCGGCAAACAAGGACAGTTTGATTTCTTCTATTCCAATTTGGATGCCTTTATTTCTTTCTCTTGTCTGATTGCTCTAGTTAGGACTTCCAGTACTATGTTGAATAACAGTGATGAAAGTGGGCATCCTTGCCATGTTCCAGATCTTAGAGAAAAGGCTTTCAGTTTTTCATCATTCAGTTTGATACTAGCTGTGGCAGCTTCCATGAGAATCATGCAGTTTGAAGAAGCATTTCACTGAAAAATAGGGATTGCTGTTCTGGAAAGACAAAACAATTGTCCACAATCCTAAAGAAGAAGTGAACACAATAATTAAATCCGTGTTATTCTGGGTCTAAAGCTTTTATTCTTAATTACTGTATTATCCCATCTTAAAATTTTAATTTGGAAATTACATACCTAAATATTATAATCAATAAAGTTGAACACACATGATGAAGTGTGAAAAGTAAAAAACAGATGTGTGAAATGATTCCATAATTACTGATGTGCTTATGTTTCAAAGAGTTTTCACAACACAACAAAACTTACCCTCTCTGGGGCTTTTCTAAAAACAAACAACAACAACAAAAAACTCATTCTCCGTTCTTCCGCCTGCTGTTATCTGCTCCACAAAACAAAAATGCATCTTACTCACCTTAGAATCCACAGGTACTTGGTAGAGGCTCAAAAAATGTTTATTTAGTAAAACCAAAATGTCTTCCAAAAAATAACAATAGTTCTTTTCTTTTTCTTTTCTTTTTTTTTTTTTTTTTTTGATACAGAAACTCACTCTGTCACCCAGGTTGGAGTGCAATGGCACGACCTTGGCTCACTGCAACCTCTGCCTCCCGAGTTCAGGTGATTCTCCTGCCTCAGCCTCCCGAGTTGCTAGAATTACAGGTGCCCAGCACCACGCCCAGCTAATTTTTCTATTTTTAGTAGAGATGGGGTTCTGCCATGTTGACCTTGCTGGTCTCGAACTCTTGGCCTCAAGTGATCTGCCCACCTCAGCCTCCCAAATGCTGGGATTATAGGTGTGAGCCACCACACCCGGCCAAGTAACAATATTTCTGGATATAATACCTCAAAACTTAGCACAGAAAGATATAAAGGGATAAAAAATTTATAATATAGTCATACAATGGAATAAAATGAAATATAAAGCAATAAAAAGGAACGGACAACTGATATATGTAACAATATGGATGAATCTCAAAAGCAACATCAAAAGATCAAAAGGGTATATATTACATGATTCCATTCTGGAAAAGGCAAAACTATAGGGACAAAAAACAAGTAAGTGATAGACACACAGTGGGCTAGGGGGGAAGTGATTTATTATAAAGAGGCATGAGGAAACTTTAGGATGACATAAATGTTCTATGTCTTTATGTGGTGGTGGGTACATGACTGTATACTTTTGACAGAGGTATATCTAAAAGGGGTGAGTTTTACTGTGTATAAATTATACCTCAATGAACCTGACTAAAAAAATAAAAGAAGATATAAAAATCTTAATATAACACTGTTTGTTAATTTACCTAAAATACACCTATTAATTTTGAAGTAAATGTCGGAGAATTTCATAGAAGCTATAAAAGCAATTGTCCTACCATTAGCACAGTCAAATAATCCTTTAACTATAGCATTTCAAAGATACAGTTAATTCTAACTATTTATTTGCCATTGTTTTTGTGAAGAACATTTTGTACATGAAAAGGAGGTGAGAAATGAGATATGGGCTTTAATTTGGGAGAAATACATGGAGCTAGGAAATGGAAAGGAATAAAAAACTGAGCTTTCTTCTATGAAAGGTACTTAAGGGCTGGGCGCAGTGGCTCATGCCTGTAATTCCAACAGTTTGGGAAGCCGAGGTGGGCAGATCAAATAAGCTCAGGAGTTTTAGACCAACATAGGCAAAATGGCAAAACTCCATCTATACAAAAAGTACACCAAGTGTGGTGGTGTGTGCCTGTGGTCCCATTTACTTGGGAGGCTGAGGTGGGAGGACTACTTGAGCCCAGGAAGCAGAGGTTGTAGTGAGCCAAGATTGTGCCACTGCACTCCAGCCTGGGTGACAGAATGAGACCCTGTCTCAAAAAAAAAAAAAAAAAAAAAAAGAAAGAAAAGAAAAGGTACTTAATATCTTCAAATATTCAAGATCTGAATGAGAAAAATGTAATTTTAGGTCAGATGTATATAAAAAGTATCCAGCAATTTCATAGCTACTTATCTTCATGGACCGTTTCCTTGGTTGGTTATCTCTGTCATGGTTCATATCACACTGAGGGTTGTTACCTGCTGGCTTTCACATCTTCCTGTTCTTTCACTCATTCACTAGACTTTTCTCTCATTTAATCATTGTTTTCAAACATCTCTGTGTGCCAGACACTGGAGTAGAGATGCAAGGGTGAGTAAAACACATGAGATCCCTGCCCTTTCATTACATTTAATGAGAAGAGAGACAAAAAAAAAAGTGGATACTTTCAGATTATGTTAAGTGTTATGAAAAAATGAAACAGGGTAATGGGGCTCAGAATGACTTTTAGGTGAAGGATAAGTGGCTGGAATATTTTAGATAGAATGATGAAGGGATCTGAGGAGACGGTTTGTACTGACAGCTCTGGGAAGTGAACAAAGAGAAGGAGCCAGCCATGGGAAGAGTTCCAGCCATAGGAAACAATAAGAGCAAAAGCCCGAGACAGAAATGCATTTGACATTAAATGAGAGGGCTGTAAAGCAGGCCTATGTGGCCTGGGTGCAGTGAACAAGGGGAGAGTCGTAGGAAAGCTATGCATGTCTTACAGGCTTTGGAAAAGAGCTTCAGTTTTTTCTAAGAGCAATGGAAAATTATCATAGGGTGTTAAGTAGGGCAGAGATGTGGTTTTGTTTTTAGAAGGCTCTCTGGCTTCTCTAATAGTGGGCAAGAGGATAAACCTAGAAAATAATTAGATGGCCACTGCAGTCATCCAAGCAAGACATGATGACTTGGACTAGGGTGGTAGCTGTCACAGTGGTGAGAAGAGGTTTGATTCAGGTTCTTTTTTACATATGGGGCTGAAAAGACTTGCTGATTGGTTTGGAGGTGGTGAGAAGAAGTACTAGGTGAATGGGGATGCTTTATTCAAGATGTACAAAACTGGAAAAGGAGAAAATTCTGGAAAGACCAATAATTTTTCTCAGTCTTGTTACGTTTGAGATGCCTTAAGAAATACAAGTGGAGATGTGAGAAGGCAATTACATATTCAAGGAGATCAGGGGGGTTGAGTAGAGGAAGAAGTAACCAAGAAGAAACACCAGTGAAATAGGAGGAAAATTGAGAGCATATGGTTACAGAAGCCAACTACAGAATGGATTTTAAATAGGAGGAAATGGTCACCTCTGCCAAATTTAGAGTGGTCAGATTAGAGAGGACTGAGAATTGACATCATCTTTGGTAAGGTCAAAGTCACTGGTGACAGATCTGGTAAACATTATTTCAGCAGATGCAATGAACATATAATTGGAGTGGGTTGAACAGAGAAAGAGAAGTTAGAAAGTAGAGAGAGCAAGTATAGGCAACTCTTGATAAGCTATACTGTGAAAGCATGCTGAGATAGAGGGCAGAAGCCAGCAAGGATGGAGAGTCTCGAGAGAGTTTAGTCAAGCAGGACAATACTAAGGCATGATGCAGAAAAGAGGACACATAATGGCAGGAGTGAAATCCTCAAATAGGCAGGAGGGCATGGGATCCAGAGCCCTGGAAAGGACAACCTCGTTGTGAAAGGAGGGAGAACATGTATTCAGATTCAGGTAGGTTGGTAGATTCGATGGTGGGAAGATATAATTACTGCCTGAGGCTTCTGTTCTTTCAGTGAAGTGTAAATTGAGATCGTCAGTTGAGAGAGGAAAGATGAAGTGTTGGAGGTTTGAGGAGACAGGAGATGTGAAATAAATAACTTGGAGAGTCAGAGATACTGTCATATTCATATTTGTATCCCAGCATCCTACCACAGTGCCTGGCACATAGGAGGCACTGAAAAACAGTTTTAAAGAATGACTGAAAGTAAGAATCAGAAAAGAAAGAACAATGATACACACTTAAAACTTACATCTTAATACAAGAATGATATATTTATAGAATATCTTGGTTTATAAATGGTTTAGCATCTACTTCAATTTACTCAATAAATTCCAGAATACTAGAGGAAGGAGGCATACTTGCAAAAGGTAATTTAAGACAAGATGACCACTTTACACTTTATTTACAAGACCACCTTTCTCTTTAGGCTGATTTTTTCAAGAGTAAGGAGATGCTGTCTTTTCATCTTAATATTCTCAGGACATGCATTAAACAGTGCCTGGCACAAAATTAAGTGCACAATAATGCTTTTTCGTTTTTTTGTTTGTTTTTGAAACAAGGTCTTGCTCTGTCACCCAGGCAGGAGTACAGTGGTGTGATCACAGTTTACTGCAGCTTCAACCTCCTGGGCTTAAGTGATCCACCCCAGCCTCTCAAGTAGCTGGGACTATAGGCGTGTGCTACCATACCCAGCTAATTTTATTTTTTGTAGGGACAGGGTCTCACTATGTTGCCCAGGCTGGTCTCAAACTCCTGGGTTCAAGCAATCCTCCTGTATCTCCCAATGTATTAGGATTACAGGTGTGAGCCACCACACAGGCCAATAATGCTTTTTTGAATAAATAAATGACTATAATCACATGGAGCTTCTAATCTCCAAAGGATTTACGGGCTGAAATAGAAGTCTCCAAAAGAATTTAAATACTTCAGCGATGAAAAGCCAAAGTGGATTGATTATAAAGACAAACAGATGCTTTAGGGACATTTTAAGGGAGTCACAATGTACAACCAAACATTTCCACAAAACTTTCTTTGTAACATTGTTTCAAGAATAAAAACCTAAATGATTTTGGGTCTCACTAGTGTGGCAAGTTTTATATTTGTTTGAGTTTATAGGCTGTTTGACCTTTTCTCTATAGTAGTAATAGATTTTTGTCCTTTTGCCTAACACTGTGCATTATAGTGAACTACATTCCCAGATACCTTAGAACCACCCATGCTTATCCCTTTCCTCCTCTAGGAGGGCTCTGAGAGATTTCATTTTTGTCCTGCTGATGAAGTCTACGTTCATTCAGGGCCTGCTGTGGAAGACCAGCCCCATAAGTGTGTTATACTAAATAGGCAGATTCTACCTCCATCTAATTCCTAAGTTAGGCTTTTCTTACTCCTAGAGTTCTGTATAGCATGGCCTTCTTATTTCTTGTAACATTGCTTTTGGGAATAAAATGTGAAAAAAGGAATATAAAGAAGAAAAAATGCTGGGGAATATATAAGGGAAAAAGAACAAAGGTTGAAAAACAGAAACAGAGAAAGGGGGGAAAGATAAATCTGACCACTTTAAAGTCAGTCAGTATACCTACAGACATTCGGTTGAGCAATAAAAGAATGGGATAAACTATGCAACTGAGAAAAAAAATGACAGAGGGCCAGGAAAGACTGGTCATTTTGTCCTGTAATGAAGACCACAGAAGTCATTTTTACGTCGGAGTGAAATAATTGTGGCCATAGCTATCTCTGGCCTCATGTTTATACACCACTACAAATCACAAGTGAGAAATAATATAAACATGTTTACTAAGGCTTTACCAAGAACAGTTGGCTTTTCAGATTTAGAAATAGCTCCAAGGGGAAGGAGACATTACTCAGTCATTATGTGACTGCACCCTCTAGTGGGTATTTAGATTTCCTGCATGTGGATCCTAAATGCATTTTGAGGAAAAGACCTTTAGAACAAAAATCTCAATACTCAAGTTATATGTCCTGACATACGGCTTTTTTTCAGTGTGCTTTGGCAGCAAAGCTAAGTTAGAAGTGTAGAAATAAGGGAAGATAGATTATTTGTGTGTAACATAATTTAATTATTAAAAATGAGCTACATCATTGACAAAATGAAATGGCAGTGAGAGAATAGCAAGAAGTCCATTCAAGGGAAGTTTTTTCTACCCATTTGCCATTGTCTTCATTCAACTCTACAGAATTTCCACATGGGAATTTAACTCTGCAAATGAATCTATATGATGCTGTTAATTGATATTTACATATTAACGAATGTACTTGGAAAAATATTATTTAACTAGAAGTCCTTTTCTTACAGTTTATACGTAAAGACCATCCTTTTATTTATGCTAAGATAGCTCTTTGCAGAGCTTGATATTATTTTTTATGAATTTCCTACTTAATCCAGTGTTAAAAATGTTCACTTTTATTCTTTACCATTGTCGACCTAAAGGTAGATGCCAAGGCACAAAATATGATTTAAAGAGTTTACTTAAGCTGGGCACAGCTACTCAGGAGGCTGAGGCAGAGGATTGCTTAAACCCAGAAGTTCGAGACCAGCCTGGGCAACATAGCAAGACCTCTATCTCAGGACAAAAAAAAAAGTTTACTTGAGCCAAGATGAGGACAGTTGTTCTAAAGACTCAGACCCAGTTACCTTGGATATGAGCTCCGTCAGCCTCAGTTACAAGCAAGCTTTCAAAGGAAAAAAAGATAATTAAAAATTATCAGGAGTGGGCTGATAGAAAGCTTTTTGACAGGCAGGTGTGCTGGCTCATGCCTGTAGTCCCAGCACTTTGGGAGGATGAGGTGGAGGACTTTGAGACCAGCCTGGGAAACATAGTGAGACCCTGTCTGTACAAAAAATAAAAAAATTAGCCAGGCATGGTGGTGGGCACCTATATTCCCAGCTACTCAGGAGGCTGAGGTGGGAGAATTGCTTGAACCCAGGAGGTCGAGGCTGCAGTGAGCTCAGATTGTGCCACTGCCCTCCAGCCTGGGTGACAGAGACCCAGTCTCAAAAAATAATAATTAAAAAAAAAGTTGTTTGACAGGAATGCTCATTGGTTTACAGGGATAACATTAAGTGTTTGACTGTACATTGTTGAACGATAGGATATGAGTTCTGGGGTCCAGCTGTAGCAGCTGGTGTCAGCCTCGGGCCCACATAGCAGGTGGCATCAAGAGACAATTATTTGGCCAAGTGCAGTGGCTCACACCTATAATCCCAGCACTTTGGGAGGCCAAGCAGATGGATCACTTGAGGCCAGGAGTTTGAGACTGGCCTGGCCAATATGGCAAAACTCTGCCTCTACTAAAAATATAAAAATTAGCCAGTTGTGATGGCATGCACCTGTAGTCCCAGCTACTCGAGAGGGTGAGGCACGAGAATCTCTTGAACCCGGGAGGGGGAGGTTGCAGTGAGCCGAGATCACACCACTGTACTCCAGCCTGCGTGACAGAATGAGACTCTGTCTCAAAAAAAAAAAAAAAACAGAAAAGATAAAAGAAAAAATAAAAGACAATTATTTAGCACAAGGGGAAGTGAAGTGAAGTAACTGCTGTTTCATTCTAATGCCTGTTTGGGCCTGATAATTTAAAAGGGCTTATATTCCTAAGATAAAGTCTCTTTTCTTCTTTTTTTACATTGTATTTAGTGATCAGTAAAGAGTAATATGTTTGATATAGCGACAATAATCCAAACTGATCATGAGATAACCAACCATGTTGTGAGTTGTTTGCTAGCCTAAGGCATTATTCAATAGCCAAAAGCAAGCTGTGGTACTGACAAGATTCTTTCACTGTTGCACTTCTGGTACTGTAAAGAATGGACTAGATCAGGGCAAGTAAAAAGTTAGCTGGCTGTTTTGTTAGTCCAAGGGAGAGAGGATGCAAACCTAACCTAGAGCATTGGCACGTAGGATGGAAAAGATGGGTTAGACCAAAGATGTTTCTGAAAGAGAATTTCAAGATTAGTAACTGAATATGAAAGGAGTGAGAGGGGGAGGAATTAAGAATAACTCTGAGATTTCCGGCTTGGGAAAATGGGTGGATGATGACACCATTATCTAAGAACAGGAATATAAGATCATTTATATTTGTATAAATACAAATTTAGAATTCAAGGTTGAGATTGGCTTTGAGAAACAGATTTGGGAATCAATAAAGGAAGCTATGAGAATAGATAAGGCCATCAAGGAAGTACACTGGAGAAAAAGGAAGAGGTCCAAGGAAAGAAGTGCAACATCTAGAGGCAGTGAGAAAGCCCAAAATAAGAATTATCAGAGGGGAAAATGGCATTTGAGAAGACCACAGAGGAGAGAGCATCAAGGCATGGTAGTCTACAGTGTTAAATGGGGCAGAAAAGTCAAGTAGACTGCAGAAAAAAAAGCCAGCCATTTTGCAATGAATTCAACAGGTTGAAATAACTACCACTTGTAGAGGAGGAAAAAAAGTTTTCCCTATCCTCTTAGGTTCAGTACCTGGGGCCCTACAAATTAAACTAGCAAAAGACAGATTAACAAAAGTGAAAAGTTTATTACATGAGCATATTGGAGCTTCATAGAAAAGTTGTGAAAGCCCCCAATGGCCAATAGACCCAGAGGCTTACATATCATTTTAACAAAGTATGGAGAAAGGGATTTTGAACTTGAGGTGAGGGATAGTTTGTGTGGGAAGGAGACTTACTCAGATTTAAGTCATCTCAGGTGATGAGAGTTGTCTCCAGAGTCGGTATCCTCTTTCTGGTACCAGAGAGGAGGATACCTTTATAAATAGAAATTGCCTTTACAAAAATAGAAATTTATACTCTGTTTTTAGAGCTTTTTCTGCATCTTTTGTTCCTCAATTGCCTTCAGCTCAAAGTAATCATTATGCCAAAGTGACATATTCTGGGGAGGCTTCCTGTGATCTCCCTCGCATTTGAAAACAGGCAAAGTTTCTCTCAGAAAGCAAATAAATATACTGATCAGGGTAATATAATATAGGCCAAAATGAATCCTAAAAGCTTGTCAAAATTCTTTTATTTTACTAAAGTTTAGATGTAACAAATATTGTTTGCCTGGCTCCTTTTATACACACACATACTCTCTGTCTCTCTCTTTTCTAGACCAGAATTTAATCTGTATTAAACAGAGTTTAAACTGCTGTTATTTCAACATGAGGAAGTGGCTTATTGAGCTATTTAAAGAAAAGTGACTTGAACCAAAAGCCTCCTGTCTTCCTAACTACTCTCAACAAAGTGACTATTGTAAAATGTTGAGCCTATTAACTTCTCAAATGAATCACAATATATGAGGATATCCAAACACAATAAAGTGAATGGAATTATGGTCAGACTTTGAAAATATTATTGAGAAATACATTTAAATAACTAAACCCTTAGCTGATTTGGTTATCAGGTTAAAATGCTTCTGTTGTTGTAGAACATTTCTCTTTAGTCCACTTAAAGATGAGAAAATTGGCATATTGTATAGGAGCCTATTGAAATGCCTGCATTGCAATAATACTATTGGCATCAAGAAAGATTTATCTCAAGTCTTAAATCTCAGTTGGGTAAATTTTGTTTTATAGGTTTTCATGCCCCACCCCAGACTTATTGAAATGAGGTTTTTGAAAAAGTGTTAATCTATGGTTTGTCAGTACAGGTACCTAAATATTAATAAATCCAGACAATATGCAGGGTTTATTAAAAAAACTAAACCGAACAGAATACTTTTGAAGAATTGGCTAAACCCGGATGAAATAATTAGAAAAGTATTTTAAAACACATCCTACACAGAACCACAATTTTTTTTTTGAGATGGAGTTTTGCTCTTGTTGCCCAGGCTGGAGTGCAATGGCGTGATCTCGGCTCACCACAACCTCCGCCTCCTGGGTTCAAGTGATTCTCCTGCTTCAGCCTTCCGAGTAGCTGGAATTACAGGCATGTGCCACCATGCCCGGCTAATTTTGTATTTTTAGTAGAGTCGGGGTTTCTCCATGTTGATCAGGCTGGTCTTGAACTCCCGACCTCAGGTGATCTGCCCACCTCGGCCTCCCAAAGTGCTGGGATTACAGGCATGAGCCACCACGCTTGGCCTCACAGAACAACATTCTATACACATGCTTTTGTATTGATGGCACACAACTATATTATATTCTTTGAACTTGGTTGACTACATATTTTAAATCTTCAGCTACCAGCACAATGTCATCAAAATAGTAAGTCCTCAATTACTGAAACCTTTGCTGACATGAATAATAACTATGATAAGTAGAATTCTAAAGATGTCCTGCCAAGGCCAGGGCAGCAGCTCATGCCTGTAATCCCAGCACTTTGGGAGGTCGAGGTAGGAAGATCGCTTGAGCCCAGGAGTTCAAGACCAGCCTAGGTAACACAGTGAGACCCTGTCTCTACAAAAAATAAACAAAATTAGCCAGGCATAGTGGCGTATGCTTGTAGTCCCAGCTATCCCAGAGGCTTGCCTGAGCCCAGGAGTTCAAGGCTACAGTGAGCCAACTTCAGGCCACTGCACTCCAGCCTGGGCAACAGAGCAAGATCCTGTCTCAGAAATAAATAAATAAATAAAATAAAGATGTCCTGCCAAGATGCCTGTCCCTTGGTTATTCAATCAAACACTATTCTAACTATTGCCATAAAGGGACTTTTCATTTGCAATTAAGGTTACTAATTAGTTCATCTTAAGAAAGGGCACGGCCAGGTGTGGTGGCACATGCCTGTAATCCCAGTACTTTGGGAGGCTGAGGAGGGAGAATTGCTTGAGCTCAGGAGTTTGAGACCAGCCTGGGCAACATGGCGAAACCCTGTCTCTACAAAAAATTAAAAAATTGGCCAGTTGTGGTGGTGCGCACCTGTAGTCCCAGCTACTCGGGGGGCTGAGGTGGGAGAAGGCTGCAGTGAGCCATGATCATGCTACTGCACTCCAGCCTGGGCAACAGAGTGAGACCCTGCCTAAGAAAAAGGGCAGGGGTGGAGCTAATCTAATCATATGAGGTCTTAAAAGTAGAGAATGTTCTGTAGATGCTGCAGAATAAAAGGCAAAAGATAAAGTCACTTTGAAGCATCAGGATGACCTGACACTGTGTTGCTTGCTTGAAGATGGAGGCGAACACATAACAAGGAAACAGAAACCTCAGTCCTACTACCATAAGGAACTGAATTCTAACAACAACCCAAAGGAGCTTGGAAGTAAAATGAATGTCTCCTGAAGTACATGTGAAATAGTTTCTTAGTGTATATATCTAGCATTAGCTATAGAGTAGATGTATACTTACTGTACTAAGTAAGGCCAAATTATTTTCCAAAGTGGACATACATTTTCCTTTTAAAAAATTGATTTATAGTAGTTCATTGTTCTTGGTTTGTATTCTTTGGTGGTTATATCTTTTTCTTGTCTATGGCATTTGTTTTCCACTGGTATCTTATGTTGATCAGAGGTTCTTAATTTAAATGTTTGATCTTTTCCTTCATAGTTTATTCGTTGTATGTCTTGTTTAAAAATCCTTTCCTACCCTGAAATCATAAGAATATTCTCTTATAAATATCTTCTAAAGGTTTTATAATTTTGCCATTCACATTTAGATTTTTAATCCACATGGAATTGTTTAATTACCTTTTTAAAACTTTTACAAAAGAGCTCAATGTATTCATTTTAAAGTGGACTTAAATATCGTCTCATTTTTCATTTTATAAATGAGGAAACTCAGGCCTGAGTTAATCCCAGCACTTTGGAAGGCTGAAGCAGGTGGATCATGTGAGGTCAGGAGTGCGAGACCAGCCTGGCCAACATGGCGAAAACCCGTCTCTACTAAAAACACAAAAATTAGCTGGGCGTAGTGGCAGGTCCCTGTAATCCCAGCTACTTGGGAGGCTGAGGCAGGAGAATGGCTTGAGCCCGGGAGGCGGAGGTTGCAGTGAGCCGATATCGCACCACTGCACTCCAGCCTGGGTGACAGAGTGAGACTGTGTCTCAAACACACACACACACACACACACACAAACTGAGATGTTTTGGTATTCTTGAGTTTTAAGAGTTCTTTATATATTAAGATTACAGGTCTTCTTCAAATATGTGATTTGTCAATATTCCAGTCTATGGCTTGCTTTTTAAATTCTGTGTCTTAGGCTGGGCACGGTGGCTCATGCCTGTGATCCCAGCACTTTGGGAGGCTGAGGCGGGCGGATCACAAGGTCAGGAGATCGAGACCATCCTGGCTAACACGATGAAACCCCGTCTCTACTAAAAATACAAAAAGTTAGCTGGGCATGGTGGCAGGCGCCTATAGTCCCAGCTACTCAGGAGGCTGAGGCAGGAGAATGGCGTGAATCCGTGAGGCAGAGCTTGCAGTGAGCCGAGATTGCCCCACTGCAATCCAGCCTGGGCGACAGAGCGAGACTCCGTCTCAAAAAAAAAAAAAAAAAAAAAAAAAAAGTCTTTTCAACATAAGTTTTTAACTTTGATAAAGTCGAAATTACAAACTTTTTTCTTTTATGGATCATAATTTTGGTGTTATATCAAAGAAATCTTTGCCTAATCCAAAATCACAAAGATTTTTCTCCTTTGTTTTCTTCTAGAAGTTTTAAATTTTATATTTAAAACTTGAAAGCTGTAGATTTTACATTTAGATTTTACGTTTAGATATAGGATCCATTTTTTAGTTAATGTTTATGATGTGAGGTACGGATTGAGTTTTCTTTCCCACATGGGTATTGAATGGTACCAGCACAGTTTATTAAAAGATGTCTTTTTTTCTACTGAATCACCTTTAGAACTTTCTTGAAAATCAACTGACCACATATGTGTGGGTCTATTTCTGGATACTCATCTTGAATTCAGATATTGAATCCTCCAATTCTGTTTTTGTTTTCAAAGCTGTTTTGGCTTTCTAGGTCCTTTAAAGTGTCAGCATGAATCTAAAATTCATTCGCTTGTGAATTTCTACAAAAAATCCTGCTGTGATTTTGATTGGGATTTTCATCTGCAAATAACAAGTATTATTACTTCTTTTCAAATCTGGAGGCCTTTTATCCTTTTCTTCTTTTTTACCTTATTGCACTGGCTAACATCTCCATTAAATGTTGAAAAGAAATGGTGAGAGTGGACATCCTTACCTTGTTTCTAATCTTTGCATGAAACCATTCAGTTTTTCACCATTAAGTATGGTGTCAACTGTAGGTTCTTCATAGATGCCTTTTATCATATTAAGGGAATTAGTCTTCTATTTCTAGATTGTTGGGGTGTGTGTGTGTGTGTGTGTGTGTGTCTGTGTCTGTTGAAGATATGTACAACATAATGGGAGGAAGTGGAGCAAGATGGTTGAATAGAAGCCTCCACCAGTCAGCCTCTCTGCACACTAAATTTAACAATTATCCACATAAAAAGCACCATAAAAACCAAAAATCAGGTCAGCAGTCACAGTACCTGGTTTTAAATTCATATCACTGAAAGAGGCACTGAAGAGGGTAAGAAAAACAGTCTTGAATTGCAGATGCCACTGCTTCCATATCCCCCAGCAGTAGGTTATGTAGCGCAGAGAGGGAATCCGTGCATTTAGGGGAGTAAGAGCGCAGTGATTTTGGGACTTTGCACTGGAACTCAGTACTGTCCTATCACAGTGGAAAACAACACTGGGCAGAACTCAGCTGGCACCCATCAAGGGAGCATCTAGACCAGCTTTAGCCAGAGGGGAATCACCCATCCCAGTGGCTGGAACCTGAGTTTCAGCAAGCCTCACCAACACAAGCTAAAGTGCTCTGGGGTCCTAAATAAACTTGAAAGGCAGTCTAGGCCACAAGGACTGCAATTCCTGGGCAAGTCCTGGTGCTGTGCTGGGCTGGGAGCCAGTGGATGTGGGGGGCATGCGACCCAGTGAGACACCAGCTGGGGCAATCAAGGGAGTGTTTGTGCCACCCCTCCCCCAACTCCAGTCAGCACAGCTCAAGCCCCAGGAAAGACTCCTTCCCTTCACTTGAGACAGGAAAGAGTCTTAAACAAATTTACATTCCCATCAGCAGTGTCCATTCTTTATTTTGTAACAGTTAAGTTTTATAGGTGTCTTGAGGTGATGATAAAAAGTAAAGCTAAATCAGTTTGTAAATATATATTTGGTATAAATGGATAGAAAAAATGCATCTTGAACATGGAATTGTTAAACCACCTCTAAGCAGTGTATATCAGAACTTGCTCATTAGCTTGGCAGCAAAAGGACAGAAGTTTAAAGGGAGATATGTATGTAGATATGTTTATATTTACATATTGATGACAGCCATTTATGTGTGTGCATCTCTTTTGGCTCTACTATAGTAACACACTCAGTAATTCAATGGAAACATGCTTTTTCACTAATTTTTTTTTTTTTTTTTGGTGAGACAGAGTCTCGCTCTGTCACCCAGGCTGGAGTGCAGTGGCGCAATCTTGGCTCACTGCAACCTCTGCCTCCCAGGTTCAAGCGATTCTCGTGCCTCAGCCTCCTGAGTAGCTGGGATTACAGGCGCCCGCCACCACACCCAGCTAGTTTTTGTGGTTTTAGTAGAGACAGGGTTTCACCATGTTGCCCAGGCTGGTCTCAAACTCCAGGGCTCAAGCAATCCACCCGCTTTGGCCTCCCAAAGTGCTGGGATTACAGGCATGAGCCACTGTGCCCAGCCTTTCACTAATATTCTAATAATATAGTTTTGATAATGAGTTCTCTTAGAAACATACTAGTGTACTCTTGCTTTATGTCTCATTTTAAATAGAGCATTAAGGGAATGCAGTAATTTTTATTGTTAACTTTGCCAATACCTTTATCTAGACGCCTGTTGACATTTTGGGCTTCTGTGAAATTTTTGTCCCCAAGAAAGGCAGGATTATATATTTTTTAATATGGATTAAGTTGGTGTAGTATATTCTCAGTTATCAAAATACTTGAGATTTTGAATTGGTAAATATTCATAATGTGTGAAAAAGCATGATACATACTGCATGATCTCAACCACATAAAATTGGATGTTGTATATAGACAACACAGGACCTAGAAGGACACATCCAACTGTAAGATGCTTGTTATTGTGGATTATTTTGTTCTTTGATTCTTGTGTTGTTCAATTCCCTGTAATGCACATTTGAAATTTAAAAAAAAAACGTTATTTTTAAAACATATATGAAGTCCCCATTGCTCATAGAATAAAATTAGCATATTCCATAGGGAAAAAAAGAATTAAAATGTCATAATCTGAAATTTTCTTTGTGGAAAAGTTTTTAAACTTCAGTTAAATTTATTTAATAGATATAGGGCTAATCATGTCATCAGTTTCTTCTTAAGGAAGCTTTGGTAGTTGGTGTCTTTGAAGAAATTTGTGCATTTGAAATTGCCAAATTTATTGGCATAACTGTTCATAACATTCTATATCCTTTTAATAAGTGCACAATCTGAAGTGATGTTACCTGTCTTATTTTTGATATTGGTACTATGTATCTTCTATTTTTATGAGTCTGGCTAAAAATTTATATATTTTATTAATCAACTCCAGTAACTAGTTTCTGGCTTCATTAACTTTCTCTGTTTTTTTAACTTTTAATTTTTAAGTTGTGTGGGGTACATAGTAGGTGTATATGTTTATGGTGTATATGAGACTTAATTTTTTTTGTTTGTTTTAGAGATGGGGTCTCACTATGTTGCCCAAGCTGGTCTCAAATTACTGGGCTCAAATTATCCTCCCACCTCTTTCTACTCTCTATCTCCATGAGTTCAATTGTTTTAATTTTTAGTTCTCACAAATAAGTGAGAACATGTAAAGTCTGTCTTTCTGTGCCTGGCTCCTTTCACTTTAACATAATGACCTCCAGTTAGGCATCACGCTACCTGACTTCAAACTATACTACAAGGCTACAGTAACCAAAACAGCATGGTACTGGTACCACAACAGAGATATAGATCAATGGAACAGAACAGAGCCCTCAGAAATGATGCCGCATAGCTACAACTATCTGATCTTTGACAAACGTGACAAAAACAAGAAATGGGGAAAGGATTCCCTATTTAATAAATGGTGCTGGGAAAACTGGCTAGCCATATGTAGAAAGCTGAAACTGGATCCCTTCCTTACACCTTACACAAAAATTAATTCAAGATGGATTAAAGACTTAAATGTTAGACCTAAAACCATTAAAATCCTACAAGAAAACCTAGGCAATACCATTCAGGACATAGGCGTGGGCAAGGACTTCATGTCTAAAACACCAAAAGCAATGGCAACAAAAGCCAAAATTGACAAATGGGATCTAATTAAACTAAAGAGCTTCTGCACAGCAAAAGAAACTACCATCAGAGTGAACAGGCAACCTACAGAATGGGAGAAAATTTTTGCAACCCACTCATCTGACAAAGGGCTAATATCCAGAATCTACAATGAACTCAAACAAATTTACAAGAAAAAAACAAACAACCCCATCAAAAGGTGGGCAAAGGACATGAACAGACACTTCTCAAAAGAAGACATTTATGCAGCCAAAAAACACATGAAGAAATGCTCATCATCACTGGCCATCAGAGAAATGCAAATCAAAACCACAGTGAGATACCATCTCACACCAGTTAGAATGGCCATCATTAAAAAAACAGGAAACAACAGGTGCTGGAGAGGATGTGGAGAAATAGGAACACTTTTACACTGTTGGTGGGACTGTAAACTAGTTCAACCATTGTGGAAGTCAGTGTGGTGATTCCTCAGGGATCTAGAACTAGAAATACCATTTGACCCAGCCATCCCATTACTGGGTATATACCCAAAGGACTATAAATCATGCTGCTATAAAGACACATGCACATGTATGTTTACTGTGGCACTATTCACAATAGCAAAGAGTTGGAACCAACCCAAATGTCCAACAACGATAGACTGGATTAAGAAAATGTGGCACATATACACCATGGAATACTATGCAGCCATAAAAAATGATGAGTTCGTGTCCTTTGTAGGGACATGGATGAAACTGGAAAACATCATTCTCAGTAAACAATCGCAAGGACAAAAAACCAAACACCGCATGTTCTCACTCATAGGTGGGAATTGAACAATGAGAACTCATGGACACAGGAAGGGGAACATCACATTCCAGGGACTGTTGTGGGTTGGGGGGAGGGGGGAGGGACAGCATTAGGAGATATACCTAATGCTAAATGACGAGTTAATGGGTGCAGGAAATCAACATGGCACATGGATACATATGTAACAAACCTGCACATTGTGCACATGTACCCTAAAACCTAAAGTATAATAAAAAAAAACAAAAAAACAAAAACATAATGACCTCCAGTTCATCTATGTTGTTGCAAATGACAAGATCTCATTCTTTTTCATGGCTGAAGAGTACTCCACTGTGTATAAATACTGCACATTTTCTTTACCCATTCAACTGGTCATGGACACTTAGGTAGTTTACAAATCCTGACTATTGTGAATAGTGCTGCAATAAACATAAGAGTGCAGATATTCCTTTAATATACTTATTTCCTTTCTTTTGGGTATACAACTAGCAATGGGATTGCTGGATCATATAGAAGTTCCATTTTTAGTTTTTTGAGGAACCTCCAAACTGTTCTTCATAGCGATTGTACTAATTTGCATGCCCATCAACAGTGCAAGGGTTCCCTTTTCTCCACATCCTTGCTAGCATTCATTATTGCCTGTATTTTGGATAAAGCCCAATTTAACTGGGGTGAGATACCTTGTAGTTTTAATTTGTGTTTCTCTAATAATCAATGATGTTGAATGCTTTTTCATATACTGCTTCCATTTGCAATCATTCTTTTGAGAAATGTCCATGTAGATCTTTTGCCCACTTTAAAATCAGATTATTAGATTTTTTTCCTGTTGAGTTGTTTGAGCTCCTTATATATTCTGGTTGTTAATCTCTTGTTAGATGGATAGTTTGAAAATATTTTCTCCCATTCTATGGGTTAGCTCTTCACTTTGTTGATTATTTCCCTTGCTGTGCAGAAGCTTTTCAACTTGATGTGATCTCATTTGTCTATTTTTGCTTTGGTTGCCTGTGCTTGTGGGATATTATTCAAGAAATCTTTGCCCAGTCTCATGTCCTGAGGAGTCTCCCCAATGTTTTCTTTTAGGAGTTTCATAGTTTGAAGTCTTAGATTTAAGTCTTTAATCCATTTTAATTTGATTTTTGTATACAGTGAGAGACAGGGGTCTAGTTTCATCCTTCTGCATATTAATATTCAGTTTTCCCAGTACCATTTATTAAAGAGACTGTCTTTTCCCCAGTGTATGTTCTTGGGACCTTTGTCAGAAATGAGTTCACTGTAGGTGTGTGAATTTGTTTCTGCATTCTCTATTCTGTTCCATTGGTCTATGTGTGTCTTTTTATGCAAGTACCATGCCGTTTGGTTACTATAGCTCTGTAGTATAATTTTAGTTCAGGTAATGTGATTCTTCCAGTTTTGTTCTGTTTGCTTAGGATAACTTTGGTCTTTTGTGGTTCCACATACATTGTAGGATTGTTTTTTCTATTTCTGTGAAGAATGTCATTGGTATTTTTATAAGGACTGCAGTGAGTCTGCAGATTGCTTTGGGTTGTATGGACATTTTAATATTGATTCTTCCAATCCATTAACATGGAATATCTTTCCATTTTTTGAATCAATGTTTTATAGTATTCATTATAGAGATCTTTCACTTCTTTGGTTAATTCCTAGGTATTTCTGTTTATTTGTGGCTAGTAATAATGTGATTACTTGCTTGATATCTTTTTCAGATTGTTCACTGTTGGCATATAGAACTGCTACTGATTTTTGTATGTTGACTTTGTATCCTGAAACTTTACTGAATTTATATGTTCTAATAGTTTTTTAGGGGAGTATTTAGGTTTTTCCAAATATAAAATCATATCATCTGCAAACAAGGACAATTTGACTTCTTCCTTTCTAATTTGAATGCCTTTTCTTTCTTTCTCTTGTCTGATTGCTCTAGCTAGTACTTCCAGTACTTTGTCAAATAACAGTGGTGAAAGTGGGCATCCCTGTCGTTTTCCAGATCTTAGAGGAAAGGCTTTCAGATTTTCCCCATTCACTATGATACTAGGTGTGGCTCTGTCATACATATTTTTATCGTGTTGAGGTATATTCCTTCTAAACACAGTTTTTTGAGGGGGTTCATTTTGAAAGGATGTTGAATTTTATCAAAATCTTTTTCAGCATCAATTGAAATTATGATGTGGTTTTTGTCCTTCTTTCTCTTGATATGTTGTATCACATTGATTTGCATATGGTGAACCATCCTTGCATCTGGGAATAAATCCCAGTTGATCATGATGAATAATATTTTTAATGTGTTGTTAAATTCAGTTTGTTGGTATTTTGTTGAGGATTTCTGCATGAGTGTTTATCAGTGATAGTGGCATGTAGTTCTGTTGTTGTTGTTGCTGTTTGATGTGTCTTAGTCTGGTTTTGATATCAGGGTAATACTGGCCTTGTAAACGAATTTGGAAGTATTCTCTTCTCTATTTTTTGGTATACTATGGGTACGATGTTCGTAGAATGTTTGGTAGAATTACTCAGCAGTGGGTAGAATATTTGGTAGAATTACTCAGCAGTGACTGGGCATGGTGGCTTATGCCTGTAATCCCAGCACTTTGGAAGGCCGAGGCAGGTGGATCACTTGAGGTCAGGAGTGCAAGACCAGCCTGGCCAACATGGCGAAAACCCATCTCTACAAAAAATACAAAAATTAGCTGGGAGTGGTGGCGGCCACCTGTAATCCCAGCTACTAAGGAGGCTGAGGTGGGAGAATTGCTTGAACCTGGGAGGTGAGGGTTGCTGTGAGCCAAGATCATGCCACTGCACTCCAGCCTGGGCAACAGAGTAAGAGACTCCATCTCTTAAAAAATATTCGGCAGTGAAACCATCAGGTCTCTGGCTTTTCTTTGCTGGGATACTTTTAAATATATCTTCAATCTCATTACTTCTCACTGTTCTGCTCAGGTTTTGCATTTCTTATGGTTCAATCTTTGTAGGTTGTATCTGTCTAGGAGCTATTTCCTTGGGTTTCCAATTTATTGGCATATAGTTGCTCACAGTAGCCACTAATGATCCAATACCATGGCCACTAATTTCCATGGTATTGACTGAAATGTCTTCTTTTTCATCTCTGGTTTTATTTATTTGAATCTTTTCTCTTTTATTCTTAGCTAGTCTGACTAAAGGTTTATCAACTTTATCTTTTCAAAAAGCCACTTTTTGTTTCATTGATCTTTTGTATTGTGTTCTTTATTTCAATTTCATTTAATTCTGCTCTGATCTTTATTTATTTTCTTGTACTAATTTTGGGTTTGACTTGCTGTTGTTTTTTTCATTCTTTAAGATACATCATTAAGCTGTTTATTTGAAGTTTCTGTTTTCTGATGTTGGCACTTATAGACATAAACTTCCCTCTTAGTACTGTTTTCACTGTATCTGATAGGTTTTCGTTATGTTGTATTTCCACTATCATTTGTGTAAAAAGGGTTTTCAATTTCCTTAATTTTTTCATTGACCCACTGGACATTCAGAAGCATATTGCTTAGTGTCCATGTGTTTGTATAGCCTCCAAAATTCATCTTACTGATTTGTAGTTTTATTCCATTGTGGTCAGAAAAGATACTTGGTATTATTTCAATTTTTTGAATGTTTTAAGACTTGTTTTGTGACTGAACATGTGGTATATTCTTGAGAATAATCCATGGGCTGAGAAGAGTGTGCATTTTGCAGCCATTGAATAAAACGTTCTGTAAATACTTATTAGATCCAGTGGGTCTATAGGGTAGATTAAGTTTAATGTTTCTTTGTTGATTTCATGTCTGGATGATCTATCCAATGCTGAAAGTGGGGTGGAGAAGTGTCTGGCTATTATTATATTGGGGTCTACATCTCCCCTTAGCTCTAATGGCATTTGGTTTATATATCTAGGTGCTTCAGTTTTGGGTGTATATATATTTACAATTTTTAACTCCTCTTGCTGAATTGACCCCTTTATCATAAGACCTGATTTGTCCCTCTTCTTATAGTTTTTGTCTTGAAATTATATTTTATTTTCTTTCTTTTTTTTTTTTTTTCAGGAGAAGGAGTTTTGCTCTGTTGCCCAGGCTGGAGTGCAGTGGTACAATCTCAGCTTACTGCAGCCTCTGCCTCCCAGGTTCAAGCAATTCTCCTGCCTCAGCCACCTGAGCAGCTGGGATTACAGGCATGTGCCACCAGGCCCTGCTAATTGTTGTATTTTTAGTAGAGATGAGGTTTCACCATGTTGGCCCAGCTGGTTGCAAACTCTGACCTTAAGTGGTCTGCCCACCTTGGCCTCCCAAAGTGCTGGGATTACAGGTGTGAGCCACTGCACCTGGCCTTGAAATTATTTTTTCTGATAGAAGTATAGCCACTCCTACTCTTTTTTGGCTTTAATTTGCATGGAATATCTTTTTCCAACCCTTTATTTCAGTCTATGTGTGTCTTTATAGGTGAAGTGTGTTTCTTGTAGGCAACAGAACATTGGATCTTTTTTGATTGGAGAGTTTGGTCCATTTACATGCAGTTATTGATAAGTAGGGAATTGTTCCTGCCATTTTGTTATTTGTTTTCTTATTGTTTTGTGGTCTTCTCTCCTTTCTTCCTTCTTGTCTCCCTTTTAGTGAAGGTGATTTTCTCTACTGTTGATACAGCAGCTAGAAAGAAATTATTTAGGCAGATAGTGTGCATAAAAGGAGTCTTCAACAAGGCTTCTCTTTTAACAAAAAGCAGCTCCCAAATCATTTCTTTTCTAACAAAGAGCAGCCTGAAAAATCAAGCTGCAGACATAGATAAGCAAGCTGAAAGCTTTGCATGGGTGAGTGCCGACAGCTATGCCAATAGAAAAGGGCTACCTGGAAGCCAGGTATGTTCAACATGGTGGCTCCATCTTCCCTTTTCCTTGTCACCACATGTACAGTAAGAAGCAGGCAACATGGCACCGGCCAGGTAGAGAATCTAGCTGCATAATAAAAGATTAGGATGGGGCAGCCAGCTTCTTCACATGCTATGCAAATGGCACACCTGGTCTGACCAATCTTTTGTGCCCTCTGTAAATCAGACACCACCTCCTCAAGCTCATCTATAAAAATTCCTGCACTTCACCATGGAACTGGCAACACATTTTTCTCTGGGACCCTTCTGCACAGACAGCGCTTCTCTTTCTTTCACCTATTAAGCTTGTGCTCTTAACCTCACTCTGGCGTGTCTGCATCCTAGTTTTCTGTGGTCATGGGACAACTAACCTCAGGTATTATCCCAGGTGAATGATGCTGCTTCATTGTGGGCACCTGCTTGGGATCTGAGGTAGATTCATCAGAAGGGTGAGTATAGGATGAGACCCCAACTCTTTTCTTTCATTTCAAGGCCTTCTGCCCTCCATTTTAAAATCAAACTAAACACTGGGACTCTGTCAGCCATTTAAAAATGGTTAGCCTGGCTGCCAGTCTTACAAGACTCAGGGGACAGGCTTGCCAGGGGGAACTTAGCAAATCACCCAGTGTCCTCAGGGTGCTAGGAATGTTGACTTTGTTTTGAACTGGTTTCATTTCATGGAGAATCTAGCCATCACATGGGACTAGAAGAGGTCCAGAGGCAACTGAGGGTTTCTGGCCAGGGCAACACCCTGG
Source organism: Nomascus leucogenys (assembly GCF_006542625.1). NCBI lineage: Eukaryota > Metazoa > Chordata > Mammalia > Primates > Hylobatidae > Nomascus > Nomascus leucogenys. The sequence goes on from NC_044392.1 coordinate 81,387,787, forward strand.
TGTTACCTGAAGGCTTCTGGACTAACTCCAGCCTCTGACAGCTCAGTGTGTGATGGCAAAGGATCTCCAAGCTTTTTCTATCGCAATTTTCCTTCATTTCTTATATCCATTCTCTGTATGCAATGCTGTGGGAATTTTTACAGTATAGGGAAGTGATCCCATTAGGCAAGATCAGGAAATGCTGTAGTAATTGGGAATATAGCTCAAGCTCAAGAGATTGCCGTTTTTGAGATTTTCTAGGAAGAGAGGGCCCCCCAACCCCCTGCAGCGAGCATCTCTCTCTTTATACTTGGTCTGGAGAGCACATGGTATTTCAAAGTCAACAGCACCACCTAGTAGAATAAGAATCCTCTCCATTAGGCACATTGTTGGCCCTTTGCCAAAACACTGTAACAGCTTCATTAAGCAGTTCCCCAATAGGGACCCTGTATGGGGGTTCTGACCCCACATTTCCCTTCCACATTACCCCAGCAGAGGTTCTCCATGAGGGCCTGGCCCCCTGCAGCAAACTTCTGCCTGGACATCCAGGCATTTCTAGACATCTTCTGAAATCTAGGCAGAGGTTCCCAAACCTCAATTCTTGACTTCTATGTACCTGCAGGCTCAACACCACATGGGAGTTGCCAAGGCTTGGGGCTTGCACCCTCTGAAGCCATGGCCTGAGCTGTACCTTAACCTCTTTTAGCCATGACTGGAGCAGCTGGGAGGCAGGGCACCAAGTCCCTAGGCTGCACAGAGCAAGGGGCCACTGGGCTTAGCCCACAAAACCATTTTTTCTTCCTAGGCCTCTGGACCTGTGATGAGAAGGTCTCTGACATGCCCTGGAGACATTTTCCCCATTGTATTGTTGATTAACATTCAGCTCCTTGCTACTTATGCAAATTTCTGCAGCAGGCTTGAATCTCTCCCCAGAAAATGGGTTTTTCTTTTCTACCTCAAGGTCAGGCTGCAAATTTTCCAAACTTTTATGTTCTGCTTCCCCTTGAATGCTTTAACACTTAGAAATTTCTTCCACCAGATACCCTAAATCATCTCTCTCAAGTTTAAAGTTCCACAGATCTGTAGGGCAGGGGCAAAATGTCATCAGTCTCTTTGCTGAAGCATAGCAAGAGTGACCTTTGCTCCAGTTCCGAATAAGTTCCTTATCTCCATCTGAGGCCACCTCAGCCTGGACTTCATTGTCCACATCATTATCAGCATTTCGGTCAAAACTATTCAACAAATCTCTATGAAGTTACAAACTTTTCCACATCTTCCTGTCTTCTGAGCCCTCCAAGTCTCTAGGAAGTTCCAAACTTCCTTACATTTTCCTGTCTTCTTCTGAGCCCTCCAAACTGTTTCAAACTCTGCCTGTTACCCAGTTCCAAAGTCACTTCCACATTTTCAGGTATCCTTATAGCCACGCCCCATTCTACTGGTACCAATTTACTGTATTAGTCTGTTCTCATGCTGCTAATAAAGACATGCCCAAGATTGGGTAATTTATAAAGGAAAGAAGTTTAATTGACTCACAGTTCAGCATGGCTGGGAAGGCCTCAGGAAACTTACAATCATGGTGGAAGGGGAAGGAAACACATCCTTCTTCACATGGTGGCAGGAAGGAGAAATGTCAAGCAAAGATGGAAAAGCCCCTTATAAAACCATCAGATCTCATAAGAACTCACTCACTATCACGAGGACAGCAGCATGGGGTAACCGTACCGATTCAATTACCTCCCATGGGGTCCCTCCCATGACACATGGGGATTATGGGAACTACAATTCAAAATGAAATTTAGTTGGGGACATGGCCAAACCATATCACTCAGCTTCCAACTGCTGGGATGGGTGATTCCCATCTGGTTAGGGCTAAATACTCCCTTTGTGGGCATTGGCTGAATTCTGTCTGGTGCTGGCATCACTGAGTTCCAATGCAAAGCCCCAGAATCACTGCATTCTCCTTCTCTCCCCCAAGAGCACAGATTCTCCCTGTGCCATGCAGCCTCTGCCTGGGGATGGGAGAGGAGTTGCATCAGCAATACAAGACTGTCTTTCCCACCCTCTTCAGTGCCTCTTTCAGCAGTATGAAGTTAAAAACCAGGTATTGGGAGTGCTCACCTGCTTTTTGGTTTGTACGAAGATTTTTTTTTTTTTTTTTTTTTTTTTGTAGACAGTCGTTATATTTGATGTCCCTGAAGGAAAGATGACTGGTGGAGGCTTTTATATGGCTATCTTGATGTGCCTTATTCTTTATTGTTTTTGTTTTCTATTTCATTAAAATTCACTATGATCTTTAACATTTCCTTTCTTGTGCTTCCTTTGGGAAGCAGTTTATTCTTTATTTTCTACTTTCCTAAGGTAGAAGCTGAAGTCATTGAGACCTTTCCTCTTCTCTGATATGAGGGGGTCTCCAATTATTATGAAAAATGGAATTATAATATATAAAACTTTTAATTCTCAACATAAGTTCCATTAAATTCAAGACATTTTTGTACACAACGATCCCTGCCATTTAGTTTCTCCTTAAAGAACTGAGGGTCCTGAGAATTTAATCATGTCAATACAGTCTTTTCTACATTATTAACTGAAGAGAAATGGGTGCTCTTTATAGATTTTTTTAAAGATTAGGGAACACAAAGAAGTCAGAAGGAGCCAAATCAGGACTGTAAGGTGGATGCATAATGATTTCCCATAGAAACTCACAAAATTGCCCTTGTTTGATGACAGGAGCAAGCAGGAGCATTGTCCTGGTGGAGAAAGATGCTCTGGTGAAGCTTTTTTGTGGATTTTTATACTAAAGTTCTTGTTAACTTTAGCGTCTTTTAGAGAAAAGGTATTGCTTTTTCATCCTGACTGGAATGCAGTGGCACAATCAAAACTCACTGCAGCCTTGAACTCCAGATTCAAGTGATCCTCCCACCTCAGCCTTCTAAGCCGCTGATGTGACAGGCACACACCACCATGCCTGGGTAAACTTTATTACTTTTGTAGAGATGGGGGTCACACTGTGTTGCACAGGCTGGTCTCAAACTCCTGGCCTCAAGTGATCCTCCTGCCTTAGCCTCTGAAAGTGCCGAGATTACAGGCATGAGCCACTGCACCTGCCTAGACGTGTGTTACTTAATTTCCAAAAATTAAGGTTTTCCCAGATACCTCCTTCTGCTCTATGTTTATAATTTAACTCAAAATTGTGTTCAGAGAACATACTTGGTATGTCTTAGATCCTTTTAAATTTACTCAGACTTGTTTTATGTCCTAGAACATGGTCTATCCTGGTAAATGTTTCCTGCATAGTTTAAAAATGTATCTTCTGCTGTTGTTGGGTGAGGTGTTCTAGAAATGTCAGATTCAATTGTTTTATGTTGTTGTTCCTGTCTTCTATATCTTATTATTTCTCAAGATACTTTTTCTATAAGTTATTGAGAAAGGGGTATTGAAATATCTAACTTTAATTCTGGATTTGTCTATTTTTCCTTGCAGTTCTATTAGCTTTTATATCACGTATTTTGAAGATCTGTTATTAGTTACTTATACACTTAGGATTGGTGTCTTCTGGATCACTTGACCTCTTTGCCCTTATGAAATTACCCTCTTTATCTCTGATGATACTTGTCCTGGAAAGAACTTTGGTGTTAATATAGTCGCTTCACCTTTATTTATTTATTTTATTTTTGGAGTTTTTGTTTTTGTTTTTGAGGTGGAGTCTTGTTCTGTTACCCAGGCTGGAGTGCAGTGGCATGATCTCAGCTCACTGCAACCTCCACTTCATGGGTTCAGCTGATTCTTCTAACTCAGCCTCCTGAGTAGCTGGGATTACAGGCATACATCACCACGCCCAGCTAAGTTTTTGTATTTTTAGTAGAGATAGGGTTTCACCACGTTGGCCAGGCTGGTCTCGAACTCTTGACCTCAAGTGATCTGCCTGCCTCGACCTCCTAAGGTGTTGGGACTACAGGTGTGAGCTACCATGCTCAGCCCCACCTTTATTTTGATCAGTGTTAGCATATCATATTTTTCAATCCTTTTAATCTATTTCTGTCTTGTACTTCTTGTAGGTAATATTGTTTCTTGTAGGTGTCAGATAGCTGAGTCTTATTTTTTGATACAACCTGATGATCTCTTTTAATGAAATGGTTATGCCATTTACATTTAATATGATTATTGATTTGGTTGTCTTTAATCTACCATTTGCTATTTGTTTTCTATTTGTCCCAGTTATTCCTTGCTCCCTTTTCCCTCTTTTTGTGTCTTCTTTTGGAAAAATTATTTTTTGTGATTCCATTTTATTTTCTTTTTGGGTTTATTCACTATAACTTTTTGTTGTGTTATTTTAATAATTACTTTAGGGCTTATAATATAGAGCATGAACTTATCACAGTCTACTTTCAGGTGATATTTCACTCCTATACCTGAGATAAGATGTAAGAGCCTTAAAATAGTATGCTTCTGGTGCATGGTGGCTCACGCCTGTAATCCCAGCACTTTGGGGGGCTGAGGCGGGTGGATCACAAGGTCAGGAGATTCAGACCATCCTGGCCAACATGGTGAAACCCCATCTCTACTAAAAATAACAAAATTAGCTGGGCATGGTGGCGCACATAGTCCTAGCTACTCGGGAGGCTGAGGGAGAGGAATCACTTGAACCCAGGAGGTGGAGATTGCAGTGAGCCGAGATTGCACCACTTTACTCCAGCCTGGTGACAGAGCGAGACTCCATCTCAAAACAAAACAAAAAACAAAAACAGTATACTTCCATTTCCCTCCTCACAGTCCCTATGCTATTATTGGAATAGATTTACTTTACATAGATTATAAACCCCACAACACACTACACACTATAGTTTCTAATACAGTATTCAAGAGGTTTGAAAACATTTTTTGAGAATTTTTGTTTCCCCTTGTCTCCCTCCCCTCTACCTTTTGTTTTGTAGGGACTTCAATTGGAAGTATATTATGTCACTTGAAGACTTCCTGCAGCTGGTTGATGCTCTGCTCACTTTTTTTCTATAATTTTTTATTTGTTTCATTTTGATAGTTTCTAGTTTTGTATTCATGTTCATTAATCTTTCCTCTACAATATATAATCTCCTGTTCATCTCATCCAATTTATTTTTCATCACAAATATTGTTGTTTTAATCTCCCAAAGTTGTTTGTATTTCTTTTTTATGTTTTCCATCTCTACTCAACATGTTCGGTGTTTCTTCTAGCTTCTTGAACATATGGAATACATTGTAATAATTTAGTGGCCTTGACTACTAATTTGATCATCTATGCCTTTTCTGGTTGGTTTAGATTGCTTTTTGTCATTATTGGGTCATATTTTCCTGCTTCTTTCCATTCCTGGTAATTTTGTAAGAGATGGGGTCTTGCTATGTTGCCCAGGCTGGAGTGCAGTGCCTATTCATAGGTGTGATCATAGCACACTACGGCTTTGAACTCCTAGGCTCAAGTGATCCTCCTGCCTCAGCTTTCTGAAGAGCTGGGACTACAGCTGTGTACCACCATTCCCAGCCCTGGTAACTTTTGATTAAACACATTCTGAATTTTACATTGTTAGATAAATAGTTTACTCCTATAAATATACTTGAGCTTTTGTTCTTGGGCATGGTTGTTTGGAAACAGTTTTATCCTTTCAGGTTTTGCTTTAAATGACTCTAAACTAGTACCCAAGAGGCATTTAGTCTAGGGTTTATCTCCCCATTATTGAGGCAACATTCTTGAGAATTCTGCCTGATATCCTGAAAATGATGAGATTTTCTCACTCCTAGTCATGGAAACAAATCTATTCTCAGAGCTTTCTGAGCTCTGAGGATTGTTCCAATTATTCAAGTGGTTCTTTCCCTTGCCTTGTGTAGTTTCCTCACATATAGTCACTGATGATTTCGCATCTGAATTTTTGAGGGAGATCCTTTAATTTCCAGAGTTCTCTGTGTAGCTCTCTCCTCTCTATTACTGTGCCCTGTGAATTCCAGCCTTCTTAGCCTCCCCAGATTCCTAGCTCTGTCTCTTCAACTCAAGGTCACAGCCTAGAAACTTACTTCAGGTAATAAGCTGGGGGAAATAAAGGGCTCAGCCCTCTCTCAGAAATCACTGTCTTTTGTTGCTTCATGTCCAATATTTTAAAACTGTTGATTTGTAGCTTTTGTCAGGCTTTTTAATTTAGGCAGTCTGTATGCACTGATGACCCTCATATTTAATAGCAATCTGCTTTTTGTTGTTGTTGAGATGGGGTCTTGTTCTGTTGCCCAGCTTGAAGTGCAGTAGAGTGATCATGGTTCACTGCAGCCTTGAACTCTCAGGCTCAAGAGATTCTCCTATCTCAGCCTCCTGAGTAGCTGGGACCACAGCCACACATCACCATGTGCAGCTAATTTCTTAAATTTTTTGTAGAGATGGGGTCTCACTATGTTGTTCTTGCCAGTCTTGAACTGCTGGGCTCAAGCAATCCTCCTGCCTCAGCCTCCCAAAGTGTTGGGATTACAGGTGTGAGCCATCATTCCCGGCCTACAATATGTATTTTATATATATATATATATGGTCTCACTCTGTTGCCCAGGCTGGAGTGCAGTGGTGTGATCTCTGCTCACTGCAACCTCTGCCTCCTGGGCTCAAGCATCAAGCAATCCTCCCACCTCGGCCTCCTGAATAGCTGGGACTATAGCACACACCACCATGCCTGGTTGATTTGTTTGTTTTGGTAGAGACAGAGTTTTGCCATGTTGCCCAGGTTAGTCTCAAACTTCTGGGCTCAAGCAGTCCTCCCATCTTGGCCTCCCAAATTGCTGGAATTACAGGCATGAGCCACCACGTGTGACTCTACAGTATTCTTTAAATGTCAGTTAAGTCAAGTCAGTTTGATATTAGTCATAACTTCTATATCCTTGCTGATTTTTTTTGGTCTCGTTTTAATTACTGAAAACTGGAGGTTAAACTATCCCACAATGTGGATCTTTCTATTTGTCCCTTTAGTCCGGTTAGATTTCAATTCATTTGTCTGAAGTCTGTTATTTGGTGTATATACATTTAGGAGTATGTCTTCCTATTAAACGGATCCTTTTACCATTACAAAACATCTTTTAATCTCTGGCAAAACTCATAGTCAGATATTAATATACGTTTTTTATGCCTGTTTCCCTGGTTATCTTTGTCCATACTTTTAACTTTCATTATATTGTTGATATGGTTTGCTTCTGTGTCCCACCCAAATCTCATATTGAATTGTGATCCCAAGTGTTGGAGGTGGAGCCTGGTGGAAGGTGATTGGATCATGGGGCCTGTAGCCCCTTTGTTTTTGGCCAATTTTTCCCTTTTGGAATGGCAGCATTTACCCAATGTCTGTACCCCCATTGTATCTTTGAAGTAACTAACTTGTTTTTTATTTTACAAGATCATAGGTGGAAGGAACTTGCCTTGTCTCAGATGAGGCTTTGGACTATGGATTTTTGAGTTAATGCTGAAATAAGACTTAGGGGGCTGTTGAGAATGGATGATTGAACTTTTGTGTAAGAAGGACATGAGATGTGGGAGGGGACATGGTTGGAATGATATTGTTTGGCTTTGTGTCTCCACCCAAATCTCATGTTGAATTGTGAACCTGAGTATTGGAGGTGGGGCTTGGTGGGAGGTAATTGGATCATGGAAGTGGTTTTTAATGGTTTACTACCATCCCCCTAGTGCTGCCTCATGATAGAGTTCTCACAAGATCTGGTTAACAGTGTGTAGTCACTTCCCCCTTTGCTCTCTCTTCCTTCTGCTCCTGCCATGTAAGACATGTTGGCTTCCCATTCACCTTCCACCACAATTTTGTTTCCCACGGCTTCCTGAGCCATGCCTCCTGTATAGCCTGTGGAACTGAGTCAATTAAACCTCTTTTCTTTATAAATTACCCAGTCTCACATAGTTCTTTATAGCAGTGTGAGAACACACTAATACAGTTGTCCTTTTAAAAGTGTATCTCACTCTTTCTCATGGCAAGTCTGCCTTCTTTTGGATCACTGTTCCCCTACATGAGGATTTTTCTCTCTCTGTTTTTAAGATATTTCTGTGTTTGGTTTACAGAATTTTCACTATTATATGACTAAGCAGGATTTTTTTTTTTTAAATCCTGCTTAGGGCTTGCTGAGCTTAGAAAATCTATAGGTTGTCATCTTTTCACCACATTTGTGATATTTTCAGCCATAACTATAAGAACCTTTTTTCCTGCCCCATTTTCCCTTTCTTCCCTTAATACTGTCTTACTGGTCTTAGATGCTCTTTTTATATTTATTCAATCATATTTCTCTTTGTTCTTCAGAGTGGAAATTTACTATTTATCTGCTTTCAAGTCAACTGCCTTTTCTGTCATCTCCAATCTGCTGTTAAGCCAATATTGGGAGTTGTAAATGTTCAGCTACTATACCTTTTGGTTCTAGAATTTCCATTTGGTTATTTTACCTCTAAACATCCATTCTCAGTTTTCTTTTCTGCCTGCCTGTAAAATATTGGGACTCCCTAAGTTTCTACCTTGTACCACTCATTGATTTGTATTTGTCTAAGATTCCTCCCCATCTATTCACTAATTATGGTCATCTTTTCCTTTAAATCCTCAAAAATATGAATCATGAGGGTGGGTCTTTCCCATGCTGTTCTTGTGACAGTCAATAAGTCTAATGAGATCTGAGGTTTTATAAAGGGGCGTTCCCCCACATATGCTCTCTCTTACCTGCTGCCATGCAAAACTTGACTTTGCTCCTCCTTCCTTTGCTTTCTGCTATGATTGATTGTGAGGCCTCCCCAGCCATGTGGAACTGTGAGTCTATTAAACCTCTTTTCTGGGCAGGCACAGTGGCTCAAGCCTGTAATCCTGACACTTTGGGAGGCTGAGGTGGGTGGATCACCTGAGGTCAGGAGTTCAAGACCAGCCAGGCCAACATGGTGAAACCCCGTCTCTACTAAAAAATACAAAATATTAGCCAGGCATGGTGGTGGGTACTTGTAATCCCAGCTAGTCAGGAGGCTGAGGCAGGAGAATCGCTTGAACCTGGAAGGCAGAGGTTGCAGTGAGCCAAGATGGTGCCACTGTACTCCAGTTTGGGTGACAAAAGCAAACTCCATCTCAAAACCAAAAAACCTCTTTTCTCTATAAATTACCCAGTCTGAGGTATGTCTTTTTTTTTTTTTTGAGTCTCGCTCTGTTGCCCAGACTAGAGTGCAGTGGCGCGATCTTGGCTCACTGCAAGCTCCGCCTCCTGGGTTCATGCGATTCTCCTCCCTCAGCCTCCCAAGTAGCTGGGACTACACGTGCCCGCCACCACACCCAGCTAATTTTTTTGTATTTTTAGTAAAGACGGGGTTTCACCATGTTAGCCAGGATGGTCTCGATCTCCTGACCTCATGATCTGCCTGCCTTGGCCTCCCAAAGTGCAGGGATTACAGGCATAAGCCACCATGCCCAGCCAGTCTGGGGTATGTCTTTATTGGCAGCATGAGAACAGACTAATACAACTGCCTAGAATAGTCACTGATAAACAGTAAACTGACTCAATGAAAGTCAGCCATTATTAGTATAATTATAAACCTATGGCAGAATGACTTACAAATTTATACTAATTTTAAAAATTAAGTAATACTAGAAAAATTAGCAAATAATGGTCTGATTAAGAACTGACATTCCTCGCCTCTTTTCCTTTCTCCGCCATCATGGTGCGTGCTTGACTCTGCTTCTTGCCATGTCTTCTCACAAGACTTTCAGAATTAAGCGATTTCTGGCCAAGAAACAAAAGCAAAATTGTCCCATTCCCCATTGGATTCAGATGAAAACTGGTAATAAAATCAGTTGGTTTTATTTTATTAATAAAATAAAACCAAAAGGAGACAATGGAGAAGAACCAAGCTGGGTCTATAAGGAATTGCACATGAGATGGCACACATATTTATGCTGTCTGAAGGTCAAAATCATGTTACCATATCAGGCTGAAAATGTCACCACTATCCGGAGAGTTTAACATGTTTTGTTGGGGATATATTTTTTCTCTCTGCATCTGTTATGAACGCGTTGGTTGGCTGGGTTCAGTAATAAATATGTGAAGACTTTCATTAAAAAAAAAAAAAATTAACTTTCCTCAATGTACTTATGCATTTTAACAATGATTTTTATATAAAAAGCAAAGGAAAGCTGCAAGTGTAAGCCAAAAAACAATAAAATAATAAATTTTCTTTAAAAATATAATTAAATTTTAGAAGGGCTTTCTTTTAAAATATTGAAATATAAAATTTATTCAAAAGCAAAATAACAGCTTCTATGAAGTATGAGCTACATATAATAAGTAAACAGCACAGTACCAAAAATTCCATTTTTTCAACACATCAGTATCTTCTTTTAATTACACATTTTCTCCCTAGAATAATGCAAAATAATAGATTAATATTTGAAATATTCCTAAACTGATTTAGCATTAAAAGTCTACCATAATAACAGGAGTATAATTTAAAGTGAGAGTGAGAAATATTTAGTCTACTGAAAAATATGAATCATAAAAAGTCAATAATGAACCACATGAATATAAAATGCAGGCTGGGCGCAGTGGCTCACTGCCTGTAATCCCAGCACTTTGGGAAGCTGAGGTGGGTGGATCACCTGAGGTCAGGAGTTCGAGCCCAGCCTGGCCAACATGGTGAAACCCTGTCTCTACTAAAACATACAAAAATTAGCTGGGTGTGGTGGCGAGCATCTGTAATCCCAGCTAGTCAGGAGGCTAAGGCAGGAGAATCACTTGAACCTTGGAGGGGGAGGTTCCAGTAAGCCGAGATCGCACTGCACTCCAGCCTGGGAGACAAGAGGGTACCTCCATCTCAAAAAAATAAAATAAAATAAATAAAATAAAAAATAAAAGCAAATAATTCTGGCTTGGTGAGGTGGGTGTGAATATGAGGTTAAACTAATTTTAAAACTCAAAAAAAAGGAACATAAAAATAACATATTTAGGCATCAGTGTCACATTATAGTTTGAGAGCACAATAAACAAGGATGAATAGCTACATGAAAAAAGTCAATGAAAAAGTAAGATTAAAAGAAGAAAAAAAGAGCAGAAAAAGACAAAAGAGAATTATTTGCATATAAAAGCAGTTTAACATAAAGTAGAAAAACAGAGGAAAAAGGCCCAGGGGATTTAAAAAAATATGGGCCAAATTTTCTTGTCATACCTTCATCTTTACTGAGGGTGTGAATTTGAAAATATTATCATGTCTCTAGGTATATTACCTGTACTCCTGGTTTAACATTTTTTTCATCTTTGTTTTCCCTATAGCTAATTTCCTAATTTCTTATTTTTCATCTTACTGCATGATATATGTACCATATCTTGAAAACTACTTACAAATAAGAGAAATAGAAGTAATAACTTCTTATAAATTCCTAATAAACGGTGAATTAGCTAATCAGTATTCACAACACTTCCACTGCTCTAATCCAAAACAGGATTAGAATAGGAGTTAATATGAAGTCTCTGAACTTGCTGATATTGTGTTCTAAATTGTGTACAGGTGTAATTTTTTGAGTTCTGAAGCTTTTGTTAGTCTGAAAGCAGAATACTGCTGTGTTAAGAGGCTTTACTCTCAATGGAAGTGCCAACGTACTTAACCATTAGGAAAATAGTATTTGGGCTGCAACACAAGAAAGGGAGCTAACACTTATTAAACACTTCTCATGTATCGATTTCCACATTCTTTTCATTGTACCAGTGGACTTTAAAACTGCACTTTCTGAAGCAGAGCTGGATTTAGGCCAGCTGATAACCCTCTGCACAGCCCAACAATGGTGCCTCCTGGCCCTACCACTGCTTTAAAAAATTGCTTAAGAGTCCTTTAGACGAATCAGCTGGTGAGTCAAATGCTATCCAGACCCAGCTAGCTGGTTTTGAAACTCACACCATGTGTAAAGAAACAAATGTAATACCTGATGACACTTTCAAATCAAACTTTTAAACTTTTGTCACTCATCATACCACAGAAAATGATTTTTTAACAGTGCAGATTAAATTTGAACATGGCAGATAAAGACAGTTACTAAAAATTCTACTAAAGTCAAGTGTGGCAGTGAACGAATTAAGAGGATGATAGCTAGGGCAAACAACTCTGTGGCATTCCCCTTAGTCCCCTATGCTCCTGCTTATTTTCCCTAATGATTAATCCAAGGCTGCTCTGGAGCTTTTGCATGAGCAGCCATGAGTAGGTTTTAGTAACTGGGTAAAGGTTAGACATATCCTACCCCCAATCAGATAAACTACCTTTGAATCTATTTGACATACTAGATTTATTTTATTTAAATAATAATTTCTTTGGTTTAAAAGAGTTTTAAAATCCTGCTTTAAAATAGGAGACCAATGCAATGTCATACTTAAGTGGCAGGTGAAATAAGCTGAGGACCTGAACTAGACTACAGATCATGGCTCTACATCCCAATTTAAAATGTCTCTTTCAGGCCAGGTGCGGTGGCTCACGCCTGTCATCTCAGCACTTTGGGAGGCCAAGGTGGGTAGATCACTTGGGGCCAGGAGTTTGAGACCAGCTTGGCCAACATGGTGAAACCCCATCTCTACTAAAAAATGCAAAAATTAGCCGGGCATGGTGACACACGCCTGTAATCCCAGCTACTTAGGTGGCTGAGGTATGAGAATTGCTTGAACCCAGGAAGCGGAGGTTGCAGTGAGCTGAGATCGTGCCACTACACTCCAGCCTGGGTGACAGTGCGAGACTCAAAAAAATAAAAATACGTCTCTTTCATTAAATTTTACAGAGTAGTATATATTTATTCATGCAACATACATGTAAATGACTATGAGGTGGTCACTACCACAGGTAATGCAACTGAGGCTCATGCGCTATAAGAGTTCCATGTGAGCTTAAAGTTATGAGTATTGACTGTGGTCAATGCATTTAAAACTCAGTAGAGTATCACTGACAATCAAGAAAACAATGTTTGTACAGCATATAACTTTGATAGCATTGTAAGAATCCAATCTTTTAAGTTTAACAATAGGCTACAACGTTTGTTTGTTTTGTTTAGAGATGGGTTCTTGCTCCCTTGCCTAGGCTACAGTGCATGATAATAGCTCACTGCAGCCTCGAACTGAGCTCAAGCAATCCTCCCACCTCAGCTTCCAAGTAGCTAGGACTACAGATGTGTGCCACCATGCCCAGCTAATTTTTCATTTTATTTTTCTGTAGAGATTGGATCTTGCTATGTTGCCCAGGCTGGCCTTGAAATCCTAGTCTCAAGTAATCCTCCTGCTTGGCCTCCCAAAGTGTTGGGATTAAAGGTGAGGCACCTTGCCCGGCCAGTATTTTGAATATTTTAATTTGGCATTGATCTTCAATGATAATTGAATAGGTGAAATGACTTGAAAAATTCAAATATATATTGCAAAAACCTACAGAGTAAGAAATTATTCTATCAGTTATGTAGTAACTTTCAACTCCTACTATTTATTTATTTATTTATTTAGAGATGGAGTCTCGTGCTGTCACCCAGGTTGGACTGCAGTGGCGCAATCTCAGCTCACTGCAACCTTTGCCTCCCGGGTTCAAGCAATTCTCTGCCTCAGCCTCCTGAGCAGCTGGGATTACAGGTACGCACCACCATGCCCAGCTAATTTTTGTGTTTTTAGTAGAGATGGGCTTTCGCCCTCTTGGCCAGGCTGGTCTTGAACTCCTGACCTCGTGATCCACCCGCCTCAGCCTCCCAAAGTGCTGGGATTACAGGCGTGAGCCACCGCACCTGGCTAACTCCTACTCTTAATCCTTAATTGGCTAAGCAACTGCAAGACCAAACTATGTAATTAGACAGTACTGAAGAAAATACCAATACAATTATGCAAATATTATATATGGTGGTTAAGAGCAGGGACTCAGTTTCCTCATAAGGATAATAATAGTACCCACTACAGTAGAACTATTAGGTACTATTATTTGGTACTATTCAGATAATAGTACCTATCAGGGGGTTGTTATAAGGATTAAATGAGTTAATTTATGTAAAGGATTTGCTTGACATACAGTAAAGGCTATGTATTGTTATGATCACAATCTGTCACTGTACTTATCAAATTTATCCTGCATAAATTAGGTGCTATTTTTACCAAAAAGACAGTCCTGCATATCTATGACTGCAAGGGTCACTGGAGTAGAGCAGAGGTTCTTAAAGGGTACAGTACCATCCTCTACAGAACATTCTAGAAATTTGTGATGGTACTTTTTGTTTGTCACTGTGATGGGGAGAAAGGGACATGCTGCTGCTGATATACAACAGGCAGGGACAAATGATGCCAGATGTCCTGTATCTTGCACGGTTGTTCCACATGACAGAACTATCTGGCTGGCAATTCTACTAGACTTTGCTAGTCTGTTTATGCTTTTCCTACTCTCCAAAGTAGTAACCATTTCACATACCTTCCCTGTTCTTAAATATCCAATATCTTACTGTGCCTTAGCTAAAAACCCTGCTTCTTATTTCACTAAGAAAATAAAAGCAATCAACAAAGAAATTTCTCTCCCACTACCAAACCTTCCATTCCATGTGTTTCTGTGCTCCCATATTCTGCCTTCCTTCCTACTACAGTGGATGAACTGCCCCTTCTTTTATCCAAGACCAACTCCTCTACACCATTTCCTAAGCCTACCTTAAGGATTTTACTCCTTCTACTCTGTCTTGAATTGCTGTTTCCCTGTCTACTGGATCATTCCTATCAATATCCAACAGCTGTTTTCTCTCTTATGTTAAAAAGCAAAACAAAAAACTCTCCCTTGACATCACATCTCCCTCATTTCTCTGCTTTACTCTTTATCCAAAGAGTTGTCTATTCTTGGTGTTTCTATTTCCTCTCTTTCTGTTCTATGCTAAACCCACTCTACATCAGGCTTTCATTCCCATTGTTACTCTAAAGCCAGTCTTATGAGGGTCATAAAAGCCTCAACATTACCAAATATGATAGTCAATTATCAATCTTCACTTTACTTAGCAACACTGGACACAATTGATCTCACCCTCCTTGAAATACATTGTGAAATATTATACTCTCCTAATTTCTCTTCTATTTCACTGATTACTTCTCAGTTACCTTTACTGAATCTTTAACTTCTTGGGTGCTAAAAGTAATATGCTAAAAGTGAAATTTTGGCCAGCACAGCCTGATGAAATCTAGCATTTAAAACTACAGTTGTGTTTACTGTATATAATTTATTTAGCCATTTGATTCATTCATAAATATTCATTCAGCATCTACTATATACCAGGCACTAGAAATATAGAAATAAGCGAAATGACCATACCCTGTCCACACAGAGTTTACATTTTCAGTGGGGAGACAATCAATAAACAAGTAGACAGACATATACTTAAGCCAGCAAAAATAAGTATTATGAAGAAAAACTCACTCAACAATTTTTCTTTGTCTTGGATCTATTAAAAAAAATTTTTTTAACGGTTCAGGCCACCAAAGCTATCTTGATGTGTTTGAAAATGATGTTAGGCATTTTTTAAAAAGCTGACATTATCTAAAGGAGATTATTTCCATTCGCAAACTACAGATTAAATCCTATATTGTGGAACATTAGGAATACGAGGAGCAGAAAAGTGAGAAAGTAATTAGTTCAAAATAAGAAGAGGACCAGAAAAATATTAAATCATAAAAGTCAAGAGAAGAGAAAAGATCAAAAGGGGGAATGGACAGTTAAATCTACAAAAGCTGAAGAAAAAGAGGATACTAAATTTGTTTATTATACAAGGAGTTTTTTTGTGACTTTCAAGAAAACAGTAAATTTAATATTCAAGAGACAAATACAGTAAGTTACAAAGTGGGAAGGGTAGTAAGGAGGTAGCAACAATGGAGAAATAGAATAAAAGTTTTTTTTGAGATGAGTTCTCGCCATGTTGCCCATACTTGTCTCAAACTCCTGGGCTCAAATAATCCTCCTGCCTCAGCCTCCTGGGTAGCTGGGATTGCAGGCATGTGCCACTGCACCCAGCTTAGAGTGGGTATGAATTTAAGATGTCTGGAAATGAAAGGAAGAGGGAAATAAAGAAGCCTGAAGATACAGATTAAATCAGAAAGCAGAGAAGCAAAACAGGCAAGCATATTAAAGGCTTGAAAGTACATGTTCAAGAGGTTCTCTCTAAAAAAGAAGAGGGATATATCTTTCTTTTAAAGAGAAAAGGGACAAAAGAAGGAAAGATGAACATAAATATTTTAGAGTGAAAAATTATAAGGATGAGGGCAGTTGGCTTTATTCATGCTTTTAAATAATGGCTAATTAGTAAATCAACTTTCCAAAGATCAGTGATAGCCAGCAATAACTTATTTTTACATACAGAGCCCGAGTGAACAGTAAATTATGATGAAGTTATGAGAACATTCACCTCAGAACCTACTTTCTCTGGATTCCTCTCACTGCATATTTCTTCTTACCATTTTTCTTTTTTTCAGTTTTTTTATTTTTTTATTTTTAAGCACTTTCATGTCTATCCTCCTATTTTTCGTTCTACTTCCTGTTCGTCTCCCTCTGCCTCTCTCTTTCCCCCTGTTATCTCACACCATGACCTAGAGAAAATGTCTTTTGGTATTGATTTTACTTAATGCATAAAATGTAAAATCTTCCTTTTTCAAATATTAGTAGTTTTTCATTTAAATATATGAATTTTCTTCCAAGTAATAAAATGTTATTCTTTGGAAACAAATTATTACAGCTTACAGTGTATAAAATACATACCTGATTTAAACCAGCATCTGTTTGCGTAGAAGGCTTTTTTAATAGTCTTACTTCTTTGTTTATGTATCTTAGCATCCCACTAAGCGTGCTAAAGTCATTATTCTCAGAACTATCATCTTCTAGGTTATACGTGAGAGGTTTAAATGAGTCTGGCTGGGTGTAAGTCAGATTCTTATGGCTTTCTTCTAATGTTGAAGGCTGTTCTAATTGCATTTTCTTTAAGTCCTGTAGTAATTCTTCAGAAAGATCTTCATCACCATGAGTTTTGAAAGTAAGATCACTGGCACTAATAGAGCAACGTAATTTTGTACACGTGGAAAAAGATGTGTGAAAACGTTTAGCAAATTTTGGATCTTGGACATCAGGCATAATTTCTGTTGGAGATGTAAATGGGGCTGGCAGAAACTTGATGTCTTCTGCCTTTTCATGTCCAGAAATTTTGGCCTGTAATCTGGTTAATTCTGATTCCTGCAGAAAAATTGGTACATAGTAGGTGCTCAATACATTTTTGTTAAATGAATGAACTCCTTAGAAAATCATAGACTTTCAGAAAGTCAACCTTTGTCCCAGTACAGGAATTCTGTTTATAATTCTTGAGAGTTTTCCAAGCTCTGTTTAAAACCTTTACTTAAGATAGGTTCACTTTGGGAAAATTACACAAGTTCATTTGAAATACGCTTATTCTAAGAAATTCCATTAAAACTAGATTTTCCTTATATATATGTATTTTTGGTGTTAATGATAATATCAATTTCTATTCAAGATTGAAATCTTACACCTAAAAATTTATCTGCAAAGGTGTAGAGGTATGCTATCTTTTGTTAATCTAACACATATAGACACAAAAAGACCCCTTTCAGAATTTCCAGTAGGGAAAAAATAGATAAGCTATTCTGCTTTTTGTGTTCTCATTACAAGAAAGCTTTAGTATATTAGAAATTTTTCAAAAACGTAAAGAAGTGATAAATTTTTAATAAATCAATCCTTGTTAAATAAACTTTTCATTTCGATTTTTTTCATGCCCTTCATTTGGGTCCTCTGATTGAACTTTGGGATCCTAGGAATGAGACTACATACACTAAAAAACCAAAAAGCCTAAAAAAAGAGATGATATTTTAATTTCAAAAGCTTAATAATGTAACTGTAGTAGTCTCCTCTTCAAATACATTTGCCTTTTCTTAAAGGTATCCATAAGATATATATTTCTAAATCCTGTCAGTTTTAATCTGATAGTTTCTATTCTTAAAGTAGCTTTCAAAAATACTGTGTTCATAACTAAAACTGTCATAATCACAGAATGCATTACAAAATAAAAGTTTAACACGCATATTTCGGTTCTTTTTTTTTTTACTACTTCATCTAAAATTGATTTATATGATTTTTAAAAATACTTTAAGTTCTAGGGTACATGTGCTCAACGTGCAGGTTTGTTACATATGTATAAATGTGCCATGTTGGTGTGCTGCACCCATTAACTCGTCATTTACATTATGGATTTCTCTTAATGCTCTCGCTTCCCCCCTCCCCCCACCCCACGACAGGCCCCGGTGTGTGATGTTCCCCACCCTGTGTCCAAGTGTTCTCATTGTTCAATTCCCACCTGTGAGTGAGAACAGGCGGTGTTTGGTTTTTTGTCCTTGCGATAGTTTGCTCAGAATGATGGTTTCCAGCTACATCCATGTCCCTACAAAGGACATAAACTCATCCTTTTTGATGGCTGCATAGTATTCCATGGTGTATATGTGCCACATTTTCTTAATCTAGTCTCTCATTGATGGACATTTGGGTTGGTTCCAAGTCTTTGCTATTGTGAATAGTGCCGCAATAAACATACGTGTGCATGTGTCTTTATAGCAGCATGATTTATAATCCTTTGGGTATATACCCAGTAATGGGATGGCTGGGTCAAATGGTATTTCTAGTTCTAGATCCTTGAGGAATCGCCACACTGTCTTCCATAATGGTTGAACTAGTTTACACTCCCATCAACAGTGTAAAAGTGTTCCTATTTCTCCACATCCTCTCCAGCACCTGTTGTTTCCTGACTTTTTAATGATCGCCATTCTAACTGGTGTGAGATGGTATCTCATTGTGGTTTTGATTTGCATTTCTCTGATGACCAGTGATGATGAACATTTTTTCATGTGTCTGTTGGCTGCATAAATGTCTTCATTTTTTTTTTTTTTTGAGACGGAGCCTCTGTCGCCCATGCTGGAGTGCAGTGGCGCAATCTCGGCTCACTGCAAGCTCTGCCTCCCGTGTTCACGCCATTCTTCTGCCTCAGCCTCTCCAAGTAGCTGGGACTACAGGCGCCCGCCACCACGCCCGGCTAATTTTTTTGTATTTTTAGTAGAGACGGGGTTTCATCGTGGTCTCGATCTCCTGACCTCATGATCTGCCCGCCTCGGCCTCCCAAAGTGCTGGGATTACAAGTGTGAGCCACCGCACCTGGCCATAAATGTCTTCTTTTGAGAAGTGTCTGTTCATACCCTTCACCCACTTTTTGATGGGGTTGTTTTTTTCTTGCAAATTTAAGTTCTTTGTAGATTCTGGGTATTAGCCCTCTATCAGATGAGTAGATTGCAAAAATTTTCTCCCATTCTGTAGGTTGCCTGCACTCTGACGGTAGTTTCTTTTGCTGTGCAGAAGCTCTCTAATTAGATCTCATTTGTCTGTTTTGGTTTTTGTTGCCATTGCTTTTGGTGTTTTAGTCATGAAGTCCTTGCCCATGCCTATGTCCTGAATGGTATTGCCTAGGTTTTCTTCTAGGGTTTTGATGGTTTTAGGTCTAACATTTAAGTCTTTAATCCATCTTGAATTAATTTTTGTATAAGGTGTAAGGAAGGGATCCAGTTTCAACTTTCTACATATGGCTAGCCAGTTTTTCCAGCACCATTTATTAAATAGGGAATCCTTTCCCCATTTCTTGTTTTTGTCAGGTTTGTCAAAGATCAGATGGTTGTAGATGTGTGGTGTTATTTCTGAGGGATCTGTTCTGTTCCATTGGTCTATATCTCTGTTTTGGTACCAGTACCATGCTGTTTTGGTTACTGTAGCCTTGTAGTATAGTTTGAAGTCAGGTAGCGTGATGCCTCCAGCTTTTTTCTTTTGGCTTAGGATTGTCTTGGCTGTGTGGGCTCTTTTTTGGTTCCATATGAACTTTAGGTAGTTTTTTCCAATTCTGTGAAGAATGTCATTGGCAGCTTGATGGAGATGGCATTGAATCTATAAATTACCTTGGACAGTATGGCCATTTTCATTATATTGATTCTTCCTATCCATGAGCATGGAATGTTCTTCCATTTGTTTGTGTCCTCTTTTATTTCATTGAGCAGTGGTTTGTAGTTCTCCCTGGAAATCCTTCACATCCCTTGTAAGTTGGATTCCTAGGTATTTAATTCTCTTGAAGCAATTGTGAATGGGAGTTCACTCATGATTTGGCTCTCTGTTGGTCGGTTATTGGTGTGTAGGAATGCTTGTGATTTTTGCACATTGATTTTGTATCCTGAGACTTTGCCGAAGTTATCAGCTTAAGGAGATTTGGGGCTGAGATGATGGGGTTTTCTAAATATATAATCATGTCATCTGCAAAGAGGGACAATTTGACTTCCTCTTTTCCTAATGGAATACCCTTTCTTTCTCCTGCCTGATTGCCCTGGCCAGAACTTCCAACACTATGTTGAATAGGAGTGGTGAGAGAGGGCACCCCTGTCTTGTGCCAGTTTTCAAAGGGAATGCTTCCAGTTTTTGCCCATTCAGTATGATATTGGCTGTGGGTTTGTCATAAATAGCTCTTATTATTTTTAGATACATCCCATCAATACCTAGTTTGAGAGTTTTTAGCATGAAGGGCTGTTGAATTTTGTTGAAAGCCTGTTCTGCATCTATTGAGATAATCATGTGGTTTTTGTCTTTGGTTCGGTTTATGTGATGGATTACATTTATTGATTTGAGTATGTTGAACCAGCCATGCATCCCGGGGATGAAGCCAACTTAATTGTGGTGGATAAGCTTTTTGATGTGCTGCTGGATTCAGTTTGCCAGTATTTTACTGAGGATTTTCGCATCGATGTTCATCAGGGATATTGATCTAAAATTCTCTTTTTTTGTTGTGTCTCTGCCAAGCTTTGGTATCAGGATGATGCTGGCCTCAGAAAATGAGTTAGGGAGGATTCCCTATTTTTCTATTGATTGGAATAGTTTCAGAAGGAATGGTATCAGCTCCTCTTTGTACCTCTGGTAGAATTCAGCTATGAATCTGTCTGGTCCTGGACTTTTTTTGGTTGGTAGGCTATTAATTACTGCCTCAATTTCAGAACCTGTTATTGGTCTACTCAGGGATTCAACTTCTTCCTGGTTTAGTCTTGGGAGGGTGTGTGTGTCGAGGAATTTATCCATTTCTTCTAGGTTTTCTAGTTTATTTGTGTAGAGGTGTTTATAGCATTCTCTGATGGTAGTTTGTATTTCTACGGGATCAGTGGTGATATCCCCTTTAGCATTTTTTATTGCGTCTATTTGATTCTTCTCTCTTTTCTTCTTTATTAGTCTTGCTAGTGGTCTATCAATTTTGTTGATCTTTTCTAAAAACCAGCTCCTGGATTCATTGATTTTTTGAAGGGTTTTTTGTGTCTCTATCTCCTTTAGTTCTGCTCTGATCTTGCTTATTTCTTGCCTTCTGCAAGCTTTTGAATTTGTTTGCTCTTGCTTCTCTAGTTCTTTTAATTGTGATGTTAGGGTGTCGATTTTAGATCTTTCCTGCTTTCTCTTGTGGGCATTTAGTGCTATAAATTTCCCTCCACACACTGCTTTAAATGTGTCCCAGAGATTCTGGTATGTTGTGTCTTTGTTCTCATTGGTTTCAAAGAACATCTTCATTTCTGCCTTTATTTCGTTATGTACCCAGTAGTCATTCAGGAACAGGTTGTTCAGTTTCCATGTAGGTGTGCGGTTTTGAGTGAGTTTCTTAATCCTGAGTTCTAATTTGATTTCACTGTTGTCTGAGAGACAGTTTGTGGTGATTTCTATTCTTTTACGTTTGCTGAAGAGTGCTTTATTTCCAACTATGTGGTCGATTTTGGAATAAGTGCAATTTGGTGCTGAGAAGAATGTATATTCTGTTGATTTGGGGTGGAGAGTTCTGTAGATGTCTATTAGGTCGGCTTGGTGTAGAGCTGAGTTCAAGTCCTGGATATCCTTGTTAATTTTCTGTCTTGTTGATCCATCTAATGTTGACAGTGGGGTGTTAAAGTCTCCCATTATTATTGTGTGGGAGTCTAAGTCTCTTTGTAAGTCTCTAAGGACTTGACTTATGAATCTGGGTGCTCCTGTATTGGATGCATATATATTTAGGATAGTTAGCTCTTCGTGTTGAATTGATCCCTTTACCATTATGTAATGGCCTTCTTTGTCTGTTTTGATCTTTGTTGGTTTAAAGTCTGTTTTATCAGAGACTAGGATTGCAACCCTTGCTTTTTTTTGTTTTCCATTTGCTTGGTAGATCTTCCTCCATCCTTTTATTTTGGGCTTATGTGTGTCTCTGCATGTGAGACGGGTCTCCTGAATACAGCACACTGATGGGTTTGGAATCTTTATCCAATTTGCCAGTCTGTGTCTTTTAATTGGGGCATTTAGCCCATTTCCATTTAAGGTTAATATTGTTATGTGTGAATTTGATCCTATCATTATGATGTTAGCTGGTTATTTTGCTCGTTAGTTGATGCACTTTCTTCCTAGCATTGATGTTCTTTACAATTTGGCATGTTTTTGCAGTGGCTGGTACCAGTTGTTCCTTTCCATGTTTAGTGCTTCCTTCAGGAGTTCTTGTAAGACAGGCCTAGTGGTGACAGAATCTCTCAGGATTTGCTTGTCTGCAAAGGATTTTATTTCTCCTTCACTTATGAAGCTTAGGTTGGCTGGATATGAAATTCTGAGTTGAAAATTCTTTTCTTTATGAATGTTGAATTTTGGCCCCCACTCTCTTCTGGCTTGTAGAGTTTCTGCCAAGAGATCCGCTGTTAGTCTGATGGGCTTCCCTTTATGGGTAACCCAACCTTTCTCTCTGGCTGCCCTTAACATTTTTTCCTTCATTTCAACATTGGTAAATCTGACAATTATGTGTCTTGGGGTTGCTCTTCTCGAGGAGTATCTTTGTGTTGTTCTCTGTATTTCCTGAATTTGAATGTTGGCCTGCCTTGCTAGCTTGGGGAAGTTCTCCTGGATAATACCCTGAAGAGTGTTTTCCAACTTGGTTCCATTCTCCCCATCACGTTCAGGTACACCAATCAGATGTAGATTTGGTCTTTTCACATAGACCCATATTTCTTGCAGGCTTTGTTTGTTTCTTTTTATTCTTTTTTCTCTAAACTTCTCTTCTCACCTTATTTCATTCATTTGATCTTCAATCACTGATACCCTTTCTTCCAGTTGATCAATTCGGCTACTGAAGCTTGTGCATGTGTCACACAGTTCTCGTGCCATGGTTTTCAGCTCCATCAGGTCATTTAAGGTCTTCTCTACACTGTTTATTCTAGTTAGCCATTCATCTAATCTTTTTTTCAAGGTTTTTAGATTCCTTGCAATGGGTTCAAACATCCTCCTTTAGCTTGGAGAAGTTTGTTATTACCGACCTTCTGAAGCCTATTTCTGTCAACTCATCAAAGTCATTCCCCATTCAGCTTTGTTCCATTGCTGGTGAGGGGCTGCAATCCTTTGGAGGAGAAGAGGCACTCTGGTTTTTAGAATTTTCAGCTTTTCTTCTCTGGTTTCTCCCCATCTTTGTGGTTTTATCTAACTTCAGTTTTTGATGATGGTGACCTACAGATGGGGTTTTGGTGTGGATGTCCTTGCTGTTGATGTTGATACTATTCCTTTCTGTTTGTTAGTTTTCCTTCTAACAGTCAGGTCCCTCAGCTGCAGGTCTGTTGGAGTTTTCTGCAGGTCCACTCCAGACCCTGTTTGCCTGGGTATCACCAGCAGAGGTTGCAGAATAGCAAATATTGCTGCCTGATCCTTCTTCTGGAAGCTTCATCTCAGAGGGGCACCCAGCTGTATGAAGTGTCAGTCGGCCCCTACTGGCAGGGGTTTCCCAGTTAGGCTACACAGGGGTCAGGGACCCACTTGAGGAGGCAGTCTGTCCGTTCTCAGAGCTCAAACTCTATGCTGGGAGAACCACTGCTCTCTTCAGAGCTGTCAGACAAGGACATTTAAGTCTGCAGAAGTTTCTGCTGCCTTTTGTTCAGCTATGCCCTGCCCCCAGAGGAGTCTAGAGAGGCAGGCAGGCCTTGTTGAGCTGTGGTGGGCTCCACCCAGTTCGAGCTTCCCAGCCGCTTTACCTACTCAAGCCTCAGCCATGGCAGATGCCCCTCCCCCAGCCCAGGCTGCCACCTTGCAGTTCGATCTCGGACTGATGCTCTAGCAGTGAGCAAGGCTCTGTGGGCGTGGGACCCACCAAGCCAGGCGCAGGATATAATCTCCTGATGTGCCACTTGTAAGATGGTTGGAAAAGCGCAGTATTAGGGCAGGAGTGTCCCGATTTTCCAGATACCGTCTGTCACGGCTTCCCTTGGCTAGGAAAGGGAAATCCTCCAACCCCTTGTGCTTTCTGGGTGAGGTGATGCCCCGCCCTGCTTCGGCTCACCCTACGTGGGCTGCACCCACTGTCCAACCAGTCCCAGTGAGATGAACCAGGTACCTCAGTTGGAAATGCAGAAATCACCCATCTTCAGCGTTGACCACGCTGGGAGCTGCAGACCGGAGCTGTTCCTATTCGGCCATCTTGGAACCCATCCCCGATTTATATGATTTTTAAGTGGCTAGAGTGCCAATTTTTTGTTGTAAATCCTACATTCACATTCTTAAAATCATAATTAACAAAACAGTTGTAGAGTTGGCACAGAATAGGACTGTACACAGCTGCAGTCTTTCTTTTTCCTCTTCTGCATTATCTAGCCATAATTGATATGTGTTATCTCATATAAATAGGATTTTATTTAACTTACAGTTAAACACATAACTTTTATAATTAAATATAGTACACTGAATACATTAAATTAATTCAACTTTTTCTTAAGACTCAAAGAAGGTCACTGTTGTGAACGTAATTTTAGTGAGCCATAATATAATAATGCCTTCATGGCTCTCAAAAAATTGTCTTTGCCCTTGTTGACCTCAAGTGATCTGCCCACCTCGGCCTCCTGAAGTGCTGGGAATACAGGAGTGAGCCACCACGCCCAGCCTACTTTATGATTTTGAACGAACTTTGCTGATTTTGAAAAATGCTTCTACTTTTTTTTAGGTACATCAAGTATAAAACCCTCTAAACATTATGATTAGATGAGTTTATATTTGAGCATTTATAAATTATATCTTCTATGGTAATAAGATGTACATCATCTTAATAATTTCTTAAATTCAACATCTTCTAAATAAAATGCTTTTTATTCAAACAGGCCAATATTTGGTCATATAGTCCTCTATAAACTACAAAGACAGGTAAATAAGTCAGACATTTACGTTTTCATAGATATGCTTTATTACTTTTAAATGTTTACTTACTTTAGTAGGTAATGCTTCATTTGCAGCTTCAATTACTTCATTCCTATCTTGGACTTGATGCAAATTGCTTACAGTATCCTGAGCTTCTTCTAATTCCAGTTTTGCCTTCTCTAACTGTTCATTTAGTTGCTGAACAGAAGTCTTTTGAGAGTCAGCAGAAATCTTCCACTTTGCATGGTTCTCTTGATGTGAAATCATCTATATAGCCCCAGAATTGGAAAAGAAAAAAAATTAAAAAATAGAATGAAACTGGATTCAACAACAGTCTAATCCTTTCTACTTTTATTTACTTTTTCTTTAAAAAAAGTAAATTCTGTTTATAGTTACAAACATCTGATTTCTCAACGAATACTAGAGGGAAAAAGGGAGAAAAGGAATCCATAATCTTCAATTTACTTAAGAACTTAATTAACCAAATGCAATGGACTCTATTTGGGTACTGATTTGAACAAATAAACTATAAAGACATTTTTGAGACAATTGGGGAAATGTGAACAATTATTGGATATTTGATGATATTAAGGAGTCACTGTCAGTTTTTAGGTGTGATAATGGTATTGTGGTTCTGTTCCAAAAAATAGCCCTTATCTTTTAGAGCTATGTTATGGTTTGGTTCCGTATCCCCACCCAGGCTTCATCTTGAATTGTAATTCCCATATGTCGAAGGAGCAACCTGGTGGGAGGTAATTGGGTCATGGGGATGGTTTCACCCATGCTGTTCTCATGATAGTGAGTTCTCATGAGATCTGATCATTTAAAAGTGTGACACTTCCCCTCTTGCTCTCTGTCTCCCACCACCATGTAAGACATGACTTGCTTCCCCTTCTGCCATAATTGTAAGAATTGTAATTTTCCTGAGGCCTCCCCAGCCACGTGGAACTGTGAGTCAATTCAACCTCTTTTCTTTATAAATTACCCTGCAATTGTCACCGTTCTCCAGACCCCAGAATGGTAGATCCAGCGACAGCCCTTGCACCTTCACCTGGAAAAGCCTCAGGCACTCACACCAGCCCTAAGACTGTGTAATTTATAAGGAAAAGAGGTTTAATTGACTCAGTTTTTATAGCAGTGTGAAAATGGACTAATAACAGAAAACTGGTATCAGAATAGTGGGGTACTAGTATAAAGATAACCTGAAAATGTGGAAGTGACTTTGGAACTGGGTAATGGGCAGAGGTTAGAACAGAGTTTGGAGGAATCAGAAGACAGGAAGATGTGAGAAAGTTTGGAACTTCCTACAGACTTGTCAAATGGTTTTGACCAAAATGCTGATAGTGATATGGACAATGAAGTGCAAGCTCAGGTGGTCTCAGATGGAGATGAGAAACTTACTGGAAACTAGAGTATCTTGCTATGTTTTAGCAAAGAGACCAGTGGCATTTTGCCCCCACCCTAGAGATCTGTGGAACTTTGAAGCTCAGAGAGAGGATTTAGGGTCTCTGAGAGAAGAAATTTTTAAGGATTCAAGAGGTGATCTGGCTTTTGTGAAAGCGTACAGTCATATGCATTCACAAAGAGATTATCTGAAATTGGAACTTATGTTTAAAAGGGAAGCAGAGCATAAAAGTTAAAAAAAATTTGCAGCTTCACCATGTGCAGCTTCGCCATAAAACCCATTTTATGGGGAGAAATTCAAGCTGGCTGCAGAAATTTTCCTAAGTAATGAGGAGCTAAATATTGCCAAGACAATGGGGAAATTGACAGACAGCTTTGCCATAAACCCATTTTATGGGGAGAAATTCAAGCTGGCTGCAGAAATTTTCTTAAGTAATGAGGAGCTAAATATTGCCAAGACAATGGAGAAAATGTCTCCAGGCCATTTTCAAGGAAAGCCCCTCCAGATCTTCAAGGAAGCCCCTCCCATCACAGGCCTGGATATCTAGGAGGAAAAAATGGTTTTGTGGGCCAGGCTCAGAGCCCCACTGCTCTGTGCAGCCTCAAGACGGGGTGACCTGTATTGCAGTTGCTTCAGCTCTACCCATGGCTAAAAGGGGTCAAGGTACAGCTCAGACCATTGCTTCACAGGGTGCAAGCCCCACACCTTGGTAGCTTCCATGTGGTATTAAGTCTGCAGGTGCACAGAAGACAAGAGTTGAGCTTTGGGAGGCTCTGCCTATTTTTCAGAGGATGTGTGGAAATGCCTGGAAGTCCAAGCAGAAGTCTGCTGTGGAGGTGGAGCCCTTATGGAGAACCTCTACTAAGGCAGTACAGAGGAGAAATGTGAGGTTGGAGCCCCCACACAGAGTCCATTCTGGGGTCTGGATCTACCATTCTCCAGACCCCAGAATGGTAGATCCACCAACAGCTTGCACCATGCACCTGGAGAAGCCCCAGGCACTCAACGCCAGCCCATCAAAACAGCCACTGGGGCTATACCCTGCAGAGCCACAGGGGTGGAGCTGCCCAAAACTTTGGGAGTCCACGCCTTGCATCAGCGTACCTTGGATGTGAGACATGGACTCAAAGGAGATTATTTTGGAGCTTTAACATTTAATGACTGCTCCACTGGGTTTCAGATTTGCATGGGCCTTGCAGCCTCTTTGTTTTGGCCAATTTTTCCCATGTGGAAGGAGAGTATTTACCCAATGCCTGTACCCACATTGTATCTTGGAAGTAACTAACTTGTTTTTTATTTTATAGGCTCATAGATGGAAGGCTTGTCTCAGATAAGACTTTGGACTTGGACTTTTGGGTTAATGCTGGAATGAGTTAAGACTTTGGGGTTCTGTTGGGAAGGCATGATTGTGTTTTGAAATGTGAGAAGGACATGAGATCTGGGAGGGGCCAGGGTTGGAATGATATGGCTTGGCTCTGTGTCCCCACCCAAATCTCATCTCGAATTATAATCCTCACGTGTGGAGGAAGGTACCTGGTGGGAGCTGATTGGATCATGGGGGTGGTTCCCCCAAGCTGTTCTCATGCTAGTAAATTCATTCTCATGAGATCTGATGGATTACAAGTGTGGCATTTCCACACACTCTCTCTCTCCTGCTGCCATGTAAGACATGCCTTGCTTTCCCTTAACCTTCTGCCATGATTGTAAGTTTCCCGAGGTGTCCCCAGCCATGTGAAACTGTGAGTTAATTAAACCTCTTTTCTTTATAAATTATCCAATCTCAGGTATTTCTTTATAGCAGTGTGAAAATGGACTAATGGAAAATGGAACAAGATACTTATTGAATATAGAATAATTATGTCTACATAATTATTTACAGATGAAATAATTATGTCTACATAATTATTTACAGATGAAATAATTATGTCTACATAATTATTTACAGATGAAATAATTATGTCTACATAATTATTTACAGATGAAATAATTATGTCTACATAATTATTTACAGATGAAATAATTATGTCTACATAATTATTTACAGATGAAATAATTATGTCTACATAATTATTTACAGATGAAATAATTATGTCTACATAATTATTTACAGATGAAATAATTATGTCTACATAATTATTTACAGATGAAATAATTATGTCTAAAATTTGCTTCAAATAATATGTGAATATGGGGGATGGATTGGGAATGGGTTTAACATTTATGTTAAACTCCATTCAAGGGAATTTGGTAACATTTTTGTGGGTGATTGGTGGGGCTTGTGGGGACCATGTCTTGCTTAGATTGGTGGGGCTTGTGGGGACCATGTCTTGCTTAAATACATTTAGAATCATATCTCTTTGAAAGCATTGTGCTTTCAAAGGTTAAAGGTATGTTGACACACTTCCGAGAATGCTTAGGACTGTCTGGGTTTTATGCCTGGTACCCTCATGTAATTACTATAGCATTCCTTTTCATTCTCAAAAGTATTCTCTTTTAGATAAAGAAAATGGTCAATGTATTTATGGATGAAATAAATTGGCTATGCATTGATAATTATTAATGTTCAAAAATAAATAAGAGGATGTATACTATTTATACTATTCTATTTTTAAATATATTTAAATTTTTCATAATTAAAGGTTAAAACAATCTTATTCTCCTCCAAAAAGTCAGGAGTTTTGCATAATTATTAAGTGATTTTCTGACAATTTGGAAACCTATATATTAAAAAATACTGTTGATCTTGAACTAGAAATACCATTTGACCCAGCCATCCCATTATTGGGTATATACCCAAAGGATTATAAATCATTCTACTATAAAGACACACATGTATGTTTATTGTGGCACTATTCACAATAACAAAGACTTGGAACCAACCCAAATGTCCATCAATAATAGACTGGATAAAGAAAATGTGGCACATATACACCATGGAATACTATGCAGCCATAAAAAAGGATGAGTTCATGTCCTTTGCAGGGACATGGATGAAGCTGGAAACCATCATTCTCAGCAAACTATCACAAGAACAGAAAACCAAACACCGCATGTTCTCACTCATAAGTGGGAGTTAAACAATGAGAACACATAGACCTAAGGAGGGGAACATCACACACCGGGGCCTGTTGGGTGGTGGGGGATTAGGGGAGGGATAATGTTAGGAGAAATACCTAATGTAGGTGACAGGTTGATGGGTACATGTGTATACCTATGTAACAAAACTGCATGTTCTGCACGTGTACCCCAGAACTTAAAGTATAAAAAAAAAAGAAAGAAAAAATACTTTTAAAATATAATTTAAAAAACTGCTAAAAATTATTGATCGTCTTTTCTAGCTCTCTATTACTTTAATACCATATCCTCTCATTTTTATATTCAAACAACATATATATTTTAAAAGTAAATTTGTCAACTTCCAAACAGGTAAAAATATATACTTCAATATTATAGACAAAATATTAGTATCAAATATTAAATAGTAATATTAAATATTAAAATGCAGTGGCATGTACTTATTTTTTTTTGAGACGGAGTTTCACTCTTGTCACGCAGGCTTGACTGCAATGGTGCGATCTCGGCTCACTGCAACCTCTGCCTCCCAGGTTCAAGCAATTCTCCTGCCTTAGCCTCCTGAGTAGCTGGGATTACAGGCATGCGCCACCACGCCTATCTAATTTTTGTATTTTTAGTAGAGATGGGGTTTTGCCATGTTGGTCAGGCTGGTCTCGAACTCCTGACCTCAAGTGATCCACCTGCCTTGGCCTCCCAAAGCGCTGGGATTACAGGTGTGAGCCACTGCGCCTGGTCAGCATGTGCTTTTACTCCCAGCTACTTAGAGGCTGACAGGGGAGGGTTATCTGAGCTCTGGAATTTGAGGCCAGTCTGAGCAACACAGACCCCATCTCTTTTTAAAAAAGATAGCAATACTGAACTAATTTTACAATTTATTTTATGTACAATCTATTTATAATTTCAGGTGGCTTATAAAACTAAAAGAAAAAATTGGATAATTATACTTAAAAACAGAGCAGAGGCCATATAATGAAGTGTAATGAGTAGCTAAGGGCAAACACTTGAGAGCACCTAATTATTACTGATAGTTACTAAGTTGAGCTGTTAATAACAATTATATAATTATGCTGAGTCCAACAGCATTCATTCACGTTTGTCCCTAAAGATCAAAGGTTGCAAATTCTTAGCCTTAGGATTAGATTCAGCTTGTAAATATGTTTTGTTTGGCAGGCACAATGCTTTCAAAGAGATATGATTCTAAATGTATTTAAGCAAGACATGGTCCCCACAAGCCCTACCAATCACCCACAAAAATGTCACCAAACCCCCTTGAATGGAGTTTAACATAAATATTTGCAACCCTTGCCATATTAGAAAAAATGCTTTATTAGCACTAAACATAAGTAATTTATTTAAATCATATACAAAGATTTTGGGTAATATCTTTAAATGTAGTTTTTAAAAAGACGAAAAATGCTATTCTAGTTAATAATACTGCCCATTTCTATGAAGGCTCAAGACATGCTGATAGATAAAAAGGCTCTAGTATTATCTCTCTAGCTAAGTTATTATAAGAAGAAATGTTGAAAATTGCAAAGCATTATAGATTTACATCACATGAAATGGTTTATATCAGTTATTAAATATTTCCAGTTAATCTTTTACAAATGCTATTTTATAACTTATATATTAATTCATTTAATATTCACCACAGTTCTATGAGGAAGATACTATTATTATATCCATTTTAGACAGAGGTTAAGTAACTTACCCAAGGTAATACAGGTGGCTCCGTGGTGAGCTAGGGTTTAGAATCAGGTTGCCTGGCTCAGGAATTCAAGCTCTTAACCCCACAGTATATTAAAGTGAAAGCTGTATATTTAGGCTACCAGAAATGAAGACCACAATGTATTACTCAATAATGAACACTTAAGAGCTGGACTCAAAATTTTGTCCAGATAGGTCAACCTACTTTAGTGGGCACTATCAAAACAAATTAAATTTTTCTTTACCTCCATATGATAAGCTTCTTTGAGAGATTCTACTTCTGCTGACAATTTCTTGATTTCTGCTTGCATTCTTGCTTCTAAATGAGCTTCACGTACTTTAGAAGCCCCCAGTTCTTCAGCTAAATGGTTTCCATGGGCATCCTTAGAAATGACATATTGAGTAAAAGCTATAAAACTTGTTTATTTGGTTATTATAGCTAAACTAATCCAGTGCATTATTGGAAGCAGTTTAATTTTTTTATATTATATAAACACAGACACAAAGTTAACTTACTAAATAGTATGCTTTAAAATCTAGACATTTCAGAGACTATTAATGGGAGAGTATTAATATAATTGTTTGCTGTCATCATAAAATAGATGTTCACTAACCAATGCTTTCTATAAAATGAACTATTAATAATAACCACAGGACACTGAACTCTGGCAGATAACAGTCTACTGCTAGGTATGCCTGTATATTTTTGCTCACTATATATATTGTCTATTTATCAAGAGACAGTTGTGTTTTTATTCAAACTTATTTATGCTAATTTAGCTAACTGTGCTTGTAATTTTAATTGTGTAATTTTATTATAGATTATGAACATGATGAAATAAGCAAATGCAAAGTTTTTATCCAAAAACTAAGTTATATGTTTTGAACCAGCTCAATGAGTAAGTCGTGAACATTTTGCTATCCAATTAGAAGCACTCAAAATTGTTATAAAATATGGTAGGAGGTCCCATAAAAATATAACATGTTACAGTCTGATTCACTTACAAATGTCTTTTAATTAATTCTTCCTCCACTTTAAAGAAAGCAAAATTGGAAACTATAGATGATAGAATATAGTGTGGTGAAAGACCAGGTAGGATTCTAGTTATGTGAGAAAGACTAGGTAGAATTCTAATCAAATGACTCATACAAAAAGAACCAAGGTTTGGCCCTACATCAAAGGAAAAACATATCAATATATATTTAGTTTTGGGTTAAAATATAATATTTAAAACACTGTCAATTAAAAAACTCCTAACTTTAATTCACTTTTTAAAGTGAGCTTAGCTTATCAAATAAAAACCAATTGTACTATACTTTGACACTATTGATAAAGGCAGAAATGAGATAAAAGTAGATAGCTTTCCTTTTCCTAGAACCCCAAATGTATAATATATCTCTAATAAACATTCTCTATGTATGCTTTGCTGGTCTAACCATCCAGAAATGTGAATAACAACATAGGTAGGCTTAACCAAAATTAAAGGTAAAAATATTTTAATTCAATTCCTATGGAATTGAATTAAACCATGGAAACCATGAATTAAACAATGGAAAGCAGAATTTTTTTTTTTGCAACATCAATAAACACATTTTTCTTAAAGTCTAAATAATTAACCCAAGTATACCAATGTAAATATTTTTAAGCCAAGTAGTTAACTTCCTACCAAATACTGGAAAAATAAAATTTATATTAGTATTCTTGCTTTTTAAAAGCACTTTACCTCTAAGTTACTTTACCAACCAAGGGTTTTGAACTACAGGTTTCCTAAAAGTTACAAATTTACATAGTTACAAATTTAGATAGTTTTCATGTTTTTTTTTTTTTTTTTTTTTTTTTTTTTTTTTTTTTTTTTGAGATGGAGTCTCGCTCTGTCACCCAGGCTGGGGTGCAGTGGCACAACCTCAGCTCACTGCAACTTCTGCCTTCGGGGTTCAAGCGATTCCCCTGCCTCAGCCTCCCGAGTAGCTGGGACTACAGGTGCCCGCCATCATGCCTGGCTAATTTTTTTTTGTATTTTTAGTAGAGATGGTGTTCACCATATTGGCCAGGCTGGTCTCGAACTCCTGACCTTGTTATCCGCCTGCCTCGGCCTCCCAAAGTACTGGGATTACAGGTGTGAGCCACCGTGCCCAGCCAATAGTTTTCATTTTTAAGAGTCACTACAAATGTAAAAATTTTTACTCAAAAAAGATTAGCTTTATTTTTTCTTCAAGTAAGAGCTTGAACTCAGTTAAAAGTCTAAAAGTGCTTTATAACTCAATTTGAGAACTAGTTGAGCCAAAACTCAGTTCTGAAGGACTTCCGGGTTATATTACAATGTTATCTATATATAACACAGTTCATTATTTTCTAAAATTGTGGTAAAATATACACAAAATTGACCATTTTAACCATTTTTAAGTGTATAATTCGGTTTTCAGATACATAAGATTATTTAAAATAGGGATTACTTTCTCTTTAGAGAGTTGCTTTATATCCTCCAGTTCACTAGAGAGCCTTTCTATTTCTCTCTGCGCTTGGACTTGCTGACGATGAGCCTCTGCCAATTCTGTATGAGAGTTCTGCACCTGCTCCCGGGTTAGCCTCAATTCTTGCCCCAAATCTATGGCCTCCTTGTACTGAGTGGCAATGTACTGTTCCTGCTCTTTCATAACCTGAAAAGCATAAGGTATTTGTAGGTTTCAGAATGAAATATGTAAATAACCTATTTCTTATTCTGATTTTGCTTAATAAGTATATTTCTCCCTTCCAACTAAATCCTTTAACATACAATGAGTATGTTAAAATTTAACATACAATGAGTATCACCCACTGTGAAACTGATATTCAAGAAAAAAAATCTAATAACAAAAAGACAAAAATACCATAATTGGGACTCTTATTGATATATATTACATGACTGTAACATACACAAGCCATATAATCTTTTATCATTTTGAACGTAATATTTATGACAGAAAACATAAAGAGAAAAGAGAAGTTAACATTTGATTATCTATGTCAAAGACAGAGAATGTATTGGTATAGATAATTAAAATCC
Organism: Nomascus leucogenys; assembly: GCF_006542625.1. Taxonomy (NCBI): domain Eukaryota; kingdom Metazoa; phylum Chordata; class Mammalia; order Primates; family Hylobatidae; genus Nomascus; species Nomascus leucogenys. The sequence goes on from NC_044392.1 coordinate 81,422,222, forward strand.
ACCATTTAATCCACACAGCTGGGTTAAGGTCTTACTCTCTGTGAAAGTAAAACTTATCACTGGGGCTGCTACTCCCACTGAAATGGTTTTATATTACTCAATTAAATTTCTAATAAAGTATTCCTCCCCCCCTCCCCACTCCCCCTCCTCCCCTCCTCCTTCTTCCTCTTCCTCCTCTTCTTCCTCTTCTTTCTCTTCTTCGTCTTCGTTTGGTACAGGCTCCTGCTCTGTTGCCCAGATTGGAGGGCAGCGGCGTGATCACAAATCACTGCTGCCTTGACCTCCCAGGCTCAAGCAATCCTCCCACCTCAGCCTCCCAAGTAGCTGGGACCACAGGCATGCATCACCACACCTAGCTAGTTTTTTAATGTTTTTGTAGAGACAGGGGTCCCACTGCTATGATGCCCAGGCTGGTCTTGAATTTCTGGGCTCAAATGATCCTGCCAACTTGGCCTCCCAAAGTGCTGGGATTATAAGTGTGGGTCATCATGCCTGATCCTAAATTCACTTTTTAAAAAAGCAAGTGGAGGAATGAATTCACCAGTCAACACACATGCATACTGATGATATGAAGTCATCAAACTTCATCTGGCAACTCACTGCACTTGGTCTCAATGTACAATTATTTATTTATCCATTCTTTTGATGGAGTTCCTAATAGACAAAACACTGTATCTTATTAATAGCTGACTCTTCGGCCAGGCACGGTAGCTCACGCCTGTAATCCCAGCACTTTGGGAGGCCGAGGCAGGCGGATCACAAGGTCAGGAGTTCAAAACCAGCCTGGCCAATATGGTGAAACACCATCTCTACTAAAAATACAAAAATTAGCCAGGCGTGGTGGCAGGCGCCTGTAATCCCAGCTACTCGGGAGGCTGAGGCAGGAGAATCACTGGAACCCAGAAAGCAGAGGTTGCAATGAGCCAAGATTGCGCCATTGCACTCCAGCCTGGGCAACAGAGAGAGGCTCACTCTCAAAAAAAAAAAAAAAAAAAAAAAAAAAAAAAAAAAAAGCTGACTCCTCAATTCTATTACATAGCAGTTTCTCAATAAATATTTGTCAACCAAATAAGCATATATTGTAGATTTACTATATGAAAGATAGCCGGCAAAGGCCTGTATACACAGATAAATAAGACACTGTCTTTGCCTATACCTAGACCATAGGAAAAATATTTTAAAAGGTCAAAGAAACTAACAGGTTTCTGGCACAAAAAACTAGCCTAAAAACAGTTATGGCACAGTTTCTGTATATTAAAACCAACCAGTTTAAAACATAAAGATTCATTTCACTCAACAGAGACTACCACTTGTTCCTTAGGTGGAAATAATTTGCTTACACTCTCCATTTCTTTCATCCTTTGTTGTGTTCTTTCGATTTCTTTTTTCAATTGACTTATCTCCTGTTCATTTTGTAGCATTACAAACTCTTTTTCTCGAAGCTGTTCTTTAGCATTTTGTAATTTGTCATTCAAACTTTCTATCTGAATTTTAAACAGATAAGCAGTATCAATAAAACTAATGAAATGTAATTTAATCAATGCTCTGTGTTCCAAGTAAGTCAAGCTTTAAACACTCATCTAAAAGCAAAATATAAATAAGTTAAGGCAATCGTATCCTGGAAATAAGCACAAAAATTCTTGTTCTTGGACATTACCAGAAAGGCAGAATAGAGGGTAACCCACTCATATTCCCCCACAACAACAGGAATCCTGCACCCTCTCAGACTTCACCACTATAAAATGTATCTATGTAACCAAAACTACTTGTACCCCAAAAGCGACTGAAATTTAAAAAACTAAAATGCATAAAAGTAGAAGTTGTATTCTACCATTATATTAAATAGAGAAGACTTTTTTGTTTTTGTTTTAGCTTATAGAAGTCTGTAAATTACAAAATGAAAATTATGTCTTCACCTGAGTCTCTCAACAATACCTAGAGGTAAATAAACACTGTTAATTTAAAATAAAATAAAATAAAAAAAGAATCCTGCACCTTTCCATAGTCAAAAGTCTCTTTGCAGGAGCCTCAGGATTCAGGTAGGTGTTTGTGAAATCCTGGTAGAGACGAAGATGTGGGAGGGTTATTTTGAGAGCACAGACAGAAACCCAGGTGGCTGATCTGCCAAGCTTGCTTCTGGGTTCAAGCCTGGAAACAGCCCACGTCCCCAAGGGACTTGGCTACAGACCCATTTGGCCTTCAGCCTGCAAGCACAACCATCTGAAAAGGGGTCCATAAGGAATCATGCATACTAGTGCCTTAGTGGAAAGGCTCTCTCCCTGCTGACATCAGTATCAGCAGTGAACCGGAAAGGTGCCTGGTGACTCTGCTCCAACTCCCCTCAGCTGAGGTCCCAGCTCTGAGCTGCTCACACACAGACCCAAAGGGAGACCTGTCCTTATCCTGCCGCCTAGGAGTCTAAGCCTCCTTGAAAGGCTTGCCAACCTCTGTCCCAGAGCAGATCCCAAGGGGACCCAGTCTCAGCTCCAACTCTCCTGCTGCAATCAGGGAACTATCCCGTCTGTGCAGGGACTTGCTGGGAGACATATACCCCTCTGAAATAATGAGATAGGCTCTCCAGCCTCTGTCCCACAGCAGATGCTAAAGGGGTTAAATCTCAGCTCCAGCACCTCCCACTGTAGACAGGGAACTATTCCATCTGAGCTGAGACCTGCTGGCCCTGTCTGGGCCAACAAGATAGGTTCTCCAGCCTCCATCTCACAGCAGATGCCGAGAGGGCCCAGTCTCAACTCTAGCTCCTCACACTGTCGTTGGGGAAATATCCTGTGAAGGAGCTTGCTGGGCTACGTGTGCCCCTCTAAGCTGAGACTGGGCTCTCCAGCCTCCATTCCACAATATATCCCAAGAGGGCCAGTCTCAACTCCAGCCCCTTTCATTGCAACTAGAGACTCATCCCACCCGTCAAAAGATTTGCTGGGAAACATGCCCATCTGGGCCACCAGGACAGCCTTCTGGACCTGGGTCCCTGGCAAGCATTCCCACAGCCTTAGTACGCAACTTGAATCTTTCCTAGGTCCATGTGGGCCGGAAAGCCATGTCAACCTTGAAGCCCTCGTAAGACCTGCAGCAAGCCTGGATGTAGATCATTCTCTAGTGTTCAACAGCTACAGTGATCACAGCCTCAGGGAAAACAAAAGCCAGTTTGCTTAAATTCCTGGAAGGGCCTCCCAAAAAGGACAAGCACAAACTAAGCCAGACTGCAAAGACTAAAATAAATACCCAGTCCCTGAATATGCAGATGTCATTGCATATCTACAAGCATCAAGAACACTGAAAGAAATATGACCTTACCAAATGAACAAAATTAGGCACCAGAGAGTAACCCTGAAGTGATGGAGATGTGTGATCTCTCAAAGAACTGAAAATAGCCATTTTAAGGAAGTTCAACAAACTCTAAGAAGACACAGAGAATCAATTGAGAAATTTATCAAAAAAATTTAACAGAGAATAAAATAATTTTTAAAAAATCAAACAAAAATTTTGGAGCTAAAAAATACAATAAATGAAGTGAAAAATGAAATTAAGAGCATCAACAGCAGAATGGGTCAAATAGAATCAGTGAGCTTGAAGATGGACTATTTGAAAGTATATAATCAGAGCTGAGGATGGTGGCTCACATCTGTAATCCCAGACACTCAGTAGGCTGAGAGGATCACTTGAGCCCAGGAGTTTGAGCAGACTGAGTCACATAGTGAAACTCCATCACTTAAAATATTTTTTTTTTTTAATTAGCCAGGTGTGGCGGCATGCACCTGTAATCCCAGCTACTCACAATGTGGAAGTGGGAGGATTCTTTGAGCCCAGGTGGTCAAGGCTACATTGAGCTATGATTGTGCCACTGCACTCCACCTCCGGGTAACAGAGACCCCATGTTAGTTAGTTAGTTAGTTAGATAGATAGATAGATAGATAGATAGATAGATAGATAGATAGATAGATAAACTACACAGTGAGAGGAGGAATAAAGGAATAAAAAGGAATAAACAAAGCTTATGGGATCTTTGGGACAACATCAAAAGAGCAAATATTTGAATTATTGGAGTTAAAAAGAGAACTGAGAAAGACGGGTAGAAAGCTTTTTTAAAGAAACAACAGAAAAATTTCCAAACCTGAGGAAAGAAATAAGTACGCAGGTATAAAGAGGTCAAAGATTGCTAATCAGATTCAACCCAAATAATAACACCCTAAGACATATTATAATGAAACTCTCAAAGATCAAAGACAAACACAGGATCCTGAAAGCAGTGAGAGAAAAGCAGCAAATAATATGTAAGGAAGATCCAATATGCCTGGTAGCAGACACTTCAGCAGAAATTTACAGACCAGGAGGGAGTAAGATGACATACGCAGTGTTGAACAAAAAAAACCTGTCGATCATGAATACCGTGCCAAGCACAGTTCAGAAATGAAGAAGAGATGCTTTCCCAAACATATCGCTAGTAGACTACTGTCCTGCAAGAAATGCTAAAGGGAATACTTCAAACTTAAAAGAAAAACAGCCACTGATGTGACTGTTATACCAACATTGAAATCATGGTATGTAAAGCACTTATATCTTTAGTAAGAAGACTAAAAGGCAAAATTATTAAAAATAATAATTACAACAATTTATTCAGAGATAGGCAATAAAACAATTTATTTGGAACACCAAAAATTCAAAATGTGGAAAGATAAGGAGATTAAAGTATACAAGTTTTTACTTTTTTTTTTTTGTTTTTGCTATCACAGTTAAGTTGATATCAGTTTTTGATAACTTGTTATAATAGGATGTTTTGTATAAGTCTCACCACAAAGCAAAAACCTATGAGAGATACACTAAAAATAAATAGCAACCAATTAATCATACTACCAGAAAAAATCATTTAACCACAATGAAAGATAGTAAGTAGGAAAGAAAGGGAGGAGTTACAAAACAACTAAGAAACAAGTAACAGAAAGGCACAGATCCTTACCTATTAATAATAACATTGAATGTAACTGGACTAAATTTTCCATTTAAAACACATAGAGTGGGTGAATAGATTAAAAAACAAATCCAACTATATGCTTCCTAAAAGAAATTCACTTCATAAAGACACACATAGACTGAAAGTAAAAGAATGTAAAAAGATATTCCATTCAAATGGAAATCAAAAGAGCAGAAATGGCTATACTTAGACAAAACAGACTACAGATCAAAGACAGTAAAAAGAGGCCGGGCGCGGTGGCTCATGCCTGTAATCCCAGCACTTTGGGAGGCCAAGGCAGGTGGATCACGAGGTCAGGAGATCGAGACCATCCTGGCTAACACAGTGAAACCCCGTCTCTACTAAAAATACAAAAAATTAGCTGGGCGAGGTGGCGGGCGCCTGTAGTCCCAGTTACTCGGGAGGCTGAGGCAGGAGAATGGCGTGAACCCAGGGGGCAGAGCCTGCAGTGAGCCGAGATCGCGCCACTGCACTCCAGCCTGGGCGACAGCGAGACTCCGTCTCAAAAAAAAAAAAAAAAAAAAGACAGTAAAAAGAGACAAAGAAGGCCAGTATATAATAATAAATGTGTCATGCTAGCAAGAGGATACAAAAATTATAAATATCTATGCACCCAGGCATATAAAGCTCCCGAGTACATAAAGCAAACATTAATAGATATCAAGGGACAAATAGGTGGTTGCAGTAAAACAATAGACAGGGAATTCAATACCCCACTCTCAGTAATGGACAGATTGTCCAGATTAAAAAAACCAACAAAGAAACATCAGAGTTCAACTAAAAACTAGGCCAAGGAGGCATTTTGTAACTGACATTTACAGAACATTTCATCCACTGTTGCTGAAAACATATTCTTTTTTTCTCTCTTTTCTTTCTTTTTTTTTTTTGACAGGGTCTCACTCTGATGCCCAGGCTGGAGTGCAGTGGCACAATCATAGCTCACTGCAGCATCGACCTCCTGGGTTCAAGTGATCCTCCCGCCTCAGCCTCCCAAGTAGCTGGGACTACAAGTGCTCATCATCACACCTGGCTAATTTTTTTTCACTTTTTGTAGAGACAGGGTCCCACTATGTTGCCCAGGCTCACCTTCTTATCTGCACATGTAATATTATCCAGAATACATAAATATGTTAGGCCACAAAATAAGTCTCATCAAATTTTAAAAGGTAGAAATCCTATCAAATATATTATCTAACCACTATGGAATAAAAATAGAAATCAATAATAAGAGGAACTTTAGAAATTATATAAATACATAAAATGTAAACAACATGCACCTGAATGAACAAAGGGTGAGTGAAGAAATTTTTTTAAAAAAAATTTTAATGTCTTGAAACAAATAAAAATGGATATACAACATAACAAAACCTACGGGCTACTGTGAATGCAGTACCAAGAGGAAAGTTTATAGCAATAACTGCTTACGTCAAAAAAATACAAAAATTTCAAACAAACAGTGCACCTAAGGGTGCATGTTAAAATTAAAAGCATTATTGAAAATATTATTGGACATATTACTGAAAATGATGCTTTTAGAATTGCATTGAGAATATATTTGATAGGATTTCTACCTTTAAAAATTTGATGAGACTTATTTTGTGGCCTAACATATTATATATTCTGGATAATACATAATACATTTATGTATTCTGGATAATTCCATGTGCTGATAAGAATGTGAGCCTGAGCAACATAGTGGGACCCTGTCTCTACAAAAGGTAAGTTCAAGTTGGTCTTGAACTGCCTTTCCCACACTGGAATAGCAACAGCCAAACCCAATATTATTAGAAGGAAAGCAGTAATAAAGATCAGAGCAAAAATAAATGAAATTGAGACTATAAAACAATACAGAGGATAAATGAAACAAAGAGTTGATTTCTTGAAAAGATAAAATTAACAAATACCTTTAGATGACTACGAAGAGAATCCAAATAAATAAAATGAGATGAAAAAGGAAACATTACAACTCATACTACAGAAATACAAAGGATCACTACAGACTATTATGAACAACTACATACCAACAAATTGGAAAAACCAGAAGAAATGGATAAATTCCTGGACCCACACAACCTACTGAGACTGAACCATGAAGAAACAGAAAACTTGAATAGAACAATAACAAGTAATGAGATAAAAGCAGTAATAAAAAGTTGCCCATCAAAGAAAAGCCCAGGATCTGATAGATTCACTGCTGAATTCTACCATTTAAAGAAAAACTAATACCAATTCTACTCAAACTATTACAAAAAAATTGAAGAGGAGGGAACACTTTTTTTTTTTTTTTGAGACAGGGTTTCACTCTGTCACCCAGGCTGGGGTGCAGTTGTGCACTCATGGCTTAATGCAGCCTCTACTTCCCAGGCTCAAGCAATCCTTCCACCTCAGCCTCCTTAGTAGCTGGGACTACAGGCACATGCCACTACACCTGGCTAATTTTTCTATTTTCTATAGAGATGGGGTTTCACCAGGTTGTCTAGGTTGGTCTTGAACTGAGCTCAGGCAATCTGCCCACCTCGACCTCCCAAAGTGCTGGGATTACAGGCACGCACCACCATGCCTGGCCCACTTCTAAACTCATTCTACAAGGCCAGCATTACCCTGATACCAAAACCAGACAAGGACATAACAGAAACAGAAAACAACAGGCCAATATCCCTGATGAACACAGAGGCAGAATCCACAACAAAATACCATCAAACTGAATTCAAAAACATTTTTAAAAGAGCATTCACCATAACCAAGTGGAATTCATCCCAGGGATGCCAAGATGGTTCAACATACACAAATCATTAAACATGATACATTACATCAACAGAATCAAGGACAAAAACCATATAATAATTTCATATTAAAATTAAAAGCATTATTGAAAAGCATCAGATAAAATTCAACATCTTTTCATTGTAAAAGCTCTCAACAAATTGGGTATAGAAGGAAAATAACAGGCTGGGCGCAGTGGCTCACGCCTGTAATCCCAGCACTTTGGGAGGCCGAGGTGTGTAAAATCATGAGGTCAGGAGTTCAAGACCAGCCTGGCCAAGATGGTGAAACCCAGTCTCTACTAAAAATACAAAAATTAGCCGAGCGTGGTGGTGGGCACCTGTAATCCCAGCTACTGGGGAGGCTGAGGCAGAGAACTGCTTGAACTTGGGAGGCGGAGGTTGCAGTGAGCTGAGATCAAGCCACTGCACTCTAGCCTGGGTGACAGAGCAAGACTCCGTCTCAAAAAAAAAAAAGAAGGAAAATAACACAGTAAAGATCATCTACAACAAACCCATAGTTAATGTCATAGGAATAGGTAAAAACTGAAAGTCTTTCCACTAAGATATAGAACAAGACAAGTATGCCCACTTTCACCACTATTATTCAGTATAATACTGGGAGTCCTGACTAGAGCAACTAGACAAGAGAAAGAAAGGGCATCCAAATTGGAAAGAGAGAAGTTAAATTATCCTTGTTTGCAGAGGATATAATCTTATATTTGGAAAAATCTGAAAACTCCACCAAAAAACTATTAGAACTGATAAACAGGGCTGGTGTGGTGTCTCATGCCTGTAATCCCAGCACTTTGGGAAGCTGAGGGGGGCAGATCGCTTGAGCCCAGGAGTTTGAGACCTACCTAGGCAACATGGCAAAACCCCATCTCTACAAAAAATTAAAAAATTAGCCAACCATGGTGGTGCACGCCTGTAGTCCCAGCTACTTCGGAGACTGAGGTGGAGGGATCACCTGAGCTTGGGCTGTTGAGGCAGCAGTGAGCTATGATCACGACACTGCACTCCAGCCCAGATGACAGGGTGAGATCTTGTCTCAAAACACAAACAACACAAAAACAAAAAAAGAACTGATAAATTCAGTCAAGTTGCAAGATACAAAATTAACATGCAAAAATCAGTAGCATTTCTATACACTAAAAGCAGTCAATCTGAAAAAGAAATCAAGAAGGCAATCCTATTTAAAGCAGCTACAAAAAAATAAAGTATCTAGGAAGAAATTTAATCAAAGAAGTGAAAGATCCACAGAGTGTGGTAGCTCATGCCTGTAATCCCAAAACTTTGGGGAGACTGAGGCAGGTGGCTTGCTTGAGCCCAGGAACTCGAGGCTGCAGTGAGGTATGATCACGTGCCACTGCTCTCCAGCCTGGGCGACAGAGAGCAACTCTGTCTCCAGAAAAACAAAAAACAAAACAACAATAACAAAAAACACCCACTATGTGAAGGGGTGTTTTTAGTTACAGTTTGAATTTTTTAAAAAATAATTAAAAATATGTAATTTTAAAATAATTTACCTGTTTGTTACATTCTTTAAGTTCCAATTCTGATTTCTCCAGAGTACCTTCTAATTTAATTATTTTTTGTTCCATTTCTCCTCTGTGCTCACGAATAGTCATATCCAAATGTGTAACCTAAAAAATAACCTTAAACTGTTGTTCAATTTTATTCTGATATAAAAACTTGTATGCTTAGAATAGGCTTTGTAATTGTTTACAGCAAGTATAACAAGTATGAACTCATTTCAAATTATTTTTTAAATGGGAAAAATAATCATTGTTTACTAATACTGGTTCATGAGCCCTCTATACATTTTTTTAACAATACATAGTGACATTCAATCCCATATACATTATAGAAATAAAATATAGTTGTGTTCATAAATGACAAATAAATAATTCAGACTTCATTTTATGCTGGATAAAAAGTGCTAAATAATGCCTTCCAAATATTTTTGTTCCTCCAACACTCAGCTTCTTCTGATAAGGGGTAATATAAGGGATCAAAAGGCTCAGATACTAAGCTAATCCTCATTTTCAAAATCTACTTGCTAGAAAAATATCAAGATAAAGAGAGATGACATATCTCTAATTTAATAAACCCTATGTGCAGAGAAAAGATATGCTATAAAAATGCCCATTTTACAAAAAAATTGCTGACCTCTCAAATCCTGTGTGACTGTGTCATAAGAGAAAACTTCATTAAAATATAATCAAGAAAAATCAACCTGAGCTGCTCTTTGCTTTAGTTCCCAATTTCTCTCTTTAAGTGCCTGATCCATTTCAAGGAGCTCCTGCTTTTTGTCTTCAATCTCCATCTTGCATTCTCTACAATTTATCAAAGGAAAAAGATCAAAGCAGATAGTAGGAATAGTATAATTTTAAAAAGTTAGGTCAACCAGGTTACCTCTTCTATAAATTAAAAGCAAAATAATATATGCAATCAAGTCAGACTGAAAGGGTCAAATTTAAGGAATAATAGATAAAAAGATTGACATCAAGACAATTAATTTAATAAAGGGTATTCTAAAAGGGTAAAAGTTAACTCACACTGTGGTATTACAGATAATTTAAGCTAATTGTTAAAACACTCCCAGGACTCCAAGATTGAATGATTGTAAGAATTTTTAAAAATACATACCCACATTTTTTCATACACAGATCAAAGGAGTATTTCAAAGTCTTTTACATATAACAGCTGTGACTTCATTACAATTGAATGAGGCATTTAACCATAGTATTTCTCATGAGGATGTTACTCAAAATGATGCCTTACATATAAAAAAGCACTTAAATCTAATATAAAAATATTACAAATTCTAAGCCCTCTTAAACCCTAATTTATGTATAACCTTATATTATAAAATGCTTAATAGTGACACAATTTTAAGGCTTTTACCAAAGTGAAGCCTGTGATCAGAGAATAATTTGAAACTCTAAGTTCTGATATGACAAAGGCTGAAAATGTTGATCTTGAAAATCTTCATATGATTTTCCAGTCTGAAATATGAAATAGTACTGATAAGGGTACTAATTTTTAAAAAGAAGATTTTGAACTTCTTTAACGAGTTGTTTTTAATATTCTTCTAAAAGTCTCAAGAGGTATAACACAAGGCTAAAACTAATATTCTAAAAATAGTATGAAATTAAAGAAAACTCTAACTTCTATCTATGCAAATAGTGGAGCTTCCATGATTCATCTGTTAGCTAGAACTTAAGATTTCACTGTTTACATCTTTCATGTTTTCATTCACTTACTTATTTTGCAAATATTTACTGGATGTTTCCTATATGCCAGGGTTCTAAGTGCTGTGGATTAAATAGTAAAAAAGATAAATGTCTCTGATCTGAGTTTACATTCTAATAGCTCCAGGAGAAAAGACAGACACCTAAGTAAGAAAAATATAATATTAAGTGCTATGTTAGAGCATTAATTGCGTGATGAGGTAGTGACTGGGTGGCTACTTTAGAGTAGGTAGTCAGAGAAGGCTTCTCTCTGAAGTAATGTGAAGGACAAGAAGAAGCTGACCATATAACTGTTATTCCAGTAAAAAAGAAACAGCTATGGCCAAGGTTGCATGGTAGAAGCAAACTTGGTAAGTGTAAAGTATAAGAAAAATGTCAGGAACAAGGAGAGTTGTATGAAATGAGGCCAGAGAAGTAGACAGGAACCAGACCACATAGGGCTTTGTATTCCAAGATAAGGAACTTGGATTTTTTTTACTGTGGTAAAATTCATATAAAATTTACCATTTTAACCATTTTAAAGTGTACCATTCAGAAGCATTAAGTATATTCGTAATGTTGTGTAACCATCACCACTATCTATGTCCAGTATTTTTCCATCGGTCCCCCACAAAGAACTTCATACTCATTAGCACTTATTTTCCATTTTCCCTTCCCCTAGTACCTGGCAACCACTAATCTTTCTTTCTCTATGAATTTGCCAATTCTGAATATTTCATATAAATGGAATTATGCATCATGTGTCTGGTTCCTTTCACTTAGCATAATGTTTTCAAAGTTCATGCACTTTGTACCATGTATCAGTAGTTTATTCGTTTTTATGACTGAATAATATTCTTTGTATGGATACACTATATGATATGGTTTGGCTGTGTTCCCACCCAAATCTGATCTTGAATTCCACATGTTTAGGAGAGACCCAGTGGGAGGTAATCGAATCATGGGGGCAGGTCTTTCCTTGGCTATTCTCATGACAGTGAATAAGTCTCATGAGATCTGATGGTTTTAAAAATGGGAGGCTCCCTGCGCAAGTTCTCTTGTCTGCTACCATGTGAGATGTGCCTTTCACCTTCCACCATGATTGTGAGGCCTCCCTAGCCATGTGGAACTGTGAGTCCATTAAACCTCTTTCTTTTGTAAATTGCCCAGTCTCAGGTATGTCTTTATCAACAGCGTGAAAAGTCACTAATACAGTAAATTGGTACCAGTAAAGTGGGGCACTACTGTAGATACCCAAAAATGTGGAAGCGACTTTGGAACTGGGTAACAGGTAAGGGCTGGAACAGTTTGGAGGGCTCAGAAGAATACAGGAAAATGTGGGAAAGTTTGGAACTTCCTAGAGACTTGTTCAATGGCTTTGACCAAAATACTGATAGCGATATGGACAATAAAGTCCAGAATGAGGTGGTCTTGGAGAGAAATGAGGAACTTGTTGGGAACTGGAGCAAAGGTGACTCTTAAGTTTTAGTGAAGAGAGTGGTGGCATTTTGCCCCTGCCCTAGAGATTTGTGGAATTTTGAACTTCGAAGAGATAATTTAGGGTATCTGGTGGAAGAAATTTCTAAGCAACAAAGCACTCCAGAGGTGACTTGAGTGTGATAGAAAAGAAAATCCCATTTTCTAGGAGAAATTCAAGCTAGCTGCAGAAATTTGCGTAAGTAATGAGGAGCTAAATGTTAATTCCCAAGACAATGGGGAAAATGTCTCCAGGGCATGTCAGAGGTCTCTGCAGCAGCCTGTCCATCACAGGCCTGGAGGCCTGGGAGGAAAAAATGGTTTCATGGGTGGGATCCAGGGTCACCATGCTGTGTGCAGCCTAGGGACTTGGTGCCCCACATCCCAGCCACTCTAGCTGTGGCTGAAAAAGGCCAACATAGAGCATGGGCCATGGCTTCAGAGGGTGCAAGCCCCATGCCTTGGCAGCTTCTACCCAATGTTGAATCTGTGAGTACACAGAAGTCATGAATTGAGGTTTGGGAACCTCCACCTAGATTTCAGAGGATGTTTGAAAGGCCTGGTTCTCCAGGCAGAAGTTTGCTGCTGAGGCAGGGCCTTCATGGAGAACCTCTCCTAGGAAAGTGCAGAAGGGAAATGTGGGGTGGGCACCCCCATACAGAGTCCCCACTGGGGCACTGCCTGGTGGAGCTGTGAGAAGAGGGAGGGCCACCATCATCCAGAACCCCAGAATAACAGATGCACTGACAGCTTGCACCATGTGCCTGGAAAAGCCACAGACACTCAATGCCAGCCCGTGAAAGCAGCCAGGAGAAAGGCTGTAGCCTACAAAGCCACAGGGGTGGAGCGGCCAAGACCATGGGAACCCACCTCTTGCATCAGTGTGACCTGGATGTGAGACATGGAGTCAAAATAGATCATTTTGGAGCTTTAAGATTTAACTGCCCTGCTGAATTTCGGACTTGCATGGGGCCTGTAGCCCCTTTGTTTTGGCCAATTTCTACCATTTGGAATGGGTGTATTTACCCAATGTCTGTACCCCCACTGTATCTAGGAAGTAACTAACTTGCTTTTGATTTTACAGGCTGATAGGCAGAAGGGATTTGCCTTGTCTCAGATGAGACTTTGGACTGTGGACTTTTGAGTTACTGCTCAAATGAATTAAGACTTTGAGAGACTGTTGGGAAGGCATGATTTGTTTTGAAATGTGAGGACATGAGATTTGGGAGGGGCTGGGACAGAATGATATAGTTTGGCTGTGTCACCACCCAAATCTCATCTTGAATTCCCACGTGTTGTGGGAGAGACCCAGTGGGAGTAATTGAATCATGGGGGCAGGTCTTTCCCATGCTGTTCTCATGAGACTGAATAAGTCTCATGAGATCTGATGGTTTTATAAAGGGGGGTTTCCCTGCACAAGCTCTCTTCTCTTGTCTGCCACCATATGAGATATGTCTTTCACCTTCCACCATGATTGTGAGGCCTCCCCAGCCACGTGGAACTATGAGTCCATTAAACTTCTTTCTTTGGTAAACTGCCCAGTCTCAGGTATGTCTTTATCAGCAGCATGAAAACGGACTAAGACACTATATTTTGTTTATCCATTCATCTGATGATGAACATTTGGGGTGTTTTCATGGCTTACTTTGTAAACATTTGTATACAATTTTTGCTTAGATATCTGTTTTCAACCCTTTTGAGTAAAAAACTAGGAATGGAATTACTGGGTCATATGGTAATTCTACGTTCAACTTATTGAGGAAGGCTAAAGTGTTTTCTACAGTGGCTGCACCATTTTAGATTCCCTCCAGCAATGAATGAGGGTTCCATTTCTTTTCTACACTTGCTAACACTTGTTCTTTTCCATTTTTTGTTTTTTAAAAATGACCATCCTTAGTGGGTATGAAGTGATATATCAATGTAGTTTTTATTTTCATTTGTGAAGGAGTTTGGATTTTATTCTGAAGGTTTTAGAAAGCCATTAGAAGGTTTAAGTAGGTAAGCAATATGATCTTTTTTGTTTTTTTTTTTTTTGAGATGGAGTCTCACTCTGTCACCCAGGCTGGAATGGATCATGGCTCAATCTTGGCTCACTGCAACCTCCTTTTGATTTTACAGGCTGATAGGCAGAAGGGATTTGCCTTGTCTCAGATGAGACTTTGGACTGTGGACTTTTGAGTTACTGCTCAAATGAATTAAGACTTTGAGAGACTGTTGGGAAGGCATGATTTGTTTTGAAATGTGAGGACAAGGTCAAACTCCTGACCTTGTGATCTGCTTGTCTCAGCCTCCCAAAGTGCTGGGATTACAGGCGTGAGCCACTGCACCTGGCCTAATTTATGTTTTAGATAATAAACTTAAATCTATTTTTGGAAAATGGATTGTTGGGAGGGGCTCAAGATTGTAGGCAGAGAGCCCAGCTAGGAAGCCACAGCAACAGACCAAGTAAGAGATGATGCTTTGCGCTAAGGATAACAGAAAAGAGGCCACGAAATCAATGGATTGAAGAATATGTTTTGGGGCTGGGTGCAGTGGCTCATGCTTGTAATCCCAGCACCTTGGAAGGCCCAGGTGGATGGATCACCTGAGGTCAGGAGTTCAAGACCAGTCTGGCCAACATGGTGAAACCCCGTCTCTATTAACAATACAAAAATTAGCCGGCTGTGGTGGCAGGTGCCTGTAATCCCAGTTACTTAGTGGCTGAGGCAGGAGAATTGCTTGAACAGGAGGCGGAGGCTGCAGTGAGCTGAGATCATGCCACTGCACTCCAACCTGGGCAAGAATCTGTCTGAAAAAAATATATATATATTTTGGAAATAAAGTTGACATGGCTTGCTAATACACTGGATGAAAAAAGGGATGGAAAGAGAGAACAAGAAAAACCTTATATATTTGTGGTTTGAGCAACTGCATGATACTGAGTTAGGGGAAGGGTAGGGTTATGAGGAAATATATGAGTCCTATTTTGGCCAAGTCTGAGATGCCTCTTAAAAATATCCAAATGGGCTGGGTGTGGTGGCTCACGCCAGCACTTTGGGAGGCTGAGGCAGGCAGATCATGAGGTCAGGAGATCGAGACCATCCTGGCTAACACGGTGAAACCCCGTCTCTACTAAAAATACAAAAAACTAGCTGGGCGTGGTGGCAGGCGCCTGTAGTCCCAGCTACTTGGGAGGCTGAGGCAGGAGAATGGCGTGAACCTGGGAGGCGGAGCTTGCAGTGAACTGAGATCACACCACTGCACTCCAGCCTGGGCGACAGAGCGAGACCCTGTCTCAAAAAAAAAAAAAAAAAAATATCCGAATGGAGGTAACAACTAAGTAGATGGATATTGAATCTGGAGTTACAGGAAAAGGTCAATACTGGAGAAATGGGTTTGGAAGTGTCTGACACATAGTATTTAAAGCTACATGAAATTTACTAAGGATAAGTTTGTGGATACAGAAGAGAAGGAAGCCCTACACTGAATTCTGTGGTACAATATCTAAGTTTCTGGGTTATCTTGCTACTCTTTATCTTGTTCTTTTATTTCACATTTTACATCCTAATTTGTAATTCTATTTTCCTTTTCTGAATCTATTTCCCATATTTTGGCTCTAATCTGGCTGTCCACCTCCACTCACTATACATGTGTGTCGGCATAGCAGTTTATGTTATACTGCTAATCTAAGATCCCAGACTTTAGAGTTGGACAGACTTGTATTTAACTCCCTTCTCTAGACTCTACTACCTGTATGACTTGGGGCATTTTATTTTTCTCAAGGCCTCAGGTTTCTCAACTATTAAAAAGATGATATATGTTTCCAATAGGTGTGTTGTAAGGAAATGAGTGAGATCATATGTGAAGTCCCTGGTGTAGTCCTAGCATAAAATAAGGACTTAATACAAAGAACAATATTATCGTTATTAATATCCTCCTGCTATTAGCCACTGCTGTATGTGTGCCCAGTGATTTCTTACCATTAGGGCCAGTATAAAATGGTCTAAAGACTGAGGATGAAAGTTTTGGCAGCCAACAACGACAGCTGAATTAGTTAGATAAGGCATGGGATAGGCTGGCTGGGATGAGCCAAAGTGAGCCAAAGGCAGTTGAGAAATTTAGACATCTAGAATGCAACGACACATTCTATTGTATTATCCAAGGACTTATAACTGTGATATCATTTCTTATTATTTAACTCACCTAAGTTCAGCTGTGAGATCCTTTATAGTAGTGTATTTTTCCTCTAATGATAACTGAGCCTTCTGTAGTACATCTCTCAATTCCTGGAGTTGTCTTAAAGTACTTTTTAATTCTCCATGAGCATTTTGTAGTTCAGTCTCAAGTACTTCCCGTTTTTGCAAGGCTTCTGTTAGTTCAGTTTCAGTACTGTGCTGTAACTTTTCTAACTCCTTTACTATTAAGAGGAGAGAATAATTTTATAACTATATGTAAACCATTTCTTATTATAAACTTTGTATATATTAAGAATATTCAATTTTATTCATCTACGAGAGGCAAAATACCACTAATTGTCCCTTCCAGCCCCACCATCTCAAATTCTCACATTATTTCACTTCGTTAAGTACAAATACATAGGCAGCTGTACTCATCTAACCACTTGCTTACCAGCATTTGTTTTCTTTTCCAGCTCTGTCTTTGTCTGATCTAAGACCATATCTAATTGATAGAGGTGCATTGCTTTATCTTCTCCATCTTGTTTTAGGTGCATTATTTCCTTTTCCATTTTAGACAGCTCTTCTTTGTACTGATCCATCTCAAGCTTTACTTGCCTAATTAAAAACAAATAATAAAACAGGTAATTTAGAAACTTAACCAACTAACTTGTCTCTGACTAAAAAAAGCCTGCAAGTTATATAAGGACAAATATCAGCAAAATATCTAGTCGGAATTTTAAATCACCTATTTTTAAAAATTCTCCAACTAAAAACTATTCCTTTACACATTACATACCACTAAATACAACTTTACTACTACCTGGTAATATTTAACAAGCCTAGCATTCTTTTCACTCTAACCACATTTAACTTTAGCTTTGCATGTATTGAAAATATCCAAGGACCTCATTCATCTAGGAATTTTTGTTATTAGCAACAAAGAAAATAAATAAGCCAAACAATCAAATTATTCATCATAAAAACCATATTACTCACTGGAGAGCCAAGTCAGTTGTTTTTACTCAGTTTTATTATTGGTTCTATCCTTTTTTTTAGCTTTAAAGGGAACTAGAGATTCCTAGACCACTGCAACTTCCCTGCTTTACAGAGGAGGAAACTGAAGACTAGGTGAGTTATCTGAGATAATACAACTAGCTGTTAATAGTGATAGGGCCAGGTTTACTAACCTTGTCAGTCCTGAGCTTATTCTAATATGGCAGCTCCTCTACAGACAAATCAACATACTAAGAGCCAGTTTTAAGTCCCTTTGTTGGTAATTCTAAAGTGATATTCACTAATTAAACAATTGTTAATGTTACCCTCAATGGTAGGAAGGGTTCATGTTCCTTTGTGTCAACACTTTCTGTTGTTTGATCTATGAAATTTCTAAATTGAGTTTGCAAGCAGGAGCATTTCTTTTCTAAATAAAACTTCAACAAATTTGGATTTGTTCAAGAGTTTTTTAATCAGAAGTCCATGAGTAAACTTAAGGAAAACTATAAAACCCCTGAAACAGTATGCAAAATTATACATGTATAATGTACATGTGTACATCTATGTATAGAAGACAAGCTAAAGCTTTTTACTAGATCCTCAAATATGTCCATAGACCAATGAAGTACTAGATTAGATGAGTGCTAATGACACTTTTACATTTCTAAAATCCCAAGTAAATAATTTTTAGCTTGACCAATTAGCTCTAATATTAAAGTAGATATAAAACAGATAATTAGAAAAGAATAATCAAAAGAGATTGGCATACAGCCATGAGCAGATGGCTTGTCAGCAAAGGAGTTAGGGGAAAATTAAAGAAAATATACAAGGACTCAAAAAGCATTAGCAGCCTACAGACATTTTATAAAAAATAGAACTGTATATGCCTCAAAGTTTCATTAGGGCATCACTACATTTTAGCATGATGTATATAATGATAACCCTGAGATACCCAGAGAAAGTAAAAACCCCAAGAAAATATACATTTTAGAAAATTTCTACCAAAAAATGTTATTTGGTTTTGATTTAAATTTTCAGCACATGATAAATTCCATGGGAGTAAGTGGCTGAGGTATGTTAAAGATCAGGATCATTAGAATACAGAAATTGTTAAAAATGAGAAGCCAAGGTGTCAGAAGGATCAGCTTCAGAGGTGTACCGAAATCCCCAAGAAGAATGACAGAAGTGATGCTGGATAGGGCAACAGTAAGTCAGGCCATCTAAAGAAATCAGTACCAGTAAGGGTTCTGATGGCATGAGGTTCACAGAGTATCGTATATACTTCACACCTTGCCTGGACCCTGTGGTACAAGAGCTATGGGGAAAAGTTTTTTACTTCAGAAGGCTATGGGGGAAGAAGCAATGTCCTTAGGGGAGTGTCAGGTTTCTATTACAGCAAGAGAAAAGAAAAAGTAGTGAATACAGAGAATGGATTATGAAGTTCAAAAGGCACAGTAGAAGTCTTTCAGAAGTTGGGATGGGGTTGGAGAAAGAAACAGAGTGTGTGGAGAGCTTTTTGGGAATTATTGTGAGATATGAGAGCTGACCTGGAAATCTAGGGCTTCTTGTGGTATCTGGCATAAACAAGGATAAAGTGATAATGTAATCAGTCTTCACAGACTCAAGGTGGACACTAGTGGTGAGGCCATGTTAGTGAGTAGAACATCTGTCAATGGAAGAAAGAAGGTGTGAAAAACTTTGGTCTTAGCCTTAAACATGGGAAGCCCTCAACCCTGCTGAGAGGGTGACGGACATCTGAGGAAGCAAGTTGCTCCTCTGAGCACAAAGGACCCCTGTCAATGGAGGAGAGGGAACCTGGGGACATGTGGTTTTACTGCCGGTGCATAAGTTCACTCTTGACTCCTGTTGGTAGAAGGGTGGGCTGATTATGTTATAAATTATGTCAATTCTTCCCAACAAAGTAGAAGAGATCTGAAGAGGCTGGGTACTGCTTTCAGCTCATGGGATCCTTTCTTGACCAATTAAGAATTGATGCCTGGGACCAGCCTAGCCAAATTAAATCAGAATATTTAGGTTTTATTTAATCTAAAAGTGGGACCCAGTCATCAGTATGTTTTTTTTACAAGCTCTTGAGGTGATTTTAATATTCACTCAAGGCTGAGAACTACTTTTATATTGTCACTCTTCCCCTATATAATTGGATCACCTGAAAGTTTCCTCTATGTGAGTACATTTACATTTTCGCCTACAACTTTTAATGTTATTCACAATTAACAGTTGCTGAGTGCCTAAGAGGTATAAGGAACTGTGCCAGTTGTTGGGTAAGACCCTAAAATAAACCAGATATGATCCTTGCCTTAAGAAACTTATAACATAGTAGGAAGGTTAAAAGCATTAAACTGTAATATAGAAAAAAGCATAATGAGAGATATGAAGGAAATACAAACAAAATGCAATAGGAGCACAGACTATGGAGACATTAATTCCTCAAGCAAATGCTCCCCTGAACATTATCTGATTTCAAAACTCAGATACCACTGATATTGAAGTAGGAAGGTAAATAAAACATATTCACATTTTACCTGGCAGTGCCAGTAAGCTCAATCACTTTTTGCCTTTTCAAATCTGCTTCATGTGCAGCTGATTCACACTTCTCCTCCATTTTTTTCAACTTTTCAGCTGAACTTTCCCTTTGTTTTTGAAGTTCTTGTTCCAGTTTTGACACCTTGTAAAGCAGTTTTCAGTAAACATTTTAAATTCAGAAGAAAAATACTTTTATAAATATGTAACCTAGCTTATCAGTTTCAAGATGTATCATAAAAATCAACACATAGACCAAGAAGTAATGTTTGGAAAATATAAAAAGCAAGGCTTACTTTCTAATAATAAAGATACTTCACATACATATTACTATTTAGGGAAGTGGCCACATCATAACATTAAAGTGTTAAAATAATTGAACAAAATGATAGTAAATGTTCCCCTTTTCATTATCCCCATTTGAAATGCCCTTTCTTCTCTTACCATACTGCTCCTTTCTTTTCGTCACGAATTGGCTCACTCAATAGATTCCTAGATTTCCACATGACCTCAAATGCTAATTTGCATTTGCTCCCATCTTAACTTGAATTTGTTCCTATTCATTCTTCCTCTATTCTACTACAATAAAGGAGGTATTTTTCCTCCTTTATATAAGTCAAACTGCTTCATAGGTGTTGTGGACTCAATTCCTATTCATTTTTTCAGGAACTTCATACTACTATCTCCTCTTTCCAATATCTTCAGTCTCTCTACTGTTTTTTTAATATTAGCATTTAAACATGTTAAAATACTTTCCCAATGTAAAAAGCTTTTCTTCAGACCTTGACCTCCCTTTACCTACTGCCCTTTATTTCCTCCCATGTATAGCCCAACTTCTCTTAAGTTTTCTATGCATGTTGTATCACTGTCTCACTTCTCATTCTTCAACCCATAGCCAGAGGCCATTCCACAGAAATAGGGATTACAACACCAGTGACTTCCAAGTTGCTAATTCCAATGGACATTTCCCAACCTTCACTTTACTTGACATTGATTCCAGTAGCCCATGACAGCAACATTCATTCCTTCCTTAACGAAATACTTACTTTGGCTTCCATGTATCACATCCCTCAGGGATCTGTCCAAGTCAATCTTCTTGCTTCTCATTCTATATTCTCGCCCTAGGTAATTTCAGTCACTCCATGTCTTTGTGAATATTTATACTACTGTGGTCTCAAAGTTAACCTCTCAATTCTGACCTGCATATCCCCCCTGTTCTTCTAAAATCCCTCACTGAAGAACTAAATATAGATCATAAACCATTAATATCTTGCCAGGTGCGGTGGTTCACACCTATAATCCCAGCACTTTGGGAGGCCAAGGAGGGCGGATTACTTAAGCCCAAGAGTTCGAGACCAGCCTGGACAACATGGTGAAACTCTGTCTCTACCAAAAAAAAGAAGAAAAGCCACACACACACACACACACACACACACACACACACACACACACACAAAATTAGCTGGGCATGGTGGTACGCACTCGGAAGGCAGAAGTGGGAAAATCACCTGAGCCCAAGGAAGTTGAGGCTGCACTGAGCCGTGATCATGTCACTGCACTCCAGCCTGGGTGACAAAGTAAGACCCTGTCTCAAAACAAAACAAAACAAAACAAGAAAACCCCATTAATATCCGCCCCTCCACCTCAAGTTTCAAGAAGAAAATTAAAACAGTACCCAAGTAAAAAGGGAAAGGAACCAAGGAAAATCCATCTACTCAATTCTTAATTAAATAAAGAAATCTAAAGATGCAAAATGGAACCTATGCACAGTGTAATATGAAGGAAAGGCAGAAAAGGACTACTGAGTCAAAAATTTACTCCAAATACTGAAGAAATTTTTAGATATAAACTTCTGTAGACTTCAATGAAGCTAATGAGAACACAAAAATTTTAAAAATAAGATCACAAAGAAAATCACCGAATAAAAAATACAGATGAGGCCAGGCGCAGTGGCTCACACCCGTAATCCCAGCACTTTGGGAGGCTGAGGCGGGCGAATCACGAGATCAAGAGATCAAGACCATCCTGGCCAACATGGTGAAACCCCGCCTCTACTAAAAAAACAAAAATTAGCCGGGCGTGGTGGTGCATGCCTGTAGTCCCAGCTAATTGGGAGGCTGAGGCAGGAGAATCACTTGAACCTGGGAGGCAGAGGTTGCAGTGAGCCAAGATCGCACCGCTGCACTCCAGCCTGGCGACACAGCGAGATGACGTCTCAAAAAGAGAAAAAAAAGAAAAAAAAATGAAGTGGTTAAAAAAAAAAACAAAAAAAAAACAAAAACAAACAACAGAGAAAACCATACAACCATTATAGAAGTGAGTTAGGAACAAGAAGAACCAGAGTCAATGACAAAGGATGTAGATAGTGGGATCAAACATAGATGAGAAGAAGAAATGCTTCAGGATGAAGCTGTATAGTAGGCATAGCAAGCGGTAGGTCTAAATTTTAACAAAAGGGATGGAGAGTCACAGGAAGATGTCTCTTAAAAAAAAATACAGAGGCCGGGAGCAGTGGCTCATACCTGTAATCCCAGCACTCTGGGAGGCCCAAGCGGGTGGATCACCTGAGAAGGGAGTTTGAGACGAGCCTGACCAACATGGAGAAACCCCGGGGCGTGGTGGGCACATGCCTGTAATCCCAGCTACTCAGGTCGCTGAGGTGGGAGAATCGCTTGAACCCGTGAGGCGGAGGTTGCAGTGAGTCGAGATTGCGCCATTGCACTCCAGCCTGGGTGGCAAGAGTGAAACTCCGTCTCAAAAAAAAAAAATACAGAATACCTGCCTGATGTGTTTAAATGTAGTGAGAGGAAGATTCTTTAGTTCCACTGGACAGGCTGAGGAGGACTTCAGAACAAGTAGATGAAAGACCAAAAAAATGACAAAAAAGGAAAATACAGTAAGATTACAGGGGACGATCATTTTCTAATTTACACATTACTGTAAATTTGATTTCTTTTCAAAGAAAAAACAAAATAAAAATGTAAAATATCTAAAGAATTCAGATAAATTCAGTAATGAATTAAAGGAAAAAGATTAGATTCTAGTATAAAATTCTCTAGAATTCTTACATTCAAGTAAGTAATAATTTTTAATTTTAGAACTTTCAGGGGTATTTTCCCTTGGGATTTTTCTTTTAGTGCACTGCTTTGCCATTTCTTTAAGGAATATCACATACCATGTCCTGATCCAAAAAGGAAAAATTATAGGTATTCAGATTAGGTACAAGAAGACAGATTGAATAAAGAAACATGAATTATAAATTGTATGGAACGGCAAACATATAATCATGGTATAAGAGATGGAGGTCGGATTACATAGGAATAGAACTTTATTTTACAATATCAGTACAGAGTATTTCTTATAATGCAAAATCCTTGAGGTTGAACAGCAATTTTTTTTTTTGATGTGGAGTCTCACTCTGTCGCCCAGGCTGGAGTGCAGGGGCACGATCATAGCTCACTGCAACCTCCACCTCTTGGGTTCAAGCAATTCTTGTGTCTCAGCCTCCTCAGTAGCTGGGGTTACAGGCATGTGCCACAATGCCTGGCTAAGTTTTGTATTTTTAGTAGAGATGAGGTTTGGCCACGTTGGCCAGGCTCGTCTCGAACTCCTGACCTCAGGTGATCCGCCTGCCTCAGCCTCCCAAAGTGCTGGAATTATGGGCATGAGCCACAGCATCTGGCCAAACAGCAATTTAAAAAACTAACCAAAACTCTATTCATGATTTTAAAAATTTCTATTTCATACAAATAAAACAATCTTGGGCCAATAATATATACCTGTTTTTCAAGTTTAGTTTGAGTATCTTCTAGCTCTCCATTTCTAATTGTCTCTTGTTGTAACATTTGCTGCTGTTGCTGAAGAGTATGCTGTAGAATAATGTTTTGCTCAGAAGTCTCTTGAAGACTGTGATTTTTTATCTTTAGCTCTTTCTGTAAACAATATACCTGGCAAATATATATATCTCTCTCAATACAACACAATGTTTCAAATAAATGGCAGTAAAATGTCAAAGCTGTCCTCCTTATTAGATAACCATCCACTTGTCATGTGGGACAATTACATTCATGTCTATAGTTTGTCACTGGAAGGGCAGTATTCATTTTTCTAATGGGGAGATGTACTGGAAGGGTTTGCTTATAGGATTGCTCTTGGTTGGCGTCTGGAAATGTGGCTTTAAAAATGTTCCTAAGTGATGAGGTTGTTTTGCCTGGCTGGGGCACTGAAACATGCCTTCCTTTAGAATTCTGGAATTTTTGATACTTGCAGGCTGGTCATTGTTCCTGTGTGACAAGCCCCCAATAAAAACCCTGAACTTTGAGTCATAAATAGACTTCCCTAGGCAGAAACAGATGTTGCCACATTTCACTGCTATAAAAAGGAGCATGTTCTGTTTGACCTCTCCCAGAAGGAGCGAATAGCATAGGCAGCACATGGTTTTATCTGAGCTTCACCTGATTCTTTCACCTTTTCTAATAATAAACTAGAGCCATAAAAGCACTATATGATTTTTATCTATATATTTAGCTATTTATTGTTATTGTTGTTATTATTGCTGTTTATACAATAATATCCCAGCAAAGCACTGCTGAATATTTATGCTACAAAAAAACACATAAAGGAATGACAATAACAACTAAGAAATTTCACTAATTACTCTATATATTTAGGACTTGAATATGATGGTCTCTAAAACTGCTTTAAGATACTTTTATCCAAGAGCACCTATTAAGAAGAAAAATAAATGCCCTTTGTCCTAGTAATCCAAATTCTAAAAATATGCCAGCAGAAATTATTTTTAAAATACTATCAACAATGAAACATAATTTAAAATATATTTTATAATATTCTTCATTTCCTACCAAAGTGAATGGAAGATTTAATAAGTGATGATTGTCAATGTGATTAAAAATGATGTAACCATTTAAAATAATTAAAAAGAGAGCTAACATAAAAATTTATAAAGTTAAAAAATCACATTTCATTAATATAATTTTGAAAAATATACATGCAAATAGAAAAATGAAAACTGAAGTATTAGAGAATGGGCTGTAGGTAAATGTTCTTTAAAAGTTTTCTTGTTGTTGCTTATGTAATAAATTTTTTAAATGAAGGAAAATAAAGCCATTCCTTTAAAGCAAAGAATCTTTCCAGTAAATATCATTCCAAAAGGAATTTTAAACTCCTTATAGTAAATAGTGGAAGAGAATCATTACTTGCTTCTTTTTTCTAACTATCCAGCAGGTGAACATTAAGGCCTTCAGGGCCAAATATTCTTTGCTCATTATGAGAAGCTCCGAGATTTCAGATTTCTTCATTATATGATGATGTTGTATACTCGAAGTAACCCTGGATATCATAGGCAACTAACTGATCTCTAATCCTGAATTATAATCCCTTTTCATGCAAATCTGTTTTGTTTAATTCTGTCTGCATGAAAATAACTTAGTGTAAATATGTGTCAGTATCACCTGTTTTGTTTTCTCTCTTAGCTCCTGACCAAACCTGCAGATCACCCTTCTGCATTGGTTTATTTTAGATAGAACTGACTTGACTACAAGACAGGTTTAAATACTGTTTTTTTCTTTATTGGAACATCCTGTCTCATACTTACCTATTCGGAGAAAAAAATGGACAAAATATTAAAATAAGACAAAACAGAAGAAAAAAATAAGATCTAATCAAAACACAAAGCCTTACCACATAATAACAACAAAATTTTATTTCAGTAATCTAGTCACTGACATTTCAATTACATATATTGAAATATCTAATATTAGTTATCACAAATATTTACAAAATATAACCTATATCTATCAAACTTATACTGACATTTCATTGTACTGACCTTTAACTCCAGTTGGCTTTAGTTTTTGTTTTTGTTTTTTTTGTTTTTGTTTTTTTTGAGATGGAGTCTTGCTTTGCGGCCCAGGCTGGAGTGCAATGGTGCGATCTCGGCTCACGGCAAGCTCCGCCTCCCGGGTTCACGCCATTCTCCTGCCTCAGCCTCCCAAATAGCTGGGACTACAGGCGCCCACCACCACGCCTGGCTAACTTTTTTTTTTGTATTTTTAATAGACGGGGTTTCACGGTATTAGATCTCCTGACCTCATGATCTACCTGCCTCGGCCTCCCAAAGAGTTGGGATTAAAGGCGTGAGCCACTGCACCCGGCCAGTTGGCTTTAGTTTAAAAGTAAATATAGAACAAATTGTTTTTATGTTATATTTTCTACTAATGTATTATTATATTCCCAGAGTACTTAATATTTTATAATTGAAGTAAATAAGAAAGTAGAATTTAGATGATAAAATCTACCTTACACTTAACTTTATCTAGTATCACTATGTACCCAAAGCAGAAAGTCTCATAATTGTTGCTTAAAAATAAAATATAATGCAGAAATATATGATGCCAGCTTCTCAAAATCTAAGTCCATCCATTTAAATGAAGATATTTATCAATGAAACGACTGATTTTATTGAATAAAATCTTTATGCAGAAAACATTTAGGCTTATTCGTATCTACTTTGTATTTAGTTTCTTTTATCATGTTGACAATGTAATTTTGCATGAACACATAACTTTATTATTTTAAAAGCATTGTTAAAAACATTTTAATATGAAATTAAATATCTTCCAAAAATTCAGAACCCCAAAGTATTATTTTCATCATAAATATATTTATTTCAACATCTGGAAAAGAATATGTGGCTGAGGCAAAAGCTCAGAGAAATATATATTAGCTTTTTGCAACGGGTAATCAACATGTAGTTTTTACAACTGACTAAATTTCTACCAATATGCCCTAGGGCCACTTAATTATTCAGCGAGTTATATGATTGGGGTATATTCCCTGATTTAAAAGATAAGAACATCTTTATAATATCACCTAATATTAACAGAATGGATGCACTATTACTCAGATCAGATTTTCTAAAATGTAGCTATATATGATGAAAACTTCACAACTCTGCTGTTACAAGGTGTTAATTATATTAACCAACATTAGAAAGAATTTTCTCTGTAAGACATAATTTGCTGTAAAGGCAAATAAGTCAACAGTTAGTACTTGGATTCTTCTCCATGTTTTTTATCAATACACATGAACACGTGACAGATGACCTTTTAAGTAAGCAAGCCAATGCATGTGCAGTTGAGCTAACAATTGAGCGGCAATAAATGAGCTTGCAAATCTTTCTAATTTACTTACTCCCTAGTCTGGTCAAATACATCTGATTACTGCTTCTGGTTTCTAATTCAGTTTGAGCCTAGGTGTACGCATTTCCAGTTGTTCTAAAAATCATTCTAAATGAGACAGGTGTGGTGGCACATGCCTGTAATCCCAGCTGCTGGGAAGGCTGAGGCAGGAGAATTGCTTGAACCTGGGAGGCAGAGGTTGCAGTGAGCCGAGATTGCACCACTGCACTCCAGCCTGGGTGACAAAGCAAGACCCTGTCTCAAAAAAAGAAAAAAAAATCGTTCTGTTTATTTTGTGTGTAAATATCTGTTATCTACCCTAGTCTCTGATGTTGTTTCTATGAATGCAAAGTCTAAAGCTCAACAGATTCTCCTATTACAAATGCTGCCTACCTCCAGGTAGATTCCATCTCTGCCAAGTCTATTTATTATGAAGTGGAGTGTGGGTATGGGCAGTATAATAAATGCCAAAATAATGTATTTTGTATACTACTTTAAAGAAGATCATAGTAAAAAAAAAAAAAAAAAGGACATTCCTATTTTTAAAAATCCAAGTACATACAGTTTAGATGATTTAGTTTCTATGTATTGGAGTAGAAAAATATATGCCTGTCAAAGATGCTATAAAAACCTTCATAAGGGAAGGTAGAGAGAGGAAGACATGACCGTATAAAATCTGAAGTTTTTTTTTTTTTTTTTTAAACTTCTAAGGCTATATAATTACTTGATGCACCTAAGTCTGGAGTGCTGGTCAACTACATTATTTACTCTTAGATCTACCTATGCCTTTCCCCCGCTCTGCTCTGTGTATTGCAGGAAACTGCATTTCTTGGCCTCCTTTGCCCTCTAGATTACAAATAGGTTTGGCCAATGGGAATGGCCAGTAGCTGCAGTGCTCCTCCTCTATTGCCCCAGTTCCTATTGGACAGACCCTTTTTCTTTGGCCCCAGCTCCAGATAGGCAGCCCTGCTTCTAGACTATGATCACACCATCTTTTCCTGATGTTCCTCTAACCTTAACAATGGTAGCAGGTCCCTGCTTATAATAATCTCTGACTCCCTGTGGTATACTGTTTGGCTTATCTACCCTTTCATCACCCGTGTATCTAATTCTCTGTATAAATTTGCTCTATTTAAAAGATATAAAGGCTTCTGTTTTTCTCATTGGACCTTTCCGATATATTCAAGTCAATCTTGATTAATATGTAAATATAAATAAATAAATAAATAAATATATATATATATATATATAGATAGAGAGAGAGAGAGAGAGAGGGTCTCGCTGTGCTGCCCAGGCTGGAGTGCAGTGGTGTGATCATGGCTCACTGAAGCCTCGACCTCCTAGACTCAAGTGATCCTCCCATCTCAGCTTCCTGAGTAGCTGGGACCATGGGTATGCACCACCACACCTGGCTAATGTTTTTAATTTTTCTGTAGAGATGGGGTTTTGCCCCATGTTGCCCAGGCTGGTCTTGAACTCCTGGCCTCAAGTGATCCACCCACTTTGGCCTCCCAAAGTGCTGGGCTTACAGGCGTGAGCAACAATGAGTGGCCAAAAGTCAACCTTGATTAAGATTCATTGGAAACAATTTCTAAAAATAAATTTTAACCTTAAAATACATACATTATAAATTCTAACAAATAATTCTTCATTACGATTATCCATTTGAGCAAAGTTTAGTGAGTGCCTAACCAAAGTAAAGTGCTACAAATTGAGCATACAGAGATGAGTGAGATGTTCAAGACAAGTTTCCAAGGCTGGGTGCGGTGGCTCACACCTGTAATCCCAGCACTTTGGGAGGCCAAGGTGGGCGGATTGCCTGAGTTCAGGAGTTCGGGAGCAGCCTGGGCAACTTGGTGAAACCCCGTCTCTACTAAAAAAAAATACAAAAAATTAGCTGGGCGTGGCAGCATGCGCCTATAGTCCCAGCTACTCAGGAGGCTGAGGCAAGAAAATTGCTTGAACCCAGGAGGTGGAGGTTGCAGTGAGCCAAGCCTGGGCGACAGAGCAAGACTCCATCTCAAAAAAAAAAAAAAAAAGGTTTCCAATGCAGTATCTGAGAAACTTATCTCAAAAAAGTTGAAATTCTAACGTTAACTCTTAATCCTACAGACAACAAAAAAGAACAAAAACAAAATGAAAAATTCTTGAAGAATTTTAAACCTCTAAATTTAAAACAATGTTCAAGGTGTCACGTAATTTTATATTAGAATGCCTGTAATATTAATAATTTATTCTTCTGATTCCCTAAAAATAAATGAAAGAATTAGAATTTTAAGGTATATTTTATTTTGCATTGAAATGTTTACTCCTTAAAGAAAATAAAATTGGAATTTACATTTTATTGGAAATACTTTTTTATGTCAGATACATAAAAGATATTATTTTGGCCAGGCACGGTAGCTCACACCTGTAATCCCAGCACTTTAGGAGGCCGAGGTGGGTAGATCACTTGAGGCCAGGAGTTCAAGGCCAGCCTGGCCAACATGGTGAAATCCCGTCTTTACTAAAAATACGAAAATTAGCCAGGCATGGTAGCGCACTGTAATCCTAGCTACCCAGGAGGCTGAGGCACAAGAATTGCTTGAACCCAGGAGGCAGAGGTTCAAGTGAGCCAAGATTGCGACACTGTACTCCAGCCTGGGCAACACAGGGAGATGCTGTCTCAAAAGAAATATATATATATATTTTGTCCTACGTCTCATGCTTCTTAAAAAAAAACACTTGAAATATATGCTAAAGTAAATGTTAATTTACCTCTTCAGATTTCTTTTTTAACTGTTTTTCAAACTTTTCCTTATTTCCTTCCAATTGATTCAAATGCAAGACAAGTTCTTCCTTACAATTTTCCAATGCTGAATCTAGTTGCCTAACCTAAGCAGGAAAAAAAGCAAAACAACAACAATAACAAAAAACCGATATACTCAATATTTTACAGCTGTATCTCCTAGTGTTACCTGACTGCTTCAAATAGTGAATATACAGTCCTACTTAGGATATAAAATGCCATTATAGAAGATATTTATTGAGTAAACTAATTCTTCATTGCAAATGAGGAAACCAAAGAGAAAACCAAGGGATGGAATCCTGAAGAATAAACAAGAGTTGGACAAGTTTAGAAGGGCATTCCAGGAAAAGGGAGTATGCTCAGAAGCAAGGCCCTGCGAAAGTGAGTGGTGAAAAAGTTGGCAAGAGCCTAGAGTAGTAAGAAGATGAATTTGTAAGAAATGGTTATTTCGGAGCCACAATTGACAAGATAAACTGGGGCAAACTGTCAAGAACCTGTAGGCCAAACACCCTAAAAACTTTTCTTTAAAAGGTAAGTGGTATTTAAGCCTACTTCTTAAGCCTCCTTGAATAAGAAAAATAGGACAGTGAGTACAAACTAGCATACTGTTAACGATGCTTAAGTGAGTTTTTTTTTTTTTTTTTTTTTTTTTTTTTTTGAGACAAAGTCTTGCTGTGTAGCCCAGGCTGGAGTGCGGTGGTGCAATCTTGGCTCACTGCAACCTCCACCTCCCAGGTTCAAGCGATTCTCCTGCCTCAGCCTCCTGAGTAGCTGGGATTACAGGTATGCACTACCATGTCTTGCTGATTTTTATATTTTTAGTAGAGAGCGGGTTTTGCCATGTTGGCCAGACTGGTCTTAAACTCCTGACCTCAGGTGATCCACCCGCCTTGGCCTCCCAAAGTGCTGGGATTACAGGTGTGAGCTACCTTGCATGGCCTTAAGTGAGAATATTTTGAAATGCTGAAGTTACTAAGAAAATAATTTGTCAGCTGGAAAAAAAGAAGTGAAACCTTCTTTGCTTTGAAACGGTGAAAATATTTTCAGAAAGGCAGCAATTTAACTTGGTCCAAGTGTTCATATGGTTGCCACTGCTTTACTACCTTAATACCAAAGAGCACCTCAAATTTGGTACTTTTCGTTCTAGGCCCACATATTGCATACATGCTCCACATCTCATCTATTAATAAGATTCTTGTCTTGCTCCTTGTTTTCTTTATTGTAAATTTGAGCTTCTCAATGGTGTTCTTCCTCTTAATGCTAATAATGTTCTAGTAAGCAGTCTTGAAAAAGTGAAAGAAATCTTAGATTTCTTAGCAGATGAGAAAACGAGAAAAACATTCCCTCTTGCAGATTCTATTCTACGTCATGAAATTATCTTTGCTACTCTTATTTCTAAAAAGGGAATCTTATAAGATACAGTTTTGAACACCACCCTTATAGTCTGTGTATGAAACCATGAACAGCTAAAAAATCTGTAATTCTGAATGACTATCTTTGTTAATAAACTGTTGCCTTAGTAATAATTTTTAATTAACATTTGTTTTATGAAAATTATAAATACAAATTTTCTTTTTTATGAAAGAGAATGGGCATTGGGACTTGTATCATCCTTCACACAGAGAAAATAAATAAAATCTATGATTCTGTCAGAATATCACTACCTAATAGTTAACAGTGTAATAACTCATTTGGGCAAGATTCATCATTAGATATGAAAGCCATTGATTATAAGGTTATTGAGGAACAGGACATTCACATGGCCTCAAAGACTCACCCCAAAGTTAGTTTGCTAATTATCAATGAAAATGTATGCCCTTAAAATAATGAGATCTGGCAGTCATCAAATTAAATAAGGTATATAATCCTGAGAGTGTCTCCTTAAATTTTGTGTCATCACACTTGATTCTCTGGGGTGAATCAGGTCTGGGGCATGGCTAGATACTCTTCAAAGCTTCCAGGTGATGCTGATGCTGCTAGTTCACAGACCATGCTTTGAGTAGCAAGGCTATAAAGGACAATTTTAAGTAATTGGGGAAATCTTAGTATGGACAATGTTGAATGATATTACTGACTTAATGTTGACTTTCTCTGTAATGTAGTGGTGGTGTGGCCATACAGGAGAAATTCTCTGTTCACAGGAGATGCATGTTAAGTATTAAAGGGATAAAGTATTATGACATCTGTAACCTTCTCTCAGGCGGTTTGGCAAAAGGGAGGGGGGTTGGTAGGGACACACACAAGCATGCATGCATGTGTATGTGTAGAGAGAGATAAAGTGAGTGTACCTAGAGTTTAACAGAGTTTAACAGAGAGTGAATCTAGGTGAGAAGTACACTATTTTTTCAATTTTTTGTGGGCTTGAAATTTTAAAAAATAAATTAGAAATAAATCAATTATAGCTGGTAAACAACTAACAAAAACCCAAAACATCCACTACTCTATTGAATTTCTTATTTGAACAGAGTTTGAAAGTCTGAATCTCATACAGATAAACATCTTGCACTGTATACAAACCACTTGCAAATGTGTGTGTGTGTGTGTGTGTGTGTGTGTGTGTGTGTGTGTGTATAAATAAATGAAATCAAAACAAAAAGAAACACCACTCTGCTGAACCAAAGAAGCTCCTCAGGTGCATAGTCTGGAGACAACCAGATAGGGCTCTAGGCTATGCATCTTCGAAAAAAGAAGGTAAGCTCTTCTTTTATGTTTAAGACCTTTTTGTGGGGGTTTTGGGGAATCCAAAGTAGAAAATAAAAGGAAAACAAAAGAAATAAAATCTGTAAGTCTAATAAGCACCTTTTCAATTTTCTATTTAACAGCAGGTAACAACTGGTTTAATTTACTGATTTCTTGTTACCAGTTCAGAATTTTATCATCAACCTTTTAGCTTAAGTGATACAACTTTAAACTGATCCTTATAACTTTCCTATAGATAAAAAAATTCATATTTCTTTTTTGCAGAGAACAAGTTGAGGCATGTTGAGAGACATGAACAAAAGTCATGAAAGGAAGGTAGTAATGACATAATCAGGAGGAGAGAAGTAGACTTCAGGCTTCTATTTTGCTGCTATAAATAACTTATGTGTAGAATCAGTCAATATAGCTTAAATCATAGGAATTTGGCTTCTATATTTCTTACTCATTTTGATTTTTCCCCAAACAGCAAACCTGCTAAAGATGTTAAAGGAATAAAATCCAACATCATAATTCATTCTTTTGCTGATTTCTTTTCCATCTCATATCTAGCTATTAACACACGGAAATACCTTACCAGATGACTGCCCAGTTATGTTAGGTAGTTTAATGAAAACCAGGAGTTAAGTGGCTACATGAGTTTTATCTAATAAAAGTATTTCATGCCTACAATCTCTGTACAGTAATCATTTTTTAATATTAATGAAATTTGGGGCTATTCTTACACAGGGAAATGAACTGACATTGCATTAAATGTTAAGAGTTTTGGTGAATACTACAGGAATAGTTATGAATAAACATATGTCTACACGGGCATACACAGTCACAAAATGAATTAAAAACAGAATACGCAAAAAATAACATCGTATCTTTAAAACAAATCTTTTATATTTAAGCTACATATGACAGAATAAACATCATAGCATATTTGGACCTATGTTTAACATTAAAAATGCAAAAGAGAAAATACTAAATATATAGCAGTTAGTTACAAAACTTTGGGCAACTCAGTATGTGCTAAGCACTTTATATACCCTGTTTCATTTAATTCTCACACTAATGCTCTTCTAGGGTATTGTCATTCCTATTTTGCGGATGAAGAAATTAAAGTTCAAAGAGTTAAATAACCTGGCTAAGGTTACAGCGAGTGGGTAAGCACTTGAAGCCACACTGAAACCCAATTTAACAACAAAGCCCATGTTTTTAACCATGAAGATATACTAGCCAGAAAGCCATATTTTAGCTAGAAATGCTGGCTTTATCTCAATTAATCTTACAAGCCAACTGATAAAAACAAGCAAAATTGAATCACTTTTAGTTTTCTCTTCCTCCACTTCCTCTGGTAATTTTTTTTTTTTTTTGGTAATGCTAATAAGTGGCAATTATAGCTAAAATTTAAAACAATTTTTAGGGTTATAAAAACTGTTTTAAGACAAAAAGAGGCTAGATAACCTACAAACTAGATGATTAACTATCAAATAATTAAGATCATAATTCGCGCTAAAGAAAATACATTTAAAGGAACTAAGTTCATTGAGTCAGGTCAAATCGTCAGCTCTGAATTGCCTTTTATCTATACAATGTTTACAATTTATAGAGAAAAGTAAACAAGCCACAAGAATGTCTCTAAATAGAAAAAAATAATTAGCCAGGCATGTTGGAGCACACTTGTCCTAGCTACTCAGGAGGCTGATGTGGGAGGATTACTTGAGCTCAGGAGTTCAAGGTTGCAGTGAGTTATCATCATGCCACTGCACTCCAGCCTAGGCAAATGAGAGAGATTCTGTCTGTTAAAAAAAAAGGAAAGAAAGAAAAATAAAATAAAGTATTAGCATACTAGCCTTGATTGTTTCTTCAGATACTTGGTTCTGTAATGCTTTTAAAGCTTCATCTTTCTTCATATTTTCCTTTTCCATTTCCTAAAAACAGTAAGAAAAGTATAAGTATGCAAATACACATTTTAGCATTAGTAACAGGCTGTTAACTGATTTGATTAGATTTAAAGGCAAGTTATAGAGACATAAAATATTAGTCGGCCGGGCACGGTGGCTCACACTTGTAATCCCAGCACTTTGGGAGGCCGAGGCAGGCGGATCACGAGGTCAGGAGATCGAGACCAAGGTGAAACCCCGTCTCTACTAAAAATACAAAAAATTAGCCGGGCGTGGTGGCGGGCACCTGGAGTCCCAGCTACTCGGAGAGGCTGAGGCAGGAGAATGGCGTGAACCCGGGAGGCGGAGCTTGCAGCGAGCCGAGATTGCGCCACCGCACTCCAGCCTGGGCGACAGGGCGAGACTCTGTCTCAAAAAAAAAAAAAAAAAAAAAAAAATTAGTCAACTTCTAAATAGCACTTTTATAAGGATGATTTTACCCCTTTGCTTTCCGTCAAGAGTCTATCTAGTGATTCAAGATGATGTTGTTTGCATATTATATCTTGTTGCAACATGGACATAGTCTTTTCTTGTTCTTTAAATTGTTGGTCCTTTTTCTCTAGTTGAGCTTCAAGCTAAACATGAAAACAGAATTTTCATATTAAATATTTTAAAATTTTGAAACATTTTAAATATTAAATACATGTGAAACTATAATTGAAATTAGATAGATTTTTGTATTTTGCCAAATTGTCTTCAGCTTCTCTCTTTTTAAGGAAGAAATGAAATCACTTGCATGAACAGACACTTCTCAAAAGAAGACATACATGTAGACAACAAACATACAAAAAAAAAAAAGCTCAACATTGCTGATCGCTCAAGAAATGCAAATCGAAACCACAATGAGATACCATCTCATGCCCGTCAGAATGGCGATTATTAAAAAGTCAAAAAACAAACAGATGCTGGAAAGGATGTGGAGAAAAGGAACACTTTTACACTGCTGATGGGAGTGTAAATTAGTTCAACCATTGTGGAAGGCAGTGTGGCATTTCCTCAAAGACCTAGAGGCAGAAATACAATTTAACCCAGCAATCCCATTACTGGGTATATACTCAAAGGAATGTAAATCATTCTATTATAAAAATACATGCATGTGTATGTTCACTGCAGCACTATTCACAATAGAAAAGACATGGAATCAGCCTAAATGCCCATCAGTGATAGACTGGATAAAGAAAATGTGGTACATACATACTATGGAATACTATGCAGCCATAAAAAGGAACGAGATCATTTCCTTTACAGGGACACGGATGGAGTTGCAAGCAATTATCCTCAGCAAACTGACACAGGAACAGAAAACCAAATACTGCATGTTCTCACTTACAAGTGGGAGCTGAATGATGAGAACACACGAACACATGGGGAGGAACAACACATACTGAGGCCTATAGGGGAGTGGGATGGGAGAGAGGGAGCATCAGGAAGAATAGCTAATGGATGCTGGGCTCAATACCTAAGTGATGCGATGATCTGTGCAGCAAACAACCATGGCACACGTTTACCTATGTAACAAACCTGCACCTCCTGTACGTGTACCCCTGAACTTAACGGCTGAAGAAAAAAAGGCAAAATGTAGAAACTAAGAATATAGGCCCCTTCACCCCTCCCCGTTTACACTGTAGTTGTCACATGTATTATATCAACACACCTCATCAGTAAATATTGTAATTTCTTTCAACTGCCATAGATATTATAAAAATCCTATATTTACCAAATATTTACTGTTTTTGTTGTTCTTCCTTTATTCCTGAGGTCCCAAGTTTCTCTCAGGTATTTTTTTTCCATAAAGAACTTTCTTTAGCATCTCTTTTAGAACAAGTCTGCTGGTGACAAATTCTCTATGCTGTCCTTCATCTAAGAATGTCTTTATTTTACCTTCATTCCTAGAGAGTATTTTTGTTGGATATAAAATAGATTGACAGTTTTTTTCTCTTTCACCATTTAAAAAATGTTGTTCCATCTTCTTATGTCCATAGATTTTGATGAGAAATCTGCAGTAATTTTAACATTTGTTCCCTTATATGCAGTGTCATTTATCTCTGGGTGCTTTCAAAGTTTTTTGTTTTAGTTTTTGGCAAGGATTTTGATGTGTCTAGAAGTAGTTCTCTTTGATTTTTTTAAATTTGTAAATTTATTTACTTCATCAAACTTGTGAAGTTTTCAGACATTATTCCTTCAAATATTTTCCTGCACTAATCTCATTCTCTCCTTTGACTCTGAAGACAAGAATATCAGATATTCCGATAGGTCCTTCCCCATATATCCCTGAGGCTTTGTTCAATATTTTTATAAATCTTTCTTTCCTTGGAAAAAAAATTTTTTCTCTGTTGCTCAGACTGAATAATATCTATTAATCTACATTCAAGTTCACTGTCTTTTTCCTCTTGTCTGCTCCATACTTCTGTTAAGCTCATCTAAATTACAGCAGCCCCGTGGTATTCGTGGTTTCACTTTCCACAGTTCAGTTACCTGCAGTCAACCCTGGTCTGAAAATACTAAATGGAAAATTCCACGAATAAACAATTCATACGTTTTGA
This sequence comes from Nomascus leucogenys, assembly GCF_006542625.1. NCBI lineage: Eukaryota > Metazoa > Chordata > Mammalia > Primates > Hylobatidae > Nomascus > Nomascus leucogenys. The sequence continues at coordinate 81,459,532 of NC_044392.1, forward strand.
ATTGCAGTTCTGAGTAGTGTGATGAAATCTCATGACGTCCCACTATGTCCAGCTCTGGACAAGAATGATCCATTTTCCATGCTGTATAAGCTACCTGCTCGTTAGTCACTTAGTAGCCATCTTGATTATCAGATCAACTGCCATGGTATCATAGTGCTTGTGTTCAAGGAACTCTTATTTTACTTAATTATGGCCCCAAAGCAAAAGAGTAGTGATACTATCTGGATGCAGATCCAATTTGGATATGTCAAAGATAAGACATAGCATGCTTCCTTTAAGTGAAAAGGTGAAGGTTCTTGACTTAATAAGGAAAGAAAAAAAACTGCATGCTGAGGTTGCTAAGATCTACAATAAAGAACAAATCTATCCATGAAATTGTGAAGAAAAATAAATTCATGCAAGTATGGCAGTTGTACCTCAAACTACAAAAGTTACACCCACAATGCATAAATGCTTAGTTAAAATAGAAAAGGCATTAAATTTGTAGGTGGAAGGCATTAACAGAAAACATGTTCCAACTGAGTGCAATGTGTTGCACCAGAAAATATTGAGTATATATTAAGACTTCAGCAAGGATCCCCTGAAACAAGTGACACCACGTCATTTACTGCAAATAAGGGATGATTACACAGATTCAAGAGTAGGTTTAGACTGAAAAATATTAAAATTACTGGAGAAGCTGTGTCTGCTGATGAAGCAGCTGCTGTCACATTTCCAGCAGAGATGAAGAAGCTGACTAAGGAGAAAAGATACCATCCAAAGCAAGTCTTCAATTGCAGCGAAACTAGGCTGTTCTCAAAGAAGATGCCTCACAGAACCTACATTCATAAAAGTGCAAAGGAGGCTGGGTGCAGTGGCTCATGCCTGTAGTCCTAGCACGCTGGGAGGCTGAGCCAGGCAGATCACGAGGTCAGGAGTTTGACATCAGCCTGACCAACATGGTGAAACCCCGTCTCTACTAAAAATACAAATATTAGCCAGGCTTGGTGGCGCGCACCTGTAATCCCAGCTACTCAGGAGGCTGAGCAGCAGAATCACTTGAACCCAGGAGGCGGAGACTGAAGTGAGCTGAGATCACGCCATTGCAGTCCAGCCTGGCCGACAGAGCAAGACTCTGTCTCAAAAAAAGTGCAAAGGAGGCACTAGGGCATAAGAGAGAGTACACACTTTTATGAGATCAAGTTTTCACATAACTTTTATGACAGTATTTTGTTATAATTGTTCGATTTTATTAGAATTGTTGCTAATCTCTTACTGTGTCTAATTTAAAAATTAAACTTTATAATAGGTATGTATGTATAGGAAAAAATATATAAGGTTCAGTACTATCTGTGGTTTCAGGCATCCACTGAAGGTCTTGGAATGTCTCTCCCATGGATAAGCAGGGACTACTGTATCTATTTTTTTTACTGTGTCTTGCATTTTTGGTCTCACATTTTCTTTTCTACTTTTAACCCAAGGTCAAGAGTGCTTCTATTATTCTGCTTTTTCCTCTCAATCAGTCTTCAAGCAACTGATATTTTTAGGGAAATGGAGTCTACAGAATTACTTTTACTTTAATAATGTCAAAAATAATGATTACAGCTGAAACAGAAGGCATACTATATTCTGTTAAAGCACTGAAAAATTATTCAGAAAGATTGGGATTCTAATTACAGCTCTTGCCACCAACTTTTGTGTATCTTTGTGTCCTCATCTACAAAATAAAAAATGCTGGGGCTAGTAATGTTTAAGTTTCTTTTCAGCACCATATTCTAAATATGTATTACTTACTCTTTCAATCTGCTTTTCCATTTCTTTATGCTGTTCCAAGTGAATTTTCTTTGCTTTTTCAAAGGCTAAACAAATTTTCTCATGCTCTGTATTAATATTGGTTTCTAGACTCCTTATCTTTTCATTCTTTTCCTAGAAACACAAAACACTTTAAAGGAGTATAATTGATTTGGGAGGCCAAGGCAGGCAGATCGCTTGAATCCAGGAGTTCAAGACCAGCTTGGGAAACACGGCAAGACCCTGTCTCTATGAAAAATACAAAAAATTAGCTAAGTAGGTGTGGTGGCATGCGCCTGTGGTCACAGCTTCTGGGGACGCTCAGGGGGAAGCCTGGGAGGCCACGGCTGTAGTGAGCCATGATTGTGCCACTGCACTGCAGCCTGAACCACAGAGTGAGACTTTGTCTCAAAAAAAAGTATAATTGAAAAGCAGTTTTACATAAAAGTACATTAGTCAACCATTAAATATGTCATACTCCATTCTTTAAAGAATCACAGTAGTTTATACTTCAAACTTTAACAAAATGGTTAAAAATACTTTATCAAGATGAGAAGATTAAACTATTTTAAATATCAAGAAGCATATCAAAGAACTACCATTATCTTCAATCCTATTAGGATAAAAATGAGAAAATGGCTGGCGCGGTGGCTCACGCCTGTAATCCCAACACTTTGGAAGGCTGAGGCGGGCGGATCACCAGGTCAGAAGATCGAGACCATCCTGGCTAACACGGTGAAACCCGTCTCTACTAAAAATACAAAAAAAATTAGCCGGGCGTGGTGGCGGGCGCCTATAGTCCCAGCTACTCGGGAGGCTGAGGCAGGAGAATGGCGTGAACCCAGGAGGCAGAGCTTGCAGTGAGCCGAGATCGCGCCCCTGCACTCCAGCCTGGGCGACAGAGTGAGACTCCATCTCAAAAAAAAAAAAAAAAAAAAAAAAGAGAAAACTTGGATAACTTGCCATATAAGCCTATGAACTTAAAAATATAAACAAGAAATGATCAGAAGAGTTTTGTAGAATTTATACTTTCCTATATATTTCATAATAATGATGCTAAAACAAATGTGCTGTCACAAATTAAGTGCCTAAAAATCACAGTAAATTTGTAGCAACAAAGATAAGTTTTACCATAAGCTCCTGTTCTAGTTCTGCATTTTTTGCAGCAATAGAGGAATTAGCAACTATCTTTTCTTCCAGCTGTTTCTCAAGAGTTAAAAGTTGAGAACATTTCTTTGTCATCTGAAAACACATTGAAATAAATGTAAAATTATTTTTTAAAGGTAATGATTTTGCATTCTAAGATCAAACACCTGCTCCTCTTTTCAAAGTTCAAATACATTGTGTCTAGGTAAATTGGGCAAACTTACAGTTATAAACATTTAGGATGCAAAGTGAATAACTTTTTAACCCACATAATTATAAGTATTTTAAAAAATAAGTGACAATTTAGAAGAAAAACAAATAGTGAAAACAAAGGATCACTTCTTCTATCTATGTAAAACATAAGTCATTTAATTTAGACCCCTATATCCAAAAAGGACAATACCCTCATCTATTTTTAAGTAGCTGTTAAAGACTGAAATAAGTACAATAAAATGTTATCAGCAGTTATTTCTAGTGGTAGAATTATCAGTGGTTCATTTTCTTCTTTTTCCCCTTTTATACTAACAAGATTGTGCTATTTTTGTAATTTAAAAAACATATTAATCCCAGTATTTGGCAATTTCCTAAGTAAACTGGTAGCTATAATTATAAACTGTCTAAATCTCCATCTTCATTATTAACATAAGTTCCTATCTTATAGTTCTTTTCCTCAGCCTTGGCTATCGACTTTAAGCTGAGAAAGCAGATATTTAAAAAGTGTACCTATAGATGACTGCAGCCTCTGGTTTGAAGACTGAGTATAAGATACACACATGTGGTCCTGGTCCACAATTACCTAATGAGGCACCCTTATCCTGTCCTCAGTGAAAATGAAGACAAGATATTCACAAAACACTCATTATCCCCTTTTCAGAATGTAATTCCTTGCATAGTTGTTTCAGGTTTACATGCAGTTGTTTAAAAATACAGACTCTTTAAACAGCAGAAATACACAAAAAATAAAAATACAGATTCCAGCTAGGTGTGGTGGCTCACACCTGTAATCCCAGCATTTTGGGATACTGAGGTGAGGATCACCTGAGACCAGGAGTTCGAGACCAGCCTGGGCAACACAGCGACTGTCTCTACGAATAAAAAATAAAAAAAATTAGCTGGACATAGTGACACATGCCTGCAGTCTCAAATACTTGGAAGACTGAGGCAGGAAAATGGCTTGAGCCTAGAAGTTCAAAGTTACAGTGAGCTATGATCACACCACTGCACTCCAGACTGGGCAACAGAGCAAGACCCTATCTCTAAGGAAAAAAAAAAAAAAGAAAAAGAAAAGAAAAAAGCAGACTCTTGTGCCCGTATATACTGAATCAGAAATTGCTGGAACAGGACCCAGAAATATGCATATTAAACAGCCTTCCTAGGTGGTTTGGGGTTTGCTAAAATTTGAAATCCTTTATTATCACTCCTTTTCTTCCAACAGCATAATCCAAAGTCTTTACTTATAAATGTATATTAACCATATTAACTTATACTATGGAAGAAATAATAGGCTGCAATGCAATATTATTTCCACCAAATTTGAGACCTTTTACCCACTACAGAGTTTTTCCTACTTTTAATAACTTTAACTTTTAATAAGTTAAAATACAAAGGTTTCCAAATATAATTTTAAAACAATTTATAACTTATGTGGTACCATTTTTTAAACACTTTAAATCTGGATGTAAACATACAATTTTTATAAAACCCTAAAATAATACCTTTTGTTCTAGTTCAAAAATTAACATATATACCAAGCTAATTCCAAGCTTACTTCACTTTCCAGTTTGCTGGAGTTTGAAGCTTTCTCTAGCAGCTCCTCTTGAATCAGCTGAAACTGACTAGTTCTGTGAGCCATGTTAACCCTCAAATCAGAATTTTCAGCTTCTATTTGTATCAGCTTAGTACGTAGTTCTTCTATTCCAGTAACAAGTCTTTGCCTCTCTTTTTCATATTGCTTGTTCATAGTAAGTTGATTTTGATCTTTTACACTTTCTGCTAATAAACATAAAAGGAAAATTGTTCTGAATAGGACTTCAAGAATAAAAACCTACTTAAATAGTTGAAAGATTTAGTCATAAACAAAGTTTAGTTTCTGATCTAAAGAGTACTAAAAGGGACAGAGAACGAGGCATTCATTAAGGAAATCAAGGAATAAGTAATGTGCTCTCTAAATTAAATACGTAACAAAGAGGAAAAAAGTTCTGAATCACTCATTTTTCTAGGTAGCTAAGACTATTCCTTTGTACCAGAAATGTAAGAATCCTTCTCCACCTTTTAAATTCCATTTTTTAATAGAAATCCTTGTAAAAAAAATTTTTTAAGTTGCCCTGTTTCCTTAAACTGAAGGTAATCATAAAATTTATTTGGACAATTTGAGATCATTAAGAACATTTTTATGTACTGCACATAGAAGCAGCTTCAAAAGCTCCAAAGAGTGAATCCTTCCTGACCCTATCGTCTTTCTCTCCAAACTAGCTAATGAGAATTCAGTGATGCTTTAAAAAAATATTACTGAGGGTAGCCAGGCACAGTGGCACCTGTTATCTGAGCATTCAACAGGCTGAGGTGTGAGGATCACTTGAGCCCAGGAATTCAAGACCATCCGGGGCAACATGGCAAGATCCTGTCTCAAAAAAATTACTGACGGTTATCAGAGGTAGTTACTTGACCATGCCCCTTCTCCACTATAAACATACACATCTCCCACTCCAAGGTAAGTAAGCCTTCAGGAGTGCTTTTAAAAAGCATAATGTAGATGATTACATGAGAACACACATAGATGTGGAAACAAGAAAAGATACACTTTGCCTTCAAGATTTGCATAAGTAGCCATTTCTCATAAATTCTCTATATCCATAATATTTCACTTTCTAGGCTATCTACCTTTTATTGGCTCTGTTCTTAATGTAAGAGAATCTATAACATATTATATTTATTACCACCTCTAATTACTAGTATTCCCAACTTGGAACATTCACCAAGATAGATCATATGCTGGCCAGTAAACCAAATCTCAAAACACTCTTAAAAATGAAGTCCTATAGAGTATGTTCTCTGATCATCATGAATGACACAAAAATATCTGGAAAAACCTCCAAATATTTGGAAATAAAACACACACAGCCTATGAGTCAAAGAGGAAATCACAAGAGATAACTATTTTGAACTGTATGAAAATGAAAATACAACATATTAAAAAAAGTAGTGGAATACGCCCAAAGCACCACTTAAAGGGAAGTTTCTATCCTTAAATACTTAGATGAGAAAAGAAAAGAGGTCTAAAATCAATAATCTAAACTTTAAGAAAAGTTCTGTGGGTTTTTTGTAAAAAAATAAAAAAAAGAGAGAGAGAAAATTAAGCCTAAAAGTTAACTGGGAAAAAGTACAAAGGATCCTGGTGGAGATGTCATATGTCTTGACTGTGGTGATGGTAACAAGAGTTAAACATTAAAACACAAACGTCTGACAAAACGTATCAAACTGTATATTAAAATGGATGCATCTTAATTGCAGGGGTCCCCAACCCCTGGGCCACGGACTGGTACCAGTCCATGGCCCATTAGGAACCGGGCCACATAGTAGGAGGTGAGTGGCAGGCGAATGAGCAAAGCTTCATCTGTAGTTACACCCACTCCCAATCGCTCGCATTATTGCTGGAGCTCTACCTCCTGTCAGATTAGCTGCAGCATTAGATTCCCATACCAACACAAATCCTATCATGAACTGCACATGCACAGGATCTAAACTGCTCACTCCTTATGAGAATCTAATGCCTGATGATCTGTCACTGTCTCCAATAACCCCCAGATGGAACCTTCTAGTTGCAGGAAAACAAGGTCAGGGCTCCCACTGATTCTACATTACGATGAGTTGTATAATTATTTCATCATCAATGTAATAATAATATAAATAAAGTGCACAATAAATGTCATGCATTTGAATCATCCTGAAACCAACCCTGAACCCGCCCCTGGTCCATGGAAAAAATGTCTTCCACAAAACCAGTCCCTGGTACCAAAAAGGTTAGGGACCACTGTCTTATTGGATATCAATTTTACTTCATTAAAGAATGATACAAAGTCTAATAATTCTGAAATAACTTTTGCTGTCTTATCACACCACAACTAGTAACAGATTATCAAGTATGTTTGATAATAGAAACAAAACAGTTGATAAATTTGTTCTTTAAAAACTATCATCTGAGAACACATGGAAACATAGAGGGGAACAACACACACTGGGGTCTATCGGGGGTGGAGGGTGGAAGGAGGGAGTGGATCAGGAAAAATAATTAAAGGGTACTAGGCTTACTACCTGAGTGATGAAATAATCTGTAAAACAAACCTCCATGACACAAGCTTACCTATGTAACAAATCTGCACATGTATCCCTGAACTTAAGTTAAATTAAAAAAAAAATTTAAATAAAAGTTTTTTAAAAAAAACTATCATCCAAAACTCTGAATAAAATTTATTAAAATAACTCAATATACTTACCTACTTGATGACCACCTAGCTTTACAGGTTCTGTTTCTAAACTACTTAATTTGCCACTTTCTTGGCTGTCATTACAAGTAATAAGACTCTGAGATAACTGATTTGCAGTCAGGTTTGCATGAAGCTTTTGAATTTCTGCCTCTTTTATTGCAAGCTTAATTCTGGCACAAAAGAAGAGAAGTGAAAAATTATTAGAAAGATTCTATTAAAAAAATCTCATACTGTACTATTTTTCACCTTTCAAGTTGATTAAAAAAATTAGAATTCTAATATTAGTCAACTCTTTAGGCAGGATATGAAAACTCCTATATACCACTGTAGGATTATAAATTGGTTCAGCCACTTTACAAACTTGATGGTATTTAGTAAAATTGAAAATGTACACATTCTATGACCCAGCAATTTCACTTTTAGGAATATATACTACAGAAACTCTCATATATATGTATAAGAAAACATGTATAAGGATGTTCTTTGTAGCCCTGTTTGTAATAGAAAATAGAAACAAGATACCTATAAAGGAACAAATAAATTATGACATTGTTATAGGAAAGAATCCTATACAGCTATTAAAAGTAACTGCACAAATCCATTTGTTAATCTACTCTATCTCAATATGAATGAATTTTTTAAATACTGCTGAGTGAAAAAGCAAAATTGCACACAGTATACAGTACATTTATATTTGTGCATGTGTGTAAACATACAAAAATGAATAGAAAAATATATATCCAATTCATGATGGTGGATACTTAGGGGAAAAATGGGACTAGCCATAAGGATCAAAGGGCATTATTCATCCTGTAATGTTTTATTTTTATTTAGAAAAACAGATTTAAAACAAATACCACAAATTTTAAGGAGAATCAATCCTGGTTAAGAAGATTCAGTTCTTAGTTGTGGAATCACAGATACCTGTTATAATATTCTCTGAGCTTTTCTGTATATATTTTAAATTCCTCAATTAAGGGTCTTTTTTTTTTTTTTTTTTTTTTTTTTTTTAATGGAGTCTGTTACTCAGGCTGGAGTGCAGTGGCACTATCTCGGCTCACTGCAACCTCCACCTCCTGGGTTCAAGTGATTCTCCTGCCTCAGCCTCCCAAGTAGCGGGGATTACAGGTGCATGCCACCACCCTGCCTGGCTAATTTTTGTATTTTTAGTAGAGACGAGGTCTCACCATGTTGGTCAGGCTGGTCTCGAACTCTTGACCTCGTGATCCGCCTGCCTCGGCCTCCCAAAGTGTTGGGATTACAGGCATGAGCCAGCATGCCCAGCCAATTAAGGGTCTTAATTACCAATAAAAAACATTCTATTTGCTATAACTGCAGAATCTGAAAATTGTACCTCAATTCCGAAATCACCAATTTATTTGCCTCACAGCAGCCAATGCAACGGTCTTCCTTGTTTGAGAAGCTACTCATCTGGTATTTAGAAAGATATGATTTAAAGCCAAATAATTCTCTTTTTAACTGCAAGTTTAAAAACAAACATATGTAAACTTATGTAAATGGGATGCAGTTGCTTTTTTATTCAGAACTTCAAATTTAAAAAACTGTATGAATTTAATGGAAACAACTTAATGTCCATCAATAGGAGAATGTATAAATACATTAAGAAATATTAAGATAATTGGAAAACTATAGTAGTTAAAAGAAATAAACCTGAGTCACATAAATCAGTATGGATATATCTCATAACAATATTGAGTGAAAAACAAATTATAGTGGCAAACAGTATTTTCATAAAAACACTAAGCAACATATATATATTTCTAGATGCATCTATATGTGACAATATTTAAAACATGGATGAGAAGGATACACATGAATTTCAGAATAATTGCCATTTCTGAGGAGGGAGGAAGATAATTGGGATCTGACAAGGTACACAAAGAAGTTTACCTGTAAAATTTTATTCTAAAAAAACATAGAGTTGATAAGACAATATGTGTCCCAAATTTTACAAATATGGTGCCAAACTAGCATATGCATCTTTCTGTATGTTTGGATAATACAGAATTTTAAAAGACAGTTATAAAAAAGAGCAAGGTAAGCAGTTAATGACTTCTACCTTCAAACTATAACCAAATCACACCTCCTAGAAGTAGAAAAAAAATCACATTTTCTAATCGTATCATTCTTAGCACTACGAGAAACAAACGATCAAGCATACATTACCACATTTGGAATCATATCTCAAATGATTCTTTTTTTAGAGACAGGGTCTCACTCTGTCACCCAGACTGGAGCTTATGATCATAGATCTCACCACAGCCTCGAACTCTTGCACTCAAGCAATCCTCCTACCTCAGCTTCTCGAGTAGCTAGGACCACAGGCATGCGCCACCATGCCCAGCTAATTTTTGTATTTTTGTAGAGACAGGGTCTCACTGTATTGCCCAGGCTGGTCTTGAACTCTTGCTTCAAGAGTTCCTCTCGCCTTGGCCTGCCAAAATGCTGGGATTACAAGCATGAGCCACTGTGCCTGACCATATATGAAATAATTCTTGATACACAAATGGGAATGCCAATTTAAAATTGTTATCTGTATATGATTACTTTCTAATTTCAAAAGCAAACAGTATATTAAAAATCCAAGCAAATAAACAGCATCCTGGGAAAGCAGGTATCAGAGGAGCTAAGATCTTATGTTCTAGTTTAAATTCTACTACTTACCAGTTGGGCAAGTTATTTGCTTTCTTAGGTCTAGGTTTCTTCACCAATAAAATAATACTGAATCAGATGATTTCTGAGATTTTTTTGGTTCATAATTCCACAGTTCATAATAGTTTAACATTGGTAAGTCTACCATCTAGTCTACCATACATTCATATGTGAAACCAACCATAATATATTTACCTACAATTTCCCCTGATCTTTCCTTCATTTTACACCTATTGATTACAAATTCCTGAATAGGTTTACTTACCTTATTTTTAATCTCATTTATATATATGGTCACAAATATAACTCAAAGAGAAAAGGTGGTAGACCATTATTATAAAAACATTTTAGGCCAGGCGTGGTGGCTCACACCTGTAATCCCAGCACTTTGGGAGGCCAAGGCAGGCAGATCACCTGACGTTGGGAGTTCGAGACCAGCCTGACAAACGTGGAGAAACCCTGTCTCTACTAAAAATACAAAATTAGCTGGGCATGGTGGCACATGCCTGTAATCCCAGCTACTTGGGAGGCTGAGGCAGGAGAATCGCTTGAACCCAGGAGGCTGAGGTTGTGGTGAGCCAAGATCTCGCCATTGCACTCCAGCCTGGGCAACAAGAGTGAAACCTCGTTTCAAAAAAAAAAAAAAAAAAAAAAAAAGGCTGGGCATGGTGGCTCACGCCCGTAATCCCAGCACTTTGGGAGGCCAAGGCAGGGGGATCACGAGGTCAAAAGATCGAGACCATCCTGGCCAACATGGTGTAACCCCGTCTCTACTAAAAATACAAAAATTAGCTGGGCATGGTGGTGCGCGGTATAGTTTGAGCTACTCGGGAGGATGAGACAGGGGAATCACTTGAATCCAGGAGGCAGAGGTTGCAATATGCCGAGATTGCACCACTGCACTCCAGCCTGGCGACACAGTGAGACTCCATCACAAAAAAAAAAAAAAAAAAAATTAAGTTCTATGCCATTCTAATAAGTACATGAAAAGTTGCTCATCATGAGCCATTAAAAAAAATGTAAATTAGGGCCAGGCATGGTGGCTCACGCCCGTAATCCCAGCACTTTGGGAGGCCGAGGTGGGTGGATCATGAGGTCAGGAGTTCGAGACCAGTTTGACCAATGTGGTGAAACCCCGTCCCTTGTGCCTGTAGTCCCAGCTACTCGGGAGGCTGAGGCAGGAGAATTGCTTGAACCTGGCAGCCGGAGGTTGCAGTGAGCTGAGATCATGCCACTGCACTCCAGCCTGGGCAACAGAGTGAGACTCCATCAAAAAAAAAAAAAAAAAAAAAAAAGAAAAACCACAATGTGATACCACTTCACACCCACTAAGGTGGTTATAATAAAAAAGACAGACAAGAACAAGTGTTGGCAAGGAAACAGAGAAACAGGAACCCTCATACATTGCTGGTGAGAATGTAAAATAGTGTAGACATTTTGGAAAATAGTTTGGAATAAATTCACCATAAGACCCAACAATTCTACTCCTAGGTATCTACCCAAGAGAAATGAAAATATGTCCAAAGACTTGTATGCAAACGTTCATAGCAGCATTATTCATAATATCCCGAAGTGGAAACAATCCAAATGTCCATCAGCCAGTGAATGGATAAATAAAATAAAACATATCTATATAATGAAATACTATTTAGCAATAAAAAGAAATGAAATACTGATATCACAACATGAATGACTCTCAAAAACATTAAGAATGCAAAAGACCAGATGCAAAAGAGCGCATATTATACAAGTTCATTTATGTGAAATGTCCAGAAAAGACAAATCTATAGATGCAAAAACTATTAGTGTCTTCCTAGGGGTAGAAGTGAGTACAGGGACTAATTATAAATGGGTCCAAAATACCTTTTGGGGATGATAGACATGTTTCAAAGCTGGATTGTGGGGATTGTTACAAAACTTGTAAATTTACTAAAAATCATAGATTAGTACACTTAAAACAGGCAACTTTTATGGTATGTAAATGATACTTCAATAAAGCTGTTTAAAAAAAATTCTGTGCCATTCTTATATATGGCATCTGAGAAACTGGGAAAAAGTGTAGAATGGTAAGTGCAGGAAAAAAAATAGAGATGAGACAAAAGAGAAATTCATGACTAGAAGTATAGAGGAAAAAAAAAATTAGAAGCTAATAAAGCAACCACAAAATGATAGTCTTTTCTAAAACACTTTAGTAAAATTCTTCTTTTCCATTACGTAATCACACATACTTACTGGCAACTGGGATATAATCTTTTCCAAACTTCTTAGTTCTACCCTTGAACTTTCAATTTCTTGTTGACATAAATCTAGTCGCTCATTCTGTGCTGCAACACGGAACTTTAATTCTCGGTTTTCATTCATTAAAGAAGATTTGTCTCTAAGTATTTCATCTTTGTTCTCTAACTCACTCTCTAGCTTCAAAATACTTTGTCTAGATTCAGTTAGTTGTGCCATGACTTCTGAATTTTTCACTGCCATGATCCTTAATTTTTCTTTCCCGTTGTTATTTTCTTCTTTTAACTGCCTATGAAGAAAAGAGAATAAAAATGAAAATAAAATATATATGCATTCATTTTAATCATATTTATTTAATCTCACTTTTAAAATTTTTTGAAGCTTAATTCTAAAATAGTACCTGCTCACATTTACTAAATACCTACTTTCTGCATGCCAGGCACTCACAACTTTATGTGGTTGGCACTATTATTACTTCTTATTTACAGATGTGGTAACTGAGGCACAAAAAGGTTATATAACTTTCCAAGTATCTCACAGTAAATGGTAGGGAAGGACAGCCCTATTGTCTTAAAAGCATTTCTGCTCCCTGTTGAATTATATAAGACAGGAAATCTAACTCCAAAATCCCTGACATAGCATTTCACATTATCAACAAAGTTTTGGATTCCTAAAACAGGAGAAAAAGTAAACTAGCTCTACATAATTGTAGAATCAGCTTAAGAGCCCAGCATCAATGACTTTCTGTTCTTACAAGGATTCTTTTAAGAAATATTGCATCAGCAACTCTTAATGGCACACTGGGAGATACTGTGAGGAAAAACTTAGACATTTTAGAGGGTTAGACTCCAAATGTGAAGTTTTAAAAATATCGTAACCAATTTATTTCACTTATATTTGAAATATGAAAATAACATTTTTTTGAAAAATATGAAAATAACATGACAAAAAATCATATCTAATTACATATACAAGAATTCTTTCATGAAGTATAAAAATTTCAAGTGATAAAGGATTGCATCATAGTGTAATTGGCAGCATCTTTCTTTCTTAAAAGTATATCTTGCAATCGATAACCGATTCTAGAAAATACTCTAGTAAAAAGTATCTTTACTCCCTCCTCCTTGGCAAAAATACTAAACAGACTACCTTAAGGAAAGTATGGCAAAATTAGACAAACCAGTCATTGATTGCTTCCTGCTCTCCCTTTTTTTTTTAAATTAACAGTTTGAAGTATAAAGACTGATTAATATTAACCTCTGAAAGTTGATGGGTGTTGATTTTGAGAGGACAACATGATATACTAAAAGAGAGTATTGGAGTCAGAAGACTTTGATCTTTCAGACCTTCAGTAAATTCTGGCTACTCTCGGGGCTTCTGTTTACTTACAAAATGAGAAGTTTGGAGTAGGTAATTTTTTATGATCTGAAAAACACTTTTTTTAGAACACTGGATATTATACACATTTTACTAGTGAGTTAATGTGGCTATACATCAAGGACATTATATCTATTAATTTTCTCTAAATATATGCAAAGCAAATATGTTGATCAGTATGTCTCCATATTTACAAGTATATCAGCATTAACACATTTTACTTCATTTCTAATTCTAACTCTATAGCTAGAAAACAGGTTCAGTCACGAAGCCTATCCTTCTGTATAATGTAAGCCCATAATTACAACATATAAAATATTGTGTTTTAAAATGTTTCAGTTTTTTCCATGTCCACACAAAAATCCTTTTTCTACAACAGAATACTGTACCTTAATTTCTCTTTCAGAATTTCAAGTTCACTTTTATATAGACCACACTTTTCTTGTAGCCTTTTATTTTCTTTTTCACAGTTAATCAGATTTCTCTCTAATATTTCTTCTTCAGCTTGAACCTAAAACAATAATTTAAGTGGACATACTAATGTGGTTGTAAGTTTTAGGTGTTTCAAGCTAAAAATGTAAGTAGTGATTTCAGAAATAAGCAGGAGAGTAGACTAAGAATTTCATACATTTAAGTCCCCAGCCTTGTAGTGAAAAAAAGCAAGGTAAAGTTCCTGGGCAGTAGCAAAGGACAGAGAAAAAGATGCTACTACCTGTCCAGAAAACCTGTAACAGATAGGCAATTGCATCAAAATTCATCTACAGCTGCTGCATCCGAGTTACTAAAGGTTAATTTCAGTGCAAATGTTCCAGAGAAGTTATTTTTGAAATTTTAACCACAAAATTTACCAACGAAACCACAGCCCAAAATGTAGAACAGATAAAAGCACCCAAGATACAGTGTTGAGAGAAGATTGGGTAGATCTGCCCCAATTCCTTTGTTACCCTGTTACATCCACCTAACTATAGGGCTTTGCTGAGCATTGTTTGCAACTGATAATCCTAAGTGTAAAAAAACAAAACCTGTCTCTTACATTCTTCTCTCTTTCTCCATAAAGTCCTTCTTCTCCCCAAGAATATTCCTTCTACTAGGTCTTCTACCTCCCCTTACTGATCACCTTATTAAAAATCCCTTCTAAGATGTTTCATTCCCACAAGGACCCTCTCCAAGGCTCTCAAAACAGCGTTCTGATTAACTAATTCACACTTAAGGTTTCAGTACCTGTGAGACCTTAATATTTTACACTGCCAAGTGATACTCACAGTTTTACTGCAAAGGAATGACCACTTTGTAATCAATTGCAGACTTTCTCCTTGATCTCAGTATTTAATATTGTTGGTAACTTCTCTAAAATATTTTATCATGTAGCTGTCATGACAATATTACACTTGACTCTGGCCACTCTTGTTTTCTTTGCTTCCTTTTATTAACTCATCATTCCTAACTGCTCTTTTCTTTCTATATATTCTCTCAAAAGTTTAGCAAATTTCTTGGCTTTCCTTATTGCAAATATATTATGAGAAACACTCACCCCAAGTTTCCAAAATCCCTCCTATCCTCCTTACACTATGAAAATTACTTAAGCAACATCTTAACTTATGAGACCAAAGACATTTAATTCAAAATCATTCAATTTCCTTCCACCTAAAACTTTTTTCTGTTTTTATCCACTTTTTTCCCATGAAGAAAAGAAATGTCCTATTTCATTAAAAAAAAGAATCTCACTTCTGCTCTTGGACTATCATCTTGCATATCGTTCAGACCCTTGTGCCATCTTTTATTCCTTATAATTCTAGCATCTTCAATCTCCCCCTACTAATATGTTCAGGGTACCCTTAGGCGCTTTACCACAGCTTCTTCACCTTAACTTAGCTTCTTTCTACCCTTCCATTCGCTGCCTCTCCCAACCCATCACACACACTTATTTCCTCTTCACCTACCATATGTAAAGCATTGTCTGTTAGCTACCTCCACTCCCTCCCTTTCCATTTCTCCCATTTCAGAGGTTGTGCCTTCTACTTTAATAAGTTGCTCTCTACAAAGTATCCAATGACTTCCTGATTATAAAAACCAATAGCCCTGTCTCGTTCCTCATCTTTCTAAATTTTTTTTCTGATTTTTCACAGACAGGGTCTTGCTCTTTCACTTAGGCCTGAGTGCAGTGGTATTACCATGGCTTAATGCAGCCTCTAACTCCTGAGTTCAAGCTCCTGAGTTCAACCTCAGCCTCCTGAGTAGCTGGAATTACAGGCATAAGCCACCACACCTGGTTCAGTCCTCATTCTTCTTGACCAATTTGCAACATCTGGCACTGAAGATCACCACCCTCTTTTTAAAATGTTCTATCGCCTTGGCTTTTCTTATTATACTTTCCTGATTCTCTAATTTTTTTAAATCAATTCTCGGTATCTTTCAAAAGCTAATCTACCTATTCTTTATCTCCCAGGGTATCTTTCATCTTCTTCTCATTCTATATGAACTCTATCAATGTCCAAGGCTTCTACCACTTTAATTCAGTACTGTCAATTCTCAAAACTACAGCCCTAGTACAGATTTATATGTCTAAATCCAGACCTATAGATACAAAAGCCTACTAGAAACCTGTAACTGGATATTCTACAGACATTTCCAAAATAGAACTCATTAACTTTTTTTCCTAAATTGTCTATTTTGATTCACGATGCAATCATCCAGCAGTCACTCAAACCAGCAACCTAAAAATATCCTATATTCTTCTTTCTCATACTGCCCACTTCTAATGCATTCAAGTGGTCACTAGATCCCACTGATTCCCCAACTTTAACATCCCCATAGCTACCTACTCAGCTCCTTCATCTTCAATATCTCTTGCCCTGTCTTTTAAAGTCTCCTTGACTTGACTCTCACCTCTCAAATGCATCTTCACATGACATCAGAGTGAGCTTCCTAGAACATAGATTTTGATCATTTTCCCTGCTTAACACTGTTCAATGATATATCACAATCTTTGAGATAGCCTAGCAGCTCAAGCATTGCCTACTCTGTGAAGCCTTCTTTGGGCCCATCAGAGTTTATTAACCACCGCCACCTTCATCCCACCCTACCACACCTACCTCTTATTTCTATATTATACTTCTTATTCCAAAATACTGAAATTATTTGTTAACATACTTGTCAATATTATTAGACAGTGAGCTCTTTAGGATAGGTATCATGTGTTATGTATCACCGAATCTCCCAGAGACTAGCACAGTACCTGGCATGTAAAAGCAATTTCATGATTGTTTAATAAATGAACACCCATCTTCTTACTCTACCCTTCTACCTAAACATTCCTTCCTCTGCCTTTCTACCTTTCTTGGATCAGAATCATAAACTTCCTCTGCTTTCACTGTTATCTCAAGATGGAAGTCTCCCATATTAGTATCTCTTTACCAGACCTCTCTTTTGAGCCCAATATCTGAATATCCAACTGTGGTGTTCCTCCATACACATTTCATTACCATGTGATATTACTTAAAAATACTAAATGAATATAATAAATGAATGTAATAAACTCACTATTATTTCTATATCAAATCCATTCAAAGAACCTTCCGAGAGGCAGAGGCAAGCCCCTCTCAGAGTAGCAGACTGACGGAGACCAGTTGAAAGCTACATAATCTATCTTCATTTTCATTGAAGTGATAAAAATGAATTTCTTTCTTCTACTTCTTTAGTGCCAATCTCTGTTAACACATTCCATCCTTCTCTATATTTTGTTCCTTCTCCTCTCTCTACTCTTTTCCCTCTTTGGATAAAAAAGTTTCTCCTGATAATAAAAGGGTTGGTGAACATCATCCTTAACTAACATTTACAAATTGTTTACTTAAATGATTTTATAAGATCATAAAAATTACTCTCTGTCTCAACCATAAACATATTTTAATTATTCCTACCTTTATTGTTGGAATATAGACAGTAATACAAAACACTGAATTTGCACAATTGCCTTTTACCTTTTCCAGTTTTTCAGCCACTTTTTTTTTGTATTGTTGGAAAGCTTTACTCAGCTCTTCGGCATTATATAGTGCTTCATTCCTTTGTTGTTCAGCTCTAAAATTTAAAAAGAGATAATGAATAAAAACGAAGAATGCTCTGCATTTGAACAGTTAAGTTGCAAAGTAATCTTTAATTATAAGGAATAATTGGAGAGAAACAAATTTCTCTGTACTAAAAAGGAGTATTAGGCTTAAAGTACAAAATGAAGAGTGTAGATCATACTACAAAAATTTTCTCACTCTATCAATATGAAAAATGAAATATAACACAAAACAATTATAAACATAAATGTTGAAATATATATAAATTCTTATGTGTTGGCAATTTTTTTTTCCCTATCTGGAAAAGACAGATTAGGGAAATAGCCTGAGGCTGGATGATAAATTTTCAAAGGTTAGGTATTATAGAATCAGTCTATTGTCTAGAATATTAAATATACTCAGTAAATTCTGTGACCTTTGCAAAGGTCAAATAAATTTCAAACAGTTATTTCAAAAAATGGTAACTTCTATTGATACCAGATATAAAAATCTACATAACAAAAACCACAACCACCACCAACCACTGTTTAAGCCCAACCTTGTTGCCTCATCTCTTAGTTCCTTATGCTTCTTGCAATGAAATGAAAATTTGGGGCACAATACATTGAGAATATTTGGTTAATATCACTCTCACACCTAAAAATATTTTAATATTTAAACCTATTCCCATCATATTCTTTCTAATGTAAGTGAGGTTAGTGACCCTCCTCTTATCCAGGGTGAATTACTCTATTTATAGTCTAGATCTTAACTCTTAACCCTTCAGAAATACACTCTAGCTTCTGTACTTTCATTCTCTCTGTTGGTTATTTTGCCACAAGTATAAACAAGTTCAAGTAAAAGTACTCCTAACTTTCTGAGTCTATGCGGCTAAGTATGTCTATTTGACTCCAAAGTTTCAGATAAAGTAAAGTAAGGACAACAAAGGATTTCTCTGAAAATCTGTAGGAATATAATCAATGCCTGAGTGTGCACAGGTACTGTTCAGAGCAAAGGATACCTGTACTTCTCACTTAAACAAACAAAAACCTTCCCACATATTGTGCTTTCCTCTATCATCCTTCAAGCCAGACTTATCCAGTTTACACTTATCTACTCTTCCTCACTTCCAATTTGTAAAAAGTAATGACATATTTCAGCCACACCAAAAAGTGTGGATAAATATTACCATGTACTCCCAATCACGTTTTAATGAATCTTCACTCTTTGTCTGAAAAGGCTACAGAAGACAAACAAAATATTACAAATAAAGTTGAGGTCCTTATGTGTCCCTTCCAAATCCCATTCCCCTGACTTCTTCCAATAGAGGTAACCCTATCCTGATTTTGGTGTTTTTTATTTTGTACATTCATGTTAACCTACATCCACAAATCGTATACATCACAGTTCATCTATTCTGAGAGACACATTGTTTACACTTTTTGTTGCGTGTGTGGGGTCTTGCTATTTTGCCCGGGCTGGTCTTGAATTCCTGGCCTCAAGTAATACTCCCACTTTGGCCTCCCCAAGTGCTTGGATTACTGGAGGGAGTCACTGTGTCCAGCCTGTTCTCGCCTTTTTTTTTTTTTTATAATCTCCTATAGTCTTACCATGTTTTCACATTTTTAACATCTCTAAAATTGTTATGTGCTGGGTGTGGTGGTTCACGCCTGTATTCCAAACACTTTAGAAGGCTGAGCCAGGAGGATTGCTTGAAGCCAGATGTTAGAGACCAGCCTGGGAAACATAGTGAGATCGTCTCTACAAAAAGTTAACTGGGCATGGTGGTGCACACCTGTAGTCCCAGCTACACTAGAGGCTGAGGCAGAAGGATCCCTTGAGTGCAGGGGTTTGAGGCTACAGTGAGCCATGATCGCAACACTGCATTCTAGCCTGGGTGACAGAGCAAGACCCTATCTCTAAAAACAAATAAAATAAAATAAGACAGTTCCAGGTGGGGGTCTGTAAAGTGCAGCAGCCACGGCCAGCTACCTCATGCTCAACAACAGCACCTAGATGCTCATCCTGGGGCTGGGCACCTGCAAGTCCCCCTTGGGCCAGGTAACTGAAGCTGTGGAGGTGGCAACTGACATCGGGTACTGCTGCATTGACTGTGTCCACATGTACCAGAACGCAAATGAGGTGGGGGTAGCCATTCAGAGGAGCTACCCACTGTGGGTCTCCTCCGAGCTGTTCTGTCGCTCAACAGATCTTCTCTTGCTCACCCTCCACTTGTTTGCGTACCTCATTCTTCCTGGATGCAAGACAAGAACTCAGGACCCACTGAATGGTGGGGCTTAAAATGCTGTAACACAAATGGCTGAAACACGCCCCTTGCTCACTACGTTTGCAGGCAACAAGAAGAAAAGACAAGAGAAGGAGAGAAGAGCTACAGCCCTTCGGGGGAGCCCAGACCTATGAGCTTCCCAAGCCAGGGCTGTGACACCCTCTTTAGGGCTCTGTGGTTCCTGGTGTCTCCAAGCTTCCAGCACCACCACGTTCCCTGGTGTCAGCCACAGAAGCTGCTTATGCTATGCCTGGTCCAGCCACAGCCTCGCAGGGAGCTGGCGCTCGTGCTGGTGCCTGGAGCTGCCCACACCACCACAGCCGGCATGCCTGGCTATGCATAGTGGCCGGACTCTATGGTCGTTCACACACCCCTTGCCATTCTGCACCTAGCTCACCCTTGGCAGGTGTGGAATCCAGGGTGGTAGCACAAGCCAAGCACAGCCTGCCAGGCTGAATGGGCGGAATGAGCCCAGTGGGCCAGAGTAAAACTCGGGCAAAGGTACCACTGGCCACAGAGGTTTCTGGCTGGTGAAGTAACACCCCAAGGATCCCAAAACAGCATATTGTGCCCCTCCTACTTCTAGAAATCTGTAAGTATAAAAATTTCTTCCTTCATGTCAGTCATGTGTCTGTATCTTACCATACCTGATTAAAACAAACCCCAAATACATTTTAAAACACGCATTAAAGCCAGGCACAGTGGCTCATGCCTATAATACTTGCACTTTAGGAGGCCAAGGCAAGAGGACCACTTGAACCCAGGAGTTCAAGACCAGCCTGGGCAACACAGCGAGACACCATGTGTAAAAAAAATTTAAAAATTAGTCGGGTGTGGTGGGGCAAGCCTGTAGTCCTAACTATCTGGGAGGCTGAGGTGGGAGGATCACTTGAGCCCAGGAGTTGGGAGCTACTGTGAGCCATGATCACAGCATTGCACTCCAGCCTGGGTAACAAAGCAATACTCTATCTCTTTAAAAAAAAATTAAGACTATACATATCTTCTGTGGATTTTTTCTTATAGTTTTTCTTATTTGATTTTAATTTTTTATTGAGTAAAGTACAGAAATCCTAAATGAGAGAATTTTTTAATAATGTGTATACTTACTTAACTACTAACCCAATCAAATAGAGAACACTTCCAGCACCCCTGTGTACCTTCCCAGTGAATATTCTTTACCCCAAAAAGGTAAGTACCATTTGTACTTTTAACAACATATGTTAATTTTGCCTATCCTTGATTTGCTATGGAATTATACAGTATTCTACTGTGTCTGGCTTCTGCTGAGCATTACATGTGTGATAATAACCCATGTAGTTACATAGTTGCAGTTGCTCTTTTTTACTGATGTGTATAATTATGTGAACATACCACAGTTTATAGATTACACTGTTGATGAACATTTAGCAATTATGAATAAAATTACTTTAACATTCTTGTACATGTCTTTTAATACAGGGACTAAGTTTTGTTGAAATGAATGCTGGATCATAAGGCAGCCTTATGTTTACCTTTAGCAGCTACTGACAAACAGTTTTCCAAAGTGGTTCTACCAATTTACACTTCCATTAGAAATGCAGAAGAGTGGGCCGGGCGCGGTGGCTCACGCCTGTAATCCCAGCACTCTGGGAGGCCGTGGCGGGCAGATCACGAGGTCAGGAGATTGAGACCATCCTGGCTAACACAGAGAAACCCCATCTCTACTAAAAATACAAAAAATTAGCCAGGCCTGGTGGCAGGCACCTGTAGTACCAGCTTCTAGGGAGGCTGAGGCAGGAGAATGGCGTGAACCTGGGAGGCAGAGCTTGCAGTGAACTGAGATCGCGCCACTGCACTCCAGCCTGGGCAACAGAGCAAGACTCCGTCTCAAAAAAAAAAAAAAAAAGAAATGCAGGAGAGTTTCAATTCCATATCCTTGCCATAACTTGTTTTTGAGAGTCTTTTCCATTTTAGTCATCATGGGCTGTAGTGGGCCTGATGTTTCCTTTCCTTTTGTCACTATTGTTTTGACTAGTTATTTGTGGGCAGATTTTTAATTACTGATTTGATATCCCTAATAGCTATATATACACACACACATATATATGTACACACACACACACACACACATATACATTATATATATATTCAGGTTTTCCATTTATTTTTAAGTTAGTTTTGTTAAATTATATTTTGCTGAGAATTTTATTTAGTCTAAGTTTTCAATGTATCATCTTTAAAATGATTCAGTTATTGGCCTTATTTCTTATATATTTCTTATTGCTTACCGATTTATAGCTAAATCTATAATTTGGGAGTCCCTCGTCAATCCCAACACTTGTGCCTTTTCTCCTTTATTAATCTTGTCTGATGCCCATTTTCTTGTTCATTGTGAAAATAACCACATTTAGGTTTTGGTAATCCTTTATATTGTTTCATTGTTTTGTATTCATCCATTTCATCCTTATCTTTATTATTTCCTTACTTCTATTTTCTTTTGATGTTCATTCTTTCTTCTGATGTCCTCCTTTTCCTGACCACACAATTGGCTATTTCAGTTAATTTTCAGTCATGATATAATACATGTATATAAGGTTAAATTTTTTCCTCTAAGAGTGTCTTTAGGTACAGCCTACAAGCAGTGTTGTGCAATTTTTTTTATATCACTCAGTTCTAAAGGTTTTCTAATTTATTCAATGGTCAATGAACACCAGTAGGTCAATGAACACCAGTAAGCCTGGTTTTACATTTCCAAACATACAGGATTTCAAGGAGTTATATTCTAACTTAACTGAACTGTGGTTGGAGAAGATAATACATACGACATCAATCTTTTGGAATTTGTTCAAATTCATGCTTTCTGGCATAGTGAGGTAACAGATTACATCTGCCTGAAAGAATGTCAATTTCAAACTGTTGACTACAGGGTTCCATATACACATCCATTAGATCAAGAATATTAATTGTCTTATTCAACACTTCAAGCCTTTATTTTTTGTTACTTAATTTAACAATTCCTGATAAATGTATAAAGAATTTTCCCCATATGACTACAGATTTGCTCTTTTCTCCTTGAAATTGTGTTATTTTTCTTATGTATTTTGGGACTAAATTATTAGATACATATAAGTTTAGAGTCTTTATATCTTGCTGGTTTAGAGTATTTATATCTTCTTGGTTAAGTGTTACTTAAACATTATATGAGTCATTTTAATGTTGGTAATGCTTGTTGCACTGAAGTCTATTCTGTGTGATCCTAATATAGTAATATCAACTTTGCTTTGGTGAGTATTTATCTGAAACACTTCTTTCCATTCTTTTTTTTTCTTTTTTGAGACAGAGTCTTACTCTGTCACTCAGGCTGGAGTGCAGTGGCACAATCTCAGCTCACTGTAATCTCTGCCTCCTAGGCTCAAGCAATCCCTTTCACCTTAACCTCCCAAGTAGCTGGGACTCCAGGCGTGTGCCACCACACCTGGCTAATTTTTATATTTTTTGTAGAGATGGGGTTTCGCCATGTTGCCCGGGCTGGTCCTGAACTCATGAGCTCAAGTGATCCACCTATCTCAGCCCCACAAAGTGCTAGAATTACAGGTGTTAGCCACCGCACCCAGTCTGCTTTCAATTTTTCTGTGTCCTTATGTTTTAGGTGATCTCTTACAAACAGCATAAAGCTAAACAATCTCTCCCTTTCTTTACACTGGCTTTTTAATCCATTATGATTAATCTTCTCCACCCAAAAAATAGTCCTTGCAAAAGTTCTGATCTTTCAATCTCAGAATGTGTCTTAGTCTATTTGTGCTGCTAGAACAAATATCATAGTCTGGGTAGTTTATAAAAAACAGAAATGTATTTTTCACATTTCTGGAGGCTGGGAAGTCCAAGATCAAGGCACTGGCAGTTTGGTAGGGCCTAATCTCTCTGCTTCCAAGATGATGCCTTAAATGCTACATCCTCCAAGGAGGAGGAATACTATCTTCTGACATGACAGAAAGGAAAAAAGGGACAAACTCCCTCTGTCAAGCCCTCTTATAATGGCATTAATCCATTCATGAAAGCAGAGCCCTTGTGACCTAAGTACCTCCTAAATGCCCCACCTCCCAACAGTGTTGCGTTGGGATTAAGTTTCTAATACAAAAAATTGGGGGGACACATTCAAACCATAGCAGAAAGTCAATATTCATTTTAGTTCTTCAAAAAGCTCCAAGAGTCTTCATGTCATACCTCTACCTAAAAATCTCAATTGGCTATTTATGCTCTCCAGGTTAAAATACAAATCCTTTGGTATAACACACAAAGCCATTTACAGTCCGGATCCAGCCTGTCTTTCTTGTCTCATCTCCCACTACACCTATTTACTTATAAGAACATAAAATTACTTAAGAGTTCTTCAGCAATGATACCCTTTAATACTTCTATACCTTTGCACATGCTGCCCAGAATGTGTCTGTCCCCCACTTACTCACTCTGTGAAGCCAAAGTCAATACTTAGCCAGGCTCAGTGGCCCACGCCTGTAATTCCAGCACTTTGGGAGGCCGAGGAGGGTGGATCACTTGAGGTCAGGAGTTTGAGACCAGCCTGGCCAACACGGTGAAACCCAGTCTCTACTAAAAATAGAATAATTAGCTG
The DNA here is from genome assembly GCF_006542625.1 of Nomascus leucogenys. Classification (NCBI taxonomy): domain Eukaryota; kingdom Metazoa; phylum Chordata; class Mammalia; order Primates; family Hylobatidae; genus Nomascus; species Nomascus leucogenys. The sequence continues at coordinate 81,484,153 of NC_044392.1, forward strand.
GGCATGGTAGTGCATGCCTGTAATCCCAGCTACTCGGGAAGTTGAGAAAGGAGAATTGCTTGAACCCAGGGGGCGGAGGCTGCAGTGAGCCAAGATCACACCACTGTACTCCAGCCTGCGAGACAGAGTAAGACTCCATCTCAAACAACAACAACAACAGCAAAGTCAATACTCTAACCTAAAAGTCACCTCTTATCTAAGTTCTATAGAGGAAACTAGTAGCTCTTCCTCCTTATTTTTTCTTGGCAGCTATATTGTGAATGTGGTCTTCATGTATTATTATAAATAACCATGTGCAAAGCTTATCTGAGTAAGTGAAGTGTGAATTCTAGAGTATTTAACCACAAAGTTTATAAAATAGCTACAAATTGTTAGTATTTATTAAGAGGTACCTTACATTTCCTTTTTTCATTTACTCTTCATATCTATCCATATCAAGATAATATCATCTTTATTTAACAGATGAAAAAAACCTGAGATTTCAAACGGTTATATCATTTGGCCAAGGTAACAAAGCCAATGAGAGGTAAAATCTAAAAATTTTCTGACTAACTCCAAAACCTAAGCATTTTCTATTTGCAATATTGCTTAGTACACATTGTGACTTTATACTGTATAAGAACTGCTATAATCCTATTTTATTATAAAATCTTATTAGTTTAAACTCAAAAAATTTAAATCTTTATCAGTTTAAAAGTGAACTGGCATTCAGAGTTAATGGTTCCTTAGACAGATCTACTTAAAAGACTTGATCTCAAGATATAATTTATACAAAATAGGTATTTTTGTACTACTTATATATTTCTAAAGGAAGATCCAACCACACATTCACATGCATTGAGTTTCTTTCTCTATCTATGAGGCAAAATTTTCTTTTAAAGAGTTCATTCAACATTTTATTTAGTTTTATTAGAGGTAATATTAATTTACAGGCTTTTTCCCTGTTAGTATTTTAAACTCAGTGTACTGGTTTCAAATAGGCCATAGAACTTAATTTCAGAAATAAGTATCATTAAACTGATAATCATTATTAGTTTTGTAGAAATTAAGCCCAATCCAGAATGCTAATAACATAAATTCCACATATAAACATTTTCATGGAAAATTTTAAAAAATTAATAGATAAAAAAGAACATTAAGTTATTTTATTGCCAAATCTCTGAAATTTTTTCACTTCAAAAATTAACTAGAATTTTAAATAGGTAATATATCTTTTTATTCCCCTTCAAAAAAATGTATTTGCTTTAAAAACACATACCTTTTTCCTTGTTTGGTTTGTTCAAGTAAGCCCATCTTTAATTTTATACATTCCTCTTTGGACTCCTGCAAACTCTGTTCCTTTTCAATTACCATTTTCTGGCTCTGTTCCAGCTTATTTTCTGCCTCTCTATAAAATAAAGGATACTTTGTTTAAGACTACTAAAGAGATTATCCCAGGTATGCAAGAATAATTTAATATTAGGAATTATATTTGTTTAAATCAATGAGTTAAGAGAAACAATATACAAAAAGAGATAGAGAAAAAGGCATATTCATCACTTGTTAATTAAGAGTTTTTTAAAGAATAAAAGAATACTTCCACCAGATGATAAATATATCTGAAGTAATAACTCACATCATATTTTATAGTCAGATACCAGAAGCATTCCTGCATAGTTCAGAAACTAAATAAGGATGACTGTTATCACCCCCACATCCAACAACTTTTCTGACAGTTCTACCCACTGCAAAAAGCAAATATGAAAAGGTAATAAGAAGTATAAATGCTGAAAAGGAAAGACAACATTTCTTTTCTTTCTTTCTTTTTCCTATTCTTTGACTCAGAAACAAAATTTTTTTTATTTGCTGATAATACCATTAGCTACCAATTACAAAATAATTATATTATACAAAAGTCGGTAACCTTCCCATACACTAGCAATGAACAAAGTAGGAACAATTCACAATTGCCAAAAATATAAAATACCTACAAATAAATTTAAAATAATATATGTATTACAAAGAAAATTACAAAACTCTGATGGACATAAAAGACAACTTTAGTGTGCAGCATAATCATTTGCAGAACTTGTGGAACACCTCCCAACTTGGTTCAGTATGCCAGAGATAAGACCTGAGAATCTGCACTTCTAACAAGTTCCCAGGTGATGCTACTACTGCTGGTCCTTTAACTATACTTTCAGAATCACTCAGAGTAATATGTTATTTAATATGCATATATTTCCAATTTTATTCAAAGCAGAAGAGAATAAATTATAAACTGCCTGATGGCAAGGCATGGCAGCTCATGCCTGTAATCCCAACACTTTGGAAGGCCGAGGCAGGATGACTGCTTGAGGCCAGCAGTTTGAGACCAGCCTGGCCAACATAGTGAGACCCTGTCTCTACAAAAATAAAAATAAAAAGCTTAGCTGGGCACAGTGCTGCGTGCCTGCAGTCCCACCTACTTGGGAGGCTGAGGCAGAAGGATCACTTGAGCCCCGGAGGCTGAGGCTGCAGTGAGCCATACTGTACCACTGCACTCCAGCCTAGGTGACACAGTGAGACCCTGTCTGTAAAAATAATAAAAGTGTCTGACTCCTTTACATTTTATTTCTTGAACTCCCTTTGAAACACTGAGTATATACTGCTAAGTAGGTGAAGAAATGAACTAATTCATATTTGATAAAAGCATGTAAATAGGCATCTCACCTTAGTCTTTTTTAGCCCCTATATACTGCATGCAACCTACAGCCAGGAGGAGTTATGATTGACTAAAAATAGATTCAACAAGTTCTAAGACAGCTGAACACCATTAGGTTACTGTAAATTTATTGAGTGCGGGGAACAAGATTTAACAAGATATAACAAAATGTAAAAGTAGAAAATAAAACTTTGAGAGCTATAAAAAGTATATTTACCTCAAAACTTTATCTTGAGCTGAAACCTCTGCTTCCAAATTTATAATCTGTTCTTCTAAGATTGGGACACTGGCTGCCTGCTGTTGAGCAGACTCAAGCATAGCAACCTAAAACATAAAAACAACTTTTATAGTACTTTCAGAAAATAAATTAACCTACTTGGTCCTTATTTTTTTTCCTGTCAGATGAGGGTGTTCAATAGGGCTCCCAAATCATTGGTCAGATGCAAAGCTTCCCATCTATTCCTTTGATCAACATTTACATGGGCATATCATCATTATAAGCCAGCCTTAGCATGTAAGCTCCTGGCATTACCTTCAATTTATAACTGAAGAGTTATTCAGGGGAGAAAATAGAATCTCTATTGATAAGCATCTAGCAAGATTAATTTTACATAAATTAGAAAATTAAATATAAAATATCAAACTATAAATAATTAGAAAATATTTATTGAATTTTTATGATTTAAAAACCTAATTATAGAATACATGCTTACTAGGAAGAATCTAAATACAGAAAAGCATAATAACCCTACAATCTGTATTATAAAGAGCGCAAATACTAAGGAGGGTGGGAACCCACAGTATAAATGGTATAGAAGAGAGTATCAATAAGATAACTATCACTGAAAAATAAGTTTAGAACATGAAGGCACAAGGTACTGTAGAGAGCAGAAGTGAGGACCCAATGAAAAACCAGGGATACAGTTCAAAGTATCTGCAAGTAACAGTCATCCTCTTTTTCCCACTCCCAGAACACCAATAGCAAGGTGCTGGCATACTAGGAAAGAGGCAGAAAGTTTATTATCAGAAGAAACTGAACAGAAGAAGCTTGAGACTGTGGGACACTAAGAGTAATGAGCAGGAATGAAGTACAGCTTAACAAGGGAATTAATATAAACCGGTTAGCCCCACCTTACTACCCAATTTCATTTTGGGTTATCCCACAGGTGAGAAACTAAAGGATTCTTTGCTGGAGAAACTCAATTGCTCCAAAAAAAAAAAAAAAAAAAATCTCTTTCCATGCTGATAGCACTCCCGCAAACATGGTGAACATTCCTAAAACCTGCGGGATTTTCTGTAAGAAGTGTGGCAAGCACCAACCCCAGAAAGTGACACAGTACAAGAAGGGCAAGGATTCTCTGTATGCCCAGAGAAAGTGTCGATGTGACAGGAAGCAGAGTGGTTATGGTGGGCAGACTAAGTAGATTTTCCTGAAAAAGGCTGAAACTACAAAGAAGATTGTGCTAAGGCTTGAGTGCATTGAGCCCAACTGCAGATCTAAGAGAATGCTGAGTATTAAAAGATGCAAGCATTCTCAACTGGGAGGAGATAAGAGCAGAAAGAGCCAAGTGACCCAGTTCTAAGTGTTATCTTTTGTTTTATTATGAAGACAATAAAATCTTGAGTTTATGTTAAAAAAAAAAAAAAAGGAAAAGAAAAACATCTCATACTGATACTGTTTGGGGGCTGGCAGGTGTTTCCCTACAAAAGAACCACCTCCCTAACTATCACCCAGAAACAAAGTCCACTGGACAACAAACCACCAATCTGCATTTAAATGCCTTTCTCTTAAATATGAATAGCTAAAATATTAACATCTGAAAAAATCTTCTTTTTTTTTTGAGATGGAGTCTCACTCTGTCACCAGGCTGGAGTGCAGTGGTGTGATCTCGGCTCACTGCAACCTCCGCCTCCGGGTTCAAGCAATTCTCCTGCCTCAGCCTCCCGAGTAGCTGGGACTACAGGCACACACCACCACACCCAGCTAATTTTTGTATTTTTAGTAGAGACGGGGTTTCACCATGTTGGCCAGGATGGTCTCGATCTCTTAACCTTGTGATCTGCCCACCTTAGATTCCCAAAGTTCTGGAATTACAGGCGTGAGCCACCGTGCCCGGCCCAAAAGCTTCTAACATAAAAGTCAGAGGCCTAAACAAAAGAAAAAGGAAAGTAAAGCAAACATGAAAAAAAAAAATCATTAAATCTTCAGAGTGCTAAGAGAGAATACGACATTAGTATGTTATGAAATACAAAACAATCGGAACAAAAAAAACTTTAGAAACCGAAAAAAGTATGACAGCCAAAATAAAAGATTCAATAGAAGTGCAAAAAATAATGTTGAGAATACCTCCTAAATAAAAATCACAGGGCCAGGCACGGTGGCTCAATCCTGTCATCCCAGCACTTTGGGAGGTAGGTGGATCGCTTGAGTCCAGGAGTTCAAAATCAGCCTGGGCAACATGGCAAAACTCCATCTCTACAAAAAGACAATACAAAAACTAGCCAGGCATGGTGGCATGTGCCTGTAGTCCCAGCTACTTGGGTGGTTAAGGTGGGAGGATCACTTGTGCCCAGGAGGTCAAGGTTGCACTGAGCTGTGATTGCACCATTGCACTTCAGCCTGGGCAACAGAGCAAGACCTTGTCTCAAAAAAAAAAAACAAAAAAAAACAAAAAAACAAGGCTAACATTCAAAAGACAGGTAATAACAAATGTTTGCATGAATGTGGAGAAAAGGGAATCTCCATATGCTGTTGGTGGGAATGGAAATTAGTACAACCATTATGGAGAACAGTTTGGAGGTTCCTCAAAAAACTAAAAATACAGCTACCATATGATCCAGAAATTCCACTGCTGGGCATATACCCAAAAGAAAGGAAATCGGTATATTGAACAGGTATCTGCACTTCCATGTTTGTTGCAGCACTGTTCAATAGCCAAGATTTAGAAGCAACCTAAGTGTTCATCACAGATGAATGGATAATGAAAATGTAGTACTTACACAATGGAGTACTATTCATCCATAAAGAAGAATGACAATCAGTCATTTGCAACAACATGGATGGAACTACAGATCATTATGTTAAGTAAAATAAGTCAGGACAGAAAGACAAATATCATATGTTCTTACTTATTTGTGGGATCTAAAAATCAAAACAATTGAACTCATGGACACAGAGAGTAAAAGGATGGTTACCAGAGGCCGGGAAGGGCAGTTGTCGGGGTGGGGAGAGGTGGGGATGGTTAATGGGTACAAGAAATAGAAAGAATGAATAAGAACTACTACTATTTTATAGCACAACAGGGTGACTATAGTCAATAATAATAACTTAATTGTACATTTAAAAATAACTGAAAGAGTATAACTGGATTGTTTATAACACAAAGGATAAATGCCTGAGGGGATGGATATCCATTCTCCATGATGTGATTATTATGCTGCATGATTGTATCAAAAAATCTAATGTACTCCAAAAATATATACGCCTACTATGTACCCACAAAAATTAAAAATAAAAATTAAGAAACAGAAAAATTTCCAGAACCAAAGGATACAAGTTTCCAGCCCGAAAGGGCTCTCAAATACCCAATATGAGTAATAAAGGCCTATTCAAAGACATCTTGTTGTGCAGTTTTAAAACACCAGAATAGGAAGATCCTAAAAACTACCATCTAGCATAAAGTGAAAAACAAACAAATGGGGGGAAAAAAGAGATTACATGCTAAAAAGTAATACACAATGGCAACAGACTTTTCAAAGTGGCACTGGAAGATAGAAGGGAGGAATGCCCTAAAAATTCTGACATTAAATAATTTTCAAACTGGAATTTAATCATGAGTGAAGAAGAAATTAAGACATTTTCAGGCAGGCAAGGACGTAACTGGAAAATATGCTCCAAATACAGGAAGAATAAACTAGGAAATAACAAAAAATGGAATTCAGGAAACAGTAGATCTAACCTAGAAGAACACCAAGAGAAGTCCCAGGGTAGCAGTTGGACAGCAGGTGTAAAGGGCAAAAAGCTCAGAAAGAGCAGGATGCCAGGCTCCAGAAGAGTAAGTACAATCATTGCTAGAGGTAAGTTATGAATATATTGATTGATTTCTGCAAAAGAGTCTCAATAGTGGGCATATATGTAACATCAAAAGCTCATTACGTGGCCTGAAATAGGTGGCTTCCCTAAAAAATATTTCAACAACTTTGAAAATGCTGAGCTGAGAAATACAATACTAGTATCTCACTTCCTCGCATAACCACTGGTATGTTTATATCCTAAAAAGAAAGGTTCAAAAGGCTATTAGTTCATAGTTATTAAATTATCTTTATGTCTCTTTTCTTACTTTAAATCACTAAGCAATCATGACTTTAAAAAGAGAGATTATCTATAGTTGAAGAAAAATTTTAAAAATAAGCAGAAAAAACGAACAGACAAATCACAAAGAAATCTAAATGGCAAACAAATATACTGAAAAGGTACATTTTGTAAGAAATCAAGAAAAACAGCATTTTTCCCTCAAAGTGACCAAGAAAAGATGAGGAACCAAATGTAAATGCTTGAAAAACATTATTTCCCTAAAATTTGGTCATTCTGCCTCTGGAAATCTACCCTACAAATAATCTCAAACACCAAAGAAGTTTTATGTTCATTGCTGCATTTTGTTTTTCCTGTGCTGAAATAATCCCTAATAGCATGTTGTTTTGTTTGAAAAAACAGAAAAGAAAAATAAAATCTTCCCATAACTCTACTTAAAACTACATATAATGTATGTATACAATGCTTACAAAAGTAAATAGTGAAAGCCTCACTCCAACCTTCCAATCTCTCTCGTAATTATCAACAGTATGAAGCATAGTTTCTAACCTTAATATATCACATGTATATATATTTACATATAAACACACACACACACAGACACATGTACACTTCTTATAAAGAGGAAAACTAAGATTATTATACGTGTGTACTGCTCTGTAATGTTTTTCTGCCACTAAATATATTAGGTAATTGTTTTTGAGTGCTGACTACACATAGACACTGTTTTAAGTGACTACATATATTATATCATTTAAACCTTATAAATTTAAACCTTATAAATTATATCATTTAGACCTTATACAAGTCAAACAACTTTGCATCTTAGTACTAGTATATTTGCCTCATTTTTTAAAAAAAGTTTTTGTTGCAATCTATCTTATGGGTATACCATAATTTACTATGTCTCCATTATTAGACATTTTGGTTTCTTCTAATTTTTTGTGTAATACCAATCATTTAGTAAAAAAATAGGAAACCACTGAAATACGGGAATTACTAACTAAATTATGACATAATCACATGAAATATAATGCTACCATAAAAAATGTTCAATGGAAAAGCTATGTAAATGCATCAGAAAATGCACAGACTATATATAAAGTAAAAAACAGAAAACACCAAAACTACTTAAAACAGTCTGGATTCAACTACATATTAAACTGGTAAAGTGGTTTCTAGGTGGACACTCTGGGTGATCTTTCTTCCTCTTTTTGCTACTTTTAAAATTTTCAACAATGACAATGTGTTATTTTAAAAGGGAAGATAAGTAAGTTATACTTCCTTTATATAAAAAATAAAACCACACAAATTGGTAATCTTAACACCTTAAGAAGCTGACTTATCTAAATGCAAAAACTGTAAAGTTCCCTTCAATCATTTTCAGATATAATTCATACAATATTGATTTTGTAACATGTTGATATGATAGTATTATTATGAAAATTACTTCCCATAACACATTAAGGCAATGTGGCAATACAAGGAATATTTTTCCAATTATAAATCTTAAAATAACAACTATTTTCTGTGGGCAAACTTATTTCAAGATACATACTTTTGCTCTTGACTGTGTTAATTCAAAGCGAATGGATTCAAATTTAGTCATTAAGGAATGATTCTGTGTGACCAAACAAGCATTCTGTTGCCTAAGTTTATTTAGTTTCTCTTGCAGGCTTTTAATCTCCTGATCCACAGGGGAAGAAGATGAAAACATCTGAAAGAATGAAAAAGAACAAATATATTTTCAATTATTTCAATTAAGGGTTACACGTAATTAATGGAAAATTATGAGCAATTATTAATAAAATGACTAAGCAGCTCAGAAAATGAGTTAAAATACTTAGTGAGTATTGACAAGGATATGCGGAACAATCAATACTCTCTCCTCCACTGCTGGTGGAAGTACATACAAGTATAACCTGGAAAACAGTGGTGCACTTTGGGAAACTGGCTGGTATTATCCAGCAAAGTTGAATATGCTAAGAACCAATAATATCATCCCTAGACATAAACCTGATAAAAACTTTTGTACTTTTGCATGTGCAGATATAAAACTATTCATAGCTACATTGTCCACAAGAGATAGTAAACAGGAAGAACCCAAATGTCCACCAACAATAAAATGGATAATAGGTAAAATATTATTTTATCTGTATACATATTTTTATTATATTCTTTTTATACATATTTTACAATACATTTAATTTTCATGAGGATTGTGATTTTCAAAACATTTCTTTTAATTAACTTTATTTTGAGTGATTTATTTATGCAATTCAAAATTCAAAACTATATAAAAGAAAAAGTATACACAGAAGTCTTTTCCCATCTTTAACAGGTGGGTAACCACTTCTATAAGTTTCTTGTTTAGTCTTCTAGTGATTCCACATGCATACATAAGCAATACAAATTATCCACTTCCCTCCTCTCCTTATGCAAAAACTAGCACATTAAATATAACATTCTGCACCTTGCATTTTTTTTTACTTGAACAATATATACTGGCAATCTCCCTATAATAAATACATTGACAAACTCCTTTTTTCTTCTCAACTGCATAGTTTCCATTGTATGAATAAATCATTAGTTTATTCAACTAACCCTCTATTACTGGATACTTGAACTATTTCTAATCTTTTGATATGATAAACAATGCCTAATTTCATATCCTGCAGGTGTGTCTACAGTATCGTTTTCCAGAAATGGGAGTTCTAAGGTAAATGGATTTGTAATTTTGGTAAATATTGCCAAATGCATCTCAGTTGGGGTTATATCACTGTGCATTCCCACTAGGCAATGTACCCGTACCCAATATCACCAATAAAATAACATCTCAAACATCTGAATGTTTAATAATTCTATAGGTAAGAACTAGGTAAGGTACTTAGGTATAGTTTCATTTTGAATTTATCTTATTATGAGTGAAACTGGACACCTTTTCATTAGTTTGGATATCACTTTTATTTCTTTTTCCATTCATGTCTTTTGCCTATTGGGTTACTGATCTTTTTGTTCTCAATTTCTAGGAGATCTTTACACACTAGATTAGCCTTTTGTCTTTGATAGGCATTACCATTATTGTTTTCCCGATTAAGGCACATATACAATAAGAATGATCAGCAATTTGAATGAGGATAGAGATCAAATTTCTTAGAATTACATACCATGTAAACATGGAATTTGAATTTGTTTCTAAAAAGTAGATTCCGACAGCTTCATTAAGCAGATTCCTTATAAAAAGGAAAGCTCTTAATGGTTGGCTTTCTGAAGTGGAAAGAGCAAATACATATCCAAAAAGATTATGTGCAACCATATCTGTGTATATACATGTAGGGAGTCGGGGGAACAAAGAATAGGAAGAGAGTGTAAAAGGAGATAAAAGCGTTGAGTGAGGAAGAGGGATAAATGCAGGGAGATAAATATATGATAGAATAAGAAAAAGGAACAGAGTTTCAGACCAAGCAAAGATCTCTAACATCATTGACAAAATAGATAATGAAAAGAGAATAGTGCCATACTATCCAAAGTACCTGATCCAGGCTTTAAATTGTGGGTATACTTTAACTACTTAATAAACGATTGATTACCTATTGTGTATAAGATGTAGTGTTAAAATCAAGGGCATTATAATTTACTTAAGAAGACATTTAACTGCAAAAAGGTAATAAATATGTAAGTTTAAAAGTAGAGTAATACACCAAGATAACTACTTTCTTGTTAGAACATAAAAAGAACAATTATATTTAAATTCTTGAGTACCATAGTAAAAGATTATGGAAACCATGAATAAGGTATTTAAAGAAAAACTGAAAAAAAATTTATTTAAGTAGACAGGCCTAAAACCAAAACTTCCTTTAACTAGATAGGTCTAAAAACAATAACCTTATCTCTTGGCTTTTTTTGAAAATCAGTGCTGCTACCAGATATTTTACAGATGTTTTCATTAGGTGAATAATTCAAAAGTCCAGGGTGGCTAGGCTGAACATCCAAAATTAGCTTTTCAGACCTTGAAGGATTAGGGGCATAATCAGAATTTTCACCTGGACTAACACTAGAGAAAAAAGAAAAAACATATTTCAGTTCTTGGATAGTTTATTCACTACAAATTGCTATACATTAAATAAGAAAATAGAAAACCTGAAATGCTGCTAAGTAGATTCACAGTTATGAACATAAGGCAATGTTTCCACTAAATTTTAAATAAATCATAATTACTTTTAAACTAGCAAACTGTATTTCTAGAGCCTCTACGCTAAGATTACTTAAGATTCAAAAAAATCATAAAAAATTAGTAAAGCCCAAATATATATTTTATACTGAGTTCTAATACACTGAAAGTATTTTTAATATGCAAAGAGGCTTCTCTAATATTCCTATTTTTCCCTAAACTGAAAGTTATATTAAAAAGTATAAGAAAATTATTGCTTATTCCAGAGTCACGTTAGAAACAATACATCATAATGAAATCCACACATTTTATATTGATATATTTAAGGCACAGTGAATTCTATATGTGATTTTACTTACTTACCTGGATAACTCTTCCCCTAAACTCTGCAAACTCCATTCTGTTATCTTCAGTTCATGTCTTAAGGAAGCAATATTTGCAAGCAAACTTTCCTCTTCATTGTCTTTATTATAGCAATCTGATGAACTAGATTCCATTTCTTAAAAAAAAATGAATTTCTTGTACCTTGTCTGAAAGATTCTGTAGTTTCAGTCAAAATACTCACATGAATAGAATTCACCTCATTAGTTTTCTATTTCAAATGTTGTGAAATTTTTTATGGCGGTTTAAAACAAAACAAAAAATCAATAATAATGAATTTATCTGTACTGTAAAGCCACAAAGGAGTTCAATACAATTTCAATGAATGAATTTTTCATTTTAGCCAGGGTCTAGTTACTATAGTTCCCCTTTTCTAAGCATACCTGATCTTCCTAACAATTGTTAAGCATTTTCATTCCACGTTAAGGAAACTAAGAATCAGACATTAAATAACTTGCTCAAAGTCATACAAACTGTAAATGGTGAAATCAAGATTTGAATCCAAGTCATTAGGATGCAAAGACCATTAAATTATGTCGCATTGTAGCTTTATTACTTATTACATATCAGTTTCAATATGAGGTGTTTGAACTTTCATAATCACATTACAAGTACTGGACATCTGATTAAATGGTATCATTACAGTCACTCATATTTTGCTAGAAGGGAATTTATTACCAGATAAAAGTTGTCTCCTCCTCCTATGCCCAATAGTTATAAAATTTAAAAAACACACATTTACAAGTCACAACCACAGGGATCAAAATAACATTTGGCAGGTCAACTCATAGAAATAAATGAAGAAAAGCTTTTGTTTCTTCAGTGGATGAGTATCTCTAGGGTTGTGAAACTACCGAATTTCTTTGCATATAAAAAAACACAATAAAGCATCACATTTTATTATTGTAATTAATACAATAAAAAACTAAAGCTTTATAATCTCCACTACTCCTATAGAGCTTTCTGCGCAATCTTAAAATTACATTCCTCTTTCAGATCCCACTTACCTTTTTCATTGTGGCCCCTCCTTCAACGCCCTTCTTAGCATTCTGATCCCATCCCAAGTTCCAAAAGGTTAAAAGTCCTGTGCATTACGTTCAGGACTGCAACGTACTTAGAGAAGCTCAATATTTTGAATGAATTAACGAATACTAAACTGTCCTTCCTCCCCTCATCCAGTTAGAATGGTATGCTACATTTATTCCCCACTCAAAACTTCTCAGATGTAGGAATATTAAAAAGAAAACTCCCACCTTACGGAAAGAAAGTGGCAGGAAATTAAATGAGATACTATGTAATCTTAACAAACTGGTTCTATCCACTTTCCCTTTTTTGTTTCCACAAATTTGCTTCTGCTTAAGTGACAAGACTCTCGCAGACAAGTCAATAAATCAGGTCCCCATCCTGCTTTATCTATTCAACATCTCTAGCTCTCTGTAGGATGGTGAAGGAGAAAAGGGTAGAGAAAATTGGGCAAATTCGATAATGCCATTTGGTACTACAAATTTCATCTTAAATCAGATTTTAGTTCAACATCTGTGTATTTCCATGCAAGAAATAACTCCCAGTCCGGGCGCGGTGGCTCACGCCGGTAATCCCAGCACTTTGGGAGGTCGAGGCGGGTGGATCACGAGGTCAGGAGCTAAAGACTAACCTGGCCAAGATGGTGAAATCTCGTATCTACTAAAAATACAAAAAAATTAGCCGGGCGTGATGGCGAGCGCCTGTAATCTCAGCTACTCGGGAGGCTGAGGGAGAGAATTGTTTGAACCTGGGAGGCGGAGGTTGCAGTGAGCCGAGATAGCGCCACTGCACTCCAGCCTGGGCGACAGAGTGAGACTCGGTCTCAAAAAAAAAAAAGAAAGAAAGAAAGAAAGAACTCCCTAACTCTTCTGCAGTAGCAATGAATATATTTGATACTAAAATGTTTTCACTTTCCTAGTGGGCCATTTACTGTCAAATGAATGTCCTTAACTTCAATTTACAGTAGTTACTCAAAAAAGGCTATCTTCACTGACTATGCATACCTAGAAAAGCACATCATCCTACTCACCGACCTTAACAACATCATCTTTCGGCCTTAATTAACAATGTGTTTGTAGGTTTGCCCACGAACACCCATCAAACGAAGGACAAGTGTTCTTTTATACCCTATGTATGTGATACAATGGGCCGCAGTCGAAAAAGATTCCTCATTTTGGAAACAGGTCATAACTTTATGCAGCAGTCTCCTGTTTCAAGATCGCTTGACACAGCTAATCCTACAACCGTCTGAAAGAAGCGGGGGCGGGGGGAACGGAAGTGACAGCTTCCTCTTTTTTTTTTTTTTTTTTTTTTTAATTTTATAGAGACAGTGGCTCGCCATATTGCCAAGGCTGGCCTCGAACTCCTGGGCTCAAGCAATACTCCCGCCTCGGTATCCCAAAGTGCTGAGATAACAGGCGTGAGCCACTGCGCCCGGCCTCCTATTTTTCATCAAATAAAATACAACCGTTCAGAGCAGCATGCTCAGCAACCACGAGGACCAGTCCCAGCGCATCCAAGGTGCCGGGAGGGAAAGGAACAAAACTCCCCCAGGTAAGCCGGTTTCCCCACGCCAAGGCGCAGTCGCTCACCACCCAAGTCGTAGTTGGGGAGAGACCCACCCGGCGACTGCGCGCTTCGCACTCGAGTCTGCGTTAGAAGGCCTCTGACCCTCTCCCGGGCCCCTGCGCGTGGAAGCCTCGGACACTACTCTGAGAACCAGCGAACACCGGCAGCACGGAATTCGAACTGCCGCGGTAGCCGTTGGGACGCGCCTACCCGGCCGCTGCCCCGCCCCGGCGCAGACTGCGGAGGCGCCGCCGGAGGCGCGGGGCTTGCCGGGGATCGTGGTCCGCGAGCGCGCCCGAGCCCACTAGCGAAGCCCGCCCGGGACTACATTTCCCACAATTACCGCCATGATGCCCATTGGTGCGGGAAGCCATGGGAACCGGAGGCCGCCATTGGGAGAGGCGGGCGGCGCTCAAGCCTGGCCTGAGGGGGCCGAGACTGAGGCGGTTGCGGAACCAGACTGCTGGCCCCGCCCTGAGTCCCTACCCTTTGGAGAACTGCGCTTCTCCTTCGGAGGGAGTGTTCACCGCCGCCGCGGCCGCCACCTGGAGTTTCTTCAGACTCCAAATTTCCCTGTCAACCACGAGGAGTCCAGAGAGGAAACGCGGAGCGGAGACAACAGTACCTCACGCCTCTTTCAGCCCGGGATCGCCCCAGCAGGGATGGGCGACAAGATCTGGCTGCCCTTCCCTGTGCTCCTTCTTGCCGCTCTGCCTCCGGTGCTGCTGCCTGGGGCGACCGGCTTCACACCTTCCCTCGATAGCGACTTCACCTTTACCCTTCCCGCCGGCCAGAAGGAGTGCTTCTACCAGCCCATGCCCCTGAAGGCCTCGCTGGAGATCGAGTACCAAGTAAGTGCGGAGGATAAACCAGCCTCCTTCCGTTAACCCAGCTGCGCTGCGTTGTCGCCTCTCACCCGTTTAGAAACTTCTGGTGGACGGCCCTGGTGGTGAAGAGGCGAGGGCCGTCCCGGAAGCCGGCCCGCTCCGCGCAGGCGCACGAGGCGAGGCGAGGCGAGGCTAGGCTCTCGCTGGGGCCGGGGACCCAGAACTTAGGCTGGACCTAGAATTGATGACTACCCGCCTTCTCCCCTTTCCTCCGGTGGGAAGGAGGCCAGAACTGGTGATGTCGCTGGCTTTTCTCTTTGTTTCCTAATTCGCCCATTGCTTTTCTTAGCCACTACACGCTCCGATACTGAGAATTTCACAGTGCAGAACTGATACACGTTCTCCTTCATCATTGGACGAGGTGATGACACTTGTTTGAATCACCCCCACCCCTTTCACACAATTCAGATGTTACAAATCTTCACTGTCTTTGCTTCAGTTAAGGGTTTTTGGATTATGATCGTGTAATGTCATTAAGCCCGATTTTGAAATTTTTTGGAAGAGGCTGTTGCTATATTTCATGATACATTTCCGTTTAAGTTATATATCCATTATTTTCAAAAGATCAAATCGTATATTAAAGCTTTATAACCTTTCTTTTCATTGAGCATTGTAAGCATTTCCCTCGTGTCATTGTTTTCTTTTTTTTGAGAGGGAGTCTCGCTTTGTCGCTCAGGCTAGAGTTGGAGTGCAGTGGCGCGATCTCGGCTCATTGCAACCTCCGCCTCCCGGGTTCAAGCGATTCTCCTGCCTCAGCCTCCCGAGTAGCTGAGATTACAGACGTGTGTCACCACGCCCAGCTAATTTTTGTATTTTTAGTAGAGACGGGGTTTCACCATGTTGACCAGGCTGGCCTCGAACTCCCGACCTCAGGCGATCCACCCGCCTCGGCCTCCCAAAGTGCTGGGATTACAGGCGTGAGCCACCATGCCCAGCATGTTTTCTTTTTAGTATCTGCATAATATTCTTGCTGGGAATTACCTTATTTTATGTAGTCATGGTGGTAGGGGGTAATTTCTTAGAAGAAATCTTGTTCGTTCCACAGCAAATTCCGATGTTTTCAGGTACCAGTACAGGAAAAAAAAAAAGGCATTGATGAGTTTCATCTTTCAGTTTTTTAGAAGTTAGCTATAGTCATCAAATGTTAATTTATTAAGTTGATGTAGAGAATTGTTTTTAAATACCAGGTACTGTCACATACAGAGCAAAATAAAAAGTTGTAGAATTTTTTATACGATGGAACTTTAGGATTAAGTTGTATATAGATACACACGATAAGCACAGAGAATAAAATATCTAAAATCACATAGTGAGCAAAACTGAGGCTAAAACTCAGTGTTTCTTGATTTCCAGTAAAGTTCAGAAGTTCAACATTTACTGAACAGTTAACACTTGCCAGGAATTGTGCATGGAGGGGCGGGAGACGGAGGGGGACCCGGGTTGTGGAGGATATAGGTAAAAGAGAAGGAAAGAGGCCGGGCGCGGTGGCTCACGCCTGTAATCCCAGCAGTTTGGGAGGCCGAGGCGGGCGGATCACGAGGTCAGGAGATCGAGACCACGGTGAAACCCCGTCTCTACTAAAAATACAAAAAATTAGCCGGGCGTGGGTGGCGGGCGCCTGTAGTCCCAGCTACTCGGGAGGCTGAGGCAGGAGAATGGCGTGAACCCGGGAGGGGGAGCTTGCAGTGAGCCGAGATCGCGCCACTGCACTCCAGCCTGGGCGACGAAGGGAGACTCCGTCTCAAAAAAAAAAAAAAAGAAAGAATCCCTCTTCTCAAAGAGCTTAATAAAGGTTACTAGCTCATAAACAGGTAATTTCAATAAAGGATGGCTAAGTACCAGTAGAGGAGGGTCACTTCTAAGGGTTTCAGAAGAGGATTCCTGGAGAAAATAAAATTTAATCCAGAAAGATGCTTGAGACGAAAATGCAAGGAACAAGCGGCATTTCAGAAAAGGGAACAAAAAGATCCATAGTTCTTAAAATACATAGTGTAAGTGGGGATGGTTAGTGTGTAGTGGACAATATAAGTACTGAGTTTGTATTAGACTTTAAGACATATAAAGTCTAGGGTGGGAGTAGCAGAAAAGGACATCGGAGAGGCCAGAAGGCTGGCGTCATGAAGCATGAATCATAGCCTTGTTTGCCATGCTGAATAGATTTTCCTTAATTTTGTACAAGTCCATTTAAGATTTAAGCAGATCACTGGATGCAGTGTGGAAAATGGATTTAAGGAGAGCAAAATTAGAGTCAAGGAAACCAGCTAGAAGGCTAGTGAAATAGTCTAGATAAGAAAACAATCTGTATTAATAAAAAAATCTTCAGTATTTACACACATAGTAGGGAAGATATCTATTTTAACTACTGTCCTCTTATACTTAAAAGCACCAGCTCTTAACCTTAGCCTGGGTTCAAATCTTGACTCTGCCTACTTAAAACTTATGTGATCTTCTCACTTGTAAAATAGATAATAATTGTAACTACATCATACAGTTGATTTGAAAAAGCATGAGTTAATAAATGCTCATATTCAGTGTAAAGTGGTCTATTAAAAAATGCTCATAGATCATCCCTGACACATAGTAAATATTCAGTGAATGTTAATTTTACATTTATACCTCTATAGCTATGTAGCTGGCTTGGTTTAGCTTTATTCTTTACATCTTTAGTCACTCTTAAAGGGACTGTTCCTTTTTTTGAGACAGAGTCTCCCTCTGTCACTCCGTTACCCAGGCTGGAGTGCAGTGGCGTGACCTTGGCCCACTGCAACCTTCATCTCCCGAGTTCAAGTGATTCTCCTGTCTCAGCTTCCCAAGTAGCTGGATTACAGGCATGTGCCACCATACCCAGCTAATTTTTGTATTTTTAGTAGAGATGGGGTTTCACCGTGTTGGCCAGACTGGTCTCAAACTCCTGATCTCAAGTGATCCACCAGCCTCGGCCTCCAAAGTGCTGAGCCACCGTGCCCGGCTGGGACTATTCCTTTAAAACATTCTCCCTAAACAATTTGTTTTGATTAAGGAAAGAGGTAAAATAATTTAATGTCTGTAATCCTAGACAGTGTTGGTGAGATGTGTAGGGTAAATATCATCTTCCACCCTGTTTGCATTTCCCAACTTGTTTAATTTCCCAGTAACTACATCCTACTAATTTTTGTCTTAAAGTTAGTTTTTAAAATATTATGGAACAGACAATCTAATTTTGTCCTTGGTTACTGTGTCATATTGAAAATTTTACTAATTTCTTATTTTTTAGGTTTTAGGAGAATACTTTTTGGATAATTGACTAGCCTCACATTATATTGATAGAGGTTCTTGAAAACTTTAATGCCAATTCATGTATCTTATGACTAAAATAGATAATCCATTTAGAAATTTAAGTCATTCTTGAGTGCTTGATATGTGTCAGCACTATCCAAGGTGCTAGGGATACAATGGTGAGTGAAAATATCAGCTAGGTGCAGTGGCTCACACCTGTAATCCCAACACTTTGGGAGGCCAAGGTGGGAGGATCACTCAAGCACAGGCGTTTCAGACCAGCCTGGACAACATAGCAAGACCCCATCTCTACCAAAAATAAAGTTAGCCA
Organism: Nomascus leucogenys; assembly: GCF_006542625.1. NCBI lineage: Eukaryota > Metazoa > Chordata > Mammalia > Primates > Hylobatidae > Nomascus > Nomascus leucogenys. The sequence continues at coordinate 81,502,765 of NC_044392.1, forward strand.
GGCATGGTAGCACACACTTGTGGTTCCAGCTACTTGACAAGAGACTGAGGTGGGAGGATCACTTGAGCCCAGGAGGTTGAGGCTGTGGTGAGCTGTGATCACGCCACTGCACTCCAGCCTCAGTGACAAGAGCGAGACCCTGCCTCAAAAAAATATGTGTGTGTGTGTGTGTGTGTGTGTGTGTGTGTGTGTAGTCTATGCCCTCATACAATCAAGTATGGGGACAGACATTAATCAAATTATTACACAAATACATGTCAAAATATTTAATAGGGGTAATGAAGGTAAGTTCATAAGACTATGAGTGGGCTCAGTAGGAGGACTTCATTTTATCTGGAAATTGAAAGACATCCAGAAGTAGAGTTAAGATCTACAGAATTATCAGGCTTTCACTAGGCATAAGGGAATGAGTGGGACAAGACAATGGGTAAAAAAGAACAACAACGTGCCAAGATACTAAGGAAGAAGAGAGAAAGATACCTTTGAGGTCCTGAAAGACAGGATACAGAGAGAGAAAAGTGGTACAAGTCTACTCTAGAGAAGTCAGTAGCAACAGCAACCAAATCATTGTGGGCTTTTAGGTCCTTGTTAAGGATATGGGTCTTTTGCAGAGACCAGTAAGAAGCCACTGAATAGTTATAAGCAGGTTAACTTGATCTGTGTTTTTTAAAAGATCGTTTTGGCCACAAGGTATTGAGCCTCTCTGTACCAGTTTCTATACTTTAACAGTAATCACCTGCTCCTTACTATATATTATTGTGAAGAATAAATATGCTAATACATGTAAAAGGAATGGTATCTAGCACCAAATAAGCACTCAAAAAATGTTAGCTAGAAAATAAACCCTGAGCCTAGAACAACAATACCTTTTTAAGGGCATAATAGGCACTAAAAAGTATCTATTGAATGAGTGAACCAGACGTTTACCAAACGTGTAACAATCTGGGTGGGTTTTTGGGAGAATATAGCTATATCAATTTTTTAAAATTTTTATTAGTCTTTCATTTTTGTATAGAGCCAAATTTCAATATTTTCTAGTAAACTGGCCATTTCATCTAATTTTTAAAATTTACTTGTATAATATACCTGATGCCATTTGGAATATCTCCTATTTCCATTTTATCTACAGGTATACATGCCTAATATTATATGTATAAAGTAGATAGGACTACTTTATTGATCTTTGGGAAAAAATGGCTTTTGAGTATTTATTATTTTTTGTTTTATATATATACACACACATATCTATTATATATACACACATTTTATACATATATAAAATATATATTCATATACATATAAATGTATATGTATATATAAATATGTATATTAAAAAACTCAAAAGCCATATATGTATATATATATATAAAGCCATATATGTATATGTATATATGTGTATGTGTGTGTGTGTGTATATATATATATATATATAGGCATAAGGGAGTAAGTGGAACAAGACAATGGATTAGAAAGAACAACATGTGCCAAGATACTAAGGAAGAAGAGTGAAAGATACCTTTGCGGTCCATTTATATATATATATATACAAATGGTTTTTAAGTATTATATAAGTATATATATATATATATAAATGGGTGGGTTTTGGGGAGAATAATATATTTAATAATTTAATATATATATTTGGGTTTTATGTGTGTCTGTGTGTATATATACTTTTTTTTTTTTTAAGAGATAGGGTCTCCAGCAATCCCATTACTGGGTATACACCCAGAGGAATACAAATCATTCTACCATAAAGATGCATACATGCATGCAAATGTTCAGTGCAACACTATTCACAATAGCAAAGACATGGAATCAACTAAATGCCCAGCAATGACAGTTTGGATAAAGAAAATGTGGTACATATACACCATGGAATACTATGCAGCCATAAAAAAGAATGAGATCATGTCTTTTGTGGGAATATGGGTTGAGCTGGAGGCTATTATCCTTAGCAAACTAACGCAGAAACAGAAAACTAAATATCACGTGTTCTCACTTAGAAGTGAGAGCTAAATGGTAAGAACTTATGAACACAAAGACAGAAACAACAGACACTGGGATTTACTTGAGGGAGGGTGGAAGGACAGAGAGGCGCAGAAAAGGTAACTATTGGGTACTGGGCCTTATATCTGGGTGATGAAATATTAGGTTGGTGCAAAAATAATTGTGGTTTTTAACACGTTTACCTATGTAGCCTTCACATGTATCCCCAAACCTAAAATAAAAGTTAAAAAAAGAGGGATATGGGGTCTCACTATGTTGCCTAGGCTGAATTTGAACTTGGGCTCAAGTGATACTCCCACTTCAACTAGCCTCCTGAGTAGCTGGGACTACAGGCACGTGCCACCACACCTGTCTCCTTTATGAATTTTTTTACTTCCTATTATAAAAGTAATATACAACCTCCTTAGAGTAAGTCAAACAATACAAAGATGTAAAAGCAAAAAAAGCCGGGTGCGGTGGCACACGCCTGTAATCCCAGCATTTTGGGAGGCCAAAGTGGGTGGATCATGAGGTCAGGAGTTGGAGACCAACCTGACCAACATGGTGAAACACCTTCTCTTAAAAAAAAAAAAAAAAAAAAATAGCTAGGCACAGTGGTGCGTGCCTGTAGTCCCAGCTACTTGGGAGGCTGAGGCAGGAGAATCACTTGAACCCGGAAAGCAGAGGTTGCAGTGAGCCAAGATCACGCCGCTGCACTCCAGCCTGGGCGACAGAGTGAGACTCCGTCTCAAAAAAAACTATTTGTAACTCTGTTGAATGCCTGTTGTCATTCTCCTAGATATGAACTCTTCCACACCTTTTCCCATACTCATAAAAACATATAGGGTTTGATGGGGTGAAACATATATGATTATTTAATTAAAATGTCATGGTCCTTAAAGTCCTTACAAAGTTTTTACCAACAGGTAAACAAATCAGTTTTTAATGAGGAAGTCTATTGGTTCATATAACTGGAAGTCTGAATAGGACAGATTTCAGGCTTAATTTGTTTTCCTCTGGTTCTCACGGCTCTGCTCTCTTGACTTTTCTTAAAGAATTGAATTACTTAATTCTTCACTGACAGATATTTTTCCTAAATGCATCAAAACTAGTATTTTATTGTCTTCTGACTTCGATTATAGCTGTTGAAGCTTCCTGTCAGTTTGTTATATATTTGTAGTTCATCTCTATTTTCTCTTGTAGCTTTTTAAATTTTCTGCTTCTGCATTTTCACTGCAGTTTAAGTGGATCATCCACGCTTCTTAATCTGTCATAGTTTCTCTCTTTGTCTCACTCTTCTATTTTATGGATAATTTCTTCAGCTCTATCTTCTACTTCATTAGCTTTAAAAATTTATTATCAATATTATTTTTGATTGGCAAATTATAATTGTATACATTTATGGGGCACAGTGTGGTGTTTTGATACATATGTACAATATGTAATGATTAAATCAGGCTAATTAACATTGCCTTGCCTATAATTTTTTCTGATGAGCTATTTGAAATTCAGTCTCAGTTATTTTGAAATATACATTATTATTGACTATAGTCACCTTCCTGTGCAATAGACCTCAAAACCTATTCCTTCTGTCTATCTGAAACTTTGTACTCTGTGATCAACAACTCCCTATTCCCTCTTTCCCCAAGCCCCCCACCCCCAGCTTCTGGTAACCATCATTCTACTTTCCACTTCTAGGAATTCAACTGTATTAGATTCCACATATGAGATAATGCAGTATTTGTCTTTCTGTCCCTGGCTTATTTCACTTAGTGTAATGTCCTCCAGTATTCCATTGTGTATCTATACCACATTTTCTTTATTCATTCATTAATGGACACTTAGGTTGTTTCTATGTCTTGACTATTGTGAATAATGCTTCAATGAATATGGGAGTGCAGATATCTCTTTCACATACTGATTTCAGTTCCTTTGGATGTATACCAGAAGTGAGATTACTAGATGATATGGTAGTTGTATTTGTGGTTTTTTGAGGAACCACCATATTGTTTTCCATAGGGCTGTACTAATTTACATTCCCACCAACAATGTACTAATTTGTTTTCTCTTTTTTGAGATGAGGTCTTGCTGTGTAACTCCGCTGGTCTCAAACTCCTGGGCTTAGGATCCTCCTATCTCAGCCTCCTGAGTAGCTGGGATTACTGGGATTATAGATCTTGTACATATTTTGGTAGATTTCTACCTAATTCTTTTTTTCTTTTTTTTTCTTTTAGTGCTAATGTAAATGGTATTGTATTTTTTATTCCCAACTCCAGTTGCTTGTTGCTGGTGTATAAGAAAGCAGTTGACTATTGTATGTTAATATTGTATACTGAGACTTGGCTATAATCACTTATTAGTTCCAGAAGGAGTTTTTTTTGGCAGTTCTTTAGGATTTCTACATGGACTATCACATCATCTGTGAACAAGGACAGTTTTATTTCTTTTTTTCCAATAGGTATGTCTTTTCTTTCCCTTTCTTGTTGTATTACATTAGCTCGAGCTTTCAGTATGGTGTTGAGTAGGAGTAATGAGGGAGTAGCATTTTTGTCTTGTTTCTGATTTTAATGAGAAAGCTTCTACTTTCTCGCCATTAAGTGTAATCTTAGCTGTAGGATTTTTGTAAATGTTCTTCCTTAAGTTGAGGAAGTTCCCCTCTATTCCTGGTTTGCTAAGATTTTTTTAATATTAAATATCATGGATTGATATTGGATTTTATCAAATATGTTTTCCATACCCATTGCTGTGATCATCTGAGTTTTCTTCCTTAGCCTGTTGATGTGATGAATTACACAAAATAATTCTTGAATGTTGAGCCAGCCTTATATTCTTGGAACAAATCCATCTGGTCATGGTTGTAATTCTTTGTTTACATTGTTGAATTAGCTTTGCTAATATTTTGTTGAAGATTTTTGCATCTGTGTTCCTGAGAGATACTGGTATGTGGCTTCCATTTCTTGTAATGTCTTTTCTGGTTTTAGTATTAAGGTAATGTTGGCCTCACAGAATGAGTAAAGAATTGTTTCCTCAGCCTTTATTGTCTATAAGAGATTTTAGAGAATTGGTATCATTTTGTCCATAAATGTTTGGTAGGATTCACCATTGAAACTGTCTGGTCCTGGTCCTTTCTTTTGGGGGAGGTTATTATCAATATAATTTCTGTAACAGATACAAGCCTATTCAGGTTATCTATTTCTCCTTGTATGAGTTTTGGTACTTTGTATCTTTCAAGGAATTGGCCTGTTTCATCTAAGTTTTCAAATTTGTGGGTATAGATTTATTAATAATGTTCCACTGTGTCCGGAATTGGTGGGTTCTTGGTCTCACTGACTTCAAGAATGAAGCTGCGGACCCTCGTGATGAGTGTTACAGTTCTTAAAGGCAGCGTGTCCAGAGTTTGTTCCTTCTGATGTTCCGATGTGTTCAGAGTTTCTTCCTTCTGGTGGGTTCGTGGTCTCGCTGGCTCAGGAGTGAAGCTGCAGACCTTCACGGTGAGTGTTACAGCCCTAAGGCGGCATGTCTGGAGTTGTTCGTTCCTCCCAGTGGGTTCGTGGTCTCGCTGGCTTCAGGAGTGAAGCTGCAGACCTTCGCGGTGAGTGTTATAGCTCATAAAGGTAGTGTGGACCCAAAGAGTGAGCAGCAGCAAGATTTATTGCAAAGAGTGAAAGAACAAAGCTTCCACAGTGTCGAGGGGGACCTGAGCAGGTTGCCACTGCTGGCTCCGGCAGCCTGCTTTTATTCTCTTATCTGGCCCCACCCACACCTTGCTGATTGGTCCATTTTACAGAGAGCCGATTGGTCTGTTTTACAGGGTACTGATTGATGCGTTTACAATCCCTGAGCTAGACACAAAAGTTCTCCATGTCCTCACTAGATTAGCTAGATACAGAGTGTCAATTGGTGTATTTACGAACCCTGAGCTAGACACAGAGTGCTGATTGGTCTGCACTACCAAGGCCTACAGTCATGCACCACCATGCCTGCCTAATTTTGTGTGTGTGTGTGTGTGTGTACAGACAGGGTCTCACTTTGCTGCCTAGGCTAGTCTCAAACTCCTGGCTTCAAGTGATCCTCCCATCTCAGCCTCCCAAAGTGCTGAGATTACAGGCATTGGCCACCACACCTGGCCATTATTATCTTTTTAATGTCCATAGATAATTAATGATGACCCAGCTTTTATTTCTGATATTAGTGTTCAGTGTGTTTTCTCTTTTTTTTCTTGGTTTGCCTGACTAGAGGTTTATTAGTTTTATTAATCTTTTAAAAGAACCAGTTTTTTGCTTCATTGATTTATTTTTTTTTCTGGGTTGATTTCTTGTTATCAATTTTCTTGATTTCTGCTCTAATGTTTTTCTTCTGGTTGTTTTAGGTTTGTATTACTGTTCTTTCTCTAGCTTCCTAAGGTGGATGTCTAGATTATTGATTTTAGATCTTTCTTCTTTTCTAATAAGTTCATCCAATGTTATAAATTTCCCTCTAGGCACCGATTTCTCTGTATCCCACAAATTTTTGTTAGGTTGTATTTTCATTTCATTGGAGTTAAAAAAAAAATTATCTTGAGACTTCTTTGTCCCATGAGTTCTTTATAAATGTGTGGTTTAATCTCCAAATAGTTGGGAATTTTACAGCTATTTTTGTGTTACTGATTTCTACCTTAAATCCACTGTGGTCTGACAGCACAAATCAAGGTGTGTTTTATGGCCCAGAATGTGGTCTGTGTTGGTGAATGTTCCATATGAGCTTGAGAAGAATGTTATTCTGCCGTCATTGGATTGATTAGTTCTCAAGATTCAATTAGACACAGTTGATTGATGGTGCTGTTCAGTTCAATTATATCTTTACTGATTTTTTGCCTCTTGGATCTGTCAATTACTGATAGAGGGATGTAGCAGTCTCCAACTATAGTAATGATTTTCTGTTTCTTCTTGTGGCTCTTTGAGTTTTTGCCTCACATATTTTGATACATTGTTGTTAGGTGTATACACATAAGGATTGGTATGTCTTCCTGGAAAGTTGACCCATTCATTATAGGTAATGCCCCCACCCCCCCTTTTTTTTTTTTGAGACAGAGTCTTGCTCGCTCTGTCACCCAGGCTGGAGTGCAATGGTGCCATCTCGGCTCACTGCAACCTCCACCTCCCGGATTCAAGAGATTCTCCTGCCTCAGCCTCCCAAGTAGCTGGGACTACAGGCACGTGCCACCATGCCCAGCTCATTTTTTGTATTTTTAGCAGAGATGGGGTTTCACTGTGTTAGCCAGGATGGTCTCGATCTCCTGACCTCGTGATCTGCCTGCCTCAGCCTCCCAAAGTGCTGGGATTACAGGCGTGAGCCACCATCCCTGGCCAGTAATGCCGCTCTTTATCCCTGAATATTTTCCTTATTCTGAAGTCGTCTTTCTCTGACATTAATATAGCTACTTCAGATTTCTTTTGATTAGTGTTAACATGGTATATCTTTCTCCATCCATTTACTTTAAATCTATCTGTGTCTTTATATTTAAAGTTGGTTTCTGATGGACAGCATATAATCTTGTATTGTCATCCACTCTGGCAGTTCTTTTAATTGGCATATTTAGACCATTCACAATGTACTTATTGATATTCTTGGATTAATATTGCCATGTTTATAACTCCTTCCTATTCATTGTACTTGTTCTTTTTTTACATCTTCCCCCCCTTTTCTGCCTTCTCTGGTTTTTACTGAACATTTTATATAATTCTACTTTCTCTCTTCTCAACATATCAATTATACTTATTTTTTAAAATTTTTGTGGTTGAAATGGAATTTGTCCCTGGGATGCAGGGATGTTTCAGCATTCTCAAATCAATCAGTAGAATATGATACATCATATCAACAGAATGAAGGACAAAAACCATATGATCATTTCAATTGAAACTGAAAAAATATTTGATAAAATTCAACATCGCTTCATAATAAAAACCCTCAAAAAACTGGGTATAGAAAAACATACCTCAACATAATAAAACCCATAGACAACAGACCTACAGTATCTTTTGAATGGGGAAAAACTGATAGCCATTCCTCTGAGATCTGAAACACAACAAAGATGCACACTTTCACCACTGTTATTCAACATAGTACTGGAAGTCCTAGCTAGAGCAGTCAGATAAGAGAAACAAATAAAGGGCATCCAATTTGGAAAAGGAAGAAGTCAAATTATCCTTCTTTGCAAATGATATATCTTATATTTGTAAAAGTCTAAAGACGCCATAAAAAAAGCTATTAGAACTGATAAACAAATATAGTGAAGTTGCAGGATATAAAATCAACATACAAAAATCAATAGCATTTCTATATGCCAACAGTGAACAATCTGAAAAAGACATTTAAAAAGTAATCCCATTTACAGTAGCCACAAGTAAAATTAAATACCTAAGAATTAGCCGAAAAAATGAAAGATCTCTACAATGAAAACTATAAAACATTGATGAAAGAAATTGAAAAGGACACCAAAAATGGAAAGATATTCCATGTTCATGGATTGGAAAAATCAATATTGTTAAAATGTCCATACTACCCAAAGCAATCTACAGATTCAGTGCAATTCCTATCAGAATACCTTTGGCATTCTTCCCAGAAATAGAAAAAACTATTTAAAAATGTATATGGAACCATAAAAGACCCAGAATAGCCCAGAAATATCCTAAGCAACACAAAACAAAACTGGAGGAATCACATGACCTAACTTCAAATTATACTACAGAGATATAGTAACCAAAAAGGCATGGTGCTTGCAAAAAAAAAACAGACCCATAGACCAATGTAACAGAATAGAGAACCTAGAAACAAACCTATAGACTTACAGTGAACTCATTTTTGACATAGGTACCAAGAACATACACTGAGGAAAAGACAGTCTCTTCAATAAATGGTCCTGGGAAAACTGGATATCCATATGCAGGAGAATGAAACTAGACCTCTACCTCTCACTGTATACAAAAATCAAATTAAAATGGATTAAAGACTTAAATCTAAGACCTCAAACTATGAAACTACTACCAGAAAACATTAGGAGAACTCTCCAGGACATTGGTCTGGGCAAAGATTTCTTGAGTAATACCTCACAAGCACAGGCAACAAAAGCAAAAATGGACCAGTGAGATCACATCAAGCTAAAAACCTTCTGCTCAGCAAAGGAAACAGTTAACAACGGGAAGAGCCAACCCAAGAATGGGAGAAAATATTTGCAAACTACCCATCTGACAAGGGATAAATAACCAGAATATATAAGGAACTCGAACAACTATACAAGAAAAAAAATCTAATCTAATTTAAAAATGGGCAAAAGATTTGAATAGACATTTCTCAAAAGAAGACATACAAATAGCATACAGGCATATGAAAATGTGCTCAACATCATTGATCATCAGAGAAATACAAATCAAAGCTATAATGAGATCATCTCACCCCAGTTAAAATGGGTTATATCCAAAAGACAGGTAATAACAAATGCTGGCAAGAATGTGGAGAAAAGGGAACCCTCATACACTGTTGGTGGGAATGTAGATTAGTACAACCACTATGGAGAACAGTTTGGAGTTTCCTCAAAAAACTAAAAATACAGCTACCATATAGTCCAGCAATCCCACTGCTGGGTATATACCCAAAAGAAAGAAAATCAGTATGTCAAAGAGATACCTGCACTCCCATGTTTGTTGAAGCACTGTTCACAATAGCCAAAATTTGGAAGCAACCTGAAGTGTCCATCAACAGATGAATGGATAAAGAAAATGTGGTGCTTATACACAATGGAGTACTATTCAGCCATAAAGAAGAATGAGATCTTGTCATTTGCTGCAACATGGATGGAACTGGAGATCATTATGCTAAATGAAATAAGCCAGGCACAGAAAGACAAATATCACGTTCTCACTTATTTGTGGGAGCTAAAAATGAAAGCAATTGAACTTATGGAGTAGAAGGATGTGGGAGCTAAAAATGAAAGCAATTGAACTTAGAGAGTAGAAGGATGTTTTACCAAAGGCTGGGAAGAGTAGTGGGAGGCTGCAGGGGTGGAGGGGAAGGTGTGGAGATGGTTATTGGGTACAAAAAGAACAAAAATGAATAAGACCTTTTTGATAACACAACAGTTGACTATAGTCAATCATAACTGAATTGTCCTTTTTAAAATATTTTTGCTTTGTAAGGCACTTTTGTTGTAGCATAAATGTACATTTTAAAATAACTAAAAGAGTATAACTGGATTATTTGTAACACAAAGGATAAATGCTTGAGGGGATGGATACCCAATTTTACATGATGTGGTTAATATGCATTGCATGCCTATATCAAAACATCTCATGTACCCCATACATATGTACACGTATTTACCCACACAAATTAAAATTTTAAAAAAATTTGCCCTAGATTTGCAATATACACTTACAACTAATCCAAGTCCACTTTCATGGGTAGTACAGGTACATTATAACTGAGTATTCCCAGTTCCTCTCTGCCATCCTTTATAGTTGTCATTCATTTCACTTATCCACATGTTGTAATCACTGAATACATTGTTGCTATTATTACTTTGAACAATAATCTATTTATTAGATTAAGAAAAATAAGATTGTTTTCATTTATTCTTTTCCTGATGCTCTTCTTATGTAGATCCATTAGTTATCTATTGATAAAAAAAACTAATCAACCACAAAATTTACTGGCTTAAAACACTTACTAGCTTTAGTTTCTGCCGGTCAGGAAAATCTGGTCACTGCTTAACTGGGTCTTCTACTCTGGATCTCTCACAGGGCTGCAGTCATCTTAGGCTCAATTGGGAAGGATCCAAACTCACTCACGGTTGTTGACAGGATTCAATTCCTTACTAGTTGTTGGACTTAGGCTTCAGTTCCCTACAAGCTGTTGGCCAGAGGCCTTATTTCTTGCCACGTGAGCCTCTCTGTAACGCATCTTACAACATGGAAGCTTTGCTTCATAAGAGTGAGTAAGAGGGCAAGAGAAAGTGCCAGCAAGAGAGGACAAGCTAGCAAGATGAAAGTTACAATCTTTAGTAACCTGATTATGAAAGGGACATCCCATCACTTTTGCCGTGTTGTATTTATTACACCAAGTGTATGAATACAGAAAGGCAGGGATCATTGAGAGCCATGTCAGAAGCTACCCATCAAACACAGGCTATATCCTGTGTAAATCGTGTGTGCCCTAGGTTGAGAATATGACCCTCCAGAAAGGTTTTGCATTTCCTCCTCCCAGGCATTCCACGATAGAGGACTACGTTTTATATTGTTCTCTGCTTGAGTCTCTGAACACATGGGTAGTGAAACTGTGAACTACAAATTTGCTTGATGTGTACGTAAGCTTATAGATGAATTACCTGGTGAGCTTATATTGTTTTTTCACATATGACTTGAGGCCAAGACGGACAAGCTTTCTTGTGATCTCTATGTACTGGTGGACTTTATAAAAAATTTAACCCTTTTACTGATGGTATGACTCTTCAAAGATCCTAGCTTTATGCATAGTTCTTGGTTTCTGCTCCTTACATAATTCAGCCCCAAAGCTTCATGACCTGTCCTCATGGGGATATTAAATCTCAAGCTGCCAGGCTGTGACAAGTTAACCCCCTTCACAAACTTCCATTTACCACTTTAGTTTTCATGTCTTTTTTTTCTTTGCCCTTGCTATGTAGTTGCAAAGATTGTTTTCAAAATATAATCCAGCATTTCCAGGGGGTTTTATACTGGAAGGGCTTTTTGATTATTTGTATATTGCCAAATTGGATGACCCTCTATTTAATGTTTAAGCATCCATTTGTCAGCATCAAAATTAATGTGTATGTTTCCTTTTAACTGAACTTTTAACAGTTTTATCCCCATCATGTTCCATTGAAATCAGCTGGAATTTTTGTTTCAGATTATGGCTTTTTTTTTTTTTTTTGAGATGGAGTCTCGCTCTGTGGCACAGGCTGGAGTGCAGTGGCATGATCTCAGCTCACTGCAACCTCCGCCTCCCGGGCTTAAGCGATTGTCCTGCCTCAACCTCCCAGGTACCTGAGATTACAGGCGCACATCACCATGTCCAGCTAATTTTTGTTTTTTTTTTGTTTTTTTTTGTTTTTTAGTAGAGACAGGGTTTCACCATGTTGCCCAGGCTGGTCTTGAACCCCTCACCTTAAGTGATCCGCCCACCTCAGCCTCCCAAAGTGCTGGGACTAAGGGAGTAAGCCACCATGCCTGGCCCAGATTGTGGCATTTTTAGCATTTATTTTGTATTTTTAAAGTGTATTTTATGGCCAGGCACAGTGGCTCACACCTGTAATCCCAGCCACTTTGGAAGGCTGAGACGGGCGGATCACTTGAGGTCAGGAGTTCCAAGACCAGCCTGGCCAACATGGTGAAACCCCATCTCTACAAAATACACTGTAATCCCAGCTACTCAGGACACTGAGGCAGGAGAATCATTTGAACCTGAGAGCCAGAGGTTACAGTGAGCTGAGATTGCGCCACTACACTCCAGCCTGGGTAACAAAGTGAGACTCTGTCTCAAAAAAAAAAAAAAAAAAAAAAAAAAGTATATTCTATGATTTTTTAATTAACCTTCCATAGTCTTAAAAATCATTTTTAACAATTTCATTAAGCCTGACAGCCACTACCAATAACTGCTTTTTAACTTTGTTTTACTGAAATATTTTCTTAGCTTTGTTACATTGCTTGTTTTCTGATTTAATATATATATTTTTTGTTTTTGGAGAGTATCCTTGAGTAATTCTTTGAGAATGTTTTGAGTCCTTGGATATCTGAAAATAACTTTATTTATTTATTTTAAAATTTTATTTTAGAGATGGGGTTTTACTGTATTGCCCAGGCTGGAGTGCAGTGACTATTCACAGGCACTTTCATCGCACACTACAGGCTTTAACTCCTAGCCTCAAATGATCCTCCCACCTCAGTCTCCCAAGTAGCTGGGACTACTGCTGCATGCTACCACACCTGGCAAATGGCTTTATTTTTGCTTTCATGTCAGTAAATATCTTTTTACTTGGGAACATTGACTACATGGCTCCATTATTTTTTTCCATCTAATGTTATATGTAAGAATTCTAATGCTAATCCCAGTTCTTGTATTTTGCAGTTCTCTACTACTTCTCTTTGACAGAAGATTGTACTTTTTAAATCCTTTGGAAAACTCCATATTTTATAGTCTTTTCATTTATCCTGCTTTACATTTATTAGATCCTTTCTGTCTAAAGATTTCCATCTTTTGAAACAGGAATTTTTCTTTGTAGGTTTTTTTTGTTTGACGTGGAGTCTCACTCATTCTTTTGCCTAGGCATAATCTCTGCTCACTGCAACCTCCGCCTCCTGGGTTCAGGCAGTTCTCCTGCCTCGGCCTCCGAAGTAGCTGGGATTACAGGCGTGTGCCACCATACCTGGCTCATTTTTTTATTTTTAGTAGAGATGGGGTTTTGCCATGTTGGCCAGGCTGGTCTCAAACTCCTGACCTCAAGTGAACCACCCGCCTCAGCCTCCCAAAGTGCTGGGATTACAGGCATGAGCCACTGCACCCAGCCTATAAATTTTAATTGTTACATGTCTTCTTCATTTCATTGGGATTTAAAGAAGAAAATTATGTATATTTAGCCAGCCATTTGAAACCAGTTCTGTTGAACAATAAAAACACAGGAGTAGGTAATTTTTTATATCATCACATTAAAGCTACCAAGAAAAATAAAATGGAGTGTTAAGAAAATGAGTAGCCATTGAGTTAGGTTTTTTGTTTTTGTTTTTGTTTTCAGTTAAAAGGCTGTACTATATAGTGTTCCAAATAGATTCTTTTAAAAATTTTAGCAAACACTATAAGTACAGAAGAGAAAACGCACGGAAAGAGGAAGACAGGAAGTTTGCAGACAGATCTATAGGGAAAACACTGAGACACTTTAATTTGTATAGGATGATAAAAAGATTTATTAAATATTTGCATCTGTGACAAAAAATCAAAATATGGATACTAACATTGTTAGGACCAGTACCCTTGGAGTTATAAAAATAGTGAACAAAATTTTCATCCATCTTATCATATATGTTGGATATGCCACATACATGTCCATAAAGGTACCTACAAGTTTATGCTAAGTGAATCCTACAAAAAGATGCTTAGATTCCAGAGAATGTCTCGTAAGTGCCAAATAAAGAGGATAGGTGTGCAATCTGTAGTAATATGATAGAGAGTGTGAGAGAACTGGACAGGAGGATTCAGAGGACATTTCAGAGGACATTTCAAAGGACTTGACCCATTTATGCAGGAGGTTGCAATTTTTTGAATTGCAAAATGAGACCTTGGCGATGACCTTGAGCAGTAGGATAGAAATAACTAATGGAACACAAGGCATAAATGGGTTAAACTGGCTCTTAAAGAATGAATACAATTGGATGAGTACCTATTCAGGAGAATGGAACAGAAATACAGGCAACACAGCATAGTTATTAAAAATTATTCTAGCAGATTGCTGAGTTCAAATTTGGCCATGTCACTTATTTGCTGTATCACTTTGGTTTATTTTTTACTTATTTTTTTTTAATGTGGCCTAGATGAATTAATACTGTGTCACTTTGGAAAAATGACTTCTCTGTGCCTCAGTTTTTGTTGTTTACTAAAATGAGAATAATAGGACCTACCTTTTAGAGTTGTTATAAGGAATAAATTAATCCACATAAAGCATTTAAGACAATTTATGGCATCAACTATAATTGTTAGTTGCCATGATTATCATCATCATCTTCATAGAAGGACATTTTGGAATTATAAATGGACAGATTGTATTCATTGGCTAGTAAATGAACTGGCCTGCTTCGAATACACAATTCATACTGGGAAGTGTTAGAAGAATGTGTTGAAGTCAGTTGGAGTCCACACCATGGTGATCTTGAATTCCAGGCTAAGAAACAGTTAATTATTATTCTTTTATTGAACAGGAAACAAAAAAGTTATATACAATGTCTGAAATTGCCTAAGTCTTTTTTTGTGTGTGTGGGGGGGTGGTTACCGAGTCTCACTGTCACCCAGGCTGGAGTGCAGTGGCATGATCTCGGCTCACTGCAACCTCCACCTCCTGGGTTCAAGCAATTCTCCCGCCTCAGCTTCCTGAGTAGCTGGGATTTTTGTATTTTTAGTAGAGACAGGGTTACACCATGTTGGTCGAACTCCTGACCTCATGATATGCCCGCCTTGGCCTCCCAAAATGCTAGGATTACAGGCGTGAGCCACCACACCCTGCCAGTGGCCTAAGTTTTAACTAAAAGGCCCAGCATTTGAACTGCCCTTTGTGTTTCTGTCCATTCTACAGGGATTCTGAATGAAACCACTATTTTAGGAAGATTTATTTCAGTAATATCCATAAGGCCAAATTTAGGTGATGGTGAGAGAAATGGGTAAGGAAGGGACAAGTTCCAAAAATGAATGGAATTGAACTAGATGATCTTTTGGTTCTTTTCTAGCTCAGACATCACTGATGACTTTCTTACCTCTCTAGCTTAGAAAATCTTTACATCATATGATGTACTGTATAATTTTTTATTTCTAGAATTTATAATATATGTTTTTCTCATGTATGCTTTTCTATAGGTTTTAGATGGAGCAGGATTAGATATTGATTTCCATCTTGCCTCTCCAGAAGGTAAAACCTTAGTTTTTGAACAAAGAAAATCAGATGGAGTTCACACGTAAGTAATCTCTTTTAGTTGAGTTTCATTGCTGAATAATACCAGTGGGTTATCTGCAGGGCATGGAAAGTTAGCATATTTGATACTACATATCAATATTAGATAATTCCATATGATTTAAAACAGTTCATGATAGTGGGCCATCTGATAAACAAAAACATCTTCCATTAACCTTTCTATTTTTGTTTAAGCGTTTTCTTTTGATCCAGGCTAAATTTTTTCTGTGCTTTGGTTAGTAAATTAGTATTCCATTCCATCTATCTATCGTGGCATTTTAAACCTGCCTTCTGGCCAGCACAAGCTTTCTATTTTAACTTAAAGCTACTGTTCCAGGTATGTGTCTTAAAGTTTCTTGAGCTGCTGGCTATATACCATTTTTGTCCATAGTTTTCTTTCTTAAAACAACAGTACATCTTTGTGTGTGTATGTAAATTTTTTTTTTGACTCAGACCTCATTCATTTTAGGTAATTAGAAGGCCTGAAAGTAAAAGATCTGATCATAGGGAACCATATAAAAATAAAATACTTGTTATAACTCTTTGAGTTCAGAGTTCAGCAAAAGATCATATATTCTTCTTCTGACACCTCACTTCCCTCTTTTTTTCATATCTCACTGGTATGTTTCCCAGTTCCATTCTATTATCTTACTATAACATTTTCTTAAGTCAGTTTTGTTATATGTTTAAACTATGAGTCTGTAGGAAGAAGAGCAAATATGGAGTATCTAGTATTTGCTCTAAACAAGGGTTGGCATGTTATATGCTTCTAAATTAATCTTTCCATCCCACTATGAGATAGAGTCTTTGACTCAAGATTCCCATTTTGTAGACAAGGAGGCTCAGAGAAGTCAAATAAGTCTCCAGGGATACACATGCAGGGTAGAGACAAGATGGACCAAAACTCTTGCTTTCTACCATATGCTTAGAACATCCCTGGCATATAACACTATTGTAAGAACTAGCTATTATTAAAATTATTGGTCTTTGTTAACCAAAGTGCCTGATACATAATCGATACTCAGTAAACATTGAATACATGTATGAATGGATGAGAGGAAAAAAATGTCTCAACAATAATTTTTTAAGATACTCATTTAAAATGCATTTTAAATGGCATTTTACCTATGCAGAGCTCAGAAAAATATTTGCATAAGCTATTACTAAATAAGATAGAAATAGTAATTTTAAAAATCAGTTTATATTGATATACTTGGAATTAACTGTTTTCTCTTTGATAGGTGTATAAGAACTAAAAATGGGCCAGGCGTGGTGGTTCACGCCTATAATCCCAGCACTTTGGAGGCCGAGGTGGGTGGATCACGAAGTCAAGAGATTGAGACCATCCTGGCCAACATGGTGAAACCCTGTCTCTACTAAAAATACAAAACTTAGCCGGTCATGGTGGCGTGTGCCTGTAGTCCCAGCTACTTGGGAGGCTGAGGCAGAATTGCTTGAACCCCGGAGGCGGAGAATGCAGTGAGCCAATACCACGCCACTGTACTCCAGCCTGGCGACAGAGACTCCATCTCAAAAAAAAAAAAAACTAAAAATGTAGTTCATCTTTAAGTTTCAGAATTTTAAAAATGTTCAAAATTGATGTCAATCTTTATTTCTCCCCAATTATTTGCTCCCTTTTTGAGATAATAAAATTCACTGTTAGAAAAATAAGTATCTTACTGCTTCCTTGTGTAGAACTACCTCTCATTAAATAATTGGGAGAAAAGAGTTTATAATAGTTCACATTTATTGCATTCTTTTGATGTGCCAGGCCAGTGTTCTCAGCACTTTTCATGTACTAATTTTTTTATTCTTAACCACAATCCTATGAGGTAAATATTATTTTACCAATGGGGAAACTGAGGCATAGAACAATTAAGTTGCTGAAGGTTACACAGCTAGTGAACAGCAAAGCCAGGATATACATTCAGGCAGTCCAACTCCCTCTTAATCACTATACCAGATTTACAAATCTGGTTGTTTTTTTTTGTTTTTTTTTTGAGACGGAGTCTCGCTCTGTCGCCCAGCTGGAGTGCAGTGGCGCGATCTCGGCTCACTGCAAGCTCCGCCTCCTGGGTTCACGCCATTCTCCTGCCTCAGCCTCCTGAGTAGCTGGGACTACAGGCGCCCGCCACCACGCCCGGCTAATTTTTTGTATTTTTAGTAGAGACGGGGTTTCACCGTGTTAGCCAGGATGGTCTGGATCTCCTGACCTAATGATCTGCCTGCTTCGGCCTCCCAAAGTGCTGGGATTACAGGCGCGAGCCACCGGGCCCGGCCTACAAATCTGTTTTTTAAACATTAAACAAAGCTTTTATCTTTAGTTATATTAATTTTGTAAGAACAGCAAAAATCTGAGTATGTCACTGGTTTTTCTTAAGTAGGCTTTTTCTTTTTCTTTTAAATGTAATTTCTTTTTTTAAAGACAAAGTCTCACTGTGTTGCCCAGGCCAGAGTGCAATGGTGTGACCATAGCTTATTGCAGCCTAAAGTACTGGGCTCAACCAAGCCTCCCGAGTAGCTAGGACTACAGGTGTGGACTCGGCTAATTTTTTAATTTTTGTAGAGACAAGGTCTCACTTTTGCCCAGGCTAATCTCGAACCCCTGGCCTACAGTAATCCTTCTGCCTCAGACTCCCAAAGTGCTGTGATTATAGGTATGAGCCACTGCACCTGGCCCTGCTTTTAACTTTTGCTAATATGGGAAACTAATTTTAACTAGGGTACTGATAATTCAGATATTATTCATTTTTTTCTTCAGCACTTGGCATAATTAATGATGGGCTGAATTACCCTTATAGAATTAAATAATAAAATATAAACTAGTTTTATTTAATTCTCAAAAAAAGCATTTAGGATCAAACATCTATAAGGGAGCCAGTGGCAGTGAATAGGCAAAATCAGTGCGAGGCCTGGAAGATATTTAGGACAATCCATCACTGCTTTTGAAAACAAAACTCAGTTTAGATTAATCTCAATTGTAGGGTAGGTTGGCAGTCATATCTACATATGAATTGAACTCATGATAAAATGCTTTTAATAATGTATAAATATTAAAGTTTATTATGAGTTATGTATACAGGTTTTTAATCCTATCCTTTTCCAAAAATGAGGTCACTAACCATAATTTACTGAGTAAATGCCAAACATGTCTAAGTTGTACTTGAACATATATATTTTCAGGTTGCTTCTTTCTCAAGAAATTATAAATTATCTTTCAATACTAAGGAAATTTATGGGTAAGCTGTCCAATTATTATAAACTATGTTATTTGTTTTGTTGGTTTCTTTTTTTTTGAGACAGGATCTTGCTCTGTTGCCCAGGCTGGAGTGCAGTGGCATGATCATGCCTCACTGCATCTTCAACCTTCCGGGCTCAAGCAATCCTCCCCACTTAGCCTCCCAAGTAGCTGGGACACAGGTGCCAGCCACCATGCTCTGCTAATTTTTGTTATTTTTTTGTAGAGACAGGATTTTGCCATGTTACCCAGGCTGGTCTCAAACTCCTGAGCTAAAGTGATCTACCAGCCTTGACCTCCCAAAATGCTGGGATTACAGGCGTGAGGCACCACACTCAGCCTGTTACTTCTTATTTTTACCTTTAGTTGCTTTTCATCACAAATAGAAGTACAGGTAACTTAAAACATGTACTTTTTTTATACAGTGTAGAGACTGAAGTTGGTGATTACATGTTCTGCTTTGACAATACATTCAGCACTATTTCTGAGAAGGTGATTTTCTTTGAATTAATCCTGGATAATATGGGAGAACAGGCACAAGAACAAGAAGATTGGAAGAAATATATTACTGGCACAGATATGTTGGATATGAAACTGGAAGACATCCTGGTCAGTATGGTCTTCTAATAAAATAAAAAGTATTAACAGCCAGAGGCCTTACTATGGTAATAGTTACTGAACTAAGCATTTTATCTGCATTATCCAGGAAAATCTGTTTCTAATATTTTATTTTTGCCATAAATACTTTGACCTCAAGTATCAGCTTAATTTTACTTTATATTCATATAGCCCTTTTATAGTTTTCAAATAACTTATCTTCCAGGACCCTATTATAAAAATAGCTTTTTTCAGATGTGCAAATAAGACTGCATCTTAGTAAGTTTGTTTTATAAATGTGCAGTTAGAATTTTTTAAATTATAAATAGATTATGCTTCTGATTATACAGTAGGCACATGAAAAGTAAAATATTTTCTAATTTCACAACTATTTTGTGGTATTAAAACATTGGGTGTTTTACTGAATACTAAATTGGTCAGATACAAAGAAGGAAATATTATAAACACGTGCATTATGTAATAGGCAAATACCTAAAGTTATATCAATTGGGTTTTTAAAAATGAAATCATTTGCCAGGCATGGTAGCAGGTACCTGTAATCCCAGCTACTCAGAAGGTTAGGGGGAGGATCATTTGAGCCCAGTTCGAGGCTGCAGTGAACCATGGTCACATGTATAAATAGCTACTACACTCCAATATAGCAAGACCCCATCTCTAAAATCTTAATCATTTGGCCAGGCACAGTCTCAGGTTGCAGTGAGCCAAGATTGTGCCTGGGCAAACTCCATCCCCCCAACAACAACAACAAAAAAAAAAACCTTAGTCATTTCCTTTGGTTGGGTGAAGGCTAAGAAAGAGATAATGTACGTAAAACTGATGCTATGCCACTCAAAATATATTTCATGTTACCTATTTTCATGACTTACAAACAATATAAATATGTCAGGAGAACTATTACATAACCTTACTGAGAATCTCTATTGTAATATAAATAGTACCTGCCCTTTAATTGAATTGTGCAGCCATCTATCTTAAAATTGTGTTTGGATAAAAAACATAAAGCATATTTTGAAAAAAAATTTTTTTGAGACAGGGTCTCACTCACTCTGTTGCCCAGGCTGGAGTGCAGTGTCACCATTATGGCTCATTGCAATCTCAACCTCCTGGACTCAAGTGATCCCCCCACCTCAGCCTCCCAAGTAGCTGGGACCACACTTGGTGCTACCATACCCATCTTTTTGTAGAGGCAGAGTCTCTCTGTGTTGTCCAGCCCAGTCTTGAACTCCCGGGCTCAAGGGGTCCTCCTGCCCTAGTCTCCCAAAGTTCCAGATTTCAAGGCATGAGTCACTGCACTCAGCCTCATTTTTTAATTAAGTTAAAATTTCTGAGCATTCTTTAATAATAAAATTATTTTATCTCCAGGAATCCATCAACAGCATCAAGTCCAGACTAAGCAAAAGTGGGCACATACAAACTCTGCTTAGAGCATTTGAAGCTCGTGATCGAAACATACAAGAAAGCAACTTTGATAGAGTCAATTTCTGGTCTATGGTTAATTTAGTGGTCATGGTGTTGGTGTCAGCCATTCAAGTTTATATGCTGAAGAGTCTATTTGAAGATAAGAGGAAAAGTAGAACTTAAAACTCCAAACTAGAGTACTTAACATTGAAAAAAGAGGCATAAAAATGCAATAAACTGTTACAGTCAAGACCATTAGTGGTCTTCTCCAAAATATTTTGAGATATAAGTATGAAACAGGTATAATTTTAATGTGAAAATTAAGTCTTCACTTTCTGTGCAAGTAATCCTGCTGATCCAGTTGTACTTAAGTGTGTAACAGGAATATTTTGCAGAATATAGGTTTAACTGAATGAAGCCATATTAATAACTGCATTTTCCTAACTTTGAAAAATTTTGCAAATGTCTTAGGTGATTTAAATAAATGAGTATTGGGCCTAATTGCAACACCAGTCTGTTTTTAACAGGTTCCCTTACCCAGAACTTTTTTGTAAATGCGGCAGTTACAAATTAACTGTGGAAGTTTTCAGTTTTAAGTTATAAATCACCTGAGAATTACCTAATGATGGATTGAATAAATCTTTAGACTACAAAAGCCCAACTTTTCTCTATTTACATATGCATCTCTCCTATAATGTAAATAGAATAATAGCTTTGAAATACAATTAGGTTTTGGAGATTTTTATAACCAAATATATTTCAGTGTAACATATTAGCAGAAAGCATTAGTCTTTGTACTTTGCTTACGTTCCCAAAAGCTGACATTTTCACAATTCTTAAAAACACAAAGTTACACTTATTAAAATTAGGACATGTTTTCTCTTTGAAATGAAGAATATAGTTTAAAAGCTTCCTCCTCCATAGGGACACATTTTCTCTAACCCTTAACTAAAGTGTAGGATTTTAAAATTAAATGTCAGGTAAAATAAGTTTATTTTTAATATTATCTGTCAAGTTAATATCTGTCAACAGTTAATAATCATGTTATATTAATTTTAACATGATTGCTGACTTGGATAATTCATTATTACCAGCAGTGGTGAAGGAAATATTGCTAAAATGATCTGGGCCTACGATAAATAAATATCTCCTTTTCTGAGTTCTAAGAATTATCAGAAACAAGAAAGAATTTAGAAAAACTTGAGAAAACCTAATCCAAAATAAAATTCACTTAAGTAGAACTATAAATAAGTATCTAGAATCTGATTGGCTCATCATGACATCCTACTCATAACATAAGTCAAAGGAGATTAATTTCCAGTTAACTGGAAGAAACTTTGGCTGTAGGTTTTTATTTTCTACAAGAATTCTGGTTTGAATTATTTTTGTAAGCAGGTACATTTTATAAAATGTAAGCCCTACTGTAAGGTTTAGCACTGGGTGTACATATTTATTAAAAATTTTTATTATAACTTTTATAAAATGGCCTTTCTGAACACTTTATTTATTGATGTTGAAGTAAGGATTGGAAACATAGACTTCCAAGTTTTAAACACCTAAATGTGAATAACCCATATATACAACAAAGTCTCTGCCATCTAGCTTTTTGAAGTCTATGGGGGTCTTACTCAAGTACTAGTAATTTAACTTCATCATGAATGAACCATAATTTTTAAGTTATGCCCACTTATAACATCGTTTATGACTACATTGTGAGTTAGAAACAATCAAACTTAAAATTTGGGGTATAGAACCCCTCAACAGGTTAGTAATGCTGGAATTCTTGATAAGCAATAATGATAACCAGAGAGTGATTTCATTTACACTCAGAGTAGTATAAAAGGAGATACATTTCCCTCCTTAGGCCCCTGGGAGAAGAGCAGCTTAGATTTCCCTACTTGCAAGCTTTTTAAAAATGAGGTAAATGCCGTATATGATCAATTACCTTAATTGGCCAAGAAAATGCTTCAAGTGTCTAGGGGTATCCTCTGCAACACTTGCAGAACAAAGGTCAATAAGATCCTTGCCTATGAATAGCCCTCCCTTTTGCGCTGTTAAATTTATAATGAGAAGCAAATTTACAGTACCATAACTAATAAAGCAGGGTACAGATATAAACTACTGCATCTTTTCTATAAAACTGTGATTAAGAATTCTACCTCTCCTGTATGGCTGTTACTGTACTGTACTCTCTGACTCCTTACCTAACAATGAATTTGTTACATAATCTTCTACATATATGATTTGTGCCACTGATCTTAAACCTATGATTCAGTAACTTCTTACCATATAAAAACGATAATTGCTTTATTTGGAAAAGAATTTAGGAATACTAAGGACAATTATTTTTATAGACAAAGTAAAAAGACAGATATTTAAGAGGCATAACCAAAAAAGCAAAATTTGTAAACAGAATAAAAATCTTTAATATTTCTAAAGACATACTGTTTATCTGCTTCATATGCTTTTTTTAATTTCACTATTCCATTTCTAAAGTTATGCTAAATTGAGTAAGCTGTTTATCACTTAACAGCTCATTTTGTCTTTTTCAATATACAAATTTTTAAAATACTACAATATTTAACTAAGGCCCAACCAATTTCCATAATGTAGCAGTTACTGTGTTCACCTCACACTAAGGCCTAGAGTTTGCTCTGATATGCATTTGGATGATTAATGTTGTGCTGTTCTTTCATGTGAATGTCAAGACATGGAGGGTGTTTGTAATTTTATGGTAAAATTAATCCTTCTTAAACATAACGGTGTCTTAAAATTGACAAAAACTGAGCACTTACAATTGTATGTCTCCTCAAATGAAAATTCTTTATCTGAAATTTTAAAAGACATTGATTCAGCATGTAAGGATTTTTCATCTGAAGTACAATAATGCACAATCAGTGTTGCTCAAACTGCTTTATACTTGTAAACGGCCATCTTAAATAAGCAATGTATTGTGAGTACTGATCTGTACATAATAAAAATTAATCAAAGAAAATTACCTACCAGTCATTTGTAAATGCTGTCTACTCCCGAAAGCCTTCCTTCATCTCAATCTTAGTTAATAATGTGCTCTCTTCTCCTGTTTCGAAACCCCATAGCTCTCTACACCTCTTATTGTACATCACTCTACTTTGCATTGGAGTTCTGTTTCTATATGTACTTATTCACCTGTTGCCTAAACATGCACTGTTCCTAAAAGGTACAGTTTTTGCTCAAAATATATGAAAGGAAAGATAATCAGTTCTTAAAGTTTGGTATGCTAAATAAGCACCCAGGGAACTTACCTGCTCCTCTACCTCACCCCAGAAATTGATTATTTAGGTCGGGAATCTGGCTCAGGATTCTTAATTTTCAACCAACACAATATAGAATCCTGTCAGTTATCCTTGGATCATTTGCTAAGTGATCTTGCGAAATCAAAACTTCTTTGAGACTATTTCATTTTCAGAAATATTTTAAGTAACATCTTAAAACTTGTTAGCATATAGGAAAGTACAATGCTTGGTGTAGGTAGGTTATTATTTGGTCATTTCCCTCAAACCATCCAGACAAGCCACTTTTCTACCACAAGCTGGTAGAAATCCTTAGGCACCTTTCTGCTTCTGCACTGCTATCACTTTCTGGTGTCTAAGGCTTCTGGAAGGCTGTTGTCATAACCTGGAGCCATACACCTAATGTACGTCTGGGGAAAGGACACCAATTAAAGAATCTAGAGCTAGGATGATGTTACATAAGACAGGGCACATGGAGATGGACTCTGGATCCCTGCATCTGAAAGAAAAAGGCAAGAAAATGCAGGGCAGGGAAAATCTTGGAGGTCTTCACTGACCATGAATTAAAATCCTAATTGACAGTTTTACAAACAATAACCCTCGTTTTAGTACTTGTGTTGTTTTTGTTTCCGTTTTAACAAGCTTAGATTTATTATTGTGCCTTTTATGGAATATGAGGAAGAAATAGGAAAGCAGTAAAATGAACAATGAGAATCTGTTATCCAAACTGATATAAACTCCCTCAGAAAGAAAGATACTACTCCCCAATCCTGGAAGTGTTAAGTGGCAATAATGATCAAATGTTGTAAAGGGGATTGTGACTACGGCTAATATCAAATGGGAGGCTGGACTAAATCTAACCTTTCTACCCTTGATTTCAACTCTAAAAGGACACGTAATACCATTGCAGAAAGAAAAGATAGTTCCAAATGATAAATTTTAGAGTTGTTTTGCTAGGATACAAGAGAAACTGGGTAAGTGGACCACTCATGTGTTGCTGGTGAGATATGAAATAGTAGAGCCACTGTGGAAAATATTCTTGGCAGTTTCTTATAAAACATGCATTTAACATATAACCTGGCATTTGTGCTACTTGACAGTTACCCCTGAGAAGTTAAAACTTAACATTCACAAATGTTACATAGCACCTTCATAACAGCCAAAACCCGGAAACAACCTGGATGTCCTTCAAAAAGAGAGTGAATGGTTTAGTATGTCCACACCATGGAATACTAAATAGTAATATGAAGGAACAAACTACTGATACATGTAACAAATTGCATGGACCTCAAGGGAATTATGCTTGGGTGGTTTAGGGGGACAATCCTAAAGTTTTACACACTATGATTCTGTTTTCGTAACATTCTTAAATAATAAAGCAATAGAGATGGGAAACAAGATTCGTGGTTGCCAGGTCTTGGGACTGAAGGGAAGGAAAATGTGCTATAAAGGGAGCCTTGTGGTGAAAAAGTTCTGTAGTTTGATTGTGGTGATTACATAAATATGCATGTGAAATGTTAGAAGTATAGCTGAAACATATTAGTATGTTGGTATATACATATTTCTGAATGACTAATTAATTTTGCCATGTTGCCCAGGCTGGTCTTAAACTCCTAAGCTCAAGTGATGTGCCTGCCTCAACTTCCCAAGTGCTGGGATTACAGGTGTGGGCCACCATGTCCGGCCTGTTTTTTGCTATGCATAATTATGATCAAGTTTAATTTGTAATCAGGCACATTAAGAGATTAACAATAGCTAACAAAATGGAACAACAACATATGGTAATAAGTTATGCAAATGTGGTTTCTCTCTCTCAAAATATCTTGTACTCACCCTTGTGAGGCTGTGAGATGTCATACAATGCCTACATGAAGAGATGAAATAAGGTGACTGATGTAGGTATAAGTGATGTAGTTAGGCTACATTATCATCAAAATAACTTCGGGTAATCCTGGATCACTGAGCCAAGGTAATGTTGATGGTTAAGGAGCAGACAATGTTGATGGTTGGGGATCCTCAATAGGTGAAGGATTTCTATTTTGGGGTCTTTTTGCTGAAAAATTTTGGAAGAACATTGTAACCAGAAGTTGTTGACTCTTCAACTCATTGAAGTGTTGCGGCAGAGATTGTAATCCTTTGGTGATCATATTGGTAACTTTAATGCTGTGTTCCATCTGAGGATCATATTCTATATATAATTCTGTTCTTTAATGTCTGTGCAATTCAAAACACTTTGGCAAGTTTAATTAATGTCTATGTTGGCTATTCTGCTTCAGTTTTTTTAATCTTCCTCTCCCTCTGTAGATGACTCAACAAGTTCTTCCAATTCCTCATTTAACACTTCTTGATGGCCTTTGATATGCTCTTCTTCATCAAGCACGTCAGCAATCCTTCTTCACAAGTTCTGTGAGGATTGTCTTGTCTTGCTACATGATTTAAACTTGCCATGGGTCCCTAGGAAGCCTTTAAATCATATATATCATTCCACATTCTTCCAGCAGGTATTTACCTGTTTCTGGTTTTAATTCATCCACTGCAGCTTTGATGAATGTTATCGCATGAGCAATAGTGAATGATATCCAGCACTGCATTATATATGTATTAGGGTCTGCAGCAATTGCTGATCAAATGTGTTCAAGTATCAGGCAGTTGTATGTGGCCTTGACAAACCGAATGATGCCCTGGTCAGGGACTGAAGCAGTGAGGTTTTATCTGGAGGTAAAAATACCACCTCAACATTTTCATTTTCATAGCAGACAGATTCATGTATTGTCCATTATTAATACTTTAAATTCTAACCCTTTCTCTTTCAAGTATTTTTGCACTTCTGGGATGAAGCACTGGTGGAACCATTCCGTAAAAATGGCTGTCATCCGCACTGATTATGTTGCCAGGACACATAATTTTTTGTTTTGTTTTCGAGATCACGTAGGTTCTTCACTCTATACACTACACCTCGCTTTATCATATGCCCTGCAGCAATGCCATATAGTACCGGAGTTAATCTGTTCTTCTATGTTGTATGCCCTGATGCCACCGCATTTGCACTTTTATGAATTTAAGTTCTATTGAGCATCTTCTTCCAGAAAAGCCTGATGTCACTGCAATTGAAGACTTGCTTTGAATGGTATCCTTGCTCCTTAATCAACTTCAACTCTGCCGGAAATGAGGCAGCAGCTTCTTCATCAACAGACACAGCCTCTTCAGTAATTCTTAAATACTTCAGTCCAAACCCATTCCTCAATCTGTGTAACCATCCCTTATTTGCAGCAAATGGCTTGGTATCACTCATTTCAGGGGATCCCTTGCTGAATGTTTGTATAGGCTCAGTGCTTTCGCGGCAACACCCTGACGTCAGCTGGAACACATTTCTGTTCGTGTCTTCCACCCACAAATTTAACCCATTTATGCCGGAGGTTGCAAAATTTGTGAAAAATCAGAACTTGGCAATGACCTTGAGCAGCAGGATATAAATAACTCCCACAAGCTTAGCATTCCAATAATAAAACACTAGGCATAAATGGGTTAATGCCTTTTTCATCTTAAAACTAGCACAAATGTTTTTTCTTCACAATTTCATGAAGATCTGTTCTTACCTTAGATCTTACCAATCTCTGCATATAATTTTCTTCTCAAGTACTTTCACCTTTTCAGTTTATGACTTATCTTTGGCATATCCAATTGCCATCATCTCTACACTTATACCTTGGGGCCACTATAAAGTAAAATAAGGGTTACCTGAACACAAGCACTACAATACTGCAATAGTTGATAGGATAACCAAGATGATTAAGTGTTTAATGGTGGGTAGCATATACAGCATGGATAGGCTGAACAAGGGGATGACTCTTGTCCAGGGTGGGACGAGTGTGAGATTTCATTACGCTACTCAGAATGGCATGCAACTTAACACTTGAATCCACAGACAAGAGGTGACTACTGAAATGTCTTTGAAAATGCTAGGCCCTCAAATATTGAGTGACATGCTCATTCTTGACACGAGGCCTTATTCTGCTCCTTCATGTTGAAACTAGATTTTCTCTTACGTAGCCTCTATTCAAGCTAACCCATCCTTCAAGGTAAAACCTAACAAATATTGCAGTCCAGATCAATCTCATTTCTCCAGCAATACAGCACATATTTTGATACCTGTAGTCATCTACTGTTTTCAAATGTTACTTAGCAATTACGCTTATGTCCTAACTCTCCAAGACTGTACTATTATACTATAAACAATACTTTCACCACCACCCCCAAATTCCACCTCCTTGATTTTATGCTATGTCTTACACTATCCTATTTTTGCCAGTTAAGATCCTATCATCCTTCAAAGCCTAATTCAAACAGAATTCCCTTTCACTAAGTCTTTCCCTTGGTATCTTTCTTAGGCTTACTCTAGATTTCAATGGAACTTTGTACCGATACTCCATAGTAATTATCAATTTCAACTCAAATTTAGTTTATTTATGTCTGTGTCTTCCATAATTTAAGAACTCAGAGGCAGGCTCCTAATCTTTCCTCTATCTCTATCTCTTCACAGTAATTCATAGGCATTCAAAACACGATTGCTGAATTTGAATAAACACTTAATACAACCACACAGAATTTTACATCTCAACCACTTTCAGAAAAACTAAAGCATACAAAAAAAAAATCCTGTAATACTATAGTGAGTTGACTTGTGTCCCCCCAAAAAAGATATATCCAAGTCCTAACTCCCAGTATCTGTCATTATAACCTTATTTGGAAACAGGGTCTTTGCACATGTAATTAAATAATCTCCAGATAAGATCACCCTGCATTTAGAGTGGGCCCCAAATCCAATGACTGTTGCCCTATAAGAAAAGGAGGGGAAGATTGGAAATAGGGGAATGCCTCATAAAGATGGAGGCAGGAATTGGACTTATATGTCCAAGAATTACTAGCT
Source organism: Nomascus leucogenys (assembly GCF_006542625.1). Lineage (NCBI taxonomy): Eukaryota > Metazoa > Chordata > Mammalia > Primates > Hylobatidae > Nomascus > Nomascus leucogenys. The sequence continues at coordinate 81,531,906 of NC_044392.1, forward strand.
GCAACCACAAACAGTAACAGGCATGGAAGGGATTCTCCCTCAGAGTATCCAGAAGGAACCAACCTTGACACAAACTCAGTTTTAGACTTCTAGCCTCTAGAACTCTGACGAACTGCTGCTATTTTATGCTGCCAAGTTTTTGGTAACTTGTAGCAGCTCTAGGAAATTAATATAAAGGCCTCAATAGCAGAGCCCCAGAAAAAATTTTTTAGAAATAATAGCAATAATGAAGTTAAGAAATAAACAGATTCGAGTTTTATTCAATGAAATACATACTTTGCCAGTACTTATGATGAATGGGATTTTGATTATAAAGCAGTGGCTCATTTTATATTAAGTTCAGCACAACCTCTTAAAATGTCTTGTGTTAAAAATATATTTTTAAAATGTTAAACCAAAGCTTTTACCACACTGACTATTCTCTCTTGCTGTGTGTACGTACACACACACACACACACACACACACAATTTTTTTTTGAGACAGAGTCTCATTCTGTCATCCAGGCTGGAGTGCAGTGGCATGGCCTCTGCACACTACAGCCTCAATCTCCCAGGCTCAAGTGATCCTCCCACTACATCCTCCCAAGTAGCTGGGACTACATGCGTGTGCCACCATCCCCAGCTGATTTTTGCATTTTTTGTAGAGATGGGTTTTCCATGTTGCCTGAGGCTGGTCTCAAACTCCTGGGCTCAAGTGATCCACCCACCTTGGCCTCCCAAACTGCTGGGACTACAGGCATGAGCCACCGAGTCCGGCCTAGACAATAATTTTTAAAATTCATGCAATTTCTAAAGAGAATGATCCTAATTAAGTTCTATGTTATGATGGTTATTTTCAAAACAATCTATGTCTTTATTTTTTTTGAGATGGAGTCTTGCTCCGTGGCCCAGGCTGGAGTGCACTGGCGCGATCGCGGCTCACTGCAAGCTCCGCCTCCCAGATTCATGCCATTCTCCTGCCTCAGCCTCCCGAGTAGCTGGGACTACAGGCACGTGCCACCATGCCCAGCTAATTTTTTTGTCTTTTTAGTAGAGACGGGATTTCACCGTCTTAGCCAGGATGTCTTGATCTCCTAACCTCGTGATCTGCCTGCCTCGGCCTCCCAAAGTGCTGGGATTACAGGCGTGAGCCACTGCACCCGGCCCAATCTATGTCTTAATGTTCTTAATGGTGAAGTTACACATTTTGGACATAATACTAGATACGGCCTTATATTTTGCTTATTCTCTACAAAGAATTTTAGGCCAGGCGTGGTGTCTCACGCCTGTAATCCCAGCACTTTGGGAGGCTGAGGCAGGCAGATCACGAGGTCAGGAGATTGAGACCATCCTAGCTAACACGGTGAAACCCCATCACTACTAAAACTACAAAAACAAATTACCAGGCGTGGTGGCATGCGCCTGTAGTCCCAGCTACTGGGGAGGCTAAGGCAGGAGAATCGCTCAGACCCGGAAGGCTGGGGTTGCAGTGAGCCAAGGTTGTGCCACTGTACTCCAGCCTGGGCAACAAAGCAAGACTCCATCTCAAAAAATACATAAATATATTAGCTGAGCATAGTGGTGCACACCTGTAATCCCAGTTACTCAGGAGGCTGAGGTACAAGAATTGCTCAAACCCAGGAGACAAAGGTTGTAGTCAGCCAAGCTCGTGCCACTGCACTTCAGCCTGAACAACAGAGCAAGACACTGTCTCAAAAAAAAAAAAAGAAAGAAAAAGAAAAAGGAAAATCCAATCCAAGCTACTTTTAACCAGAGGGCTTGAATTAGAAAATTAAATATACACATAACTACCTTTAAAAACATTGAAGGCTGAGAATACTGCTTTCAAGAAACTGCTAAGTAGGTCCAAGGTTAATATTTAATATTATTCAAAGAGTTGCCACATGTAAAAACTGAGATCGCACCACTGCACTCCGGCCTGGGTGACAGAGCGAGACCATCTCTAAATAAAGAAATAAAGAAATAAATAAGTACACTTAAGTCTTAAGTACTTTTTAAGTCCTTAGTTTTAAAATATTTTCAAATTTTTGAAAATTTCAAAAATATCGACAGTGACCCTACTAAAACCAATTAAATTCTACCTTCCATATAAAAGCAAACCAGTACAGGTAACTTAATTTTACATATTTAGTTATACTTATTTACCCAAGATCATGAAACAAATCAAATTCAATAAATACTACTTGAATTTGGTAAAACAATTATCTTAGAAATTAATTATAATTCTTTGAAGCTTGACATTTTTAGTTGTAGATACACAATTTCAGCACTTAAAGGGCTAAAAAGTTAAGCAAATTACTAATATCAATTATTGTATCCATTTAACCTATAAAGTAGTAGGAATTAATATTGAATTGCTACTCTAATAACATCTCCATTCTATTCCTTTGGGCCTCTTTTATGCCTATTAAATATATACATGAAACAAAACCATGTCATGGCAATTTGCTGTTCTCTAAAATGGTACTATTCTTATACGGCAAGTCCCTACTAGGCAACACTGTTTTTTCTTTCTCATAACAACACACAGCATACATGAGCCAACACTAGCAGTAGTCTTACACTATCTCTCAGTTAACAGAAAACCACCGTGCTGTTTGGCCAGGCAGTTTGTGTCTGGACATGTGTTAAGGAAATGTGAAGACCAATTAGAGAGCTACAAAATAATCAACTTACTCTAGCCTACATTATAGTCATACCTTAATTTTCCAGCAGCCACATTTCTAAATATCTCAACCACTTATATTTCATAAAGTAGAAAGCAAGAATAACAAACTGAAGAAAATATCTTTCCAGTGGTGAACAATATTTTTAAGCCATTTACGTTTTTTCAGAAGTAAATCACTCTCAAACCCTCATAGTCTAAAAAATCAGAACTGTGGTTTGTAAAAGGTTTGAACTTTATTCATGTGATTATTTGTCCCAGAAAGCCTTAATTCTTCCAGCCTATAACAAATTAATTAATAATGTTTAGAAGCTATGTGGGAGAGTAGAAAGCTGCTCAGTGCACTATGAATAAATAAACATAGATTATTAACATAGGAATTCCAACAGATGATATGTGAAAAGCAGAAAAATATAAAAGCACCACCTAGCCTAAGTCATTAAGTGTAAGGATAAGATTCCCCCACCTACATCCAGATTCCCGTGAGTAGCACAACATGTTATAGCAATGAACAATAATGAATCTTCATAATCTCTCAGCAGAAAGGTAGGAAAGGTGAATATGTTATAAAAATGGTGTTTTTAAAAGCATGAAATATTTAATACCTTCTAGAAAATGCTTCAATGAAAAGGTATTTTCAATGTTTCTGGTCTTCAGATGGTTTAAAAGTTGCTTACAGAACTATAGTTTATAAAGAATGGGTTTCTAATGACACAATTCTTCATTGGAAAATTCATATCAAGTTAAAATAACACAAAATATCTAAGATATAAGGTTATGCAAAATTACAATAAACCTTTTAAAAATCAACAGACCTGTTACAGAATATGCTCTTGGATTCTGGCAGGAACTTGGTGACAAAGGGATACAGAAACCAAAACCATGCTTCCACAAGTCTTTGATGAACCCATAGGCTTTCCCTTCCAAAACTCTTTCCAACAAGCTTCATTTCCTTAAGCTTCCATGTCTCCTCAAGGAAAAAAGCTAATATTCAAGGATACCTCTCACAAAATCTCTTATCTGCTTATTGTCATCCCAAATTCTGTATACAAAAAAAACCCCTTACATTTTACAATATCAATGACAATATATTCAAGTGTCACTTATTGATTGAAACACTAACTATAATCTGTCACTAAGGATACATTACTAATCCAGGATGCTGCTATTAACTTATTTGACTTACATTTATAACATTTTATAATGTATCAAATTACACATGTAAATTAGCAACTCATATAAATTCAGAAAAGCAATGCAACCAATTTTTTAAAAATCATTCAAAAATCCTATTTTCTAGCAAAAGTAAAACGTTTGAAAAAAATTAATTTCTTTTTTTTTAAATTTTTTTCAGAGACAAGAGTCTCACTCTGTCACCCAGGCTGGAATGCAATAGCATGATCATAGCTTGCTGCACCCTTGAACTCCTGGGCTCAAGCAATCCTCCTGCCTTAGCTTCCCAAGTAGCTAGGACTACAGGCATGTACCACCATGCCTGGCTAATTTTAAAATTGTTTTGTAGAAACAGGGTCTCACTATGTTGTCCAGGATGGTCTTGAACTCTTGGTTCCAAGTGATCCTCCCACTTTGGCCTCCCAAAGTGCTGGGATTACAAATATGAGCCACTGTGCCCGGCCAATTAATTTCTTAAACTATTATTGGTAAGCTTACTTTTAACTTCCACTTGATATGAAAAAATTACTTTTAACTAGCTGCTAGAGATTCATTCAGATATTGTCAACATTTTTTTCTTTTTAGCATTTGACATTTAATGATGGGGTAAATAACCTTGGTTAGAATTAAAATAAAAAAATATAAACTAATTTTATTTAATTATTCAAGCCCAGGCCATACATAAAAGCACTGAGGATCAAACATAAATATCCACAAGGGCGCCAGTGACACCCAACAGGCATGTGCAAACCACCTCTCACAATACGTTTTCAAGATCAAGCAGTCTTTCAAAGCACAGTTATCCATTTGTCATGGTTTTGTAGCACTGATATTATACATATTTTATATATAGTTTCATTAACTCACTGTCAAAGCTGCCTGTGTGACACCTAAGAAAATTCAGTGAGAGCAATACTAAGACATAAAGATTTTTGTTGGATGGGTTGGACTTTGGACGGCCACAAACCATTATCTAAGGTTTTTTGTCCCCTCCCTAGACAAATTTTTGCCCATTTATGGATGTGATCACCCACACTGGGAATACATGTCATAGGGTTAGGAGAAAAAATGGATTAGCCACCTTTTAGTAAATACAAAGAATAGAAAATAGACTGATTTTCGAGCAGGATATATTTTTACACAAAAATATATTTTATCGTCTGTGAAGGTTAAAATGGTTTGTTTCCTTGCCTAAATCTAGGGAAAGGTATCTTGAATGACACATCACATTTTCTGAAGATGCGGGACAAATAAAAAGTTAACTAATAATACAGTTTATACACTTATCTCCAACAAAGAGAAAATGCCAGAGGAGCTGGCAAAGAGGGATTTTGTTGAGCAGAAATGAGAGGAGGGAAGAGGAAAAAAAGCATAATATTTCAATCTAGCTATTACTCCAAGACATTTTTATAAAAGTTACAAATATTGTACCTGGAACCCATCTACTTGTTTTACAGAGAACCTATTAGTTTGCTTTCATAGCTTCTTCCATATCCAAATTTATATCAGACAGACATCTGGTTTTCTAACTGCTACCAATTAGAAAAGAATCCATAATCAGATAAAGTTCTTACCTTACATTTCACTGTCCAGTTTTTATTTTTCTGAACATGACTGATCAACTGCCACAGAAAAAAAACCAAAAGGGACTGTGATGTGTACATTCATTGAGGTACTCAAATATAACTAAGAAAAATCTCCCCCCAAAAACAGGGCTTAAAAAAACAAAAAAACAAAACTGTTTCCCAACGCTGCATGAGCATCTTCTTTGTCATCACATCCTCATTCAAACAACTCTAGAACCACAATGTAAAACAGTCTGGTAGAATTGCCTAAGTCAGATCATATTCCAACCAGAATTTAATAGTACCTAGTAGAAACTCAATAAAGTAGCCCAAAACAGTTAGTTCTACCCCCAACACAGATAATAGAGATATACTCAACATACACATTATAGAAAACAACCATGCATACTTGGACATATCTTGCAAGAAAAAAAAAAAAAGCGTGGGGCACCCTCAACTCTAACACATCAGTGAATATTCAATTCTGTTAAATATTTAGTAAAAAATATACGTAGCAAGAGCTGGCTTCATCACCCCTATATTAGAATTTATAGAGTATCTCTAATAGCTTATATTCTGGCTCTAGTTTGGTGGTCTAAGGGTCTAGGAATACACATTTATCACTTAGTAGCAGAATATTTATAAAAATGCATTTGTTTTGAATAAAAATGGAATTACAATGAGTAAGGTATATTGTTTCCACATCTTTTATTTGCCTAGGGGCAAAACTTATTTTAAAAGTGCAGGAAAAAAAAAAAAAAAAAAAAGTGCAGGAAATTCTTTTTTTTTTTTTTTTTTTGAGACGGAGTCTCGCTCTGTTGCCCAGGCTGGAGTGCAGTGGCGCCATCTTGGCTCACTGCTTCACTGCAAGCTCCGCCTCCAGGGTTCACGCCATTCTCTGGGCTCAGCCTCCCGAGTGGCTGGGACTACAAGCGCCCGCCACCACACCAGGCTAATTTTTTTGCATTTTTAGTAGAGACAGGGTTTCACCATGTTAGCCAGGATGGTCTCAATCTCCTGATCTTGTGATCCACCCGCCTCGGCCTCCCTAAGTGCTGGGATACAGGCATGAGCCACCACACCTGGCCCAGGAAATCCTTTTATATGAACCCTAACACCTTCTATGTAAGAAGAAAACATAGTTGGAAAATTAAGTCTGAATTTTTTAAAGTTTGGGGACACAATAGAGATATATTGTCTTTCAAATATAAAGTGTACATGCTCACTAAACGTACTTTAAGACCACTTAAGATGAACATGTGATAGTTATTAATATTATAGGCGGGATGAGGAAAATGAAAGCAAAGTTTTATAAAGATTAATTCAAGTGAACATACTAGCAGTGGAATTAGAAAATCCTTACCACCCTAGCTAAATAAAAGCAGTCAACTACTGCACTAGTGTGTATTTTCAAGGAAATACAGAAGCAAAACTCATTAGCTCTTTAAAAAATACACACATTTAATGTTGGTCTGTTTTAATTTCTAAGTAAAGCAATTCCAAAAATACAAACTGAACATCAGAGCCATGTGAACCACCATGAGAAAATAAAACAGACATTCACAATAATTATGTCTAAAGACAGTTCAGCTGGATAAATCATCTTCCAAGTATGTTAAAGAAAAAGTTTCTAAAAATACTGCTGGTGTTCAGTTAGAATTAAAGGACTTTGGGGAAAATGAAATAATATGATACAGGTGGAGTGAATAAGGATACACGGGATTTACATTTTTCATTACCCCTAGATATAAACAAACATTCAAAAATCAACACAAACTCTGTGTGTTATTCAAAATATTGCAGCTGCAGGAAAGGCAACCTTAAATTAATAGCTAGGGGAAAATCAAGTTTTGGTGGAGGTAAACAGAAGTAACAGTTTTTAATTTGCACTTTTGTAAAGCTCATTTATACCTGGCCAACCAGGAACCAAATGCAGACAATGAAGTTCTCTGCTTCTTTTGGCTATAATGTGACAAGAAAGGATCATCTTTTGAAGATGTTTAAAGAAATAAAGCAACTTTCTTTATAAACAGTCAAATAATCAATTAATGGAATAAATAAGTACTAACCCACATTTTAACCACTCTGTAATCACTACACTTTACATATTTTTTATTTTGGTGGCAAATTTCCCCATAATTAGTCTAAAATCCACCAATCACTTTTAAAAGTAAAATGAATAGCCACCAAAATAAGAAAATCTTCTGTTCACTCTTTGGCTAAAAAGGAAAACAAATAAAACAAAACAAAAAGAAACAGAAGACAACTCTAACACTGGTGATAAAAGAAACTTTTTTTTTACAAGTAAAATAAAGTTATCAATTTAAATCTTGGTACATTTTATAAAAACAAGAGGTAATGTTGTAATAAAACAGCAGTAGCCTCAGCCGGCAACATACTGTTTGTTAACCCTGTGCAATAAAATACTTTGTTCATACTACACTTATTCCAACATGACTAACAGTTACTACAGACATTTCAGGAATCTTCACGGGACTCCTATAGACTTACTGTTAAAAATGAGAGACATTTACAATCATAATGTGCCATGAAAACTTGAAAACGTTACTTCTAGTAGGAGATAATGTTCATATTATTTGAATTTGTTTTAGGTACTGAACAGCTTAGTTACAAGGACTAAAAGTGAAAAGCATTCTAAAAGCCCATGAACACTGTTGTTCACACCCTTCTTCAGAACACACTAAACTTGTCTGACACATTTCTCTTCATACATAGCAAGCAACAGCACCCAATAAAAGCCTGAGAAGAAATGCTGCTGTGTAAATACTGCAACTATTCCTGAAAAAAGAATTATGGGATATATACTCCAAAGCTGCCCATTCCCATAATTTGTATTGCATAGGTCACATAATCACACACATATATATACACGTGTGTATATATATGCACATGCAAGAATATATTAAGACGACAATGAAGTCTAGTCACAGAGCAATTTACAGGCTCAATATATTTACACTTTGCTTGAAGGAAAATTTCAATATTTTACAGTCTTTCAGTAGGCATTATATACACTGCACTTTATGAAATCTAAAAGGTATTGAAATAAATTTTTCCAACATTTTGGTAACAAAACAAACAATGTTTCTCCAAATACTTGTGCTATCTACATGATGTTTGCTCTGATAATCACTAATCACAAAAAACTGACTCAATGGAATAATTAGAAAAATTGTCTAACACCATGCATGGGTTTCAATCATTTTTAATATCCTATCCTAGAAACATTCTACAAATCTTAAGATTTAAAAAATTAAGTCTCTGTTCTGATTTTTAAAAGATACCTTTTTATGACAATATCCATAACATTGACAGGTACATGTTAAGGCTAGTATCATCCCCTTTTTTGAATTTTTTTGACTTTTTTTTTTTTTTTAAGAAAGATAGTAAAAGCCAGACTCCTTTAGGGCTTTGAACTGTACCTACAGAAAATCAGAGTGCAGTGAACATAATGTTCAGTCCTACAGTCAGGATGCAGTTGCTCCTTCCCATTCCACAAGATACTGCACCTTTCCATCAAGTGTCACCCGACGTGCCAAAACTCGGTATTTTTCGCCACATGCTATTCTACCTGCAGCACCAAAATAACTGGTAATGGAGTTCTTTAGATGATTGAGTTGTAACTCCTGATCTGCTAAGTTATTCAGAATCTCTGTGTTGAGTTCATCAAACTGATAATCTTCTTTGCCTTCATCATCTTTTACAATTTCTGAGTTCTGAGTCTGGAGTGCTCTTCTTGGAAGACGACCTCTCCTTCTCCGCAAATGTGGTATTGCAGCAGGCCAAGATCTTCCTGTACGTGTTCTTTTTCTGGAGTCAGATAATCTATGTAACAGAGAAGACTAGAATTGTCTACTAAGCTTTTTTAGCATCCTATGCCCATACAATATGTTCTCTTTTTTGGATTACTCTACTATACCATATATCCTTGATGATATAAAAATGAGCCAAACCCAAACAATAAATGCTATATAAATGGACTATCACTTGCACTCATTACTTTAGATTTTGTCACCTTCTTGGGGCTGAACTTTGTAGAGCTTTTCTTCCTTAACTACTAGTAAGTTTAGGGTAATTTTTTTACTTCGGAGGCCAACAAGGAAAATTCTTACAAAGAGGCCCTACTCATAAATCAGGTATTGCCAATAATCTCATCATTTAAAAGAGCTCATTCACTTGTTCATTGGAACAAATAATTAATGAGCACAAACTACATCTACGACACTGTTCCATGTCCTTAAAGAGTGGAACTAGAACAGAGGTTCTCTTATTACCAGTTCTAGGCCTAGTGAAGTAATACACCAGAATCAGAATAAGCACAGACTAGCAGTCAGAGTATGCTGGGTCTATCCCTAACTCTATTACTTGGCCAAATTCAAATCTTAATCTCTATGTTCACTTAATAAGGAAGGGATTAGACTGGATAATGTGTGAGGTCCTTTTCAGCACAGAAATTCAATTATTTGATGATTTTATAATAAAAGGAGAATATAGTACAACAACTAAATTGAAAGACCTACAGTCATACTGTATAAGTTAACAACCCAGCTCTGTTATACTTGTTAAACATGCAATGTTGGGCTTGTTACTTAAAATCCCCCTAAGTCTCACTTTCCTCATCTGTAAAATGAGAACAACAGGACTTACACAACTCAAAAACTTGTTCTCTTTTGTTTGTTTGAGACAAGGTCTCACTCTGTTGCCCAGGCTGCAGTGCAGTGGCACAATCATGGCTCACAGCAGCCTTGACCTCTTGGGCTCAAGTAATCCTCCACCTCAGCTTCCTGACTATCTAGGACTACAGACACCAATACCAAGCCCAGATAATTTTTTTCTTTTGTAGGGATGGGGTCTCATCTCAAACTCTTGCCTCAAGCAATCTTCCCACCTTGGCCCCCCAAAGTGCTGGGATTATAGGCATAAGCCACCACACCCAGCCAAAAAATTGTTTTAAGAATTAAATAAGACAATATATGTAAAAAGCTTAGCAGAGTATCTAGTAAGAGGCCCCAAAAAAGTCAATTATTCAGAATTCATTAATAAATGGGTTACACTTTAAGCATTTAATGTAGAATTTTGCATAATTTACAACAGCAGTTTTCGAATTATGAACAAAATTTAAACAGAACGAAGTATAAAACTTGAAAATAGTAGCTCTGACCCCAAATAGATTAACCTTTTCATACCTGACATGATGTGCTTTAGAGAAAAGTTGTCCTGGCCAGGTAAAGTGGCTCACGCCTGTAATCCCAGCACTTTGGGAGGCCGGGGCAGGTGGATCACTTGAGATTAGGAGTTCAAGACCTGCCTGGCCAACATGGTGAAACCCCATCTCTATTAAAAATACAAAAAGTTAGCTGGGCATGGTGGCACACACCTGTAATCCCAGCTACATGAGAGGCCGAGGTGCCAGAATTTCTTGAATCCGGGAGGCGGAGGTTGCAGTGAGTTGATATCATGCCACTGCACTCCAGCCTGGGTGACAGAGCGAGACTCCATCTCAAAAAAAAATAAACAATAAACAAAAACGTTGTCCTTCTGAAGGGCTGGATTAAATAAGATATCAGAGGGGAGTCTGCTATTGATAAAAATCTTAAGTTTAAAATCATTTTAAGGACAAAAGGATTTAGGTGTCTGATTTTTTTTTTTCAATCAAATCTTGGCCAGCTGTAGTGGCTCAGGCGTGTAATCCCAGCACTTGAGAAGGCCAACACAGGAGGATCACTTGAGGCCGGGAGTTCAAGACCAGCCTGGGCAACTTAGCAAAACCATCTCTACAAAAAATAAAAAAGCATTAGTTAGGTGTGGTGGCACAATCTGTAGTCCCAGCCACTAGAGAGGCTGACATGGGAGGATTTTTTGAAGCCAGGAGTTTGAGGCTGCAATGAGCCATGATTGCGCCACCGCACTCTAGCCTGTGCAACAGAGTGAGAATCTGTCTCTTAAAAAGAAAAAAAAAAAAAAAATCAAATCTTCCTAAAACAAAGAACACTTGTGTAGCAGGAGCATTAAAAAGCCTAACGAGCACAGCTTCTAAACAATGGTATACTTTTTCTCTGTGTACACTGCAAATTTCCATTCAAACATGAAAAATATGTTTATACTCTAGAAAGCAAAAATATTCAAATGAATATTAACTATTGGGATCTACATATGGATTACTTCTCAAAAAGCTGGTAGACACAACTTGCATCACTTTCAATTGCTAAAAAATTATTAAATCAACACTTTACAAAGAAAAGAAATCTAGAATAAAAAAAGTAAAAAAAATAAGAATGTAAAATGTCTACCCATAATGCCTGGAAATGCTAGACGAGGTAGTTTCTTTTGCACCGGAAGCACCCGTGAAATCCACATCTGAGGTATTAGATGAATGTGCAGTTCCCTCAGTTCTCCTGAGACAAAAGAATTTAAATTGTGTAACGACTATATTATATAACAAACAGAAATATTAACATCCACTCAAAAGACAAAACCTAGAAAGGGAGAAAATAACTTTCTATTTACCCTATAGAACAAGGTAAATCCAAAGTAGGATTCTCTGAAATTGATTCCTTATCCTGGAAAATAAAAATATATACTTAAAGCATGTCTCTAAAGTAAGCTGAAAAAAATACTAGCTTCTCAGTTATTTCATGCATCCTTCTTCTTGAGAACATATACCAACATATCCTCTTACCAAAAGTGGCTCAGCAGTTTTTTGAATCATTTTTCTTGTATATGGGCCAGGTGGACGACCTACAGATTTTTTCTTTCCTTTTTTTTCTATGCCATTGCTTACTTCCCTGAAATGGAAAACCATTATGCATTTAATCTCTGCATAAAGAAAGCAAAGACATTGACTCTATGTATGTAACTAGACACATATACATATATTTTATTATTTTATATTAATGGTTATATAAAAAGTAAATATTAGTTGAATCCACAAGTTTAGTCAAGTGCACAGATAATATATTCTAATATAAGTATTTCTTGACTTTAAAGATATTTACATTACAAAAGGCTTTAAAAAAGTCCTCTTTAATATAATTCTGAACAATATATACCACTTAAGATTTAAAAACAACAACAAAAACCAGACAATTATACTGGATGGAAGATTTCAAAACTCCTAAAAGCTCAATTATATAGTTTAATTTTAGGTTGTTACAACTTGGAGGATGTTTCAAGGATTTACTACTAAAAATGACTATGAATTTAGCAGTTAACTTCATGGAGTCAGGAAATATCTATGTTAAAATTGTAGTAGTCATAAAGGCTGCCTTTAGATATATATGTAGATTCTTGAATGACACTATGAGAAAGAGAATGAAGCCCAGAGTGGCAGAACGTAAAGGAGAAAGGAGTAAGAAATCCTTCATATTCTCAGGGAGTCATTCAAAAGGAAAAATCAGAAAGACCTAGAAAACCATTTTTTAAACATAAAGCCAAATACCAAGCAACAGGAAGGAAAAAAGTGCAATAGGCAAAGACACTCTAATTAATAGAAAAAAAGAAAAAATATATATAGAAAGAATATCTATTTCATTTACTCAACAATAGCTACCATATAAAGATGATATTAGATAATATGGATACAAAGGTGTTCCCTGTGCTAAAGAGTTCACAATATAGTTAGAAAGTGACAAATGTGTATACAAGCAAGCTAATAAAATGGAGTGAGGGCTATGAGGAAATTGTCCAGGAGACTTCAATTAAGGAGAGGAAAAAAGAACACTATACAATAGCCTAGAAAGAGATGAATGGAGAAAGTAGGAAAAAAACTTATCCCTCCAGATGCCAAAAAAGCTCAGGGAATAAAGGTGGAAGTATGAGGAAGGAGAAAGTAGGGGAACTAGAAGGACAAAGCAGAACCAGACGCTATAATCAAAAGTCTCAGGAATAAGATGGATGGGATATCCATTTCTTTTGTAAAATGATCAACATAATATGTATAAAGGACTCCTGGACTAAAGAAAGTAATCTCAAACTAAAAGGAACAACTTATACACAAGGTCCAGAAGGAACTGAGGATGCCTTTAAAGAAAGCAGCTGAATCCTTATCTGGTGGCATCAGATGACCTGATAGCTACCACAAAGGGAACATCCTATCACATTATGATAGAAATGAAAAAGCTTGTGGAATTTTTTTTTCTGATTCATAATATGGGCAACTGCTAGCGAAGGATTTGAGTGACAAAATCTGAAAGTGATAGGAATAATAAGCATTCTTTCTTTCATTCAAAGAAAAATTAATAGCTAATTTCTTACAAACTTCATATAACTGGACTCATTGTCAAGGCTTTGTAATTACATTTTCCTTATCTCCAAGATGACTATTCCATACCTTTAATTGACCCTTAAATTCCCCTCTCTGTACAAGCCTCTCAGCTATCTTTACCTTATATTTCATCGAGAAAATGGAGGCTACCAGACAAGAACTTCAGTCAATTTCCAACTGCTCAATCTACAACAGAACTAGCATCTGTACCCATCTTCTCTTTCACCCCATTTCAACAGAAGGATGTTTCTCCTTCTAGAAAAGGCCAGTCCCACATTTAGGTTCTACATCCCTTCTCTTTTGGCTTGTATTCTCCTATATCAATTTCCTCTTCTCCACTGGATCATTCCTACTTACACCCAAAAATAGGTTCCAACTATCTCCCATCTATTTTAAAAAACCATCATTTGACTAGTCCTATCCCCCTCTTCAGCTGCCATTCCATTTGTCAGCCTCCCTACACAGGAAAACTTCTAGGTGTTGATGACATATACCCTTTCCATTTTCTCCCCTCTCATTCAGAATCCTTAAAGATAGTTTCCTATTTTCCTCCTTTCCTTTACTACTGTTATTATTTTGAATCTGCCTGTGTCCCTGATATGCAGGAGAAGCCCAGTTTGACATGTAAATTTGGCAATGCTAGGTTCAGTCATACTTCCACCCAGTCCTATCTGGTTTCTATCTGTACCACTTCAAAGAAATTCCTTTTGTCAAGGTCACTAATAACAAAATGTTACCTTATGCAATAAATATTTTTCTTTCATTTTAATCTACCTCTCACTAGCATTCAATACACTTCAATACACCTATCTTTCTTGAAACACTATCTTTCTTTTGGTTGTCATGACATCAAACTTCCTGGTTTCCTCCCATCTCACTGATCATTCTTTTTTTAGTCTCCTTGCTTATTTCACCTCTTCCAAATTTATAAATGATGTCAGGACATGATCCCAGATCACCTTCTCTTCTCTCTCTACTTGCTCCCTTGGTAATTTCACTCATTCTCATGGCTTTATCAATCAGATTCTCAATTTGTATCACCTCCCTAGACCTCTCCTATGAGCTCCTGAATTAAAAATCCAATTGCCTGTATTTCACATCATCCTGTGTGTATGAGGATGTGTGTGTGTGTGTGTGTGTGTGTGTGTCCCTCATAAGAATCTCCAATTCAATGAATATGAAACAGAAGAATGCTTCATTCACCATACCAAAATCTGTTCTTCCAGATCTTGATTAACCACCCACCAGTTGCTCAGGCCAGAAATCTGGGCATTATTTAATTGATTCCTTATTTGCAGAAATTTAATTCATTAGCAAATCCAATTAATTCTACCTCCAATAAAGACCTCATATCTGTTTTCTCTCCATTTGAGTGTTACCACCTACCTCTGCACAAGCCCTCATATCATCTATCTCTCATCTAGACAATTGGGTGTTAATTTTCTCCTGCTTTTATTCTTACCTCTATACTATCCATTCTCAAAAGAGCATCCAAAACAGTATTTTTTTTTTTTTTTTTTTTTTTTGAGGCAGAGTCTCGCTCTGTTGCCCAGGCTGGAGTGCAGTGGCGCGATCTCGGCTCACTGCAACCTCCACCTCCCGGATTCAAGCGATTCTCCTGCCTCAGCCTCCCGAGTAGCTGGGACTATAGGCGAACGTCACCATGCCTGGCTAATTTTTGTAATTTTAGTAGAGATGGGGTTTCACCATATTGGTAAGGCTGGTCTCAAACTCCCGACCTCAGGTGATCCACCTGCCTCGGCCTCCCAAAGTGCTGGGATTACAGGTGTGAGCCACTGCACCCGGCCGAGTATTTCTAAAAGATAATTAAATCCCTTACATGCCTCCCCATTATTCTTAGAAAACCCAAATTCCTTGTAAGACCTACAAGACCCTACACAAGACCAAGTCCCACCTAATCTTTCCAATACCCGATGCTACTCTCTCATCCTCATTTATACCACACCAGTCTTCTGTGAGTTCCTAGAATACGTTTCAAAGCCTTTGCACTCGTTATTTCTGCTAGCTGGAGTACTTTTTCCCTTTGTTTTTCACATTGTTATATCATTCTCATTCTTTAAGTCTTAATTTAAATATTATCTTAAATAGTCCTTCCTTAAGCCTCATCGTTAAAGTACAAAGGCCCCATCTCTATCCATAGTAAAGTCTAAAAGAGTATGCTATCCTAAATGGCACTAGCATAATCTGTAACTATTTTACTTATCATCTTTGTAAACCCCATCAGGGCAGAAGAAAAATCTATCTGTTTGTCATTGTACTTCCTAGCACTTAGATAATAAGGCACTTGAAAACTGTGCTGAATGAATGAATGAATGAATGAATGAATGAAAAGTGAACAAACAGGCTAGTACTCTTAAGCTGTTTGCTAACAAAATCAATAGAATCTATTTCTGGAAGGCCAAAGTCCTAAAATAAATAAACAAGCATCTGGCATCAACTCTTCATACCTTGTCTAAGCAAGATATTATAGACCAAAAAAAAAAAAAAATCAGAGTAACTGCCACTTGTACTTTCAAATATACTAAGGAGACTAAATAACATACATTTTTAGTTACAAATAAGCTAAAGAGAAAAACTAAGCCACAGATCAACTTTTACCTTGAATCAGATATAGGTTTGGATGCCTTTCTGCCTTTAATTTTAAATTCATGAGATGTTCCTTCAGGTTCTTTCTCTGCTTTGAAAGCCACATTTGGTGGCACAGGAGGAACACGAATTCGCAACCCAAACAAATGCTTCTTCTTCTTTATTTCTTTCCCAGACATAAACCTAAATTTTTAAAAAAATTAACTAAAATTTTAAAGACTGAACACATATACATAGTAGACCCTAACTTAACTTTCATATATAAGGCCCTTATAATTGAAAGCCCACCCAATACTACAAAAATTCACTTCCCCTTGCTTTCCTTGATTCTTATCTGCCCCAGAGCCAGTCTACAGTAGGATATGATGGGGAGGAAGGGATAGGACCAGAAAGGAGAAGAGCACATGTCCACTTTTCTTTTTAAACATGGCAACTAACTTTTTAAAGGAAGAAAGAAGAACAAAGAATGGTGTATTTTTGGTCCCAATATGCTTTCCCATATTTAGTGTCATCTGTTAGAAATTATTTCAAGAGGGATTTAGGAAAAAAAGAATTCCATCTCAGAGTGGATTTATAAGGAGAAAAACCTTAGTCAGAAATAATAGGTGACAGCATTGAAAAAGAAAGTAGGAGATAAATCCTAGAGGCCCAGAAAATAAAAGGAGTATCTAGAGTGCCAGATCTGGAAACGGAAATAATCCGGGGCAAAGAAGGGTTATTTCAGTGCATTATGGACTTGGGCCTCTGAAAAATATGCTCCTTAGACCTTTCTTTTAGTCTCTATGGTCCTTATTCCCAAGCACCTCCATCTACCTCAGCTCTACTGAAACTTGCCTGGCCACAAGAACCTCCATCAGTTGTTTAGAATGTTCTCCCCACCCCCTTTTTAATTTTTTTTTTTTTGAGACAGAGTCTCGCTCTGTCACCCAGGCTAGAGTGCAGTGGCTCAATTCGGCTCACTGCAACTTCCACCTCCCGGGTTCAAGCGATTCTCCTGCTTCAGCCTCCTAAGTAGCTGGGAATACAGGTGTGCACCAACACGCCTGGCTATTTTTGTATTTTTAGTAGAGACGGGGTTTCACCATGTTGGCCAGGCTGGTCTCGAACTCCTGACCCCAGGTGATCTGCCCACCTTGGCTTCCCAAAGTGCTGGGATTACAGGTGTGAGCCACCACGCCCAACCAAAATGTTCTACTTTTTTGCAGGTTTAAGAAAGGGGATCCCTCATTACTACCATAACAGGAACAGATATATTTCTGGTACCCTAAGTTGAAACTCAGAATTCACTGTCCCATGAAATATTTTTACCGGCACAATAATTGCTCAGGTACCTCATGACTTTTTTACAGTCTTTTTTCCGTTTTATTACACTTCAAGGTCATATTAGGTACCTCATGACTTTTTGAGCTGGTCTAAAGATCCAGCCACTGGTAATTACATTATTTAATGAAGAAATACTATCAATTTCAAAACACCAACTTATTGCAAACAAAAATTTTATAATATAATACTTTACTGGAGCCAACACACACATTTATAAAATTTGTTGCATTTAAAACTGTTTCTAAGAAATGTAGATATATTGTTTTAAAAAGAAGGGAATCCTTGTTAGTACAGTGGTGAGTAAAAAAAAAAAAGTAAAAATAAGGTGGGAGGAAGATCTGTAGATCTGTATGAGAATATATCAAATAATATCATTTAATTATCTTAGACCACTCAGCTAGAAATATTACTTTTCTGTAACTAATGGTGTTAACTATTATAACCATAGATCTCAACCTTTTTAAAAACCCATATTCCCTACAATATTCTCTCCTATCTTTTGAATATTCCCACCAGCTAACAAGACTTTATTTTACTTTCAGTACATTATATTATAGAAGGAAGTTATTACTGAATATGCTTTTTCAATGGAACAGGCTAAATTCTCCCAGAGATACTGATATGTCTCCCACCCACCATTCCCAGGAGAAGGATTACTCCTCCCTCCTCCAATCCTTGAGAATCACTGCTTTAATCTAACTAAAATAAAATAGGACATTATAAAGTTTAAAATGGTATGGACTTCTACACACCAATCCCACAATTCTTAAACAATGCCATTATTCCTTATACTTACTAAATGTCTCCCTCATAGGGATACATAAAATAAATCAACTTACATGGTCTTGTAATCATTTAATGCCTCCAGAACATGCTCATATCTTTCAGATTTTGGTGTGTCTGCCAGCTGTGAAGTATCAAGAAACAATTTAACGCACTACAATTTCATCAATTAGTAATATACAGGTGTTAGATAGAGGCAATGTGATGCAGAGGAAAAGTGTACTGATTGGTAGTCAGAAGATCTAAGTTCTAATTCCAAGTCCTCACTGACTAATTATGTGATCTAGGGCCATTTAACCTCTCAAGGCTTATTTTCTCACTTATAAAAAAGGAAGTATAAATCCTACACTAATTACTTGTTCATTGTATTAATCCAACGATATGTTTATGAAGGACCTACAAACTATAAAACATCACAAAAATGGGACTCTATTATTAGTTATTAAATTTTTCAAAAATTCTTTAACCTAGGGAAATAATACATTAGAATTATTTTAATATTGACTATAAAAGTTCCTAACAGATATCAATAGGAAGGAATACAAAAAGTAGGAAGAAACATACCATTTTCCAGTACCTCTAACATTAAGCATAAACCGATAATCCCTGTAATTTTTTAGAATACTGTAAAATTGAGAGATCTTTTCATAACAATTACAGACTTTAGCCAGCTCTAAATGGCTCAGTAATTTTTCATCATAACAAACCGTTTTAAAATCTAAATATTTAATTCTAGAAAAAAACCCTATTTTGTTCCAATAGGGCTTTTTCTCAGCGACCTTTCTGCTTCTTGACTAGGGCATATTAGCAAAGATATCTTAAATTACAAAGGACCGTCCTGAATTAATGCTACAAAGACCTTAAAAGAAAAAAAGCTGCTTCCAAAATATCACAGTTGACTTTCAAAATTACAGCCAGTATGTTCTTTACCAGTTGAAACTCCCAAGCCTCAGAACTGCTTTAAGTGAGAGAGAAAACAAATCTGCCAAATAGAATGCTGGAGCTAGAAAAAACTTGTAAGTCATCTACTCCAACTCTATTTTACACAAGTTAACAAATATAAAGGTTAAAACTGCTCAAATTCACCTGTCTAGTTGGTGAGAGAGCTAGAACCTGAACTCAAGTGATAAGTCCATTCATTCTACACTCACTCAGAGTCCACTCTGTGCCAATATGCTGAGGGCTAAAAAAAAAAAAACGTGAAATAGGAGTTAGGTACTCATTCCTCTATATCAAACCACCAACTCCTACTGTAATTTCTGAAGTGTCTAATGAAAGAGAATTTCAATTTTAAAGGAGGAATAATAGAATCAGACTTTATAAAGCTTGAATGAGGCCCTAGATCCAATTCAGCCTTCCACCAATATTGCAGTCTCTTTTACAGTACAGATATTTATTCAACCTTGGCTTAATTACTGCCATTGATAAAAGCTGATAAGGCACCAACTAAAAAACCCCATTCCATAAGTAGGCAAAATCTTCCTCCCCAGAGCTCTTTCATTCCCTCTTTTACAAGACAGCTCTTCAAATATCTGAATGCAACTATCATGTCTAACTATAAGATTAGGTTAAAATGTTTAATAGCTATATCACATGGTTACTTCATATTAAGCTTCTGACTAACTCTGTCTTCTTCCTGGTCCTCTCTCCCCACCCCAACTGTGAAATCTTATTAGATGAACTGCTATCAAATTGAGTATCCCCTATCATGCCCGTGTACTGTTTGTGTTTATGGCTAAAGCAGAATTTTTTAACTGCTGTTAATTGATCTTGTTTTCATCTCAATGTTCCAGATCTTTTCTCTTGATTCTGTCATCCTTCTAGAATTGAAGGTAGAGACAAAGACAGAACCCCTATGGCCCTCCATTAGAGTCTCCCTCAAGAATGTTTCCAAAGCACCGACTTTGTTACTGTTTTTCCATTAGTTACAAATCCATTTAATTTTCACTTTAACCAGTTCACATTTTAATATCTCATCTGAAATCAAGTTATACTATGTCTATATCATGCCCAAACCAGTGTTTGCTAACCATAAGAAAAACACCGACAAACCAGTGTTGCTAATCATATCAAAAAAGAAACCAAGAGTATACATGACTTATTCTAATAAGAGATTTTCCTTATTGCCTTTTAAATCTTCACAAACCATATATCTGAAAAATCTGAAAATTTGCTGAGTCAACAGCAAAACTAACTTCCTAATTTCTACAACCCACTTTTTTACTTTTTGACGATCACAATGAACTCTACTTTCTTTTGGTATTTACTCCCTACCATTTCTCAGAAATTTTATCTAGTAAGTTCCTTCAGCACTCCATGACTACTCTGCATAGAACTGCATATTTTAGCTACCATAAAAGTGCCAAAGACTTCCCCCTTTCAGTGTTGTGCAAACTAAAAGTACAACCATTATAGTGTAAATCAGATAATCTACATTAGAAGAGCATCACATTCTACACCTTCCATCTGACCATGAAGTTTACTATATAAATCTCCAAAAGAATAATTTTTTTTTTGCTCCCCACTCTCCAGATACTAATCTCACACTAATACTTATAACTCTTCCTTTCAACTACCATTATTAAGTTCCAAGACACCTGGGCTTAAGTATCCCAACAACTTAGGTAATTTGTTGCTAACCACCATACTATATGCTAATTATAACACTCTAAGCCCCAAGGTATTTTTGTTCAGATTTCTTATCACTTCCACTTATAAATATTATTCCACCTCTATTGTATATTTTCCTCTAGTATCATTTCTACCACAGTATTTCTTGAGTTTCATCTTTGCTTTTCTCCCTACCTCCCTCAAAAGTGAAGTAGCACTCCATAAATTATTCTGCTATCAACCTCAGGGTTTCTAAAATTTAAGACCACAGAAAAGCAGTTATTACAGAACTAGGATTTCAAATAACTTTAAGAATCAAAGACAAATGACAATAAGCAATTACAAAAAGTACTAATATCTCATTTTAAACTCCCCAAAACAATCTGATACAACAGATGAGACCATTTTACATAAAAACCTTAAGAAAGTTTATTATGGTTTCAAATGTTAAGTATTTTTACTATCTCAAAGAAAATAATCCAAAACATAGTAGTTCCTCAAACAGCTACACTCAATCTATATGATAATCAATAGGAACCAAGCCAAAAGAAGTACAAAAACTACATAAGGAAACAGTGTAATACTACCATTATCTTCTAAAATGATTCAAAAGTTTTATCTTCTCTTCATAACAATCCTATACGTATTCAACTAAGAAAAAAATATGATACATGAATGTTACATTTTGCCTTTTCAGTATGACAGGATATTATCTCCAAAAGTGTAATATTTTTGAAACTTCTTTTTATTACTAAAAGAAGTCACAGCTTTGGATAATAATGACATATTGATGTAGCTTCATCAATTATAACTAATCTACCACTATGGTGGAGGGATGCTGATAATGGGGGAGGCAATGCATGTGTGGCAGAAGGGGACAACCTAAATCTGCTCTAAAAAAAAAAAAAAAAAAAAACAGTCTTTAAAATAAAAACAGTCACAGTGCTTCCTTTATAAAAAAAAGAGGGGGGGGGACACAATACTCGAAACAGAATACAACTGATTCAATGTAAGATTACAGCAAGTAATTACAACTGTAAATATGTATTTACTAGGTTTCTAAAATAAAAAATACCATTAAAGTTTAGCCAGATTCATCATATGTAAAATTAATTGTAATTCAAAGTTCAGGAATAATAAATGTGGATAACTGCCTAGTTGTGCAATATATATTCCTACGCAAAATGCCATAAAAAATCTCAATCAATTTATATCATTACAAAATTTTTTTTCTTTGATCTGGTGGCAAGAGGAAGGAAACTCCACATTTTAGATAAACTAAAATCACAACCTTTGTTCTATTTTGTTTCATTTTTGAAGACAAATTTCTAGAGCAGGTGCTTTATTCTATATTATGTATAACAAGAATTGCTGAGGCAGGAAGATAACTTGACCTCAGGAGTTCAAGGCTTCAATGAGCTATGTATGACTGTACCATTGCACTCCAGCCTGAGCAAGGGTCTCCTAAAAAAAAAAAAAAAAAAAAAAGAGAGAGAGAGAGAGAGACTCTCCGGCCCTGTCTCTTTAAAAAAAAAAAAAAAAAAAAAAAAAAAAAGAGCTGATGTTCAAAATGACTAAAGTACTCCAAGATACTCAATTATAAAATATAAACATTACATTTAGCATACACTACTTCCCATGTTTTCAAAATAATTAATGGCATTTTATAAGATTTGGAACAAGAATATAAACAAAAGGAAATTTTTGTTAACCTAAGTTTGGATTAGTGACAAAATTCAATTTGTAATTCATTTTTAGTTTACCAAAAATTTTCTATTCAAATAATTTGGAATGACCCATTATTTGTTATCTTTTTATTGATCACTACAAACATTTGAAAGTAAACTAAATGAAAAACACTGAATAAACATGATAAACTAGCATAAATTTTATCATCTCTTTATTATTAAAAACTCACCCTAAAATCCAGTTACAATTACAGTATAAAAATATAATACAGAAAATTAGAAACCTGAACTTCAATCTGTCAGTTACCAAAGTCTGTGAATGAGATGTCTCATCTAAGTCTGAATATTTTCTTATTTTAATTCAGAGAAAGAACAATAAGAAATTTTTAGTCTCGTGTTCTAGTAATAAATTTGATGGCTCAAAAAGTGGAAATAATCCACAAAATTTTTTCTTTTTTTCTAAGACATTACCTCATAGGCTACAGAAATAAAAACATGTATTATTGCTGAAGCAAATTTTTTCTGGTATGTTTCAGAAGTTCAGCTGGAGCTGGGACACCTGAAATTCATAAACTGAACTCTTTTCTTGAAAAATACACTAAATGTGATTTTCATTTATATTTCCAGCCTCTCAAATAAAATCTAAACACTAAAATTTAAATTTTAATTAAAAATGACAGCATTTGAAATAAACCAACTTGAGTTTTTATATTATATATACCCAATATTTACATCAAGTTACTACTGCAGAATTTCATCATGTAATGCATACAATGTACTAACAGGTATACATATGTATCTGCATATGAAGTGCTAAAAGAATAATGGCTAGAAAGAATTTTTAAACAAATGTATTATAGCATTAAATATTAAGATAATTATAAAAACCACTATAGCCACTTCTAATGCCTTACCCCTTACTTTCTGATTACTAATCAGTTTATTAAAATTTATCAAATGTGGCTGTGCCCAGTGGCTCATGCCTGTAATCTCAGCACTTTGGGAGGCCAAGGTGGGCAGATCACTTAAGGTCAGGAGTTCAAGACCAGCCTGGCCAACATGGCAAAACTCCATCTCTACTAAAAATACAAAAATTAGCCGGGCGTGGTGGCAGGTGCCTGTAATCCCAGCTACTCGGGAGGCTAAGGCAGGAGAATGGCTTGAGCCTGGGAGGCGGAAGTTGCAGTGAGCTGAGATCGCGCCACTGCACTCCAGCCTGGGCAACAGCAAGACTCCATCTCAAAAAAAAAAAAAAAAAAATTAAATGTACACATCACTCACTTTCTCTCAAACTTCATCTAAAAAAAGTATTTAACAGAAAACTTGCCAAAAATTTGTATGATAATTCAATATCTAACATTCAAAACTCAAATGAATTCAAAAATTCATCAATTGAATTTCAGTAATATCCTAGATTTTAAAACTACAAACTAAATCATGCATTATGTTCCCCCTGATATCCCATAAACCCCCAAAAAGCCCTCTGATATCCTATTTGATATGAAATAGGATGTCCTTCGTGTCTCAAAGCTACAAATCAAGAAATTCTTCCTAAACTTCAAATCAGTTTGCAAAATTTACCTAAAAAAAAAAAGCATGACTAAGATATACATATCAAATTCCATATATTATAAAACAAATTTTTTAGTTTTAACCAAAAGTAGTTAATATATGTACTTTAGTAATTCTAAATAAAAGCTAAAAATAAGGTCCCTAACTATTATTCTAGTTACTTTTCTCTTTCTGCTATTCATTAGTTTCAAAATTTTCTTCAATGAACACACATTACTTTTAAATTCATTTAAAAAAAGACTGTAAACCAGCATAGGTAGTTACACTTCAAAAATGAGAAGCAAAATGAGATGTCAGAATGAGAGGGGATAATTTTCTATTCAGGCAGCTTCACTCTACAACTCATTTTTTTAACAATATTATTAGATCCCACCATTCCTACAAGTCAGAAATATATAAAGGAGTACCAACAAGAGAGGAAGGAAGAATGTTGGTTATATCTCTAAGTTTATAGAAAACTTAGAAGAAAAGGAGGTCGAACTATGAGTAAGATACCCAATACTAAAGATTTCTCCCTCCCTTCTATCTTTAACTACAATGATTTTCACTTCAGAAAATGAAAGAATCAAATAATATACCTCCTCCTTCTACAAATTTCCAGAGTCAACAGGCAACAAACACACAGGAGGATGAGAAGGCTGGTCCTGATATCCATACCAAACTTATTTGTCCCCAGAACTAAAAATAAAATTCTATTTTAGTTGTCTGACTTATACATGTGTCTTAGTTGTTTTTTGAAAAACAAAACAAAACAAAAAAGACATCAAGTAGCTACTGAAGTTAGTTCTCAGACCACCTACCTCTCCAGGGTGCAATCTATCCCAGTTTTCGTTAATGTATGTCATAAGCTCAAGTTCAGAATCAAAGTATTTCTTCTTATGAATAACACTTAGGTTGTAAAGGCATAGGTGTGCTATATCTACCCTGAAATCCGAAAATAATCAAATACACAAAACAGTGCTTTTGGTTACTGTTAAGAAATCACGGTTTCTTTATAAAACAGTAATTAAAATGCAAAGAGAAATATTTAGGTGGATAGTCATATTCACAATACAATAAATCACTACATATAAAAATAACTAGAAAATAGTGACTAAACATTCACTTATCCTGAATAGCAACTATAAACTAGAAGATATATGAATTACTTTTTTTTTTTTTTTTTTTTTGAGACAGAGTTTCGCTGATTGCCCAGGCTGGAGTACAATGGCGCAACCTCAGCTCACTGCAACTTCCGCCCCGTGGGTTCAAGCAATTCTCCTGCCTCGGCCTCCCTCAGCCTCCCGAATAGCTGGGATTACAGGTGCCCACCACCATGCTAGGCTAATTTTTTTTGTATTTTTAGTAGAGACGTGGTTTCACCATGTTGGCCAGGCTGGTCTTAAACTCCAGACCTCAGGAGATCCACCCACCTCAGCCTCCCAAAGTGCTGGGATTACAGGCGAGAGCCACCGTGCCCGGCCACAAATTACTTCTTAAAGTGCATTCAAAGAGGATCTGGCTTTAAAAATATATAACTTACAATCCAGATTTTTGTGTTTTCACTTCTGGATATAAGCTACAGAATATACCATACTTAACCAAACTATCTGATTCATGGGTTAAACCCTATCTGTTGATAAAATATGTAAAATACAACAAAGATTTGTAAGTACTTACTGTAAGCATTTTATTAGTAAACCTCTAAAATTCATCACACTTCCAACACACAAGAATTACTACATTGAAGCAGAAATTAGCATATTTGTTATACCTATCTCTCTTCTACTGTATGCTATTCTGAAGGTTCAAAAGAACTAGAAATATGAGTAAGAATTTAGGTCTAAAGGATATCTGAAAGTTTCATTTATAACATTCAACACTGAACAGCCTTATTAATTTAGCAATACAAGTAGATGCTACTTAGTGAAGATGACATCAGGCATGAGGATAAATAAAAGAAATAAAGCCAAGCATAAATAACCTATTTTTATTTAAGCCAAGTAAATGTATATAGAAGTTTCAACTTGTAGGTTTAAGAAAATGGCTTTTTTTCTTTTTTTTTTTTTTTTAACAGAAAGGTCCACACTTACCACTGTAATGGTAGACGTTTGAGGTATTCTGGTCCAGAACTGCAGACAGAGCATATAAACGTATAAAATCTAAGAAAAAAAAAGAATAGAAAAAGTTTTATACTGAGTAATCAGAGATAAACTAACAATTACAGCTAATATTCACCAAGTGAATAACTTACAGCTGATATAAAGAGTGATACTCAAAACAAAATATAATGTAAATTATAATGCTTTCTGTGATTGAGGGAAGTTCTTTTCCAACAACAAATAATGAAATAGTTCATATGTGAAGAGAAAGGATCTTTTTTTTTTAACCATTGGAGACCTTCAAAGTTCACACACGGACTCACACATACTTATAGTTTACTAATCAATCGCTTGTGAGTGCCAGGAATTATGATGGCTGCCCCCATATACATCGTTTAACTCAACGCTCAAAATATCATAAGCCCCAAAGAGACAAGTGAACTTCCCTAAGGTCAGAAAGAAAATTAAGTGGCATAAGCCAAGATTTTTAAAACCAGGTTTTCAGATGTCAAACTTAGTGGTCTAGCTTTTTGTTCCTGAAGCTCACTGTGCTACTCTGCATTCTTCTAATATAGAAGGTACATTAAGTCTGCTTTTACAAATTTTTTATATCTAAAGTATAGTCGTGTCTTTAACAAGGCCCTGTGGTCTTTTCCAATTCTAATACGATCCCTTTAAGGTTCTTTAAAGGAAGGTACCAATGAGAATACTTTAGAGTACTATGGGTCAATAGGAGCAAATGCAATCACTGACAATACTTAAGAGCTTTCTGGAACAAAATCCAAAAGCACAAAAATTATGTATATTTTAAGTACATTATTTAATATTTTCCCTCTGAGACAACCCCTTTCCAAATCACTGTTGAAACTATCTTTAGGAAATCTGAAATCGCAAATATAACCACAATTAAAAAGTGACAAAAATCAGCCAGTAAAGTTCAAATGCCCTTCTCACCTGTCTCCAAATAGCATTGGCTTTTGAAGGCATTGCACACAAGCCTCATGAAACCACTGCTTACATTTGCAGCACTGTAGCATCTTTAAATACCAGCTATTAAAAAAAAACAAAAAAGTTAACACTAAAATTCCTGTTTTAAGGGAAAGGTTCATTTCTATAAAAAAAAAGAAAAAGTGGCATAATCCACAATACTGTTCTAATTAAAGTATCACATTTCTACTATACTTAACTAAATATTTCCTTTCCCAAAAAGGCTTATAGTATCAGCTATTTCATCCCTCTTCTCTCTTTTATTCACGAAATTTTAATAAGCTCTTGAAAGATACACCTACTACTTCTAGTCAAAAATGCCTGGCTCCTACACTAGTTAAATAAGCTCTGTTAAAACACAAGGCTAGGCTATTTTTTTTAAGAGTCAAGTATTGCTATGTTGTCCAGGCTGGAGTGCAACAGCATGACCATGGCTCATGCAGCCTCAACCTCCCAGGTTCAAGTGACCCTCCCACCTCAGCCTCCCAAGTAGCTAGGGCCACAGGCATGCACCACCAAGCTAGGCAAATTTTTTTTTTTAAAGTAAAACTGAGGTCTCCCTATGTTGCCCACGCTGGTCTCCAATTCCTGGGCCCAGGAGATCCTCTGTCCTTGGCCTCCCAAAATGCTGGGATCACATGCGAGAGCCACCATGCCAGGCCTCTGGGCTTTTTTTCACATCAACTCTCTAAACCCCAGGAGAGGTCAGATTCAGAAGTACTGTTGTTTGTCTCAAATATCAAATGGCCTTAGGCAGCTTTCAGATTATAAACATTCCACTTTATATCTTTACTGTGTTTCTATTATTCTTGTCAGCTATAATAAAAAGAATATAACGATTTAATAAACCTAAACATTATCATAAATCTAAGACTAAGTCAAAGGCTTTTTGACAGGTTTAGCTGTATTTCAATGTATGGTCTATAAATCTGTTTGAGAAAGCTAAAGATGCTAAAATTGAATCTTCATCTGAGAAATATATCTTCCCTTTTCAGTTAGCACATGGATTTTGGGTTTGTTTTAAGAGACAGGGCTACATTGCTACATTGACCAAGCTGGACTTCAGGGTTCAAAGGATCCTCCCACCTCAGCCTCCCAAGTATCTGGCAGTACAGGTACACACCACCACACCCAGCTAGTATGTGGTTTTGATATGGTTATCTTTATTTGAAAATAATAAAAGGCACCATTTCCAAACTTTGATACGGTTATCTTTATTTGAAAATAATAAAAGGCACCATTTCCAAACAGAGTATGTAAACCTTGATTCAGTCTATTAGCACTATTTTTCTAGGTTCTTGGGCTCACCTTATGTCTCTGCATCACATTTTGGAAATTCCCATAATATTTCAAACTTTTTCATTATTATTAATATTGTATATTTCATGGTGATCAGTGGTCTTTGATGTTACTACTATAACTGTTTTGGGCCACCAAAAACCGTGCCCACGTAAGATGGCAAACTTAATCACTAAATGTTGTATGTGTTCTGACTATCACCAACCAGCCAGTCCCCATCCCTCTCCCTCTCCTCAAGCTTCCTATTCCCTGAGACACAACAATATTGAAATTAGGTTAATTAATAATCCTACAGTGCAGCCGGGCGCGGTGGCTCACGCTTGTAATCCCAGCACTTTGGGAGGCCGAGGCAGGCGGATCACGAGGTCAGGAGATCGAGACCACGGTGAAACCCCGTCTCTAATAAAAATATAAAAAATTAGCCGGGCGTGGTGGCGGGTGCCTGTAGTCCCAGCTACTCGGAGAGGCTGAGGCAGGAGAATGGCGTGAACCTGGGAGGCAGAGATTGCAGTGAGCCGAGATTGCGCCACCGCACTCCAGCCTGGGCGACAGAGCGAGACTCCATCTCAAAAAATAAAAATAAAAATAAAAAAATAATCTTACAGTGGGGGCCAGGCGTGGTGATCAAGCTTGTAATTCCAGCACTTTGGGAGGCCAAAGCAGGAGAATTACTTGAGGCTAGGAGTTGGAGACCAACATGGACAAATAGCAAGACTCCATTTCCACAAAAAAATTTAAAAACTAGCAGGGTGTGGTGGCACATGTCTGTGGTCCTACCTACTCAGGAAGCTGAGATGGGAGGATTGCTTGAGCCTAGTTCAATGCTGGAGTGAGCTATAACCATGCCACTGCACTCCAGCCAAGGTAACAGAGCAAGAACCTGTCTCAAAAAAAAAAAAAAAAAAAAATCTTACAATGGCCTCTAAGTGTTCAAATGAAAGGAAGAGTCACAAGTCTCTAAATTTAAATCAAATGTTAGAAAGGTATGTCAAAAGCCAAGATAGGCCAAAAGCTAGGCCTCTTGCACCAAACAGCTGGCCAAGCTGTATATGCAAAGAAAAAGTTCCGGAAGAAAATAAAAATGCTACTCCAGGCCAAGGTGGCTCAGGCCTGTAATCCCAGCCAGCTTTGGGAGGCCAAGGTAGGAGGATTGCTTGACACCAGGAGTTCAAGAACAGCCTGGGCAACATAGCAAGAACCTGTCTTTACAAAAAAAAAATACTTTTTAAAATTAGACAGGTGTAGTGGCACGTGTCTGGTCCTAGCTACTTCGGAGGCTGAGGCAGGAGGATGACTTGAGCCCAGAAGTTCAGTGCTGCAGTGAGCTATGATCATGTCACTGCACTACAATCTGTGCCCTATCGCTTTAAGAAAGAAATGAAAATACGTAGAAGCAAGCAGTAATCTGTCTGTGAAAAAGTTCCATGTTGATTTTATGTCTAAAAAAACTTGTCTTTTACTCTCCCATTTAAATTATAATATTAAATATATCAGTTTCTAAATGGTCAATCACATTAAATATGACATCCAATGAAACTACTGATACTGGGCCCCTGCAGTAAATGTTTTCCCTCAATAGTTAACTTTATGACAATATTTACAATTCACTTTAAATTTCCAGAATATAAGACCTATACAAATATTTTTTTAATGTGTGGATATGATCAAAAACTAGACAAAAATTTTTTTTTTATGAAAATAATAGATTTTCCCCCTGGTTTTCTTCACTGATGTGTTCATGCAGTTGCAATTCGCCATCACTCACACACCATAATCAAGAAAAATAGATAAGGCAAGCAAATAAAAATTACTTAAAGGGAATTACGTAACTGTATTTACTTACTCTCCAGGGCCTCCACAATAGCAGTAACACTGCTGGACATTGGTTTTATGACCTGCATCCCATTCAAGGTCTGCCACACTATAGGGTAATGTCTGCTTCATGACTTGCAATGCTTTGGCATTTGGTCCTTTCTTAAGTGCACCACCCCTCTACATTAGGGGGAAAAAAATGTGAAAGAGTGAAGGCTAAAATTTTAAACACAATTCTATACTTTAAAAATGACTGACACTTCTAGAGAAATTTCCTTTCCAAACTTTTACCACATCACAAACTGTCTGATTAATAATAATCTCTATTTTTCTTTTCTTCTTTCAAATTACTGCACCAATTCCCATATCACTATCATCAAATAAAGTGAAAGCATCATTAAAAAGTCACTTAAGCATCATTAGTCAAATAAATAGCACCTCTTTCTACCCAGCATTCATTGCTCATTTCATTCAAATAAACTTTCAGTGTACACAATCACTATGTTGATAATGTCTCACAAATTCCATCAGGGCCTTGGCCCAAAACACTTAAAATATACCTTTGTTGTTGTTGCAAAAACACACTGCCGACAGAGCCATTTTTCATCTGAATCAATCACACTGGAATCAATATGAGGTGTGTGACACAACTGATGATATCCTTAATATCAAAAAAAGCATAAAGCAAATTGTTTCATTAATACTTTCAACACGATTTCAAGAATGCCTTTTAGCATTATTTCCTACATTAATATAATTAATAAACAGGATAATTTCAAATTATCAATGTAAAGTATTTTTAGTCATTAATCTTCAACATAGGCATTCAGTATGCAACAAGATTAAAAGAAATCAATGTTACCTTGGCCACACTTGTCACATATAACCATTTCATTGGGAGCTTCTGAATACTCTTCTTGACATATTGTACAGACCATTTCCCCACTTCCAGTGGCTCCTAAAATATTTAAAACACATTAAAAAAGAGAGTCATAAAAAATTCCATAAAACAAAACCACTTTTATGACTCAGTGGGCAGCACATATGCACAATGTTTGCTAAGTACATCATAATGCTTCACAAGACAAAGTACACAAAATGGTATCTCTCTGCTCTCTGTGTTCTTTCTACCTTTAACTTAACATGCCTGTCTACTTTCATAATTTAATCTGCTTTTTGGCAGAAGGCATAATTTAAATTGCTCTTAAGCATCTTCCCTTATTACTTATTTCTCATATTCCCACTCCTAAAGGTGAAGGTGGAGATGAGGGATGGGCGACAGCAGGTAGAGGAGGTTTGTGAACACTAGAGCTACTTTATAGAATACTTATCTATTCATGTACATACATTCACTTATCCTACACCACTAATATCATGAAATTAAAGAAAAAAAGCAAGGAAGATTAAGTAAACTACCTCTTTCTCTTTGAATTCAGAGCATTTCCTTTTACTTACTAATTTATTAAACAGGTTGAACACCAATTATTTAATCTCCAGCTTCTGAAATCTAAAAATATGGTATCCAATAATGTACCCTAACAAAATACCATTTCAACAAAATTTGGGGGTCCTACAATTATTAATTTTTTTAGCAGAACAAGTGAAACATTTCTTCCTTAGACATTTTTATTCTTAAAAAAAAATCACACAAAATTTATAATACAATTTACCACCCTAACACATTATCATTTCCAGTATTCTCATCTTGTCTGTTTCAACAGAGTCAAATTCACAATACACACACTTTATGCACATAACAATAAAAACTTACAATTTTGTGCTATGGGCCAAGCACTGTGTAGGATCTTGATATATTTTGTTTACTTCTACAACTAACTTATAAATATACTATTTATAGAGAAGAACTGAGGCTCAGACAAAGTAACTAACCCAAAGACTCGGAGAAAACATCAAGACTAGGATTCAAACCCAGATGTGCCAAAATCCATGTTCTCTCCACTACGAGATGGTTCACCAATACTATGTAATATTTCTTCTATCAAAAGCATTTTTCACACAGCTAGTTTTCAAAATTGTAACTTCTAATAGCTGCATAGTATTACATCTAGTGGAAATAACCCAATTTACTCCATTATTACTCTACTCTCGGACATACAGGTTGCCAACTGTTTTTCTTTTTTTGGAAGGGGGGAGTCTGTCTTTTGTATTTCTGCTATTTATTTGTTTGTTCTGGTCTCTCATCCACTCTCTTCTGCTTTGTTTGTTTCCTTTTATTTTTCCCCTCAGATAGGGTCTTGCTGTGTCATCCAGGCTGGAGTGCAGTGGCACAGCCACAGCTTACTGCAGCCTTGACTTCCCAAGCCCAAGCAATGCTCCCACCTCAGCCTCCCAAGTAACTGGAACCACAGGCGTGTCTCCCAATGCCTAATTTTTTCTTTTTTTTTTTTTTTGTAGCGACAGGATCTCCCTGTGTTGCCCAAGCTGGTCTCAAATTCCTGGGCTCAAGCAATCCTCCTGCCTGGGCCTCCCAAAGCACTGGGATTACAGATATAAGGCACTGCGCCCAGCTGTTTGCTTCTTGGTACACTTCATTGAAGGTGGTCTTCCACAGCTTCTGGGTTTATGATTCCGATCAGGACAGTAACCAGATTAAGCCTGGGAACTCTCTGTGAAAATTTACCAATTCCCTGGAAATGGAACGACAGCCCCCCTAGGGTAGGTGCCTGACCTCTCACTGTAACTACCTGGACTAATGACAGGGAAGGCAATTCCTCAGAAAAGGGGGTAGTGACCCAAGAAACAATCCTGAGAAAGCTGGGAATTAACTTTTACTTGTGAAATCAAACATACATATATATTTTTTACCATCAAGTTTACAAGAACCTTCCTATATAGCTTAGTAATCTTCTATAGACTCCCTTACTCTAAATCCAATTGACTAGAAAGCCTTGGCCATTTCATCTTAGAAATACCAAATTTTTTGTTGTTGTTAAAATAAACTTCAGGAAACATTTTTCACCTAGTATTTTTTGAATTATTTCTTATGAATAAACTGCTAGAGATGAGTCTATTAGATAATTATAAACTTTTGCATTTAATGCAAATGCAAAACCACCGAAATAGAAATTTACACTGCCACCAGCAATGCAAGAGTATATCATTTCATAGAAACCAAAACAGCATTAGATGCTAAGATTTATAACCCTCTTACATTTATGTAATAGTTGTAACATGATATATTTCACCCTGTTGACTACTACTATTTTGCTTTATGTAAAATTTTTAAAAGAAACTCATTAGACAAATATAATTTATTAAGTTTTGATATACATTATTGGCAGGTTTCTTAGAAAACTACTAAACCCACTCCTCACTGAAATATGCCATAATGCAGGTTTCAGATTCATTTATTCATTTTTATAGCAACTATAAGTTTCATATGTGCTACTATCGGGGTGCTAAGAAGAGTTAAATGACCAGGAGCAATCCTTTGTAATTCCAGGAACAGCAAAAGGAACCAGTGAAGAAAGAACAACCACAGAACATTAAACTGACATACTGAGTGCAGCGCTTATAGAACAGGAAAGGACCTCTCACACAACAACTTTCTATCTCTATGTAACGTTGGTTTCTTCTTTTCTACCACTTTTAAAAGCAAAGAAGGAGAAGTAGAAAGGAGGAAGTGGACAAAAGGACAGACAGACCTATTATATTAAATCCACAGGAAACTCCAGAAGATCTTTAAAAGCTGAAAGAAACACATAGCTAATGGAAGGGGAGTAAAAAGCAGCATAATATGTTTCACTGCTATTACAGAGAGACCTATGTTTACTAAATAAGGAAAAAAGAATAATTTTGTGTGCAGGGTAGTAAGATCTGCTCAATATTAGTAGTGTTGGAGATCTCCTATCCCTTTAAATCTTATGAGTCACACTTTTCTCTGGCTCCTCAATTTCAGATTCAAAACATAATTTTAGTCCTTTAAACTTATCAGTCCAGGAACCATAAAAAGTTTCTCTAGAAAAACATTTTACCAGAGTAAAAGCTACTTGGTTCCCCACCTAAGCCCTGAGTACCAACTATATACAGATGGTAATTAGAACATTCCAATTCCTTTACCAAAACTTTTTTTATTCTTAAGAAACATTAAGAGTAAAGTCAAGAACTAAAACATGGCAGAAACCTACCATAAAATTGAACTTGGTATTCAAATATAAAACCCAATCGTTAAATACTTTGGCAAGGTGTCTACCCTTTAGGGAGAAAATTTATCTCTTTTCTATGAGAATACACAGAACACAGGTCTTAGTGTAGGCCTATTAAACCAGCAAAAGGAAAACCAAAAGTAGGCCTTTAAAGACAGCTAAAATACTCAGGTTTTTAGTAAAGATTGGTAATTTTTAAAAGTACTTTGCATGAAAGAGGTACCTGGTGAAATATCTGTATTTAGCAGATGCTAAAAGCATGAAACAATCATAGTTTCTAATAATAGAAATCATCACAAGAAGCATACCTATAGCCAAACCAAGACATACTTTTATTTATTTTTATTGGCACACAAATATAGCCTCATTTTCCCATTTAAACATTAAAAACCCATAACTAAGTGGTAATTTTAAACCATTCTTATTAACAAATATTTCTATTATTCTAAATCAGTTTTATATGTCCTAACTTCCCAAATCATCTGACAAATAGTATGCTCCCAATAAACACTTGCTTTCTACAAACATAAGCAAGTAACAGCTGAATTGAATCCCAAACCGTTACTGAGATTAGTTACCAAAGATTTTTTTTCAAAGTTCTTAGAAGGGTCTTAATATAGCTTACGGGTATAAATTAGCGATGCATCTGTCCTCTAGAGTATTCTTGTTCTTCTTATGGTCTATAATAAAGACTATGCTGATTTTTTAACCTCTCCTCGGAAGTAATACTGAGTTATCTAAATACATTATATTCAACAGACAACATCATAATATGACAAGTTGAAGAAAATCAAATTTTAATTTAAATCATGTTCAAGAGAAATAGTAGCACCTGCCTGTTTGAATGTCCTTCCAGAGAACCCAGGATTTAGAACTGTCTTCAAATATGATGAAGCAGCTCTGTTTCAATATGTTTATCTGCAATACAGAGAAATACTTAACGGTGATCTCTTAAAGTTAAAAACATGAAGTTAAATTTAAGATTATTAAATGCTTACTGCAAAAACAGCAAAAGATACATTAAAGTAACTTGCCTTTTTGATAGTGCCAAGATAAAACAAGCCATCTGACCATCTAGCTAGGACATCCTGACCCTCTTCAAATTTACATGCTGGCTTTTTGGCTTTATGTCCATCCTGTAAAGACAGCTTGGTCAAGGATGTTGGGGTCTTTTGGTTTCGACGTAAAGGAGACCGCCTGTGGACCAGTGAATTACCTGCCCCTGTAGAGTCTCTGTTTAGAGAACAAAAGACCATACGTAAGACGACTTACTTGTAGAGCTTATTTTATACCAGTGGGATATTTTATATGTTAATCAAAGTTTTTAATTTGTTAAAAACCTTAAGACAAAAATATAAAAAGTACCTCAAATCATAAATACTCTCCAAACAAAGCAGTTTAAAACAAAATGGTAACAATTCTCAATATCCATTCACTGCCTACTCTAACTGAGGCCAAGACTCAGCAAACACTCCAAGATAACACATTCAAGGCAGCTGTCATCAAAATAACAGCTTTATGTTGAGGTATGCAGGCCATGGTCATGAGCAAATAATGTCTTGAATCTCATGACTGGGTTTAGGTAAAGAATAAAAGTGAATTACATTTTAATCTCTTGATTATGCCACATGCAGTTAAGACACATTAACCAGTGACTTCAAGGGACAGCTGGTGTTATTCATACTCTTAACACTCAAAGGAAGGGCAGTCATGACCTTCTCCTTACAGGGAATCACTACTGAATTGAGCAAATATGCAGATTGAGAGTTTAAAAAAAAAAATTGAGAACCAGCAATTTCATTAAATTATAGACAAATAGTACACTATAAGGCCGGGTGCGGTGGCTCATGCCTGCAATCCCAGCACTTTGGGAGGCCGAGGCAGGTGGATCACCTGAGGCCAGGAGTTCAAGACCAGCCTGGCCAACATGGTGAAACCCTGTGTCTACTACAAAATACAAAAATTAGCCAGGCATGGTAGTATACACCTGTGATCCCAGCTACTGGGGAGGCTGAGGCAGGAGAATCATTTGAACCCAGGAGGCGGAGGTTGCAGTGAGCTGAGATCATGCCACTGCACTCCAGCCTGGGCAACAGAGCAAGACTCTGTCTCAAAAAAACAAAACAAAACAAAACAAAAAAAAAAAAAACAAAGGAAAGTACACTATAAGAGTACTTAAAGGAAAAAAATATATATTAAATACTGTAAAATTACATTATAACTTATGTATTAGACATTCCATAAACAGCAAAGCATACCATCATCAGCTTTCTTAAAGGTAACAAAGCAGTGTTTGGTTTCACTTTTCCAAATTAGATTTTTCACTAATTAAACATACAGTGACATGTAAAACTAGATAGACAATAATTCTAAAAATAGCATAAAAGTTTAGTAAAAATAAAATGAGCACGGAAATTAAAGAAAAAAGTTTCAAAAAGTTCCTAAGTATTAGGAATATCTAATATCAATACCTAAAAATACAGAAATTCTGGGAAACCCTGTCACATGCTAAAACACGGATGAACCTTGAAGATATTATGCTAAGTGAAATAAGCCAGACAAAATGGATAACTATTCCACTTATATGAGGTACCTAGACGCTCAAAGTCATAGAGATGGGAAACAGAATGGCGGCCAATGGCTAGGAAGAATGGGGAGTAGGGAGTTAGTGTTTAATGGGTACAGTTTGAAAGAAATACATTTTAAAGATATCCAAAGAAATAACTGGTACCTTCCCAAATTTGCTGAAAAACATTATCTACACATCCAAGCAGCTCAACAAATTCCAAGTAGGATAAATGCAAAGAGATCTACACCCAGCCACATCATAGTAAAAATGCTGAAAGGCAAAAAAAAAAAAAAAAAAATCTTGAAAGCAACAAGAGAAACACAATATATCATGTACAAGGAAACCCCAATAAGATTAACAGTTGACTTCTCATCAGAAACAATAAAAGCCAGAAGGCAGTGAGATGACATATTCAAAGTAAGCAGGCTGCAGGGAATGGGTGCTGTCACCAGAGAATCTTATATCCAGCAAAACTGTCTTTCAAAAATGAAGGTGAAATACAAACTCCCAGATAAACAAAAACTGAATTTGTTATTAGCAGAGACATCTTACAATGCATACTACTATGATTGAAAGCAAGTAAACCCAGAAGGAAATTCAAATACACGTACATACACACACACACACACACACACACACACACACAAAGAACATCAACAAATTATAAAAGACAGCATAAATGCATATTCCCTCCAAAGCAAGTATACAAAACAATATGTACATAATTGTATTGTTAGACCCATAATATATAGAAATGTAATATATTTGGCAATAATAGCACAAAGGAAGTATATAGGAGCAAAACTGTTACAACTGTTTCAAAGAAATGACACAGGCCAGGTGCAGCATGGCTCATGCCTGTAATCCCAGCACTTTGGGAGGCTGAGGCAGGAGGACCCTGAGTTCAAGAGCAGCCTGGGCAACAAAGGGAGAATGTCTCTAAAAAAATTAAAAAATAAAAATTAGCTGGGCCGGGCACAGTGGCTCAAGCCTGTAATCCCAGCACTTTGGGAGGCCGAGGCGGGCGGATCACGAGGTCAGGAGATCGAGACCATCCTGGCTAACACGGTGAAACCCCGTCTCTACTAAACATACAAAAAATTAGCCGGGCATGGTGGCAGGCGCCTGTAATCCCAGCTACTCGGGAGGCTGAGGCAGGAGAATGGCGTGAACCTGGGAGGCGGAGCTTGCAGTGAGCCGAGATCACGCCAGTGCACTCCAGCCTGGGGGACAGAGAAAGACTCCGTCTCAAAAAAAAAAAAAATTAGTTGGGCATTGTGGCATGTGCCTGTGGTCTCAGCTACTCAGGAGTCTGGGGTGGGAGGACTATATGAGGCCAGGAGGTTGAGACTGCAGTGAGCTGTGATGGTGCCACTGCACTCCAGCCTGAGCAACAGAGAGAAAACCTGTCAAAAGAAAAGAAGAAAAGAAAAGAGAAAAATGGAAGGAAGGATGGACACAAGACGCTAACTTGAATTCACAGGAACAAACAAAAAAAAACCAAAATATGGTAATTAAGGTAAATATAAAACGTAGATTGTCACTTCAAGAAAATATCTGCCTTATACAGAACTCAGTGGCTGTTTCAAGTAAAAATGGTGTTCCATGAAAAAGCTGCTAGTTCAGCTGGCAACTCAAACAATGGCACAACTGCCTTATGCCATTTCTATTTTATCACACATATTTAAAAACCTGGCCAGCACGGTGGCTCACGCCTATAATTCCAGCATTTTGGAAGGCCGAGGCAGGTGGATCATTTGAGGCCAGGAGTTCAAGACAAGCCTGGCCAACATAGCAAAACCCCCCATCCCTACTAAAAATACAAAATTAGCCAGGCGTGGTGGCGCGTGCCCGTAATCCCAGCTACTCGGAAGGCTGAGGCAGGAGAACCGCTTGAACCTGGGAGGCAGACATTGCAGTAAGCCAAGATCACACCACTGCACTCCAGCCTAGGCAACAGAGCAAGACTACATCTCAAAAACAAACAAACAAACAAAAAACATTCTTAAGTGAAATAAGGTTTGGGGTTACGTGTGTGTGTGTGTTTATATTTTTTACCGTTAGTACACAATGAAGAATACAAGTACAGTTTGATGCCGCTGCCTTGATTCATGCTAAGACACAAAGCAATTTTATCTAACATTGTTTTTCTGTGCCATAGTCAGCTGTGAGGAGAAGGCACTTTTGGTAGTATAATTAGAGGGGTTAAAAAGTTTAAATGTTTGACAAGATCAGTGCAAGAGAACAGAAGTAAAAATGCAGGAAGAATCACAATGAATTATCATCAGGGATGCTCAAGGAGAGGGTAAGAATCCTCTTTCTCCAGACTTTGAAACAATTTAATGGCTTCACAGTATCGGAATAACTCTATTAGCAATCAACTTTGAAAAAAGCTTTAAGGGACAGGGTGCAGTGGCTCACACCTGTAATCCCAACACTTTGGGAGGCCGAGGTGGGCAGATCACCTGAGGTCGGGAGTTCGAGACCAGCCTGACCAACACGGAGAAATCCCATCTCTACTAAAACTACAAAATTAGCCTGGTGTGGTGGCTCATGCCTGTAATCCCAGCTACCTGGCAGGCTGAGGCAGGAAAATGTCTTGAACCCAGGAGGTGGAGGTTGCAGTGAGCTGAGATCGCACCATTGCACTCCAGCCTGAGCAACAAAAGTAAAACTGTCTCAAAAAAAAAAAAAGGCTTTAAGTTCAGTGTTCACTTGAGGGATTTTGTATCCCTTCAGTTAAAAAAAAAAATAGCCAAAGCCTGAACGATAATTAATCATGGGTGAAAAATGACCTCAGTAGAATGCCATGGCAGGTCTGTTTTAAGACCTAGAATTGCAAAGTAGAAACTGTACAAAAATAAAAATTGCAAACATTCCCAGTTTCATATGCTTTGCTATTATTTCAATAAATTATCCCCTTCTTTCAGGATGGCAAGGTCTCTGTCTTACTCTCCACTGTACTACTCCTGCTGCATAGCACATCCTTAGGTCATAAGGTATCAAACATTTTTTTATTTTTCCATCTCCTAGTGTTTATGCCCTGCTTCTCCTAATATTTCTGGTGTGCTGTGTCTCACATGAGACCTAACCTAATTATAGTTACCCTTGATTCCTTATGCCCCCTTCCCACCACCTTCTCATTTTTTCCCTTCCATTCACAGCCAAACCTCCAGGAAAAAATTACTGAGATTACCAAGTGCCTAATCCTACATTAAATATTCAACATATTCATGGCCAGGCATGGTGGCTCATGCCTGTAATTCCAGCACTTTGGGAGGCCGGGGCGGGCAGATCACGAGGTCAGGAGTTTGAGACCAGCCTGGTCAACATGGCAAAACCACGCCTCTACTAAAAATACAAAAATTAGCCAGACGTGGTGGCCGGCACCTGTAATCCCAGCTACTCAGGAGGCTGAGGCAGGAGAATTGCTTGAACCCAGGAGGCGGAGGTTGCAGTGAGCCGAGACCACACCATTGCACTCCAGCCTGGGCGAAAAGAGCAAGACTCTGGTCTCAAAAAAAAAAAACACACACACACACACAACATTCAACATATTCGTTCACAAATCATTTTTGGGTCCCTATTATGAGCCACATACTGTGCCAGGCAGTAGATATATAGAGGTAATTTAATACTCAGAGCACTGCTTTAGAGATATTTTTGCAGATGAGATTTTACGGATCCCTTTTTACATGAGGAAACTGCAACTGCAAGACAGATTATAACTTGATGAAGTTTATTATAGGATACCAACCAGAGCCAGCATTCAATAAATCTCTCTGAGCACCCTCCAATTAGCACTCAACTATGCTTAAAAACTTGCAAGGATCTTAGGGGTGGAGGGTAGAATAACTAAATTCTCTTGATTCTTTGTGCTCCCTTCCCACCACTTCCTACTCTTTCCTCCCATTCGCAAGCAAACCTCCGGGGTAAAGTTATACACGCTTAATGTCTCCACTCCTATAGTCTCCTCCCCTTTTCAGTGTTCGGCCCACTTCAATATAACCCACTAACTTCCCCCCAAACAGGGAATGTCTGTCTCTTATTCACACTTGTATCCTCAATCTCTGCATAGGGCATAATACATAAACGGCAGAAAGATTATGCAGAATTTATAAAGTCAAGAAACGTCTATATTTAAGGAGTTAAATTTTTTATCTAACCAATATTTAAGGAGTTTAACTTTTCATCTTTATCTACTTTTTTTTTTTTTTTTTGAGATGGAGTCTCGCTCTGTCGCCAGGCTGGAGTGCAGTGGCATGATCCCAGCTCACTGCAACTTCCGCCTCCTGGGTTCAAGCGATTCTTGTGCCTCAGCCTCCCGGGTAGCTGGGATTACAGGTGCCTGCCACCATGCCCAGCTAATTTTTGTATTTTTAGTAAAGACAGGGTTTCACCATGTTGGCCAGAATGGTCTCGATCTCCTGACCTTGTGATCCACCTGCCTCAGCCTCCCAAAGTGCTGGGATTACAGGCCTGAGCCACAGCGCCCGGGGTACATTTTTAATCTAATGTCTCTAAGCACAAATCATCTGTTTTGCTTTAAGTAAAAAACAGACTCTACTTTCATTCACATTTAAGACAAATACACATCAACCTTTTACCCACATAAACATAAATCCTGTATAAAACTGCATTAATAGAAAGATCATTTGTGCCAGGCATGGTGGCTCACACCTGTAATCCTAGCACTTTGGGAGGCTGAGGCAGGAGGATCACTTGAGCCTAGGAATTTGAGAACAGCCTGGGCAACACAGTGAGACCTTGTCTTTACAAAAAAAAAAAAAAAATTAACTGGGTGTAGTGGCACACGCCTGTGGTCCCAGCTACTCAGGAGGCTGAGGTGGGAGGATCACTTGAGCCCAGGAGGTAGAGGCTTCAGTGAGCCATGACTTCACCACTGCACTCCAGCCTAGACAACCTGTAACAAAAACCAAAAAATACATACATAAATAACTTGTAAAAGCAGTATCTTCTTTTAAAATTTCTCTGCCCAAAAAAATCTTACAGAAAACAAAGCAAGAAAAGAGTAAATTACCCATAAAGTCACAACTCAAACATAAGTAGGATAAACATCATTGTACATTTTCCTCCCCTAAGAGTTTTCATCTATGCAGTTTCCCCCACCCCATTATTGTCACTGATTACTTCCCTCTTTGCTAGAATGTGACCTTTATTAGAAGCCAAATTAGTTTTTCTAATTTTAGAATTTATTATTTCCTTTCTGATTACAAAGGTAAACATGCTAATGTTAGAATAAATATAGAAACATATAGTTAAAAGTGAAAATTCTCCACGCAATCTCCTCCCACAAAAAAAAGTTAATCTCCTGATTTTTCTTATTTGTACTACATATTTATAATTCATATAAATGTTTTTAATAAAATATAGGACATTATATATATTGTTCTATATATTTTCTCACATAACAATGTATCTTGAACAATGTAATTTCCATCTGTTATGTAAATATAAAATAAAAGCACATAAAATAATCTTTTCATCAGCTGCTAAACTGCTTTCCATCCATTACCCAATGGAGGAAGATTTAGGATGTTTCCAATGTTTTAACATAAGCAGTAACATAAACCTCA
This sequence comes from Nomascus leucogenys, assembly GCF_006542625.1. Classification (NCBI taxonomy): domain Eukaryota; kingdom Metazoa; phylum Chordata; class Mammalia; order Primates; family Hylobatidae; genus Nomascus; species Nomascus leucogenys. The sequence goes on from NC_044392.1 coordinate 81,574,687, forward strand.
TTCTTCTACATTCCCAACTACTACATAGGATAAATAATAAAGAGAATTACTATATATATAATAATATACTACGTATATTTTGCCTTTTTATAATAGAAAATTACAAACGTAGACAAAACAAGTATAATGAACCATCAAGTGACACCCAGTTTCAGTTAAAATTTCTTTTTTTTGAGACAGTCTCACTGTGTCGCCCAGGCTGAAGTGCAGTGGTGTGATCGCGGCTCACTGCACTGGGTTCTGCCTCCCGGGTTCAAGCAATTCTCTTGCCTCAGCCTCCCAAGTAGCTGAGACTACAGGCGCCCACCACCATGCCTGGCTAATTTTTTTTGTATTTTTGCAAAGATAGGGTTTCACTATGTTGGCCAGGCTGGTCTTGAACTCCTGACCTCGTGATTTGCCTGCCTCAGCCTCCCAAAGTGCTGGGATTACAGGCGTGAGCCACTGCACCTGGCCCATAAAATTTCATGGCTAAAATTATTTCATTTATATACCCATATCCCCCCCATCCTCATATGTGTATTTTTAAATATCACAGGTATTATCAAATTATTCTCCCAAAAGGTACCAACTCACACTCTCACCACACCTTCACCAACAGGAAGAATTATCATTCTTTTGCTCTTTGACAACACACACTTTATTTCTATCTACAACTCTATTAGTAGTAGAAAAAAAAAGCATGTTTCTCATAGGTTAACAACTTTTTTTTTTTGAGACAGGGTCTCTGTCACCCAGGCTGAAGTGCAGTGGTGCAGTCATGGGTCACTGCAGCCTCAGTCTCCCGGGCTCAAGGGATCCTCCCATTCCAGCCTCCCAAGCAGCTGGGACTACAGGCACACACCATGCCACCATGCCCACCTGATTTTTTTAAAATAATTTTTAGTAGGAATGGGAGCAGGTCTCAAACTCCTGAGCTCAAGTAATCCCTCCGCTTTGGCCTCCCAAAGTGCTGGGATTATAAGCATGAGCCACCATGCCCGGCCTATTAACAATTTCTAAGTCTTCTGGAAACTGCAGTTGATGTTCTTTGCCCATTTTTAAATGAAATGTTAATCATTGTCATAATAATTTTCAAGAGCATCTTATATGTTATAACCCTTTCTTATACATATTGCAAACATTTTTCTGAGTTCATATACTAAAGTGCCATGAGAAACAGACTTTTTGGTTGGGGGATCAGTACTTCTTTTGGGTACTCAGTTGACTCTGGTCAGTAGCTACAAAGCTATATCCCTCATCTCACCTCATCTCAGATTCAAACTGCCTCTCCTGTTTAAGCAGCCAGGGATTGAGGAGAGGGAGAAAGAGGTAGTTATTATATAACGGGCATATAGTTTCAGTTTAATAAGGTAAAAAGTGTTATGGAGATGGCTCAATGTATTTAATATCACTGAACTGTACACTAAAAATTGGTTAAGATGGGCCAGGCATTGTGGCTCACACCTGTAACTTCAGCTCTTTGGGAGGCCAAGGCGGGAGGACTGCTTAAGGCCAGGAGTTCAAGACCAGCCTAAGCAACACAAGATCCAGGCTCTACAAAAAATTTCTATGAAATCAGCCGGACGTAGTGGGATGTGCCTATAGTCCCAGCTACTTAGGAAGCTGAGATGGGAGAATTGCGTGAGCCTGAGAGGTCGAGGCTACAGTGAGCTGTGACTGCACCACAGCATTCCAGCCTGGGTAACAGAGAGACCCTGTCTCAAAAAAAAAAAAAAAAAAAAAAAAAAACCAGCCTGAGCAACATGGCAAGACCACATTCCTACAGAAAATTTTTTAAAAATTTGCCAGGCGTGATGGCACATAGCTGCAGGATCACTTGAGCTCAGGAGTTCGAGACTGCAGTGAGCTGGAATCACACCACTGTGCTCCAGCCTGGGAAATAGAGTGAGACCTTATCTCCTTAAAAAAAAAAAAAAAAGGCTAAGATAGTAAATTTTGTTACATGTATTTTAACTCAATAAAAAGATTGGGAGAGAGGGCTCATAGTCACTACCACTGTATCACTGCTAGTGATATACATCTTGAAAGAGATTGCCTGGACAAATAAGTTTCTTCCCTTGAGACCAAGTGTTCAAGCCAGTAACTCTTTCTTGGTTTACTACCCCAGAATAAATAAGACCCTGATTCAAGAACTTGAAAACTGGACGTTTAATTCAGAAGTAGTGTGGCTTAGGGAAAATGGATTAATTCTTCCCAATCCATTCCTCAATTTGTTCTCCTAGTGAACTAAATAAAGAACTATCTCAATTCTTAGTTGCCATCTTTCCCATGCCCACAATTTCTTCCCTTCCCTGGGAAAAGTAGCAAATATGTGGTTAATCGCATGTGAAGGATATAATATAACCTAAGAAAAATGCTATTTTTGGTGAAAACTTTCATACAGATAAAGTCAAATTCATGAGGCCAAACAGGGCCAAAGTAAGGCCCAGGTATAAAGGAAGCAACAGGTAATCTAATCTGCTTAAGCTTGGCACTGCATTAAAGCTATGAAGAAGGAATTCTCTTTTATCTCTTGAGACAGGTATGTAAAATGAAGCCGGAGATTCATTGCCTTCTTTCTGGTTGAGGTTTCCCTGAAAGTAGAAAGTCAAAGAGAACCAGGGTTGAACCTAAAGGACAGAAAGCATAAAGCAAGCAGCTTAAAGGCCAGCTCTACTCTACTTCTTAGTTTTAGAAACAATACAAAGCTGAGGGCGGTGGCTCACGACTGTAATCCCAGCACTCTGGCAGGCAGAGGAGGGCAGATCACGAGGTCAGGAGATCGAGACCATCTTCGCTAACACACAGCGAAACCCCGTCTCTACTAAAAATACAAAAAAATTAGCCAGGCGTGGTGGCAGGCGCCTGTAGTCCCAGCTACTCAGAAGGCTGAGGCAGGAGAATGGCGTGAACCTGGGAGGTGGAGCTTGCAGTGAGCCTCCCATGCCACTGCACTCCAGCCTGGGCGACAGAGCCAGACTCTGTCTCAGAAAAAAAAACAAAAAAACAAAAAAAAACAGAATGCCACATATGTGGTTTTTTAGAAAAATAGCAAATAGTATAGAAAAAAATTAAGGTGAAAATCAATAGTTCCTCACTCCACCACTTCTAATATTCCAGTCTTACTCTCAGAGGCAAGTGGGTTTTTTTTTTTTTAACTCTTTCAGCTATGCCTTCTGAAGGTACCCTCATATTTACAAATAATGTGTTTATACTTCTCTTTTTAAATTGATCAACTTCAAATCTGACTTCTTGCTATTGAAGTTGATAATTCACATCTTATGCCAACTCCTATTTGCTACCTCCCATCCTCTACAAATCTTATTGAACTATTTTCACTAAATCAGTAAGTTTTACTTATTGTACAATGTGTAAATATTGGTCATGCAAAGATAAGTGGTATGCCCTTATTAAATATCCTTTCTTATTCACTTTCCATTTTTCCCAAAATTGCTTAATATATCCCTTTGTTGCCTCCTGTTTCAAACTGTCAATGATAATTTCAAATCTTTTTTCCACATGTAACTCCTGCTTCTAAAGCTTTCCATGTTCCTGTGCCAATCTAGAATGACTATCCTCTAAGCCTTGCTCTTGTCATCTTGGAAGTTCCCCTTATCACTCTGCTTTCTAGATCCCATATTATTTTGCTGGAGCAGTGGCTTACAACAGAAGACTGTATAAACCTTGTATACCTATTTCAATCCCACCCTCACAATTGACCAATACTTTCCCAGATACAGAATTTAATGTTGAAAATACTGAATGTTGAAAACTTCCCTCGGAAGTTTGATAATATTCCTCTACTACACTCAGCATTCATAATGAAAAATCTGATGCCACTCTGACTTTTAATCCTTTATAGGTTACCATTTTTTCCTCAGAAAGTTTCTAGGATCTTCATTTATCCTTAATGTCTTAAAATTTCATAATGATGTGTCTAGGCATAAGGTCTTCTTTCAATCATACTGTCCAGCCCTTGGTAAATCCTTTCATTTGTTTTTCTGTTTATCTTAGACTCTCCTTTGATGCAGCAGGCTTTCCTCAACTATTTAGTGGCCCTTAGTTGTCCAGTGACAGTTAAGATTGAGGTTATATAAATCCACATGGGATCTCTTCACATGTGATGCAGGATTTGTAGAGGGGTGAGCTTTGCCTTAGTGTGATCAGGTAGGGAGGCAACACTTAGACTGATAAACTCTGCCAAAATATGGAGGTCTTTCTTCAGGACCTTATCAATGTAAAAATCCTCTCTACATTCTTTACCTGAGGGGCTAGACAACCGGGTATAGGTGGGTAGTGTCCATCTGTTTACGATATAGACAAACATCCCCCTCTTACCATCTGTAAATGTCATCCTCTCATCCCTCACCTTGCTGGAACCCATGGTCAGGGGTTGCTACTAGTGGCTCAGAATCAGCAGATACCCTAGTTTTACAACTGGGCAATACTGAGAAGAAACACATTCATTAGAGAACAAAGTTAAAATTTTGAAACCATTACAGTAGGTATTAAGTATCATAAATACTGCATATAAACTATATTACAAATTACAGACCAACTGACTTGGAATCCCAATTCCTATTTGTAATGGTTCATATGCAAAAATGCAGCCTTCTTATAAACAACCAACATATATAATTTGTCTCCTAACCTACTGACAACTTATATTTGAAAACTGGTATCTCAGAGTATACTTTAATTAAACAGAACATTTTAACCAACCAAAACATCCATACCCCAAATCATTTTATAATAAGAGTCCAATGAGAGTTAAGGAAAACATGATTATTGTATTTAAACTCAATGGCTCTGGTCATTCAACAAATATACAATGCCTGCTATATGCCAGGTACCATGCCAGGTGTTAAGAGAGACAAATGTGGAAAGATACAGTACATACCACCAAGGAACATAGCCTTTGTAGAGAAACACATGTGCACACCAAAAAAACTATATGCAGTGTAATTCCTATAATGAATAAACACAAGAAGAAAAATATCTGATCTATCCAGAAGCAAAAGACAGGGACAAACAAAACTTCATCAAGACTTAGCTTTTAACTATAGACTTAAAGGATGAGTAGTAGTTTCAGAGATGAACCTTAGAGAGGACTTCATAAGCCTAGGGAACATATGTAAAGGCACAAAGTCATGAGACAACACACACTTTTCTAGGAACAAAACTGCAGTATAACTGCAGCTCAAATTAGAGAGAAAGGGGCATAGATAACATGAACAAACGAAAAAAGACCAAGCTATAAGAGTAGAGACATTGCCTCTTTGTCTTATTTACGGTTATATATCCCCTGTACCTGGCACACATCGATTCTCAATACTGGCTGAATAAACAAACACTATGCAAAAGAGAGAAAAAGATGGGAACTCAAATCTGCAATAATCTATTAATAAGAAAAGGGCCAGGCGTGGTGGCTCATGCCTGTAATCCCAGCACTGTGGGAGGCTGAGGCGGGCAGATCATTTAAGGTCAGGAGCTCGAGACCAGCCTCGCCAACAAGGTGAAACCCCGTCTCTACTAAAAATACAAAAAGTAACTAGGCATGGTGGCATGCACCTGTAATCCCAGCTACTCAGGAGGCTGAGGCACGAGAACTGCTTGAACCTGGGAGGCAGAGGTTGCAGTGAGCTGAGATTGCACCACTACGCTCCTGCCTGGGCGACAGACTGAGACTCCATCTCAAAAAAAAAGAAAGGAAAAACCTGAAATCAGGCCAAGAAGAAATTGGAATTTTAAAAAATCCCTGGATAGTAGGGTTTTAAGTAACCTAATTTTCATACTTTATATTTTCCAAGTTTTTAAAAATAATCATGGCATCACTCTTATAACAATAAATAATTTAAAAGTAAAACAGACAGTCATTAAGAATTAACTTTATGTGGTATTGACAGCAAAGGAGAAATTCAGAACAACTCCCAAGTTTTTAACTTGGGAAACTGGGAAGATGGTATGGGGGAAATTAGGAGGAAAGTAGTAACAAGTTTAAATCATCTCTTTCATCCAAGAAAGGATGTCTGCTAGGCAAAATATTTACAAAAACTGACCATATACTAATCTATAAAGCAAGTCTCAACAAATTTTAAGCTATAAAATCATACAGCATGTATTTCATGACTACAATGCCGTAAGACTCCAAAATCAATAAAAAGATAACTTAAAAGTTTGGAAATCAAGACATACACTTTTAGGCTGGGTGCAGTGGCTCAGGCCTGTAATCCCAGCACCTTGGGAGGCCAAGGTTGGCAGATCATTTGAGCTCAGGAGTTCGAGACCAGCCTAGGCAACATGGTAAAACCGCATCTCTATAAAAAATTAAAAATTAGCCAGGCATGGTGCTGCATGTCTGCAGGCCCGGCTACTCAGGAGGCTGAGGCAGGAGGATCAATTGAGCCCAGGAAATGAAGGCTGCAGTGAGCCATGATCACGCCACTGCACTCCAGCCTGGGAAGCTGAACGAGACCCTGTCTCCAAAAAAATAAATAAATAAATAAAAAATAAAATATACACTTTTAAATAATCCACGGGCCAAAGAAGAAATCATGACGGAAATTAGCAAGTATTCGAAGTTGAACAACAAAAAGCACATATTAAAAACTTGTGGGATGCAGCTAAAGCAGTAGTTGGAGAGATAAGTCTCAAAATACATATAAAAGAAAAAAAAGTTAATGAATTGAGTAGCTATCTCATGTTGAAGGAAGAAAAAAGAAAATAAGCCCCCAAAAAGTAGAAAAATAAAAGAACAGAAATTAACACAGGAGAAAAGAAAAAAGCATACAACAGAACAAATGGCAACAAAAGCTGGTCCTCTGAAAAAACTAATAAAATTGGAAAACATTTGGGAAAGATTATTCATGAAGTCTAGGAAGCAGCTGGCTATTAAGATCCACAGCTCAGAAAATCTGGTTTGGAAGTGAAGATTTAGAAGTTGTAACATATTAATAATACGTATTTGGGGCCCTGGATAGAAATGAGAAGTGAAAATGAGATGAGTAGGACTTTGCTGTATTAAGATAGGAGAGTAAAGATTTATTTGCTCCTTTTCATGACAAAACAAAGAGAAAAGAAAAAATTAAAACACACTCCATCTTCAACCATACATGATGTTCCACATTCATGTTACATGTGAAATTCTAAATCACAATATATGAAGATGGAAGGCAGATGGAAGAATGAATGCTTGGAAAATAAGGAAGAAAATTAAACATAAGTGTCAGCTGAAAAGAACAATGAGGAATGAGAAGCAAATCCACTGCTCTACAGAACCTCAAAAGACTAAAGAATTGTTGACACAAGACTCAAAAGACAGAGGTCAAGTGGGAGCATTAAGAATGGAGAAATAGACCGGGTGCAGGGGCTCACGCCTGCAATCCCAGCACTTTCGGAGGCCAAGGTGGGCAGATCACAAGGTCAGGAGTTTGAGACCAGCCTGGCCAATATGGTGAAACCCCATCTCTACTAAAAATACAAGAATTAGCTGGGCATGTTGGCATGCACCTGTAGTCCCACCTACTCGGGAGGCTGAGGCAGAAGAATCGCTTGAACCCGGGAGGTGGAGGTTGCACTGAGCTGAGATCACACCACTGCACTCCAGCCTGGGTGACAGAGTGAGACTCCATCTCAAAAAAAAAATAAAAAATAAAAAATAAAAAAAAAGAATGAAGAAATAGCCAGGCAGGGTGGCTCACACCTGTAATCCCAGTCAGTACTTTGGGAGGCCAATGTGGGCGGATCACTGAGGTCAGGAGTTCGAGACCATCCTGGCCAACATGGTGAAATCCCGTCTCTACTAAAAATACAAAAATCAGCTGGATGTAGTGGCGGACTCCTGTAATCTCAGCTACCTGGGAAGCTGAGGCAGGAGAATCGCTTGAACCCAGGAGGCAGAGGTTGCAGTGAGCCAAGATTGCACCATTGCACTCCAGCCTCGGTGACAAGAGCTAAACTCCATCTCAAAAATAAAATAAAATAAAAAGAATGAAGAAATATGTAGAAGTTGGTATAAAAGGACACTTGGAAGCCAGGTGAGGATCACTTGAGGCAAGAAGTTCACAACCAACCTGGTCAATATAAGGAGACCCCACCACTACAAAAAATTTTTTTTTAATTACTCAGGCATGGTGGCATGTGCCTGTAGTCCCAGCTTCCCAGCTACTCAGAACACTTAAGTGGGAGGATCACTTGAGCCCAGGAGTTTGAGGCGGCAATGAGCTATATAATCCAGCCACTGTATTCCAGCCTGGATAACAGAGCAAGACCATGTCTGAAAAAAAAGACACTTGGAACCCCCAAGTCACATCTCCTACCCTGTCCATCCCATCAGAATATGGAATGTTTATTCTTTCAAGGAATTGAATCAAGGGAAATACAAGGCACAGAGAGGGGAACAGGTAAGGTGCCAGCTGAAAATAGAAGTAAACTTTCTCTATAAATATATTCAAGCCAATAAATGAAAAAGAAAATGTTTTAAATCACCATTTTGCAGCACCTAATGAATAAATAGATCTATGCACTGAGCATCAGTAGCTGCTAAGAGCACAGCAAGAGAAACATTACATGCTTCCTGATGGGAGAACACACAGCACATGTGAAATAGTCTTGCCCACCCCACCCCCTCAAAAGGCAAACCTGAACCTGGTAAGCCTCTAGATCTAGACATCAATTTATAATAAATGCAGAGAAATGTGTTCAAATGTGTTCAACTACACAGTGGGGATGCAACAGCAAAATACAGGTTAGGAAATGTACATGACAAATGACCTGGTTTCTCCCACAAATAAACTGCACAGAAAAAAAGAGGCAAGATCTAAGATAGAACCTGTAATTGAAAAAAATCTTAAAACATGTATTTTAAAACTAGCAAATTAAACTACAATCCTCAAAATGCATATCTGAATAATAAGACTACAAAGAAAAAATAATCACCATAGAAGTCACGATGGAGATTATCTGGGGGATGAAAGGGTTGCAATGTGGGTTTCTGGGTTAGCTGGCAATGTTCTATTTTTGACCCTGGGGTGATCACAAAAGTTTTCACCTTATATAACAAAGATAGAAAATAAGAGAAAAGAGATTAAGAAAATTAGAGGACCAATCAGAAATATCCAACATGTGAAAACAGAAAAAAAGTGGAGAAAAAATTATCAAAGTAGAAGAAAACATCCCAGTACTGAAAGAAGTAACCAGATTGAAAAGGCCACAAGTGTCCAGCAAACTGAATAAAAAAGACCTGTTCTAAGAAAATCAAGGACAAAGATACTACGTTTACAAAGAGATAAAAGGGCAACTAAAAAGGTACTGAGAATAATAATCATTACAGCAATATTACAAGTCAGAAGACAGTGGAACTATTCACTTAAAAATCTGAATGAAAAATAAATTCTGGGTGAAAATTAACTTTATAACCAGTCAAATTATCAATCAAGGGACTAAAAAGAGTAAGTAAAGCTGCGCTACCGTGGCACATTCCTGTAGTCCCAGCTACTCCAGAGGCTGAGGCAGGAGGATCGCCTGAGCCTAGTTCAGGGCTGTAGTGTACTATGATCATGCCTGTGAATAGCCACTACACTCCACCCTGGGCAACACAGAGAGACCCTATCTCTAAAATGTAATTTTAGAAAAAGAGAGTGTATGTGTGAGTGTGAAAATTAGAACACTTTCAGCCATATAAAGTATTTAAAGATTTATCCCCCAAGCACACTTTATTTGAGCTTAATAAAACTAAACAGACGGAGTAAACCAAATAAAAGGCAGGCACGGAATGCAAGGTATGTCACACAGAAGGGAAGAGAAAGGAATTCCCAGGATGATGGTAAAGGAAAGCCCCAAGACAATTTCCATGCAGCAGGTCTAGAGAACCAGTCCAAATTAGAGCGGAACTCCAGAAGAACTCCAGGACGATATCTCTAAGAAAAATAAATGGCACTGATAAATTATATGACAGATTGACATTGTGGAAAAGTGCACTGTGAGACATTTTGTGGAACAGCTGAAGATGTATGACGATTTTAATGTTCAAAGAAAACTAGGCAAATTTTGTTTTTTAATGAGGCAATTTTTAGACACAGTTGTATAAGAAAAAATGTAAATCTAGAAATAACAGCTAACAAGTGTTTGACACTATTCTAATTTTTTTTTTTTTTTTTTTTTTTTTGAGACAGAGTCTCACTCTGTCGCCCAGACTGGAGTGCAGTGGCGTGATCTCGGCTCACTGCAACCTCTGCCTCCCGGGTTCAAGTGATTCTCCTGCCTCAGCCTCCTGAGTAGCTGGGATTACAGGCGTGTGCCACCACGCCCAGCTAATTTTTTGTATTTTTAGTAGAGACAGAGTTTCACCGTGCAAGCCAAAATGATCTCGATCTTCTGACCTCGTGATTTGCCTGCCATGGCCTCCCAAAGTGCTGGGGTTACAGGTGTGACCCACCACACCCAGCCTCTAAATTCTTTACAAGCATTAACTAACCCTCACCACTACTTTGTGGTACCATATTCTACATGGTTCTTCATATGTAAACAATTTTTATATACTCACAAATGAAAACAGTTTAAAATGTTTTATATAACTATATTGAAAGAATGAGGAGAGGAGCAATGAATTTCTTTCTCATCTAACATGTTTATAGAGAAAGCTTTCTCTATAACATTATGTTTCATCTAACATTATGTTATAGAGAATATATTTATAGAGAAAGCTTACCCCCTTATTCCTCTCCTCATTCCTTCTCATCTAACATTATAAAAAATATATAAAATTGATGAATCTAAATGCAGTGCTATTTTATTTACAGATATAAAGAATTAGCTAAGGGTTAAAAGTTATTGCCTCTAAAGAGTGGGAAGCGGTGGAGGAAACAGACAAGAAACTCCATTGCTTTGGTAAAAAGCCTTTTAATTTCAAAATTATCTGATGTTTTAAACTTTTAGCAAGTAGCATGCCATTAAATATTCCAAATTTACTTTTTAAAAGATAGAAAATGATAAAAGCAGTGAAGACAAACCCTTGGTAACATCAACATCCATGGTAGTGTTTCAAAAGGATATTCTCTGAAATACTAGTTCTAAAGAATGTTAATAGTTGGTATGTGAAAAAACTGTTTCAATAACCAATTAATATCCTCAGAGATCTGAGAAAATATTACATCCATTAAATAATAAGGGGCTCTAAGAAATAAAATTATAGCCAAAATAAAAATTTCAAGAGAAGAAAAACCAAACATAGATAATAAGAGAAAACAGATTAAGACAACCAAAGGCTCAATCTAAGACATCCAGCATATGAAAACAGAAAAAAGGTGGGGAAAAAATTATCAAAGAAAAAGTAGAAGACATCCCAGTAACCAGGTAAACTGTGGGGCTTTTTCACAAAAGGACTTCTTGGAGATTTTAATATGTTAAGAAATACTTTATAGTTTTCTCTGACATGAGACAACAGAAACTCCACACTCCCTTTCCTTAAAACAGCTCAAGAAACAATTGTTTTAAGGCAGTGGTTCTCAACTCAAGTCCATAAACCAGTACCGATCTACAGCAAAGTAAGAAAAGCAAGAACAATGTATTCACTATTTAATTTAGTTAACTTAAAAGACCACTCTGTATTTTGAGGGCATATCCTTCCTATATTCTTAAATGTAAGTATCTTTCATGCAATGATGGTGGTCACAGTTTAAAACATTCTTACTTTCTAAAATGAAACGTTGGCAATCTTGTCAGTACACTATCTCCACCCCACCAGTTAACGGTTCATGAAAGGTAAGTATAGGAATCTCTGGAAAACTCTTATTTGAATGATGGACAAACAACTCCAGAGGGGCTAAGTACAGTGGCTGTCGCCTATAATCCCAGCACTTTGGGAGGCTGAAGTGGGAGGATTGCTTGAGGCCAGAAGTTTGAGAACTAGTCTGGGCAACATGGCAAGATCTTGTATTGCCATGTTTTAAAAATGTTTTAAATACAAAATTTAAAATGCTTTTTTATAAAAGTATCCTGAGGAAAAGTCGTCACCAGAGAAATACAAAGATAACCCAGAGAGTAAAATATTACCAAAAAAATGAGAAAATACAACTAAGTAGTAGTATACGAGATGTACCACACGGGTTAAGTAAAATGAGTAATAAAAACTGTTTACTGAATATAACAATTCAAACGTCACATACTAGCACTGACTTCAAACGCCAGACTGCATGGGGTTTAGAAGTGAGGACTAACAGGCTGAGTTTAGCTTATTCTAAAAGTTTAGCTCCTCAAAAAGGTCAAAAAAGTTTTAGGGTCAAAAAAGTTTTAGGGGCAAAAAAATGTTTGAACATTCATACAAGATACTGGTTACAAAAATGGAGAAATTGTTAAAACTAGGAAAAATAGGCCAGGCGCGGTGGCTCACGCCTGTAATCCCAGCACTTTGGGAGGCCGAGGCGGGCGGATCATGAGATCAGGAGATGGAGACCATCCTGGCAAACACGATGAAACCCCGCCTCTACTAAAAATACAAAAAATTAGCCGGGCATGGTGGCGGGCGCCTGTAGTCCCAGCTACTGGGGAGACTGGGGCAGGAGAATGGCATGAACCCGGGAGGCAGAGCTTGCAGTGAGCCGAGATCATGCCACTGCATTCCAGCCTGGGTGACAAGAGTGAGACTCCGTCTCAAAAAACAAAACAAAACAAAACAAAAACTAGGAAAAATAACATTACCAAGAATATTCATATTCTAACAATCCTACTCTCTTACTTTCATACATTGATGATTAAACCTGAATCTTCTGTGTAAAAGATATATTAATAGTACAATCAGTCAGGCACGGTGGCTCATGCCTGTAATCCCAGCACTTTGGGAGGCCAAGGCAGGCAGATCACCTGAGGTCAGGAGTTCCAGACCCTCCTGGCCAGCATGGAGAAACCCCCATCTCTACTAAAAATATAAAAATTGGCCAGGCGCGGTGGCTCACACCTGTAATCCCAACACTTTGGGAGGCCAAGGAGGGCAGATCACCTGAGGTCAGGAGTTCGAGACCCACCTGGCCAGCATGGAGAAACCCCCATCTCTACTAAAAATACAAAAATTGGTCGGGCATGGTGGCTCACACCTGTAATCCCAGCACTTTGGGAGGCTGAGGCGGGCAGATCACGAGGTCAGGAGATGGAGACCATCCTGTCTAACACGGTGAAACCCCATCTCTACTAAAAATATAAAAAATTAGCCAGGCGTGATGGTGGGCGCCTGTAGTCTCAGCTACTCCGGAGGCTGAGGCAGGAGAATGACGTGAACCTGGGAGGCGGAGCTTGCAGTGAGCCGAGATCGCGCCACCGCACTCCAGCCTGGGGGGCAGAGCAAGACTCCATCTTAAAAAAAAAAAAAAAAAAAAAAATTAGCCACGCGTGGTGGTGCACACCTGAGATCCCAGCTACTCTGGAGGCTGAAGTTGCAGTGAGCCAAGATTGCGCCACTGCACTCCAGCCTGGGTGACACAGTGAAACTCCATCTCAAAAAAAAAAAGTACAATCAAGCTATTAATACTTGGGAGGCTGAGACAGGAACATCACTTGAAGCTAGGAGTTCAAGACCAGCCTGGGCAACATAACGAGATCCCCATACACACACAATCTCTAAAACAATGAAAATATTAAGCCAGGCACAGAGGTGAGAGCATGTAGTCCCAACTACCTGGGAGGCTGAAGTGTGAAGATAGCCTGGGCCCAGGAGTTCAAACACTACAGTGATACAGTGAAGTATGAGGGCTGTGATTGTACCACTGCACTCTTGAGAGGCTCCATCTCTCTTATTTTTTTAAGGCAGAATCAAACAATTTTCTAGAAATTTACAATCTAATAACTCCATGTAAACAAGTGGAATTTGCATTTTGAATTACAATTGAAAGTAAACATTTTACTCATCACTGGAATTCTAAAACTTTTCAAGGTATGGCATAAAGTAGGGAATTAAAAATCTCTCTTGAATAAACCAATCAAAGTCTGTATTTATCAATACACACAATAGTAAGTCAATCCTCCATTTATCAAGCAAATATCACTACCCTATAAAAGCACATATTCTATTACAGAGACCCAAATTTATTTATGTATTTACCTAGAATTAAAAAGCCAAAAAAGCTCTTACAAATTTTACTTACTTTCACCTCACTTGAAAATTCCAATTAAAAGCAGAGGCAAATTCTCCTCCCCAACCTCAAGTTCAGCCTGAGCCCCCTAGAATTAAAAATAGCTTAACCACCTAACAGATCAATGAACAGAGGTGTTTACAATGTGAGTGTGGCTTTAGTACTCTTCATGAAATTACAGAAAATATTTTTTAAATATCTTAAAATGTACGATAAAAAGTCAGTTTTATAGAACATCTTTGTATGTTTACGTGTTTCTACCAAAAGCATGTATTTTTGTGATCACAAAAAACTTTTATAAACTATAAAAAATACAGATCTTAAGTTTTTTTAAAAAATTGTAAATGAGGTTGGGCATGGTGGCTCATGCCTGTAATCCCAGCACTCCACTCTGGTAGGCCGAGGCAGGCAGATCACTTGAGGTCAGGAGTTCCATACCAGCCTGGCCCACGTGGTGAAACCCCATCTCTACTAAAAAACACAAAAATTAGCCAGGCACGTTGGCACACAGCTGTAATATCAGCTACTTGGGTGGCTGAAGCATGAGAATTGCTTGAACCCAGGAGGCAGACATTGCAGTGAGCCGAGATCGCACCACTGCATTCCCGCCTGGGCAAGAAAGTGAGATTCTGTCTCAAAAAGAAAATTGTAAATGACATTGTTAAATATAACATATCAAGTATTTTCAAAATGGTAAATACCAAACATTTAGAAACAGTAATAGATTTCAAAAATATATCTGAGTTTTTTAAAAGCCAATATGACAACTGGTAAAATCTTTACATCACAATATCCACAGCCATCTAAATTATTTGTGCCAAAGGAATCCTTGATATTATCTCACATATACAATGAGTAACAAAGAAAGGTTAACTACAGACTTAAAACACCAAAACCAACAAGGCCAATAATATACATAAAAACCACAGATAAATGTGAATTAAGTACGGGTATATACATTCATGTTCAAGTCCAGAATTTATAAAGTTGATTACACTACATAAAATGAGCCTCCACTAACAATTCAGGCAAGGATGAACTGGAAAGTTCAGCATTTTCACTATAATCCTGCAGACTCTGGTCCTAAGACCAAGGAGAAAGAAATAAGAGAACTGAGAGGCTCTTGCTGCAAGCCACTAACTATACCCTAGAGTTTTAAAAGTTCCAACCACTACAAAGAAAAGTATGAACTGGATCTTTAGTAGGTAGTAGAGCATATGGATCATAAGGGCTTGAAAATATCTTCATCTTGCTATGCTGTTTAACTTTCTCAAAAGCATTCACATCTCATTTTCTCCTCCTAATAATGCCATAAAATAGGAAGGGAAGACTACTGTCTAACAAATGAAAAATCTGGAACTCAGAAGTAAAATTACTTCCTTAAAGTTGTAAAGAAAGATAGGTAATACTTGGCTCTACTATGGTAAACCCCAGTTAAGTGATACTATTTCTGAGACAAAGTTATTCTAGATATTTGTCACTTTTGGATCCCAATTATGAACCGAGGTCACATACAGTAGGGAAGGCCAAGAATATTTTCAGATTTAGCAAATGGTGAATGAAATCAGGCCATTCACTGCCAGTATCCACAGTATCCAGCCTCTTGTCCACAGTATATTTTGCCAATAAGGCTTTTTTTTTTTTTGATATGGAGTCTCGCTCTGTTGCCCAGGCTGCCATGCAATGGCGCCATCTCCATTCACTGCAACCTCCGCCTCCTGGGTTCAAGCGATTCTCCTGCCTCAGCCTCCTGAGTAGCTGGGATTACAGGTGCGCGCCACCACACCTGGCTAATTTTTGCATTTTTAGTAGAGATGGGGTTTCACTGTGTTGGTCACGCTGGTTTCGAACTCCCGATCTCAGGTGATCCGCCCACCTTGGCCTCCCAAAGTGCTGGGATTACAGGTGTGAGCCACCACACCCAGCCTTAAGGCCTTTTTTATAGGTCTAACTGAAGTCATCTACCAGTGATGAAATGATGCATTTCTACAGATGTTTCAACTTGGTTGTTAAGTGTCCTCAGATACTAATACAAGTTGAGCACCCCTAACCTAAAAGTCTAAAATCTGAAATGCTTCAAAATCTGAAACTTTCTAAGCATTGACCACACGTGAAAAATTCCACATCTGACCTCATGACAGGTTGTAGTCAAAACGCAGGTGGCACAACACAGTTTATTCAGTGTCCCGAAGGAAAAAATAAGCTTTAGACTAAGCATACAACGTGTATATGAAACTTAAATGAATTTTGTGTTTAAACTTGGGTCTCATCCCCAAGACATCTCATTTGTATATGCAAATAAGTCTAAAATCCAAAACCCTTCTGGTTTCAAGCATTTCAAATAAGGGATATTCAACCTGTAGCTGTCGGCCCAATTTTGACACAACAAGAAAAAGTTCAAAGACAGCTGCCTGTAGTATACATTTTCAAAGCCCTGTATTTAAGAGTCTCATATAGATGAATACAAAAGGACTTTATAAATAGTTCTTCAAACACCAACAAAACTGGGAAACTAACATAATTACAAGGCTGATAAAGCTACAAGTCAAATATGATATATTAGTTTTCTTCTCCCATAGGAATATGTCTTTGCATCTCAAGATTCACCCGGGGCGGGCCAGACGCGGTGGCTCACACTTGTAATCCTAGCACTCTGGGAGGCCGAGGCAGGCGGATCACGAGGTCAGGAGATCGAGACCACGGTGAAACCCCGTCTCTACTAAAAATACAAAAAAATTAGCCGGGCGTGGTGGCGGGCGCCTGTAGTCCCAGCTATTCGGAGAGGCTGAGGCAGGAGAATGGCGTGAACCCGGGAGGCGGAGCTTGCAGTGAGCTGAGATCGTGCTACTGCACTCCAGCCTGGGTGACAGAGCAAGACTCCGTCTCAAAAAAAAAAAAAAAAAGATTCAGCCAGGGCTGCCTATCAATTATTCACAAACCAAGATCTTTTCCACCCAAGGCATTCATACATATTGTACCTACTACCAAAATTGCCCTTCTTCCTCATCTTTTTTTTTTTTTTGAGACAGAGTCTTGCTCTGTCACCCAGGATGGAGTGCAGTGGTGCAATCTCAGCTCACTGCAGCCCCCACCTCCTGGGTTCAAGTGAACCTCAGCCTCCTGAGTAGCTGAGATTACAGACATGTGCCACCACACCTGGCTAATTTTTTTGTATTTTTAGTAGAGACAGGGTTTCACCATGTTGGCCCGGCTGGTCTCGAACTCCTGGCCTCAAGCAATCCGCCCTCCTCAGCCTCTCAAAGTACTAGGATTACAGGCATGAGCCAATGTGCCTGGCCTCCTCCATTATTTACATAGTTGATCCTTCCTTCTAAGCATAGTCATGTGCTACACAGTAACACTTTGGTCAACGACAGATTACATATACAACAGTGGTCCCATAAGATTATAATGGAGCTGAAAAATTCAAATTACCCAGTGACTTTGTAACCACTGTAATGCAATGCTTTACAATGTGTTTGCAGTGCTCTTGGTATAAAACAAACCTACTGCACTGCCAGTAGCATCATAAAGTCTTACACATATACTCATTATGTACAATACATAATACTGATAACAAACGACTGTGTTACTGGTTTATGTATATGCTATTTAGTTGTCCCTTGGTATCCACAAGGCACTGGTCACAGAACCTCCTCAGGATACAAAATCCACAGATACTCAAGTTCTGCAGTATGACCCATAGAACCTATGAATGCTAAAAGCTGGCCCTGGCTGGGCCCAGTGGCATGCCTGTAATCCCAGCACCTAAGGAGGCCAAAGCAGGAGGATTGTTTGAGGCCAGGAGTTCAAGACTAGCATGGGCAACATACCAAGACCCCGTTTCTACAGAGTATTTTAAAAATTAGCCAGGTGTGGTGGCATGCACTTGTAGTCCTAGCTACTCAGGAGGCTGAGGTGGAAGGATCACTTGAGCCTGGGAGTTTGAGGGTACAGTGAGCTATGATCACGCCACTGCACTCCAGCCTGGGCAACAAAGAGACCCTGTCTCTTTTAATGGAAAAAAAAAAAAAAAAAAAAAGGCCGGGTGCAGTGGCTCACGCCTGTAATCCCAGCACTTTGGGAGGCCACGACAGGCGGATCATGAGGTCAGGAGATCAAGACCATCCTGGCCAACATGGTGAAATCCTGTCTCTACTAAAAAATACAAAAAAATTAGCCAGGCATAGTGGTGGGCACCTGTAGTCCCAGCTGTTCGTGAGGCTGAGGCAGGAGAATGGCATGAACATGGGAGGCGGAGCTTGCACTGAGCCGAGATGGTGCCACTGCACTCCAGCCTGGACTCTATTTCAAAAAAAAAAAAAAAAAAAAAAAGAAAAAAGGTAATGTAATTAGGATCCATAACTATACTATAATGACAATGCTTTGAAATTTTAAAAGTATTTTTAGTACTAGATAAGTGCTTCACAAACTACCCTTCTATCTCCCTGATTATGGGAGAATTCTTTAACTACTATCAAAAAATCCTCAGAACTGAGAATCAACAGCGGGGTTCAAGTACTGATAAGAACTTTAAATTAAATGAGGATAGGAGAAAGTGATGCTTTATCTTATCAAGGAAAATGGTTTACTTTGTTTCTATATGTTCAAAGTATTTCTTTTAATACTTACATTTTTAGAGACAGGGCCTTGCTCTGTCACCCAGGCTGGAGTGCAGTGGCACATCATAGCTTTCATAGTTCACTGAAGTCTCAAACTCCTAAGATCAAGCAATCCTCCTACCCCAATCCTCCTGCCTCAGCCTCCTGAGTAGCTAGGACTACCGTGCCTGGCTCAGAAATAAATTTAACAGATGAAGTTCAAGAATTGTACAATGAAAACTAAATAATGTCAGAGAAAGAAATTAAATAAGATCTATATAACTGGAAAGGCATCCCATGTTCATAGATGTTAATAATATTAAAATGGCAAGTCTTCCCAAATCAATCTATAGATTCAATATAATACCTACCAAAATCCCAGCTGAGTTTTTTGCACAGACTCACAGATTGATCCTCAAATTTACATGGAAAAGTGAAAGGAACCCAGAATAGCCACACTGTTTTTTAAAAGAAAAAAACTTGAGGACTCACTCTTCCCAATTTCAAAACTTACTATGAAGTAATGGTAATTAAAATGTTATGGTACAGTCCTAAGTACAGACACATAAATCAATGGAATAAAACTGGGATCCAAGAACAAACTTTTACATGTATGGTTAATTTATTTTTGACAAGATTGTCAAACACAAGTCAGTGAGGAAAGAATTGGTTTTTTTAACAAATGGTACTAGAAAACTGGTATCCACATGCAAAACACTGAAGCTGGACCCCTACCTCACACCATATATAAAAAATTAACTCAAAATAGATGACAGACCTAAATGTAGAAGCAAAAACTATAAAGCTCTTTAGATATGGCATCAAAAGCATAAGCAAAAAAAAAAGGAATAAATTGAACTTTATCAAAATTAAGAATATCTGTGCTTAAAAGGACACCATCAGGAAAGTGAAAAGACAATGCATAGGATGGGGAAAAAAAAAGCCTGCAAATCATATCTGATAAAAGACTTGTATCCAAAACATATGAAAAACTCTTATAACTCAAGAATAAAAAGACAGCCCCATTTTTTAAATGAGCAAAAGACTTAAATAGACAGTTCTCCAAAGAAGGTATACAAATGGCCAAGAAGTATGTGGAAATATCCTCAATATAATTAGCCATAAGTGAAATGCAAATCAAAACCACAATGAAATACCAATTCAAACCCTAGGATGGTTATAATCAAAAGATAGACAATAACAAGTATCAGTGAGGATGTGGATAAACTGGTGAGATAATCACTCACCAGATAATCGCTAGTGAGCTTGTAGAATGGCGCAGTCTCTTTGAAAAACAGTTTGGCAGTTCCTCAAAACACTAATCCGTGTTATCATCTGACCCAGTAATTTCACTCCTAGATACGTGTACCCAAGAGAAACGAAAACATGTTCACCCAAACCCTATACATGAATGATCACTGCAGCATTACTTACAATAGCCAAAATGTGGGAACAACCCAAACATCCATCAACTGATAAGTAGATAAACAAAAAAAGGTATATTCATATAATGAAATATTATTTGACCCTAAAAAGATATGAAGTGACTATAAATGCTACAACATGGCTGTACCTTGAAAACATTAACAATATAGTTCGGATTTTGTGTTCCCACCCAAATCTCCTGTCAAATTGTAACCCCCAACATTGGAGGAGGGCCCTGGTGGGAAATGACTGGATCATGCAGGCAGATATCCCCCCCTGCTGTTCTCATGATACTGAGTTCTCTGGTTGTTTAAAAGCGTGTAGCACCGGCCCCATCTCTAATCCTCCTGCTCTGGTGACTTCAAGGGGGCCACTTCAACAGGAAGTTTCCTGAGGCCTCCCCAGCTATGCTTCCTGTATGGCTTATGGAACCATAAGCCAATCAAAATTATTTTCTTTATAAATTACCCAGTCTCAGTTATTTCTTCATAACAGTGCAAGAATGGACTAATACAGGCATGCTAAGTGAAGGAAACCAGACATAAAAGGCCACATATTGTACTACTCCATTTATATGAAATGTCCAGAACAGGCAAATTTATAGACACAGAAAGTAGATTGGTGGTTGCCAGAGGATAGCGGACGGGTGAAGGGGAGTGACTGTTAATGGATTAAGATTTTCTTTTTGGGATGATGAAAATATTCTGAAATTAAGTAATGGTGATGGCTGCACAACTTTGTGAGTATGCTAAAAAAATCACTGAACTGTACACCTTCAAAGAACGCATGTGAATTATGTACATATAACTACAGTATATAAATTATATCTCAATAAAACTTATTAAAAACTGTACAGCTAAGATTTGTGCATTTCAATATATGTAAACTTTACCTAAAAATAAACCTTTAAAAAATAATAAAAACAATGGGCTGGGCACAGTGGCTCAATCCCAACACTTTAGGAGGCCACAGCAGGAGGACTGCTTGAGGCCAGAAGTTCATGACCAGCCTGGACAACACAGTAAGATCCCGTCTCTACAAAAAAAATTAAAAATTTAAAAATTAGCCAGGTGTGGTGTGCACCTGTAGTCCTAACTACTCGGCAGGCTAAGGCAGGAGGATCACTTCCGCCCAGGAGTTTGAGGCAGCAGCAAGTTATGATAGCACCACTTCACTCCAGCCTGGGTGACAGAGCAAGACCCTGTCTCTTTTTACAGAGAAAAAAAAAAAAGAATGGATACATAAAAGTTCACTATTCTATTCTGCTCACTTTGTATTATGTTTGAAATATTCCTTTTTTTTTTACCGAAGTGTAAAAACAAAGTAATTTTTTTAAACAACAAAACGTTCCTAATATCCATTTTTTGTTGTTTTTTGACACAGGAAGCAGAATCTTATATTTTAAAAAAACTAGAGAGGGCACTATCTTTCATTATTCGATTGCAATGTTATATGAAAACAGAAATATGACAGAAGACATGTATGTGGTAAAAATGAATACTTCATCTTAAATGTACAAAAAGAATCTGAACTTCCTCAGTTCTAAGGCATTTCCTCATCCTTGGATTCCTGTGGTTTCCATGGTTAATGAATGTAACAATTCCTCAATACATGGATGCAATAACCCCTAATACTGTGCTGTCCAATACAGTAGCACTGCTACATATGGCCATTTAAATTTTAGTTTTAATGAATTAAATTATAAATTCAGTTCTTAGTCCCACTAGTTACATTTCTAGTGTTCAATACCCACATGCAGCTAGTGGCTACTGTACTGGATACAGCAGATACAGAACACTGCCATCACTGGAGAAATTTCTACTAGATAGCACTACTCTAATATATAAGAAATATCCACAGGGAAGCTTTTACATTCCAATTTAGGATGGTTATACTGGATTTCACAGCAATAAACAAATTTTCCTGAAGAACAGGGAAAACAAAGTACAAAAATATTAACCATCAAAGATCGTTCATGGAAGTGTCGACTAACTAAAACAGCAGTTAAGTTTTACTTTCAGAACCATCAAGCTACAGATGTTGGTCATGGCAACTCCTCAGAGGCAAATTTCTCTGTTAAAATATAGATTAACAATATACTGCCAGTTTCCTCAAGTCAGATGTAAAGATCATGCTGAAAAATGATTAAAGCAAATTATCCTTCAAAGATCCCACAAAAAGGAATATTTATAATCCATGAAATCAAAGAGTTAATGACCCACAGTAAAATACACAGAATGTCTTTCCTAACAGAGCTTTGAGGCAACGAGGATAATTTAAAGAACTATTAAATATAATTGTGTCATCTAGAAACAAGGCTTAACGAGATGATTTCTGTACCACTAGTTCTAAAACTGTGTATGCATTTCATCCTGATAGTTACACATTTCCGTTAATACCTACTAACATTATAAATGTAGTATCAGGAAGCAGGTGCATTCTTAATTCAAATATTTAGAACATTTTTAGCACTTTAAAAAACTGCAGGTGAACTAATTTTAAAATGTGAATTCAAATACATTTTTATATTTAGGAATCTGAAAAAACAACAGTCATTTTGTATTCCCTCTCAAGTTATAACTAAACTATCGGGCACTTAAACCGTCAGTCAAAACAGCTCCCTTTAAAGCATTTTCAAATCTTAAAAAGGTTATTAATGAATTTAATTACATTTTATCCACATTAACTACTTCTACATGCAACTATCTTTGAAATTTGCTGACAAAAAAAAAAAAAAAAGGAATTCCCAAGAGAGAATGAAACCACGGAAATTGAAACCAGCTTGTAGGCTAGGTATACAGGAGGGTCACATGGAATGGATCTGAAGGAGAAAGTAACTACTATTACCACCGGAGGTTCTGGAGTCAAATTAAATCAGGTACTATTTACATATTTCTAGCTCTGTACTGACCTCACATGGTGCTTTCCTATGTATTACACACAGGCCTAGCTAGGTTTTCACATTTAAGTTAGTGTTACACGGTTTCTATCTTTAACCAAAGTTAAATGTTTTAAAGAATAGAGTAACATTCCATAAGCCTTTTCCCATTGTTCACAAACCTTGCTGTTAGTCAGATCACCCCGATAAATCCATCTGTTCCCTCTAATTGCTTCTAAAGAAAAATTCTAGCAACCAAGGACACTAGATTGTAAAACACAGAGTTAGTGTTCTGGCACTACCGAAACATGTTAAGAAATCTTGGCAAATTAGTTAAAACTCCTTAAGCCGCAATTACCTCAGTTGTAAAAATGAATACAATACAAATCTACATCCTAGATGTAGATTATATGAGTTAGGTTTAATTAAACAGAAGGCCTCAGATTTTTGGTGAGCTCCAAATATAAGGTACCTAGCTTTCCCCCATCTCACTTTCCCTCCCACCGCTTCCCTTTAAGCTTTCAGGTTGTGCTTCCAACCTCCACTTCAGTGTGTTCCCCTTATCCTTACCAGCACTTACACTCGACCCCCTTTACTCCAATTCCATACAATTCCACCCTCCGATTCCAAGCTGCTACTTCCCTTTGCGCACTGCTAAGGTCCCAGGCAGCCCTCCACTCTACTCCCCACGTTTCCCTCAGCCCCCATTTCCCAACGGCTCCTCCTCTCGGCTCCCCACCCCCTCGTCACCAGGTTCATCCTGCCCCTCCAACCGTCTCCCGCCCCCAGGTTCCTTCCTGCCCTCCAAACACAGCTTCCCCGTCTCAACGTTTCATCTTGTTCCTCCAACAGACTCCCCCAACGACCTACTCGCTCCTTTAGTCCCTATTTTCTCCAACGCTCAACTGACTACTCCTCTTCATCTATTCTTTTCAATATACACATAAATGCAAAGGCACCCACATACAGGAGCCCCCACCCCCACCTTGGTCCTCCATCTTTCCCTTTTATACTTGCTTCCTTTCTTCCTCCTTTCCCCCCACCCCCATCTCCTCCGGAAGAGTCGGTTCCCAGGCCAAGGTCTCTCACCTCATTCGGTCACTTCAGTGGTGCCAACCGCTTCATACAGGAAAAAACAACCAATCCGTCCCCGTGGGCGCTTCCCCTGCGAGTCCGAGCACTTACTGGGCACCCGCCCCACTGGGTACCCGGCACATATGCACGCACAAACCGAGGTCCTTGAAGACAAGGGTTGGGGGTAGAATGAGCGTTCGTACACCGGCCTCAAACACAGCCCACTTCAATACAGCCCCTCGCCATTTTGGTTTCCCGCGGACTGCCGGTGCATTCTGGGAGCGCGGAGCGACTCCGGTGCCGAATGGCAGCTCTCCAAAGCCGCGGGGGGGCAGAGACTGCGCGACGAGCGCGGAGGAACACCGCGCCCTGCGTCTCCGGCTGGGGCTGAACAAAGAAGGACTCTTTAACGTTGCAGTGAGGCTCAGTCCTTCCGCCGCCGGGGCTAACACAATAGTGAACACTGAGCTCCTGATCGTCAGCAGGCTGGCTCTGTTATACGGGAAAGGGTCGTGCGCGACCTTCGGTGTGAGTGGTCGTGACGGTGCTCTGTGCATCTTGCTGGGCCGATTTCTTTTCCCTGGAGAAAACCTTAACTGAAGCACGTTTGCTCTACCTTCATCCTAAGGCCTGCTGTTAGAATTTCCTTCAGCGGGGAGAAGACCCAGGATGTCGAGATTAAATTTTATTCAGCGATTCACTGTCCAGTCCCAAACTCCTTATCAGGAGCTGCTTTTATGAAAGACTTTCAGACGATTTTTTTCCTAACTATGAAAGGTTGTTTTCTGTTTACCCGCTTTGCAGTCCTTCCTAGTTGTAATGAAATCTGAGAATAGTCCCCTGGAAAATGGTTTAAGAAAACAGAATTGTTTATTAGTGCAGACCCTTAGCCTGCCCAGATTCTGCTGCCTACAGGGGTCCCAACGGACAAGCTGTGAGATTGTATGCTTGTCTCTTTAACTTACACCTAGATACAACCCAGCTCCTCTTAGTAGCCACGTGTGGAATCTTTCTTTATAATTTCGTCAAAATATTTTAAAAACCATTTTATATTTTTGTCCCATATTAATGTCACAGGGATAGTGAACTCCATACTTTTTCTCTCTGAAAAAGTACCTCTTGTGGTCTAAGCTCATTTGGCTCATACTTCAAAAGGGGTTCCCTCAGCCTGTGATCTCAGAATTTGGCAAATAAGCATATTCGTTTTATCCAATACCATTCAATACTTTAAATATTGTGGTCGTACCCTTCCACTCCTCTGCTTCTCCTGAATAATAGTCCTAATCTTTTAAGTCTGTCTTCTTGCTATACCCTCACTGTATCTACTTACCTACTACCTTTCAGGTTTCACTTTATTTCAATTCTGATCATCGTCTCTCATAAATTCGTCTTAAGTGACCTTCATACGTTGGCTGAGGAAAATTTTGACTTAAAAAAAGTGGATGCAGCCGGGCGCTGTGGCTCACGCCTGTAATCCCAGCAGTTTGGGAGGCCGAGACGGGCAGATCACCTGAGGTCGGGAATTCGAGACCAACGGGCAGATCACCTGAGGTCGGGAATTCGAGACCGACCTGATCAACTTGGAGAAACCCGTCTCTACTAAAAATACAAAAATTAGCCAGGTGTGGTGGCACATGCCCGTAATCCCAGCTACGCGGGAGGCTGAGACAGGAGAATCGCTTGAACCCAGGAGGCAGAGGTTGTGGTGAGCCAAGATCGTGCCATTGCACTCCAGCCTAGGCAACAAGAGCAAAAGTCCACCTCAAAACAAAAAAAAAGTAGATGCATTCCCATTCAGGAACGTGGCATTAAGGTAAATAAATAAATAAAATATTAAAAAGTAGATGCAGTCCAAAAGTTAATAAAGATATTGCACAAACAGATATATTTGCTGTGCAGCTAAGGCTAATCATAGAACATCTGTTTTGGAGAACGTTTGGTCTAAGTTTTTCTCAACATTTCTGTAAAGTGGTCACCAAGCCTCAACTTCAAAATCTTCAGTGATTCAATACTTCAGACGCATTCATTTCCACCTCAGAAACTCTAATAATTTAGGCTCTTGGGCTACACAAAAGTATTCTAATCCCTTATACATTAGAGAAGTAAATTATGCCTCTATCAAAAAAAAGTGTTATTTTTCTGTGCAAACGTGTGAGTGCAAAGGTGTAAGCAAACATTTAAGGAAACCAGTGTTCAGAGATTTAAGGACACTCAGGGAGTCACAGTCAAATATAAAGAATACCTGTCAGCCAGCCACCAGCAACTCACTCCTGTAATCCCAGTACTTTGAAAGGCCAAGGTAGAAGGATCACTCGAGCTGGGGAGTTCAAGACCAGTATGCAGTCTGGGCAACACAGTGAGACCCTGTCTCTACAACAAATTTAAAAATTAGCTGGGCCCCTGCCTGTAGTCCCAGCTATTCAGGAGGCTGAGGTGGTAGGCTCACTTGAGCCATAGTGAGACTGCCTAAAAAAAAAAAAAAAAACCTAATCTCTTTTAAAAAATACAAAAACTAGCTGAGCATGGTGGTGTATGCCTGTAATCCCAGCTACTTGGGAGGCTGAGGCATGAGAATCGCTTGAACCCAGGAGGCAAAGGTTGCAGTGAGCAGAGATGGCGCCCCTGCACTCCAGCCTGGGTGATGGAGGGAGACTCTGTCTTAAAAAATTAAAAGAAAAAAGACATCATTCTATTTATAACATTCTGTTTTTAGTAATGGTATTTCCATTTACAGAATGTAGTAATTCTCTATGGCTAAAAAGCCTAAAAATGTCAAATCCTAGAATACATAGCATTCCTATGCATGATGTTAATTAACATTGTTCTTGGACAATTGTTGGCTGAAGATTCATCTGATGAATCCGATTTTTCCAAAATAGATGATTCTGATAATTCAGATGATTCTGTTGTTACTTCTGTTTAGAAATAACTCCAAGAACAGTTTTTATATTTTGTTTTCACATTGAAAATCATCAGATTTGCTTCAGCCTCAAAGAGGGTGTTTATGGAAAATTAAATGTGAGCACTGGCAGCGAGCTGCACTTTTTCTTTCTAAATGGTAAATTAAATTGACCATATTTTATCAAATAAATATTTTAGAAAATGTACTGTAGATTTATTGTCTTCGTGTGCTATGATCTGCAGTAAGGCCTGATGAAAATATTTTACTCTGTATAAAAATCGAGGTCTATGAACAGAGATGGGTTCTGCCGCTTTCTTTTCTGCAAGGGTTTGAAGTTGACATAGGGACTTTGATCCCAGGGTCCAACATAGATCAAACATTTTGTCCATAAAGCCAGGCTAGTTGGGGTGAGGAATAGTGGCAATAAAACTTTTGTAACCAGCCTGCCTCTGAGGGATGGGAGAATGATCTAGGCCAGGGTTGGTGTAGGACAGAGGCTGAAGAAAACCAGTGCAACAATAAGGAACCATTTCTCCAAGCCCAAGGGGGCAGGTAGAGCCTGGTGCAGGTTAGATTTATAGCCCAAATCAGAGTAAAATGGCAGGGATGTCTAGACAGGAAGTGTCTAAAAGTTACCTTTATCATCTTTGATTTCTAGTGTCTGTACAGTGTATAACATTTGTTATATGAATTATTGAATAAGAGTCTGAGTGAGCATGTTCATCTTTCTTGCCACCATACTCCAGGGTTTAGACGAGCACATCGTGAAAAGTGATCTGAGAATAAAAGACACTATTCTTAGCATAAAAAACTTCAAGTGACAGTTTTCGGTAAAAACTCAATTTCATTTGGGCCTTCCTTGGTTCCGCTATTATTATTATTATTTGAGATGGGGCCTTGCTCTGTCACCCAGGCTGAAAGTGCAGTGGCATGATCATGGCTCACTGTGGCTTTCACCTTCGGCCTCCAGAGTAGCTGGAACCATAGGTGCACGCCACCACATCCAGCTAATTTACTTATTTATTTATATATATTTTTTGCTACAGATGAGGTCTCACTATGTTGCCCAGGTTGGTCTCAAACTCCTGGGTTCAAGCCAACCTTTCACTTTTGCCTCCCAAAATGCTGGGATTATGGGTGTGAGCCACCACGCCTGGCTGGTTCCATTATTCATTTCTAGAGATGAATGGGCTGGAATATTTAGATGTGGATATATCATAGTTTGTTGAAAGGAAGGACAGTGTTTTCAATTTAATTTTCCATTTAATTTTTGGCAATGCCCAATCTTTTATTGGCATATTGGCTGTAACCATTGAGGATTATTATTTTAGAGGAGTAGTTAATAATGACTTATCATTATCCTCTAAATACATTTTAAATGAAAGTACCTTGCTTTTGTTCATGCTGAAACTCATGTGACACATTTTTGCTCAACTTCCCTGTCTTATAATAACTTCCTCTGATTTATCCTCATGCATTTGGGTTTTCATCTCAAAGAAGAGCTGAGTGTCATCTACATTCCACTTTCTGCCTTCAAGTCTCATTTTCTTCATCTGTAAAATAGGATAATAATACATTACTCATAATTACTCATAGGATCGTTGGGAAGATTAAGTAAGAAATACATGTAAAATGACTAGCATAATATCTGATGTATAGTGGCATTCAAGAAATATAAATTACATTTCATTCTGTTATTGGGTTCTTTGATGATTGAATATGCCCACTGTTTTCTATTTTCTTTTTCTTTTGTTTTGTTGTTAGAACAAGATAAAACTCCTTGATGAACTGCAGACATATTCAACGGTTATTAGCGCTAACCATGTGGGCATGAACATTCAGAATTAGAACATTATAATAATATTGACCTAGTATTCAGTTAGCAATATTGACATACAGAAGATTGAGACCATCCTGGCTAACACGGTGAAACCCTGTCTCTACTAAAAATACAAAAAATTAGCTGGGCGTGGTGGCGGGCGCCTGTAGTCCCAGCTACTTGAGAGGCTGAGGCAGGAGAATGGAGTGAACCCGGCAGGCGGAGCTTGCAGTGAGCCGAGATTGCTCCACTGCACTCCAGCCTGGGCCACAGAGTGAGACTCCGTCTCAAAAAAAATTAAATAAATAAATAAACAAATAATAATAATAATGTTGACCTAATATTAGGGTGATCTACTAGTTTTAGATAAAGTTAGAGTTAGGTCAATATACATTACAACTCAAGTTATGAATTAATCAACACGTAACTTATCAGGATCTTCTCTCTTCAACTTTAGACAGGTTTTGATTAAATTAGTCAACAGAAAACTTTAAATATATTGAAATTTAGAAATACATAAAAACTTGTAAATAAGCAACATTAGTTATGTTTAAAATAATCCTTTTGTCCAGGCACTGTGGCTTAGGCTTGTAATCCCAGTACTTTGGGAGGCTGAGATCAGCAGATCACTTAAGGCCAGGAATTCAAGACCAGCCTGGCCAACATGGTGAAACCCCAACTCTACTAAAAATACAATAATTAGCTGGTTGTGATGGTGCACACCTGTAACCCCAGCTACTTGGGAGGCTGGGGCATGAGAATCACTTGAACCCAGGAGGTGGAGGTTGCAGTGAGCCAAGGTCGCGACACTGCACTCTAGCCTGGGTGACAGAGCAAGACTCTGTCTCAAAAATAAATAAATACATACATAATAATAATCCCTTTATCCTTTTGTATAATCCATGTGCTATCCCTTGCTTTTTTCTTTTTTTAAAGCTGGTGGGAAGTGTTATGATTATGGACAGGCTATCAAACTTTTAAAAATGAGTTTTCAAACAAACTTTGTAGCTGGAATTAGATAGTTTGGTACCGATCATGCCTTGGCTACTATTAAAATTTCTAAAAGGGGCCAGGCTCAGTGGTTCACACCTATAAGCCCAGCACTTTGAGTGGCCAAGGCAGGCAGATCATTTGACGTCAGGAGTTCAAGAACAGCCTGGCCAACATGGTGAAACCTCGTCTTTACCAAAAATATTAAATAACTTTTAAAATTGCAAAAACCACAATTACTTTTGCATCAACCTATATAAAAACTAGCCAGGCATAGTGGCACGTGCCTGTAGTCCCAGCTACTTGGGGGGCTGAGGCAGGAGAATCTCTCCAATGCAGGAGGTGGAGGTTGCAGTGAGCCAAGATCGCTCCACTGCACTCCATCCTGGGCAACAGAGTGAGACCCTGTCTCAGATAATAATAATAATTATCATCATCTTCATCTAAAATGTTATAATCCCTAAAGATCTCCACATCTTATTCTCATATTTTGTAGGTTGCATCTGCACTGCCAGTAAGGTTTTGCTTTCAAATTGTTTAGTTTTGTTTTTGAGTCTTCAGACTTTAAAAAAATTAAACAAGTTATACTACACTGTGTTTGAAAAGAAGAAGAATATAAATGAAAAGGGAAGCCATAAGTATCGGTCAACAGCCATAGCTGAGAAATTTGGGGAACTCTAGGTCTATACAACTTTCCTAAATTGAACTCTGTAGTCTCAATTGATTTCAATGAGAATTTTTTGTCAAGTGAGGGATGATAATTTTTATATAGATCTTATTCTTACTTTTCCAAGTTTTCACTTTAATTCTGTAGTGGACTCCGTGTGGGTAATAGGCATATTAGATTCCACAAAATTGTGAAAGTTATTGATCTGGATTTTATTTTAGAGTGCCAACTGTTGTGGTATTCACTTCTGTTTGAATCAACTATAGCGTATAATGTCAAAACAATACATTGGAACCAGTAGCTCCCAGGGTAAAAATTATCCATGTACAGATGGTGGGCAAGAGTGATTACTTAAACTCTAGATATATAAATACCGTAAGTACATATTCAGAGTTATGAATGGAGTAAGGATTCCCACAGTATTAATCTAACTTCAACAAGCCACGCAAATAAAGTGAAACACAATCTGTTCTATACATTTTGCACACTCTCAATTGCTGTAACATGAGAAATGGTATTTTAAGGGTAGAAACCCTCAACTGCTTTGAGACCACAAAAGTCCATCAGTTTACAGCTGGAGGCTTCTGTCTATTCAGCATATTTGGTCCTCTTACAAACAGTAGCCCCACTGTTAAAATTAATAGATTTTGTATCCTGGGGGCAAAGTGTTTTAAAGTCATGACATGACTTTAGCTTTGGCCTTGATTTTCCTTTTATTTCTAAGGAGTTTCTGTAAAAGGATTCCTTTGTTAACATATACCATTTTCATTATAATATAACATTAGTTTTTCCTCTGTATTTTCACAAAAGCAAAAAAAAAAATTGTACAATCCAATAGTTATCCCTAAAATATATTTTTCTGATTACAAAGTATTGATGTTATTTCTGAAAAAATATAAAAAGTATAAAACAAAAAATAAAAATTACTCATAATACACATAGAGAATAACATTTTGGTGTCCATATTCCCATATAAAACACTGTCATATGTTGCTTAACGACAGGGTACAGTCTGAAAAAAGCATTGCTTGGTGATTTTGTCCTTGTGTGAACATCACAGAGTGCACTTACACAAACCTACATGGTACAGCCTACTACACACCTAGGCTATATGGTGCAGCCTATTGCTCCTAGGCTACAAACCTGCACAGCATGTTACTGTACTGAATATTGTAGGCATTGTAACACAGTGGTATTTGTGTACCTAAACATATCTAAACACAGAGAATGTACAGTAAAAATACAGTATAAAAGCCTCCTTCATTCTGAAGGTCCCAATGGGGGAAAAAAAGGAAAAAAGGCCTCCAGTATGATCTTATGGGTACTGTTCTATATGTGGTCTGCCACTGACCGAAACATCATGCAGTTCACGATTGTACTTCTTATAAAAGGAAGAAAGAATGTGACATCAATGGCTCATTTACATTGGAAGTGGGAAATACTAGGAGTGGGATTAAATATATTTGTGACTATTTTCTTTTCTAATGTCTGTTTTGGAGATTACTGACAAATAGCTCCATGAAACCAGAAGTGAAAACAGAAGGGGATTCTCTAGAAGAGACCTATTAATTTTTTTAAGTTTTAAATATGACTAATTATAAAATATCAGCATAAAGACGAATAATAAATGAATAAACTTATTATCCAGATGTATCTGTAAAGTGAAGAACACCAAGAAATACAATAAAATAACATGAATCTTCAAACCTGAATTCTTTTAAGATTTTCACCTGCATATTTGCTGATTTCTCTTCCTCTGCTGAACCTTTAATAACCACAACACCAATTTCTCAGTCCTTTTCCTTTTTATTCCCTAGACTACTGTTCCTAAACTAGTTCATCTACTTCCATATTATTTATAACCTACCAATCACTTATTTCCTCCTTCTCTTTCACTAACAATACCCACTCTCCCCATGTTCCAATATTGATTAAACATCCACCATTTTCTGCCCCACTTCCACTTTGAACATCAGGCACATCAAATGACTAGCCCATATTTTTACTGACCACTCAAAGACTTTTTTCATGCTCTTCCCTCTCCCTGGAAGGCCCTTGCCCTCCATCTCATCTTTTTATATCTCATTCATCCTTTAAGGCCTAGAGCAAATGTCACTAGTTTGGTAAGACCACTTCTGACTCAACCCTTGCATTAATTTAGCATTCGTTCACAATCACAATTGGGGCTTTAAAAAAGGAAAAAGAAATACACCACAGTCTTGTTCATATTGTCATTAGTTGTGTATTTTGCATATTTCTGTTGTTAATCTGTCAGTCCTGGGAGGTAGAAAATATGTATTACTCAACTTTGAATTGTCCTATAACTAAATATGGTATTAAGAACATAGAAGACAATAAATGCTTCAACTTATGATAATTAGGCATTGAGCAAAACTCTGATTTTGTATACCAGTTTTTCACAAGATGCCTGTTAAATTGAGTTGAAACATTGACGGGATTGATGTCTGCAAGAAATATTCTGGAAATGCTAATTTTTTTTTTTAATTTTTTTTTGCACACAAAAACAATAAACATTTTCTAAAAATACATACAAACAAAAAGATGCGTATCAAACATATCAGGAAGGTTACACATGGGAAGTCGGGGAATAGAAATGGGGGGTGGGAGTTAAAATAAATGAGAGAGGGACTTTATATGGATCAGTGATAATAACTCAATCCTCTATTTGACAAAGAAGAGGGAGAAGGAAGAGGAAGAAAAAGAAAGTGGGATAAAGGATCAGAAAGGGAGGAAAATAGAAAAAATTAGAGTATGACTCCAGGGTAGACCTGTTGTGTTGTCACTGAGTTGGTTGGTTGGTTTGTGTGTTGTATTTTTCATGTTTCGCCAAGTTGGCCAGACTGGTCTCGAACTCCTAGCCCGAAGTGATCAACCCGCCTCGTCCCCCAGAGTGCTGGGACCACAGGCGTGAGCCACCACGTCCAGCCCCCACATTGCTTCTGGCCTCCGTGGTAGACCTCCCAGACGGGGCGGTCGGGCAGAGGCGCTCCTCACTTCTTCCCAGACACGGGGCGGCCGGGCAGAGGCGCTCCTCACTTCTTCCCAGACGATAGGTGGCCGGGCAGAGGCGCTCCTCACTTCCCAGACGATGGGTGGCCGGGCAGAGGCGCTCCTCACTTCCCAGACAATGGGTGGCCGGGCAGAGGCGCTCCTCACTTCCCAGACGATGGGTGGCCGGGCCGAGGCGCTACTCATTTCCCAGACGATGGGTGGCCGGGCAGAGGCTCTCCTCATTTCCCAGATGGGGCGGCCGGGCAGAGGCGCTCCTCACTTCTTCCTGGACGGGGAGGCCGGCCAGAGGCGCTCCTCACTTCTTCCCGGACGGGGCACCCGGGCAGAGGCGCTCCTCACTTCTTCCCGGACGGGGCGGCCGGGCAGAGGCGCTCCTCACTTCCCAGACGATGGGTGGCCGGGCAGAGGCGCTCCTCACTTCCCAGATGATGGGTGGCCGGGCAGAGGCGCTCCTCACTTCCCAGACGATGGGTGGCGGGCAGAGGCGCTCCTCACTTCCCAGACGGTGGGTGGCCGGGCAGAGGCGCTCCTCACTTCCCAGACGGGGGCCGGGCAGAGGCGCTCCTCACTTCCCAGACGGTGGGTGGCCGGGCAGAGGCGCTCCTCACTTCCCAGACGGGGCGGCCGGGCAGAGGCGCTCCTCACTTCCCAGACGGTGGGTGGCCGGGCAGAGGCGCTCCTCACTTCCCAGACGGGGCGGCCGGGCAGAGGCGCTCCTCACTTCCCAGACGGTGGGTGGCCGGGCAGAGGCGCTCCTCACTTCCCAGACGGGGGGGGGGGGGGGGGGGGGGGGGGGGGGGGGGGGGCGGGCAGAGGCGCTCCTCACTTCCCAGACGGGGCGGCCGGGCAGAGGCGCTCCTCACTTCCCAGACGGTGGGTGGCCGGGCAGAGGCGCTCCTCACTTCCCAGACGGGGGGCCGGGCAGAGGCGCTCCTCACTTCCCAGACGTGGGTGGCCGGGCAGAGGCGCTCCTCACTTCCCAGACGGGGCCGGGCCCCCCCCCCAGAGGGCCGGGCAGAGGCGCTCCTCACCTCCCAGACGATGGGTGGCCGGGCAGAGGCGCTCCTCACTTCCCAGATGGGGAGGCCAGGCAGAGGGGCGGCTGGGCAGAGACGCTCCCCACCTCCCAGACGGGGCGGCGGCCGGGCAGGGGCTGCAATCCCAGCACCCTGGTAGGCCAAGGCAGGCGGCTGGGAGGCGGAGGCTGCCGCGAGCCCAGACCACGCCACCGCACTCCAGCCCGGGCAACACCGAGCACCGGGTGAGCGAGACTCCGTCTGCAGACCCAGTACCTCGGGAGGCTGAGGCGGGCAGAGCACTGGGCGTCAGGAGCTGGCGACCAGCGTGGCCAACATGGCGAACGCGCGCCTGCAGCCAAAGGAGAAAAAGCAGGAAGCGATGGCGCGCGCCGGCAGTCCCAGGCAGTCCGCGGCGAGCCGAGTAGATTGCAGCCTGGGCCACAGAGGGAAAGAAAGAAAGAAAGAAAGAGAGAAAGAGAGAAAGAGAGAGAGAAGGAAAGGAAGGAAGAAAGGAAGGAGAAATACTAAATTTTATAATTTAATGTTAATAGGCTTTTAGTGTTGAGAGTAATGTATTTCTTGCTAAGTCATCAATAAACATCTAATTTAAAATACAATAAAAATAATTTATAAAATAGGTCATTACACTTATACAAGCTTGTTGAACAAAGGCTAGTAATATAATTTTTTAAGTACCATGAAAAGAGATCATACTGGTTCTGTGTGGTGGCTCATTCTTGTAATCCCAGCACTTCGGGAGGCTGAGATGGGAGGATTGCTTGAGCTCAGGTGTTCAAGATCGGCCTGGGCAACATAGCAAGACCCCATCTTTAAAAAAAATACAAAAAAATAGCTAGGCATGGTGGCACGCACCTGTAGTCCCAGCTACTTGTGGGGCTGAGGTGAGAGGATCGCTTGAGCCCTGGAGGCGGAGGCTGCAGTGAGCCATGCTCGAGCCACTGCACTCCAGCCTGGATGACAAAGCAAGAACCTATCTCAGAAAAAAAAAAGAGAGAGACAGTTTGTAGCAAGTAGTCCAGAAGAAATAAAGCTGGAGACTAAAGTTTCAGTAGTGCTTTCTAGAACTTTTTAAGACAAGGTTATCTGTATAACTGAATTTGAGTATTTCACCAGGCATGTGAAACACCGAATATTCCCAAAGAATGTGAAAGGAATATCGTAATGAGGCAGAATAGGGTCTGGAGGCAAGGAACCTAAGGCTGATTCACCCTGACTTCCTAGAACTAAATCGAAAGAAAAACCCCAACTTTCCGCACCTAAGTAACAAAAGGACCAGAGGCTACTCCCTTTGCAAACCCCAACATTTCTGCACAGCAGATGGGAAATTGAAACTACCTCTGAGTGGTTACTTTTTGCAATCGATCAGACCCTTCCATAGGAATATAACGTTGTAACTTCACTTCAATGATTATGATTATGAGCCAAGGCTACATTTGCATAGAAGTGCAACTTTGTAACTTCACTTTAGCCTCTGATTGTTTGCTTTCCACAACCAATCATATGTTTGCATAGGAGTGTGACCTTTGTAACTTCACTTCAGCCTCTGATTGGTTGCTGTCTGCAAGCAATCAGACTAATTGTGGACCACCACTTCATTTACATGCGGTGAACACCAAGTGGCCAATGGGAAACCTCTAGCGGGTATTTGGACCCAAGAAGGTTCTGTATCCAGAGCCCTCGAGCCGCTGTTGGGAGGGCTTCCACACTGTGGAGTATATTTTCACTTTTAATAAATCTCTGCTTTCGTGGCTTCATTCTTTCCTTGCTTTGCTGTGCGGTTTGCCCAATTCTTTGTTCAAAATGCCAAGAACCTGGACAGCTTGCAGTCAAGACCCTCTACAGGTAATGGTAACATGGGTTGTTTTTGTTTTGTTTTGTTTTTACAAGAGTAGGACTTTCCTCATACCCTAAGTCTTTGGTCATTAAGACACACAAATAAAACTGCATATCTTGCACTGATCATCAGCCAAGTATATTTTACTAATTTCAATTAGAAGAATATAAACACCTTAATTGTCACAGTTAATTAGTATATTTAGAGATGGTGATGGAGAATGTTACCTAGAGCAAAAAAACCAATTACTTATAGTGCAAATAGAGATTCTCAGAGGAGGACTAAGGCAGAACTTCAAGATTAGTGTCAGATAAGGGATAAGAAGATAAAGAATAAGGGCCGGGTGCGGGGGCTCACACCCGGCCCAGCACTTTGGGAGGTGGAGGTGGGCGGATCATGAGGTCAGGAGATCAAGACCATCCTGGCTAACATGGTGAAACCCCGTCTCTACTAAAAATACAAACAAACAAAAAAAAATTAGCCGGGCGTGGTGGCGGGTGCCTGTAGTTCCAGCTACTGGGGAGGCTGAGGCAGAAGAATGGCGTGAACCCGGGAGGCGGAGCTTGCAGTGAGCCGAGATCGCGCCACTGCACTCCAGCCTGGGTGACAGAGCGGGACTCTGTCTCAAAAAAAAAAAAAAAAAATTTAATTTCATGCCAGGCACTGTACATGACAATCGCAATAGAAGTTAAATACTATAATAGAAGAAATAACAAAATTCTGTGAGGAGAAAGGAACCCGTTCAGCCCGTGTGTCTACCTAGCCATTATTCCTTCTAAGCCAGCTGCTGCTATGTTAGTCATTTCACACAATTAGCTTTTGCTCCAATATATTTTTATTCCAACCTGACTCCGCTGGCAGATTCTGGACTCTAGGCTCCTTTACTCTGGCTCCAACCCTCCTCTGGCCTTTTGAACCTGGGGCTTGTCCTGTCTCCCTGCCATTTGATTCTTCTCTTTCTAATACATTGGCTTGGACTAGATTTCTTGAGTTTTGTATCTTCAGGTGCCTTGATAAAAGCGCAGATTCCTTTACTCTGTTTAAACCCTGGCTATAGTTACAGACTCTCTGAAAACCCCACCTGGTGTTCAGACAACTGTTTTCATCTCACACTAAGGCAATAGAAAATGAAATTCAGGCTGGGCGCAGTGGTTCATGACTGTAATCCCAGCACTTTGGGAGGCCGAGGCGGGCGGATCACCTTAGGGTCAGGAGTTCGAGACCAGCCTGACCAACATGGAGAAACCCCATCTCTAATAAAAATACGAAATTAGCTGGGTGTCGTAGTGGGCACCTGTAATCCCAGTTACTTGGGAGGCGGAGGCATGAGAATCACTTGAACCCAGGAGGCGGAGGTTGCAGTGAGCTGAGATCGTGCCATTGCACTCCAGCCTGGGCAACAAGAGTGAAACTCCATCTCAAAAAAAAAAAAAAGAAAAGAAAAGAAACAAAGAAAGAAATTCAAATGGCCCTTCACCATATGAAAAGATTATCATAAGGCAGTTGCAAAGTAAGAGTAACTGAAATAACATCCTGCACTTCTCAGATTATGAAAAAACAAAAGCGTAGCAATACACTTTGTTCATGAGATTGTAGAAATAAATAAACTACTGTTGGAAGTGCAGAATCCACCTCCCTTTGGAGGTGATTTAGAAGGCATTTCAACTGCAAATATTCTTCGACCCAGCACTATCACTTCTGGCAATTCATTCTGAAAATATGTTTGCATTTATACAAAATGACAAATTTAAAGGTCATTTATTGAGGCATTGCTTGTATAGCCATGAAGATTGGAAATAGCCCAAATGTCCATCCATAGCAGAATTTTCCAATCTCAGCACTAATTGACATTTTAGACCAGGTAATTCTTTGTTATGGGACTGTTCTGTGCAATGTAGCATATTTAGTAGCATCTCTGGCCTCTACCTACTAGATGTGAGCAGCACTTTACTCCCAGACCAAAATGACTGTAGACAATGCC
Source organism: Nomascus leucogenys (assembly GCF_006542625.1). Taxonomy (NCBI): domain Eukaryota; kingdom Metazoa; phylum Chordata; class Mammalia; order Primates; family Hylobatidae; genus Nomascus; species Nomascus leucogenys. Next base: position 81,613,033 of record NC_044392.1, read on the forward strand.
AAATGACCCCAGTCAGGGACAAAACCTCCCAGACTCTCTAATTGAGAACCACTTATACATAGATAACTGGTTAAATAAATAATGGTATATTCACAAGTGGAATACTATGCAGCTATAAAAACAATGCGGAGCTTTCAATGTACTAATACGGAATACTGATTGAATAATAAAAAGAATGGAAACAAGAGAAGAAAGAAAGCTACATTTTCATGATTACAAGGATGTGAGGAGAGGGAGAGAGAAGACTGTATCTCCATTATCCATACACTTTTTTTTTTTTTTTTGAGGGAGTCTCACTCTCTCTGTTGCCCAGGCTGGGGTGGAGTGGCGTGATCTCAGCTCACTGCAACCTCTGCCTCCTGGGTTCAAGTGATTCTCCTGCCTCAGTCTCCCAAGTAGCTGAGATTACAGGTGCCCACCACCATGCTTGGCTAATTTTTTTGTATTTTAGTAGAGACAGGGTTTCACCATGTTGGTCAGGCTGGTCTCTAACTCCTGACCTCAAATGATCCACCCTCCTTGGCCTCCCAAAGTGCTGGGATTACAGGCGTGAGCCACAGCACCCAGCATCCATAATGCTTTTTAAAGTATATTCTAGATAACTTAAATTTTTAGCTATGTGAAAAGGCTACAATTTTCATCCAGAATGTTCGAGATAAACAGTGAAGCTATAGAGAGCAAAAAGTAATTTTAAAACGATATTTCTCATACAAATTAAAGTTATTTCCAGAAAGTGTTGGAAGGTTGATCGCATCTGCTTATAACAGGTTCTTGTGCTACTGTGAAGAATTGCTCAGAGATCTGTTCTGGAATCTATTAATAAAGAGTTATAGAAGTTATAAAGTTATATCTTTCCAATGCATTTTAATTTCGTTTTGAAAATACTTTATTATTTAAGGTTCTAGGCCAGAAAGGAATCAAGCTGCTGCTCTTACGTTGCCAAGGATCTAAAACCATCCTCCAGTTGTAACTCAAATAAAAACTACTTCATAGGAGAAAAAAAAAATCCTGCTGATAACATATATCAGTGACAATGTCACACTAAGTGTCCATCTCTGATTAATCCCGCAGCTGAACCTGAGCTCCATGGAGATCTGTCTATTCCTCTATTCATTCAGCATCATGTTTAAATGCATACTGTGTACCAGGGATAATGTCAGGTACTGAATACAGCCCCAGCCATGAACAGCACATTTCTTGCTTTCAAGGAGGAGTGAAGAAATTAGACCTTAAAAACCCTGTAAGTACAGAATGTTATGGAAGTACAGAAAAGAAGCACAGAGAAATCAGTTTATGAATCTGCCTTGTTTTACTTTCAATTTTTCTCATATCAATCCTCGTGACTATAATGAATGTCTTGTGCTTTCATTGCCAACAAGAAAAGTACCCTTCCTACAGAATCCTGTTGAGGTTCTACAAGATTCCGCCTTCTTAGAGAAGTCTTCCTGGACCATCACCAGTCCGTCCTAAATGTACTACATATCACTTGTTGATCATGTACTATCTGCTAGGCCCTATTCATACAATACTTTTATTATCTTCACATCTACACTTTGAAGGAGTGATTATTATGCCCACTTTACAAATGAGGAAAATGAAGCTTAGTGAGGTTAAATAACCTCAAGTTCTTCCTGCTGCTAAGTAGTTGTGCCAGATTTGAAAAAAGACCTGATTCCAAAGCCTGTTCTCACACACACTGCACTTCATGGTGTACCACTGTGTTACTCTGGACTCTTATAGCATTTGTCAACTGTATTACCCATTTATTCATTCATCAAGCATTAAGTGTCTATCATGAGGCCGGGTGCAGTGGCTCATGCCTGTAATCCCAGCACTTTGGGAGGCCGAGGTAGGCAGATCACCTGAGGTCAGGAGTTCGAGACCAGCCTGGCCAACATGGTGAAACCCCACCTCTACTAAACATACAAAAATTAGTTAAGTGTAGTGGCAGGCACCTGTAGTCTGAGGCACAAGAATCGCTTGAACCCCAGAGAGCTGAGGTTACAGTGAGCCAAGATCACAGCACTGCACTCCAGCATGGGTGACAGAGTGAGACTGTTAAAAAAAAAAAATCTATCATGTACAAAATGACTTGTCATTTACTGCCTAGGCTATTGTTTGTTTGCTGGGCTGTGTGTGTGTGTGTGTGTGTGTGTGTGTGTGTGTGTGGTTGCCTTGCCTTCTCAACCTGTTGTAAACTTCTGTTACAGGTGAGGACTTTTAGGTAGGCCCAACGATATAGCTTTCAGCTTGCATTTGATTTACATTCAGCTGATCCCTAAATCTTTTTTATTATACCTTGAAATGTGCCCCAAGCTTTCTTCTTTTCCCTTGCCATTGCCAGTGCCCTAACACATCATTCCTTGCCTTTTCTCCTGTTGGTCTCTGAGCCTCAGTTCTCTTTTTTTTTCCCTTCAAAGACTCTTCCTTCCTGCAGCCCTTAGTTACATAATTACATCTGATCATATTACTTCTCTGTCTCTCTCTCTTTTTTTTTTCTTTTGAGAAGCTGGAGTGCAGTGGTGCAATCTCAGCTCACTACAACTTCTGCCTCCCGGGTTCAAGAGATCCTCCCCCTTCAGCCTCCCGAGTAGCTGGGATTACAGGCACCCATGACCACACCCAGCTAATTTTTTCTTTTTTTCATTTTTAGTAGAGACGGGGTTTCACCTTGTTGGCCAGGCTGGTCTCGAACTCCTGGACTCAAGCAATCCACCCACCCACCTCAGCCTCCTAAAGTGCTGGGATTACAGGCAAGAGCCACCTCACTGGGCCATTTCTTAAACACCTCAAATTCCACAGGACAAAGACAACATTCCTGGGCAGTAGCTTGAGGTTGGAGCCCTCCTCTCCTGGGCTGCTCTCTCCTACACTCCCCTGCTCTGCACCTTACTTTCCAGCCCACTAGTCCGGTCACATTCCCCAAACAAAACGTACTCTTTCTTTTTGTTTGTTTGTTTTTTGTTTTTTAATTTTTAGACAGAGTCCACTCTGTCACCCAGGCTGGAGTGCAGTGGAGTGATCTCGGCTCATTGCAGCCTTGACCTCCCCAGCTCAAGAATAGCTGGAACCACAGACACAAGGCACAGCGCCCTGCTACTTTTATATTTTTTATAGAGTCGGGGTTTTGCCATGTAGGCCAGGCTGGTCTCAAACTCCTGGACTCAAGTGATTTACCTGCCTCAGCCTCCCTAAGTGCTGGGATTACAGGCATGTGCACCTGACCAAAAACATGCTCTTTCATAGTCCTGGGTCTTCTGCTATGTTACTCCCTCTGCTAGAATAAACTTCCTTTCTTTGTTCACATGGTGACTTCATCCTAATCCATCAAAAACCAGTTCAAATATTCTAGACTTTAGGCCCATTAGTGCCCAAATTAGAAGTTCCTTCCTCTGGGATTCACTTTGTTCATATTTCCATGTTTCACTGTTCACACTGTGACTTATATATATGTTGACTTCCCTGCTTTCTTTTAGTCTGAGCTCCTTGAAAACAAAGGACTATGTCTTCTTCCTATATGTGCTATCATAGAGCAGCTTCACAATATAATTAGGTGATGAATCAGTAATTAGATGAACATTTCTTTCTATAGCATTTATTTTTGCCTATGCGTTTTCATTACAGTTAATCTACATATACCCACAAAAGAGTAAAAAAAAAAAAAAAAACTACATGGGTTGTTTGTTATATGTTTCTTTCTCATAAGATCTTTTTTCTTTCCCACTTCTATAATGGCAGGGAACCAGGAATTATACTCATGGGTGTCCTGGGGACCGTCCTTCCTCAGTTCCCACTCACTCTGTCCAATTCTGAAGTATTAAAGGATCCCCCAGGCAGGCTTGCCCTCACTCTTAAGTCGTAGAGGTACTTTTTGATTCAGACTGATATCCTAGTTTTCTTTTCATTTGGACCATTCACCAGCCAACTGTGATTTATTTCAATGGCCACAATAGAGTCACAATAGAGAGACAAAATCAAATAAAGTCAATATAACGGCTCTCACCAAATATTAAATCCTTTCTCCTCTGTCTTCAATAGACAGAGGCGCCTGGCAGCTTCAGAGGCTGGTTTTCCCTGGTCCTTACCAAGATGTCTATTGTTTTCTGCTTATTTCAGGGAAAAGGTACTCATGTTTGTCAGACCTCAGGAGTCAGTATTTTGTTGTAATTGGCCTTTGCTGGTCCCAGGTCCTGGAGGTTGGAGCATATTTTTCCATGGAGAACTCCCTCTCCAGGCCTATCTGTACTCTTGAAGTGTTTTCATGCTAAGTAGATTTTTTGTTTGTGTTGGGAGACAGTGTCTTACTCTGTCACCCAGGCTGGGGTACAGTGGCTTGAACACCAGGCTGGAGTACAGCCTCGATTCCCCAGGCTCAAGTGATCCTCTTGTTTCAGCCTCCCGAGTAGCTGGGACCACAGGCGATCACCACCATGCCCAGCTAATTTTTTGACTATTTTGTAGAGACAGTGTTTCACTATGTTGCCCAGGCTGGTATTGAATTCCTGGGCTCAAGCAATCCTTCCGTTTCAGCCTCCTAAAGTGTTGAGATTACAGGCATGAGCCACCATGCCTGGCCTAAGTAGATTTTTTTTAATATTCTAATTTCTTCAAAATTAACCAGTGAAGAGTTGGGCATGGTAGCACACACTTATAGTCTCAGCTACCAGAGAGGCTGAGGAGGGAGGATTGCTTGAGGGCAGGGGTTCCAAGGCCTAGTTTGCTGTGATCATGCCTGTGAATACTCACTGCCCTGCAGTCTGGGCAACATAGTGACACCTCATCTCTAGAAAAAAAAAAAAGTACTGTACTAAACAATAATCTTTTTTATCTTTTGTAAAAAAAATTTTTAATTAAATATCTTGTCAATTTCCTCTGGCAAATTGCATTATTCATAATATGCAAAAAGTAGAAACAGCCCAAATGTCCACCAACTGACAAATGGATGAATAACACATGGCATATCTGTACAAGTGAATATTATTCGGCCATAAAAAATGAATGAAACATTGCTACATGCTACAACAGGAATGAACCTTGAAAACCTTATGCTGGGCCAGGCACAGTGACTCATATCTGTAATCCCAGCACTCTGGGAGTCCACGGTGGGAGGACCACTTCAGCCCAGGAGCTCAGGATCAGCTCAAGCAGTCCTCCCATCTCAGCCTCCCAAGTAGCTAGGACTACAGGCATGCACCACCATACCTGCCTAATTTATCAATCTTTCTTTCTGAGGTGATGAAAATATTCCCAAATTGACTGTGATGATGGCTGTACCTATTTGTGAATATACCAAAAACCATTGAATTGTGCATTTTAAGTGAGTAAATTGTATGATATATGAATTATATCTCCGTAAAGCTGTTTTTAAAAAGTGCTAAAATACAAAGCTTTTTCCTTTCTTCTGAGCTCTTCCTGGACTTGCAGTGGTATTTTTTTTTGCTATTTAATGTTTTTCTGAGTAAAGAAAAATTTAAATTTAAAACTATTACCATGAATTTTAATGTTCATCTTTCCGTTGTGCAATGCCAGTTTTAAATGAAAATATCAGAGTATTTAACTCATGCAGAATCAACAAAATTACACAATTTGTATATTGTAGCTTATACACACACATGTGTTTTGTTCTTACTAGAACAGTAGAAACACTGCACAAAACTAACTCAACTGTTTTTATTTCACTTCTTGATTGCACGTGTTCCTCCCAGCACTATCTTCAGCTTACTGATGAGTAAGGAGGAACTGAAAGGGAAAGAAACTAAGAGCTGTTATCTTTCCCTTTCCTTATATGGCATCATTTTCCGTGTAAGTGGTTGGCTAATACAGGGAAGCAACATAAGCAAGAATGAATATGACATGATTCCTTTGATAATTTTTTTAGGATGCCTTTGCTTTCTCTCTGCAGTCAAAACAGGCTCCGGTTTGAATGGAAAACATGGCCTCTCAGGACTGTCAGTGCCTACTGATTTGTGGACCTACATGCTAATCATGTACTTCCTTTGTGTCTGCTAAATTTCTAGGCATTGTGGGTCTGTAGTGGAATTCTGTGTTTGTGGAGCAAATCTGGAGAGCCATATGCAGACAGATTTAGTAACAAAGCCTGGAGGGCACTCATGTATCTTCTCTGCTCATGCCATGTGCCATTGAACATCACTTACAAAATATAAGTTCAAAAGTAAAATAACTAAGAATTTCAAAATGGAGACAGCAGAGCATTCAACCAAGTGCAAAGCCCCTCTGAGTGTGGACCCTGTGTGATTGCACAGGTTGCACACCTGTGAAGCCAACGCTGATTGAAATACAAGATTTCTAAATCACTTTAGATACATTTTTGGATAAGCAATGAATCTGAGGGCATAACATTTCTTGAGTTCTAATCTTTCTTCCCAACTGAGTGACTTTGAGCAAATGATGTATTGTTCGGCAAGTTCCTGGAATTGAATTGGATGTTTTCATCTCTCCCTTATCCTGTCCTGACTTAAAAAACTAGAAGAGTGAATTGCTGAGTCATTTTGCTCAACTTGTCGAAGTGAAGAACAGATGGCCCTGTTCAAAAGGTTTTAACCCCCAAGAGGGCCTGTGGTTGACAGGGAACAGGGGAGGGGTTGATGTTGGATGTCGGATGTTGCTGGGAGCATGGGGCATGCATGTAGCTCAATGGGGCATGCATCTGATCCAGATGTGCATCAGGTAAACCAAGACAGGTCTGATACAAAGCTCTTCAACCTCCTAACCCTCTCTAAGAAGCACAGCAGAGCATCAGAATAAATGGATAAAAAGGTGATTTGTAAATTAAAATTGCAAATGCTCAACGATAATAAATATTGCTTTTTATCTACATGTAATTTAATGGCCTTAATAAACGTAATCTATACAGATTGCCTAAGAGAAATATTTAAATAACAAGTTATTTATAATACTTACTATTTAACCAGAAAAATACATTAATCAGATTCATGAAGGTAAAGCACAGAACAACTCTACGTTATTTTATAACTATGATAGTAATACAAGTTCAAAAATATTTACCGAATGTAGAATTAGAAAAAGGAATCTAATTTTGAAGAAAACACTTTAAGCTGTGGTGATGGGCTACTAGACACTATCAAATGCAGTTAATTCTACCATCCATTGTTCTACTAGTAAGAAATGCCTGTTATCTGAACATTTCCCTTTTTAACCCAGTACCATATGATTATTATAGGATTTCATATATTATTTCATTATTATAGGATTTCAATTCTGTGCTCATGGAGCAAATCTGGAGAGCCATATGCAGACCCTGGGACTCATGTAGTAATCCAAAATTTTTGAATGGTGACATTACATTCTATTTTATTTCAATAATATCACATTTCAGTGCTTTGAAGACTTAATTTCTAGAATGTCTTATTTATAATATACACATGGTATTTGATTACCAATATATCCTATTCTCTGGCCAAACATAAAAATTCTAGTAAGTAAAGATTTTATTTACTTAATTTCTAGATTAAGATTTCCAAATTTCTTTATATTTCAAAAACATATTTCTGCTTTTCAAAAAACCTTTCATTATTGTCAAATAAATGTAATACTTTTATTTACTTTTCTAGACCTCTGCCCTTCTATAGTTATAAAATTCACTTTTGTTGTTTTCATGTGCCAAAGCCTTATATCAAAACAATGTACTCTTTTAAAACTGCAAGATGCAAGTGTAAATTTTATCCCTGTACAGATGGTTAACACACTACTGATTGGTAAAGTGAGGTGGAAGCATGAGAAATACAATCCCAGACCAATTTGCATGGCATTGTTCAAGCATAGAACAATCAGAAAGCCCACATGGAACCTTCCTCTACATTAAGAATACTCAGTGCACGAACAGATGCATCAGCCTTTTAAAATGATGGTGCATCTAGCTTGGTTGTTTTCTTAAGAAAACTATTTAACTATTAACTAATGCTAGAAAGATATTTTTAACTTCTCTCTCAGTTAAACTTCCTTGGCATAAAATTGTATAAATCAAAGCTTTTTCTACACCTACTCTCCTACTTGCTTTATTTGAATTGTATGAATTCCCATGGTATTGGACTTTGTATTTAGGAAACAGCTTTATCATGAATGCCATTAATCCAATATTTATGTAAAAATTTCTTTATCTAAAAGAAGTAAGTCGGCCGGGCGTGGTGACTCACGCCTGTAATCCCAGCGCTTTGGGAGGCCAAGGCAGGCGCATCACAAGGTGAGGAGATCGAAACCATCCTGGCCAACATTGTGAAACCCCATCTCTACTAAAAATACAAAAGTTAGCTGGGCGTGGTGGCGCATGCATGTAATCCCAGCTACCTGGGAGGCTGAGGCAGGAGAATCGCTTGAACCCAGGAGGCGGAGGTTGCAGTGAGCCGAGATCGTGCCACTGCACTCCAGCTTGGCGACAGAGGGAGACTCCATCAAAAAAAAAAAAAAAAAAAAAAAGAAGTAAGTCTGTTAGCAATCTAAGGACTCATAAATGACGGATGCCAGCACTGATCATCGGTGAACTGGGAAGCTGCATTGGAAACAATGACACCAAAGAAAAACCATAGACTTTCCTTTTTATCAACCAGACTGATAGACTGAGGAAATGCTAAGGATCCAGTGTTTCCTAATTAGAGCAGAGAAGTTGGCAAAAATTTTCCATAGTCTCCTTGTGAATAAGATATTAAAGTGTAAGTGGAATGATGGTATTACAAGTGGCTTCATAATCCATGGAACACTGTACCCAAAGGGTGTCTACCTGTCTGGAGGGAATTTTCTAGTAAAGCGTCCTGGGCAAATACTTGGAACTGCCCATTTTAAGACTTATATTATATATATATATATTTTTTTCTTTTTTTATTTTTCTTAGAGACAGAATCCACTCTTGCCAAGGCTGGAGTACAGTGGCTTGATCGTGGCTCACTGCAACCTTGAACTCTTGGGCTCAAGCAATCCTTCTACCCCAGCCTTCCCAGTAGCTAAAATTATAGTTGCACACCACCATACCTGGCTAATCTTTTTTGTATTTTTGTAGAGTCAGGGTTTCATTTTGTTGCCCAGGTTGGTCTTCAACTCCTGGCCTCAAGCAATCCTCATGTCTCAGCCTCCCAAAGTGCTGGGATTATAGGCATGAGCCACTGCTCCCAGCCTTAAAGATTAGTTTTGTAAAGTATAACTCTTTACTCAAGCAAAACCATCACAAAAGAAAAATATGTAAGTGGATAAAAATGGAATGGCTCTGGTGAAGACGAAGGCATTTCCACACATCTCTAGGTCTTTCCAAAGTTCAGTTAGAGAACTCATGACCCAAGTTAATCATATTGGCTAACTTTTTTTTTTTGAGACAGAGTTTCACACTTGTTGCCTAGGCTGGAGTGCAATGGAGAAATCTCAGCTCACTGCAACCTCTGCCTCCCGGGTTCAAGCGATTCTCCTGTCTCAGACTCCTGAATAGCTGGGATTACAGGCGTCCACCACTATGCCCGGCTAATTTTTCGTATTTTTAGTAGAGACGGGGTTTCACCATGTTGGCCAGGCTGGTCTCGAACTCCTGACCCCAGGTGATCCGCCCGCCTCGGCCTTCCAAAGTGCTGGGATTACAGGCATGAGCCACCGCGCCCGGCCCATATTGACTAACTTTTACTGGGAGTCACAATGTGCCAAGCATTGTTCTAATAACTTTACAATCTATTATCTCATATAATCATCACCACCACCCCTTTCTATGAGAAACAATCCCTTATTAGCTCAATTTTACAGATAAAAAACCTAAAATTCAAGAGCTAAGGTAATTGTTCATGGTCACATGGTAGTAAATAATGGAGCTGGGCTTGGACCTGAGGTTTCCTGATTCCATAGCTCAGTCTTTTTAACTGCTACGGCATTAGGACTTCTATGAAAGCCTTCATGTTACAGGTGTCAAATGTTGGGCAGTGCAGTAGGGTGGGAGGAATAATCGTGGCATTGTGTTCACTCAAAGCAGCCCAATCCCCAAAACACACCACCAAGCCAAGGCACACTGGCTTGCTCTCTATCTGCTCTGAAATCTCCTATCTCCATCTATTGTCTCCTTCTGCCCTTCCCCTTTTCTCAGCTACTGATCTGTGCCTCTCTTAGTCTGTGACATCCTTTGATCCAATTTGACACCTTGTGGTTAAACACAGGCTTCACTCTGTGATGTTCCTATTGCTTCTCTGATTGAATCTGACACTTGTTTCTGCTTCTCAAGGAGCCCATACATCTGTGTTCAGTGTTGTGATGCCCCAGGTGTGGCCACCAGAATGCCAGATGTGGGCAACAGTTGCTACCATGAAAATTCAGAGTGAACATCAAATGCATTTTGTTTTTTTTTACTTAGAACAAAAGCACAAGACACTTACATATGAGGTGAAATTGAGTGTTCTAGTTTCCACACTTACGTGTGAACTTCCTAATAATCTACCAGCTTGAGCAAAAGTATTTCAACATTGCTTTGAAAAGGAAATGTTAGTTTTTCTACACTGGCATGTAGTCATGAAAAAAATACTTTTAAGAAATGTGAGAAACGTAACTGCTTATTTCCTTCTGTCACACACTATATATATTACATATATGTTATATACACTGTTTGTATATATATGTGTGTATATGTATATGTACATATATAGTCAATATAATACATATTATATACTACATAGTCAACATCTCAAATACAATAGACATTTAATATTTGTGTAAAATTAAATGTACAGAAAGCATCTTGCTGTAACATTCAACAAAATGCATATAAAGAAAAATATTTGGTCTTTCAAAAAGAGTTAGAAAAAGTATTTTCACACAGATCCTTCCAAAATTCTCTCCATGACATGGTCCAAATCAACCATGAGTTCAAAGAATCTGGGTTGCTGCAGGAGACTGGTCTTGGCTCTCATCACATCAGCCTCCTAGAAAGGAGTCCTGCGGAGAGCCAAGGAGATGAGGCAACAAGACTGCATCTGCCTCCACAATGTTCAGACCCAATTGTCATTCATACTTTCTGTCAATGTTTTCTCAAACCTCTTCAGGCTCCTGTGTCCACCATGGGATCAAATACTCCTATAATTCCCTAAGCCCAGGAAAATGCCTGTATTTCTGGAGAAATTTTAAAGTACAGAGGTACTGCCTATTTGCTTGCCAAAATCCCAGCTTTGATAGTTTCTGCTGAGATTTCAGACTGCATAATCAATAACATTTCCAGAACTTGGAACTAATTAAGAGAAAGATGCAAGAGTCAATTCGAGATCAAAATACCACTTTAATTATGATAAAGGGTAGTTTGGAGGATGTAGTTTAGCAGCAGAACTGTGCAAACTGGGCTACCCACTCGCAGGCAAACCTGGGTGACCCTGGAGCTCTTGCTGTACAATTCAGTGTAGAGGAGATGCACAGAATGCATGTATTCCCTGCAGGAGGGTAGACGCCAAAGAGAAATTAAGAAGGAACATGCTCATCTTCCTTAACATCAGGAATGGAAGGTTAAATGGTCTGAGGCAAGAACATATACAGACTCTGGCAGTAGTCAATGGCCTGACCATCAGGGGCTGATCAGGGGCTTGAGGATTGGAGACAGAGGCATGTGTAAGGACATGAGAGAGTAGGCACCAAGTGTGAAGATTTTTGCGTCATGTGTTAATACCCACCAGAAGCAGCCACTACAGAAGAATTCCTGAAGAAAGTAGACAAAATTTCTTGGCTAGTTGGTGTATAGTCAGCCTTCGCCACTGTCAATCCCAGGGCAGGCACAATGGGCACATGAACAAACTGGCTATGGTGGCAGAAATGAAGGCTATGTATTGACCCAAAAGCATGGACTCCCACTTTCCAGGGCCAGTCTGGCTATTGCTGCTTCTCAATGTTCAAATTTTCAGCAATATAGACCAACACTGAGGTCCCCGAGGAGGCAAGCCTGAGGGTCCCTTCCATCCTAGGAGGGCCAGCAGTTCATGCTCACAGGGTAGATACTTATTCCAGACATGGGTTTGCCTTTCTTATCCACAGAGCCTCAGCCAGCACGATTTTCTCGAGGGTTTTGGAAAGCCTGATCCACAGATGTGGAATTCCATCCAACATAGCCTCTGACCAGGCAATCTATTTTATAAGGAAGAGATATGGGTCTGGGCCCATGACTCCATTTCCTGATTGAACAGAGCGGTCATGGCTGTAAACAGTGGTGTTTACAATGAATTAATCACAACCAGTTACAGATTTCTTTGTTCCTTCTCCACTACTACTACTTTACTTGACTAGCCTTAAAAAAACAAGGAGAGAAAAAAGAAAATAATGTAAGCTTTCCATTTTTCACTTGGCATTGCCTGAGTAGACATTGTGGAGTTGCTACATTTTGATCTTCTTATGTGCTGTTATAGATTGAATTGTGAACCCCCAAAATACACATGTTGAATTCCGAACCCCCAGTATGACAGCATGTGGCCATATTTGCAGACAGGACTTTTGAAGAGGTAACTAAGGTAAAATGAGGTCACTTGGGTCCCATAGTCCCATATGATTTGTGTCCTTATAATAAGAGGAGATTGAAACATAGACATACACAAAGGAAAGGCCAAGTGAAGACAAGTGGAGAAGATGGCCATCTACAAGCCAATGAGCAAGGTCTCAGAATGAAGTCAACCCTGCTGACCCTCCCGCTTTTTTTTTTTTTTTAGGGAAGGCAAACTGTCACATGCAGCACCTCGTTTGGATCTGCCTGGAATTCTGGGAGATCCAACATGAGTTCCTACATTTTCTTACAAAAAGACCTTGAAAGCTTATTTGGAGGCTCTAGCACAACTCACAAAGAGCACAGCTATTTTTTTTTTTTTTTTTTTTTTTTGAGACGGGGTCTCACTCTGTAGCCCAGGCTGGAGTGCAGTGGCGCAGTCTCGGCTCACTGCAACCTCAGCCTCCCGGGTTCACGCCATTCTCCTGCCTCAGCCTCCCACGTAGCTGGGACTACAGGCGCCCACCACCATGCCTGGCTAATTTTCTGTATTTTTAGTAGAGACGGGTTTTCACCATGTTAGCCAAGATGGTCTCGATCTCCTGACCTCGTGATCCACCCGCCTCGGCCTCTCAAATTGCTGGGATTACAGGTGTGAGCCACCACGCTTGGCTGAGCACAGCTATTCTTATATCCTTGACCAAAGAATAGTTATGTCCCTTGCTAGAACCTGATGTATGTCCCTTGATTTATCAGAAGTTACCAAATCTGCTTCCTTAAAAAACTCAGAAAAAGCACAGCTATTCTTATATCCTTGACCAAGGAACAGTCCTCCTCTATCAGCATGCAGCTTCAGGAGGGACACATATGGAGCGGTGAGAAAGGGGACACTCACTGAGCCAGCCAGATGAGCTGAGTCAACCCTGGGGATCATTGGGGTGACAGATGTCGCAGCCAGATTGCCCTCACATCCACACCTTGATCTCAGACTTCCAGCCTTCAGAACTGTAAGAAAATAAATTTCTGTTGTTTAAGCCACCCAGTCTATGGTATTTGTTATGGCAGTCTTAGCAAACTAACACATATGGTAATTTAATAATAGCTAGCATTTATAGTTGGATTTACAGCTTACAAAGTACCTTTTTGAATCTCATAACAATCCCAGTGGTTGATAAGATGCTATCATTTTCATTTAGGAAACTGAGGACATGCGAAACCCTCACTATGTGGGGATGACATAGTAAGAGGCAAAGTTAGGTTATGAACCCAAATATTTTGACTCCAGCCCCTCTCTACCAAGTGAGTCCTCTGTTTAAGAACCCTCAGTGGCTTTCCATTGCCCAAACTGTTTCCTGAGAATAGCATGCAACGCCCCTTACGTGCCGGTGCACCCTAGCCTTCCAGTTCTATCTACCATCATTCACTTCCTTTCAGCTGGTGCTTTATCAGTACGGAATTAGTCAGCACTCTTCATAAATCACATGCATCTTGCTTTCTCATGCCACTGTGTGAGGTATTTCTCCAGCCGAGAGGTTTTCACTGCTTTCTCAACTTGACAAATTACTGGGCATTCTTCAAATGCCCAACTCAAATATTACCTTCCCTGTGAACCACATCGTGACTTTCTCTGTGCTCCCATATTTTGTATGTATTTTTACTATTGCACTTATGATATAGGAAGGCAAATTAACAGAGTGGAAAGGGCTAGGGCTTTGGATCCAGGCACACATAGGATCAAATCCTGACTCAGCCATATTTCATTCAATCCAATAGCTTTTATTGAGCATGAATTACATGAAAAGCACTGAGCCATGTTCCAGGGATACAAAGATGACAAAGCTGTTCTCACCTGAAAGATTACAATCCTAATGCAATACACTTGAGGGTGCAGGCAAATATTATATTAAAATTTTGAGAGACAAGTGCACTGTATAAAGGAGAGCAAGAGAAAGGCAAGGTAACTTCCTAAGCCTCGGTCTCCTCATCTGCAAATGGGGAGAAGTGCACCTGCCCCTTACAGTTGGTGGTAGGATTAAATGATATCATATGTAAATCATCTAGTAAAGTGCCTGACATTAAGTACTCTAATTATGTTGTGGTTATTCCTGTGTTTCTGTCTCTCCTACTTGACCATGGAAGCTCCTTGAGGTCCAGGAACAGTCTTATTCATCTTTGTTTCATTGTTGGTTGAATGAGATCATGAATGCATGGGAGCCTGAGAATGTGTTTTAGGATCTTGTCTATTCTAAGACCAAGGTAAGAAGGTTAAGGAGCCAAAGAAACTATAGCAGCCCTAAAAAACTCTTCAAACTTGTAAAAACATTCCATTTTTAAATTAGTAGAAAAAGTGCGAGCTCAGTGGCTCACTCCTGTAATTCCCAGCACTTTGGGAGGCCGAGGCAGGTGGATCATTTGAGGTCAAGAGTTTGAGACCAGCCTGGCCAATATGGTGAAACCCTGTCTCTACTAAAAATACAAAAATTAGCCGGGCATGTTGGTGGGTGCCTGTAGTCTCAGCTACTCGGGAGGCTGAGACAGAAGAATTGCTTGAACCTGGGAGGCGGAGGTTGCAGTGAGCCAATATCGCGCCACTGCACTCTATCCCGGGCAACAGAGCGAGACTCTGTCTCAAAAAATAAATAAATAAAATTAGTAGAACAAATAAGGCTTCCTGAGGTGATGTATGCCCCTTGGTTTATCAGAAGTTACTTAATCTGCTACCTTAAAAAACTCAGAAAGCAGGCTAGGCACAGTGGCACACACTTGTAATCACCTGAGGCCAGGAGTTTGTGATGAGCCTGGCCAGCATGGCAAAACTTCGTCTCTACTAAAAACACAAAAATTAGCCAGGCATGGTGGTGACACCTGTAATCTCAGCTACTCGGGAGGCTGAGGCACGAGGATCACTTGAACCCAAGAGGCGGAGGTTGCAGTGAGCCCAGATTGTGACACTGCACTCCAGCCTGGGTGACAGAGTGAGACTCTGTCTCAAAAAAACAAAGTAAAACAAAAACACCCAACAACTCAAAAAGCGACAGATCTGGGAAGGGTGGATTTTGATATGAAAAAGAGGAGTAGAAAGTATAGGTCAGACCAAGTTTAATCCAAATCCCCTGATCTTTTTCCCCTTCAACAATTATCAATGCCTTATTACTGAGAATTTAAAACATGCACCTAACTAAGAAGTTGGTCAATGATGGAAAACTAGAAGATCAATATGTCAGAAACTCCTCGTTTTTTTCTTTTTTGCCATTGTGGCAACCCTTAAGGAGGATCCTGGGAACGTGGTAAAAGTCACTGCTTTAATAAATTCTATAAATACCATGCACATAAATAGAAGCTTCTAAGTCTTCAACAACCATTGTTTTTAGCACACACACACCGAAAAAGATTATGAGATAAATACACATTGGCCTTCAAGGTCAGAGTCTCTTGTAACAATCCCAAACTGTGAGAGTAATTAACTTGTAATTTAAGCACATTTTAAATAGCTTAACAAATCTTTGTCCAGTGAAGCATTCCTAGAGGAGATGCCATACCTCTAGATTAATCTTAAAGGCCCTCAGCTGTATGTGCAATCTGAAGTTTGCTCCAAATTACCAAATCCAGGTTCTACTTTTCACCATTCCATCGATTTTCTTCAGTTTGTATGCAGATTTCTGCCAAGCAGGTGGTCTGTAGCTTGCAATTGACAACACCTACCAGCTGTTAAATTTACACATCGCTCCAATTTAAATGCTTAATTGCTCTCAGTGCACTCAATTTACAGCTCATAAACCCCTCCCAGATGGCCCCTAAACCTCTGCCAATAATAGATTCTAAAGTTAAATGAACCATAGTGTCCCTTGGTAGAAAATTAAATATCAGAATAATCTTATACTTTTGGAATGTTTATAATTATTTGTTGGAAAAAATTAACATCTGAGGGTTTTCTTTTTTATTTTATTTTTATTTTTTATTTTTTGAGACAGGGTCTTGCTCTCTCAGCCAGGCTGGAGTGCAGTGGCACAACCATTGCTCACTGCAGCCTCAACCTCCAGGGCTCAAGCAGTCCTCCTGCCTCAGCCTCCCAAGTAGCTGGGACTACAGCTGTGTGCCACCACACCTGGCTAATTTTTTACTTTTTTGTAGAGACAGGGTCTCACTATGTTGCCCAGGCTGGCCTTGAACTCCTGGGCTCAAGTGATCCTCCCACCTCAGCTTCCCAAAGTACTGGAATTACAGGTGTGAGCCACCTTGCCCAGCCTAAGGGTTTTAAGTTAGCCTTGGAGAGAAATACAAGTTTCAACAACTGTCATATCTTCTACCAGTCCCTTAGCATACTTGTCTTTGAAACTGGAACATAAGGTTGTTACCTGCCCTTATATTTGTATAGTGTCCTGGATGACAGGGAGGATAAAGGAAATATTAAATATTTTATGGACAATGACTACATCATTACACACTATCGCAATGTCAATGGCATCTAAGATAAAGAATACAGGTACTGTAAGTGTGATATTCTGGTGGAAGAGTCTGTGAAGGCTCTTCTACTGTCTGCCTGCCCCCTTACCTGGGAAAGTGAATGCTGAATTTGAAAGAGCTCATCTCATTCAACTCCCTCTTTTTATACATGAGGACACTGAGTCCCAGAAAGCTCAAGTGGATTGCCCAGCCAGTGAGTGAGGCAGGGCAGGACCGGGATCTCAAGTCATGGCCTCTTCAGACAGTATCTTAACCACTTGATCTACCCCAGTTTGTTGCCATCAGCGTCAGAAAGGAGAAAAGGCAGAATTCAAGTAAGCCTTTCTTAAACCTGTACAAGATACAGAAATAAATTTTTATTCAACCCATGATGCATACCCTGGTACTTCCTGCTATAAGCCAAACCGTATATGAAAATAGAGATTTACACGAGGCTAAATTACAGAGTTCTCCTTGATCTAATTAAAAATGATTCATTATTGGATTCCTTTAAATATCTAGCAGCTCTAGTGAATTTTTAAGTTCACTTATGCCAGCCTCAAAACACATTTATTATGTAAATTCAGGATTTATGCATTTTAACTGATTAGCAAGTGTTTATAAAGTACCTAACACTATGCCAGGTGCTATACGATTTTTAAAAATAATAAGTTTAATATAAGCCATGTTCCCTGCTAACAAAAACTTTACATCTTAGTGTGGGCACAAGACAAATGAAACAACTTGAAAACAAAACAGTATATAATGAAGTGTTAAATTGTATAATATGGAAGGCCATGTATAATAAAGGGGAAAAAAAGACAAGTGAACACTTTACGAAATTCAGACATCTCTGAACTCATTTCATTTGTGTGTTTTTCTTTTTATTCATGGGCTAGCAAACAGAAACAGGTTAATGGCAATGTAGGTGAGAAACTGTCCTTTACTCCCTTTGAAATACGGTCATTAGACAGATTTGTAAGTTTTGACACCTCCTAGTGGCAAGTCATAGTAACTGTCTGTCTGCACTTAATGTTCTGTAACAATTTTTGATGCCAAAAAACGGTGAGGAAAACTTTAATTTAAATCGACTTTTCAAAGTTTTCTTTGAATAAGAGAGGCTGAGTAGTGTAGTGGTCAAGCACATAATCTCTGAGCTAGACTGCCTCAATCCAAACATCAGCCTTGCCGCTTACTAGCTATTTGAGCTTGGGCAATGTTCTCTGTCTGCGAAGTGGGAATAATAGTAGTACTTTCTTTATGACATAATGAGGATTAACTGAGAGAATACTTGAAAAGCAATTAGAATAGTGCATATCACATAGTAAGCATGATATAAATGTTTGCTAAGTAAATTAGAACAAATCACAATAAAGATCGTTCTTATATTTAGGTTATACTGATGATAATTTACATTTTTGCTAACTTGGGGAAATTATTTAACTTCTCTGGGCCTTGGGTCATTTACTGATGAACAATTGGCTGGGTGCTGTGGCTCATGCCTGTAATCCTAGCACCTTGGGAGGCCGAGATGGGAGAATCTCTTGAGCCCAGGGGTTTGCCACCAGCCTGGGCAACATGGTGAAACTCCATCTCTACGAAAAAAAGTACTAAAATTAGCCAGGTTTGGTAGTGTGCACCTCTAGTCCCAGCTACCCTGGAGGCTGAGGTCGAAGGATGGCTTGAGCCCAGGAGGCAGAGGTTGAATTGAGCTGAGATTGCAACACTGCACTGCAACCTGGGCGACAGGGCCAGACTCTGTTTCAAAGTAATAATAATAATAATAACAATAATAAAAACAACTATGTGTCAGTAAATTTTTTAAAAATAGATTTTCTTTTCTTTTTATTTAAAAAAAATTTTTTATAGAGATAGAGTCTCACTCTGTTGACCATGCTGGTCTCGACTCTTGGCCTCAGCAGTCCTCCCACCTCAGCCTCCCAAAGTGCTGGGATTACAGGCATGTGCCGCCATTGCCTGGTCAGATTTTATTTTCTAGAACTGTTTTAGATGTACAGAAAAACTGAGCTTTGAGGAGTACTGGTCAAGTGTTTTGGAGCATGTTCTCCGACTGGAATTTGATGTTTTTCTTGTCTTAGATTGGGGTTATGAGGCCACAGGAGGAAGATCATAGAGGCAAAGTGCTATTTTCATCACATCGTATCCCTGTATATACTGTCATCAGGATTTATGACACTGGCTGAGGTGGTTTTTGTCACGTTTCTCCACTGTAAAGTTACTCTTTTTCCTCTCTTTCCATAATCTTTGGAGGGAAGTCACCGTGTGCTGCCCACACATAAGGAGTGGATGTATGCTCCCTTTTTGGGGGGCGGCAGAGTATCTGCATAAATCATTTGCAATTCTTCTGTATGGACAATTTGTCTCTTCCTCCCACTTATTAATTTATTCAATTGTGTATTTATAACATTGTTAACTCATGCATACTTGTTTTATACTTTAGGTTATAATTCAATATTACTTTTTTTTTTTTTTTTTTTTTTGCTCAAATTATTTCCCCTTTGGTCACCGGGAACTCTTTTTTTTTTTTTTTTTTTTTTTTTTTTTGAGACAGAGTCTCGCTCTGTCGCCCAGGCTGGAGTGCAGTGGCGCAATCTCGGCTCACTGCAAGCTCCGCCTCCCGGGTTCACGCCACTCTCCTGCCGCAGCCTCTCCGAGTAGCTGGGACTACAGGCGCCCGCCACCACGCCCGGCTAATTTTTTGTATTTTTAGTAGAGACGGGGTTTCACCGTGGTCTCGATCTCCTGACCTCGTGATCCGCCCGTCTCGGCCTCCCAAAGTGCTGGGATTACAAGCGTGAGCCACCGCGCCCGGCCTTATATAGCAGTCTTTAAGAACCTTTCTTAATTTCGCTTTTTTCACCATTCCTTCTTTCTTCCTTCTGGCTTGGTGGTGGAGCTAATGGCTGGGGGTGAGCAGCTATCTTGGACCATGGAGTGATATTAGAAGAGAATTCAAGCCCAGCAGATCAACTCCATGGAACAAGATCACCACACCAGTTCTGGCCTGTCTCACTTTGGACTTCTACGCGGGATAAACTTCTATCTTGCTCAAGCCACTGTCACTTGCAATGAAACATAATTCTAGCCATTAAACGCCACAATCTCAAGCATATCCTAGCATGTCACTAGAGCAAAATATATAGTAATGTTTATTGAATAAATGTTGCAAATTTGGGCTTTCGGGAAGTACATTATTTTTGTTAGTCCAGAAGTTTATGAGTTGAAACAGGACAGCAGTGAGGTCATCCAAGGCCAGAGGGAAATGAGACCAAGTGACTCAAGAAACCAGGAGACCACCGACTATCAGGCAAAAAAGAAAGGAACAGTCAAAGCTAAGGCTCAAAGAAAGAAGACACCACTCAGTCTGGGGAATCTGGAGGCAAGAGAAGTTTGGAAACATCCGTCTCTGGTCTGCAGGATAGCGGGCAAGTAACTCAGAGTCCACAGTCAGCAGCTCTCAGCTGGGGGTGATTTTGCTCTTCAGGGGACACTGGCAATATCTGGAGACATTTTTGGTTGTCACAACTGGTTGGGGAGGAGTGGTGCTATGGGCCTTTAGTGTATAGAGGCCAGAGATGCTGCTAAAAATTTTACCATGCCCAGGACAGCCCCCAAAGCAAAGAATTATCTGGCCTAAAATGTCAATAGTGTTCAGGAAAAGAAACCCTGGTCTAGCTGATTATAGCTGTTGACTTCGGGCCCCAAACTCCAGCCACTCTTGGAGTTCAGGCCAGAGGAAAGATGGGTCATTTAGCCAGCCTGGATAACAGACTGGAAATAGACAATCCAGACTTTCGTGTTCAGCATCATTAAGCAGACTTTGTGACTAAGCTGAGTACCTGCAAATTGCTCTCTGAATATTAAGTAGCTTATAGCACAGAGTTCTTCCCACAATGCAAAGATAATTATGCCCTATCCCAGACTAACAGAGACTGTGACATGCTCACAAGCCATTAAGAAGAGTCTGAAATATAAAACAGGTATCCATTGGGGTCCTAAGGTCTCAGAGAAGCTCCTTTGCATACCAAATGTGTAGAAGGGAGTAGAACTGACAAGCAGTTTCTCTTCTGATGTGAGTCCTAAATGTGGGAATCATCGGTCACCACATTCCCACGGCCAGGGTTTGTGTCGAAGAAGTTATTGATTCTGCAGTTGACTTGCCGTTTGAACCCTCTGACTTCTCCAGACACTGGTTTTCCTTATAGTGTGAAAGTCAAAATTATCATTAGCTGGAGGGGAGGCCTGAGGGAAAGAGAGAAGAAGAGCAAGTTGATTGAGCTGCTGAGGCTGCTAGGCCCTATGTGCATAAATCAGTAAGCTTAAACCTCAGAATATCCCTGGTGGCTCGAGGATGACAGCATTATGGAAATAAAGTACTTTTTATATTCTGCATCTGTATTAGCATACATATATTTACTGCTCATATTTATGAGATCCTTATAAATTTCTTTTCAAAAAAGTTTTTTTTTGCCAAACTGAATTAAGTGTTAATTGCATACTTATTATACACAAGGCACTATGCTTGGTTTTATGCGGTTTCTGCCCACAAAAGTCTTTCATTCCAGTAGAGAGGCAAAGATTTACACAAAGAAATCACAGTACAAGGCAGAAAGTCATAATGCCAAAAGACAGACATAAATAAAGTGTTGTGGGTTCACAGAGAATGGAATACTTAATATGGTTGGAAGAGGTAGGTTCAGTTGTTCATTATTTTGTTTAAAAAATATTTCTTGCACTTCTGCTATATGCCAGGAAGTCTGCTAAATGACAGAGATTCAAAAGTGAATGATACCAAGCCCTTAGCTGAATGGGGAAGAGAAAAGTATATCAAGAGTGGCATTCGAGCAACATAAGTTTGAAAGTTGTGCTAATGTCAGATTTTGGAATGGGAGCAGGTAGAAGGGGAGCGTATTCCGGGCAAAGGAAAAAATAAGCAAAATATCAGAGTAGCAAACCAGCTTGTATTTCATCAGCCTCCATGTGGGATTCCCCACTACTACCGAATCCCAACCCCCACCCACAGGCATCAGTTAATTTAGGAGGGGGCTTCTCCCTGAGCATGCTCTGTAATACAAATCCTCCGTGAGAAGGTTGGTTTGTTTCAGAAGAACAATATTTCTCCTATTAGCAATTATCTAGGTTGTTTGTGATTGGAAACTGTAATTAAAATGATACCATGAACATCCTTATACATGTGTCTTTGTGTACTCATGTGAATATTTTCTACGGACTAAAGTTTTAAAATAGGGTTATAATAAACCAGTTTCAAGGATGAGTCACCAATGGACAGGATCTGAGATCCCCAGGGTGATGATGAGTGTGTAAGAGAGCACTGAGCACCCCCTACTTGGGAAGATGGAAGTCTCTGAAGACAAATGTCACCTGCCTCCTAAATTCGTCTAATGGAAGCTCTGCCTATAACCTCAAAACTGGGGTTTGCTCCCAGTCACAGTGGCTCTCGCCTATAATCCCAGCACTTTAGGAGGCTGAGACAGGAGGATTGCTCAAGGTCAGGAGTTAGAGATGAGCCTGGGCAACATACTGGGACCTGTCTGTATATATATATATATTAGCCAGGTGTGGTGCACACCTGTAGTCCCAGCTACTTGGGAGGCTGAAGTGGAAGGATCACTTGAGCCCAAAAGTTTGAGGCTGCAGTGAGCTGTGATGGTGCCACTGCACTCCAGCCTGGGTGACAGAGCAGGGAGACCCTGTCTCTAAAAAACAAAACTGAGGTTTGCCAAATAAGTCTGCCTTCTAGTGCTCTCTCTTGAGACTCATTTCTCTCTGGGTGTGGTAAGCATTGCATTAATACTCCCCAACAGACAAGTAGAAGTAGCGCCAACATTTTAAGATATACTATGGGTGAAAATCTTAACATTGAGAAAAATATACCCATTAACCTTTTACCTGTCATTGAAAAAGATGGGGCCTATTTCATTCTAGCTCTTGATAGTAAGTGCTTGGAAACCCCTGGGTCTGATGCAAGTGTCAGGGCCCTTGTCCAAATCCTGCTTCTCTTGTTCTGCTTTGCTGAAGGGCATGAGCACTGAGCAGAGAAGGAGCAATAGGGGCTACCCCTGCTCAAAAATATCTCCCCCTTACATCCTACCAAGAGAGTCAACAAATCGCTCAATCTTTTTTCCTTTTTTAAAAAATTTACATACGGTTTACAAACCATAAAATTCACCATTTAAAAATGTAAGGTTCAGTGGTTT
Organism: Nomascus leucogenys; assembly: GCF_006542625.1. Classification (NCBI taxonomy): domain Eukaryota; kingdom Metazoa; phylum Chordata; class Mammalia; order Primates; family Hylobatidae; genus Nomascus; species Nomascus leucogenys. Next base: position 81,636,166 of record NC_044392.1, read on the forward strand.
TTAAATATATTCACAAGGTTGTTCAGCCATTACTATCTAATTCCAGAACACTATTACCCCCAAAAGAAATTCTGTACCCAGCCAGGCGCCATGGCTCATGCCTGTAATCTCAGCAATTTGAGAGGCCGAGGCGGGCAGATCACTTAAGGTTGGGAGGTCCAGACCAGCCTGGCCAACATGGTGAAACCCTGTCTTTACTAAAAATATAAAAATTAGCTGGGCGTGGTGACACGCGCCTGTAGTCTCAGCTGCTGGGGAGGCTGAGGAGGAGAATCGCTTGAGCCTGGGAGGTGGAGGTTGCAGTGAGCAGAGTTCACGCCACTGCACTCCAGCCTGGGCAACAGAACAAGACTCTGTCTCAAAAAACAAACAAACAAACAAAACACAGTCCCTCTCTATATATCCCCTCCCCCATCCCCTAATCTACTTTAGGTCTTTATGGATTTGCCGATTCTGAACATTTCATCTAAATGTAACCATACAAAACATGCTCTTCTGTGACTGGCTTCTTTCAATAAGCATGATGTTTTCAAGGTTCTTCTGTGTTGTAGCATGTGTCAATACTTTACTCCTTTTTATGGCCGAATAACATTGTATTGTATAAGTAACCATATTTTTAAATGCATTCATCTGTTGACGGACATTTGGGTTGTTTCCACTTTTTGGCTCTTATGAACAATGCTGCTATTATTATTTGTGTATAGTTTTTTTTGAGGTGAAAGAAGACTTTTTTGTTTTGTTTTGTTTTCTTGAGACGGAGTCTCACTCTGTCGCTCAGGCTGGAGTGCAGTGGCGCGATCTTGGCTCACTGCAAGCTCCACCTCCCGGGTTCACGCCATTCTCCTGCCTCAGCCTGTAGCTGGGACTACAGGCGCCCACCACCATGCCCGGCTAATTTTTTTGTATTTTTAGTAGAGACGGGGTTTCACCATGTTAGCCAGGATGGTCTCGATCTTCTGACCTCGTGATCCACCCGCCTCGGCCTCCCAAAGTGCTGAGATCACAGGCGTGAACCACCACGTCCAGCCAAGGTGAAAGAAGTTTTAATGGAAAAATATGAAATGCTTTCTGAATATGCATGTCATTCTTGTGCAGGGGCCATGCTAATCTTCTCTGTATTGTACCAGCTTTATTAGGTTGGTGCAAATGTAATTGAGGTTTTTGCATTGTTGAAATTTGCTGTTTGATATTGGAATACTTTCTTAAATAAGCGTGGTTATGTTATACATCATTTTAATGCACATTTCTCGCTTTTGTCTTTTGCTAATGACTTATTGCTGTTTATTTTATATTTATTTTAGACTATGGAAATGAAGTTAGACAAAAAGAAAATTCGCTCAATTTTCTTATTTGAGTTCAAAATGGGTCGTAAAGCAGGGGAGACAACTTGGAACATCAACAACGCGTTTGGCCCAGTAACTGCTAATGAGCGAACGTACAGTGCAGTAATGGCTCAAGAAGTTTTGCAAAGGAGACGAGAGCCTTGAAGATGAGAAGCGTAGTGGCAGGCCATCGGAAGTTGACGGCGACCAATTGAGAGCAATCATCGAAGCTGATCCTCTTACAACTATATGAGAAGTTGCCAAAGAACTCAACGTCAACCATTCTATGGTCACTCAGCATTTGAAGCAAATTGGAAAGCTGAAAAAGCTCCATAAGTGGGTGTCTCATGAGCTGAGCAAAAATCAGAAAAATCATTCTTTTAAAATGTCCTCTTCTCTTATTCTAAGCAACAACAACGAACCATTTCTAGATCAGATCATGACATGCGATGATTGTATACCACAAGCAGCAATGACCAGCTCATTGGTTAGACCAAGAAGAAGCTCCAGGCCAGGCACGGTGGCTTATGCCTGTAATCCCAGCACTTTGGGAGGCCGAGGCAGGTGGATCACGAGGTCAGGAGATCAAGACCATCCTGGCTAACACGGTGAAACCCTGTCTCCACTAAAAATACAAAAAATTAGCCGGGTGTGGTGGTGGGCGCCTGTAGTCCCAGCTACTCGGGAGGCTGAGGCAGGAGAATGGCGTCAACCTGGGAGGTGGAGCTTGCAGTGAGCCGAGATGGTGCCACTGCACCCCAGCCTGGGCAGCAGAGCGAGATTCCTTCTCAAGAAAAAAAAAAAAGAAGAAGCTCCAAAGCACTTCCCAAAGCCAAACTTGCACCAGAAAAAGGTCATGGTCACTGTTTGTGGTCTGCGGCCGGTCTGATCCACTACAGCTTTCTGAATCCCGAGGAAACCATTACATCTAAGAAGTATGCTCAGCAAATCCATGAGATGCACCGAAAACTGCAATACCTGCAGCCGGCATTGGTCAACAGAAAGGGCCCAGCTGTTCTCCATGACAGCCTCACTTCGTGCGACTTCACGGCGCACAACCAATGCTTCCAAAGTTGAACAAATTCAGCTACGAAGTTTTGCCTCACCTGCCATATTCACCTGATAGCTTGCCAACTGACTGCCACTTCTTCAAGCGTCTCAACAACTTTTTTCAGGGAAAATGCTTCCACAATCAGCAGGATGCAGAAAATGCTTTACAAGAGTTCGTCGAATCCCGAAGCACGGATTTTTATGCTACAGGAATAAACAAACATATTTCTCGTTGACAAAAATATGTTGATTGTAATGGTTCTTATTTTGATGAATAAAGATGTGTTTGAGCGTAGTTATAATGATTTAAAATGTACGGTCTGAAGCCGCAATTACTTTTGCACCATCCTAACAGTATATGTGCTGCTAAAGCGAGCACTTATGTACAAATTTTGGTGTGGATATACACTTTTTCAATTCTCTTGGTTATATACCCAGAAGTAGAATTGTTTGGTCATAAAGTGGTTCAATCTTAAGGCCAAGGCTCCAGGGAAGATTTTAAGATTTTTTTAAACAGCAGTTTTAAATTCACAGCAAAATTTAGACATTACAGAGGTTTCCCATATACCCCTGCCCCCACCCATGTGTAGTCTACCCCGTTATCAACACAAGGAAGCTTCTGAATTGTCCATACCTCAGGGTGAATTGCTTCAAGCAACCAATCAGATTACTTTGGACTATGAACTTGAGGAAGAATTTTATTTAGGAAGCAGGGGAGCGGGAGAGCAATTTTAGAACTTAGGTCAATGTGGAGGAAGACATTTATATTAGGATTCGTATTACCATGAAAGAAATTGAGCACAATTAGATTAGGCAAAGGGGGAAGTTTTTTGGCAGCCTTTCATAGTTGCAGAGGGGATATAGTTAGAAGTCCAGGATATCCGGAAGCAGGAGCTCCAATACCACTAACTCTCTTCCTTATCTCTCAGCTTCTCTCAGCACGAGGCTCCATTCTCTCAGCACAGCTTCCTTCACAGCAAGGAACAGGACTGTCAACAGTTCCCCTGCCTCGGTGCTCACAACGTTGTTCCTAGACAGATACTGAATTTCTTTCCTTAAACTCCAAGTGAAAAAATCCTGGGGATGGATGCTGCTTAACTTGGCTTGTGGTTTGACCTAGCCTTGACCAGGCTGTGGAAGGCTCTGTGGTCAGTGCACAAAGTATTCTGATTGGCCCAGTTTTAGTCATGTTCCCACCCAAAGACTCATGAATGTGACCAAAGGGCAGAATTTGTAATAACGTGGCGTCTCCTTTTGAACCACATGTTTGTAATGGGGAGAAGAACATGCATCAGAAGAAAAGGGGTTCCATTACCCGAAGAAGGGAGTAGTTCTGGGCTGGCACACAACAGGTGTCCACCAGAAATGCCTGGGTGGGTTGGCATGACCTTGGGCAGTGTGAGTGCCCTGGGGGCCCAGAGGGGCAAAAGGCTGAGAGAGAGGTGTTTTTTGTTTGTTTTTTGTTTTTGTTTTTGTTTTAAACGGAGCCTTGCTCTGTCACTCAAGCTGGAGTGCAGTGGTGCAATCTCGGCTCACTGCAACCTCCATCTCCCGAGTTCAAGTATTTCCTTCCTCAGCCTCCTGAGCAGCTGTGACCACAGGCATGTGCCACCACGCCCAGCTAATTTTTGTATTTTTAGTAGAGATGGGGTTTCACCATGTTGGCCAGGCTGGTGTCGAACTCCTGACCTCAGGTGATCCGCCTATCTCGACCTCCCAAAGTGCTGGGATTACAGGCATGAGCCACCATGCCCACTCAAGAGAGGTTTAAGTGTAGCAAAAACAAACTCCTGGCAATTTTTTTAAGGGCCCCAGAAGTCCTAACAGCCCTGCATAGTCCCCCAGGTCACCTCTGGTTATAGCTTCTGATAATCTAACGAACCGCATACTGACTGAGGCCTCTTGCCTTCTGCTACTCAGGTAGCTGGTGAAGGAAATGTACCAATTTCTGACCATTAGCATTTCTTCCTGAAGAGATTATGTTGTAATGTGAACCACAGGGCCCTAGTGCGGCATTTCATGTCAAATATCACATTGCACCAATTTGCTCTGCTCTCCTGACATTTTCTGGCTGGCTTCTGCACTGTATTCACAGTGTTTATTGTATTCACGTTGAAGGTCACCTCTTTGGAGACCTCCCTCACCCACTTAGGCACCCTCACCTCTATTCTCATATTTGATTCCTTTTCTTTGTTTTTGTTTTTGTTTTTTTGAGACAGAGTCTCGCTCTGTCACCCAGGCTGGAGTGCGATGGTATGATCTCTTCTCACTGCAACCTCCGCCTCCCTGGTTCAAGTGATTCTCCTGCCTCAGCCTCCTGAGTAGCTGGTATTACAGGCACGTGCCACCACGCCTGGCTGGCTAATTTTTGTATTTTTAGTAGAGACAGGGTTTCATCATGTTGGTTAGGCTGGTCTCGAACTCCTGACCTCGTGATCCGCCCACTTCGGCCTCCCAAAGTGCTGGGACTACAGGCGTGAGCCACTGCACCCGGCCTGATTCCATTTTTAACACATTGATCATTACCTGATATCTATGGGTTTCTCACTTAATATTTTTCTCAACCCCTCTGACAGAGCAGTGGTCTTCATACTTATTCAGGATAAAATATTGGGAAATCATGATGCTCTTTGTGACATAATAATGCATTTAATTTTATCTCATGGGATAGGAACAATTTGCTCCCAGAAAAATGGTTGTATGCATGTACTTTTTGGTGAGTCTCTCAGCTTAGCCTAAACTATAATTCAGATGTCCATCTGGGCATGCAGATCCTACAACCACCCCACCGTGATCCCAGATTGGCATTAGGCAAGTAGCAAAAGATCCCTTTTATTTGCATATGTATATAAAAGTATAGCAAATGGAATAGAATGATACTTATCAAGTTTAAAATAATAAATTCACTGGGGGCTGGGTGCAGTGGCTCACGTCTATAATCCTAGCACTTCGGAAGGCCAAGGTAGGTGGATCACTTGAGGTCAGGAGTCTGAGACCAGGTTGGCTGACATGGTAAAACCCCGTCTCTACTGAAAATACAAAAATTAGCCAGGCGTGGTGGCGTGTGCCTGTAGTCCCATCTACTTGAGAGGCTGAGGCAGAGAATCACTTGAACCTGGGAGGTGGAGGTTGCAGTGAGCCGAGATCGCGCCACTGCACTCCAGCCTGGGCGACAGAGCAAGACTCCGTCTCAAAAAAAAAAAAAAAAAAAAAAAAAAAGAAGTATATATGTGTGTGCACATATATGTATATACATAGGCAGAGAGAGAGAGAGACAGAGACAGAGACAAAAAGATGGAGAGATGCAGTAAGACAGACAGCAATGATTTTAAAAATAGTAGGAACATCAAAAAGGACTTGGAAGCAAATATGCCAAAATATTAACAGGATTTAATTTTGAGTGGTAGGAATGTAACAGATTTTTTTTTTCTTTATTCTCTTACTTATTTTCTCAATTATTCCTCACTAAATAAAATAATATAAAAATAAAATTAATCAGAAAAATAGAAATAAATCACTGCTAAGAAGGCTTTTACTGTATTAAACTGATCAAAAAGCTTAACCTTTTTTTCTCTGCAATACCAAACTCATATTCTTGCAGTTTCTGTTCCTAGGTCTTGAATTTCTCTCTCTTTCTCTCTTTTTTTTTTTTAACCATTTTATTTTTAATACAGTGCTGATGTTCTGAAACTCTCTGGAGAGGAAAGATGTGAGCACGACCTTGTGGCTTCTCTTGACTTTCCAGAGTCATTTTAGATTCAGAACTGATTACATATTATCTCTAACCAGCAAAGTGATTGAGCTCTTTGAAAAAATAGAATTTTAATGTCTCTTTCTATTAATAGCTTGCATTTTTAATATGCTTTGTCGAGTAGATTAGTCTTAGAATCTGCAAAATCTGTGGTAAAACTTGTTTGATCACAAAGTCTTTGATGGATCCAGTAAGTGCTCTGCACCCCCTTTCAGCACTCAGAATTTTAGTAATCACATGGCTGATATTGACAGCTGTGGAACTGTTCAGGACAGGGATTTTTGTCTGCTTTGTTCATTGTCATAAGCTTCCCCAGTTCTGAGAACAGTAGGTAGGTAACGTGGAAAAAGTGCTCAATAAATCTTGAATAAATACACGAATTTGAAGCATTTAGGAACTCCTTACTTATGTATTGCTTAATTTAAGGGTTTGTCTACTTTCTCTCAGGGTGACAGTCTCTAAGAATATGCATAATAAAGTACGAGGGTTTCAATGTCTTCTCTGATGAAAGAGAAGAAAAGCACCAGGGAATGGGAGCCTAGACTGATCAGACTTGGGTCACATGCCCACTGGGGGAGTGGGAGGCAGTATGAAGATTGGAGTGAGACCCACTTATGTCAGGAATCCAAAACAGTCAAACTCACAGAAGCATAGAGCAGAATGGTGCTTCCCAGGAGCTGGGTAAAGGGGAAACAGAAATGGGGAGGTGTCACCCAAAGGGTGCAAAAAGAGAGAGTGAGGAGGAATCTTAGGGGTGATGGTGATGTTTATGGCATCGTCTATAGTGACTGTTAAACAGTTCTATACTTGTCTTCAGACTCTTCCAGGTGTATATATTAACTATGTACAGCTTTTTATGTGTAAATTATACCTCAATTTTAAAAAAATGAATTGGCATAGGAGAGGATCACCTAAAGAAGGGGAGTACAGTTAACAAGAGAATAGGACATAGGGCATTGGAAAAGTAAATGCACATGGTATCCATGAACACATCATAAACTATTCAACCACATTAGAAATTTCAGAGCCAAAACTTAAAAAGAGAAATAGGAGGAAGATGGTAGGTATGACGGTGAGGGGCAGAAGTTGGAGGAACAGAAGAGGCCAGAATGTGTGGGGTCTAGCACACATGGGGAGGTAGCAAGAGTGGAAGCCTGGAAACTGGTTAGGAAGGTATTTCAGCCATCCAGGCAAGCAGTGGAGAGACATATTAGACTTGTTAGATTAAATGACAATTCACATAGTTAATCGTGATTGGGATATATGTTGCAAAAGGGATGAATAGGGCAACTTGGTCTTGTCTGGGGGATGGGAGGGGAGTTAGCTAAGGTTTCTCTGAGCAAATGACATTTAAGCTGGGACCTAAAGGATGAACGAAAGGGAGATGAGAAGAAAATTTCTAGCACAAGGGATACTGGTGAGAAGCTTTGAGGCCAGGGAAAGCCCAGCTCACTCCAGGAACTAAAAGGAGGTCAGTGTACATGGAGCAGAGAGCAAGAGGAGCAGTTGTGTGAGATGAGGCAGCAGTAGGTGGATCTTCCAGGGTCTTGCAAGCCTTACAAGCCTGGTCAGACTGTTGGGCTTTAGCCTAAGTGCAGTAGGAAGCCATGGAGGGATTTTAAGCCTAAAAGGAACGTCACTTGCTCCATCACTTAACATTTATTTATTAAGCAATGTCTACATGACAAGACGAGATTCACAGTATAGAAAGAGCACTTTGCGACATGGGATGTTTTTAAGAGGGGGCACAGAGGGCGAGTGGGCAGGCTTCTGAAGTAGATATTGGGAGACCATGGTGCTTTGGGTCACAGAGGTGGGAATGGGAATAGAGGGAGGTGGGGGACGTGGTGATTGGCAGGCTGGCGGAGCAGGGGTGAGGGCAAGGCTCTGAGATTGGGCACTGCACAATAAGCACTGGCAGATGGGGTTCAGCAATGGGCTGGGACATTGTATTAGATTCCAATGAGAATGTCGTCAGTCCCTGGCTTCTTACCCCATGAGTATCTTAGAATATCCTTAGAGGACTGTGATAAGACTTGCAGAATTATAAGACTAGCAGGAATCAGATGACGCACTTAACTTAGAATCATTCTAATTGGGTTTATTTACAAAGGGTTGCTTATAGAGATGTGGGCAGGGTATAGGGGAACCACAAAGGATAACCCTCAGCCACAGTGACGAGGGGGGGGAGCAGTCACCAGACACCAGAAGGAGGTAGTCACATGGAGAAGGTCACCTGGAGAGAGGCTGTAATCTTTGGTCAAAGGACTTACAGGGAAGAAACCAAGGAGTAAAAATTCTTCCTGACTCATTTTCCTCCCTTTCATCAGTCCAATGCCCCAAATCCCCATTGGTCAACCCCAACCAGAAGCCAGAGGACTTGGAAGCTACAGTGTGGTGTGTTCAGACCAACCTCCAGGTGGAAGTGTGGAACAAAGAATGGAAAATGGAGCTGAAGTGGCAAACAGAAGTCAACCAAACTCAGTCAAACTCAACCAAACATAGTCAACCAAATTTACAATTCAAAGTGTCACTTCTTGGCCATATTGGGGTAGAATTTTATTTTATTTATTTATTTATTTATTTTTAATAATAGAGATGGGGGTCCCACTATGTTGCTGAGGCTGGTCTTGAACGCCTGGGCTTAAGCAATCCTCCCACCTTGGCCTCCCAAAATGCTGGGATTACAAGCATGAGCCACCACGCCCAGCCAAGGGTAGGATTTTAAATATTCTAATTGGGAAACAAAAATGGAAGAAGGAAAATGTGTGTGAAGTTGTTCCTCAACTGTCGGAGGAAGCCCCTCCATATATCTCCCCTTTAAAAAAAAAATTTAAGGGGTTGACAAATAAAAGTTATGTATATATTTATGTTGTACCATGTAATGCTTCAGTATATGTATACATTGTGAAATGGTTACATCGAGCTAATTAACATATTCAACACCTCACCTATTTATGGTCTTTCTTTGTGAGACCTTCACCCATGCTTATCTGTTACTCAGGATATTTAGTTGTAAATTCCAACGAAAATAACTTTTTGGTATCTGTAGCTTTTGCCAATCTTTCAGCAAAATCTTCTAAAATACATTTTGAGAAATGCGGATTTTACAGTGAAGTTCAAAGGAATTCAGTCTGCATCCTGCACAAACGTGGATTGTTTTCTGCAAAGACAACCTAGGCAACTCTCTGGAGCTTAAGCATATCAGGACTGGGCCATCCTGGCCAAATAACAAAATTATTTCTGCTGTATCATGAATTTGAGTTATCAAGCTTTCTGCCGGTTATTTTCCCCACTAACCAAGTTAGTGGGGAAATTTGTTTTTCTAAGCACATTGTCTTTTTAAAATCCATGACAAATCATATGGAAAAAATGTCATTCTTGCTTAAAATCCGGCTGGTCAGGACATTTTCCATCTACAACCCAATAAAACAGGTTAGTCAGGTATCTTATTTCTTTGGTCTCTAAAATGTTATAATCCTGGAACAGGCTTTTAATATTTTTCTTAATAGCTCTGGTTTCCACTGAAGTTAACAATGATTACTTGTGGTCTGATAGTTCTCTTGGCACTACACCAAAAACAGAAGCGAGAAAGCACATTCTCAGCCAGAGAGGCTTAACAGCTAAGCCAGACATTCAGCCGAGAATCCAAATTTCCTTCTCTTCTATACCTCCTCCCTTCCTTGAGCAAAAATGTCATCTGGCAGGTTTTTTGATTTCCTAACTCCAGAAAGCTATTTGAGCCCAGCAATTCCCAAAAATGTCACAGTATTTTTAAGTGCATATAAATGTCGATCTGTTTTCTTAAATGGGATATTTGCCTCCAAGTTAAATCAAGTACTTTCTTCTCTACTTAGAAGGTTCTTTATCAAATATTGTCTTGGGCCAAACTGCAGCCTGAGATTAATCATGTAGGCAGGTCAACAGCAGGTTGTGAGGTGGATACAAACAAAGTGGAATGCTATCCCTTCTCCCCTTTCCTCTTCTGTCTGTCTCTGCCCCCCAGCCCCTCCTAGGACAGTCCTCCCCTTGAGAAAGGGGAAACAACATTGAGAGGGTGGGGGCAGGGAAGCTGCATGAAGAGCTTGGGAAAGCTTGGTGTCTGAACACTTTAACTATCGAAGCTCAAGAGCAACAAAGAAGTTACAGTAAAAAGCCTTAGAAGCAAAAGGCAACTTAATTTAGTCTTTTAGCTTTAAAAATTAAAAGTAGGGAACAGGAAATTCTACTTAACGAAAGCAAAAATTAATTCAAAGAATCCAATTCTAAGTTATAATCATTTAAGGGCAAGAGAGATGATGGAGAATGAAGGAAAATGAAGAGGGAGAAACAGAAAAGTGACCTTGATTGTGAAATTCCTGAGAAGCACAGGTCTAATGTATTCATATTAGTACTATATATGAACACCATTAATATATTAATCCCATTAAAAAAATACAACCCTTTAAGAAACATGGGTAAGTACCACTAGAACTTATTTTTCCAGAAGAGGAAATTGCTACCTAGAACTTAGAAATCTAACCATTCGTAAATCTCTCTATCTTTATTATTTTAAACTAGAGAAACTCTTACTTCCAGGTATGAAAGTGGAAAATGTCATACCATATGCATAGAGAATTGGGTCAAGTTGAAATGGATCAGCCCCATTTCAAGATTCTTTGGAATATTGCCACATGAGGTGGAAATAAGTGGGGTTTTCACTTTTTATAATTGTCACTAATGGTATTACTCCGTGGGGCTGATGAAATTAACAAAGTTCCTCTGTCCCTCCTTTACATGAATTCAATTCAAAAAGTTGAGGAAGGGCCAAGCACTGTGGCTCATGCCTGTAATCTCAGCACTTTGGGAGGCCCAGACAGGAGGATCACTTAAGGCCAGGAGTTCAAGTCTAGGCTAGGCAACATACCAAGACCTCGTCTCTACCACACACACACACACACACAAAATCGCCGAGTGTGGTGGTTCACACTGTGGTCCTAGATACTCAGGAGGCCGAGATGGGAGGATGACTTCAGCCCAGGAGTTCAAGGCTGCAGTGAGCTATGATGGCACCACTGCACTCCAGCCTGGGTGACAGAGCAAAATTCTCTCTAAAAAGAAAAGTTGAGAAGAGCCTACATATATCTTCCATTTCTTTCATGAAATCTGAATATCCACAGGCCTCTAGCCTGTAAGTACAAATGAGCATTTTTATACACATTTTGTGAGGCGATGATCCCCACCTATTCATGACTACCCCACTACAGTGTTCTCTCTCCCAACTCCACAGCAGTGTTGCTAGAAGTCTCCAGGAAGCGTCTGGGGTACTTGGGAATTCCACATGTTCCCATCCCGCTAGACTTGTTGGGCATTTCCATGTCATTTAGACATATGTTTATGGGAGAAGCAAAGGGACTCACCCTCTGGCTCTCAGCTCCCTTTTGGGTGGCCTCACACTGCTTTCTCTTGACACTCTAGGCAACTGTGTGGTGAGATGGCCTGCAGGTTGCCATGGGCTCCTTTGCCCTTGGAAGGCCCGGGAGTCAGGTGAGGGTCAGGGAAGGGGCTGATGACAGGGGTGAGGTCCAGCAAAGGGGAGACCTAAAGGGAAAAGCTTGTGCCTGGCTCTCCTATTAGAGCAGAAAGATAAAGGAGACTTCTGTAGTTTCTATGATTTCCAGCACAGCTTAGAAGAGCAGGAGACCAAAAGAGATTTGGGATCAAATTTTGGACCAAAGCTAGGGCCATTTTGCCTGGCTTCATCCCCTGGCTGTATGGCTCTCCAGGACTTATAGGTGCCATGTACGTAACTGGCCAGTTACATACAACACAGCTCACTTCATATGTCTTGTGTCAGAGATGCCCACACAGACAGGGTTTGGGTCCATTTTCTTTTGCTTGCTTTAAACTTCCACCAGCAACCCCGGAAAATCTCTCTATGGACAACTTAATACACTGACATTAACTCCTCCCACCACAAAGCAAATCAGCCAAGATGTATGAAAATACGTTTTATTAAAACCAATTTGTGAAAACTAATTCCTGTTCATCTTTAACGGTAAAGTCGTAGGGTTCCAAAGTCCATATAGTTCCTCAAAAACTTTTCCTTGGGTCACTCACAGTACTGGTGGTTCCATGGTCATTCCTGACTGTTCATTCGCTTAATTTCTTGCTTTGATAACATGGCTTTTCCAGCTCTCACTTATCTGCCTGACTTCTGACCTGACTCTCATACACCTGGTCAGACCTGGGTCAGACCCCTTTCCCATGCGGGGAGATTGGCCTGACTCCTTTAGGCAAATGTAAGGCAGACCCAGAGGCAGGGCTATCTCTTCAAAGGCCTGGAGGCTATAGAGTGGAAGGCAAATTCTACAACTGTGGCCAAAATCAAGAGCCAGTCTAAACCAGAGAAGTGTGTCCAAATGGGTGGTCAGGACAAAGGGGCTCAGTACTGGCCAAGTTGGAGGGAGTGAGAGGAGGACGATCTGGGGTAGCAAGATTGAGTAGAGTAGCAGGATGAATTTCACAGAAACTGATACCTGGGAGATGTTCATACACTTCTTTGGAAGGTGTTGCACAGGCAGGCCACACCCATTTAAAGGCAGCAGGATGGGATAGGCAGTTCTCTGACTATGTCCTCACAGGACCTCATTCTCTGCCCACACGCTCCTCCCTAGCCTGTTACAAACGCCACCTCCCACCCCCAGAGCTCACCTAGTTTCTGTCACGACCTGTGAAATCTCTATCTCCTTAATTTCTATTGATCTTGTTTATAATTTATAATTCCTTCCTTTGCATTGGCCTCTAATTTTTATGGGCACCTAGATAAAATATTTACTGATGACTTCTTGCCCAGCTGACATAAGGAACCCTTGTCTTTTTCTGAGCGCTGTATCCAGTAGAATAGCCCAGACCTTGAAGTTAGGCAGGTCTATGTTTGGATCTTACCCTGCCAACTTGCCAGTTGTGTGATTTTGGTTAAGTTACTAACTACTCCAAGCCTCAATTTTCTCATTTGTCAAATATGCACAGTGAGGTTATTGTGAGGATTATGTGAGACTTCATATACAAAACAAATGGCATAATGCCTGGTAGAATATATACTTTGCATTTGCCTTTCTTTTGAACTCATTTTGTAGGGGAAAAGTGAGTGAAGAAGCCATGATTTTGTGGGCACCTAAAGTTTTCTGTTTTATATATCAACAAGAAGAGAAATAGGATTCTCTGGGTTTATGAGAAGCTAATAACTAAAGTTCCTGGCAATAGATGAGTCTCATGATGTCTTAATCCCAAAATTAAGAATCATAAGAAAAGCAGCGGTATCTGTAGTGTCCATGGCACCATTTAACACTATTCAAACATTTCAGTCAAATCTCAGTAGTAATGTGTTTTGCAGTAGCCCTTTTCATTTTTTGCTTGGCAAACTGTCATGACCTAATTGTTAGAAAGGGACTTGGATAGAAAAAGGGAAACCCTGAATATTAATCAGTTCCCATGCTTATGAATAGTAAACAGAATTAAAACTGCCTGATGAAATTAATTTATTAAAAACCTCTTTAATAGAGCAAAAAGAATTCCAAAAAGGAAAAGAAGTTTAGCATCATATGCCTCTAAAAAAGTAATTTTTTTTTCAATAAGGCCGATGGCAGAAAAAACATAGATAATTAATTAGAATAAATGTAGTTAAGAAAAACTATTTTGGCCAGGTGCTGTGGCACACACCTGTAATCCCAGAGCTTTGGGAGGCCGAGGCAGGCAGATCACTTGAGGTCAGGAGTTTGAGACCAGCCTGGCCAACGTGGTGAAACCCAGTCTCTACTAAAAGTACAAAAATTAGCTGGGCATGGTGGCGTGTGCCTGTAATCCCAGCTACTCAGTGGGCAAGGCGGGAGAATCACTTGAACCTGGGAGGTGGATGTTGCAGTGAGCCAAGATCACGCCATTGTACTCCAGCCTGGGGGACAGAGCGAGACTCCGTCTCAAAAACAAACAAAAACAAACCCAGGAAGTGAAGAAAAACTCGGGCAAAGATTTAGTAATAAATAATAAAAATGATTAAGTGACTGACAGTAAAAAAATTAAGTGGCCCTCATAAATGCATCCTGACTCAGGAAAAACACTCAATGATTCAGAAGCAATGGAGATGATACCATGATCTATAGACAAATCTGCTGGATGATGGGCACCTGGGGAGAGCAGGGAAGTACGTGCTATAAAATAGGCACCTGTGGCTTATGATTGGCCTCGACAGCCTAGAGTTCTCCAGTTCGCCTATGCAAAGATCTCATTCCAGGCAGAGGATCTAGAAGTCACCAGGCTAAACTTGCTAATATCCTTGTACTTACCCAGACCCTTCCAGAGTATCTGAGACTTGCACCTCCTCCCTTCCACAGCAATCCCAAAGCTTCTCCCAACCCCCATCCCTGGGACAGAAGAAATGACTAAGTAAAAAACACAAGACTTTAGCAAGCTCCTGATACAGCAGGGCCAATAAATTATGCAAAATCTGAGTTTATCTATAATTACCTCAGAGAAGGTCATGGCTTTTTTTGTCACAGGCTTCCCTTCCACCTGGTCTGGTTTTAATCCACAGCATAATCCTCTAAGCAGCCAGCCTAACCTCCCAGAATACCACAGGGCTAAGGAAGGAGTCAAAACTGGCACGCTCCAGATGGATGGCAGAAGACACAGGTTTGCTCAATTTGAGCCTGTGCCACTAGGACCGGCTTAAAACTAAATCCTGGGTTTGAGCACCACTCACCAAAGTATTTTGCTTTGGCATGGTACTGGAGATTAAAGGTAGGAAAGATTTCATGGTCGCATCAGAAAGAAAGTTTACTTTCCTGCCTATGCAGCAGCGGCTTGTTTGCCCAGTAATCTTACTTCTTTGTTAAGCAATATTATGGTGGGGCAGGGAGAGGGCCGGAGACATTTTAGGAGACAGGAGCACAGCAGTAGACTGTTGAGAAGGGAGAGGCTATACCCACTCCCTTGCCTCTTATGCCTTTCCTCTAAACACGTCTTCTCCATTCCTCAAGCAAAAGTAAGGTCCTCTCTCCTTTATGTGACCTCCCAGTCATGTCAACCCATTCCTCAATTTGACCATTCACTTAGTGACTCAAGTGATTATTGAGTGCCTGCTATGCACTGTCTTATGATAGTTCCCTCCATGAATGCCTATGGCACTTACTCCTCATTGTGCTTGGTTATATCAATCAATCATTCAGTATGCATTTGTCCATAACTGTGATGGTTACTGTGCTCATACTATGAGGTCTACAAAATTGCTCCTGTGGGTCTACTTGGGAAGACATGATATGTCCACTTATCATTGAAAAATAAATGATAAATGCCAAAGAAATGATGCAGACAGAAAATGTTATTGTTCAGGAAGAGGTTACTGTGGGCTAATGTGGCCAGTAAAGGAAGACTTTCTGGAGATGCTGTGGCGTGAGTAGTGATCAGATAGATGGAGAAGGGCATATAAAAAACGGTGTAAGAAAAGGCACAAAGACCTGCATTAAAAAGGCATGTTAGGAAACTGAGATATGACAAAACTGACTTAGCCGCTCACCAGCTGAGAGCAACCCTAAATGCTACAATGCCAGCCTGAACACAATGTCCTGGTGAAAAGAAGCCAGACCCCTTTTGCATTCCTTCTTGCTGGGTCTCATGGCTTTTCCATCATTCTATTCTACAGAGGGCACCCTGAGCCCCGGTTAGAAGCCAAGGTCCTGCTTTCCCACCTCATTCATGCCATCCCGTTTCCCAGGAGCTGGGCCCTCATTCTTTCTGGGGACCTAAATTTTGAGTAGATTACCTTGAATAGCATCTCTGCATAGAATTTGGGGGGATGAGATACATGTTAAGACCAGTGAATCCAATAGACATATGAATAGCTTTATTCTCAAACTTCCAACCTCAGGGGATCCGCCCACCTCGGCCTCTCAAAGTGTTGGGATTACAGGTGTGAGCCACCGCGCCCAGCAGCTTTACATCTTTTACTATAAAATAAGCTCCTTAATCAGAAACAATGTTTTATGGTATACCATGATGGTGAATGAGGCAGTAAGTAAATCTATAGATAATATTTCTCTCAGATGTATGGCGGGCAAGAAAGGCAGATTACCCAGAATGAATTTCTATTCCAATAAGAATAAATGACCAAATTGCTCTTCCTTAGTCAAAGAAGGGGACAATGTAATCAATCTGCCACCAGGTGGCAGTCTTTTCTTGCTGAGTATAGCAGTGAATTGAGGGCTCAAGGTCAGGCTGACATTCAAGCAATGGCAGTAGCCAGATTAGCTTTGCTGAGGGGAGGCCCATATCAAGTCCATACATACTTGTGCAAGTACAGAAGTGTTTGGGGAAAAAATACGAGAGTCATAAAATGGGTAGTCTTGTCCACTAGTTATTCAGAACGTCTCAACTGCAAAGGCTATTTGACGGTCATTCACATGAGACACAAATATTCTTACATTCTGGGATCATTCCGAGATATTCATTCACATACATTTCCCCTAAATCTCCAGCTACCAATCCCTTGGTGTTCTGTTCTTTCGTCCAAGTTTTTGAACATGTGACCTTACACTTAGCCCCTGCCCTTGAAAGTGCATAGATCTGCATCTCAGTCCACCTTTTTCAGCAAATGGACCATGACATGTAGTGATCAAAGTTATGCTCAGTGGGAGGATTTACATTCTTTAGTGTCTTTCAGGCCACATCTAAGTTGGACAGCTGTTGTGGTTCAATTCTGACTGGTAACACCACACCATGGAGAGTCATCTGTTATTCAGGCTTGAATCCCTTCTTGCTTTCTCAGCTGGGAACTTCCCATTAGGATACAGTTGTGGGCTGAGTGTGAAAAGCGTAGGCATACTTGAGTGAGGGTCACCTGCTTAACTAATTAGAGTCTTCAGAAGCTGCTTAAACCTGAGCTTATGTATGCCAATTCCGTTTAATGATTAAATGCTCTGGGCTTACCAAATTTATGGTTTGGTGTCTCAGACAAGTCCCAGTTAAAATGGGCAACTCACTTCATATTAGGTGTCCCGTGGTCAGGTAGAGGTGGCTGGATGCCTTGGTAAGACATGTGGATTCCAGAATTGGTCGATACACTCCATGAAGGTTCAGGGCCCAGTTACTTCAGTGTGATTTTTAGGAGTCCAGTGGTGAGAGACTTGCTGGAATAACCTCTCCAAAGTAAAAGACAAGTTGCGGCATCTTCCACCTTAACCCAAAGAAGAAAGCACAGAGCCTGGAAGTCCCTTTAGATTCTGATGCAACATATCCCATACTTAGGAATATTGCACCTGCCCATATACTGGGTAACATGGAAGGCTGCCAGCTTTGAGGGGGCTTGAAGCAAGAATGGGCACTCCATCAGGTCCAGACTGTGGCACATGCAGCCCCCCTCCTCAGGTCACATGATCCAGCAGGCCCTATGGTGTGGGAGGTATCAGTGGTGGCAAAAGATGCAGCGAGGGGCTTATGGAGAACTCCAGTGAGAGGATCACAAGGCTGACCCCTGGGATTCTGGAGAAAGGTCATTCTACCCGCAGCAGAAAATTACATACCCTTTGAAAAACAGTTCTTGTCAAGTTGTTGTCTTGTCAAGTTGCAGAAGGCAAGTTACTCTGGTAGAGGCAGAATGTTTGACTACTGAACATCAAATGACCCATGCATTCAGAATGTCTTCCCATTATAATCAGGGTTCTGTCCATAACATCAAGTTAAAAAGTTAGATGGGCCCAGCAGCAATCCATCGGTTGATGAAAATGGTATATCCAGATATATCCAGAATCAAGTCCAAGCAGGACCGGAAGGTACAAGTCAGCTCTGCGGGCAAATAGCTCAGGCCCTCGTGTCACCCATTACAGTTGCACTAGTTCCTCTCCCATGGCTTATACCAATGGCCTTGTGAAAGGTCTCTTATGATGAGTTAAAGTGGAAGGAAAAGCCCAAGATTCGTTTATAGATAGGTCGTCTCATTAAGTGCATACTAAAAATGAGTGGTGACTTCATTATCACGTTCAGAGGTGTTCCTTAAAAACAGTGGAGAGGAAAAATCTTCCCCAAGGACAGAGCTGGGAATCTGCTTTGGTGGAAGGAAAAATGGCCTACATATAAATTCCTGGGTTGTGGCCAATGGCTTGGCTGTCTGGTTGAAGGCCTGGAGTGCAGAGGACTGGAAGACCAGAGACAAAGGAAATCTGGGTAGAGGAAGTGGATGGACATGTGAGAGTAGGCACAAAGTATGAAGACTGTTGTATCACGTGTCTACCAGAAAGTATCCACCACACATTAAACAACCAAGCAGACACAATGGCTCTGCCAATTGATATTAGTCAGACTGCATCACTGGCAATCCCAGAGCTGAGATAATGGGCACATAAGTGGGGTGACCATATGGCAGAGGTGGAGAACACATATGGGCCCAACAGCATGGACTCAGAGCAAAGCCAATCTAGTTATCTCTGAATGTTCAACTTGTCAGCAACAGAGACCATCACTAACTCTTCAACATATTATTTCTCAAGGAAAACATCCTGGATATTAGAACTCTCCTATTCTGAAAGGGTTAGTAGTTCACTCTCAGAAGGATAATGCCTATTCCAGGTATGGGTTTGCCTTTCCTACCCACAGAGCCTCAGCCAGGACTGCTATCTAGGGGTTTATAGAATGCTTGATCCACAGGCATGGAATCCCACACAGCATAACATCCGGCCAAGTGACCTGCTTTGAAGTAGAGGTACAGGAATGGACCCATGACCATGGGTTCCACTGGTCATATCACATGCCACACCATCCAGATGCAGCCAGGCTCAAAGAATGCCAAAATGGCCTTCTAAAGGGGCAACTGAAATACTGACTTTATGGGTGGGTCAGTCTGTCTATATTCATTTATTTATTTGTCAGAGTAACATGATAAAATGCTAGCGGTGACTATTTCTTTTTTAAAATTTATTTTTCTTTTTATAGAGATGAAGTCTCACTATGTTTCCCAGGCTGGTCTTGAACTCCTGGGCTCAAGTGATCTTCCCACTTCGGCACCACACTCAGCTTCTTTTTATTTTTATTTATTTATTTACTTTTTGTAGAGATGGGATTTCACTATGTTGCCCAGGCTGGTTTTAAACTCCTGGACTCTATCCTCTTGCCTTGGCCTCCCAAGGAAAAGTGCTGGGATTATAGGTGTGAGCCACTAAGCCTGGCAACAGCGATTATTTCCGTACGGTGATTTTTATTTTCTTCTTTTTGCCTACCTGTATTTTCTAAAGTTTCTGAATGCATTAGTGTTAAATTAACAGGGTAAAAATAAAGAAAACTCCTCTTTTCATTACTCTATAAAATAGCCCTCCAATTTCTGAGCCCTGGCATTCTTACCTTTCCTCTCTTGAACTCTCTAAACTCTTTCTGGCTCTCTTATCACCATAAAAATCATCCAGTACTTCTCCGGAAACACAGAACCACTTCCCTGCAACCATTTACCACAGAAATCTGCATTGCTGGGGCATTGGTCCCACATGGTCCCTGGACTCTCTGAACCTGTGAGTACTGTTTTGTCAACAGTGTTCTGAGTGCTTTGTATACAATATGGCAAAGAAATTTACCCTGGTGCCTTCTGAGTTCTAGAAACCTGCTACTATTTAGCTCAAATCCTAGAAACTCCTATTTCATTGTGAATCTGTATTATTTATTGCTGCATAACAAATTATCCCAAAATTAGCAGCTTAAAGCAACATTTATCTCACACAGTTTCCAAAGGTCAGAATCCAGGAATACATTAGCAAGGTGCATCTTCTTCCAGGATGGCTCAGTCACATGGCAGCTGACATTACCTGTGATCCTCCTGAGCCATGAAGGCTATCACTTACTCCTTCTCTTGAACGCACATGGATAAACCCTGGGGCATGATTAGATCAGTGAGGTTTTTTCTTTTTTAATAGAGACAGAGTTTTGCTATGTTGCCCAGGCTGCTCTTAAACTCCTGGCCTAAGCTATCCTCCTACTTTGCCTTCCCAAAGTGCTGAGATTACAGGTGTGAGCCACCATGCCCAGTTATCCTTGAGTTTTGGTTTGCTTTTGAGATAGGGTCTCACTTTGTCACCCAGCCTGGAGTGAGTGCAGTGGCAAGAACACATCTCACTATAACCTCAAGTATCATCGCACCTCAGACTTCTGAGTAGCTAGGACTACAGGTGCACACCACCTCACTCTGTTAATTTTTAAATTTTTTGTAGAGACGGGGTCTCACCATGTTACCCAGGCTGGTCTCCAACTCCTGAACTCAAGTGATCCTGCTGCCTCACTCTCCCAAACTGTTGGGATCATAGGTGTGAGTCACCGCATCTAGTGAGTTTTTTTTTTTTTCTTACCTTAGATTGCCAATCATGCTGTTACTGCTAAAAATGCTAGCAGTGATTATTTCGTTTTAAAAAATGTGTTGAGCTAGGCCGGGCGCGGTGGCTCACGCCTGTAATCCCAGCACTTTGGGAGGCTGAGGTGGGCAGATCATGAGGTCAGGAGATCGAGACCATCCTGGCTAACACGGTGAAACCCCGTCTCTACTAAAAACACACAAAAAATTAGCTGGGCGTGATGGCGGGCGCCTGTAGTCCCAGCTACGCTGGAGGCTGAGGCAGGAGAATGGCGTGAACCCGGGAGGCGGAGCTTGCAGTGAGCCGAGATTGCGCCACTGTACTCCAGCCTGGGCAACAGAGCGAGACTCCGTCTCAAAAAAAAAAAAAAAATACAAAAATGAGCTGGGTGTGGTGACGCATGCCTGTAATCTGAGATATTCAGGAGGCTGAGGCAGGAGGATTGCTTGAATCCAGGAGGGTTGGTTGCAGTGAGCCAAGATTGCACCACTGCACTGACAGAGCAAGACTCCATCTCAAAAAAAAAAAAAAAGAATGAATTTAGATGGTAGCATATAGGTAATATAGCGTAAAATGAAAAGAACAAATTATAGAATGAAATATAGAATATAATTTCATTAATTTTCCTTTATTTAAACAATACACATATATAGAATCTGCCAAAATTGGGGATTCCTCATCTCTCAGAGTAGGACTCTATTTTCATTTTTTAGAGAAGTCAGGAGATGAAAATAAATCGAAGTATACATAGAGAGTGTTATGAGGGTTTTGGGGGGTTTTGTTTAATTTAAAATACACACGTACACACACACACACACACACACGTCTATTTTTAGTGAGGGTGGGGGTTGCTTTGCAGTTAGACCTGGCAATGTCTTAATACCCACCACATTACCCCTGCCCCTCTGCCTGAAGGTGAGCTTGCTCAGTGATCTGAAGAGGACTGGGCCCCACAGTGGGTTCTGCTCACTAGGCAATGAGCATCAGTCAACAGGAGGGACATCGCTACTTCTGCTCAACCTCTGCCAAACTGAGTGAACAAATGTTCCAAAACGAGATGTTCTGATGCCTTCCATTAATTCTTTCAGGGCATAAATTGTGACCCCCATGGTGATGGCCAACTTTGGCCTCTCACCTCATTTGGGACCCTGAAGGACAGGCAGGTTTCTGTCCAGTCTTTCGTAGAAACACAAAAAGCAGGGCTGCTTTCTATATGAAGCAGCTTAAAGTAGAGAATTTACAGATGCTCCTGAAATTCTCCTTTATTGGCCGGGCACGGTAGCTCAGGCCTGTAATCCCAGCACTTTGGGAGGCCAAGGCGGGTGGATCATGAGGTCAGGAGATCGAGACCATCCTGGCTAACATGGTGAAACCCCATCTCTACTAAAAATACAAAAAAAATTAGCCGGGCGTGGTGGCGGACTCCTGTAGTCCCAGCTACTCAGGAGGCTGAGGCAGGAGAACGGCGTGAACCCGGGAGACAGAACTTGCAGTGAGCCGAGATCGCACCACTGCACTCCAGTCTGGGCGACAGAGCGAGACTCCATCTCAAAAAAAAAAAAAAAAAAAGAGAAAAAAAGAAATTCTCCTTTATTGCAGATTATGAGCCCCATCTTCTTGGCAGGACCACACGGATCTTGCTGTACTTTGCTGAAGAATAATAGACAGTAGTTACGACCTGCTCATCTCACCTGCTCTGTGGAAAAACAGAATCATTAAGTAACAATATTAGGGATATCATGGCCCCCCCGGGGATTTCTGTAAAGATACACATAGACAAAGGTCTAGAAGGAGACACAAGAAACTATCCTTGTGGTTACCAAGAAGGAGCAAGAATAGGGAGGATGGGAGTAGGAGGGTTTTTTATGTATTTGAATAATTTATGAGTGATTATTACTTTCATAATTAAAACTCTTTTATTTCCGGCTGAGAATTCATGTTACATGCTCATTGTGTATATGTTAGAATGAACCCAAAAATATAATCTAAGGAAAATCTTTGCCCTGCATTTTCCAGTTCACCCCCATGGGGAAGTTGGGTGGCTTTCTATTTAAGTATGCCTACTGGTTAGGTGCTTTCCTTTCAGAAGGGGCATCAATTCTCAGTTAATTATGCTTTACTACACCTCGGAACTTCCACACTTCAAGTTCTCAGAAAATATAATCTTGAATTATCTGGTGTTGAATTATTAGCAAACGTTTAGTTGTAAAGATCATGTTGAGGAGAATTGCCTGATAGGAATGGGCTCATTCCATAGTCATCCTAAATTTTGTCAGGTTTGGGGATAGATCCTTGGAGAGATTTCTTAGATTACATTGTCTCAATATCAATACCCACCTCCCCCATGACTTGGCCCTTTGCTGACCTACATTTAGCATTTTGCCTTGAATCTATACTGAGAGGTGTTTTAAGAAATACATGGCCAGGCACTGTGGCTCACACCCGTAATTCCAACACTTTGGGAGGCTGAGGCAGGCAGATCACCTGAAGTCAGGAGTTTGAGACCAGCCTAGCCAACGTGGCAAAACCCTGTCTCTACTAAAAATGCAAAAATTAGTCAGGTGTGGTGGCACGTGGGAGCCTGGGAGTTCGAGACCAGCCTGGGCAACATGGTGAAACCCCATCTCTACCTGACTATAGTCCCAGCTACTGGGGAGGCTGAGGCAGGAGAATCACTTGAACCCGGCAGGTGGAGGTTGCAGTGAGCCGAGATCATGCCACTGCACTCCAGCCTGGGCAACAGAGTGAGACTCTGTCTCAAAATAAAAAAAGAAGAACAACAAAAAAAGAAATACATTACATTCACCATTGTATAAACGGTAGGATAATTGTTGAGAATGATGGCACACGCTACAGAGTTAGGCACAGTGGTATGCACCTGTAATCCCTGCTACTTAGGGAGGGTGAGGTGGGAGAATTGCTTGAACCCAGGAGTTGAAGTCCAGCCTGGGTAACATAGTAGTGAGACTTTGTCTCTAAAAAAAAAAAAAAAAACATAAAACACCACCACACACTATTCCAAAATATGGCATCTTGGCATATTGAATATTTTAAGCTGAAGGAATTTAAGAAACAACATGTACAGGAAGGATATTCTGGCCTTCCCTTGAAGCAAGTCGTAAGATCCTCATGTGAGAGATGCCCTCCCATACTTGGAGAAAAGGAGCATCCCTATCTCCATTGACACAGGAACACCAAAGGGAATCTGGGTGAACAGGCCATGCCATCTCCCCAGTTTATTACACTTAGCTAGCTCCTACTTTTTCATTATCCTTTCACATTTCTCCATGACGCTTTACTCTTCATCAAACCTAGCATAAAAACTCTCAACTGAGTCTTCAGCTCTTCATTTCCTTATGAAGTCACCTGTGTCGTGTAAAACTTATATTAAATAAATTTGTGTGCTTTTTCTCTTGTTAATCTCTCTCGTTCCACTGGTCCCAGCCAATGAACCTAAGATGGGTAGAAGGAAAAGATATTTTTTCTCCCCTACAAGAACATTGTCTACATATCACAATAACACAGGAAAAGCTGGTTTCTTTTTGAAAGTATCTGGTCCTCTTTTATCTTATAGACACTGTGACTATTGTAATAGCTTTGTTTTTCCCTGGCCACTGGGAAATTCATTCATTTATTTAAATATTTGCAATAAGTTTCCTATGTACCAGGCATCCAGCTGGGTTCTGCAGATAACAATGATAAACAGAAATGAACATGGCCTGTGTCCTCATAGAGTTTATTATCTAGAAGTGAAGACAGACCTCGATCAAATAATCACATAAATATAGTTACAGGCAATTATCAATGGTGATGAGTGGGTTGGACTGCAGAGGGATCAGAACTTTTCTTGGAAGTCAGGGAAGACTTTTCTGAATTGAGATCTGCAGGATAATTAGAAGTCTGGTAGAGGATGGGGAGAGGCAAGAAGCATTTTGGGAAGTGGGAACAGCATGTGCATGAGCCATGTGACAGGAGGGCGCATAGGCACTGGAGGAACTGAAAGAAGAGCCCTGTGGCTAAACGCAGAACATTCGAGGGACAGTGGCATTAGCTGAGGGTGGGGGGCAGAAGACAGGTGCCACTAAACCATTGAACTGTTTTAAATGACTAACCACATGAGCTATGATAAATAACTCAACCTTCCGAAGACTGTTTTCTAGGGTGAAAAACTCTGTTCCTTAAGCACACGGTGATGCTGAACTACCTACTGAGCTACCATTAAAGCTACAAACAAACAGCCAGGCGTGGTGGCTCATGCCTGTAATCCCAGCACTTTGAGAGGCCAAGATGGGCGGAACACGAGGTCAGGAGATCGAGACCATCCTGGCTAACACGGTGAAACCTTGTCTCTACTAAAAATACAAAAAAATTAGCTGAGCATGGTGGCAGGCGCCTGTAGTCCCAGCTACTCGGGAGGCTGAGGCAGGAGAATGGCGTGCACTCCGGGAGGTGGAGCTTAAAGTGAGCCGATCGTGCCACTGCACTCCAGCCTGGCCGAGATCACGCCACTGCACTCCAGCCTGGGTGACAGAGCGAGACTCTCTCTAAAAAAAACAAAACAAAACAAAACAAAAAACACAAACGAATTTAAGCTAAACTTTCTCTAGGGAACAGCATATTGGAAATTTCCACTTACTTAGGAAGAAGGCTATAGAAAAAGGGCCTTTTGGGAGTTTTCTACATCAGTGGGGTGCAGTGGCAGGCCTGTAGTTCCAGCCACTTGGGAGGCGGGGACAGAGGACAGGAGGATAGCTTGCACACGTGTAGGGGTTCTGGGATGTAGTGAACTGTGGTCACTGGGTGTCCACATTGAGTTCAGCATCAGTATGGTGACCTCCCAGTAGTAGGGGACCACCAGGTTGCCTAAGGAGGAGTGAACTGGTCCAGGTCAGAAACAGAGCAGGTCAAAACTCCCATGCTGATCAGTAGTGGGATTGCACCTGTGAATAGCCACTGCACTCAAAGTCAACATAGTCAGAACCTGTCTCCCAAAATAAAATTAAAAAATAAAATAAAAACCGAATTATGGGCTGGGCATGGTGGCTCACACCTGTAATCCTAGCACTTTGGAAGGCCCAGGCAGCAGGATCACTTGAGCCCAGTAGTTTGAGGTTGCACTAGCTATGATTACATCACTGCACTCCAGCCTGGGCAACAAAGCAAGACATCCTCTCTAATTAAAAAAAATAGGCCAGGCGCAGTGGCTCACACCTGTAATCCCAGCACTTTGGGAGGCCGAGGCAGGAGGATCACGAGGTCAGGAGTTCAAGAACAGCCTGGCCAACATGGTGAAACCCTGTCTCTATTCAAAATGCAAAAATTAGCCGGGTGTGGTGGCAGGCACCTGTAATCCCAGCTATTTGGGAGGCTGAGAGGCAGGAGAATGGCTTGAACCCGGGAGGCAGAGGTTGTGGTGAGCCAAGATCCTGCCACTGCACTCCAGCCTGGGTGATAGAGTGAGACTCCATCTCAAAAATAAATAAATAAATAAATAAATATAAATAAAATAATGTACTGTGAAAGAACAGCCTCAAGTGTAAATAGTCCTATGATCGGTAACCTACAGGGAGCACTGTCCGCCCTACCTTCTTAAGGATTTTGTTAACATGCACAGAATACTTACAGACAATACATAAGGCACTTTCAGATATATTATTTTGTTTAATCTGCACAACAAGGTTGGGATACATTATTTTTTTCTATTATGGAAATGAGAAAACTAAAGCCAGAGAAATTAGGTATATAACTTGTTCAAAGTCATATAGCCAGAAAATTATATAACTGGGATTCAAATTCAGGTGGTCTGATCCAAATGCATACAAATCACACCAAAGAGATCTCAACAAGACTGAATGTGGCCCAGAATTGCCTATGAGACCTTCAGCTCTTCATTTCAGCCCCATGGTGGGGAGGTGGGAACTAGACCCACCAATCCTCATTCATGAACCCAATGTAAAAGAAATCGTACCGGCCCTGGGCTCGCGGCGGTGCCGCGGGGATGGCGGGAGCCGGAGCTGGAGCCAGAGCTCGCGGCGGAGCAGCGGCGGGGGTGGAGGCTCGAGCTCGCGATCCACCGCCCGCGCACCGCGCACATCCTCGCCACCCTCGGCCTGCGGCTCAGCCCTTGGCCCGCAGGATGGACGGCGGGTCAGGGGGTCTGGGGACAACGTCCCCACCACGGAGGCTCTTTTCGTGGCACTGGGCGCCGGCGTGACGGCGCTCAGCCATCCCCTTCTCTACGTGAAGCTGCTCATCCAGGTGGGTCATGAGCCGATGCCCCCCATCCTTGGGACCAATGTGCTGGGGAGGAAGGTCCTCTATCTGCCGAGCCTCTTCACCTACGCCAAGTACATCGTGCAAGCGGATGGTAAGATAGGGCTGTTCCGAGGCCTGAGTCCCCGGCTGATGTCTACTGTGACTCGGGGTAGCATGAAGAAGGTTTTCCCTCCAGATGAGATTGAGCAGGTTTCCAACAAGGATGATATGAAGACTTCCCTGAAGAAAGTTGTGAAGGAGACCTCCTATGAGATGATGATGCAGTGTGTGTCCCGCATGTTGGCCCACCCCCTGCATGTCATCTCAATGCGCTGCATGATCCAGTTTGTGGGACGGGAGGCCAAGTACAGTGGTGTGCTGAGCTCCATTGGGAAGATTTTCAAAGAGGAAGAGCTGCTGGGATTCTTTGTTGGATTAATCCCTCACCTCCTGGGCGATGTGGTTTTCTTGTGGGGCTGTAACCTGCTGGCCCACTTCATCAATGCCTACCTGGTGGATGACCAGCGTGAGTGACACCCCAGGGGGGCTAGGAAACGACCAGAATCCAGGTTCCCAGTTCAGCCAGGCCCTGGCCATCCGGAGCTATACCAAGTTCGTGATGGTATTGCAGTGAGCATGCTGACCTACCCCTTCCTGCTAGTTGGCGACCTCATGGCTGTGAACAACTGCGGGCTGCAAGCTGGGCTCCCCCCTTACTCCCCGGTATTCAAATCCTGGATTCGCTGCTGGAAGTACCTGAGTGTGCAGGGCCAGCTCTTCCGAGGCTCCAGCCTACTTTTCCACCGGGTGTCATCAGGATCATGCTTCACCCTGGAGTAACCTGAATCATCTAAAAAACACGGTCTCAACCTGGCCACCGTGGGTTAGGCCTGACCACCTTGGGACACCTGCAAGATGACTCCAACCCAACAACAACCAGATGTGCTCCAGCCCAGCAGGGCTTCAGTTCCATATTTGCCATGTGTCTGTCCAGATGTGGGGTTGAGCGGGGGTGGGGCTGCACTCAGTGGATTGGGTCACCTGGCAGACCTAGGGAAGGTGAGGCGAGGTGGGGAGTTGGCAGAATCCCCATACTTCGCAGATTTGCTGAGTCTGTCTTGTGCAGAGGGCCAGAGAATGGCTTATGGGGGTCCAGGTTGGATGGGGAAAGGCTAATGGCGTCAGACCCCACCCCGTCTATCCCTCCAGTCAGCCCAGCGCCCATCCTGCAGCTCAGCTGGGAGCATCATTCTCCTGCTTTGTACATAGGGTGTGGTCCCCTGGCACATGGCCACCATCATGTCTAGGCCTATGCTAGGAGGCAAATGGCCAGGCTCTGCCTGTGTTTTTCTCAACACTACTTTTCTGATATGAGGACAGCACCTGCCTCTGAATGGGAAATCATACAACTACTCAGAATGTGTCCTCCTCATCTAATGCTCATCTGTTTAATGGTGATGCCTTGTGTACAGGATCTGGTTACCTGTGCAGTTGTGAATACCCAGAGGTTGGGCAGATCAGTGTCTCTAGTCCTACCCAGTTTTAAAGTTCATGGTAAGATTTGACCTCATCTCCCGCAAATAAATGTATTGGTGATTTGGAAAAAAAGAAAAAAAAAATCTTATCTTCTAAGGAAATGCCCTCACTTCTGCTATCAACACAGTCAGGTAAGACAGGTGAAGAAAGTAATTTACTTATTAAAGAAACTACCTCAGAAGGTCCTCAGCTTAAAAGAAGGAAGTAAAACAGATAAACCCTTTTGCCTAGAGAGATAAAAGATTCCACTTCCCCAGATGGCCTTGACAGGGAGTGGGTTCTGTGAAATCCATACTTTATAAAGAGAAGGGAAATGTCACCAGACTTTCATATCTGTAGAACTTTGTTAGAGTCTGTAAAGAGGAAAAATATAACATGGGACCAACTGTCAATACTTCTGTTTTTAAAAAAGAAAACCACCTTTGGAACAAAATGAGACCACACTGGAATAGGACATCTTAGACATGACAAGTTCTAACCTGGTGTGCGATTATTAAGAGGCAACCCCCCAATCCTGCTGAGTCAATGGGCAGAATCTATTTTCAGTTTCCAACTTGTCCTGAGACGCTCTAAGTCTCTTGCCAAGTTGAATCAGTGCAGCATCTGTGGGTACCGATTAAGAACTCTACATTACCTAGGAAGAGAGCAGCAGAGAGTGTCAGGATAAAAGCATCCAAAAGTGAAGAAAATTCGCCAACTATCTAGTCATGGAGCCAAATCATTTGTTAACGGTAGGAAAAGGAAAGACCTGCCCTGGTCGGTCCAAATTCATATTCCCTGGGCAACTAGGTGTCTTTTTCTACTTCGGACAGTCCCAGACAGGACACTGTTTAGCCTGAGACTCAAGGTCTCCTGGGAGGCTTCTTTGCACGGGTGCTTGACTTCTGCTGCCCCTACCTCTTGCTGAGGCTGTGCTCTTACCTCCTGACCACCCCTTTTACTCACTGGGTCCCTAACCCTGCCTGACTTTTGGCATGCCTGGTCTCCTAAAGCATTCTCCTTTGGGATTTCTGATCTCTTTTGTTGCTATCTGCATGCCTAGTTTCTGGCATACTCTTAAATTCTGCCCGGCTTTGGCTTCTAGGTCATTAATTTGTCCTGCTCTTTGGTTCTTGGGTCTTACTCGACTCCTGTTTTTCCATCTTGCTGGCCCATTGCCTGGCCAAGACCCTACTTGCAGCTTCCTTCACCTATTTGATATTTTTTAACCTGTTTTTGCAAAGCACCATCATCATTCACAGTCCCAGAACTGACATATATTTAGAGCTTGAAGTGGAGTAATCAAGAGGAAATGCCTTTTCGGAAAGAGGAAATGCAGGATTAGAGTGGAGGCAAGTTTAGTCTTCTTTAGAACTGAATCTCAGGAAGGCAATAATGGAGAATATAAGGTGAAGAATACCTGAATTCAAATAGAAATCCTTTTATTGTTGGTAATTTAAGTAACAAAATAGTACTCATCTAAGAATAATTTAAAATAACCTGATAGATCATTGCTTCTTTTTTTTTTTGAGACAGTGTCTCACTCTGTCACCCAGGCTGGAGTGCAGTAGTGTGATCTCAGCTCACTGCAACCTCTGCCGTCTGGGGTTCGAGCGATTCTCCTGCCTCAGCCTCTGGAGTAGCTGGGATTACAGGTGCCTGCCACTGTGCCTGGCTAATTTTTTTTGTATTTTTAGTAGAGATGGGGTTTCACCATCTTGGCCAGACTGGTCTTGAACTCCTGACCTCATCATCCACCCACCTTGGCCTCCCAAAGTGCTGGGTTTACAGGCATGAGCCACCACGCCTGGCCTGATCATTGTTTCTTAATAATATTCTGTGGTTTTTTTTTTTGAGAGTCCGAGGATGAGGAAGAACAAAAGTTCTGTTTTTCAAATCATGAAAATGTAGTTCCTTTGAACTAAAAGTTTTTAGCTCATTAACAAATTTTGAATATATGAATTTAGGTTTTTTAATAGGTAGAATAATTTAAAATTCACAGTTATAATAATTTATTTTTAGTATCCCAAATTTGAAACCAGTGTTTAATTTAAATCTAATTGAACTGTGCTATTTTCATAGCGATTCACTGGCTCCTTTCGAATGGTTTAATTTTAGGTTGTAGGAATTTAAGACAGATAATTCTTAAGGTACCCCTATACTAATCAGTTCTATAACAACAACATATTTTTCTTATAGATAAATATGTAACTCACTCTTGTCCCTTCAAAAATGAATTATGTGACTCTAGAGTTGTATAGTTGGAATTTTCCTTAGAATCAGAAAAACAAATCCAGTCATTTCTATGTTTGCCAAAATAGTAAAACGTTTGTTTTATTTTAAAATGAATAGAGCTAAGTAGCAGAAACAGATAGGGAGTTAGCCTGTGATAGAATTCTGGGCGTGCACCTTCACAGCATGACCTTGGGCAAGTTACCCAACCTTTCCCCACCTGAGAAAGATTTTTAACCAACTCCAGCCACATACTCTGTGACCTTGGGCTCTTTCTGTGAGTCCTTATTCTTATAACTAGAGATAACTGTGCTGTGCAGGCAACTGGAAATTAAATTTTGCCTTCATACAGGTGGTGGCTATAGACCCTGACAGTCTTTGAACGGACTTCCCAGTTACCACCTCCAACGTGCTGGCCTGAATTTCAGAGTCTCTCCCTCTGAAGTACTTTATTCTGTGTCAGCTTGACTCTATCCAGCTGCTGCTTAATCCAACACTGACAACTGCTTTCACGAACTATAGCCTGATACCTGGAACTATTTGGAACACCTGTTGGCCCTATCAGCATCACCAAGTTCCAGTCCATCCCAGCGGATGTGTTCAATGCTGGTTCTCTTCTCCTCTCTAGTATTAGCAGGCCATACTCGGCCCACTCCGAGACGTCAGATATGTGATTCTGTATTGTATAATCCTACAGCATCAATAAATAGTTAGATTATATTCATTACAGAGTTTCATAAAACAGACACATGGGTGTCATAGTTCAAAAAGATCTCTATTAATGTAACAATGGTCAACAGTTTTACAAGGGTTGGTGCCTTAAAAGGACTAGTTTTGTTTACTAAGAAAATTAACTTGTGTGGAAAAGCTCATTTCCCTATAACTCAAAAATAAATTTTTACCTAAAGCTTTTTGAGAAGGTTTGTTGAAGATGCTGGCTCTCCATTGATTTGTTCAATAACAAGAGTAATCAGGCTGGGCGTAGCGGCTCACACCTTTAATCCCAGCACTTTGGGAGGCAGAGGGAAGCGGATCACCTGAGGTCCAGAGTTTGAGACCAGCCTGGCCAGCATAGTGAAACCTTGTCTCTACTAAAAATACAAAAAAATTAGCGGGGCATGGTGGTGGGCGCCTGTAATCCCAGCTACTCAAGAGGCTGAGACGCGAGAACTGCTTGAACCCAGGAGGCAGAGGTAGAAGTGAGCCGAGATAGAGCCCCTGCATCCCAGCCTGGGCAACAGAGCAAGACTCTGTCTCAAAAAAAAAAAAGCAATCATATATGGCCTTATAGCAGGACATTTTAGACATCTTTTTCAGACTTCTACATGAGTCCAGTGCCTACTCTGTGCTAAGCATCGTGCTGAGCACTTTATAACACATAACCTCATTGAATCCTCTTGTTGCTGAAGATGAAACTGAGGCATAGAGATTTTAAATAGCTGGCCCAAGGTCATACAGCTAAAAAGTGGCAGAACTAAACAAAGAGAGCCTATCTGTTTTCAGTGGTTCTTGTAGAGCTCCTAACCACTATAATGCAACAAAGAAACATTGAAAAGCAGGAAAAAACTCAGGAAAAGATGAAGAATATGCTCTACAAGAAGTTTGGAATCCTTATTACATTTTCTGAACTTGTTGGTTCTAACTGGATTTTACTGGGGGTGATCAGCAAGGAAACATCTAGGTTCTCTAAGAATCTTTACTTCATCTGAGAGAATCGAATGTTTCCTGGACTTGGATGGTTATTCTTGTGCTCAGGAAAATTGGGGAGTGCTTAGGGTTAGTCATCAGAAGGAAAAAAGCACTAGAAATCACTCAGTAAACAGTGCTCTGGTAGTGCCACCAGGTCATCTCTTGCTGCGTTATGTTTCTACCTGATTTTCCTCTTCTGTGGAGAACATGGCATATTCTTTTTTTTTTTTTTTTTTTTTTTTGAGACGGAGTCTCTCTCTGTCGTCCAGGCTGGAGTGCAGTGGCGCAATCTCGGCTCACTGCAAGCTCCGCCTCCCGGGTTCACGCCATTCTCCTGCCTCAGCCTCTCGAGTAGCTGGGACTACAGGCGCCCGCCACCACGCCCGGCTAATTTTTTGTATTTTTTAGTAGAGACGGGGTTTCACCGTGGTCTCGATCTCCTGACCTCGTGATCCGCCCACCTCGGCCTCCCAAAGTGCTGGGATTACAAGCGTGAGCCACCGTGCCCGGCCAAACATGGCATATTCTTATACACAAAATTAAGAGAGTAGGGAAACCCTATTGTGAAATACTATTTTAATATTATGACATTGTCATGCTCACTTTGACAGCTCATATACTAAAAATGGAACCATATAGAGAAGAGTATCATGGCTTCTGCACAAGGATGACATCCAAATTCGTGAAACATTCCATATTTTAAAAATCTGTATATTATGACATTGAGGAGTTTATACAAAATCCCAGAGACTATTGCCAGAGACTGAAAATGTCATCAGATGGTCTCAGGACAAGTTCATATCCTCCTGAAGTCTATAACCCACCACAATAAGGTGACTCCTTCAGTAACTTCCATGTGATAGGTCTCATAAAATGTTCATTTCTGACATTATTGCTGCAGTCACTGTGAATTCTCAGTATAAGTCTTTTAGTGCAACATTTTCATTAGGAGGAATTTCAAGATCCAGAATTAAAGTGTTATGCCTTAAGTCAGACAAAATCTTAGCACTAAATTATTATAGGTGTTTCATTTTCTTGAAGAACTATTCCAAAAAAACCCAGCACTTCTTCAGGGAATGTACTCATAAGAATAAAGAACAAAATAAAGATTGTCACTCATGACTGTTTCAGATTTTGAATGCTGCTTTCAAGGTAAAAGCTCTTTTTAAAACCTATTTTAGTTTTATACTTCTTATCTTCTTGGAAGTCTCATTTATTCATTCATTCTTTTATTCTCTTAAGAAATGTTTATGGATTACCTTCTCTAGGCCAAGTGTTAAGGAAATAACAATAAATTATAATTTCCCTTCAAATTCTTATCATTCTTCCTCTTTTTTTAAAGCACTGTATTCTATATTAAGAGCAGATACACAAAATACCTGCCCTACTTTATAAGTTTCTTGTGTTCCATACTCTGAACAGCATTTTATAAAATTTTGGACACAATAGATTCTTCTTTTTTTTTTTTTTTTTTTTTGAGACGGAGTCTCGCTCTGTCGCCCAGGCTGGAGTGCAGTGACGCGATCTCAGCTCACTGCAAGCTCCGCCTCCCGGGTTCACGCCATTCTCCTGCCTCAGCCTCTCCGAGTAGCTGGGACTACAGGCGCCCGCCACCACGCCCGGCTAATTTTTTGTATTTTTAGTAGAGACGGGGTTTCACCGTGGTCTCGATCTCCTGACCTCGTGATCCGCCCGCCTCGGCCTCCCAAAGTGCTGGGATTACCAGCATGAGCCACCGCGCCTTGCCAATATAGATTCTTAATATTTGGTGGTAGTGTTAGTAGAAAATTAGGGAACCACTGTATTTTTAAATTCCAATGTCCAATGTGCCTTTTCATAGAAGATAAAAAAGAGCTCTGTCTCTCATTTCAGTCTATGTTCTCATGATTCAATCACAATAGATTTCATTTTTCCTGGGGTGCAAATTCAGTCACCACCTTGGTTTACCAATACTCTGCACCATCTAGTGGCCTGAGAAGGTGAATACAGACTACACAGTATATGGAAAGAATTCACTTGTCCTGTTATCTGAGGAATTTCAGGTAAAACATGAGTTCTTTTTAATGGAATCATTAATCCAGAGCCTAATCTTTCTCTATTCTCTTCACTTGCTCCTTTCTTGCTTCCCATTCTGAAGCTTCAAAGAAGCTCCTCTTTAAGTGTACTTTCCCAAGTCACTGCTATGATTTTAACTCAGAGGTCACTAAGTCAAATGCCTACAGGGACCAGACGGGAAATAAATGCTGAGGGCTGAAGCAAGAAAACTAGGAAGTGAGCGGGACTATAGCAAATCGCAGGACAAGTGCCACACAGAGGTCACAGCAGCCCACCGTTGGTGTGTGTGAGAGGCTTGGTTGGCTGATCTAATTTTCAAGAGCCGAAAATCTAGATGTTTATGTAAAATGTCCCAATTTGTAAATATTGGAAGAAACAAAACACAATCTGCCCAGGGCTGCCATTAGCAACCTGTGCTCTCATTGGTATTGAATTCAAAGCACTGAAAACACCACAGGTTTCCGAAATGTCCTTGAAGAATGTCAGTTGAGTTCTGTGATCTAACCTTACTGTCAAGGCAAAAGAGAAGGGAAAGATTCTTATCAGGAGTGTGATTTGATGTTGGTCTAATTAGTACATTTACATTAATCTAATTAATAGGTTTCCATTCTGCAGTTTTAAAAAAATGTAATAAAGCAACTTTTTTTAGGTAAGAAAGGGGGAATGAAACAAATATATATTAAATTTTAAAAATATATATTCAATTTTGCTTTTATTTATATAAAA
Source organism: Nomascus leucogenys (assembly GCF_006542625.1). Taxonomy (NCBI): domain Eukaryota; kingdom Metazoa; phylum Chordata; class Mammalia; order Primates; family Hylobatidae; genus Nomascus; species Nomascus leucogenys. The sequence continues at coordinate 81,671,121 of NC_044392.1, forward strand.
AAATTGGCACTGGAAGGATAAATTTAAAATTAATAAAAGTGATTACCTATGAGGGGTAGGACAAGGGAGAATAAAATTTCTCAATGACTACTTTTAATTTAGTTTTTATTTTTGAACCAGATGAAAATATTACACATTCAAAAATTACAATAAATTTAAAAATAAAAATAAAAACATTAAAATCACATTTTTAAAATTACCTATCATACAGAGAAGTATGATAGGTTGAAAAATAGAGACTGGGCACCGTGCCATGTATCTGTAGTCCCAGTTACTAGGGAGCTCATATGGGAGGGTTGCTCGAGCCCAGGAGTTCTAGATTATGATAAGCTATGATCATGCCACAGCACTCCAGCCTAGGTGACAGAGCAAGATTAAATAAATAAATAAATTAGAAACAAAAATAGGGGGCTCAACTTAATAGCATTAGCTGAGCGATCACGATAAGATGAACATGGTAACACGGAAACCGTCTATAAAACAAAATAGGGGGTGGGGGGCTGTATCAGTATCGGAGGGAGCAGGAGAATGGGTGAACCAGGAGGGGAGGTTGCGGTGAGGAGATGCGCACTGCACTCAGCTGGGGACAGAGAAACTCGTCTCAAAAAAAAAAAAAAAAAAAAAAAAAAAAAAAAAAAAAAAAAAAAAAAAAAAACATTGTATGACGGAAGCAGAATTATAAAAGTTCAAGAAGAAGAAAAGGGAACAATGTTATATTTCTCATAGCTAAATAAATAATCTTGTAACTTAAAGGATGATACTCTTTAAATAGTATCAAGGTGAATGGTATTTATATATATTCCACTGGATACACTTAAGAGTTGTGTGACAGTTTTTTGGTTGGTTTTTTTTTTTGTTTTTTTTAGGTGGAGTCTCGCTCTGTCACCCAGGCTGGAGCGCAGTGGTGTGATCTCAGCTCACTGCAACCTCTGCCTCCCGATTTCAAGCAATTCTCTGCCTCAGCCTCCCAAGTAGCTGGGATTACAGGCACCCGCCACCACGCCTGGCTAATTTTTGTATTTTTTAGTAGAGACGGGGTTTCAGCATCTTGGCCAGGCTGGTCTTGAACTCCTGACCTCGTGATCCACCTGCCTCGGCCTCCCAAAGTGCTGGGATTACAGGCGTGAGCCACTGCGCCCAGCCACAGTTTTATTTTTAAATGCCAATATTTACAATACAAAACTGAAAATTACTTCCTTTACAATTGTTTAATTTTATGATACAAATTTTGGATGTTGATATAAAACATCAGAGAATTCATATCTTTTTCAAAATTCTTTTTGAGAATGTGCAAACAAGAAAGTTCAAAGACGACTGATCTTGATTTTCCTGTATTGGAACCCACTGGAGTAATTTCTTTGTCTCTGGAAGGCCAAAGTTACATTACATATGATGACTAAGAGGCCACAAATTAGCACCTCTGAACACAACCATGTGAATTAGTTTTGGATTAGCTAGCTTTTACTTAGAAAAACCTAAATTTTTAAGTGCCATAAGAACAGGCACCAGCACAAGTACATTTGAATGTTTGTAAAGTAGGTCCAGTATGTGACATAAAGGATGGCCAGGCCTCTGCAGTGAGAGTTCAGGAAAACATCAGACCAGAGGCAGAAAGGATCTTGCCTAAATTTGCCAAGGCCAACCTGCTTGGATCCATCTTGGGACTCATCCAAGTGGATTTATAGCCAAACTGCAAGTCCAGTGGTACAAGGGCTCACCGTACCCACCTGGGTGCAAGGTCCTCAGCATGGGCCCTGGAGGGCCAGGGTCCTGGGGCATGTGAAGACAAGGGAAGCAACTCAAGTTTGAAATGAAAATCTTCTAAACTACTTTTCACCATTCAAATAAAACATTAATTTCATTTAGTCTTGGGTGACTCTAAAAGGAAACTCGAATAACCATTTCTTCTCATTTGGTTCAAATTTTGTCCTTGGTATCCTTGTTTACATCCTTTACCGTGAGAAACCCCAGACCACCATGCCTCCCTCACTTCCCACCTGACCCTCTCAAGGCTCTTCACATCACCTATTCTGAACTCTTCTCAAGACTCCCTAGTTTCTGAGGCTTTTCCACTGTGCCCTCTGTCTATCATCAGCAAAATCCTCTATATCCTCAGACACTTCTCTAAATATCTCCTGAACCTTCTTGTCCTAACGCCAACCTGGCTCATCCCTGTGGATGCTGTTGTCCCTGCAGCCTTCCCAGCGCCCTCATACCACTGGAGTGGGAGGTAGGAGAGGGCTCTTCCATGCTTCTTTTAAGCTATTCTTCCTCCCTCCTCTCTAATTCCTTCCCCTGCCCATTATCTTTTTTAAAACTCATGCCCCCTGATGTTGTCACTCACCTTCCTCATTCCTCACCTACTCACTCACAGATCACTGTCCTATCAAGGACTTTAGCTTTTGCTACTGACATTTTCCCCAGCACCTCCCCTGTCCTAAGTCTTACTGTTCTTAATACGCATGCATATAATCTGTATGACAGTCTGTCCTTGACTCTCTTCCAATGATCCTGCCTCCACATCCCTTAGCCATTCACTGCCATGGTCGCATCCCACCCTAGGTTTAATCACTCCTCCATAGTCTCAATTTCATGGATCCCACTAAAATTACATTGTTGTGGTCACCCTGCAGAAGCAAGATGGGCTCCTCCACCTAAAATTTAATTTGGATGTTGAGACTGATGATGCTACACTTGCACCAAGAGGGTGTGAAAAGGTTTATTCACATACTGCAGCTTTCTGGGGAGAGCAAGGCAGGCTCCCAAACTGGTTCAAAAATGGCTTAAGAGAGCAAAGAAAGGAGACTATCTTAGGATGTCATGGTGATTAAGGGGTAGGACCACGGTGAGGGCTCTCTCACATGGGCTGGGTCTTGCACAGTTTGAACTTCCTGCTGGCATCAAAGGCATCTAGGCTTTCTTATGTTTGCACAGAGGAAACAGGAGTGGCAGGGCTTCAAAGCTGTCAGCACATATACAAAATTGAGTCAGACTTGCAATATAGATATACATTTAGAGACAGTGTCTCACTCTGTTGCCCAGGTTGGAATATATGGCACAATCATGGCTTGTTGCAACCTCCACCTCCTGGTCTCAAGGGATCCTCCCACTTCAGCCTCTGGAGTAGCTGGGACTACAGGTGCACATCACACTTAAGAGTTGTGTGACAGTTTTTTGGGGTTTTTAGCCATGCTTGGCTAATTTTTAAATTTTCCGTAGGAATAGGATCTTGCTATGTTGCTCAGGCTGGTCTTGCGCTCCCGGCCTCAAATGATCCTCCCGTCCCAGCCTCCCAAAGTACTGGGTTTACCGACATGAGACACTATGCCCAGCCTCAGACTATTACATATCTCCTATCTTTCCAGATCATTCTCTCTTTTCCCTAGACTCCTACAACCCCTCAACCCCAGAAGGACTTGCAATTCATTGATCCTACCACCTTTTCACTGTCCTTAACCTCTCCATATCCACTCTTCCCTCTTTAATCATCTTAAGTTCCATGGTGAATCATAATCATGCCCTTGCTTATATCCTCAACTTCCTTGCTCTCCTCTCCTTGCTCTTATTCCTTTAGTAAAATGTGATTAAACAGAATTCTCAGCCTACTCTGGACCTGCTTCCCAGGAGCTAATTATCGCTGGAGAAAGAAGCACACTCATACTAACTTGTCTCACTTAAATTCATGACCATAAACTGAAGTGGGCCCTACATGACACTCAACAAGCACACAATTATTTTCTGGTCCATTGTCTTCTCATTCTCCTAGATGACATTTCACACCTTCTCTTCCCTTTTCACATAATCTTTCCCACCTCCTCCCAGCTGATAGCATTTCTTTCTACATCTCTAAGAAAATTGAAGCAATCAGAAGAGAACTTCCAAAGATTCCTATTTACCATGCCTACCCACCTGCCTGCCTGTTTCCATAGATGAACAGTCTGTACTCCTATCTACAGATGATCCTTCCACTTCTGTATTAGTTTTCAAACGCTTTTTCCCTCTCAAGGACACCACTCCAGCACTTCTCACTTCTTGTTTCTACATGAATTTTCCCTTTTCTTCCAGATTATTCCCATTAAAAACAATATTTCTCCCCCCACCACTTTCTTTCTCTCTTCTTTTTTTTTTTTTTTTTTTTTTTAAAGAAACAGGGTCTCACTCTGTCACCCAGGATGGAGTGCATTGATGCGATCATAGCTCACTGCAGCCTTCACCTCCTGTGCTCGGCCTCTCCCCATTTTTTTTCAATCTTCTTTTGACTCTGCTTCTACCACCAGTTACTGTCCCAGATTTGGGCTCCCCTTTGTAAGAGAACTTCTCAAAAGAATTGTTTGTATTAGCCATCTCCAGTTTCTCTCCTCTCATTTTTTTCTTAAACCCACTCCAATCAAGTTTTTCCTCTCTTGCTCCACTGAAGGGTTATCAATGGCCTCCACGTCACTAAATCCAACAGTCAATTCTCAGTGCTCACTCACAGAGGAGCACTCCCTTCTCCTAGATCCACGAGCTTCACTCGGCTTCAGGGCACCTCACTCGGGTCTCCCACTTCACTGGCTGCTCCCTTTCAGTCTCCTTGGCTGGCTCATCCACTACCCTGCCTTAAAGCTGCATTGGTCCCCAGAGCTCCATCCTCAGTCGTCTTTTATTTACACTCACTTCCTCGGTGATCTTAGGCTTTAAACGCTTTCTAAATGCTGATATCTCTCATATACCTCTAGCTTGGACCACGCTCCTTAATCCTAGACTCATTCATACATACAACTGCCTAATCAAGATCTCCACTTCAATATCTAATAGATACCTTAAAATGGAACTTCTCCAAAACTGAACTCCTTTTTTGACTCAAACTTCCTCTACTTGTAGTCTTCCCCATCTCTCTTGGTGTTTTCCCCTTAACCTTTATTAGCATTCTTATCCAATTTGATTTTATTGATTACATTTATTATTTATTGCCCCTCTCTCTCACATCCACAAGCGCAAGGATTTTTGTCTGTTTTGTTTATGTAACCCAAACAACTTGAATAGTGCCTGGGTACTCATAAATCTTTATTAAATGAAGGAATGAAACCTCTAGCATTCATCCTTATCTTACTCAGAAATTACCGTCTCTTAACCCAAACAAAATCAGTGAAAAATTGGTTTATCTGCAAGCAATAAAATAAGACCAAGTAGCTGTAGTTCCAGCTACATGGGAGGATGGCTTCAGCCCAGGAGTTTGAGTCCAGCCTAGGCAACATGGTAAGATCCCTCTCAAAAACAGAAAGAACCACCACCACAACAAAAATCACCTAGGTTTAAAACCTGTGTCTGTGTGTGGGTTGAGGGAAGGGACAGACATGAAGGTATCTCTTCAGAACAAGGCACCTGAACAACGCTTATGTAAAAATCAAGTGAGAATGAGTAATGGTTTTCTTCTGGGGAAACCACTTCTCAGAGCAACAGGCTGGAATGAGCTCTAACGGGCCACCAAACCTGTTAGCATCACGCTTAAACGTGGTAGGTGCGGTAAAAAGCAGCCAAAAACAACAACAACAACAACAACAAAAAGCTGCTTCTTTCATTACAAGTCACTTGGGTCAACAGCTGTTCTCCCACTAGGGTGGCTCTTTTTTCCCTTATTTGGAACTCATTGTCAAAAGAAAGACACCACACCCTGTGTTATGTAGCCTTAACCGAGCAGCAGGCCACGTCCCAGGCTCCTTGCCTTCAGGACTGTATTTAATTCGGTGTTTTTGTTTTTGTTTTCTTTTGAAATCAGTGTTCCTGGGTGAGGCCAGGAAAACTCTGAAGCTGTCTTAAAAACAATATAAACCAAAAAAGTCGGAATTTTTTAAAAGTACATTTTTTAAAAAAGTTGTAGGCCGTTAGAAGCGAACTGGAGCGTGGTAAGGGGGGCACCGAGTTCAGCAGCGGGGCGCTCTGTCCGCGTTCGACGCTGAGCCCAGTCCTGGGGGGATGCCCCGGTCTGCGTCTCCAGCTGCGGCAGACGCCCCCTTCCCCCGACCGCCACCAAGGGCGAGGGAGGACGAGCCAGTCCCCAGGGAAGGAGCCCCAAGCTTCCCTTGAGTTTCGAAACAACCCGTCCAGACACGTCCTGACTCCAGGAGAAGAGTCCATGGGGAGCGTCGGTGCTGCCGGGGCGGGTGGCGGGACGCGCAGCTGGGCGCAGCGCGGGGAGCCGGAAGCCGGAGCAGACTGCGAGGCCAGCGCGGTCCGGGGGTCGCCGCATCAGCCCGCCAGGCGCACGCCCCAATCCGCGCGGAGTGTGCTACACCCCCGCTCCCGCGGCGCCCCCTCCCGCCTCCGCGCGCCTCCCCTTTAAGCTCCAGGCGCAGTCGATTTGTGTCGGCGGAGGCGAGGTGCGACTCCCCTTTATGGCGGAGTCGGCAGCAGCCTCTCTGACAGCCGCGGCGGCCGGGCGAACAGGGCAGGAAGCCGGGCCTCTGGCCTCTCGCCGCCGTCACTGCAGCCGGGCCGAGGGGAGCGCGGCGCGCGCCGCGGCGGGGGCGGAGGAGTGGGCGGGCCCGGCCGGGCAGGGGGCGGGGAGGCGGGGGGAGGCGGGGGGAGGCGGGGAGCCCGGCCGCCAGCGCTCGGGTCCGCCTCTGACTGCAGCGCGGCGGGGCGATGTGTGATTACCATGGCGAGGAGTCTCTGTCCGGGGGCCTGGCTAAGGAAACCCTATTACCTCCAGGTAGGCCGGCGGCCGCCCAGCCACCCGCTGCGGGAGCACCCGGCCGTGTGCCCCGCCGCGCCGCGCGGGACTCGCCCGCTCCCCTCCTCCCTCCCTGGGTCTGCGCCGGCCCGAACCCCGTTGCCCCCTGCCGTCCGGCACCTGGCGGCGCGCCCTCCCCAGCCCCCTCAGCGGCGCTGCCGACGCCCCCCACCGCGGCCTTCGCGGCTCCCGCGCCGCGGCCAGCCGGGCTCCAGGGCCCGGGTCGTCCCGCCCGGGTTCGCCCTCGCATCCTGAGAGCCCCGAGACGTGACCTGGGTACGACCCCGCGCTCCGGGCAGTGCCCCCAGCCCTGCGCCCCTCCAGGCGGAGCTCGACGGGCCGCCTTCTCCCTGGTGTTTTCGGGGCTTTCCCCCCCTCCCCCGTGGGCCCCCGCAGGTCGGCTGCCCTTGACTCAGTGTCTTGGGTCTTAAGTCAATGGTAGGAAAGGTGGTGTAGCATTCCTCCGTATCTTAGAAAATTATGACAATTTGTCACACCAGTGTTTCCCCAGACCCCAAAAAGCAGCGTATGCCTCGTGCCGAGCCCCTTGGTTGGGTCTTTCCATCACACCCAAGATTTAAATGGGAGGTGGAGATCGATAAGCCTGAACCAGGCGGATGGGTGTTTGCTTTTTGAAGGAAAGGGGCTAGTGGCTGGTCTGCGGATCCCAAATACCCTAGCAATGCAAACGTAATTCTCAGTCATGTCGTGTGTACTGTTCGCGTGTTAATTTTTCATGATTTCCCGTTCCACCCTCTGTTCCGCTGCCAGTCTGTGCCTTGGAACCCTACTACTGCCTAAGTGTACTGTTTGGTCACCAGGGGGACCTAGTAGACACCTCGAGTAGCTGAGCGCAAATCCATCACTCCGATGGAAAAACAACTACAAATCAATGCCTTGCGTGGGTCAGCAGTGTTAGCCAACGCTGCATTCAGAGGACAGTTTTCCTTTACCGCTTACATTAAAAGGCCTAAAGGTAGATGATTTGGGGTCAGCTGGTGCTTTTATAAATTATGAAAAAAGTTGAGAAGGTAACCATCATGAGGCAAGTAAATCTTACATTTTTGTTTGAAAATTGTATGTGTAAGTCATTACCCTGAAATGAGTGATGCACTGCAAATTGGAAGCATGATTTGACAAGCCATGATATTAAGCGTGTACGAATAAAACTGAGTCTTTGTAGCAAGCACCACCAATAGTAATTGTGCCCTTGAGTAACACTCTCACAACCCCTTCTAGAATTCAACCCAGGCCGGGTACCTCTGTGTAATCTTTTATGTGAGTTTAAAAAAAAGCTTACCGGCCAGGCGCAGTGGCTCACATCTGTAATCCCGGCACTTGGGAGGCCGAGGAGGGCTGATTCCTTGAGCTCTGGAGTTTGAGACCAGCCTGGGCAACATTGTGAAACCCCGTCTCTACTAAAAATACAAAAAAAAAAAAAAAAGTTGGGTGGGCGCCTGTGGTCCCGGCTACTCTGGGAGGCTGAAGTGGGAGTATGGCTTGAGCCCGGGGGCGGAGATTGCAGTGAGCTGAGATCACGCCACTGCACTCCAGCCTGGGCAACAGAGTGAGACCTTGCCTCTTAAAAAAAAGAAAAAAAAACAGGCCAGGCGCAGTGGCTCATGCACTTTGGGAGGCCGAGGCGGGCGGATCACGAGGTCAGGAGATCGATCGAGACCATCCTGGCTAACATGGTGAAACCCCGTCTCTACTAAAAATACAAAAAATTAGCCGGGCATGGTGGCGGGCGCCTGTAGTCCCAGCTACTCGGGAGGCTGAGGCAGGAGAATGGGCGAACCTGGGAAGCGGAGCTTGTGGTGAGCCGTGATCGTGCCACTGCATTCCAGCGTGGGCGACAGAGCGTGACTCCGTCTCAAAAAAAAAAAAAAGTGTTTTACTATGGAAATTTCTATACATTCAGAAAACAGAAAACAATAATGAACTCTTATATGCCCATCACCCACCCTCATCAGTATTTTATTTCATTTCACCTCCGCCACTCCCTCTTCCAACCAAACATTTATTTATTTATTTATTCATGTATTTATTTATTTAAAGACGGGTCTCCTTCTGTTGCCCAGGCTGGAGTGCAGTGGTGCCATCTGGGCTCGCTGCAGCCTGGACTTTCCAGGCTCAGGTAATCCTTTCACCTCAGCCTCCTGAGAAGCTGGGACTGCAGGCGCACACCACCATGCCCAGCTAATTTTTGTAATTTTTGTAGACACGGGGTTTCGCCGTGTTGCCCAGGCTAGTCTCAAACTCCTGGGCTCAAGCACTCCTCCTGCCTTGAACTCCCAAAGTGATGGAATTACAGGCATGAGCCATCAAGCCTGGCTGAACCGAAGTATTTTAAAGTAAACCTCAGGCATCACATCATTTCATCTAAGTACCTCAGTATGCATTTCTAATAGATAAGGATATTTTCAGACATAATCATAATACCATTATCATGCCTAACAAAGTTAATAACAATTTATTTTTTCCCACCCCCTTCTAGATACGCATCAACCTGAGATTACTAACTAAATTTGATTTGCCATGGAGTGGGTTTACTGTGATTTGAATGGGTCTCTCTGCAAAAAGCAAAACAAAAAACCCTCCTCTTATCAGCTCATTCATGCCACAAATTCTTGTTATGAGGGAAACTAGTTTGATTTCATGTTTTGGAAGAATGTCTTAGAATACAGATGTCTGGTTTAAGTAACTTTTCCTGTGAATGAATGTATTCTTTTAATTTAGAGTGAGGGTATAACTATTCAGCAGGTATAAGAGATCTTGTTCTGTTTGGGGGTAGGGGAAGGGTAAGAGTACAGGAAGAAGTTGGATTTATTTCACAAATAGAGGGAAGAGATGGAGGGCCAGGAAGAGGAGAGAAAGGTTGCAGAGACCAGCTTTGTATACTTGCAGTTTTGCTGTTTGTCTTTAACTGGATGGGGTCAAAGACCAGTTATGTCCTCAGGTGTTCAGGCCTTAGGAGCTGTAAGTTCCCTTTTTTCTGCAGTGTACAGGAGAAAACTTTTAAGCAGTCAGCTTACTTGTAAAGGAACTTCATTCTCAGTATTTTTATTAATCCAGATATCACTGTGGCATTTGGTAACGCTTTTGGAAAATTGTGGCATTACACAATTAATGATATATTTTCAGCCATAATAGACATTCATGAGCTAATGCAGGCACCTAATCACTGTTTATAGCTTTGCTTGTATAGCAGAGGAGATTCTACCGCCTGTGAAGAAAAGAACTTGTGTGGTATATGTGTACAATAGAATACTCAGCAATAAACTGAAATGAAGTTCTGATACACACTGTAACATGGATGAACCTTAAAAACATTAAATATATGAAACCAGTCACAAAAGATCACCTATTATTTCATTCATATGAGATGTCCAGAATGGGCAAATCTATAAAGACAAAAAAATAGATTAGTGGTTGCCTGGGGGGAAATGGGGAGTAACTAATGGATACGAAGTGTTCTTGAGGGGGACGGAAATGTTCTAAAATTGATAGTGGTGATGGTTGCCCAAGTATGTGAATATACTAAAACCTACTGAACTTTAAATGAATAAATTGTAGGATATGTGAATTATTAGTATATCTCCATAAAACATTAAAAAAGAAAAATAAATGAACCGAGTTTATCTCATGAAAGTCGTCCTTCTTCTCTCTGCCTTTTGCTGCAGATTCCACTAAGGTCAGCTTTTTGTTGCAGGGAGCACTTCTTCCAGGGGAGCTGGGCAGGCACACTGTTAGTCTGTGCAGCCTCTCTGTGGGCTAGAAGGACTTGTGACCTGCCTGGAAGGGCCAACAGACGTTTACCTGAGCAACAAGCTTCTCATGGCAAGGCATCTTACCCAGAGCAAGCAAGCTAATTTACAGTTCCATGTTTTCCAGATATTTTGTTGAAACATTACTTGGGAAATAACACTTCCTGGACTGGCTAAATGATGCAGCACATTTAACAGAGTAGAATCCTGCCTCTGAGATCAGAAACTGTGGGTGTATTAACTGCTTAAACCATTTTTAGGCAGTATTTTCTTCCATGTGCCATTATGGTGCATACTACTTGTGGCCTGCTTGGGTGTGATAACCCAAAATGACACCTGCATTTGTCTGTTTTTAGCAGTGTGTTTTCTACAAACTAGGATCTACTTTGTTTAGGGTTTACTCATAGTCTGAGTAAAGCTGATAACATAGCAACCCTGTAATTTGTTGGTTTTGGTTTAAAATACCTTCTTCCTTCTCACTGTCGTTAAGTCCTGAGAGAATGAAAGTTAAGACAATTCAGCATAATTCTCTGTACTTAGATTATACACATTTTCCATTCCAATCATTCTGCCTATGTGTTCTGTTGCATATGAAAAGTTGGTGCAGTTCTAATGGAATTTGAAGTCCCATATACTTGGGTCCTTTGAAGGTTTTCAAGCCGTTTTGCTTGTAAAGGGCTTAAAGTTTTAGAAGTATCCTCTTGAAAATGACTGCCCTAGCAATTTCAGTATGTGTTCAGTAGGGTTGTTATGAGTGAATAGGTAGATGGCATGTTCTAGCTAGGGTGTTTGCACTTGTTTAACATTTCTGATACCTGGCACTTTGGCTCATATTAGTACAATTTTTCAAACATGACTGCTGTGGATGGTTTGGTTCCTTATGAGTTAATGTGGATATTTTGTGAGATTTAGTGCCAGACAGGGTTACTGATACAGATTAACTGGTAATAGTAGTAATGTTGCCAAATACTGTAGTAAGAGTAATATGGCTTTTTGCCCATTTTCAGTCTCCAGGATTATTTTAAATCTAAGGGTAATTAGAGCCTATGGTTGTTCTCTATCCTCCAAAGACAGTAGAGGGAGAAGATCTGTAGTTTGTATAGTTCTCATTAACTTTATTAGACCTGCTGTTCAGAGATTAGCTTTTGCCTTTGCCTGAAATTTAATCTCCAGAACTATGATTAGCTTTCTGAGACTGGTATGTGTACAGAGAGCCACTTGATATTACCATTAGTTGCTTTTGAACCTTTGTTAGAAGCTTAAGGAAATGGTGAATTCTCAGGCAGATTGCATCCTTACCACATTTCTTTCGGACTGGACCATACAGTAAAAGTGTTTCTTCATTGTAGTCTTCTCAGTGCCTCAGATTTTTTTTTTTAAGTTAAAGACTTAAAAGTTTTTAGAGCCATTTTAAGTTCACAGCAAAATTGAGAGGAATGCAGAGAGATTTCCCATATACCCGTTGTCCTGACACATGAATAGCCTCCCTCCTTTTCTTTTCTTTTTTTCCCCTTTTCTTCTTTTCTTTTCTCTTCTTGATACAGAATCTCCCTCTGTCACCCAGGCTGGAGTTCAGTGACACAATCATGGCTCACTGCAGCCTCTACCTCCCATACTCAAGTGATCCTACTGCTTTAGCCTCCTGAGTAGCTACAGGCACATCCCACTAAGTCCAGCTAATTTAAATTTTTTTTTTTAAGAGACAGTGGCCCCACTGCATTGCCCAGGCTGGTCTTGAATTCTTGGGCTCAAGTGATCCTCCTGCCTTGGCCTCCCAAAGTGCTGGAATTATAGGAATTAACCACTGTGCCTGGCCCCTCCCCTATTTTCATTTTTTTTTTCCTTTTTCTTTCTTTTCTGAGACAGAGTCTCGCTCTGTCACCCAGGCTGTAGTGCAGTGGCGCAATCTCAGCTCACCGCAAGCTTTGCCTCCCAGGTTCATGCCATTCTCCTGCCTCAGCCTCCCAAGTAGCTGGGACTACAGGTGCCCACCACCACTCCTGGCTAATTTTTTGTGTTTTTAGTAGAGATGGGGCTTCAATGTATTAGCCACAATGGTCTCGATCTCCTGACCTCGTGATCTGCCTGCCTTGGACTCCCAAAGTGTTGGGATTACAGGCGTGAGCCACCGCGCCCAGCCCCCTCCCCTATTTTTAACATCCCCCACATAATGGCACATGTTTTACAGTTAATGAACTTACACTGACACATTGTCACCCAAAGTCCATAGTTTTACATTAGAGTTCATTCTTTGTGTTGTACATTCAGTGTGTTTGCATAAATGCATAATGACATGTATCTGTCATTATAGTATAGAGTGTAGTTTCACTGCCTTAAAAATCTGTGCTCTGCTTATTCATCCTTCTGTCCCCACTGGGCCCCGAACAGCCACTGGTCTTTTTTGTCTCCATAGTTTTGCCTTTTTCTAAAATGTCATCTAGTTGGAATCATGTATTAGGTAGCCTTTTCAAATAGGCTTCTTTCACTTAGTAATATGCGTTTACGTGTCCTCTATGGCTTTTCATGGCTTAATAGCTCATTTCTTTTTAATGCCGAAAAATATTTTGTTGTCTGGGTGTACCACAGTTTATCCATTCACTTACTGAAGGGCATATTAGTTGCTTCCAGTATTTGGCAATTATGAATAAGGCTGGTACATAAACATCTGTGTGCAGGTTTTTTTGTGGAGTGCCCCAGTTTTTCATCTTGATGGATTATAGTATTATTTTGTATTCTCCATAAAAGTTTTCTTTTTTTGTAGCAGTTAGGTCCATTTTAATGTTTTTATTTTGAGAAGTTGTTTCTAAAAGCAATACTATGTCATCCTGTTAAATACCATCATTTTACATTGTCTGACTGAGGAGGTAAGTTGTTGTCGGCTGGGCATGGAGGCTCACGCCTGTAATCCCAGCACTTTGAGAGGCTGAGGCAGGTGGATCACTTGAAGTCAGGAGTTTGAGACCAGTCTGGCCAATGTGGCGAAACCCTGCCTCTACTAAAAGTACCAAAAATAGCCGGGTATGGTGGCATGTGCCAGTAGTCCCAGCTACTTGGGAGGCTGAGGCGGGAGAGCTTGAACTCGGGAGTTGGAGGTTGCAGTGAGCCAAGACCACGCCACTGCACTCCAGCCTGGGTGACAGAGTGAGACTCTGTCTCAAAAAAAAAAAAAAAAAAAGAAAGAAAGAAAAGGTAAAGTGTTAATATTTTTAACATATCCATTTCTTTTCTTTCTTTCTTTTTTTTTTTTTTTTTTTGTGAGACAGGGTCTTGCTCTGTTACCCAGGCTGGTCTCAAACTCCTGGGTTCAAGTGGACCTTCCCACCTTGGACTTCCAAAGTGCTAGGATTATATGTATGAGGCTACTATGTCTGGCCATATTCATTTCTAGATGTTCAAATAATTTGCAAATAATTTTCCTTTAAAACCTTTTAATCTATGAAGTATGTGAGTTTAGAAAACCAGGATATTACAATGTGCATGTTTTAATAAACCAAAATATTAGTAAATGAATTTATCTTTGAAAATAAGTAATTCCTTTTTTGTTGTTGACTGGGTATTTAATGAAATTAAATAGTTATCTTTCTTAGGTGTGATCGTGGAATGGTGGTTATTTTTTTCTGTTTCATTTTTTGTTTTTTTAAATTATGGTCAAAAGCACATAAAATTTGCTGTCTTAACCATTTTAAAGCATATAGTATAGTAGTATTAACTATTTTATGCACTTTGTGCAGCAACAAAGATCTGTGTAGCAGATCTCTAGAACTTCTTCATCCTACAAAGTCGAAACTCTACCCATTCAACGACTCCTCATTTCCTGCTGCCCCTGACCCTTAGTGACCACATTCTGCTTTCTGTTTCCATTAGACTGCTTTACACTTCATGTAAGTGGAATCACACAGCATTTGTCTTTTTGCGACTGCCTTATTTCACTTAATATAATGTCACCCATGTAGATTATGACAGGATTTCCTTCTTTTTTAAAGGTGAATAGTATTCCATTGTATGTATATTCCACATTTCTTTTATCCATTCATCAGTCGATGAACATTTAGGTTGCCTCTACCTCTTGGCTATTGTGAATTGCACTACAATGAACATGGGAGTGCAAATATCTCTTTGAGATCTTGCTTTCAATTTTTTTGTATATCCAGAAGTGGGATTGTTGGATCACATGGTAATTCTATTTTTAATTTTTTTTAGCAACCTTCATACTGTTTTCCAAAGTGGCTTTACCCTTTTACATTCCCACCAACAATACACAAGGGTTTCAATTTTTCCACATCCCCATCAGCACTTCTTTTCTTTTTTTTTTTTAAGAGTGACCGTTCTCATGGGTGTGAGCTGATACCTTGTTTTAGTTTTTATTCACTTTCCTCATGATTAGTGGTGTTGAACATCTTTTCATATGCTTTTTGGCCATTTGTATATCTTCTTTGGAGAAAGTTCCTTCTTGATTTGTTGTTTCAGACTGATATTTATTCAACAAGGTTATGTGTTATTGTGAACAGAGTTCCCCTTTCTTAAGAACAGGGTAAACATGTTTGAAGATATTCTTCCAAGAGAGATTTTAATGTATTAACAAGCTTCTGAATTAGTACATCCATTTCAGATGTAGCATAGTATCAGAGTCATAGACTATTGTTAGATCTTAGTGCTAGTGCCGCAAGTTTTACTCCCTGTGCCCCATTGCTTGAAAATTGGGGCTCCTTATTTATTTTAAATCTAGAATGTTGATCAGGCTGCCATCCTATGTACCCTTCATTGGATCCTGTATTTTTTTTTTAAAAAGCCATAAAGGATTTTTTTTAGATTATGGGGAAATTTGAAAATGGACTATATATTGGATAGTAGTATTGTATCAATGTTAAATTGTGCTGTATGGGATAGTGTTCTGGTTTTTAGAAAATATAAGCTGTAGTGTTTTTTTCAGGCAAGGTCTTGCTCTGTTGCCCAGGCTGGAGTGCAGTGGCGTCATCATGGCTCAATGGTTCACTACAACCTAGCCTTCCGGGCTCAAGCGATCTCCCACCTCAGCCTCCCAAATAGCTGGGACCACAGGCATGTGCCACCACACCTGGCTAGTTTTTATATTTTTTGTAGAGACCGGGTTTCACCATGTTGCCCAGGCTGGTCTCGAACTCCTGGGCTCAAGCAGTCGGCCCACCTTGGCCTCCCAAAGTCCTGGCATTACAGGCATGAGCCACTATGCCCAGCCGAAACTAAAGCCTTTAGGGTAAAAGGTATCATAATGTCTGTAATTTACTTACAAATAGTTCAGGAAAAAAATGTTTGTATACACATATACAGAAAGCAGGGTTTCTTAATCTCAGCATTATTGATATTTTGGGCTGGATAATTGTGTGGGACTTTGTGTTGCAGGATGTTTAGCAGCATCTGTGGGCTCTACCCATTAGATGTCAGTAGCATTCCCCCAGTAATGACTATCAGATATGTCTCCAGACATTTGTGTGTGTTTTTTTTTTAAAGAGTGGCCATTCACATGGGTGTGAGTTGGTATTTCATTGTAGTTTTAATTTCATTTTCCTGATGATAAGTTGTCCTCTGGGGGGCAAAATCATCACAGTTTAGAATGCCTGATACAGAGAAGGAGAGGGTGGGGGACGTGGGAGTATTTACGTACATTTAGGAAGAGTGAAAAGGCAAAGAAATTAGAACAATGTTAGCAGTTGATAAATATAGGTAGGTATAGGGTATAAGAGTATTCATTGTATTAGTCTTTTAAATTTTCTGTAGGTTTAAACATTTTCAAAATAAGTTTGGGGAAAGTAAATTAGACTGAATTTTATAGTAATTGAGTATGACTGGAAATGTATGAACTCTGTTCAAAGTTACATCTCTTAATAGAAAAATGAGATTTGACAGAGCATATTTGAAGTCAGTGATTAAAGAAAGAGTATTAGTTTTCCAGTGCTCCTGTAACGAATTACCACAAATTTAGTGGCTTAAAACAACGCCCATTTGTTTGTACCCTGATCTCAGAGTTTTGTTAACTTAGAAGTCAGGGCACAGTGTGACTCAGCTGTTTCTCTGCTCCAAGTTTCACAAGGTTGAAATCAGTGTCACCAGGGCTGAGTTTCTTTCTAGAGTTTTGGGAATGATTCGGCTTCCAGATTCTTTCCGGTTGTCAGAATTCAGTTACATGTGGTTGCAGGACTGAGTCTCCATTTCCTTGCTGGCTGCTGGCTGGGGATTGTTCTCAGCCTGTAGAGGCCACCTGCATTTCATGGTTCATGGTTCCCTTTCTCCATCTTCAAAGCCAGCAACTATGGGTGGAGTCCTTTGTTTCACATCTCTCTGCCTCCCTCTTCTGCCTCATCTCACTAACTCCTCTGCCTTCCTCTTGTGCTTTTAAGAGCTCATATGATTACGTTGGATCCACTCAGATAATCCAGGATAATCGCTATTTTAAAGTCATCTGATTAGTAACCTTAGTTCCACTTGCAAAGTCCCTCCTTCATAGCAGTACTTGGATTAGTATTTGAAATAACCAGAGGGTGGAAATGTTGGTGGATATCTATAGAATTCTGCCTCCACAGGAAGATATAATTGAATTCTAATAGTAAAAAAAGTAATTATTTCTTAAAATATTTTGTTTCTTTCCTATTAGTATTAGGTTTAAAGGGGGTACCAAAGAAGAGATTTTTATAAGAGCTATGATTATATTAATCCTTCTGGCAATAACTATGAAAGGAGTCTTGGATATTTATTAAAGGAAGGAAAATGAAAATAGCCGTTAACAATTACATTTGGAAATACTTGTTTTTACCATAAACACTATTCTTTTTTGTTTGTTTTTTTGAGACAGGGTCTCCCTCTGTTTCCTAGACTGGAGTCCAGTGGCACAATCATAGCTCACTGCAGCGTCGTCCGAGGCTCAAGAAAGCTATCCTGCCACCTCCCAAATAACTTTTGAATGCATCATCTCATCTTCATTCTTCTGCTGTTACTGTAATTCACATCCTCCTTTTGTCTAATTAGGCCCATTGTAATAGCCCAGTCTAACCCTTTCAGATCTATCCTCCACATTGCTTCCAAAGTAATTTGTTCAGGTTTCCCTTCCTGCTTGTGAAATCCTTCAGTGGCTTCCCATTGCCTTTAGGAGTCTATGCAGAGTTCTGAGCACCGCTCTTCGTTTCTTGCCCCTTCCTATATTGTTGTTACATTCCTGCCACTACCAGCTCATACACCATTTGCTCTATCAATCCTGAAAAACTTCGTTTCCCAGACAACATGCTCTCTCTCATGTGTCAACGTGTCTACCCCACCTTTCCTCTTTGCCTAAGAATGTCCTTTCCCCATTTGTTCTCCATACCCATTCATCTGGTTTATTGTCTTTTTTCTTGTCCTTTAAGTCTCAACTCAAAGAGGAAGTGACCTTTCAGTAATCCCTCCTTAATACTGCACAGTTTTGGTATACCTCTTCTGTGACCCAAACTGCGAGTGCATGATACCTGGCATGCTCTTCTCTTAAGCACTTAGAAGACTGAAATGTTGTCAGTGGTTTCCATATCCTTCTTCCATCCCAGACTGTGATCTCTTTGAGAGCTAAAATGTTAGTTCTCTCTGTCTTTTGTGGCTAGGGCAGATCAGATGATGAAAAAATATTTGTTGAATGAAATGAATTAGCATTCATACTTGTAAAGATACAGAGTTTTATAGAACTGATTAGATAAACTAATTCCTTATCTGAAAGAATGTGTACACAGCAAGTCAAATAGTATAGATGAGCTTATGATACAAACTATGTTTCTCCTTCCACTTCATCCTGCCCCTAGCTTTATTCCCTAAAGGTAGCCTCTCTTTAACTATTTATATTTTTGGATTTCCTGGTTACTATGCCTCTAACTTCTATAGCTATATCTCTAAAGAAAACTGTACACATCCTGGGAGATGCATAAGATGCTTAATTAGAGTACTGAAAGAAATTATTGCTGGGCGCGGTGTCTCACACTTGTAATCCCAGCACTTTGGGAGGCCGAGGCAGATAGATCACCTGAGGTCAGAAGTTTGAGACCAACCTGGCCAACACGGTGAAACCCTATCTCTACTAAAAATACAAAAAAATTAGCTGGGTGTGGTGGTGGGTGCTTGTAATCCCAGCTACTCGGAAAGCTGAGGCAGGAGAATTGCTTAAACCTGGGAGGTGGAGGTTGCAGTGAGCTGAGATCGTGCCATTGCACTCCAGCCTGGGCAACAAGAGCGAAACTCCGTCTCGAAAAAAAAGAGAGAATTATTTGAAATGTTATGTATTGTATACTTTTTTTGGAAAGTATATTAACTTTATTAAGTTTTTTAAGTTCCCCAAATACTTCTTGGAGGAAGGTGAAGTTCTAATTTTGGGGGTGGGAGTGGGAGGGTAGAGAAGTGGGTAAGAAGAATGTCAAATCGTTGGCTCTTTATTTGTATGCTGCTTTTAAAAAATGAAGTTAACTAATCCCAGCACTTTGAGAGGCCGAAGTAGGTGGATCACCTGAGGGCAGGAATTCGAGACCAGCCTGGGCAACATAAGGCAACATAATGAGACCCCGTCTCTATTTTTTAAAGAAAAAAGTTAATTACCTTTTTAAAAAAGTTTTTAAAAATTATTTTTAGTTGACACATAATTGTACATATTTATGGGGTACAATGTGATATTTCAATACATGTTCCATTCCTGCCACCACCACCTCATGTGCCATTTGCTCTAGCAATCCTGAAAAACTTCCAGTTTCCGAGACAACATGCTCTCTCATGTGTCTACGTGTCTACTCTACCTTTCCTCTTTGCCTTGGAATGTCCCTCCCACTTTCTGTCAGCTACACTTTTATACTGCCAAAGTCGGTAACATTTATATTTTTTCCTATTGTACAACCAAGTCTCCATGTAAGTACAATGATCAAATCAGGATAATTAGCATATCTATCCCCTTAAACTTTTATCATTTCTTTAAACTAGGAACATACAAAATCCTCTCCTAGCTATTTGAAAATATGCAATAAATTATTATTAACTAGAGTCACCCTACAGTGCTGTAGAATACTAGAACTTATTCCTTCTATCTAGCTGCACTTTCGTATCTGTTAACCAATCTTTAGCTATTCCTCTCTCCCCCATACCTTTTCCTACCTCTGGTAACCACCATTCTACTTTCTATGAGATCAACTTTTTTAGTTTCCATATATGAGTGAAAACATGTGTTATTTATCTTCCTGTGCCTGGCTTGTTTCACTTAACATACTGTCCTGCAGGCTCATCCATATTGCTGTGAAAGACAAGATTTCATTGTTTTCTGTGGCTGAATAGTATTCCATTACTTTGATTGTTTCCTATCTTGGCTATTGTGAATCGTGCTGCAGTAAACAGTACAGCTGTCTCTCCATACTGATTTCCTTTCCTTGGATAAATACCCAGTAGTGGGATTGCTGCATTATATGGTAATTCTGTTTGCAGTTTTTTTGAAGAACCTCCATACTCTTTCCCATAATGGCTGTACTAATTTATATTCCCACCAACTGTATATAAGAGTTCCCTTTTGTCTGCATCTTTGCCAGTGTTTGTTATTTTTTGTCTTTTTGGTAATAGCCGTTCTAACTGGGGTGAGATGATAGCTCATTGTAGTTTTGATTTGCACTTCCTTGATGATTAATGACATTGAGCATTTTTTCTTATCCTTGTTTTGACCATTTGTATGTCTTCTTTTGAGAAATGTCTGTTCAGATCATTTGCCCAGCTTATATGCTTTTTTAAAATATCTTAAAATATTTATTTTTATATAAGAATAACTGATGATTTTCTGTATTTTGATGTATTATTATAAGTATTTCCCCACCTTGAAAAATGCATTCAAAATTATTTTTAAATACTTAAAACTTTTATTTTTGTGTAACTTACAATATACATATAATAGATGAGTATAGTCACAGTTTTACATAGAATAGAAATAACTAAATATAATTATATTGGGGATTTGTGCTTATTACTATTTTCCTGAAAGGATTGTACTATCAAAAAAATTTGGAGATCACTGCTCTACATAATAGACTTTTATGTCTGTGTGTGTTTCTTTTTTTTTTTTGAGACAGGGTCTCACTCTGTCACCCAGGCTGGAGTGCAGTGGCGCAGTCTCGGCTCACTGCGGCCTCAACACGGCAGGCTCAGGAGATCTTCCACCTCAGCCTCCCAAGTAGTTCGGACCACAGACAAGTGTCACCAGGCTTGGCCAATTTTTGTATTTTTTTGTAGAGGCAGGGTTTCACCATGTTGCCCAGGCTGATCTCAAACTCCTGGGCTCAAGCAATCTGCCTGCTTCAGCCCCCAAAGTATTGGGACTACAGGCATGAGCCACTGGGCCCAGCCCACCTCTGCGTCTTGATTTATCAAGTTTAGTTAATATTTGCTAACTTGGTGTTAAAAAATGAATATTTAGTTTTCTCACATCATTATCCCTCTCCAGTGTTTGATAGTTGTAATTTTAATTTAACTTATTATGTTGCTTAACTTGGTAACCTCAGAAATAACAACTGTTTCTTATTTCATCCACTTTTGACAGTCTTTCTTGACTCTCCCCTTTTTTTAGAAGGGACATGAGAACATGTGCTCCTTTTCCTACCTGTTTTTTCCTCTCTTCTACTTCCCACTTTCTGTCAGCCACTTTTACTTTTACGCTGCCAAAGTTGATAACATTTATATTTTTTCCTGTTATACAACCAAGTCTCCATATAAGTTGAATCTTAAATATGAAAACTATAAATAATATTATATTATTATGACTTGTTAATTCTTCCATAAAGGAAAATATCCCTTATAAACCTGAAACCCATTGTCTGCAGCTTATAGTTATTTTCCTTTTATTAAGGAAGCAAGTAGAATTAACAGACCTCAACAATTGCCCCTTGTTATTTAGCACATTACTACAAGGATTTGTCCCTTCCCAGAAGCTAGACCATATTTCTGCCAATAGGGAAAAGAACATGTGATGTTTGTAAATTCCCTACTAAAAAGTCCCTTGTATTTAGAAATCATGCTTGCTTGCTTTTTGACGTTTCTATTAAAAAATAATAACTTAAAACCTAGCCTTTGGGATCCCTAATGAAGTAACAGAATTATGATTTGAAATCACTGTCCATCGGCCACAGTTTCTCCCCTGAGCAGTCAATATGCAGTATTTGTCTTTTGCAATAATTACCTGGTTATACTTAGCTGCAGAAAGTGGACATTTCTTCTGTCCAAATCCAAGTGAACTGAGCTTCTTCTGGAGTTCTGGACCATTCAAATAATGAAAATGACTCTCACCGTCAGGGAGTTAATTGCAGGAAGGAACTAGGTATCATTTGATTATGGGTTTATAGAAAATAGAAGAGGAGTGAGATACTTTTGGCCAGTCTTTCTCTTAGGATCCTGAAGTTTATGTCTTGAGACCAAATACATCAAAGTTAGTTCTTGCCTAAGATGAAAGACATTTCTAATTTTAGTACCCCCTAAAATATGATTCTATAAATATTATTTAGTGCAGAGCCAACTCTATGTTAGGGCTACTTTTTCTTTTTGCTAGGGCCAGGGTAATGACCCTGGGCTCTCAAGACTTCAACATTAATAGTAACTGGATCCTCTTTTCTCACACTCTATCAGTTCCTTGTAATCAGGGTACATATAAGCTTGTTTCCTGTTTGAAATGTAGCTTTTTAATGCTATTTGTCTTTTTTCCTTCCTTTTTAAAAATTTTTGCAGGGAGTTTCTAATTGCCTTCTTTTTCTGGCACAATCTTCCTTTATCATAGCCTTATTTTTTCTGTACTCTCACTTATATTTCATAATCTGTGGTGGAATCCTCCTTCATCTTTTTTTTCTTCTTACCAGAAACCTCCCTCCTCCATGCTTGCGTTCCCATGGTGACTGGATGCTTTTCTAGGCCTACTACACAACTGGTTTCCTAGAATTTCCCTCCGTTCTTCTCATTGGTTGGTGTCACTGTTCTCAGGACCCTAAGTCTTTCCCTGTCCTAGTCTGTGCCATCTTCTTCTTTGGCAAGGATGTGTGGGAAGTAAACTTTTCGAGTGCTTTCATGTCTAAAACTGTCTGGCCAGGCATAGTGGCTCATGCCAGTAATCCCAGCACTTTAGGAGCGCAAAGCAGGAGGATCACTTGAGCCCAGGAGTTTGAGCCAGCCTGTGGGGTTTTGCCATGTTCCCTAGGCTGGTCTCAAACTCCTGGGTTCAAGTGATCCTAATACAAAAATTAGCTGTGCTTCCAGCTACTCGGGAGGCTGAGGTGGAAGAATCCCGTGAACCCAGGAGGTGGAAGCTGCAGTGAGCCAAGATTGCACCACTGCACTCCAGCCTGGGAGACAGAGTGAGACCCTGTCTCAGAAAAACAAAACAAAACAAAAGCTGCCTTTATTGTACGCTAGTACTTGTTCATAGTTGGGTTCAGTGTAGAATTCTGGGCCAAAAATAATCTTAGAAAATTTGCAGATGCAGCTGCTTTGACTTCTGATACCCCCGTTGCTGACAAGAAGCTAGTTTGATTATCAATCCTTTGTGGGTGACCTGTTTTTCCTGTTCAGGATCTCTGTTTTATACTTTTTATTTTGAAGTTTCCAGAGAAAATGTATAAATAGGGGTCTTTTATCAGTTGTATGGGTACTCACTGAACCCTTTAAATCTTAAGACTTGGATCCTTTCTCAGCTCTGGGAAATTATATTATTTGTTGAATAGTTTCTCCCTTCCTTTTCCTGTTTCTTCCTTCTAGAGCTCTTCCTAGTCAAATGGTGGACCTATTGGATTGGTTCTTTATGTCTTTTCTAGCTTCTCTATTATTTTCATCTTTTATTCATGTACTTTCATTGTTGAGTTTCTCAATTTTATTTTCCAGATCATTTGTTGATTTTCTTTCCTTTTCTAACCACTTTTTAAACTCTAAGGATCTTATATTTAATTTAAAAGTCATTTGTTTCTTTTTTATGGTTTCCTATTCATAGTTTATGTGGATGCACCATCCTCTTCAGTATTTTGATTATAACAATTTTATTTTTTAAATGTTTTCTTATGCTCTGTAATTGTCTTCATTCCTTTCAGAGATTTTATTTCTATATGTTTATCTTAGCTCTTCTTTTTCATGCTGCTGGACTTTCTCATGTGCTTGGTGATTGTTGGTTGTCTGTTCATATTTTAGAAAAAGGACTAAGTAACTGGTGTGGCTTTCCTCTGCTGTTTTAAAAGTTAGTCTGTTTTCCCATTAGACCTATCACCAGAACGGATGCCTGACTGAGCCCTGTATGTAGGATGGGATGCCTTGGCTGGCTTGTTTGCTCTAGGTTGAGCCTATGCTGGGCTCTGGGGTCTCTCGTGCCAGCGGAGTACTTTACTCTTGTTGGACTATACGTACCCACACTAGAAGCCTTGGCTTTCTGCAGTTTGTTCTTTCAGCTATCTGGTTTTTCGAGTAAGGGTTAATGCTAGGCTGCCTATGATCTCTGTGGGGTGGGGGAGGTGGTTGAGGGTGCCAACCAGTGCAGTTCCAGGTACAGATCTTCAATTATTCCCACCGTCTTCAACCTCACTTCTCACTCCTGCCCTCCCTTGTACCTGTTGGCTCAGAGCCCAGAGCCATCAGGTGTTCCAACTGACAGATTGGCTCTCTAGATACCCTCTAGCATTCCAAGAAGCAGTTTGGCTTCCAGCTTCTTTTAGGTTGCCTGGTAGAGTATTCTGGGCTGTGGCTTTCTCTGCCTGCCTCATCCATCAACACAATTCCATTTGCTTTTTGAAACTAGAAATGTGTTGGATCTTTTATCCGCTGGTGAATTTCCTACTTCTCTTTCAGCTGTTAGAGATTTATTGCTTCTTTTGCCTTCCTTATTTGAGTGTGGTTTTGTAAGTTGTAAGTAGCAAACATGTATCTTCTTTAGTCTGCCGTCTTAAACGGAAAGTCCTGATGTGAATATTAAACTGCAGCATCTGTTTTCTAATGTTTACCTACCCTATGTATCTTCATGACTGCAGTGTCTATTTAAGCATTACATAATTAACAAATTAGCTGGGCGCAGTGGCCCAGGCCTGTAATCCCAACACTTTGGGAGGCTGAGGTGGGCGAATCATGAGGTCAGGAGTTCGAGACCAGCCTGACCAACGTGGTGAAACCCTGTCTCTACTAAAGATAGAAAAAATTAGCTGGGCATGGTGGCGGGTGCCTGTAATCCCAGCTACTCGGGAGGCTGAGGCAGGAGAATCACTTGAACCTGGGAAGGAGGCAGAGGTTGCAGTGAGCCGAGATCGTGCCACTGCACTCCAGCCTGGGCAACAGTGCTAGACTCTGTCTCAAAAATAAATAAATAAATAAATAAATAAATAAAAATAAAAAACCTAATTAACAAATTATTTCAATAAAATAAGGCGAGATAATTAGAGTAAATAACTTGAGAGGAATAAAAATAAGATGGAACTTTTTTCCCCAGAAAATCTTGTATACAGTTCATTTTGATAAAAAAGAAAAAGAAAAAAACTGCTCAAAGATTAGGGTCTTAAATTAGAATCAATTTTGTGGTTGAGTTCAATGGGTCTTAAGTAAACAATATCCTTTCCACTTTACTCATAATGCTGTTCATACTTGGTTTTGATAATGCTTTTGTCCTATAAAAGGTCTTTATATTAATGTAATGAATTGCTTAAACATTTCACCAGCTTTTAAATAGCAATTTGGTAAAATAGAAAAACTCATGAGATAATTTATTCCCCTAGGACAGAGAAGGGATAAACAAGCCTTTTCAGTCTGTGATAGCAGAATGGTTTGGTGAATTTAAAAGCCTTAATTATTATGCTTTAAGCAACAACTTAATTTGCTTCTGTCTGATTCTTAGTTTTTGAGTTCTTCCTTTCATAGGCTGTATCATGTTGCTATTTTGCTGCTCATCATTTTGCTATTTCTCTTTTCCTCATCAAAAAGTATTTACTGCTCATGTCCATATATTCCCTGTGCTGGTGGTGTTGCTGTGGGCTGTAGATGCACACTGGCTTTTTTTTTTTTTGGGGGATAGAGTCTCCCTCTGTCGCCCAGGCTGGAGTGCAATGGTGCGGTCTCAGCTCACTGCAACCTCCGCCTCCTGGGTTCAAGCAATTCTCCTGCCTCAGCCTCCTGAGTAGCTGGGATTACAAGCACGCGCCACCATTCCTGGCTTTTATCTGTACATTTGAGTGCATTTTTCGAGTATAGAGTGTGGATAGTTAAGGGAATCAATTTCTAGATTTTTGAATTCCCGATATAGTTTTTCCTAACATTGCTTTGCCAGAGAATGTGTTTGGAATGGAGATGCGTGCTCTGCTTTCCCACCTTCTCTTGCATAGTTGTCCTTTCTCACTTTTAGAAAGGAAAGGCACACTGCTCATCCATTTCACATCTTACAAAGGTCCATTGCCCTGGATGTAAAAACTACCAGGACACCAAACAAAGGGCAATTGAAAATTTGGTGTCTGTGTTAAGATAGTGAATGACAAGAAATACTGTCTCAGGGAATGACTAGATAACAGTTTTTTGCAATATTAGTTTCCAATATTTTGCTCTCAACAGAACTGAAAGAAGGCCTAATAGAGTTGTCTGCTAAGTAACTAATAGATCAGTAAGTATGTTTTTGATGGTAGATTACTGTTATTTTTGTCACATAACTCAAAAGATTTCCAAGAATTGAGAGATAATTGCTATAATAAGACTTCCATTTTTATCTTTTCATTTATGTGAAAAAGGTTTCTCACCACTTAAAGTTATAAAAACAAAAAATAGGGATAATTCTATTTTTTAATAGCTGAGTCCTATTTCATTCTGGCAAGAAATAATAGTTACTGCATGTTCTTAGACTTGACACCAAAAGCATGGTTCATAATGGAAAAATTGATAAATTTGATCTTATCAAAATTAAAATCTTTTTCTCTGCTAAAGACCTTGTTAAAAAGATGAAAAGACAAGCTACAGACTGGGAGAAAATATTTGCAAATCACATATCTCACAAAGGACTAGTATCTGGAATATATAAAGAACTCTCAGAACTCAGTTTTAAAAAATAATCCAGTTAGAAAGTGGGAAAAAGACACGCATAGACATTTTACCAAAGATATATAGATGCCAGGTAAACACAGATGAAAAGACATTCAAGCTTATTAGCCATTAGGGAATTGCACATTAAAACCGTGATGAGCTATCATCAGAATGACTAAAATTAAAAATAGTGAAAACACCAAATGCTGGCAAGGACGCAGAGCAACTGGATGATTCATACATTGATGTAAAATGATACAGCCATGGAAAGCAGTTTGCAACTATTTAAACTTATGGTGAAAAATTGTAGATGTCAACTTAAAAATATGCAAGGGGGTATATAGTTTTCAAATTCTTTGTGGGATCCACAAACAAAAATGCTAGAATTTAAAAACATAATACCTCCATTGCTGAAAGCGCTACATTCCAAAAGAATGCCTTTTAAGAAATCAGAATCTTAAATATCAGAGGTAGTTGAAATATTAAGGAACTTGGCATTTGTCTGTTAAGGGGTAGAATTGTAGTACCAAAAGTCCCTTAATTAAATGATAATCATATAAAATATGGCACTATGAAGAGTAAGAAAAAGAAGTGTTGTACTATGTTAAGATGATGTTATTGGCTTTAAATGCCAATTTTTTAAATCAAGGTCAGGGGATGTGCTCGGACAGATGTGTTCAATAGCCATGTTCTAAACAGGCAAGAGAAAAAGGAAAGGCAGGTCAGGGGAGAGTTGTGTTTTTAGCAGTCTGTGTTGGGTAGGGCTGAGTAATATCAGACACTCATCTCTACCCCCGGAAATCACCCTGAAAGGACTACATCAGGTTTACCTTTAGGTAATGCATGATTTCAGATTTCCTATTTCTAGCTCCCCATGTATGGAAAATCTCTATATATGCTTGATGATGCTGTCCCAGTCTTCTTTAATAGGGGATTAAGCCTTCCATTTCACCGTTAGCCAGCTTAATATACAGGTACTTACAGGATTAGTTATAATGTAAATGAATTTCAGTCATTTGATAAATATAATTTTTTTTTTTTTTGAGACAGGGTCTCACTCTGTCGCCTAGGCTGGAGAACAGTGGCATGATCTCAACTCACGGCAACCTCTTCCTCCTGGGTTCAAGTGATTCTCCTGCCTCAGCCTCCTGAGTAGCTGGGATTACAGGCATGGGCCACCACTGGCTAATTTTTGTGTTTTTTGTTAGAAACAGGGTTTCATTATGTTGGCCAGGCTGGTCTTAAATTCCTGACCTCAAGTGATCTTCCTGCCTTGGCCTCCCAAAGTGCTGGGATTACAAGCATGAGCCACTGCTTCCAGCCCTGATAAATGTAAATTTTCTATGGTCATTTTTTAGTTGACAGGGAAGAATGTGGGAGGAAAGGGGTATCATTGGGTGGAAGGAGGCATTTGGGAAGGTGGGGAAGCAGAGGGTTAAGCTTTGAAGGCTACAAATAGAAGCAGAAGTGGGGTATTTTAGTCTTGCTAATGTATTACTTCACATGATTTAGGAATGTTTTGGTTAATTTTTAAAAATACTGCTGACTGCTCTATTAAGAAATTTGTATCCCTGAAGATTAATTAACCTAAAATATATCCTGTTAAATCAGACAAATGCAAAAATGGCCTATAGCTACATCTACCAAGTGAATGTAAAAGTCATTCGGTTATGTAGACTTCCCTCCCCAAAGGTGATAGAAATTCAGTGTACAAAATGATAGTATTTGGTTATAAATGTCTTATGTAGCAAGTATTTTTATTGAAGTAATTTTGAATTTAAAGAAAAATGGAAGGCCAGGCGTGGTGACTCACGCCTGTAATCCCGGCACTTTGAGAGGCCGAGGTGGGCAAATCACCTGAGGTCAGGAGTCCGAGACCAGTCTGTCCAACATGGTGAAACCCCATCTCTGCTAAAAATACAAAAAATTAGCCAGGCGTAGTGGCAGGCGCCTGTAATCCCAGCTACTTGTGAGGCTGAGGCAGGAGAATCACTTAAATCCGAGATGCAGAGGTTGCAGTGAGCCGAGATTACACCACTGCCGCCAGCCTGGGTGACAAAGCAGGACTCCATCTAAAAAATAAATGAATAAAGAAAGAAAAGTAGAAAGAATTCTAACATTATCCGACTTTAAGATGAATAATATGCTTTAGCATGAGATTTCAAGTATGTGATTTGACTTGTCTCAAGCTCCTTTGTCCTTCTGACCCTTATTTTTTTCATTTACCGGTGAGGTGATGATTGATACCTCCCTAATAACAATTCTGGGAGAACTAATTCATTATTGAAAGAGGAATTCTTTAGCTTGCTCATAAAATGGTATATCCAAAAATTATAAATTTTTGAATGACTTTCCAAAAATACATTATGGCTTTCTATGTTGGACTCTTGCCTATTTTAAGAATTTTTTGAAGTCAAATTAGTGAAATGGCTAATTTCTTCTTTCAAATTAATTGTCTGTCTTTGGTATATGTTTATGAGTTGCCTTAGAGGAATCAACTTTTTTTTCTTTCTTTTTTTTTTTTTTTTTTTTTTTTAGAAAAGGTCTCGCTCTGTTGCCCAGGCTGGAGTGCAGTGGTATGATCACGGCTCACTGCACCTTTGACCTCCCTGGGCTTAGGTGATCCTCCCACCTCAGCCTCCCCACTAGCTGGGACTACAGGTGTGCACCACCATGTCTGGCTAATTTTTGTATGTATTGTAAAGACAAGGTTTCACCACATTGCCCAGGCTGCAGTTACATTTTTACTTGAGGAACGGGCCTAGATAGAATAACACAATTGAGATATAATAGATATTATGTATATTTACTAAAGAGAGACATATGTGATTTTTCCCCCTGAATCTATACTTTCAAGAGGCAAGTTAATAAATATATATCTAGATGGGATACCCTTAATCTAAGCCTTACAGCAGGTGGGTATAGCTTAGAGTCAAACATTGAGCCTCCTCCACTCAGGAAGTTGTGGGGATTCTAACACCATCAGCAAGCTGCTTCAACTGTAGGTGTATTGGCAGGGGTGCAAGTCGAAGTATCTGTAGTTCATAATTAAATATTATGACTTTGTGTTCCTGGCCAACATGGCAAAACCTCACCTCTACTAAAAATACAAAAATTAGCTGGGCGTGGTGGCACATGCCTGTAATCCCAGCTATTCCGGAGGCTGTGTCAGGAGAATCACTTGAACTTGGGAGGCAGAGGTTGCAGTGAGCCAAGATCACGCCACTGCACTCCAGCCTGGGTGGCAGAGTGAGACTCCATTTCAAAAAAAAAAAAAACCTCTAACATACACATCAAGTATAGAGTTCTATAATATGGCAAATATATTTTTCCTCTGTTATAAAGAATGACATTTACATTTTAAATGACTTTGATATTGAGTGGTTCAAAAATAAACTTTGGGTTGGGCATGGTGGCTCACGCCTATAATCCCAACACTTTGCGGGGCCATGGCAGGAGGATTGCTTGAGCCCAGGAGTTCAAGACTAGCTGGACAGCACTGGAAGACCCTGACTCTATAAAAAATAAAATATTAGCTGGGTGGTCCCAGCTACTTGGAGGCTGAGGTGGGAGGATCGCTTGAGCCTGGGAGGTTGAGGCTGCAGTGAGCCATGAATGCACCACTACACTCTAGCCTAGGCAACACAGTGAGACCCGGTCTCAGTTGATCAGTCAATCAATAAACAAATAAACTGAAATTCCTTTTATGAAGGATGCTGTGATTGTACAACAAAATCTCAGGTCAGGGTGTGATTTTTAACTATGAAATTGACCTTTCACACAACCTGGAAGTTACTTTAAGTTTAGGATTTTCCAAAGTAGACGAGTAAAAGTGCTTAGTTTTTCTTTTTTCTTTTTCTTTTCTTTCTTTTTTCTTTTTTTTTTTTTTTTTTGAGACAGAGTCTAGCTCTGTCTTCCAGGCTGGAATGCAGTGGTGCAATCTCGGCTCAACCTCCGCTTTTCGGGTTGAAGCGATTCTTCTGCCTCAGCCTCCTGAGTAGCTGGGATTACAGGTGTGCACCACCACACCTGGCTAATTTTTGTATTTTTAGTAGACACGGGGTTTCACCATGTTGGTCAGGCTGGTCTTGAACTCCTGACCTTGTGATCTGCCCGCCTCGGCCTCTGAAAGTGCTGGGATTACAGGCGTGAGCCACCGCACCCAGCTGTGCTTAGTTTTAATTAGGTACTAGATCTGCAACTTGGGAAAGTATCTGATAACTTAATGAAATATCTGATTAAATATCGGAAGCTATTTAAAAATCAGTAGTCTAGTCAGTCATATTTTTCTACCAACCTAAACTTTTATTAAAGCTACCCTAGAAGAAGATTTAAAGAAATGCAGATACCTGTGCACGGTTAAGCACCTGCTCATGGCCGGGCATGGTAGCTCACACCTGTAATCCCAGCACTTTGGGAGGCCGAGGCAGGCGGATCACAAGGTCAGGAGATCGAGATCATCCTGGCTAACACGGTGAAACCCCTTCTTGACCAAAAATACAAAAAATTAGCCGGGCGTGGCACTGGGTGCCTGTGGTCCCAGCTACTCGGGAGGCTGAGGCAGGAGAATGGCGTGAGCCCAGGAGGCAAAGCTTGCAGTGAGCAGAGATGGTGCCACTGCACTCCAGCCTGAGTGACAGAGCAAGACTCTGTCTCAAAAAACAAAACAAAACAAAACAAACAAACAAAAACCTGCTAAGTACCTGCTCATTAATCCTTATTTTTAACAAAATTGCATAGTGTATCCGTGGTTCTTCCACTATGGCCTAAGGAAAACACTCATCCTAAATTGTTGGTTCATTTGAGACCAATCTGCTGAGAACTCCGTCGAATTTCCCATGTAGCCAGTTGTTAAAAGCAGTCAAACACTTTTATTACAGGCCTATTGGTGGCATGGGCTCTCTGTTATTAATGTCTGGCTTTCATTCCATAACAGTCCAACCCCTCTATGGGTCTTTATAAAAAGAGGTGGAAGGAAATGTTTTGTTCAGACCTGGCCTTCTAAAGTGACTAAACAGAAGCTAAAGAAGATGATCATCACTCCATCCTGTGCAGCCCCTAGTATAGCAATGAGGCAGTATAAAGTAGTAAAGAACAAAGTTTGGAAGTCAGACAAACCAGGATTCAGATCCTGGCTCTACTATGTATGTG
This sequence comes from Nomascus leucogenys, assembly GCF_006542625.1. NCBI lineage: Eukaryota > Metazoa > Chordata > Mammalia > Primates > Hylobatidae > Nomascus > Nomascus leucogenys. The sequence goes on from NC_044392.1 coordinate 81,702,774, forward strand.
CTGACTGATCTTAGACAATGTGCTTAACCTAAATCTCTTTTACTATGAAATTATGAAAAATATAAAAAATATTATTTCATGGAATTATTATGAAGATTAAATGAAATAATATGTGATGTACTTTGTGTATAGTTCATAACAATAAGTAGGAGGAGGGAAGAAAATCATTCATTTCTAATGCCTTTTTAATTTTTTAAATCAGAAAAGAACAAATTTGTTCTGCCAGACTATTATTAGTTTCCTAATTCTGTGAAGCTGTGACCTGGGGTAAAGGTTAATCTGTAGAGAGCTTAAAACCAGTTTCATTACTAGCCTTTACAGTATACTTTGGTATTTCTCCAAGATCGGGGTGCTGGCTTTTTACGTGAAAGGCCAGAACCTTAACATTAAGTAGTGAGAAAAAGTAGTCCTTAACTTTTCATTAAAGTATAACATGAATATTGAAATGTACATTTATGCTCAAGAAACACCACTTTACCAGCATGCTGGAAGCCCCCCTCATTTCTTGTCCTGTCTTCTAATGGAAGTCTAGTTTTGCCTGATTTTGTTTTTGATATAAGTGGACTCATATCTTTGGGGTCTGGCTTCTGTTGCTCAGCATTATGTTTGTGAGATCATCCTTATTGTCACATGTAGTTATATATCCTTCATTTTCATTGCTGTCTAGTATTCCACGTGTGAACATACCTCAATTTATTTATTCATCCTACGGATTTTTGTTTTTAGAGACAGTCTCACTCTGTAGCCCAGGCTGGAGTGCAGTGGCATGATCATAGCTCACTGTAGCTGGGCTCAAGTGATCCTCCCACCTCAGCCTCCCAAGTAGCTGCGACTACAGGTGCACGTCACCACACCTGGCTAAATCTTTTATATTTTTTTGTAGGGACAAGATCTCACCATGTTGCCCAGGCTGGTCTCAAACTCTTGGGCTCAAGTGATCCTCCTGCCTTGACCTTCCAAAGTGCTAGGGTTACAGGCATGAGCCACTGTGCCTGGCCCTCTCCAGTTTTTAGCTATTACAGATATTGAAGCTGTGGATATTCTAGTACCTGTCTTTTGGTGAACATACATAAGCATTTGTGTGGAATAGAATGGCTGGGTCATAGATATGCCTATGTTCTGTTTTTAAAAAAATTATTTTACTTATTTTTAAAAAATTGATGTAAATTGCATATATTTATAGTGTACAATATGATGTTTTGAAATATGTATACATTGTGGAATTGCTAAATTGAACTATTAGTAATTAACATATGCATTACCTCACATACTTTTTTTGTGGTGATGACACTTAAAATCTACTTTCTTAGCTATTTTCAAGTATGTATATAGTCATTAATTATAACCACAATGTTATATGATAGATTTCCTGAACTTATTCCTTCTGTCTAATTGAAATTTTGTATCCTTTGTCCAACATCTCCCTCTATGTTCAGTTTTTTTTAAAATGCCCATCTTTAATTTATTTTATTTTGTTTTTAGAGAGGTGGTCTTGCCATGTTGTGCATGGTAGAAGCAAAAAAAAAAAAAAGATTACAATTGCTGTGTGAAACCATTTTTTTAAAGGACTTAATATCGCATTCACCAAGGTGAAGTCTTCATGACCTAATCACCATCTAAAGGCCCTACCTCTTAATACTGTTGCATTGGAGATTAAGTTGCAACATGAATTTTGGAGGGAACACAAACATTCAAACCATAGCAAGTAGTGTATGACAGTTTCAGTTGCTCCACGTCCTCCCCAGTACATGGTATTTTACATATTCGTTTTAGATGTGCTGATGGGTGTAGAGTGAAAAACCACGTTGTGGTTTTTTGGTTCGTTGGTTTGTTTTTGAGATTGAGTCTTGCTCTGTCCACAAGCTGGAGTGCAATGACGTGATCTTGGTTTACTGCAACCTCCGCCTCCTGGGTTCAAGTGGTTTTCCTGCCTCAGCCTCCCGAATAGCTAGGATTACAGGTGCCCACCATGCCTGGCTAATTTTTATATTTTTAGTAGAGACAGGGTTTCACCATATTGGCCAGGCAGGTTTTGAACCCCTGACTTCAAGTGATCTGCCTGCCTCTGCCTCCCAAAATGCTGGGATTATAGGCATAAACCACCAGGCCCAGCCTGATACCATGTTGCAATTTGAATTTGCATCTCCTTGATAACTAATGAAGTTGGGCATCTTTTTCAGGTTTATTTTCCATTTGGATATCCTCTTTTATGAAGTCATTCAAGTTCAGATATTTTGTTCATATTTCTATTGGTGTTCTGTATATATTTTTTTAATCAACTCATAGGAATTCTCTGTGCAATCTCTATGTAAATAAACCCTTTCTCAGATATATTATTGCCATATCTTCTACTTTTGTTGTCATTTTGTTCTAATATTGTGTTTTGGTGAGCAGAAGTTCTTTTTTATTAAATTTTATTTATTTATTTATTTATTTTTGAGACAGAGTCTCGCTCTGTCACCCACCACCAGGCCCAGCTAATTTTTTTGTATTTTAGTAGAGACGGGGTTTCACCCTCTTAGCCAGGATGGTCTTGATCTCTTGACCTCGTGATCCGCCCGCCTCGGCCTCCTAAAGTGCTGGGATTACAGGCGTGAGCTACCATGCCTGGCCGAACAGAAATTCTTAATATAATCAAATTTATTATTTTTTTCTTTTATGATTAGAGGTTCTGTGTCCAGTTTAAGAAGACACAAATACTTTAAATATTCTAAGGTCACAAAGATATTCTATTGTTTTTCTCTGAAAGCGCAATTGTCCTATCTTTCATATTTAGATCTGCAGTCAGTTAGGAATTGATTTTTGTATATGGTGTAATTAGAGTTAAAGATATATGTATTTTTTCCAGTTAGATATTTAAATGACCTGGTACTGAGATTTTTTTAAAAGCAGCATTGCCCAAAAAAGCAACTTCGGCAATAGTTGGTTCATTCACCACTAGAATGAATTCCAATCCTAGCCCAAAAGGAGGCTGAAAGATGTGTCAGAGCCTCTTTTTCTTTCTGGATCACCATTTAGTCTATAACAAATAAAGCATGTGGGGATTTCTGTTGTGATCCCCACAAATTGAAAGTCACATCTGCAAAAGTTAGATAGAAGTATATCATGCAGTATCTGTGAAGTAATACTCGCAAAGTATTTATGATAGGTTAGTCACCAGTTAATGTGCTAGGAAGAAGTCACCATGCCCAGCTACTTTTAAAAATATTTTTTAGTAGAGAAGGGCTTCACCATGTTGGCCAGGCTGGTCTCAAACTCCTGACCTCAAGTAATCTGCCCGCCTCAGCCTCCCAAAATGCTGGGATTACAGATATGAGCCACCATGCCCAGCCTTGGATTAGCTCTTTATGATTCCTTAATCCTTTTTTCTAGTACCTTACAAATTAATTTTTCTGTTTTACATCTGTTAAGAGACAAAGGACTTAAGTGCAATTAAATTGGACATAAAAACTGGTAAGAATTTATTAAATAGTAAAACTCATGATCCTATTCAATTGTAAACTCTTGGTAGCTAGTGGGTACAGGGACTATGTTTATACTTTTTGGATTTCCATAGAGTGAATGAACAGTGAATTGCATGTAAGGGTATCTATATCTTTGTGAATTCACAATTGTCTCAAGTAGTAGAAAAGCAAAAGTAAAAGTTGTTTTTACAGTTGATTTACAGTTTTTACCAAAGATCTAAATGATCTATGTATTAAACAGGATCAAACTTAATCATCCGTGACCATGTATAACCACACTCAATAAAGCAATAGATAAAGGATCTTGATGTCTGATAGTGCTGCGTGGTACTTGCTATGGAGGGTCTGGCAGAACTGGACTAAAACAGCTTCTCTGAGCTTCTTTCTTTCTTTCTTTTTTCTTTTTCTTTTCTTTTCTGTTTTGTTGAGACGGAGTTTCACTCTTGTTGCCCAGGCTGGAGTGGAGTGGCATGATCTCGGTTCACTGCAACCTCCGCCTCCCGGGTTCAAGCAATTCTCCTGCCTCAGCCTCCCAAGTACCTGGGATTACAGGCATGAACCACCATGCCTGGCTAATTTTTGTATTTTTAGTAAAGTTGGGGTTTCTCCATGTTGGTCAGGCTGGTCTCAAACTCCCGACCTCTGGTGATCCACCTGCCTCGGCCTCCCAAAGTGTTGGAATTACAAGCGTGAGCCACCATGCCCAGTTGCTCTGAGCTTCTTTTATGTTCTCCTGTTTCCCCTTCAGAAAAACTATTCTTAGGTTTTCAAAGCCGCCTATTTAGTTAAATGAATGCAGAAAGATGTGATCCAGATTTCCATAACTTCAACTGTGTACTGCATTTTTCTGACATTGTTTTTCTTGCTGACTCTATGCAGAGCCAAATCTACAGCTTTTTTATAGTAGAGATGATGTTTCCTGTGAGGTTTTTTTGTTGTTGTTACTGTTGTTCTTTTGTTTTTCTTTTTGAGATGAAGTCTCTCTCTGTCGCCCAGGCTGGAATGCAGCGGCGTGATCATAGCTCATTGCAGCCTTGAACTCTTGGGCCGAGGTGATCGATCATCCCATCTCAGACACCTGAGTAGCTGTTCCAGCCACCAGAGTAGATGTTCCAGCCTGGCTAATTTTTATCTTCCTATTTTTTGTAGAGACAGGGTCTCGCTTTGTTGCCCAGGCTAGTCGTGAACTCCTGATCCTCCCGCCTCAGCCTTCCAAAGTGCTGGGATTACAGACATGAGCCACCATGCCCAGCCATTTCCTGTGTTTTAATGTCTTTAGTTAGTTAGGTATAGAATAGTGAGGGATTTTTTTTTGCTCAATTATTTGAACATGTTATAATATAATAAGGATAACATAAAGATCTTATCCTTGAGTTGTCTGGAACTGTATTTTAAATGATAAAACTAATTTCAGCGACCCTGATTGACCCTGTTGATTTTATAGATAAGGAGGAAACATGTTCAGGTCACGCAGCTAGTCAGTAGCAGGGATAGCACTTAAATCCTGGTCTTGTGACCTTGATTCCAGTACCCCTCTCTGCTTTTAAATATATTGAGCTATAATTTTTAAAGAATCTCCCCAAGTTTAAAGATTCAGTATTTATTAATTGTGTTTTAATAGTTTTAAAACCATTTCTAATCTCATTTTATTTTGGTGACTCTGGGACTTAAAATACATAGTTCTTTAAAAAACTGTTATATTAATATATAGTATCTCACAAAATAAAAGTATATTGCAATTTCTAGCAAAATACTGAACGGGAATGTCAAGTTATGAAATGACTTAGATTAAAAGAGTTTAAGACGTGAGCAACACGTTCTTTTTAGTATTATTTAGAGCGTAGTGTTGCTCAGTAGAGAGGTGGAAATATTGAACTGGGAATCTCAAGACCTGTGTTTTGTCCTGTCACCGACTAGCTGTATGATTCTGGGCAAATGACCCACCTTCGCTGGGCTTCAGTTTGCTTGTCTGATACATAAGGGAATAGAGCTAGAATTAGAACTATCTCTTCAGTAAATAACTCTCACTATTGCTGAATGTGCGAAGTCAGAAAGAGCACATTTGCTGTCAGAAGTCTTTGGACATGAAAATGATCTGTGCCTAATATTCTTCATCTTGACACTATTAAGTAACCACAGGCCCGCCAGCCAGCCAGCAATCAATCTCCATCTGTAGAACTTCCATTGTTGTCCATGTATAGCAGTCTGGAGAAGGGCCAGGTTTTATTTTTGCCAGGAGCTCTCTTGGCAAATCTGTATCCCTAGGGATGTCTGTTTAATTTTGTGGTGCAGAGCACAGTTTAGTGAAAAAGAAGAGGAATGCTGAGCTATTTGACTCTGAATGCTTTCAGAGATAGATCATTTTCATTTGTTTCCATAGTATCTATGTTTCAAGATGTTTTGAGGGAAAAGGTGAGCCAAAATAAGATGAAAAGAGGAAGGTGAGAAACCTTCCAGTATATGCTGACTCAGGAAATACATTTCAACTATGCGAGTATGCGTGTTTCCGCAAATAGAAAACTTCTGATATACGTATCCAGATTTGTCATTTTAGCTTTTCTCATGCATAACTTTTTGATTTTAAACTAGTCTCCTAGATTTAAACTGTTAAGAAAAAAAACTTTTATGGAAAACTGGCATATTCTACTAGATATTTCAAAACTATCCCATTATCTTGCCTTCTGGAAATAAATATAAAAGTATCTGAATTTGAATAAATTCTCTACTTTTTTAATTCATTTATAAAGATCTCAGTTTACATCTAGATTTAACATTCATTTGTTCAAGAAAATTTATTTTGTGACCAAAAGTTGTATGCTGAAAATTAAATACCTGAATTTCTTAAACCATAGAAATAGATCAAGTTGAGGTTGCATTTAGTTAAAATGCCAGTGTGTGTTACCACTGACCTTCGTTCTTTATTATCTTAAGTTTTTCAGTCTTTCAAACCTTTAACATCTTTTTCTTCTAACTTTCATATCCATTTGTTGGCAAATCCTAAGAAGTTTACTTTCATAATGTCTCTCAAATTTCACCCTTTATCTTCACTGCTGTTGGCCTATCCTAATCCAGAAGGGCCTAGATTACTGCAACAACTTCCTAACTAGTCTCCCTTTCCTGAGTATTCCCTTTAAGTCTTAAGCTAACATCCAGATTAATCTTCTTTAAACATCAGACTGTATATCTGTTTAGAAATCTTAAAACTTCTTCATTTCAGTCTCAATACTGTCAAGCATTTAAAGCCCTTTATGTGTGGTCCTTTCTTTTCCATCCAACTGAATTAATTCAGCAAATAGTGTTGCAAGCAGCGATATGTGAGGCACTGTGCAAAGATAAAGATAAATCAAATCTAGCTTCTTGCAGATATAGGTCAGCATTAATGTCAACACATCCGGGATTTTTTTTTTTCCTTTTAGAAACTTGTTCTACTTCATTCCATTCCACTTAAATTATTCTTGCCCAAGTTATCAATGATCTCCTTATTGTTAGATCGGGCAGTTTTCTTTTCCTTTTTTTAAGAAACAGGGTCTTAAAAACAAACAACCCCATCAAAAAGTGGGCAAAGGACATGAACAGACACTTCTCAAAAGAAGACATTTATGCAGCCAAAAAACACATGAAGAAATGCTCATCATCACTGGCCATCAGAGAAATGCAAATCAAAACCACAGTGAGATACCATCTCACACCAGTTAGAATGGCCATCATTAAAAAATCAGGAAACAACAGGTGCTGGAGAGGATGTGGAGAAATAGGAACACTTTTACACTGTTGGTGGGACTGTAAACTAGTTCAACCATTATGGAAGTCAGTGTGGCGATTCCTCAGGGATCTCGAACTAGAAATACCATTTGACCCAGCCATCCCATTACTGGGTATATACCCAAAGGACTATAAAACATGCTGCTATAAAGACACATGCACACGTATGTTTATTGCGGCACTATTCACAATAGCAAAGAGTTGGAACCAACCCAAATGTCCAACAACGATAGACTGGATTAAGAAAATGTGGCACATATACACCATGGAATACTATGCAGCCATAAAAAATGATGAGTTCATGTCCTTTGTAGGGACATGGATGAAACTGGAAAACATCATTCTCAGTAAACTATCGCAAGGAGAAAAAACCAAACACCGCATGTTCTCACTCATAGGTGGGAATTGAACAATGAGAACTCATGGACACAGGAAGGGGAACATCACACTCCAGGGACTGTTGTGGGGTTGGGGAGAGGGGGGAGGGACAGCATTAGGAGATATACCTAATGCTAAATGACGAGTTAATGGGTGTAGGAAATCAACATGGCACATGGATACATATGTAACAAACCTGCACTTTGTGCACATGTACCCTAAAACCTAAAGTATAAAAAAAAAAAAAAAAAAAAAAAAAAAAAAAAACAAATAAAAGGAAGAGATGGATCATGTCAGGCTCATGTGGAAAAAAAAAAAAAACAACGAAACAGGGTCTTGCTATATTGCCCAGGCTGGTCTCAAACTCCTGGGCTCAAGCAATCTTCCTGCCTTGGCCTCCCAAAAGTGTTGAGATTATAGATGGGAACCACCACACCAGGCAGTTTTCAATATGAATTTTACTTTACTTTGTTATGGCATTATATGCTATTGACCATGCCTGCCTCCCTGATACTTCTTCCTTCTGTAGTTTTTAGGTATAGAAACTATTCACCTTTTCAATTTCTTCTTAGAACTTTTCAAAGGAACAAAGTTTTAGTTTTGTTGATTTTTATTTTAAGTTATGTTCTGTTTCATTCGTTTCTATCTTTATTATTTCTTTCCTTCTACTTCTTGGGTTTTGGGGGTTTTAGTTTGTTTTTCTGTTCCTTTTCTTCGTCTTGAGATGTATGTTTAGCTCTTTCATATTTTAAAAAATATACTTTAATTTTTAGAGCAATTTAAAATTTACGGCAAAATTAAGCAGAGCATTGTCATATACCCCTCTGCCCCACACATGTACAGCCTCCTCCACTATCAACATCCCTCACCAGAGTGGTACATATGTTACAATGGACAACCTACATTGACACATCATTATCTCCTGAAGCCCCTAGTTTACATTAGGGTTTACTCTTGGTGTACATTCTTTGGGTTTTGACAAGTGTATAATGGCATGTGTCCACCATTATATTATCAATCAGAGTAGTTTCACTGCCCTAAAAATCCTCGGTGCTCCACTTGTTCATCCCTCCAACCCCTAGCAACCACTGATGTTTTTACCATTGTCTTTTCTGGAATATTAGATAATTGGAATTCCACAGTATGTATGTAGCCTTTTCAGATTGGCTTCTTTCACTTAGGAATACACATTTAATCAGGTAGGGTATGTCTGACAAATAATTTTCTAAAATCTTAAAGTGACTACAAAAGGAATACACATTTAAGATTTCTCTACGTCTTTTCATGGCTTGATGGTTCATTTCTTTCTCTTTTTTACATTTTATAATTTAATAAAATGATAAACACTGTTATAGGTAAAAGACAATTCAGTACATTTAGTTGGATAATATTTTTTAAATTTTTTAATTTTTTTTTTGAGACAGAGTCTTGCTCTGTCGCCCAGGCTGGAGTGCAGTGGTGTGAGCTCAGCTCACTGCAACCTCTGCCTCGCAGGTTTAAGTGATTATCCTGCCTCAGCCTCCGGAGTAGCTGGGACTACAGGCATGTGCCACCACACCTGGCTAATTTTTGTATGTTTGGTAGAGATGGGGTTTCACCACGTTGGCCAGACTGGTCTCGAACTCCTGACCTCAAGTGATCTGCCCGCCTCGGCCTCCCAAAGTGCTGGGATTACAGGCATGAGCCACTGTGCCCGGCCTAGTTGGATAATATTTAAAAATTTACATATTTGCGAGCTCATAGATTCTTTACCACCATGGTATATTTTAATCTATGTAGTCAGAGTCTTCTGGAATTCCAAAAGTTTTATCAATTTTATTTTCTTCAAACCCAAATTTTCTTTTGGCCCAAGATTTTATTGCAAATATGTTATCAGTCTATCTGTTAGCAAGTACTTTATTTGCCTGATGTATTTCTTCAACAACTTGCGGGTCACATTATTTGCATTTTTCAACTTCTGCCTTTAGCTGTTCCCTTTGATCCCAGAGTGAAGAATGCTCTTTGGCTAGCATGGTTCACTCCTTCATCTCATGTTGGCCAATTTTAGTTTTTCTGATGCTTGTCTGTAAATTTGCATGCTTTGGCTTGCCTGAAACAACTGAGATTTCAGAACCTCCAATTTACATGTTCTTGCATGAAGAATTTTACTTGGAAAAGACTGATAATAATTAGAAGTTCCAGTTCTCTCACAGTCAACCATATCGTTATCAACTAAACTTTGAAGGACTTTTTTCTTTTACTAACACAGCAGTAATGCCTTTCTCTTTGGGAGCAGTCTTCTCCATGTCTTTCTTTTTTTTTTTTTTTTAAGAGATGGCATCTCGCTATTTTGGCCAGGTTGATCTTGAACTCCTGGCCTCAAGCAGTCCTCCTGCATCAACCTCCCAACGTACTACTATTACAAGCATGAGCCACCACACCTGGCCTTCTCCATCTCTTTTAATTGATATACATCTTTTGTTTTAAAAAATGTTTCCATCATGCAGGCTTTCTTTTCTTCTGCACTTAGTCCTTTTTTCTTTGATACGGTGTGGGCACCAGGCCTTCCAATGGTGGGGTCTGCACATGGGGTGAGGGGCCAGCTCATTTCTTTTTATTGCTAAATAATGGCCCATTGTCTGATGTACCACAGTTTATGTATCATCCACCTACTGAAGGACATCTTGGTTACTTCCAGGTTTTGCCAATTATGTGAGAACTTGTACTTTCTCTTCAGTTTTTCTGTAAACCAAAAAAAATTGCTCTAAAGAATAAATCTATTAATTTTAAAAAATAAGAAAAAAGAATCTGTCTCTCCATTCATTCAGCAAACATTTGTCAAATATCTAATATGTGCCAAGCAAAGAATGAAGTACTAGAAGTAATCAATTACATAAGACATATTTCTTTCAAGGAGTGTAGTCTAGTGGGAAAAGTAAGTCAACAATTGGAGTGACATTTGTATTTCAGAAGTGTGTATAGAATGTCACAGGACCCCGGGAAGGGACCATCTTAGTCTTAGTTGGTGTAGGGAAGGGAGAGACAGAAAAGGCTTTTAAGAAGCCATGTTTATTGAAGACTTTTAGAATGAGTATCAGTTGACTAGATAAAAATTTGTGTGTGAGGGCATGGGCACCTTGAGGAGATAATATTCTATATAGAGTAAACAGTATCAGAAAAGGAATAGAAAGAAGAAACAGCGTGGCATGAACAGAGAATTATAAAAAGTTCTTTCCTTCTCAAAAGAAAAGATTGCATTTGGGGATATTCAGGTCATGAAACTAAGAGGGTAAATAATACCATGAAGGGCCCTCTGTGTTAAATGAATTAGAATTGGTTCTATATCCTGAAGGCTAAGGAAAGTTACTGATGGTGGATTTAGTTAATATGAGAAGATTCCTCTTTTTGTCTTCTGCAAATACATAGAAATGCTGGATAAAATATAAGCCCCCTTTCTCAGTTTTTTTTTATTACTACCTAATTAAGTTTGAAAGCAAGCAAAGGAGATCTCCAGATACCAGAAATGACAAGGAAACTCAAACCCAGATATGAAAGAGAGCTAAAGCCAAAATGGCCAATGGGGAGTGGGAACCATAGTTTCAAGGGCTATATGAGGTGAGGAGAAAAGACTTCAGGCTTCTGAGAGTCAGAGAATTGCAATTGACCTGTGTCTTTCAAATTGGGAGCCACAAAAGGCCGTGCTGCCTTTGAGGAAGAGTATTCAACAGCATCACTCCCCTGGCTTACAAAAGCAACAGGGACCTGTAAGTGGGGTTGTAGGCCTTCAGGGAGTCAGAAACAAGGAATAAGGCTAGAGGGAGAAGATGACCAGTGACCCAAGCCTAAGCCGGTCAGCTCATAGCATTCTACTGGCCACAGTGCTTGGTCCAAGGGTGGTTATGTTTTCTAAAAATTTATTTAGTTGGAGTGAAGCCCAGGACCATGTTTGTTGGTTTGACTCTTCCTTCTCTGGTTTTGAAGATGGAAGCATGTAGCTCTGAAAGCTGCTGGTTCCATCTTGTGACAACTTGGAAAGTCAGCCAGGATGAAGATGAACCTCTGGAAGGTGGGTGAAGAATCAAAAAAATTCACCCAGTGTGAAACACTGAATCAAAACAACACTGATTATTTCAGCTGCTGGTGATGACATAATAGATTACTCACACTAACCTCCCACAGATAAAGATTATTGAAATGTATATTTAAAAATTACATATATGTATTTATATATTTTAAACAGCTATTTAAAGGCACTGGAAAGGAAGTGAAAGAAAAGATAAACTCAATCTGAAAGGAAGGAACTTGCCCCTGAAGGTACTCCCCAGTCTGCCTGGCTCCAGAGGCAGAAATCTTGGATAACAGAGCTCAGGACTAACTAGTAGAGCAGCCAGAAACTTAGGCAAAAAATCTTGGAAGGGGAGGAGATGCAGAAAGATTAGTCCCCAAACCTGCATTTAACATCTGCGCAACTCCTTCATATGTGTGGGGAGGCCCCAGAAATGCAATGAAAAAGCAGCACTTGGAAGCTAAAAGAACGGAGAAGAGCTTTCAGCAGATGCTGATGGCAGGAGAGACAGAATTTGGAAATTGAGTCTCACCAAATTAACTGCCTGCTAGAACAAAGATCCATCTTCAGAGGAATGTTACAGAATCTAGAGTCATGACAACATATTATACATACTGTGTAATAACCAATCCAAAAATCGCTAGACATGTGAAGAAACAGGAAAATGTAACCACGTTCAAGAGAAAAGTAGTCAATAAAAAATATCTTCAAGATGACCAAGTGTTCATATTCGAAGTCAAAGATGTTAAAGCAGTCATTATAAATATGCTTAAGAACTATGAAAGAAAATATGTATAGTAATTGAACAAGTAGAAAACCTCAAACAGAGAAAGAGAAATTTTTTCTTTTTTTCTTTTTGTTTTTCTTTGAGATGGAGTCTCACTCTGTTGCCCAGGCTGGAGTGCAGTGGTGCGGTTTTGGCTCACTGCAACCTCTACCTCCCAGGTTCGAGCAATTCTCCTGCCTCAGCCTCCCGAATAGCTGGAATTGCAAGCATGCACCACCATGCCTGGCTAATTTTTGTATTTTTAGTAGAGACGGGGTTTTGCCATGTTGGCCAGGCTGGTCTCAAACCCCTGACCTCAGGTGATCTGCCCATCTTGGCCTCCCAAGAGACATTTTTTAAAAGTGAGAATTATAGAACACTAAAGTATGATAACTGAAGTGAGAAATGGACCTTACAGCAGATTTGGGACATCAAAGAGTCAATTAACTTGAAGACATCAATAGAAAATATTCAAAGAGCAGAGAGAAAAAAGATTCATGAAAACTAGACAGAGCCTATGAGACCTCTCGGACGCTAACAAGCAGTCTAAGCATACATGTAAATAGAGTTCCTAAAGAGCAAAGAGAGAAAATGGGCAAAAAATATTGAGAAAATTTCACCAACAGTAAAATTTAGTGAAAAAATATCAACTTAGAGATCCAGGAAGCTTAACAAACCCCAAGAAGAATAAGCACAAAGTTAACCACATCAGATACATTTTAATAAAACTGCTGAAGTCTTGGCTGCAGTGAGAGAACAACAACAGTTTACACACAGGGGACCAATAATACATAATTACAGCTGACTTCTCATTAGACACAGTGGAGGCCAAAAACAATGGCATTACATTATTAGATTTCTATAAGAAATAACGTGTCACTCTAGAATTTTTTTTTTTTTTTGAGACGGAGTCTCACTCTGTAGACAACCCAGGCTGGAGTGCAGTGGCGTGATGGTGGGCTCACTGCAAGCTCCGCCTCCCGGGTTCACGCCATTCTCCTGCCTCAGCCTCCCGAGTAGCTGGGACTACAGGTGCCCGCAACCATGCGTGGCTAATTTTTTGTATTTTTAGTAGAGATGGGGTTTCACCATGTTAGCCAGGATGGTCTCGATCTCCTGACCTTGTGATTCGCCCGCCTCAGCCTCCCAAAGTGCTGGGATTACAGGCGTGAGCCACCGCACCCAGCCCAGAATTTTTTTTTTTTTTTTTGAGTCAGGGTCTCACTCTGTCACCCAGGCTGGAGTGCAGTGGTGCAACCTTGGCTCATTGCAACCTCCACCTCCTGAATTCAAGCAATTCTCATGCCTCAGCCTCCCGAGTAGCTGGGATTACAGGCATGCGCCACCACGCCCAGCTGATTTTTGTATTTTTAGTAGAGTCGGGGTTTTGCCATGTTGGCCAGGCTAGTCTCAAACCCCTGAGCTCAAGCAATCTGCCCACCTTGGCCTTACAAAGTTCTGGGATTACAGGCTTGTGCCACCATACCCGGCCTCTAGAATTTCATATCCAGAAAAACTAGTCTTCAGGAGTGAAGATTAACCAAAGACATTTTTCAGATAAAAACAAGAATTCATCACCAGCAGACCTGTAATATAAGAAATGCTAAAATAAGTACTTCAGGCTGAAGAGCTAATACTAGAAATAACACCGGAAATGACACTAACTGGTAACTCATATCTTCGGAAATGAATGAAGATCAATAGAAATGGCAAATCAGTGAATAAATATGAAAGACTATAGATTATTTTCTTAATTTCTTCAAAAGACATATTAATGGTTAAAGAAAAATTAAAGCACTGTACTGTAGGGTTTATAACAGTAGCACAAAGGATTGGGATATTATAGAATTATGCTGTTACAAGATATCTATATTTGGTGTTTAGTAGTACAGCATTAACTCTAAGTAGATTGTATTAGTTATGGATGTGTATTTTAATTTATAAAGCAACCAGTAAAACAAAAATGCAAAGAGTTCAGCAAAGAGCAATAGAGGCCCACAAAATACTAGTTTACAACCACTAGGATGGCTATAATAAAAAAGATAGAACAATAACAAGTGTTCACAAGGATGTGGAGAAATAGGAACTCATACACTGCTGGTGGAAGTGTACAATATTGCAGCTGCTTCATAAAATAGTTTAGTAGTTTTTTAACAAGTTAAATGTAGGTTACATAAGACCCAGCAGTTCCACTCCTAGGTATATACCCAATGGAGATGAAAACCCACATCCACAGAAAAATATATACATGGATGTTCATATCAGCCTTATTTAAAATAGTAAAAAAGTAGAAACAATCCAAATGTCCATCAGCTGACGAATGGAAAAATAAAATGTGGTATATCTGTACAGTGGGATATTATTCAGCAATAAAAAGAAATGAAGTACTGATTTATGTTGTAACATGGATGAATCTTGAAAAGTTAAGTGAAAAAAGCCAGTCACAGAAGACCACATATTGTATTATATAATTTACATAAAATGTCTAGAATAAGCAAATCTATAGAGAAAGAGAGTTGATTAGTAGCTGCTTTGGGCTGGGGGAAAGAGGGGAAGGACAGCTAATAAGTATGGGGTTTCTTTGAAGGGGATGAAAATGATCTATAATTAGATTGTGGTGATGTTTTTACAACCCTATGAGTATATTTTTTAAAACATTGAATTGGGCCAGGTGCAGAGGCTCATGCCTGTAATCCCAGCACTTGGGGAGGCTGAGGTGGGAGAATTGCTTGAGCCTAGGAGTTAGAGACCAGCCTGGGCAACACAGTAAGATCTCATCTCTACAAAAAAAAAAAAAAAAAAAAAAAATTGGCATGGTGGCATGCACCTGTAGTCCCAGCTATTTGGGAAGCTGAGATGGGAGGATCACTTGTGCACAGAAGGTCAAGGCTGTGACCTTGTGGGGCTGTGATCGCCACTGTACTCCATCCTAGGCAACAAAGCAATACCGTGTCTCAAAACAACAACAACAAAACATTAAATTCTGTACTTTAAATGGGTGAATTGTATGGTATATGAGTTATATTTCATTAAAGCTGTTTTTAAAAGACGATAAGAATACTAAAATTTTTTTTTCAGTTCACCCCAAAAGAGGAACAGAGAAACAGCAAACAGATGAGACAAACACAAAACACTAAAATGGCCAGTCCAGCCAAATCCAGCCAAATCAAATGTAAATCAACTTAACATTACAATGAAAAGATAGAGATTGTCAAGTTGGATAAAAGCATTGCCCAGCTTTAAGCTCTCTACAAGGCATGCACTTAACAAAAGATACAAAGCTTCAAAGTAAAAGGATGGGAAAGGATATACCGTGTAAACAAATAATTAGAGAGTTAGAATAGATATTTTAATAATGGAAAAGATGGACTTCAAGGAGTACTACTAGAGATAAACAGGGACATTTTGTAATTTTAAAAACTCAATATATCAGAAAGACATAATCCCAAATGTATGTATGCCTAATTAGCTTCAAAATACATAAACCATAAAACTGACAGATGGAAGAAAGGATTCAAGTCCACAGTCATACTTGGAGATTTTCATATCCCTTTTAGAGCAATGAGTAGAACAACTAAGCCAAAAGTCTGTACAGATATAGAAGATCTTAATAGCCCTGTTAACCAGCTTGCCCCAGTTAATATTTATAGAACCCAATACCCAACAAATACAGAATAAACAGTCTTTTTAGGTACCGTGGAACTTTTACCGAAATGGGCCATATCCAGGGCCATGAAACAAGTCTTAATAAGTTTCAGAAGATTGAGATCTAACAGAGTATGTTTTCTGATTACAGTTGAATTAAACTATAAGTCAGTAACAAAAAGATATTTGGAAAATCCCCAAAGATTTAGAAATTAGATGGTGTATTTCTGAAAATATTTTGAACTGAATGGTAATAAAAAATGTGTTAACATTTTTGGGATGCAGTTAAAGCATTGCTTACAGAGAAATTTATAGCTTTAATTGTTCATATTAGAAAGGAAGAAGTGTTAAAATGTAATATTTAAGTTACCAGAGGCTGGAAAAAAATAAGCAAATTAAACCCAAGGAAGAAGAAAGTAAAGACAATAGCAGATATCAATTAATTAGAAAATAGGCAACAGAGACAATAAACAAAACCAAAATGGGTTTTTTCAAAAGATCAAAAAAATTGAAAACCCCTAGAAAAAGCTCATTATACCAATACTGATAATGAAGGAGGAGCATCATTATGTATCTGTAAACTTCAAAAAGATAATCAAATTCTAAAAACAACTGTACACAAATAAATTTGATGCCTTCGATGAAACAAATTCCTGGAAAAATGCAACTTTCCAAAACTGACACAAAATTAAATTTAAAAACTGAATAGTCTTGGCTGGGCACGGTGGCTCACACCTGTAATCCCAACACTTTGGGAGGCTGAGGAGGGTGGATCACGAGGTCAGAAGTTCAAGACCAGCCTGGCCAACATGGTGAAACCCCCATCTCTACTAAAAATACAAAAATAAGCCAGGCGTGGTGGTGCGTGCCTGTAATCCCAGCTACTCGGGAGGCTGAGGCAGGAGAATTGCTTGAATCTGGGAGGCAGAGGTTGCAGTGAGCTGAGATCGTGCCCCTGCACTCCAGCCTGGGTTGCAGAGCGAGACTATCTCAAAAACAAAAACAAAAAACAAAAAAAAACCCCAGAAAACTGAATAGTCTTTTATGTGTCAAGGAAATTCACTTTGTGATAGAAAACATTCCTACAAAGAAAACTTCAGGCCCAGAGAGTATCACAAGTGAATTCTCAAACATTTATGAAAGAGACTGTAAAATCTAACAAACAGCTTCAGAAAATAAAGGAAGAAGAAATAACTTCTCAACTAATTTTGTGAAGCTAGTATAATTCAGATACTAAAATCTAGTAAAGACATATGAAAAGTTAAAAATCTCTTATGAACATACATAAAGCTGTTTAACAAAATATTAACAAATTGAATCCAGCTATAAATAAAAGGATTAATAGAACATGACCAAGTGGGTTTTATCCCAGGAATATAAGATTGGTTTTGTATTTGAAAATAAATAAATGTAATCCACCATATTAATGATAAGGAAAAGAAATGTGGCCATCTCAATAGACACAGAAAAAAGCATTTGACCAAAATCAGCATGGGGCTTAAATAAAATCCAGCAAACTGGAATTAGAAGATAGTTTCATCAGTCTGATAAAGGGCATCTACAACATGCCTTCAGCTAACATCATTCTTAATAATAAGCCCCTGAGGACTATGCCTTTAATATCTGGAACAAGGCAAGTGCAGGGAGCCGAAGGCCCATGGGACATGACCAACTCAGCATTCCACTGGAGCCTATATGATCAAACAGCAAACTGTTTATCATGAATGCAGGATATGAGCAGACTCACAAGTGCTCCTGCCGACAGAAGGTTTGCTGGACAAAATCACTCCCTGGCACCGAGGTTATCTACTGCGACATCTAGAGCCTGTTGTTTGAAGAATGCAGTCTTGAAAGCCTACTCTGGACCGAGCAGCTGACCCCTTTTTCCACCCACCTTCTCACTATCTCTTTTGCCTGATAAATACGGAGGGCTGTGTAGAGCTCAGGGCCCTTGTCCACTAGAGGCAAAGTGCCCCCTGACTACTTCTTCCACATATACTCTTTTGTCTTTGTTTTTTATTCCCTCATTCGCCCCTCTTTTTGCAGTCCCCCTTGGTCCGTGCGGATTACATAGTGGCGCCCCCAAAACAGCGACAGAATTGGGTGCTCCACAGGCAAGGATACCATTCTCAAAATTTCTACTCAACATTTTTCTGAATGTCCTTGCCAATGCAATAAGGCAAGGAGAAGTAAAAAAAAAAAAAAAGATGAAAAAGGAAGAAGTAAAAGCTCCCTATTCTCAGATTATTTATATAGTAGAATATCCTAAGGAATCAATTTTAAACTACTATAAACAATAAGTAAATTTAACAAAGTCTTGAGATACAAAGGCAATAAAAAATTAACTGTATTTTTACTTAAATAAGATTTAAAAACCAATTATCTTTTAATAGCATCAAAAATACTTAAGAATAAATTTAATAAACATGCACACCTCTACACTGAAAAGTATAAAATACTGCTGAGAGAAATTTAAAAAGATGTAAATAAATGGAGAGGTACGTTATTTGAGTCCCTAAATTCTGTTTCAGTTGAAGCCAATTAGAGATAGATTTTCCATAGACTAATAACAAAAAGAGTCTCAAGTAATATGCTGGAGATTATAGTTTTGTTTTTGTTTTGTTTTGTTTCTAAATATTCCATCATTTCTGTGTTAACACTAAGCCTGATGGTTGGATTTGAGTTTAGCAGACCTGCCCCAGATGGAAGCCTGTTAAGACACCGGGAATTAGATTAGAAGTTATGCTCATCAACTATGCAGCTGTAGATTAGAGCAGAAGATTCCACTAGCACATATGTTGACAGAATGGGGCCAGTGGTGTTTCATATACCTGTTTGTTGTCAGATACCAGGTCTAGATGTTTTCCTCGTCCTCAAATGAGAGATCACATAACAATATGGGACTTATAAAACTTTCAGAACAAAGGGAACATCATTATGAAGATTTAGAGGAAGAGCAACTCTCTGAAAATTATTTATTGTAGAAATGTAAGAAATTTTGAAACTTTTCTAGCATCCTTAGTTGATTCAGGAAGATACAGCCTCTGTGGAACTGAAGTATAAAAGTATAAGGAACAGGCTGAGTGAGGTGGCTCATGCCTGTAATCCCAGCACTTTGGGAGGCCAAGGCAGGCGGTAACAAGGTCAGGAGTTGGAGACCAGCCTGGCCAATATGGTGAAATCACGTCTCTACTAAAACTACAAAAATTAGCTGGGTGTGGTGGTGGGCACCTGTAGTCCCAGCTACTCGGGAGGCTGAGACAGGAGAATCACTTGAACCCAGGAGGCAGAGGTTGCAGTGAGCTGAGATCGCGCCACTGCACTCCAGCCTGGGCAACAGAGTGAGACTCCGTCTCAAAAAAAACAAACACACACACACACACACACACACACACACACACACACACAAAGTATAAGGAGCAAATAGGCTGAGATGAAAAGGGAGCAATAAGCATGGAAAGCTACAGGTAAACTGGACATGCAATAGCAGTGAAGATATAAACTGAAGACAGTGTTAAAAGCAGGATTCACCCTGAGGTATACTGAAACAATGATGTGGAAAACACATTTGAGAAATTTTCTCAGAATGCAGAGGAAAAAAAGAAAGGAGATGAAAACTGTGAGGGAGATGGTAGCTATGGATGACAGACTTTTCTGCAGCACCAGTGCCAGAACTTGTGAGCCAAAGTTTTCAGGGGAAAAGGTTGTGACTAGAGAGTGTTGTACTGGCTGCATTGTGTTTCATTCTCGAAGGTTACAGATGTTCATGTATGCCAGGGTTCAAAATATGCTGTGCACATAGCCTTCTTGGAGAACTAAAACAAATGAACAAAGTTTTAATTGACTGAAAGACAAATCAAAATGAACTTAAGAATAGGATTTATGTTACTCAACACCTTCAGACTTCCAGAGGACTGCCAGCAAGTAATAGGGCCCTCCCGAGTTCTTAGAATCCTCATCTTAGCAAACCGCATTGATTGAACCGAGTCCATGGATGAGTCTGCAGAAATGTGTGTCGTGTTGGCATCTGGATTACACTTAAAAGCAAACAGTTCCCTCATGAGTTATTCTCCCCGGACAAAATTGTGTAGTTGGGCACAAATAATTTGTCTGGAAAACCCTCTCCCTAAGGCATTATTTACCACAAGATCCAGAAGTTCAATTAAATAAGATTACAGTACAATAATGCTAAAAAAAAAAAAAAATCTCCAAAAAACTGAAAAGAAATATTTCAAATGTTAAAAAATTAAATGACTACTAAGTTGTGATTTTTAAATCTTCTACTTTTGAAATGAGCATGTGTTTTTCAATAAAAAAAGCTATAAAGGAAAATTGATTAAAATGCTGTTAACTAAGCAAAAGGGCATACAAAATAGTGAAATGAAAGCCAAAAACAATTAAGATTTTAATTAAACAGTTACACTAGAGAACATAAATATTATTTAAACAGTAGTATGAGCTTAAACAATGTAAAAAGGAACATTTAAAACACTAACCTTTTTAGATTTAAAATTCTTAAATTTTAAAAAGAGACATTAAGTTCTTTGTGACTGCTCTACCAGAAAAAAAAAAAAAAACAGACAATAAATGTGAGGTCTTAATTTCTTTGTGCAGTAACCTCCAATCTGACGCAAACAATTAGAGCACATGCTGATGACCTTCAAGCTTGAGGGCTTTCCAGGTAATTGTTCTTTAGGTGGAGAGCCAAGGGCTGAGGATAGAACTCCTGGTCCCTTTCCTTGTACCTTTTATAGATGACTTGCTTTCACTTCTTAGTGACTACCCTGGTTTGATACTTGAAAATAGAGGAAGGATCAAACTTTTAGCCTTCACTTTGGATCCTGTTCTTACCTACTGCCCAACTCCGAGGAGCTGGTCTTTCTCCAGACAGTACTTCCACTCCAGAGATGTCCTGCCCAAGACTGACGCACAGTTGCTCTCCCACTGAGCCAGGTTCCTCAGGTCCCACCGTCCTCCTGTCCTCAAAAGCACTTAGGATGTAGCAAATTGTCTTATTTTTTTACTCCCGACTAGCAAATTCTCCTTTCTAATTAGTAAGCCTATATATGCTACCTTATACTTATGTCAATTTTTTTGCAACACATTGCATTTTCTACATACTTCCTCTGGATTTGGTCTGATATGGTCATCTTTGTGTTCTCTCCTTTGGGCTCTCCTTTTCTGGGACATCATTCACAATTTGTCCATCCTGAGTGTGTTTCTATAGCAATTGAAAACCAAAACACAATTGCTTTCTCAATACAGTTATAAACTCCTGAAATAAACAGTGTCTGAGGGCTGAAATTGTGTCTCACACTTTTCTTACGCAACCTAGAACAAAGCAACTTGGAATTAAAAAAAAATACTAAAGTGTCAGTAATAGCAGCAAGTAGCATTTCTTTGGCTCTGCATTACCCTCCTAACTGTGGAAACCGGCTTCCTCCAAACCCTTTCCCAACTAGTCCAGGGAGTCCCAGGGATAGCTCAAGTTTGCCTTTGACTGCAATTCTCTAGACTACTCTGTGGGTGGCCATTTCACCCAGCCTGTATTCCATGAATGTTTTTCTCTGAGATACCATGCCCCACACCCCTTTCCTTCCTCTTACACTCTGGCTCCTATGCAAAATCTACTGCCACCCCCATGCTCTGATACACAATGTTCTCTGAGACTCAGTTCTTTGGTTTGGTTCTTCAGCTGGTCTAGTTCAAGTGATGCATTGCCCTGCCTCTGCAATACCAACCCTTTGTCTTTACCCTAGCTTATGTGCTTGGATTCACTTTCCTTTAGAATGAGTTTTTTCCTAGGAGGATGCTGAAGCCACAGAACAAGTGCTCCCTGCTTCATGGACTAACTCACTGATCAACCATGTTAAACATCTGTTAATCTTCTAAGGTTGAGTTAAGAAACTGTCTTCTCCAAGAAGTCCTTTCAGAATTCCCTCTGCCTGTATCACCTCCAGCTAGATATGTATCTCTTCTTTGTACCATGGTTACTCTGAACATGTCCTGGTGTATTAGTCCCTTCTCACGCTGCTAATAAAGACATACTCGATACTGGGTAATATATAAGGAAAGAGATTTAATTGACTCACAGTTCCACGTGGCTGGAGAAGCCTCACAATCATGGTGAAAGGCAAAGGAGGAGCAAAGTCACATCTTACATGGTGGCAGGCAAGGAGAGCTTGTAGCAGGGGAACTCCCATTTATAAAACCATCAGATCTCTTGAGACTTATTCACTACCATGAGAACAGTATGGGGGAAACCACCCCCATTATTCATTTATCTCCACTGGCCGTGCCCTTGATACATGGGGATTATTACAATTCAAGGTGAGATTTGGGTGATGACACAGACAAATCATATCACTTGGATATAGTTTTTATCATATTGGATGGTAATTATCTTTTTACTTACCTGAGTCCCCATCTAAACTAAGAGTTGATTGAGTGAAAGTATCATGTCTCATGCATCTTTGAATTCTGAATGTTTAGCTTAGTTCTTGTCAGTTAGTAG
The DNA here is from genome assembly GCF_006542625.1 of Nomascus leucogenys. Taxonomy (NCBI): domain Eukaryota; kingdom Metazoa; phylum Chordata; class Mammalia; order Primates; family Hylobatidae; genus Nomascus; species Nomascus leucogenys. The sequence goes on from NC_044392.1 coordinate 81,725,348, forward strand.
GTTCTATAGAGTCTGAAGTTGAGCCTGTGATGTACTTGTGTATAACACGATAGATTTGGCTCAAATATTACATGATGTTGATTAATGGCAGTTTTCCATTTGATAAGAATTATCTGCCAGGGTGGTTCTTTTTCCTTTAAGATTCATGTCAAATCAATTTATCAAACATTTTGATGAGCACCCATGTGTCCTAAGTACTGCCTTGTCCCTTGGATATATGGAAATGAGTAAGACATGGTTCCTGCCCAGAAGAAACTTCCCTGGGTCTCCCTCCCTCCATTTTTTTATTCTTCCTTCTCATTCATCCTTGTCTGGATAAATTTTTACTGAGCCTGGGTTTGCATCTAATGGAGTAAATAAACGTAAGGAGGTTAATTATAGCATAGTATACTCAGAGTAACAATCAAAGTGTGTTCCACATATAGAGATAGCATGGAGGAAAGCATGATAGAATTCTTAGGGTGGTACGGGGTATCCTGGAGGAGGTGACTTCTGAGTGAGTTATCAAGGGTGAAAAGACACTCTCCATGCTCAGGTCAGTGAAAGGTACTCTGAAAGAAGGAAGAGAATATGCAAAGGCCTAGAGAAGTGAAAGGACCATGTCCAGAAACAATAAGTACTTTGGTATTGTTGCAGCATTAAGTTCAGTAGAATGATGATGCAAGCGGTGGTGAGAGATGAAGCTAGGATAATAGGCAATATTTTAAGTGCCAAAATCTTTTATGTTTGGGTGACTTTTTAGTTAAGAGAATGGTAAGGTCTCTAATATAGCTGATGATATTTATAATCCAAACATGAAGCCATATATTGCTTTATACAAAGTTCTGTGGTCATCTAGCTATATTTTAGTGTTTATTGTATAGGTGGACAAGAATAAAAAAGAAGATGCTCCCTGGAGTTTATAGTCTTGTTGAGGATACAGAATATACCCACACAGACAGTTTAGAGCAGGGGTTCCCAACTCCCAGGCTGCAGACCAGTACCAGCCCATGGCTTGTTAGGAACCAGGCTTCACAGCAGGAGGTGAGTGGTGGGCCAGCAGCATTACTGCCTGAGCTCTGTCTCCTGTCAGATCAGTGGCGTCATTAGATTCTCACAGGAGCTGGAACCGTGTTGTGAACTGCGCATGTGAGGGATCTAGGTTGCCCGCTCCTTATGAAAATCTAACTAATGCCTGATGATCTGAGGTGGAACAGTTTCATCCCGAAACATCCCCCCACCTCACCCTCACTCCCCACCCCATCTGTTGAAAAACCGTCTTCCACGAAACCCGTCCCTGGTGTCAAAAAGTTTGGGGACTGCTCGTTTAGATAGAGCACTTACCAAGCAATCTACAGACTGGTGCCAACCAAAATTGTAAAGGTGGGGTATAAGCAAAATCTTGATGGAGTTATAGGAATGATTAGAAGAGTGTATAATTAGACAACCTGATTTTTGGCTTAAGAAAAACAAGTTCCATAAGAGCTAGCTGAGCATGGAAAATGCAAAATTGAGGAATGTACTTATAAATTAGAAACTTCTTGATGTTCTGTAGTTTACAGTAAAGAAATGGCTCCTGGCCAGGCACGGTGGCTCATGCCTGTAATCCCAGCATTTTGGGAGGCTGAGGCAGGCGGATCACCTGAGGTCAAGAGTTCAAGACCAGCCTGGCCAACATGGTGAAACCCTGTCTACAGAAATACAAAAATTAGCCAGGCATGATGGTAGGTGCCTGTAATCCCAGCTACTCCGGAGGCTCAGGTGGGAGAATTGCTTGAACCTGGGAGGTGGAGATTGCAGTGAGCTGAGATCGTGCCATTGCACTCCAGCCTGGGCGATAGAGTGAGACTCTGTCTCAGAAAAAAAAAAGAAATGACTCCTTACCTAGACCAACAAGTAATCATCTTTAAGCCTTGTAATATAAACAAAAAACAAATGTATTTTTCTTTATAATAAATACATTTATTTTCTTCTTCTCTACTAGGGATGGGAGCCTATGTGTTATGTCTTTAGTTAACAGTTATTTTCCACTATTTTTATTTGTATCTTTAGATATTCAGTTTGCCTTAGAGATTGTTTATTGTTTATATAAAGTGGGTCTCTGGGTTTCTGCCAAACTACTCTCAGTCCATACTACACAGGGACTATCTTAGCCCCTCCTTTTATCTCTTTATTCTCAAAAATCCACCACAGCCTCTTCCTTTTCCTTATGGAATGTAGGAACCCAAACCTTCTCCTTGCCCCACTAGTTCCTCCCATTCCCACAGCTCTCTGGTTGGGTATTCTTCTTCCATTGAGCTAGTGTGGACTTCTGGCAGACCGTGGGGGTTTCTATGCATACCTTCCTAGAGCCTTTGATCAGTAAATACATTTTACACTTATGTAAACTCAAACTTAGGAGGAGGTGTGTTTTAATCCTCCAAAAGAAGAATGGGGGACCCTTTCACTTTCTATTTATATAATTTATAAATTGTTTAAGTTTGACAATGAGCATTTTGCTGTTTTTGTAACTGAAAAGTAAAGATGGTTCAATTTTGAAAAATGAAATCAGGAATAGAGCCTTTTCTACCATTTCAGGTCTATTAAATGAACCTGTCTATCTATATGTGTACATACTCGCACACACCCCACTACCAACGTAGTGCAAAATAGTGTTGAAAAACTCATAATAATTTGGAAAGCAAAAGCCATAAAAATGTTGATACTGTATGACCTGACAACTCTACTTTTGAGAAACAACTTAAGGAAATAATTCAAAAGAATGAAAATCTAAAAAATCTATATATAGCCTTGTCTAGATGCAGAAAAGTTGGGGAAAGAAAACTTTAAAGTCAACATAGGGGGAAGAGTTAGGTAAATAATGATACATCAACTAGATAGAATATTATTGCAACACTGAAAATGACTATTATAAAAACTATGTTAACAACACTGAATGTTTACAGTACAAAGAGAAAAGAATACACAATTATATGAACACTGATTACAGCTGTGTATAAAATGAATTGCATGTGGACAACTAGAAAGGAAAGTGGATAATGAAAACAGCTGTTCTAGTGTATTGGAATTATGGGCAAGTTTTGAAATTTTATTGAATGCTTTTTCAGTACATAGGAAAAATTTGAGTTTCAGATTGTCAGTTAATTTAGATTATTGTTATTCTAAGAGTTTTGCAGCAAAAAGAAGGAAAGACTCTGGAATCTGAGCCCCTTTCTTCTCATGGACCAAAATAATTACATTGTAGGAAATAAGGAAACCTCTACTTTCTTAGAGACTTATAAAAATGAACATTATCAGGGTAAATGATACTGGAATGGCCTCCTGGGGGATATTGTGGACTCCATTTTCAGAGATTGTTAAGAAAAATTAGAAAGCGGTATTGATTGATTTATTCATATTACAAAAGATGGATTGGCCGGGTGCAGTGGCTCATGCCTGTAATCCCAGCACTTTGGGAGGCCGAGGCAGGTGGATCACCTGAGGTCAGGAGTTCGAGACCAGCCTGGCCAACATGGTGAAACCGCATCTCTACTAAACATCTGAAAATTAGCTGGGCATCGTGGCGGGCACCTGTAATCCCAGCTACTTGGAAGGTTGAGGCAGGAGAATCACCTGAACCTGGGAGGTGGAAGTTGCAGTGAGCCTAGATTGCGCCATTGTACTCCAGCCTGGGTGACAACGGCGAAACTCTTGTCTCAAAAAAAAAAAAAAAAAAAAAAAAGGATCAAATCTGATCATTTTTATAACAGCTTTATTGAAATAAAATTCATATACTATAAAACCCTTTTAAAGCACACAATTCAGTAATTTTTAATATATTCACAGTTCTACAACCATTGCCACTATCTAATTTTAGAACATTACTATTAAAATACCCATTAGCAATCATATCCCATTTCTCCCTCCCCCAGCCTCTGACAACCACTAATCTACTTTCTGTCTCTATGGATTTGCCTGTTCTAGACATTTCATATAAATGGAATCATACAGTATGTGGCCTTTTGTGCTTGTCTTAGCAAAATGTTTTCAAGGTTCATCCATGTCGTAGCATGTATCAATACTTCATTTCCTTTTATAGTTAAATAATATTCCATTGTATGGTATACCTAATTTTGTTTATCTACTTGATAGACATTTGGATTGTTTCCGTTTTGGGACTATTATGAGTAATGCTGCTATGAATATTTGTGTACAGATTTTTGTGTGGACATATATTTTTAGTTCTTTTGAGTATATACCTAAGAATGAAATTGCTGGGTCATGTTGTAAGCCTATGTTTACCTTTTTGTGGAACTGCCAAACTGTTTTCCAAGGTAGCTGCACTATTTTACATCCCAACTAGCAATGAAGGAGAGTTCCCAGATGATCTTTTGACATCCCCTTCCAGTTCTTAACACAGTGCTTGTTAAATGGGAAACTCAAGAATAGATGCTAACTATTCTTACTGATATTGTCCTCACTATTATTAGGCAAAGCTGATAATTACCCTGAGATCCATTAACTATAAGTAAAATGAAGTTCCTGTATTATTTCCTTTACTACACTGCATCTTGCCTTTGTTATCTCATTGATTGGTAATGGTATATATTTTAATTATATTTTATAGAGAGAGACTGTAAATGTGTGTGTATAAATTTCCTCCATTTTCTTCAAGTAAACTACTTGCTCATGGATCTGAAGTCTGTAAATATTAAATACATGGACTCATATGTTTAGGGCATGCCATTTTGTCCTCCTTAGTCCTGAATTGTGCGGTAGTGGAGAGAGATCTACAGATATTGCTGTGTTATAGCTGCAGGCTATCGGAGCAAGGGAAGATAAAGAAGGAAAATGGAGACCTGGACCTTGAGCACCAGGATCACTGAGGTTAGAAGTACAGGAAGTGTGTGTCTGTCCTTTTTTTTTTTTTTTTTTTTTTTTTGACAGTCTCACTCTGTCACGCAGGCTGAAGTGCAGTGGTGCCATCTCGGCTTACTGCAACCTCCACCTCCCAGGCTCAAGTAGCTGGGATTATAGGTGTGCACCACCACTCCTGGCTAATTTTTTTTTGTATTTTTAGTGGAGATGGGGTTTCACCAGGTTGGTCAGGCTGATCTCAAACTCTTGGCCTTAAGCAATCCCCCCACCTCAGCCTCCCAAAGTGCTGGGATTACAGGCATGAGCCACTGCACCCAGCCCTAAGTGCCTACTTCCTTTTTTTTTTTTTTTGAGACGGAGTCTCACTCTGTCGTCCAGGCTGGAGTGCAGTGGCACAATCTTGGCTCACTGCAACCTCTGCCTCCTGGGTTCAAGCAATTCTCCTGCCTCAGCCTCCTAAGTAGCTGGGACTACACGTGCCCACCACCGTGCCCGGCTAATTTTCGTATTTTTAGTAGAGATGGGGTTTCACCATGTTGTCCAGGCTGGTCTTGAACTCTTGACCTCAAGTGATCACCCACCTTGGCCTCCCAAAGTGCTGGGATTACAGGCGAGAGCCACCGTGCCCAGCCAGTGCCCCCTTCTTATGTGTGATCTCTCTTCCCTGTCCTCACCTCCTTTGCTGTATTTCTTCTTCCTTACTCCTTTGCTGCCTCCCTGATGTCTTCCTATTTCCACTTTAAGGGGAAGCTCATATAAAAGAACTTCACATGTGATTAATAATTAAAATGTTGATAATACAAAGACAACCTAGAACAAGCCATTGTTTTACACTGTGGGTTTTTTTCCCCACTGTTACATTTTTAAAATGTTTTCTTTCCTTTCATGCTCATTAATCCAATTCATCTGACAGATATTTACTAATAATCTAGTATGTGTCAGTCACTGTTTTAGGTACCTGTTTCTCTTCTCCATTGCCTTTTGCTCCTAACTTTTTCTGTACCTTTAGATCCTTTCCTTTCCCAAATTGGGTGTCAGAGAGAGAGACAACTGAGAAAAAGAAATTGCAGTGATGGAGTGTCTATGTATATTATATTCTCTGCATATTCTAATAATCATTTCACTGATTTTCTTTGGTTTCAAAATATTTTGTGCTTTGATTGAATGAATGCCTCAGAGTGTATATGGCAAGACATCCATTTGTGTATACATTAGGTTTAAGGACTTCTTGCTGATTAGCTTACCTTTTTCCAGAATGGTAATATTGATCTATTCTTGATTTTCTAAGTCTGACAAAATGGGAAGAAAGCTCTGGCAGGAGGAGAAAGAAAGATACAGATCAGAGAAGACAGGCAGAGAGGGCCAAAATAAAAAGCTTTGCTAGAGGGAGAGCTATGAGGCAGAGAAGTTGGCTAAGGCCCCCAGGCACATAACATATTGTATACAGTATATTACTTACTGCTGCCCCCTGTGTGTCAGTTCAATAAAATAATTCAGTTACAGCTCATGGAGCAAGAAGGAACTTTAGAGATTATTTAATTCGCTTATAAAGAATGTGTCATGGAACATGCAAAGAACCCTATTTTCACCCTAATTAATACAAAAGGAGCCAATAATAGGGAAGATAAAATGGATATTTTTGCCATCTTTTATTTATTGACTGAGAATATCTTCTCGAAGCAGAAATGTTCTGCAACTAGGGAGACAAATGAATAGACCAGTATTTTTCCTTTTTTTTTTTTTTCACATCTTGATATAAAAGAATGATAATTTGTAAAGTACTAGAGCAAACATACAGTGCTGCTGTCAACTTAGGTGACTAACCTGGGGTTGAAGCAATCAGTAGCTTGGGAATAAATTGTGTAAACTGCAGTATTGTAGTCATTTAATATTGAATTTTATCCTGCAATTAGAAAGCTAACATCTCATCTTGGTGACTTGATTTAAAAAAAGGAAGCTAACACGTTTTGGCATGAATAAGATAGCTGTAAATAATGGCCTGATAAACTCTGTTATCTTTTTTTTTTCTCTTTTTCTTTTTCTTTGTCTTACTCTGTCACTCAGGCTGCTCACTGCAGCCCTGACCTCCTGGGTTCAAGCAGTTCTCCTGCCTTAGCTTCCTGAGTAGCTGGGTATACAGGTGCATGCCACCATGCCTAGCTGATTTTTTTTTGTAATTTCATAGAGACAGGGTCTTGCTGTGTTGCACAGGCTGGTCTCAAACTCCTGGACTCAAGTGATCCTCCTTCCTCGCCCTCCCAAAGTGCTGGGATTGTAGGTGTGAGCCACTGTGCCTGGCCTCTATGGCTTATATATATAGATACATGATGTGGCTGGTAGTGTAATGTATTAGGTATAGCTATATCAGGGAAAAAAAGTGCATATTTTAGATTATTAAATCTGGCTTCTGACTTTTAGTTTTTTATAACCACTTGGGTTTTGGAGAAAATTTGAGTGAGAATGTTGGACTCTAAGCTCTAGATCTTTGGACTCATCAAGCCTTGGATAAGAGGGTATGTGGGGCTTGAAAGTGATCTAATATGTTTTTTATAGGTATCTACCATTCTATAGTATTTTGAAAATTACACCTATATTTTCATATAACACTTTAGTTCTCTGCATTTTCCACTTTAGTTCTAAGGGAATTTTTTGGACCTATAATGAGAGATCTTCTTTTAAAATTACATTAATGTTTGGCATATATATTATATATATTATTTGTAAGTTATGAATATAATATTTGTAAGTTATGAATCATATAAAAAACTAATGCCCACGAACCTATCACAACTTTAGTGTTAAGTTAGTCTGTGTTAGTAAGTGCTGGGGATGGGGCAGCAACTTAAACATTCTCGTCCCAAGTCCAGTGCTCTTCCTAATAAGTATCCTTATATCGATACATTTCATTCCTTATTTTTAAAATGTGTAGTGTTGTGATTAAAACAAATTGAAACCAATGACAACAAATGTTGATAAGGATGTGGAGAAACTGGATCACTCATACATTGCTGTTGAGAGTATAAAATGGTATAACTACTCTGCAAAATAGTTTGGCAGTCTCTTTAAAAACTAAAGGTACCCTTTTTTTTTTTTTTTTTTTTTTTTTTTTTTTTTTTTGAGACAGAGTCCTGCTCTGTCACCCAGGCTGGAGTGCAGTGGCACAATCTCAGCTCACTACAACCGCTGCTTCCCGGGTTCAAGTGATTCTCATGCCTTAGCCTCCCAAGTAGCTGGGATTACAGGCACCTGCCACCACGCCCAGCTAATTTTTTTGTATTTTTAGTAGAGATAAGGTTTCACCATGTTGGCCAGGCTGGTCTCGAACTCCTGACCTCAAGTGATCTACCCGCCTAGGCCTCCCAAAGTGCTAGGATTACAGGCATGAGCCACTGCGCCCAGCCTAAACATGTAACTTTCATATGACCCAGCAATTACACTCTGGGCATTTATTCCAGAGAAATGAAAATTTAGCATAAAAACCTTTATATAAATATTCATATTTGTAATATTAATTTGTAATACCCAAACGTGGAATCAGCTCAGATGTCCTTCAGTAGGTTAAACAAACTATGGTACATATATAATATGGAATACTATTTAACAATACCATGCAAGGAACTGTTGATACATGTAATGTCTTAGTCTCTTCAGGCAGCTGTAACAAAGTACCATAAATTGGGCGGCTCATATAAACAACGGAAATTTATTTCTCAAAGTTTTAGAGGCTGGGAAGTTCAAGAACAAGGTACCTGCAGATTCAATGTCTGGTGAGAATCCATTTTCTGGCTCATAATCTGGTACCTTCTAGATGTGTTCCCACAGGGTGGAAGGAACAAGACAGCTTTCTGGGGCCTCTGTTATAAGAGCATTAATCCAATTAATGAGGGCCCTGCCCCCATGTTTTAGTCACCTCCCCAAAACTCACTTCCTCATACAATTACAATGGACATTAGGTTTTAACATTAATTTTGAGAGGGACACAGACACTCAGACCATAGCATGCAACAACTTGAATGAATCTCCAGGGAATTATGCTTGCTGAAGAAAGCCAGTCTCAAAAGTTTACATATTGTATGAATCCATTTATTTAACATTCTTGAAATCATAGAGATGGAGAACTGATTAATGGTTGCCAGGGAATGGGGGAGGTAATAGAGGTGGATGTGGCTATAAAAAGGCAACATGAGGGATCCTGGTAGTGATGGAGTGGTTGTGTGCTTGACTATAATAATGGAGACACAGACCTACACATGATAAAATTGTATAAAACTAAATACATCCCCTATACCCCCCTGACAAGAGTACAGGTAAAACAGGAAATCTGAATAAAATCAGTGGATTGTATTAATGTCAGTATCATAGTTGTGATATTATAATTTTGCAAAATGTTACCATTGGGGAAAACTGGGCAAAGGGATCTCTGTATTCTTTCTTACAGCTGCATATCATTGCACCTTTATCTTAAAAAAAATGCAATTGTAAATAAAATTACTGGTTCAAATTTTTAAGAACTATAGCATATTTATTTTATTAATAATAATAATTATTAAATTATTTATAAATGAATGAAATCTTGGAATGGAAGGGACCTTTGAATGATGCACTCTAGTCACTGGCACTATTGTTGGTAGATGTTTACTACGATCTCATTTTAGTAAACTAGACAGGTATTTCTGAGAGGTTTCTATTTAGCTTTTGTCTATACCACTTTCCCCCTGTGAATAACCTGAAGAACTTGTAAGATGCATGTTCTCAGGCTTACTCCCTACAGATTCTGATTCAGTAGGTCTGGGGTGGATCCTGGCAACCTACAATTAAAGAATTTTATCAGCTGGCTGTGATTCAAGAGATCAGTCCTTTGAATTCTGACTCAAGAGATCAACAATTATGAACAATAAATCATACTTGTTATGGTGAGTAAATAAGAACCCTTTAAATTTCTCTGTGGCACAGAGGATTTGTAGTTAGGTGAGAATTTTAATAGCAAAGTGCTGATAACATTTTCCAAACACCCACGTGTTGAAGAAAGAATGTTTGACCAAACTGAAGGTTTTACTTGCTCGGAATCAACAAGAACTTTGAACACAAAGAGCTTGCCCTAGGTTCTTAGGTTCAAGGAGCCCTTCCTGTGTCTTAGCTGCCTGACACTCGTGATTTATTTGGTACAAAGAAGTCAAAGACTCCTGCTTTAGTTACGCAGACTGTACAAAGGGAAGGATACTAGCGTGAAGGATGCCAAAGCACTTTATAAGCTCTGAAAATAATCTATTCATTTAATTCCTTGTGTTTTGTAAATGAGGTTCCAACTAAAGCACTTGGCCAGTCCTTTTATTCCCCTCTACACCCTGGTAGTCAAGTCACTTAAAATGATTGCTGTTATTGAAAAGCAGATACAGAGAAATTCTGTTCTACCTTTTGGGATGCCTAGGTTGCAGCTTGTTGAAATCTGAGTGACACTCTCTGCTGTACACCTAGAGCCAATAATCAGAACATCTTCGCTTGGGCTTATGTCAGAGTCCAGTCCTACTGTTTCCCAAATTCCTGGATATATACATTGAGTTGGTGAGTTGTCCTGTGAAAGCCACTCTCTCTGGGCGTGAGGACAGGAAGGATCTCCCGACTCCTTCCTTTCCAGAGTGATCACGGGAGAACAAGTACATCTCTCCAAAGAAACCTCTGCAAATCCTCCCTCCTCTTGACCCCAGATATGACTCAGGGATGGTGAGGCATTGGAGAACCAGCCCTGACCCGTTTGGCTTTTATTGTGTGTATTTGCTGGGCACCTCATTTTGATATGCGCTTTTATTTTATCTTTGTGCCTCATAGCACAAAGCACATAGCATTTTGTGTTTTATATAAGTTGGTATTTTGTGTAGTAAAGACACAAAAATATATATAAGAATGAGACACACTGAATTTCAGATATTTTCCTCTGCAGATGAAGGGAAAGATGGGGAATTTATGGAGAGAGGGTTTAGGTCTAGTCATAACATTTTATTTTTTCTTAGAAAAGAGTTTTAATATAGCAAACTGTTGACATCTGTTTACATTTAGTGGTGGGTACAGAGCTGCCTTTTATATTACTTTCCTAATTTTCTGTATGGATATTTTTTCCTGAATTTGGAAATGTTTTGTAATTTAAAATTATTAATAGATGGAAAAATCAATCTAGGTTACAGTAATTTTTCTGCTTTAAGTTTCTGTCTCTTAATTCTGAAAGACAGAGAAAACAGGAATCATCTGGTAGAAGCTGTCCCACCTCCCCACCCTCAGCTGTGCATCCATCCTTACACCCTTCCTTCTGCTCTAGGGACAGAGGAGTTGGTGTCTCTCTTTGAGTCCAAGTCCAGCCCCTTTGTTCCCTCTTTGGATCTCTCCCTTCCAACCTCTCAGGAACCTTTGTGCTATTTAGCTGTCAATACCTCACTTTTCTGTCAACATTTAAATATGTGCCAGTTTCCCTTGGCTTTAAAAAACCTCTGCCTCAAGCCTCCTAATGCTCTATGTCTGTCCTCCCCTTCATAGTCAAACTTCTCTTAAGAGGCATCTACCTGGTTGTCTTTAATATCACACCTCCTACTCTTCAGCCTACTCCAGTTTGGCTTCTCTCCCATGAAGTTGCTCTTATCAAGGTCAACAGTGACTTCCATGTTATTAAATCCAATGGATATTTTCCAGTCTCCAACCTTTGACACCATTGACCACTCTCTTCTCAAAATCCTTTCCATGATTTCTGTGTTACAACATTCTCGTTTTCTTCTACCCTATCTGATCTTCCATGCTCTCCTTTATCAGCTTGTCTTTTTTTTACCCAACCATTAAATAGTGAAGATTCTCAGGTGTCAGTCCTAAACCCTTTTCTCACTCTAAATTTTTTGCTCAGCTGATGACAGCTACTCCCATGGCTTGTTACTTTCCCTGTGATTCCCACACCTCTACCTCCAGTTCTGACCTCTCTTTTTCCTGCCATAGACCTGTACATACAGCTGCCTGCTAAATATCACTTGCATGACTCATAGACACTTCACTCTCAACACGTTCAAAACTGAACTCATCCTTCCCCAATGTTTTTGTCCTTCAGTGTTTTTGAAAATGGCACTAGAATCCATCTAGTTACTCAAGCCAGAAACTTGGGGGTCCTACTTGATTTCTTCCTCACTATCACCCACTGAGGTGGGAGGATCATTTGAACCCGGGAGGCAGAGTTTGCAGTGAACTGGGATCATGCCACTGAACTCCAGCCTGGGTGCTAGAGCGAGACCCTGCCTCAAAAAAATATTATTTTTAAAATTTTCTTGTCAAGATCTAATTTACATAAAGTGAAATGCTGAGATTTTAAGTGGTACAGTTTGTTCAGCTTTGACAAATGCATTCATTAGTTTAAGCCTCATCCCTATTAAGATACAGAACAGGCTGTGCATGGTGGCTCATGCCTGTAATCCCAGCACATTGGGAGGCTGAAGCAGGAGGATCACTTGAGCCCAGGGGAGTTCAAGACAAGCCTGGGCAGCATAGCAAGTCCCTGTCTCTACAAAAAAATAAAAAGTAAGCCAGACATAGCGGGGTACACCTGTAGTCTTAGCTACTCAGGAGGATGAAATGAGGGGATCCCTTGAATCTAGGAGTTCAAGGTTGCAATAAGTTTTGATTGTGCCACTGTACTCTAGCCTGGGCCACAGAGCAAGACCCTGTCTCTAAAAAAGTTTTTTTAATTAAAAAAAAATTAAGGCACAGAACATTTCCATCTTCCTAGAAATTTCTCTTGTGACCCTTCCCAGTCACTCTCCAAAGCAACCACTGATCTGATTCAATTTTTTAAATGTTTTAATGTATTTTTAAGACAATACTGCAGAATAAAATACAGAAAGATGCTCTAAACCTTAAAAATAATTTATTGGTAGTATTCAAGTGGAGCTGCTCTAAAATATAGGACCTGTGGCATGTGATGATTAACTTTAGTTGCCCTGTTTTGTTCAACTTTAAAATTTTTACTTAGCATTATGGACTGTGCTATGGCAACATCTTCCCATCTCCTTATTATATTATTTCCCCAATTAACTTGTTTAAATCATACCTTAAGACTCCAGCAATTGGCCGGGTGCGGTGGCTCACGCCTGTAATCCCAGCACTTTGGGAGGCTGAGGCAGGCGGATCACGAGGTCAGGAGTTCGAGACCAGTCTGGCCAACATAGTGAAACCCTGTCTCTATTAAAAATACACAAAAAATTAGCCGAGTGTGGTGGTGTGCACCTGTAATCCCAGCTACTCAGGAGGCTGAGGCTGGAGAATCGCGTGAACCCGGGAGGCGGAAGTTGCAGTGAGCCAAGATCGTGCCACTGCACTCCAGCCTGAGCGACAGAACAAGACTCCGTCTCAAAAAAAAAAAAGACTCCAGCAATTAAAAATATTGATTAGAAATTTTAAATTATTTTGTCATTCATTTGAATATTAAACATTTAAAGAACTTAACTGAACCCAGACACTGACTTCTTTTGTTTATTTATAGGATAGGTACAGTAGAGGCAGTGAAATGTGAGCTTGTTTATAATGGTCCACAATGGATTCAGTTCTAATTCAGAGGTACAATCTTTAAGGATAAGAGGTAATTTAGGCTCTCATGCAGGTAGCTCAGCCCTGTCATTTACAGGTAGGCTGGTTTTAGGTCCATAGATTCTCTACGGAATTCCATGGCATCGTGAAAAGAGCAAGAGTGCTAGATATTACACTTACCTGGGAGAAATAAACACTACCAGGCCCCACATACTGTGCCTTTTTTTCACTCATCTGCATGCTTTTTTGACTGTGCATCTCTACTGGGAAATTTTTTGAGTATATCACCCAATGTAGGTATCATTGTATTCATATTATATGCATTATCATACTTATATAAATAGGAATTTTAAAATATATATTTTGTCCATGATTTAAATTTTATATCTGCACTTTATTGATGAAGACACTAAAACTCAAAGAAGTTTAGTAACTTACTTGAGGTCACGTAACTTACTATTTGGGTGATAGTTGACAAATTCCAAACCATTTTGGGGCCTCATTTATAAAGTAATTCCAACTATGTTATCTTCAAGGCCTCTTCTAGCTGTTAACAACTTGTGCTTCTATGCTAGCTAACACTCATCTGTCTAAGACTTAGTCTCTGATTTAATATTTATTTGCAGATATGGCCCTATTATCCATATATTAATGGCTAGTAATGTTAGGAAATAGTGGGTGGAAGAAGAGAAACTTACATTTAAAACAGTATCAAGCTAGCTTGTTCTTTGGTATAATTTTTTAAATCCTTCACAGAAATAGAAAAAAAATCCTAAAATTTATGTGGAACCACAGAAGACCCAGAATAGCCAAAGTCATCCTAAACAAAAAGAACAAAACTAAAGGAATCACACTACTTGACTTAGAATTATACTACAGAGCTATTATAACCAAAACAGCATGGCACTGACATAAAAACAAGCACAGAGACCAAGGGAACAGAATAGAGAACCCAGAAATAAATATATACATCTACAGTGAACTTGTTTTTGACAAAGGTGCCAAGAATATGCATTGGGGAAAGGACAGTGTCTTCAATAAATGGTCCTGAGAAAACTGGATATCCTTATGCAGAAGAATTAAACTAGACCCCTATCTCTCACCAAAAACAAAAATCAAATCAAAATGGATTAAAGACTTAAATCTAATACCTGAAATTATGAAACTACTACCAGAAAACACTGGGAAAATTCTCCAGGAAATTGGTCTGGGCAAAGATTTATTGATTAATACCCTAAAGTACAGGCAACCAAAGTGAAAATGGACAAATGGGATCACGTCAAGTTAAAAAGCTTCTGCACACCAATGGAAACAATCAACCAAGTGAAGAGACAACCCACAGAATGGGAGAAAATATTTTCAAATTACCTGTCTGACAAAGGGATTAATAACCAGGATATATAAGGAACTTAATAGGAAAAAAATCTGATAATCTGATTTTAAAACGGGCAAAAGATCTGAATAACGTTTCTCAGAAGAAAACATACAAATGGCAGTCAGGTATATGAAAAGGTACTTAACATTGCTGATCATCAGAGAAATGTATCTCACTCTAGTTAAAATGCCTTCTGTCCAAAAGACAGGCAATAACGAATGCTGGCAAGGATGTAGATAAAAAGGAACCCTTGTATGTTTTTGGTGGGAATGTAAATTAGTACAGCCACTATAGAGAATGGCATGGTTGTTCCTCAGAAAACTAAAAATAGATCTACCATATGATCCAGCAATCCCACTGCTAGGTATACACCCAAAAGAAAGGAATTAAGTATATAAAATAGGTTTCTGCATTCCCATTAGATTGTAGCACTATTCACAATAGCTAAGATCTGGAAGCAACCTAAGTGTCCATCAGCAGATGAACAGATAAAGAAAATGTGGTACATATACACACTGGAGCACTATTCAGCCATAGGAAAAAAAATGAGATCCTGTCATTTACAACAACATGGATGGAACTGGAGGTCATTATGTTAAGTGAAATAAACCAGGCATAGAAAGACAAACTTCACATGTTCTCACTTATTTGTGGGAGCTAAAAATTAAAACAATTGAACTTGTAAAGAGTAAAATGATGGCTATTAGAGACTGGGAAAGGTAGTGGGGTGGACGGGAAGTGGGGATAGTTAATAGATATGAAAATATAGTTAGAATGAATAAGATCTAGTATTTGTTAGCACAACAGAGTAATTATAGTCAACAGTAATTTATTGTACATTTAAAAATAACTAAAAGGGTATAATTGGAATGTTCATAACATAAAGAAAAAATAAATGCTTGAGTTGATGGATACCCCATTTACCCTGAGTTGATTATTATTCATTGCATGCCTGTACAAAATATCTCACATACCTCATAACTATATACACCTATAATGTACCCACAAAAATTAAAAAATTAAGAAAAATTCCATTGCCATCTTTTGCTTATAGGTATATGCTGCATATTTAAGAGATTTATAGCAACATTCACTTAAAACATAATTTAGAAGATGCCCATTACCCTAAACACCATAGGTAATTCTATCAGTATATTTTCATGAGGATCTTTGGGTAATTATTTTTCAGCATTTTCCCATATGGCAAGGTGAAGCCTATTATTTTTCTAAGTACTTGTGTTGCTGTAAATAACCACCAGTGTGGAAGGTGCCTCAATTCCCTGCAGTGCCACAGCAAAAACACTTTTATTTAGAAATAGCCTCAGTGCAATTTCTTTGTAAGTCAGCTGTTTCCTTCTAAGTAAAAATTGCTTTGATCGAAAGATCTGTCATTGGTCTCTGAAACATTTTCTATAAGTTTTGTTTTGGTTTTAGCCTTCTTTGGAATTTAAGAGAGAAATGAGAAGACAATTTTGGATTAACACCTGTCTGAGAAATTCCAAAATTAGAAATGGCCATCTGGTTTACATGTTTTGCAAAATAGGGTTTTACCATTCCAAAGAGATTTTTAGGCTCTTCTAAAAACTGCTGCAGCTATCAACATTTTACTATCAAACTGAAAAGAGAATAGTTAAATAGGTGTTGGTGATGTTCATTCTAAGAAGGAAAGCTACAGTAACAACCTTTCTCTGTTCTCTGAGACACTTAGATGGGCAGTTTAAGGCCATATTTCTCATTGCTTGGGCCCACATAACCTGACGGCCTATCTTAGATTTCGCTGTTTTAATTATTTTAGGTCAAGCCCAAAGAATTCAAACTTGGTAGCTCTTACGATACCTGAATTTGACCCAGGTCATCCCTATGTTGAGAGTTCTTTAGGTTTTGACTAGCTCTCCTGCCTCCTATAATCACTTTGACATGCATTTCCTAGATAAATTCCTGAAATTCTGCATTTTAGAAGTTCTGAGTCGGTCATTCACCAGCATTTATCAGTGCCTCACAGGTCTAAGTATAACTGGACTTTTACCAGAGTTAGTACTTAACATTAAGAGAGCATATTTTCAAAAATGTCAAGGCCACTGTCAAGGAAATGAAACTAAAACTGTAATTGCCTATAGAATAGGATGCTGGAGAAGGTAAAATGCAGTGAATGTTAATTGTTACAAGCATTTTAGAAAGCAGTGTAACATTAGGCTGGGCACAGTGGTTCGCCCCTGTAATCCCAGCACTTTGGGAGGCCAAGGTGGGAGGATTTCTTGAGCCCAGGAGTTCAAGACCCGCCTGGTCAACATGGCAAAACCCTGTTTCTACAAAAAATACAAAAATTAGCCTGGAGTGGTGGTGTGTGCCTGTAGTCCCAGCTACTTGTGAGGCTGAGGTGGGAGGATCACCTGAGGTCCTGGGAGGTCAAGGCTGCAGTAAGCCACTGCATTCCAGCCTGGGCAACAGAGTGAAATCCTGTCTCAAAAAATAAAGAAATAAAACGAAAGCAGTGTAACATTATGTTTCAGAAATTTTTAAAACTGCAATGCCTACCCTTTGACCTAAGAATTTTACTTACTGAATATCTCTCCCGAGGAAATAATAAAAAACTCAGGCACACTCCAAGTGACATCAGCAAGATGGCCGACTAGAAGCCCCTCATGGTCATCATCCTCACAAAGAACCAAAACAATGGCTAAACCACATTTTAATGAAAATAACTGAAGGAGAGTACTGGAGTACATTGGAGAAATCAAAGAAACAGGTGAGCACAGGAACTTGGTAGGGCCACATAGAGAATGGAAGGAAACACCGTCCTCCACCACCCCATCCCCCAGTCAGAATCAGCTGGAAACCAGGGGAAATTTCTCCCTACAGTGAGGAGGTAAGCAAGAGGATCTTAGCAACTCCTATCAACACCTTGGCCAACTATAGACCTCACCACTAGGGTCCCCTGCAGTTTTCACAGACACTAAGGCCAGCTGAGGGAGCCACCTAGAGTCCACATAGCTATGGTCTCCCCAAAGACGAAGAAGTAGACACTGTGTTCCACTCCTTGTGGGCCTCATGGCTACTGCACTATGCCATCTTGGAACCGGTACTGTGTCTGGAGTGTGTCTTCCTCCATGGGTGAGTAGCCACAGCTCCCCTTCATCCCTGAGGCTGAGCCACTGCTGAACTATCCCAGCCCAGTGGCCACACATCCCCAAGCCAAGCTGTGATTAGCTTTTACACTCTTCCCTGGGGGGACAAGTGGAGGTGGAGCTACTCCGCCTACCCCTTACCCTGCACTTTGGGCCACAGCTGAAGTAGTAACCTGTCTCTTGGGAAAACAGTACTTAGGCTGCTCAGGCCTCCCCAGTGCCTAAGTTGAAGCAGCACTCTGCATCCCAGAAAACAATGCCTTGGCTGCCCATAGTGGTCACACACCTCAGTACCTAAGGTGAAGTGGCATCCTGCATCCCAGGGAAATGGTGCCTGGGCTTCCGAGAACATTCACACACCGCCCTCCCGTCCCCCCTACCAGCCAATCTGAGCTGAAGTGGCACTTCACCCCCTAGGTAATCAGTACACTGGCTAAGCTGAGCAGCTGTGCATCCCAGGGCTGAGCTGATGTAATATCCTGTGTCCTAGGGAAACAGAGCAGTGGCTGAGCTGAGACATCCCACCTTACAAGCTAAACAACTTTAGTACCCTGCTTCCCTGGAACTGGACTAGCTCCCTAGAGTCTGAGCTGCTGACACCCCTCTCCTTGGGGTATATAGTCATTGCTGTGCATTCCCTGCCTCCCAGGGCCCAAACAACAGCTGTGTTCCATTATTCTGGGATATTTGCTGCCACTGCACCTGGCATCACAGAATCTGAGATACTTCCAAGTCCCACCATCTCAGGGTATACAGTCAGTACTACACAGTGCCTCATCCCCTGGGACCTGAGTTGTTACTGAGCTGTATTGGCTCCAGTTTTCCAAATTGCAGCCATACCCTGCTCCTGAACCCCACATCTCCAAAGCACCTCTTCCTCCCCAGAGTGGGGTCAGTGCTATACCCTGACCCCTAGGGGTACCTTCACAGCTACAGCCTAGCTCCATGGGCCCAAGCTGCTAGGGAGTACTTCACAATCACAGATCCTAGCTCAGTGAGCAGCCTACCTCCAACCTGCCACAGAAAATGAATCTGTGCCCCAAGACCCAGCTGCTACAATAGGTTGGCAAAACCCTGCACTTAGGACCCTGGCCTCACAGCTGCTCTGAACAACTGCTCCCAGAACCCAGCACTGCTACAGCTGCTTATAGGCCATGTCAGACCTGACACCAAGAAGGATCCCCTCAGCTAAGTCTCTCCATTGTGAGGAAAATAAGAATAGAAAGACTCCAAAGGCCCTTGATACTGAGGACATTAACAACGTATGCTGCCACCCTGCCACAACCACAGACTTCTATAGCCTATACCATTGAGGTGTCCGCAGTTATTGCTAACATTGAACACAGCTGAAGAAGCTACACAGAGACTGTACCACTACACTTATCTGGACAGAGTCATTGTACTCTTCCCAATCAGCACACTAAGTTCCAACTATGGGTGAAAGTTTTTCTCTATGAAAACCACTTTAGAAAGTTTTCAAGAGGCAGTTGTTGCTCCAACTGCACAAACATCAACACGTGGACATAAAAAACATGAAAAAGCAAGGAAAGCTGAAGAAAAGCAAGGAAAGCCAGTTTTACCAAGCCAGGATCTGTGAGTATGATATACCCCTTAGCAGCCCATGGGGCTAGGTTGTAGCTGTAATTCTACCCTAGGGGGCAGGGCACAACACTGGCCACACACTGGGGAGGAAGGGGTGCTCTGAAGATTTGGGCCTCAGGAGTAGGGTAGGGCTGCAGTTTGGAAACCTGACACTGCCAAAGGAACATAACTCTCTAGTGACAGACCCCAGTGAAAAGGAAATCAGTGAATTTCTAGAAAAGGAATTAAAAATAATGATCTTAAGGAAACTCATTGAGATACAATACAAGAAAATACAGATAGACAATGAAATCAGGAAAACAATTCATGGTATGACCAAGAAATTCAACAAAGAGATAGAATCATAAACAAGAACCAAACAGAAATTTTGCAGCTGAAGAAGTCGATGAATGAAATAAAAAATACGTTAGAAAGTTTCAACACCAGACTTGATCAAGCAGAAGAATCTCTGGATTTGAGGGCAGATCATTTGAAATTACCCAGTCAGGGGGAAAAAAAAGTAAGAATGAAAAACAGTGAAGAAAGCCTACAAGACTTATGGGACACCATTAAGTGAACAAATATTTGTCTTATGGGAGTTTCAGAAGGAGAAAAGAAGGGAAAAGGTGTAGAAAACCTACTTGATGAAATAATAGCTGAAAACTTCCCAAGACTGAGGAGAGGTATAGACATCCAGATCAAGGAAGCTCAAAAATTCAACCCAAAATGATCCTTCCTGAGGCACATTACAGTCAAATTGTCAAAAGTCAAAAACAAAGACAGAATTCTAAAAACTCCAAAAGAAAAGTGTCAAGTCACATATAAGTGAACCCTCATTAGACTAACAGCAGATTTCTCTGCAGAAACCTTATAGGCCAGGAGAGAATGGGATGTGCTGAAAGAAAAAAAAAATAGCCAGCCAGGAATACCACACCCAGCAAAGCTATCCTTCAGAACTGAGGGAGAAATAAAGTGTTTCCCAGATAAGCAAAAATAAAGGGAATTCAACACCACTAGACCAGCCTTACAAGAAATGCTTAAGGAAGTCTTATCTCTGGAAGTGAAAAGATAATCATCACTATGATGAACACACAAAAGTAAAAAACTTGTAGAGCACATTCATGAAGGAGAACAAGAAAAGAATCAAACCATAGCACTACAAAATACCACCAAATGACAATGATAAACATTAAGAGAGGAGAAAAGGGACAAAGGATATACAAAACAACAGAAAACAATTAATAAAATGAAGAAGCGAGTTTTCCCTTATCAATAATAAGCTTTAAGAGAAACAGATTAAATCCCCCACTTAAAATGTATAGACTGGTTGAATGGATGAAAAAGTCATTACCCAGCTATATGCTGCCTATAAGAAACTCACTTCAATCGTAAAGATGCATATAGACTGAAAGTGAAGGGATGGAAGATGATATTTCACACAAATGGAACCTAAAAGTGAGCAGAAGTAGCTATGCTTGTGTCAGATAAAACAGACTTTAAGTCAAAAACTATACAAAGAGGCAAAGAAGGTCATTACGTAATGTTAAGGGGATCAATTCAGCCAGAGGATATAGCAATTATAAATATATATATGAACCCAACACTGTAGTACCCGGATATATATAAAGCAAATCTTATTTGATCTAAATGGAGAGAGAGACTCTGATACAATAAAAATTGGGGGTTTCAGCACTCCACACTCAGCATTTGGATAGATCATCTAGACAGAAAATCAACAATAGAAATGAATATAAAGTACATTTTAGGCCAAGTGCAATTGCTCATGCCTGTAATCCCAACACTTTTGAGAGGCTGACATGGGAGGATATTTGAACCCAGGAGTTTGAGGTCAGCCTGGGCAACATAGGGTGACCCCCGTCTATACAAAAACATTAAAAGCAAAATAGCCAGGCATGGTGGCACATGTCTGTGGTCACAGCTACTCCGGAAGGTGAGGCAGGAGGGTTGCTCGAGCCCAGGAGGTCAAGGCTTCAGTGAGCCATGATTGTGCCAGTGCACCCCAGCCTGGGTGACAGAGTGAGACCCTGTCTCTAAATAAGACAGGCTCATACCTGTAATCCCAGCACTTTGGGAAGTCAAGGCAGAAGGATCACCTGAAGCCAAGAGTTTGAGACCAGCCTGGTCAACAAAACAAGACCTCATCTCTACAAAAACAGTAAACAAATAAAAATCAGCAAGGTATGGTGGTTCACACCTATAGTCCCAGCTACTCAGGAGGCTAAGATGAGAGAATCTCTTGAGCCCAGTAGTTCAAGGCTGCAGTGACTATGTTCATACCACCGCAGTCTATCCTGGATGACAGGGTGATATGTTTTGTGATGTGGCTTGAATGTTTGTCCCCTCCAAATCTCATGTTGAAATGTAATCCCCAGTATTGGAGATGGGGTCTGGTGGGAGATGTTTGGATCACGGGGGTGGATCTCTCATGAATGACTTAGCACCATCCCCTTGGTAATGAGTGGGTTATTGCTCTGAGTTCATGTGAGATCTGGTTGTTTAAAAGTGTGTAGCACTTCCCCCTTCCCCCATTGCTCTCTTCACCATGTGACAGGCTGGCTCCCTGTCACTTTCACCATGACTGTAAGTTGCCAGAGGCCCTCATCAGAAGCTGAGCAGATGTTGGCACCATGCTTCTTGTACCTTGTACAGCCTGCAGAACCATAAGCCAATTAAACCTCTTGTTTTTTTTGTTTGTTTTTTGCTTTTTTTTGAGATGGAGTCTCGCTCTGTTGCCCAGGCTGGAGTGCAGTGACACAATCTTGGCCCACTTCAACCTCCATCTCCCAGATTCAGGCAATTCTCCTGCCTCAGCCTCCCAAGTAGCTGAGACTACAGGTGCATGCCACCATGCATGGCTAATTTTTGTATTTTTAGTAGAGATGAGGTTTCACCACATTAGCCAGGCTAGTCTTGAACTCCTGACCTCAAGCAATCCACCTGCTTTGGCATCCCAAAGTGTAAACCTTTTTTTTTTTTTTTTTATAAATTATCTAGCCTCAGGTATTCCTTTATAGTGACAAAAAACAAATTAATACACCTTGTCTCTTTAAAGAAAAAAGGAACTTCTGATATTGTACAAACAGGAAATTAAACAACATGCTCCTGACTGACCAAGGGTCAATGAAGAAATGAAAAAGGAAATTTCTTTTTATTATACTTTAAGTTTTAGGGTACATGTGCACAACGTGCAGGTTTGTTACATATGTATACATGTGCCATGTTGGTGTGCTGCACCCATTAACTCATCATTTAACATTAGGTATATCTCCTAAAGTTATCCCTCCCCTCTTCCCCCACCCCACAACAGGCCCCAGTGTGTGATGTTCCCCTTCCTGTGTCCATGTGTTCTCATTGTTCAATTCCCACCTATGAATGAGAAATGCAGTGTTTGGTTTTTTGTCCTTGTGATAGTTTGCTGAGAATGATGGTTTCCAGTTTCATCCATGTCCCTACAAAGGACATGAACTCATCCTTTTTTATGTCTGCGTAGTATTCCATGGTGTATATGTGCCTCATTTTCTTAATCCAGTCTATCAGTGATGGACATTTGGGTTGGTTCCAAGTCTTTGCTATTGTGAATAGTGCCACAATAAACATACGTGTGCATGTGTCTTTATAGCAGCATGATTTATAATCCTTTGGGTATATACCCAGTAATGGGATGGCTGGGTCAAATGGTATTTCTAGTTCTAGATCCTTGAGGAATCGCCACACTGACTTCCACAATGGTTGAACTAGTTTACACTCTCACCAACAGTGTAAAAGTGTTCCTATTTCTCCACATCCTCTCCAGCACCTGTTGTTTCCTGACTTTTTAATGATCGCCATTCTAACTGGTGTGAGATGGTATCTCCTTGTGGTTTTGATTTGCATTTATCTGATGGCCAGTGATGATGAGCATTTTTTCATGTGTCTTTTGGCTGCATAAATGTCTTCTTTTGAGAAGTGTCTGCTCATATCCTTCACCCACTTGTTGATGGGGTTGGGGTTGTTTGTTTTTTTTCTTGTAAATTTGTTTGAGTTCATTGTAGATTCTGGATATTAGCCCTTTGTCAGATGAGTAGATTGCAAAAATTTTCTTCCATTCTGTAGGTTGCCTGTTCACTCTGATGGTAGTTCTTTTGCTGTGCAGAAGCTCTTTAGTTTAATTAGATCCCATTTGTCAATTTTCCTTTTGTTGCCATTGCTTTTGGTGTTTTAGACATGAAGTCCTTGCCCATGCCTATGTCCTGAATGGTACTGCCTAGGTTTTCTTCTAGGGTTTTTATGGTTTTAGGTCTAACATTTAAGTCTTTAATCCATCTTGAATTAATTTTAGTATAAGGTTTAAGGAAGGGATCCAGTTTCAGCTTTCTACATATGGCTAGCCAGTTTTCCCAGCACCGTTTATTAAATAGGGAATCCTTTCCCCATTTCTTGTTTTTCTCAGGTTTGTCAAAGATCAGATGGTTGTAGATAAGTGGCATTATTTCTGAGGGTTCTGTTCTGTTCTATTGGTCTACATCTCTGTTTTGGTACCAGTACTATGCTGCTTTGGTTACTGTAGCCTTGTAGTATAATCTGAAGTCAGGTAGCGAGATGCCTCTAGCTTTGTTCTTTTGGTTTAAGACTGACTTGGCAATGTGGGCTCTTTTTTGGTTCCATATGAACTTTAAAGTAGTTTTTTCCAATTCTGTGAAGAAAGTCATTGGTAGCTTGATGGGGATGGCATTGAATCTATAAATTCCCTTGGGCTGTATGGCCGTTTTCACAATACTGATTCTTCCTACCCATGAGCATGGAATGTTCTTCCATTTGTTTGTATCCTCTTTTATTTCATTGAGCAGTGGTTTGTAGTTCTCCTTGAAGAGGTCCTTCACATCCCTTGTAAGTTCGATTCCTAGGTATTTTATTCTCTTTGAAGCAATTGTGAATGGGAATTCACTCATGATTTGGCTCTCTGTTTGTCTGTTATTGGTGTATAAGAATGCTTGTGATTTTTGCACATTGGTTTTGTATCCTGAGACTTTGCTGAAGTTGCTTATCAGCTTAAGGAGATTTTGGGCTGAGACGATGGGGTTTTCTAGATATACAGTCATGTCATCTGCAAACAGGGACAATTTGACTTCCTCATTTCCTAATTGAATACCCTTTATTTCCTTCTCCTGCCTGATTGCCCTGGCCAGAACTTCCAACAATATGTTGAATAGGGGTGGTGAGAGAGGGCATCCCTGTCTTGTGCCGGTTTTCAAAGGGAATGCTTCCAGTTTTTGCCCATTCAGATGATATTGGCTGTGGGTTTGTCATAAATAGCTCTTATTATTTTGAGATACGTCCCATCAATCCCTAATTTATTGAGAGTTTTCAGCATGAAGTGTTGTTGAATTTTGTCAAAGGCCTTTTCTGCATCTATTGAGATAATCGTGTGGTTTTTGTCTTTGGTTCTGTTTATATGCTGGATTACGTTTATTGATTTGCATATGTTGAACCAGCCTTACATCCCAAGGATGAAGCCCACTTGATCGTGGTGGATAAGCTTTTTGATGTGCTGCTGGATTCGGTTTGCCAGTATTTTATTGAGGATTTTTGCATCGATGTTCATCAGGGATATTGGTCTAAAATTCTCTTTTTTGGTTGTGTCTCTGCCAGGCTTTGGTATCAGGATGATACTGGCCTCATAAAATGAGTTAGGGAGGATTCCCTCTTTCTCTATTGATTGGAATAGTTTCAGAAGGAATGGCACCAGCTCCTCCTTGTACCTCTGGTAGAATTTGGCTGTGACTCCATCCGGTCCTGGACTTTTTTTGGTTAGTAAGCTATTAATTATTGCCTCAATTTCAGAGCCTGTTATTGGTCTATTCAGGGATTCAACTTCTTCCTGGTTTAGTCTTGGGAGGGTGTATATGTCAAGGAATTTATCCATTTCTTCTAGATTTTCTAGTTTATTTGCGTAGAGGTGTTTGTAGTATTCTCTGATGGTAGTTTGTATTTCTGTGGGATCGGTGGTGATATCCCCTTTATCATTTTTTATTGTGTCTATTTAATTCTTCTCTCTTTTCTTATTAGTCTTGCTAGTGGTCTATCAATTTTGTTGATCTTTTCAAAAACCCAGCTCCTGGATTCATTGATTTTTTGAAGGGTTTTTTGTGTCTCTATTTCCTTCAGTTCTGCTCTGATCTTAGTTATTTCTTGTCTTCTGCTATCTTTTGAATGTGTTTGCTCTTGCTTCTCTAGTTCTTTTAATTGTGATGTTAGGGTGTCAATTTTAGATCTTTCCTGCTTTCTCTTGTGGGCATTTAGTGCTATAAATTTCCCTCTACACACTGCTTTGAATGTGTCCCAGAGATTCTGGTATGTTGTGTCTTTGTTCTTGTAGGTTCAAAGAACATCTTCATTTCTGCCTTCATTTCGTTATTTACCCAGTAGTCATTCAGGAGCAGGTTGTTCAGTTTCCATGTAGTTGAGCGGTTTTGAGTGAGTTTCTTAATCCTGAGTTCTAGTTTGATTGCACTGTGGTCTGAGAGACAGTTTGTTATAATTTCTGTTGTTTTACATTTGCTGAGGCGTGCTTTACTTCCAACTATGTGGTCAGTTTTGGAATAGGTGTGGTGTGGTGCTGAAAAGAATGTATATTCTGTTGATTTGGGGTGGAGAGTTCTGTAGATATCTATTAGGTCTGCTTGGTGCAGAGCTGAGTTCAATTCCTGGGTGTCCTTGTTAACTTTCTGTCTTGTTGATCTGTCTAATGTTGACAGTGGGGTGTTAAAGTCTTCCATTATTATTGTGTGGGAGTCTAAGTCTCTTTGTAGGTCTCTTGAGGACTTGCTTTATGAATCTGTGTGCTCCTGTATTGGGTGCATATATATTTAGGATAGTTAGCTCTTCTTGTTGAATTGATCTCTTTACCATTATGTAATGGCCTTCTTTGTCTCTTTTGATCTTTGTTGGTTTAAAGTCTGTTTTATCAGAGACTAGGATTGCAACCCCTGCCTTTTTTTGTTTTCCATTTGCTTGGTAGATCTTCCTCCATCCCTTTATTTTGAGCCTATGTGTGTCTCTGCACGTGAGATGGGTTTCCTGAATACAGCACACTGATGGGTCTTGACTCTTTATCCAATTTGCCAATCTGTGTCTTTTAATTGGAGCATTTAGCCCATTTACATTTAAGGTTAATATTGTTATGTGTGAATTTGATCCTGTCATTATGGTGTTAGCTGGTTATTTTGCTCGTTAGTTGATGCAGTTTCTTCCTAGCCTCAATGGTCTTTACAATTTGGCATGTTTTTGCAGTGGCTGGTACCGGTTGTTCCTTTCCATGTTTAGTGCTTCCTTCAGGGGCTCTTTTAGGGCAGGCCTGATGGTGACAAAATCTCTCAGCATTTGCTTGTCTATAAAGGATTTTATTTCTCCTTCACTTCTGAAGCTTAGTTTGGCTGGATATGAAATTCTGGGTTGAAAATTCTTTTCTTTAAGAATGTTGAATATTGGCCCCCACTCTCTTCTGGCTTCTAGAGTTTCTGCCGAGAGATCAGCTGTTAGTCTGATGGGCTTCCCTTTGTGGGTAACCCAGCCTTTCTCTCTGGCTGCCCTTAACATTTTTTCCTTCATTTCAACTTTGGTGAATCTGACGATTATGTGTCTTGGAGTTGCTCTTCTCAAGGAGTATCTATGTGGCGGTCTCTGTATTTCCTGAATTTGAATGTTGGCCTGCCTTGCTAGATTGGGGAAGTTCTCCTGGATAATATCCTGCAGAGTGTTTTCCAACTTGGTTCCATTCTCCCTGTCACTTTCAGGTACACCAATCAGACACAGATTTGGTCTTTTTACATAGTCCCATATTTCTTGGAGGCTTTGTTCATTTCTTTCTATTCTTTTTTCTCTAAACTTCTCTCCTGGCTTCATTTCATTCATTTGATCTTCCATCATGGATACCCTTTCTACTAGTTGATCAAATTGGCTACTGAGGCTTGTGCATTCATCACATAGTTTTCATGCTGTGGTTTCAGCTCCATCAGGTCCTTTAAGGACTTCTGTGCATTGGTTATTCTAGTTAGCCATTCGTCTAATCTTTTTTCAAGGTTTTTAACTTCTTTGCCGTGGGTTCGAAATTCCTCCTTTAGCTCGGAGTAGTTTGATCGTCTGAAGCCTTCTTCTCTCAGCTCCTCAAAGTCATTCTCCATCCAGCTTTGTGTCATTGCTGGTGAGGATCTGCATTCCTTTAGAGGAGGAGAGGCGCTCTGATTTTTAGAATTTTCAGTTTTTCTGCTTTGTTTTTTCCCCATCTTTGTGGTTTTATCTACCTTTGGTCTTTGATGATGGTGACGTACAGATGGGGTTTTGGTGTGGATGTCCTTTCTGTTTGTTAGTTTTCCTTCTAAGATTCAGGACCCTCAGCTGCATGTCCATTGGAGTTTGCTGGAGGTCCACTCCAGACCCTGTTTGCCTGGGTATCAGCAGCGGAGGCTGCAGAACAGCGGATATTGGTGAACAGCAAATGTTGCTGCCTGATCATTCCTCTGGAAGTTTTGTCTCAGAGGAGTACCCGGCCGTGTGAGGTGTCAGTCTGCCCCTACTGGGGGGTGCCTCCCAGTTAGGCTACTCGGGGGTCAGGGACCCACTTAAGGAGGCATTCTGTCCGTTCTCAGAGCTCAAGCTGTTGCTGGGAGAACCACTACTCTCTTCAAAGCTGTCAGACAGGGACATTTAAGTCTGCAGAGGATTCTGCTGCGTTTTGTTTGGCTATGCCCTGCCCCCAGAAGTGGAGTCTACAGAGGCAGACAGGCCTCCTTGAGCTGCGGTGGGCTCCACCCAGTTCGAGCTTCCCAGCCGCTTTGTTTACCTACTCAAGCCTCAGCAATGGCGGGCACCCCTCCAGCCTTGCTGCCACCGTTCAGTTTGATCTCAGACTGCTGTGCTAGCAATGAGCGAGGCTCCGTGGACGTAGGACCCTCCGAGCCAGGCGCGGGATATAATCTCCTGGTGTGCTGTTTACAAAGACTGTTGGAAAAGCGCAGTATTAGGGTGAGAGTGACCCAATTTTCCAGGTGCCATCTGTCACCCCTTTCCTTGGCTAGGAAAGGGAATTCCCTGACCCCTTGTGCTTCCCGGGTGAGGCGATGCCTCACCCTGCTTCAGCTCACGCTCGGTGCACTGCACCCACTGTCCTGCACCCACTGTCCGACAATCCCCAGTGCGATGAACCCAGTACCTCAGTTGGAAATGCAGAAATCACCAGTCTTCTGCGTCGCTCACACTGGGAGCTGTAGACTGGAGTTGTTCCTATTCAGCCATCTTGGCTCCACCCTGAAATTTTTTAATTTATTGAAAGAAATGAAAATAGAAACACAATATAACAAAATCTGTGGGATACAGCAGATTAAGAGGGAAATGTATAGCAATAAACACCTACATCCAAAAAGTAGAAAGATTTTAAATAAATGAATTAACAATGTATCTCAAGGAGCTAGAAAAGCAAGAATAAACCAAACCCGAAATTAGAAATAAATAAATAATAAAGATCAACTAAAAAAAAAACACAAAAGATCAACAAAATGAAAAATTGGTTTTTCAAAAAGACAAACAAAATTGGTAAACCATTAGCTGGACTAACCAGGAAAAAAGAGAAAATACCTAAATAAATAAAATCAGAAATGAAAAAGGAGATATGACAACTGATAACACAGAAATACAAAGTATCATTAGAGACTTTGTATCATGAAGAACTATACACCAACAAATTAGAAAACTAGAGGAAATGGATAAATTTTTGGACATATACATTCTACCAAGATTGAACCAAGAAGAAATAGAAAACATGAACAGACCAATTACAAGTAATGAGATTGAATCTATGAATTTGTAATAAAATGTTTCCTATCAGAAAAAGTCCCAGGACCCAATGGCTCCACTGCAGAATTCTACCAAACAATTAAAGAACTAATACCAATTCTCAAACTCTTCCAGAAAACTGAAAAGAAGGGCATTCTTCCAACTCATTCTATAATGCCAGTGTTACTTCAATACCAAAACCAGATGAGGACACCAGAAAAAAAGAAAACTATAGGCTAATATACCTGATGGACATAGATGTAAAAATCCTCAATAAAATACTAACAGACTGAATCCAGCAGCACACTGGAAAAATAATTTACCATGATCAAATGAGATTTATTCAAGGGATGCAAAGATAGGTCAACGTACACAAATCAGTAAATATGATACATCACATTAACAGAACCAAAGACAAAAACCTTATGGCCATTTTAATAAATACCAAAAACTATTCAATAAAATTAAACACCTTTTCATGATGAAAATTCTCAACAAATTGGATATAGAAGGAAAATACCTCACCATGATAAAGGCCATATATGACAAACCCACAGCCACATGACACTGAACAAGGAAAAGCTGAAAGCTATTTCTCTAATATCTGGAACAAGACCAGGATGCCCACTTTCACCACTTTTATTCAACATAGTACTGGAAGTCCCAGCTAGAGCGATTAAGCAAGAGAAAGAAAGAAAGGGCATTCCAGTTAGAAAGGAGGGAGTTACATTGTCCCTGTTTGCAAATGACATAATCTTCTATATAGAAAACTCTAAAAGCTCTACCAAAAAACTCTTAGAACTAATCAATGAATTCAGTAAAGTTGCAGAATACAAAATCAATATACAAAAATCAGTAGCATTTCTGTATATCAACAATGAACTAGCAGAAAAAGAAATTAAGAAAGAAATCCCATTTACAATAACTACCATAAATAAATAAATACATAAAACCTAAGAATAAATTTAAGGAGGTGAAAGATCTCTACAAGGAAAACTATAAAACACTGATGAAAGAAATTGAAGAGGACACACAAAAACATGGAAAGACAGCTGGGCATGGTGGCTCACCCCTGTAATCTCAGCACTTTGGGAGGCCAAGGCAGGCACATTGCTTGAGCTCAGGAGTTCAAGACCAGCCTGGGCAACATGGCAAAACCCTGTCTCCACCAAAAATACAAAATAATTAGCCAAGCATGGTGGCACATGTCTGTAGTCTCAGCTACTTGGGAGGCTGAGGTGGGAGGATTGCTTGAGCCCAGGAGACAGAGGCTGCAGTGAGTTGAGATTATATCACTGCACTCCAGCCTGGGTGACAGAGTGATACCCTGTACAATTGTCAATTTAAAAAAAAAAAAGGAAAGATATCTCATGTTCATGGATTGGAAGAATTAATATTGTTAACTTGACCATATAAAAAGCAATCCTAAAACTAATATAGAACTATAAGAGACCCTGAATAGCCAAAGTAATCCTGAGAAAAAAGAACAAAACTTTAGACATCACACTACCAGATTTCAAAATATACTACAAAGCTATAATAACAAAAACAGCATGGTACTAGCCATAAAAACAGACCAATAAACCAGTGGTACAGAACACAGAACCCAGAAATAAACAGCTATCTGATTTTTGATGAAGGTGCCAAGAACATTTATTGGGAAAGGGACTATCTCTTCAGTAAGTAGTGTTGGAAAAAACTGGATAGCCATATGGAGAAATGTAAAAATAGACCTCTACCTCTCACCGTATTAAAAGTCAACTCAAAATGAATTAAAGACTTGAACAGAAGGCATGAAGCTATGAAACTATTAGTAAAAAGCATAGGGGAAACACTTCGTGACACTAGTTTGGGCAAAGATCTTATGGAGAAGACTTCAAAAGCACAGGCAAAATAGACAAATGGGATTATATCAAACTAAAAAGCTTCTGCACAGCAAAGGAAAAAAATCAACAGAGTGAAGAGACAACGTGCAGAATGAAAGAAAATATTTGCAAACTATTCATCTAACAAGGAATTAATATCCAGAATATACAAAGAGCTCAACAGCAAACCAACAACAACAACACATAATTCTACTTAAAACTGGGCAAATGAGCTGAATGGACACATCTCTCAAAAGAAGACATACAAATGACCGGCAGGTACATGAAAAAAATGCTTAACATCACTAATCATCAGGGAAATGCAAATAAAATCCACAATGAGATATCTAAACCCAGTTATAATGGCTATTTTCAAAAAGACAAAAAATAACAAATGATGGTGAGGATGTGGAGAAGTAGGAACTCTTCTTACACTGTTTGTGGAAATGTAAATTAGTGTAGCCATTATGGAACTCAATATGGAGGTTCCTCAAAACACTGCAAATAGAACTACCATATGATCTAGAAATTCCACTACTGGGCATATATCCCAAGGAAAGGCAATCAGTATGTTGAAGAAGTATCTGTACTCTCATATTTATTGTAGCACTATTCACAATAGCCAAGATATGGAATAAACCTAAGTGTTCATCTACAGATGAATAAAGAAAATGCAATATATATACATAATGGAATACTATCTAGCTATAAAAAGCAATGAAATTTTGTCATTCACAGTCACATGGATGAGCTTGGGGGACATTATATTAAGTGAAATAAGCCAGGTACAAGAAAGTAAATGCTGCATGTTCTTACTCACATGTGGAAGTTTAAAAAGTTGAGCTTATAGAAGTAGAGAGTAGAAGAGCGGTTACTAGAGGTGGGGAAGGGTAAGGTGAGGAGGGCAATAACCAAGGATTGGTTAACAGATAACAAAAGCACAGCTAGATAGGAGGAGTAAGTTCAAGTGTTCTATAGCAATATAGGGTGACTATAATTAACAATTCACTGTATATTTTCCAATAGTAGAAGAGAGGATTTTGAATGTTCCAAATACAAAGAAATGATCAACATTTGAGGTGATGGGTAAAAAAAGAATAGTGTTCCATACTAGATTGTTATTTAATAAATTCTTACCTAATTTAAAAAAAAACTCAGGTAACTATTTATGTGTTTAATGCAATAGGCAGTAGAGTAGAGTGAGTGCAGGCTCTGAAGCCAGACTGCCTCCATTCAAAGCCTGCTTCTCCTACTTATGACTAGTATGGTGTTGCTTATCCTGTGTATGTTTCTCAGTTTTTCCATCTGTAAAATGACGAATAGTCCCCTACTCATAGAATTCCTGTAAAGGGATAATAGTAGTCACCTCCAGTATCAGTTAGTTACCCCAGCAATGCTGCATAATAAGTTTCCCCAAAACTTAGTGACATACCATAAGCATTTATTTCTCAATCACACATCTACAGGTCAGCTGGAGTTCCACTATTCTAGGCTTGGCTTGACTTCAGGACATCATTTTGGTTCAAGGGGCTACAGTATCATTTACTTTGTGTGTGTCAGTAGACTAGTAGGGATCTGTTCTACTGGCAGTATCTGACGTGAAAGAGAGCAAGTCCAGTTGCATAGTTTTCTTTTTCTTTCCTTTTCTTTGCGTTTTTTTTTTTTTTTTTTTTTTTTTTTTTTTTTTTGAGACAGGGTCTCCCTCTGTCACCCAGGCTAGAGTACAGTGGTGCGATCATAGCTCACTGCAACCAGGACATCCCAGTCTCAATCAATACTCTCACCTCAGCCTGCCAGGTAGCTAGGATTACAGACACATGCCACTATGCCTAGCTAATTTTTTTTGTTTTTTTGGTAGAGATGGGGTCTTCCTATGTTTCTCTAGTTGGTCTCAAACTCCTGGGCTCAAGTGATCCTCCTGCTTGGCCTCCTAAAGTGCTGGAATTACAGGTGTGAGCCACTACAGCTGGCCCAATTGCATACTTTTATTTGCATCTAATGTTTGCACTTAACAAACATTGACTAAAGCAAGTCACATGGCTGAGCCCAACACCAATGAGGCAGGGAAGGTGAGGCAGTGGGAGAGAATGAGTATTTGCTGAACAGTCCAGGGGTCAGCAAACTTTCCATAAAGAGCCAGATAGTAAATACTTTTTGCTTTGTTGGCCATGTTGTCTCTGTTACAACCACTGAACTCTGCCATTATAGCATGAAAGCAGCCTTAGATAATAATGTATCAAAACCAGAGTAACTATGTTCCAATAAGCTATATTTACAAAACCAAGCAGCAGACTGGATTTGGCTCATGGGTTGTAGTTTTCCAACTCCTGACTAATTTACCACATCAGCTCATAGAGTTTTTATGAGGATTAAGTATATTAATATATAGAAAGTGCTTTTAACATTCCTCTACAGAGTAGCACTAATAAATATTGGCTTTCATTAATATTGTTTGTTATCACTATCCAATATTATAGCACAATATTGGAAATAATAAAAATGTTCAACAATACAGATAGGGTTAAATAAGTTATGGTACACCTGTGCTGTAAAATGTTATACATCCATTTAAATACCAAAAAAAATTGATATTTAAATGGATGTATAACATTTTACACTATGGGTACAGTGGCTCACGCATATAATCCTAGCACTTTGGGAGGCTGAGGCAGGCTGATTGCTTAAGCCCAGGAATTTGAGACCACCCTGGGTAACATAGTGACACCCTGTCTTTATTTAAAAAGAAAATTTTTTAATATCAATTTTTTTTTAGACAAGGTCTTGCTCTGTCACCCAAGCTGGAGTACAGTAGCACATCATCACTTACTGCAGCCTCAATCTCCCCAGCTCAAGCAATCCTCCTGCCTCAGCCTTCCAAATACCTGGGACTACAGGTGCAAGCCACTGTGCCTGGCTAATTTTTTATTTTTTGTAGAGACAGGGTCTCACTGTGTTATCCAGGCTGGTCTCGAACTCCTGGACTCAAGCAATCCACCCACCTTGGCCTCCCAAAGTGCTGGGATTACAGGCATGAGCCTCTGTGCCCAGTCTTAAATATCAATTTTTTGAAGATATATCAAGACTATATAATGGCATAAGAACATGTTTATGTTAAATGAGAAAAAGAGATAAGTAATATGTATCATATGACCCCAACTTTATTTTTCTTAAAATTAGATGGTCACTTTCCAATTTTGTTGTTGTTGTTGTTGTTAAAGAAATGTTCTGTTCTAGGACTCCTGGAAATCTATGTCAGAGTACCAACCAATGGGAATAGCATCTCCTCACTGATTCTCAGGCTGTATCAACAGTAGCTCCTTTGGGACCACATTCCCTGAGCAACCACAGTCTTTTCAGTGATAACAAAGGCAGAATACTGACACTTGGAGGTGAACAACCTCGTCCACCCCTCCCTGGCCTCTTCAGTATTTGGACATATACCTCTGCTTTTTTTATGTATCAAGGGGACATTACGTTTCAATATTTAATTACCATGTGTCTAGGAGTCACATGAATAAAGACTGGAAAGGAAGCTTCAGAACCCCGGAGCCTCTTTCACAAATCTCACAGAATATTAGCAATTAAAGTTAATTTATTTTTTAAAACCCTTTACAGTAATAAAGTTTTATCTAAATTATAATCAGCCCCTGGATACTCCAAGAGTCTAAGCTGTGTTGAAAATTGTTATATTAATAAGCTTGTAAGTCCTTAGAAGTAACTACTCCAAGTAAATTTTGCCCTAAAATATGCTTTAGAATCTGAAGTATAAAAGGACCATGTATTCGCATCTCCAAGTTTAGGTAAAACAGAGATAAACTTTATTTTTAGTAATTGAATCATTAGTGAGTTTAAGTGCCAATTAGGATTCCCATCAAAGATTTGTGTATGCCTATTGTATGTTTTAGTAAGCACTAGATCCAGTGTGGCATGTTAGGCCTAATCTAAGGAGAAATGGACACCTGATTTGCCTATTAATCTTAACTGAATCTTCAGTTCAGATTCTGATGCCAGAATCTTAACTGAAAAAATAAGGTAATATGAATTCTATTACATCCATATCTCAAGGAGTTTTTTTTTTTTTTTTTTTTTTTTTTTTTTAGACAGGGTCTTGCTCTATTACCTAGATTAGAGTGCAGTGGTGTGAACATGGCTCACTGTAGCCTTGAATGCCTGGGCTTAAGCAATCCTCCTACCTCAGCCTCCTGTGTAGCTGGGACCACAGGCACGTGCCATCACACCCAGCTAATTTTTTATTTTTTATTTTTTGTAGAGATGGGGTCCCACTTTGTTGCCTGGGCTGGTCTCAAACTCCTGAGCTCAAGCAATCCTCAGCCTCCCAAAGTGCTGGGATTATAGGTGTGAGCCACCGCTCTTAATATCATGAGCAATTTCTAATACTTTGGAGTTCTTTATCATGGAACTTTGTGTACACAGCAAAAGATTTGCTGATAGTTATTGAGCCCATCATATGGAATGAGAACTGTTTTCAATCAACTTAGGCATAAATACATGCAACTACAAATACTATTAATGGATTCTAATAGCAACTTCCAGTTCTGCTCTAAGGCAGAAGGAAGAACCCTTAATCAGAATGGCCAAGAAAGCTGTCTCTATTCTGGTTGGGATGTCCCCATTGCTTTTCTCCTTACCCCTAGACCCTGCTTTGCTGATCCTCTTCTGGGGTGCTAGCTGGTCTCCAAAGAAGACCCCTCAGTGAGCCATGCCTACTAGTAGTCATGCCCTTATGTGGTCCTCTCCTATATTAATTCTGAGCTGGCCATTTCTAACCAAAAGAATTCTACAGAAATGATGCAGCCTCCCCTTTGCTGTCTTGGAACACTTACTCTGAGCAAAGTCAGCCATCATGTAAGAAGTTCAATTACCTTGACACCACCAAACTTTGAAGAAGCCCAGCTAGCCACATAAAGCTGTTCCAGCCACCTAAGTTGAGAGGTTGGACATGTGAGTGAAGAAGCCATCTGTCTGCACATCCAACCCACATAGTCCTTCAGATGGCTCCAGTCTTGATCACAAATGCATGAGAACCTTAAAGAGAGAACTGCATAGCTTAGCCGTCATCCCTCAGAACCATGAGAGACAAATAGATAGTTATTTTAAGCCTCCGAGTTTTTAGATGGTTTGTTATACAGCAATAGAAAATCAAAACACTTAGTTTTTTTACTTGTCCTTCTGCACTGGGATGTTGAAGATCCCTATGATGAGTTCTTTTTACCTGCAATTGCAAATGCCAACATTCCTTTTATATACAGATTGCTACTGGAGGTTACACCTTCCTCCCGTATGCTCTGTAAGATACTGGCTGTCTAATTGTTAATTAAAAGCCATCTGCATGCCTGCTTTTTTAACCCTGGAGATACCTTTTATGTTTTCTTAGCCTTGAGGCTCTTTCAATATGTGCCTGGCCTGTGTTCTCTAAAGCAGCAGCAGCAAGGAAAAGGATTATAGTCTTCAGCTTTTGCCAGGAGAAGTCACTTCCTCAGTGGCTAAGACCTAGAATTGCACCCAATCCAGGGTATGTCTGTGACACTTCCTGTGTGAAACCTTTAGACTTCCTCCTGGCACAACTGAGTTAGAGCCAAAGCTGTTTAACATTCTAAGCCTAATATCACATCAGCATGTGGTTGAATTATATGTTTCCAAAGTCTCTTTCAAAAACCTTCTAAGTCTATGATTTTCAGGAACATTGTATATAATATGTGGGATACACAGAGTGTCTCCTGCGGTGACTGGCACAGAATGCAGCTCCATATTATGTGGTTTTTTTTTCCTTACAGAAGTTGAAGAGAAAAGTATACATTTTTAAATCTTTATATTGTTTGTATATAAAAGTATAAAGATTGCTTACTGAAAAATCAGTAGAATACTCTACAGCAAAGAAAATGAACAAACTGGCTATATGTATCAGTATGGTTAAATCTCATAATATAATGCTAAGAGAAGGGTGCAAGTCGAAATGGAATGTGCTTCTACTTGTGTAAAGTTCAAGCAATCAATATCAAACTCTGCATTATAGGGTTACATGATCAGTGGTTAAACTACTTAGAAAAGCACATAAACAAATGATTATCATGGTAGTCAAGAGCATGTTGGGAGGATAGGGGTCAGTGAGGGTATTAGAAAATTCTGGGGTTTTTATTTATTTATTTTTTTGAGACGGAGTTTTGTTCTTGTCGCCCAGGCTGGAGTGCAATGGCACGATCTCAGCTCACTGCAACCTCTGCCTCACGGGTTCAAGTGATTCTCCTGCCTCAGCCTCTCGAGTAGCTGGGATTACAGGCGCATGCCATCATGCCCAACTAATTTTTGTATTTTTAATAGAGATGGGGTGTCACCATGTTGGCCAGGCTGGCCTCGAACTCCTGACCTTGGGTGATCTGCCCGCCTCGGCCTCCCAAAGTGCTGGAATTACAGGCATGAGCCACCACACCTGGCTAGAAAATTCTGTATTTTTACCCAAGTGGTAGTTATTTAGATATTTGCTTTATAATTATAATGTAAGTTATATTTATATATTTTAAGTAATTCTATATTAATATTTTACAGTTAAAAAGATTTTTAAAGCATCAAGAGACTTGTAGATCTTAGAGACATATATTTAAATATGTACATTAAACACATATATACAAATAGTTTTTTCTAACTAAAAAAGTAATACATATTTGTTATAGAAAATTAAGAGAAGAAAAATAAAAATTATCCATAATCTCACCACCTCTTGACATTTTGGGATAACAACCCTTCATGTTTTGTTTATTTCCTTGCGGTTTCTAAAGTTTTTTGGTGATTTCTCTTTCTAAAAGCCAAATTGGGAACATATCACACATGTGATTTTGGAAGCGGATTTTTTTCACTTAATATATCACAAGCTATTTCTTTTACTTTGACACTTCTTTGAAATAGTGTTTTACCGTTGAGCCTAGTCACAGGCTTGAGAGTCACCCCATGCAATTAGTTCCCTAGTTGTTCTTGGCATTTTGTTTTGCGGTCAGCCTCTAAGCATAAGAAATATGAACCAGCATTCAGAGAAAGTGTGAAAATTATCTGCTTTTTATTGAAACTTTATTTCTAGAGTTTTCTTAAAATCAAAACACAGAATATGCTCCTGCAAATAAAATCTTTAAACTTCAGATCAAAGAATAATTCAGATTATTTCTGTAAATCCTAAAATTCACCTCTTAAAAAGATTAAGAATGCTAAAACTCTGACCAGTAGACTCATAATGCCATTTTTTTTTTTTAAACAAAGTCCCCAATCTCAAAATTAAGAACATTTGTGTATGGAGTATTTAGGGGTAAAGTAAAAGGACTTTGTGCCTTACATGTTTATGAAAGATTCAGAGTATGAAAAATAGATAATAGAAGTAGCCTTTTTTTTTTTTTTTGAGACGGAGTCTCGCTGTGTCACCCAGGCTGGAGTGCAATGGCATGATCTCAGCTCACTGCAACCTCCATCTCCCGGGTTCAAGCAATTCTCCTGCCTCAGCCTCCCGAGTAGCCGGGATTACAGGCTCCCGCCACCACGCCCAGCTAATTTTTGTATTTTTAGTAGAGTCGGGGTTTCACTTTGTTGGCCAGGCTGGTCTCAAACTCCTGACCTCATGATCCGCCTGCCTTGGCCTCCCAAAGTGTTGAGATTACAAGCGTGAGCCACTGCGCCCCGCCAGAAGTGGTTGTTTTTTTTTTTTGTTGTTGTTGTTTTTTGGAGACAGAGTCTCGCTGTGTTTCCCAGGCTGGAGTGCAGTGATGTGATCTCAGCTCACAGCAACCTCTGCCTCCTGGGTTCAAGCGATTCTCCTGCCCCAGCCTCCCAAGTGGCTGGGATTACAGGTGCACGCCACCATGCCCAGCTAATTTTTTTTGTATTTTTAGTAGAGACAGGGTTTCACCATGTTGGCCAGGATGGGCTCTATCTCTTGGCTTCATGATCCCCCAACCTTGGCCTCCCAAAGTGCTAGGATTACAGGCGTGAGCCACCATGCCGCCAGAAGTAGTCTTAAATGGCTAAATTTTGGTATGTTGCCTATTTTTAAAACGTAATGTAAAGTTACAAACCAGATAAAAAATTTTCAGATTTGTTTTGAAATAAGTTATCACAATGAAATCAAACAATATTTTAAAAGAAGAACTATTACTATTTTTTAGAGTAGAATTGGCATTTTGTGTCATCGTGGGCTTACAATAAAATATTGGCAATCATTTACTCTAGTGATAACTGCTTCTGTTATTTCCAGACAGATGTTATCGTATTTTTGAAATTACTAATATTTTATGCATTAAAGGCTAATTTAAGATAAAATGCTAATGTCATACAAATTTAGCTCTTTCAACCCCACAATTTTTGTTTTCATTTTATTGTGTAACTGTGAGTTTCTCAAACATATTTTGGGCCTGATGATGCTCTGCTGTGGGGGGCTACATTGCACATTGTAGGATGTTTAGCAGCATCTCTGGCTGCTACCCCACAAGATTTCAGTAGAAACCTCCAGTTGAGAAACCAAACATGTCTCCAGACATTGCCAAGTGTCCCCTGTGGGGCAAAACTAAGTCCATTTGAGAATCACTGCCATAGTATATTTACAAAAATTCTTATCATGCTTTTCAGGAACAAAATTAGGAATAAAGCAACATGCCATTACTAGCTAGGCACACAATCTACTGAACAAAAAACTGCTGGGCAGTCATTGTGAATAGTTCAGCATAAATAAAAAGGTCAGACTACATTTCTTAATCAAAGACTACATTATCTAGGTAATTGGTACAGAACAGACCAGTAGAAACATTTTAGTGAGTGGCACACAGGGAAATTAAATTGGTTAATAGCTACAGATGTAATTTATGGCTCTTTCTTCAATCATTATTTTTAAATGTGAGGCTGCAGGATCTGCAGATATTAAAGGATGCATGAAGGTCATTTTACTACTTTGTGTTACCCCCAAATCACAGCAATTCTCCATGGCATGCTGAAAGAAAAATGTGTCTCACTCCCTTTATCATTTTGTCTACAACAGGTGATGCCCAGTGCCCTGCTGGGAACATCATCAATCTAACTTCCTCTCAAAAATGTTTGGCATTCTTTATCAAGACAAGTAGGCATTGGGCAGTCCAGTTCATAGGGTTTTTCTCCATTTAAACATATGCCAGAGGAAGTAGAAAAACGTAGCTATTTGATAGAGAAAAGAAAAATATTTAAATATTGTCACAAAACCATTATCACACCTTAAAAAACTAAAATAATCCTTTACTATCATCAAGTACGCTGTCATTCTTAAAATTTTCAATTGTCTTATAAATGTCATTTTTTACAGGTTTTCATTTGAATCAGGACTCAAAAAAGATACATGTGTTGTAATTATTTGATATATTTCTCTCTTTTTTTGCAACAGGGTCTCTCTGTGTCACCCAGGCTGGAGTGCAGTGGTGCGATCTTGGCTCACTGCAACCTCTGCCTCCCAGGCTCAAGCAATCCTCTCATCCTAGCCTCCCAAATAGCTGGGACTATAGGCATGAGCCACTATGCTTGGCTGATTTTTATTTTTATTTTTTGAGACAGAGTCTTGCTCTGTCACGCAGGTTGGAATGCAGTGGCACAATCTTGGCTCACTGCAACCTCCGCCCCCCAGGTTCAAGCAGTTTTCCTGCCTCAGCCTCCTGAGTAGCTGGGATTACAGGTGCATGCCACCACAGTCGGCTAATTTTTTTTTTTTTTCTTTTTGAGACGGAGTCTCGCTGTCGCCCAGGCTGGAGTGCAGTGGCGCAATCTAGGCTCACTGCAGGCTCCGCCCCCCGGGGTTCACGCTATTCTCCTGCCTCAGCCTCCCGAGTTGCTGGAACTACAGGCGCCCGCCACCTCGCCCGGCTAATTTTTTGTATTTTTAGTAGAGATGGGGTTTCACCGTGTTAGCCAGGATGGTCTCGATCTCCTGACCTCGTGATCCGTCCGCCTTGGCCTCCCAAAGTGCTGGGATTACAGGCGTGAGCCACTGCACCCGGCCTAATTTTCGTATTTTTAGTATAG
This sequence comes from Nomascus leucogenys, assembly GCF_006542625.1. NCBI lineage: Eukaryota > Metazoa > Chordata > Mammalia > Primates > Hylobatidae > Nomascus > Nomascus leucogenys. Next base: position 81,766,543 of record NC_044392.1, read on the forward strand.
GCGGGGTTTTACCATGTTGGCCAGGCTGGTCTCAAACTCCTGACCTCAAGTTATTTGCCTGCCTTGGCCTCCTGAAGTTCTGGGATTACAGGCGTGAGCTCCTGGCTGGCCTTCGCTAATTTTTAAATTTTTTCATAGAGACAATGTCTCACTATATTGTCCAGACTGGTCTCAAATTCCGGTACTTAAGTGATTCTCCTACCTCAGCCTCCGAAAGTGCTGGGATTACAGATGTGAGCCACTGCATCTAACCTAATATATATCTTAAATGATTTTTAATCTTTAAGTTTCCCCTTGCCTTTTTTTCCCTCGTAATTTATTTGTTGAATAAACTGGATTGTTTGTATTGCAGTGTTTCTCACAGCCTGGAGTTTGCTGATTATATCCTTATAGTGTCACTTACTTAAGTGTCACTTGTGTTCCTCCGTCTCATGTATTTCCTGTAAACTGGTAGCTGGAGCTAAAAGGCTTGATCAGATTCAGATTCAGTTTTCTTTTTGGCAAGTCCGAAAAGAAGATGATAGCCACTGACAGTATTGGCTTCTTGCCCAGTGACTTGCAAATTGATTTAGCTAACATTTGCTGAATACTTACTGTGTGCCCAGCAATATGCTTATGTTTTATAGGCATTATGTCATTTAATCTTATTTAGGTTCACGATATTAGTACATGTCAATTTCTATCTGATGACCAAACCTCTTATTAGAGACGAGTCATCTTAAATATCTTTCAAACAAACCCTATGGTATATACCCCATTGTCTTTTATGTGATTTAATTTGGAGTTTAATCTGAATTTTTTTTTTTACTTAGAGCAATACAAAAGTATCTTGCATTAAGGCACTTTTTTATTTTCATAATAAAGCTCAAAGACTTACAATTTTACTGAGAACTCATTGTACTCAAGCCTTTTGGTACAGGGATTCACCATCTGTTAACCTCACAAAGATATCTAAACCACAAATAGGGCCAATAGAACTCAGTATTTCCTGAGTCTCTTTTTCCTTTGCCCTCATTGTCTTCTGCAGGTGCGCTTATGTCTCTCTCATCTCTTTCTGCTTCTTCGCATGCTCACAATGCTCACAGTATCCTACTGTTCCCAGTGTGAGAAACTGGCTCGTGATTGTAAAAGCAAAACTAGCTTTTCATTGTTTGTTTACATATCTTTAATTTATTCTGCCTAATTCTCTTCGTAGTCCTCAGTTCTGCTGTTTATAAAACCAGACCATGAGTGCTACAGACTCAAAAAATAAATGTCAAATAGTCTTGATCAAGTGTCGCTTTTGAAGATGAAACTGTTTGATATGTAATTGATGGAAAAAAGGCATCAACCAGCCCGAGTTGCAATTAGATACAAGAGCACTGGAAACAAAACAATGCAAAGAGGATCCTATTGTGTAGTTTTACACTTTGCAAGTTGACATGCAAAGAGTAACTTATTTTTAATATATCTTAACCCTTTTCCAGTCATTTCTCCTTTAACAGTTGTTAGCATCTCCTCAGTTTCCAGAATATCTATTAGGTAAAACATTTGGTTGGCTGAACAAAAGGAACATAAAGCCCTGGTGAATACAATAGGGAAATAGAAATGACTGTAGAGTTTAATTTCTTGTTCTGGTTGTCAGTATGAGACATTAAACAAATAGCCAGATTCTCTGTTCTTATTTCTTTAAAACAAAATTATTTTTATCATGATTTTCCTAAAGACCTTTAAGATTCTTACGTGAAACAGTCTTTTGTAAGCTTCTAGTACATAGGAATTGTACCTCTCTTTACCTCATCTCACAAGGTGCCCAGGGTAGCGTGGTACACGTGCTTGTGCCTAAAAAGTGGCTTTGGATGATGGTGGTATTTGAAAGGTTATACATCTTAAAGGATATTTTGTTCCCTTTTTCCTTGGCAGGACCAAGGAGCTTCCTTTTCTAAGACCAGTGCTGTTTGGACTCAGTGAAAGTGCACTTTGTTCTAGAATTGCCATATAAAAGCCTGGAATATATATTGAGTTGTTCCAAGAAGGGTGAGAAGTCGTGTTCTAGGACATTGAATGCTGATTTGGTGCTGAATGAATGATTGTTATGTTCTTTTTTACTCACAGGCTCGCTTCTCATATGTGCGGATGAAATATCTTTTCTTTTCCTGGTTAGTGGTTTTTGTTGGAAGCTGGATTATATATGTGCAGTATTCTACCTATACAGAATTATGCAGAGGAAAGGACTGTAAGAAAATAATAGTAAGTATTTTAAATTTCCTGTTTACTAAAAAGCCTCTTCATAACACACTATATTTACTGCTTACATACTTACTAATGATGTTTTTAATAATAAAAGTTAATTTGACATTAGAATTGTGCTAATCTTCTTAGCTTTTTGACATGACCCGTTAGTAAAGTTTTCCCCACTTTGAAAATTCCAATGTTCAGAAATTTAAATATTAACACATAGATAAGTTAGTGTGGGGGCATCCTCAATACAAAGAAGGATTTTTGTTTTTTAGATATATATATATATTTTTTAAATATATTTAAGTTTTAGTTTATTTCAATCAGATGAGTTTTTTAATGTTTAGACTATAAAAGTGTATTTACAGGCAGACTTTCTAGAACACATCTTTTACTCTTGAATACCAACATTTATCTAAAAAGAATATTATTCTGTTTCTATCCTAGTGATTGGATATATCTCAGAAAAATGACTGTATCAGTCTAAGATTTCTAGTAGTGATCACTGATTCTATAGACTTATGTTTTAAAAATTTGAGAATTTCAAGTAAATTTAACTCCTTGTTTTCTACCAGTACTTTCTTTTTTTTTTTTGAGACAAAGTCTCACTTTGTTGCCCAGGCTGGAGTGCAGTGGTGCAACCTCAGCTGACTGCAACCTCTGCCTCCCGGGTTCAAGTGATTCTCCTGCCTCAGCCTCCCAAGTAGCTGGAATTACAGGCTCGCACTACCATGCCTGGCTAATTTTTGTATTTTCAGTAGAGACGGGGTTTCACCATGTTGCCCAGGCTGGTCTTGAACTCCTAGCCTCAAGTGATCTGCCCTCCTTGACTTCCCAAAGAGCTGGGATTACAGGCATGAGCCACCGTACCTGGCCTCTACCAGTACTTTCTAATATAAAGAATATTAAAACACTCCATCTCAGAATTATATTTGAATAGTAATGATTTGGGGGTTTCCAATTATTATAACTTGTTAAAGATTCTATAGTTATTGAGTGGCTACTCTTTACCCAAGCCAGTGGTGTGTGCATATAACAGAGAGCAAAATATATTTGACCTTATAAAACTTACAGTGGATCAGGAAAGAAAATGAGTAATTACAGTAAGGTAACATAAATAAGATAGCAACTGTTATGGGAACATAAGACAGAAACCTGGAGCTTCCCCAAGTTCTAAGAAAATAAAAACCAGTTTAACACGAGGTGCTTCATCAGTCAGGATACAAAAACACGTTATTCCGCAGGAGTGTTACAGTCTTTTAACTAGGCAAGGGAGGGGAATGAGTTCGTAAAGAAGAGTCCTAAGTCAAGGTTCAAAGATAGCAATCCTATGTTCATTCCAACTGGCCATTTTAGATCCTTAAGGAATTTTAAGATAGGAGGTATCTCTGGGGCCAATATTGGGTACTTTACATGTTCATTAATCCTTAGCATAATAGTGTACAGATAAAGAACTATGACCCAGAGAGACAGGAGAATTTGCCCAAGATGATGGAACCAGAATTTGATCCCAATTCTGTCTCTCTGTGAAGTTCATACTCCTTCTGCTACCCTCCATCAGAAAAGACTGACAGAAGAAGTTAACAGTTTAATAAAGCTAATAAAACCCCATAAAACTCAGTTTCTAACCTTTAGTGAAGAAGGAGGAAACAGGAGGTAGATAATCAAGTTCAAAAACATACAAATAACCAAAACTATTTGAAATGTTTATTTCTCTTTCTCTAGGCCACGTTTCTCAAACTAGGTACCTTGGAGCACATTAATAGATATTCCATGGATAAAATATGTCCCTGGTCAGACGTATTTGGAAACAGAGGGTTAAATAAAGATAACAACTGACTTTACTAAGGACTTCTTAGGGTCTTTTAAATACTAATGTGTGTTATGCATCTCCGAGAGAGCAAATATATACTTGATCAGAAAAAACCATATCCCCACCACAGCCCTCCCAGGAAGACCTGTTAACGTCATCTGATAGTGTTAGAAATCTAAGAGATTAAGACAAAATGAAATGGATATGCTTTTAAATATCTTGTATTATTACAGTATCCTTCAAATGTAAGGCAAATATTGGTACATATTCTGTCATGAGTAAATGAGAGTTGAAGTGCTTCATTACTTTTCACTTTAATTTAATTTCCCTTTAATTTATAAGAAATGAAAACAGAACATAACTCTAGCATAATTTAATGGTTATCTTATCAAACCCTGAAGATAATGAAAGAGTTTTCTGAGTCTAAAATACATCATTTTCCTAAGACTGGCTTTTAAAAAATTATAGTTATTCTGCATTTGGGATTATGTTCTTAAAACCTATCATAAGTACTAGTACTAAAGTCAATAGTACTAAGCTAAGGTAGTACTAATATTGTATTGCAATTGTGGGATTAGAACTAAAAAGCAAGCAGAAAAAATATTGTTAAAGTATATTTTAGCCAGGCATGATGGCATGCACATGTAGTCCCACCTACTTGGGAGGCTGAGGTGGGAGGATCCCTTAAATCCAGGAATTTGAGATTGCAGTGAACTATGATCCTGCCACAACACTCCAGGCTGGGCAACAGAGCAAGACTTCATTTCAAAAATAAAATAACTTTTTAAAAAGTATATTTTAAAGCCTCAAAGTGCTAACAAGATAGGGAGGAATTACTTGATCAAGATCTGGGAGAAGATAAGATTTTTTTTTTTTTTTTTTTTTTTTTTTGAGACAGAGTTTTGCTCTGTCACCCGGGCTGGAGTGCAGTGGTGCAATCTCGGCTCACTGCAACCTCTGCCTCTCGGGTTCAAATGATTCTCCTGCCTCAGCCTCCCAAGTAGCTGGGACTACAGGCACCCACCATCACACCTGGCTAATTTTTCTGTTTTTAGTAGAGATGGGGTTTTGCCATGTTGGCCAAGCTGGTCTCAAACTCCTGACCTCAGGTGATCCACCTGCCTCGGCCTCCCAAAGTGCTGGGATTACAGGCGTACGCCACCGCGCCCAGCTGAGAGGATAAGATTTGAAAGATAGTTTTTGTGGCTGCTTTTCACTGGCGATGTATGGTCTAAAATTGAAATATACAGTCTTATGGGGTTGGGTAATAAAAATCTACTACATCCAACCAAGGATGGGAACCCTGGCACAGCATGCTTTGCGCTGAGACCTTAAAACAATGAACCCCAAGAGTAAAGGTAAACTAAAAGAGTCTCAGAATGGTGAGCTGACTTTTATGGCCCCTTTTACCCTGGGGGGAATTTGCTGATTCTGGGCATGGACAGGGGTCTGAGAAGCAGAAACCTTATATTGGCGGAAAGCCCCTACTGGGGACAAGAAATCAGCAGAGCCTTTGTAGAAAACCAGGGGAACCTCATTCATACAGCCAGTTATCCCATTGGGATATTTGCCAATTCCTGGGGCTCTGCAGAATGGGAGGTTAAAAACTTCATTGGAAAGCATTTGAAAAGCAGAACAGACTCTTTGGCAGTCTCACAAGATACAGATTAGAGTTATAAACTTGCCAGAAGGAGAAGCCCCAATGAATACCAAGCTCTCAGTTAAAAATCCTAGAGGGCTATATACCCTTGGACATAAGTAGCTAGAGCTTTACCCAGAGCTACAACCAAGTCTCAACTTCAAACAGCCCTTGATTTCGTTAAGGTGATCAGCCACAATTACCTTTGTCTGCTAGACAGAAGGAAACTCTCTCTGGAGACATTATGTAAAAAAGTACAAAGAATGCCAAAAGGCAAAATAAAATGACCAAAAACCAAGAGATAAACACAGATACTAGAAGCAGATCTGCAGATGATCCAGATATTAGAGTTATTCAAAAAGAATGTAAAAATAAGTGTTCATGTTCAGTTAAATAGGAATAAAGGTAGAGGAAATAGGTAAAACAATGGATAATTTCAACACAGAATTGTAATATATAAAAAAGAATCAGGGTTGGGCATGGTGGCTCATGCCTGTAATCCCAGCACTTTGGGAGGCCAAGGTGGGCAGATCACTTGACTCCAGGAGTTTGAGACCAGCCTGGCCAACAGAGGCCTGTCTCTACTAAAAATACAAAAAATTAGCTGAGTGTAGAGGCACACATCTGTAATTCCAGCTACTCAGAAGGCTGAGGCACAAGAATCACATGAACCCAGGAGGCAGAAGTTGCAGTGAGCTGAGATCACATCACTGCACTCCAGCCTGGGTGACAGAGGGAGACTCTGTCTCAAAAAAAAAAAAAAAAAATGATTTAAAGAAAAAGAATCAGGAAAATAGTATGGAGGGTTCTCAAATTGTTAAACATAGAATTAGCATATGATCCAGTAAATCCACTTCTGGGTATATGTACCAAAAAAATTGAAATCAGGGATTCTAATGGATTCTGGCACACCAATGTTCACAGTAGCATTATTCACAGTAGCCAAAAGGTGGAAACAAGCCAACTGTCCATCCACAGATGAATGGATAAACAAAATATTATATATAGATACAATGGAATATTAGCCTTTAAAAAGAGTAAAATTCTGATACATGCTACAACATGGATGAATATTGGAAACATTATCCTAAGTGAAAGAAGCCAAACACAAAAAGACAAATATTGTATGATTCCATTTATATGCTGCAATACCTAGAATAACAATTACACATAAAATGGGAGAAGGATAAAGGAAGTTAAAGTGTTTAAGTCCTTACAATATTGCAGAGTAGGATAAAAGAATCAACCAGTTAACTTTAGACTTTGATAATTCAAGGATGCATATTATTATTTCTAGGATAACCTATAGAATAGAAAAAGAGTGTATCATTTCCAAACTAACATAGAAAAAATGGAATAATAAAAGAATAAAAGAGGCTGGGCGCGGTGGCTCACACCTGTAATCCCAGCACTTTGGGAAGCTGAGGTGGGCAGATCACCTGAGGTCGGTAGTTCGAGACCAGCCTGACCAACATGGAGAAATCCCATCTCTACTAAAAATACAAAATTAGCCGGGCATGGTGGCGCATGCCTATAATCCCATTTACTCAGGAGGCTGAGGCAGGAGAATCGCTTGAACCCGGGAGGCGGAGGTTGCAGTGAGCCAAGATTGTGCCACTGTACTCCCACCTGGTCAACAAGAGTGAAACTCAATCTCAGAAAAAAATAAAATAAAATAAAATAATAGTCCAAAGGAAGGCAAGAAAGTAAAGAAAAAGAAACAGAACAGGCAGGATAAGTAAAAATAAATACATAAGATGAAAGATGTCACAGATTGAATTCCCTGGGAAGCAGACTTAGAGACTAAGATTGCCTGCAGCAAGTTGATTAAGTTTGGCTCTTGGGATTAACATCAGTAGAGAGTGAGGAAGCAGAGTAAGTCAGAGGGAAAAGTTGAACTGCACTGCAGTAGTAACAAAGGCCTTAAAGGTCAACCCTACAGGGAATTCTGGAGCTGAGATGACCTTGCAAAGGTCCAGACCTTTATCCCCCTCACGGACCAGTCAGTGGAAGCAGATTCCCACCTTTACCCCAATCCCTGCAAGGAGATATGACCTTGGGCAAGGCTGTACTCTAGCTGAGGGCAGTCCTAAAGGACTCTGCTGAGAGCTGTTTACTACCTATACTCCCAGTGCTGAAGGAATAAGTGCTCCAGTCCTAGAGAAGGAGATTTGGGTGGCTTACCATGGCATCAGATGTAGTATATTTAAACCCACATATGATGGTAATTACAGTATATTATCAGTGGACCAAATGATTCAGTTGAAAGACAAAGATTGTGAGGCTGTATTTAAAAATCAAAATCCAGGGCGGTGGCTCACGCATGTAATCCCAGCACTTTGGGAGGCTGAGGCAGGTGGATCACCTGAGGTCAGGAGTGCGAGACCAGTCTGGCCAACATGGTGAAACCCCGTCTCTACTAAAACTGTAAAAATTAGCCAGGCATGGTGGTGTGTGCCTGTAATCCCAGCTACCCAGGAGGCTGAGGCAGGAGAATCGCTGGAACCTGGGAGGCAGAGGCTGCAGTGAGCTGAGATTGCACCAGTGCACTCCAGCCTGGGCAACAGAGCAAGACTCTGTTTCCAAAAAAAAAAAAAATCAAAATCCATCTATAAGAGAGACGTCAAATATATAAAGATGTTGAAAGTAAAACAATTATGAAGCTACTTTTGCAAATATGGAAATTCTTGGATGTTTAGAGGAAAGCAACAGATGTGTGTGTGTGTGTGTGTGTGTATAATTCAAAGTTTTTTATTGCAGATTATACCTTTTTTTAAAGTCTAATCAGCCCTTCCTAACTTGAAATGTAATATATTTTAAATTGGTTTCTCCCGTGGTTCAGTTTTACAATAGCTGCCTAAGTAATTACCTGGGCATTTCATGAATTATGGCAATATCCACACATACTTCTGGTCCTGGTCATTACTGTTTTGAAATGTGGAGTCTAAACCGATTGCCTCTGTCCCTCTGTATTAGTGCATAGACTGTTCTTTTTTTAAGTGGATTGAAGAGAACCAAAGCGTATAAAAAAATTGCTAATTTTGAATTTTAGGTATATAAATAGAAAACTGCATAATCTTAAAGTCATGCTTAGTAAACACATGCTCATCAAAGGATTACAATATCCTGTGTATAACCTTTGAACAGATTCCGTTCAAAATCTTCAGTCAATTTCATCTTTGTCAACTAAAGAAGATTATAAAGAGACACAGAAGATCCAAAAGAGGTTCCACAAATATTATTTGTTGAAGTGTTAAGTTTTAAAATGTGGGTTCTTTTATTCTCTTCAAAAGTTGGCAAAATCTTCCCTTTAGCTTATTTTTCCTATTCTTAATAATTTAGTCAGCACCAGGTATGGTGGCTCACATCTGTAATCCTAGCACTTTAGGAGGCCAAGGTGGGAAGATTGCTTGAGCCAGGAGTTTAAGACCAGTTAGGCAACATAGTGAGAATCCATCTCTACAAAAAATAAAAAGTTAGCTGGGCATGGTGGCATGCACCTGTAGTCCCAGCTACTTGGAGGCTGAGGTGAGAGGATCACTTGAGCAAAAGGGGTTGAGGCTGCAGTGAGCCATAATAGCACCACTACACTCCAGCCTGGGCAACCGAATGAGACCCTGTATCAAAATAATAATAATAATAATAATTTAATATTTATTTTCAGGGTAACTACTGTCATATAGCAATTATATAAAAAGTATAATCCATTTTAGAAGAGGTATCTATCAGTCAGTTAAATATTTATTGAACATCTACATCTAAGTTATTTTTCTAGGTTCTAGGGATATTGTGGTAAGCAAGATAGACAGAATGCCTTAGGAGCTTTTTTTTTTCTGAGATGGAGTCTCACTCTGTCACCGAGGCTGGAGTGCAGTGGCACAATCTCAGCTCACTGCCACCTCCACCTCCCAGATTCAAGCGATTCTCCTGCCTCAGCCTCCCGAGTAGCTGGGATTACAGGCACCTGCCACCATGCCCGGCTAATTTTTTTATTTTTAGTAGAGACAAGGTTTCACCATGTTGGCCAAGCTGGTCTCAAACTCCTGACGTCAGGTGATCCACCTGCCTCGGCCCTCAAAAGTGCTGGGATTACATGTGTGAGCCACCGCACCCAGCCAAGGAGCTTACATTCTTATTGTGGAATGTGTATAATAAAAACAAAAACAAGTAAATAAATAAGGTACTGACAAGTGCAGTGAAAGCATATGTAATAGCAATATTTAGTAGAGAATGGCTAGGGCATGCTGTCTTAACTGGAGTGATTGGGAAAAGCCTCCCTGAAAAGATGGCATTTTGAATTGGAAGCTGATGAGAGGAAGCAATTGTGTGAGAATCTAGGCAAAAAGCATTCAAAGAGAAAGGACAGTGAATGCAAATGCCCAAAGAGGGGAGCTTGAGGAACCTGATTGCTTTCATATGTGGCTTATGAAAATCTGTCTTATTACTTTAGTAACACCATATACATTTTTAAATGTTAGATATTAGTGGTACAACCCACCCACTATGAAGAACTTCTTGATTACTAGTAGCTAAACCATATCATGTCAGCCTGTTGGAAAAAATGCTAGGCTGAAGTGAAAGCCCCAGCCTCACTTTTTCTTGTGCTATAGTGTGTGGCTTTGAGTAGGTAATTTTTTTTTCATTGACTTGCTTTAACTGCATTATACGGGTTCAAGAAAAGTATCTCTGTCCTACCTGCATCACAGATTTAATGAAGATAAAGTAGAATTGAACTAATTAACCTGGTAATCTAACACTGAATGATGCTCTGATGTATCCGTTGAACATAGAGAAGGTTCTCAAGTCCTTGACTTATTTCATTTGATCTGAGACAAGTACCCCATTACTTGTCATTGCTGTAACATAGCATTGTAATTCAAAAATTTCCTGGAAGATTGCTGTAGCTGTCCCATTGAGAGCATTGCCTCCAATGGGAAAATCATTGTTTAAGAGTTAGGGAGGACAGATTATCAACCAAGTGTAATAAGCAGTTTACGGCCAGGCATGGTGGCTCACACCTGTAATCCCAGTCCTTTGGGAGGCTGAGATGGGCAGATCACTTGAGGTCTGGAGTTTGAGATCAGCCTGGCCAACGTGGTGAAACTCCATCTCTACTAAAAATACAAAAATTAGCCAGGCGTGGCAGTGCACGCCTATAATCCCAGCTAGTCAGGAAGCCAAGGCAGGAGAATCGCTTGAACCTGGGAGGCGGAGGTTGCAGTGAGCTGAGATTGTGCCACTGCACTCCAGCCTGGGCGACAGAGCAAGACCCTGTCTCAACAACAACAACAACAAAAAAAACAGTTTATATTTGTTTAACAGTCGTGGTCTATCTTGTGTTCCATAGCTTTCTTCTCTGCATGCCTCTGTCTTTTTCTCTCTCTCTCCATTTGTGTGTGAAGGGTCCCATCCGTTGTAGTAGTTAAGAGCATAAGCATTGGAGTAAAAGAACTTTAGGTTTGAGTTCCAGCTTTGCCATTTCTGAGCTGTATAAGCTGGACAAATTATTTAGGCTTTGTAAAATGGAGATTAATAATACTTTCATATCAGTTGGTCGTAAGGATAAAATGAGTTCATGTATTGAAAGACAACACTGTATCTGACACATGGTAAATGTACGGTAAGTTAGTATTATTATATTCTCAAGTTCCTGCCCTTGAGTCTGACTGGGAAGATAAGACACACACACACACACACACACACACACACACACACACACACACACACACACACTATTTAATCAGGTGTATCAGTCAGGATTCAACCAGAGAAGCAAAAGTGATATAAAGAGATTTATTGTAAGGAGTTGGTTTATACAGTTGTGGGAGCTGGCTGGACAAATCTAAAATCCATATGGAAGGCTATCAGGAAGGGCAGGCTGGTATTCTCGGGCATTGGCTGAAGCTGCTGTCTACAGGCAACATTTTTTCATCTGGGAATCCTCAGTGGTGCTCTTAAGGCCCTTCAACTGGTAGAATCAGGCCCACCCAGACTATCTAGGATACTCTCTCTTAAAGTCAACTGATTATGAATTTTAATTACATCTGCAAAATACCCTCACAGCAACACGTAGATTGTTTGTTTTGATAACTGGGGACTATGGCCTAGCCAACCAAGTTGGCACATCAAAAGACCATCACATCAGGTTAAAATGATTTAATTTGCGTGGTAAATAGTTGTACCACAAAAATGTAAAGAAAGAAGGCATCTATGAATAGAGAGATTATTTTAGATAGAATAGTGAGGAAAGGCTTCATAGAGGAGGTGGAACTTCTACAGGGCCTTCAAGGCCGGGTGCAGTGGCTCACACCTGTAATCCCAGCACTTTGGGAGGCCAAGGTGGGTGGATCACCTGAGGTCAGGAGTTCAAGACCATCCTGGCCAACATGGTGAACACCCATCTCTACTAAAAATACAAGAATTAGCCGGGCTTGGTGGCACATGCCTATAATCCCAGCTACTCGGGAGGCTGAGGCAGGAGAATCACTTGAACCCAGGAGGCAGAGGTTGCGGTGAGCTGAGATTGTGCCATTCCACTCCAGCCTGGGCAACAAGAGAGAAACTCCATCTCAAAAAAAAAAAAGAACTTCTACAGTGCTTATGGAATAGAAAGGATTTGGAAAGATACGAGTTTCTTTTTCCTTCTAATTATAAACCAGGCTTACCTTAGCACTTTTATCCCAAAGAATAAGATGCTGATCAACACTAGACCAGAGAATTCCCAGAAACATGTGTTAGTAGACACTGAACCACAGCCTTGGTTGGGGCTTTTAATTGCCTATAAATTAATATATTTTTCTCTTTTGTCTTTTAATCAAGTATATCATTTCAGCATTGGAAATCACTATAGAATATTAGTATTATTTTCTTGAGATGTTTTCTCTAACCAATGGATAATGTTTGTTGAAAGATTTAGGATAATGCTATAAGGTAGGAACCAGAGCTGAGATTAATTTTGCACACTGTACATTAGTTTACAATTTGAATTCAAGTTTAACTCTTTTCAGTTTTAGTAAAAATATGAAACTTTCCACTGTCCTCATCCATCATTTAGGGCTTGACTCTAGTGAGATGGATAATAGGCTTTTAAAACTCCAAGAAGGGAAATGGAGGGTGAATGGTACACCCAGAAAAGCCAATGTTAATTTATGAAAGTTGCAGGAAACGAGAACTGTCTAAAAATGAGAGCAACAACTAACCCTAATTAGATGTGCTTGGAAAAATCCATTTTTTTTTTAGTTGTGCTTTTTTCTTTTTCCATCAAGCTAATTATATAATATGGTGGAGGAGGGGTTACTTTTTTTGTTTTGTTTGGAGACAGGATCCCTCTCTGCCACCCAGGCTGCAGTGTAGTGGCACGATCATAGCTCACTGCAGCCTTGAATTCCTGGGCTCCAAGGATCCTCCCACCTCAGCCTCTTGAGTATCTGAGACTACAGGCACGAGCCACCATGCCCAGCTAATTTTTAAAATTTTTATTAGAGATGGGTTTTCATTGTGTTGCCCAGGCTGATGTCCAACTCCTGCCTTTAAGCGATCCTCCCGCCTAGATATCCTGAGTAGCTGGGATTACAGGCATGAGTCAATGTTCTTGGCTGCATAGTATATCTTTTTTTTTTGAGACGGAGTCTCACTCTGTCGCCCAGGCTGGAGTGCAGTGGCACAATCTCAGCTCATTGCAACCTCCGCCTCCTGGGTTCAAGCAATTCTCTTGCCTCAGCCTCCTGAGTAGCTGGGATTACAGGCACACACCACCATGCCCAGCTAATTTTTTTGTATTTTTAGTAGAGACAGGATTTCGCCATGTTGGCCAGGCTGGTCTCAAACTCCTGATCTCAGGTAATCTGCCCACCTTGGCCTTCCAGAGTGCTAGGATTATAGGCTTGTGCCACTGTGCCTGGCCTTGTTATATCTTTTTTTTTACATTTTCTCTGATTATAGAAATCACTAATTTGTTCATTATTTCAGCAAATCCTATTTGGTGTCTACCCACAAAGAAATTTTACAGTTTGACTTTGTGGGTAAGATTCTCTTGACACAGCGCATTTTGTTTGTTGGGTTCTTTCATAGAGGGAAAAAAAGAGGCAGAGAAGAATATTTCCCTTCTATACATTTCTCAGGACCACATTGTTTAATATTGATCTCTTCTGACATATTCCTCTATGCAAGCAAGTTCTAAGTTTCTACCTGGGTAATAATGAGGAATTACTCACTAAATTACTCTAGCAAACTTTGGGGCCATTATCTGAGCACATCCTTTAAATGGAAGTATTAAAAAATAAAAGGGCCTTTAAATGTTATTACAGTCTCTTTGAAATTTGATTTCTTGGGTAATGGCTTATTGCTTAAAGCAACTTACATAAGATATACTAAATGTAAGATATTTGGAACCATGTTTTCAATTAGATAATGATATATAGCTAACTGTATTTCATTTAGCTTTGCCTTTGCTTAGGATCAATTATTATTTAACTTGAAAAGTTGGTTTTCTGCCATTATCCTGTGTTTTTAAAATATACCGAACCAGTCCTACTTGGAACACACTGCATTTTTTTGTTTTTGTTTTTTGGTTTTTTGGTTTTTTTGAGATGGAGTCTCGCTGTGTTACCCATGCTGGAGTGCAGTGGCACATCTCAGCTCACTGCAGTCTTCACCTCCTGGGTTCAAGAGATTCTCCTGCCTCAGCCTCCCGAGTAGCTGGGATTATAGGCATGTGCCACCACGCCCAGCTAATTTTTTTGTATTTTTAGTAGAGACGGGGTTTCACCATGTTGACCAGGCTGGCCTCGAACTCCTGATTGACCTCAAGTGATCCTCTCACCTTGGCCTCCCAAAGTGCTGAGATTATAGGTGTGAGCCACCACACCTGGCCGGAACACACTGTTTTAAAGTACAAGCTTTTTTCCTTTTAAGAAAAATATAGCCCTTTTCCCTTTATGCCAACTTAAGTCTTTATGAACTTATAAAAAATTTATTAAACAGATTTATTTGAAATCTTAACACACATAAACCCTATTCTAAGGAAATCTCTGTTTTATTTTAATTTTTGTGGGTTTTTTTTTTTTTTTTTTTTTTGTAGAGACAGGGGTCTTTCTATGTTGCCCAGCCTAGTCTTGAACTCTTAGCTTCAAATGATTTCCCCCGCCTCAGCCTCCCAAAGTGCTGGGATTGTAGGCATGAGCCACCACTGCCCGGCCAATCTTAAATCATAGTAGCACTTCTGGTGGACTTCATGTCTTACGCTACACTGTCTTATATTTTGTGGTATTTGCTGTAATCCTGGGACAGGCAGTATCACTGTTAGGATTAACTCATTCCTGTGAAGCAAGAAAGAGACTAAGGGTTAAAGCCAACTTAGAAAAGACAAGCCAGCAATAAAACATTTTATTTTAGTTAAATATTTATTGTCTGCTTACTGCACTGTGCTTGAGCCTGGGGATACAGAGATGAGAGGTATCCCTGCCTTGAGGATGCATACAGACTAGTAGAAGATATGGAAAAATAGGAGGAGCACATAAGTGAGACTGGGATTAGGGTTGCTAGATGTAGCAAATACAAATAAGGATGCTCAGTTACATTTGAATTTAAAATAAACTAGGACTACCTAGTTTATTATATATACCTAGTATATCCCAAATATTGCCAATAAACAACAATAATTTGTCAGCGTAAGTATATCCTAAGCAATATTTTGCTTGGAAACCCTAACGAATACGGTCCCAGAAGACTTTCTGGAAAAGGTTACATCTGAGCTGAATTTGATGAATGAACATTGCAGACAGAAGGAGGCATGTGCAAAGCTACAAACATGAGAAATAATGCTACATTCCAGGCATAGCATAGCTAAAGCAGAGAAGATGAACGGCAGTTTGCAGAGGTGAAGGAAGCAAGGTCAAGCTCATAACAGACCTTGTATATCATGGTAAGGAGTTTGCCTTTTACCTTCAGAGCAGTAGAGAGTCAGTAGAAGTTTTTAAGCAGGGAAGTGACTGATCCGATTTATGTTTTAGAAAAATTTTGCTACTTGAGAGGGTGGATTAGATAGGAGACAGCACAAGCAGGGGGATTTGTTTTATGGCAGTTATAATAATCCAGGCACAAAGTGACGAGGTTTTAAACTATGGCATTGACAGTGGGAATGGAAGGGATGAAACAGCCTCGAAGGATATGAAGGAAATAATTTGATTGCCAGCAATTGGTGACCAGTTGAGTTTGAGAAAATGGGGAAGAACAAGAAACTTAGGACAACTCACTGCTTCCTCCCTCAGTGCCTAGGTGGTTGATGGCACCTTCCACTGAGGCAGGCCATAAAGGAGGACAACCTTGGGACAGAGGAGGGCAGGGTGTGATGGGTTCAGTCTTTGATAGATTGAGTGTGAATTGCTTTCAGATTATCAAAATCGAGAGAGATGTTCAGGTAGCACTTGGATATTTAATTCACGAAAAAGGCCTAGGCTGGGATACAGCCAGGATTCCTCAGAGCTGTGGGAATGTCACTGATGATGGTATACAGAGAACACAAGGAAAATGGAACAAAACCCTAGAAAACACTAATACTTCAGATGGTGAGAAAGGAAGAGAATTCCATAAAGAACACTCATAAAGAGTTGCCAGACAGGTGGTTCGCTTGAGCTCAAGTACAAGATCAGCCTGAGCAATATGGCGAAACCTTGTCTCTACAAAAAATACAAAACTTAGCCGAGTGTGGTAGTGCGTGCCTATAGTCCCAGCTACTTGGGAGGCTGAGGTGGGAGGATCACCTGAGCCCAGGGAGGTCAAGGCTACAGTGAGGCGTGATAACGCCACCGCACTCCAGACTGGGCGGCAGAGTGAGACCCTGTCTCAAAAAAGATTAAAAAGAGTTGCTAGAGAAAGAGGAGGAAAACATGAAGAGAGAAGCCATAGGAAAGAGTTGAAAACAGTGTGGTCAACCAGGACAAATGCTGAATGAGGTTAAATAATATAAGGACTAAAATTTGCAAGTCGGAGATCATTGTTAAAACTGTTATGAGTATTGGCTGAGCGCAGCAGCTCACGCCTGTAATCCCAGCACATTGGGAGGCCCAGTAGCTGGGACTAAGGTGCACATCACCACACCTGGCTATTTTTTTTTTTTTTTTGTATTTTTAGTAGAAATGGGGTTTCACCATGTTGGCCAGGCTGGTCTCGAACTCCTGACCTCAGGTGATCCACCTGCCTCAGCCTCCCAAAGTGCTGGGATTATAGGTGTGAGCCACTGTGTCCAGCCCCCAAGTCTGCCTTTTTAAGTGCTCTATCGACTTGCATGAAAGATTTAGTCAAGGCAAAAGCAATGATACTTCAAAGTAAGTGGGTGGATCACTTGAGGCCAAGAGTTAGAGACCAGCCTGGGCAACAAGACGAAAACCCGTCTCTACTAGAAATACAAAACTTAGCCATGCCTGGTTGTTCTTGCCTGCAATCCCAGCTACCCGGGAGGCTGAGGCACAAGAATTGCCGGAACCCAGGAGGCAGAGGTTGCAGTGACCTGAGATCACACCATTGCACTCCAGCCTGGGTGACAGAGTGAGACCCTGTCTCAAAAAAAAAAAAGAAAGAAAGAAAGAAAAAGAGAGAGAATAGAAAAACTATTAATATATGATTATCTAAATAGATGCATTTGACAAAATTCAATCAATTCTTTGCAAACTAAGAATAGGAGGGAACTTTCTCAACCTGATAAAAGACATTTATGAGAAACCCACAGCCATCATCATATGTAATGGTGAAAGTCTGAATATATAATCACTGATATTAGGATCAAAGCAAGGATATGTACATTGTCATTTCTATTCCACATATTACTGAATATCCTAGTCACTGTAATAAGTCAAGAAAAAAATAAAAGACATAGAGATTGGGAAGGAGTGAGGGAAGGAACAGAATCCACCGATGTTTGATGTAAGTGAGGATTAAGTACCCCCATACAACCTTATTACTAGGTTGTAATGAAAGCAATTTCTGCTAGACATGTAGACATTTATTCAGTCATAAAACATTTTATTTGCAATAAATAAATTTATTTTCAAGCAATCATGAAACATTTCATATAATCTGCATGTAAACTTATTAAAGTTCTAACTCTGCCTTTTTTTTTTCTTTTTTTTTTGAGATGCAGTCTCGCTCTGTCACCCAGGCTGAAGTGCAGTGGTACAATCTCGGCCCACTACAACCTCCTCCTCCTGGGTTCAAGCGATTCTCCTGTCTCAGCCACCCCAGTAGCTGGGACTAAGGTGCACACCACCACACCTGGCTATTTTTTTTTTTTTTTTGTATTTTTAGTAGAAATGGGGTTTCACCGTGTTGGCCAGGCTGGTCTCGAACTCCTGACCTCAGGTGATCCACCTGCCTCAGCCTCCCAAAGTGCTGGGATTATAGGTGTGAGCCACTGTGTCCGGCCCCCAAGTCTGCCTTTTTAAGTGCTCTATCAACTTGCATGAAAGATTTAGTCAAGGCAAAAGCAATGATACTTCAAAGGCAGGCTTGTGTTTCCTTAAAATTAGCATCAGGCCACTAGAAATTCTGAACCAATAATTCTCAATACGTGGTCTCTTAGGCCAGCATGGGCACTTAAAATTAATGCATATTTTCAGCCTAATCCAAGACCTACTGAGTCCAGAAACTCTGAGACACGTCCAGCAAACGTTGTTTTAATCAGCTCTCCGTGCAATCTGAAGCTCTCTAAAGTTTGAGAACCTCTAACTGTAAAACTGTTAGCTCCAGGTACCTCCCTAAGGGTAAAGATTATAGCCTCAACTAGTTCTTAAACCCTCTTCATTAAAAGGTATGGAATATCTCATATTTTAGCCAATCCACATATCTTAGATACCTTTAATTTTACCAATTATCATTCATTTGTAATATTGATCCATCCATTTATCATGCTATTTAACAAACCACAGGCCGGGTGCAGTGGCTCATGCCTATAATCTCAGCACTTTGGGAGACCGAGGCAGGCAGATTGCTTGAGGCCAGTAGCTTGAGACCAGCCTTGGCAACAAATTGACACACCGTCTCTACTAAAAATAAAAAATTAGCCAGGTTGGTGGCATGCACCTGTAATCCTAGCTCCTTAGGAAGCGGAGGTGGGAGGATTGCTTGAGCCCAGGAGGTCAAGGCTGCAGTGAGCTGTGATCATGCCACTGCACTTCCAGCCTGGGCGACAGAGTGAGACCCTGTCTGAAGAGAAAACCACAGATTTCACCAATAAAAGCCAGATTTCCTAATTAACAAAAATCTCAGAAATTGACCAATCTTGATCAAAGTAAGGAGATAAGGAATATAGAAGAGCTTGGAGTAGCTGCCTCGAGCATTGGCTTCCTGATTACAGCTCTAGCCAAGCACCTGTGCATTCCTGATTTGGATATGAGAGACATCTGGACTATAACTATAACACACATATATTAAACTGTGTGTGCTGAGGAATTTTAAAATAAATTGCAAACTCTATTATAACCGAAGGAAGGAAAGAGTGGAGAGGATGTGTGTGTTGCAGGGAGGGGAGAGAGAGATTTGAGCACTTTTAATGGCTGAGAGAGAGAGAAGATGAGAATGCGAACATGAAGTGCAAGTCTAGAAAATGGTGAAGATTTAATATCGTTGATACGGGGACGGGAGAGGGTGTTGACGAGAGACGTGGAAGATTTTCAGGCATTGTTAAGAACCCAACTCTGCTATTTTTTTCCTTAGGAAAAATTGATGAGTTTGTCTGAAATACATTTTTAGAACACAAATCTTAGAAAATTACTTAAAACCTAGTAGTATACATCTGTTCATCGTTATTGCCCCCTTGTGGTACAGTTTCCATAGTTCATGAAATTATTCATTCAACTCGGGTGGGTTTCGTCAAATAAGACTAAAGAGTGCCATCTCCTGGTATGATGAGGTATGTGCAGGCATTTAGGAGAATCACCGGAGTAAAGAAAAATCTTAGGACAAGAAAAACCTTTGATGTTTTCGCTGATTATCCTATGGTAAAGTGGAACATTCTCTATAATTTCTGTGTCTTTTTATTTAGAATATCGTTTTACTGACAGTAATTACAGTTTGTGTGTGTGGCTGTGCCTGAAAAACAACAAAACAAAACAATACAGTACGTGGCCAACCATCCTTTCTATACAAGCATGTGGGAAATTTGCTTTTGGTTTGTGATGGAAGCCACAAGTGGAAGAGCCTGCTCATTGTAACTACCTCTTTGATGAAGCGTTGGCTTGAGGTTTTTGCTCAGAACTAGAATTTGTCTTGTAGCTGAATGCCAGACTAGTCTTTACTGCTTCCCAATAAGTTTACTAATGAGCTACCTGGTTTGTGCTTTTTTAAAAAAAAATGTATTAAATATTATAGAAAAGTATGCAGTTTAATCCTCAATGAGATTTTAAAGCCAAAACCACTATTTATGTTGGTTATTTAATAGACATTTACTGAACACTTAAATACCAAACTGTGCTGTGTGCTAGAGAGGAGGGGAGGTTTGAAGATGAATGTAACCAAGTATCTGCCTTCAAATCATCCAGCTTTCCACAAGGGAAGATAACATGGGCACAAATAATGTTAGATTTGAGAATATACAGAAAGAAGGGAGGAAGAAAATAGTCTCAGGAAAGAAGTATAAACTCCCAAGATGATTTATTGAAAGATGGTTGTGGAAAGAGTCATGTTTAAATCCTGACATTGAACAGAGTTAAGATGAAGTGTTTCTTAAGATTCAGGAGCCCAAGATCAGGACAGTGGAAAGATATCACTCTTTAAGTCCGATCCCATGAATTGTTCATGATAGAGTGCCCTACTTCTGGATAAAAACCCAGCATACACTTCATTCATTCATCCATTTGGCAAGTGCTTTTTTATCTGTATTTGATTATGCATCAGGCATTGTACAAAGTCCTCAGGAAACAAGGATGAAAGTCCTAGCCCTGTTGTGAGTTGCTTGTGTGGAGGGAATGACCAGAGACGCCTTTAGTGGGTGGACTCGGGAGGGGTATCTGACACAGTCGGTGCTAAACCTGCTCTGTATGCTCCTCTCCAACATAAATAATCCTGGTTCTGTTACTTTAGTGGTTAAAAGAACAGGCTCTGGAGGCAGACTATCTGGGCTCAGGCTCCAACTCTGCCATTAACCTGCTCTCTGTAAATTTCTTACCCTCTTCTTAACCTCTCTTGCCTTGGTTTCTTTATCAACAAAATGGAGATAATGGTGATACCTATTCCATAGGGAGATTCTGAGAATTTAAGATATATACATGCAAATCTCATAGAACAGTATTGGCATATAAAAAACAATATGACAGCTGGGCACGGTGGCTCACTCCTGTAATCCCAGCACTTTGGGAGGCCAAGGCAGGCAGATCGCCTGAGGTCAGGAGTTCCAGACCAGCCTAGCTAACATGGTGAAACCCCATCTCTACTAAAAATA
Source organism: Nomascus leucogenys (assembly GCF_006542625.1). Lineage (NCBI taxonomy): Eukaryota > Metazoa > Chordata > Mammalia > Primates > Hylobatidae > Nomascus > Nomascus leucogenys. Next base: position 81,787,642 of record NC_044392.1, read on the forward strand.
CAAAAATTAGCTGGGTGTGGTGGCAGGTTCCTATAATCCCAGCTACTCGGGAGACTGAGGCAGGAGAATCACTTGAACCGGGGAGGCAGAGGTTGCAGTGAGCCAAGACCACGCCACTGCACTCCAGCCTGGGTGACAAAAGCGAAACTCCATCTCAGAAAAAAAAAATATATATATATATGACAAACACTGGTATCTACCACCTTCTTAACAAATCTTAACCTTGCCATATTTGCTTCATTTTTAAAAAGAAGTAAAACATTACAGGTATAGTTGAAGCTCTCTTATCCTGCCTGATATTCTCCTTCCTCGCTCTTTAGAGGAACCATCATCTTGAATTTGGTATGAGTTTTTGCCATGATGTTTTTCTACTTTCACTGCATGTGGCAGGGGTACATAAATATTATGTTTATGTTTGCATATATCTAAACTTTAATAAATGGTACTAAACTGCTCGCGTTATTCTGAAATTGTTTCTATTTCACATTATGTTGTTATATCTGGGCCTAATTATTTCATTTTAATGACTGCATAGTATTTCATACTATGAATATACCACTTTATTCAACCATTCTCCTGTTGAAGGGCATTAACGTTCTTACCAATTTTCCACTCTCACAAACTGCATCTGGATGGCAAATCTTCCAGTACTGCACCTAGATGGCATGCTGCAGTCCTTCTAAGACTGTACCCTGGCCTGCGTCGCATCTTTTCTTGTCTTGTCTTTTCTCTTCTTTTCCTTTTCTTTTTTTCCTTCCTTAAAACTAATTTCTCAAGACCAGGCGCAGTGGTTCACACCTGTAATCCCAGCACTTTGGGAGGCCAAGGTGGGTGGATCACCTGAGGTCAAAAGTTCAAGCCCGGCCTGACCAACATGGAGAAACCCCATCTCTACTAAAAATACAAAATTAGCTGGGCATGGTGGTGGACACCTGTAATCCCAGCTACTTGGGAGGCCGAGGCAGGAGAATCGCTTGATCCTAGGAGGTGGAGGTTGCAGTGAGCCAAGATCGCGCCATTGCACTCCAGCCTGGGCAACAAGAGTGAAACTCTGTCTCAAAAAATAATAATAATAATAATAAATAATAAATAAACTAATCTCTTATAGAGTTATTGGCCTGCTTTCTTTGGAAGGAAACATTTTTGGCTATTGATTCAATTTTTTATATGTATTAATCTAATTCAGCTTTTTTGTTTGTTCCTGCATGACTATTATGTGTATTTTTCTAGAAAAATTGTTTATTTCAAATGTATTACCATAAATTGTTTCTATTTTTTGCCATCACTACTCTTTTCTTTCCTAATAATGTTTGTTTCTCCTCTTTTTCTCATAATCAGTCTTGCTAAAGGTGTATCTTTTTTGGTAAAGTTTTCAAAGAACTACCTTTTTATTTTTATTTATTTATTTATTTTGAGACAGGGTCTCACTCTGTCACTCAGGCTGGAGTGCAGTGGCACAATCACATTTCACTGCAGCCTTGACCTCCAGGGCTCAAGCCATCCTCCCACCTCAGCCTCCCGAGTAGCTAGGACACAGGTGTGCATCCACACCTGGCTAATTTTTGTATTTTTTGTAGAGACAAGGTTTTGCCATGTTGCCCAGTCTGGTCTGGAACTCCTGGACTCAAGTGATTCACCCTCCTCAGCCTCCCAAAGTGCTGGGGATTGTAGATGTGAGCCACCACACCTGGCCTGATTTTTTTTCCATTTATTTCTTCATTTATTATTTCTTTTCTCCTACTTCTTTTGAGAGTTTATTTTCATTATTGTTGGGTTTTCTTTTTTATTTTCTTAGAGACAGTCTCACTTTGTTGCCCAGGCTGGAGTACAGTGGCATGATCATGGCAGCCTCAACCTCATGGGTTCAAGGGATCCTCCTTCCTCACCCTCTTGAGTAGCTGGGACTGCAGGCACACACCACCATGCTTGGCTACTTTAAAAAAAAAAATTGTTTAGAGATGAGGTCTCACTATGTTGCCTAGGCTGGTCTTAAACTTCTGGCCTCAAGCAGTCCTCCTGCCTTGATCTCCCAAAGTGCTGGGATTACAGTTTTGAGCCACTGAGCTGGTCTGTTGGGTTTTTTTGTTTGTTTGTTTGTTTGTTTGTTTGGTTGGTTGGTTGGTTGGTTGGTTTTTTAAGTCTCTTTAGTTGAGTGATTATTTATATTCAGTATCTTGGTTTTTTCATCATTGCATTTAAATTTGGAAATTGCTATAATTTTCACTCTGAGAACTGCTTTGGCTGCCTCTCACAAGTTTTGATATGTATACTTGTATTGTTGTTCACTTCTAAATATTTCTGCATTTCCACGGTAATTTCTACTTTAACCCACAAATTATTTAGGAATGTACTTTTTAGTTTCCAAACATATGTTTGTTTTTTTGTTTTACTTTTTACTTTTTAAAAAAATGGTACAGCTTTTTGGTCATTTTTTTTTTTCTCTTTTCTTTTGCAGTGGGCCATGTTTGAGCTATGGGACTTCAGCTTGACTTTATTTCTTCCACTTATTTTTTATTTATTTGTGGTCAGAGAATGTGGTCTATATGATATAACTTCCTTGGAAACCCTAAACCATACCTACAGGAACTTTCACTCAAGCTCCTCCTAATGAGGCCTCAGACTTCCCATCACCTTTGCATCAAGGAAGAAACAGGCCAATGAAATTGCTGGCCATCTGCTACCAAGCAGATATGCATAACAGATGGTTCTGCATTTTCTAAAATATCCCCAGAGGTTGACCAGATGGAAGAAAGGCATTGGGCCTCTCCCAAGTGGCCTCCCAAACTTGAGTTTAAGAACTAGATTGCTTTGCTCCTCTCCTGAAGATGAAACTTAATATTCTTAGCTACAGACAGATCTGAAAGAGAAACCAGGTCATAGCCAAGGGCTTGTCCAGGAACTTCTCCACTACTACTAGCTGAAGGGCAACAGCGCCTTGGTGTTGACACTTAACTCTGCACATGGGCAGGGCTCTTGATCTCTATCAGGACTGCCCTTATCCTTAAAGCAAACTGTAAAGAGTGTTGGTAGGAGGGTACAGGAGGCAGGCCTGAGGAGCCTGTGCCATTCTGAGCAATATACAATAGTCATTAAGAGGTGGGCTCTGGAGCCAAACTGACTGGGTTGGAATCCTGGCTTTATTATTTTGTAGTTGTGAACAAATTACTTAACAGATATTTCTGTTTCTGTTTTCTTATCTTTTAATGGATATTAGTTTCCACCTCCCAGGGTTGTTGTCATGGTAATAAATGTATAGTGCTAGGAACAATGCGTGACACATAAGAAGCACCTACTATCAGGTATTATATAAACAGTTTTTATTGGCAGGTACAGTGGCTCATGCCTGTAGATCTAGCAGTTTGGGAGGCTGAGGTGGGAAGCTTGCATGAGTCCAGGAATTTGAAACCAGCCTGGGCAACAAAGTGAAACCCCATCTCTACAAAAAATTAAAAAATTAACCAGGCATAGTGGCACATTCTTGTAGTCCCAGCTACTCGAGACTGAGGCAAGAGGATCACTTGAGCCTGGGAGGTCGAGGCTGTGGGGAGCCATGATCGTGCCATTGCACTCCAGTCTGGGCAACAGAGTGAGACTCTGTCTCAAAAAAAAATTTAAAAATCAGTTTCTATTAATTCAATTACCTGAGCTGTTTTCATTCCAGTCCATTTCAACTGGCTTTCATGTTCCATTTCTCTATTCATCTCTTTGTTGGCTGAAATTCCTTCTCTAATCATTTCTTCAAGAGATGTTCATGGAAATTATATTTTCTGAACCTTATGTGTTCAAAAACATTTGGTGCCTACTGAAAGAAAGTTCAGCTATGTAAAATAATCATAGCTATGACTGAACACTTATTAAAGTCACAGGTGATCTATACTTATACTATTTAATCCTCATAATGATGCTGTAAATTAAGACCTATTAACATCCCCTTCACAGATGAGACTATTAGGACTCAGGCGAGTCTCACTTCCTTTCCCAAAGCCTCCGCTGGCATTGCACCGCTGTTGTCTACTATTGAATGTGGCTATGGAGAAATCCGGGGCCAATCTGATTGGTTTCCCCTTAAAGGTGCCTTGAGCTTTTTGCCTGGATACTCAAAGGATAACTTATTTTTGAAGTCCAGTGAACCTCAGTGGGATATGTCACAGGGGTCATTCTTGTCAGTTTTTCTTGGGACATTCATTGTATGTCCTTTCAATCTGTAGATTAAAGTGTTTTAATTTATGTGAAGTTTCCCTTGAATTCTACTTTGAATATTTTTTCTTTTCCACTTGTTCCCATTCTCCTTCATATGGACATGGTGGATATACTTTGTCTTTTATATCTATACATTTATCTTAAATTCATTTATTTTATTTATTTTTAAATTTCCATTTCATTTTGCTTGCATTTCTCACCTTGTCCTCCAGAGTTTTTTTTTGTTATTGTTGTTGTTGTTGTTTTAAGACAGGGTCTCACTCTGTCACCCAGGCTGGAGTAAAGTGGTGTGATCTTGGCTCACTGCAACCTCTGCCTCCCGGGCTCAAGCGATCCTCCTACCTCAGCCTCCCAAGGAGCTAGTACTACATGTATGTGCCCCCCCACCCAGATAATTCTTTTGTATTATTTGTAGAGATGGGGTCTTTCTGTATTGCCCAGGCTGCTCTCGAACTCCTGAGCTCAAGCGATCTGCCTGCCCAGCCTCCCAAAGTGCTGTTGTTACAGGGATGAGCCACCACGCCTGGCCTAGTCCTCCTAAATCTTACTGTGTTTTATCCCTGTCTGTCTTTCCCCTCATTTATAATGTGGCTTTTATTTCTAGATGTTTTATTTTCCTTCCTGTCTGAGTTCTGTTAGCTTATTTTAAACTTCCTTCTATTGCCTCATCATTTCTTCTGCTTTGAAGTCTTATTTTAAACTGGTTCAGTAAGTCCTTTAAATTCATAACAATATGTTTGGTCTGTTTCATAGCAACATTCTTCTAGAAATTTTTTTCTTTTTTTTTGAGACGGAGATTCACTCTTCTTGCCCAGGCTGGAGTGCAATGGTGTGATCTCGGCTCACTGCAACCTCCGTCCCCCCAGATTCAAGCGACTCTTCCACCGCAGCCTCCTGAATACCTGGGATTACAGGCATGCACCACCACGCCCAGCTAATTTTGTATTTTTAGTAGAGGCAGGGTTTCTCCATGTTGGTCAGGCTCGTCTCGAACTCCTGACCTCAGGTGATCTACCCGCCTCGGCCTCCCAAAGTGCTGGGATTATAGGCGTGAGCCACTGCACCCTGCCTAGAAAATTTTTTTTATCTGACATTTGCTTTTCCTATTCCATTCTTCCTAATTCTTGTAGATTTGCTGTATAGATCTTTTGCTTGTTTGGTTTTGATTATTACTCATTACTGAGTGAAATGAGGTCTCTCCTTCAGCCAGCCATGTGTGGGAAGCAACTGGGCAGTGAACTGAGCTGGTAGTGAAGCTGCTTGTGGCCCTCTCTCCCAACCATAGTTCATCAACAGACTGCCTCCAGCAAAGAGAACATTTCTGAGGATTTTATCATTCAGGCTTGTCTTATCTTACTATTTCATGGTGCCAAATAGAGTTCTGTGCCCCTTAAACCTTTGTTGCAACCAGGATAATGGTTCTGCTCCACAGATGTACCACCTACTTGGTGCTCTGCCAACTTTGCCTGAGAGTGGGGACCACAGCAGATGTTTAATCTCAGCATACTTCTAGGCTCTGGTGTAATCTTCACTGAATTTGGCAGGTCATCCTCATTTATTGTGCCTAGGGTTTCATTGGTACCATATTTTTTCAGAGAGTGGATGGGTTTTTTTCCCTTTCTTGTTTTTGGGTGATCTCAAGGATGACAACATGACAGAGGTAACTTTATTTTGTTATTCGAAACTTTATTTATTTTAAAACCAGAAGTTTTTTTTTGTTTTTTTTTTTTTTTTTTTTGAGACAGGGTCTCACTCTCTCACCCAGGCTGGAGTGCAGTGGCATGATCTCGGCTCACCACAACCTCTGCCTTCCAGGCTCAAGTGATTCTTCTGCCTCAGCCTCCCAAGTAGCTGGGATTACAGGCGCCCGCAACCACGCCTGGCTAATTTTTGTATTTTAGTAGAGACGGGGTTTCATCATGTTAACCAGGCTGGTCTCGAACTCCTGACCTCAAATGATCCACCAACCTTGGCCTCCCAAAGCGCTGGGATTACAAGCGTGAGCCACAGCGCCTGTCCTAAAACCGGAACCATTTTTAAAAATAGAGTGCCTCTATTCTTGGAAGGAGTAGGTAACATACCGACCATGTCAAGTAACATACCACCTTAAACCATGTCATGTGGGAAAAATAGTTTCAAAATTCTACGCACGCCCCAACAGCAACAAGCTTTCTCATAATCATATAGGTGTAAGTAACAGAGCTTAGATCAAATCCAGGTCTGTCTAAGTCCAAAGCCTCAGTTCTTTTTGTCATAGAACTTTCTCATAAAGGATATAGATATCTCTTTATGCTTCTTCTTATGAGTATTTTTCTATTAACTACTTTTTTATCTCTTGGTTTTTAGTGTGACAAGTACAAGACTGGAGTTATTGATGGGCCTGCATGTAACAGCCTTTGTGTTACAGAAACTCTTTACTTTGGAAAATGCTTATCCACCAAGCCCAACAATCAGGTATGGACATTATGAATAAACATTCCAGAATTATAGTGTACTCTAATTTTACCAGAAATTAAAGGCATTATTAAAAGAATTCTTGAACCAAAGCTTTGAGACATTATATTATTTCAATTTTGTATGCTTTGATTCATTCATTCAACAGACATTTATTTTAATTTTTTGAGATAGGATCTGTTGTCCAGGCTGGAGTACAGTGGTGAGATCTCTGCTCACTGCAACCTCCACTTCCCAGGCTCAACTGAGCCTCCCACCTCAGCCTCCCATGTAGCTGGGACTACAGGCTCACACAACCACACTTGGCTAATTTTTTGTATTTTTGTAGAAACAGAGTCCCGCCATGTTGCCCAGGCTGGTCTCGAACTCCTGAGCTCAAGCAATCCACCCGCCTTGGCCTCCCAAAGTGCTGGGATTATAGATGTGAGCCACTGCACCTGGCCAGTCAACAGATATTTATTAATCTATCCCCAGTATATTCCAGACACTGTTTTGTTTTGTTTTTGTTTTTCTGTCAGCACTTGATCTTAGATGCTGTTTTAGTTACCAGGAATACAATGGTGATTGAGGCAACCTGGTGCGGTGGCTCATGCATGTAATCCCAACACTTTGGGAGACCGAGATCAGAGGACCACTTGAGCCCAGGAGTTTGAGACCAGCCTGGGCAATGTAGTGAGACCCTGTCTCTCCAAAAAAAAAAAAGCCAGGTGTGGTGGCACACAGCTGTAGTTCTAGCTACTCAGGAGGCTGAAGTGGGAAGATTGCTTGAGCCCAGGAGGTCGAGGCTGCAGTGAGCTATGGTCCCACCACTGTGCTCCAGCCTGGGTGACAGAGTGAGTGAGTGTCTCAAAAATAAAAAATAAAAATAAAAAAATACAGACAGCCAGGCCCAGTGGCACACGCCTGTAAACCCAGCACTTCGGGAGGCCAACGTGGGTGGTTTGCTTTAGTCCAGGAGTTTGAGGCCTTCCTGAGCAACATAGCAAAACTCTGTCTCTACAAAAAATACGAAAATTAGCTGGGTGGCCAGGCACGGTGGCGTACACCTGTAATTCCAGCACTTTGGGAGGCTGAGGCAGTAGGTCATTTGAGGCCAGGCGCTCAAGACCAACCTGAGCAACACTGCGATACCCCATCTCTACTAAAAACACAAAAAATTAGCCGGGTGTGGTGGCACATGCCTGTAATCCCAGCTACTCCAGAGGCTGAGGCACAAGAAGCACTTGAACCTGGGAGGCAGAGGTTCCAGTGAGCCAAGATCTCACATCACTGCACTCCAGCCTGGACAACAGAGCGAGACTCTGCCTCAAAAAATATATGTATTAGCTGGGTGTGGTGGCACACACCTATGGTCCCAGCTACTCCGGAGGCTGAGGTGGGACGATCACTTGAGCCCAGGAGGTCAAGGCTGCAGTGAGCCATGTTCATGTCACTGTACTCCAGCCTGGGCGACAGAGTAAGACCCTGTCTCAGAAAAAAAAAAAAAAAAAACAAAAAAAAAACAAAAAAAAACACACACAAGATTGCTTCCCTTATAGACCTTACATGATCCCAGAGGGACAGGAGATACAAACAGTTGATAAATAAATAAATAAATAAACAAAATAATTGTAGAATATGGTGTGTTCTGTAGGAGACACAGAGGGCAAATTGATAGAGAATGCAGTGTCGGGATGGCGACAAGTGCTTCAGAGGATGTGATCAGAGAAGTCCTTTCTGAAATAATATTTGAACTTATACCTTAATAAAGAATTCATAGGCATGGGCAAAGGACAGGATGAACTAAATCACAAAAGAACTGCAAACAGCTGATGAACATAATGAAAAAAAATTCTACCTTTTCATCAGAGAAATAAGAATAAAACAATAGAATATCTAATTGGGGTAGAAGAAAATACAACAAAACATCTGGAGCAGTGGAAAATTGCATTTTAATGTTCATCTTATGGTTCCTAAATTTTCCTATATAAATATGCGTTATTCTTATAGAAATTTAAAATTTTAAGTTGACAATATTAATCATGTTAAAGACAATTTCTAAAACAAAGTCCAACATTTGAGTGTCTCCTGCATGCCAGGCACTGTTTGAGGCACTGAGGGAGACAGATAAAGCCTTTGGCCACATGTTCTAATGTGAGATGAGACAGATAGTAATGAGCTGATAAATAAATAAATATGATAATTTTAGACAGTGCAAAAGGCTATGAGGATAATAAAACAGGGTTAGAGGTGACCTGGGGGTGGAAGAGGATCTCTTCTAGACTGGGGGTCAGGGAAGGCTTTCTTTTTTTTTTTTTTTTTTTTTTTTTTTTGAGACGGAGTCTCGCTCTGTCGCCCAGGCTGGAGTGCAGTGGCGCAATCTCGGCTCACTGCAAGCTCCGCCTCCCGGGTTCACGCCATTCTCCCGCCTCAGCCTCTCCCAGTAGCTGGGACTACAGGCACCCGCCACCACGCCCGGCTAATTTTTTGTATTTTTAGTAGAGACGGGGTTTCACTGTGGTCTCGATCTCCTGACCTCGTGATCCGCCCGCCTCGGCCTCCCAAAGTGCTGGGATTACAAGCGTGAGCCACCGCGCCCGGCCGGAAGGCTTTCTAAATGCAATGTCTGATCTGAGACTTGAATGATGTAAAGGAGCCAGCCACGTGAAGATCTGGGAGAATACATTCCAGGCAGAGCCAGCAGCAAGTGAAGCAAGTCAGGAAGCAGAAACAAGCATGACAGCTTCAACCTGTCACAGAAAGACCAGTGTAGCTGGAACTTTGAGAAATGGAGTACGTGGTACAAGATCAGGCTGGAGACAGGCGAGGCTAGCTCAAATGGAGCCCAACCGGTCACGGAAAGGACTTTGGACTTTAATTGATATGGGAACTTATTAGAGGGTTTGGGGCAAGGCAGTGAAATAATGTTTTGTTTGGATTAATATTAAGAATTAATATGATCTTTTTTTTTTTTTAATGTAGAAGAGGGGCAACCTATCCTAGTGGTAAAGACCTCAGCTCTTTTCAGCATGTTACTTCACCTGTCTCTGCTTCAGTTTCCCCATTAGTGAAATAAGTATAATGATAGTACCTACCACCTAAGGTTGGTACAAGGATTAAAATAATAACATAAATCAGTAAAAGCCAGGTGTGGTGGCTCATGCCTATAATCCCAGCAACTTGGGAGGCTGAGGCCGGTGGGTCACTTGAGGCTAGCAATTCAGGACCAGCCTGAGCAATACAGCAAGACCCCATCTCTACAAAAATTTTTTTTTTGATTAGCCAGGTTTAGTGGTACGTGCCTATAGTCCTAGCTACTTGGGAGACTGAGGCAGGAAGATTCCTTGAGCTCAGGACTTCTAGGCTGCAATGAGCTATGATTATGCCACTGAACTCCAGCCTGGGTGACAGAGCAAGACCCTGTCTCTAAAATAAATTAGTAGACCATAGGACATAGTTAACACTATATAATATTAGTTTGATAAATAACTAGATACTTAAATAGTAGTTAATTCTGGGGAAGTGGGATTATGGAAGTAGAATGTTTGGGAACTTTGCTTTTGCCTTACATCCTTCTCATTGGACTTTTTGAAAAATATATTTAGGCATGCATTACTCTTATAATTAAAAAAATTAGTTTAAGGAAAAAATCTTGAGTATGATTTCAAGTTGGCAGTTCAAAAATAAAGTCACACCTTAACCTCAATGTTTGATGCTTGTTTTGTTTTGTTTAGAGGGGGAGGACCCTAAAAATATAGTGGTATATTTTTTAGAGTTTTCTACTCAGTATAATACATAACTTGCCACTTTTTTTTACATAGATGTATTTAGGGATTTGGGATAATCTACCAGGTGTTGTGAAATGTCAAATGGAACAAGCGCTTCATCTTGATTTTGGAACTGAATTGGAACCAAGAAAAGAAATAGTGCTATTTGATAAGCCAACTAGAGGAACTACTGTACAGAAATTTAAAGAAATGGTCTATAGTCTCTTTAAGGTAAGCATACCCATTCATATGTTGCTAGTGTGAAGTGGGACTCTTCGAAGGAATTGGCAGGAACTCATCCTAAGCCATTAAAGTGTTGATATTCTTTGACCTCTATCAGGTACTGCGTCCTGAGGAAATAATTCTAAGAGGCCGGGCGCAGTGGCTCACGCCTGTTATCCCAGCACTTTGGGAGGCCAAGGCAGGAGGATCGCTTGAACCCAGGAGTTCAAGTCCAGCCTGGGCAACATAGTAAGACCTCAGCTATATATATATATATGCCAGGAGTGGTGGCATGTGCCTGTAGTCCTAACTACTTGAGAGGCTGAGGTGCAAGGATTGCTTGAGTCTGGGAGGTCGAGGTTGCAGTGAGCCAAGATCTCACCACTGCACTCCAGCCTGGACGACAAAGTGAGACCCTGTTTCAAAAAAAAAACAAAGAAAAATCTGTGTTGGAGAATGTTTATTTATGATAGCTAAAAATGTCCAGATATGAGGAGGGAGTTCATTAATTAATCGGAGTGCTGTACAGTTTGACATGAAAATTAATTCAAAAACGGTGAAATAAAATGAGTATACTCTTAGAATTGTGGTTATGAGAGGCTGGGAAGGGTACAGAGGAGAGGAAGATAAGGAGAGGTTGGTTAACAGATAGAAAATTACAGCTAGATAGGCAGAATAAGTTCTAGTGTTCTATAGCACTATAGGGTAAAGGGATTAATAATTTTTGGATATTTTCAAAAAACTAAAAGAGGATTGTGAATGTTCACAACACGGTGATAACTGTTTGAGACATAAATATGCTAATTACCTTGATTTGATCATTACACATTGTATGTGTGTATTGAAATATCACTCTGTATCCCATGAATTTTTTTTCTATGTGCTCCCATTCACAATACAGACAAGGCACAGGGCCTGGGCTGAGGTGTACATGGGAGTTTACCTCCTCATTCTATACAGTCAGTATAAGAACACAGCCTGGGGTAAGCACCAGGAGGCCTGGGGATTTTTTTTTTTCTCTTTTTTTCAAAGATGGTTGGTTTTTTGTTTTGTTTTGTTTTGGCAGGGTCTTGCCCTGGTGCCCAAGCTGGAGTGTAAAGTGGCATGATCTCGGCTCATTGCAGCCTCAGCCTCCTGGGTTTAAGCCATCCTCCTGCCTCAGCCCCCCAAGTAGCTGGGATCACAGGCGCACCACCGCACCTGGCTAATTTTTTTTTTTTAGACGGAGTCTCGCTCTGTTGCCCAGGCTGGAGTGCAGTGGCATGGTCTCGGCTCACTGCAACCGTGCCTCCTGGATTCAAGCAGTTCTCCTGCCTCAGCCTCCCAGAGTGCTGGGATTACAGGCGTGAGCCACTGCATCCAGCATTTTTTTTTGTTTTTTTTCAGCAGAGACGGTTTTTTTTTTTTTTTTTTTTTTAAGCATAGACAGGGTTTCACCATGTTGCCCAGGCTGGTCTAGAACTCCTGAGCTCAAGCTATCTGCCCATCTTGGCTTCCAAAAGTGCTGGAATTACAGGCTTGAGCAATTGTGCCCATCAGTATCCCATAAATTTGTAGTTATTACATGTCACGAAAACTAATGGGAAAAAAGCATAGCAGTTCCTCCTATGAAAAAAAAAAAAAGATACTCTGCAAATTATTTTTTTAATTTAAAGAAGTACCAATATAGGCCGGGCGCAGTGGCTCACGCCTGTAATCCCAGCACTTTGGGAGGCCGAGACAGGCGGATCACAAGGTCAGGAAATCAAGACCATCCTGGCTAACACGGTGAAACCCCATCTCTACTAAAAATACAAAAAAAATTAGCTGGGCGTGGTGGTGGGTGCCTGTAGTCCCAGCTACTCAGGAGGGTGAGGCAGGAGAATGGCGTGAACCTGGGAGGCAGAGCTTGCAGTGAGCCGAGATCGCCCCACTGCACTCCAGCCTGGGCAAAAAAGCAAGACTCCGTCTCAAAAAAAAAAAAAAGAAATACTAATATAAAGATTAAATAGAAATAAAAGAAAGTTTTAGGAAAAAGTTTTATTTTCATTGCTTTTATTTTCACTCAAATTTTTTGTTTGGCCATTTTACATGTATTTCAGACTAACGGAAATACCTTTTAACCTTCATTATTGTAATACTACTATTTGAACAAAATAATTATTAATGTGATAAATACAAAATAGGATAAAATAATTAGGCCAGGAATTGTGGCTCATGCCTGTAATCCGAGCACTTTGGGAGGCTGAGGTAGGAGGATCACCTGAGTCCAGGAGTTTGAGACCAGCCTGGGCAACATAGTGAGATCCCCATCTCTAAAAAAAAGAAAATAATTTTTAGTTGACCCTTATTGTAACTTTGATGTAAGTACATTACAGTACAATTTTTCAAGTCCACATATGAGGCGGTGGTTTTTTAATGTATGAATGAGGAATAATTACTTTGTTGGTTAACTATCTAAAGGGCCTGAAGGGGACAGGGGAGTTAATGGCCATTTCCTAATAAACAGACAAGTATTTTAAAGTGGGTTTTACTGCAGTTACATAAAGTATGGTTCTAGTTCACTTAGGAAGCATCATAAATATTTGGAGATATAATACATTAAGTTCCTTTATGGGGATTCAGTACCAAGATTATTTCTAGCATGGTTAATAATGCCCATAAAGGAACTTAGTATGTCGCATGGGAGGTATTTTTCATTCCTTCTGTATAACTAGCCAAATTCTTGACAGGCAAAATTGGGTGACCAAGGAAACCTCTCTGAACTGGTTAATCTCATCTTGACGGTGGCTGATGGAGACAAAGATGGCCAGGTTTCCTTGGGAGAAGCAAAGTCAGCATGGGCACTTCTTCAACTGAATGAATTCCTTCTTATGGTGATACTTCAAGATAAAGAACATACCCCCAAATTAATGGGATTCTGTGGTGACCTCTATGTGATGGAAAGTGTTGAATATACCTCTCTTTATGGAATAAGCCTTCCTTGGGTCATTGAACTTTTTATTCCATCTGGGTTCAGAAGAAGCATGGATCAGCTGTTCACACCATCATGGCCAAGAAAGGCAAAAATAGCCATAGGACTTCTAGAATTTGTGGAAGATGTTTTCCATGGCCCCTACGGAAATTTCCTCATGTGCGATACTAGTGCCAAAAACCTAGGATATAATGATAAGTATGATTTGAAAATGGTGGATATGAGAAAAATTGTGCCAGAGACAAACCTGAAAGAACTTATTAAGGATCGTCACTGTGAGTCCGATTTGGACTGTGTCTATGGCACAGATTGTAGAACTAGCTGTGATCAGAGTACAATGAAGTGTACTTCAGAAGTGATACAACCAAACTTGGCAAAAGCTTGTCAGTTACTCAAAGACTACCTACTGCGTGGTGCTCCAAGTGAAATTCGTGAAGAATTAGAAAAGCAGCTTTATTCTTGTATTGCTCTCAAAGTCACAGCAAATCAAATGGAAATGGAACATTCTTTGATACTAAATAACCTAAAAACATTATTGTGGAAGAAAATTTCCTACACTAATGACTCTTAGTTCATTTGGACATAATTACCATTTTAAGAAACTTGCCACTTTCAAAGAACAATTTTGAGCATTTAAAAAAAATGGCTTCAGATTCCTGCCAGTTACACAAAACTCTTTCCCCCCAGGCCTGAGAAGCCATCAGTATGTGATTACTGAAGTAATGGCAGGTGTAGGATCAACAGGTCCCCAAGATGTCATTCCTGCCCTTTTAGAAGCCCTGTTACATCTCTGAAGTACATTCATTGTGTAACTATTTTGACTGACTTTAAAAACCAATGCTGTGAAGCTTCATTCCATAAACATCAACAGTGAGTGATTTGTAGATTTACCCTAGCCAAAATACAAATGCTGGAAGCATTGTGTTTGCATTGAAGCTGCTGTTCAACAAGAAAATTTATAAATTTACTAACGTCTTAGCATGGTAAAGTTTGCACATTAACAGAAATTAAAACTGCAAAGCAGGTTAAACTTGCTTCTTTATAAACAGATGTTGGGTTTATAGCATGGTTTATTGTATTGAAGACTTAAACACCCATTTTTAACCTCATTCAGACATCAGCTGTTATGTGTAGCTTCACAATGGTTCAAGTGGCTTACTTCAAGAAATCTTATACTTGACAGTACACCAATTTTATTGACTAAAAATGGATGAACTTACCTAAAGATTCAAAGGGCCCATCTTAGTATCACGCAGCTGACTGAGCCCTTCAAAACTGACATCTTAAGGCCCAATCAAGATCCACATATCCTGATTTTGAGCTATGTGAAAGTGGGACTGTAAGTGCAAGACTAAAATAAATTATAGCAGACTTTTTAGTAATAACTTTCCATTTTCAAACAGTGTATCCTGTGGGCCAAAGGGCTATTTCTTAAAGAGGCATGCAAATGTATTAATCTAATGTTTTTTTCCCCATGTAAGGTTTAGTATTTGCTCCTCTTTCATATTATTTTCACATGTATACTCAGATTTGGCATGTACCTTTCAACATCTCCATAAAATTAAACACCTTTTGGAGAAAAGATCCAGTATTTTCTGCTCAAAAGTTTCACCTACTTAATGTGGACGTGTCAAAAGTCGATGTGACCTTCACTGGACAGCTTTCTCTCAAAACTTTCAACGCTATGGATTAGCACCAGTTTTGTTTAAGGTACTTTTCCCATTAATCATCTGGTTATAATAAATGGATGGAAGAAATACTTCCCAGTGATGGTTGGTCTGTTGCTTGCCAGATTTTTAGGGAGAGCTGTTCATCATACAACATGAGGGATAATGACTCCTGTCAGGTAAAATAGAAGCCCAAGAAATAACTTTTTCTTAAAAAGTTACACTTGTTTTCTTGGAGAAAAAAACCTGTCAACTCCTTTGCTTTTACAAAATATTTCAGGGTATTTCCTATAAGGTTCATAAGAATAAGCGCTTAACACAGAAATAGTTGCTGTTCATAAGTTTATTGTCTATATCTGAAAAATCATAGAAAATTGTTTGGTTTAGCTCTCAGCAGCCCGCTCCTGAGCTCTGAGGAAGCTTGCCTTCTTTTGAGCTACCCGATCCTTCTTCTGAGCAAGGGACATTTTGGGACGGTTCCACCTACAAAAGACAGGAATATATATTTTTTAAACTATAACTGAAGAGAATAGAGAATATTTATAAAATTAATTTTATTAAAATTTTAATTTTAATAAAATTAATTTTAAAAAAATTTTAATTTTAATAGAGAATATTTAAGACTTTGCAATCAGAAGGAGGTTAAATAATCCAACTTCGAATACTTATGTATGATCTTAAGCTAACTTTCCCAAACCCCAACTTCTGTGATGTCCTACTACCATAGGGCCAAAAGTCAAATAGAAGACATGTTAGATTCAGCAATCCCACTTCTAGGTATTTGCCCAAATGTTTTGAAATCAGTTTGTCTAAGAGAGTGGCACTCCCATGTTCATTGGAGCACTATATATTAATAGCAACAGATAAATGGATAAAGGAAATGTGGTATACATATACATAATGGATTATTACCCGGTCTTTAAAAATGATGGAAATTCTGTCATTTGCAGCATGAATGGAAGTGGAGAATACTGTGCTCAGTGAAATAAGCCAGGCACAAAAAGACAAATACTTCATATTCATGGCTCACGCTTGTAATCCCAGCACTTTGGGAGGCCGAGGCAGGCGGATCACGAGGTCAGGAGATCGAGACCACGGTGAAACCCCGTCTCTACTAAAAATACAAAAAAATTAGCCAGGCGTGGTGGCGGGCGCCTGTAGTCCCAGCTACTTGGAGAGGCTGAGGCAGGAGAATGGTGTGAACCCGGGAGGCGGAGCTTGCAGTGAGCCGAGATTGCGCCACTGCACTCCAGCCTGGGTGATAGAGCGAGACTCCGTCTCAAAAAAAAAAAACAAAGACAAATACTTCATATTCATATAGAATCTAAAACAATGGAACTCACAGAAGCAGAGAGTAGAATGGTGGTTACAGAGGCTGGTGGGTGCAAAGAATGGGCAGATGATAGTCACGTATAAAATCTCCAACAGGAGGAATATGGTTTTTAGTTCTATTGCACAGCATGATGAATATAGAGTATCGTACATTTCACAATTAAGAGAATAAATTTCAGATGTCGCCACAAAGTGTTAATAAGTATTTGAGGTGAATATGTTAAATACACTGATTTAATTACTACACATTGTATTTGTGGTCCATCACATCACTTTATGCTTACATGTTAAGTATTACTTTCTATTTCATTTAAAGATCAAAACATGAAAGATCAACAAAAAGCAACTTGTCAGCCAATAAAAAAATGCAGTAACCAGTACTTAGACTGTACTAGGACAGAAAGAGCCACCTCAGTAGTGTCTGAAGCTAACACATTTCCATCACCAGAGTTACTTTTGCAAACCTGGTTCCCTTCGCTTCTGCCACATCATGCAGAGCTAGTGATCGAGTTTGCACAATTACACCAACAGTCTGCCCCACGTGGGAACCATTCCCAACCTGTTTTCTTAAAAAGACAAAAAAAAAAAGACAACATACCTCTTCTTTTTAACTTCTTTCTTGGGCTTCTTTTCATAGACCGGATTCTCTCGTATAGCAGCATGAGCTTTCTTATACATCTCCTCCATCTGAAACAAAGGAAAGCAAACAGTACTTGGTTTCATTTCATATGCCCTACTATATTAATGCAACCATAACTTATTTTTGTCCTTCTAAGCCAGATTCTCAAAAGGAACTAAACTAAATCAATGTTGGTAAACACTTTAACTTCTAAATGTAACTCACATTTTCCTAACAAATTCCCAATTTTTGCCTTATGCAATGTGAATTATCACTATTTATAAAACTCCATCTTACTCAAGATAAAAATCAGGCCAGGTGTGGTGGTTCATGCCTGTAATCTCAAGCACTTTGGGAGTCTGAAGTGGGAGGATCACTTGAGCCCAGGAGTTTGAGACCAACTAAGGCAACATAGTGAGACCTGTGTCCACAAAAATACTAATTAGCCAGGTGGCAATTATTAATGGTGGCATGCACCTGTAGTCCCAGCTACGGGACTACACTTGAGTCCAGGAGGTCAAGGCTGCAGTGGCACAATCACAGCTCACTGGACCCCAGCCTAGGTGACAGAATGAGACCTCAACTCTACCAAAAATTAAAAAAAAAAATTAGCAGGGCATGGTGGTGCACACCTATAACCCCAGCTACCTCGAGAGGCTGAGGTGGGAGAATTGCTTGAGCCCAGAAGTTTGAAGTTGCAATGAGCTGTAATTGTGCCATTGCACCCCAGCCCGGGAAACAGAACAAGATCCTGCCTCAAAAAAAAGTAAGAAAACAAAAAGAAAAATCTGCATGTACTTCTGAGAAATTCAGCCACACTTCTTGAGTCACTCTAAATCAAATTTTTGTCTGCAGAAACAAATATTGCGCTTCTCATTTTAAATACTGTCTGGCCTAGATTCTTTCATTCAAGAACAAGTGCCAAAAGTATTAAGATATTAAGATGATGAACGTATGGGACCAAGAGTCACAACACTGACATAGCTTAACTGAGACCAAGGACTGGACACAGGCCAACAAGCAAATTCATCTGTCATCCCAAAATCCCTAGACTTTTGTTTTCCATCTGTATCTCACAGGGCTTTAAAAGTAATTCCCAGCATTATGTACCAAGGACCTCTTCTGTCTTTCACTACCACCAATCCATCCCTACTATCTAGTGGTAATATAAGGCCTTTAGGACCAGAAAGACGTCAGAAGTTTCCCTGAAAAGCCACCCAATCAGATATTTTATTGGGCAATTTTTTGTTCTTTGACATGAAGTATCGCTCTGTTGCCCAGGCTGGAGTGCAGTAGCACGATCCCAGCTCAGTGCAACCTCCACCTCCAGGGTTCAAGCAATTCTTCTGCCTCAGCCTCCTGAGTCGCTGGGATTACAGGAGTGAGCCAACATGCCCAGCTAATTTTTGTATTTTTAGCAGAGACAGCGTTTCACCATATTGGCCAGACTGGTCTCGAACTCCTGACCTCAGGTGATCTGCCCGCCACAGCCTCCCAAGTCCAGGGATTACAGGCGTGAACCACCATGCCTGGCCACGGCAATTTTGTTCTAAAACTCACTGAAAAAAAAAAAAAAATGCTGCAACTTTCTGAATATCTAATAATTATAGCCCACTACAGACTATGTTGCAGTAATCCAGGTCTCTAAAATTATTCATTCAATGTGGAGATGTGATTACTACATGCATTTGCATAAAGATTATTAAAGGAAAATAATGCAAAAATGCTTGCCGCATTTGAAACCTCAAATACCTATACCCATTTGAAAGTTAATTTCCCTACCTCTTTTGGCACTCTATTATAGCTGTTCACTAATAAATAAATCCATTTGATGACTTCATATATAGTCATTCAACAAATCCAAGCAACCCAGTTCCTTCCAAGACGTCAGACAAGTAAGACATGTAGATAATGCCATGAATTCAGGTAAAGACCACTTCCCGTTGGAGACACATCAGATGTCTGCATAGGATTTCAGCAGGCACACAGGAGGATAGAGGCCACTGTAGATAAAATTAATGAGCCAGCTAGAAAAATACATTAGCTAAAAAGTGGTCTAGCTGAAGGAAGGCACGTATACAGGAAAGCATTAGGAAGTAAATATCTGAAAGCACAAACTGGGAGTCTGAAAAGTTCTGAGCAAGTATGACATGACTACATAAAGATATACGTTAAGAAGTAAATTTTGCAAGACTAATAGAATCATAATCCAAAAGTAAATGACCTCTTTACCAGGATGAAGTCGTAAGTAACAGAAATATAACGCAGTAAAAATTAACATGCACCTACATTACTGATAAAAAACTACTCCTTTTCCTAACTCAGAAACTCAAGCTATGTGTTTATTCAGCCTTTACACTGTGTCCAAAGCATAGAAATAACAGAAAGTGATCATTTCCCAACTACTGTTTTTAAAAATTTTCCTAACCAATAGCTATGCCAAAATAGAAGCTACTACACACTAACAAAAAAGAACCTGGGTCAGGAATGGCTCTCATCTGTAAGCCCAGCACTTTGGGACTCATTCTTGCAAACATGGCTCCCCTCATTTCTACAACATCATGCAGACCCAGTGATCAAATCTCCTTTCCTGTGTACATGTCTGAGATAATTGGAAGTCCAGAATATAGCACACATATGCTATGAAGAGCTTTCCTCCCAGATGGTATCAAAATAAGTGAAGTTTATTATCTAGCACCTCCTATCAAACAAGGCAGATTACAACTATGATTACAGGAATGACATCTACAAATACAGAACAGCCAAAGCATAAAAGATAGCCAAATCTTCAGATGCTTGAAGTCTCCCACGCTTGAGCATCTAAAAGATTACTAAAAGAATGTTGACAAGTCTAGCTCAGTACTAACCTGAAACAGACCTATATAAGAATGTTACCTGCCCCCAAAACAAGTAATAAACCTATTTCTATAAATTAACCAATATAGGCATTTTTAGGTAAATGTTTTACCATGTCTGGAGTTACGCTGTTCTTTATGTATTGAGAGAACTGTTTCTTGTAAGCATCTTCATCTTCTTCCATTAAGTAGCGCATGTAATCTGCAACATTCTGGCCCATGATGTGCTTCCGGTGTACTTCTGCATTAAATTCCTTGCTTTCAGAATCATAACCAGGGAATCGTTTGGTACTAAAATAAAGTTATTCATATTTTAGTATAGACTCACTTAACTTAGTTTACTAGTAAGAATTTACTTTAGTAGCTGCCATCAGTCCCGTCTTGAAACAATTATCGCATCATATGCAACCAAAGGACCAACTACTGACTGCTCAGTTAGTGGGATATCATCATTCAGCAGCTCATCTCTGAATTCCAGGACAGAAAAGAAATTCATGCTACAAACACCTTTAAAAGCCATTACCAAGGCTTTCTACCACTACAAAATTAGTAATCCAGCACATCAGCACAGGAAGGAGTTTCATAACTTATACTCTAAATCCTTTAATTTTCAGTGGGTACATGGGAATAAGTGATTTCTCCAAGATCACAGTTAATGAAATTGTCAAGTGAGAATGCTCTTGGTGTACTTGCAACTAACTACCCCCACCCACCTCCACATCATAAAAGCAAAATTTCAGTTGGGTTGTATTTTAGGCTTACCAAAAATTACTATTTCTTGGTTAAATCACCAAATGCTAAAATATTCATAAGTTAATAAATCAAGATGCACAGACTCAACAACAAAAATATCATTAAACCAATGGAACTACAAATTAACCTACTTAACTTCCCAAAATGGCCTACAATCTTATTCCTAGTTGCAGGTTAGAAATCTTTCATAAGCCTTTTCCTCAAACTCCTTATAAAATTCTAGGATCCACCTTTTTGCATAATTCAGTAAATCATTTTTATTCTGATTGAAAAAAGAAAGTGCATGAGGAAAGAGGATGGAGTTGCTCATTTCTAATAAAAATTAAGTCATATGCAAAAGGTAGTGGTTTCAATCCCATCTCTTTCACTAACTGGCCCGAAAAATTTGGGACAAATAACTCTGGGCCTCAGACTCTTAATTTATAAAATGGGCTATAATTCTTTCCTGCCCTACTAGGTTCCTCCTGCATGGTACCTAGGCATACAGCAGGCATTCAATGATAGCTACTTTAATTCAGTTACCACCACAGTCCAACTAGTTAAAAACAAAGAAGTACCAGAGTCCAGGCACCAAGGTCTTAAATAGTATTCTTACCTGTGAGGGATAGACAAGCCTCCATCCACAGCTCCCTTCAGGGCACCAAAAACTTTATTGCCAGTGGTAGTTCTGGCAAGGCCTGCATCCAAATAGCAGGTGAAGGCACCTGGCTGACCATCAATGCTTTCCACATTGTATTCATCACCAGTCACCTCCACTTGGCCTTCATAGATCTTGTCCATGCCAAACCTATTGAGAAGCTATTCAAGAAACCAATGTAAATGCTGGTTTGAATTATTCAAACTGCTCTAAAATTAAAATAGCTTATGTCATAACCATAAGGACCACTGACATCTGGAAAAGAAAATTTCCTTCCACACCCACCCCTTTCACCAGATCCACTTGTCATGAATTTTTAAATGCTATATATAAAAAAAACTTTTTTTTTGTTTTATGACTTTTGCATCTTTGCTACATGTCCACACTTGACTTATGCAGCAATCAATGAGAATGCATAAACTTGATTCTTACACTTACAATGTCCCCTCCATTCAAACATGTTTATAACCAATGATGAGTGGGTTGTGTCATCAACCTTGATCACATGCTTAACAATTCCATTGCAAAACAAGGTAAAAAACTGAGATAATAAAAACAAGGCAAAATCCCATCTTCATCTACCAGCAAAATAGAGCATATATAGGAAACACTGCCAACCAGATGGAAAAATGTTTAAAACAAAAATGAATCTTCCCATCAATGACCACTCTCCAAAATACTAAGATTCTCATTTTTTTTTTTTTTTGAGACGGAGTTTCGCTCTTGTTGCCCAGGCTGGAGTGCAATGGCGTGATCTCAGCTCACTGTGACCTCTGCCTTCCGGGTTCAAGTGATTCTCCTGCCTCAGCCTCCCAAGTAGTTGAGACTACAGGCACACACCATCATGCCTGGCTATTTTTTTTTCTACTTTTTTAGTAGACACAGGGCTTCACCATGCTGGCCAGGCTAGCCTCAAACTCCTGACCTCAAGTGATCCACCCTCCTCGGCCCAAAAGTGCTGGGATTATAAGTGTGAGCCACTGCGCCTAGCCAAGATTCTCCAGTTTTAATGTGCATATAAACCACTTGGTACATACTATCAAAATACAGATTCCAGAGGGTCTAGAGTGGAGTTCCTACGAGTCTGCATTTTTAATGTTTGCCAACATTCAGAATGTATACCTAAGTAGCAAGAGTCTTCATTGTCCAATTAAGTAGTCACTAGCTACAAGCGGATTTTCAAATTCAAGTTTACATACTGCTGGAACTCAATAGCTGCAGGTTGCTAGTAGCAAAACCACTGGACAGCAAATTACAGATTTGTGTCATTGCAGAAAATTTTATTGGAAAAAGCTGACCTAGACAGATGAATAAACAAGGCAGAAACTGGAAGCAGGCACTCTCCTGAAGCACAACTGAAGCTATCTTATCCATGTACAAACATCTTTCAGGAAACTCTCCAAGCAATGAGCCAGAAACTACATCAATTAAAGTCATCTTGTACATACCCTGCGGGCCAGCAGCAGGCCAGTACAATATGCTGCAGCATAATTTGTCAGGCCAACCTTCACACCGTATTTTGGCAGTTCGTGTGCATATGCTGCGCAGACTATCATATCCCCCTCTATACGGGCATAAGCAATCTATAGTAAGAGAGAAACTAGGTTAGTAATCTGTTGCTTTCACTGTCTTATTACATCTTAATTATTTCTTTTCAAGGGAATAAAAAAACATTGATGGACATAGATGTGCATCACTTAAAATGCTGAAGACTTCTAGCTGGGTTACCAGTAAATTAGAGGTGCTTAAAAAGTGAAAGAGGAATACCCAAATATTTCAATCATCTTTTGAACTAAACATAACTAAATTCAGCAAAGTCTCAGGAACCTAACGTTTAGTTGTCAGAACTTGGATACAGAGGAAGACAATGCCTTCACAATCAAAAAACTATTTGCCCAGGAAACAGGTGTGCCTACCTGCTACAAAATATCAATAAATCTTAACTCTCAGAATTTCTTCTAGTTGTAAAAGCCCAGGATTCTAGCTTTCAGAGTCCAGTGAGAATGCTTAGTACAAGAGCAAACTGACACTTCCTAAAGGTCTTTCATGCGGGAGCCACCTTTGTACATTTTATTAAAACCTATTTCAAAGAATAAGCAGAACAATCTTAAAGCCCTGTTTCACTCCCAACTACCTTTTCAGTGGTTAAGTGGCATATAAGGCCATATAGGAAAATCAGGACAAACCCTACCTATTCTTCTACTGGAATTGGGATGGGCAAGAACTTCTTACTTGCTTCTAATCTCCCCACCCCACACACATAAAATAGGTTTCAGTCTCTTGCTCTGTCACCTAGGTTGGAGGGCAGTGGTGTGATCTCACTTCACTGCAGCCTCAACCTTGGGGCTCAAAACAATCCTCCCACTGAGTAGCTGGGACTACAGGTGTGCCCCACCATGCCCAGCTAATTTTCTTACATTTTTTGTGAAGACAAACTCTCACTTATATTGCCCAGGCTGGTCTCAAACTCCTGCACTCAAGCAATCTTCCCAAAGTGCTGGGATTACAGGCATGAGCGCCCACGCCCAACCAAGAGCATTTTTAAAAGTACCAATTTCCCAGGCTCCAATTCTAGACCTACTAAAAGGAAAAGAAATTATTCACTGGATGCTTTTGGAGGTGCTAGACAGCCTTCTAACACACACACCATGTGCTTTGCTTCCCAAGCACAATTTCTCTAGCAATAAAAAAAGGGGAATGTCTACAATACAACTTACCTGACAAATGATATCTCTGTTTGTTACACGAACTATCATCCTGTATTTGGGTGTGTTGTATTTATTTTTATCTTGTATCACCAAGCGTTTCCGAGCATAATAATCAGTTTTGCCCTCTGAAAGAAAAAAGATAATTGTAGAAAGGATACTCCACTGCATCTGCAAAGCAGATTAATATTGTAAACACAAAAAGGTGACAGTACCTCGTCGTCTTCTAAATTTCACTTGGTATCTCTTAAAGTAGGCCTTATTCTTAACAACTTTAACAAACCCCTTAAAGAAAAAAGAATGTTATTAAAACTTTGATAATGTCTTAGCCTATGATACTTTTGACATGAATTAACCATGTAACAAAGTAACACTTGAACTTTAAGAGTAAAAACAGACAACTGTCACTTGTAGAATCCCAGGTTTCACAAGCAACTAGGGTCAAGAATCTTTTTCCTCTACTTTCCATGTCACAGACTGGTAGTTTTATAAAACAATAAAAATGAATCCTTAGAGAAATACGGAATAAAAGAAACATACAAAATGCAGGCCCCAACTTATTACATTTAACAGGTATAGAATTGTTACGTTGCTTTCAAAAGGGTTTAAACGCTCTCAATTCCCATACTTGTTTCTTCGAGGACCAGCACCGGTAACTGTGCCAAACTTTTGCGAAGCACTGCTCTAGACAGCAGTCAGTGGTGCCAAACGTCAGTCTGTTCGGAACACGCTATGTCCCACTTCGAAAACCTAGCCTCAAATAACAACTACATACATACCTCTCTCGCTTCCCACGTTATGTTTTTCAAAAGCCTAAATTACCTGCCACAAAGCTTAACTGGGCAAGAGCACATTCAGCAGTAATTCCCCCACTAAAACGGCACTGTTCCCCGTCAGCTAAAGCAACATTTCATCCCACCCTTGGAGCCCTACCCCAATAATTAAAAACTCATCCAGCTACAGACTCTAGAGAAAGAGGTAGGAGGCACGTATTCCATGTTAAAGGAGCTTCCGGGGCCCAGGGACCCCTCGGCCTCCAAGCTCCACTGACAATTTTGGCTTAAAAGCCACTTGCTCGGCCCACGGGCACAAGCTTCCTAAAAGACTCCCGGAAAACCCACGAAGTACTCGGTACTCGGAGGTCGAGTGGGACCCAAGGACCTGCAGCCCTCCTCCATTCTGGCGTTCCCCAGCTAGGCTGAGGCCGACTGCTTGCGACCTCTCACGCCCGGCCGCTTGCCAGCGCCCCCTCACAATAGACGGCAGTATCCCCACTCAGGCTGTCTACTAAACTCACCCTTCTCCCCAATCCGCCGTCCAAGCTCACACTATCCTTCTTCGACAACCCCTCCCCCCAAGTTCGCGCACCAGGCGGCAGCCATTTAAGGCCACGCTGGGAACTGCACCTCGACCAAGGCAGAGCCAGCAATCTAACGCCATCCGGCCCCTGCGACGCGCGAGACGGGCCCTAGGCTGGCGTATGGGCAAGAAAAGGGAACCTCCGTGCATCTAGAGCCGCAAGACGGAGGCATCCACTCACCATCCTGCGGAAGAGAGACCCGCGTCCGCGGCTCGACAGAGACCTGCAGGCCCGGCGGCGCTAGTGGGGGTGAAAAGGGCCACATCCCTTGCGCAGGCGCAGTATGTAGCGCGGACGGTCACGCCAGTGACGTGTAGAAGAGAGAGGGCGTCGGCCACAAGGCGTTTTACGTTCCGCCCCCTGCTGGCAGGAGGGTGAATGCCTGCCCAAGCTCTCAAGGTTCCAACGCTCGGGGTATCTCACAGGATCCGTGCGGTGAGGAGGAGCAGGGAGGGTTACTGGAGCCTTTCGCTTTCTTTGCGACAGTTGTTTTGTTTTGTTTTGTTTTGTTTTGTTTTGTTTTGTTTTGTTTTGTTTTGTTCATAACAAACGTATTTTGCTTTTCTAAGCAGGAAAAAAAAATAAAATTATATAGGACAAGTTTGCTTGGGAGCCCTCTTGCCTTCTCTGGGCTACTCATCCTGATCCAAGAGCATACGGACCCACCCTCCCATCTCACCCCCAGGAAGCCTTCCCTGAGAGCCCCAAGCCTGGGATAGGGGCCACTCCTCTGCCTTCCTACAGCAGCTTTCTACTGGCTTCAGCCCACCACAGACTGTCAACTTTTCGAGGTGGGCCCTGATGTCCACCTCTGACTCTCCAGCACCTAGCAGGGTATCAGCTGCTCACCATCAGAGCTGGGAGAAGGGACGGCCAACCAGGATGACAGGGTTAAGTGACTCCAAAACACTGCCACTAGAATAAATCAGAATTAGGATGCTAATTACCTCTGATTCCAACTTGTAATTCCTTATATAATAGGAAAAATAAACAGAGTCCACTATGGCCGATGTCAACAGAGCTCTAGAGGAGAAAACTTCAAACACTTTTCACAGGAAGTGTGATTCTATTTTTGTAGAGCCACCTTTGAAAGGGTAAAGAAAGAGGTATTCAATTCGTATTTACAGAAAATATTTACAAACCTTCATTTTGGTGGATTATCAAGTTATTAGCCTACCAAAGGTGCTCCATGTCTTGGTCAGGCGCTGCTTACATTGGAGGCAAAAGCATCAGGAAGGAAAGTCTACCTGGAAACGGGCCCACTCCTAACTTTCGCATGTTTTAGGGCAAGGGTTCGTAGCAAGACCCACATACTAGTCATCTGAATATTTAGAACTCATGGGCCGGGCACGGTAGCTCAGGCCAGGTGCAGTGGGTCACGCCTGTAATCCCAGCGCTTTGGGAGGCCGAGGCAGGCGGATCACGAGGTCAAGAGATCAAGACCATCCTGGACAACATGGTGAAACCCCATCTCTGCTAAAAATACATAAACTAGCTGGGCATGGTGGCATGCACCTGTAGTCCCAGCTACTCAGGAGGCTGAGACAGGAGAATCGCTTGAACCCGGAAGGCAGAGGTTGCAGTGAGCCGAGATCGCGCCACTGCACTCCAGCCTGGCGACAGAGTGAGACTCCAAAAAAAAAAAAAAAAAGAAAGAAAGAAAGAAGTCATGAAGCAGGCTGGACATGCTGGCTCAGGCCTGTAATCCCAGCACTTTGGGAGGCCAAGGCAGGAGGATCACTTAAACCCAGGAGTTCGAGACCAGCCTGGGAAACATGGTGAGCCCCTGTCTCTATAAAAAATCAAATCCAAAAAAAGAAGTTATGAAACAAATAACATGTTAAATTAAATATACTTTATCATCCTTATCCCTCTCCTTCTTTCCTTTTAAATCCACAACAAGAAAATTAAAAATATGTATACCTATTCTCCTTGGTCACAATCAGGGGTCTGTGGCTAGCATGGCTGGCTCAGCCAGTGCAGTTGGTGACACCAGGAGCTAGGGGGTAATTGTCCATCATCCTCAGCCAACAGCACCTTATTCAAGTGGTAAAAGTTAAAAATCACCAATAGTGGGACGAATTAACATTACAGGTTCACACCTGTAATCCCAACATTTTGGGAGGCTGAGCCAGGAGGATCGCTTCAGCCCAGGAGTTCGAGACCAGCCTGGGCACATAAGAAGACCTCTATCTCTAGGGAAAAAAAAAAGGAAAGGAAAGAAAAAATAAATTAACATTATATGCCTCCTGATGCACTGAGAAGAACACAAAACACTTCCTACCAAATTTACATAATCTAATCTAAAATAGTTATCTAATATGTACCAACCAAATCTAATCATGATGAAACTACATGTAAATCCAGATTTAGATAATTTTACAAAGTAACTGGCCTGTACCCTTCAAAAATGACAAGATCATGAAAGATAAGGAAAGCCTAAACAATATTCCAGACTGAAAGAGACTAAAGTGACATGACAACTGTATGCAATGTGTGATTCCATATTGCATCCTGGACAAGAAAGGAAAAAGGAAAATAAGAAGGCTTTGTATTTCTTTTATTCAAAGGATATTGTCAGAACAATCAGTGAACCTTTACTGAAGTCTGGACTAGGTGATAGTAATGAATCAATGTTAAATTCTGATTTTTTTTTTGAGATGGAGTTTCGCTCTTGCTGCTGAGGCTGGAGTGCAATGGCGCAATCTCGGCTCACCACAACCTCTGCCTCCTGGGTTCAAGCGATTCTCCTGCCTCAGCCTCCTGAGTAGCTAGGATTACAGGCATGCGCCACTACACCCAGCTAATTTTGTGTTTTTAGTAGAGACAGGGTTTCTCCATGTTGATCAGGCTGGTCTCGAACTCCTGACCTCAGATGATCTGCCCCCCGCCCCCCCGGCCTCCCAAAGTGCTGGGATTACAGGTGTGAGCCACCAAGCCTGGACAAATTCTGATTTTCATACGTAGACTAGTTATGAATTAGAGTTCTTTTTTTTTTTTAAGGTAATACACACAACTATTTTGGAGTAGTGGGCATTATTTCTGCAACTTAGTCTCAGTAAATGGCTTAGGAAAAAAATTACATGTGTGTATATACATATACATATATGTGCGTGTAAAGAGAGAGATTAATAAGGCAAAAATGTGTTAAAATGGTGACAGTGGGGAACTTGGGAGAAGGGTATATGGAAATTCTTTGTACGGTTCTTAACCCAAGCAGTGGTTTTGAAATTATTTCAAAATAAAAAATAAAACATTGGCTGGGCGCCATGGCTCACCCCTGTAATCCCAGGACTTTGGGAGGCCTAAGCAGGCGGATCACTTGAAGTCAGGAGTTTGAGACCAGCCTGGGCAACATGACGACTCTTCATCTCTACAAAAAATACAAAAATTTTATCTGGGCATGGTGGTACGTGCCTGTGGTCCCAGCTACTTGGGAGGCTGAAGTGGGAGGATCACATGAGCCCAGGAGGCAGAGATTACAGCGAGTCATGATCTTGCCACTGCACTCCAGCCTGGGTGATACAGCAAGACCCTGTCTCGTAAAACCAAAAAAACAAAAAACCTGCTGCTAGAATGGGAGCTATTTATTATTTATTATTCCTTCTAGAATATAGCTTTTATTATTTGAAATGAAAGTGAACTCAGATTTGGCCAGGCACAGTGGCTCACACCTGTAATCCCAGCACTTTGGGAGGCCCACACGGGCAGATCACAAGGTCAGGAGTTTGAGACCAGCCTGGCCAATATGGTGAAACCCCATCTCAACTAAAAATACAAAAATTAGCTGAGTGTGGTCGTGGGCACCTGTAGTCCCAGCTACTCAGGAGGCTGAGGCAGGAGAATCTCTTGAATGTTGGGGGTGGAGGTTGCAATGAGCCAAGATTGTGCCACTGCACTCCAGCATGGGCGACAGAGCGAGACTCCGTCTCAAAAAAAAAAAAAAAAAAAGAAAGTGAAGTCAGTTTCATCAAATATGTCAACCATAGATTACAAATAGACAATCAATCAGCAGCTGTCTCTGCTCTCCACCATGTCAGGACACAAGGAGGAGTCAGCAGTCTGCAGCCCTGAAGAGGCCTTCACCAGAACTGAACCATGCAGGCATCTTGATCTCGGACTTCCAGCCTTCTGGAACTGTGAGAAATAAATTTCTGTTGTTTATAAGTTAAAAAAAAAAATCAGCAATTTTTCGTTCTGTCACTGATGATTTATTTGATGATTTAACACAAATATGTGAAAAGATTTCTAAGATATTAACTATATAGTATGATTTTGAGGTGCCTACTTACTGCCCTAATTAGCTGGTTATGTATTGAAACCAGCAACTTTCATGATTATGATCAAAGAACATCTTAATACAAAATTTCAGCTAGGGGGAATAAGTTCAAGAGATCCATTGTACAATATGATGACCATAGTTAATAACAATGTAGAATATATTATTGAAAATTGCTAAGAAAGATTTTAAGTGTTAAAATCTTAACACTTAATAGATTTTAAGTGTTCTCATCAGAAAAAAAATAAGTATGTGAGGTAATGCATATATTAATTAGCTCTATTTAGCCATACCACAGTTTATATATATTTCAAAACATGTTATACACAATAAATATGTCTAATATTTATTTGTCAATCACGATATTTTAAAAATATCATGTTATTTACAAATTTTTTTGTAATTGATTTTTGCTTTACATGAGAGTGTATAGGGCCAACTACTTTACAGTTGAATCTTCTTTATAGATATTAATCCAGTGGAAAAATTTGAAACGTTTTCTGATACAGGGTCTTGCTCTGTTGCCAGGCTGGAGTGCAGTGGCACGATCCTCGCTCACTGCAGTCTTGAACTCCTGGACTCAGGGAATCCGACCACCTCAGCCTTCTGAGTAGCTAGGACTACAGGCCCATGCCACCAAACCTCACCAATTTTTTGTTTTAAGAGACAGAGTCTTGAGCCAGGCATGGTGGCTCACGCCTGTAATCCCAGCACTTTGGGAAGCCAAGGTGGGCGGATCATTAGGTCAGGAGATTGAGATCATCCTGGCTAATACGGTTGGTGAAACCCCGTCTCTACTAAGAATACCAAAAATTAGCCTGGCATGGTGGTGGGCGCTGTAGTCCCAGCTACTCGTGAGGCTGAGGCAGGAGAATGGCGTGAATCGGGGAGGCGGGTTTTTTTTTTTTTTTTTTTTTTTTGAGACAGAGTCTCACTTTGTCACCCAGGCTGGAGTGTGGTGGTGCAATCTTGGCTTACCACAATCTCCGCCTTCTCGGTTTAAGCAATTCTCCTGCCTTAGCCTCCTGAGCAGCCTGGGTGACAGAATGAGACCCTGTCTCAAACAAACAAACAAACAAACAAAATAAAGATGAAACTGTAGCTAGGAAGCTGATTTTTATCTCCCAGGTCATCAGGCTGAAACTGAAGCATTACAGTCTTAAAGAAAATGAAGACTTTCAAAACTCTGTTCAGTATGAACTAAGGGACATAGTCCTGTTACCAGATTAAAGCCCCTATGAATAGAAAGAAATGTCAGGCCAGGCGGTGGCTCACGCCTGTAATCCCAGCACTTTGGGAGGCTGAGGTGGGTGGATAACCTGAGGTCAGGAGTTCAAGACCAGCCTGGCCAACATGGTGAAACTCTGTCTGTACTGAAAATACAAAAATTAGCCGGGCGTGGTGGCGCACTCCTGTAATCCCAACTACTCCAGAGGCTGAGGCAGCAGAATCGCTTGTACCCGCGAGACGGGGGTTGCAGTGAGCCAAGATTGCACCACTACACTCCAGCCTGGGTGACAGAGTGAGACTCTGTCTCAAGAAAAAAAAAAAAAAGAAAGAAATATGAGGAAGCCCTGCAAACCTAAGGAAGGCAGTCTCAGGACAACTCTGGGAAATTAAACATCAATTTTTCAGATAGCTAATATACAAAAGTCAAAATATTTAAGTAATTCTATAATATTTAGATGGCTTCCTAGAGGTGAAGTTTACAAGTCATAAAAAAGAAAGTTGGAATGCCCAAGGATTGCTAAACTTTAGAAGTCAATGCCACTTTAAAAGCAGTTTTCAGCCAGGCATGGTGGCTCACACCTATAATCCCAGCACTCTGGGAGGCCGAGGCGGGTGGGTCACGAGGTCAGGAGTTCGAGACCAGCCTGGCCAACATAGTGAAACCCCGTCTCTACTAAAAATACAAAAAATTAGCCAGGCGTGGTGGCAGATGCCTGTAGACCCAGCTACTCAGGAGGCTGAGGCAGGAGAATTGCTTAAACCCAGGAGGCGGAGGTTGCAGTGCGCTGAGATCACGCCATTGCACTCCAGCCTGGGCAACGGTGAGAGACTCTGTCTCAAAAATAAATAAATAAGTAAATAAAGTAGTTTTCATTCACGCTGCTTGTCTAACATATATATACGTATATATACACACATATATACGTGTATATATACGTATATGTGTATATATACGTATATATATACGTATATGTGTATATATACGTATATATATACGTATATGTGTATATATACGTATATATACACGTATATATGTGTGTATATATACGTATATATACACGTATATATGTGTGTATATATACGTATATATACGTATATATGTGTGTATATATACGTATATATATGTATATATGTGTGTATATATACATATATATGTGTATATATAGTGTGTGTGTGTGTGTGAGAGAGAGAGAGAGAGAGAGTTTGGGAGTGTGTTACAAGCTAGGAATCCTGCCTGAGAAGTAAAATTGTGAGTCTACATCTTTTCTGGAATTATTGAAAGTGACCATGGTCTTAATTTTGCCAGTTCATCAAGGTTTAAAATATATGACTAATGACAAACTTTATAAACCCTTTTGAGAATCTACTTGTTAAATTACACCAATGTCTGTCTCCCTCTTCAATTATCTGGGCATATAAAGAGGACCTAAGATATATACATGAAAGCTCACCAAGTTCTTTGGGAGAAACAACATAAATTATGGATTTTTCCCTTAGCACATGACAATAAAGCCAACTTCTTCAAGGAAATATTGCAAACATAAAGGTGTAATTATATTTGTTATAGACAACCTCAAAGTGATGCTCATAATGCTCTTAGTCATTTTCATGTTTCTGCATGGGGTCAGCATCTTAGAGAGTCTGTGCTTAAAGGAGTCATCTGAATGGCACTTAGCACTGACGGCACAGCCATCAGATGAGTGTTTGAATACACAGAATGACTCCAGGAGCTCTGGTGGAAGAGGCAGGACAAGTACATTAAGAATACTTGATAAAGAGCAAATAACACCAGAAACCCAAGTCACACTTGATGATTCTCTTTTTCTTAAGTTCCACATCCATATCCTGGTGGCTGTACTTTAAAATATGTATATATAAAATAGCCAACCATTTCTCATGCCCTCCACTGCTACTGCCCTGGTCCAAGCTACCATCATCATTGCCCAGGTCATTGCATTAACTTCAACAGTTCACTCTGCTTCAAACTTTGCCCTTCTACAGGTTATTCTCCACACAGCCCGACTGATATTTTAAAAATACAAGTCAGAGTATGCTATTCCTGTGCTCAAAATTCTCCAGTGGCCAAATTCCTCATCACAGCCCACAAAATCCTACATGCTCTGGACTCCACATGTTTCTCTGACCTCACCTCTTCTCCTTTCATCCTTTCCTCATTCCATTCCAAATACTGGCCTCTAGGCACACTTCTATCTCAGAGTCAATGTACTAGCTGTTCCCTCTGCTTTGACTAGTCAGCCACCAAATATTCATTTGGTGTGCTGCTTTACTTCTTTAAGTCTTCTTTTCAGGAAGGCCTTCCCTAATCATTACATCTAAAATAAAATACCCCATCACTCTCTCTTCCCTGTATCATGCTTTTTCTCCACAGCTTTTGTTACAACCTAGGAATTGCACACTTATTTGTTAATTTGTTTAGTGCATCTACCCTCCCTACCCCAAACAGTCTGTGAATTCAGGAAAGGGACATTATCTGTTGCAATCACTGTTGTATTCCCAGCATGCATACCAGAGTTTGGTATAAAATAAATTTAATGAGTAAATGAAATGAGTATACTATTATGGCAGGCACATTATAACCTTTCACCATTTATTTTAGTTGTTCCATTTATCAATTAGTATATAACAATCTACTTGAAAATATAGAGGCTTAAAATAATAACACTTTATTTATTTATTTTGAGATAGGGTCTCACTCTGTCACCCAGGCTGTAGTGTAATGGTGCTATCGGAGCTCACTGCAGCATTGCTCTCCTGGGCTCAAGGGATCCTCCCACCTCAGCCTCCAGAGTAGTTGGGACTACAGATGCATGCCCCCATGCCCAGCTAATTTTTAAATTTTTTGTAGAGATGGAATCTTGCTATGTCGCCCAGGCTGGTCTCAAACTCCTGGACTCAAGCAATCCTCCCACCTCTGCCTCCCAAAGTGTTGGGATTACAGGTGTAAGCCATTGCATCTGGCTTTTTAAATTTTTTTGTAGAGACAGGATCTTGCTATGTTGCCCAGGCTGGTCCCGAACTCCTGGGCTCAAGTTCTCCTTCTGTCTTGGCCTCCCAAAGTGTTGGGATTACAGACGTGAGCCATTGAGCCTGGCCTTCTAATTTTTTTTTAGACAAGATCTCACTCTGTTGCGCAGACTGGAGCGCAGTGGTGTGATTTCAACTCACTGCAATCTTTTCCTCCAGGATTCAAGCGATCCTCCTGCCTCTGCCTCCCAAGTAACTGGGATTACAGGCACACACCATCACATGAACCCAGCTAATTTTTGTGGGTTTTTTTCTTTCTTTTCTTTTTTTTTTTTCTGCGATAGAGTCTTGCTCTGTCACCCAGGCTGGAGTGCGATGGCACAATCTCAGCTTACTGCAACCTCTGCCTCCCAGGTTCAAGCGATTCTCCTGCCTCAGCCTCCCAAGTAGCTGGGACTACAGGCGCACACCAGAATGCCCAGCTACTTTTTGTATTTTTAGTAGAGACAGGGTTTCGTCATTCTGGCCAGGCTGGTCTCGAACTCCTGACCTCAAGTGATCCGCCCACCCTAGCCTCCCAAAGTGCTGGGATTACAGGCATGAGCCACTGTGCCCAGCTTAATTTTTGTGTATTTTTATTAGAGAGGGGGTTTTGCCATGTTGGCCAGGCTGGTCTCGAACTCCTGACCTCAGGTAATACGATGTCCTTGGACTCCTAAAGTGCTGGGATTACAGGCATGAGCCACCAGGCCTGGCCTCTACTTTTATTTGAGTTTTTTGTTGTTGTTGTTGTTTTGTTTTGTTTTGTTTTGTTTTTTTGACAAATACAGGTTTGCAGTGGATTAGGGGTAATTTGGTCTTGCTTGCAGTGCTTCTACTCACCAGAAGGAGGAGTGTGGCCAGCAAGCTGCCAGAAGATGAAGCTGTATTTCTAGGGGCAGAAAGAAAATTGGGAAATGAACAAATGACCTACTTCTTTCCATCTAAGTATACCTGAAGAAGGGTGCAGCTACTGGCTGCTGGCCTAAAATTTGGGAAGGGAAGGAGGATATTGGTGAAAGCCTGGGAGAAGCTTGCCAAGATTCATTTACTTCCAGTAACAGAGGGGCAGGAGCAGGTAAGTTTGAGTTTGTGTGTTTGTGGGTGTTTGGGGCAATGCCTCAGAGAGAGAAGGTGGCTAATGACAGGTCATTAGATGTCAGTAAGTGACTTCGCAATTCAAAGTGTTGCTATCCTAAAACCAGGAAGTAAGCACAGGATCTCATGTTACGCAGGTCATATTCATGTGCACTTCTGAGTTTGGTCCAAAAATATGGTATAACCTATATGTGTTCCACAACTGTCTTTTGCATTTTATCTTCTATAATACACAAATGGCCATTCTTCCTTCAGCTATGAAATTGATTTTACCTCCTAGACCCACTACCTCCTAATTCTTGCCCCTCTCTTTAACCCATGAATCCTTGCTGCCAGTCTTTGGTTGAGACAAAGACCAGCCTTGGGTGGGGACTCCTTTTTTCAAGAATGACTGAGGCTATCAGTAGTAGTGAATTTATATATTCTCAATACCAAAAGGGGCTGAAACAATTCTTGGATAGCTTCAAGTTTGAAACCAACAAGTCAGAAAGACTCCAGACCATTTCAGCCCCCAGGGCCATGGGTAGCACCAAAGGAGAGAATGGGCTTTAGTATCTCCACAGTCTTCATTAGCACCCCCATCATTGATATAGATGATTAGTATTTTCTCAATTTCATAAAGTGCTATGTACATGCACCTTCAAGACCTGTTCCTTCACCCTGCCTTCCCACCTAGAAAGCTGCTGTATGCTGCTGCTGTGTAAAAATCCTAAAGCTGTCCCTGGTTGTTTATCTGCAATGACCCATAACACTTGGCTTC
The DNA here is from genome assembly GCF_006542625.1 of Nomascus leucogenys. Lineage (NCBI taxonomy): Eukaryota > Metazoa > Chordata > Mammalia > Primates > Hylobatidae > Nomascus > Nomascus leucogenys. The sequence continues at coordinate 81,823,536 of NC_044392.1, forward strand.
CTGGAGTAGGTGCAATTGAGATTCTTTGAACTTTGCCCAATTTTAAGTCTAACACAACCAGTGTAGTTGCAGTATTTACATTGGAAAACAGGTTCTGATCAGCATTAGTATGGGCACAAATGGGTAAAGTTTTAACTTACTAAACTAGAATGTTTGCCTTTAGATCACCATGTGTACTTTCTTTGGTCATTTATTGCTGAAGTAATAATTAAACCTTGGTGTCATCCCCATCATATATGAAGTAAAGGCCCAGGCAAGAAAATCTCTAGATGATTTTTTCCTTTAAAACCCACCCAATTTAGAGTAACTTTTCATTCACCAATAATTTTTCATTCACCAAAAGTAGAAACTTAACATGGCTTCCTAGATGAGACTTTTTAAATTTTACTGTCACCATTACTTACACACTTGTTGAAGAATATAGAACAAGTCCTCTTTTCCAGAATAAAATAAGCTTTTTTTTACTATAATATAATAGCTATATTTTTTATTTTTCTACTAGAATCCTCTGTTTGCTGGAGGAAATACTTGGATAAGATGCTGCTGTGGAGGGTGAGGCCTCAAGGACATGCTGAAGCATCAGGCTTGATAAACTGCTATGCAGACAGCCAGGTGAAGAATTTGCTTTGCACACCTGTAATCCTAGCATTTTGGGAGGCTGAAGTAGGAGGATCACACAGCTGCACTCCAGCCTGGGCAATAGAGTGAGATCTCATCTCTCTAAAAAACAAACAAACAAACCAGGTCAACATAGCAAGACCCTGTCTCTATCGGGGGGCAGAGCCGGGGGAAGAATTTGCTTTGCTTCTAAAAGGAAGTCATATGAATGAGACGGGGGAAAGGAAAGAGAGGAGAGTGAAGCCACTGTGATGGCTTTCTATGAATTGACCCTTCTCCATGATCCCACTATCTTCAGTGAAGTCTACTAAAATCCGCAAAATGTTGGTGGAAATGAATTTCCTGTGAAAAGTCATGTAGGGCTAAATTCTGGGCTGGCATGAATGAAAGAGGAACAAAAACAGCATGCCCCAAAATATGAGCTGAAGGCAGAAATGATCATGAAATTATAAGTCACTGGGAATTAGCAGGAATCCTGGTTAGGACATTGGATTTTACAGACCTCAGAAACTGAAAGATGGAGTGGAATTTAACTGCTTTTCTGAGGGGAAAGAGCTTCCCTAGTTGACATCTGAAATAATTCTCAAAGGGAATTATTTTGGGAAGGTAAAGCACTGCCTAACACAAATCTTCAGGCCTGAAAGTTCATGTCACAAGGAAGGGTAACTAGTTTCTAACTTTATTATTTGGAAATTTAAAATCCATACAATAAGAATTGGTAGCCAGGCGCAGTTGCTCATGCCTGTGGTCCCAGCACTTTGGGAGGCCAAGGCAGGCAGATCACTTGAGCCTAGGAGCTCGAGGCTAGCCTGGGCAACATGGTGAAACCTCATCTCTACATACACATACACACACACACACACACACACACACACACTCAAGTAAATAAACAAACAAACACATCCTTTTATCTCACTTAAATTACTGCACCATGGATAATTTTCCAACTTATCACCAGCATTTTCTTCCTCCATCTGTTCTCCATGCTTCCATAAGTTTCACTTTTCTAAAACTCCACTTTTATCAGATCATGATTAATAATGAGCTTCCTCTAACTTCAAGTACATAAAACAGTAAGCAATATTTATTCATGTTTTCTGATTAAAAATGAAATTTTCTTCCCATTTTAAAAGCATTTCCAAAGATGGTGCAAAATCATTGTAATGACAGTGGTATTTATTGGAAATTACGTCAGGAGTTGGAAAAATTACTTCTGAAAAAGTTTAACCAGGCCGGGCGCAGTGGCTCACGCCTGTAATCCCAGCACTTTGGGAGGCCGAGGCAGGTGGATCACCTGAGGTCAGGAGATTGAGACCATCCTGGCTAACACGGTGAAACCCCGTCTCTACTAAAAATACAAAAAAATTAGCCGGGCGTGGTGGCAGGCGCCTGTAGTCCCAGGTACTCGGGAGGCTGAGGCAGGAGAATGGTGTGAACCCGGGAGGTGGAGCTTGCAGTGAGCCAAGATCGCACCACTGCACTCCAGCCTGGGTGACAGACTCCGTCTCAAAAAAAAAAAAAAAATTGGGCGAGGTGGTGCAGCCCGTAGTCCTAGCTACTCGGAAGGCAGAGGCAGGAGGATTGCTTAAGCCCATGAGTTCAAGGTTGCAGTGAGCTGTGATCATGCCACTGCACTCTACCCTGGGTGACAGACTTTATCTAAAAATAAATAAATAAAATAAAATAAATTAGCTGGGCATAGTGGCATGTGCCTGTAGTCCCAGCTACTTGGGAAGCTGAAATAGGAGGATCCCTTGAGCATAGGAGGTCGAGGCTGCAGTGAGATGTCATCATGCCACTGCACTTCAGCCTGGGTGATAGAGCGAGACTCTTTGCATTAAAAAAAAGAAGAAAGAAAGAAAAATAATTTGGGGAAAAAAGCAGTTTTAAAGCCACAGAAAAATATTGTTCATTTGACCAAAATCTGAGTTTTAATCTTATTTGTATCTTTGCCTACTATATTATATTTCTCTAGTGAATTTCCTTTTTTTTTTTTTTTTGAGACAGAGTCTTGCTGTGTCACCTAGGCTGGAGTGCAGTGGTGTGATCTCCACTCACTGCAACCTCCACCTCCCAGGTTCAAGCGATTCTCCTGCCTCAGTCTCCCGGGTAGCTGGGATAACAGGTGTGTGCCACCACACCTGGCTAATTTTTGTATTATTAGTAGAGACAGGGTCTCACCATGTTGGCCAGGCTGGTCTTGATCTCCTGACCTCAAGTGATCCACCTGCCTCGGCCTCCCAAAGTGCTGGGATTACAGGCATGAGTCACCAAGCCCAGCCTGCTTTTTCATTCTCCTAGTGTTGTAGTCCATTCTGACTGCTATATCAAAACACAATAAATTAGGTCGCTTATAAACAACAGAAATTTATTTCTAACAGTTCTAGAGTTTGGGAAGTCTAAGATCAAGGTGCCAGTGGATTCGGTGTCTGGTGAGGGCCCACTTTCTTGTTCATAGATGGTGTCTTCTAGTTGTGTCCTCACATGGTGGAACAGACAAAACAGGTCTCTGGGGGCCTCTTTGATAAGGGCATGAATCTCATTATGAGGGCTTTATCCTAATGATCTAATCACCGACCAAGGGCCTTACCTCCTAATACTATCCCATTGGCTATTAGGTTTTCATCATATGAACTTGGGTCAGGAGAGGACACAAACTTACTCAGACAACAATTTCATACCTTCTCTTTGCTCCTCAAACTGCCAATATTTCCTCTACCCTCAATCTCAGATGATGACCTTTCTTCTTATTTCACTGAGAAATTATAAGCACAATCAGAAAAGAATGTCTACAAATTCCCAGCATATCCACACATCTACATGCTTTTATGTACATATATCCTGCCTTCTTTCTTGTAATAACAGAGGAATTGTCCGTGCTCTCACATGAGGCTGTGAGGCTAACTCTTCCACCAGTGCACTAGATCCCATCCCTTCTCACTTACTCTGTGATGTTGCTCCAGTAATCTCCCCCTTTTCTACTGCACCCTCAATTCCCCTCTCTAATGGATTTTCCTATCAGCATGTGTATTAGTCTGTTTTTACGCTACTGATAAAGACATACCTGAGACTAGGAAGAAAAAGAGGTTTAATTGGACTTACAGTTCCACATGGCTAGGAAGGCCTCAGAGTCATGGCAGGAGATGAAAGGCACGTCTTACATGGTGGTGGCAAGAGAAAATGAGAAAAAAGCAAAATTGGAAACCCCTGATAAACCCATCAGATCTCATGAGACTTATTAACTATCACAAGAATAGCATGGGAAAGACCAGGACTCATGATTCAATTACTGCCCCCCGCCCCATCCCTCCCACAACACATGGGAATTCTGGGAGATACAATTCAAGTTGAGCTTTGGGTGGGGACACAGCCAAACCATATCAGCATGCAAACGTGCTGTTATTTATCCCACTTTACAAACCAACAAAAAACACTCTTCCTTACAACTACCCCTCCATTTTTCTCTTTTCCTGTACAACAAAATCCTTTCAAAGATTTGTCTGTTGCTCTGACTCTACTCTCTCTCCTCCTGTTTTCTCCTGGATTCACTCCAGTCAGGCTTTTGCCTCTACCATTTCATGAAAATAGGTCCTATCATGGTCACCAATGACTACTGTGAAAGTTGCAGATACCAGGATGAAATCACTTTTGTTATATCCAAACAAACTAGGGCTGGGAAGCCCCAAAGTAGAGGCAGTTCATGCTATATGTCTGAGATAAAAACTGTTTCTAAGTCCTTTTTTTTTTTAAGAGAGAGGGTCTTGTTCTGTCACTAAACCTGGAGTGCTGTGGCAAAACAGGTCACTGTAGCCTCAGAATTCTGAGCTCAAAGGATCCTCCTGCCTAAGCCTCCTAAAGTGCTGGGATTATAGGTATAAACCACCACACAGGCCTCTAGTACTTTCTAAAGACCCTTTCTGATCCTTTATGCATCTCCCGCTTTTTTTTTTATTTTTTATTTTTAGTAGAGACGAGGTCTCACTATGTTTCCCAGGCTAGTCTCGAACTCCTGAGCTCAAGTGATCCTCCCATCTCAGCATTCCAAAGTGCTGAGGTTACAGGCATGAGCCACCAGGCCAGCCAGCATGTCCTGTTTCGATAAGGTTTATCACTAGACATTCTTTAGAAATGCAGTAACTCAGATAAGATGTTCTTGGAAGAACACTTGCCCGGCAACGGCATCTCCACCAATGAACTGACAATAACTCTGGCTTTGAACCTCTGGAACCAATGAACTCTGTTTCTAGGCAGTTTATGTAAATCTCTATTTTGCTAATAAAAGCTCCTTTCACTCGTCTCTCACGGAAAGGTGGCTTGCCATTCTGTGCATTCCAGATTAGAATCCTTATTTATATTCCTGCGTAAACTCAACATGTTTAGAGATCATTTTCTCTAGTGTTTTTTTCCTTTGGTTGACATTTCCATGTTGCTGAATCCAATGGTCATTTTTCTTGACCCATCAGTAGCAATGACTCAGTTTTATTTTATTTTATTTCATTTCATTTTATTTTATTTTATTTTATTTTATTTTATTTTATTTTATTTTATTTTATTTTATTTGTAGAGATAGAATCTCACTATGTTGTCCAGGCTGCTCTTGAACTCCTAGCCTCAAGCAATCCATCTGCCTCGACTTCCTAGTGTTGGGATTACAGACATGAGCCACTGGACCTGGCCAACTCAATATTCTTGTAGTGCCTTTTTCGGTGTATTTTTTTCTGTGTGTCTTCCCAGATACTACACTCCTGATTTCCCTTTTACTTCACTGGCCATTCAGTCTGTTAGCTCTTCTTACCTCCAACCTCTAATTGTGCTCTAGCTGAGACTCAGCCTTTGAACTTCTGTTTTCCATCTATACTCACACCCTTACGGATCTCAGATCTCGTTCAATTTAATAGCTTTAAATATATCAGGAATGGCTGGGCGTGGTGGCTCTCCCCTGTAATCCCAGCACTTTAGGAAGCCAAGGTGGGCGGATCACCTGAGGTCAGGAGTTCAAGACCAGCTTGGCCAACATGGTGAAACCCCATCTCCACTAAAAATACAAAAATTAGCCAGGCATGGTGCCCCGGGCTTGTAATCCCAGCTACTTGGGAGGCTAAGGCAGGAGAATCACTTGAACCCAGGGGGCGGAGGGTGCAGTGAGCCGAGATTGCATCACAGCATTCCAGCTTGGGGAACTCTGTCTCTCTCTCTCTCTCTCTCTCTCTCAATCTCTCTCTCTATATATGAGGAAGTATATCTATTATTCCATTTTTTCATTATCCCATTTTTTATAAACAAATAAATTATATGTATGTATATACTCAGAAATGAAATGGAAAGGAAAAAGACCAAAACATCAATGGTGATTATCATTTGGTGATGAGATTAGAAGTGATTTTTTTTTTTAGAAATGGGGTCTTGCAATATTGCCCAGGCTGGAGTGCAATGGCTATTTACAGAAATGATCATAGCCACTGTGGTCAACTCCTGTGCTCAAGAGTTTCTCCTGTGTCAGCCTCCCTAGTAGCTGGAACTACGGGCACCCGCCATTGGCTCAGCTAGGTTACAAGTGATTTGAATCTTTGTGCTTTTGTGTAATCACATTTTACACAATTAATATGTAATATTTCTTTAATCAGATTAAAAAAACAAAACAAAAAGGATGTATGGCTGGAAGAGTGCAGAGAAACTTACCCAATGAACTTTGAAACATTTCCTTCCCACCCTAAGCATCAGAACACTGGAAATGAATGTGAAGCATGCAGAGTCGAAGCAGTTCCTTAAAGTTGGGAGAGAAAAAGCTTTGGTCATCAAAAACTATGCCAATTTGCATGCATTTTCCAGGATGGGGCCTACTTATATTTCCCAGGCATTGAGTAACTGAGAGTTAGGGGCATTCCCTTAGGAAAGACAATGGGAGAACCTGAGATTCGAGAATCCCCAGTTTTGTTTTGTTTTGTTTTGTTTGTGACAGGGTCTCACTGGAGTTCAGTAGTGCGATCTTGGCTCACTGTAGCCTTGACCTCCCAGGCTCAAGCAATCCTCCCACCTCAGCCTCCTGGGTAGCTGGGACTACAGGCATGTACCATCACGCCTCGCTAATTTTTGTATTTTTTTGTAAAGACAGGGGTTTCACCATGTTGCCCAGGGTGGTCTCGAACTCCTAAGCTCAAGCCATCTGCCCCTCCCCAGCCTTCCAAAGTGCTGGAATTACAGGCATCAGCCACTACTCCCAGTCTCATGTTAATTTTTATAAATGTTCTATGTGTGCTTTAGAAGAATGAATATTTTCAAAATGTTGGATATAGGATTCTATCTTCACATAATAAATTAAGGCTGTTAATTACTGTGTTTACAAAAATTTTAAGTATTTACAGGTGAAATGATATGCTCTCAGAATTTGCTTTAAAATACTCCAGTTCCAGGCTGGGTGTGGTGGCTCATGCCTGTAATCCCAGCACTTTGGGAAGCTGAGGCAAGCAGATCACTTGAGGTCAGGAGTTCAAGATCAGCCTAGCCAATATGGTGAAACCCTGTCTCTACTAAAAATACAAAAATTAGCCAGGCATGGTGGCGCACGCCTGTAATCCCAGCTACTCAGGAGGCTGAGGCTGGAGAATTGCTTGAACCCAGGAGGCAGAGGTTGCAGTGAGCTGAGATCACGCCACTGCACTCCAGCCTGGGCGAGAGAGCAAGACTCTGTCTTAAAAAAAAAAAAAAAATACAGTTCCTTTCACTCACCAGTTCCACCTTCTGAAAACAATTGGGGAAATATCTGAAACAAGATTGCCAAAATGGATGGTAGTACTTAGAGGTTCATCATCATATGAGGGTTTCTCAAAGTGTGGTCTCTCAACATCAATGTTACTTGGGAACTTGCTAGAAGTGCAAATACTTGGATCCCACCTGACACCTACTAAATCAGAAACTCTGGGGACAGGACCCTGCAATCTGTGTTTTAACAAACTCTCCAGGTGATTCTGATGCATGCCAAAGTTTGAGAACCACTGTACTATACTATTCTCTCTATTTTTGTGTATGTTTGACTATTTCCATAACAATGTTTTAAAAATAGAGTTGCTATATTTGTTCTTGGTGAATTGGTAGATTTTCATTACGTAGTTACTCTCTGTTGATTTATTATTTCCAGTTTTTTAGTTCTTTTTCTTAATCCTCCAAATTAGAAATGTTTATTGTTATATAGATATTTCTTTAGGTTTAACTACATGCTTATCTATACCTTTGCTCATTAGTTCATCTCCTACCTTCCAACTAAGTTTTTCCTTCTTACCTCTTTTGCTGCTCTGGCTCTAAGGCCAGCAGCGTTGGCATCACCTGGGCAATTATGAGAAATGCAGAATCGGTATCTGATTTTAATAAAATCTCCAAGTGATTTGTATGTACATTAAAGTTTGAAAAGCACTGTCCCAAAGTATTCCTTTTAGAAATTCCCTTAGTGCAGATCTCTTGTGGTAAACAGTTCTTATTTATCCAAAAAGGTCCTAATTTCACCATTCTTGAATGGGCACACAATTCTACATTAACAATTATTTTTATTTATTTTAATTAATTTTTTTTTGAGACAGAGTCTCACTCTGTCGCCCAGGCTGGAGTGCAGTGGTGCAATCTCAGCTCACTGCAACCTCCACCTTCCAGGTTCAAGTGCTTCTCCTGCCTCAACTTCCCAAGTAGCTGGGATTACAGGCGTGCACGCCACCACGCCAGGCTAAGTTTTATATTTTTAGTAGAAACGGGGTTTCACCATGTTGGTCAGGCTGGTCTTGAACTCCTGACCTCAGGTGATCCACCTGCCTTGGCCTCCCAAAGTGCTGGGATTACGGGAGTGAACCACCATGCCCAGCCTAACAATTACTTTTTCTTAGCATTTTTAATGATCTTACTTTATCGTCTTCTAGCTTGCTTTATTTGCTCTTACGTCTGCTATTCATTTATCTCAGGCTGCTGTTGAGATATTTTCTTTGATATTCTTCAGTTTTATTACAATGTTTCTAACTTTGGATAGATTCAGAATTTTTCTTGTGGTATAGGTGTGGGAAGATCTAAGATAAAAATGTAAAAGAAATAGTTATAATTTTAAAAAATAGGCTGGGTGCAGTGGCCCATGCGTGTAATCCCAGTGCTTTGGGAGGCTGAGGCAGAAGAATTTCTTGAGGCCAGGAGTTTCAGGCCAGCCTGGGCAACATAGTGAGATCCTGTCTCTACAAATAATAAATAATAAATAAATTGGCCGTGTGCGGTGCTCATATATGTAATTCCAGTACTTTGGGAGGCTGAGGCGGGCGGGTCACGAGGTCAGGAGATGGAGACCATCCTGGCCAATTTGGTGAAACCCCGTCACTACTAAAAATACAAAAATTAGCTGGGTGTGGTGGCTCACACCTGTAATCCCAGCTACTTGGGAGGCTGAGGCATGAGAATCACTTGAACCCAAAAGGCAGAGGTTGCAGTGAGCTGAGATTGCACCACTGCACTCCAGCCTGGCGACAGAGCAAGAGAGCGAGACTCCATCTCAAAAAAAAAAAAAAAAAAAAAAAAAAGAATGCCGGGTGCGGTGGCTCACACCTGTAATCCCAGTACTTTGGGAGGCTGAGGCGGGTGGATCACCTGTGGTCTGGAGTTTGAGACCAGCCTGGCCAACATGGTGAAACCCTGTCTCTACTAAAAATACAAAATTAGCCTGGCGTGGTGGTGTGTGCTTGTAATCCCAGCTACTCTGGAGGCTGAAGCAGGAGAATCGCTTAGAACCTGGGAGGCAGAGGTTGCAGTGAGCTGAGATCGCACCACTGCACTCCATCCTGGGCAACAGAGGGAGACTCTGTCTCAAAATAAATAAATAAATACATAAAAATAAATAAATAAAAGTTTAAAAAAATAAGTGGGTAGAGTGGATGGAGTCATAGGTGATAATTTATAAATGATTGTCAATTTATTGGCTACATACAGGTGTTGGTAACTCAGATCTGTTGGGCATTCAGGCAAAATGTATTAAGTGAATTACATGGTGTTCAGAATTATTTCTAGATGTTCAATGTGACTTGAATTAGACAATGAGACTCACAAAGCTACAGTTTTTGCTCTTTATTTATTTATTTTTTATTTATCTTTTTAAAATTTTTATAATATTCCTATCAAGGCATTAACTCTTTTATACTTAATTGTACTTAGGTATACTTAATTACCAGGAAAACGTTATGGATCATACCTAAATAAGTGTTAAGTCATTTAAAGGGCTGATGTGATGTGATATAGGCAATAGCATTCTACACAATAGTTTCAGGTCTACATTGATTAGATTTTGTTTTTTTGAGACAGGCTCTGTCACCCAGACTTGAGTGCTGTGGCATGATCCTGGCTCCCTGCAGCCTTGACCTCCCAGGCTCAAGCAGTCCTCCCACCTCAGCCTCCTTAGTAGGTGGTACTACAAGCATGCGCCACTATGCCTGGCTAATTTTTTATTTTTTGCAGAGACAAGGTCTTTCAATGGTGCCCAGGCTGGTTTCAAATTCCTGGGCTCAAGCGATCCTCCCACCTTGGCATCCCAAAGTGTTGGGATTACAGGTGTGAGCCATCACACCTGGTCATTTTAGGTTTCTTTTTCTTCTTTCTTTCTTTTTTTTTGTTTCAATGAGACAGAATCTTGCTCGGTTGCCAGGCTGCAGTGCAGTGGCACGATCTCGGCTGAGATCGCAACTTCCGCGTCCCAGGTTCAAGTGATTCTTTTGCCTCAGCCTCCTGAGTAGCTGGGATTACAGGCGCACACCACCACACCCGCCTAATTTTGTGTTTTTAGTAGAGACGGGGTTTCGCCATGTTGGCCAGGCAGGGGCTACAGGCGCGTGCCACCACACCCAGCTAATTTTCGTATTTTTAGTAGAGACGGGGTTTCACCGTGTTGGTCAGGATGTCCTCGATGTCTTGACCTCATGATCCGCCTGCCTTGGTCTTCCCAAGTGTTGGGATTACATGCGGGAGCCACTGTGCCCGGCTGGCCATTTTAGTTTTAATAATTTTTATATTTTTCTAACTTAAAAAAGGTACCAAAATCTCTTACAGCTATTATTTGCGAATATAGCATTCATTATTGTTATTGTGATTATTTTGTATGTGTTTAATCTCATTTTCAATATAAGCTCCTGGAAATTACAGATTTTGTCTATCTTATTCACCACTCTATTCTCAGTACTTGACCTTGTCTTGCATGAAACAGATATCGAATAAATATTTGTTAAATGAATGAATGAATGAAAATACTGATACCACATTTAACAATTCTACAAGTATTATAGGTTTACCATCTAACAAATAAAATAGATTGTGTAGGGCAGAGTCACAGCCAACCTGTCATAAAAGAAAATGCAAATGAAAAATAAACCTCTGTATGTATAGCTGCTAAGATTTTGGGGCTTTTGTTAATGTAGCATAACCAGCAAAAGCTCAATGATACAGCATATAGAATATATATATACAGATGGACCAACAGATGAGATTCCAAAGATAGTTCAATAAGCATTAACTACACCCACACACTTCATTCCCTAACAGAAAGAATGGAATTCTTGTTCACTAAGATCTGCCTCAAACATTACTTACTTTGTTCCTCTGGCTACTCAAGTATTTAGTCAGAACTCTTTTCTTTCCTTTTTTTCCCGGGCTGGAGTGCAGTGATGCCATCATAGCTCACTGAAACCTCTAACTCAAGGCCCAGGGAATCCTCCTGCCTCAGCCTCCTGAGTAGCTGAGACTACAAGTGCCACCTTGGGTAACAGTAAGACCCTGTTCTCAGTAAAATAAAATAAAATTAGCCACCATGCTCAGCTAAATGTTTATTTTTATTTTTTTTAGAGACGGGGTCTCACTATGTTGCCCAGGCTGGTCAGGACTCTTGATTGCATATGACAGAAACCCAACCCAACCTTTCAACCTGCTCCTCCCTCCCAGTCTCCGTAAATGGCAACTCCATCCTTCAAGTTGCCCAAGCCCCAAATCTCAAAGTTAACCTTGCTTTCTCTCTTTTATCTCATAGCCAGTCTGAAGGCAAATCATGTTGGCTGAAAATATATCCAAACTTAATCACTTCTCATCACTTGCACTTTCCACCATAGTTCAAGCAATCATCATCTCTCAATATCTTCCAACTGGTCTCCAGGTTTAATACCCCTAGCCCCTAGAGAATTTACTTCACAGCAGCCAATGCTTTTAAACATAAAACATGAGTCAGAAAGCTAGGCACAGCTGCATGCACCTGTAATCTCAGCTACTTGGGAGGCTGCAGTGTGAGTGTGCTTTGATTGCATCTGTAAAGAGCTGTTGCACTCTAGCCCGGGCAATGTAGCAAGACTCTGTCTCTTGGCCGGGCACGGTGGCTCACGCCTGTAATCCCAGCACTTTGGGAGGCCGAGGCGGGCGGATCACAAGGTCAAGAGATCGAGACCATCCTGGCTAACGCGGTGAACCCCGTCTCTACTAAAAACTACAAAAAAATTAGCCGGGCGTGGTGGCGGGCGCCTGTAATCCCAGCTACTCGGGAGGCTGAGGCAGGAGAATGGCGTGAACCCGGGAGACAGAGCTTGCAGTGAGCAGAGATCGCACCACTGCACTCCAGCCTGGGAGACAAAGCAAGACTCCGTCTCAAAAAAAAAAACAAAAAAAGACTCTGTCTCTTAAAACACACACACACACACACACACACACACGCACACACACACCCCATAGGAGTCAGATGTCACTTTGCTTATCCATCCAATTTAGAATAAAAACCAAAGTCCTAAAAAGGCCTATAGGGCCTTCTATGTAATCTGATTCTGTTTTCTGATTTCATATCCTAGTATTTGTCTTGCTTACTCCATTCTAACCACACCACTGGTCTCCTTGTTGTTCCTTGAATATGCCCAGCGCATTTCTGCCTCAAAGCCTTTGTACTTGCTGTTCTCTCTGTTTAGAATGCCCTTCCCCAGATATGGCTTACTTGCCCACCGTACCTTTTTTTTTTCTTTTTTGAGACGGAGTTTTGCTCTTGTTGCCCAGCTGGAGTGCATTGGTGTGATCTCAGCTCACTGCAACCTCCACCTCCCAAGCTCAAGCCATCCTCCCATCTCAGCCTCCCAAGTAGCTGGGATTACAGGCGTGCACCACCATACCCAGCTAATTTTTGTATTTTTTGTAGAGACGAGGTTTTGCCAACTTGCCCAGGATGGTCTTGAACATCATGAGCTCAAGTGATCCACCTGCCTTGGCCTCCCAAAGTGCTGGGATTGTAGGCGTGAGCCACTGTGCCCAGCCCCCACCACCTACTTTGTGAGGTCTTCCCTGACTGTCCTGTTTAAAATTATAATAACCACCAGGTACAGTGGCTCATGCTTGTAATCTCAGCACTTTGGGAGGCTGAGGCAGTTGGATCACTTGAGCTCAGGAGTTCTAGACCAGCCTGGGCAACATGGTGAAACCCTGTCTCTACCAAACAAACAAACAACAACAACAACAACAAAAACCCAAAAAATAAAAAAACCCAAACAAATGAAAAATAAAAGTTAGCTGGGCATGGTGGCATGTGCCTGTAGTCTCAGATACTCGGGGGCTGAGGTGGGAGGATTGCTTGAATCCAGGAGGTTGAGGCTGCAGTGAGCTCTGATCTCATTCCACCTTGGGCAACACAGTCAGATCCTGTCTCAATAAAATAAAATAAAATAAATTTGTAATAACCTTTCGTCATACTCCCTTTCTCCTTCACTCATACCATCTCGTATCATATATATTATATATATATTTATTAATGTGTTCAACTTGTTTTTTCGACTAGGTCAAATCAAGGTTCTTTTTCCAAGATGATCTAAATTCCCAGAAGGTAATATTTTCTTTTTTTATGTATATTTTGTGCATAGATATATTTTTAATGTATATTTTGTGGAAAAATATGCATAACCTGAAGTTTGCTGATTTAACCATATTTAGGTGTATAATTCGGTGGCGTTAAGTACATTTACAATATTGATAACCATCATCACTACTTAGTTCCAAAACCCTTTTATTGCCCCACCAGAAACTGTCCATTAAGCAATAACTCCTCATTCCTTGTTCCCCCAGACCTTAGTAATCAACATTTTACTTTCTCTCTTTATGAATTTGACTACTCTAGATACCTCATATAAGTGGAATAATATAATATTTGTCCTTTCACGACGGATTTATTTCACTTACCATAATGTTTTCAAGGCTCATTCATGTTATAGCATGCAGCAGAACTTCATTCCCCTGTATGCCTGAATAATATATTTCATCGTATCACATTTTCTCTTTTTTTCTTTTTTTGAGACTGAGTCTAGCTTTGTCAGCCAGGCAGGAGTGCAGTGGCGCAATCTTGGCTCACTGCAATCTCCGCCTCCCGGGTTCAAGCGATTCTTCTGCCTCAGCCTCTTGAGTAGCTGGGATTACAGGTGCCTGCCACCACACCTGGCTAATTTTTTTGTATTTTTAGTAGAGATGGGGTTTCACTGTGTTGGCCAGGCTGGTCTTGAACTCCTGACCTCGATGTATCACATTTTCTTTTTTTTTTTTTTTTTTTTTTGAGACGGAGTCTTGCTCTATCACCCAGGCTGGAGTGCAGTGGCGCAATCTCGGCTCACTGCAAGCTCCGCCTCCCAGGTTCACGCCATTCTCCTGCCTCAGCCTCTCCGAGCAGCTGGGACTACAGGCGCCCGCCACCATGCCCGGCTAATTTTTTGTATTTTTAGTAGAGACAGGGTTTCACCGTGGTCTCGATCTCCTGACCTTGTGATCCGCCCGCCTCGGCCTCCCAAAGTGCTGGGATTACAAATGTGAGCCACCGCGCCCAGCCCACATTTTCTTTATCCATTTATTTTTTGATAGACATTTGGGTTGTTTTCCCCTTTTGGCTATTGTAAATAGTGCTGCTATGAATACTGGTGAAGAAGTATCTATTTGAGCTCCTGTTTTAAATTCTTTTAGCTTGGAGTGGAATTACTGAATCATATGGTAATTCTATTTTTAACTTGAGGAACTGCCAAACTGTTTTCCACAGTGGCTGTATCAGTTTACATTCCCACCAGCAATGCACAAGGGTTTACATTTCTCCACATCTCACCACCATTTGTAATTTTCTGCTTTTTTCATAATAGCATGCTAGTAAGTGTGAAGTGGTGTATTATTTGGTTTTGATTTGCATGTCCCTAATCACTAATAACGTGGTGCATCTTCTCACGTGCTTATTGCATGTCTTCTTTGGAGAAATGTTCAAGTCCTTTGCTACCCCCTACCCTTTTTAAATTTGAGACAGGATCTCACTCTGTTGCCTAGGCTAGAGTGCAATGGTGCACTCACAGTTTCTATATAATAGGAATTTAGCAGCAGCTTGCTGACTGGTTCTGGCTTTTGGTTTTTCATGAGATTCAGTCTGATGTGAGCTGGTACTGGAGTAATCTGAAGGCTTGACTGGGGCTGAAGGATTTGCTTTTGAGGTGGCTTACTGGCATAGCTGTCAAGTTGGTCCTGAATGTTGATGGGAGGCCTTAGTTCTTTTCCTTCACAGAGCTGTTCGCATATGGTGGCTGGCTTCCCCTAAAGCGTGCAATTTAAGAAAACAAGGCAAAAAGTGCAATGACCTAGTCTCAGAGGTTATAATTGGTCACTTTTTTTTTTTCTTGAGACAGAGTCTCACTCTGTTGCCCAGGCTGGAGTTCAGTGGCATGATCTAGGCTCACTGCAAACTCTGCCTCCCGGATGCAAGCAATTATCCTGTCTCATCCTCCTGAGTAGCTGGAACTACAGGGGCACACCACTATGCCTGGCTAATTTTTGTATTTTTAGTAGAGATGGGGTTTCACCATATTGGTCAGGCTGGTCTGGAACTCCTGACCTCAGGTGATCCACCTGCCTTGGCCTCCCAAAGTGCTGGGATTACAGGCATGAGCCACTACACCCAGCCATAATTGGTCACTTTTGCCATATTTTATTGGTCAGACAGACAAGCCTTATTCGATGTAGGAGGGATTACACATGGATACATAAATGAATACCAGGCAAAGAGGATAATTGGGGGTCAAAAGCAAGGATCACTCAGGGTCAAATCAGAGAATGTCTACCACATGTATCTATTTCCAGTGCTTAGAACAATGCCTGGTACAGTACGTTCAAAAAAATGTTTGATGAGTACATGAGTCCTTCCTTCTTTCCTTTTTCCCTTCCTTCTTCTCTCCTTCCTTTGAAGGTTATGGGGGAGGTCACAGCATTAAAGAAAGATTAGAACAGCAAAGGCTTAGGAAAGGCAGGATTACTGGAACCAGGGATTTTAATATCCTCAGGATGTTCTCCATCTCATTTAGCTTCTCTGAGTACAGCCAAGATCTCCTTAGAGTTTCATCCTTAGAGCTTCATAATGAGAGGGCAAAGGGCTTTTACTTTTCCAGCTCTGGTTTGAAAAACCCCAGGGTAGGATTCTCCCAGGCATAACCCCTTGAATCAATCAGTATGATCAGGGAGTTAAGGTAATGTGACTGGCTTCGTTTGAGTCAGGCATCTATACCTGTTAATGGAAAAAGATGGAAGGGGGTATGGACAATAAAAATAGTACAATTCAGCCATGCTAGGTAATCCCCTTTCTATATGTTCCTACCATATTATATCTTGGTGCAACAGAACATATAATGTTATTGTTCATTTACTTGATCACATGTTTGTCTTCTATACTAGACTACACATTCTTACACTAGAGTGTGAACACAGGTACCACAGTTTTGTAACTCCAAATGATACAGGTTTTGTAGTCAAGAGAGACTCATGCTTGCATTTTTGCTTTTTCCTTCTACTAACGATGTGACTTTGGACCAGGCATAGCTTCCCTGTCTTTTAAATGGGCCAAATAATAGTTGCGTCATGTGGAAGCACATAACATTATTTCTGACATGTTGTAGGAGCTGAAAATGTTAGTTACTGTCCTTCCTCTTAGGGAAGTAGCTGACATAGTTGAATATCTTTAATATATTTGTGAATAAATGAAGGAGTAAATAAATTCAGCATTCTCAACCACTGGCTTGGGGATTCACTTGTAAATGGTGATAACAATCGGATTATGATAAAGATTAAGTGAGATGATCGATGACAAGCGCTTCCACAGTGCCCAGCTATGGTAAGTGCTTTAAAAGCATAAGCCATCAGCAACATAGGGGTGTTCACCTATAGTCCCAGCCATTCAGGAGGCTGAGGCAGGAGGGTCACTGGAGCGTAGGAGTTCAAGGCCAGCCTGAGAAACATAGCGAGACCCTGTCTTTAAAAAACAAAACAAAATGGAAGCCATCATGAGAGAGGTAATCCTTTAAAACCAATATATCAGATCTCCTAGAAAAGAATTGAAGAAGTGGCTTTCTCTCTATTTAGGTACCTCTCACAAGGTATATCGCTTGCTTCTGTATTGCATAGTAAACTCTCAATAGCCCCTGAGTAACGCAACTGCAACATCCATTAATAGAACACAATATAGACTGCAGAATTCCAAAACCTCAGGTAAAGAATGAAAAAAAAAAAAGCCAAAGGGGAAAGTTCTACCACATTAATAATTTTGTCTAGTGTCAGAAAATACCTAATTATAGAAGTTTCTAGCCAATGCCTCAGCATCGGCACTCAAACACAATAACAATTATAATGTCATTCTGAGATAAATCAAGTCCTAGAAGGAAGGAAGGAGGGAAAGAAGAAGGAAGATGGAAAAGGGAAGGAAGGAAGGGAGGGAGGGAGGGTAGAAAAGAAGGAAAGAAGAAATGAAAAACCAAAATCAATTAGCATACCTAGGACCAAAAGCCTTTGGATTCAGCATTCCTGGTCCTCCACATTCCCAGCTCCCTACTACCTAACAAGTGTATAAGGTGGAACTGAAAGGGTGTTAAATGGGTGGATCCCAGTGGCAATGTCGTTGTTAACACTCCCTATGAGTCAGCTATAAATTCAATTCAAATCCCCAGTCTCCCTGTCTTCTCTGCTTATCATGGTTACCACCAAAATGACTGCTGCCTTTAGAAACCCTAGTGGAAAACAGGTAAATGTGTAAAACGATGTTTGATTTTATATTAAAACTTACAAAAATGTAATTGCTGTAACAGAAAATAATTTGTTATTGAGTTAGGATTTGTATATTTCGCTTAATCTTCAAAACACAGGAACAGCTTGTTAACATTTCTTCAGTTTTATTTTAAGACTGTTATCTCATTGTATTGCAGCCATTCGAGTGATGAACAAAATTTATGAAGTGTTAGGTTTAATTCCATACCTGCAAGAAAGGTATTTTAGTAATTGGCTTTTTGTAATTCAACACTTGCCGAAATTCTCTCCTAGCTGTAATTGGCTGCTGTTTACGTTTCTTTGAATATACATTCACAGAGGAGACCTAGTGTGTCTGTATGGGCTTCAAATTTCTCATATGGAGAAGAAGAAAATGACTGGTTACCATAGCATTTGTTCACAAACTCTATTTGGTGACAGTGTTGATGGTTCCATGGCCTCTCAATGATGATTTCGGAAGTGTTGCCTCTCGTCGTGTTTGGGAACACAGTTCATAATAAAAGCTACATTAATTTTTCTGTAAAGTATCATGTTCCTAAAATAGTTTCCTCATCTCATCCTTTTTTTTTTTTTTTTTTTGGTGGAGGTGGGAGAGACTGCTAATTAACATTAGCTGATGTTTGTACCTGGCTTTAATTAGACAATTTCACATGAAATAAAAACACATCTCACGTCACATCTGTGATTGGGACTCTTATTTTTATTTGCTTGATGAAGAGACTGAAGCTTACAGAGGTTAAAAGCCAGACTATTAGCAGCTGTCAAAATCAGGATTCTTCTAATTCAGTCTTTTTTATTTGTCTTTTTGTTTTTGCATATTGGTGCTTTGCGGCTTTGGAAAATAGCAACTACAATAGCTATGATTTTTGAATATTTGTTATACACATGGTATGTATTATTCCACTTAACTGTCACTTCAGTGCTTAAGTAGATATTATTATCTCCAGTTTATGAATGAGAAGATTGGAGCTCGAAGAGATCAAAGGGGTTGATCACATTTTGGCAAGAACACAGTCTAGTCACTTGCATTAATGTAGAAGTTACTAGTTCCCAGATAATTGGATAGTTTAAGTGGAATTACTAACTCTAGTTCCACCAAATTTTATCTTGCTTTAAAACAAGCATTTTGGAAAGTCAAGAAATGAATGAATTTCTCCATTTGGTGGGTAGGGTAGAAACTGGCACACTATTGATGTCCCATTCTGGTGGCTCAATTTCAAAAGTTTTTTGGGCTGACAGTGTTAATGTGTAGTATCATATATAGAAATGATGTCTGAGCTCTAGATCCAGAGAGCTTGTTCTTTCCCATAATCATGGCAGATCTAGTCTCTACCTGTGCACAAGTATCAAAAGATAAACAGAATTGTGTGTCTTTTAATAATGTTCTTTCCTAAGATGATGTCAGAGTCTTCTAAAGAATGAATATGGGCCGGGCGCGGTGGCTCACGCTTGTAATCCCAGCACTTTGGGAGGCCGAGGCGGGCGGATCACGAGGTCAGGAGATCGAGACCATCCTGGCTAACACGGTGAAACCCCGTCTCTACTAAAAATACAAAAAAAAAATTAGCCGGGCATGGTGGCGGGCGCCTGTAGTCCCAGCTACAGGCTGAGGCAGGAGAATGGCGTGAACCCGGGAGGCGGAGCTTGCGGTGAGCCGAGATCGCGCCACTGCACTCCAGCCTGGGTGACAGAGCGAGACTCCGTCTCAAAAAAAAAAAAAAAAAGAAAAAAAAAAGAAAAAAAGAATGAATATGGTAGAGGTAAAGTGGTGAGGTTAAAGCTATTCTTTTTTTTTTTGAGACAGGATTTTGCTCTGTTGCCCAGGGTGCGGTGCGGTGCAGTGGCGCGATGTCAGCTCACTGCAACCTCCACCTCCTGGGCTCAAGTGATCTTCCCACCTCAGCCTCCCTAGAAGCTGGGACTACAGGTGCACACCACCATGCCCTGCTAAGTTAAAGCTATTCTTATAACTCCAGTGCATGGAGGCCATAGCTTTTTATTTGAGTACCTTTCAGATTCATATTGTAGAAAGTAATGAACCTAGTAAGATAGGCTGTCACTATTTCATTGTTAGCCTTCGTTTAAAAAATAAAACAAAACAAAACAGTTTTGAACATTAGTAGGAGTTGAAATGGAGTGTTATGTCTCCTTTTTCTTTAATAGTGCTTTAATAGGACTTTCTGATGAGTGGAAATGTTCTATATTTGTGCTGTCAGACAGTAGCCACTAGCCACACATGTGCTATTATTGAGCACGTGAAGTATGTGAGTGTGACTATGAAACTGAACTTTTAAGTTTATTTATTTTTGAGACAGGGCCCCACTCTGGCACACAGGCTGGAGTGCAGGGGCATGATCTTAACTCACTGCAACCTCCACCTCTTGGGCTCAAGTGACCCTCCCACTTCAGTCTCCAGAATAGCTACAGTTGTGCCAACACACCTGGCTATTTTTTTTATTTTTATTTTGTA
Organism: Nomascus leucogenys; assembly: GCF_006542625.1. Classification (NCBI taxonomy): domain Eukaryota; kingdom Metazoa; phylum Chordata; class Mammalia; order Primates; family Hylobatidae; genus Nomascus; species Nomascus leucogenys. The sequence continues at coordinate 81,843,694 of NC_044392.1, forward strand.
GAGATGGGGTCTGACTATGTTGCTCAGGCTGGCCTCAAACTCTTGGCCTCAAGCGATCCTCCTGTCTTGGCCTCCCAAAGTGCTGGGATTACAGGCATGAGCCACCATGCCTGGCTTAACTTAAGTTTAAATGTAAATAGTCACATGTTGCTAGTGTCTCTAGTGGTTGCTGTATTGGACAGTGCAATCCTAGAATGTAACTGAGATGGTCTAGTTCTCTAAAAAAGCTCCCAAATACAGGTGCCCAGGGTGAGGGAGGAATACTGTTCACAGTGGGTTTGACTTCTCTGGTGAGTTCCTTCTTTGTACCTTGGGTTGTTTTTGCCTTTCGGAGGACTGTCTCCCTTGCATTTCCTTTCTGTGAACAATGGAGCTAACATGACTGACTTAAACACCTTTGGCAGTTTAGAGCATGGTGTTCCAGGGTTTAACCCTTGCCAGGTCTAGAGGGGTTCCCCTCCCAGACAGTGACCCAAATCCATGCTGAGAGTGTACAGTATTAGAACATAGAAAACTTTGAATTGCTCACTGAATTTACCGCAAATAAAATTATCTGAAGGCCGGGCACGGTGGCTCATGCCTGTAATCCCACCACTTTGGGAGGCTGAGGTGGGCGGATCACGAGGTCAGGAGATTGAGACCATCCTGGCTAACATGGTGAAACCCCGTTTCTACTAAAAATACAAAAAATTAGCCGGGCGTGGTGGCAGGCGCCTGTAGTCCCAGCTGCTTGGGAGGCTGAGGCAGGAGAATGGTGTGAACCCGGAAGGGGGAGCTTGCAGTGAGTCGAGATCTTGCTACTGCACTCCAGCCTGGGCAACGGAGCGAGAAAAAAAAAAAAGAAGAAGCTGAGGCAGGAGGATGGCTTGAATTCAGGAGTCCAAGTCCAGCCTGAGCAACATAGTGAGACCCAGGCTTTTAAAATAATAAAATAAAATGAAACCACAAACCTCAAACAAACAAACAGACAAAATATGATTTCAATCATTGTGAAGCTCTTGATCTAGTAGATGAGTAATGTATATAAACCAAAATATTACAATTTCAGAGAAGTGTTACAGGGCCTAATGTTTAACCACTTCTGGCATTCAACTGACTGTGTTAAAAGCTCTGCCACCACTTTCCAGGGGTATAAATTGAGGTAAGCTATTTGGTATTTACTAAATTTCAGCTTCTTCATATGCAAGGGGGTTATGATAATAATACCTACCCCATGAGGACAGTATGAGGATTAAATGAAATAGTGTATGTATATAGCCTTAGCCAATACCCATACGTGTTGAGTGCTCAACCAGGTGTTAGCTATTAGATTTTAAAATTTTATTTAATTTTTATGGTTTTTTTTTGTTGTTGTTGTTGCTGTTGAGACAGAGTCTTGCTCTGTTGCCCAGGCTGGAGTGCAGTGGCGTGATCTCGGCTCACTGCAAGCTCCACCTCTTGGGTTCAAGCAATTCTCTGCCTCAGCCTCCCAAGTAGCTGAGATTACAGGCCTCTGCCACCATGCCTGGATAATTTTTTTTGTATTTTTAGTAGAGATGGGATTTCACCATGTTGGCCAGGTTGGTCTTGAACTCCTGACCTCGTGATCCACCACCTCGGCCTCCCAAAGTGCTGGGATCACAGGCATGAGCCATCACTGTTTTGTTTTGTTTTTTTTGAGACAGAGTCGCTCACTCTGTCACCTAGGCTGGAGTGCAGTGGTGCGATCTCAGCTCACTGCAACCTCCACCCCCCGGGTTCAAGCGATTTTCCTGTCTCAGCCTCCCGAGTAGCTGAGGTTACAGGCACACGCCGCCATGCCCGGCTAACTTTTTTTTTGCATTTTAGTAGAGATGGGGTTTCACCGTGTTGCCCAGGCTGGTCTTGAACTCTTCAGCTCAGGCAATCCACCCACCTTGGCCTCCCAAAGTGCTAGGATTACAGGTGTGAGCCACCATGCCCGGCCACTATTTTTTATAGTTTTTAAGGTAAAATTTACATTCACTGAAATGTTACCTGCATATTTTTTGATAAGTGAATATACCTACGTAACTCACATCCCTATCAAGATAGAGACCATTTTTACCACCCAGAAATTTCACTCATGTACCATCCCAGTCAATCCCCTGCCACAGGGAACCACTGTTATGATTTTTTTCACCACAGATTAATTTTGTCTTTTCTAGAATTTCAAATAAATGGAACAGTATGACACTCTTTTGTGTCATTTATCTTCACATAGATAATTCACATACTTTGTGTCATTTATTTATCTTCACATAGATAATTCACATACTTGAAGATAAAAAAAAGATACAATTTTAAACCTTTTGGGCATGCAGTAAAAATCTCCTTCCCGCTGGTACCCACCAGTCACCCAGTCTTCCTCTCTCTCTCTTTTTTTTTGAGACAAGATCTTTCTCAGTTGCCCAGGCTGGAGTGCAGTGGCACGGTCATGGCTCACTGCAGCCTCACCCTTCCAGGCTCAAGCAATCCTCCTGCCTCAGGCTCCCAAGTAGCAGGACTACAGGTGCCTGCCACCACGTCTGTCTAAATTTTTTTTTGTATTTTTTTTTTTGTAAAGATAGGGTTTTGCCATGTTGCTCAGGCTAGTCTTAAACTACTGATCTTAAATGATCTGCCGGCCTCAGCCTTCCAAAGTGTTTAGATTATAGGCGTGAGCCACCATGCTTGGCTCAGTCTTCCTCTCTTGAAGCAACCAATGTTATTAGTTTTATGTGGGCCATCCCATGTCTTATCATTATTAATTCAGGTGCTTACAAAAGGCTCTTTGAGAACTGTTTTAAAGGTTACCCAAAGAATCTTGTGACAACCCAGCTAAAATGATATAAAATCAGTTTTAACATAACTGAAGTTTTTAGACTCTGATTCCAAATGTCAGATTGTGACATTTTACCTTTCTCTGACTTTATGCCAAATTTAGTTTAAGTTCTAGCATCTATAATTTTCATTTACTGAACAAATATATATTTAACAAATATGAAAATACAACCATGAAACAAACAAAACCAAATCCTGGACTTACGGAGCTAATAGTAAAAAATTCACCAATATAATTACCCAGTTTCATGCGATGTGAAAGGAGTAAGAGACCACCATAGGGAGGTCACAAGGTGCTTCTCAGAGGTAGATACTAGAGCTGTTGTCAAAGGATGAGGACTGGGAGAACTTTCCGGGCACAGAGCAAAGCATGAGCAAAAGCTCTGTTGAGGCCAGGAAGCTGGTAAATAGGGAATAAAAGAGGCCAGCGTGGCTGGAGCACAGAGAGCAGGGTGGAATTGGTCTGAGCAGTGAGAAGAGTTGGAGAGGTGGGCAAGGCACCTGGCCATTCAGGGCTTGGTTAGTTAGAAGGGTTTTTTCTAAGAGAATGAGAAGGTGTTTAAGTGGTTTAGGCTGGGAAGTGACAGGGTCACACTGTATTTTGAAAAAGTCACTCTGCCTGTTGTGTTGAGATTAGAGAGGTGATAAAGGGGATATGGGTAAACGACAAGAAGACTAGGTCAGTAATCCCTCCACCCCCACTCCCCAGGTGAAGGTAGCCTAGACTAGGGTGGTGATGGAGGAGATAGGAGAGGACAGATTCAGGTTTTTAAGGTAAAAACCAACAGAATTTGCTGACGGATGGAATATAAGAGGGGAGAGGTACATTATCAAGGATGTATCTTAGTTTTCTTATACAAGGATTGAGTTGCAATAAACTTGTTAATTGAAATTTCTTTAAATAATGGCACAACCTAAAGTTATGCAAACATTTGCCTCAGATAAAAGTTCAAGTTTTCAAAGTTTTTAGCTGGGTGGAGGGCATGGCTTTACTTCCTATTTCTTGGTATTTCCTAATCTTGTTGAAAAAAAAGTAAGGTTTTTTTTTTTCTGAAATGCTTAGTTCAGTGGAAACCCATCTGCGAATTCTGTCTTATAAATTTAAATTAGAAAATAACTAGGGATATCTAATGTCTAGACAAATAATTTTGGAGTTTCTTGTGCTGCTAATTATTATAATTTTTGTCACTTTTTTTTTTTTTGAGACAGAGTATCGTTCTATCGCCCAGGCTGGAGTGCAGTGGCGCGATTTCGGCTCACTGCAACCTCCACCTCCGTGGTTCAAGCAATTCCTCTGCCTCAGCCTCCAGAGTAGCTGGGAGTACAGGCGCACGCCACCACGCCGGGCTATTTTTTTTTTTTTTTTTGTAGTTTTGGTAGAGACGGGGGTTTCACCATGTTGGCCAGATTGGTCTCGAACTCCTGACCTCAGGCAATCCGCCCGCCTTGGCCTCCCAAAGTGTTGGGATTACAGGTGTGAGCCACCGCGCCCGGCTGTCACTTCTAAACATATAATTAAAGTAATCCGTATTGCCTTTTTAATTTTTCTTGCCTGCTTTTCCTGGACCAGAATTAATAGGCTGTTTGCGTCCCAAACGAAGTACTTTCCTTCTAAGAACGTCTTCGTTGACGCTGCAGGGTTGCCCGGCTGAATATTACATATTCGTGCCCATGTTCTGCCCCCTGCAGGAGTCTGCATAAACCCAGTGCGTAGAGACGTGTAAGAGTACATTACAATTACAAGTGTCATTTACACGTTGATTATTGTTTTTGAGAGTGCCCTAAGGCCACCTCTGGGGGAGTTCGGGGCTGCCTTCCGAAGCATGCGCGTCTGCACCGCGTGCCAGAGGCCTGGAAGTCAGGCTCCGGGGAGGTGCGGCGCGGCAGCGCGAGGCCTGCAGTCCTAAGCTCGGGGTCGCTTCAGGCCCCCGAGGGGGTGTGTCTTCTACCGCTTTAACGTGGAAGGGGCGGTTCAAGTGGCCGGGGAAGTCGGCGACTTGCAGGACTGAGGGCTGGTGTTTTGAAAGAGAGGCGGAGGGAGAGAGGGATTTCCCCGCCCCCGCTGCACTCCGTCCAATCCCTTCGCCTTCTCCTTTTCTCGGCCGGCCCGCCCGGCCCCTAACCTGCTCGAACCCATTCTGCGGTAGAGGCGGCCGGGTCTCTTTAAGGCCCTACCGCGCCTGCGCCTTCGGCTCTCCTGACGCGGCCGGGCCGGACCCCGGAGGAACCAGCTGGCCAGCAGGCGAGGGGCTGGCTGCGGTTCCGACAGTGGCGGTGCCGGGAGGGGTAGGTGAGGGTCGCGAGGCGGCCCTGAGCTTCTGAGTGAGCGTGGTGCTTTTGGGAACGCGGGACGGGCGACCCGTGGAGCCAGGAGCGGGGCCGAGGCGCTGAGACGCGGCGGCGCGGCTGCCGGCTGGATGGGAAGTTAATGTTTACGGCGAAGTCTACTCAACGTTTCCAAGGTGAGGGGCGCTGCGCCAGGCCGGGCGGGCGGGGAGGCCGGGCGGGCGGTGAGTCCGTGTTCCGCTGGCGCACAGCTGGGCCGAGGCGCGGCGGGCGGGGGCCGCCGCAAGTTTTGCTGCGCGAGCGGGGCGGGCACGCCCGGCCCCGCCAGGGCCTAAGTTCCCTGCACTCGCTTCCTCGCCTGTCGCCGCCGCCGCCGCCCGCAGCCCTCCTTCTAGTGGGCGCTGGGGAAGAAACTCGTCGGCGGGTCTAACTGTGGCGTCCCAGGGCGGTGGAGGGATGGAGCAGCTTCGGGCACGTCCTCGTAAATCCCGTGGAGGACACTGACCCTGCACCCCACCCTCGAGGCCAGAAGTCGGTTCCCTCCGGGGACCTGAGGGGCGAGAGCGCTCGCGCCCCTGACTTGCAAAGTTGGCGTCTTTATTTGGCCTCCGGGATTCTGCGCATGGCGTGTCTCCAGGCTGGTGATGGGCAAGGCAGATGTGCCAGGTCCAGAATGCACTTGAGGAGGGTTTGTAGCCATCCCTGAATCACCTTATGACTAGTGGGGCAAGCCTCAAATTAACCTCAGGATTTCCGGTAGGTTGGATTGTGGTGTTGGTGTTTGCACTCAAAAGAGTTGCCGTGATTTCCCTGTGTCTGTCTGTCTGTCTTTGGGGCTTCTTAGATCATCTCATTTGGCATCCTTTCACCCAGGAGTTAACCAAGCCTTTTGGAATGGTTTCCTCGCTTTCCTCCTATCTATTGCTGGTAGAGCTGCTTTTGAAAAGAAGTATTTTCTTGAAGTGGTATCGTTTCTTTGGGTTACAGTGTTGAATAATAAACTCCTTTCTTTGCCGAAAGAATGAATTCCAGTGCTTACTGAAGTTAAAGAAAAGTGATCTGCTGTTAGTTTTTAATCTGTGTTCTGAGCTGATATATGTTAGTAACTTTTTTTGTTTTAAAATTTTGTTAGTAGAATTTCACCAGTGTACCAGAAGCTCTTTTTTCTTTTTCTTTTCTTTTTTTTTTTTTTTTTTTTTTTGAGACGGAGTCTCACTCTGTCGCGAGACTGGAATGCAGTGGCGACCTTGGTTCACTGCAACTTCCACCTCCTGTGTTTAAACAAATTCTCTTGCCTCAGCCTCCCGAGTAGCTGGGACTACAGGCCCGCACCACCACTCCCAGCTAATTTTTATATTTTTGGTAGAGACGAGGTTTCACCATGTTGGCCAGGATGGTCTTGATCTCTTGACCTTGTGTTCCACCTGCCTCGGCCTCCCAAAGTGTTGGGATTACAGGCGTGAGCCACCGTGCCCGGCCTTCTTTTTCTTTTTTTTTAAGGCTGAGTCTCACTCTGTCGCCTAGGCTGGATATATTCTCCGAGTAGCTGAGATTACAGGCATACGTCACCACTCCCGGCTAATTTCTTTCTTTTTTTATTTTTTTATTTTTATTTTTAGTAGAGACGGGGGTTTCACCATGTTGGTCAGGCTGGTCTCGAACTCCTGACCTCAAATGATCTGCCCGCCTCGGCCTCCCAAAGTGCTGGGATTACAGGCGTGAGCCACCGCACCCCGCCCAGAAGCTCTTTTTTCTATTCTAAAATGATAACTTTACGATTTCCGAGAACTTTGTGTCAGATAAATCTTAGAACTAAGTTATTGAAGTATAGAGAAAAAGTTCACAATTCTAAATGTGCAGGTGGTCTGGGTGCGGTGGCTCACGCATGTGATCCTAGCATTTTGGGAGGCAGAGGCAGGTGGATCACTTAAGCCCAGGAGTTTGAGACTAGCCTGGGCAACGTGGCAAAACCCCATTTCTACTAAAAATACAAAAATTAGCTGGGTGTAGTTGTGTGTGCTGGTAGTCCGAGCTACCCAGGAGGCTGAGGTGGGAGGATCACCAGAGCCGGGGAGGTCGAGGTTGCAGTGAGCCTTGATCATGCCACTGCACTCCAGCCTGAGTGGCAGAATAAGACCGTCTTTCAAAAAAAACAAAAACAAAAAACATTGCAGGTAATGAATTTTTACTAAGTGAACCACCAAAGATCAAGAAATAGAACATTACTAGATTGGAGTATGTACATAGGAGTGGCATTGTTGGTTTTATAGGTATGTGGCTGATAAAACTTTAGTATTAGATATTGTTGAACGTTTTCCCAAAGTGGTTGTACCAATTAGCAGGGAATGTTCTGGTTACCCCACATCCTTGCTGGTGCTTGTCAGTTGAAATTTTTTTTGCTAGTCTAGTACAGGTACAGTAATATATCAGTGTGGTTTCATTTTGCATTTTCCTGGTACTGAGGTTGAGTATCTTTTGTTGACCATTTATATTTCCTCTTGTGAAGTGCCTGTTAAGTCTTTTTGCCCAGTTTTCATTGATATGCTTATTTATCTTTGATTTATAATACTTTATTCTGGATATGAGTCCTTTCTAGGATATATATGTATTGCATTTTTATTTTTTCAGTCTGTATTTTGCCTTTTCAGTCTTTTAATGGTGTTTTTTTCATGCCTGGAGATTCTTAATTTGTGTGTGTGTGTGTGTGTTTTGTTTGTTTGTTTGTTTGTTTTGTAAGATGGAGTCTCACTCTGTTGCCAGGCTAGAGTGCAGTGGTGTGATCTTGGCGCACTGCACCCTCCGCCTCCCGGGTTCAAGTAATTCTCCTGCCTCAGCCTCCTGAGTAGCTGGGACTATAGGTGTGTGTCACCATGCCTGGCTAATTTTTGTATTTTTAGTAGAGACAGGGCTTCACTATGTTGGCCAGGATGGTCTTGATCTCTTGACCTCATGATCCGCCTGCCTCGGCCTCCCAAAGTGCTGTGATTACAGGTGTGAGCCACCGTGCCTGGCCTTTTTTTTTTTTTGAGACAGAATCTCACTCTGTTGCCCAGGTTGGAGTGCAGTGGCACGATCACGGCTCACTGCAATCTTGATCTCCCAAGGCTCAGGTAATCCTGCCTCAACCCCCAAGTAGCTGGAACTACAGGTGAGCACCACCATGCCCAGCTAATTTTTGTATTTTTAGTGGAAATGGGGTTTTGCCATGTTGCGTAGGCTGGTCTTGAATTCCTGGGCTCAAGTCATACACCTACACCTGCCTCAGCCTCCCAAAGTGTTGGGATTACAGGCATGAACCACTGCACCCAGCCTGAGATTCTTAATTTTAATGAGGTATACTTTATCAATCTTGTCCTTTATGGTTACTCCTTTTTGTGTCCTGTTTAAGAAATCAATGCCTAACCTGAGAATATGAACATATTTTTCTGTGTTGCCTTATAGCAGTTTTATTTTACTTTTTGCAAAAAAAAATTTTTTTTCAGACAGAGTCTGAAGTGCAGTGGTGCAATCTCAGAACACTGCAACCTCCGCCTCCTGTGCTCAAGCAGTCCTTCCACCTCAGCCTCCTGAGTAGCTGTGACTACGACTACAGGCGTATGCCACCACGCCTGGCTAATTTTTGTATGTTTTGTAGAGACAGGGTTTCAACATATTACCCAGGCTGGTCTCAAACTCTTGGGCTCAAGCAATCTGCCCTCTTTGGCCTCCCAAAGTGCTGGGATTACAAGTCTGAGCCACTGCACCCATCCCCTACTTTTTGCATTTAAGGTATATAATTTAGAGTAAATTCTCGATGAATTGCAGGGGTCAAGATTCACCTTTTAGGCCGGGCATGGTGGCTCATGCCTGAAATCCGAGCACTTTGGGAGGCCGAGGTGAGTGGATCACGAGGTCAGGAGTTTGAGACCAGCCTAGCCAACATGGCGAAACCCTGTCTCTACTAAAAATACAAAAATTAGCTGGGCGTGGTGGCGGGTGCCTGTAATCCCAGCTACTCAGGAGACTGAGGCAGGAGAATCGCTTGAACCCAGGAGGCAGAGGTTGCAGTGAGCCGAGATCGTGCCATTGCACTCTATCCTGGGCGACAGAGTGAGACTCGGTCTCAAAAAAAAAAAAAAAAAGATTTACTTTTTTTTTTCTTTGAGACAGGATCTCACTGTATCACCCAGGCTGGAGTGCAGTAGCATGATCTCTGCCTGCTTTGACCTCCCAAAGTGCTGGGATTTAGGCATGACCCACTGCACCGGGCCAAGATTCACTTTTTACTATATGGACGTCTGTTTGATCCAGCACCATTTATTGCAAATACCATCCTTGTCCTTCTGCACTGTGTGGCACTTTTTTTCATAAATTAGATAACAGTATGGTCAGCTAATTTATCAAATTAGTGTGGGTCTGTTTCTGGATACTTTGTTCTGTTTTATTTGTGTATTTGTTATCCTTGCACTAGTATCACTGTATTGACATAGCTTTATAATAAGCTTTGATATGTGGTAATATAAGCTCTCCAACTTTGTTCCTTAAGGTTTTCTGGGCTGTTCTTGGCTGTTAACATTTTCATATGATTTTCAGAATCTGCTTGCCAATTTCCACAAATTTTGGAATTTGAGTTGAATATATATAAATTTGGAGATAATTGATGTTTCAATATTGAGTCAATTTATGAACATGGTATATCTCTGTATCTAGGTCTTTTAAGAATTTCTCTTGGTAACGTTCTGTTTTCCGTGTAGAAGCCTTGCACATTTTTGTTACTTAGATATTTGATGTTTTTTGATGTTATTGTAACTGATGTTTTAGAACATTTGTGACCTGCATATAGAAAAATATCTGGTTTTTTTTTGCAGGGTGAGGGAGGGGTGGCCCTGGGATTATTTTAAAGTAATCTGAGACATCATTTCATCAATAAATTCTAAATCTTTACTCTTTATTCGTGACCTAATCCAAAGTACACCTTCTGTGTTCTAGTATTTCCAACTAAGTTTTGCATGGTATTATTTTTTAACATGGTATCGCCAGTGTGTAGGACCAATTAAAGATTTATGGAGTATTTAGTATATTGATAGTCATTGTGTTAGGCTCTGGGGATACAAAACTGATTAAGATGCTGCTTCTGCCCTTAAGGAGCTCGGAGTCTAGTGGGGGTAGTAGAAATTAAAAAAAAGATCATTGTCTTCCACTAGGAGAAGTACTATGATGGAAATTGTCTTGGCAGCATGCAAATGGGTATCTAAATCAAATCTAGGGGAGGGGGACAGGGTCTATGCTTGGCTCCCAGTGTTCTGAGAGGTGGGCAAAGAAAGTGGGCTGTGGGCAGGGGCTGCTTTTCATCAAACACGCTTCTGTTTAACCCTTTGGGTTTCAGCCTTGAGCCTCACTTTACTTTTCTTGAGTCTGGAGTCTCACCAGGTGTATTAGTCTGTTCTCACGCTGCTATGAAGAATACCCAAGACTGGGTAATTTATAAAGAAAAGAGGTGTAATTGACTCACAGTGCCATATGGCTGGGGAGGCCTCAGGAAACTTACAACCATGGTGGAAGGCATCTCTTCACAGGGGAACAGGAGAGCGAATGAATGCCCAGCAAAGGGTGAAGCCCCATGTAAAACCATCAGATCTTGTGAGAACTCACTCACTATCACAATAACAGGGTGGGGGAAATTGCCCCTGTGATTCATTTATCTCCACCTGGTCCTGCCCTTTACATGTGGGGATTATTACAATTTAAGGTGAGATTTGGGTGGGGACACAGAGCCAAATCGCATCACCAGGTCAGTGTTTCTAGAAAATAAATTTGAGATAGGAATGGTGGCAGAGGAGGGAACCTAGACTAGAGTCCAACTGTACCTTACATAGACTTTAAACCATTTACTTTCGCCTCTCCACCACTGACCCTATACTTGGGAACTCTGAGGCTTCTAGATCCTGAGCCTTTCTGGGATTCTGTGAGTTAGCCAAATCAGCTTGCTTCTTTTTATTTTTTGAATTAAAAAAAATTTTTATATCACTTTATCTGGCAGCCTTCTGAGCCAGAATAGGTTCAGAGAGACTCCCTCAGTTTGTTTCTTGATTGTATTCCCTTTTGCAGGCCAGTAGGTTCAGCTTCCTCTACTCAGTCACTTATTTCTCCATCTCTTCTTGTTTCATGGGTGCCATATCTGTTCTTATCTCTCTGAGAATGTTAAAAATCGTTTTCTTAAACCTTTTTTTTTTTTTTTTTTTTTTTGAGACGGAGTCTCAGCCACCCAGGCTAGAGGTGCAGTGGTGTGATCTCGGCTCACTGCAGCCACCATCTTCCGGGTACAAGCGATTCTCCAGTTTCAGCCTTCCAAGTAGCTGGGATTACAGGCATCTACCATCATGCCCAGCTAATTTTTGTATTTTTAGTAGGGCCGGAGTTTCACCATGTTGGCCAGGCTGGTCTTGAACTCCTGACCTCAGGTGATCCGTCCACCTTCGTCCACCTTGGCCTCCCAAAGTGCTAGGACTACAGGCGTGAGGCACTGTGCCTGGCCTAGACCTTCTTTTCCTTGCATAGTTTCTTCCAAGTTACTTTTTTTCCTATTTGGTATAGTCTTATTAGTAGAGGCCCTCCTCGGAAGACTGGTAATCCTTGGTTGTCTGTTCGTGATTAAGAGTGGGCTACTGAAAGCTGATGGGAGGTCCTGAACTTGTAAGTAGGACTTAAGGATGTGTCGTTTTGCCCTGTATTCTAGAGTCTAAAGCAGTGATTCTCAGCTTCGGCTGCACATTAGAATCACATGCCATCAGAGCTTTAAAAAAAAAAAATCCCTGCTGCTAATAACGTCAGAATCTCTGAGACTAGGTCCCAGGTAGCGATAGTTAAAAAAAAATTAGGTGTGGCTACATACAGTAAAATGCACAGAATTTAAGTGTATAGTTTGATTTTTACCATGTAACTGATATAAGATGTAGAGCATGGCAAAAAATTCTAGAAAATTCCTTCATATCCCTTTCTTCTGTTGTCTCACTCTCAGCCCAGAGGTGACCACTATTCTGATTTCTATCTCCGTAGATTAGCACCAGTGTTTTTTAAAGCTGCCAAGATAATTCCAGTGTGTGGCCAAGATTGAAATGATTGGTCTGGGTGGATTGTTTGAGGCTATCTCCACAGTATTTATCTTTCCTTTTGTCCCAGTCATATTTTCCAGAGAGTATCTTCCAGTTTTCTGCTTGGAGAGTTGAGGTCTAGTTGTCAGTATCTGGGAACTCAGGAAAAGAGGGTTGGGTAAGGAGCCATAGAACATTCAGTATACGGGCTCACACAATCTGTCTCTGTTAGGATGCCTGTGTCTTCCACCTTGTGTGGTTTACCCTCTTGAGAAAAGAAATCTGTCGCCTGCCACATTGAGGGTGGGGCCACTCAGCAGCTTGGAGGAAATCTGGGATTCTAACTGTTCAGCATTCACTTGCTCCTTTCTTTTAGTCCCCCTTCCCCTCTTTGTTCTGGCAGTTCCTGAGCCTTTTGAGGAATCTATGGCATAAACTGGTTTGTTCTTAGTTGTCAGCATTGCTGGCTTAGAATTTGGCCCTCTTTGGCGGGGTGCGGTGGCTCACCCCTGTAATCCCAAAGCCCTTTGGGAGGCTGAGGCAGGCAGATCATGAGGTCAAGAGATCGAGACCATCCTGGCCAATATGGTGAAACCCCGTCTCTACTAAAAATACAAAAATTAGCTGGGCGTGGTGGCGTGTGCCTGTAGTCCCAGCTACTCAGGAGGCTGAGGCAGGAGGATTGCTTGAACCCAGGAGGCGGAGGTAGCAGTGAGCTGAGATTGCGCCACTGCACCCCCATCCTGGCGACAGAGTGAGACTCCGTCACAAAAAAAAAAAAAAAAAAAGATTTTGGCATCTTTGACTAGGTCAGTTATCCAGCTGCTTTCCAGCTTCCAAAATTTTGTTGCTATTGTCTAATTCTCCCTGTCCTAATGGCTTGTGTCCTAAAAACAGAACAAACAACAGTAACACAACTTTCTTTATCCTTGTTTTATTAACGTTTTGGGAGGAAGCAAAATTAGATGTGTGTGTGTTCAATCTGCCATCTCACCTTGGAAGTCCACTGTCTGCTTTCTATTATACAGAAACTTGTTGCCATCTGTCCTCCATTGTTGTCTCCTCCTTATGGGGTTATACCTTTTTAATTTCTTCATAGTTGTCTGAAAAGAGTGTCAGGAGGTAGAGGACCTAAATATTGGTCAAGCTGTCATTTCTTTAGGAGTCTCAAAATTCTTTTTAGAAGTACTCGTTGTCCCAGGATCTTATAATCTCAAGATTGGAAGTGATTTTGAAGATATTCCGGTTTAACGAGCTATTTGATACCTTCTCTAAAGGAATCGTCCAGCCTAAAATGTGAGAAACTTGTGGTAGGAGGAGATGAGTGCCTGGAGAAATGGATTGGGCTGTAGATCTCTACAAGGGGTCTGGAAATCCATGTGTGCATTAAATGTTGCATGAATAACAGATCTTGTATATTTGTAATACATAATAAAATTTATTAAAAAGTCATAATGGGCGGGGCGTGGTGGTGGCTCATGCCTGTAATCCCAGCACTTTGGGAGGCTGAGGCAGATGGATCACCTGAGGTCAGGAGTTTAAGACCAGCCTGGCCAACATAGTGAAACCCCATCTCTACTAAATATACAAAAAATTGGCTCGGTGCAGTGGTTCATGCCTGTAATCCCAGCACTTTGGGAGGCCAAGGCGGGCGGATCATGAGGTCAGGAGATCGAGACCATCCTGACTAACATGGTGAAACCCTGTCTGTACTAAAAATACAAAAAATTAGGCAGGCATGGTGGCGGGCGTCTGTAGTCCCACCTACTCAGGAGGCTGAGGCAGGAGAATGGCGTGAACCTGGGAGGTGCAGCTTGCAGTGAACTGAGATCTTGACACTGCACTCCAGCCTGGGCAACGAGCGAGACTCTGTCTCAAAAAAAAAAAAAAAAAAATTAGCTGGCCATGGTGGTGTGCACCTGTAGTCCCAGCTACTTGGGAGGCTGAGGCAGGAGAATCACTTGAACATGGGAGGCAGAGCCTGGGTGACAGTGAGTGAAACTCCATCTCAAAAAAAAAAAAGAGTCATAATAGTTTTATCATTTCAGTTAATAATGCTTAAATCCAATCATGGGGAGAGGTAGTTCTCAGAATTTTTTATTTTGAAAAAAGCTTCTAGTTTCATCCATGTCCTGGACATAGTTAACATAAAGTGAATGATAAAACCACCCATTAAAGTCTCTATTTTAAATATCTCTAATAGCTTTGTTATTCTTTGACATTCTATATTTTTATTTTCTTTAAAACACTAAGTCAGTAGCTTTCCAAATGTTGCTCTTTGAGTTAGAATTTTTACCATGAAGTTCATGATGAAATAGAAATGTTTTCAATGTTTATGCAATTTATTCACCTTTAAATTATATCCATCCTTTTTCTGTGTTAAAATGCCCTTTTTCTTATGAAGTGATTCTAGATAGTAGATTTTTCCTTCTAATATTTGGCAAAAAATAAAAACCTGCGAGCCCTACATATTGCTCTTCAAATTAAATTTTTTTTTTTTTTTTTTTTTTAGACGGAGTCTTGCTCTGTCACCCAGGCTGGAGTGCAGTGGCGCGATTTTGGCTCACTGCAACCTCCGCCTCCCGGGTTCATGCCATTCTCCTGCCTCAGCCTCCCGAGTAGCTGGGACTACAGGCGCCCGCCACCACACCCGGCTAATTTTTGGTAATTTTAGTAGAGTCAGGGTTTCACCGTGTTAGTCAGGATGGTCTCGATCTCCTGACCTCGTGATCCGCCCGCCTCGGCCTCCCAAAGTGCTGGGATTACAGGCGTGAGCCACCATGCCCGGCCTCAAATTAATTTTTAACAAGTTTTATAAAACACAAAAGCCTGCTTCTCAACTGCACAGAATCCCCATTGGCCTTTTCTTTCTACCACAAGTTAGTAACAGTCAGTCATGTGTTGCTTAACAATGGGGATATGTTCTGAGAAATGAGTTGTTAGACAATTTCACTGTTGCATGAACATCATAGAATACACTTAGACAAACCTAGATAGTAGAGCCTACTACACACCTGGGCTATATGGTATATAGCCTTTTGCTCCTGGGCTACAAACCTGTACAGTATGTTATTGTATGGAATACTGTAGGCAGTTGTAACACAGTGGTACTTGTGTATCTAAACAGCAAAGATACACCAAAAGTACTATATTATAATCTCATGAGACCACCCTCTTGTTTTTTTTTTTGAGATGGAGTCTTGCTGTGTCTTGCAGGCTGGAGTGCAGTGGCGCTATCTCAGCTCACTGCAACTTCTGCCTCCTGGGTTCAAACTATTCTCCTGCCTGAGCCTCCTAGTAGCTGGGATTATAGGCACACACCACTATACCTGGCTAATTTCTACATTTTTATTAGAGGTGGAGTTTCACCACGTTGGCCAGGTTGGTCTTGAACTCCTGAACTCAAATGATCCACCTGCCTTAGTCTCCCAAAGTGCTGGGATTACAGGCGTGAGCCACTACGCCCAGGCAGGGACTACCCTCTTCTATGTGGTATCCATTGACTGAAATGTTCTTATGCGGTGCATGACTCTATTTTACTTTTGTGTTTGTATATAAAATTCAAGATATGAATCAGATGACATGGGGAATTTTTACTATCTCTCATGGTGTTACGATAGTCCTTCCTCATTGGAAGAATGTAGATTAATTAATTGTTGTTAGAACCTGTTGATTGTGACCCCCCAAGTTTGCTTGCAAAGTGTCATCTCATTTCTCACCAGGTATTTCTACTAGCCTGTTATGTTTATTTTGCATTTTTAGCTGTTTACTTCAAGAGAGCTTTCTCTGCTTGTACTGTTTGCAGTTTATCCTTTTAAGTGGCCAAAAACAATGTGGGTTTAGTGCCTTGTTAATTGTTCTTTGTGCTCATCCAACTCACACAGTTAAACTCTCTGAAAAGTGTTCCCTAAAGTTAAACTGGCTATTATCTGGGTTTTTGTTGTTGTTTTTGCTATTTAGTGTCTTGTAAGTTTGTTATCAGGACTCCTCTTAAGTAACTGCTAGCTCCTTTGTTCTTGAATGGGACCTTGATGAGAGATAGGAACAAAACTTGCTTTATTATGGATAAATGCTTTTTTTGTTTGTTCATAGGAAAGCGTAAGCACTGAGATAGAAGGAAGGATGGGGATTTTGTCTTTGAGTTGGTGCTTAAATGATTATTTGCTGTTGTCTTTGTCCTAAATCTTTTGTATGTCAGAAATGAATCCAGTGTGCTCATAAATTATGCTAGTGACTTTATCAGAACAGCGTTAGCAGATACTGTATAAAAGTGTAGCTTTAATGATTAATTATATAATATATTTGAATGAAATACATGAGAAAGGTAGAAGAAAAAAGTAATATCTTCAGGCATACCAGAAATCAGGATAGTTTGGAAAACTAAGCATAATTTGATGGTGAAAGGACCTTCAAGTAAATTGAAAATGAATTTTGGGGATAAGTCATGAATAATGTAATGTCTTTGAATACAGTAGTCCTCCTTTCTCTGCAGTTTTACTTAACTGTGGTCAATTACAGTCTGAAAACATTAAATGGAAAATTCCAGAAATAATGTATAAGTTTTTCTTTCTTTTTTTTTTTTTTTTTTTTTTTTTTGGAGACACGGTCTTGCTCTGTTGCCCAGACTGTAGTGCAGTGGGGTGATCATGGCTCACTGCAACCTTGACCTCCTGGGCTCAAGCAATCCTCCCACCTCAGCCTCCTTAGTAGCTGGGACTACAGGTATGTGCTGCCACACCTGCCTAATTAAAAAAATTTTTTTTTCTCATAGAGATGGGGTCTTGTTATGTTGTCCAGGCTAGTCTCGAATTCCTGGGCTTAAGTGATCCTCCTGCCTCGGCCTCCCAAAGTGTTGGGATTACAGGCATGAGCCACTGCACCTGACCAATTTAAAGAGTTTTGATAAAGGTATACACCTACGTGAATCATTCCTGTTGTGGTTGCTTTAGTTAATCCCCATTCTTGTGATTGTTTAATTTGGTTTTCAGAGATGAGGTCTTGCCCTGTTTCCCATGCTGGAGTGCAGTGGCGTGATCATAGCTCAGTGCAGCCTTGAGCTCCTGGGCTCAAGCGATCTTCCTGCCTCAGCTTTCCAAGTAGTGGGGACAACAGGGTTTGTGCCACTGCACTTGGCTAGTTTTTGGGGTCTTGCTCTGTTGCCCAGTCTGGAGTTGTGATATCTTTTAATCATAGATTAGTTTTTCTTGTTCTTGAACTTCACATAAGTAGAATAACACAGTGTGTATTCTTTTGTGTCTGCTTCTTTTGGTCAAAATAACGTTTTTGAAATTCATCCGTGATCTTGCACATATCAGTAGTTCTTTTTAATCCATGCATATTAATACATTGTATGAATATAATACAATTTATTTGTCCTATCTCCTATTTGGCTATTATGAATAAAGCAGCCATGAAGTCTTTTTTTTTTTTTTTTTTTTTTTGAGACAGCCTGTTGCTCAGGCTGGAGTGCAGTGGCACGATCTTGGCTCACTGCAACCTCCGCCTCCTGGGTTCAAGAGATTCTCCTGGCTCAGCCTCCCGAGTAGCTGGGATTACAGGCATGTGCCACCACGTCGGGCTAATTTTGCATTTTTAGTAGAGATGGGGTTTCTCCATGTTGGTCAGGCTGGTCTTGAACTCCCGACCTCAGGTGATCTGCCTGCCTCGGGCTCCCCAAGTGCTGGGATTACAAGTGTGAGCCACCATGCCTTCCCCCCCGCCCCCCGCTTTTTCCTTTTAAGATGGGGTTTCGCTCTTGTCGCCCAGGCTGGAGTGCAATGGTGCAATCTCAGCTCAGTACAACCTCCACCTCCCAGGTTCAAGTGATTCTCCTGCCTCAGCCTCCCGAGTAGCTGGGATTACAGGTGCCTAACACCATGCCTAGCTAACTTTTGTATTTTTAGTAGAGACAGGGTTTCACCGTGTTGGGCAGGCTGGTCCTGAACTACTCCTATCCTCAGATGATCCACCCGCCTCACCCTCCCAAAGTGCTGGGATTACAGGCATGAGCCACTGCACCCGGCCGCTATGAAGTTTTGGCTGTGAGTCTTTTTGTAGACATACACTTTCATTTATTTTGGATAAATAAATAGTGGTGGAATTACTGAGTTGTAGGGAAGATGTATGTTTAACTTTAGAAGACAATGCTAAACAATTTTCCCCAAGAAATGACACCATTTTACATTCCACCCTGCCATCTATAAAAGATCTAGTTGAGTGTCAAATCAGAATTGAGTTTTAGAAAAATTATTCTGGTACAGTGGGCAGGCCAGGTGTGGTGGCTCCTGCCTGTAATTCCAGCACTTTGGGAGGCTGAGGCGGGCAGATCGCGAAGTCAGGAGTTTGAGACCAGCCTGATCAACATGGTGAAACCCCGTTTCTACTAAAAATCAAAAATTAGCTGGGCATGGTGGTGTGCATCTGTAATCCCAGCTACTCAGGAGGGTGAGGCAGGAGAATTGCTTGAACCTAGGAGGCGGAGGTTGCAGTGAGCTGAGATTGCACCATTGCACTCCAGCCTGGGCGACAGAGTGAGACTCCGTCTCAAAAAAAAAAAAAAATAAAAAGAATATTCTAGTACAGTGGGGTATAAGACTTGGAATAGGGAAAACACACAGTAAAGTAATACACTTGAAAATTGATATATTCCAGCCGGGTGTGGTGGCACATGCCTGTAATCCTAGCTACTTGGGAGGCTGAGGCAGGAGAATTGCTTGAACCTGGGAGGCGGAGATTGTGGTGAGCCGAGATGGCGCCACTGCACTGCAGCCTGGGCGACAGAGGGAGACTCCGTCTCAAAAAAAAAAAAAAAAAGAAAGAAAATTGATGTATTCCTTATCCAAGGAATTGGTAGGGAGGTAGATAAGCTTATGGATTCTAGCGCTATAAGGACATGGAATCCTTAGACTTGATATATGGGGTGAGGATAAGGTAGGGATCAGGTGGCCCCTATGTATCTGTTATAGGCTGCTGGATGTTGATATGACAATAGAGTGAACACTGTGGAGGAAAAGATTTAAAGGGAAGGAGTGATGAATTCCATTTTGTTTGTAAGTAGTAATTGGGGGTAAAGGAAGTATGAGATATCTCTGGGAGTGTGTGTAGGAAGGATAGAGTGGAATTGGAATGTTGGGGACCAGTAACATTTAAGAAATGAGCTGATGAAGAGTCTTCATAAGAACAAAAGGAGTAGCCACTATTTTGAGTGTGTGGTTTCTATAAAACTTACTATGAAACTTGAGGTACTTGTAATAGTCAATTTGAGACTAAAAATATAAATAATTTAAAAAATATGACATAGGTGGTAGAGCTTAGAGGTCTATAGAAATTATCTATTCATTAATTCTTCTTTTTTTGAGATGGAGTCTTGCTCTGTTGCCCAGGCTGGAGTGCAGTGGCGCTATCTCGGCTCACTGCAGGCTCTGCCTCCCGGGTTCACGCCATTCTCCTGCCTCAGCCTCCTGAGTAGCTGGGACTACAGGCGCCCGCCACCATGCCTGGTTAATTTTTTGTATTTTTTTAGTAGAGACGGGGTTTCACCATATTAGCCAGGATGGTCTCGATCTCCTGATTTTGTGATCTGCCCACCTCGGCCTCCCAAAGTGCTGGGATTACAGGCGTGAGCCACTGCGCCCGGCCTATTCATTAATTCTTTATGCCACCTTTTTTTTTTTTTGAGACGGAGTCTCAGTCTTCGCCCAGGCTGGAATGCTGTGGCGTGATCTTGCGTCACTACAACCTCCGCCTCCTGGGTTCAAGCAATTCTACTGCCTTAGCGTCTCAAGAAGCTGGGATTACAGGTGTGTGCCACCACACCCAGCTAATTTTTTTGTAATTTTAGTAGAGACAGGGTTTCACCATCTTGGCCAGGCTGATCTCAAACTCCTGACCTCAAGTGATCCTCCCGCCTCAGCCTCCCAGTGTGCTGGGATTGCAAGCATGAACCACTGTGCCCGGCTTCTTTTAGCCAACTTTTGTTGTTTAGTGTATACTAGCTGCTGTGCTCGTCATTATGGAGGTAAGACTATTACCCTCTCTTATTCAGAACAGGAAAAAAGAAAAAAAGATGCTTTTAGGCTCTAAGTCAGCTCCCTTCTCAGCTGTGCTGCTAACCTGCAATCCTGACCTCAGTAATGATCTCCTGATACCTTCAGCATTGTGTTGCTCTCTCCCTTTTATTTCCTTACTTTGTATCTTTTCAGATTAGAACATATTTTTCTTGTCATGACAAAGGACTCTACAAAAATTCATTTCCCCTCATTTATGCAAAATAATACATATTTAAGAAAATTTGGAAAAAGAAGTATAAATAATATTAAAAATCACAAAGTTAATGACATATTGAATTTTATTGTGGTAATTGCTTTTGGCAGTTTCTCTTACTTCTGTTCTCTATAGTTTAGCCAGAGCAAACTATTAAAACTCAGTTTGGTACTTGTATGCTCATGTTTATAGCAGCATGATTCCCAAGAGTCAAAAGGTGGAAATAACCCAAATGTCCCTCAGCATAGAGATGAATGCATAGACAAAATGTATGTGGATGGGGGTATTTGTATATGTATGAATATGAATATTATTTAGCCACAAAAAGGAATGAGGTTCTGATACATGCTACAACATGGATGAACCTTGAAAACATTATGCTAAGTAAAATAAGCCAGACAGAAAAGGCTAGTTTTACATACAATCGTACAAGTATGATCCTACCTATATGATATATATAGAATAGACAAATTCATAGAGTCAGAAAGTAGATTAGAGGTTACCCAGAGATGCAAGAAAGGGAAATGGATATAGTATTTCTGTTTGGGATGATGAAAAAGTTTTGGAAAGAATGCTAATGGTTGCAGAAGATTGTGAATGTATTAAATGCCATGAATCATACATTTAAAAATAATGAGAATGGCAAATTTTATATGTTTTACTATAAATATACTTTTAAAAAAAAGTCTATTTGAAACCCTTAAGGACTTGTAGCTAGTTCACAGTTTTACTTCTGAGTGAGGCTTAGATGTCTGTCTATATATTGTTCATGCTCCATCATTTTTTCAAAAAAAGCACTGATTATGTGAGTGGTGAGTTTGTTGACAATTAAATTTTCTTCTTGGTTTTCTTTTTTTCCATAAATATGGATCACTTATAATGAAAACATTTACACGTAAGAATTACTTTTTTTTTCTTTTTGAGATGGGATCTCACTGTTGCTCAGGCTGGAGTACAGTGGCATGATCTCGGCTCACTGTAACCTCTGCCCCCTGAGCTCAAGCAGTTCTTCTTCCTCAACCTCCTAAGTATCTGGGACCACAGATGCGCGCCACCACACCTGGCTAAGTTTTTGTATTTTCGGTAGAGATGGGGTTTCACCATGTTGCCCAGGCTGGTCTCTAACACCTGAGCTCAGGCGGTCTGCCTGCTTGGGCCTCCCAAAGTGTTGGGATTATAGGCATGAGCCACCGCGCCCAGCTAAGAATTACTTTAAAAACAAAATTACATTAGACAGTATTTATCTTCTTTAGGCTACTGTCTAGTGTCTTTTTTTTTTTTTTCTATCTCCTCTTGATCATCTTTCACCTTTTTTTTTTGATGTATAGATCTCATTCCTTAATTATGTTTTATGTAACCACATTGGAGATAATTAGAAAAAAGAGAAAGAACTCTCTCTGACCCCAAATTTAGTATTCTGACATAACCTTTAATTTTGATGTATTTTCTTCATGTCTCTGCCTATATCTTTGATCTAATTTGAATATATGTGTAATTTGAGTTCTTTTTTCACTTTTTGTTGCATTAACATTTTGCATGTGGTCTGCCTGATTGTTGTCTTAACCAGATTTTTTTTTTTTTTTTTTTTTTTTTTGTGAGACAGGGTCTTGCCGTGTCACCCAGGCTGGAGTGCAGTGGCTGAATAATGGCTCACTGCAGCCTCTGACCTCATAGACTCAATCAATCGTCCTGCCTCAGGCTCCTGAGTAGCTGGGACCACAGGTGTGCGCCACTATGCCCAGCTAAATTTTGTATTTTTTGTAGAGACGGGGTTTTGCCATGTTGCCCAAGCTGATCTTGAACTCCTGGGCTCAAGCAATCCACCTGCTTTGGCGTCCCAGAGTGCTGGGATTACAGGTATGAGCCACCACGCCCAGCCTTAACCAACTTTTTAAAACAAAATTACAAAAGGCTTACATGATACTAAAAAATTTTAAATACAGAAGTGGCTAAAGTAGGAAAGTTTTCTTTCTCTGTTTTTGTTTCCCTTGCTACATTCTTACTATCTTGAGGTAGCTGTTAATAGTTTCATAGCCTATCAAAAAATGGTATTATATTGTATGTATATCCGATTCTTTACCTATATTTGATTGGCTCCATCAAATTGGGAACCATGTTATTTTTAATGGCTGCATCACATTCTGTTGTATGGTAGTGCCATGATTTATTTGCTTATTTTCTGATTGATGAACATTGTGGTTATTACCAGTTTTTTCTTATTATAAATAATTCTGTGATTTTTTTTTTTTTTTGAGGCAGAGTCTCGCTCGCTCTTTTGCCCAGGCTGGATTGTGCAGTGGCTCAGTCTCAGCTCACTGCAACCTCTAACTCCGGGGTTAAAGTGATTCTTATGCCTCAGCCTGCTGAGTAGCTAGGATTACAGGCGTGCACCACTATGCCCGGCTAATTTTTGTATTTTTAATAGAGACAGGGTTTTGTCATGTTGGCCAGGCTGGTCTCAAACTCCCGGCCTCAAGTGATCCACCCATTTTGGCCTCCCAAAGTGCTGGGATTACAAGTGTGAGCTACCACACCTGGCCTGATTTTTTTTTTTCTTTTTAAAAATAAGAGATCTACTCCAGCCTTAATTTTAGTACATAAATCCATATACCTATACTATTTATAATAGGAAGTTACGTAAAATCATCTAAATTTTTTTTGTTGTACAGATTGCCACAGCATAGGAATTCATGACTTTAAACTTACTCAAAATTTCTTCTGTAGAACAAAGATAAAACTCAAAACTGTAGAATAAAAAAAAAAACCTCTTCAAAAATTAGTACTTTAACTTTACATCAAGTTTGTCTGGCAAGCCCAAGATAAACGTTTGTTTTTGACTTATAAGCCAATGTTAGGCCCAGAATCTACCATAGGTCAAATCTCAAAATGGCAAATTGGAGTCTGTCCAAATTTTCTGTTGTATTGAATATTTTTGAAGTATTTGAACTATTAGCCAGGACGTGAGCATTTTTGTCATACAGGGATTTGTTGTAACTGAATTTGACATACACACCGTCAAAGTGTTTGTTTAGTCCTCTCAGGTATTCATGGTGTATTGAAAGAGATATTCAGTCTTCCTGGTGCTGGTACCTGAAGAGTTCTGATGTCATTTGGATCTCTTTACTTTTGAATGGAAGTTTACAAAACGCTTACCCAGAGCTTCAAGTCACAAAGCAGTCTGGGTCAGTTATTACCCTTACACATAATCACCTTTTAAAGCATGAAGTAATACAAGGGTAATGTTCATTTGTCTGAAAGCTCTGGTTATAAGAAACATTCAGACGGGGCTTAACTTCTGCTGCTGTTGCCAGTGAGGGACATCCCAATACCAGTACGCATGTGCCCAAGGCCCTGAGCACTAGTTTGGAAGCCAGGAGGACACGTCTGTAGTTTGTAAGATGAGGCGTGCGTGGTAGATACCATCTGCTAACAACAGCTTGGTTGATGTAGGATGGCTATACAGCGGTGAGGTCTATGTGACTGTTTGACATGCTGAGGTTGCTGAAAGTGAACTGGCTGTGAGGGCTGGGAGACTGTCTAGAACACACTTAGTTGTGCCAATTGAGGTCCTGCTCTTTGCTTCTTTCACACCATTATCATGAGCAGTCAATAGCTGTTCAGTACACTGCACTAAGAAATCCCAAGAGTAAGCAGTAAGATGATGTGGTGATGTAGTCTTGTAGGCCATGTTGGAGAAAGATGAAGTGTAATCCTCGAAGAAGCCATACATGTAGCAGCTACTGAAGAAAGTGCATAATTTAGAAAGGGGTAATTTTGCAACAGTACTTCCAGGAAATCTGCATATTTGGCTATGTAGTGTTTAATCTTTTCCAGGCAAATCGTTGGCCAGCCATCATGAAGATCTGTTTTGTGTACTACTTCAGAGAGAAAAAATTCAATGAAATGGGCAGCTGTTGGAAGGCGGAGGTCCATTCCACTGATAGGTTTCTAATAATAAGAGTTACACATGTAGCAAATTTTGTTTTGTTAATACTACATTCATATTAGTCATAACACCTAGGCTGTTGAGCTGTTCCAGCTTAGGCACACTATCTTCTTTTTCTTCAGATTTACTTGCTAGAAGCAGATGGGAAACTGCAGCTAAATACAGCTGCTAGATAGAGATGTCACAGCAATCCATAAATAGTTCTAGTAAATAGCAAGATGCTGGAGTAGAAAGAGCGTGACGTGATCACTCACAATGGCAGTCAAGTCAGCAAAATACTGGCTGAGACTCAGTTGAGGGGACTGGCCTTTGTATGAGGGCAACTTCAGCTCTTTGTACCAAGTGCTTGGTGAATATTGGCAGCCAGCTCTCTTCGCCATCACTGCCTCTCCAGCTCCCTGGGACCCTGAGGTGCATGCAGCCAGACGTGACAACTACAGTCCCGCCCCGAGGCCCTCACAGCCCCAGTCCCCTTGGCGTCGGCCCCCGCTGGTGCTGCAGACAGTCCGCTGTGAAGCGCCAGTCTCAGCTCTGGCCAAGCTCCGCCCATTGTTTTTTTTTTTTTTTTTTGAGACAGAGTCTCGCTCTGTCACCCAGGCTGGAGTGCAGTGGTGCAATCTCGGCTCACTGCAAGCTCCGCCTCCCAGGTTCACGCCATTCTCCTGCCTCAGCCTCTCCGAGTAGCTGGGACTACAGGCGCCCGCCACCACGCCCGACTAATTTTTTGTAATTTTTAGTAGAGACGGGGTTTCACTGTGGTCTCGATCTCCTGACCTCGTGATCCGCCCGCCTCGGCCTCCCAAAGTGCTGGGATTACAAGCGTGAGCCACCGCGCCCGGCCAAAGCTCCGCCCATTGTTAAAGGACTGGCAGGCGGCTCCCAATTCTGTGATTAATTTCCGTATGTAGATCCTTGCTTATTTGAGCATTGGGATTTCTGAGTCAGCCCATTGACATGTATCATGGATACTTCCAAATAGTCGTCCTAAACAGCTGTATTAATGAATGTATTCAGCAATAATGTCTTTAAAAATACTAATTTCCTTTAGACAAAGCATCAGTTTTTTGTTTTTGGGTTTTTTGGTTGGTTTGTTTTGTTTTTAAGACGGAATCTTGCTCTGTCACCCAGGCTGGAGTGCAGTGGTGTGATCTCGGCTCACTGCAATATCCGCCTCCTGGGTTCAAGTGATTCTCCTGCTTCAGCCTCCTGAATAGCTGGGACTACAGGTGTGCGCCACCCACATCCGGCTAATTTTTGTATTTTTTAGTGGAGACAGGGTTTCAACACGTTGGCCAGGCTGGTCTCGAACTCCTGACCTGTAGTGATCTACCCACCTCAGCCTCTCAAAGTGCTGGGATTACAGGCATGAGCCACCACAGCTGGCCCAAAGCATCAGTTTTTTTATAATGAATATTTCAGATGCAAAAATAAAAAATAAAAAATGCCTATGTTCACATCACCCACCTTAAGAAATAAATATTGTAAATGTACTTGTAAACATAATCCCCATCTTCTTTAAGATATAACATTATACTTACATGTATGTTTATAAACAGTATATCATATAAGCATGCCCTTTTACATTTTCATTATTGCTCAACTTTGTGTGTTGAACATAATATGTCACATGAGGTCATTAGCCCCCAGGAGGGCTGTCAGTGGTCTCCACCTCCTTATATTTATGCTGTTATGCACTTTCTTCCCATGTTGAATAGGGCTGACTTGTGTAACCAATTGAATATTACAAAAATGTCTGAGTGACTTATGAAGCTAAGTCATGTAAGCATTTTCTGTCTTGCTTTCTTGTTCTGGGGGAAGCCAGTTGCCACAAGGTGAGGATACTCAGCAGTCTTATGGAAAGGTCCACGTGGTGAGAAACTGAGGACTTTTGCCAATAGCCATATGAGGGAGCCATCTTTGAAGCAGCTCTTCCAGCCCCAGTCAAGCCTTCAGATGACAGCAGCAGTAGCCAAGATCTTGTCTGCAAGCTCATGAGAGACCATGAGCCAGAATCGCCCAGCTAAACTGTACTCCAGTTTCTGACATACAGAAACTGTGAGATAATAAATATTTAATGTATTAAGCTACTAGGTTTGGTACTAATGGATGAGAGAAAGAGACTTGTAATTGTTTCTATGTTTGCCTCCCCATACTTCATTACTAGTGAGCAGTTTGAAGACAGGACAGGAACCATATGTCTTACTTATTTTCCCACTCAATTTCTAGCCTTATGCCTATGTTTAGTAAGTATTTGTTGAGTGAAATTGATAGTATTCTGGTGGAGGTAAAAAATTTAGAAGGGATATTAAATCCCTAAAGCTGAGATAACCTGATGTTTGAATCATGAGTCATTGTTGGATAGCATGTAAAGACCACATTGTTTCTTCTGAATAGTAGTTAAAGTAAGCCTCTCAGCTACTAATGCTATCCTGGCTATGGGAGTATGGCATTGATTTTGAAGTTATGGCATGTGGCTTTTACTTCACTATTGTTCTCTGGGGCTTGGGTTAGGATACCATCTTTTCTGTAGACGACTTTCATTTCAGACTTCCTTCTAGGCATATTAACTGAAGCTAAATTTTTTTATTTTTCAAAATATGGAAGAATGTAAAAGACCTAAAGTCCTGTCAGTTTAGGATTTTGCTGGTATATGTAGCAAGAGACAGTACTTAACTATATCCTAGTGGATTATTTTTATTTATAAATTGTGGAGAGACAGTATTACTATGGAGGATTATACCTAATTATATTCAGAAAATATATTCCAAAATTAGGTATAATTTTGAGTCACACATTTGGGTACTTTTTAGTTCTTGTAACGTGTGTTGTTTAATATGGAGGCCCCTAGCTACATGTGATGAGTGAGCTCTTGACGTGACTAGTCTGAATTGAGATGTGGTGTACGTGTGAAATTCATACTGAATTTCAGACTTAATATTAAAGAATGTAAAATATTACACTAATAATTTCTTCATATTCCTTATCTATTGAAATAATGTTTTGAGTATATTGGGTTAAAAAATATAATTTCATTTGTTTTACTTGTTTATACTTTTTAAAATATAGCTACTAGAAAATCTTAAATAACTGATATGGGCTAAAAATGTATTATAATTTCATTTGTTTTTCTTGTTTTTACTTTTTAAAATATAGTTACTAGAAAATCTTTTTTTTTTTTTTTTTTTTTTTTTGAGACGGAGTCTTGCTCTGTCGCCCAGGCTGGAGTGCAGTGGCGCAATCTCGGCTCACTGCAAGCTCCGCCTCCCGGGTTCATGCCATTCTCCTGCCTCAGCCTCTCCGAGTAGCTGGGACTACAGGCGCCCACCACTACTCCCGGCTAATTTTTTTGTATTTTTAGTAGAGATGGAGTTTCACCGTGGTCTCGATCACCTGACCTCGTGATCCGCCCGCCTCGGCCTCCCAGAGTGCTGGGATTACAAGCGTGAGCCACTGCACCCGGCCAGCTACTAGAAAATCTTAACTGATATGGCTTGCATTTGTGGTTTGCCTTATATTTCTATTAGAGAGTGCTTTTCTATTGATTGATTGATTGGTTGATTGACTGGTTGATTGAGATGAAGTCTCAGTGTAGCCTCGGCTAGTCTTGAACTCCTGGGCTCAAGTGATCCTGCTGCCTTGGCCTTCCAAGGTGTGATCCAAGGTGCTGAGATCACAGGCCTGAGCCATGTCAACTGGATGAGAGTGGTTTTTAACCCATCAAAATGTTCAGTTTTTCAGGGCCTTTGTACATTTTCCTTCTTTTTTTTTTTTTTTTTTTTTTTTTGCCTGGCTCTTTGTTTATCTGGCTTCTTTCTGCTCATTTCATAGATCTTATCTTAAACGTTGCCTCCTCAGAAAGGCAGTCCTTATCCACCCTATCAAATTAAGTTCTTTAGTGTTTTGCCCTCATGTCATGTATCCTTCTCTGCATTTATTTGTTCACTATTTGTCTGACTTAACTAAACTAGCTCTGTGAGGGAAAGGACCATGCCTATTTTGTTTATGACACTTTTAGCACCCAATAAAGTGTTCTTTTAGAAAGTAGATTCTAAATAAATTCTTGTTCAATGAGTGATACTGGTATTAGTATTAGTAAGCAGTGGGCTCACTGCTTGACGCTCATAGAACCCAATACTATGACACCAGCTTTTGAGAAAAGAAAAAGAGCTTTATTGTGAGCTGACTGGCAAGGAGACAGGAGTTTAAGAAAGAAAATATGGAGGAGGATGTCATAAAAGAAATTAGGAAAACAGGGCTGTGCTGCACCGCCGCCCCGCAGCATGCGCAGGTCGACTCCCCGCTCCCCACAAAAAAGGAAAAGTTCCCAGAACTGAACAACCTGCTGTGCTTAGCACTCCAATTGGTCCTTTTCTAAATTAAAAGGGCCCATCGGAGTGCTAAGCACAATAGGTGAAAAAAAATCTGTATTAAGACATTTCATTAGGCTGGGTGCAGTGAGTGGCTCACGTCTGTAATCCCAGCACTTTGGGAGGTCGAGGCGGGCAGATCACTTGAGGCCAGGAGTTCGAGATCAGCCTGGTCTACATGGTGAAACCCCGTCTCTACTAAAAACACAAAAATTAGCCAGGCATGGTGGCATGTGCCTGTAATTCCAGGTACTCAGGAGGCTGAGGCAGGAGAATTGCTTGAACCCAGGAGGCGGAGGCTGCAGTGAGCTGAGATTGCGCCACTGTACTCTAGCCTGGGCAACAGAGTGAGACTCCGTCTCAAAAAAAAAAAAAAATAAAAAAGACATTTTATTGAATTTTCACAACTAAGGGGCTAAGGAGAAGATAGAGAAGTTCCCAGAGGTAAAGGAAAAATGGGTTAGTTAATAAAATTAGAGTAGTTTCAGGCTCTTCAGCAAGAATACTGGAAGCAAAAAGACAATAGAGGGCAATATCTTAAAAAGTATAAGGGAAAATTATTATTTTTTTTAAGACAGCGTCTCTCTCTGTCGCCCAGGCTTGAGTGCAGTGGCGTGATCTCAGCTCACTGCCACCTCTGCCCCCTGGGTTCAAGCAACTCTCCTGCTTCAGCCTCCCAAGTAGTTGTAATTATAGGCATGCACCACCACGCCCGGCTAATTTTTTGTATTTTTAGTAGAGATGGGGTTTCACCATGTTGCCTAGGCTGGTTTCAAACTCCTGAGCTCAGATGATCCACCCACCTTGGCTTCCCAAAGTGCTGAGATTACAGATGTGAGCCACTGTGCTCGGTTGGGAAAATTATTTGTAATCTAAGAGTTTATAGTGCAGTCATTTTCAAGTGTAACAATAGAAAAAAAAACACCTATTGTGCTTAACTAGGTATATATATTTATTTACATATATTTATAGATACTGTATATATATGTAGAAATTACCATTTATTCCACAGAGACATTTATTGAGCATCTGGTTTATGATAGACAAGATCTTTGATACCGGGGATATAGAGGTATTCAAGGCAGTCTCTCCTGTTGGAAAGTTAAATAGTAGATGAAACTGACCTTTGTATATATTATTAAAGATGTGCTAGAGTATCCATATTAAAAGCTTCTGAATGCCCAGGCTTATTTGTTCATATTGTAGAATCGTTGCCTTTTAAGAAGTAGAAAAAGCATTTTCACATATGCAGTGTCTCAAAGTCACCTCTCATGCAACCCCTTTCAGGAAGGTAGTAGAGGAGGTACTCCACCACAGTAAGAGTGTTTTGAGCAAAGGGAAGACCTAGTGTTTAGGAAACAAATGATCCAATCCAAGAGAGGTGAAAGGAATACCTGGGATCACAGTTGTGTACCAGTTGTAGAGCAACTAGTCCAGAATGGAGCAAGTCAGAAGGTTGCAGAAAGGACTTGTACAAAAATATAAGATTGATAGCACATGTGATATGCTCGAATATGTTGAGGAGATTTATATCATTGGATGAATTGGGGCTGAATTCATAGGTACAAATAAAGCTAAACAATTAAGACATTTATTAACTCCAGGGAAAGTAAAAAATTGGTCCAAGAAAGTAAAAGTAGTCACAATATACCTCAGAACAACTGTGACTAAAGTTACGTAGTCATGTTAATACATACACTGAATATTGGTGTAACCAAAAATATGTTTTTTATTTTATTTTTATTTTTTTGAGAGAGAGTCTCATTCTGTCGCTCAGGCTACAGTGCAGTGGTGCAATCTTGGCTCATTGCCAGCTCTGCCTCCCAGGTTCATGCCATTCTCCTGCCTCAGCCTCCCGAGTAGCTGGGACTACGGGTGCCCGCCACCATGCCCGGCTAATTTTTTGTGTTTTTAGTAGAAACGGGGTTTCACCGTGTTAGCCAGTATGGTCTTGATCTCCTGACCTTGTGATCCGTCCACCTCGGCCTCCCAAAGTGCTGGGATTACAGGTGTGAGCCACCACACCCGGCCCAAACATATGTTTTAATTACATAGGGATAATGGAATGTATGAAGTGTTTGTATGTTATGGTGGGCAAGGTTGATGATATGGATGATGGGTAAAGAACTAATTGACCTTTTTCACAGGAAGAAGTCAACAGATAAAATATTACTTTTTTTTTTTTCTGGTCATAGGCCTCATATAAGTGGTAAAAATTAAAAGTAAGGGGAAAAAGGCAATGGGGTAGACATTTATTATAGCCAAAGGAGGGTCAGGAATTCTACTTCTGGATCTGGGGATGATAGGAAAGTTCAAAAATTATTTGCAAAATTTTGTTCATATGTGCATGAATTTCTCAAAGGAGTTTGTGACCCCTAAAATGTCTAAAGAGTATAGTGTAGTGTGATGATTGTGGTGTTTTTCAGCGTGTTTGTGAAAGTGTTAGTTTCAGTTTTGATTCGTGATTTATTTTTATGTTTTCATGTATTACTTCATTATCTTGTTATATGAAAGATGACTTAGTTTGGTAAACCAAATACCATTTTTTATTTGGTTTTATATTAAAATAAACCTGTTAAGTATTGCTTTGTATCTGTGTTGCCTTCTGAGTTAATGTCTTCAGCTCTTCTAGTTCATTGATTTTCTGTTTATGTCTGTTTAATTCTCTATCCCTCTCCTCTGTCTTCCCCACATCTCACCTCCCTTTTTTTCCTATTTCATTTATTAAATTTTTTATTTCTGTAAGTTCCATTTGGATACTTCAAAAATTTGCATGATCTTTGTTTGTATCCTATTCCTTGCTCATTTAAAAAATTCTTTTATTGCTTTAAGCGTTTTAGAAGTAGTTATATATTCTGTATTTGATAATTCCAATAGTTGAAGTGCCCGTGGGTCTAATTCTATGCTCAGCTGTCATTTATTGAGTTTTGTCTCTTGTGTGAGTTATATTTTTGAGTGGTGAGCTTATTTTCATGTGTGTCAACTTTGGTGGCTTGATTGAGCATTTTAAGAGACTTAGCAGTTATGTGAACATGAAATAATATGGATATTTGGAAATCTGAGGCTGTGGGCCCACTTTTAGCAGATGTAGATTATGTGTGATAAGGTTGGATCTACATTTTAGTGACTCTTCGAATGCTTGGCAAAGTACATTATTTTATAACACTTTCTGTGCTCTAAATGGGGAGGGAGTTTTTCCTTGCCTGAAGTTAGCATGATTTGGCTAATTAAGTGAATACTCATATTCAATAGTTAGTACTCTCCTGCTTAACTAGGTATATATATTTATTTACATATATTTATAGATACTATATATATATGTAGAAATTACCCTTTATTCCACAGAGACATTTATTGAGCATCTGGTTTATGATAGACAAGATCTTTGATACTGGAGATATAGAGATATTCAAGGCAGTCTCTCCTGTTGGAAAGTTAAATAGTAGATGAAACTGACCTTTGTATGTATTTTTAAAGATGTGCTAGAGTATCCATATTAAAAGCTTCTGAATGCCCAGGCTTATTTGTTCATATTGTAGAATGGTTGCCTTTTAAGAAGTTAAAAATTAGGAGCTCCAGCTGAAGGAGGAGGTTAAGTAAGGAGAGCTCTATACCATGGCTGGTACAGAGCTAACTGCCAGCAGATGCACCAGTGGTAAAACACCCAGGAAGCAACTGGCTACAAAAGCTGCTTGCAAGAGTGTGCCCTCTACTGGAGGAGTGAAGAAGCCTTATCATCATGACTATAATACAATTTGTCCTATCTCCTGTTTGGCTATTATGAATAAAGTAGCTATGAAGGTTTTTTTTTTTTTTTTGAGACAGAGTTTCGCTCTTGTTGCCCAGGTTAGAGTGCAATGGCGCGATCTCGGCTCACCGCAACCTCTGCCTCCTGGGTTCAAGTGATTCTCCTGCCTCAACCTCCCGAGTAGCTGGGATTACACGTATACACCACCACGCCCAGCTAATTTTTGTATTTTTAGTAGAGATGTCATTTCTTCATGTTGGTCAGGCTGGTCTTGAACTCCCAACCTCAGGTGATCTGCCCGTGTCGGCCTCCCAAAGTGCTGGGATTACAAGCATGAGCCACCGTGCCTGGCCAATATTTATTTATATTTTCTTAGTGTCCTTGTACCTACTCATAGCACACTATAGACAAATGAAAAGATGTTTTTTTCTCAATTATTTGAAGCCTCTGTCTCCTCAAAATAAAAATAAGTCTGGTATGCTGTCTTTACTGATACTCTATACTTTTAGTTTCCTGGTTTTATTTCAAGCACTGTTAAATATTTTAATTTTGTTTTGTGGGATAATATGATATTCCAGTTACTGTAGCGGTGTAACAAACCACCATGAAACTTAATGGCTTCAAATTATTTTAGTATGTGCTTAGATTCTGTGGGTCAGGAATTTAGACAGAGGATTATGAAGAGGACTTGTCTCTGCTTCATGTCTTTGGTCTCAGCTGGGAAGACTTAGAGTCTGGGGTTGACTCTTCAGTTAGGGCCTAGAATCAGTTGGGGGTATGTTCACATTTGTGCCTGGTGGTTGAGGCTGGAACCTCAGCTGGACTGTTAGTGAGAATGCCTGTACTCTCTATGTGGTCTCTGCGTGGGCTAGTTTGGGCTTCTTGAAACTATGGTAGCCAGATTCCAAGAGTTAAGCTCAGTAACCACTTTTGGTGCCCACTTTTGGTTGAAGCAGTCAGCCAGCTTTTCTTGGGCTCAAGGGGAGGGGATGTGGACTTCACCACTCTATGGGAAGACGAGGGATAGGAAATGTGGCCATGTTATGGATTGGATTGTGTCCTTCAAAAAGATTTGTTGAAGTCCAGCTATCACAGTACCCTAGTACCTCAGAATGTGACTTTATTTGGAAACAGAGTTGTTGTAAATGTAATTAGGGAAGATACAGTCACCCGAGGGGAGAATGTCATGTGATCATGGAGGCTGAGATCCAAGTGCTTGAAGTGCTGCAACTGCAAACCAAGAAATGCTGGTCATTACTGGCAAGCCACCCAAAGCTAGGAAGAGGCAAGGGAAGATTCTCCCTACAAGTTTTAGAGGGAGAATGACCCTGCTGATGACTTGATTTTGGACTTCTAGCCTCCAGAACTGTGAGACAATACATTTATGGGTTTTTTTTTTTTTTTTTTTTTTTTGGTGAGATGGAGTCTGGCTCTATCACCCAGGCTGGAGTGCAGTGGCATGATCTCAGCTCACTGCAACCTCCACCTTCCGGGTTCAAGCAATTCTCCTGTCTCAGCCTCTCGAGTAGCTGGGACTACGGGCACCCAATATCACGCCCGGCTAATTTTTGTATTTTTGGTAGAGACAGAGTTTTGTCATATTGGCCAGGCTGGTCTCAAACTCCTGATCTCAAGTGATCCACCCGACTCGGCCTCCCAAAGTGCTGGGATTACAGGCGTGAGCCACCACACCCGGCTTATTTCTGTTGTTTTAAGCCACCCAGTTTGTGGTACTTTGTAACAGCAGTACTAGGAAACTAAGATAACAATTAGTTTTCTTGCTGCATCTACAGGGGATTGGTTCCAAGATCACTGCCCTCATACTACCGTGGATGCTTAAATCCCATATATAAAATAGTGCAGTATTTGTATATAACATACACACATCTTCCTGTGTACTTTAAAATCATTTCTAGATTACTTATGATACCTAATACAATGTAAATGCTGTGTAAGTAGTTGTTATACGGTACTGTTTTTAAGAAAATCTGTATTATTTTTAATTGTATTATTATATTTTGAATATTTGTGATGCATGGTTAGTTCAGAACCTGTGGATATGGAACCTGTGGACTATATAGGCCATCTTTGGGAAATATAGACTTTTACAAATGTGTCATAAATAGAAATTATTCTATAGCTTTTCCCCCATTACTTGTATTGGGTAATAATATATAATAATATGTGGTTGTTTTACTCATACTTCTTTTTAAAAAAACTTTTTTTTTTTTTTTTGAACCAGAGTCTTGCTGTGTTGCCCAGGCTGGAGAGCAGTGGTATGATCACAGTTCACTGCAGCCTTGACCTCTCAGGCTCAAGCGATCCTCCCGCCTCAGCATCCCAAGTAGCTGGGATCACAGACACATGCCACCATGCCTGGCTAATTTTCTTTTTAATTTTTTGTAGAGACAGGGTCTCGCTCTGTTGCCCAGGCTGATCTTGAACTGCTGGACACAAGCAGTCCTTCTGCCTTGGCCTCCCAAAGTACTGGGATTACAAGCATGAGCCACTGTGCCTCGCCCATTTACACTTTTCTATATTCAAGAGCAATTTACCAGAAGGGACTGTTTTAATAGCCATCAGACTAATTTATATGTTAACATTTTTTTGGTGAATGAGTATAATACTTTCTTTTTTTTTTTTTTTTTTTTTTGAGACGGAGCCTTGCTCTGTCGCCCAGGCTGGAGTGCAGTGATGCAATCTTGGCTCACTGCAACCTCTGCCTCCTGGGCTCAAGTGATCCTCTCACCTCAGCCTCCCAAGTAGCTGAGACTACAGGCGTGCACCACTACACCCGGCTGATTTTTGTATTTTTAGTAGAGACAGGGTTTTACCATGTTGGCCAGACTGGTCTGGAGCTCCTGACCTCAAGTGATCCACCCACCTCAGCCTCCCAAAGTGCTGGGATTTCAGGTGTGAGCCACTGTGCCCAGCCAGTATAGTACTTTAAAAGTTATTTTTAGTGTGTATAACTGCAGAGGGAATTTTGAATAGGAGAGACCTTCATTGAAATGTGCTATTTAACAATCAAAATTAATCAAAAGTCATTGAGAAAATATTGAGTACTCACTGGTAAAAAGGAAAGGCCTTAGACACATTAAATTTAACAGAGTTTAATTGAGCAAAGAACGATTCACAACTTGGACAGCCTTCAGAACCAGAACAAGTTCAGAGAATGCTGACCTGCAATGTGGTCAAGCAGCATCTACGGACAGAAAACAGAAGCGAGGTAAAGAGACAGCTCTTTTGGTTACAGCTTGGCATTTGCTTTATTAGAACATAGCTTGAATGTTGGCTGCCTAAAGCTCGGTTGCTGTGATTGATTGAGACCCAGCTACTTATTACGTAACTATACTGTACACCCAACTTAGGCTTTCAGTTAGTTTGCCAACTAAGTTAGGTTGCTCTTTGTTATGTGAGGACTCAAGTACATGGGCATCCTTAGGCCAAGTTTAGTTTAACACTATTCACCAATTTTATTTTCAGGTCATCAAGAAGATTCATGAAAAGTAATGAATAGTCTGTCTTTGACCTACAGGAATATATATGAAATAATGTTTTTGTTTTATTTTTCAGACAAGCTCTCATTCTGTTGCCCAGGCTAGAGTGCAGTGGCATAATCATGGCTCACTGCAGCTTTATGCTCCTGGGCTCAAGTGATCCTCCACCTCAGCCTCACAAGTGTCTCTACTACAGGTCTGTGCCACCACACCCAGCTAATTTTTTTTGTGGAGATGGGGTCTCATTATGTTGCCCAGGCTGGTCTTGAATTCTTGATCTCAAGTGATCCTCCTGCCTCTGCCTCCCAAAGTGTTGGGATTATAGGCCTGAGCCACCATACTTGGCCTATTTTTCTTTCTCAAGGTACTGAGAGGCAGTAGTACATCTAATAGTTTATAATATAACAATGTAAGCATAATATGACACATATAGCACTGTGGAGATGAGGTGATAGTGTATCTGAAAGTACTCAGTGCATATTATCATTATTAATGAATGTCACAATATTTAATATAAACAAGAAGTACCATAGAAGTGAAGAGAAACATGACACAGCACACAAACACCTTAAAGAATGAGTACTGTTGGCAACTGAGCAGCATTTCTCAGAATTTGTTTTTCAGTAAAGAGTGAAAAAGGCTGGGTGCAGTGGCCCACACCTGTAATCCCAGCACTTTTGGAGGCCAAGGCAGGTAGATTGCTTGAGCCCCAGGAGTTTGAGACCAGCCTGGGCAACATGGTGAAACCCTGTCTCTGCCAAAAAAAAAAAAAAAAAAAAAAAAAAATTTAGCCTGGCATGGTAGTTGTGTGCCTGTGGTCCCAGCTACTCAGGAGGCTGAGGTGGGAGGATTGCTTGAGCTCGAGAGGTTGAGACTGCAGTAAGCTATGATTGCACCACTGCACTCCAGCTTGGGTGACAAGACCCTGTCTCAAAAAAAAGAAAAACGATTCCTGACTAGTCAAGTTTGGAAAGTAAATTCCTCTACCTTCTACTTTTGACAGTGTATAATGTCTGAGAATTTCTGTAATAAAAAAAATTTTACTTAAGGACGTCAGCTTTTAATAATGTTATTCACTACATAGTTTGGAAAAACTCTTCCTCTATAAAGCACCTCAAAATGCAAACATCCTTTTAAATGCAAAGTTGTATTTTCAAGAATGTAAGAGAGGGCCGGGCGCGGTGGCTTATGCCTGTAATCCCAGCACTTTGGGAGGCCGAGGCGGGCGGATCACGAGGTCAGGAGATCGAGACCATCCTGGCTAAGACGGTGAAACCCCATCTCTACTAAAAATACAAAAAATTAGCCGAGCGTGGTGGTGGGCGCCTGTAGTCCCACCTACTCGGGAGGCTGAGGCAGGAGAATGGCGTGAACCCGGAAGGCGGAGCTTGCAGTGAGCCAAGGTTGCACCACTGCACTCCAGCCTGGGCGACAGAGCAAGACTCCGTCTCAAAAAAAAAAAAAAGAATGTAAGAGAAATGCCCCTTCTCCAAAAACAGAGCCACTCTAGAAACCACCAGATTGTCTTCAAGTCTGCCGTCCTCTGTGTGTGTGTGTGTGTGTGTAGATATTTTACTTAATTATTTACTTTTGACTAATATAAAGATATTTAGCATAACTATATTAATTTCAGACAAAGCAAACGAGAAGGAGAATTATCAGGGATAAGGACAGGCATTACATAATGATAAATGGGTCCGTTGTCCAAGAAGACAAAATAGTCTGTGAGGCAAAAACCAATAACAATGTAAGGAGTAATAGACAAATTCACTATTATAGTTGGATGCCTCAACACCTCTCAGTAGTTTATAGTGTAGCAGACAGAAAATCAGTTAGGCTATAGCTGAATAGCACCATTTATCAACTGGATTTAATTGATATATATAGACTGCTTCATCCAACAACAGCAAAAAACACATTTTTCTCAAACTCATATGGAACATTCGCCAAGATTAACCACATTCTGGGACATAAAACACATCTTAACTTGTATTCTCAGACCACGGTGGAATTAAATTAGAGATCACTAACAATTATCTCTACAACTTGTATTGTATAGTTAGAAAGATATTTGGAGAATCTGTAAATACTTATTAATTAAGCATATTCATAATTAAGTATAATTCATTATAATTAAGTATATTCACATTGTTGTACAACCACCATCACCATCATCTCTATAATTTTTTCATCTTTCCAAAGAAACTCTGTGGCCACTAATCAATAACTCCCTTTTTCCTCTTCCCATGGCAACCACCATTTTACTTTCTGTCTCTGTGGATTTGACTATCTCATAAAAGTGGAATCACACAATATTTGTCATTTTATGGCTGGCTTTTTTCACTTCATATAATGTCCTCAGGGTGTGTTCATGTTGTGTCATGAATGTCAGAATTTCCTTCCCTTTTTTTTTTTTTTTTTTGA
This sequence comes from Nomascus leucogenys, assembly GCF_006542625.1. NCBI lineage: Eukaryota > Metazoa > Chordata > Mammalia > Primates > Hylobatidae > Nomascus > Nomascus leucogenys. The sequence continues at coordinate 81,882,117 of NC_044392.1, forward strand.
GAAGGAGTCTTGCCCTGTCACCAGGCTGGAGTGCAGTGGCACGATCTTGGTGCACTGCAACCTCCGCCTCCCGGGTTCAAGCGATTCTCTTGCCTTAACCTCCCAAATAGCTGGGATTACAGGTGCTCGCCACCATGCCCAGCTAATTTTTGTATTTTTAGTAGACACGGGGTTTTGCCATGTTGGCCAAACTGGTCTCGAACTCCTGACCTCAGGTGATCTACCCACCTCGGCCTCTCAAAGTGCTGGGATTACAGGCGTGAGCCATCATGCCTGGCCCTCCTTCCTTTTTAAGGCTGAATAATAGTCCATTGTATAGAGATAGCACATTTTGTTTATCCATTAATCCATTGATGTACACTTGGTTGTTTATCCCTTTTGGCTGTTGTGAATAATGCTGCTATGAACATGGGTATGTAAATGTCTAAGTCCTTGTTTCAGTTCTTTGGATAAATGCCCAGAAGTGGAATTGCTGGATCTTATAATTCTGTGTTAAATTTTTGGAGGAACTGCCATACTGTTTTCCACAGCAGCTGTGCTGTTTATATTTCCATTAACAATGTCAACATTTGTTATTTTCCTTTTTGATAATAGCCATCAAAATGTGTATGAAATGATATCTCGTTGTGGTTTTGATTTGCATTTTTTTAAATTTTAATTTAAATTTTTTTTTTTTTTTTGAGACAGAGTTTTGCTCTTGTCGCCCAGGCTGGAGTGCAATGGCACTGTCTCGGCTCACTGCAACCTCCGCCTCCTGGGTTCAAGCGATTCTCCTGCCTCAGCCTCCTGAGTAGCTGAGATTACAGGGACCCGCCACCACACCCAGCTAATTTTTGTATTTTTAGTAGAAATGGGGTTTCTCCACGTTGGCCAGGCTGGTCTCGAACTCCTGACCTCAGGTGATCCACCTGCTTCAGCCTCCCGAAGTGCTGGGATTACAGGCATGAGCTACCGAGCCTGGCTGATTTGCATTTTATTAATGATTAGTGATGTTAGCCGGGCACAGTGGCTCATGCCTATAGTACCAGCTACTCAGGAGGCTGAGGCAGGAGGACTGCTTGAGGCCAGGAGTTCAAGACCAGCCTGGGCAATATAGCAAGGCTTCTTCTCTTAAAAAAATTAGGAATGTTGAACATATTTTCAAAAGCCCCTGTGATTATTGGCCATTTATATATCTTCTTTGGGGAAATGTCTGTTCAAATCCTTTGCTCATCTTTTAATCAGATTATTTGTTTTTTGTGTGTTACTAATTTGTAGGAGTTCTTTATATATTCTAGATATTAAACCCATACAGCTGTATGATTTGCAAATATTTGCTTTCATTTTTGTGGGTTATTTTTACTCTGTTGATACACAAAAGTTTTTAATTTTGATGGAGTCCAATTTATCTTTTTTTTCCTTTTGTTGCCTGTGCTTTTTGTGTTAGTCTAAGGAATCATTGCCAAATCATTGTCATGAAGTTTTTCCCTTATGTTTTCTTCTAAGTTTTATAGTTTTAGTTCTATTATTTAGGTCTTCAATCCATTGTGATTTAAGAGGTCTTTTAAATGAGCTGAATCTTTGATTTCTTATCTCTAAAATGGAGACATTACCTACTTTATAGAATTATGAATGAGCACTAAAATGAGTTAATATGAAATGATGTGAAAAGTCCTAAAAAAAATAAAGTACTGAGTTGTTGAATCAGCCTTTATATTAATAAACAAGCTAACCCCACAATGACAAAGAATAACCCCATCAGCCCAGTTTTCTGAATCGTACCAGTTTTTTTTTCTTTTTAAAATAAAATCAAATGAAGTTACTGTCCGTTTGAAGGCCTTTTTCAAAAATAGGATTTGTTATGTAATAATATCTTGACTATCCTTTTGGAATCTCCAGCCTTTAGGAATTAGTCTGATTCAAGAAACCTCAAAAATAAAGGTCATTGTGGTAGGAATGGAAATATTTTGCAGCTCCTATTTCTTTATCTCTCAGATACTCCTCAACTTACTATAATCTGGTTTCTGCCTTCTCTTGGTGAAATGGACTCACTGAAGTCATTAGTGACCACATCCATTGCCAACCTTTGGTCTTGCTCATTCTTGATAGTGGTTAAGAGCAAGGAATCTCCAGCCAGATTGCCTATGTTTGACTTTTATTAGCTTTGTGACCTTATGTAAGTTGTATAGCACTTTTGTGTCATCATTTCTTCACTTGTAAAATGTGGAAAATAGTAATACCCACTTTATAGCATTTTAATAATTAAATAGATTTAATACATATAAAGTGTTTACAACAGTACCTGGTACAATTTAAATGCTGAAAAAGTGTTTGCTGATATATTCCCCTCCTCTTTGAAACTTTGTTTCCAAAGTTCTGTGGCACCATACAGTAGGAGTTGCATGGAATCTACATAGAGTTTAGGTAGTGCAGAAGGCTGGTCAAAATTTCACATCAGAGTCCCTAAAAACCATACCACGTGGAAACTGTTATACTGGCTTTCAGTACTAAGTCTAAGACTGCCATACAATTGACAAAGATACTAAAGGGAGTGATAGGGATTCTATTTTATATACTTTTCCATATGACTATAAGAAATATAGGAATAATGACAGGGTAAGGGACTATCTTTAATTATAGCAGTCTCCATGCTTTGCATAGTGACTTACACAGAATACTCAGTAAATATTAGTTGATTTTATGCATACATGTATACAGACACACACATATACACATATGTATATCTGACATAGTAAAAGTGAGCCCAATAAAAAATAAAACCAAAATCTTGACCTGTGTATTTTTGGTCCACTCATCTCAAGGAAGGAACATGAGATGTCTGGTTGGCAGTCCCTTATAATGGCCAGCTTTGTGAGAATCAAAGAGTGTAAGAAAATTGTCAAGAGACAAGAAACCAGAAAAGAAAAGAAAAAGCAGAGATAAAAATGAGTGTAGCCGGGCGCGGTGGCTCACGCTTGTAATCCCAGCACTTTGGGAGGCTGAGGCGGGCGGATCACGAGGTCAGGAGATCGAGACCACAGTGAAACCCTGTCTCTACTAAAAATACAAAAAAAAATTAGCCGGGTGTGATGGCGGGCACCTGTAGTCCCAGCTACTGGGAGAGGCTGAGGCAGGAGAATGGCGTGAACCCGGGAGGCGGAGCTTGCAGTGAGCCGAGATCGCGCCACTGCACTCCAGCCTGGGCGACAGAGCGAGACTCCGTCTCAAAAAAAAAAAAAAAATGAGGGTAACACAGATTAGAGGGGTGGGGATAAACAGCAGGTACTTTGGAGAAGCTAATAAGAGATGGAAAATAAAGCAGTTTTGCATTGTGGTGTGGTGGTGGAAAAGTCTCTTAGTCCTCAATAGCCCTTGAAAGTGTTTGAGCTGTGTTAAAAGCTACTTGTCTCTGGTTCCTGTACTTTTTGAAGGAAGATAGTAAAATGATAATAGTGAACTGTTTATGTAAGCAAGCTGTATGTACACTAATGGTAACTATATTTTAAAATCATCTCTTGCGTTCATTCAGTAAACAGATGTGAAAAAGTATTAGGAAATATTCCCTGGCTCTAAGGAAGGGTAAAAAGATAGAACTGCAAAATGATTGGTGAATCTTTGTGACATCTGTGTATAGGTGAAATCCTGACATTATGAAATGTGTACTGCCGCACTGCCCCTTTTTTAAAGGTAACTTGACTTTTGACATTTAAAGATCTGTTGGGTTTTTGACTCTCAGTGATGGCACAGGTACCCATACTCATAGTTCCTCTTTAGCCACAATAGTACCCTTTACCCAGAGGGGAATATTATACTCTACAAATGTGATTCAGTTTCACAGTATGATTCAGGAAGTAATTAACCATAGCCATGGCCTTTTCTCCCTCATGATTTTTGATCTAAAATCAGAATCTTTAAAAATAAATCTATTTTAGGGAAGTTAAGAGCATCCTTTTAATAAAATATAAAGTGATATAATCATGTCTGTTTCTCATGGGAGATTGTATTCAACTATTGTAATAGTATATAATGCTTTTACTACACTTAAAAAAATTGAGATATAATTTATATACCATAAATTTGCCCCTTTTAAAGTGTATAATTCAGTGGCATTTATTATATTCACAAGGTTGTGCAACCTTCACCGCTGACCAATCCCAGATTATTTTCATCGCCCCATAAAGAAATCCTGTACCAATTAGTAGTCATTTTCCATCCCTTTTCCCAGGCCCTGGAAATTACTAATCTACTTCTGGGTTTGCCTATTCGGAACTTTTATGTAAATGGAATCATACAATATGTGGCCTTTTGTGTGTGATTACTAAGCCTTTTTAATGATGGTTTTAGCATTTTCAAAGTGTGTTCACTTTTTTTTTTTTTTGAGACGGAGTTTCGCTTTTGTCGCTCAGGTTGGAGTGCAGTGGCGTGATCTTGGCGCACTGCAACCTCTGCCTCCCGGGTTCAAGTGATTCTCCTGCCTCAGACTCCTGAGTAGCTGGGATTACAGGCGCCCGCCACCATGCCCAGCTAATTTTTGTATTTTTAGTAGACACGGGGTTTTGCCATGTTGGCCAAGCTGGTCTCGAACTCCTGAACTCAGGTGATCCGCCCGCCTTGGCCTCCCAAAGTGTTAGGATTACAGGTGTGAGCCACTGCACCCGGCCAGTATGTTCACTTTTTAAAATAAATGCATAACACCTCTATGAGATAGACAGGAACTTTGTGACATAGTTGCATTGTCAGATTTATTTATATTTATTTATGTGACCTCAATTTACCCTAGGTTGAGGAAAAGAGATTCAAAGGTGGCAGGGTGGAAGTTTGGAAAAGTAAAATTAAAGGAAAAATAGTACATGATGATATATGAAAAAAATAATTTAGCCCTGTGGGATCTCTAGATTCTATGAATATTAAACTTTATTAAATTGCAACTGCAATTAAATACTCTTAACTATATTTAAGAACTTAAAATTTGAAGTTGAGTCTTTAGTAGTTATAGGCTGAATTCCATTTCAATGAGGTCTCAAGCATGTCAGAATTATGCTCTTGATTATTCCAAACTCTTTAAATCGAAGCCTGTTGCTACAGTGTGCAGAGGGGTATGATATAAATTTCTTTTAATAAAGCAATTAATAGGTGTCTTTTGCTTTTGCAGCAATTAACTTACTGAGTAGGGGAGTTTAATATAATGAAAATGTAAAGCATTAATTCTTGAAAATTGTAAGTATATTTGAAATTAATGTATTGGTAAAGTGTGCCATTTTTCTATAAATTTTATACATTAGGTTTTCTTCCACTTTTCTGTAAATTTTATACATTAGGTTTTCTCTTTTTAAATATTAAGAGTGTGCTTTGGGGATGCAAATTTGTGCCATTTTCACAATTGAGTTTATAGTTGTTATCCTAAGATCAATAGGATAACAAATCACACAGTAGGCTATCTTGGTGCCTACTATGGCTTCTGTCATTTTGTGGCACAAATAAAGTTTTGGCTAAATTATTATTTGGTTCCTCTATGGCCTTTTGCCCTTATGAGCTGTTTTCATCTATGAGTTGACAGGAAGGACTTCTTTTGCCTGGAAGCAGGCATAAATGATCGCCTCATGCTTCTCTTTCTTAGGTCTCTTAGGCCATTCAACTTTTCTTTCTTGGGATTCTTCTCTCAGTGGTAACAGCCCACTGATGCTTTCTATAATATCATTTCTAAAGGAAGTAAGTTCTAAAAGGGGAAAATTATTGGCAAATGAAAAGAAAATGAGAGGTATGTTGAGTTTAATAAAACTCTTGCCCCTATTCAGCACTTGTAATGGAATCTTTGTCCTTTTAGATGCTCCATCCTCAGGTTAAGTGGCTTAACTATGTCCTTAGAATTGCTTTTCCATTTTATCCTTTCCGTACATGGAATTTTCCTGCTAAATTGAAGTGGAGGAAGTGGAGACAGAGAAAGAGCCATGTGTATATTGAGGGCAGGAGGAAATGCTTGGGTAACCAGTGAGGAGAGTGGTACCTGCTACTAGGATCTGGACAGGATTTTTGTGTGTGTGTACATATGTTCGTATGGTTTGCCATATATAAACCAGTGTTAGCTTTGAACAGTATGTACATTTTCTTTTTCAGCTGAATTTGTTGTATACATATCTGCTTAGGAGGTTGACATGGTTTATGACAAATATGTGAGCATATGTATAATTCATTGAATCTTAGAAAAGAGAGAAATCTTAAAGGCTTTTTTCTTCCTGGTTAGCCACCTAAAACAGAAACTTGCCCTTAACCAACTCTTGACATTTGGCTTTTACAATTGCCACATTAATGTAGCTATTGGTAGGAAATGTACTACTCTTTCCTAGGCATCCCATTCTATTTCTGAATAAGCCAACTATTAGAAATTCTACCTTAAACCCCTCTCGTTCTATTAACCCAGCCATTTACCATAATTTTGTTCCTATGGTGCTAGTCCCTCTTCTATAACAACACTCTTTAGTGGTTTGAAGAGCGATCAATCAAGGACCTCACTACATTTTATTTATGCTAAATACACCCAGTTTTTGTTGAATTGTTAGTCATATTACAGGATTTCCCTGATCATCTAATGGACATGTTTTAATTCCTTGACTTGCATATGTTTTTGACTAAAACCCCAAGAAAGAATACATTTTACATCCTCACTCAATACACCCATATACATACATACATGTAGGATGTATTTTTAAAATAACAAAAATTTCATTAGACAACATATCTTTAATTTGATATTTTTGCTCTTTTTCATTTTTGAAACATGCTGGTTGATTTTTGTCACTTCCTGATGGGTCTCAGTTTGGAACGCTGTTCTGATTTGTTCATGCTGCAGAACTGAAATAAACAGTTTGCAAAAGCTGGATATTAGGGTATTGTTGCTAAAACAGGTTTTTACCTTTAATTCCTCAAAGAGAATATTCTGATGATGGCTATTAAGTAAATCCTAACAGAATTATTAAGTTCTTGGTAATGAATACAGTGAAACTAAAGTATATGCAACTTTTATTTTTGTCCTTAGGTGGCGACAGACAAAGTTGCAGAAAAGCTGAGCTCTACTCTCTCATGGGTGAAGAACACAGTATCGCATACAGTCAGTCAGATGGCCAGTCAGGTGGCAAGTCCATCTGCTTCATTACATACCACATCCTCATCTACCACACTATCAACACCAGCCCTTTCACCATCTTCCCCATCACAGTTGAGTCCAGACGACTTAGAACTCCTGGCTAAACTGGAAGAACAGAATAGGTGAGTGAAGTTGCTTGGCTTTTTTCTCTCCAATTATCATACAAATCCAGCCATTCATATTTACTTACACTAGAATTTTTTTTTCTATTTTTTGGTTTCTTATTTATCAAAGTTACTTACAGAAGTGTTCGTCTTTTTTCGGGGGAGATTGGTCTTAAAAGAGACTAACATTTTCTTCTGGCTCAAATAGCTTTAGAGATTTGTTTTCTTAATATAGCACATTCCCTAAATCCTTCTTGAATTTTATCAGTTTTTTAAAAAGTAAATGAAACTATCACTTCATAATTTTAAACTCTCTGAACAGTCTCCTTTGGTAAAAGCATAAAATAATTTAATCCAGTATAGATATCTGATTTGTGGTTTAGAGTGGAAAATCTTTTCATAAATTATTCATAGAAAGCAAAATATCCTTTTCTTCTAACGGTATTAAATAGAATAGTTTTCTGCTCTGCTAGGAATGCATATTCCGGACTCTGTGTGTTTCCTTACTATATTATTGTCAGAAGCTCTTTAGGGCATCATCTCTTTTATATATTTATTTATATATATATTATAATAGATTATATTATAATATATAATATATAAAATATATAATATACTTTAAAATATGTTATATATCATATAATATAATATTATATATTTTATATATAATATATGATATAATATATATGATATATAGATATATCATATATCATATTCTATAATATATAATATAGCATATAATATATTTATATATAATATATAATATAATATATACATTATATACATATGGAAGAGCACCCTTTTGTGCTCAATCAAGCTATATAATGCTACTAGCTTAAAATCATAACAAAAATAACTTTTAACAGGTTTTTTGATGTATCGTTGTAATCAGCTATGCATGCTTAAACTGTACAGTTTGATACATTCTGACATATGTATACACCTGTGAAATTGTCACCAAAATCAAGAAAATGAACATCTCCATTATCCCCGTCGCTGCCCCCAGGCAGCCACTGTAGTTTGCATTTTCTAGAATTTTGTAGAAATGTAATCATACAGTATGTAGTTTTTTTGGTATGGATTATTTCACTCAACATAATTTTGAAAGTCATGTTATAGCACATATCAATAGTTGATTCCTTTTTATAGTATTCCATCATGTGGAATATAGTTTATTCACTCGCCTGTTGCTATTAAATGCCATTAACATTCGTGTTTAAGCCTTTGCATGGATTTATGCTTTCATGTCTCTTGGAATGGAATGACCGGATCATATGGTAGGTATATGTTTAACTGCCAAGCTGTTTTTCAAAGGGCCTGTACTTTTTGATATCCCACCAGCAGTGTATGAAATTACCAGTTCTTCTACATCCTTGCCAACACTTGGTATGATCAGTCTTTTTAGTTTAAGCCATTTTATTAGGTATTAGTATCTCTGGTTTTAATTTGCATTTCTCTGTTGGTTTTGAGCATCTTTTTATGTGTTTATTTGTCATCTGTATATATTCTTTGATTTTTAAAAAAAATTTGATTATTTGCTTTCTTCTTACTATGTTTTGAGAGTTCTTTATATGTTTGAGGTAAAAGCCTTGTATCAAACACATGACTTTCAAATTCTTCCCCCAGCTGGCAGCTTACCATTCCCTTAAAAGTGTCTTTCAAAAAGCAGAAGTTTTATCTTATTTTATTTATTTTTGAGCATTCCAAGTTTACTCCTTTAAGTAAATCTAAAGCCACTATACATGTCCATGACAATTAGAATAGAAAAGAGACAAAGGATAAATAGAAATAGTTTCTGTTGGAGGTGGAGCTTGCAGTGAGCGGAGATCGTGCCACTGCACTCCAGCCTGGGCGACAGAGCAAGAATCTGTCTCAAAAAAAAAAAAAGAAAAAGAAATAGTTTCTGTTCTGCTTATAGTAGTATTTTTCTGGGTGTCAATAGAAAACATCAGTCAACTGAATTTGTTGGTAAAATATAGTTACTTTCGGCAAGTGTTTTGCTTTGGTATTTATACACAGACTGTAATGAAGTTGAGCTATCCCATCTTCTCATTTGTAACACATTCATACAAACAAAAAAGATGAATCCTACTGGAAGTGGGTCTTTATCAGAAATATGCCCCAATGCAGTTAAGTGATACCAAGAAAATCATTTTATCATCCTAGACCTAACATTCTTCATGCAAAAATTAGGAGATTGAATGAATATGATCTGTGAGTTCCTAGAATTCATGTATATACATCAATTTATACATCATGATGTAGGTAGACAGCGAGGCTGTACTTTCTGGCCCCCATGATGCTAGGCGTGGCCATATAACTTGCTTAAAGCAAATATGGTACATGTGTCTTGTAAGAGAAAACTGAAGTTTCTTTCATCTCTTTCTTCCTCTGCCAAAAGAATGACAGTGTCCCAAAAGGGACTTTCCTTCACTTTTGATCCTGGAGTGAAGATGACGTGGAGCAGTGCTACAGCCAGTCAACAGCTGACAATACTCACCAGGAAATGCACCTTTGTTGTTGTTAACTGCAGCATAACCTAATGAAAGCTAATTAATTATAAGAATTTGCTAATAATTGAGGATCAGTACATAGTTAAAACACAAACACTGAAATTTAATAGAAAGCTGATAATGTAGACCGGGTGCTGTGGCTCATGCCTGTAATCCCAGTATTTTGGGAGGCTGAGGTGGACGGATTGCCCAATCTCAGGAGTTTGAGACCACCCTGGGCAACATGGTGAAACCTCATCTTTACTAAAATTAAAAAAAAAAAAAATTAGCTTGGTGTGGTGGCACGTGCCTGTAGTTCCAGCTACCCAGGAGGCTGAGGCAGGAAATTGCTTGAGCCTGGCAGGTGGAGGTTGCAGTGAGCTGAGATCGTGCCACCGCACTCCAGCTTGGGCTATGGAGTAAGACTCCGTCTCATTTAAAAAAAAAAAAAAAAAAAGATGATAAGGTAAAATATGACATCAGTGGAAATAAGTTAAAAAGCAACTTTTAAGAATTAAAAAAGCATGTATTTGTAGTAAAAGAAATTGACTTAACCATGTATGTAGAATTTTCCTTGTGATTTCTGGTCTGAATTCTTGAATGACTATTCCAAGTAAGATTCAACATTTTTACAAAATTATCATTCATCATTAAGATATTCCAAGATTATACTTCCACCATTTTATAAAGGACAATCCAATTTAGCAATCCAGGTTTCCAAAGTAAGTTCTAAGGATAAGGCTTCTCCTGAAGTAATGTGACGCAACCTTAATTTCTTAGCTGTTAATTTTTTTTTCTTTTTTTTTTAAAATAAAATAGAGACAAGGTCTCACTGTGTTGCCCAGGCTGGTCTCATACTCCTGGGCTCAAGTGATCCTCCTGCCTTGGCCTCCCAACATGTCAGGATTACAGGTGTGAGCCACTGTGCCTGGCCTGTTAGTGTCTTTTTTTTTTTTTTTTTTTTTTTTTTGAGATGGAGTCTCACATGTCTCCCAAGCTGGAGTGTCTGCTCACTGCAGTATCTGCCTCCTGGATTCAAGCAATTCTCCTCCCTCAGCCTCCCAAGTAGCTAGGATTACAGGTGCCCGCCACCACGCCCAGCTAATATTTTGTATTTTTAGTAGAGACGGGGTTTCACTGTGTTGGCCAGGCTGGTCTCAAACTCCTGACCTTGTGATCCGCCCTCGTGATCCGCCCTCCTCGGCCTCCCAAAGTGCCGGGATTACAGACGTGAGCCACTGTGCCCGGCCTATTGTCATCTTTAAGACTGGCCAGAGAAGTGGCAAAGTCTGTGACCTTTCTGATGCTTCATCCATGGAAAAGAACATTGGTTTGCCCTTCTCTTTGCTCCCCTTAGGTAAGAAAACTTGAAAGCAAATACTTTCTTCTTGTGGCAGTGATTTATCCCCATCAGCATATATCCTTAATTTCAACGCAATTCCTTTACAGCTGTTTTACTATTTTTTGTCACCTTTCCCTTGTTTGCTTGCTGTCTCTCCTGTTTTGGAATCAATGTCTTTAACAAGTTTCTGAGTGGCAGCCATGTAAGGCTTTGGGATTTCCAGTTTTTCACACTTGTGATCTGACTGATGATGGTGTCTCAGGCAAAAATTATTCTCACAGTAAGGACGTATAACTGCCACAAGTTTTTCAACACGGTCCTTGAATGAGCATAGGTAAAATTTATGTTTATGTCTTCAGTCTCTCACTGATTACAGTCATCTCAGGACAACCATGAGACTGCCAGCTTTTGTGTTCAAGGCAAAATATTCCTGAGTATCACACACAAATGAAAGAAAATCTGGCAGTGCTGCCCAGTGTTCAACTGTGCCATCTCTCTCGTGCCACTAAAGAACAGAAATTTTAAATTTTGATTAAGTTACAATTTCAAGTTGTTCTTTTATGGATTGTGCTTTTGGTGATCCAAGATTATACAGTTTCTCTCCTATTTTTTTTCTGAACATTTTATAGTTTTAAGTTTGCCATTTTGCTCTGTGATACATTTGGAGTTCCTTTTTTGAATATGGACATCTAATTATTCCTGTACCATTTATTGAAATGACTGTTCTTTCTTTACTTAATTACTTTTGCATTTTTGTTAGATATCAGTTGTCTATATGTATATGAGTCTATTTCTGGGCTCTGTTCTGTTCTGTTGGTCTATATGTCTATCTTAATACTATCGCTATACTGCCTTGATTATTGTAGGCTTATACTGAGTCTTGGAATCAGATAGTGTTAGGCCTCCACCGTTGTTCTTTTTTTTGGCCTATTTTTGGTCCTTGGCATTCCCAAATGAATTTTACAATCAAGTTGTTAATTTCTACAAAAATGCCTGCTGAAATTTTGGTTGGGATTGCATTAAATCTCTAACAGTATTGCCGTCCTCCCCATGAACACAATGTATTTCTCAATTATTATTTGTCAATGATATTGTTTTTGTAAACTTCATTTTTAATTGTTCATTGCTAGCATATAGAACTACAATTGTCAACACCTTCTGTGTTAAAAAGAAAATACAATTGTATTTCTTTTTTTGTTTTTTTGAAATGGGTCCTCACTCTCTCACTCAGGCTGGAGTGCAGTGGCGCTATCTCTGCTCACTGTGACCTCTGCCTCCCGAGTTGAAGCAATTCTCCTCCCTCAGCCTCCTGAGTAGCTAGGATTATAGGCATGCGCCACTATGACGGCTAATTTTTGTATTTTTAGTAGAGATGGGGTTTCACCATGTTGGCCAGACTGGTCTCGAACTTCTGACCTCAAGTGATTTGCCTACCTCAGCCTCCCAAAGTGCTGGGATTACAGGCCTGAGCCACTGTGCCTGGCTCTACAATTGTTTTTCTTATGTTGATTCATGTATCCTGCAGCTTTGCTAAACTCAGTTATTGGTAGTTTTTTTTTTGGTTTTTGTCTAGATTCCATTAGATTTTCTATATAGATGAGCCTGTCATCTGTGAATAAGAGCATTTTTGCTTCTTTCCAATCTGGATGCCTTTTATCTATTTTCTTGACTATTGCTACTTACTGGGAACCTCCCGTATAAATTTGAATGGAAGTGGTGAACAGACATACCTGTTCTTTTTCTGATCTTAAGAAGAAAGCATTAAGCTTGATGTTAACTGTATTTTTTTGGATATGCCCTTTGTCAGATTGAGGAAGTTCCTTTTTTTTTTTTTTTTTTTTGCGAGAGAAGGTCTTGCTTTGTCACCCAGGCTGGAATGCAGTGGCATAATCATGGCTTGCTGCTGCCTCGGTCTCCTGGGCTCAAGTGATCCTTCCACCTCAGCCTCCTGAGTAGCTAGAATTACATGCATGCACCACTACACTTGGTTAATTTTTTTTTTTAAATATTTTTGTAGAGGTGGGGTCTTGCTTCATTGCCTAGATTAATCTCAAACTCCTGGCTTCAAGGACTTGGGTTCCCAAAGTGCTGGGATTACAGGCGTGAACCACTGTGACCAGCCCCTTTCCATTTTTTTCTTTCTCCATTTCCTTCTTTCTTCCTTTTAGAGATGGGGGTCTTGCTCTGTCGCTTAGGCTGCTGTAGTGCAGTGGCACAATCAGGGCTTGCTGTAGCCTTGACCTCCTGGGCTTAAGTGATTCTCCAGGCCCTGCCTCCTGGGATTACAGGCATGTGCCACCATGCCTGGCTAACTTTTGTACTTTTTTGTAGAGATGGGGTTTTGCCATGTTGCCCAGGCTGGTCTTAAACTCCTGGGCTCAAGTGATCCTCCTGCCTCTGCCTCCCAAAGGCTGGCATTACCGGCATTAGCTATTGCACTTGACACCTCTTTCTATTTCTTGTTTGCTGAGAATTTATGTAAAACAGATTTTGGATTTTGTCAAATGCTTTTTTTGCCTCTACTGAAATGATCATTAATGGTTTTCTTCTTTTTTTTTTTTTTTTTGAGACGGAGTCTCGCTCTGTCGCCCAGGCTGGAGTGCAGTGGCGCAATCTCGGCTAACTGCAAGCTCCGCCTCCCGGATTCACGCCATTCTCCTGCCTCAGCCTCTCTGAGTAGCTGGGACTGCAGGCGCCCACCACCACACCCGGCTAATTTTTTGTATTTTTTAGTAGAGACAGGGTTTCACTGTGGTCTCCATCTCCTGACCACGTGATCCGCCCGCCTCGGCCTCCCAAAGTGCTGGGATTACAAGCGTGAGCCACCGTGCCCATCCCAATGGTTTTCTTCTTTCAGTCTGATAATATGGCAAATTACATTGATTTTTCAATGTTCAACCAACTTTACATTCTTAGGATAAATCCCACTTCATAATTATATCTTGTCTTTGTAAAGTATTGGATTCAATTTGCTAAAATTTTGTTTGTAATACAGTCTGCCCTCCATATCCACAAGTTCTGCATTTGCAGAACTACAGATGGAAAATATGTTTTAAAATAAGAAATAACATACAACAATAAAAATAATACAAATAAAAAATACATATAACTATTATATAATGTTTACATTGTATTAGGTACTAAAAGTCATCTAGAGCTGATTTAAAATATAAGGAGGATATGCATAGGTTATATGCAAATACTATACCATTTGATCTAAGGATGTCACCACCTGTACATTTTGGTATCTTTGGTATCTTTGATATCAGGGAACCAATCCCTGAAGGATACGGAGAGTTGAATGTATTTGCATCTGTGTTCATGAGGGAAATGGATATGAAGTTGTCTTGAAAGGTCCTTGACCTTTATTGGTAATATGTTGTCACCTTGTAATGTCTGTGTGACCTTTCTTTTCTAATAAAGTCATTTAGTGCCATATAGTAGTCCCCCCTTAAGTGTGGGGGATATTTTCCAAGACACCCAGGAGATACCTGAAACTGTGGATAGTTTCAGACCTCATTGTCATCAGCTGAAACATATTTCTGTTCATGACTTCTACTCACAAATTTAATGCTGTTTTCATCTTAATTAAGCATTTATCATACATTGTGACCGTAACTTTTGTAGTTTGAAGTGCAAGAATGAAATTAGTATAAATTTATTTTTCCTTCACAGTTTCACAGATAGAAGATTTATTCTTACCACAAATCTTAGCAGCCTCAGCATTCAATTTTGTTTCTTTCCTTATTAAGTAGAGAACTTTCACCTTCTCACTTGAAGGAAGCACTTTAACAGCTTCTCTTTGACATATTCAAATTGGCAGCGTCACTACTTTCTTGGTTTGGGGCCGTTTTTAAGTAAAATAAGGGTGGGTTGAATGCAATCACTGTGATATCGCAATAGTATATCTGATAACTGACTCATGGTTACTAAGTATTAGCCGGCTGGTAGCACATACAGCATGGATACACTGGGCAAGGGGATGATTCACTTCCCAGGCAGGACAGAGTAGCATGGCATGGGATTTCATCGTGCTGCTCAGAATGGTACACAATTTAAAACTTTTGAATTATTTACTTCTGGAACTTTCTGTTTAATATTCTTGGACTACAGTTGATTGTGGATAATTGAAACCATGATTGGCTGGGCCCGGTGGCTCATGCCTGTAATCTTAGCACTTTGGGAGGCCGAGGTGGGCAGATCACCTGAGATCAGGAGTTCGAGACCAACCTGGCCAACATGGCGAAACCGTGTCTCTACTAAAAATACAACAATTCGCTGGGCATGGTGGTGGGCGCCTGTAATCCCAGCTACTCCAGAGGGTGAGGCAGGAGAATTGCTTGAACCAAGGAGACAGAGATTGCAGTGAGCAGAGATCACGCCTCTGCACTCTGCACTCTAGCCTGGGTGACAGAGAGAGACTTTGTCTCCAAATAAAAAAGAAAAAAAGAAACCATGGCAAGCGAAACTGTGGATAAGGGGTGACTATTGTTTGTATATCTTTGTTGGCTTTGTGTTTACATGTTATATCAGATATTGAGAGAAGAGCAGTAACTTCAAATTATAATTGTAGATTTATCTTTCTTCTTAAATGCTGTCTTTCATGTAATTTGAAGTTCTATTTTAGGTATATAAACATTTAGGATTGTTATATCCTCTTGTAAAATGACCTTCTTTATCTTTGGTAATGTTGTTTGCTTGGAAATCTACTTTATCTTATATTAATGTAGTCACTCTAGCTTCCTTTTGAATAGTGTTCACATCTTATATATTTTCCCAGCCTTTTGCTTGTATTCTATTTTTTTTTGTTTATCTTTAACTTTTTTTTTTTTTTGAGACAGGGTCTCACTCTGTCACCCAGGCTGGAGTGCAATGGTATGATCATGGCTCACTGCAGCCTTCATCTCCCAGGCTCAAGCAATTCTCCCATCTCAGCCTCCCAAGTAGCTGGGACTACAAAGTTTTATTTTTTTTTAGAGATGGGGTCTCACTTGTTGCCCAGGCTGTTCTTGAACTCCCAGATTCAAGCAGTCTTCTCGCCTCAGCCTCCTAAAATGTTTGGATTACATGTGTGATCCATCATACCTAGAAAACATCTTTGAAGTTTTTCTGTTAGTAGCATATAGTTGGGTCTTGCTTTTAACAATCTGACAATCTTTGTCTTTTAATTGGGTTATTTAAACCATTTTTTTTTTAAATTAAAGTTTTATTTTTTGCTCACATTTACATTCATCTCAGTTGGTAGGTTGGATACATCTTTGCTTTACTCTGCTTTGTTTTGTGACCGCAGCCGGCATCTATCTGGGATAAATCAGACTCATGACAGATAGAAAAGAGATCTAGTTGAAATACCTTAAAGCACCCCCTAGGGGGTGGTATACATAATTTCTACTTAAATTTTTTTGGCCAAAGTAAGTCAGATGGCCAAACCTTTTATGAGCAAATCTAGCAGGGATGGATCTAAAATTCACACTTTTAAAGGGTACAGTTTAGTGGTTTTTAATATGTTCACAAATTTGTGCCATTATTACTACTATCCAAACTCCCATTCAGAATATTTCCATCACCCCAAAAAGAAACTCTGTACCCATTAGTCTCCTCATTTCACCATCCTTCCAGCCCCTGGTAACCACTAATATATTTTCTGTCTCTATGGATTTGCCTATTCTGGACATTTCATTATGATGGATACAGTAAGTGGCCTTTTGTAACCGACTTCTTTCACACAACATGTTTTTGAGATTTTGAGGAAAATAGGTTATTTACATTTAAGGTGATTATTAATATTGTTATATTTAAACTTGTCATCATCTTATATTGTTTCCTTTAATTCTGCCATCTTTGACTTTGTTGAATATTTTTATGATTTTGTTATAGTTCATTTATTTATTTATAAGCTATAACTCTGTTATTTTAGTGGTTGCGTTAAGATTTATAATATAAATCTTTAACTTATCAGTCTGCCTTTGAGGGTTATACCACTTCACATGTACTGTAAGAACCTTATAATAGCATACTTGCATTTCTCCTGTCCAGTCGTTTGTACCAGTTTTGTCATGCATTTTACTTTTATATATGTTATAAACTCTATACTACATTATTTTTTAACTTGACAGTCAATTATCTTTAAATGAGATTGAAATAATAAGAAAAAACTTTTATGTGTTTACCTAGTTACCATTTCTAATGCTCTTCTGTCCTTTCTTTAGATCCAGATTTCCATCTGATATTTCCTTCTTGAAATACTTTTTCTTTAACATTTCATGTAGTTGGTGGTATTGGTGATGAATTATTTAGCTTTTGTATGTCTGAGAAAGTCATCATTTTGGCTTTGATTTTTAAATATATTTCTTTGACTATAGAATTCTATTTAGTAGGTTGACAGTTTTTATTTTCCAAATATTTTAATGTTGCGATTTCATTGATTTCTCTCTTGTGTTTTCAGGGAGATATTCGATGTGTTCCTTATCTTTTTGTTTGTTTGTTACTCTCAAGCACATTTGTTTCTTTGTATATGTCTCTTTTCTTTGCTTTATCACTGGTTTTAAGCAATTTGATTCTGAGGTGTCATTGTTTTTTCCATGTTTCTTACATTCGTGATTTGTTGAACTTCTTATGGATTTATAGTTTTCTTCAAATGTGGAAATTTTGGAGCCAATGTTTTCTTCAAATAATTTTTTGTCCCTTTCTTGCCTCTTCTTTAGAGACTCTAAGTACACACATATTAGGCCACTTGAAGTAGTTCCACAGCTCACTGATGTGAGCTTTCCATTTTTTGGAAAAAACTTTCCATTTTTTGGAAAGTTGCTACGTATTCAAATTCACTAATACTGTCTTTTGCCATATCTAAGTTGCTATTAATCCCATATAGTGTATTTTTTATCTCTCACATTGTGTTATAGTTTTATCTTTAGAAGTTAGAGCTGAGTGTTTTTTAATATGTCTCTATTAAACTTTTGAATATATAGGATACAGTTATAATAACTTTTAATGGACTCTCTGGTAATTCTAACATTTGAGTTAATGCTGGTTTGCTTTTGATGGATTGATTTCCCCCCCACCTCATTATTGGTTATACTTTTCTTCTGCTTTGCATGCCCGATTTTTTTTTTTTTTGAAACAAAATCTCACTCTGTCACCCAGGCTTGAGTACAGTGGCGTGATCACGGCTCACTGCAGCTTTGACTTCCTTGGCTCAGGTGATCCTTCGACCTCTGCCTCCCAAGTGGCTGGGACTACAGGTGTGTGCCATCATGCCCTGCTAATTTTTGTATTTTTTATAGAAATGGGATTTCACCGTGTTACTCAGGCTGGTCTCAAAGTCCGATAATTTTTTATCGAATACCTGAGATTGTGAATTTTATCTTGTTGTGTTTGACTATTTTCTATTTTCCTGTAAATATTCTTGAATTTTGTTCTGGTATGCAGTTAAATTACTTCAAAAGAATTTGTTCTAGAGTAATACAGAGCCTAGGACTATTATTCCTCCTTCCTGAGGCGAGACCCTTTTGTGTATTCTTCCCAATGTGTCTTGAAACAGTAGCTTTTCCAGTCTGGCTGGTGAGGATAGGTATAATTCTCTACCCTGTGTGAATGTTAGCCATGGTTTCATCTAATCTTTTCTGGTGGTTGATTCTCTGGCCATGCATAGTTTCCTTACATGAATGCATTAATCAGTTCCCAGCTGAATATTTGATGGAGCTCTACCTATCTCTGAAGATCTCTGTATATTCTTTCATCTCTGGTTGTGACCTGTGAACTCTAGCCACCTTGGTCTCACTGCCATTGAGTATCTGAAATATGGTTTATCTGACTTGCAATGACTCTCCTCATCATCTCCTCAATTCAGGGAGCACACAAGACTGTATCTCAATTTTCCCCACCTGTTATAGGGCCCAGAAACTGAATTTCAAGGTGGTTAAAATGGCAATCATAGAGTTTACTTATGTCCCGAGTCTCAGGAATTCTTCTCCAATGCTGCCTGTTGTCTAAAGTCTTTTTTTTTTTCTTTTAAGACAGGGTCTTACTCTGTTGCTCAGGCTGGAGTGCAATGGTGCCACATGGCACCTTGACCCCCTGGGCTCGGGTGATCCTTCCACCTCTGCCTCCTGAGTAGCTGGGACTATAGGTGTGTGCCACCATGCCCAGCTAATTTTTGTACTTTTTTTTTTTTTTTTTTTTTTTTTTTGTTGATAAGATTCTGCATTTTTATTAATTTTTTTTTTGCACACAAAAACAATAAACATTTTCTAAAAATACATACAAACAAAAAGATGCATATCAAACATATTAGGAAGGTTACACATGGGAAGTCGGGGAATAGAAATGGGGGGTGGGAGTTAAAATAAGGTAGAGAGGGACTTTATGTGGATCAGTGATAATAACTCAATCCTCTATTTGACAAAGAAGAGGGAGAAGGAAGAGGAAGAAAAAGAAAGTGGGATAAAGGATCAGAAAGGGAGGAAAATAAAAAAATTAGAGTATGACTCCAGGGTAGACCTGTTTTGTTGTCACTGAGTTGGTTGGTTGGTTTGTCTGTTGTATTTTTCATGTTTCGCCAAGTTGGCCAGATTGGTCTCGAACTCCTAGCCCGAAGTGATCAACCCGCCTCGCCCCCCAGAGTGCCGGGACCACAGGCGTGAGCCACCACGTCCAGCCCCCACATTGCTTCTGGCCTCCATGGTAGACCTCCCAGACGGAGCGGCCGGGCAGAGGCGCTCCTCACTTCTTTCCAGACACGGGGCGGCCGGGCAGAGGCGCTCCTCACTTCCCAGACGGGGCGGCCAGGCAGAGACGCTCCTCACTTCTTCCCAGATGATAGGTGGCCGGGCAGAGGCGCCCCTCACTTCCCAGACAATGGGTGGCCGGGCAGAGGCGCTACTCACTTCCCAGACGATGGGTGGCCGGGCAGAGGTGCTCCTCACTTCCCAGACGGGGCGGCCGGGCAGAGGCGCTCCTCACTTCCCAGACGGGGCGGCCGGGCCGAGGCGCTCCTCACTTCCCAGACGGGGCAGCCGGGCAGAGGCGCTCCTCACTTCTTCCCGGACGGGGCGGCCGGGCAGAGGCGCTCCTCACTTCTTCCCGGACGGGGTGGCCGGGCAGAGGCGCTCCTCACTTCCCAGACGGGGCGGCCGGGCAGAGGCGCTCCTCACTTCTTCCCGGACGGGGCGGCCAGGCAGAGGCGCTCCTCACTTCTTCCCGGATGGGGCGGCCGGGCAGAGGCGCTCCTCACTTCTTCCCGGACGGGGCGGCCGGGCAGAGGCGCTCCTCACTTCTTCCCGGACGGGGCGGCCGGGCAGAGGCGCTCCTCACCTCCCAGACGATAGGTGGCCGGGCAGAGGCGCTCCTCATTTCACAGATGGGGCGGCCGGGCAGAGGCGCTCCTCACTTCCCAGACGGGGTGGCCGGGCAGAGGCGCTCCTCACTTCCCAGACGGTGGGTGGCCGGGCAGAGGCGCTCCTCACTTCCCAGACGGGACGGCCGGGCAGAGGCGCTCCTCACTTCCCAGATGGGGCGGCCGGGCAGAGGCGCTCCTCACTTCCCAGACGGGGCGGCCGGGCAGAGGCACTCCTCACTTCCCAGATGCGGCGGCCGGGCAGAGGCGCTCCTCATCTCCCAGACGATGGGTGGCCGGGCAGAGGTTCTCCTCACCTCCCAGACGGGGCAGCCGGGCAGAGGCGCTCCTCACTTCTTCCCGGACGGGGCGGCCGGGCAGAGGCGCTCCTCACTTCCCAGACGGGGCGGCCGGGCAGAGGCGCTCCTCACTTCCCAGACGGTGGGTGGCCGGGCAGAGGTGCTCCTCACTTCCCTGACGGGGCGGCCGGGCAGAGGCGCTCCTCACTTCCCAGACGGTGGGTGGCCGGGCAGAGGCGCTCCTCACTTCCCAGACGGTGGGTGGCCGGGCAGAGGCGCTCCTCACTTCCCAGACGGTGGGTGGCCGGGCAGAGGCGCTCCTCACTTCCCAGACGGTGGGTGGCCGGGCAGAGGCGCTCCTCACTTCCCAGACGGTGGGTGGCCGGGCAGAGGCGCTCCTCACTTCCCAGACGGTGGGTGGCCGGGCAGAGGCGCTCCTCACTTCCCAGACGGTGGGTGGCCGGGCAGAGGCGCTCCTCACTTCCCAGACGGGACGGCCGGGCAGAGGCGCTCCTCACTTCCCAGACGGGGCGGCCGGGCAGAGGCGCTCCTCACTTCCCAGACGGGGCGGCCGGGCAGAGGCGCTCCTCACTTCCCAGACGGGGCGGCCGGGCAGAGGCGCTCCTCACTTCCCAGATGCGGCGGCCGGGCAGAGGTGCTCCTCATCTCCCAGACGATGGGTGGCCGGGCAGAGGTTCTCCTCACCTCCCAGACGGGGCAGCCGGGCAGAGGCGCTCCTCACTTCTTCCCGGACGGGGTGGCCGGGCAGAGGCGCTCCTCACTTCTTCCCGGACGGGGCGGCCGGGCGGAGGCGCTCCTCACTTCTTCCCGGATGGGGCGGCCGGGCGGAGGCGCTCCTCACTTCCCAGACGGGGCGGCCGGGCAGAGGTGCTCCTCACTTCCCAGACGGGGCGGCCGGGCAGAGGCGCTCCTCACTTCCCAGACGGTGGGTGGCCGGGCAGAGGCGCTCCTCACTTCCCTGACGGGGTGGCCGGGCAGAGGCGCTCCTCACTTCCCAGACGGTGGGTGGCCGGGCAGAGGCGCTCCTCACTTCCCAGACGGTGGGTGGCCGGGCAGAGGCGCTCCTCACTTCCCAGACGGGGTGGCCGGGCAGAGGCTCTCCTCACTTCCCAGACGGTGGGTGGCCGGGCAGAGGCACTCCTCACTTCCCAGACGGTGGGTGGCCGGGCAGAGGCGCTCCTCACTTCCCAGACGGTGGGTGGCCGGGCAGAGGCGCTCCTCACTTCCCAGACGGTGGGTGGCCGGGCAGAGGCGCTCCTCACTTCCCCGACGGGGCGGCCGGGCAGAGGCGCTCCTCACTTCCCAGACGATGGGTGGCCGGGCAGAGGCGCTCCTCACTTCCCAGATGATGGGTGGCCGGGCAGAGGCGCTCCTCACTTCCCAGACGGGGTGGCCGGGCAGAGGCGCTCCTCACTTCCCAGACGGTGGTTGGCCGGGCAGAGGCGCTCCTCACTTCCCAGACGGGGCGGCCGGGCAGAGGTGCTCCTCACTTCCCAGACGGGGCGGCCGGGCAGAGGTACCCCTCACCTCTTCCCAGACGGGGCGGCCGGGCAGAGGCGCTCCTCACTTCTTCCCGGACGGGGCGGCCGGGCAGAGGCGCTCCTCACTTCTTCCCGGATGGGGCGGCCGGGCAGAGGCGCTCCCCACTTCTTCCAGGACGGGGCGGCCGGGCAGAGGCGCTCCCCACGTCCCAGACGGGGCGGTGGCCGGGCAGGGGCTCGGGAGGCTGAGGCAGGCAGAGCAGTCGGCGTCAGGAGCTGGCGAGCAGCGTGGCCAACATGGCGTCCGCGCGCCTGCAGCCGAACGAGAAAAAGCAGGCGGCGGTGGCGTGCGGCGGGAGTCCCAGGGAGTCCGCGGCGCGGGCAGCAGCGAGCTGAGTAGATTGCAGCCTGGGCCACAGAGGGAAAGAAAAGAAAGAAAGAAAGAAAAAGAAAGAAAGAAAGGAAGGAAGGAAGGCAGGAAGGCAGGAAGCAATTTTTGTACTTTTTATAGAGATGGGGTTTCGCCATGTTGTCCAGGCTGGTCTCGAACGCTTGAGCTGAAGCAATCTGCCCACCTTGGCCTCCCAGGGTGTTGGAATTAAGGGCATGAGTGAGTGTGCCAAGCCTAAAGTCTTGAAAATCATTGTTTGATATAATTTAATGTATTTTGTTCAATATTTTTTGGTTTCAGGAAGGAGGGTAAATCTAGTCTTTATTATTTAATCATGGCAAGAATGAAATAATTTTTCATATAAAGTTTTGTATTTTCCTTTGGCATGGTATCGGAGGAACCAGCCCACAGTATTTCAACATAGGTTCTTTTCTATTTTCCCTAAGTGTTGGCCGGTCTGAGAAATAAAGAGAAAGAGTACAAAGAGAGAAATTTTCCAGCTGGGCCTCCGGGGGTGTCATCACATATTGGTAGGACCGTGATGACGACCCCGAGCTGCAAAACCAGCAAGTTTTTATTAGGGACTTTAAAAGGGGAGGGGGTCGAACAGGGAGTAGGTCACAAGGATCACATGCTTCAAAGGGCAATAAAGATCACAAGGCAAGGCAAAATTAGAATTACTGATGAGGGTCTATGTCCCACTGTGCACGCATTGTCTTGATAAACATCTTAACAGGAAACAGGGTTTGAGAGCAGACAACCAGTCTGACTAGAATTTAACAAGCTGGAATTTCCCAATCCTAGTAAGTCTGAGGGTACTTCAGGAGACCAGGGCGTATTTCAGTCCTTATCTCAACCGCATAATACAGACATTCCCAGAGCAGGCGTTCATAGACCTACCCACAGGAATTGCATTCCTTCCCCAGGGTTATTCCTTGCTGGGAGAAGAATTCAGCGATATTTCTCCTACTCGCTTTCTGCAAGAAGAAAAATATGGCTCTGATCTGCTCGACCCCGCAGGCAGTCAGACCTTACGGTTTATCTTCCCTTGTTCCCTGAAAATCACGTTATTCTGTTCTTTTTCAGGGTGCACTGATTTCATATTGTTCAAACACACATATTTTACCATCAATTTGTACAGTAGTGATCCCGAGGTGACATATTCTCAGCTTACAAAGATAACAGGATTATGAGATTAAAGTAAAGACATGCCTAAGAAATTATTTAAGAGTATTGATTGGAGAAGTGATAAATATCCATGAAATCTTCACAATTTATGTTCAGAGATTGCAGTAAAGACAGGTGTAAGAAATTATAAAAGTATTAATTTTGGGAACTGATAAATGTCCATGAAATCTTCACAATTTATTTTCTTCTGCCTTGGCTCCAGCCGGTCCCTCCGTTCAGGGTCCCTGACTTCCCACAACAGTATGGGAAGAAGTCTGAATAGAATTAGAAAAATTGATTTATATTATTTGACAATTAGATATTGGAGTTAATATCATATATAAATATATTGTGAATGTTACTTCTGCTTAGCTTTAAAAAAATTTGCTGCTGAGGTAATTATTGAAGTAATTTTATAATTTTACTGCTGAGATAATTTTTACTTTAAATAGACCTGTCCTCAGACTTGGTCCCTTCCCATTGAGATGAAGACAGACAACAGTAGCTTGAAGGAAATTCACAGGGAACAGGATTTAGGAACTATAGATTTTGAGTCTGGCCTAATTGAGCCTCAGGAATAGGACCTAATATCAACTCATGCAAACCTGGTGATAGAAAATACTGCTTTCTTATGATCATTTCCTAGAAAGCCCTTTTAAAGGTTTTCTTTGGCTCTCAGCACTCAATGGGTAAGGTAGAAAGCTGGGTGTGCCACATGATAACTTTTTGTGGGTGTAGTGTGTGTATATGTGTTTTGGTTTTAACTTTTTACCCCTTTGTTTACTACATTTGAAAGATTTTGAGCAAATCCTCTGGTCAGAAGTTTTGGGAAGAGATAATCTATTAAAATAATATGTAGATTCTCAAAGTTTCTTGGATAAGATGAAATTAGAAGAGGATCTTGAAAGATGAAAGTGGAGTGTTAGGTTGTGTGAGGGCTGTTATGAGCAAATAGGTTCTCAGAAAAGGAAATGAAAGGGACTATTAAATAGAGCAAAAGGAGATATGTGATAGAAAAATAGTGGGAAAACCAAACACTGCATGTTCTCATGTGGACACAGGAAGGGGAGCATCACACACTGTGGACTGTTGTGGGGTGGGGGAGGGGGGAGGGTTAGCATTAGGAGATACACCTAATGCTAAATGACGAGGTAATGGGTGCAGCACACCAACATGGCACATGGATACATATGTAACAGACCTGCACGTTGTGCACATGTACCCTAAAACTTAAAGTATAATAATAATAAAATTAAAAGAAAGAGATACTGATCAAAGGATATGAAATTTCAGTTAGGAGGAATAAGTTCAAGAGATCTATAGTATAATACAGTTACTATTGTTAATAACAGTATATTATATGCCTGAAAATTGCTAAGAGAGTAGCTTTTGTGTTCTCACCACAAAAAAAGTATCTATAGTATAATACAGTTACTATTGTTAATAACAGTATATTATATTCCTGAAAATTGCTAAGAGAGTAGCTTTTGTGTTCTCACCACAAAAAAAAGTATGTGAGGTAATGAGTATGTGAATTAGCTTGATTTAGCCATGTGGTACATGATAAATATATACAATTTGTATTTGTCAGCATAAAATATAATTTTAAATAATTTAAAAAAAATAGTGGGACATGAAGTTGGGGCAGGACTGACAAAGCACTTACAGACAGTGCTAAAGGGTATAAAGGATTTTTAAGTGTTCAGTTGGTTATTATTATTATTATTATTTTTTTTTTTTTTTTTTTTTTGAGACGGAGTCTCGCTCTGTCGCCCAGGCTAGAGTGCAGTGGCGCAATCTCGGCTCACTGCAAGCTCCGCCTCCCAGGTTCACGCCATTCTCCTGCCTCAGCCTCTCCGAGTAGCTGGGACTACAGGCGCCCGCCACCGCGCCCGGCTAATTTTTTGTATTTTTAGTAGAGACGGGGTTTCACCGTGGTCTCGATCTCCTGACCTCGTGATCCGCCCGCCTCGGCCTCCCAAAGTGCTGGGATTACAAGCGTGAGCCACCGCGCCCGGCCTCAGTTGGTTATTATATACAAGGATGAAGTAGTTTTCAGTAAAGATAACTTCTGGTATAGATTTTGTAAGTGACCAAAGTTGAATTTATTTTTATGGTTGTGATCAATAATTACTGTGCAACTAAAATACACAAAGCGTTATATTAAAATTGTTGTAGGTAAGGTGTGGGTATAGATGAATTGCTTGTTCCCAAACAATTCACAGTTTACCCCAGAATACCAGATGTGTTTAATGTAAATGTTGACAACTAAGGAATAATTACTGGAGTTTTTTTTTTAAATTATTGTTATACTTTAAGTTCTAGGGTACATGTGCACAATGTACAGGTTTGTTATATAGGTATACGTGTGCCATGTTGGTTTGCTGCACCCATTAACTCGTCATTTACATCAAGTATTTCTCCTAATGCTATCCCTCCCCCAGCCCTCCACGCCGTGACAGGCCCCAGTGTGTGATGTTCTCCTCCCTGTGTCCAAGTGTTCTCATTGTTCAGTTCCCACCTATGAGTGAGAACATATAGTGTTGGCTTTCTGTCCTTATGATAGTTTGCTCAGAATGATGGTTTCCAGCTTCATCCATGTCCCTGCAAAGGACATGAACTCATCCTTTTTTATGGCTGCATAGTATTCCATGGTATATATGTGCCACATTTTCTTAATCCAGTCTATCATTGATGGACATTTGGGTTGGTTCCAAGTTTTTGCTATTGTGAATAGTGCCACAATAAACATATGTGTGCATGTGTCTTTATAGTAGCATGATTTATAATCCTTTGGGTATATACCCACTAATGGGATTGCTGAGTCAAGTGGTATTTCTAGTTCTAGATGCTTGAGGAATCGCCACACTGTCTTCCACAATGGTTGAACTAATTTACACTCCCACCAACAGTGTAAAAGCATTCCTATTTCTCCACATCCTCTCCAGCATCTGTTGTTTCCTGACTTTTTAATGATCACCATTCTAACTGGTGTGAGATGGTATCTCATTGTGGTTTTGATTTGCATTTCTCTGATGACCAGTGATGATGAACATTTTTTCATTTGTATGCTGCATAAATGTCTTCTTTTGAGAAGTGTCTGTTCATAACCTTTGCCCACTTGTTGATGGGGTTGTTTGTTTTCTTCTTGTAAATTTATTTATTTGTAGATTTTAGCTATTAGCCCTTTGTCTGATGGGTAGATTGCAAAAATTTTTTCCCATTCTGTAGGTTTCCTATTCACTCTGATGGTAGTTTCTTTTGCTGTGCAGAAGCTCTTTAGTTTAATTAGATCCTATTTGTCAATTTTGGCTTTTGTTGCCATTGCTTTTAGTCATGAAGTCCTTGCCCATGCCTATGTCCTGAATGGTATCGCTTAGGTTTTCTTCTAGGGTTTTTATGGTTTCAGGTCTAACATTTAAGTCTTTAATCCATCTTGAATTAATTTTTGTGTAAGGCATAAGGAAGGGATCCAGTTTCAGCTTTCTACATATAGCTAGCCAGTTTTCCCAGCATGATTTATTAAATAGTGAATCCTTTCCCCATTTTTTGTTTTTCTCAGGTTTGTCAAAGATCAGATGGTTGTAGATGTGCAGTGTTATTTCTGAGGCCTCTGTTCTGTTCCATTGGTCTGTATCTCTGTTTTGATACCAGTACCATGCTGTTTTGGTTACTGTAGCCTTGTAATGTAGTTTGAAGTCAGGTAGCATGATGCCTCCAGCTTTGTTCTTTTTGCTTACGATTGTTTTGGCAATGTGGGCTCTTTTTTGGTTCCATATGAACTTTAAAGTAGTTTTTTCCAATTCTGTGAAGAAAGTCAATTGTAGCTTCATGGGGATAGCATTGAATCTATAAATTACCTTGGGCAGTATGGCCATTTTCACAATATTGATTCTTCCTATTCATGAGCATGGAATGTTCTTCCATTTGTTTGTGTCCTCTTTTATTTTGTTGAGCAGTGGTTTGTAGTTCTCCTTGAAGAGGTCCTTCACATCCCTTGTAAGTTGGATTCCTAGGTGTTTTATTCTATTTATAGCAATTATGAATGGGAGTTCGCTCATGATTTGGCTCTCTGTTTGTTATTGGTGTATAAGAATGCTTGTGATTTTTGCACATTGATTTTGTATGAAGTTGCTTATCAGCTTAAGGAGATTTTGGGCTGAGAAAATGGGATTTTCTAAATATGCAATCACGTCATCTGCCAACAGGGACAATTTGACTTCCTCTTTTCCTAATTGAATATCCTTTATTTCTTTCTCTTGCCTGATTACCCTGGTGAGAACTTCCAACAGTATTTTGAATAGGAGTGGTGAGACAGGACATCCCTGTCTTGTACCAGTTTTCAAAGGGAATGCTTCCAGTTTTTGCCCACTCAGTATGATATTGGCTGTGGGTTTGTCATAAATAGCTCTTATTATTTTGAGATATGTTCCATCAATACCTAGTATATTGAGAGTTTTTAGCATGAAGGGCTGTTGAATTTTGTCGAAGACCTTTTCTGCATCTATTGAGATAATCATGTGTTTTTTGTCATTGGTTCTGTTTATGTTATGGATTATGTTTATTGATTTGCATATGTTGAACCAGCCTTGCATCCCAGGGATGAAGCCCACTTTGTCATGGTGGATAACTTTTTGATGTGCTGCTGGATTTGGTTTGCCAGTATTTTATTGAGGATTTTTGCATCAATGTTCATCAAGGATATTGGTCTAAAATTCTCTTTTTTTGTTGTGTCTCTGCCAGGCTTTGGTATCAGGATGATGCTGGCCTCATAAAATGAGTTAGGGAGGATTCCTTCTTTTTCTGTTGATTGGAATAGTTTCAGAAGAAATGGTACCTGCTCCTCTTTGTACCTCTGGTAGAATTCGGCCGTGAATCCGTCTGGTCCTGAACTTTTTTTCGTTGGTAGTGTATTAATTATTGCCTCAATTTCAGAGCCTGTTATTGGTATATTCAGAGATTCCGCTTCTTCCTGGTTTAGTCTTGGGAAGGTGTATGTGTCCAGGAATTCATCCATTTCTTCTAGATTTTTCTTGTTTATGTGGGTAGAGGTGTTTATAATATTCTCTGACGGTAATTTGTATTTCTGTGGGATTGGTGGTGATATCCCCCTTATAATTTTTTTTATTATGTCTATTTGATTCTTCTCTCTTTTCTTCTTTATTAATCTTGCTTGAGGTCTATCAATTTTGTTGATCTTTTCAAAAAACTAGCTCCTGGATTCACTGATTTTTTTGAAGGGTTTTTTGTGTCTCTATCTCCTTCAGTTCTGCTCTGATCTTAGTTATTTCTTGCCTTCTGCTAGCTTTTGAATTTGTTTGCTCTTGCTTCTCTAGTTCTTTTAATTGTGATGTTAGGGTGTCAATTTTAGATCTTTTCTGCTTTCTCTTGTGGGCATTTAGTGCTATAAATTTCCCTCTACACACTGCTTTGAATGTGTCCCAGAGATTCTGGTACATTGTGTCTTTGTTCTCATTGGTTTCAAAGAACATCTTTATTTCTGCCTTCATTTTGTTATGTTCCCAGTAGTAATTCAGGAGCAGGTTCTTCAGTTTCCATATAGTTGTGTGGTTTCGAGTGAGTTCCTGAATCCTGAGTTCTAATTTGATTGCACTGTGGTCTGAGAGAGTTTGTTGTGATTTCTGTTCTTTTACATTTGCTGAGGAGTGCTTTACTTCCAACTATGTGGTCAATTTTGGAATAAGTGCCATGTGGTGCTGAGAAGAATGTATATTCTG
Source organism: Nomascus leucogenys (assembly GCF_006542625.1). Lineage (NCBI taxonomy): Eukaryota > Metazoa > Chordata > Mammalia > Primates > Hylobatidae > Nomascus > Nomascus leucogenys. The sequence goes on from NC_044392.1 coordinate 81,911,606, forward strand.
TTGATTTGGGGTGGAGAGTTCTGTAGATGTCTATTAGGTCTGCTTGGTTCAGAGCTCAGTTCAAGTCCTGGATATCCTTGTTAACGTTCTGTCTCATTGATCTGTCTAATGTTGACAGTGAGGTGTTAAAGTCTCCCATTATTATTGTGTGGGAGTCTAAGTCTCTTTGTAAGTCTCTCAGGACTTGCTTTTTGAATCTGGGTGCTCCTGTATTGGGTGCATATATATTTAGGATAGTTAGCTCTTCTTGTTGAATTGATCCCTTTACCATTATGTAGTGGCCTTCTTTGTCTCTTTTGATCTTTGTTGGTTTAAAGTCTGTTTTATCAGAGACTAGGATTGCAACCCCTGGTTTTTTTTTGCTTTCCAATTGCTTGGTAGATCTTCCTCCATCTCTTTATTTTGAGCCTATGTGTGTCTTTGCACGTGAGATGGGTCTCCTGAATACAGCACACTGATGGGTCTTGACTCTATCTAATTTGCCAGTCTGTGTCTTTTAATTGGAGCATTTAGCCCATTTACATTTAAGGTTAATATTGTTATGTTTGAATTTGATCCTGTCGTTGTGATGTTAGCTGGTTATTTTGCCCATTAATTGATACAGTTTCTTCATAGTGTCGATGGTCTTTACAGTTTGGCATGTTTTTGCAGTGGCTGGTACCGGTTGTTCCTTTCCATGTTTAGTGCTTCCTTCAGGAGCTGTTGTAAGGCAGGCCTGGTGGTGACAGAATCTCTCAGCATTTCCTTGTCCGTAAAGGATTTTATTTCTCCTTCACTTCTGAAGCTTAGTTTGGCTGGATATGAAATTCTGGTTTGAAAATTCTTTTCTTTAAGAATGTTGAAGATTGGCCCCCTCTCTCTTCTGGCTTGTAGAGTTTCTGCTGAGAGATCAGCTGTTAGTCTGATGGGCTTCCTTTTGTGGGTAACCCGACCTTTCTCTCTGTCTGCCCTTAACATTTTTTTCTTCATTTCAACCTTGGTGAATCTGACAATTATGTGTCTTGGGGTTGCTCTTCTTGAGGAGTATTTCATTAATTTGAACTTCAGTCACTGATATCCTTTCTTCCACTCGATCGAATCGGCTGTTGAAACTTGTGCATGTGTCATGTAGTTCTCATGCCATGGTTTTCGGCTCCATCAAGTCGTTTAAGGTCTTCTCTACACTGGTTATTCTAGTCAGCCATTTGTCTAATCTTTTTTCAAGGTTTTTAGCTTCCTTGTGATGGGTTCGAACATCCTCCTTTAGCTCGGAGAAGTTTGTTATTACTGACCTTCTGAAGCCTATTTCTGTCATCTCCTCAAAGTCATTCTCCATCCAGCTTTGTTCCGTTGCTGGCAAGGAGCTGCGATCCTTTGGAGGGCGAGAGGCGCTCTGGTTTTTAGAATTTTTAGCTTTTCTGCTCTGGTTTCTCCTTCATCTTCGTGGTTTTATCTACCTTTGGTTTTTGATGTTGGTGACCTACACATGGGGTTTTGGTGTGGATGTCCTTTTTGTTGATGCTGATGCTATTCCTTTCTGTTTGTTAGTTTTCCTTCTAACAGTCAGGTTCCCTCAGCTGCAGGTCTGTTGGAGTTTGCTGGAGGTCCACTCCAGACCCTGTTTGCCTGGGTATCACCAGCAGAGGCTGCAGAACAGCAAATATTGCTGCCTGATCTTTCCTCTGGAAGCTCTGTCCCAGAGGGCCACCTGCCTGTATGAGGTGTCTCCCAGTTAGGCTACTTGGGGGTCAGGGACCCACTTGAGGAGGCAGTCTGTCTGTTCTTAGAGCTCAAACACCGTGATGGAAGAACTACTGCTCCCTTCAGAGCTGTCAGACAGGGACATTTAAGTCTGTGGAAGTTTCTGCCGCCTTTTGTTCAGCTATGCCCTGCCCCCCGGAGGTGGAGTTTACAGAGATAGCAAGCCTTGCAGCACTGCGGTGGGCTCTGCCCAGTTTGAGCTTCCCGGCCCCTTTGTTTACCTACTCAAGCCTCAGCAATGGTGGACACCCCTCCACCTGCCAGGCTGCTGCCTCCCAGGTTGATCTCTGCTGCGCTAGCAGTGAGCAAAGCTCTGTGGGCGTGGGACCCACCAAGCCAGGCGCGAGATATAATCTCCTGGTGTACCATTTGCTAAGACTGTTGGAAAAGCACAGTATTTGAGCAGGAGTGTCCTGTTTTTCCAGGTACAGTCTGTCATGGCTTCCCTTGGTTAGGAAAGGGAAATCCCCCGACTCCTTGTGCTTCCTGGGTGAGATGACACCCCACCCTGCTTTGGCTCGTCCTCTGTGGGCTGCACCCACTGTCCAACCAGACCCAGTGAGATGAACCAGGTACCTCTGTTGGAAATGCAGAAATCACCTGTCTTCTGCGTCGATCACACTGGGAGCTGCAGACCAGAGCTGTTTGTATTCAGCCATCTTGGAACACACCTCCTTGCTAGAGTTGTTGAAAGATGTTCAGAAAAGAGATTTTGACAAGAACTTGAAGAAACAAAAGGAGCAGAAGTTTAAGTCACTCTTTATTCTTGTGTGGAAGTACTAAAAAATTTGAAGTTTTAGGTTCAAATTTTGGGTCGTGTGTGTGTATTTTAAAAAATCATTAAAACTATCAGGGCACGGTGGCTCATGCCTGTAATCCCAGCACTTTGGGAGGCCGAGGAGGGTGGATCACCTGAGGTCAGGAGTTTGAGACCAGCCCTGACCAATATGGTGAAACCCTGTGTCTACTAAAAATACAAAAAAATTAGCTGGACATGGTGGCAGGCGCCCTTAGTCCCAGCTACTTGGAAGGCTGAGACAGGAGAATTGTTTGAACCTGGGAGGCGGAGGTTGCAGTGAGCCGAGATCGTGCCACTGCACTCCATCCTGGGCGACAGAACGAGACTCCATCTCAAAAAGAAAAAAAATCATTAAAACTCAGAATCCATGGGAAGGATTTATATGTAGAGAATGAGTCTTGTTTTGCCTTGGGAGAACAATCCTGGTGGAAAAACATCTGTCTGACTTTAGTTAAAAGTAAAGGTTAGGTGCAGTGGCTCATGCCTTTAATCCCAGGATTTTGAGAGTCCGAGTTAGGAGAATTGCACGAGGCTAAGAGTTCAAGACCAGCCTGGGCAACATTGCAAGACCCCATCAGTACAAAAAATAAAAGAATTAGCTGGGTGTGATGGCATGTTCCTCCAGTCCTAGCTACCTAGGTGGCTGAGGCAGAAGTATTGCTGTAGCCCGGAAATTCAAGGTTGCAGTGAGCTCTGATCACATTACTACACTCCAGCCTGAGTGACAGAGCAAGACCCTCTCTTTGAAAAATAAGATTAAATAAAGTAAAATGACAAACACTAAGCTTTAGTGCTCTTCTTCCTGTTCTGTCTTCCCCCACCAACTAATAAGTCTGGGGAAAAATTGCAAGAATAATAATTTAAATTCTCTCTACTTCTGTGGTTTGTAATGTAGATATGTAAGTTATATATCTAAAGTAAAAATTATGAGATACAACTTAGACTTTGTAGCATAACAAAGTAGATGCTTTTATTTAGGATTTATTCTTCCCTTCCCCAAAGGTAGATGATTCTCTGGTTGTGTTCACTGTCTTTGATTCAGAAAGTATAAAAGTGGCAACATTTTAGAAAATTAAAATTTAAGAAACATGAAAATATCAAATTCTCTGAAGAAACTTTTTTCTTTTCATAGTTTTACTGCAGCTATTACTTTTTAAAAATAAGTGCATGTGGCAACCCCAGAAAGATGTGAAGAAATGGTTTAATGTAATGTCAAAGATCTATTTGATGAAAGTTAATAATTGATAGCTTTAAAGTTGAAATCGGATAGTTTTTTTTCCCCTTATGTGTTAAATGTGCTTTTCTTTTTTCATTTTAAAAACACAAAGGCTTTGGCAGAGATGAATTTATGGAGGTAAGTCTCAAGTATAATAGGATTGCATTTTAATTAAGGAGGGGAATGTTGCTAATTTAAATTTTGAGTGAGCCATTATTTGCTTGGTTTAAAACTTTGGCATTGCAGCCATATTTGTTCCATTTTATATTCTGTTATTTGGAATCATATTTTGCTTTTTACCATATTTTGGGGGCTGAGATATGAGAATGAAGTGAAAGAAAAGGTTTATTGATTTATGAGACAGGGTCTCACTCTGTTGGCCAGGCTGGAGTGCAGTGGTGCAATCTCGGCTCACTGCAACCTCTGCCTCCTTGGTTCAAGTGATTCTCAGACCCCAGCCTCCCAGGTAGCTGGGATCACAGGCGTGCACCACTGTGCCTGGCTAATTTTTGTATTTTTTGGTAGAGATGGGGGTTTCACCATGTTAGCCAGGCTGGTCTCAAACTCCTGACCTCGAGTGATTGGCCTATTTCAGCCTCCCAAAGTGCTGGGATTACAGGTGTGAGCCACTGCGCCTGGCCAGAAAGCGTTCTTTTTAAACTAGTAAATGTATTTTATGATTTTTTAAAAATATAGTAAACAGGAATCTTTGAAAACTTAATTTAAATATCTTTATATCCTACCAAAATCTAGATCTGTATTGTCTAGTATGGTAGCCAGTAACCATATGTGGCAATTGAGTACCCAAAATCTGGCTGGCTTGCCTTGTGATATGCTGTAAGAGTAAAATATGTACTAGATTTTAAAACTTGATTTGAAAAAGAGACTATCTTGGTAATTGAAAAAATTTTGTTTACCTGTTGAAGTGACATTTCAACTGTATTTGATAAAATAAATTATCAAAATTAATTTCAGGCTGGGCCTGGTGGCTCACTCCTCTAATGGTAGCACTTTGGGAGGCCTAGGTGGGAGGATTGCTTAAGCCCAGGAGTTCGAGACCAGCCTCTCAAGACCCCATCTCTATTTAAGATAATATATATATATTTTTTTCATCTTTTTTAAAAAGCTTTTAATTGTAGTGATTAGAACATTTAGCTTTACATAAGTGGATTGCATTATATTTCTTTTGGATAGGCTGATCTAGGTGACCTAATGTCCATCTTATATTTATAATTTTACCACCATAGCATTACCTCAGTTTTCCTGAGGAGACTCTCCATAAAACATCCAGCAACACCAAGGAAGTGAAGAGCTTGCAAGCAAAATAGATATTTTCAAGTCTCTATTTAAAAATTCATGTATTTTTAATCATAGGTAAGGTCTGTAGATCTTCATTTGAAGTCTTTATTCTTATTATTTTCATTGAGGATTGTTTTAAATTTTTTATCAGTTCTCTGATTTCCTAAAGAATTTGATGGTATAATTAAACAATTTATTATATTACCTTTTCTGTGGCAACTAGCTTAGCCTAAGATAGTCTCTTGAAATTAAGAAATCTTAAGAGTGAAGTCGGCTAGGCTTGTCTGTCTGGAATGTCTGTACAAAGTAATCTCCATACTATTAGTTTCTGATCATAATATTTGAGAGGAGCCTATAAACCTTCTCCAAGCCCTGATCTTAAACACAGAAAAAAAAAAAATTTCTATTTTTCAGAACTAGAGAAATCCCTGTCATTTAGGTATCTTTCTTCTGTGTTGTCTCTGTGTTGTTTCCTGTCCTAATTCCTTGTGTCTTCTCCGAATTCTCTTATTGTTACAGTATTCCTATTGCTGTGAGACACGAATTTGTGCTTGGTTTTGTTGATGTGAAAGGATGTGATTCCTCTCTGGGTTAGGCATGTAGTTTTGCTATGGTCTATTTGTTACCCTCTAAAATTCATGTGTTGAAATCTAATCCCAAAGGTGATGGTATTAATATATTGGGCCTTTGGGAGTCTGTAATCCTCATAAATGGGATTAGTGCGGGTTATAAGAGGCTTGAGGGAGTCCTTTGCCCCTTCCACCATTTGAGGGCCCGTAAAGGCCTCCATCTGTGAGGAATGGGTCCTTATCTTATGCCAAACTTGCTGGTGCCTTGATCTTGGGCTTCCCACCCTCCAAACTGTGAACAATAAATTTCTGTTGTTTAAAAATTACCCAGTCCAAGATATTTTGTTATAGAAGCTCAAATGGACTAAAATAAGTTTTTTGTTACTCATTTTCCATTCTTTTACCTGGCAAGTTGTTGCACATTCATATCTTGTTTCTTTGGTATTACATTACAAAGAGATGTTTGAACCTTGTTTGAAAAGTTGCCTCCTCCGTAATAAATCTCTCTGCCTTTTTTTTGAAACAGAGTCTTGCTCTGTCTTGTAGACTAGAGTGCAGTGGTGTGATCATGGCTCACTGAAGCCTTGACCTCCTGGGCTCAAGCAGTCCTTCTACTTCAGCCGTCTGAGTAGCTGGGACTATAGGTGCGCTTCACCACCCCTGGCTAATATATATATATGTGTGTGTGTGTGTGTGTGTGTATATATATATATATATATATATATGTTTTGTTTTGTTTTGTTTTTAGAGATGGGGTTTCGCCATGTTGCCCAGGCTGGTCTGAAACTCCTGGGCTCAAAGTGATCCACCTGCCTCAGTGTCCCAAAGTGCTTGGATTATAGGTGTGAGCCACCTTTCCCAGCATCTCTGCACTTTTAAGTGCCAGTGTGTTTAGCTTCGCAGGTGTTTGTATCATACAGCATTTTTCTTCCTTAGATCCTTTCTTAGCTCCTTATAAATTATCTTAGCAGTTTATAAATTACCAACTGGCATGTTGACCAGTTGCTGTTGTATCCTGCTTTCTGAGTTCTGGTATCCATAGGAAAACATTATGCTGAGTACAATAGGATACTCAAAAAGTTTAATATCAACTGTTTTCAGATAATTACCAGATTTTGTTTGTAGCGTTCACCTTGCTTATGAACTTCAGATTTGTCTTTTCAGCTGCTGTGCTTATTGTCTACATGGATTTTCCCCCAAGTACTTCAAACTCCAAATACTCAAAAGAGAACTCATTCTTTTCCCTTTCCTCCTTTGTATTTTCAAATCATAGTATTATAGATAAGCTCTTTTGGGGGGCTATTTATCATCTGCATGCTGCCATACACAAGCTATTCTTTTTTCTTATATGGCCGTCGTGAAGTCTACTCTGTCATTTTCCTTACATAGGTGGCATCTTGATAAGGAGAAGTTTTGATTCTCAAAAGCAAAGATATGGTGAAGGTCATCTGTCTAAAACTTTAGACCGAGACTATTCTCCATGCTGAAATATTTTCTTGTTCTCAGTCCCCATTCCCACCCATTAGGGAACTGGAAATGCTTTCTCCCTACAAAGTCTACCAAACTTCTGGAAGCAACCACTCCTAGACTGTCCATCTTTAATACTGTTTGGAGTCCAGTTGGTATATTGGCACCCCACCCCCCATCTCACTAATGTGTGGCTGTAGCCAGTTTGAATGGCTGCCCTTGGATCAGGAGCTACTCTAAGAGAAACTTGTAGTGACCCAGTTAGGAGACAGGACTGTGTGTTCCCTTGTTGATAGAAAAACAACCTCTTATGTCCTAGTCTGTCATTCTGGGAGAATGAATGAATTAGGCCTGTGAATTATTTACTGTATAAAAGTGGCATATAAGAAATGGCCAGGAGGCTACACAAACCTATAGGGACACCTTAGATTACAATGTACAATATTCCTGCTTGGACAGTATTCTTTTTCTTTAATCTGTGATAGTCAGAATTCTTGTGTTAGAAGGAGATTATGATGGGATGGGATGGGAAGTGAGGTGAATTATTCTCCCACCGTCCCCCCTGCTTTTTTTTCTAGACAGGATCTCACTCTGTCACCCTGGCTAGAGTGCAGTGGTGCAGTGCGATCATGGCACACTGCAGCCTCAACTTCCGGGGCTCAGGTGATTCTTCCACCAAAGCTCCCCAGTAGCTGAGACTACAGGTGTGCACTACCACACCTGGCTAATTTTTTGTATTTTTAGTAGAGATGGGGTTTCTCAGTGTTGCCCAGTTTGGTCTCAAATTCCTGGGCTCAAGCAATCCACCTGCCTCGGCTTCCCTTTTTTTTTTTGCTTTGCGATAAATCCATGTAAGGCAGTGCACCCATGTGATCTGGGAGGAGGAAAATATGTGAAAAAGTTTTAGATATACTTCTCACTAGCACACAGACCTATGAGTAATGCCATATTATCATTTTCCCAGCTGCCAAGCTCAAGGCTTTGTAAATTGTTGACTTTCAGGCAGTGTACCCCTCCCCCACCATGTCAGACTATCTTAATTATACTGAAACTAGGTGGAAACCTGTTTAAAAGCCTTCTTGAGTTGTTCATCGTCACATTTAGCAATAAGGAATAAAAATGCTTGATTCTAACTACATAGTCTATAAAGTTTACATATTCTTGAGGAACACGTAAATTATTTTTCTACATGCTGTAGGAAAATACATGTTATAGTTCACTGGGGAGAGATTTCATGGTATCAATTCAAGTACTACTACTACTGCAAAATGTTCCGACTCTCTCACAGAGAAAGACTTCTTCATTATAAAAATTCTAAAGTTTTTCTTTAGAGAATTTTAAAGTTTGCTGGAATGACCAGGAAATTTGAAAAGGCAAATATGAAGTCATGTTTATATCTTCCTTTATTTATAAAATATACCCAAAATAATCTTTTACAAGAAGTAATAGTTACGGTTTTAAAAAGTTCAGAAGAGCTTACAATAATAAAATGCAGTCGTTTCTCACCGAATTTTTACTATCCCTAGTGCCATTAAGTAGATAATATTTTTTACAAATATTGATGAAGTGATAAAAATTGATGAATAATATGCAGAGAAATGTGTTCTTAAGTGTAGAGTTTGAGTTTCAAAAAATGTATATACCTGTGTATAGCCCACATACCTATTAAGACTTAGAAAGTTTGTATCATATTAGAAAATGTCCATCATCTCAGAAAATTCCTTTGTGTCCTTTCTAGCAACCCCACCCTCTGTCAAAACTTCTCTTCTACCTGTTCTTTTTTGTATAATGGCTTTATTCAGATATTCACGTACCATATATTTAGTTCACCCACTTAAAGTTTACAGTTCAGTTGTGTTTTGTATACTCAGAGCATTGTGCAATTGTCAACACAATCAATTTTAGAATTTTTTTCATCACTCTAAAAAGAAACTGCACACACATTAGCATTCTATGTTTTCCTGACTACCTTCACCCCTACTACAGCCCTCAGCAGCTGCTGATCTATTTTCTTTCTTCTAGATATTTCATATAAATGTATTCATGGAATATGTACCCTTTTGTGACTGACTTCATTAACTTAGCATAATGTTTTCAAGGTTCATGGATGTCATAGTGTGTATCAGAATATAATTCCTTCTCGTGGCTGGTATTCCATTGTTTGGGTATACCATATGTTTTTTATGCATTCATCAGTTGATGGACATTTGGATTTTTCTTTTTTTTGATATCACGAGTAATGTTTCTATGAATGCTTGTATATATGTTTTTGATGGATATAAATTTTCATTTCTTTTGGATATATACCTAAGAGTGGAATTGCTGAGTCATGGTAATTCTGTGCTTATCATTTGAGGAACTGCCAGGCTGAAGTGCTTACATTCCCACAAGTAGTGTATGAGAGTTCCGTTGTCTCCATATTCTCACAAACACTTACTGTTATTTGTCATCTCGATTGTAACTATCTTAATGGTTGTAAAGTATCTCATTGTGTTTTCAATTTGCTTTTTCCCGATGACTAGTGATGTTGAGCATCTTCTTATGTATTTATTGGCCGTTTTCTTTGGAAAAATGTTTATTCAGATCTTTTGTCCATTTTTGAATCACATTATTATTGATTTGTAAGGGTTCTTTATATATTCTAGATACAAGTCCCTTATGATTCGCAAGTATTTTCTCCCATTCTGTAGACTGTCTTTCCACTTTCTTGGTGGTAGCCAATGAAGTACAAAATGTTTTTAATTTTGATGAATTCCAGTGTATCTGCTTTTTCTTTTGTCACTTGTGGTTTTGGTCATATTTAAGACTTTACCTAACTCAAAGTCATGAAGATTTATTCCTGTGTTTTCTTCTATATTATGCTTGTTCTTGAACTTTATATAGATGGAATCATATCGTATGTACTCTTTTGCACCTGGTTTCTTTCATTCTACCTAACATCTATCAGATTCATCCATGTTGATGCACATATCAGCAGTTTGTTTCTTTTTATTGCTGAGTAGTATCACACTGAATGAATGTACCACAATTTGATCACTTATTTTTCTGAACATTTGGATTGTTTCTGGTTTGGGGCTATTGTGAATAAAGCTGCTATGAACTTTCAACTATGTCTTCTTTGTACATATGTTTTCATTTTACTCCTGGACCATATGGATATGTATTTTAACTGTATGAGGAATTATCAAACAGTTCTCAAATGTGTTATACTATTTTGTACTTTTAATATTGATAGAATTGCTTCCATCCTAGCCAACATTTGGTATGGTCAGTCTTTAGAATTGTAGCCATTCTAATATGTATATAGTTTGGTTTTAACTTGCATTTCCATTGATGACTAAAGATGCTAACTTTTTCAAGTACTTATTGGCTATTTGATTATCTTGTTTAGAAAGTATCAGTTTACGTCTCTTACTCATTTTTTAAAGTGTGGTGTTTGGTTTCTTAGTTATTGACTTTAAGAGTGGTTCATATATTCTGTATACTATCTTTTGTCAAATACCTGTGTTTAGACTTTTTTTTTTTTCTTACTCTCTGGTCTGGCTTGCCTTTTCATTTTTTAAAATAGTATCTTTTGAGGAGCACAGCTCTTTAATTTCGGTGAAGTCCAGTTTTTAAATCAATTTTTTCTTTTGTAATTACTGTTTCCTTATGTCCTGCAAACAAATTTTTGCCTACCCCAAAGGTTGTGAAGAGGTTTTCTTGTTTTTGTTTTTGGTTTTTTTTTTTTTTTTGAGACGGAGTTTTACTCTTGCCCAGGCTGGAGTGCAATGGCGCGATCTCGGCTCACCGCAACCTCCACCTCCCAGGTTCAAGCGATTCTCCTGCCTCAGCCTCCCTAGTAGCTGGGATTACAGGAATGTGCCACCATGCCCGGCTAATTTTATATTTTTAGTTGAGACAGGGTTTCTCCATGTTGGTCAGGCTGGTCTCGAACTCCCAACCTCAGGTCATCTGCCCGCCTTGACCTCCCAAAGTGCTAGGATTACAGGCATGAGCCACCGCGCCCGGCCATGGTTTTCCTGTATTTTGTTTTTAGGAGTTTTATAGTCTTGTTATATTTAGGCTTATATATTTTAAATCATTTTATAAGATAAAGCAGGGACAGTATCTTTAAATAGTATAATGTCTTGAGATATTTTATTTGTAAACGTTCCTCACAGCTTTGTATAATTGGATGTGCTATTTCAATGTTCTCGGAAGGTTAACTGCTTAATCTTCTTTAACCCAGGAATGCCATGAATTCACTTGATATTTGTGCCTATCCTAGAAGTTGTATTAATAACTCAGCAATCCAAGACTTTTTGACTCTCCAAAAGCCTTCTGTTTAGGTGCTTCTTCATCTATACTTGGATTACACCTCGAACTGAGGTTTAACTTAGGAAAACCATTATTTTCTTTGAACTGCATATCTCTGTTGATAGTGATGCAATTTAATTGAGATGTAGCAAGCAGTCCGTAAATAAGTGAAGCAAATAACTAAGATTCAGATTATTTCAGTAAAATTCATTTCTTTATTGCATTTACAATTCTTAGTGTTTAGAATCATGTGGAAAATTACCTATGTAAACTAATTTTTCCGTAAGATATATGATGGACTTATTGAAATAATATGTATTTTAAAACTATTTAAAGTAAAACATCATCATTAATTCTTTTTTTATCTTTTTGTTTTCCTCAGAGACCTTGTTCTGAATTAATTCTTTTTTTCAAGTAAAATTATTTATAATAATTAGTTGATGCTCACTTTGGCTGTTTGGTATGTTTTTATGTTTTTAGCAATATTTGGGAAATTTTATTTTAATTATTGTTGCCATGAAAATATATTAAATTTTCCCTCAATAAGGATAGAATTTGTTTGTTCAGTTTATACTGTTGTGTTATTGGAAATGACATACCTGGAATCTGGAATTTTAAAATTTGGACTTAACGATTTTATTTCATTTTGATAGTTAATATACTTTGCATTGAGCTAAATGTTCTAAGGGATATAAAGATGAGTAGCATATAAATCTGGCTCTCAAAGGGTGGTTCTATAATCTGTTAAATAGGATTTGACCTCTATATGTTTATTTTCTTTCTCAGCTTTTGTATTTTATGAATTAGTATTGTGAGCATTTGTTGTAGCCTAAGCAGATGACTTTTCCTGAACAATTACTGGAAGTGAGTAGTAGCTATGTTAAATAGTGATAGAGCCACATTTTCCACCTTCCTTTTAGCTGGTGCATATGTGAAAGAAATAAAAGACTTAATGTAGTGATTAGTCATGGATTGGATCGTGGAAATTATCTTAACCCTTCTTTCAACAGATAAGGAGGAGGCCTAACACAGGGTTGCAAGCCCAAAATTCGACAGGGATCTTATGAGTGAGGAGGTCCCAGTTTAACAGTGTAAACCTAGTAATAAATAGCAGCTGTTAGCTGGCCTGAGTTTTATCAGGGAGACTGTAGGGATTATGGAAAGTGAGCAGATTAAAGTCCTTCTGCATTTGAAGGAAGAAGCTCCCACACAGCTATATCCTGTTCTTACTGTGCAGGAATATGGACCGGTTTTGCCTTATCTTTTTATTTTTCAAGAGAATCTAGAATTATAAATAAAGTATAAATGCATATAAGCAAATATGTGAAATCCTCCAATTTTAGTATATTAGTAATAGCTCAGCTTTTACACAAACACTGCATAGGCCAAATAAATACTTTTTGTTTGGGCAGATTGGTTATGCATGTGTGAAGCAAAATGAAAAAAGAGAAGTGATTTGGTTAATTTTGGGGGTTCTGCCTTACTTTTAAGCCTTAGACACATTGTAAACATTTTAGGATTAGTTATTTCATAGATTTGTTGTACCTCTTCCAAGTATAAGTTCTTTTTTCCTGAAGCCTACCCAAATACTTTTCTCATCAGATTTCCCCTAATTTGAATTTTTAATGGAGATGAAGGGAAATTATAATGGGGCTAGTAGCTCAAAAATTTTTAACATAATTTGCTTTTTCAAATTTTCAAACTGCTATAATAGGTGAAAAAAATATAGCAGTAATTTTATTGATGCCGACCAAAATTTATTTAAATTATGTATATTATTAAAACTATATTTTAAAACAATGGTTAAATTGCAGTAGTAAAGCTCTAAGTATCATCACCACCTCTTCTAATATCACTGTCAGATTAGATCTTGAACAGTTTTTAATTATGTTTTAGATTGTTAGAAACGGATAGTAAGTCTTTAAGATCTGTAAATGGGTCAAGAAGAAACAGTGGCTCTTCTCTTGTGTCAAGTTCATCAGCCTCTAGCAACCTCAGTCACCTTGAAGAAGATTCTTGGATTCTTTGGGGAAGAATTGTTAATGAATGGGAAGATGTACGCAAAAAGAAGGAAAAGCAAGTTAAGGTATTCATGTTCTTTGTTGAAGTTCTTATTCTTATTCCAAAGTGCATCAGACATAACTTAATAGAGGATTAGAAAAAAAACCCAAATACAACTTCCGAGCTATATATTAAAGAGGTCTGCTTTATTTGTTTTCGCTTACTTGTACCCCTAGAAGTTTTAATTTGTAGACATCAGTTGTTACAGAGGTCCTGATAATGTAGAAATATATAACTGAAAATTATTTTATTTACTTATTATTTTATAGAGACTCACTTTGTTGCTCAGGCTGGAGTGCAGTGATGCAATTATAGCTCACTATAACCTCGAATTTCTGGGCTCAAGCTGTTCTCCTGCCTCAGGCTCCTGAGTAGCTATGACTACAGGTGTGTGTCACCACACCTCGCTAATTTTTTATTTTCTTTTTTGTAGAGATAGGGTCTTGCTTTGTTGCCCAAGCTGGTCTGAAACTCCTGGCCTCAAGCAGTCTTCCTGCCTTGGCCTCCCCAAGTCTTGTGAGCTACTGCATCCGGCCCAAAAATTGTTTTAGAAATTAAATTCTCTCATTTTATTGATTCAGAAATGAAGTTGTGACATCCTGCATTCTTGAATAACAGTATTTTACTTTTTTTTTTTTTGCCTTCAACAGCCCTTTGAATGTTGGGTACTGTACCATCATTCACAGCTCTGCAGGTTTCAAGTCCATTACCTTAAGAGGCCACACACTGAGGTGAAATGATCATTATTAATCCCCTGACCAGAACAGGATACACCCAGGGCCCAATCTTACCCTTGACTTACAGGGTTCCCTAGTCTTATTATAAAGCTAGCTCTGTGAGTTACAAATTTAATGACATCTTCGACTTCATTCCAACCCCCTAATAAGTCTTCCTTGGCTTGCAAGATAGGACACTTAAATAATTCATTTTTATAATTTTATTTTATTTTTAGGAACTTGTTCATAAAGGGATACCCCATCACTTTAGAGCAATAGTTTGGCAACTTTTATGCAGTGCACAAAGTATGCCAATTAAGGATCAGTATTCAGAACTCCTGAAAATGACCTCGCCTTGTGAAAAATTGATCCGAAGGGACATTGCTAGAACTTATCCTGAACACAACTTTTTTAAGGAAAAAGATAGCCTTGGACAGGAGGTTTTATTTAATGTAATGAAGGTAAGTTTTATTTATTCATTTTTTGAAATGAAATGAATTCCTGGAAGATTGAAATTATACATTTTTCATGATGATGAAGCATGACCTCCCACCGCAATAATCAGTTGCTTTGGCAGTGAAATTGGTTTTAGCATTATTTTTGCCTTAATTCTTATGCTACATTACTGTCTAGTACAGAGAACTTGTTAGAACATTTACTACGTTATTCAGCATTAGCTGATGGAAATGGAATAGCTTATAAATCATATATCATAGAGGGATCCTCATAAAAAGGGATAATTCACCATCTGTGAAGTTCAAAACCTGGGATGTGGGTTTCTCCTATCGTATCTGTGTTCCTACAGTGAGCAAATTTTTCTGCTTGCTATGGCGAGCATTGTTAAGAGCACTTAGTCCTTGAAAGGTGTACCATTGTCATTTTTTCTTCAATATTGCCATTTCCCTTCCCACAGTTACTTTTTCTTTCAGCTACCTCTGTGAAATACTGATTTCTTGTTAAATCATTTCAATTTCGCCAATCCTTTGCCTTAAACCTAGTCTAGTTTTATCTACATCAATATAAATTTTGCTTGATTTTTTTTTTTTTTTTGAGGTGGAGTTGCACTCTTGTTGCCCACGCTGGAGTGCAGTGGTGTGATCTCGGCTCACTGCAGCCTCCACCTCTCAGGTTCAAGCGATTCTCCTGCCTCAGCCTCCCTAGTAACTGGGATTACATGCGCCCGCCACTAAGCCCAGCTAATTTTTGTATTTTTAGTAGAGACAGGGTTTCACTATGTTGGCCAGGCTGATCTCGAACTCCTGACCTCAGGTGATCCGCCTGCCTCTGCCTCCCAAAGTGCTGGGATTGCAGGCGTGAGCCACCGCGCCTGGCTCAATTTTACTTGATTTTTAAGCCCTGTTACAAATTCATGTATTTTATTTTATTTTTATTTTATTTTATTTTATGTCTTTAGGAGCTACCAAGTTTGGATTGGGAAATTGTCAAAATGAAATTTCATGTAATAAAACATTTGCTTTTTAAATATGTATAGGATAACCTCTATAACAAGCAAGCAAGAGCTTTTCTCAAAAATAAATGTTTTTTAATCTGCCTGTCTTGCCAATTTTAGGTTTTTTGGAGAAGGAAGGTATAACTTACCACATATTTTGAACAACTTTTTTTTACTTTTTAGGCTTATTCTTTAGTAGATCGTGAGGTTGGTTACTGTCAAGGAAGTGCTTTTATAGTTGGATTGTTGCTTATGCAGGTAAGTTAATATAAGTATTAAATGTCCAATGAAATTCTTTATTAAGTTGGATTGGAGAGTTTAAAAAGCATCTCTGTTTTTATTAAATACAGGTGGATATGGGTATTTTTTCGTAGGCATAATTTGAATACAAATATTTAGTTTGCACTTTAAAAGATTAAACCTGTTAAAATAACATACAATAATATCTTACCACCAAATGAAATTTCAACTTCATGATATATACATTTTTACTGTAGTATTCTACTAAAGCTTGTATCTACAGTAGTTTAAAATCTTATTTGTTAACATTTAATGAAGATTAATCTTTTTATAACCGAGGAGGAAATAATTAAAGTGTTGGTAAGAAAATCTTATTTATATTGTACAACATCTTTAGAGATTTATAGAGAATTTAATTTATCATGGAGCTAAAAGCTTGTTATGCATACCTCACTGCAGGCTCTAAAATAGTGGTACTCAGCCACTTTTACCCCCTAAGGATATAACTTTGTTATTGAGTGTGCAGTGGGTTTGGGTGGGATGTTTTCAGAATTCAGGGGTAGGATAATCATAGCTTTGAAGGGAAATGGCATATAGTATTATCTCTTCAGCTTTGTTGAAATGTTAAGTCCATCTTACTCTTTATTTAGTCTCAGATTTTAGTCCTGAAAAGGAATCATGGAGATACTTGGTTTCAGTCATATAGGGTGGTTTTGCAACTCAGTTCTGCACATGCTGTATGAATTTAGGCTAGATTATTTAACCTCTCTCTGAGCCTTAGTAAGATAATACTATCTATTTTCAGATTAGTTGTGAGGGTTATTTAAGGTAATGTATGTAGAAGCCTAGCATGGTGTTTGGTCCGGAGGAGATAGGCAGTGAAAGTTCAGTGACTTACCCAAGATCACACATCCTGGTAGATAAAAGCAAAGTAGGAATCAGAAACTGTTTCCTGATGCTTTGCTTCAGCTTCCCAACTGCTTTGAGTTTTAAAGCTCTGTTGCTGTCAGGAGTATACACTTTTCTAAGTAGAATAAACCTGATGTCAGAGACACTGACTTATAATAAAAATAATTTTTACTTTGTGTTACAGCATATATAAGAACACATAAGAGGTGCTCCCAGTGGTTATTGATTTCTAAGTGGAATTAGGTTATACATAATACAATGCAAAACTAGATTTGTTAATGTTAAGGTATAGTTGTTTAACAAAATTATGATTTTCCAGCTTTGCGCAGTGGCAGTATCGTAGCCAATGAGGTTTATCCGAGGCGCAATTATTGCTAATTGAAATTATGATTTTCCTACTTTATAATTGTTTAGTATTGGTAGATCCTTCATTATAGAACTCAGACATCCTTATTATCAGTCTAGTGATTTTTGCTGCTGTTCTATTCCTTTTATTTTCATGTTAGCTCCACAATAACCTTTAGTAGTCATTTCTCCTGGGCATCTAAAGAGCAGTTTTTCCCTGCTTGAGGTCTGAATCTCTCAACAGCTGACCTAGCTCTCTAGGAATCCTGTGGATCCTGTGAATCCTCTAGGAATCACAGTTTCCTTCAAGACAGGGCAAGCAGTGGTGGTAGAGATACTAACTTTAATAAGTATTGTTACCACCATTGGAGTAATAAATAATATTTTGGTGATTGATCTACTTAGCTGTTGTCAGTGGCAGCAATATATTAACACAACAGTAGTCACTTATGGCCCATGGCCATAAGGTAGAAAAGCTCCTCTTTTTGTTTCTAAAGTTTATGCACACACCTTATGCTATATTGTTCTCCCATAACTTCAGTTTAGAAATGTAACTCAGAGAGTCTGATAAAATTTGCAAAGTTAGCACGTATTTTATCAAAATGGTTAGAAGTATGTATGTTTTGTGTATATCTCACTCCTATAATATTAGGTATATTGTCTGCATTAGACCTTTGCAAAAGACATGGATTCTTATCAGCTCAGAGTCACAGAGAAAGTATGTAGCAGCACATTGTTCTAGGACTCAAGTGTCTTGATTTCTTTCTAATGGAAAGGAATAACTGTAAAACAACTTGGTATATGCCACTCCGTGTCACATTTTTTCATTTTATTACCATGGTTTCAATTTTTTTGAGAAGGACCTAGTGATACTTTTTCTGTCTCCTTTTCCTCTTTTGTCAAATCACCTCAACTTATTTTTTAAATGTTGCCATTAAAAAAAATTCTCCTCTAGTTCCCATATCAATGCTATTGCAAAGAGGAGAGGGAATGAAACTTGTTTTGATACGTTCAGAAGAGAAGAAATTGTTGTAAGACAAAAGGGGAAATTATAATTACGTACTGCATAATGATATTTTGGTCAACGGTAGACTGCATGTGTGATGGTGCGCCCATAAGATAATACCCTATTTTTACTTTGCTTTTTCTGTGTTTAGATACACAAACATGTGCCATCATGTTACAGTTGGCCTACAGTATTCTGTACAGTAACATACTGTACAGGTTTGTAGCCTAGGAGCAATAGGCTATATAGCATATAGCCTAGGTGTATAGTAAGCTATATGATACAGGTTTGTGTAGGTGCACTCTATGATGTTTGCACAATTATTAAATTGCCTGAGGACATATACCTCAGTAATCTCTGTCCGCTTCCAGTGCTGTGGAGAGAAAAGAGAAAACAACTACCTTAGGAGAGAGCCAGGTTTCAGTGTTGAAATATTCTTTTTTTTTTTTTTCCGAGACAGAGTCTCGCTCTGTCACCCAGGCTGGAGTGCAGTGGCGCGATCTCGGCTCACTGCAACCTCCGCCTACCGGGTTCATGCCATTCTCCTGCCTCAGCCTCCCGAGTAGCTGGGACTGCAGGCGCCCGCCACCACGCCTGGCTAATTTTTTGTATTTTTAGTAGAGACGGGGTTTCACCGTGTTAGCCAGGATGGTCTCAATCTCCTGATCTTGTGATCCACCCGCCTTGGCCTCCCAAAGTTCTGGGATTACAGGCGTGAGCCACCGCGCCCAGCCACAGTGTTGAAATATTCTTAGGGGAGATCCAGATTTCAGCTAAAGAAAGAGAGGAACATTTGGAAAAGAGATTGAGGATATAGGTAGACTATTCTGTTGATAGTAGGATATGGGTTCCAGAAAATGCTGTGGAAAAGATTTAGGAAAGATTGGAAATGGGGTCAGATTAGGAGAACAGTAAAATCATATAGGATGAGAGTCCTGGGATTTGGGGCTTCTCGTAGTGACTGACATAATTCAGTGGGGCTGTGGGGCTTGATAGAATTAATAGAGCTAGCTTCCAAAGTAGAATTGTGGCCATGTGTGTTGAGAGGAAGGAAGAAGTACAGGTTTTGCCAAGAGTAACTCTTGGCTCCTGTCCATGGCTGTGTCAAGGCCAGGGAAGATGTCTTGTTATTAGCAGCAGTCTTCAGTAAGAAGAAGGCCTGGAGATCCTTTGGGATGTTCTCTTTTGAAACACACTGGTATAACGGGAATGAATGAGAATTAGCAAATTTTATTATTTTGAGAAGATGATTTAACAATTTGGGTAGTTATTTGCCTAAGTATTCTGAATATCTTTGTAGCTCTTTACAGAGCTTTCACGTTCATTATCTTATTTGATATGATTTCCACATAAAATGTGAAATTGGTACCTTTAAACCCCGATTTCAGATAATGTGAAAACTTAATTTACATGTCCTTTTAATACTTGTACCATGTCGTATGATTTTTTGCTCAGAATCCTCAAAAAACCTTCCCTCTCACTTAAGGTAAAAGTCAAAATCCTTACAGTGGCCTCTACAGTCCTCTGCATTTTGGTTCCCTGTTATTTCTCCTCCATGATGTAACCTTCACTCATAGTATTATAATTTAGTAGTTCTCTGTTTGCTGTTTCTTGAGCATGCCAAGTGTGATTCCATTTTAGAACCTTTGTACTCTTTGGTCTTCTAGAACTGTTCTTTCCTCAAATGCTCCCTTGCTTTCTTCAGGATTCTGCTCAACTGTTACCATATCAGGGGACCTTTCCTGATCTACATCAATAGCCGTGTGTCTCCCCAGCATTCCCTGTTACGCTACTTTATTTTATTTCTGTAGCATCCATCACCATCTGACATATATATTAGTTGATTTATTCCATGTCTTGTCTGTCTCCCTCCATTAGAAAGTTCAGGTTCCTTGAGAATAGAGATTGTGTTTATTTTGTTCACTGGTGTATACCCAGAAAGAAAAGTATCTAGCTATAAATCAGTATTTTTGGTTGAATTAATGAATAAGGCAAGTTGAGGCAGTTGGTTTCAGAGATTGTAAGATTTGTTTAACTTCTCATTCTTGGTGACGGAATGGGACACTAGAACTTTCTGATTCTTCCCTCATTGCTCTTAACATTGCAGCACACAGCCACTCAAACAATGTTTATGGTTGGCTGGGTACTTAGTTTAAATATCATTGGTTTATTTGTGTATCATAGAACATTAACCTATTTTTTTTCTTCCAACATAGATGCCAGAAGAAGAAGCTTTCTGTGTATTTGTTAAATTAATGCAAGATTATAGACTTCGTGAACTTTTTAAACCAAGTATGGCAGAATTGGGCCTTTGTATGTACCAGTTTGAATGTATGATACAGGTAAAAGTGCAGTGTTGATAAAAAGGCATATTGCCTTTATATTTTTTATATCTTGTTCTGAGTGCCACCTAAGCAAATTTAATGCTAAAAGCATTAAGGCACTTGAAGAAATAAGTGTTTTAATTACATGATTGTTTTTTGGTTGGTTAATATATAATTTGACCCTTCAAATTAGGTAGATCACAGTCTAGAACTTGACTCCAGTTTTCGTATTCAATCCTTAAGCATTTCTGCCAAATGTACTATACACCCCTTACCTAAGCACATGAATTTCCTTATTATATCCTATTATTGTTACGTAGTCTAAGCTCTCTTACAGGAGCTTTATGATATTATCACACTGACATCAGTCCATTTACTTTGAGACTCTCTGTCTGAGTCCTCTCCTCTGCCTTTTTACTTTATTTTATTTTATTTTTATTTTTTGCTAGCCTGTAATTTTTTTTCCTGTAATGTTTTCTTCTTATGTTGCTAGTTTAAGATTCAAGTTATCTAGTGACTGTATGAAGGTGGAGAGAATAGGAGCAGAATCACAATCAAGGGAAAAATACCTTTGAAGTATTTTACCTTTCTGGATTTAATTTTTATATTTTATATATTTAAGTTTGCTATAATGTAAATATTTTCATTTATTTAAATTTCAGTTTCAATTGAGCAGAATTTAAGAAAATAGGTTAATGAATCAGCTGGCATGAGAGCCATTTTTATTAGTTTCCTCTCTTCTGGCAGCCGTATAAACTCCAGTTTTTCCCATCTGTGGTGGGAGCAAGGGGATATGTAAAATGTTCTTATATTTTATTTTTTATTTATTCATTTATTTATTTTTGAGATGGAGTCTCGCTCTGTGGCCCAGGCTGGAGTGCGGTGGCGCGATGTCAGCTCACTGCAAGCTCCGCCTCCTGGGTTCATGCCATTCTCCTGCCTCAGCCTCCCAAGTAGCTGGGACTACAGGTGCCTGCCACCACGCCTGGCTAATTTTTTGTATTTTTTTAGTAGAGATGGGGTTTCACCGTGTTAGCCAGGATGGTCTCGATCTCCTGACCTCATGATCTGCCTGCCTTGGCCTTCCAGAGTGCTGGGATTACAGGCGTGAGCCACTGCTGTGCCTGGCCGATTTTTTAATTGACATACAATAGTTGTACATTATGGGGTACATATTTTTTGTTTTTATATATTTTAAAGAAAAAGTCAGAATAGGTTTTGAGATGATTTTTTTTTTTTTTCCTGAGACAGAGTCTAGCTCTGTTGCCCAGGCTGAAGTACAATGACACAATCACAGTTCACTGCCGCCTTGACCTCCTGGGCTCAAGCCATCCTTCTCCCTCAGCCTCCTATATAGCTGAAACTACAGGTGTATACCACTGCACCTGAATAGTTTTTTATCGATTTTTATTTTTTATTTTTTCATGTTTTGTAGAGACAGGGTTTCACTCTGTTGCCCAGGTTGGTGTTGAACTCCTGAGCTCAAGTGATCTTCCTATCTTAGCCTCCCAAAGTACTGGGATTACAGGCATGAGCCACTGTGCTTGGACTTGAGATGATTCTTAATTAATTCTTTTCTGAAATAGTAAGCTTGTTTTTAGCAGCCTTAAACTCTCTTAATGTTATATTTTCAATTAATGTGTCATTTATGGCTGGACACAGTGGCCCATGCTTGTAATCCGAGCACTTTAGGAGGCTGAGGTGGACAGGTCACTTGAGCCCAGGAGTTTGAGACCAGCCTGGGCAACATGGCAAAATCTTATCTCTACTAAAAATAAAAAAAATTAGCTGGGCATGGTGGTGTGCACCTGTAGTCCCAGCTGCCTGGAAGGCTGAGATGGGAGGATTGCTTGAGCTTGGGAGGCAGAGGTTGCAGTGAGCCAAGATCACACCGCTGTACCCTAGCCTGGGTGACAGAGTGAGACCCCGTCTCAAAAAAAAGTCTCATTTATGTTTTGAATTACTAGAGTTGCTGAAACATCTGTATTTTGAGTATTTTTCCTATTCTTTAGGAAGGTAAGAATAGGTGATCAATGGTAGATAGTGCCTGAAAGTATTTTAACATACCATTTCTTTTCTTTTTAAACGTCTTTCGAAATGTTATAGTTGATAGAAGAGTATAGAAAATATCAGTCACTCTTGTATCCACCAACAGGATTAAACAAATATAAAACTTTTATTCAGTTTCTTTTCATTAATAAATGTTATACTCAAAATTCCAACTTCACATTCTTTCACCCTTCTTTCTTTCCTAGATACTAGCCACTGTCCCAGATGTTTCAAGGTCTCTGTCTTACCTTTTCCATATGATGCTTGATCTAATCTTTGTGTTTGGTATAGGCTAATCTAGTATAAATATAATCTAATTTAAAATACTCAGTTTTACTGTGTTATAACTAATTATTTTCTTCTCTTTAGGAGCATCTTCCAGAGCTCTTTGTACATTTTCAATCTCAGAGTTTTCATACCTCAATGTATGCATCATCCTGGTTTCTGACTATCTTTCTTACAACTTTTCCACTACCAATTGCAACAAGGATATTTGATATCTTTATGTCTGAGGTAAGCTAATGGGCAGACAGAGCAGGAGCTGAGCAAAGGGGTCACTGAGTTAGTGAGAGCAGGGCAATGAGGAGAGCAATGAAGGAAAGCCATGTGTCCCATGCAAAAGTGCTTACGTGGATAATCTCATTTAAACCTTATAATAACCCTGTCAGGTAGATACTGTTTTTATTCCATTTGTTAGATGATAGATGAGGAAGTTGAAACTTAGAGAAAGGTTAAGTAGCTTGACTATGGACACACAATACATAAGTGGTGTTGTAACCAGGATTCAAACATAGGCAGTTTGGAGCCTACACTGTTAATCATACCTCTTTATCACCTCCTAACTGATACGGTGAAAGTTAGTGAGAGGTAAAATTTGTCTTACAGTTAATATTGTTGAAATGTATCTGTCTTCCAAAGAGTAAGAAGCAATAAGCATGTTTCTTCTATTCTATGAACACGTTGCGGCTTGTTGTCCTTTTGTCAGTAGCACGTACAGGTAATCCTTTGTTTTCCAGTCTGTGAACTCAATGTTGTTATTAATTACATCTTGGGGAAATCAATTTGTATTACCTATCTAAATTAGTTCAGATCACAGTTGGTCAACTATCATTCATGTACCAATCAGATGGACAGATTTTTGTGCCAAATCCGTCCTTCCACACCTGCTTTTTATAAAGTTTTCCTAGAACACAACCCTGCCCACTTATTTATATGTTGTGTATGTCTGCTTAAGGGTTGTAGTGGCACAGCTGAGTAATTTTGACAGACAATATGGCCCACCAAACCTAAAATACTTGCTTTCTGACTCTTGACAGAAAATGTTTGCCAGCCCCCAGTTTAGATCCCTAAATGTTTACCTTAGTATTATTTCAAATGACTTCTTTTTGTTGATGGAAGAGTAAGATAAATTTGGACTTATTTGTTTCCTCAGGGTTTAGAAATAGTGTTTCGTGTAGGATTAGCACTTCTTCAAATGAATCAGGCAGAACTGATGCAACTTGACATGGAAGGGATGTTACAGGTAAGTTCATAATTTCTTTTCTTTTTTGTTTGAGACAGAGTTTCGCTCTGTTGCCCAGGCTGGAGTGCAGTGGCGTGATCTCGGCTCACTGCAACCTCTGCCTCCCAGGTTCAAGTGATCCTCCCACTGCCTCAGCCTCCTGTATAGCTGGAATTAAAAGCGTGCACCACTACACCCGGCTAAGTTTTGTATTTTTAGTAGAAACAGGGTTTCACCGTGTTGGCCAGGCTGATCTTGAACTCCTGACCTGAAGTGATCCGCCTGCCTCGGCCTCCCAAAGTGCTGAGATTACAAGCATGAGCCACCATGCCCAGCCATAATTTCTTGAATGTCTTTGGATTTCACTATTAACAGCACTAAGTCATTCTTATGTTTTTCTTTTATTGTATCTTAGCACTTTCAAAAGGTCATTCCACATCAGTTTGATGGTGTCCCAGACAAGCTAATCCAAGCAGCTTACCAAGTCAAATACAATTCAAAAAAAATGAAAAAGTAAGTATTTTATATTTTTGTTGGAAATTCAGTGGAAGTTGCAAAACATTCTAGTGATACAGTTTTCCTCCTTAGGTTACAGAACTATATTATTTTCTTTGGTAGTATTGGTTTCAGTATAGCATAAAGCTAATGTTGGAATATACTGCTTTTAATAGCGGTGCATGGGACTAGCATGTACTACCTTTAAAATTTTCCTCCTTTTCCACATTGACTAGAATTAGGAGCCTGGAATGGATATACATATATGAGGATGCTGTTATTTTTAAAACCACTTTTCTGGTGTGGTCCCATTCATTGACATTCTTTTCCTCTTTGTTTGACCCCAGAGTGTCACTTAAGTTCAAAATTAGCATAACCAGCAAGATAGACATGAAGTATGGATTGAGAACTTAAAAATTTATTTATTTATTATAGAGACAGGCTTTTGCTCTGTCACCCAGGCTGGAGTACAGTGGTGTGATTATGGCTGCTCACTGTAGCCTTGAAATCCTAGGCTCAAGTGGTCCTCCCAAATCAGCTTCCTGAGTACAGGAAGTACCCTGTCTCTACTAAAGCACAGGTGTACTACAGGCGCACACCACCATGCCTGGCTAATTTAAAAAATTTTTTTGTAGAGACAGAGTCTTATTATGTTGCCCAGGCTTGTCTCGAACCCCTGGGCTCAAGTGATCCTCCCACCTTAGCCTCCTAAAATGTTGAGATTACGGGTGTGAGCTGCTGCACCTGGTCAAATTTTATTTATTGTGCTACTTTCTAATGAAGCTTTTTTTGGTATTCATGTCCTAAAAGTTCAAAATAAACAGTCTTGGCTTGTTAGTTTTATTTTTGAAACAGATTAAGTGTATCAATTAAAATAATAGCTGTGATTTCTCTAGCTTCCAGTACTTAATTCTTAGCCTGTGGTCATAGTTAGCATTTCTGATACTGTACTTTCTATGGCATAAAATGCTTTAAAATGATAACAGTACTGTATGCTAGCAGTTTCTTTTCTGCTGCAATATGAAATTACATTAACATGTACAACATACTATTCCCATGGATATTCCTACTCCACAAAGTATATTTAAATATGAGTGAAAATTATGTTATTAAAATTAGTTAGCTTTTCCATGCACAATGATGTGTACCTGTAGTCCCAGCTACTCGGGAGGCTGAGGCAGGAGGATTGCTTGAGCTCAGGAGTTCACAATCCGCCTAGGTAACATAGTGATACCTTATCTCTTTAAAAAAAATTAAAAAGTTAGCTCTAATTGACAAAAGCAAGCCAAGCCGATTTTTGAGCTTCAGCTTTTATTATTAATAAGTTACTTGTGATGTTTTAAATAACTACCATCATGTTGATACATTTTAAATAACTACCATCCTGTGGAGACATCATATAAACAAAAAGCTGCTGTGCCTTGTAAATGATAAAAACAAATTATCTCAATTTTTGTCACCTGGTAAAACCACATTGAAATCACACTAGCCAGGCAGATAATTTATTTTACTTTAAAAGTCTGATAGAGAATGAGGTTCTTTAACCTTCTTGGTAACTAATTCTCCTTGTATAGATCTTGTCATACGTACAATCCATTTCTGAAATTTCAGTTAATCCTGTTTACTTATCAGATTTCTGGCCCCCTATTTCTTTCACTTCCTTATTCATGCTCTCCCCATTCTGCTTTATCAAGATCTCTAGATTGAGGTATAAAAGCCTTCTTCTGATATGAACAACTGTGCTTCCTCTGCCCTTTTGTTTCCTGTATTCATGTATCCAATTGTTATTGCATAGTTACTGAGATTGCTGACAGTAAACTATGTTTCCAGTGGCCTTCCGTGTATATTTATATTGACTTTGATTATCTCATTCCTCACAGTGGTTACTTCAAACCTTACCATTCTTCCCAAACTCCCATCCCGTTTTTGACATACGTAACTCTCATCAGATTACCTTATTCCTGATTCAGCAATCATTTGCAAACTTCCTAAACTTGCTGTCTTCCAGCTTGTAGACTTAGCTATGTTCTTTTTCTTCTCTTTTTAGAATACAGTATTTTTTTTCCTTTATAATGCTAATTCAGAATATGTGATGTTACTCATTTCCATCTCTTCCAGGTCTTTGCTCCATTAATTATTTCTTCTGTCCTCTATCTTCAACCTCTCTCTCTCTGTTGTTTCATTTTCTTCAATCTAAGAAGATAATTTTGAGTTCTTACTTAGAAGCAACAAAACAAAACCTTCCTCAACATAGCATTTCATTTTCCTTTTTATTATTAATTTTTTTTTGCACACAAACATTTTCTAAAAATACATACAAACAAAAAGATGCATATCAAACATATTAGGAAGGTTGCACATGGGAAGACGGGGAATAGAAATGGGGGGTGGGAATGAAAGAAAATATATGAGAGAGGGACTTTGTATGGATCAATGATAATAACTCAATCCTCTATTTGACAAAGAAGAAGGAGAAGGAACAGGAAGAAAAAGAAAGTGGGATAAAGGATCAGAAAGGGAGGAAAATAGAAAAAATTAGAGTATGGCTCCAGGGTAGACCTGTTTTGTTGTTGCTGGGTTGGTTGGTTGGTTTGTCTGTTGTATTTTTCATATGTTTTGCCATGTTGGCCAGGCTGGTCTCGAACTCCTAGCCTCAAGTGATCAACCCGCCTCGGCTTCCCAGAGTGCTGGGACTACAGGCGTGAGCCACCACGTCCAGCCCCCACATTGCTTCTGGCCTCCGTGGTAGACCTCCCAGACGGGGCGGCCGGGCAGAGGCGCTCCTCACATCCCAGAGGATGGGCAGCCGGGCAGAGGTGCTCCTCACTTCCCAGGCGATGGGTGGCTGGGCAGAGGCACTCCTCACTTCCCAGATGGGGCGGCCGGGCAGAGGCGCTCCTCACTTCCCAGACGGGGTGGCCGGGCAGAGGCGCTCCTCACATCCCAGAGGATGGGCAGCCGGGCAGCGGTGCTCCTCACTTCCCAGGCGATGGGCGGCCGGGCAGAGGCGCTCCTCACATCCCAGACAATGGGCGGCCGGGCAGAGACGCTCCTCACTTCCTAGACGGGGTGGCGGCTGGGCAGAGGCGCTCCTCACCTCCCAGACGGGGTGGCCAGGCAGAGGCGCTCCTCACAACCCAGACGATGGGCGGCCAGGCAGAGACGCTCCCCACCTCCCAGATGGGGCGGCGGCCGGGCAGAGGCTGCAATCCCAGCACCCTGGGAAGCCAAGACAGGCGGCTGGGAAGCGGAGGCTGCAGCGAGCCAAGACCACGCTACCGCACTCCAGCCCGGGCAACACCGAGCACCGAGTGAGCGAGACTCCGTCTGCAGTCCCACCACCTCGGGAGGCCGAGGCGGGCAGACCACTCGAGGTCAGGAGCTGGAGACCAGCCTGGCCAACAAGGCGAAACCGCGCCTCCAGCCAAAGGAGAAAAACCTGGGAGCGGTGGTGGCGCGCGCCGGCAATCCCAGGCAGCCCGCAGGCCGGGGCAGGAGAATGACAGGAGCTGGAGGCAGGGAGTCTGCAGTGAGCCGACTATACTCCAGCCTGGGCCACAGAGGGAAGAAAAGAAAGAAAGAGAGAAAGAGAGGAGAGAGAGAAAGAGAGAAAGAAAGAAAGAAGGAAGGAAGGAAAGAAAGGAAAGAAGGAGAGAAAGAAAAGAAAGAAAGGGAGGGAGGAAGGAAGGAAGGAAAAAGAGAAAGAAAGGCTCATTTTCCTTTTATGAAGCTTAGCTGTGAAGGAAAGAATAGATTTTACTCATTAGCTACAGATCATATTCTATTTGCTTTTTTTCACTTGGGAAAATTTTCAGACATACAGAAAAATAGAATAATAAATATCCATTGCTTATTGTCTACATTTAATAACTTAATATTTTGTCATATTTATTTTTTCAAAGTATTTCGAAGTAAATATTGTTAATATTTCGTCATATTTATTTTTTTCAAAGTATTTCAAAGTAAAGCTCAGAAGTTGTGACACTTCACTCTTTAATACATCAGTATGCATGTCCATAAAGTAATTTGCCTCCTTTACCACATTGCTTTCACCACTTAACAGTAGTTCCATAATATTGCCTAATACTCAGTCTATGTTCACATTTCCTCAGTTGTGCCAAAAATGTTTTTGCCATTGATTGCATTGTATTCAGTTGTTCACTTACATTTTAAAAAATTTAGATCAGCACCACCTATTCCAATCTTCTTTTTTAATATATTGACTTGTTGAAGAGACCAAGTCAGTTTTACCAAGAATATCCAACCTGAAGGATTCATCTGATTATTTCCTTGTCATCTCATTTAACTTCTGTATCTCTTGTGTTTTCTATAAACTGGGAGCTAATGTGAAGACTTAATCTAATTAGGTGCAAACATTTCTGGCAAATATACTTAATAGGTGATACCATGTACTTTATTCATCTTAAAAGATGCATAATGTCTGTCTCACGGTTATTAGAGATGCCATGATTGGTGACTAGATTAAGGTAATGACAGATTTCTTTATTGTGAAGTTATGTTTTCCCTTGTGGCACTCAGTAAGTACTTTGTAAGTTGATACTTTGGCATTGTAAGAATATCCAGTTCATTATGACCTTCCACCTCTTGGCTCAGTCTGCTCAAAAGTATTATTGAGGGCCAGGCACAGTGGCTCACACCTATAATCCCTGTACTTTGGCAGGCCGAGGTAGGCAGATCACTTGAGGCCAGGAATTCAAGACCAGCCTGGGCAACATGGTGAAATCCTGTCTGTATGGAAAAAAAAAAAAAAAGACCAAAAATTAACCAGGTGTGGTGGTGTGCACGTTTAGTTCCAGCTACTCAAGAGACTAAGTTGGGAGAATCACTTGAGAAGTCAAGGATGCAGTGAGCTGTGATTGCGTCACTGTACTTCAGCCTTGGCAATAGAGTGAGACCCTGTCTCCAAAAAAAAAAAAAAAAAAAAGTATCATTGGGGACACTTTTCATGTTAAATTATTTCATTTAGGATAACAAAAGCATGATTTTAAAAATGTCATTCTTCTTAGAT
The DNA here is from genome assembly GCF_006542625.1 of Nomascus leucogenys. Lineage (NCBI taxonomy): Eukaryota > Metazoa > Chordata > Mammalia > Primates > Hylobatidae > Nomascus > Nomascus leucogenys. The sequence goes on from NC_044392.1 coordinate 81,941,120, forward strand.
TTATCAGTCAGCTTTCTTCATAACCTTTTCTTCTTTAACTGCAGCTAACTTCATTCTACTGGAAACACATATAAACACTTCATTATTGCAGCCAGGCATGGTGGCTCACACCCACAATACCAGCACTTTGGGAGGCCCAGGCAAGAGGATCACTTGAGTCTGGGAGTTTGAGACCAGCCTGGGCAACATAGCGAGACCCCATCTCTGCAAGAAATAAAAAAAGCTAACCAGGTGCCTGTAGTCCTGGCTTCTCTATAGGCTGAGGTGGGAAGATTGCTTGAGTCTGGAGTTGGAGGCTGCAGTGAGCTGTGATCACAGCACTGCACTCCAGCCTGGGTGACAGAGTAAGACCCTCTCTCTTAAACAAAACAAAACAAAACAAAACAACTTCATTATTCCCTTTAATTACCAATTTCCAGAGAAAAGAGTTAGTGGGAATGGTGTTCTTTTAAATTAGTCTATTCTTTTGCAGGGGGCATTATTAAGGACTTACAGCCTATATTCAGAATATTTTAAGGCTGCAAAGTAAGCTGTGTTCAACATCACAAAATTTGCCGAAGTGACACGAATTTATAGTCTAACCCGGCAGTATATGAGTTCTTATTGTGGCCAGGTGCAGTGGTTAACACCTGTAGTCCTTTCACTTTGAGAGGCTGAGGCAGGCAGATTGTTTGAGCCTTGGAGTTTGAGACCAGCCTAGGCAACATGGTGAAACTTTGTCTCTACAAAAAAATACAAAAATTAGCTGGATATGGTGGCGTCAGCACACCTGTGGTCCCAGCTACTCAAGAGGCCAAGGTGGGAGGATCACTTGAGCCTGGGCGGTCCCAGCTGCAGTGATCCATGATTGTGCCACTGCACTCCAGCCTGAGTGACAGAGTGAGACCCTGTCTAAAATAAAGTCTTATTGTTCTACTTTGTCGTCAGTGCTTGGTTATTCTTAATTTTTGCCAATGTACTTAATTTTTACCAATCGCAGGGGGCATTATTAAGGACTTACAGGCTTATATTCACAATGTTTTAAGGTTTCAAAGTAAGCTGTGTTCAGCATCACAAAATTTTGCCAAAGTGACACTAATTTGTAGTCTAACCCAGCAGTGTATGCGTTCTCATTGTGGCCAGTATACAATGTCTCATTTTCCACTTAATTTACATTTCCCTGATTGTTGATAAGAGTAAGCATCTTTTCATATGTTTATTGGCCTCATGTTTTTCTTCTATTTTTTTTCCTCCCTTTTCTACTGCAGTGTCTACTTCATGCTGCTTTGACTTCTTAGTGGTTACTAGTTGTTTATAATCTGGGTTGTAATCTTTTGTCAGCATTAAAGATAAGTCTTGTCCATTTCTACTAAGTATCAGTTTTGGAACATATAGTAAGCTCACAATTGGACCTACCTCTCAAAAATGCTCAAGTTTCCTGTTGGTTGGAGGGTAGCAGCACAGAAAAGTAAATGGCTTATTAGATGCAAATATGTAACAGATTATTAAAATTATATGTTAGAGATAACTAACCCGTATGTCTTCAAACTGGCATACACAGTCTGTTAGGTGTCAGGAAAATGTTCAGAGCTTGGTTAAGTAGATTTTCAATTTCTATCTATATTCTTTCCTATAGTTTATCTGTCTGATAACATTTCTGTAGTAGAGGTGCCTTGGTTCTTCTTCGCACCTTCCCTTTTACAGCATGCCTTCTCCCACTTTATTAAAGGAAGGAAGGAAAACCTGTCACCCAGCCTAGATCTTACTATGGTACCTTACTTTAGTTTATAAAAAATCTCTGCGGCTCCAAACAAAAAGAACAATTTCAGAATGACTTGCTCCTGAGGGAGTATCCCCTGAGAGAGCAGAGCAAGAAAAATGGAAGTTTTCTTTATTATTATTTTTATTATACTTTTAAGTTCTAGGGTACATGTGCACAATGTACAGGTTTTGTTCAGCTCCCACCTATGAGTGAGAACATGCGGTGTTTGGTTTTCTGTCCTTGTGATAGTTTGTGTAGAATCATGGTTTCCAGCTTCATTCATGTCCCTGCAAAGGACATGAACTCATCCTTTTTTATGGCTGCATAGTATTCCGTGGTGTATATGTGCCACATTTTCTTAATCCAGTCTATCACTGACAGACATTTGGATTGGTTCCAAGTTTTTGCTATTGTAAATAGTGCCACAATAAACATACATGTGCATGTGTCTTTATAGCAGCATGATTTATAGTCCTTTGGGTGTATACCCAGTAATGGGATGGCTGGGTCATATGGTATTTCTAGTTCTAGATCCTTGAGGAATTGCCACACTGACTTCCACAATGGTTGAATTAATTTACACTCCCACCAACAGTGTAAAAGCGTTCCTATTTCTTCACATCCTCTCCAGCATCTGTTGTTTCCTGACTTTTTAATGATCGCCATTCTAACTGGCATGAGATGGTATCTCACTGTGGTTTTGATTTGCATTCTCTGGTGACCAGTGATGATGAGTGTTTTATCATATGTCTGCTGGCTGCATAAATGTCTTCTTTTGAGAAGTATTTGTTCATATCCTTTGCCCACTTTTTAATGGGGTTGTCTTTTTCTTGTAAATTTAAGTTCTTTGTAGATTCTGGATATTAGCCTTTTGTCAGATGGGTAGATTGCAAAGATTTTCTCCCATTCTGTGGGTTGCCTGTTCACTCTGGTGATAGTTTCTTTTGCTGTGCAGAAGCTCTTTAGTTTAATTAGATCCCATTTGTCAATTTTGGCTTTTGTTGCCATTGCTTTTGGTGTTTTAGTCATGAAGTCCTTGCCGATGCCTATGTCCTGAATGGTACTGCCTAGGTTTTCTTCTAGGGTTTTTATGGTTTTAGGTCTAACATTTAAGTCTTTAATCCATCTTGAATTAATTTTTGTGTAAGGCGTAAGGAAGGGATCCAGTTTCAGCTTTCTATATATAGCTAGCCAGTTTTCCAGCATCATTTATTAAATAGGGAATCCTTTTCCCATTTTTTGTTTTTGTCAGGTTTGTCAAAGATCAGATGGTTATAGATGTGTGGTGTTATTTCTGAGGCCTCTGTTCTGTTCTGTTGGTCTATATATCTGTTTTGGTACCAGTACCATGCTGTTTTGGTTACTGTAGCCTTGTAGTATAGTTTGAAGTCAGGTAGCATGATGCCTCCAGCTTTGTTCTTTTTGCTTAGGATTGTCTTGGCAATGCAGGCTCTTTTTTGGTTCCATATGAACTTTAAAGTAGTTTTTTCTAATTCTGTGAAGAAAGTCAATGGTAGCTTGATGGGGATGGCATTGAATCTATAAATTACCTTGGGCAGTGTGGCCATTTTCACGATACTGATTCTTCCTATTCATGAGCATGGAATGTTCTTCCATTTGTTTGTGTCCTCTTATTTCGTTGAGCAGTGATTTGTAGTTCTCCTTGAAGAGGTCCTTCACATCCCTTGTAAGTTGTATTCCCAGGTGTTTTATTCTCTTTGTAGTAATTGTGAATGAGAGTTCACCCATGATTTGGCTCTCTGTCTATTATTGGTGTATAGAAATACTTGTGATTTTTGCATATTGATTTTGTATCCTGAGACTTTGCTGAAGTTGCTTATCAGCTTAAGGAGATTTTGCACTGAGATGATGAGGTTTTCTAAATATCCAACCATGTCATCTGCAAACAGGGACAATTTGACTTCCTCTTTTCCTAATTGAATATCCTTTATTTCTTTCTCTTGCCTGATTGCCCTGGCCAGAACTTCCAACACTATGTTGAATAGGAGTGGTGAGAGAGGGCATCCTTGCCTTGTGCAGGTTTTCAAAGGGAATGCTTCCAGCTTTTGCCCATTCAGTATGATATTGGCTGTGGGTTTGTCATAAATAGCTCATTATTTTGAGATACGTTCCATCAATACCTAGTTTATTGAGAGTTTTTAGCATGAAGGCTGTTGACTTTTGTTGAAGGCCTTTTCTGCGTCTATTGAGATAATCGTGGTTTTTGTTGTTGGTTCTGTTTATGTGGTGGATTATGTTTATTGATTTGCGTATGTTGAACCAGCCTTGCATCCCAGGGATGAAGCCGACTTGATCATAGTGGATAAGCTTTTTGATGTGCTGCTGTATTCGGTTTGCCAATATTTTATTAAGGATTTTCACATCAGTGTTCATCAGGGGTACTGGCCTAAAATTCTCTTTTTTTGTTGTGTCTCTACCAGGCTTTGGTATCAGGATGATGCTAGCCTCATAAAATGAGCTAGGGAGGATTTCCTCTTTTTCTATTGATTGAAATAGTTACAGAAGGAATGGTACAAGCTCCTTTTTGTACCTCTGGAAGAATTTGGCTGTGAATCCATCTGGTCCTGGACTTCTTTTGGTTGGTAGGCTGTTGATTATTGCCTCAGTTTCAGAACCTGTTAATTGGTCTATTCAGAGATTCTACTTCTTCCTGGTTTAGTCTTGGGAGGGTGTATGTTTCCAGGATTTTATCCATTTCTTCTAGATTTTCTAGTTTATTTGCATAGAGGTATTTATAGTATTCTCTGATGGTAGTTTGTATTTCTGTGGGAAAAAAAATCATTTTTTATTGCATCTATTTGATTCTTCTCTCTTTCCTTCTTTATTAGTCTTGCTAGTGGTCTGTTTTGTTAATCTCTTCAAAAAACCAGCTCCTGAATTCATTGATTTTTTTGAAGGGTTTTTTGTGTCTCTATCTCCTTCAGTTCTGCTCTGATCTTAGTTATTTCTTGCCTTCTGCTAGCTTTTGAATGTGTTTGCTCTTGCTTCTGTAGTTCTTTTAATTGTGATGTTAGGGTGTCAATTTTAGATCTTTTCTGCTTTCTCTTGTGCGCATTTAGTGCTATAAATTTCCCTCTACTCACTGCTTTGAATGTGTCCCAGAGATTCTGGTACATTGTGTCTTTGTTCTCACTGGTTTCAAAGAACATCTTTGTTTCTGCCTTCATTTTGTTATGTTCCCAGTAGTAATTCAGGAGCAGATTGTTCAGTTTCCATATAGTTGTGCATTTTGAGTGAGTTTCTGAATCCTGAGTTCTAATTTGATTGCACTGTGGTCTGAGAGACAGTTTGTTGTGATTTCTGTTCTTTTACATTTGCTGAGGAGTGCTTTACTTCCAACTATGTGGTCAATTTTGGAATAAGTGCCATGTGGTGCTGAGAAGAATGTATATTCTGTTGATTTGGGGTGGTGAGTTCTGTAGATATCTAGTAGGTCTGCTTGGTCCAGAGCTGAGTTCAAGTCCTGGATATCCTTGTTAACCTTCTGTTTCGTTGATCTGTCTAATGTTGACAGTGAGGTGTTAAAGTCTCCCATTATTATTGTGTGGGAGTCTTAAGTCTCTTTGTAAGTCTCTCAGGACTTTATGAATCTGGGTGCTCCTGTATTGGGTGCATGTATATTTAGGATAGTTAGCTCTTCTTGTTGAATTGATCCCTTTACCATTATGTAGTGGCCTTCTTTGTCTCTTTTGATCTTTGTTGGTTTAAAGTCTGTTTTATCAGAGACTGGGATTATTGTGGGATCTGGCCAGCAGCCCGCAATGCAACGGGGCTCTCTCTTTGCTCCTAGGCGGATCGGCAGGTTGAGAAATAATAGACACACACAAGATAGTGAAAGCTGGCTCCAGGGGGGTCACCGTCTTCTGGTCCCACAGTGCCAACAATGCACTGGATATACCAGCATTTATTGTTAAGTTTAGTGAGGGCAGGGGTAGGTTAGTGAGGGATTTCGGGTCATTTGATTATGAGGGGTGAGATGGTCACATGGGGATGAAGTAATTCTTTAACATAACATTTGTATGTAGAAGTACAGTTTACAGAGATAATAATTTACAATATAGTGTGTGCATCAGTAATTTCTAACAGAGCCTTAGAACCGAAACACAGTCTTTCCATAACCTATGATTAGCAAGATATTAATCAGCAGTAACATTTGCAACAAAAGCTGGTTACAGACAATCCGTGGAAACAGGACGTGAAGCTAGACAACTGGTTAGACCAGAAATTCTCACAAGGGAGTATGCTTTAACCCTAAAGAGGCCTAGAAGAGCCACGGCAAGATGAGGGCATTTATAGCCCTATCTTATCCATATGGACAGGCGCCCCCCATGCATCCATTTATAGGCTTTCCACAAGGGTCGCATTCCATTCCCAGAGTTATGAACATCTGCTTTTCTGGGATAGGAATCTTGGTGATGTGAAACCTCCCTGACTGCACGTCCATTCATAGGCTCTCTGCAGGGGGAAACACATCACGTGCTCTTGGCTCGTTCTGGCAGTCCAACCTGGCATTGTCTTTACACAATCCTGCATGCAATTTTGTGTTTACAATAATCAGGAGCATTTCATCTTTTATTCCTTAGCAATAGTTTCAGGGTGTCTCCCTACATAGGATTGCAACCCCTGCTTTTTTTTTGCTTTCTATTTGCTTGGTAGATCTTCCTCCATCCCTTTATTTTGAGCCTATGTGTGTCTTTGCACGTGAGATGGGTCTCCTGAATACAGCACACCAATGGGTCTTGACTATCTAATTTGCCAGTCTGTGTCTTTTAATTGGAGCATTTAGCCCATTTACATTTAAGGTTAATATTGTTATGTTTGAATTTGACCCTGTCATTGTGATGTTAGCTGGTTATTTTGCCCATTAATTGATTCAGTTTCTTCACAGTGTCGATGATCTTTACAATTTGGCATGTTTTTGCAGTGGCTGGTACCGGTTGTTCCTTTCCATGTTTAGTGCTTCCTTCAGGAGCTCTTGTAAGGCAGGCCTGGTGGTGACAAAATCTCTCAGCGTTTCCTTGTCTGTAAAAGATTTTATTTCTCCTTCACTTCTGAAGCTTAGTTTGGCTGGATATGATATTCTGGGTTGAAAATTCTTTTCTTTAAGAATGTTGAATATTGGCCCCCACTCTCTTCTGGCTTGTAGGGTTTCTGCCTAGAGATCCACTATTAGTCTGATGGGCTTCCCTTTGTGGGTAACCCAACCTTTCTCTGTGGCTGCCCTTAACATTTTTTCCTTCATTTCAACCTTGGCGAATCTGACATTTATGTGTCTTGGGATTGCTCTTCTCGAGGAGTGTCTTTGTGGTGTTCTCTGTTTTTCCTCAATTTGAATGTTGTCCTGCCTTGCTAGGTTAGGGAAGTCCTCTTGGATAATATCGTGAAGAGTGTTTTCTAACTTGGTTCCGTTGTCCCCATCACTTTCTGGTACACCAGTCAAACGTATATTTGGTCTTTTCACATACTCCCATATTTCTTGGAGTCTTTGTTCGTTTCTTTTCACTCGTTTTTTCTCTAATCTTGTCTTTTCGTTTTATTTCATTAATTTCATCTTCAGTCACTTTCTTCCACTTGATCGAATCAGCTGTTGAAGCTTGTGCATGTGTCACGAAGTTCTTGTGCCCTGGTTTTCAGCGCCATCAGGTCTTCTCTATAGTGTTCATTCTAGTTAGCCAATCATCTAACCTTTTTTCAAGGTTTTTAGCTTCCTTGTGATGGGTTAGAGCATGCTCCTTTAGCTCAGAGAAGTTTGTTATTACTGACCTTCTGAAGCCTACTTCTATCAACTCGTCAAACTCATTCTCCGTCCAGTTTTTTTCCCTTGCTGGCGAGGAGCTGTGATCCTTTGGAGGCGAAGAGGTGCTCTGTGTTTTGGAATTTTTAGCTTCTCTGGTTTCTCCTCATCTTTGTGGTTTTATCTACCTTTGATCTTTGATGTTGGTGACCTACGGATGGGGTTTTGGTGTGGAAGTCATTTTTGTTGATGTTGATGCTATTTATTTCTGTTTGTTAGTTTTTCTTCTAACAGTCAGAACCCTCAGCTGCAGATCTGTTGGAGTTTGCTGGAGGTCCACTCCAGACCCTGTTTGCATGGGTATCATCAGCGGAGACTGCACAACAGCAAATATTGCTGCCTGATCCATCCTCTGGAAGCTTCTACCCAGAGGGGCACCTGCCTGTTTGAGGGGTCTGTCATCCCCTACTGGGAAGTGTTTCCCAGTCAGGCTATATGGGGGTCAGGGACCCACTTGAGGAGGCAGTCCGTCCGTTCTCGGAGCTCAAACGGCATGCTGAGAGAACTACTGCTTTCTTCAGAGCTGTGAGACAGGGACATTTAAGTCTGGAGAAGCTGTCTGCTGCCTTTTGTTCTACTATGCCCTGTCCCCAGAGGTGGAATCTATAGAGGCAGTAGGCCTTGCTGAGCTGTGGTGGTCTCCACCCAGTTCGTGCTTCCAGGCCTCTTTGTTTACACTCTGAGCTACTCAAGCCTCAGCAATGGCAGACGCCTCTCCCTGCACTAGGCTGCAGCCTTGCATGTCGATCTCAGACTGCTGTGCTAGAAGTGAGCAAGGCTCCGCGTGTGTGGGACCCGCCAAGCCAGGCACCGGCTGGTATCTCCTGGTCTGCCGGTTGCTAAAACTGTGGGAAAAGCGCGGTATTTGCTCAGGAGTGTACCGTTTTTCCAGCTACAGTCTGTCATGGCCTCCCTTGGCTAGGAAATGGAAATCCCCTGACCCCTTGTGCTTCCTGGGTGAGGCGACGCCCCGCCCTGCTTCTGCTCGTCCTCGGTGGGGTGCACCCAGTGTCCAACCAGTCTCAGTGAGATGAACCAGGTATCTCAGTTGGAAATGCAGAAATCTCCTGTCTTCTGTGTCAGTCTTGCTGGGAGCTGCAGACCGGAGCTGTTCATATTTGGCCATCTTGGAAGCCAATCCGAAAAATGGAATTTTTGTAATTTCTAATTTGGGTTTCTGTTTTCATCCAGCTGAGAAATGCTTGGCAAGCCTGCTTTATCTTTCTTACAATTAGAATTCAGAAGTAGAATTGTGATCATGGGACAAATTATTAACTCATGTTTATTTGAATTGAAAAGTGAAGGCAACACTTTAATGACAGGAAGTAAATATAATTTGGCTCATTGGTTTAATAATAATGACTGCCTTTGCCAGTTAGGTCCTAGAGTAGACGTTTTCCGTAAATAAGATAAATATCACTTAAGTTGCAGTGGAAAAATTTTAAAGTACATATAAATTACAATTATATGTCCTTTTTAACTATATTTACACTTGACATAAAACAAAATTTAGAAGTCTTTAAAATGTATATGAGGAAACCTTCTTTTAGCAGATATATGAGCAGAAAAATAAGACCACAGGATGGCACAGGATGATGGCAGAGGAGGAAGTTTCAGGTAGTTCTCTGAAGGAGATGATACCTGAGTACAATTTTGAAGACCTTTGTTTCTTTCTTTTTTTTTTGAGACGGAGTCTTGCAGGCTGGAGTGCAATGGTGTGATCTTGGCTTATTGCAACTATCGCCTCCAAGGTTCAAGCCTCAGCCTCCTGAGTAGCTGGGACTACGGGCGCATGCCACCATGTCCAGCTAATTTTTTTTTAATTTTTAGTAGAGACTGGGTTTCGCTATGTTGGCCAGGCTGGTCTCGAACTCCTGACCTCAGGTGATCCACCCACCTCGGCCTCCCAAAGTGCTGAGATTACAGGCATGACCCACCATGCCTGGCCGAAGATTGTTGTTTCTAATTGCTAGGGTTAAATTATGACTGCAACAGAAAATCCCTGTTGATATGGAACTCACTGAAATACAGAAGACTGACATAGAATGATATACAGCGTAACATCCATCAGTGAAAGTGCCATGAAGAAAACAAAGCCAGTTAAAGGACGTGGAGAGATGAGCACTCTTTTAGACAGGGCACGCAGAGATAGGGCTCACAGGCCGGTACGATACTATTTGAGCCGACACCAGAGGGAAGTAAGAGTGGGAGTCATGGGATTATCTGGGGGAAGTATATCGTACAGTATGATAACAGTAAATGTGAAGACTGAGGCAAGAATGTGATTGATACATTCAAGGAATAGAAAACCAGTGAGAGGCCGGGCACAGTGGCTCACACCTATAATCCCAGCACTTTGAGAGGCTGAGGTGGGAGGATCCATTGAGCCTAGGAGTTTGAGACCAGCCTGGGCAACATAGTAAAACCCCATCTCTGCAAAAATGAAAAGGAAGAAAACCGATGGGACTGGAGTAGCATAGGCAAATAGCAGTGAAGTCAGAAACATGGTAGGGAGCTAGGGATATTTAGAGCCATGCCATCTACTGTGGTAGCCATTACCCACATGTGGCTATTTAGTCTAAATGTGATTAAAATTTATTTCATCAGTTATATTTCAAGCGCTAATTAGTCACTCACATGTGGCTAATGGCTACTCTATTAGACAATACAGATCTAGCACGTTTTCATCATTGTCAAACGTTTCGTTGGTTATTGTACTCCTCATGGGCCAGACTTTTTCCACATCTGAGGGGAAACCGGTAGAGGATTTTGAGAAAAGTGACATGATCTGGTTTTAAAAGTTTTACTCTTTGCTGTAATAAAGGTTGGCCAGGTGAAGAGAAGGAGGGCATTTTAAGAAGAACGGTAATAGGTACAAAGGCTCAGAGGTTCCCTTACTACATGAAAGTTGTAAGAGTTGAATCTTAGCTTTTGACTTTTTTTTGATGAATTTTTATGTTGGTATACTTCTAAACTTATAAAAAAAGTTACAAATATAGTACAAGGGGGTCCGATATACTCTTTACCAACATTCACCAATTGTTTATATTTCATCCCATTTGCTTTATTAAATCCTCTCTCCTCTGTATGCGTATATAAATATAGTGTGTGTGTGTAAAATCCATTCCCATTTTGGGGGAGGTCCATTTGAGAGTAAATTGAGATATTGTGCCCTTTATCCATAAATACTTGAATGTGTACTTCCTATGAACAACAACTTTTCTCTCCTTTAACATAAACCCAATAGTTAATCAAAACAAGGAAATTATATTAGGTTGGTGCAAAAGTAATTGCAGTTTTTGCATTACTTTCAATGGCAAAAACCAGTTACTTTTGGACCAACCTAATAGCTAAAATACTATTATCTAATTCACAGTGTATGTTCAGATTTTATCACCAATATATGCTGTATATATGCTGTCCCAATAATATGCTGTATAACTATCTCCCCACCCCTCTCCGTCCAGGGTCCTCTCTAGGATCACATGTAGGATTTAGGTGTTAATACCTATTTGGTTTTCTTTAATCTGACACATTTCCTCAGTCTTTGTGTTTCTGATATATTTAAACAGTGTACAGGCCAATTATTTTGTAGAAAATCTCAAAGTTTGAGTTTTCTTGGGGTTTCCCCAGGATTAGATTCAGGTTGTGCATTTTTGGCAGGTATACCCTTGATATTATATCTTCTCATTTCACCATATGATATATGTGATATCGCTTTCTCTCAAAACTGGTAATGTTAGCTTTGGTCACTTGATTAAGGTGATGTCTGCCAGGTTTTACTACTGTAAAGTTATTATTTCCCCTTTTGTAATAAGTAATTTGTGGCAGGCTACTTTGAGATTATGTGGTAACCTCTTTCTTTACCAAACTTAACCATACCAGTTTTATATCCATTTATGATTTTCCCACTCCCTCATTCTTTGTTTATTAATCCGCATTCTACTGTAAGGAAGAGCTTTCCCTTCACCCTCATTTATTTATTCATTTATTTACATCAGTGTGAATTCATGGATTATTTTATTCAGTGAGCTATAATCCATTACTATTAAATTGTCCCTGATTTGTCCAGTGGAAACCCTTGCATCCTGGGTGCTTTGTTCTTTTGATATTTTTCCCATTATTCTTTGGGAATTTCCTTTCTTTAGCGCAACAAAATATTCCAGGTTCAACTTATACCTTCTTGGCTCCTGCGCAGTAATGAGCTGTTTCTCCAGAGAGCTTTGATTACTCTTTTGTAAGCCTTTGAAATTTAGTCTGAAGGTGATGAGTAACCACTGACATGCTGGGCGTGGCATGATCCAAATCAACATTTTAAAAAAAGATCACTCTGTTAATAGTGTATAGAAAACATTGAGTTATGAAACTGGCCATAGAAAAAACAATTATCAGTATTTTCCAGTAATTTAGACAAACCATAATGCGGGTCTAAAAACACTCTCAGTGAAGGGGGAACAAATAACTTTACACTGGAGAAACCTGGTATGTACTACTTCAGCCAGGTGATCAAGGTCAACATCAATAGTGATGTTCTGTTGATAGTTTGTACCCTTAGTATGAGATAATGAAAATGGCATTTATCTCTGTGGTCTTCCTCCTGAAAACCCAATAACCCCAGTATAATCATGAGAAAAACATGAGACAAATCCCATTTGAAGGACATAATGGTCCCGTTTGAAGATCACATAATGATAACTACAAAATACCTGACCAGTACTCCTCAAAACTGTCAAGGTTCTCATCAAAACTGTCATGGGCTTTAGGTAACAGCAGCGTGTTAATATTGGTTCATTAATTATAACAATGTAACAATGTACCATACTACTGTAACATGTTAATAACAGGGGAAACTGGGATGGGATACATGGAATCTCTGTACTATCTTCACAATCTTTTTGTAAACCGAATATTTTTTTAAAAAAATTAAGTTTATTTAAAAACACTATCAGTGGAGTTAAATTTAAGTAGGGTTTATTTTTAGGTGTGTAAATGAGTGATATTTTTACATAATGCATAATGAGAACTACTTCAGAGTAGTCATTTGTGAAGGCTATAAACTTATTTCAATAGTGCAGCTGTTCAAAATGTTTTACAGCTCTTTGGAGTCTTTAATACATTCTTTTGGCTATCTTACAGTCTTTTAAGACAGTCGTCCCCAGCCTTTTTGACACTAGGGACCGCTTTCGTGGAAGACCATTTTTCCACTTATGGGGGCTGGGGGTATGGCTTCAGGTTGAAACTGTTCCACCTCACGTCAGATCATCAGTCATGAGATTCTCATAAGGAGCGCACAACCTAGATCCCCAGCATGCACAGTTCACAATAGGGTTTGCACTCCTGTGAGAATCTAATGCTGCCACTGATCTGACAGGAGGTGGAGCTCAGGCAGTGATGTTCACTTGCCTGCCGTTCACCACCTGCTGTGTGACCCGGTTCCTAACAGGCCACAGACTGGTATTGGTCCATTGCCAAGGGGTTGGGGACCCCTGTTTTAAGATACACTTTAGTGAGAGACAATAATGTAGCAGTCAAAGCTGTGACCATACAGAAGTTTCTCAAGCTTTCTAAACCCCAGAGTGGGTATAACAACTTATATTAAAAAGTTGTGGCCAGGCGCGGTGGCTCACGCCTGTAATCCCAGCACTTTGGGAGGCCAAGGCGGGTGGATCATGAGGTCAGGAGATCGAGACCACGGTGAAACCCCGTCTCTACTAAAAATACAAAAAAAAAAAAAATTAGCTGGGCGCGGTGATGGGCGCCTGTAGTCCCAGCTACTTGGGAGGCTGAGGCAGGAGAATGGTGTGAACCCGGGAGGCGGAGCTTGCAATGAGCCGAGATCGTGCCACTGCACTCCAGCCTGGGCAACAGCGAGACTCTGTCTCAAAAAAAAAAAAAAAAAAAAAAAAAAAGTTGTTGTGAGCTAAATGAGATAAGTAATAGATTTCTGTCCTTTGAGGGAGAATCTTATTTTTGAAAGCAGCTGTAAGTTATTTGGAGCCTGGTCTGGTTTATATTTGGAGTAAACTTGGTATTGATATTTTTTGTCAAGAGCAAGATAAAAAAAATTTAGTAGTACTAATTTTTGTGTGGCCTATACATTTTTATAAAGGTAATTTTACCATAGAATTGCATATTATGCTTACTCTTCTCCAATCAGTGACAGACCACAGAGGTGATATGCCCTTTTCAGGACATCTTTTAAAAAAAAAAAAAAATGGTTTATCACTTTCTGGGGGTTGGGGGGAAGGGTCCCAGGCTGGAGTGCAGTGGCTAGATCACGGCTCACTGCAACCTTGACCTCCCTGGCTCAAGCAATCCTCCCACCTCAGCCTCTGAGTACCTGCAACTACAGGCATGCACCCACCGCACTGGCTAATTTATGTGTTTTTTGTAGAGACTAGGTTTCGCCATGTTGCCCAGGCTGGTCTTGAACCCCTGGCCTCAAGCAATTGGCCCACCTTGGCCCCCCAAAGTGCTGGGATTAGAGGCATGATCCACCATGCCCAGTGTCATGTTTTAAATTATTTTTATTTTTTAATAATTTTGACCTTTATTTTAAATTCAGGGGGTACATGCACATATTTATTTCGTGGGCATATTGCATGATGCTGAGGTTTGAGATATGAATGATCCCATCACCCAGATAGCGAGCATAGTACCCAACGGTTAGTTTTTCAGCCCTTGTCCCCTTCCCTGCCTTCCCCTTCTATTAGTCCTTGGTGTCTGTTGTTCCCATCTTTATGTCCATGAGTACCCAGTGTTTAGCTCCTAGTTGTAAGGGAGAACATGGGTTTTTGGTTTTCTGTTCCTATGTTAATTCACTTAACTCAGTACATCTTAACAGGGGTGCATGATGTCAGTATGTATTACTGGTGATGTTAACCTTAATCAGTTAGTTCAGGTGCAGTCTACCAGGAATCTGTACTGTAAATTTAGTATTTTCCTTTAACACTTACTAAATATTTTAGGAGAGATAATTTGAGACTATGCTTAAACTTTCACCCACTAATTTTAGCATCCGTTAGTGGTTCCTCCTGCAGTAGTTATTACTGTGGAATTCTAATGGTGATTTTTATCTTTACCTTATTCCTCCTATGTCTATTAATTGGAATTCTGTAAGGAAGAGTTGTCCCCTTTCCCTCATTAAAATTTTTAAAGTCAATGTTGGTACCAGGATTTTTAAGTTAAGAGCCAGTTGAACCTACAGGTGTGTTTTAATTTGAGGAATAAGAATAATGGTTCATTTGTAAGTTTAGGGCTGAATAGAATCTGTAAACTAAGTTGCATTTTGTGCTTTATACATTTCACTTTATAAATTTTCTTTTTGTGTGGTTTTTATTTCTGTCATTTGTAAAGTGAGTTTTTAATAAGAACTCATGAAACCACATGATTTTTCTCACATCAAATATCTCCAAGTTATAAGCTAGAAGAAACTAAAGAAATTGTATTTTATGTTCATATGTATTTTTAAATTTTGTAATTTAATAACTACTTTTGAATGAAAACATTAACTCTTTTTTTTCCTTTCTTAGGCTTGAAAAGGAATATACTACAATAAAAACGAAAGAAATGGAAGAGCAAGTTGAAATTAAAGTAAGCATTTGGGGGCTTTTTTAAGTACTGATTGATTGAAATCAATTATTGGACAGTAGATGTTTAAAGTTTGTACTTCTTATATTCATAAATGTATTTACCATCCTACTAGATTATAGTTAAAAATAGACATTTCAAAAAAGCGGAATAATGTGACCGAAGTGGCTTTCATTCCAGTGTGAAGGAGAGCAAGCTCTTCCCTTTTTCTAGATTTGTTGGTGGCTCATCAGGAGAAAACACTTCCATGGAGAAGATCATTATCATTCCATTTAAGCATGTTTTTTAAAGTTGCAGAGAAGACAATCTATAATAACACTTTCTATGCTGAGACCAACAAGAGTGTAATCTCAGGCAAACATTAAATAGAGCACATATTACACTAGAACTAATTATGGTTGCTCTAGAGCTACAGAAAGCTTTGACTGATATGACTTTTTCTTCTCTAAGCAAGGGTTATACTTTTGAACTACTTCTCTCCAGAAAATCAAGCAGATTTTCAATTCGAAGGGCATATAAATACCCTATATGTACCCTAAAAATATAAAATTTGTACCCCCCTCCATAAAACAAGGAATTCTTGAGTTGAGGGTCTGTTGCACTGTTGGAGCTGGGACTTGAGAAAAATTGTGTTGCCTTTTATGCTGATATTGTAGGATGGGGTTGATAAGTAGAAGCATGAGTCAAATAACTTAGTGATTGGCCAGTTCACTTTCTAATCTCTTTATTCCCCTCCACCCCCGACCCCCAACCCCTGGAGAAAAGGGTTAAAAGTAAAATAATTTTAATGGAGTGACTCCCTCCTCCCTTTTTAAACTTTGTGTTTGAATGTGTCTGATTTTTGACTTGGATCTGGCAAGACATTGTATGACCACCTTATGTTTCTCCTTTTACAAGGGAATGGGTTCTGTTAGACTAATACTCTTTCCTGCCTTGGTCCTCCTCAAAAGCCTCTAGGGAGACAGTCTCTCCAGTTTTCTTATGTTAACTCTCTCTTACCAACTCTCCTCCCTTTTCTAGAGATTCTATTCCCATTTCTGTCACCTTTTCCTTATCAAATGGAAATAGATACTTCCACATTTTTTATATATATAGAAAAGACCCCTGTGGATGTTTTTGCCTCCTTTTTTTTTTTTTTAATTCTGTCACCCAACTGCTGCTCTACTATTTGCTTTTCTTTTTTTCTTTTTCTTTTTTTTTTTTGAGACGAAGTCTCGCTCTGTCGCCCAGGCTGAAGTGCAGTGGCGCGATCTTGGCTCACTGCAAGCTCCGCCTTCCGGGTGCATGCCATTCTCCTGCCTCAGCCTCCCAAGTAGCTAGGACTACAGGCGCCCGCCACGAAGCCCACCTAATTTTTTGTATTTTTAGTAAAGATGGTGTTTTACCATGTTAGCCAGGATGGTCTCGATCTCCTGACCTCGTGATCCACCCACCTTGGCCTCCCAAAGTGCTGGGATTACAGGCGTGAGCCACCGCTTCCAGCCCTATTTGCTTTTCTTTTAGGTACTATGAATAACGGTACTTTTACTGCAAGTAAAAAGTACGTCATCCTGATGAGTCGGGAGAGAGTGTGGGTTTTCACATACTACAAATATTCGGAACTGCAAATCAAGAATCTGAGGATGGGGAAGCCATCCTGTTCATTTCACCACACTGTATTATTGAAAAAAAATCACAGTTCTATGAACAATCCTTACTCTTGAAGTTTTTTATAAAATTAAGTACATAAATATAGGAATACCAAAAGGCATTTTCAGAAAATAGATTTTTAGCAGACTTTCACCTATACCTGCAGTATTTTCTTTTCTTTTAGACAGGGTCTCCCTCTGTCACTCAAGCTGGAGTTCAGTGGCAGTCTTGGCTTATTTGCAGCCTTGACCTCCCACGCTCAAGCGATCCTCCCACCTCAGCCTTCTAAGTAGCTGGGACTACAGGTGCACGCCACCATGCCCGGCTAATTTTTTATATTTTCGGTGGAGATAGGGTTTCACCACATTGCCCAGGCTGGTCTCGAACTCCTGAGCGCAGGCGATCCACCTGCGTTGGCCCTCCAAAGCACTGGGATTACAGTCATGAGCCCCCATGCCCAGCCATTTGCAGTATTTTCTATACTTTGTTTTTTGGGGAAAGATATAGTTCATATGCCTGAAGAAATGTTTTTGAATCTAGCTCCATGTGTCTCAGGCAGTTGGCATGAAATTGTCTATAGAGAAGAATCAGAAAAAAGAGTTGAGAAAGTTAGTGGAACATATCAGGTAAATAAAGTGCTGATCTCAAAGGTTGTCTGTTCTGTTTTTATAATATTGTTTCCATGTAGTTCTTTCTTATACCATTTTCATCTCTTTCTTCACTCCCCAATTCCACCAGATATAAAAAGCAAAACAACTTTTGAATGACTATACTTTTTTAAACTTCATATTTAGGGGTATCTGATTTTTTTTTTCAATGGAATACTTTTTTTTTTATTATACTTTAAGTTCTGGGATACATGTGCAGAACATGCAGGTTTGTTACATAGGTATACACGTGCCATGGTGGTTTTCTGCACCCATTAACCCATCATCTACATTAGGTATTTTTCCTAATGCTATTCCTTCCCTAGTCCTCCACCCTCTGACAGGCCCCAGTGTGTCATGTTCCCCTCCCCTGTCTCCATGTGTTCTCATTGTTCAACTCCTGCTTATGAGCGAGAACATTTGGTGTTTGGTTTTCTGTTCCTGTGTTAGTTTGCTGAGAATGATGGTTTTCAGCTTCATCCATGTCCCTGCAAAGGACATGAACTCATCCTTTTTTATGGCTGCATAGTATTCCGTGGTGTATATATGCCACATTTTCTTTATCCAGTCTACCATTGATGGGCATTTGGGTTGGTTCCAGGGTGTCTGATTTTTTTACTTAGACCCTGACAACTTATTCTAATCATGATCAGATGACCACCTTATTTACAATTCATTAGCCAGGTATAATATTAATTGAGCCTTGCTGTAAAATGGGAAATGCTACTTCTTACACACACACTCCCTCCCTCCTGCAAAAGTCTCTTTTACAAGAGAATGAGTTCTGGTTGTAAACTAGTACTTTCTTGCCTTGGTTCTTTTTAAAAGTCCATGGGAAGGTAGTTTTGTGCCATTATTTTTACAGCCCATTGGTATGATCATCAAATTGTTTGATGTTTTGATATAGAAGTATAAAATTAGCCTTTCATGTTGTGAAATGTGTTTATAAGGTCTCTGTTGTTTTTACTTTAATTAAATTATAAGACCTTTGGGGTGATGACCTTCTATTCTAAGAACTATATCTGTCAGTGAGCCCCCTGGTTAAGATGTGACTTTTAAATATTTTTTCACCTCTTCCCTAAAAGTGTTATAGGAAGATTTTGCTAATAATGTCTTCATATGGAGAATCTTAAATTTTGCTGTGTGAAATTTTTTGTTAATAGAAACATCTTTATCAGTATCTTCTTCCAGTCTATTGATGTTCTACCTGATTGGGAGGAGGTAAGAAATATTAAAATTCTAGTTTGGTTGGGCACAGTGGCTCATGCCTGTAATCCCAGCACTTTGGGAGGCCGAGGCAGGCAGATCACTTGAGCCCAGGAGTTTGAGACCAGCCTGGACAACATAGCAAGACCCCATCTCAATTTTAAAAAAGAAAAAAATTATAAAACTAAAATTCTAGCTTATATTAGGGTAACCGACAAATCTTTAAAAAGGAAAAAACTGTGATTCTGATAGACATACGAACAGATAATCTAATTTTTATATTTAAATTTGTGCTTTGGGACACAGAGATCTAAAGCCCTAAAATGGGAAGTATGAGAAATTCTGACTGGTTTTTAGTCAAAAGTTAAGTATTTTTTCCTGTTTAAAAACTATGTTACATTTCAGATATGCTGAAAGCCGGAAAATAATATAAAAGTGCTCACATATTCACTACCTGGCATAAAAATTAAAAAAAAGAAAA
The DNA here is from genome assembly GCF_006542625.1 of Nomascus leucogenys. Taxonomy (NCBI): domain Eukaryota; kingdom Metazoa; phylum Chordata; class Mammalia; order Primates; family Hylobatidae; genus Nomascus; species Nomascus leucogenys. The sequence continues at coordinate 81,960,229 of NC_044392.1, forward strand.
GAAAAGAAAAGAAAAGTATTATCTGAGTTGCCCAGGAATTACATTTTAACAATCAATGTGAAGTATTAGAATTGAAGCTCACGTTTATTTAGCCCTTAACATATGATGGGTCACTTACATGCATTATTTCCCCTTATTCTTAGAACAGCATTATTAAAGGGTTCTTATCCTTACCTGTGAAGAAATTAGGCTTCAGAAAGCTCAAATAATATGCCAGTGGTCACATTGCGAGGAAACAGAGTCAAGGATTTGAAGTCTGATTTGTATTATTCTAAGGCCCATGTGTGTTCTTCAGTATATACACTGTGCTGCTGCTGCTTTCCAAGAGACGTTGATATATTTGTGATGTGAGATTTGGATGCCCATTTTTCTCTGGCATATCAAACTTTTCATTAAAAAAACTAATGGCTACATAATATCCAAGGGAGGTATGCTAGCCCGATTTATTCAATAACACTTCATTTAACAGATAATTTATAGTGCCTACTAGATGCCCAAGCACTGTTCTAGGCACTTGAAATGTGGTTATGAAGTAGACCATGTTCTGTCCTCATGGAGATTTTAATATGGAAATAACAATAAACAGAAAAGTCAAATGTACAGTATTTTGGATGGTGATAAAGTGTTAAGGAGAAAAAATAACCTTAGGGAGGGGGAATGTAAAACAGTAGTGTTTGGGTGGAAAATTTAGAGAAGTTAACCAGGTGATTTTTGAAAAAAGACCTGAAGGAAGTGTTGGGCTAGATATGTGACTATCTGGAAGAAGGGCAGAACCTATTCAGGGGTGTGCCTGGTGAGGAGCAGTAAGGTGGCATCGTGGATGGGACAGCATGAATGATGAGAAAAGTGGTAGGAAGTAAGATGGAGCAGGTTGCAGATAATGTAGGATGTCGTCAACAGTGGTAAGGACTTTGGCTTTTACTCTGGTTAGATGGCAGTTTTCAGTAGAGAAGGACAAAATGTGATTTAAGTTCAGTAGATCCTTCTGGTTGCTGTGTTGAGAGTAAATTGCAGGGATTGAGAGCATTTCTGATGAACACTGATGTGGTAATGCAGACAAAAGATGATGGTGGGCCAGGCATGCCTACCATCAGGGTGGCTTATGCCTGTTATCCCAGCACTTAGGGAGGCCAAGGTGGGTGGATTCCTTGAGCCCAGGAGTTCAAGACCAGCCTGGGCAACATAGTGGCTCCCTGTCTCCACAACATTTTTTTTTCAAATTAGCCAGGCATGGTGGTGCATGCCTGTAGTCCTAGCCACTCAGGAGGCGGAGGCAGGAGGATCACTAGAACCAGGGAAGTTGAGGCTGCAGTGCGCTGTGATCATGCCACTGTATTCTTTCCTGGGTGACAGAGTGAAACTCTGTCTTAAAAAAAAAAAAAAAGATGATGGTGGCTTGGACTGAGGTAAGAAGTGATTGGATTCTGAATAGATTTGAAATGTAAAGTGGACAGCTAGAATGTAGAGATGTGTGAGGAGGAGGAATCAAGCCTTGTGGTCTGAGCACGTAGATAAATGGTGTTTCCATTACCTGAGATGGGAAAGACTCCAGAAGGATTTGGTTTAGTGGGGATACCAGGAGCCCAATTTTGGGTATCTTGGGAATGAGATGCCTAGGAGATGTCCAATTAGCTTCTTAAATATTCAGATCTGAAATTAAAAGAAGCCAAGCTCAAAATATAAATTTGGCAGTTATTGGCGGGGTCATAGTATTGAAAGCCATGAGAATGGGTGAGATTACTTGGGAAAGGAGTGTAGATAAAATAGAGAAGAGTTCAAGAATTGAGCCTGAGAATAAACCAACATTTAAAGATGAGGAAGACAAGTAGAAAGTAGCAAACTAGGAGAAAACCAGGTAGGTGTAGTTCCTAGAAACCAAGAGACAGAAAGAGAGAAGGATTTGCCATGTCAAATACTGAAGATAGTTTTTATGAAATGAGGATGGAGAAACGACCACTGAATTTTCCAGCATGATTATAATTTATCCTAGAAACAAGTGGAGCAGAATGGTAGGTACTAAAACCTAACTGGAATAGAAGAAGAAAAATTAGAGATATTTTTCAAGGAATTTGCTATAAGTATAAAAGAAATGGGACAGTAGCTAGAGAGGGTAATTATGTTGAATTTTTTGTTTCTGTTTTCTGTTTTTTTTTTAAGATAGGAGAAATAACTGCATGCTTTTATGGTGATAATCAAGTAAGAAAAATTGATCATTAAGAATGGGAGATAATCACTGGAGTCAGGAAGATACGGAATTTAGTGCGAAGTTAGGAGATGTAACTTAGTATGCTAGCATGACTAGTTAATCCACAATAACGGGAAATCAAAATATATGGGCAAAAATGCAGGTAGGATGTAGGATGTGGTTTTGGGAGCTTGTGAAATTCTCTTCTAATTGCCTCAGTTTTTTTTTCAGTGAAATCATAGGCAAGATTATCAACTGAGAGACAATGGATTGGAGGGTTGCTGGTTTGAAGAAAGAGGAATAGGTATGAAATAGTGATCTAGGGGGATAGAAGGACGTTATTATTGCTAAGAACCATATTGAATTTAGTGATCAGTAATTTAAATAAACGTCATGTTTTTGTTTTTGTTCGGTCATATTTACTGACATAGGTACAGACTCAAAATTGTCAGAGAGTTGATCCAGAGTAGTGTTTTTTCCAGGCAGTTATACTACGAAGGGAGAGAAGGGCAAGGGGGCTTAAAAGCAAGGGAGCCATATAATGATTGCAAATTAAACTTTGTCAAGAAGGAAGAGAGAACATCAAGGATTGAGGGACAGTGAAAAGTTGTTGGGATCACTAGACTGTCTCAATGAAAACAATTGTTTGGTTGGGTTACTTTGTAAACTGAGTAAGCTGGAGAGAATAGGAAATAGTGATTGAAGAGTGGGTTATTTGAAACGAGATTATCCTATTTCAGGATATTAAGGTTGTTTTCAGTTTTTCTTATTAAAAATAATGCTAATGGTTAACATCTGTGTATATAACAAGTTTTTTGTCTCCTATTATTATTTCCATAGCCAGTTATAAAAAGTAGAGTTAATAAGTTACAGGATATTAGCATCTTAAAGACTTTTGATGTTAGTACGTAAATTTCCTAAAGAATGTGTCGAGGGTATGTTTGTCTTAGCAACAAGTTTCCATTTCATGACGATTTTGCCAACACTAAGTATTTCATTCTTGCTCTCACTTTTAGTCTCTTTTTTTTCTAATTTGGTAGGTCAAAAAATTATCTCTATTTTCTTTTTCAATGTACAAGATAAACTTTTTTATGTAGCTATATCTAGGTATCTTCCTCTCTGTGGTTTCCACTTTAAAGTTTAGGAAGCACTCTATTCTAGAAAATGTGAGGAAGATATTGAAGAATTATTGAGAATCAGTCAGGTGGTAGATTTTAGTTATTAACCTTTCTATGTATCATCAATAAACAGTTCAAAAATAAACTGGAAGAAGAAGTTCCATTTGAAATAAAAATAAAAGTATATCTAGGAGTAACCTAAATGAAAAATAGAATAGGACCTAACAAACACTGGAAAACTTCACACACAGACATTTTAAAAAGATAACTAAAGATAGACAAAAACTGCTCCATGTTATCTAAGTATATGGATTTCCCAGGGATTTTTTTTTTTTTTTTTTTTTGAGACGGAGCCTTGCTCTGTCACCCAGGCCGGAGTGCAGTGGCGCGGTCTTGGCTCACTGCAACCTTCACCTCCCGGATTCAAGCGATTCCCCTGCCTCACCCTCCTAAGTAGCTGGGATTACAGGCATGTGCCACCATGCCAGGCTGATTTTTGTATTTTTAGTAGAGATGGGGTTTTGCCATGTTGGCCTGGCTGGTCTCGAACTTCTGGCTTCAAGTGATCCACCTGCCTTGGCCTCCCAAAGTTCTGGGATTACAGCTGTAAACCACTGTACCTGGCCCTCAAATTCAGTGAAATTTAATTGCTTGTAAAATTCCAGGGCAATAAAAAAATCAAGAATAATTCTAAAAATAGACAAAAGTAGTAAAATAATATTCATGCCTAACTTCAAAAATATTGTGGGCAGTGCTTATCATTAACTGAGTATTTGGCATATATTAGGTGCTATGCTATCTCATTTAATTTTTCAGTTCCCTGTAAGTTTGATTACTCTTAATTTCTGGATGAGGAAATGGAGATTCTAAAACATTGAATGTCATGTGCAAGTGTTAATTGTAGAATAAGAATTTGAACTTAAATCTGCCTAACTTCAAAACCTAGTCTCTTAGCTACTTGAGTATACTAGTAATTGGGGTTTGGGAACAATAAACAAATGTAAGAACGGGGGATATTAGCTCTACTAGGTATTAAAACAGATAGCAAAGCTATAATTACCAAAATACTGTGATATTAGTTTTAAAAAAAAGAAGACAGTAACACTTGAAACTTAAAAGTAACCCTGAAATGGTCTCTATTAACTGAAAAAGTCTATTCTATTGATCAGTTCCTGATGTGAATATTATACAAATGAGGAAGTGTTGATTTATTTTTTTAAATGGTGTTAAGCATTTGGTTAGTTGTTTGTGGAAGAAAATCAATTTAGATTTTTATTTATAATGAAATAAATTTCAGAAGCCTTAAAAGGGGTTGGGGAAGGAAATCCAGATGAGTGTTTTCAGTTCTAAATTTTATTTTAGCATGATTTCTGTCATAACTTTATTCACTCAGTTGTCTGGTGGAAACTTAGTTTTCTAAATCTTTTAAGATAAAACATTACCTTTTGTTGATGAAATATGATTGAGAACATTTTGAGAATCCCATTTATTTCTTTGGCTCTTTAGACTTTAGCAGCATTTAATAATTGCTTATTTGTGTAGACCACTATGCTGCACACAGTAGGAGGAGCCAAGACATGAGAACATTTTCTACTTCTCAAGCTGTTATTTTGTCTGAGATTAGTTATTAACTTTCCTGTATATCATAATGTCTATTTCAGATCATCTGAATTTTAGTGAATAGAACAAGAAATCTAATTTGCCAAGTATTTTGTAATAACTCTAAGAGTTGTTTCAATTTGTGATCCACTTAATAAGATGCAATAATTCATAGAGTCTCTCTTTTCCCTGAACTAAGACTTTATATGTTATATAAAACCATATTTAAGTCTTTACTGGCAAAATAACAGGTTAAGTTGATGGAAGAATTTTCTGAGACAGACATTTTTTAGCAGAAATTTATAGGAAGGTGGGGCTGGAAGAAGGCTTGATTGAATTCTGGAACAATTTGGTACAAAAATGTAAGTTATTACCTTGAGGCCAGGCACAGAGGCCCATGCCTGTAATCCCAGCATTTTGGGAGGCTGAGGAGGTGGATTACGAGGTCAGGAGATCAAGACCATCCTGGCTAATATGGTGAAACCCCGTCTCTACTAAAAATACAAAATTTAGCTGAGCATGGTGGCATGTGCCTGTAGGTCTATCTACTCAGGAGGCTGAGTCAGGAGAATCGCCTGAACCTGGCAGGCAGAGGTTGCAATGAGCTGAGATTGCACCACTGCATTCCAGCCTGGGCGACAGAGTGGGACAACATCTCAGGAATTTGAAAATGAAAAGATAACTTATAAAGGGGATTAATAAGCAATTATATTGGTGGATATGCAAAAATAACTCTTTAAAAATGTAGAGTGACTTGGATTTAATACTTAATGACAGTAATTTGACAAGTTTTTGGGAACCAGGCATTGAATAATTAGGTAAAGTGCTTTTCAAAAAAATCTGGTTTTACTTTTTGAACTATGAGGAAATACTAGTAATTGGAGCTGTTTTCTCAGAAAAAATTAATTAATTCTTTGTATTTTCAGCATTTTGCAACTTGTCATCTATACTGTATTATAAATGGAGACTATTGAAGTCTAAATGGGCAAATTTTTTTTTTCTTTTTTTAATTTGAGACAAGATCTTGCTCTGTTGCCCAGGATGGAGTGCTGTGATGTGATACTGGCTCACTGCAACCTCCGCCTCCAGGGCTGAGGCCATCCTCCCCCTGAGCCTCCTAAATAGCTGGGACTACAGGCACATGCCACTACGCCCAGCTAATTTTTATATGTTTTGTAGAGACAGGGTTTTGCCATGTTGTCCAGGCTGGTCTTGAACTCAAGCTCAAGTGATCCACCTGCCTTTGGCCTCCCAAAGTGGATTGCAGGTGTGAGCCACTGAGCCGGGCCCTAAATGGAAAATTTGATGTTTAGCCTATGAACATACATTTTTTAGATCTCCTATTCCTTCATTCAACTGACATTTGAATATTTATTATATAGGTAGGCTCTGTTGGAGGTAGGCAAGTTAGAATCTTTTTTGTCTAGTGAGGATGTTAAAACGCATAAGAAAATATTTGATTATGAGTCATTATGGTAAGTATAGAAAAGAAAGGGCTTATTTCTGTATGTACTGTAGAGTGTAGTTTAAATTTAATCACAGCTGGAATGATGAATGTGATTATTTCCTTTGCTGTAGTGTATTTATTTCTCTTTCTTTATCCCTTTCCTTTCCCTTCCTTTTCCTTTTCTTTTCCCTTTTTCCTTTCCTTTCTTCTCCCCTCCCCTCCCCTCCCAACCCCTCCCTTCCCCTCTCCTCCTCTCCCTTTTTTGGACACAGGGTTTCACTCTGTCTCCCAGGCCGGAGTACAGTGGTCCAATCTCGGCTCACTACAATTTCCGCCGCCCCCACCTCAGCCCCCACCTCCCAGCCTCCCACCTCAGCCTCCCAGGCAGCTGGGACGACAGATTCGCACCACCATTCTTTGTGTATGTGTGTGCGTGTGTGCATGCGTGCGCGTGTGTGTGTGTTTTTCGTAGAGACAAGTTTTCACCCTGTTGCCCAGGCTCATCACCACCATTCCTGGCTAAATTGTGTGTGTGTGTAGTTTTCATAGAGACAAGGTTTCGCCGTGTTGCCCAGGCTCATCTGGAACTTCTGAGCTCAAGCCATCTGCCTGCCTTGGCCTCCCAAAGAGCTGGGATTACAGGCGTGAACCATGGTGCCCTGCCTTCTGTGTATTTCTTACTCTGAGTCTTTGACATTTGATAATGTAATCATTCCTTAGACTCCTTTCTTATTTATAAAAGGTGATACATTTTCAGGACTGTGATTTAGAAATCTTTTTTTTCCTCTCAAAAATGCTTGCAAATAAAACATTTTTTTTCTTGGCAGAGGTTACGCACAGAAAATAGACTTTTAAAACAGCGCATCGAGACATTAGAAAAAGTAAGTAAGTGACTACTTATGCAAGCTTCTGTTGAATGCCTAGTGTTTTTTCTGTATATTAAAAATCCTCAAAAATTCTGGCACATGTCTCCTATGTTGTAGTATTGACTGCTTAGCTTGCTTACCTTACTATTTAGCCAGATAACTTGTTACTAATAAAAATTGATCAGTTGTACTGGTTCTTAAACATTCATATTCACGTTTTAACTGAGATTAAGAGTAACATATTGATACTATTTGTTTTCTTTACACATAATTTCTAAAAAGCATGTTCTTTTAGAATTTAATTGGGAGTCCATTCTGATACAGCATTTAAAGATGAGTTTCAAATGTTGCCTTGGACTTTCTAGCATATTGAATGTGGCAGTGATTCCTTTAAGGCCTAGGAGTGCTTTTAGTTGAAGTGACTGATTCCTTACATAAAAATTCACTCTCATGTTGATTTTCAACACAAAGGAATTGTGCATAAACTTTTAGTTCTTATAATTATTTTAGTATCTACATGTTAGATTTTCTCTGTTTTACATAGAGTAATTGGGCAAATATGGAGATTTTGCATTATTTTTCATACTGTGCTTTTGATGAAGAATCTTTTGTAGTCATTTACAGATGCTATAAGAATGAATTGAGTAGTAAAGGTATGGTTTAAGAATTTTGCTTTATTAAAAGAAAGACATCTGAATTCACAAACTCTTTTGGTGCTTTTTTCTTTTTCTTTTTTCTTTTTTTGAGACAGAGTCTCCCTCTGTTGCCCAGGCTGGAGTGCAGTGGCTCAGTCTTGGCTCACTGCAGCCTCCGTCTCCCAGGTTCAAGCGATTCTCTTGCCTCAGCCTCCTGAGTAGCTGGGATTATAGGCGGCCGCCAACATGCCTAGCTAATTTTTGTATTTTTGGTAGAGACAGGGTTTCACCCTGTTGGCCAGGATGGTCTTGATCTCTTGACCTCGTGATCCACCTGCCTCGGCCTCCGAAAGTGCTGGGATTACAAGCATGAGCCACTGTGCCCAGCCACTTCTTTCTTTCTTTAACTAGAGATGAGAGTAAGTAGATTTAAACATACCCCTCATCATATTGCCAAGGATCTTAAAATCTTCCCTGAAAATCTACAGATAGTCAAGAAATAAATAAATGGAAATATGGGTATTTTGCAGTATTTGTCGTTTGTTTGAAAAGTATTGATGATTTCATATTAAATAGAAGTACATAAGGACAGGATATTTATTACATGTCTGCCGTTGTTGTGTAATAATTGCAGATACATAATATTAAGTCAAAAATAGTTTCCCTGTTTTTCTGTCATCATGTTAGGGTTGCTATGAGAATAATTCTACTTTTGGTGACTCCACAGGAAGATTGAGCTTGCTTTTAAGTTGTTTTAATTATATACTCTTTTTTCCCACTAAATATCTAGCTTACAGTCAAATATGCATCTTCTTAGTTGTTGTTTTTTTTTTAATCTTTGGAGTAAGACATTTAAACTGGGAAAGGATTATAATATTTCATTCACCCTTCGGAAGGATAACGATGCTGTAAGAAAGTGTTAAGTTTGGATTTTGCTTCTAGAAAACTGAGTTCCCTTTTTTATTGGCTTAGATGGCCCAGGTGTGTCACTTAGCACTTAGAATTCTATAAATACTATGTATCAATTGAATTCTGTAATAAAAAAGTATACTTTCTCAGTTATTGCTAAAGTTTAAGTTTAGCTCATTAATTTTATTTGTCATATTTTCCTTGCTTTGTTTCTTCGAAAGCTGCGGTTGCACAAGTTGCTGTCACACTTTATAATTGGAATTGCTTACTCAAATTCCTTCTCCCTTTCATGTAAGTGGGTTGACAATATGGATTAAGTCTAAAAGATGTAAATATATCAAAAGAAGCAGAAGAAATATTTGGCTGAGTGCAGTGGCTCACGCCTTTGATCCCCTGCACTTTGGGAGGCTGAGACAAGAGGATTGCATAAGGCCAGGAGTTCAAGATTGGCCTGGGTAACATAGCAAGACTGTATCTCTACAAAAAATTTTAAAACTAGCTAGGTGTGGTGGCACACACCTGTAGTCCTAGCTGCTCAGGAGGCTGAAGCAGAAGGACCAACTCCTTGAGCTGAGGAGTTGGCAGTTACAATGAGCTACATGATCATGCCATTGCATTCTAGCCTGGGTGACAGAGTGAGACTCTGTCTCTATTTAAAAAAAACAAAACAAACAAAAAAATTTGCTTGTTCCAGGTAATGAAAAACCACTTGGAATTTGTGTTTGGTATCTTCTGGAAACACATGATTTTCAACCACCTATCCTTGTTTTTATATATTTTTCTTAAGGTTTAAAAATAAAAACACATTCAGTAAAAAATGGTTTTAAAATGTAAATGTCCATTTTAATTAGCAATGAAAAGTAGATGGAATTTGGGTATATTTGTTTCTTTTTTCCTAATTTTATCACTTTTATTTCTTTCTCTTATATTTCTATCTGAATTTTTCCTTTTGTAGGAAAGTGCTTCCTTGGCAGATAGATTGATACAGGTATAGTTTTTGTTTTGTTTTAGTTTTTTTAAACATCTTCTCTAACTTCTAAGGAAAGTCCTAAACCTTGAAATTCATATTTTAATGCATGCAATTTTACATGCGTTTTTCTAGAAATAATTTTTTGGGTGGTATATGTGGGTATAAATTTAATTTTTTATAACAAGGTGTTATCTTGGTTTGTTTTTGCACGTTTTAAAGCTAACCTTTTTAAAGTATTTATTTCAAAATGTCAATAAGTGGATTCTGTGAAATTAACTACTATTCATTGAAAATTTTAGTCCTGCATGTACAACTCAGTAATATTGCATGAATTAAATTTTTCTTGACTGAAAGAATTGTTCTTGTCAGGTGAATTTTTCGTTTAGTTTTCAAAAATTTGCTGGAGCAATAACAAGCTGCTAGCTAATGATTACCTAGGCTGTTCTATTCGCTGAGGTGACTTTTTTTTTTTTTTAACATGTCAGAGTAAATAACTAAACCTCACAAAGGCAGTCTTTCTTGAATCTATCCTAAATTGCTTTACACACAAAAAAATTATGTCCTAAGGGACAAGTGACAAGAGCCCAGGAGGCTGAGGAAAACTACCTCATAAAACGGGAGTTGGCCACCATCAAACAGCAGAGTGATGAGGCCACTGCTAAGCTGGAGCAAGCTGAAAATACCATCAGGAAGCTCCAGCACCAACAACAATGGGTAAGGAGTCTGGTAGTGCTTTTCTCACCTTTCTCATCCCTCTTCCTTTCAATCATTTTTTTTTTCATAGCACAGATTTTGTGCTGTTGTTTTAAATAATTTTGTTTTAGACTTTGAACTTTTAAATTATACAATTTTATGTTCTGTGATATTTAGGGGTCTTATTGTGGCCTAAGGACTCCTGTTCTAATTTTTTTCTGTCTACATAGTTTTGTTAGAAATAGGTAATATTTTCTTTCCTTACACTGTGTTTTAAGTAATGGGAAATAAGCAGTGTATGTCAGAATTGCTTTTAAGTTTTTAGAAATCTGTTTTCATAATAGGTATCATTTTGCTAACAGTAATTTTTAAATCCCAACTTCAGCTAGTTTTTGTTCATTGTGCAGATGAAATATTATCCAGCATGCAGAATATATGCAATTATCTCATTTAAAGCTTCGACAATGTGGCAATTGTGTCTTACGAAATACTATTTCTTAGACTTCCTACCTCAAGACATTGAATTATGGGTTAAGGTGTATGCCTATATTTCAAAGGGAGAGAAGTTGCAAAGATGAAAAAGATTAACCCTTTAAAAATTATCTTAATTAACCTAGGGTGTATTTCTAATTATCTTAATCAACCTAGGGTGTGTACTAAACGGCTACTAATTGTACATCTAGCCTCAGGTATCTTTTGCAGCTTAGACATTTTCCATTGGCAAATTCAGACAAGGGTAATCTTAATCAGGAATATGAGGGTAAAAGAAAAGCCAACTGTTTATCTTTGAAAACATATTGTTTCTTGTTTTCAAGAAACAATATGTTTTCATCCTCAAGTAGGCGCTAGATTGTAATAAGTAAGCAGAAAAAGTTGTTAATCCTGGAACTCTATGCAGATCTGGAAGGCAAATAGAGTGACTGCAAAGTAGGACATTCTTTTTATTCAATAAAATTAAGAAACAGCATCATCATCTCGGTACAAAAAAATCAGAAAGAAAAATTGGCATCGCTTCTCGACCTTTTGGCTAAGATCAAGTGTAGAAAGAAAAATTGGCAATTGAAAGGGTCATAAACATCTTTTTTTTTTCTGTTATTGAAGATTGCTAAGAAAAATGAATAGGAGAGTGGCAAAATAATACTAAAAAGAAGGGAACTCATATTTTGCTCCACTTTTGTATGTAATGTCAATAATATCAAAGCATTAAAAAGAAAAAAACAATTGTGGAGTTATATTAGGAATTTACCTGAAATAAGTTACTTCAATGTGATTTTCTGAAGAAAACACAATAAGTGTTGTTTGCATTTAGCATAAGCTACAGTCATAATACATTAGAATCATGAATTAAATTTTTTACATTGTTTTTCAAATATTGAGACCTGTTGATAGATGTATATCAAAGGGCTAGAATGCTGGTTTATAGTGAAAAATTTAACTTGGTGAGCAAAAATGGCCAGAATAAAGTGAATGAACACATTCGGGTAGAAAGTGAACATCTGTTGCTCATTGTTTTAATTATAGCCTTCCAATATAACTTTATGAATTCTTCAAAGTTCCAGAATAAGGGTTTTAAATCTGTATTCCAGCAGGAGGTATTGAATTACCAATATAAGCATCCACCGCCACTGCTCCCTACTGCCAAATAGTGGCAATTTATATGATATAAAGAGCTTTGGATTTTATTTATGTAACTAGATTCTAGTCCTGTTTTGCCAACTGTGTGATCTTGTATACTCAAAGACAGTTTTGTGTATGTGTGTGTTTTTTTCCCAAATGATTAAATAGGGCTAGACCTTCTCAGGTCTCTCTCTTTCACTTTTAAAATTAACTTCATCAAAGTATAATTTATATGTAATAAAATTCATCAAATGTAGGTATGTAGCTTGATGTGTTGGAAATGTATGTAGTTATGAAACACTATCACAATCAAAACAAATAATATTTCTATCGTTCTCTTTATGGTTCACCACCCGCCAACCCCAGCAACCTGTGTGCTTTCTTCACTATAGTTTTACCTCTTCTAGAATTTCAAATAAATAGAATTGTAAGGTATGTGACTTTTATGTCTGGCTTCTTTCACATAGCATATCTATTCACTTTTTTGATGATTTTTGGAAGTTTTATTTTTAATTGACACATCAAATCAGAGTAATTAGCTAACACATTGATTGCCTCAAACATTTATTTCTTTGTGGTGAGAACATTCAAAATCCCCTCTTCTAACTATTTGCAAATATACAATACATTATTGTTAACTATAGTCACTCTACTGTACAATGTAACGCCAGAATTTATTCTTCCTATCTAACTGTAACTCGTACCTGTTGACCATTCTCTTCCCATCACCATGTTCCCAGTTCCCTCCGTAGTCTCTAGTAACCACTATTCTATTCTTAGTTTCTATGAGATCAGCTTTTTTAGATTCCACATATGAGTGAGATCATGTGGTATTTGTCTTTCTGTGTCTGGCTTATTTCACTTAACATAATGTCCTCCAGGTTCATCCATGTTGTCACAAATGACAATTTCATTTTTTAAAATGGCTGAATAGTGTTATTTTTATACATTTAGGGGATCCAAGTGCATTTTGTTACATGGATATATTTCGTAGTAGTGGAGTCTGGGCTTATTAGTGTAACCATCAGCTGAATAGTATATATTGTATCCATGAGTTAATTTCTCATTCCTCACCCCTTCTCGCCCTGTTACCTTTCTGAGTCTCCAGTGTCTATTATTCTATGCTCTATGTCCATGTGTATACATTATTTATTTCTCATTTATAAGTGACAGTATGCAATATTTGACTTTCTGAGTTATTTTACTTAAGATAATATCCTCTAGTTTTATCCATGTTGCTGCAAAAGACATAATTTCATTCTTCTTAATGGGTGAGTAATATTTCATGGTGTATATACACACCATTTTTTTGTATTCGGTCATCCATCAATGGATACTTAGGTTGATTCAATATCTTTGCTATTGTGAATAAATCTACAAGAAATATATGAGTACAGGTATCTTTGATATAATGATTTTTCCTTTGGGTAGATACCCAGTAGTAGGATTGCTGGACTGAATGGCAGTTCTGTTTTTAGTTCTTTGAGAAATCTCCATACAATTTGTCATAGAGGTTGTACTAATTTCCATTCCCACCAGTAGTGTATTTGTGTCCTCCTTTTTCCACATCCTCACCAATATCTGTTATTTTCTGACTTTTTAATAGCCATTCTGACTGGTGTGAGATGGTATCTCATTGTGGTTTTAAGTTTAATTTCTCTGATGATTAGTGATGTTGAGCATTTTTTTCATATGTTTGTTAGCCATTTGTATGTCTTCTTTTGAAAAACATCTGTTCATGTCCTTTGCTCACTTTTTAATGGAGTTTTTTTTTTTTCTTGTTGAGTTGTTTGAGTTCCTTGTAGATTCTGGATATTTGTCCTTTGTCTTATGTGTAGTTTGCAAATATTTTCTCCCATTGTGTAGGTTGTCTTTTCACTCTGTTGATTATTCCTTTTGCTGTGCAGAAGCTTTGTAGTTTAATTAAGTCCCATTTGTCTATTTTTGTTTTTGTTGCATTTGCTTTTGAGGTCTTAGTCATGAATTCTTTGCCTAGGCCAATGAGCGGATAGGTTCTTCCCAGGTTTTCTTCTAGGCTTTTTAAATTTTCAGGTCTTAAGTTTAAGTCTTTAATCCATATTTTTCTCCTTCTCTTTAATCCATCTTGAGTTAATTTTGTAAATGATGAGAGATATGAATCCAATTTCATTCTTCTTCATATGTCTAATTTTCCCAGCACCATTTATTGAATAGGGTGTCCTTTTCTCGGTGTATGTTTCTATCAAGTTTGTTGAAGATCAGGAGGCTGTAGGTATGTGACTTTATTTCTGATTTTCTATTCTGTTTCTTTGGTCTGTGTGTCTGTTTTTATACCAGTACCATGCCATTTTGGTTACTATAGCCTTGTAGTATAATTTGAAGTTAAGTAATGCAATACCTCCAGTATTGTTCTTTCTACCTAGGATTGCTTTGGCTGTTCTGAGTCTTTCTTGGTTTCATATGAATTAGGATTTTTTTTCCTAACTCTGTGAAAAAAGACATTGGTATTTTTATAGGAAATACATTGACTCTGTAGACTGCTTTGGACAGTATGGTCATTTTAATGATACTTATTCTTCCAATCCATAAGCATGGAATGTTTTTTCCATTTGTTTGTGTCATCCACAATTTGTTTCATCAGTATTTTGAAGTTTTCCTTGTAAAGATCTTTCACCTCCTTGGTTAACTGTATTCCCAGGTATTTACATTTTTTTGTAGCTGTCGTCAATGGAATTTACTTCTAGATTTGGATCTCAGCTTGATTGTTATTGGTGTACAGAAATGTTACTGATTCTGTTCATTGGTTTTATGAAACTTTAATGAATTCTTTTATCAAATCTAAGAGCCTTTTGGAGGAATCTCTAGGGTTTTCTAGGTATAAGATTGTAACATCAGCAAACAGATAATTTGACTTCCTCTTTTCCAATTTGAGTATCTTTCATTTCTTTCTCTTTCCTGGTTGCCCTGGCTAAGACTGTTAGTACTATGTTGAATAAGAGTGGTGAAAGTAAGCATCCTTGTCTTGTTCCAGATCTTAGAGGAGTGCTTTCAACTTTTCCTCATTCATTATGATGTTGGCTGTGGGTTTGTTGTATATGGTTTTTATTATTTTCAGGTATATTCCTTCAATGCCTATGATATGGCTTGGATCTCCCTTCCAGATTTCATGTTGAGATGTAATCCTCATTGTTGGAGGTGGTACCTGGTGGGATGTGTTTGGATCATGGGGGCAAAGACCTCATGGCTTGGTGCTGTCCTCATGTGAGTGAGTCCTTGTGAAATCAGATTGTTTAAGACTGTGTGGCAACCCCCTCCCCTACTCTCTCTTGCTCCCACTCTCACTGTGTGACATACCTCCTCCTGCTTCACCTTCCGCCACGAGTAAAAGCCTTCCCAGAAGTAAATGCCAGTGCCATGCTTCCTGTACAGCTTGCAGAACCATGAGCCAATTAAACCTCTTTTCTTTATAAATTACCCAGCCTCAGGTATTTCTTTATAACAATGCAAGGAGAACCTAGATTTTTTAGGTTTTTTTTTTGTTTGTTTGTTTGAAACAGGATCTCGCTCTGTCACCTAGGCTGGAGTACAGTGGCACAGTCATGGCTCACTGCAGCCTCAACCTCCCAGGTTCAAGTGATCCTTCTGCTTTAGCCTCCTGAGTAGCTGGGACTACAAGCACTCACCACCATGCCTCACTAATTTGTGAATTTTTTTGTAGAGATGGATTTTTGCCATGTTACCCAGGCTGGCCTTGAACTCCAGGGCTCAAGCGATCCACCTGCTTTGGCCTCTCAAAGTGCTGGGATTACAGGAATGAGCCGATGTACCTGGCGTGTGTTTGGTTTTGGTTTTTGTTTGGTTGGGTTTTTTTTTGTTTTTAATCATGAAGGGATGCTGAATTTTATCAAGTGCTTTCTCTGCATCTGTTGAGATGATCATACGGTTTTTGTTTTTAGTTCTGTTTTTGTGGTGAATCACAGTTATTGATTTATTTATGTTGAACCATCTTTGCATCCCTGCAGTATAACCCACTTGATTGTGGTATATTATCTTTATGATGTGCTGCTGGATTTGGTTTGCTAGAATCTTGTTGAGGATTTTTGCATCTGTGTTCATCAGAGATATTGGTCTGTAGTTTTCGTTATTTTTGTGGGTCCTACCCTGGTATCAAGGCGATGCCGGCTTCATAGAATGAGTTAAGGAAGAGTCCCTCCTTGATGTTTTTTGGAAGAATTTCAGGAGAATTGGTACTAGTTCTTCATTATATGTATGATAGAATTTGGCTGTGAATTCATCTGATCCTGGGCTTCTTGTTCTTGTTGGGAGATTTGTTATTACTGATTTAATTGCACTACTCATTATTGGTCTTTTTGGGATTTCTGTCTCTTCCTAGTTCAGCCTTAGAAAGTTTTATTCTTCCAAAGATTTATCCCTTTCTTCTAGGTTTTCTAGTGTGAGTGTAGAGATGTTCATAGTAGTCTCTATTCTTTTGTATTTCTGTGGTATCAGTTGTAATGTCTCCTTTTTCATTTCTGATCACTTGTTTATTCGGGTCTTCTCTCTTTTCTTGGTTAGTTGAGCAGTATATTGATTTTGTTAATTTTTTTCAAAGAATCCACTTTTCATTTCTTTGATCCTTAGTATTTTTGTTGTTGTTGTTGTTCTCAATTTCATTTAGTTCTGCTATGGTCTTTGATATTTCCGTTCTTCTGCTTGCTTTGGGTTCTTGTTTTTCTAGTTTTTGAGGTACGATGCCAGGTTGTTAATTTGTGATCCTTCTGGTTTTTTTATTTAGGCATATAATGCTGCAAACTTCCCACTTGGTGCTGCTTTTGCTATATCCCAGAGGTTTTTATATGTTGTGTCTCCATGTTCATTTGTTTCAAAAAATTTTTAGATTTCTATTTTAATTTTGTTGCTGACCCAAAGATGATTTGGGAGCAGGTGAATTTTTATGTATTTGTTTAGTTTTGAGAGTTCTTCTTGGAATCAATTTCTAGTTACATTCTACTGTGGTCCAAGAAGATACTTGATATGATTTTGATTTTTGAAAATTTATTGAGACTTGTTTCATGGGCTAAAATATGGTCTGCCTTAGAGAACATTTCGTGTGCTGATGAGAAGAATGTATATTCTGTAGTTGTTGAATAGAATATTCTATAAATGTCTATTAGAGTCCAATTTATGTCCAGTATTTCTTTGTTGATTTCCTGTCTCAGTGATCTTTAATGCTGTCATTGGGGTGTTGAAGTCCTTCTCTATTATTGTTTTGCTGTCTCTTTTCTTAGATACAGTAGTTTTTCTTTGGTTTTCTTTTTATTTATTTTTGTTTCCAAGGCACTTTCTCAGGATGTCCTGAGAACATGTGCCCCAGTAGTAGTTGTCTTATGAATCTGGGTACCTCCTATATCAGGTACATATACATTTAGGATTGTTACATCTTCCCATTGACTTTATCCCATTACCATTTTAAAATGACCTTCTTTGTCTTTTTTTACTGTTGTCGATTTAAAGTCTGTTTTATCTGATATAAATATAGCTACTCCTGCTTGCTTTTGGTTTCTGTTGGTGTGGGATATCATTTCCTATCCTTTTTCCTTCAGTCTTTGTTAAGTGGGTTTCTTGTAAGCAGCATATTACTGGATCATCCTTTTCATAAGACCTGTAAGTTTTATACTTTTGTCTGTTTTTATGATGTTGAATATTGACCTTTTGTTTACATGTTTAGAACTCACTTGAACATTTCTTGTAAGGCTGGTCTAATGGTGATGAATTCTGTTAGCATTTGCTTGTCTGGGAAAGACTTTTTCTCCTTCATTTATGAAGCTTGTTCTAGCAGGATAAAAAATTCATGGTTGACAGGTTTTTTTTTTCTTTAGTAAGTCTGAAAATGGGATTGTGATTTTTTTTTTCTGGCTTGTAAAGTTTCTGCCAGTTCTGTCCACTGTTAGTCTGAGGGGATTTCCTTTACTGGTGATTAGACACCTTTCTCTTGCCGATTTTAGGATTTTTTTTTCCTTCATGTTGTCATTAGTCTGATGACTATGTGTTGGTGAAGTCCTTCTTGCACTGTATTTTCCTAGAGTTCTCTTAGCATCTTCTATTTGGATGTCTAAATCTCTAGCAAGATTAGGGAGTTTTCCTCAATTACTTCCTCAGATAGGTTTTCCAAACTTTTTGCCTTTTCTTTCTTTCTCTTTTTTCTTTTTTTTTTTTTGAGACAGAGTCTCACTCTGTCGCCCAGGCTGGAGTGCAGTGGTGCAATCTCAGCTCACTGCAAGCTCCGCCTCCCGGGTTCATGCCATTCTCCTGCCTCAGCCTCTCCGAGTAGCTGGGACTACAGGTGCCCGCCACCATGCCCAGCTAATTTTTTGTATTTTTAGTAGAGATGGGGTTTCACTGTGGTCTGGATCTTCTGACCCTGTGATCCTCCCGTCTCGGCCTCCCAAAGTGCTGGGATTACAAGCATGAGCCACCGTGCCTGGCTACTTTTTGCCTTTTCTTCTCCCTCAGGAATACCTATGACTTGTAGGTTTAGACATTTTATATAACCCCTATACTTCTCAAAGGCTTTGTTCATTTTTGAAAATTATTTTTTCTTTATTTTTGTCTGACTGGACTAATTCAATAGACCTGTCTTTAAGCTCCGAGATTCTTTTTTCTGCTGGATTTAGTCTACTTTTAAAGCTTTTACCTGTATTTTATAATTTCTTCAATGAATTTTTCATTTACAGACTTGATTTTCAGATTTCTTGGTGTTGATTTTCAGCTTTATCTTAGATCTCATTGAGCTTCTTGGAAATCAGTATTTTTAATTCTTTATATGGTATTTCAGAGATTTCATTTTGGTTAGAATCTATTGCTAGAGATTTAGTGTGATCTTTTGAGGGTGTCATAACACTGTTTTTATACTTCCAGAATTGTTTGGCTGTTTCCTTCTCATATGGAGAAACTATCTTTTCTTCTTATTTTTGAATTTACTTTCCCTTGGACAGGAATTTTTTTCCTCTGAAGGATATAACTATAATGTATGTTCTGGGTGCTTCCTTGGCAGAAACTCTGTATGAGTTCTTTGAATATAGATAGCCTTTGTATGGTGGTTTTCTCAAATGCTAGTTGTAGTAGTAGTGTACTGGCTGTGTGAGCAGTATCACAGCTTCCTGCAGGGCTGGGACGGCAGAAGTCTCAAGAATCTTATCTCATTTCCCAGCACTGTGCACTTGTGTCAGCAGATTTTCTGTTGGGTTGTGCATTTCAACCTCCAGGACAGTAGGTGGTGGTTGTGGGTAAGAGCTTGCTGCAACAGAAGCAGATGGGCAGGTGCTTGATCTTTGTTTGATGGGGGAAGTTCTTTGTTGCTTCAGGCAATGGGCTGGGCTGTGGAATGTACAGTAGCCTGAGCTCTCTGCTCACCCCCCTAGCAGGGGACAAGTCAGGGCAGAGATGGACAGCCAAGCCTGCCCTTGGATTCCCCAGTGATGAGCACAAGCAGCAGCCCTGAGTGGGGGCGGCAGGGAAGCTCCTGGTAAGTACACTGAAGTCTCTGCAGAGAGGCAGGGAGCCACCCCAGTTCCATAGCCCGGGCAGGCAGGAATGTAATCTCTCTCCCTGTCATGCCCCTGTCCCATACTCAGAACACTCAAATTGGTCAGACACCACTGTCTATCTCCAGGCTGCAATGTACCTGAGAGCCATAAAAATTGACTGCCCCGTGGCTTACTGCCAGAATGTCTTTGTTTTGGAGTCTTCTTCCTCAGTCCAAAACACACAGCTTTTTGGCTCTCCTCTTCCTTGCAGGAACGCTGCTGCTCTGTATGGAGAGGGGGAGGGGGTCCTACCATTTGCACAAGCTTAGATATGGTGGACTGATTGCCAGTAAGACCACAGTCACCCCTGTCTGCCCCAGAAAGTCTGTCCTCTGATGCACCCATGCCAGTTTCCTGTGGGATCAGCCGTGGCTATGCCTACAGCAGTGGGGGTAGGGAGGAGTCCCCATCTCCATGCCTGGGTCTGAGCAGTCACACCAGGTTGGCCCCTAGGATGAAATCATACTTGCAAAGCCTTGTAGAGACAAGCACAGTGCCCACATCCTTGCTGGAGGCAGTGCAGTCACTCACAGTCCACAGATGGTGAGCTCTTGGGCACAGGAAAGTATGTGTTCTGGTTTCCTTTGTCTCAGTGGGTGCTCCCTTGGCATGCAATACTTTTCTTCTCTTCGGGGCAGCACTTGCTGAGGAACCCGGCAGCTCCCTGGGTCCAGCCATCCCTTTGCTGCTGCCACAATCTGAGCAGATGCCAGGGAATGTCTATGGGGCTCTGGTGATGTGGAGACACAAAGGCTGAGGTTCCCTGAGCAGGGTACAGACCGCTGATGGCTGTGCTCCCAGTATAGCACCCTGTCGCTGCCGCTCAAGTCCGGGGGTGGAGTGAGCAACCCAGTGCAAGTTGGTAATCTGGTGCAGTGCCCTCAAGAAGTCCCCAAATCACTGCACACACCAGTATTTGGCTTTCCAGTGGTAGAGGGTAGAGGAGCTCTCCAACAGTTCAGATACCAGTGGTTTGTCACAGGTTAAAGAGGAGCCCAAACACTCCCGACTACCCTTTTGACTGGATACCAAATCCCTCGAGGTTCCTAGCTGATCTCTGCCAGCCTCTTGCTTCCTTCTTTTTCTGTGCCCCAGCTTCTTC
This sequence comes from Nomascus leucogenys, assembly GCF_006542625.1. NCBI lineage: Eukaryota > Metazoa > Chordata > Mammalia > Primates > Hylobatidae > Nomascus > Nomascus leucogenys. The sequence continues at coordinate 81,980,935 of NC_044392.1, forward strand.
TCATGAGTTCTCTACTAGCCTCCAGCATTCTCTGGATAGTCTATTCACATATGGTTATTCACTTCTAACTTTGGTTCTTCTTTCTGAAGAGAACTGGCTTTGGATACCACTAGTCATTCATCTTGAACCCTGTCCCCAAGAATAGTATTTGATTGTGCATACATACCACATTTCCCTTATCCATTTGTCTGTTGATGGATATTTAGGTTGATTCCATATCTTAGCTTTTGTGAGTAGCATTGCAATAAATGTGGGAGTACAGATACCTCTTCAACATACTGATTTTATTTCTTTTGGAGCCAGCAGTGGGATTGCTGGATCCGACTTTTTTCATTGTGATAAAAATATACAACCTAAAATTTACCATTTAAGTGTACAGTTCAGTGTCATTAAGTACATTTATAATATTGTGCAGCCATCTCCACTGTTCATTTATAGAACCTTTTCGTTGTCTGAAACAGAAGCTGTGTATCTAGTAACAATAATCTTTTCCCATCTTCCCAGCCTCTGGTAACCTCTATTCTACTTTTCTGTCCCTATGAATTTGCCTATTCTGGGTAGCTCATTTAAGTGGAATCACACAATATTTGTCCTTTTGTGTGTGGCTTATTGCACTAAGCATGATGTTTTCAAAGTCCATCGTTGTTGTAACAGGTATCAGAATCTCATTCATTTTTATGGCTGATAAAATCCCATAGTATGTATATACTACATTTTGTTCATCCATTTGTTTGTTGATGGACATTTGGGTTATTTCTGCCTTTCAGCTATTGTGGATAATGTTGCTATGAACATTGCCCTATAAGTATCTGTTTAAATTCCTGCTGTTAGAAAAACTGGAAACTCTAAAAAGCAGAGTGCCTCTCCTCCTCCAAAGGAACGCAGTTCCTCACCAGCAATGGAACAAAGCTGGACGGAGAATGACTGACGAGTTGAGAGAAGATGGCTTCAGACGATCAAACTACTCCGAGCTACAGGAGGAAATTCAAACCAATGGCAAAGAAGTTAAAAACTTTGAAAAAAAATTAGACGAATGTATAAAATGACCAACGCAGACAAGTGCTTAAAGGAGCTGATGGAGCTGAAAGCCAAGTTTTGAGAACTACGTGAAGACGGCAGAAGCCTCAGTAGCCGATGCGATCAACTGGAAGAAAGGGTATCAGTGATGGAAGATGAAATGAATGAAATGAACCGAGAAGAGAAGTTTAGAGAAAAAAGAATAAAAAGAAATGAACAAAGCCTCCAAGAAATATGGGACTATGTGAAAATACCAAACCTACATCTGATTGGTGTATCTGAAAGTGACAGGGAGAATGGAACCAAGTTGGAAAATACTCTGCAAGATATTATCCAGGAGAACTTCCCCAATCTAGCAAGGCAGGCCAACATTCACATTCAGGAAATACAGAGAACGCCACAAAGATACTCCTCGAGAATAGCAACTCCAAGACACATAATTGTCAGATTCAACAAAGTTGAAATGAAGGAAAAAATGTTAAGGGCAGCCAGAGAGAAAGGTCGGGTTACCCACAAAGGGAAGCCCCTCAGACTAACAGCTGATCTCTCGGCAGAAACCCTACAAGCCAGAAGAGATGGGTGCCAATATTCAACATTCTTAAAGAAAAGAATTTTCAAACCAGAATTTCATATCCAGCCAAACTAAGCTTCAGAAGTGAAGGAGAAATAAAATCCTTTACAGACAAGCAAACGCTGAGAGATTTTGTCACCACCAGGCCTGCCCTAAAAGAGCTCCTGAAGGAAGCACTAAACATGGAAAGGAATAACCAGTACCAGCCACTGCAAAAACATGCCAAATTGTAAAGACCATCGAGGCTAGGAAGAAACTGCATCAACTAACGAGCAAAATAACCAGCTAACATCATAATGACAAGATCAAATCCACACATAACAGTATTAACTTTGAATGTAAACGGGCTAAATGCTCCAATTAAAAGACACAGACTGGCAAATTGGATAAGGAGTCAAGACCCATCAGTGTGCTGTATTCAGGAAACCCATCTCACGTGCAGGGACACACATAGGCTCAAAATAAAGGGATGGAGGAAGATCTACCAAGCAAATGGAAAACAAAAAAAGGCAGGGGTTGCAATCCTAGTCTCTGATAAAATAGATTTTAAACCAACAAAGATCAAAAGAGACAAAGAAGGCCATTACATAATGGTAAAGGGATGAATTCAACAAGAAGAGCTAACTATCCTAAATATATATGCACCCAATACAGGAGCACCCAGATTCATAAAGCAAGTCCCTAGAGACCTACAAAGAGACTTAGACTCCCACACAATAATAATGAGAGATTTTAACACCCCACTGTCAACATTAGACAGATCAACGAGACAGAAAGTTAACAAGGATACCCAGGAATTGAACTCAGCTCTGCACCAAGCAGACCTAATAGACATCTACAGAACTCTCCACCCCAAATCAACAGAATGTACATTCTTTTCAGCACCACACCACACCTATTCCAAAATTGACCACATAGTTGGAAGTAAAGCACTGCTCACCAAATGTAAAACAACAGAAATTATAACAAACTGTCTCTCAGACCACAGTGCAATCAAACTAGAACTCAGGATTAAGAAACTCACTCAAAACTGCTCAACTATATGGAAACTGAACAACCTGCTCCTGAATGACTACTGGGTACATAACAAAATGAAGGCAGAAATTAAGATGTTCTTTGAAACCAATGAGAACAAAGACACAACATACCAGAATCTCTGGGACACATTCAAAGCAATGTGTAGAGGGAAATTTATAGCACTAAATGCCCACAAGAGAAAGCAGGAAAGATCCAAAATTGACACCCTAACATCACAATGAAAAGAACTAGAAAAGCAAGAGCAAACACATTCAAAAGCTAGCAGAAGGCAAGAAATAACTAATATCAGAGCAGAACTGAAGGAAATAGAGACACAGAAAACCCTTCAAAAAATTAATGAATCCAGGAACTGGTTTTTTGAAAGATCAACAAAATTGATAGACCGCTAGCAAGACTAATAAAGAAGAAAAGAGAGAAGAATCAAATAGATGCAATAAAAAATGATACAGGGGATATCAGCACCAATCCCACAGAAATACAATCTACCATCAGAGAATACTACAAACACCTCTACACAAATAAACTAGAAAATCTAGAAGAAATGGTTAAATTTCTCGATAAATACACCCTCCCAAGACTAAACCAGGAAGAAGTTGAATCTCTGAATAGACCAATAACAGGCTCTGAAATTGTGGCAATAATCAATAGCTTACCAACCAAAAAGAGTCCAGGACCTGATGGATTCACAGCTGAATTCTACCAGAGGTACAAGGAGGAACTGGTACCATTCCTTCTGAAACTATTCCAATCAATAGAAAAAGAGGGAATCCTCTCGAACACATTTTATGAGGCCAGCATCATCCTGATACCAAAGCCTGGCAGAGACACAACCAGAAAAGAGAATTTCAGACCAATATCCTTGATGAACATTGATGCAAAAATCCTCAATAAAATACTGGCAAACCGAATCCAGCAGCACATCGAAAAGCTTATCCACCATGATCAAGTGGGCTTCATCCTGGGATGCAAGGCTGGTTCAACATATGCAAATCAGTAAGTGTAATCCAGCATATAAACAGAACCAAAGACAAAAACCACATGATTATCTCAATAGATGCAGAAAAGGCCTTTGACAAAATTCAACAACCCTTCATGATGAAAACTCTCAATAAATTCAGTATTGATGGGACGTATCTCAAAATAATAAGAGCTATCTATGACAAACGCACAGCCAATATCATACTGAATGGGCAAAATCTGGAAGCATTCCCTTTGAAAACTGGCACAAGACAGGGATGCCCTCTCTCACCACCCCTATTCAACATATTGTTGGAAGTTCTGGCCAGGGCAATCAGGCAGGAGAAGGAAATAAAGGGCATTCAATTAGGAAATGAGGAAGTCAAATTGTCCCTGTTTGCAGATGGCATGATTGTATATCTAGAAAAGCCCATTGTCTCAGCCCAAAATCTCCTTAAGCTGATAAGCAACTTCAGCAAAGTCTCAGGATACAAAACCAATGTGCAAAAATCACAAGCATTCTTATACACCAATAACAGACAAACAGAGAGCCAAATCATGAGTGAACTCCCATTCACAATTGCTTCAAAGAGAATAAAATACCTAGGAATCCAACTTACAAGGGATGTGAAGGACTTCTTCAAGGAGAACTACAAACCACTGCTCAGTGAAATAAAAGAGGATACAAACAAATGGAAGAACATTCCATGCTCATGGATAGGAAGAATCAGTATTGTGAAAATGGCCATACTGCCCAAGGTAATTTATAGATTCCATGCCATCCCTATCAAGCTACCAATGACTTTCTTCACAGAATTGGAAAAAACTACTTTTAAGTTCATATGGCAGCAAAAAAGAGCCCGCATCACCAAGTCAATCCTAAGCCAAAAGAACAAAGCTGGAGGCATCATGCTACCTGACTTCAAACTATACTATAAGGCTACAGTAACCAAAACAGCAATGTACTGGTACCAAAACAGAGACATAGATCAATGGAACAGAACAGAGCCCTCAGAAATAACGCCGCATATCTACAACTATCTGATCTTTGACAAACCTGACAAAAACAAGAAATGGGATAAGGATTCCCTATTTAATAAATGGTGCTGGGAAAACTGGCTAGCCATATGTAGAAAGCTGAAACTGGATCCCTTCCTTACACCTTATATAAAAATTAATTCAAGATGGATTAAAGACTTAAATGTTAGACCTAAAACCTTAAAAACCCTAGAAGAAAACCTAGGCATTACCATTCAGGACATAGGCGTGGGCAAGGACTTCATGTCTAAAACACCAAAAGCAATGGCAACAAAAGCCAAAATTGACAAATGGGATCTCATTAAACTAAAGAGCTTCTGCACAGCAAAGAACTACCATCAGAGTGAACAGGCAACCTACAAAATAGGAGAAAATTTTTGCAACCCACTCATCTGACAAAGGGCTAATATCCAAAATTCTACAATGAACTCAAACAAATTTACAAGAAAAAACAAACAACCCTATCAAAAAGTGGGCGAAGGACATGAACAGACATTTCTCAAAAGAAGACATTTATGCAGCCAAAAAACACATGAAAAAATGCTCATCATCACTGGCCGTCAGAGAAATGCAAATCAAAACCACAGTGAGATACCATCTCACACCAGTTAGAATGGCCATCATTAAAAAGTCAGGAAACAACAGGTGGTGGAGAGGATGTGGAGAAATAGGAACACTTTTACACTGTTGGTGGGACTGTAAACTAGTTCAACCATTGTGGAAGTCAGTGTGGCGATTCCTCAAGGATCTAGAACTAGAAATACCATTTGACCCAGCCATCCCATTACTGGGTATATACCCAAAGGACTATAAATCATGCTGCTATAAAGACACATGCACACGTATGTTTATTGTGGCACTATTCACAATAGCAAAGACTTGGAACCAACCCAAATGTCCATCAGTGATAGACTGGATTAAGAAAATGTGGCACATATACACCATGGAATAATATGCAGCCATAAAAAATGATGAGTTCTTGCCCTTTGTAGGGACATGGATGAAACTGGAAGCCATCATTCTCAGTAAAGTATCGCAAGGACAAAAAACCAAACACCACATGTTCTAATTCATAGGTGAGAATTGAACAATGAGAACACATGAACACAGGAAGGGGAACATCACACTCCGGGGACTGTTGTGAGGTGGGGGGAGGGACAGCATTAGGAGATATACCTAATGCTAAATGACGAGTTAATGGGTGCAGCACACCAACATGGCACATGGATACATATGTAACAAACTTGCACATTGTGCACACGTACCCTAAAACTTAAAGTATAATAATAATAATAAAATTCCTGCTCTCAGTTCTTTTAAGCATATACCTAGAAGTGGAGTTGCTGGATCATATGTAATTTTATGTTTAATTTTTTGAGGTTGTGTCAGACTTTTCTATAGTAACTCTACCACTTTCCATTCCCACAAGCAGTGTACAAGGGTTCCAATTTCTTAATATCCTTGCCAACTGTTGTTATTTTCTGTTTTTTGTTTGTTAAGTAATAGCTATCCTAGTAGGTGTGGGGTAGGATCTCATTCTGGCTCAAATCTTTTTTTAACTTTAAAATTCTTTCAATGCAAAGACTATATCAAATAGACATTTAAATAGTTATTTTTTGACCCAGATTTTGTTTACAGTTCCTCTCTTTCTCCTTTTCTCCAAATATAAGTGTAGCCAATTTAGTCATGGGAAAGATAACTTATTCCTTTATTCTGTAATTTATTGTAAATATATCAGGTTCAATTTGTGTCAACACTTTGTATTTTCCTTAGTCCTATATGTGGTAATCTTATAATGGAATGAACTTATTCATATATTTATTTGAAAACTAATGTGCAAAGTATTGTCTTAAGTGCAGAGGTTACAATAATAGTAAACAAGAAAAATGAAGACTGCTATTATGTGAAGTGTTCTAGTTGGGGAGACACATTAAGCAAATACTATTTCAGGTGGTAATAAGGTGATGAAGAAAAATAAAAATAAAGCAGAGGAGAGGTGGTTTGTGCAGGTGCTACTGTAGGTAAGCTAGTTTTGGAGAGCTTCCCTGAGGAGCTAACATTTGACCAGTGACTCAATGATATGAAGATGGAAACTATTTGAAGATCTGGGAAGAAACATTCCAGATAGAACATACACCTAGTAGAAAGGTCTTTATCAAGGAATAAGTTTGTGGTTTTCAAGGAACAGTGAAATGTATATTTATAAACCCTAGGGAAACCACCTAAAATTTTTTTAGAGAAAAATATATAATTAGGTAGCAAATAACAGAGATAAAATTGAGTAATTTAAGAAATTATTTAGTCAGGAAAAAGAAAAAAGGAACAACAAGTAAGTGGATCAGATAGAAAATTTGGAAGATTATAGATTTTATTCCAACCATATCAATAATTATATTAAATGTAAGTATTTTAAATATACCAATTGTAAGATTGGATAAAAAGTTAAAACATATCTATAAGAAACTTGCTTTAAATACAAAGATCTTGTTAGGTTAAAAGTAAAAGAATGTGCCAGCAATGAATAACTAGAGAAGGAAATTAAGAAAAAAACGTCGATTCACAGTAGCTTCCAAAAGAATAAAATGCATAAGAATAAATTTAACCAAGAAGGTAAAGACTTGTACTCTGAAAACTTGTACTCTGAAAAAAAGAATGTTTACTCATTTGTCAGAATAAAGAAGACATAAATAAATGAAAATCTATCTTATATTTGTATATTGGAAGTCTTAATGTTAAGATGTCAGTACTACCCAAAATCACCTACAGATTCAATCCTATCAAACCTATCAAAATTCCCATGGACTTTTGCAGAAATGCAAAAGCTGATCTTAAAATTAACATGGAATTGCAAGCGGCCTTGAATAGCCAAACAATCTTGAAAAAAAAGAACAAAGTTGGAGGACTCACACTTTCTGATTTGAAAACTTAATACAAAGCTAGAATAATCAGAGTAGTACTGGCATAAGGATAGACACATAAATTAATGGAATAGAATTGAGAGTCCAGAAATAAACCCATACATCTATGGCCAGTTGGTTTTCCACAAGGATGCTAAGAACATTCAATGAGGAACGAATAGTCTCTTCAACAAATGATGCTGGGAAAACTGGATATTCTCCTGCTAAAGAATGAAATTAGACTCCTAACACATACTGTATACAAAAATTAACTAAAAATATTCTATAGATTTTACAGTTTTGTTTTAGACAGGGTCTTTCTCTGTCGCCAGCCTGGAGTGTAAGGGCACAATCAGCTCATTGCAGCCTTAACCTCCAGGGCTCAAATGATCCTCTCACCTCAACCTCCCGAGTAGCTGGGACTACAGGCGCATGCCACCATGCCCAGCTAATTTCCATATTTTTTAATAGAGATGGGGTTTTGCCATGTTGCCCAGGCTGGCCTCAAGCTGAACTCAAGCGATTTGCCTGCCTCAGCCTCCCAAAGTGCTGAGATTACAAGCATGAGCCACTGTGCCCAGCCAACTTTATGATTTAAAAATAACATGTTTATGTTTTTAAAGCCATAAAACCCTGAGAAGAATACATAGAGATAAATCTTTATGACCTTGGATTTGTCAGTGGTTTTAGATATTGGTTCTTAGGCACCAAAGGCATGAGCAACAAAAGATAAACTGGACTTCATTTAAATGAAAACTTTTGTGCATCAAAGGAGATTACGAAAGTGAAAAGGCAACCTGTAGAATGGTAGAAAATATTTGCAAGTTTTGTAGCTGATAAGGATCTACCACCCAGAATATATCATGAACTCTTACAACTCAACAACAAAAAGACAACCCAGTTATAAAATGGGCAAAAGACTTCAGTGGACTTTTCTCCAAAGAAGATATGCAGATGGCCAAAAAGCAAATGATTTTCATGAGGGAAATGCAGAGCAAAACCATGATGAGGTGCCTCTTCACATCCATTATAATGGATGGCTATAATTTTTTAAAAAACATGTTGGCAACGAGGTGGAAAAGTTGAAACCCTCATACTTTTTTTTTGGTAGGAATATAAAATAAAATATAAAGCTGCTGTGGAAAACAGTTTGGCAGTTCCTCAAAAAGTTAAGCATAGAATTATCATGGTACCCTGCTATTCAACTCAGAGGTATGTATCCCAAATAAGAGAATGCTTGTACTCAAACAAGTATGTATATACACGTTTGTAGCAGCAGCATTCACAGAAAAGTGGACACAACCCAAAATCCCTCAATGGGTGAATGGATAAACAAATTGTCGTATACACACAATGGAATATTATTCAGCCATAAAAAGGAATTAAGTACTAATATATGGTATAAAGTAGATAAACTTCCAAACCTTAAGCTAAGTGAAAAAAGCCAGACCCAAAAGATCACATATTGTATGATTCCATTTATAGGAAATATATAGAATAGATAAATCTAAAGAGAATAGAACACAGATTAGTGGTTTCCAGAAGGTGGTAGTGGGGGAAGATAAGAAACTGCTTAATAGGTAAGGGGTTTTACTTTAGAATGATGGAAATGATATGGAACTAGATATGGATGGTCATACAACATTCTTAATATACTATAAGACACTGAATTGTTCACTTTATTTTTTTTTTATTTTTTTATTTTTTTTTTGAGACTGAGTCTTGCTCTGTAGCCCAGGATGGAGTGCAGTGGTGTGATCTCCGCTCACTGCAAGCTCCACCTCCTGGGTTCACACCATTCTCCTGCCTCAGCCTCCCGAGTAGCTGGGACTAAGGCACCCGCCACCATGCCCGGCTAATTTTTTGTTGTTGTTGTATTTTTTTAGTAGAGATGGGGTTTCACCATGTTAGCCAGGATGGTCTCGATCTCCTGACCCTGTAATCCGCCCGCCTTGGCCTCCCAAAGTGCTGGGATTACAGGCATGAGCCACTGCGCCCAGCCACTTTAAAATGGTTATTTGAGGCCAGGCATGGTGGCTCATGCCTGTAATCCCAGCACTTTGAGAGGCTGAGATGGGCAGATCACTTGAGGCCAGGAGTTTGAGACCAGCTTGGCCAACATGGTGAAACCCCATCTCTACTAAGAATACAAAATTTAGCCGGGCATGGTGGTGCATGGTGGGCTAGTAATCCCAGCTATTTAGGAGGCTGAGGCATGAGAATCACTTGAACCCAGGAGGTGGAGTTTGCAGTGAGCTGAGATTGTGCCACTGCACTCCAGCCCGGGCAACAGGGAGAAATTCTATACCCCCCACCCCCCAAAAAATGTTATTGACCCCCTACCTCTCCTCCAAGCACCCTTCCTGCCCTCTTCACCTTCCCTTTTGCTAGGTGACCAGGAAGGAAGAAGCAATTTAGTCAGGATGGCTAAAGGTGATCCCAAGAAACCAGAGGGAAAGGTGTCTGCTTATTCCTTCTTTGTGCAGACATGCAGAGAAGAACATAAGAAAAACCCAGAGGTCTCTGTCAATTTTGCAGAATTTTCCAAGAAGTGCTCTGAGAGGTGGAAGACAGTGTCTGGCAAAGAGAATCCTAAATGTGATGAAATGACAAAGGCAGATAAAGTATGCTATGCTTGAAAGATGAAGGATTGTGAACCAGTTAAGTGAGGCAAGAAGGACCTTCATGTCTCCAAAAGGCCACTGTCTGGATTCTTCCTGCACTGTTCAGAATTTCACCCCAAGATCAAATCCACAAACCCTGGCATCTTTATTAGAGATGTAGCAAAAAAGCTGGGTGAGATGTGGGATAACTTAAGTGTCAGTGAAAAGCAGCCTTGCATCACTAAGGCAGTGAAGCTGAGGGAGAAATACGAGAAGGATGTTGCTGACTTTAATAGCAAGTCTGGTGCAAAGGGTCCTGCTTAAAGTTCCTTGGAAAAAGGTGGAAGAAGAAGTCAAAGAAGATGCGAGGAAGAAGAGGAGAAGGAGGAAGAGGAAGAAGAAAGTGATGAATAAAAAACTGTTTATCTGTCTCCTTGTGAATACCTTAGAGTAGGGGAGGGCCATAATTGACACATCTGTTGTTTGAGAAATGTCTCTTGCCCTCATTAGGTTTAATTACAGAATTCGATCACAATCATATTGCAGTCTGTCAGAGTGCTCTAAAAATTGTCAGTGGTTTGCCTGAAGTGGTCATGTGTGTCTGGAACACTCTGAAATTGTATCAAAGTTGTACATATTTCCAAACATCCCAAAAACGAAAAGATAATCTCGTATTTTTCTCACTCTATGCACTTTGCTGTTGGTGCGACAAAGCATTTAAAGATATTTCTGACATTTTTAAAAACATTTGTAAGGTAGTATTAACTATATGGTTATTGGCTAGAAATCCTGTTATCAACTGTACATATATATAGTTTATAAGAAGAACAAAACAACCAAGACAAACTCTTGGTGCTCGTTTCTTGGCACTGAGCCTGTGGGGGACAATGCCTTTTGGAGGGGTCGTAGCTGAGAGTGTGCACTGTGAGGCTAGTCCTGTTTCCCCTGCAATATTCATCCATTTAGCTTCAGCTTGTCTTGTTTCTACAAATGGTAATATAACACTCTTCTACCATTCTTAGCTGTGGACAAAGAGGGGTCAGCTGGCCTGAGAAGTGTTTGGATTTTTTTAGTTAAGCGCATTGTCTTTAAACTTTTGAACAACCTGTGGAACTACTGTCAGCAAAGTAAAGAGCCACTGCATCAATGAAAGTTCAAGAAAGAACCTTCTGTACTTAAATGTGATTTTCAGTGTTCTGGGTTTTTTTTGTATGTTTAGAATGCTGAAATGTTTTTGAAGTTAAATAGTATTAAAAATGATTTTAGAATTTTGCTTCAATAAATTGTTTTTAAAAAGACTAAATAAATGATCATATAAAGCTCAAACAAACACGACACATTTGAGTGCTTGCAGTAGAAGACGAGTTTATGGGAGAACATGTAAAGTCCCAGTGCTAGAACCCATTGGTGAGGGTCAGATTAGAACCAGCAACAAGTGATCTGGTTTGCAGGAGGAGCCTGGGAGGATTAGGAGATTCACTCAGGGCTGGGGTTGGGCATGTCTTGATCAGAGTTGTGGTTACCTTGAGAATTATAAAGGAGAATGCAACGTGAAGTGAAGCAGAGCAGGTTGGTGGCAGCAAGAGAAGTGAGTTGCAACAGATTATCAGACCAATGTGCTATAGCCCAAAGGCAAGGGGATTTAGACATGAGACATTAATTTGGAGTATCAGCATTTACTAGTTTAATGGGAGAGCAGCTTGGACAAGGATGAATATGGGGGCTATTACCCACAGCTAAGATTTGATAGGATTTGGGGATGTGATATTTGGATAGGATAGCTCAATTTAATGTGCCAGAGTAGAGCAGACATAAGGTTCTTTATGTTCCTCTAGTTAGAAATAAGGTTGGTCCCAAAATATCAGTGAATCTGAGCCTGTAGGTAGGGGTGAAGTAGTCTCAGTTGCAAAGATTAGAAATTGCAGAGGCCAAAGTTGGTTGCGGTGTAGCTATTGGAAATGTGTAGAGCTTGATAGCTAATGACAGTGACTTTCCCCCACAGTGGACTTCTAGGAGTGAAGGATCAAGATGGTCTGCCTATAATTATTGGACATAACGTTTTAATTACAACTGGAAAAAAATTAAAAGGATGAGAAAGATATAATATGGAAATCTAAGCAAAAGAAAGCCTGGAGTGTCTGCATTAGTATCATAGACAAGGTGGACTTTAGAACAAGGAATAGCACCAAGAGAAAGAGGACTATAATGATAGTTCACCAAGAAGACATAACAATCTTATTTAAGATTGTATGTGTTTAGGAATGTATGTCACCTAATATATGTATGCTAACAAGAACATTAACCTGAACTGATAGAACTGAAAGGTAGAGTGAACAAGTTCAAGTCTTCGACATCCCTGTCTCAGTAATTGATGAAGCAAGTAGGTGGCAGAAGACCTGAACAGTACTATCATCCAACCTGCCCTGATAGATATTTATGGAACACTGTACCTAATAACAGCAGAATACATATCCTTTCAAACATACATGGAAGATTTATGAAGATAGAACATATTCTGGGCCTTAAAAGGAACTTTATCAAATTTGAAATAATTGAAATCATACAAAGGATCTTCTCTGACTCTAATAGCATTCAATTAGAAATTAATAATAGGTATCTGGAAATCCTCTAATATTTGGAAATTAAACAATACATTTTTACCCATGGGTCAAAGAGGAAGTCTAAAAGGAAATTAGAACATATTTTAACTAAATGAAAATGAAGACACAATGTCTAAAAATTTGTGGGACACATCTAATGCAGTGCTTAGTGGAAAATGTATTAAGTGCTTATAATATTAAGTGTAAAATGTATTCAGTGCTTATTAGGCAAGTCAGTAAGCCTCAAACCAATAATCTAAGCTTCCACCTTAATAAACTAGACATATAAAGCAAATTCAAGCTAAGCAAGCAGAATGGACAAATAATAAAAAGAGTAGAAATCAGTTAAATTGAAAATAAAAGTAGAGAAAATTTGTCAAACGAAAAGCTGGTTTCTTGAAATGATCAGTAAAGTTGACAGATCTGTATCCAGACTGTTGGAGGAAACAACCAATGTCAGGAATGACATTAACTTTTTACAGGTGTGGCCCAGTTGTCTTACTTTATATTCTAGATTTGTCTAATTCCTTCCTCATGGTATCATTGTATTTCTTGTAAACTAGACTCAGTTAGACGTTTAGATTATAGATGATGTTGTAAACTTCTTTTTGCTTTAAATCAGGAAGGCACGTGATATAAATTGTGCCCACTATCAGTGATGCTGAGTTTGATTTCCATGCTAGGTTTGGTTATCCCAGACTCTCTCCCTTGTAAAAGCGATGATTTCATGTTTGCCACTGTTAAGTCATCTGTTGGAAATATTTTTGTACCAAATAACTATCTTGTTCTCCATCCACCTTTTACCTAGTAGTTTTACCCTCCACAAATGATCTTTATGGAATCAATTATTATATTAGGTTTCCAGAATGGTGATTTTCATATTCTCTCATTTTTCTACATTTATTAGTTATAAACAAGAATCTTTCTCTTTTTTCTTTTAATATTTCTAGCTTCCTCTGACTCACTATGAACTCCTTTATGTTGCTGCAGATTTACTGACTTTTGTTCAATATGTCATATAATTCTTAATAGTTTCAATGCTATTGGTACAGTGATATGCTATATAGTTATCTTACAATAGAATATTAAACTTTGGAGCAGCAGTTTTTTTAAAAGGTAAAGTTTATTTTTAACTAATTTTGTGTATTGGCATTATTTAACAAGTGTTTCTGCAGTTGCCAGTTATAGAATGATTGTCTTTAGTAGGTCACTGCTTCCGTTTTACGCTGGCATTTGATAGTTTGAACCTAATATTGTTAGTTTTCAAAAATGGTTGAAGGCCAGGCACAGTGACTCATGCCTGTAACCATAGCACTTTGGGAGACAAGATGAGAGGATTGCTTGAGGCCAGGAGTTCAAGACCAGCGACATAGCAGGACCCTGTCTCTACAAGAAATAAAAAAAATTAGCCAAGCATGGTGGCACATGTCTGTAAGTCCTAGCTACTGGGGAGGCTGAGGTGGGAGGATCGCTTGAGTGATCATTGATGATGCCACTGCACTCCAGATTGGGTGACAGAGCAAGACCCTATCTCTTTAAAAAAAAAAAAAAAAGATTGAGTTAATTTATTATTGAATTTGTATTTAGTGCACTAAATAAATCAAGTAAATAAAGTATAAGATCAAATTGAGATATACATTAAACTTTCCATTTAAGTATTTTACATGCCCCATGTGAGTTTTTCCAAGAAGCCCCTAGATGTAGAAATCCTCCAGTGATATTTCATACAGTTGCACATCTGACTCTTGCTAATGTGGGGTATAACAAATGTGTTTATGTTGGACAACTTTTCCTGATGAGACCAACTGTCTGAGTCTAGCTTGATCCGTTTAAAGGCTTTGTGACCTACCTATGCCTGCTTATCATTAAGTTATTTTTACTATGCAGTTTTATCCAGCTGTTCTTGGTCTTACCATTCAGATATTTTTATTATGCAGTTTAGTTCATCATAAATAAGGAGAAATTTGAGTTAAAAGCTGCTGAATGCTGAAATGACTGCCGTTTGAAGTTATTGGGACCTTCATACTAGGAAGTACCTAATGGGAGGCTAGACAGGATTTCTTCTGACCTTCCCTCCCTGTTCTATAATTCTAGAGAGAACATCAAAGAATTATGTAGGACTTTTAAGAACCAAGGATTTGATATGAAGAATATAAACCCATCTTACCTGGATTAAACACATGAATAAATGTTAATAAAATAAAAACTACCTGTTTATCAGTGAAGTTGTGAATTCTTCCAGATAATGTATTTTAGAAAATGTTTGTTCAGCAGCATTTAGGAATTATTCACACCTGATATACCTGGTGGGTTTGTTTTTCTTTAGGAAAATGGAAGTTAGTTGATATAGGTCTCTCTAAAAATCCAAGATAGATAGATGACTTAACACTTATAATTTGGTAAATTCTTTAACTTTTGGTCACTATACCTATAAATCTGGACAGAGATGTTTTCCAGAACTAATTTTGACCTTAGTCTAAAGATAAAATGTTTTACATTCGTATGTGATTATATTTTCCTTTTAAATAATAAATGAGGGTTTACTTTAATGGAAATTGTTTTCTTAACATTTTCTTCAGCATTAACAACAATAACAACAAAATCTTACAGTTATGCAAATAACCAGAGGTAAATGTCTTCTTAAAGGATGTAATTTTTGGATGTTGAGCACAAATCATATAAAAATTATATATTTTTCAACAATTTTTTTTTTGAGACGGAGTCTCGCTCTGTTGCCCAGGCTGGAGTGCAGTGGCACAATCTTGGCTCATGGCAACCTCCACCTTTTGGGTTCAAGCGACTCTCCTGCCTCAGCCTCTTGAGTAACTGGGACTACAGGTACGTGCCACCACGCCTGGCTAATTTTTTGCATTTTTAGTAGAGACGGGGTTTCACTATGTTAGCCAGGATGGTCTTGATCTCCTGACGTCGTGATCCACCCGCATCAGCCTCCTAAAGTGCTGGGATTACAGGCGTGAGCCACCGCACACCACCGCACCCAGCCTATTTTTCAACAATTTTAGTGTAGCAAATATTTAAATAGTACAACCGTATTGCTTGGGTTTTTTTAAATCCTGTTTACAGCATGTGGTAGGGAGGGTTACAAACATCTTTTTGGAGTCATATGCTGTGGGAGAGGAAGATACAACTTTTTATTTTTTTTCTGCTGTGATTTTGTGGTGTAGAAACCTATTCCAGAGTACTTGCCTTGTACAACTTTTTTCAGATGCTTTTGGATATGGCGGTCCAAATGTGCCATCTTCCCACATTGTTACAAATTTTGTTTTTGGAACAAATGGAAACATTGTATCATTTTGTTTTGGGAAAGTGGTTCAAGATTGCTAGGTAGGCATTTCAATTAAAAGTAGATTAACCATCAGTTTTATAGATTTTTTTTTGCAGCATTCAACTTCCACTTCCTATGTTTAATGTAAATTATATAATACAGGGATTTTGTTGTTAAACCAAGAGTTAACTGATTGATTCAGCAGATAATATTTTGCTCACCTACCTATGAAAAGCACTGTTTGTTTCTGTTAACCAGGCAGTTATTGATTTACAATGGGAAATTGGTCAAACTGTCTCTGGCATTTGCTTATATAGTATATATAGAGATAAACATTTTAAAAATTAATCACACAATTTTTTTTAAAATTTTACTTGTAAGTTCTGAGATACATGTGCAGAATGTGCAGGTTTGTTACGTAGGTATATGTGTGCCATGGTGGCTTGCCGCACATATTGACTCATCCTCTAAGTTCCCTCTTCTTCCCCCTGAACCCCCAACAGGCCCTGGTGTGTGTTGTTCTCTCCCGTGTCCATGTGTTCTCATTGCTCAGCTCCCACTTAAGAGTGAGAACATGCGGTGTTTGGTTTTCTGTTCCTGTGTCAGTTTGCTGAGGATGATGGCTTCCATGTCCCTGCAAAAGACATGATCTCATTCCTTTTTATGGCTGCATAGTATTCCATCATGTTTATGTACCACATTTTCTTAATCCAGTCTATCATTGATGGGCATTTGGGTTGGTTCCAAGTCTTTGCTATTGTAAACAGTGCTGAAGTAAACACATGTATGCACGTGTCTTTATAGTAGAATGATTTATATTCTTTTGGGTATATGCCTGGTAATGGGATTGCTGGGTCAAATGGTATTTCTGGTTCTAGAACCATGTTGGTTGAACTAATTTACATTATCGTGAACATTATAAAAGCATTCCTATCTGTCCACAGCCTCACCAGCATCTGTTGTTTCTTGGCTTTTTAATAATTGCCATTCTGATTGGCATGAGATGGTATCTCATTGTGGGTTTGATTTGCATTTCTCTAATGATCAGTGATGTTGAGCTTTTTTTCATATGTTTTTTGGCCGTGTAAATGTCATCTTTTGAGAAGTGTCTATTCATATCCTTTGCCCACTTTTTGATGGGGTTGTTTTTTTCTTGTAAATTTGTTTAGGTTCCTTGTAGATTCTGAATATTAGACCTTTGTCAGATGGGTAGATTGCAAAAATGTTCTCCCATTCTGTAGGTTGACTGTTCACTCTGATGGTAGTTTCATTTGCTGTGCAGAAGCTCTTTACTTAGATCCCATTTGTCAGTTTTGACTTTTGTTGTGGTTGCTTTTGGTGTTTTAGACATGAAGTCTTTGCCCATGCCTATGTCCTGAATGGTATTGCCTAGGTTTTCTTCTAGGGTTTTTATGGTTTTGGGTTTTACATTTAAGTCTTTAATCCATCTTGAGTAAATTTTTGTATAAGGTGTGAGGAAGGGATCCATTTTCAGTTTGCTGCATATGGCTAGCCAGTTTTCCAAGCACCGTTTATTGAATAGGAGATCCTTTCCCCATTGCTTTTGTCAGGTTTGTTGAAGATCAGATGGTTGTAGAAGTGTGGTGTTATTTCTGAGGTCTCTGTTTTGTTCCATTGGTTTATATGTCTGTTTGGTACCAGTACCATGCTGTTTGGTTACTGTAGCCTTGTAGTATAGTTTGAAGTCAGGTAGCGTGATGCCTCCAGCTTTGTTCTTTTTGCTTAGGATTGTCTTGGCTATACAGGCTCTTCTTTGGTTCCATATGAAATTTAAAGTAGTTTTTTTCTAATTCTGTGAAGAATGTCAATGGTAGTTTGATGGGAATAGCATTGAATCTATAATTACTTTGTGCAGCATGCAAAATTTATTATTTAGAGTTGTGATAAGTGTTACAAAAGAGACGAGAACAGGGTTCCATGAAATGTTTGGGTTCCTGAAAAGAGCATAGAAATGTCATATCTTAAACTTAGTTAAAAGCTTAATGTATACTTAAATTCAAGCAATATTGGATACATTTGTGTGGACAACCCTTTTTCCAATTTCAATTTTTTTTCACTTAATAATATGAGAAACTTCCCCCAATACAAATATTTACTTTTTACTGTATTACTCCTATATCCTTCAAATATTGAAGATTTTTTTTTTAAGCTCAAGACACAAGCAAAAAGGATTACTGAGGACTTTCTAACTTACCTTTACCTTTGTAATTTTTGCAACACCAGAAAAGCACATAGGATTGAAAAGCAGACTCTGCTTACTAAAAAGAATTTCTGTCAGTTTCATTGGAATGGGATTGCTGGTATCACAGAAACATTATGAGATTGATTTACATAAATTAACTTGATGTAAGTATAGAGAGGTCATCTGTCATTTGCACGCTTTTAAATAAATGGCCCCCCTTGCTGAGACTGCCAGCCATCATAATTGTGGCAGTTGTCATTTGGCAAAACAAATTGTGTATCTGTCCGTTGCTCACTTGAATATGAAATGCACTCTTCTAGGAGTTTCTTAATACAAGAACATTATGTGAGATCTATATGCTTAGATTTTTTTAGAAGTTTGGATTTTTAAATATTATATAATTAATTTTTGGAACAGTATATATTAAAACAATATATTAAACTCTTCAACACCTATATGGCTTAAAGGTGAGGAACATGGGCTCTGTAATACAAACTGTCAATTAATAGCACTGTCAACTGCCGTTTGACCTTGGTGTACCCTATTAGTTTCCTTATTAGTAAGATAGTAATTGTGGTGAAGATTAAAGGAGAATATAAAGTGCTTAACAGGTGTCTGGCACATAGTAAGTGGTGAGTAGATGTTAGCTGCTATCATAATTGTCATTTCTGTCAAACATTAAAACGTGTTTATAAAACTGTTTTCCCCCTGTGGAAAATAGAATAAATTGAAACTACAGTGGTTAGCTTCAGGTAATTTATAGTTCACAGCAGCATCTTTTCCTTAGACAGTGTGTAATTTGCAGTATGTTAATTGGCCACCATCATGATGACCTGAGAATTATATTCTGTAAACTCTGTCAGTGGCAAAAAAATTTACATAATACATTTAGAATTATTTTAATCCAGAAGACTAATATGTTTTAGAGTATAAAAAGCATAAGATATATATTATCCAGAACGACTTGTTATCACAGCATTTCAGCTCTCTGTAAATTTTATTAATAAAGATTTGTGCCCAACATTACTGTGGCTTTTTGTACTTGATTGGATTAGTTGGTTTATACCAATCAAGAATTCCATTCTCATATGGGCCTTTGAGTTTGATGTTTTCTTGGGGATCTTCTAATATAAAGTCTTTGCAAACAAACCTGTACTACAGTTGCCAGGGCTTTAAGTTGAGGGCAAAAAAATTCTACCAGTACCCATGAAATAACTATGATTTAATTAAATAAATTATGGCACATCTAGTTTGGATGTGGTCATTCCAAAAGAATGGCTTTTTCCTAATTGATAAAAGGTAAGTATTTGCTAAGATGATGTGTCTGTTGCAGATGCACTTCTTGTATTGAAATATTGTTTCAATAGTATCAAAATTACTAGAAGAAATAATGTATAATGCATTCAATTAAAGTCCTCATTTGTACGTCTTTTTTTGGTAACTGGGGCAGGAGAGTACCATGTATTAAGCATCTTGTTATTTTTAATAGTTTTAATTTGACATCTGTTTTGTTCCTAACATATTAAAGAGTAAAAATAACCATGCTTTATTCATGCTAGTTCAGTAGAAGATTGTTTTTTATGACTTTATTTTGAAATTTTGAGTTGCCACATTTTCTTTACTACATGAATTAAATGTGAAGTGATAGACAATTTATTTTAGAAAGTATTTTATAATGAATTACATATTGCTTTTGTACAGAAGCTTTTGTATGGGCACTGGCTTAAAAATGATGACTTAAGTGTTTGCATCAATATTCATGTTTTATAGAGTAGGAAAGCAAATGGGAAGGTTGTGTGCTTCTGTGGTTAATTTCTTCGTGCAGCATCTGCGTCTTCTCTACTTCCAGCAATTATTTCTGTGTATATCTTTTTTTTTTTTTTTCTTGAGACAAGAGCCTTGTTCTGTCACCTGGGCTGGAGTACAGTGGCACAATCTCGGCTTACTGCAACCTCCACCTCCCGGGCTCAAGCCATTCTCCTGCCTCACCCTCCCTAGTAGCGGGGATTACAGGCATGTGCCACCGTGCCCAGCTAATTTTTGTATTTTTAGTAGAGACAGGGTTTCACCATGTTGGCCAGGCTGATCTTGAACTCCTGGCCTCAAGTGATCCACCCGCTTTGGCCTCCCAAAGTGCTGGGAAACCATGCATATCTTTTGAAGAAGATTTCTACATTTCTAAGGACAAATACAATTTTGTTATTTTGGAATTTAGATGGTTCATGTTATTGTGGGTACCCTGTTTTTTTTCCATTAGATTAAAATATATTTTTCAGTAATGTTTACATGTCTTCTGTAGTATATAGCAGTACTATCAAATAGCAATATAATGTGTCACATATGCAATTTAAAATTTTCTAATACCCACATTAAAAGGAGCAAAAAAAGGTAAAATTAATATTTTTATTTACTTCACTATATTCAAAATATTATTTTAACATAATATAAAAATCATTGAGATATTTTATTTTTTTATTTCATATTAATTCTTCAAAATCCAGTTTGTATTTTATACTTATATAACTTGTTTTAATCTGCATTAGCCACATTTCAAGTGTTCAGTAGCCACATGTAGCTAATTGCTATCCTATTTATTGGTCTGTAAAGTTAGAAAAAATTCTTTGTATCTGGATGGATGGACAGATAAAAGGAGATGTTTATCTTATATGAATCAGATTCGATCAGTGTAATAACTAGTTACCAAAACCCAATAATGTGGTCATCTTTATGGAAATCAAAGGTGGGCTTTTTTACTCATTTGAAAAGTTAATTGGAGGAGATACATTGGATATATTGGGTAGATGGAACGTCTCCTATTTAGTTGCCCTTAATGTAATATAACTGTATTATGTAGTTGCATTGTTTTTATTGTGTATACATGTTTATACTTTCATGAAATTTCAGTGTATGTCTGTAACCTTTAGCACAAATGCAGTTCCAACTACAACGAAGATTTTGTGCTACAGCTAGAGAAGGAATTGGTCCAAGCCCGACTGAGTGAAGCTGAGTCTCAGTGTGCACTAAAAGAGATGCAGGATAAAGTCTTGGATATAGAGAAGGTAAGAAACCTACACAAATGCAGTCACTCCCAAATTAGAGGGGATATGTGATATTAAGTACTTACTGAGCAATTTAATTGACTTAGGTGTTTTTATACATTAGAAGCCGTACATATTAGTTACTAAGAGGAAAAGGAAAAAAAGATTTTTAAAATTGCCAGTTATTCCTTGTTGCCTGCATACTAATCACAGCCCCATAATTAAGGATAAAAATGGAGATTAGAGCCCTTTTAGAGGAAAACGACCAGAATAATTTTCATAAAAAGAGTATCTAAATGTTGCAGAAGAGAGAAACTCAGGTGACAGAAGTTAACTCTTACCTTCAAATATTGCAATATTTTCAGGTGGAAGAGATAGAATAGGACTAATACACAGACATTTCAGGGAAAATTTCATCTGAGGGGGTGGAGCCAAGATAGCCAAATAGGAACAGCTCCAGTCTACAGCTCCCAGCGTGAGCAATGCAGAAGACGAATGATTTCTGCATTTCCAGCTGGGGTACCAGGTGCATCTCACTGGGGATTGTCAGACAGTGGGTGCAGGACAGTGGGTCTAGCGCGCCGAGCCTGAGCTGAAGCAGGGTGAGGCATCGCATCACCCGGGAAGCGCAAGAGGTCAGGGAATTCCCTTTCCTAGCCAAGGAAAGGGGTGACAGACGGCACCTGGAAAATCAGGTCACTCGCACCCTAATACTGCGCTTTTCCGACGGTCTTAGCAAACAGCACACCAGGAGATTATGTCCCGTGCCTGGCTTGGAGGGTCCTACGCCCACAGAGCCTCGCTCATTACTAGCACAGCAGTCAGATCAAACTGCAAGGCGGCAGCGAGGCTGGGGGAGGGGCGCTCACCATCGCCGAGGCTTGAGTAGGTAAGCAACGTGGCCCGGAAGCTCCAACTGGGTGGAGCCCACCACAGCTCAAGGAGGCCTGCCTGCCCCTGTAGACTCCACCTCTGGGGGGCAGGGCATAGCCAAACAAAAGGCAGCAGAAACCTCTGCAGACTTAAGTGACCCTGTCTGACAACTTTGAAGAGAGTAGTGGTTCTCCTAGCACACAGCTTGAGATCTGAGAACGGACAGACTGCCTCCTCAAGTGGGTCCCTGACCCCCGAGTAGCCTAACTGGGAGGCACCCCCCAGTAGGGGCAGACTGACACCTCACATGGCCAGGTACTCCTCTGAGGCAAAACTTCCAGAGGAACAATCAGGCAGCTACATTTGCTATTCACCAGTATCTGCTGTTCTGCAGCCTCCGCTGCTGATACCCAGGCAAACAGAGTCTGGAGTGGACCTCCAGCAAACTTCAACAGATCTGCAGCTGAGGGTCCCAACTGTTAGAAGGAAAACTAACAAACAGAAAGGACATCCACACCAAAACCCCATCTGTACGTCACCATCATCAAAGAACAAAGGTAGATAAAACCCAAAGATGGGGAAAAAACAGAGCAGAAAAACTGAAAATTCTAAAAATCAGAGCACCTCTCCTCTTCCTAAGGAACGCAGCTCCTCACCAGCAATGGAACAAAGCTGGATGGAGAATGACTTTGAGGAGTTGAGAGAAGAAGGCTTCAGACGATCAAACTATTCCAAGCTAAAGGAGGAAGTTCGAACCCATGGCAAAGAAGTTAAAAACCTTGAAAAAAGATTAGATGAATGGCTAACTAGAATAAGCAATGCAGAGAAGTCCTTAAAGGACCTGATGGAGCTGAAAACCACAGCACGAGAACCACTTGAAGAATGCACAAGGCTCAGTAGCCGATTCGATCAAGCGGAAGAAAGGGTATTGGTGATGGAAGATCAAATGAATGAAATGAAGCGAGAAGAGAAGTTTAGAGAAAAAAGAATAAAAAGAAATGAACAAAGCCTCCAAGAAATATAGGACTGTGTGAAAAGACCAAATCTACATCTGATTGGTGTACCTGAAAGTGACAGGGAGAATGGAACCAAGTTGGAAAATACTCTTCAGGATATTATCCAGGAAAACTTCCCCAATATAGCAAGGCAGGCCAACATTCAAATTCAGGAAATACAGAGAACGCCACAAAGATACTCCTCGAGAAGAGCAACTCCAAGACACGTAATTGTCCGATTCACCAAAGTTGAAATGAAGGAAAAAATGTAAGGGCAGCCAGAGAGAAAGGTCGGGTTACCCACAAAGGGAAGCCCATCAGACTAACAGCTAATCTCTTGGCAATCAGGCAGGAGAAGGAAATAAATGGTATTCAATTAGGAAATGAGGAAGTCAAATTGTCCCTGTTTGCAGATGACATGACTGTATATCTAGAAAACCCCATCGTCTCAGCCCAAAATCTCCTTAAGCTGATAAGCAACTTCAGCAAAGTCTCAGGATACAAAATCAATGCGCAAAAATCACAAGCATTCTTATACACCAATAACAGAGAGCCAAATCATGAGTGAACTCCCATTCACAATTGCTTCAAAGAGAATAAAATATCTAGGAATCCAACTTACAAGGGATGTGAAGGACCTCTTCAAGGAGAACTACAAACCACTGCTCAATGAAATAAAAGAGGATACAAACAAATGGAAGAACATTCCATGCTCATGGGTGGGAAGAATCAATATCATGAAAATGGCCATACTACCCAAGGTAATTTATAGATTCAATGCCATCCCCATCAAGCTACCATTGACTTTCTTCACAGAATTAGAAAAAGCTACTTTAAAGTTCAAATGGAACCAAAAAAGAGCCCACATTGCCAAGTCAGTCCTAAGCCAAAAGAACAAAGCTGGAGGCATCATGCTACCTGACTTCAAACTATACTACAAGGCTACAGTAACCAAAACAGCATGGTACTGGTACCAAAACAGAGATACAGACCAATGGAACAGAACAGAGCCCTCAGAAATAATGCCACGTATCTACAACCATCTAATCTTTGACAAACCTGACAAAAACAAGAAATGGGGAAAGGATTCCCTATTTAATAAATGGTGCTGGGAAAACTGGCTAGCCATATGTAGAAAGCTGAAACTGGATCCCTTCCTTACACTTTATACTAAAATTAATTTAAGATGGATTAAAGACTTAAATGTTAGACCTAAAACCATAAAAACCCTATAAGAAACTGGCATTACCATTCAGGACATAGGCATGGGCAAGGACTTCATGTCTAAAACACCAAAAGTAATGGCAACAAAAGCCAAAATTGACAAATGGGATCTAATTAAGCTGAGGAGCTTCTGCACAGCAAAAGAAACTACCATCAGAGTGAACAGGCAGCCTACAGAATGGGAGAAAATTTTTGCAATCTAGTCATCTGACAAACGGCTAATATCCAGAATCTACAATGAACTCAAATTTACAAGAAAAAAAACAACCCCATCAACAAGTGGCCAAAGGATCTGAACAGACACTTCTCAAAAGAAGACATTTATGTAGCCAAAAGACACATGAAAAGATGCTCATCATCACTGGCCATCAGAGAAATGCAAATCAAAACCACAATGAGATACCATCTCACACCAGTTAGAATGGTGATCATTAAAAAGTCAGGAAACAACAGGTGCTGGAGAGGATGTGGAGAAATAGGAACACTTTTACACTGTTGGTGGGACTGTAAACTTGTTCAGCCATTGTGGAAGACAGTGTGGTGATTCCTCAGGGATCTAGAACTAGAAATACCATTTGACCCAGCCATCCCATTACTGGGTATATACCGAAAGGATTATAAATCATGCTGCTATAAAGACACATGCACACATATGCTTATTGTGGCACTATTCACAATAGCAAAACTTTGAACCAATCCAAATGTCCAACAGTGACAGACTGGGTTAAGAAAATATGGCACATGTACCCCATGGAATACTATGCAGCCATAAAAAAGATGAGTTCATGTCCTTTGTAGGGAGATGGATGAAGCTGGAAATGATCATTCTCAGCAAACTATCTCAAGGACAAAAAACCAAACACTGCATCTTCTCACTCGTAGGTGGGAATTGAACAATGGGAACACACAGACCCAGGAAGGGGAACATCACACACCAGGGCCTGTTGTGGGGTGGGAGGAGGGGGGAGGGATAGCATTAGGAGATATACCTAATGTTAAATGACGAGTTAATGGGTGCAGCACTCTAACATGGCACATGTATATATGTGTAACAAACCTGCACGTTGTGTACATGTACCCTAAAACTTAATAAAAGTATAATAAAAAAAAAAGAAAATTTCATCTGAGTGTAGTTGTTAGAACTGTCCAATCTAGAACAAGTTACCTCAGGATATGTAGGAAGTTCCTTTTAGCCTGAGTGTACTTACAGAAGCTAAGTTCTTTTCAAGGATATTAAAGAAAATCAAAGATTAGTTAAGTAATGGGAATAGAAGAACTTCAGGTTTCTTATAACTTTCAGATTTAAAAGTTCTATATTACAAACTCTGAATCTCTTGTTTCCTGATCTGTAAATTTATTGGTGGCCTGGGCTCTTTGTCGTTTGTTCCTGTTTACTCTTAGGTGATAGCTAGCTACTGAATCCAAAAACCTGATAGATAATGGACATAACAGTCTCAGGTGTTTTTAACTATTTTCTTAATGAAACAGAACAAGTGTAACTAGAATCAGTAATGGAATAATTTTGCTAGAAAGCTCCTTGCTATTTTTATATTTCTGGAAAATGTGTTATCTCGATTTGTTGAGAAAAAAAGCCAGCAAGAATGCTGAAAGAAATGGCTAACAGAATATTTGGTCTTTAACTTAGGTGTATTCTGGGTTACATGATTTAGAGCAGAATCTGTGTCTTACAGTTAGAAAGATTTTGAATATTTGATAGAAGTGTATTTGGGTTCCATTCAAAAATGGATTTCGTTAAGTGGCTGTGTTGTTTTTCACATTATAAAGTAGAAAGGAATTTGAAAGGTAGCATGCTTCCTATGGTAATTTCTTCCTGCAGCATCCTCTTTTTTTCTGCTTCCAGCAGTCTTTTAAATGCATATGCAGCAAATTTTTGGTTTTCAATTGAGAAAATATTTAAAGTCCATCATAAGAAAGTGTAATTGGTGAGAATAACTTCATTTCCTCATCCCTGTGAGCAAAAATTTGCATGTGTACTGTGAAATATTTAGAGATAGAAAATTTCGTAGAATCAGGCCTTGAAATCTCAATGTTACCTCAGTTTACCATTTTACCTAGGGAGCTTTCCCTATGGCCTCATTTTGGATCTCTTGGTAACTCTCCAGAGAAGTTTGATACTGAGCTACCCTGTATCCTTTTCATCTTTTAATATGGTGGGAAATTGATCTAAATCTTGTATCTGTGTGCTGGGATAATTGGCTAGCCACATGTAGGACAATGAAACTGGATCCTCTTCTTTCACGTTATACAAAAATCAACTTAAGAGATGGATTAAGGACTTAAACGTAAGACCTGAAACTATAAAAATTCTAGAAGATAACATTGGAAAAACCCTTCTAGACGTTTGCTTAGGCAAGGATTTCATGACCAAGAACCCAAAAGCAAATGCAATTAGAACAAAGATAAATAGCTGGGACCTAATTAAACTAAGGAGCTTTTGCACGGAGAAGGGAACAGTCAGCAGAATGAACAGACAACCTACAGAGTGGGAGAAAATCTTCACAATCTATACGTGTGACAAAGGACTAATATCCAAAATCTACAACGAACTCAAATCAGTAAGAAGAAAACAATCTCATCAAAAAGTGGGCTAAGGACATGAATAGACAATTCTCAAAAGAAGATATACAAATGGCCAACAAACATATGAAAATGTACTAAACATCGGCTGGGTGCGGTGGCTCATGCCTGTAATCCCAGCCTTTTGGGAAGCTGAGGTTGGTGGATCACAAGGTCAGGAGTTCAAGACCAGCCTGGCCAAGATAATGAAACCTCGTCTCTACTAAAAATACAAAAAATTAGCCAGGTGTGGTGGCCGGTGCTTGTAATCCCAGCTACTCAGGAGGCTGAGGCAGAGAATTGCTTGAACCCGGGAGGCAGAGGTTGCAGTGAGCCGAGACTGTGCCACTGCGCTCCAGCCTGGGCGACTGAGCAAGATTCCATTTCAAAAAAAAAAGAAGAGAAAAAATACTAAACATCACTAATGATCAGGGAAATGCAAATAAAAACCACAATGTAATACCACCTTACTTCCATGAGATTAGCCGTAATCAGAAAATCAAAAAACAGTAGATGCTGGCGTGGATGCAATGAACAGGGAACACTTCTGCACTGCTAGTGGGAATGTAAACTGGTACTGCCACTATGGAAAACAGTGTGGAGATTCCTTAAAGAACTAAAAGTAGAAGTACCATTTGATCCAGCAATCCCACTACTGGATATCTATCTACCCAGAGGGAAAAAAAGTCATTATTTGAAAAAGATACTTGCACTCGCATGTTTATAGCAGCACAACTCACAATTGCGAAATCGTGGAACCAACTCAAATGCCCATCAATCAACAAGTGGATAAAGAAACTGTGGTGTGTGTGTATATATATACGAATATATATATTCATTCATATGTATGAATATATATATTCATACATATGTATGAATATATATATTCATTCATATGTATGAATATATATATTCATACATATGTATGAATATATATTCATACATATATATGAATGAATATATCATATTCATACATATATATATATATGAATGAGATGGAATACTAGTCAGCCATAAAAAGGAATGAATTGACAGCATTTGCAGTGTCCTGGATGAGATTGGAGACTATTATTCTAAGTGAAGTAACTCAGGAATGGAAAACCAAACATCGTATGTTCTCACTGACATGTGGGAGCTAAGCTGAGGACGCAAAGGCGTAAGAATAATTCAGTGGACTTTGGGGACTTATGGGGAAGAGTGGGAAGGGAGTGAGGGATAAAAGACTACAAATAAGGTGCAGTGTATACTGCTTGGGTGATGGGTGCACCAAAATCTCACAAATCACCACTAAAGAACTTACTTATGTAACCAAATACCACCTGTACCCCAATAACTTATGGAAAAATATAAATAAATAAATCTTGTATCCATGAATCAAGTTAATTTCAGTTGTTTCATTGAATCAATTGGTAAATTGTTTAATTTGTATTAATTTCTTGACTGTTGATGTAAATAGTGACTAATACACAGATTTGATGCCTCTCTCAAAAATAACATGCTGAGGAAATACAACAAAAACAGATTTTGGACTACTATTTTCTATAAATATTTAAAAAGTAAATTATGTTCATGCTTTATCTGGAGTCCTGATCAGAAGTTAGTAAGTTTATTGCCATACTGAAAAAATTTTTAATCCTGTTGCTCCATAACTCTGATTAGTATTTTTTTTTAACAAATCAGAGTTAGATATTTGTGTTCTCAAAATTAAGTACAGTTCCCCTCATACATTGCTAGTGGAAATGAAAAGCAGTACAGCTGCTTTGGAAAAGTTTGGCAGTTTCTTAAAAGTTAAACATAGAATAATTACCATCTGAGCCAGCAGTTCTACTCCTAAGTATATCTTAAGAACATTGAAAGCCTAAGTCTACACAAAAACTTTTGCACCAATGTTCATAGCAACATTATAATAGTCAAAAAGTGGAAACAACCCAAATTTCTGTTAACTGATGAATAAATAGATTAAATGTGGTATATCTATACCGTGGAATATCATTTGGCATAAAAAAAAGATTGAACCTTGAAAACATTGTTCTAAGTGAAGTAAGGTTGTCACAAAAAGCTGTAAATACATATGATTCCACTTACAAGAAATGTCCAGGTAGGCAAATTCATGGAAACAAAAAGTAGATAGGTGGTTGCCAGGGGCTGGGGAAGTGGGGAATGTAGAATGACTGGTGATTAGTATAGGTTTTCTTTTTTGCATGATAAAAATATTCTGAAATTAGATTATGGTGATGTTTAAACAACCCTGTAAATACTCTAAAAACCACTGGCTCTTGTGTATTTTAAAAGGGTGAGTTTCATAGTTTGTGAATTATATTTCAGGATAGCTGTATAAAATTAAATACATTTAAGTATGGAACAAAATAGCTGTTATGTGTGCTGTATTTTATTCCTTAAATTTAAAAATCCCAAATTAAATTTTCTTCTTCTTTAGAGGAATAACTCCCTTCCTGATGAGAATAATATCGCAAGGCTTCAGGAAGAACTCATTGCTGTGAAACTTAGAGAAGCAGAAGCCATTATGGGTTTGAAAGAACTTAGACAGCAAGTCAAGGATTTAGAGGAACACTGGCAGGTATATTAATGTATTTTGTATGCTTTTTAAAAAGAGAGTAAAACCCAAATATCCAATTTGTAAGAGTTTGAAGTACCTGATGACCTGCAGTAGGAGATGAGTTTAAAGTGAGAGAGACCCTGTTTAATGTCAAAATAGAGAGTATTTATAAACTGAAAGTGCATTTAAGCTGTTTCTCCCTCTTTAATTCTTATAATAAAATAAAAGATACAGTAGACATCAGATCATATTTTTGTCATTGTACCATTGTGCCTTGTGTAACTTTTTCTGAAAAACTGTAAAAGTGTTCTATGCAATACATATTTTGTCTTAAACTTTGATATTAAGTCCATTTTTGGTTAGTGTGAAACAGCAGAAGGGTGACAACATTATAAATTTAATGTATAAATTAGTAACTTAGTTACCTCACCAAATAAATGACATTTATCTGGTATATGACCACAAATTTATTCATATATGAGGGAAATGTTGACAAGGAACAAAATACATGTTCTATACAAGGACCGAAATTAGGCCTCGACATTGTCGTGCCTTTTTTAAAAACATGTTTTGACAAAGTATCAGATTGCAATAAACTTGAAATTTTTAAAACAAAAAAGACAAAACTTGTCTTTTGTCACAGCTATTTTGAGAAACACTGTCCTTAACTTCTAACATTCCTTCCTGAATGGCCCCATTTTTTAAAATAATGTATTGGGATTTCATTGAAGATAATATGAAAAATCTCTCATTTAAAAAATTACAGTGAAAATTGTAATCTTTTCAAGAATTAATCCGCAGTATATAGAGAAAAAAATTTGAACTATATTTGAGTTTATATCCCAGATCTGTGCTGCCTGTGTGTGATCCTCCTAAAGACACTTAATCACAATGTTCATTTTCTTACCTGTGAAAAGCCAAAAATGTCTCCACACACATCGCCAAATGTCCCCTGGGGGGAGCAAAATTGCCCCAGTTGGGAACCAATAATGGCAATAATGTGAATGATGCTTCCTAAAGTTGTTTAATATGGTGACCCTAGGCAGTGAATTCTAAAATTGCCTGTCTTTCTTCTCAGGTCTCTCTTTTCTCCAATAAATACTTTTTTTTTTTTTTTTTAAAGTAGAGACTAGAGACAGGGTTTCATCATGTTGGCCAGGCTGATCTCAAACTCCTGACCTCAGGTGATCTGCCCACCTCGGCCTCCCAAAGTGCTGGGATTACAGGTGTGAGAGCCACTGCGCCTGGCCAGTAAATTCTATCTTAAATATACTTAAGATCTGCAAGGTCTTTTTATGAAACCCTTTTATTCAGATGATAATAGTGTCTGATTAATAGGATTTTCTAGGGATTAAATAAAATAATGTGTGGAAAGTGTTTTATATAGCACAGGCCTGAAATAAGCGCTCAGTAATGTTAGCTCTTATTTTGATACTGAGAGTATTTGTTGCAATATAATTTTTTATGCTTTAGCGCCACTTAGCTCGTACTACTGGGAGATGGAAAGAGCCACCTAAGAAAAATGCTATGAATGAGTTACAAGATGAACTGATGACCATTCGACTTAAAGAAGCTGAAACACAGGCAGAAATAAGAGAAATAAAACAAAGGATGATGGAAATGGAAACACAGGTATGATGGGAAAGCCCAGTATCTTTAATAAAGTATCATTAACTGATCAAGGGTTTGTGCACAGATTGTATCATCCACAGAACAGAGATAAAAGGTGAAAATATGAAACTGTATAGACCGCAGTTTTCTAGCCCAAATGAAGATGGCAAAAAATTATTATATTGGATTTCAGAGATTTAATCCTTCTTTGACCCATTCAACAAAGTTCAAGGAAGTCAAATTTTATTTGACTTTATTGGGTAAAACTCATAGCATTGCCCTGTTGCATGACTTGAGAAGGAACACCATGCAGAGCAAAATTTCTCAACCTCAACACTTTTAACATTTTTGGCTAGAAGATACTTTGTTTTACGGAGCTGGTCTGTGCATCCCTGGCCTCTACCCACTATATGCCAGTAACGTCTCTCTTACCTCAGGTTGCGATGGCCAAAAATGTTTCTGCACACATTGCTGAATGTCCCCTGGGGGGCAAAATTGCCCCAGTTGGGAACCACAGATGTATATTATAATGTGAGTGATGCTTCCTAAAGTTGTTTAATGTGGTGACCCCGGGCAGTGAATTCAAAATTGCCCTTCTTCTCAGGTCTCTCTTTTCTCCAATAAATTCTATCTTAAATATACTTAAGATCTGCAAAGGTCTTTTTATGAAACCCATTTGCATGGTAAAGGCACATTTGGTTTTCATGTGGTACATTTGTTTGGACCATATTCTTATACTCTGTGAATGTTGTTTTTTGGCTTTTAAAGTATTTATTCAGTCAGTAGGGGGCATACTTAACTCATACATCATTCTGTATTCCAGTGTGCAAAATGGTCATAATCTCAAACCTGGTAACATGAACATGTAATTTCTTCAGAATAAATATATCTTGTTTGACATTGTTCAAAGTTATTTTCTTATACTTTTCTTGTATTATTCTATATAAAATACTTTCTACACGTTATTTTATTCGGTATAATTAAAATAGGAAGAGGTACTATTGAGATTATGAATAGTAGAAATCTTAAGTTTTACAATGGGAAGTTTTATTTTTGTAATCAGATTTTATTTTAGTATAGATACTAAAGATGAAAACACAGCTTTTAAGCCATTGTTGAGAATTTATTTCACAGTGGGTAGAGGTGACTAAATCAAATCCAGTAGACATGATTTTGAGAACTTGTGAAACACAAAGCACTATCAGCTATTAAAGGACTTACACTTGAGAAATCAGGTATGCATAGACTATATTTAATATAATTCAGACATTTGGTAAGAGAGTTAGATAGGAATTGCTATGGAGACTAGGAGGGGAAAATTAATTTCAACTAGGTGGTTTGGAGAAAGATTTCCTAAGGAATTTGTATTGTGCCTAATACCATCGCTGACTAATAAGTGTGATTTTGGATGGATTTTGCTGGAAGCAGGATGGTAATAGGCACTGGTTCCTAAATGCCAGTATTTGGACTGGTGGTGATCCATAAATTTTCACATTGATAAATGAAAAAAAAAAATAAAAACAGTGTAGTGTAATGGTGATGGTGTGTAGTAATCTAAAGATTATTATATCAAACACCCATGTATTTAGATTAAGAAATTTGTCCATGTTTATACATGTAACTCCAGTTCTGTCATTTTAAGGACTTTTAGAAAAGTCTGTCAGTGACTGTACCTCAATTTATTGATCCACTCTCTTTTTGCTCTTGCAAACAGTGCTACTCTGAACATCTTGCTTATGTTTCCTCGTGTATATCTTCAAGAGTTTCTTAAGTACAAAGGTTCTTATCGTTTTTGTTTGTGTCTGCCATCAACACTGTTGGCAGTCTGGAACCTGTGGACCCCTCCTTAAAATAATATTTTTTAATGCGTAAAACCAAATACAAAGGATTGCAAAGCAAGCTTCTTCTGTTGAGATATAGTTATCAAAATACTAAAATCATGTTTGTGCTGTAGATCACATAGACAGAGATACAACACATTCCCATTGCTGGATTCAGGTTTTTAATATTTTAGATTTAGATTTTTTTTTTTTAATTTTTATTTTTTAGACGGAGTCTTGCTTTGTCGCCCAGGCTGGAGTGCAGTGGCCAGATCTCGGCTCAGTGCAACCTCTGCCTCCCGGGTTCAAGCTATTCTCCTGCCTCAGCCTCCCGAGTAGCTGGGATTACAGGCACCCACTACCACACCCGGCTAATTTCTGTATTTTTAGTAGAGACGGGGTTTCACCATGTTGGCCAGGCTAGTCTCGAACTCCTGACCTTGTGATCCACCCACCTTGGCCTCCCGAAGTGCTGGGATTACAGGCATGAGCGGCCGTGCCCTGCCTCGATTTAGATTTCTTACGATAAATTGTACTGTATTTTTTCCCATCTTAATTTCAATTTATGTGTTTATATCTCTGATAAACAACATATAGATGGGTACTTTTTAAAATACAGTCTGATAAATGATTGTTCAACTCTCCATAGGCTAAAAACCACTGAATATATGTACACTTGAGGGAGGTCAATTTTATAATACATGAACTATATCTCAATAAAGCTATAAAAACTGGCTGGGTGCAGTAGCTCACGCATGTAATCCCAACATTTTTGGAGGCCAAGGCAGGTGGATCACCTGAGGTCAGGAGTTTGAGACCAGCCTGGCCAACACGGTGAAACCCTATCTCTACTAAAAATACAAAAAAATTAGCCAGGCATGGTGGCACATGCCTGTAGTCCCAGCTATTCGGGAGGCTGAGGTGGGAGAATCGGTTGAACCCAGTAGGTGGAGGTTGCAGCAGTAAGCCAAGATCACGCCACTGCACTCCAGCCTGGGTGACAGAGCAAGACTCCATCTCAAAGAAAAACAAACTAAAAAATTTAGTCTCATAGTTTCTTTTGCTGTCATGTTTGGTCTCAGTTTTGTAATTTTATTTAGATTGATATCTGTCACCTTGCTAGCTATTTTGTTTATTCCATCTGTTCTTTGTTTCTTTATTTCTTTTTTTCTACCTTCTCTTGGATTTATTAGATATTTATTGTGATTCCATTTTTATCTTCACATTTGACTTATTTATTTATACATCTTTCAAGAGTTTTTTTAGTGGTTGTTCCAGGTTTTACAATAAATAGAGTTTACCTTCAAATAATAAATTATAAATAATAAATGAATAAATAATTGTACACTTCATGTGTAATCTAAGGCTCTTACAACAGTGTATTTTCAAATCTTTCTACCTCTTTTGTGAAATTGTCATACATTTTACATATTGTCCAAACATATATGCTACTAATTTTGCATTAAAGTTTTCTTTCATAGAAATTGAAAAACTTTTAATGAAATGTGTTTTTCCTTCAAGATATTCTGTTTCAGCGCCCTTTGTGCAGATCCATGTTTCTGTCTGGTATCTTATCTTTTCTGCCTTAAAAACTTCTTTTATCATTTTCTTTAGTGCTGGTTTTTGTTTGATAAAATGTTTATTTCTTCAATTTTAAAAGATATATTTGCAGGATATTGAATTCTGCCTTGACAGTTTTTTTCTTTTAACACTTTAAATCACTCTGCTATCTTGTTAGAAACCATGCCAGCCAGGACTCTGTTGTAATTCTTATTTTTGTTCCTCAACATGTAATGTATTTTTTTCTCTGGTTGCGTTCAAGCTTTTCTCTTTGTTTGTAGCAGGCCGAATATGATATACCTAGATCTGGATCTGGTTTTTTTTTCTTGTTTTTTTTTTTTTTCTCTGAGTTTCTTTGATTTGTAGATTTGTGTATGCCATAAATTTTGGAAAATTCTTGGTTGTTATTTCTTTTTTTTTTTTTTTTTTGAGATGGAGTTTCACTCTTGTTGCCCAGGCTGGAGTGCAATGGTGTGATCTCAGCTCACCACAACCTCTGCCCACTGGGTTCAAGCCATGATCTCCTGCCTCAGCCTCCTTAGTAAGTGGGATTACAGGCATGTGCCACCACGCCTGGCTAATTTTGTATTTTTAGTAGAGACAGGGTTTCTCCATGTTGGTCAGGCTGGTCTCAAACTTCCGACCTCAGGTGATCCACCCGTCTCGGCCTCCCAAAGTTCTGGGATTATAGGCGTGATCCAGCATGCCCGGCCCTTGGTTGTTATTTCTTCAAGTATTTCTTCTCATGCTCCCTTCTTCAGGGGTTTCAATTATACATGTGTTAGATTGTTCAAGGTTGTCTAACAACTCTTGGTTGCTCTGTTCTTTTTGCCCCTATCATTTTTCTCTGTTTTCAGTTTCCATTGACTAAAACATTTTTACTGACAAATTATTAAGTTCACTCATTCTTTCCATTGCTTTGTCGAGTTGTTTGATGAGCCACTGAAGGCATTCTTTACGTCTGTTACTGTTTTTCATTTCTAGCTTTTCTCAAAAAAAAAAAACATTTTTTTTTTTTTTCAAAGAGAAAGGGTCTCACTGTGTTGCCCAGGCTGGTCTCAAACTCCTGAGCCCAAGTGATCCTCCCACCTCAGCCTCCCCAAAGTGCTAGGATTACAGTCATGGGCCACTGTGCCCAGCCCATCTCTAGCTTTTCTTTTTGACTCAGTTTTCATTTTTCTGCTATTACCTATCTAATCTTATGTTTTTCACCTTTCCCTTAGAGCCTTTAGCATATTAATCACAGTTATTTTAAATTCTCTGTCAGATATTGTATTAGTCAGGGTTCTCTGGAGGGACAGAACTAATAGGATATATATATATATATAAAGGGGAGTTTATTTAAAGTATTAACTTACATGATCACAAGGTCCCACAATAGGCTGCCTACAACCTGAGGAGCAAGGAGAGCCAGTCCAAGTCCCAAAACGGAAGAGCTTGAAGTCCAATGTTCAAGGACAGGAAGGAAGCATCCAGCATGGGGGAAAGATATAGGCTGGCAGTCTCTCCTTTTCACGTTTTTCTGCCTGCTTTATATTCATTGGCAGCTGATTAGATTGTGCCCACCAGCTAAGGGTGGATCTACCTACCCCAGCCCACTGACTCAAATGTTAATCTCTTTTGGCAACACCCTCGCAGATACACCCAGGATCAATATTTTGTATTGATCTTGGATATTAACTCAGTATTAACCATCACAAGTCCACCCCTTGTCAGCTTGAACTTGAACCTATGCACATCTCCTGAGATCATACATAATCTTCAAATAAAGACAATAATGAGGTAATAATTATTACGCCTAACATAATACAACTATCCTTTGTACACCCAGAAACACACCAATCCCCGACTCAAATACTATTACATAAAGTTAACAGTACTTAAATGCTGATATGAAGTCAATAAATCTTATGTCACCTGATAAAATATATTTTCTTAGTACAAATATATACATACACAAACATGATTTTAACAAAAGAAGGAGGAGACACTCATGACAGTTACAGTCCTTGTTTCTGCAGCTGGTCATGTAGCTGCAGCTGGTATTAATGACTACCTTCCGTTACCCATTCTGTATTCCCTTTGCCTTCAGCAAGCACGTCAGCAGGTCATGTTTTTTTTCCTGGTGGAGTGATCCAAACCTTCATTCCTCAGGGGTCTGGGCCATCTGTAGTCCTGCCTGGATTGGGATGTTGTAGTTTCCCATTGACCTTAATCATAGAGCATGGTAATACTAAGATGCTCTGATGGATCTCCTGTATTCCATGCATATTCTTCTTTACCTCCGTTGGGGAGTAGCAGACTGATTTCATCTTGATAGTCCGGGTCAATCATCCCAGCCAACACGTAATTCCCTTCTTAGCTTGTTGACTTAAAGGTAGGAAGAGTCTGAAGTGTCCAGGTGGCAATCTTAACTTCCAGTTTAATGGAGTCCTTGTGTTTTCTGGTGGTAGCGTTCCTCCCTCTGGAACTAAGACCTCTAGGCCAGCAGAATTAATGTTGCAGGAACAGGAAGCAAGAATTTTGCTAGTGGATCACTAGGGGTGACAGTGAGTGGTGCCACATGCACTTCCACCCCTTGATTCCTGGACCCGTGAATCGTGGCTATGGGAGAAACAGTACCATATATTGGATGCTGATTCAGAGCATACATGGCCTTCTGGAGAACTTTGCCCCAGCCCTGCAAAGTATTGTCACATAGTTGACATTGTAATTGTGACTTCAAAAGGCCATTCCACCATTCTATCCATCCAGCTGCTTTAGGATGATGGGGAACATGGTAAGACCAGTGAATTCCATGAACGTGAGCCTACTGCAACACTTCTTTGGCCATAAAGTGAGTGCCTTGGTCAGAGGCAATGCTGTGTGTAATACCGTGATGGTGTTTAAGGTATTCCATGAGTGCACAGATGGTAGTCTTGGCAGAAGCATTACATGGAGGATAGGTAAACCCATATCTGGAGTAAATGTCTATTCCAGTGAGGACAAACCTCTGCCCTTTCCATGATGGAAGAGGTCCAATATAATCAACCTGCCACCAGGTAGCTAGCTGATCACCCTGAGGAATGGTGCCATATCAAAGGCTCAGTGTTGGTCTCTGCTGCTGGCAAATTGGGCACTTAGCAGTGGCTGTAGCCAGGTCAGCCTAGGTGAGTGGAAGTCCATGTTGCTGAGACCATGTGTAACCTCCATCCCTGCCACCATGGCCGCTTTGTTCATGGGCTTATTGGGCGACGATGGGTGGCTGGGAAGAGAGGTTGAGTGGTGTCCTCAGAACGGGTCATCCTATCCACTCAATTATTAAACTCCTCCTCTGCTGAGGTCACCCGTTGGTGAGCACTCACATGGGCTACAAATGTCCTCACAGTTTTTGGCCACTCAGAGAGGTCCATCCACATACCTCTTCCCCAAATTTTTTTGTCACCAATTTTCCAATCATGCTTCTTCGAAGTCCCTGACCGTCCAGCCAAACCATTGGCTATAGCCCATGAATCATTATATAATCGCACATCTGGCCATTTCTACTTCCATGCAAAGTGCAAAACCAAGTGCACTGCTCGAAGTTCTGCCCACTGGGAAGATTTACCTTCACCACTGTCCTTCAGGGATGTCCTAGAAAGGGGCTGTGGTGCTGTGGCTGTCCACTTTCAGGTGGTGCCTGCATATCGTGCAGAACCATCTGTGAACCAGGCCCTGGTCTTCTCTTCCTCTGTCAGCTGATCATAGGGAACTCCCCATGAGGCCATCAGTGCAGGCTGGAGAAGAGAAGACAGGGTGGCAGGAGTGGAGACCATGGGCATTTGAGCTACTTCCTTATGGAACTTACTTGTCCCTTCAGGACCATCTCAAGCCTGATCACGTATATACCACTTCCATTTGATGATGGAGTGCTGCTGTACACAGCCCACTTCATGGCTAGATGGGTCAGAAAGCACCCAGTTCATGATAGGCAGTTCAGGTCGCATGGTGACTTGATGACCCATAGTTAATGACTATGATGAACCATGGTACAGTTTCCACCAAAGCCCAGTAACAGGCCAACAGCTGTCTCTCAAAAGGAGAGTAGTTATCTGCAGAAGATGGCAGGGTCTCGCTCCAAAATCCTAGAGGTCTCTGCTGTGATTTACCTGTGGGGGCCATGAATCTCTGTTTTTATAATTCAAATTAGTATTTTGCCCATTTGACCTAGAAGTTTTCTGCTTGTATAAATTAAGTAGGAATGCAGCAGGCTTCCTACCAATTTCACTTCTAGGAACACCATGATTAATTAGCCAATGCCAGAGCTCTACACAAGTCAGACTATTCTGGTTGCTGCTTTGCCACTGCTGTTCATGACAGTAGCTACGCCCACCTTGCGTTTGATGGTTGAGTGCCGCCACTTGGCCCCTGCCACCTCAGTATTCAATTATTCCCATTATATTTAAATTTTGTAGTTGAGTAACTGTGGTTCCCACCATTAGATCTGACATATTAAAAAGAGCAATTACAGGGCTCTTCAAAGATGCAGGTGCTGCCCTCACAAATGTATTTCAAAAGGCATTGGTCAAGAGTATGTCTTCTGGACCCTCCCAGCTGAGATGAGTAGGTCTAAAGTGACTAATCCACTCCACCATCCCAATCTCCCTAAGCCTTGGGATCCCTTCCTCTACATTAAACCAAGGGAGATCAGGCGTTTCCAGCTCTCTCACAGTGGGCCATCTTCTAATCCATCTTTCAGCTAACCAAGCAAATAAACTATTAGAAACTTTTTTAACTCCCCGAGTTGCAACATTGAATGCTGAGTCCCTACTTAGTAGGCCCAAATCAATAAATTCAGCCTGATCCGACTCTGTGTTCCTTCCACCATTATCCCATACCCTTAATATCCATCCCCATGGCTTGTTTTCCAGATTTCCGTTTATATAAGTTACAGAACTCGGTTTTTTTTCAAGTGTAGCGCACCTCCTCATGGGTCACACTCTCAACCTCACCCTCTAGGGGCCCACTGAGACTTTAACTTAGTTATAGGTCTAGAAGCAAACGGGTGTTGTGGGTGGCTCCTGAGGAGACTCAACATTATCTTGCCTGGCAACTGCCTCAGGGGAGGACATCAATGTTATCTCAGGCAGTGCAGGGTTCATCTCCTCAGACAAAGGCAGAAAGGCTGATGGCAGCATGGGTTGGGGAGGGGTTGTTTCCACTACTGGGGATGGGGAAGCTGTTCCTTCTGACAAAAAAGGTTCATCAGAGTTTACAAACCTCAATGTCCCCAGCTTCATCAGGGTCCTCCCACACGTCCCCATTCCAAGTGTTAGGGTCCCATTCTTTTCCAATCAATGCCCTCACTTTAACAGTAGACACCTGGCAAGGCTGTGCATGCATCTTTCGTTGCAGGTCAGCCACTCACATGAAGAGCTTGTGACTGTCTACTCTCATTCAGGGCAATCTTAGCAGATTTGAGGCTTAGTATCTGCTTTTGAAGCCGGGGGACAGAATCCCTGAATTCATCATTTTCTTTCATCACTTTGTCCAGTGAACTTAGGAGCAACCAACCAACTTCATTACATTCCTTGGTTCTCCACATATAGTCAATGGTATTATGTATAGAGTCACTAAACTGCTTGCCTCTCACATATAGTAAATCAGGAGTGTCAAATGCATTTATTTTGCATAACTCTCTAAACAGTTCATGCCAAGAACTATCAGTGTGCTCCATACTATTAGAAGTAGAGTCCTTAGCATTTTTGGGTCTTACCATTATTAAGCAGCCAACTCCAGAAACCCCCAAACCAGTGAAAGAACTCTATCCTTAATATTCTGTTCCTGTAGAACCACTCCTGGTACCAAAATCTGTATTAGTCAGGGTTCTTTAGAGGGACAGAACTAATAGGATATATATAGGAATAATAGGAGATATATATATATATATAAAAATATATAACATAAAATACATGTATATTATATATAATACACATATATGTAACTCATATATATATATATATATATATATATATATGAGTTTATTAAGTATTAACTTACACGATCGCAAGGTCCCACAATAGGCCGTCTGCAAGATGAGGGGCAAGGAGAGCCAATCCGAGTCCCAAAACTGAGGAGCTTGGAGTCTGATGTTTGAGGGCAGGAAGCATCCAGCACGGGACAAAGATGTAGGCTGGGAGGCTAGGCCAGTATCTCCTTTTCACACTTTTCTGCCTGCTTTATATTCACTGGCAGCTGATTAGATGGTGTCCACCAGATTAAGGGTGGATCTGCCTTTCCCATCCCACTGACTCAAATGTTAATCTGTTTTGGCAACACCCTCACAGACACACACAGGATCAATACTTTATATCCTTCAATCCAATCAAGTTGACACTTAGTATTAACCGTCACAGATATTTTTAACATCTGTGTCATATGTAATGCTGGTTCTGTTGATTGCTTTGTCTCTTGGGAATGCTTTGTTTTTCCTTGCCTTTTCCTATGCTTTGTAATTTTTTTGTTGAAAGCTGGATATCTTGTGTAGGACTGCAGACTAAGTCAAATAGTTTTTTTGCCTGGAAATGGGCACATTTTTCCTTCTGCTAGGCCTTTAATGTGGGAGATTCAAGTTAATATAGTCCAGAGATGGGTTGAGTTTGAGGTTTGTTGTTTCTGTGGTATCATCAGTGCACCACAGGCTTCAAATTCCCTTAGCAATACCTTATTTTTCCCTTAACAATATCTTATTTTTAGAGTAGGAGCTGGTTTGCCAGAGGGATTTTGTGTCTTTAGGTCTTCCCTTTGCATAACGTTTTAAAAGGGTCTGTCATCAGCAGTATTCCATTTGTTACTTATTACAGAAGAGTTGGAGGGGCAACAGTGTTTTCTATTGTTCTGATGAAGCCTCAATCTTAGACAGGCACAGTGGCTAATGCCTATAATCCCCAGCACTTTGGGAGGCCCAGGCAGGAGGATCGCTTGAGGCCAGGAGTTTGAGACTAGCCTGGGCAACATAGTGAGACCGTGTCTCGTATAAAAATTTTTAAAAATTAGCCAGGTGTGGTAGTATTTGCCTGTAGTCCCAACTACTTGAGAGGCCGAGGTGGAAGGATTGCTTGAGCCCAGGAGTTTGAGGCTGTGGTGAACCCTAACACCACTGCACTCCAGCCTAAGCCACAAAGCAAGATCCTGTTTCTAAATTAAAAAAAATAAATGGCTGGGCACGGTGGCTCACACCTGTAATCCCAGCACTTTGGGAGGCTGAGGCGGGTGGATGACCTGAGGTCAGGAGTTTGAGACCAGCATGATGAAACCCCATCTCTACTAAAAATACAAAAATTAGCCAGACGTGGTGGTGCATGCCTGTAATCACAGCTACTTGGGAGGCTGAGGCAGGAGAATCACTTGAACCTGGGAGGCAGAGGTTGCAGTGAGCCAAGGTCGCACCATTGCACTCCAGCTTGGGCAACAAGAGTGAAACTCCATCTCAAAGAGAAAAATTAATTAATTAATTAATTAGATAAATTCAGTCTTAGGCTTCATTATGTCCTTTGATCTGGTGTGTTTGGTCTTTAGTGCTCCTGCCCACCCCTAGATGTAGTCCGAGGCACAAAACGCAGTTCTGCCCCTTCCCCAAGATGCAATGGCTTTCACCAGTGCCCCAAAGACAGCAGCGTTTCTTGGCCCTGATCCACACAGATGAAAGCGTATATTCCCTAGAGGAGACAGGCAAGGTTTAGCGCCTTCCTATAGTGACTGCTGTTCCCCTCCCTGAGTCCTGTACCATGAAGGTTTCTTTCTCAAGACTCCCACCAGTCTTTTGTGTGTGTACCTGTTGGGGTACCTGAAGAAAAGTGTGCAAGAGTTTGTGAACTTAGACTCTAAGTCTGCTGCCTCCTGAGCCTCCACACTGTCTAGCCAGCCAATACTTAGCTTCCACCAGTTTGATATTTATTCTAGCTGTATCATTCTTAGCTTGTGGCCGTATCTGCTCCAGGTGAGAAAGTGCTTAAATCCCATTGCATCTCTCCTGGAAGGTTCCGGGTTTGAACTTAGTTTGGCTGGCTTTTTTTTTTTTTTCCTTTTTTTTTTTTTTTTGATGGAGTCTTGTTCTGTCGCCCAGGCTGGAGTGCAGTGGCACGATCTCAGCTCACTGCAACCTCCACCCCCGGGGTTCAAGCGATTCTTCTGCCTCAGCCTCCTGAATAGCTGGGACTACAGGCGCATGCCACCACGTCTGGCTAATTTTTGTACTTTTAGTGGAGACAGGGGTTTCACCATATTGGCCAGGCTAGTCTTGAACTCCTGACCTCAAGTGATCCTCCTGCCTCGGCCTCCCAAAGTACTGGGATTACAGGCATGAGCCACTGTGCCT
The DNA here is from genome assembly GCF_006542625.1 of Nomascus leucogenys. NCBI lineage: Eukaryota > Metazoa > Chordata > Mammalia > Primates > Hylobatidae > Nomascus > Nomascus leucogenys. Next base: position 82,023,735 of record NC_044392.1, read on the forward strand.
GGCCTTCCTTCTTTTTTTCATTGGAAGGGTAGGAGCAGTTCTTTGACCTTCTGCATCCCAGATCACAAAAGTCCTGATTATGATGTATTTGTGATTGTTTTGTTTGGTACTTTTGGTTTCTTTCTTTTTTGTTCCTTTTTTCTTCCTTTCCTCCTTTTTATTGGATTAATTTAGTTTTTTCTTTCACTTTCTCTGTACTGGTTTGACTCTTATAATTTCTTTTGTTTTCTATTAATGTTTACTACCTGAAAAAAATTGAAAATGCTTACCTGGGTGAACAAAGTCTAAAGTTAGTCATCATCTCTGTATCCTTTCCAAACATTTATAAGGGCCTGTAAATAACTTCATGTGTTCTTCTGTCTTACAAGTTATTATTGTACATCTTTTAATACCTCCAAACTACTAGATATTATTATTATTATTTTATGGAGTCAGAGCTTATCTGGATTTGTTCACCTGTTAGCCAATTATTTTTGCTCTGAATTCTTTTGTTTCTATTTAGTTTTTTTTTTCTTTTTTAAATAGGGTCTCACTGTTTTGTCCAGGCTTGAGTGCGGTGGCTGTTCATAGGCTCCATCGTATCTCGCTACAGCCTCAAGCTCCTGACCTCAAACAGTACTCCTGTCCCAGCCTCCCAGGTAGCTGGGACTACAGGCTGCTCTCTCTTCTTATATTTGACAGTTTCTGGTTTCCATCCTGCGTTCTAAATCTGTCACTTTTTTTTTTTTTTTTTTTTGAGACGGAGTCTTGCTCTGTCACCCAGGCTGGAGTGCAGTGGTGCAATCTTGGCTCACTGCAAATCCTGCCTCTGAGGTTCACGCCATTCTCCTGCCTCAGCCTCCCGAATTGGGACTGCAGGCACCCGCCATCACACCTGGCTAATTTTTGTTTTGTTTTGTTTTTTTTAGTAGAGACAGGGTTTCACTGTGTTAGCCAGGATGGTTTCGATCTCCTGACCTTGTGATCCGCCCGCCTCAGCCTCCCAAAGTGCTGGGATTACAGGTGTGAGTCACCACGCCCAGCCCACTTTCTTAAAATAAATTTACTTTTCTTTCTTGTATGATAGTTTAGCTCAGTATACTACTATAGGGTGAAGTTTCTTTTTTAAGCATTATGAATTTTTGCTCTTGAAATATCTGCTAGACATCTCATTACCCTTCCTTTATAGATCTCGGTTTTTCCCTTGATTTGCCTCTTTAGCATTCTAAGTTTTGTTACAGTATATCTTGGTGGGGATTTATTTGTTTTTATCCTGGTTGGAACTAGTTGTGTTTCCTAAATTGTAGGTTTATATCTTTTATTTCTTAAATTGTAAAAAATTCTCAACTATTACCATCTCTTAAACCATCATATCTCACTTTTTTTTTCTATTTTATCCTGCAGCCCCTATTAGGTATATTTTGGACCTTATTCTCTTTTCTGTGTCTAATGACCTCTTCTGGGACACTAGTTACTTCTTCAGTATAGCTAGTCTCCAATCTAACCCATTCATTGAATTCAGTGGCTGTATTTATAGAAATTTTCTTTGGTTATTTTTCTGATTTGCTTAATGTTTTTTTGATAGTGACTTGGTCTTTGCTTATGTTTTGGCATCTTCCTTTTGTCATTAATACTGTAATTTTAGACATAACCTATGTTGTGTGAAGTCCTATAATTTATTATCTCTAGAGTTCTTAAAATATATTTTTTCTGTCTGCTGTCTCTCACTCATGGTCAATTCTTGGGTTTTATGTGTATTATTTATCAAGCATGATGTTGAATTATGGTCTTGTATTCAGGGATGCAGGGAAGGGTTTTATCTGTGGAAATTATTTGCAGCTTATGTCAAAGATGGGTCCCTCTGAAGTGTAGTTATTTGTTTTAATGGTAGCAGGTAAGACAGTAAAAAGAGGCTGTGATACATTTTGAATATGGTACTAGGAAGTTTAGTTAATTTTGTAGACAGATTTATTTGTTGATTCAAAATGAGAAAGAGGCCAGGTGCAGTGACTCATGCCTGTGATCACAGGATTTTGGGAGACCAAGATAGGAGGATCACTTGAGCTCAGGAGTTCAAGACTGGCCTGAGCAACATAGCAGGACCTTGTCTCTACTAAAAATAAAAAAAATTATCTGGGCATGGTGGCACATGCCTGTGGTACCAGCTATTCAGGAGACCGAGGTGGGAGGATAGCTTGAGCCTGGGAGATTGAGGCTACAAGTGAGCTATGATTGTGCCTCTGCACTCTAGTCTGGGCAACAGAGCAAGCTCCTGTGAGACCCTATCTTAAAAAAAAAAAAAAAAAAGAGAGAGAGAGAGAATGAGAAAGACTAAGACTAGAGTATGTGTTACAGGAAGATAAGAAAAAGTAAAGATAAAGAATGTTCTAAGTGGTTGAAAGTTTTGGAGCTTACATCTATTAGATGATCTACATTTTTTCATTAAAACTGGAGGGGGGTCTTTTTCATAGGGCGAGGTAAAGTAGGTATAATAATGGCAACAACTGAACATTTATTAAGGATCTAAAATTTCCCAGGTGCAGTGGCTCATGCCTGTATCTCCCAGCACTTTGGGAGGCTGAGACGGGTGGATTACTTGAGGTTAGGAGTTCGAGACCAGCCTGGCCAACATGATGAAACCCTGTCTCTACTAAAAATACAAAAATTAGCTGGGCATGGTAGTGGGTGCCTGTAATCCCAGCTACTTGGGAGGCTGAGGCAGGAGAATCACTTGAACTCAGGAGGTGGAGGTTGCAGTGAGCCAAGGTCGTGCCACTGCACTCCAGCCTGGGCAACAAAGTGAGACTGTCTCAAAAAAATGAAATGACATGACATGATTGTGTGAGACTGCTTTCATAAACTTTTCTCCCATAATCTAATCTTCACAACGTAGCCTCAAAAGGCAAGTAGTACTATCTCTACTGAAATTTGGTAGGATTAAATAATTTGGCCAAGTTTTAAGAACTGTTAAATGAGAAGTTAGATTTTTACTTCTTTCTGTTATGAAAGTCCCTACTATTTCTTTCAGGCCTCTGATAGAATAATTTAGGGTTGAGAGAATTCAGGCTGGGTCATACCTGAGTGTGAAAACTACCTCATGTTAGTTCAAGGTCTATATGTTTTTTTAGCACATTCTGTAATTATAATACAATAAACAGCTAGCATTTATTGCTACATATTAGGCCCTGTTACACATATTATCTCATTTAATTCTGAAGACACCAAACTGAGAAACAGAAAGTATTTTATATGCATTTTTCAAATAAGGAAATAGAGACTCAGAGATACTAGCTTGTTTGCTTAATGGCCAAATTTTAAAACCAGGATTCAAAATCTGTGCTTATAAAAAGAGACTGTGCTAGACATTGAGAGCGTGTAGAAATACTCATATGCCGTATTGTGTGACATCAAGTTTACAGCCCAATAAATAGTGATGGTACCTTTTTTTTTCCCCTTTCTTTTTTTTTCTCTGAGACAGTCTTGTTGTCACCCAGGCTAGAGTGCAGTTGCGTGATCTCAGCTCACTGCAACCTCCGCCTCCTGGGTTCAAGTGATTCTTGTGCCTCAGCCTCCCAAGTAGCTGGGATTACAGACGTGCACCACCATGCCCGACTAATTTTTGTATTTTTAGTAGAGACAGGGATTCACCATTTTGGCCAAGTTGGTCCCAAACTCCTGGCCACAAGTGATCTGCCCACCTTGGTCTCCCAGAATGCTGGGATTACAGGCATGAGCCACTGAACTGGGCATGATGATACCTTTTGACTGGTTTGTGCTTTCTTTCTGGAACTGGAAAGAGGAATTAAACTCACCATTCCTGTATCTATCCACTTTGTACTCCCATTGCCAATCTTAGAAAGGAATACCTTCAGTTATGTATAAGCATTTTTATAGTTAACAGCTATTTTTTGTATAAATGGTATATTGAGCTATATTGAGAGTAATATTGACAGTATGCATTCCTTTGGATGACTTGATTTTATTTATTTATTTTTTACTTTTTTTTATTTTTTTTTTGAGACGGAGTCTCGCTCTGTCGCCCAGGCTGGAGTGCAGTGGCGCGATCTCGGCTCACTGCAGGCTCCACCTCCTGGGTTGACGCCATTCTCCTGCCTCAGCCTCCTGAGTAGCTGGGACTACAGGCGCCCGCCACCACGCCCGGCTAGTTTTTTGTGTGTGTTTTTAGTAGAGACGGGGTTTCACCATGTTAGCCAGGATGGTCTTGATCTCCTGACCTCGTGATCCGCCCCCCTCAGCCTTGAATGACTTGATTTTAAAGGCAGTTTTATCTTATTTTTTAATGTTGATTTGTTGAATAACACTGACCTATAACTAGTAATGTTTTTAATAATGTTGTGGTATAAAATGGATAGGTATTTTTTTAAAATTTTTAGGTCTTGTATCTATAGTCTGAGTATTTATATTTCTGATTATTAGAACCAGATCAATAGTAACCATCTTCGAAGAGCAGAACAAGAGGTGATTAGCCTACAGGAGAAAGTGCAGTATCTTTCTGCACAGAACAAAGGACTCCTTACTCAATTAAGTGAAGCAAAGCGCAAACAAGCAGAGATTGAATGCAAGGTAAATATGTCAACTAACTGATTTTGTTTTTTGTCAATATAATAATGCCTTTTTTTGTTTGTCTTATCGTGATTAGATTATCTTAAACACAAAACAAAAAAAGCTCGTCCTATTTTCTACTTTTCCTGAACTGTTTTGGTAGTTGCTTTCAGACCAGGTTAGCTCATCTTGCTTCTGGGGTGGATTTCAGTCAAGAAACATTTTCAGTCACTTCCTTGGTTAATTTAATTTCCTGGATTGGCATTTACTAGTATTTCTTTACAGTTTTTCTTTTGACTGGTAACCCTTTAAAACCAGAGCTTTTAATGGCTTGATCAAAAAAGATGGGTCATTTAGAGAGGTTAGGGCTCCTCTGCTTTGATTTGTATCTTATTAGTGGGCAGTTAACGTTGATAAATGTTTTCTGGATAGACTAGAGAGCAAAAGAAATGTGTATGTACCAGTGTGTTGGGGAAAATGGGTATATTACCCATTATTATTTTAATCAGTTATATACTTTTACTTTTTTGTGAGGTGTTTGGATTCAAAAAGCATCAGAAGTATTTAAATGCAAGTACATTCTTTCCTGAAATAAATTTACAGTATAGCAGTGGTGAGGGAGTGGGGGAAAGGCAGTGAGATGGAAGGAGAGGAGGGAGGGTTTGGTGTGTGTGTGTGTGTGTGTGTGTGTGTGTGTGTGAAATAACTAAAGAGTTGACTGTAGACTGGGAATTAGAATGGATTACTAAAGGCAAGTTATGGGATTTAAAAAAATAAACTAGGCATCCACCTTTCCATGGTGAAATAGTAGGAATGATGCCCTTTAAAGATTCCGGCCTTATTATTGTATAAGAAATGAGACTTTTGATGGCATATATAAAGCTGTAATTCCACCAGCTTATTCTGGTGTCATTAAAAACCAAGAGTGAAGCTTGAATGGTTTATCAGTGTCACTGAAATCCAGAGATGAAATTACATCCTTATAAATATGCATGGCTGTTAACAATGTATACTGACAGAAATCTGTAGGCAGTACTGAAATTCGTACTAAAAGCACAGTCACTTTTGAAGGATATGACTAAACTAATTTATAAATAAAATAATATTAAATGCGGTTGTATCAATCTGATTTGTCATACCAATAGCTGATTTTTTATGATGCTAAATTGTCTGTGTTGACATCTTATAGATAACTAAATTTAATCTTTTATTTATTATTGGTGTTAGTTTTCCTTAAACATATTTTGATAATGGTGTTACTAGATTTAATATTGCTCCTCAAATGCCTTAGTACCTGTTGAGCAAAGTAAGTGTTCTTTGGAAATAAATCTGAGGAACTTGCTGTTGAAAATAATAATTTTCTTTGAACTTGTCTAAGTAATGGGCTCAGATTTAGAATATTAGAGGATTTTATGAATATGGGATTTTATTTAATTTTTAATTGTTCATTAATACCTCTGTGAAGTATGTTACAGATGCAGACTCTGATATCTCCCTTTGTTTAAGCTGTGTGTTAATTATTCAATCTTTCGTGATGCCTTTTGCAGATTTTGAGAAGGACCAATGTATTGTTACCCTAGCACCTAGTACATTCCGATGAAATGTGTATATTTTACCCTGTTATGTTGGAATGATTCAGGAACAAAGTTAATTTTTCAAGAAAGCCAGTCCTTGAATTATATAAATCTGATTCATTTTCATTTAGTATTATAAGATTATAGCTTATGATTAATTTATAATTATTAAAGCTTTTTTATTTGTGTAAAATATGTGGATATTGTTTATAATATTAATGTTATCTTCCCTCTCAACTTAATTTGAATGTTCTCACTTAAAGTTGAAATATTAGAAGCCTGTGAACCCCAGTTTCAAAATGCAAAACACTCTAAAACCCTAGAGTTTTTTCATAAATTTCACACAAATTCTTTTGGAGGCGAAACTTAATTTGAATTGATATATGGCCATTTATAATTGTTATTTATTCCACTTAATGTGAACATTTATATCTCACTGCTTCATTGCATGCACTGAGCATATTGTTTCATTATGGATGCTGCCTTAGACCCTGCTGGATAATACTAATATATGGTTTATGCAACCTATTTTCTAAAATCTGAATTCCAAACACACCTGGTTTATTTTGTTTTGGTTTGGTTTACCACACTAGAATAAGGAAGAAGTGATGGCTGTGAGGCTCCGGGAAGCAGATAGCATAGCTGCTGTGGCTGAACTACGACAACACATTGCTGAGCTTGAAATCCAGGTACCATATGAAAATAATAAAGTACATGTAAAAATATAGTTTCTTCTATCCTGTTTGTCTGAACAGTAACTTACTCTTTATCCTCATGACTGTGATTCTTTTTTCAATAATCATTCATTTCCAACTTTATTTTTTTATTGTGGTAAAACAGACATAAAACTTACCATTTTAAAGTATACAGTTCTGCGGCATTAAGTGTATTTTACATTGTTGTGCAGCCATCACCACCATCCATGTCCAGAACTTTTTCATCCTCCCTAACTGAACCTCTTTGCCCATTAAACACTAACTTCCCATTCCCCCAGCAACTGGCAACCACCAGCAACTGGAAACCACCATTCTACTTTGTCTCTATGAATTTGACCACTCTGGCTACCTCGTATAAGTGGAATCATACAATACAGTCATATACTGCATAAGGACATTTCAGTAACGGACAGCATATATGGTGATGGTCCCATAGGATGATAATGAAGCTGAAAAATTCCTTTTGCCTAGTAACTGTAGCCATCATTATGTTATAGTACAACACATTACTCGAGTGTTTGTGATGAGGCTGGTATAAACAAACCCACTGCACTGCCACTCATAAAAGTGTAGCACATATAGTTGTGTATAGCACATAATACTTGATAATAAATGACTATGTTACTGGTTCATATGTTTACTATTTGTTGTTTTGCTGTACTAATATTGCTATTTTAGAGTCTAATTCTACTTAGACAAAAAAAGAGTTAACCCTAAGACAGTCTCAGATCCTTCAGGAGGTTTTCCAGAAGGCATTGTTTTCATAGGAGATGACAGCTTCATGTGTGTTATTGTCCCTGAAGACCTTCCAGTGGGACAAGATGTGGAGGTTGAAGATAGTGATATTGGCGGTGCTGACCCCGTGTAGGCCTAAGCTAATATCTTAGTTTTTAACACAAATGTTTTAATTTTTTTTTTTTTTTTTGAGACAGGATCTCACTCTGTTGCCCAGGCTGGAGTTTAGTGGCACAGTCATAGCTCACTGCAGACTCCAACTCCTGGCTCAAGCAGTCCTCATCAGCTTCCCCAGTACCTGGGACTACAGGCACACATGACCACACCCAGCTTATTTATTTATTTATTTATTTAGTAGCAATGAGGTCTCACTTTGTTGGCCAGGCTGGTTTTGAACTCCTGGGCTGAAGTGATCCGCCCACCTCTGCCTCCCATAGTGCTGGGATTACAAGCGTGAGCCACTGCGCCCAGCCTTAATTTTTTTTTAACTTAAAAAATTTTTTTGTTCATCAGGTGCAGTGACTCATGCCTGTAATCTCAGCACTTTGGAAGGCTGAGGCAGGCAGATCACTTGAGCCCAAGAGTTTGAAACCAACCTGACCAACAAAGTGAGACTCCCTCTCTACAAAAAATACAAAATAAAAGTAGTTGGACCTGGTTGTGCACCTATAGTCCCAGTCCCGGTTACTCAGGAGGCTGAGGTGGGTGGGTTGCCTGAGCCTGGGAGGTCAAGGCTGCAGTAAGCCATGATCACACCACTGCACTCCAGCCTGGGCCACAGAGTAAGACCCTGTTTCAAAAAATATATTTATTAAAAATTAAAATTAAAAATAGAAAAAAGCTTATAGAATAAAGATATAAAAAAGAAAATATTTTATACACCTGTACAATATGTTTGCTAAGCTAAATGTTATAAAAGAGTCAAGAAGTTTAAAAAATTGAAAGTTTATAAATAAAGTTACAGTAAGTTAAAGTTAATTTATTATTGAAAGAAAAACCATTTTTTATAATGTTATAGTATATGTACAAATTTTCTTCATTTTTAAGGCTGAATAATATTCCATTGTATGTATACACCACATTTTTATCTATTCATTCATTGATGGACATTTAGGGTGCTTCCATGTTTCAGCTATTGTGAATAATGCTGCTATGAACACAGGTGTACAAATTTCTGTTCAGATCCCTGCTTTTATTTCTTTTGGGTACATAGAAGTGGAATTGCTGTATCATATAGTAATTGTTTAATTTTTTTAAGAAATTGCCATACCATTTTCCACAGAACCTACACCATTTTACATTTCTACCAGCAACACATGAGGATTTCATTTTTTCCACATTCGCACCAACACTTGTTAATTTTCTGTCGTTGTTGTTTCCTAATGGGTATGAACTCATTGTGGTTTTGATTTGCATTTCCCTAATGATGAGCTATGTTGGGTACACTTTCATGTGCTTATTTCGCATTTATGTATCTTCTTTGGAGAAATGGTTATTCAGGTCCTTTGCTTAATTGAACCAGGTTGTTTTTGTTTTTGTTGTTGAGTTATAGGAGTTATTTATATATTCTCAATATCACTTTTTTATCATATATATGGTTTGCAAATATTTTCTCCCATTACGTTTGTTGCCTTTTCTCTGTTGATAGTGTTTTTATCACAAAAGTTTTTAATTTTGCTGAATCAACTTACCTGGATTTTTGTTTGTTTGTTTGTTTGTTTGGTGTTGTTGACTGTGCTCCAAGTCCTTTTTTTAGTGAAAATTTATCACATTTCTGTATTATCAAAACTATCTTCAAAAGAAAATTCAAAGCTTTAAAAATAAATATGTTTTTACAGGGCACAGTAGCTCACGCCTGTAATCCCAGTGCTTTGAGAAGCCAAGGTCAGGGGATTGCTGGAGGCCAGGAGTTCAAGACCAGCCTGGGCAATAGAGTAAGACCCTGTCTCTACAAAACAATTTTTAAAAATTAGCTGGGGGCATGATAGTACACCCCTATAGCCCTTGCTACTTGGAAGGCTAAGGTGGAATGATCCCTTGAGGCCAGAAGCAGGAGTTCCACATTACAAGGAGCTATGATCAAGCCACTGCACTCCAATCTGAGTGACAGAGTGAGACCTTGTCTCCAAAAAATTTTTTTTAATAAAAATAAATGTGTTTTGTCACTTCTTATGCCTTACTTCTTCTTGTATAATATGATAAAAGTAGTAAGTTTTCCCTATGGATAAAATACTATGTTTAAAATCTTACGTCTTTCAAAGTTTTTAATTACATTGTACTCCAAGTCACAATAGTCTTTGCTGTAACATCTAGAATTTTCTTCCCAACTGAAATTTCCTTTTGTCCTTAAATTTCAATTTAAAATGTAATTAATTTCCAAACTTACATATTATATTATAACCTCATCTTTTAATCTGAATCAAAAGTAACCACAACACATTATGATTTGTATGTTTATAAAAAGGTATCCTTTATGTTCTGCTGGTAGTAGTCCCCATAAAGTGCACATATTCAGGAAAACCTCAAACATGAACCAACTGCATAATATATTTGTAATTAGTTGTTTAAATCATGCTATCATATGTGATTTCAGCATTAGTCTGTACTTTTCTAATATCAAGAAAATCCTAAGAATCTGCCACATTTCTATACATCTTAATCACAAAATAGTAAAATTTAAATCACTCTTTGTTGATTCTGAAATATTTATTAAAATGAAGAACCTGGTATGCAGGATTTTTGTTTAAAATGAAATGTGTTACATTATTTTTGAAAAATAGAAAATTCATGGAATTTTTTTTAACATCTTCCGATCCTTTACTCCTAACCCTGCGTCTAGCCCCTGGTAACCACCATTCTACTCTGTACTTTTGAGTTCAACTTTTTGTATCCCACATGTGAGATCACATAGTGTTTTTGTTTCTGAGCCTAGCTTATTTCACTTAATGTTCTCCAGGCTCATTCATGTTGTTGTGAATGACAGAATTTCCTTCCTTTTTAAGATTGAATATATTCCACTGGGTATATGTATACCACTTTTTCTTTATTCATTCATCCACTGATGGACATTTAGGTTGGTTGCATGTCTTGGCTATTGTGAATAATGCAGTGAACACGGGAGTGCAGATATCTTTTCAACATACTGATTTCATTTCCTTTGGATATATACCCAGTGGTGGAATTGTTAGATCATATCATTTGTTTTTAATTTTTTGAGGATTTACATTTCTACCCACAGTGTGTAAGAGTTCCCTTTTCACCACATCCTCTCCAGCACTTGCTATCTTTCATCTTTTTGATAATGGCCATTCTAACAGGTGTGAGGTGATAGAATTGTTACTGTTATTATAGTAGGGGTATATTATCATCACTGGCTCTTGATAAAGTGGTCACTGGAATCCTAATTGCCAAATTTGTTGCTATTTTTTCGGTATTTGCCTGCTTGTGCTTATTGCATTTGTTGTTGACCATTTTGTCCTCCTTGCATTCTCACCTTCCCTAACTTTGCTACCACCACTTACTTTTGACTCTTTTTTCTTGTTTAACTGTTGTTTACAGTCATCTTTATCAGTTGTGGATATGTGTATTCCTCTGAAATCCAAGGTTTTGGCTTTTACAAACTATACCCAAATGAAGGGTCTCACTTAAATGGCTTCAGGAACCATCTTTACCAGGGTTCCCCAACCCCCAGGCCACAGACAGGTATCAGTCCATGGCCTGTTAGGAACCGGGCCGCACAGCAGGAGGTGAGCAGGCAGCCAGCAGCATACTGCCTGAGCTCCGCCTCCTGTCAGATCAGTGGCGTCATTAGATTGCCACAGGAGCACGAATCCTATTGTGAACTGCACATGCAAGGGGTGTTGGTTGCACTCTGCTTATGAGAGAATCTAATGCCTGATGATCTGAGGTGGAACAGTTCATCCTGAAACCATTCTCCCACCCTCTCTATGGAAAAATTATCTTCTACAAAATCTGTCCCTAGTACCAAAAAGGTTGGGGACCACTAATTGTTGCAACAGTGAATCATAATTTAGCTCCAGCCCCAGGCTGTTTCCCCTTACCAATAATTTTCTAAATGGTTTAATAATTTAAAAATTATGAAACATGATGTACAGAGAAGTTAATAAAACAAAGTTACATTGTATGTGTAAAAATATTATACATAAAACTTCTAACCAAGGTTAAGACAAACAAAGTTGCCTGTACTCAAGAAGTCTATTCAGTCACACCCTGTTCCCTATCCTGACTTTTATGACTATCACTGTTTTGCCTTTCCTTATGATTGTGTCATCTTCCTATACATTTCTGATCTATACAGTTTAGTTTTCCCAGCTTCTCAGTTTTGCATAGAGTCATATGGAATATTTTGTGTCGTCTTGTTCAACATTATTTTTGTAAAAATCATTTTATTATTGTACATATTTCATTTTTAAAAATATATCACAATGTATTTATCCATTTTACTATTAGTGGATGTTTGGGAATTTCCAGGTTGGGAGTGTTACAAATAATGTGATTATGAGCACTCATACATTACATTGATCACATGTGCACAAGTTTCTCTAGCATGTATACCAAAGTGTGAAATTGCTGCATTGTAAAGCATGCAAATCTTCAACTTTATTTTCCAAATCGCTTGTAGTAGTTTAAACTCCCAACAGCTGCATGTGAAAGTTCTTGTTATTCCACACCCTTCCAGTACTTGGTGGTATCACATGATTTAATTTTTGCCAATCTGGTGATACTTCACTGTGTTTTTCGTTTACATTTTCTTGATTACTAAGGATGTTGGCCATTTTGGATTTCCATTTTTGTAAAGTGCCGTTAAAGTCTTGTTTATATTTTTCTATTAGGTTGTCTTTTTCTTATGGATATGGAGTTTCTATTAGGTTGTCTTTTTCTTATGGATATGGAGTTATTTATATATTGATGTTATATGTTGCAAACAGCTACTACCACTCTGTAACTTGTCCTCTGTTGTTTTTTTTCCTTTATTGTGTCTTTTGATGAGTAGACCAGTAGTTTTAATGGGCACTGAACCATTCTACCTGGAAACGGTACAGAAACTTTGAATTTAACATGTTTAAAATCAGACGTGTTACAACATGTTTTCCTTATTTTATATTTCAACTCTTGATTAAAGGATCATCTCTTACAAAAATCAGCCAGGCGTGGTGGCAGACACCTGTAATCCCAGCTACCTGGGAGGCTGACGCAGGAGAATCGCTTGAACCCAGGAGGTAGAGGTTGTAGTGAGCCGAGATCACGCCACTGCACCCCAGCCTGGGTGACAGAACGAGACTCCATCTCAAAAAAACAAACAAAAAAATGGAAACAAAATAAAGGATCGCCTCTTATTAAATTATTCAACCTACTAGTAATCTCACTTACTCTTTCTTACCCTCTAGCATATATACCAAGGGTGTATATGTAAGGTATGCAAATTCTCAGTTTTAGCAGGTAACATTATTTCACAAAGTGCTTGTGCTAGTTTTCTTTCCCACCAACATGTTACCTATTGTAGATTAGCCTTCAGATGATTCTCAATAAGAGTTCATACAGGTTAAAGTGTATCGCCCAACTCTTCAATCTTTCAAAACAGAAAAGTGTTAAGTAAGTGTAAAACTAAATAAAAGGTAATTTGAGTCATTTTTCAAACTTTTTTGAGTCTTTAATAACATTTCTCTTCTCTCTACCGCTCCGTTAGTTCATCTGTTTACCCCTTACATGAACTGTTGTAACCTCCCATCCAGTTTCCTTTTCTCCAGCTTCAGCTCTTCTACAAATTACAAAAGCTGTCTCTCTAAAACATAGAAATTTCATTGACTACCTTTTAAATACCAAATCATATCGAAACTCCTTAGCATAAAATCCTTTTTATTATTGCCCAAACTGAATTTGTAGCTTCATCTCTCACCATTATCTCCCTATCCTCATCCCCCACACATACATGCTGTATTCTACCCACTGTGAATTATCCTATTCCTGCACCTATCACATTCTTTCAGAATTCTGTGCCATTCTGCATGTTGCTGTATCTTCCTAAATTGCTGTATTTTTCTGAACTTCCTACTCCTCTACTTTTGAAGTATTTCTGTTTCTTTTTCAGGTCTTAAGACTGAGTGCTTTTTTGGCTAACTTGCTGTTAATTTGCTTAGTAAATGAGTTTTCAGTAGATGTCTTAAGGTTTCAATATTTAATTATGTGTATATATCTATATAAATATAAATATATAGAGGTATATTTTTAATGCAGATTAAGATTCATAAATAGATCTTTCATTAAAACCTGAAACTTTTTTCAGTTATCAAAGTAATATATTTTAGGTTATTTTCTTAGTCATGGAAATATCTTAGATCATATTCACGTTCCACTAGGGGGAGAACTCAACTTAGTCTAAGATTTTTGTACTTCAGTTGTCTTCAGATTAACTCTTCCAATTACTGGTACTCTCTTGTGAGTAAAATTTTTTTGCACAAACCGGATTCTCTCAAACTCTTCTTTTAATAAATTATATTACTATTTAATCTGTTACTCATATAATGAAAGCCTACTTTTAATGTAGTTATGAAAATTGTACTTTTGTAAACATTTAGATGAGAAAAAATGCATGAAGAAATACTCATTTTTATAAATACTATAACATTGTAATATATACTTACATATAGATATATAGTATATTTATATACATACTATGTAGTATATAGATACAGGTAGACTGAAATTTATTAAATTTATTTTCAAAGATTATTCAGTCTACTTAGAACTTTTAGGTCTAATTTAAGATTTATCATCTACTGCCATGTTGTTATTCTGACATAACTACATCTGTAATCTAGTTATATTGTTTATAATAATGCCTCCTCCACCACCCTGTCTTTGTTGGAGCTGTTTTGTATTTGCGTCTTACAGTGAACTTAACCATTTTTAAATGTAGCATCTTTCAAATTTTAGACATTTTCCTAGAACTGTTTTTAAAAGTTACTATTACCTAGTTTTCTTCTCTAAATGAATGACACTTATTGGTGGGTTTTTTTGCTATAAAATTATTACACTGTTCTGTTATAATGCTCAGTTGGGAACAGATTATACAACCTGTAAAATTAAGGAGTTGAACTCTAAGGTTCTATCACATATAAAACAATATTATACCATGTATAGCATGTAAATATTTTTTGACAATTCTGAGTTACCATGAATTTTAATTACTATGTACTCATCTCACTTTATTAATACCTCTATGACTTTCTCTTTGGCCAAATTTTTACCTTAAATAACATTCCTATTCTAGTTACTAGACTCTTATGTTACTTTATTTTTTCTTCATAACAGTTATTACTTTTTTCATAAATTATACATTTTTTTTATTTTAGATGTGGGGGTACATGTGAAGGTTTGTAGATAAACACATGTCATGGGGCTTTATTGTACATACTATTACATCACCCAGGTATTAAGTTCAGTATCCAATAGTTATCTTTTCTGCTCCTCTCCCTCCTCCCACCCTTCCCCCCAACATATTTTTATTTTTAATTTTCCACATTCCCCACTAGAGCATAAGCTCCATGGGAGTGCAAGAGTGGAATTTTTGTCTGTCTTATTCATTACTGTATTCTCTTTTGGGCAGTGGTGGGGGAAACAAGGTCTCAAGATCACGCCACTACACCCCAGCCTGGGTGACAGAACGAGACTCCATCTCAAAAAAAAAAGGTCTCACTTTGTTGGTCAGACCAGAGTGCAGTGTCACTGCAGCCTTGACCTACTGGGCTCAAGCAATCCCCCCACCACAGCCTCCCAAGTACCTGGGACTACAGGAGCACACCACCACACCTGGCTAATTTTTGTATTTTTTTGTAGAGATGGAGTTTGGCTGTGTTGCCCAGGCTGATCTCCAACTCCTGAGCTCAAGCGATCTGCCCACCTGGGCCTCCCAAAGTGCTGGGACTACAGGTGTGAGCCACTGCACACAGCCTCATTGCTATATTGGGTGCTTACTATATAATGCCTGGTATATAACCATCATTCAGTAGATATTTGTATTTGACCAAATTTGACCAGTAGATATTTGAATTTTGACAATAATTCATTCATCTTCTGATGTTGTTTCTAAAATAAATGATTTTTAATGTATGCAGTTGTCACTATATTCACACATGTATCAACTTGTATACGTTCTTTTATTATTAGGTCACTACCAGTTAGGAAGGAGAAAATGCATTCAGCCTCTGTCCAAATGTATTTACCATTACAGAGTAGGAGTGACTCAGCCCAGGTCCCTTCTTTGAAATGTTTTTGAATAGAATTTAAACCTCTGAAAATTAATGTATATTTATTGTTGGTATTAATGACTGTAATAACATGCGAGAAGATGCCAACTATTATCAGAATTTTTTTTGCTATCCTCACATATGCTTTAGAACCCAGTTTTCTGTTTGAATGTCTCAGTCTAGTAGCCTGCAAAAATAAATATGACATATCTTAATCAGAATAAAGAGCTTCAAGAAATTTAGTTATGAAGAACAAGAGGATTTTAAAATCCTGAATGTCTCTGTGGTCCTAACTTTTTGTCTTTTTGTTTTCTTCTAATTGCTAGAGATTCTGTATTGGTTAAAAGAATGGATTTTTGAGTCCAACCTCTTATTAGCCTCTTATCTTTGACAAGTTTTTTTAATGTATTTGTTGGTTCACTCATTCAAAACTGAGAATTCTAAAGCTATCTGCCTTATAGTTGTTGGGATCAAATGAGAAAGCTCATGTAAAGTGTTCTTTCTTGCCTACATAATATCCAGAAAAACAGCTCGTAGACCTTATGTAAAAAGTCACATTCGATATTGTAGAGTCCCCAAAATTACAACCAATCTAGAAAGTTCTGAAACTCTTTGGGTTTCCTTAAAGATAGTCTTTAACAACCTCAGATACTAAATATATATCCCTTTCCAAAAATTATATAAAGCCTGAAATTAAGAATTATCTTGGGGCCAGGTGTAGTGGCTCACACCTGTAATCCCAGCACTTTGGGAGGCTGAGGCAGGCTGATCACTTGAGGTCAAGAGTTCAAGAATTATCTTGGCTTTTTGTTTTTTCTGTAATATATACTTAAGTAAGATTCTTTCTGTCCACCATGAAACCCTATTTAGTTACACTTCATTTTTTGTGTATTTCCTGTATTTGGAAATATAGAGCTTATTACCTAACAACTTTAATTATTCCAGGATACTAATAATAAGAGTAATAATAGCTGGCATTACTGAACACTTAGTATATACCAGGCAGTGTTCTAAGCCATTTGAGGATGTTCATGTATTTAATCCTCACAAAATCCTAGGAGATACTGGTTTTGGGGTTTTTTGTTATTGTTGTTTTCAAGACAGAGTCTCACTTCATCGTCCAAGCTGTAATGCAGTTGCTCAGTCATGGTTCACTGCAACCTCGACCTCCCAGGCTCAAGAGATCCTCCCACCTCAGCCTCCAACTAGGTGGGACTACAGGCACATGCCACTATGCCCGGCTAATTTTTGTATTTTTTTTTCTGTAGAGGTGGGGTTTTGCTATGTTCCCCAGGCTGGTATTGATCTCCTGGGCTCAAGCAGTCCGCTTTCCTTGACCTCCCAGAGTGCTGGGATTACAGACATGAGCCACCAAGCCCAGCAAAATATTGTTAATATCTTCATTTTATAGTTGAGAAAACTGAGGCATAGAGAAGATTTTAAAATGAGATTTTGTTATTTGTATGAAAACCCACTCTTGAATTTTTTCCAGGAATAAAATGAATTTCTCTTCTTTAGTATTTCAACATACTGCCATGGTAGTTTTATAAGTTTCCTTAATAGCATATTGACAGCCTCCTGTAAATCTGCTTATTATACAACTAAAGTTACTATTAGTACCCTGTTCATTACTTAAAATTTTTCAATTGTTTCCCCTAGCGTTGGGGACAAAATTCGAACTCTGGCTCTCCTTGTAAGATCCTTCCTACTCGAATTCTTTTCTAGGTTTATTTCCCAGTTACCCCAACATATATATGCCCTGTACTAGAGGCCCAGTATACCAGTTAAGAATCCCTCAAATCTGTCATCCCATTTTACTCCATGTTTTTCTCCCTCCTCCTTTGATCTTGCTTTTTATTTCAAAAGTCAGCTTTTTTTTTATTATTATTATACTTTAAGTTTTAGGGTACATGTGCACAACGTGCAGGTTTGTTACATATGTATACATGTGCCATGTTGGTGTGCTGCACCCATTAACTCGTCATTTAACATTAGGTATATCTCCTAATGCTATCCCTCCACCCTCCCACCACCCCACAACAGGCCCCGGTGTGTGATGTTCCCCTTCCTGTGTCCATGTGTTCTCATTGTTCAATTCCCACCCGTGAGTGAGAACATGTGGTGTTTGGTTTTTTGTCCTTGCGATAGTTTGCTGAGAATGATGGTTTCCAGCTTCATCCATGTCCTTACAAAGGACGTGAACTCATCATTTTTTATGGCTGCATAGTATTCCATGGTGTATATGTGCCACATTTTCTTACTCCAGTCTATCATTGATGGACATTTGGGTTGGTTCCAAGTCTTTGCTATTGTGAATAGTGCTGCAATAAACATACGTGTGCATGTGTCTTTATAGCAGCATGATTTATAATACTTTGGGTATATACCCAGTAATGAGATGGCTGGGTCAAATGGTATTTCTAGTTCTAGATCCCTGAGGAATCGCCACACTGACTTCCACAATGGTTGAACTAGTTTGCAGTCCCACCAACAGTGTAAAAGTGTTCCTATTTCTCCACATCCTCTCCAGCACCTGTTGTTTCCTGACTTTTTAATGATGGCCATTCTAACTGGTGTAAGATGGTATCTCATTGTGGTTTTGATTTGCATTTCTCTGATGGCCAGTGATGATGAGCATTTTTTCACGTGTCTTTTGGCTGCATAAATGTCTTCTTTTGAAAAGTGTCTGTTCCTATCCTTTGCCCACTTTGTAGTGGGTTTTTTTTTTGTCTTGTAAATTTGTTTAAGTTCATTGTAGATTCTGGATATTAGCCCTTTGTCAGATGAGTAGGTTGCAAAAATTTTCTCCCATTCTGTAGGTTGCCTGTTCACTCTGATGGTAGTTTCTTTTGCTGTGCAGAAGCTCTTTAGTTTAACTAGATCCCATTCGTCAATTTTGGCTTTTGTTGCCATTGCTTTTAGTGTTTTAGACATGAAGTCCTTGCCCATGATTATGTCCTGAATGGTATTGCCTAGGTTTTTTTCTAGAGTTTTTATGGTTTTAGGTCTAACATTTAAATCTTTAATCCATCTTGAATTAATTTTAGTATAAGGTTTAAGGAAGGGATCCAGTTTCAGCTTTCTACATATGGCTAGCCAGTTTTCCCAGCACCATTTATTAAATAGGGAATCTTTTCCTCATTTCTTGTTTTTGTTAGGTTTGTCAAAGATCATATAGTCATAGATATGTGGCATTATTTCTGAGGGCTCTGTTCTGTTCCATTGATCTATATCTCTGTTTTGGTACCAGTACCATGCTCTTTTGGTGACTGTAGCCTTGTAGTATAGTTTGAAGTCAGGTAGCGTGATGCCTCCAGCTTTTTTCTTTTGGCTTAGAATTGACTTGGCAATGCGGGCTCTTTTTTGGTTCCATATGAACTTTAAAGTAGTTTTTTCCAATTCTGTGAAGAAAGTCATTGGTAGCTTGATGGGGATGGCATTGAATCTATAAATTACCTTGGGCAGTATAGCCATTTTCACGATATTGATTCTTCCTACCGATGAGCATGGAACGTTTTTCCATTTGTTTGTGTCCTCCTTTATTTCATTGAGCAGTGGTTTGTAGCTCTCCTTGAAGAAGTCCTTCATATCCCTTGAAAGTTAGATTCCTAGATATTTTATTCTCTTTGAAGCCATTGTGAATGGGAGTTCACTCATGATTTCGCTCTCTGTTTGTCTGTTATTGGTGTATAAGAATGCTTTTGATTTTTGCACATTGATTTTGTATCCTGAGACTTTGCTGAAGTTGCTTATCAGCTTAAGGAGATTTTGGGTTGAGACGATGGGTTTTTCTAGATATACAATCATGTCATCTGCAAACAGGGACAATTTGACTTCCTGTTTTCCTAATGGAATACCCTTTATTTCCTACTCCTGCCTGATTGCCCTGGCCAGAACTTCCAACAATATGTTGAATAGGAGTGTTGAGAGAGGGCATCCCTGTCTTGTGCCAGTTTTCAAAGGGAATGCTTCCAGTTTTTGCCCATTCCATATGATATTGGCTGTGGGTTTGTCATAGATAGCTCTAATTATTTTGAGATATATCCCATCAATACCGAATTTATTGAGAGTTTTTAGCACGAAGGGTTGTTGAATTTTGTCAAAGGCCTTTTCTGCATCTTATGAGATAATCATGTGGTTTTTGTCATTGGTTCTGTTTATATGCTGGTTTACGTTTATTGATTTGCGTATGTTGAACCAGCCTTGCATCCCAGGGATGAAGCCCACTTGATCATGGTGGATAAGCTTTTTGATGTGCTGCTGGATTCGGTTTGCCAGTATTTTATTGAGGATTTTTGCATCGATGTTCATCAGGGACATTGGTCTAAAATTTTTTTTTGTTGTTGTGTCTCTGCCAGTCTTTGGTATCAGGGTGATGCTGGCCTCATGATATGAGTTAGGGAGGATTCCCTCTTTTTCTATTAATTGGAATAGTTTCAGAAGGAATGGTACCAGTTCCTCCTTGTAGCTCTGGTAGAATTCGGCTGTGAATCCTTCTGGTCCTGGACTTTTTTTGGTTGGTAAGCTATTAATTATTACCTCAATTTCAGAGCCTGTTATTGGTCTATTCAGAGATTCAACTTCGTCCTGGTTTAGTCTTGTGAGGGTGTATGTGTCGAGGAATTTATCCATTACTTCCATATTTTCTAGTTTATTTGTATAGAGGTGTAGATAGTATTCTCTGATGGTAGTTTGTATTTCTGTGGGATCAGTGGTGATATCCACTTTATCATTTTTTATTGCGTCTAATTCTTTCTCTTTTCTTCTTTGTTAGTCTTGCTAGCAGTCTATTTATTTTGTTGATCTTTTCAAAAAAGCAGCTCATGGATTCATTGATTTTTTGAAGGGCTTTTTGTTTCTCTATTTCCTTCAGTTCTGCTCTGATATTAGTTATTTCTTGCCTTCTGCTAGCTTTTGAATGTGTTTGCTCTTGCTTCTCTAGTTCTTTTAATTGTAATGTTAGGGTGTCAATTTTAGATCTTTCCTGCTTTCTCTTGTGGGCATTTAGTGCTATAAATTTCCCTCTACACACTGCTTTGAATGTGCCCTAGAGATTCTGGTATGTCGTGTCCTTGTTCTCATTGGTTTCAAAGAACATCTTTGTTTCTGCCTTCATTTCGTTATGTACCCTGTAGTCATTCAGGAGTAGGTTGTTCAGTTTCCATATAGTTGAGCAGTTTTGAGTGAGTTTTTTTTTTTTTTTTTTTTTTTTTTTTTTTTGAGACGGAGTCTGGCTCTGTCACCCAGGCTGGAGTGCAGTGGCAAGATCTCGGCTCACTGCAAGCTCCACCTCCTGGGTTCACGCCATTCTCCTGCCTCAGCCTCCCAAGTAGCTGGGACTACAGGCGCCTGCTACCACGCCTGGCTAATTTTTTGTATTTTTAGTAGAGACGGGGTTTTGCCATGTTAGCCAGGGTGGTCTCGATCTCCTGACCTTGTGAACTGCCTGCCTCGGCCTCCCAAGGTGCTGGGATTACAGGCGTGAGCCACCACACCCGGCTTGAGTGAGTTTCTTAATCCTGAGTTCTAGTTTGATTGTACTGTGGTCTGAGAGACAGTTTGTCATAATTTCTGTTGTTTTATATTTGCTGAGGAGTACTTTACTTCTAACTATATGGTCAATTTTGGAATACGTGTGGTGTGGTGCTGAAAAGAATGTATATTCTGTTGATTTGGGGTGGAGAGTTCTGTAGATGTCTATTAGGTCCACTTGGTGCAGAGCTGAGTTCAATTCCTGGATATCTTTGTTAACTTTCTATCTCGATCTGTCTAATGTTGACAGTGGGGTGTTGAAGTCTCCCATTATTATTGTGTGGGAGTCTAAGTCTCTTTGTAGATCTCTAAGGACTTGCTTTATGAACCTGGATGCTCCTGTATTGGGTGCATATATATTTAGGATAGTTAGCTCTTCTTGTTGAATTGATCCCTTTACCATTATATAATGGCCTTCTGTGTCTCTTTTGATCTTTGTTGGTTTAAAGTCTATTTTATCAAAGACTAGGATTGCAACCCCTGCCTTTTTTTGTTTTCCGTTTGGTTGGTAGATCTTCCTCCATCCCTTTATTTTGAGCCTATGTGTGTCTCTGCACGTGAGATGGGTTTCCTGAATACAGTACACTGATGGGTCTTGACTGTTTATCCAATTTGCCAGTCTGTGTCTTTTAATTGGAGCATTTAGCCCATTTACATTTACTGTTAATATTGTTATGTGTGAATTTGATCCTGTCATTATGATGTTAGCTGATATCAAGCATATTTTGCTCGTTAGTTGATGCAGTTTCTTCCTAGCCTCGATGGTCTTTACAATTTGGCATGTTTTTGCAGTGGCTGGTACCGGTTGTTCCTTTCCATGTTTAGTGCTTCCTTCAGGAGCTCTTTTAGGGCAGGCCTGGTGGTGACAAAATCTCTCAGCATTTGCTTGTCTGTAAAGGATTTTATTTCTCCTTCACTTATGCAGCTTAGTTTGGCTGGATATGAAATTCTGGGTTGAAAATTCTTTTGTTTAAGAATGTTGAATATTGGCCCCCAGTCTCTTGTGGCTTGTAGAGTTTCTGCCCAGTGATCAGCTGTTAGTCTGATGGGCTTCCCTTTGTGGGTAACCCGACCTTTCTCTCTGGCTGCCCTTAACATTTTTTCCTTCATTTCAACTTTGGTGAATCTGACAATTATGTGTCTTGGAGTTGCTCTTCTCGAGGAGTATCTTTGTGGCGTTCTCTGTATTTCGTGAATCTGAATGTTGGCCTGCCTTGCTAGATTGAGGAAGTTCTCCTGGATAATATCCTGCAGAATGTTTTCCAACTTGGTTCCATTCTCCCTGTCACTTTCAGGTACACCAATCAGATGTAGATTTGGTCTTTTCACATAGTCCCATATTTCTTGGAGGCTTTGTTCATTTCTTTTTATTCTTTTTTCTCTAAACTTCTCTTCTCGCTTCATTTCATTCATTTGATATTCCATCACTAATACCCTTTCTTCCACTTGTTCGAATTGACTACTGAGGCTTGTGTGTTCGTCACGTAGTTCTCGTGCCGTGGTTTTCAGCTCCGTCAAGTCCTTTAAGGACTTCTCTGCATTGGTTATTCTAGTTAGCCATTTGTCCCATCTTTTTTCAAGGTTTTTAACTTCCTTGCCATGGGTTTGAACTTCCTCCTTTAGCTTGGAGTAGTTTGATCGTCTGAAGCCTTCTTGTCTCTACTCGTCAAAGTCATTCTCTGTCCAGCTTTGTTCCATTGCTGGTGAGGAGCTGCATTCCTTTAGAGGAGGAGAGGTGCTCTGCTTTTTAGAATTTTAAGTTTTTCTGCTCTGTTTTTTCCCCATCTTTGTGGTTTTATCTACCTTTGGTCTTTGATGATGGTGACGTTCAGATGGGGTTTTGGTGTGGATGTCCTTTCTGTTTGTTAGTTTTCCTTCTAACAGACAGGACCCTCAGCTGCAGGTCTGTTGGAGTTTGCTGGAGGTCCACTCCAGACCCTGTTTGCCTGTGTATCAGCAGCAGAGGCTGCAGAACAGTGGATATTGGTGAACAGCAAATGTTGCTGCGTGATCATTCCTCTGGAAGCTTCATCTCAGAGGGGTACCCGGCTGTGTGAGGTGTCAGTCTGCCCCTACTGGGGGGTGCCTCCCAGTTAGGCTACTCGGGGGTCAGGGACCCACTTGAGGAGGCAGTCAGTCCATTCTTAGATCTCCAGCTGTGTGCTGGGAACCACTACTCTCTTCAAAGCTGTCAGACAGGGTCATTTAAGTCTGCAGAGGTTTCTGCTGCCTTTTGTTTGGCTATGCCCTGTCCCCAGTTGTGGAGTCTACAGAGGCAGGCAGGCCTCCTTGAGTGTTCTTGGGCTCCACCCAGTTGGAGCTTCCCGGCCTCTTCGTTTACCTACTCAAGCCTCGGCAATGGTGGGTGCCCCTCCCCCAGCCTTGCTGCCACCTTGCAGTTTGATCTCAGACTGCTGTGCTAGTAATGAGCGAGGCTCTGTGGGCATAGGACCCTCCGAGCCAGGTGTGGGATACAGTCTCCTGGTGTGCCATTTGCTAAAACCATTGGAAAAGTGCAGTAGTAGGGTGGGAGTTACCCAATTTTCCAGGTGCCATCTGTCACCCCTTTTCTTGGCTAGGAAAGGGAATTCCCTGACCCCTTGCGCTTCCCAGGTGAGGCGATGCCTCGCCCTGCTTTGGCTCACGCTCGGTGCCCTGCACCCAGTGTCCTGCACCCACTGTCTGACAATCGCTAGTGAGATGAACCCGGTACCTCAGTTGGAAATGCAGAAATCATTCATCTTCTGCGTCACTCACGCTGGGAGCTGCAGACTGGTGCTGTACCTATTCGGCCATCTTGGCTTCACCCACAAACGTCAGCTTAAGCTTGACCAGTTGTGATCAGCAGTCCCTGTTAATGCCATCTTACCTGATTTCGTGTATCTCTGCTCTTCTAATACCCTTTGTTAGAGATCTCTCTTATACCATCTCACACTACTATAATTAATTCTTTTCAATTTTTCTGTCCATCATGTGCAGCTGAAGTTCATTGAGGGTAAGGACCATTATTTGACTTTATATTTCCAATATCAGCGTAGTAGCCACAGTCAGAATATGTTTATTTACTGAAATAATTTGTGTGTAATAGTTTATTTTTTGAAATATCAATTTGACTTTAAATGTTACTCTAATTTTAAAACCCATGTGTGAAGAACAGATTAAGTTTCTAATTTAAATGGAGTATTGGTTTCAATTTTGTAGATATTTATGGAGTACTTACTATGTGCCAGTCACTATTCTAAACACTACCTGGATTAGTGAACAAAATACAAAAATCCCTTTCCTCATTGAGCTTTATGGTAGAATGAGAAGTTAGATGAAAAAAATAAATGAATCTTATTGTGTGTAATTTAGACAATGAATGACAGTGGAGAAAAATGTGGGAATGAGAAGATACTGGTATTAGGGGTGGAGGACTGTTGCTATTTTTATAATGTGGTCTATAAAGGTTCATTAGAAGGGGATATTTATTTAAACAAACATTTGAAGCAGATGAGGCATGAAGATTTGGGGGAAGAACTACTTACTAGGAGAATAGTACAGGCAAAGGGCCTGACATAAGGAGCATGTCTGAAGTAGAGTGTGGGTGGAGTGAGACATGAGAATTAGAGAAGTCTGAGAGGTAAGTAGAGCCAATTATGTAGGATCTAGGAACTTTGACCTTTCCCTACTCAGATGGAAAATCATTGGAGGGTTTTCAGCATGGGAGTGATCAGTTAGATGACATTTAAGCTATTAAAAAGATTTAATTGAACTGATTCAAAAAATACTTGTAAGAATTCATAGTATTCAGTTTGGAGGGAAATGAAGTTAAAAAATTAAGTTTCCTCGGCCAGGCGTGGTGGCTCACGCCTGTAATCCCAGCACTTTGGAAGGCCGAGGGGGGCGGATCACGAGGTCAGGAGATCAAGACCATCCTGGCTAACATGGTGAAACCCCATCTCTACTAAAAATACAAAAAATTAGCTGGGCACGGTGGCGGGCGCCTGTAGTCCCAGCTACTCTGGAGGCTGAGGCAGGAGAATGGCATGAACCCGGGAGGCGGAGCTTGCAGTGAGCCAAGGTAGCGTCACTGCACTCCAGCCTGGGCAAAAGAGCAAGACTCTGTCTCAAAAAAAAAAAAAAAATTAAGTTTCCTCTTGTTACTGGAGTTTTCCACAATCTAAATGCTATTTATTATTTGAAGACTTTGTTTTTACATGAATACTAAATGGAGCTGTCTCTAAATTCCAGGGAGTAGAACAAAACATAGAAAAGTCAATTTTTTCCTCAGTTAAGGAAAATAGGTGAGAATTAAACCCAAGCCTTCTAGTATTTAACCTGGGATTGAGTTTGTATTTTGGTTATTATAAAGATAAGCATATTGATTTTTGTAACCATCTTAAAAGCTTCTGTGGGCTAAGCACATCTATAAAATTAATGCTACTTTGTTACAAGTAATGGAAAGTTTTTCATTTAAAAGAGTGTGGGTCTACTCAAATCCAACTTTTGGTTTTTTTCCTGGTACCCAGTAACATTTACCCATTTTGATTAGTTTGCCCAACAGATAACCTCTAGGGATGCCTCAGATGGGCAATACCCCAACCACTCTTGGCTTAAAAAACTCCCACTCAAAATTCTGTTCTGACATAGAATGAGGGTGCTAGGTTTAAATCACTGTGTTCAGATCTGTATGTAGTTTTGACAGAGATGGAGAGGAAGTGATAAAACCTTCACCATTAACTTAAAAATATTATATTTTTTAATTATGTGAAATTACCGTGGCATTACTAAATGATGGAATTTATCATAAAGCTTTGTGATTAGTTTGTACTTTCCAGTTTCCTGAGCTAACTTGTTAATAGCTTTTTTTTTTTTTTTTTTTTTTGCCCCTGAAGCACAATCGTTTATGGCTTTCGTTTTGAGCAATTTACCTAAATATTAAAATATTTTTCATTTTCCTTTAAGGCATTTCTCAATTTTAAGCATTTTTAATTTGAAAAAATATCTATTCTGTAATTGTATCTTGTCTTAATACTAATTCTCAGGAAGATACGTACATACACTGCTTTACCTAGCTTGCTGTCTAGTCATTAGGGATTGTGAGATTCTGTTTAAAAACTTTTTTCTGAAGTGTTCAGAGATTCTTTGGTGTCCAACTTCGGTACGCAGTTAAATTTAAATGGATGAAATATCTAGAGGTTTTTAGGATATTGCTATATCTATAATTGAAGAACATCATTTGGATCCCCCAAGATGAGCTCATAGTAAGATCTCAGTTAAGAATTAGAGGAGTTTGGACTCTTAAGTACCATAATATATGTGCTCACTTGGTGTTATTAAAAATTAGTTTATGTACACTTAGTGCCCAGATTTTGGTTTTTAATACCATTCTCCAATGAAGGGAACCAGGGCTTCTCACAGAAATGGCTGATTCTAGGACTGGGACAGGAAATATAGAAGATAAGCCTGGAGCATCTTATAATGCCAGTAAGTAAAGAAGTTCTCAAAATACACACACACACACACACACACACACACACACACACACACACACCAAAAAAAAAAAACAACAAAAAAACCCTACATTAATTGGAGTGTGTTGAAGGGACAGAGGAGCCAACCGAAAGAGTTCCCAATGACCAAAGGCAGAACAATTTGAGAAAAACAAAAATTGAAGTATTATATACTTGAAATACACAAGCCAAAATGTAATAACCCAAAGTAGACTATAACCCAAAGTATAAAATAAATATCCATGAGCCTATATTGATATAAATGTTGATTAAATTAATAAATGGGAGTTAAGAGACAAATATGCAGAAGAATTCTAAATAATTTTTGTAGATACTCCACCCTCAAGGAGGGGAAGTATAAATCTCCACTCCATAAGCATGGGCTGCACTTAGCGACTTCCCTCCAAAGGAAAAGTGTGGGGGACAAAAAGAGTAACTTTACAGTGGAGAAACCTGACAAAGATTACCTAAGCCAGGTGATTAAGATCACCATCAACAGTCATAAATTACACTGATAGTACATACCCTTGATATCATGTGACATGATGAAAATGGCACTTTACCTCTTCGGTATTCCTCTTGATAACCCATAACCCTAGTCTTATCATGAGAAAACTATCAGACAGATTCCCCTTGTGGAGATCTTACAAAATACCTGAATAGTAATGACTCAAGGCTGACAAGATCATCAAAAACAGGCAAAGTCTAAGAAACTGTCACAGCCAAAAGGAACCTAAGGAAACATTACAACTAAATGTAACGTGTCCTGGTTAGAATTCTAGAAACAGGAAAAAAAAAAAAAAAGGTTAAAAAACAAAGGTGGTCAAGGCAAAAAAAAAAAAAAGAACAAAGGCAAAGGAAATCTGCATAAACTAAGGACTTCAGTAGTAATGTATCAATATTGGTTCATTAATTGTAACAAAGGTACCACACTAATGTATTAATAATAGGAGAAACTGTGGGAGGGTATGTGGGAACTATCTTCTCAATTTTTCTAAAAATTTAAAACTTTTCTAAAAAGTGTCTAATTTTTTTTAAAACTAGTTTGCGAGTCCATAGTTTTTAGGAGCCATTGGAATTATATCAAATTTTAAGTATTGGTCACAAAATTGATTTGTTTCCAATTAAATTATGATTTATGAAGAATATTTTCTACCTTTCAGACCTTGTGTGAATGCTGACTTGTTTTAAGAGAGACAGGGTCCTGCTCTGTTGCCCAGGACGGAGTTCAATGGTGCAATCATAGCGTACTACAGCTTTGAACTCCTGGTATCAAGCAGTTCTACCTAAGCCTCCCAAGTAGCTAGCAATACAGGCACACCCCACCATGCCCTGCTAATTTTTAAATTTTTTGTACAGATGGGGTCTTACTATGTTGCTCAGGATGGTCTTGAGCCTCTGGCGTCAAATAATCCTCCTGACTTAGCCCCACAAAGCACTGGGCTGATTTTTTTTTTTTTTTTTTTGAGATGGAGTCTCACTGTGTCTCTTAGGCTGGAGCGTGATGGCGCAATCTTGGCTCACTGCAACCTTGGCCTCCTGGGTTCAAGCAATTCTCCTGCCTCAGTCTCCTGAGTAGCTGGGATTACAGGTGCCTGCCACCACACTTGGCTAATTTTTTTATTTTCAGTAGAGATGGGGTTTCACCATGTTGGCCAAACTGGTCTCGAACTCCTTACCTCAGGTGATCTGGTCACCTCGGCCTCCCAAAGTGCTGAGATTACGGGTGTGAGCCACCACACCTGGCCTTGGGCTTATATTTTTAAACTGTGCCTTTAGCTAGTCCTGTGTATATGTATATTTCTCTTCTGAAATGGAATTAAATCACCCTTAATACTGAAAAATACTAGCCAAATATTTGATTTCTTTTATCCCTTATATATTTTTCAGATTTCATTATTGTTTTTTAAAAGATATTTATGTGTAGTTTTACTTTTTCTAATTACTAAGAAGAATATTCAAACCTTTGTCCATGACTTTAAATTACAGGAAACTGTTTCAAAAACTTATCAGTAGTACATGATATGAGTATGATTTGTTTTAAGAAGTTTCAAATGAGTCACCTTGAAGTCATGGAGAGGCTACCACTTACCACATTTACCATTCTGATTAATTTTTCTTTTGGCAAAGTACAAATCAGTAATAACCTACTAAAGCTTAGTGGTTGCTATTGATGTTTCAGTAAGGTGATGTTGATTAATCAGAGTGATTATTTACCAAGTGTTACAGATTTACTCAAATTATTGGGTTTTCTTCTACTATAGTAATTTCATATGCAGTAATAATTTGCTTAAGACATTTTGCTTCATATGTGCATTGAAAATATCAGTGTAGAACTTAAAATTTGTGTCCATGCTGCAAGTTAATGTGGTTGCCTCTGTGACCGTTGAACATAGTTTCATAATAAAGCCTGGAAAAAAAAGCATTATTTAACCTGTTAAACAATCAAGAGATCGCTTTTTAAACTGTCTCTAAAAGGATTTGATTTTTTACAGAAGAGCACTTGAATATATCTTTATGTACCACAGTCTCTCTTTTTGTTAGATTTTTCATCTGTGGGTATCATATAAAATATTCTTAAAATGAAAGCTTTACCCTTGTGTTTGAGACTAAGCAACTTGCATTGTGTCATGACCCTTCTAATACCACAAACCTTCTGTAATACTACTCCCGGAGAAAAACCCACATCCTATGCATAACCTTAGATTTATTTTGAAATCTCTATGAAAAAGAACACAGAGAGATTACTAATTGTTTCTGTTACTTCCTTTAGGGGTATGATATCTATTTGTAACCCATGTTGTAACTGTTAATAGCCAGGAGTAAAATGTTAAAATATATTAGGTAGTGGTTTCCTATCCTAAAGGTAATATGTGAAAATTTAATAACTATAAGTTTCAGTTTGTTATATTAGATATCTGGAAATAATGTAAAAAAAAAAAAAGAGAGAGAGAGAGAAGGCATTGGTACTTCCAGTAGCCTATACTTCTAATACCATTGGCCAGTACAATACTAGAAAATAATTGCAAATTTAAATAAGCCATCTTTTTTAAAATTTTATTCCTATTCTTATTTTTTCCTTCTATTTTAGATTTCTTTGTATTCTTTATGTAACTGATTAAGGTGGATGAAAAATCTAATTTTTGTTTTGTTTTGTTTTTTGTTTTTTGTTTTGAGACAGAGCCTCACTCTGTTGCCCAGGCTGGAGTGCAGTAGTGCGATCTCGGCTTACCACAACCTCCGCTCCCAGGTTCAAGCGATTCTCCTGCCTCAGCCTCCCAAGTAGCTGGGATTACAGGCACGTGCCACCATGCCTGGCTTATTTTTTGTATTTTTAGTAGAGATGGAGTTTCACCATGTTGGCCAGGCTGGTCTCAAACTTCTGACCTCAAGTGATCCACCCACCTCAGCCTCCCAGAGTGCTGGGATTACAGGCATGAGCCACCACGCCTGACCCCAATGTTATTTTTAATATTTACAAAAAATAGTAACTACCCATCAGTAAGAGAATGGTTACACTATAGTATATTTATACTCTGGAATATTCTGCATCTTTCAGAAAGAATAAAGATCTACAAGACATACTAAGTGAAAAAAGCAAATTATAAGCAGAATATATATTCCCATTTGTATGTATTAAAAAGCATATGTGAGCATATGTATTGTATTTATATATATTAAGTACCTGTGCATGTTAATATGTATATATGTTACATGCATGTGTACTTAAATGCATTGACATTGGCTGCAGTGATCCTTTCAAAACTGTTGAAATATTCCTTCAGGAGATAGTAAAGGGCTTGGTGCAAAAGAGTAGAGGATATGAGTTCACTTTTTATTCTTTATGAATTTATATGATTATCATTATAATATTTTATGTATATTTAAATGACATTTAAAGTAACTGTTGCTAGAAAGGAAATAAGAACTAGAACTTCCAAATAATTATAGGGAAAAAGTAACAGGAAACTTGGGCTACCAAGCAAAAAGGCCACCTTTTTTTCTGGCCTTAAAGTCCCTGAGTGTTGTCTGTCTCCTGCCCATTTCTCTGACCCATTTTAAATGGCATTCTCCTTCACCAGTTAGTTCTAGCAACTACTCACCTCCTTTTTGTTTCTTGAATCAAGCTCTTTCATTCCTACATTAAGGCTTTTGCTTGTGCTCTTTTTTATGATTGCAGTTCTGTGCTCCCTGATCTTCCCATGACTGATACCTTCTCATCATTTAAATCTCAGCCTAGATATAAGTCACTGCCTGACCACCTTTGTTAAGTAGGCCCCTCACATTGTTACTGTGTCTCATTATCATGTCTTATATTCTTTATGGCTCTTGTCAGTGCCTGATATTATTTTTACTTTAAAAATTAACTCTCACACCCCGTGATGTTTCAGTCAATCATGGACCACATATATCATCTGGGTCCCATAAGATTATAAGACAGTATGTTTTCTGTACCTTTTCTATGTTTAGATATTTAGACACACAAATACTTAACCACGGTGTTACAGTTGCCTACAGTATTCCATACAGTAACATGCTGTACATATTTGTAGCCCAGGAACAGTAGGCTATACTGTATAGTCTAAATGTGTAGTAGGCACTACCATTTAAGTTTGTGTAAATACACCCTACAGTGTTCACACAACGATGAAATCCCCCAACAACACATTTCTCAGAATGTATCCCCATTGTTAAGTGAGTCATGACTATATTAGAACCTTGTCTTATTTACTGCTGTATGCCTAGTGCCTGGCATATCACAGGTGCTCAACAAATAGTTGCTGAATGAATTTTAGGAGGGAGAAAATAGTCATGTATTGACTTTCTATGCCATAAGAGCAGGTAGCAGGTTGTAAGTACTGTGTAAAAATTTCTTTATTTAAATAAATGTTGCACCAAAGATGGCTTGAAACTCCCAGAATTACCTACCCTAACTATCTAACAAAACAGTAAATAGTTTTTTCTTTTAAAGCGAAAACTTGCCCAACAAACCTGAGAGGAAAAGGAACATAACCTAATGCAATAAACTTTAAAAAGTGACAGCTAACAAAAGAAGCAGACAGTGATAGAGCAGAGAGGCCTGCCAGGGCTTGGCTTCTTACCTTGACTATCTATCCCATTTCCAGGCTGTGTAAGTCAGCAAAATCCCAAGAGAATTCATTTATATCTCACATGTGGAGAGAAGGAAAATGAGTATGTAATCTTCTGACTGAGGAGTGGTAGAAACTTCTGCAAAGGATAACGAAGTGAGAGAGATCAGAAAAGTGACACCTCACTCTTAAGTGAAGGCCCTAGGGCAACACACTGAATATGGGAAATGATCTGAATCCTAAAACTCAGGTTTTGTGATATATTCCCCCAACTAGGTAGTACCAGATATTTAACAAAATCTCAGAAGTGTAAGAAGAGCCCTTGTTTAGCCAGGTTTTTTCTTTCACTGTGCATTTTCATGAGACTATAGAAGAGTGAGAACAAGCTTGAGCTTGGAAGGCAAAGGAAATAGATCTCAAATATGGTGGAGAGATAGTTAGTGTCACCCATATCATTAGAGTACTTGGAATATGTGGACAGTCACCTAGCCATGAACATGATGAAAAGAAATAGCACAACAATTTAGTTTATATTATTTATTAATTATTATTTATTATTATTTAGCAGAAAGAAATACCATTCACAAAACCAAAAATCCCAACCAAGAAAAAAGGTAATTCGGGATAAGAGGAATTACAATCGCTTCACACTGCAAAACAACTTAACATTAATTCAATAAAATTAACAGATTGAAAGATAAGATAGTCCTTTGAACAAGCGTGGCTGGTAGTCCACCCACAGAGTGCCGTGTCCAGGCCTTGTATAGACGTATCTTGCAGCTGCACCTGGTTCTGCCCCCAGACATCAAAGCCCTGGGCAACCAGTGCATGAAAATTTAGGAGACATAAGAATGTTGGTTCTGACAAGGCTCAGCGTATTTGCAGGAATGAAAGGTGTATGCAGCAATGTTATGGCAAACAAGATAGAGAAAACACAAAATTCAACTGAAAAAGCATGTTTTGGCACCTCCCTCTCAGAAGAAAAACCTAATGACTTTGGTGATGAACAGATTGGTTACTTACAAGAGATGATACAAGAAACTACTAAATACAATAAGCAACTTAGTAATACTGAGCCTACAAAACCAAAATTTTAGTCTGCACAATAAAGCTTAACAAAATATGTAAAATTGAGAACCCCTTAAACTATCATTGATTGGTTTTTAAAATTTATTACTTAAGCTTTGAAGCTTTTAGAATGCCTAGTGTTAATTAAGTATTCTTCTATTTTTGGTTGTTATGAATGCAATATATGAATCAGGATCACTAGCAGACAATTGCAAAAGATTACAACATTATTGGAATAGCAGTGCTTGCTGGGTGGAATTTGATTTTTGGATTAAACAGGAAAGAATGACTCTAAAATGGACAAACTTCTAGAATTTTTCTGAAAAAATCGTTTACATATAAATTAGTTTTAAATGCCATTCTTGTTCAAGCATTAGCCTCATGGGTTTTCTTTAGCTTGATCAGACAAGTATATAGCGATAATGATAGATACAAAATTCCAACAAAAATACATTGTCATTCTGAAGGTTTCGTCATTTCTACTTTAATAATACATATATGATTATTCTAAATGTTCCTTCTCCCTGAGTCATTGTTTATTCACAATGAAAGGTTAAAGAGAAGCTTGAAGATTCAGTATTATCATTTGTAAAATAGTACAAACTATAATACATTTCTACATTGTTTATTAATCACAAGCAACCGTTTAAGCTAAATAATTTAGGTTGAGCACGGGGACTCACACCTGTAATCTCAGCACTTTGGGAGGCCAAGACGAGTGGATCACTTGAACCCAGGAGTTTGAGAGCTCACATCTTTTTTTTTGTTTTTTAGTTAAAACTATTTTTTTCTAGTTTTTTCCCCTCAAACATTTAGATCTTTCTATACAAAAGGTGAACTCCCATTTATAAGCTAAAAGTAATAAATAGTAATGGAGAAATGTATACAGAGGGGAAAAATGACTATTAATAACTGTATTAGTCACAGTAAAACCAAACCATCACATTAAAATTGCTGAAAAAGGAAATTAATTTTATAGTGTATTATTTCCCTGAAATGTATAAAATACCATTGATATTTTTATATAGGCTGTCTTTGATTCATCTTTGTTTTATTCTTTGTACCTTGGTCTCCCTTGACTTCATATGAGAAGGGATTCGTAAGTAATTATAATCTGGTTTTCCACACTGGCCTCCTTCCATTGGCTCTCTTACTAAATTTGAATACACTAATAATCTAATCAGTTGATTTAAATATTTTTTGGCAAAATAAACTCTGCGTGGGCCATTCAAACAGACTAGGGAAGGGAATGGTTTATTAATAAGATGAATATATAGGAGCCATCTGATCATCCGATGCTACAGAAGATACACGAGAAACTTTGACAACTCTCCTTCCCAACTTTGACTTGATACCACTCTTTACAGAGGGCTCAAGAAAAGATACATGAATAACATAAGTACAGCATTTTTAGAAAAACAATTCTAGCACATATCCTGCTATGATCTGTCTCAAATCAAAATCATGATTTTAGGTTTAGGCTGGGTGTGATGACTCACACCTGTAATACCAGCACTTTGCAAGACTGAGGCAGGAGGATCACTTGAGCCCAGGAGTTTGAGACCAACCTGGGCAATGTAGCAAGACTCGACTCGGTCTGTATTTAAAAACAAACAAACAGAACCTTGGTTTATATTGGAGCCATTTATAATGATATAAAGAGTATGGGACTAAGAGTGAAACCTGGCTTCTACTCCTTGCTTTTTCCTGGCTAGTCATGTGGTCCTTGATAAGTTACTTAACCACTGAGTCCATTTTTTTTTTCTTTTTTTTTTTTTTTTTTTACACAGAGTCTTGCTCTGTCTCCCAGGCTGGAGTGCAGTGGTGCAATCTCAGCTCACTGGAAGCTCTGCCTCCTGGGTTCACGCCATTCTCCTGCCTCAGCCTCCCCAGTAGCCGGGACTACAGGCACCCGCCACCACGCCTGGCTAATTTTTTGTATTTTGTTTAGTACAGACGGGCTTTCACTGTGTTAGCCAGCATGGTCTCAATCTCCTGACCTCGTGATCCGCCCGCCTCAGCCTCCCAAAGTGCTGGGATTACAGGCGTGAGCCACCGCGCCCGGCCGTCCATTTTTAATCTCTAGTGCTTTTGGGGCCAGGCCCAGGCTATGTTCAGTTCAAGCCACCTAAGAGGACACACACAGGTAAAAAGGCCATGCCAAAAAAAAGAGGATTTAGTATTTTTCATTTCAGATTTCTCCACACTTTCGTTTTGGTAAAAGAAAGAAATGGTGACAAGAATCTACCATTTGGAGGTAATCGGTCTAGACCATAATAGTCATCAAGCTGGGAGAAGAGCATCTAGAGAAATAACAATGTGGATTAGTGGAATGACAAAAAGATGAAATAGCATTCACATGGATCCAGAAAGGGCTTTTAAAACTAATTCTTTAAAAGTCATGGTATGTAGTGCACCACCACCCAAAAGACTTGTCAGAATCCTAACTTAGTCTAGCATGACAGTGTTTATCACTAGTAAATGAAATATAGCACCATAGCTCCTTTCCTTACAGGGAAAAGACAAAAGCTACCTTGCACTAAACAAAAGCATCTGTTCAGAGTTTATGGTACCACAAAGCCAGAGAGCAAAAATGGGTATAAAACTTTCACTGAGATAATCCCCATGCCATGGAATATGAAGATATTAAAATATCTGTCTAGAAGATGAATCACATTTTCTTCAGCTGCAGAATTTTCCAGCTGTGTGAGCAATGTCTCATGAGCAAGATGAAGCTTAATGAGTGGATATTTGATGCTTTCCTTTTATGGCAGATCCTCCCTTTCTTAGAGGTTTCTTTGTGACTAACCCTATGCCTTTCCCAGAATTTAAAGTCATCCACCTACTCTATAGAATATTTTTTGCAAAGAAACAAATGATAGAACAGGCTGAAAGGCTTTCTTGTGTATTTAAAGTGATGCCAACAGTTTGAAGAAGGCATCTTAGGAACCGGTTTTGGTTCAGATGAAAACTTATGAAACATTCACTAACCAGCTTTCCTCAAGACAGCCTGCTGGCCTGCCCTACTGATTCTACCCTGCAGCATCAAGTCTGACCTGGATTTCCTGGATTTCTACCCTGCCGGCAAGCCGTACAAAAACTTCCAGGCTGCCAGTCCCTACAAGTGGTGTGAGCTAATTCCTTAAATTTATATTTCAAATCAGACCAGCATATTCTGGAGTGAAAATTAAGAGCGGAGGAGAAATGGGCAGGATCCTGGGGAAGATGAGCAAGCCTTAGTCTGCCTATGCCTGACAGAACAGGAGAAGCTTCATGGGGTGAAAGGAGAAGGCTTTGTTCCTTAAAGGGAATTATATTGGGGCCTTTCTGCTGAACTGGTAGACTAACATGTATAGAGGCTGATTTGGACTTGGTGAGAGTATGGCCTAGAGTTCTCTCACCCTGTTATAGAGATAATGCCATTTTCTCAATATATTCCGAAGTCTTAAGTATCTTACAAGGTTTTTTTCATGTCCTTTTGTGGTACTCAGCACTTATTTTCATGCTTTGGACATTACTGGCAATCCTAGCCCCAAAGCTACAAAGGGAATTCCAGGTTTCTGACAAGTTTTAAATGCTCCCCATGTTATTCCAATGAATATTCCAGTGGTTATCATTGAACTACCAAAGATGACAGTGAAATGTAAGATTGACAAGAGGCTTAGCCATTAAGAGTTGTATCAAAGGGTTCAGATTCTTATTTTTAACTGGGAGAATACATATCACTCTTGTATTTGCCCAGCGATATAGACAGAACTAGGAACCAGAATCAGTGGGCTAGCAGTCTGTCAGATGTCTTAAACTACAGGTAAATTCGTATGTAAAAATCAGCCATTCAAAAGCCACTTCTGTACCAGACATTCTAGTAGGAATGCTGCTCTAAAAATTATTCAGTTACTTGCCTATCAGTATTTTGTATTTGACCTTTTTTCTCTACCCCTGTTAGCTATCTCTCTTGATAAATTTTATCAATATTCTTCTTAATAATTTTACTTATATTTTAGTAAAAATTTAAAAATAAAGTCATGTTAAATATGGAGACAATTCTTTGGACTTCATAGCACTGAAAGGTTAAATCTATAGGTTAGTCTGTTAAGAGGCAAAAAATTTAAAAATTATAACTACCAATACTTACGTTTAACATAAGGCAAAAAAATTTAAAAATTGTAACTGCCAATATTATGTTTAACTTTTAATGTACATATACAAAATATGTTAACTAATATACATATGTACACATGACATACATATGTGTATGACATGTATACATAATATGTTACATATGACTAAGGTAGAATACATGTCATATTTACCAGTGTCTTTTAGCACTGTTCCTATGTGTTCTGAGTCCTTCACTTCAGATATTTAAGTTTTAGTGCCCATGTCTTCTATACTTAATCCTTTGATTCACCCAACCCTTAAATATGCATTGTATTAGTTTACTCTGCTGCCTATTTGGTTTGGGAAAAAGGAATAAAAACAGTATTTTATTTGGAATAATGTTGGAATGGAAAATGTTTCTGTTTCAGCTTAGATAATATACAATCTACAGACTTGGACTCTTCAAAAAAATTAACAATATGATAAAAATTCTAAAAATGCATAAGGTCAGGCAAGGTGGCTGGGATTATGCCTGTAATCCCAGCACTTTGGGAGGCTGAAGTGGGTGGATCACTTGAAGTCAGGAGTTTGAGACCAGCCTGGCTAACATGGTGAAACCCTGTCTCTACTAAAAATAGAAAAATTAACCAAGTGTGGTGGTGCATGCCTGTACTTCCACCTACTCGCGAGGCATGAGAATCACTTGAACCCAGGAAGCAGAGGTTGCAGTGAACCAGGATCATGCCACTGCACTCTAGACTATGCAACAGGGTGAGACTCTGTCTCAAAAGAAAAAAAAAAAAAAAAGGCACAGGGACTCTTGTAGATTAAAAGAGGCTAAAGGGATATAATAACCAAATGTAACCGTGAACCTTGGTTTGATTATGGACAGTTATAAAATATTTTGGGTCATTTTGGGGAAATTTGAATAAGAACTGTCCAGTGATATTATGGACTTACTGTAAATTTAAGTGTTATGATGACATTTGGTTACATAGGGCAGTTCCTTATTCTTAGAGGATGCATGCTGAAATATATGGTAGTAAAATGTCATGACACCTGCAATTTACATTCCAATGGTTCAGGAAAAAAATCTGTGTGTGTGCACACATATATACACATAGAGAGCAAAAGAACGAAAGCCCACGTAGCAAAATGGTAATTGGTGAATATAGCTGAAGGGTATATGGGTATCATTGTACTATTATTTCTACTCTTCTATAGATTTGAAAACTTGAAAATTTCAAATCTTCTATAGATTTGAAAACTAAACTAGGGGATAATTTTGTAAGATGTAAAATAATGGACTCGATGTTTTTATATTTGCCTCCTAGTCTGGGGCACTTTCTACTACTTCAGTTATGCATCTGATACACTAACTAGGTGTTAACTGATTAAATGCTCAAAAAATAAAATCACAACTTGTAAGCCACCTGTCCAATTGTGTAGTGTATTTAAAAACCTATGGCTTGAAACACAGCTTTTAAAATCTGCCGTCTTCCTACCTAAGAAAGTTTCCAAGATAGGGTAAGTTATAACCAACATTAAAAACAAAGATTTTTTTTTTTTACCCAAACTCTTTTATTATTATTATTATTATTATTATTATTATTATTATTATACTTTAGGTTTTAGGGTGCATGTGCACAATGTGCAGGTTTGTTACATATGTATCCATGTGCCATGTTGTTTTGCTGCACCCATTAACTCGTCATTTAGCATTAGGTATATCTCCTAATGCTGTCCGTGTCAAAAAAAAAAAAAAAAAGAAAGAACTCTATACATAATTTATAAGGTCCTAAAAATGAATTTTTTTTTTTTATTATACTTTAGGGTTTTAGGGTACATGTGCACAACGTGCAGGTTTGTTACATATGTATCCATGTGCCATGTTGATTTCCTGCACCCATTAACTCGTCATTTAGCATTAGGTGTATCTCCTAATGCTGTCCCTCCCCCCTCCCCCCACCCCACATCAGTCCCCGGAGTGTGATGTTCCCCTTCCTGTGTCCATGAGTTCTCATTGTTCAGTTCCCACCTATGAGTGAGAACATGCGGTGTTTGGTTTTTTGTCCTTGCGATAGTTTACTGAGAATGATGTTTTCCAGTTTCATCCATGTCCCTACAAAGGACACGAACTCATCATTTTTTATGGCTGCGTAGTATTCCATGGTGTATATGTGCCACATTTTCTTAATCCAGTCTATCGTTGTTGGACATTTGGGTTGGTTCCAACTCTTTGCTGTTGTGAATAGTGCCGCAATAAACAAACGTGTGCATGTGTCTTTATAGCAGCATGATTTATAGTCCTTTGGGTATATACCCAGTAATGGGATGGCTGGGTCAAATGGTATTTCTAGTTCTAGATCCCTGAGGAATCGCCACACTGACTTCCACAATGGTTGAACTAGTTTACAGTCCCACCAACAGTGTAAAAGTGTTCCTATTTCTCCACATCCTCTCCAGCACCTGTTGTTTCCTGATTTTTGAATGATGGCCATTCTAACTGGTGTGAGATGGTATCTCACTGTGGTTTTGATTTGCATTTCTCTGATGGCCAGTGATGATGAGCATTTCTTCATGTGTTTTCTGGCTGCATAAATGTCTTCTTTTGAGAAGTGTCTGTTCATGTCCTCTGCCCACTTTTTGATGGGGTTGTTTGTTTTTTTCTTGTAAATTTGTTTGAGTTCATTATAGATTCTGGATATTAGCCCTTTGTCAGATGAGTAGGTTGCAAAAATTTTCTCCCATTCTGTAGGTTGCCTGTTAATTCTGATGATAGTTTCTTTTGCTGTGCAGAAGCTCTTTAGTTTAATGAGATCCCATTTGTCGATTTTGGCTTTTGTTGCCATTGCTTTTGGTGTTTTAGACATGAAGTCCTTGCCCACGCCTATGTCCTGAATGGTATTGCCTAGGTTTTCTTGTAGGATTTTAATGGTTTTAGGTCTAACATATAAGTCTTTAATCCATCTTGAATTAATTTTTGTATAAGGTGTAAGGAAGGGATCCAGTTGCAGCTTTCTACATATGGCTAGCCAGTTTTCCCAGCACCATTTATTAAATAGGGAATCCTTTCCCCATTTCTTGTTTTTGTCAGGTTTGTCAAAGATCAGATAGTTGTAGCTATGCGGCATCATTTCTGAGGGCTCTGTTCTGTTCCATTGATCTATGTCTCTGTTGTGGTACCAGTACCATGCTGTTTTGGTTACTGTAGCCTTGTAGTATAGTTTAAAGTCAGGTAGCGTGATGCCTCCAGCTTTGTTCTTTTGGCTTAGGATTGACTTGGCGATGCGGGCTCTTTTTTGGTTCCATATGAACTTTAAAGTAGTTTTTTCCAATTCTGTGAAGAAAGTCATTGGTAGCTTGATGGGGATGGCATTGAATCTATAAATTACCTTGGGCAGTATGGCCATTTTCACGATATTGATTCTTCCAACCCATGAGCATGGAATGTTCTTCCATTTGTTTGTATCCTCTTTGATTTCATTGAGCAGTGGTTTGTAGTTCTCCTTGAAGAGGTCCTTCACATCCCTTGTAAGTTGGATTCCTAGGTATTTTATTCTCTTTGAAGCAATTGTGAATGGGAGTTCACTCATGATTTGGCTCTCTGTTTGTCTGGTATTGGTGTACAAGAATGCTTGTGATTTTTGTACATTAATTTTGTATCCTGAGACTTCGCTGAAGTTGCTAATCAGCTTAAGGAGATTTTGGGCTGAGACAATGGGGTTTTCTAGATATACAATCATGTCATCTGCAAACGGGACAATTTGACTTCGTCTTTTCCTAATTGAATACCTTTTATTTCCTTCTCCTGCCTGATTGCTCTGGCCAGAACTTCCAGCACTATGTTGAACAGGAGTGGTGAGAGAGGGCATCCCTGTCTTGTGCCAGTTTTCAGTAACTAGGTGTTAACTGATTAAATGCTCAAAAAATAAAATCACAACTTGTAAGCCACCTGTCCAATTGTGTAGTGTATTTAAAAACCTATGGCTTGAAACACAGCTTTTAAAATCTGCCGTCTTCCTACCTAAGAAAGTTTCCAAGATAGGGTAAGTTATAACCAACATTAAAAACAAAGATTTTTTTTTTTACCCAAACTCTTTTATTATTATTATTATTATTATTATACTTTAGGTTTTAGGGTGCATGTGCACAATGTGCAGGTTTGTTACATATGTATCCATGTGCCATGTTGTTTTGCTGCACCCATTAACTCGTCATTTAGCATTAGGTATATCTCCTAATGCTGTCCGTGTCAAAAAAAAAAAAAAAAAAAGAAAGAACTCTATACATAATTTATAAGGTCCTAAAAATGAATTTTTAAAAAATCTTTGTTTTTGAACAATGAGAACTCAAAAACAAAGATTTTTTAAAAATTCATTTTTAGGACCTTATAAATTATGTATAGATTTCTTTCTTTCTTTTTTTTTTTTTTTTTTTTTTTGACACAGAGTCTCGCTCTGTTGCCCAGGCTGGAGTGCAGTGGCGCAATCTCGGCTCACTGCAAGCTCCACCTTCTGGGTTCACGCCATTCTCCTGCCTCAGCCTCCCGAGTAGCTGGGACTACAGGTGCCCACCACCACACCCGGCTAATTTTTTGTATTTTTTTAGTAGAGACGGGGTTTCATCATGGTCTCGATCTCCTGACCTCGTGATCCGCCCGCCTCAGCCTCCCAAAGTGCTGGGATTACAAGCGTGAGCCACCACGCCCGGCCCTATGTATAGATTTATTTATAAATAGTTTATTAAATGTTTTAAAATGTTACCCCACTATGTTTATGGAAAAACAAGTAAAAACAGGTTAAAAAACAAGAATGGACTCTTAAGCATACCCTTTACGACTTCTCTTTAAAAATGAGCCTGACTAAATGTATAGATTTAAACATGCTTGAGATCCACGTCTTTTCTTTCTCTTACCTCCCCAGAGTTTTTCAATATTATACACTACTAAACCCCACCTTTATCCCAAACACTTGCTCAAAGCAACTTGACATTCTATTCGTCTCAGTTTTGCTGCACTGTAACATGTTAAAACCATGCTGCTTAGAACTGTAGAGAAAACCTTTCTCATTTTCTCTTCAATCTCCTAGGCTGATGCACCATCACATTTAATTGTTCAACTTTTTAAGTGGTATGTTGTAGTGCAGCTGATACAGGTGAAAACGCCTCTGAATAAAATGCCCACTTTCTACTGTGACCATATACACATTGCACAAATACATATTCGCTTTTTATTTTCCTGTGGATTGCAGCATTTATTGATTTTTCAACAAACAGAATATGTGACACATCCTGGGCACATTCCATCTTGTCTTCATCCTTTCTCTAATTACAGCTCTCCATGATTGCAGGGATAAAACAAGTGAATGTGTGTGCGTAGGTCATTAACAAACAATCCCAGGTAATCGAACACCAGAATTACTGCTCTTAGTACCATATTCTTCTACACACTCTTATGTGTTATATTAGAAAACACAGCTGTTTTACTGTTACCTATATAATATATAGGTTAGAAAATAAGATTCATTATTTCCATATTTATTGCCATTTCTCTTTACAGATACAATGCTTTTGAGTGCTAAAAGAATTATTTTGCTGATCCCCAAATGTTTGGGTTTTCTTTGTTCCTTAGAATGATTATCTTAGTTTTCAATGATGGAAGTCATATATGTGGAATTTTCTCAGATCCTAAATATTTTATTTAGTTCCTCATCATATATTACCGAACTTTAAAATAATATTTTCTGCTTGAGAGCTGGGTTAACCAAGAAAGGGATTTGAGTTCAAAATTGAACCAACCTCTGTAGACAGGGAACTGACCAGCTGAAAACTAACATGGAAATGATGTGAAGTGAAACTGATAGCAGAATTGAAAGAAATTAATTTAAGGACCCTTGACAGTTTTCCTCTATTTTTTTTTTTAGATATATTCACTCTGGAAATGTGGAGACTATTTGTAAATAAGCGTGTGAGCCTTGGTCATGTACCACATTTACCATGGTGGGGGTAGTTAAAGGAAATATTTATCTCTTTGTTATATGTAAACCTATACTAAAAATCTGTAATGAGATTAAACTTACAATATTTGAGATCCTTAGGAAATAGAATAAAAGCATTTATTATTAGCATATACATAGAATTTTGAATTTATGTTTTAAAAAATAGTTAATTTTCAAAGTACACTTCAAATGTAGGTCACTGGCTGTGTCAGAATCACTCTTTGTGTAGCTTTCAAAATACACTGATTTTCAAGTCCTGTTCCTAGATATTTAGAATTAGGAGGTCGGGTGAGTTTCCTTAATCTGTATATTTATAAAACTCCTAAAGTGATACTTCTCTAATTATCTTTGGGGATCACTGTTTTAAATATTTTCTAGGGTATGTTGTTCATATTACTATATTCATTTCCTTAGCCATTTAAAAAATATTTATTAGGTAGTGTGTTTTTATTGCAGATAATAGAATATCCAGTTCAAACTGGCTTAAGTAATAAAGGGGATTTATTGGCTTATATAGCTAAAAAGTCTAGAAGTAGAATATGCTTCAGGAA
Organism: Nomascus leucogenys; assembly: GCF_006542625.1. Lineage (NCBI taxonomy): Eukaryota > Metazoa > Chordata > Mammalia > Primates > Hylobatidae > Nomascus > Nomascus leucogenys. The sequence continues at coordinate 82,067,405 of NC_044392.1, forward strand.
AAGTTTGATTTGGGCTCCAACTTGCAACTAATCATGATTCTGAAGGCTCTGCTGTTTTTGTCATTTCTATCCTGAGGAGGTTTTCCTCATTATATTAAAATGACTAACAGATGAGCTTTATATTCATATATCATAGTGTCCAGAATAAGAAGCTGTACGCTATAATTATCAGCAAAAGTTATGAGTCACACTATTTGAACACCCCCTGAACCCATCACTGTACAAAACAGATGTGGTTATCCTGTTTGGTTTAGACTTGACCAGTCAGATCCTACCCATGGAGTTAGGGTGGGATCATTCCAATCCTATCACCACTACATAATGGGGGAGAGCAATTAGATCTTGAAGTAACAACCACAAAACCTACTGTAAAATATTAAAGGGATAAACTAACTGAGCCTACTCTAAAGTAATCTTTGGGGGACTTATATCTTTTCATGTATGTAAATAAAGTGCAGTGTAGACCAGTGTTTACTTTTTAGCAGATGATAGGAGGAAAGAGGGGATGAATTGTTCTTCATCAATAACTTTTCCTCCCAGTATTTTACTGTGAAAAATTTCAAACATAGGATTTGAGAGAATTGTACAGTGAACACCTATAAACCCACTATCTCCACTCTATTAATATTTTGATAAATTTGCTTTTTCTGTTGCTTTATCAGCTATTCATCTTCCATTGTAGGGATCTTATTTTTTAATGTACTTCAAAGTTACTTTGTTATACTTTACCCTAAACACTTAAATATGCATATCATTAACTGAGTTATTGATGGCCATTTGATTAAGAACCTCATACATACAAAGCTGTCTTGGCTTAAGGCCTTAATATGAATCAGATTAGTATGGACATTGTAATGGTAATTTCTAAAAGAATTGTTCAAAGATAGAGCCAAGAGTGAAATACGCATTTGCACCTTTTACACATGTTATGTTATGCCCTCTTTATAAAGTTTCATTTGTGGTATATGACAAAAGGTATGTATTTAAGGTCTCTTTAGTGAAAGTACAGAATACCAAAGTTGTTGATATGTTGGGCCTCTTTTTCTTTAAGTTTGTTACTTACCTAATTAGTTTTACTTAGGAAACCAGTTAACTGGCAATCTGTTGTTATCAGCTAGACCAAAAGAAAACCTCAAGAAAATGCAGGTTTCTGGTAAATTTATTAGTGTAGTTGACATTTTCCCACCTGCTTATCAGAAACAACCATGTGGACACTGTTTGAAAATAGAAAGCTATAAAAATACTTAGGAAAAGAATCTTAAACCTTAGATAATTGAATGAACTGTCCCAGAACTAAAATTAAATTGATATCCACTTAGAATATAGTAGTTCATTGCTATGTCTTTTGGTATTGTAAATATAGTTACCCTGTTTTAACTTTTAAAGAGGATCCTAAAAGGCTTTGAATTAACAAGTTTAAATGAGAGCATAAAATGTAGAACATAAAAATCACAGACTTTTGATAAATGGTTATTGATACATTTTAATTTATTAAATAGCATTTAGGACATCTCACTTTTTACGTCTGTTTTTGGAATGTCAACTATATTTCCTTAAGGCAGACTGTTGAATCAGAATATCCCATGCAGAGCTTTCTAACTGGTCTGTCACACTGGTGTGCCACTAATGTGTGACAAATAAGCTGAGATAGTAATTTTCTTGTCCAGGGGTTACTGCCATAGCCTGGAGCTGCTTAATCACCCTTTCTCTTTCCTCAGTTTATCTAGTGTGCCTTAAAAGTTGTTTGTTTTCTGAGTGTGTGTGAGTGTGTTTATGTATGCGTGCCTCACCACAGGAACAATGACTTAATGGTCATCATAGTCCAACTTTTTGTTTGTAAAAGTTTTGCGGAAGAAACCCAACATTAAGCTTTATTAAATTTTATTTAAATCTAAATAAGACAACTATATAATTGGATTTAATAAAAAACATAGTTTTCCTTTTTGAAATTCTTTTTTCCACAGTGAATAGAAGTTCAAGAAACACTTTTAAAGTTAAAAATATTCCATCTGTTTTATCATAAAGTTTCTTAGCTTCCCTGTTTTATCCATGTTTTTTGTTGTAAAATTTCTTAGCTTCCCTGTTTTTCATCAAATGCTGTCTTTCCTCCAAAGAAATCAAAGTGCTATTACAAAGTTTTTAGCTAAACTCTACTAAGACCCACCTTTGGAAAAAACATCTTTGGAGTCACTTGGTAGCTTTTGTATAACGAATTTAATGATTCTTGTTTTACCAGAATTTTTTTTCATTGCAAGTTTCTCTGGAGGAAAGAATTGGTATTAATTATTGTTACTAGTCATTCTACAGCCTTTCAAACCTAAAGTCTTTCTGCATTCTTGAACTTCTCTCTTACAATGTTAGAGTTTACCTTGGCCTTTGTCATCTTATTTGCCCTGAAAGTGTTATTTTATCCCACATATTATTGCTATGAGATGTCCAAAATCCTCAAGAACTTTACCTTTATTAAGGACCAGATTCAAAGATACTTTTCTCCAAGTTGGATTCCATATTGCAAACATCTAACCTTTTTATCTCATCCAGGTGGGTTTCTTCCTAGTAGTGGATTTCACTTTTCATCTAATCAACCAAGGGAGTGAGTATGACCAAAATTAGGCCCCCCTGCCCCCGATCCCGCCAAACAAACAAACAAACAAAACAACTAAAAGGACAGCTGAGCATATTTATCCAAATGGGTGATTCTTATCAAATTAGTCCCCCTTGGAAGTATATCAGTTTACTCACATGCTTACTCAGACACTTCTTATGTCACATATGGGATTTGGAGAATACCTCCTATGAGAATAATGATTTTGTTTCTTTTCTATGAATGAGCATTCTTCCTCATGTTTTTTTTTCCTTATTTGTACATTCTTCCTGTTTCACTCACTCTCTTATTCTCTGTTTGATGTCATCCTTTTCCACTTTGAGGGTATACAGACAGAACTGAGAATGGAGTAAGTCCAGAGCCAGGGAAAATCTTAGGGTGAGATAGTTATGAAACAGACTGAATTTTAATGGTGAGTTTATCTTTCTTATATTACTCTTTTGTAATCTGTATTTTTTTCTTTTTCTTTTTTCCTTTTTTTTTTGACAGGTTTTCGCTCTGTCTCCCAGGCTGGAGTTCAGTGACATGAACACAACTCACCGCAGCCTAAACCTCACAGACTCAAGCAATCCTCCCACCTTACCCTCCCTGGTAGCTGGGACCACAGGTGCCCATCACCATGCCCAGCTAATTTTTTTTTAATGTTTTTGTAGAGACAGGGTCTTGCCATGTTGCCCAGGCTGGTTTTGAACTCCTGGGCTCAAGCAGTCCTCCCACCTTGGCCTCTGAAAGTGCTAGGAATACAGTCATAAGCCACCACGCCCTGCCAGAAATTTATATTTAAACTGGTTTAAATAATAAAGAGACTTTATTGTTCCATGTAAATGCGAAAACAGGAAAGGCCTCAGAGATTATTTGATTAGGACTCTGACTTAGTATCTCTATTAGTTATTCTGTTAGTTCAGCCTTTTCTCTGGCAGTTGGGTCAAACTAATATTTCTAACCAAATTTTCAAAAGAATAATATATATTTTTCCTAAATATGGGCTTATGGCTAAAAAGCGTAAGGTGTATTTTGTATATATTTTAGAAGCCTAGCATATTTGGAATATAGTAATTGTTAAATAAGACAGTTTTGGCTTAGATAACTGTATCTGATATTAGTATGTGTAAATATGCAGTTATGCATTGCTTAACAACTAGAATATGTTCTGAGAAATTCATCCTTAGGCAATGTCATCAGTGTGTGAATCATAGAGTGTGCTTACACAAACCCAGATGGTATAGCCTGCTACTCACCTAGGCTATATGGTATAACCTATTTCTCCTAGGCTACAAACCTATACAACATGTTACTCTACTGAATACTGTAGGCAGTTGTAACGCAATGGTCAGAAGTTGTGTATCTAAACATAGAAGAGGTACAGTAAAAATATGATATAAAAGATTTAAAATGGTACACCTGTATAGAGCATGGTACCATGAATGGAGCTTGCAGGACTGAAAGTTGCTTTGGGTGAGTCAGTGAGTGAATGGCCTATGACATGACTGCACACTACTGTAGACTTTATAAACACAGTACAGTTAATCTATACTATAAATTTATTTTCTTAATTTTTCTTCCTTCAATAATAAATTAACCTTAGCTTAGTGTAACTTTTTCACTTTATAAACTTATTTTTTTTAACTTTTTGACTCTTGTAATAACACTTAGTTTAAATATATTGTATGGCTGTACAAAAATATCTTATTTCTCTATATCTTTATTCTATAAGCTATTTTTTTAACTCTTTAAACTTTTTTATTAAAAACTTAGGCACATGGCCGAGCACGGTGGCTCACGCCTGTAATCCCAGCACTTTAGGAGGCCAAGGTGGGCGGGCGGATCACTTGAGGCCAGAAGTTTGAGACCAGACTGGCCAATGTGGTGAAACCCCGTCTCTACTAAAAATACAAAGATTAGCCAGGCGTGGTGGTGTGCATCTGTAGTCCCAGCTACTCAGGAGGCTGAGGCATGAGAATCGCTTGAACTTGGGAGGTGGAGGTTGCAGTGAGCCGAGGTTGTGCCATTGCACTCCAGCCTGGACAGAGGGGCACTCTGCTTCAAAAAAAAAAAAAAAAGCAGGCACACACACATTATTCTCTGTTTACATAGGGTCAGGATCATCAGTATCACTGTCTTCTACCTCTACATCTTGTCCCACTGGAAGATCTTCAGGGGCAATAGTATTACACATGGAGGTGTCATCTCCTATGAGAACAATGCTTTCTTCTGGAATATCTCTTGTAGGACCAGGCTGAAGCTTACAGTTAATTTTTCTTGTATAAGTAAAAAGAGTACACTAAAATAATAATAAAAAAGTATAGTATGTTAAATACATAAATCTGTAACACAATCATTTATTATTGTCAGTTATTATCCACTGTGCATAATTGTATATGCCATACATTTATACAGCTGGTAGCACAGTAGATTTCTTTACACCAGCACCACCACAAACACATGAGTAATGTGTTTTACTATGACATTGTACAACTCCAATGTCACTAGGCATTACGAATTTCTTATTATAATCTTATGGGACCATCATCATGTATTCATTCCATCATTGACCAAAACATCATTATGTGGAACATGACTGCATAAGAAAAAATTTTTAAGCCTGTAGAAGCTGTAGTTGGGCTTTTATATCTATGCAAATATAAATTACACTAAACCACTTCAGCAGGCCATATTCTAGTAAAAGGTTTTTAAGACAGATTGTCAAAAGAAAGAGAACAAAGCAAAACAAACAAAAAACGGAGTTCATAGGAATAAGTCGATGAAAGGAGTTGAAGAACAAACTAAGGGTAGTTAGAGATGCAATTTGGGTAGGAAGGACAGTTAACACAGAACAGCAGTCTTGTTGGAAAGATGCTCGACTCTATAGGAGTACTACCCACTCTGTCGCTAGAACATTTCTTTTTTCTTTTGCCCGGGCTGGAATGCAGTGGCGCAATCTCAGCTCACTGCAACCTCTGCCTCCCAGGTTCAAGCGATTCTCCTGCCTTACAGGCACACGCTACCACGCCTGGCTAATCTTTTGTGTTTTTAGCAGAGACAGGGTTTCACCATGTTGGCCAGGCTGGTCTCAAATTCCTGACCTCAGGTGATCCACCTGCCTCGGCCTCCCGAAGTACTGGGAGTACAGGCATGAGCCACCGCGCCCAGCCTGTTGCTAGAACAGTTCTATTTGGTACTTCCTGCCAATGATATACAGTAGTAGTATACAGTATGTAGGATGAAGTTGGGGGGTAGAGTTGACTTCAGTCAGAGGACTAAGTCAGAGGATGTTCAAGGTCCCTTCTGACTGTGATTTTAAAGATAGGAGGAATCTCCACATTGACAAATGCTTTTCACAGCAACCCATTTCTCTCAAGGTAATTGTAAGACATGTTTTAAACCTGCTTTTAAAAAAAAACCTGTAAATACTTGGATATTACTAAGGTAACTTTTACAGGGATTTCAAAGCTCTCTAAAGTCAGAATGTGTATCTTTCTGCTCCATATGTACTTATATTGAATGATCTTCAAGTTGTATTACTGAGAGATAATAGCAAAGTACAGAGTAGCACACATAGTGTCTGTAGTATGGATAAACGTGTGCATGTATTCATGTGTGTTTGATTATATATGTGTAAAATATCATGGAAAGACTACACCAAAAAACTGTTAACAATGGTTGTCTCCATGGAAGGAAACTGGGCGATTGGCAACTGTTAAAAGTAAGCCCATACTCTTTTGGTATCAGGAGTTACTCAGTAGTTTCAGTAGATGGCTCCGGATCAGAGCTGCTTAACATTTTAAGCATCAACACATGGCTTCCTAATTATAAATAATCTGGAGACATCAAAAACAATTCTACTTTCACTGTTTAATAAGCTCTTTATCTAGGCCAGTCATGGTGGCTCATGCCTATAATCTCAGCACTTGGGGAGACCGAAGTGGGCGAATCACCTGAGGTCAGGAGTTCGAAACCAGCCTGGCCAACATGGTGAAACCCCGTCTCTACTAAAAATACAAAAATTAGCCAGACGCAGTGCTGGGCGCCTGTAATCCCAACTACTCAGGAGGCTGAGGCAGGAGAATTGCTTGAACCCAAGAGGCAGAGGTTGCAATGAGCCAAAATTGCGCCATTGCACTCCAGCCTGGGTGACAGCGAGAGTCCATCTCAAAAAAAAAAAAAAAAAAAAAAAAAAAAATCTTTATCTGAAAAATAATTTATGTTTGTTTTCAGGTGGTATAAGAAAAAGTGCCTCTCTTTACCCATCTGTATCCCTAGAAAATAGTCCCAATGCTCACCTGAAACAAACTCTTAGGATCAGAAGCAGCTTTTAATCAGCTGTATCTAGGACACATCGAGAGCTAATTAAACAGAGGAGACTCAAAGTTGTCCTCCCCTTTTTAGAGAGATTTGGACAACCTTTTTTCCCCCCTTTTCTGTTCCCTAAGCAAAAGCAGATTCCCAAGAATGAAAGAATATGGGAAGCTTGCCATCTTCTTGACTAAGTGTTGAATCCCTTACGGTATGAATAGAGAATCATCTGCCCTCAAAATAACTAGATAAATTACTTTGAAATTCTAGGGTAATTTTTTCATCAGTAGATCCATTCAATTACTGATTTCTGAGACTCATTCAAAAGATATATTTTATAAATTGTATTTATTGTAAACAACCTTTATTAAGCATTTTTAAAGAAATAATCACACCTGAGGTCAGAAGTTTGAGACCAGCCTGACCAACGTGGAGAAACCTTGTCTCTACTAAAAATACAAAATTAGCCAGGCATGGTGGCATCTGCCGGTTAATCCCAGCTACTCTAGAGGCTGAGGCAAGAGAATTGCTTGAACCCGGGAGGCAGAGGTTGCGGTGTACCGAGATGGCACCGTTGCACTCCATCCAGCCTGGGCAACAAGAGCGAAACTCTGTCTCTAAATAAATAAATTAAATAAATAAATAAATAAATAAATAAAAGCATAGTTCACTATGAATTGTTTGTCAGAGGTAGTTTGAGAATGGATTTGTTCAGAATTCAGGTGATTAAAGGGTATGTGCCTATGCTTTTCCTATACCTTGAAATATTTGAGTACATGCTGTGAAAAATTGCCTCTTGTTTTTGCTTTGTTGTTTTGCCACAAAACAGAAAGAAGAAGGAAAGCTTCAAGGACAGCTTAACAAGTCTGATTCTAACCAGTATATTAGGGAACTGAAAGATCAGATAGCAGAGCTGAATCATGAGGTAAGTGATAAATTTTGATCTTCACATATTTCTTTCTTCCTTCCTCTGTATTGTAACAACACTTTATTACTGGTTATAAGACTGACACTTTCATGCTGAATATCTTCTGTGAATTATTGGTTATAATTAATAACATTTTTGACAATTGTCTTTTTAGCAAGGATCTTCTGTTCTAATATTGGGGATTTATTTCCCCTTAACCTCATTAGCATGAGCTGGAATGATCAGTTAATATTTTCATGGCAAATTTTTTTTATTGTGGTGTAAAAACTCTTGATAGTTTGCATAGATGTCAAAGTTACTTTAACTAAACTAAAATTTTGCTTATACCTATAGAATAGATTTGTGGTATTTACCGTTGCATGCAGAGGGAAGTCTTTTTACTCTTGTCTTCTTTTACCCCTCATGGTGGTATTACTGAGATTGCAAAAAAGGATACTTGCCTAATATCAGTTAACAGATTTCTTAGTATCTGAATGCTTTTTAAACTGGCAGTACCTTGAATCTGTGAGATTCAACTCACAAAATTTTCAGTTTTACTAAGTACTATACTGAGTAATTTAAAGTATTTAAACTAATATGTTTTGATTAGAGAGATATGTTAATCTGGCTCAAGGTCAATTTTCTTATCCTTTATTATTTTCTATTTTAATGATAATACTTGGCTAAACACTAATGGAATTGTTATTTCTTGTTTTGAATTATTTATAAAATAATGTTTATTCACAGTGATGAGATTTGAGAGGGTAGTATAACCTTCATTTGTTTAAAAAGAAGAAGAAAGAGAAATTTTGACCGCTAAATGAATTTAAACCTCAAAGGAAAAAGTTTAGACATTACCCTTTCCTGGTATTACACCCTTCAGTTAAAGTCTGTATGTTTTGGGTAGTACCTCCTGGAAGTAGTCAGTCTAAGAGTTAATTCTAAATGAAGAAGAAACAAAACAAACAAAAACAGTAAATCTTAGATGTGGCTCAGTTTAATTTGTTTTGAAATTTGGGGGATTGAGAATTAAGGAAATTTGCAACTGCTACAAAATAATAAACTACAATTTTGGGAGAAAAAGGGAAGAAAAAAACTGTAGAAATATAATATGGAAGCATGAATAAGACCATTATAAAAACGCTTACCATCAAAATATTTCTTTCCTATAAGTGAGCCTCAGATTTGGCTCTAAGGCTTTTAGCAGCCAACACAAAAGAAAACCTGGTCACTTAAACATTTCAGAGTGTATATGATGAAAACAGACCAATTAGCTAGAAGAGCCACATCTATTCCTGATACTAAGATTAAATAACAAGTTCTCCATTGCTTCCTCACAAAGGAGACCTAGTGTGAGTTCCCTGGTTATTATCCTTAACATTTGAATGGCATGAATCTGGGAGGCGGAGCTTGCAGTGAGCAGAGATCGCGCCACTGCACTCCAGCCTGGCTGACAGAGCGAGACTCCGTCTAAAAAAAAAAAAATTATAATAAATACACACAAATAGTAAAGATTATATGTAAGATCCTGAATCCCTCAAATGTTATCATGGCTGAAAATTAATATTTACAAAATGATCACACTCATGTAGGTACTACCTAGGTCCAGGAGATAGACCCCAGAGCCCTGTTCATACTCTTTCAACCCATACTCTCTCCCTTCTAACCAAAGGTAACCATGATCTCAGACTTCTAATACAGTAGTTTAACTTTTTGAACTTTATATAAATGGCTTCTTGCAGTATATATTCTTTTGTGTCTTGCTTCTTTTGCTCAACATTGTGAGATTTTACTTTGTCATTTTAAAATGTAGCTGTAGGTTGGTCATTTTCATCACTGTATAATTTTCCTTTGTATAAATATACCATGATTTATTCATCTACTGTGTTGGTGAACATTTGGATTATTTCCAGTTGGTCTATTAAGAACATTGCTTTAAGTGATTTATGCCAGTTTATACTGTCTATAAGCAGTGAAGAAAGTTCTTACTGTTCTACATCCTCATCAACATGTGAAATTGTCAGTCTTTCTTATTTTAGCCATTCTGTGACTATGAAGAGATTTCTCATTATGGTTTTAATGTGCATTTCTTTGATTATTAATGAGATTAAGTACTTTTCCCCCAGTATATAGAACAATGTTGGCATGTAGTAGGTACTTTGTGAAAATGTTTCTAATGAAAAAATGATGTTTGTGAAAGGTTTTGCAGATGAGGTCACATATAAGTTGTATGGAAATGCCAAGAAGCTTTTTTTTTTTTTTTGAGATGGAGTCTTGCTCTGTCTCCCAGGCTGGAGTGCAGTGGCGCGATCTCAGCTCACTGCAACCTCTGCCTCCCGGGTTCAAGCAATTCTCCTGCCTCAGCCTCCCGAGTAGCTAGGGTTATAGGCACACACCACCATGCCTGGCTAATTTTTGTATTTTTTTTTAGTAGAGACGGAGTTTCACCATGTTGACCAGGCTGGTCTCGAACTCCTAACCTTGTGATCTGCCCGCCTCAGCCTCCCAAAGTGCTGGGATTACAGGCGTGAGCCACTGTGCCCAGCCAGAATTCTCTTAATATGTGAAAATCAGTGGAAAGAGCATTCCAGACAGAAGAAACAACTAGCCCAAAGACCCTAGAAGAAAATGAAATGGTCATTTTGAGAAACAATACTAGTGTGGCTGGAGTATAGTGAAGGGTAGGAAAAATGATGTAAGATAAAATTAGAGAGGCAAGTGAGGTCAGATTGCAATTAGTCCTCTGTTGTATTCATGGATTTTGCATCAGTGGATTCAACCAACCATGGATCAAAAATATTTTTAAAAGACTATTGCATCTGTATCTGTACTGAACATCTACAAATTTTTTTCCTTATCATTATTCCCTAAACAATACGGTATAACAGTTTATATTGCATTAACATTGTATTAGGTATTACAAGTTATCTAGAGATGAAGTATACAGGAAGTCAGGCATAGGTTATATGCAAATATGCCATTTGATATCAGGGACTTGAGCATCCATGGGTTTTAGTATCCTTGGGACATCCTGGACCCATTCTCCTACAGATACCGAGGGACAACTGTATAGTACTTTGTAAACCAGGGTGTATAGTGGAAAGCCTTTGGATGTTTGTTGTTGTTAGGGGTTTTTTTGGTTGGGGTTGTTCGGGTTTTTTGTTTTATTTTGTTTTGCTTTTTTTTTTTTCTTTTTTTTTAAGAGATGGAGGTCTCACTATGTTGCTCAGGCTGGCCTCTGACTCCTGGGCTCAAGTGATCCTTCCACCTAACTTCCTGAGTAGCTGGGACTACAGGGCTGCACCACCATGCCTGCCTTCTTTGGATAGTTTCATACAGAAAATTTTATGATTTCATTTGCTCTGCCTGCTGTACAGTGAACTGATTGTAGAAGAGAAAGAGTGAGAACAGGGAAATTCATCAGGAGTCTGTTACTATGATCCGGATAAGATCAAACATGGCTTAGAAGGATGGAAGAAGTGGAAATGTAATGTGGCTGTGTTAGAAGTATGTTTATCTCATAACGAAAAACATTCATTGGCTCCAGAGAGTTTTGGCTTGAGTAATTGAGTGAATGGTTGGTTGGTGCCATTGACCAGCATAGAGAAAGGTAAACAAGAGCTCTATTTTTATGCTAAGGTTTGTAGTAAGGTTGAGATTCCTTACTACAACTGAAGATACCAGATAGGCAGTGGATATGTGAGTCTGAAATTCTGAAGAGAGGTCAGGGCTAAAAATAGGTGTAGCCATCACTGGCATATAAATGGCATTCATATATAAAGAGAAGGGTGTCCAGGAGCAAGTTCTAAAGTTCTCCCAAGCTTTAGGGTCAAGAGAGCCAGGAGAGGACCAAAACCAGCAGGGAAATAGGTGGGAAACTGGAGAGTATGAAGACACAGGAGTCCCAGAAGGAGGAAGGGATCATTTCAGCGTAGTTATTTAAATTAGATTTTAAACTTCCCTGATCCTTCTGAAGAATAAACTTACTAAGACAGATTTCTTGGCCAGACACTGAGGCTCACGCCTATAATCCCAGCACTTTGCGGGGCTGAAGCAGGTGGATCACTTGAGGTCAGGAGTTTGACACTAGCCTGGCCAACATGGAGAAACCCTGTCTCTACAAAAAAAAAAAAAAAAAAAAAAAAAAAAAAAAAAAAATATATATATATATATATACAAAAATTAGCTGGGCGTGGTGGTGCGTGCCTGTAGTCCCAGCTACTTGGGAAGCTGAGGTGGGAGGATTGCTTGAGCCTGGGAACCAGAGGTTGCAGTGAGCAGAGATCACACCACTGCGCTCCAGGCTGGGCGACACAGTGAGACCCTGTCTCAAGAAAAAAAAAAAAAGATTTCTTCGGAATTTTTTATGATTTGTCAGAGAACAATGGATGATTTAAGAAAGAACTTGAAAGGAGAAATGTTCTATCACTAAATAGTACTGACTGAAACACCCTTCCTGAAGAAATTAGAGAAATAGCCTGGCATGGTGGCTCGTGCCTGTTATCCCAGCACTCTGAGAGGCTGAGGCAGGCAGATCATCTAAGGTCAGGAGTTTGAGACTAGCCTGGCCAACATGGCTAAAGCCCATCTCTACTAAAAATAAATAAATAAAAAATACAAAAATTAGCAGGACATGGTGGTGCACGCCTGTAACCCCAGCTACTCAGGAAGCTGAAGCACGAGAATGGCTTAAACCTGGGAGGCAGAGGTTGCAGTGAGCCAGGATCTCACCACTGCACTCCAGCCTGGGCCACAGAGACTCTGTCTCAAAAAAAAAAAAAAAAAAAAAGAAAAAAGAGAAATGTAAGCTATTTCAAGACAAAGCTGGAAAAAAAAAAAAGAACTATTTTGGTGTGCTATAAACAAAATAAAAGTCAGGCAGGTAAAACCAACTTACTTTCTAGGAATAATCATTGTATTGGTTTCTACTACCCAGAAGGTCTTCTGTCATCCTGTCTTTTTTGTTGGGAAGGCAATTTTTCTAAGTTAAATTACGTGTCACAGGAATCTTTTTTTAAGTAGGTGATTAGGAATTTGAGTAAATAAAAAGAAATCTAAATAAAGCCCTTACTGAAGTTTGACTTAGAAAATGTTTATATAGACAGGAATGGTAGTGTGGGCCTTGTAGTTCTAGTTACTTGGGAGACTGAGGCAGGAGGATTGCTCTCAACCCAGGAGTTTGAGGTTGCAGTGAGCTAAGATCATGCCACTGCACTCCAGCCTAGGTGACAGTGAGACCCTAACTCTAAAAAAAAAATAAAAGTGTAAGAAAAAAATTAAGTGAATATTCCCTAAGTTTTTAAATTCTGATTATCTGCTTATATAAACCTGAGCTATGGATTTAATTAAATATATATCAAAAAGTATTTTTAATGTCCTAGATGTTCTTAATGTAGTTTTTAATACATATACTCATTTTGTTACTAAACTGGAATTTTTGAAATAAGGAACTTTAACAATCAGATCACAATACATTAAGTCCTCACTTAACATTGTCAATAGGTTCTTGGAAACTGAGACTTCAGAGTGAAAGACATATAACATGTCCATGAATAATGTCATTTTGTTTATAATGATGAGGGGAAAAATTTGGTTTCTTTATATGTCATCTCACTTAAAATGACAGTTTCCAAGAACCTATAGAAAACTTTAAGTGAGAACTTACTATATGTCCTCTTATATTTCTTTGGATTTTTTTTTTCCTTATTCTTGTATTTTTCTATTTAAAGCAGTGGCTCACGCCTGTAATCCCAACACTTTGGGAGGCCGAGGCGGGTGAATCACAAGGTCAGGAGTTTGAGACCAGGCCGGCCAACATGGTGAAACCCCGTCTCTACTAAAAATACAAAAATTAGCCAGGCGTGGTGGTATGCACCTATAATCTCAGCTACTGGGGAGGCTGTGGCAGGAGAATTGCTTGAACCCAGGGAGGCGGAGGTTGCAGTGAGCCAAGATCACACCACTGCACTCCAGGTAGGGCGACAGAACAAGACTTCATCTCAAAAAAAAAAAAAAAAAGTGGTTAATAAGATCTTTTTAAGGCTCATTCAGCACTGCTCTTCATCTAGGGATTAAAACTAAAATACTAAAGGTAGAAAAGAACTTAGTCATCTGGTTCTGTAGTTGTTGGCAGCTATTTTTTTTTCTTTATTTCATACTGAATGATACTGTTTTTTGGTTTATTTAACTTCATGCTTATTCCTTTTTTTTTTTTTTTTTTTTTGAAACAAGAGTTTCACTCTGTCACCCAGGCTGGATTGCAGTGGCACAGTCTCGGCTCACTGCAACTTCCGACTCCTAGGTTCGAGTGATTCTCCTGCCTCAGCCTCCTAAGTAGCTGGGGCTACAGGCACATGCCGCCACACCTGGTTAATTTTTTGTATTTTAGCAGACACAGGGTTTCACCGTGTTGCCCAGGCTGGTCTTGAACTCCTGAGCTCAGGCAGTCTGCGCCCCTCGGCTTCCTAAAATGCTAGAATTACAAGCATGAGCCACCACGCCCAGCCATGTTTATTCTTATTTCTATTTCTACCAGTCTTTATTTCCTTTTAGGTAACACAAAGCTCCAAGTATGTTATCTAGTTTACAGAGTGGTACTCAAGAAGAGAATTGACATTCTTACTGTAAAACTTCATTGACAACAATAGTCTACTTCTAGAAACAGAAATAAGAATTAAAAACAGTGCTATCTATTTGTACTGGTGAGTGAATTTTAACTTTTAAGAAAATTTTAATGTTTAAGAAAAACTTCAGTGTTTGGAGTTACAAGCTATCCTGCGTATTTTTATAATAGAAAGTATTAGTTTTCCCAGTGTGGCAGCTTCTTAATAAAAGAAATTATTCCCTTAAATTTGTTCTTTCTCTAATTAGAGCAGTGTAAAGTATCATGCAGAAGTTTCAGGATCTCATACAACCAAGTAAATAGGGTTTTTATCCCCCTACCCAGAAGGTTCCATGTAAATAATGAAAGATTGTATTTGCCATTCTGTGAAAATTGCTTTAAGCCCGTCAAATGAGTACACTGCTTTTTAATCTTACAGCCTCCACTTATATTTTAAAAACCCATTCTTTTCTTTCTTTTTTCTGGAGACAAGGTCTTGCTCTGTGGCCCAGCTGGAGTGCAATGGTGCCATCACCGCTCACTGCAGCCTCAACCTGCTGAGCTCAAGTGATCCTCCAACCTCAGCCTCCTGAGTAGCTGGGACTACAGGTGTGCAAGAGGGCACCTGGGTTTGTTTGTTTGTTTTTGTTTTTGTTTTTGTAGAGACAGGGTCTCACTGTGTTGCCCAGGCTGGTCTGGAACTCCTGGGCTCAAGGGATCTCCCTGTCTTGGCCTCTGAAAGTGCTGGGATTACAGGCATCAATTACTGTGCCCAGCAAAAACTCATTCTTAATGACTTCTTTAAATGAGTAGCTATTACTCCTTTTCCTCTTATATGTTCTGTTTTATCTTGGATAAGCAGTTTATCTTATTTGAAGTCCATTTTAGAAATTATTGTGCAGATTTTTATATTTGGAACAATAGCGCTATGTAAAATACTTAAAGCTGAGATTTAAGAATCATATTTTTTAAACCAGAAGTGTACTTAAAATTTATCTTGTTTTTCATTTGATAAATGAGGAAGCTGAGGCCCTGGTTAAGGGACTTACCCACAGTTACAAAGCTAGTTCGTAGCTGAGATGGAACTCATGCCTGGGCATTCTGTCTTCTGATCTACTGCATCCCACTACCCTACCGTGATGCTGCTGGCCCATTTAATGGTGACATATTAAACATAGTAGGAGTTCTGTAAGCATTTGTTTAATTGAATTAAATTGAATTGCTTCTCTCAGATGAGAACCTAACATCTAGTTAGTAAAAATCTACTCATAGCTCATATTCTTTATTTTTCTTTCTGCAGCAGCTTCTGCACTTCTATCTAAGACTGCAGAATTTGTCCAACTTGACATTCAGATTCTGCTTCAATTTCCATTTGGTGCTACTAGCATTGTAGCTTTTAAATATTTGATGACTTTCTGAAAACAGGAAACTGAGATTTCCTAGCCATATTTGATGTTTTGAGAAACACAGAACTTGACAAAAAGTCAATCCAATTCATACATGCCTCTTGTTTAGGAAATACAAGCTTATTCAAAGACACAAATTAGCTTTGCTCTTAAAAGCATTCTGTTTAAAGAGTTTGAAGTTTAGCAGGTGGCAAACTTCCACCAATGTTTCCAGATTAACTTTTTTAAATCTCCAAGGCAATATGTTTCTCCATGTATTTCTTGCCATTTAAAAGAATGTATAACATACTGTAGTCTGGGAAAAACTGTAATAATCACGTGCAGGGGCAGGGCATGGTGGCTCACACCTGTGATTCCACCACTATGTGAGACGGAGGTTGGCTGATTGCGTGAGCCCAGGAGTTTGAGACCAACCTGGGCAATATGGCAAAACCCTCTACCAAAAAAATAACAAAAATTGGCTGGGCGTGGTGGCTCACTCCTGTAATCCCAGCACTTTGGGAGGCCAAGGCAGAGGGATCACAAGATCAGGAGTTCGGGAACAGCCTGACCAACATGGTGAAAGCCTGTCTCTACTAAAAATACAAAAATTAGCCGGGCGTAGTGGTGCACGCCTGTAATCCCAGCTACTGGAGAGGCGAGGCAGGAGAATCACTTGAACCCAGGAGGCAGAGGTTGCAGTGAGCCGAGATTGTGCCACTGCACTCCAGCCTGGGTGACAGAGTGAGACTCTGTCTCAAAAAAAAAAAAAAAATGCAAAAATTAGCCAGGTGTAGTGGCATGCCCCTGTAGTTCCAGCTACTTGGGAGGCTGAAGTGGGAAGATCTCTTGAGCCTGGGAGGCAGAGGTTTCAGTGAGCCGAGATTGTACCACTGCATTCCAGCCTGGGTGACAGAGTGAAACCCTGTCTCTAAATAAATAATCCCACACAGGATACCTTACTTTATTCAAGACTTTTAGACCACTTTTCAGTTTTATGTTATATTCATAAAGTATAATTGGTGTTCTACCTGTTTTATGCATCTGTGTATGTAATTCCTGCAATGGGTAAAAAAAGAAAAAATTTTTTTAACTTGTTAATGAAAACACATGCCTCTCAATGATAGTAATTTCATTAAGAAACTGGAGTTAATTAATGAAAACATGAACACAAAGATCTAGTAGGAGAGGGATAAGATGCTAGATAAGGAAACCACCTAGAAAAGAAAAAAATCGCAATTAAAAACCAGGTGAGGAAAAATATTCGAACTTTAAAAATGTAAGAAACCAAATAAGGAAGCCTGTTAGGAATATTAACTAAAGTAGGATATGCCTCCAGAGGGTTTGTTAAGAGATTTTTAGGAAAAAATTCGAGTGAGCAGCCAACTTAAAGAATACAGAGTCAATGTAAAACAAGGGATTTGAATCTGGTACTCAGAGGACCAAATAAATATCTTCAAGGGATACATCACACTGGTCAAGAAACAGAACCAGGTGGAATTGTGAAGTCAGTCTTGGATATTAAGCTGCATTAGATGGAATTTTTTCTAACATTGTCCTAGACACAATGAGAAGAGTAGCCCCACTCTCAAGGAACTTTTAGTTTGGTGGGGAAAAGTGGAAAAGTTAATTTGATAAAGACTATATGGTTGGCACTGATAGAGAGTACTTAATAGTTCAGAAATGGGAGATAACACAGCACTTGATTTCATTTATTCTAATTAATGGTTGTTATATCCTCTCTGATGTTCAGAGTCAAGCTGAATTGTGAATTTCTTGACAGCAAAGATTATCTTATTCAGCCTTATATTTCTTAGGGTCTTTTGAAAGTCCTGGCATGGTAGTCTGAACTCATGAATTCAGTCAGTTCTCTTGGTGTTCATATTGTCCCAAATTTGGCCAGTGGGAACTCTTTGAAGCTGGCTCCAGTGTCTTTTTTTTTTTCTACAGCCCCATTAGTCCTTGAACACATCTGTGTTTCCTGGCACTAGATGGCAAGTTTTTTAATAGTACTTTACATTACATGAGTAGAGCTAGATTTCAAATGTAGCCAAAAAACTGAAAAACTGTTTATTAATACTTATCAGTAAATTTCTTTTTTTTTTTTTTTTTTTTTTTTGAGATGGAGTCTCGCTCTGTCGCCCAGGCTGGAGTGCAGTGGTGCAATCTCGGCTCACTGCAAGCTCCGCCTCCCAGGTTCACGCCATTCTCCTGCCTCAGCCTCTCCGAGTAGCTGGGACTACAGGCGCCCGCCACCACGCCCGGTTAATTTTTTGTATTTTTTAGTAGAGACGGGGTTTCACCATGGTCTCGATCTCCTGACCTCGTGATCCGCCCGCCTCGGCCTCCCAAAGTGCTGGGATTACAAGCGTGAGCCACCGTGCCCGGCCTACTTATCAGTAAATTTCGGAAGAGATGGTCCCAACAATTACTCTTTGACAATTGGAATGGAAATATAAATAATGAGAAACCACTTCAAGGGAAACTGGAAGTCAAGGGTTTATGAAAAATAAAGGCAGATGGTGATAAGCATTTTTTTGAAGGAAATGGAGCTAACTATCAAGCCTGTAGTGACAGGTTTTATAGTTTTTTACAGCAATTCTTAAGCAGATTTAATTCAGTAAGGGTGAAAGAGACTTCTCTTTCTTTTAGCATTCCCAGGAAGAGACCGTACTAGTAACATACTCTTATTAGATCCCAGACATGAGAAAATGAAATATAAACATCTAAAACCATTGTAATTATATGTAAACTTTTAGCATAACTGTAGTATTAAGCATATTTATCATTTGAGTGATACTAATAGGATGTGCTCAAATGTGTCATTTAAGTTGATATACGGGATGCTAAAATGAGCTACAGTTTTAAAATCTTGTGAACTTACTCTGGTTTTAGGGCTTGAGTGTTCATTTTTAAATTTTTTTCCATTCATTCAAAAGCTGATTATTCTTACTCTTCATCTAACTCCCACTTTTTTCTTCCATTATCATGTCAGTACTTCTAAGCACATCCATAAAATGGAGAAGGGGGAGGAATAGAAATTCATGCAGTTGCCGAGCACAGTGGCTCATGCCTGTAATCCCAGCACTTAGGGAGGCAGAGGCAGGTGGATCACTCAGGAGTTCAAGATCAGCCTGAGCAACATGGAGAAACCCTGTCTCTACAAAAATTAGCTGGGTGTGGTGGTGTGCACCTGTAGTCCCAGCTACTTGGGAGGCTGAAGTGAGAGGGTCACTTGACCCAGGAGGGTGAGGTTGCAGTGAGCCAAGATCATGCCACTGAACTCCAGCCTGGGTAACAGAATGAGACCAAGTCTCAAAAAAAAAGAAAGAAAGAAAAGAAAAAAGAAATTAATACAATTTATCTGGTTCTTAATCTTAATTCTGGATTTTGGGGTTTTCTTATTTTATTTTATTTTTCTTAATATGTATCTGTTAAATCATTTTATTAATTAAATTAATTATATTCTTCCTGAATATTGATTTTCTTAATCTGTTGAGAACTTCAAAGAGTATATTTTAAGTTAATTGAACATATCTTTTTTTTTGTTTGTTTGTTTTATTTATATATATTTTTTTGCCCAGGCTGGAATGCAGTGGCCAGATCTTGGCTCACTGCAAGCTCCGCCTCCCGGGTTCACGCCATTCTCCTGCTTCAGCCTCCCAAGTAGCTGGGACTACAGGCGCCGGCCACCACGCCTGGCTAATTTTTTGTGTTTTTAGTAGAGACAGGGTTTCACTGTTGTTAGCCAGGATGGTCTCGATCTCCTGAACTTGTGATCCACCTGCCTTAATATATATATATATTTTTAATTATACTTTGAGTTCTAGGGTACATGTGCACAACGTGCAGGTTTGTTACATTTGCATACATGTGCCATGTTGGTGTGCTGCACCCATTAACTCCTCATTTACATTAGATATATCTCCTAATGCTATCCCTCCCCCTCCCTCCACCCCATGACAGGCCCTAGTGTGTGATGTTCCCCTTCCTGTGTCCAGGTGTTCTCATTGTTCAATTCCCACCTATGAGTGAGAACATGCGGTGTTTGGTTTTTTGTCCTTGCGATAGTTTGCTCAGAATGGTGGTTTCCAGCTTCATCCATGTCCCTATAAAGGACATGAACTCATTGTTTTTTATGGCTGCATAGTATTCCATGGTGTATATGTGCCACATTTTCTTAATCCAGTCTATCATTGATGGACATTTGGGTTGGTTCCAACTCTTTGCTATTGTGAATAGTGCTGCAGTAAACATACGTGTGCATGTGTCTTTATAGCAGCATGATTTATAATCCTTTGGGTATATACCCAGTAATGGGATAGCTGGGTCAAATGGTATTTCTACTTCTAGATCCTTGAGGAATTGCCACACTGTCTTCCACAATGGTTGAACTAGTTTGCAGTCCCACCAACAGTGTAAAAGTGTTCCTATTTCTCCACATCCTCTCCAGCACCTGTTGTTTCCTGACTTTTTAATGATCACCATTCTAACTAGTGTGAGATGGTGTCTCATTATGATTTTGATTTGCATTTCTCTGATGACCAGTGATGATGAGCATTTTTTCATGTGTCTGTTGGCTGCATAAATGTCTCCTTTTGAGAAGTGTCTGTTCATATCCTTTGCCCACTTTGTAATGGGGTTGTTTGTTTTTTTCTTGTAAATTTGTTTGAGTTCTTTGTAGATTCTGGATATTAGCCCTTTGTCAGATGAGTAGATTGCCAAAATTTTCTCCCATTCTGTAGGTTGCCTGTTCACTCTGATAGTAGTTTCTTTTGCTGTGCAGAAGCTCCTTAGTTTAATTAGATCCCATTTGTCAATTTTGGCTTTTGTTGCCATTGCTTTTGGTGTTTTAGACATGAAGTCCTTGCCCATGATTATGTCCTGAATGGTATTGCCTAGGTTTTCTTCTAGGGTTTTTATGGTTTTAGGTCTAACATATAACTCTTTAATCCATCTTGAATTAATTTTTGTATAAGGTGTAAAGAAGGGATCCAGTTTCAGCTTTCTACATATGGCTAGCCAGTTTTCCCAGCACCATTGATTAAATAGGGAATCCTTTCCCCATTTCTTGTTTTTGTCAGGTTTGTCACAGAGCAGATGGTTGCAGATGTGTGGTATTATTTCTGAGGGCTCTGTTCTGTTGCATTGGTCTATATCTCTGTTTTGGTACCAGTACCATGCTGTTTTGGTTACTGTAGCCTTGTAGTATAGTTTGAAGTCAGGTGGTGTGATGCCTCCAGCTTTGTTCTTTTGGCTTAGGATTGACTTGGCAATGCAGGCTCTTTTTTGTTTCCGTATGAACTTTAAAGTAGTTTTTTCCAATTCTGTGAAGAAAGTCATTGGTAGCTTGATGAGGATGGCATTGAATCTATAAATTACCTTGCACAGTATGGACATTTCCATGATATTGGTTCTTCCTATCCATGAGCATGGAATGTTCTTCCATTTGTTTGTGTCCTCTTTTATTTCATTGAGCAGTGGTTTGTAGTTCTCCTTGAAGAGGTCCTTCACATCCCTTGTAAGTTGGATTCCTAGGTATTTTATTCTCTTTGAAGCAGTTGTGAATGGGAGTTCACTCATGATTTGGCTGTTTGTCTGTTATTGGTGTATAAGAATGCTTGTGATTTTTGCACATTGATTTTGTATCCTGAGACTTTGCTGAAGTTGCTTATCAGCTTAAGGAGATTTTGGGCTGAGACAGTGGGGTTTTCTAAATATACAGTCATGTCATCTGCAAACAGGGACAATTTGACTTCCTCTCTTCCTAATTGAATACCCTTTGTTTCTTTCTCCTGCCTGATTGCCCTGTCCAGAACTTCTAACACTATGTTGACTAGGAGTGGTGAGAGAGGACATCCCTGTCTTGTGCCAGTTTTCAAAGGGAATGCTTCCAGTTTTTGCCCATTCAGTATGCTATTGGCTGTGGGTTTGTCATAAATAGCTCTTATTATTTTGAGATACGTCCCATCAATACCTAATTTATTGAGAGTTTTTAGCATGAAGGGCTGTTGAATTTTGTCAAAGGCTTTTTCTGCATCTATTGAGATAATCATGTGGTTTTTGTCTTTGGTTCTGTTTATATACTGGATTACGTTTATTGATTTGCATATGTTGAACCAGCCATGCATCCCAGGGATGAAGCCCACTTGATCATGGTGGATAAGGTTTGTGATATGCTACTTTATTTGGTTTGCCAGTATTTTATTGAGGATATTCACATTGATGTTCATCAGGGATATTGGTCTAAAATTTTCTCTTTTTTTGTTGTGTCTCTGTCAGGCTTTGGTATCAGGATGATGCTGTCCTCATAAAATGAGTTAGGGAGAATTCCCTCTTTTTCTATTGATTGGAATAGTTTCAGAAGGAATGGTACCAGCTCCTCCTTGTACCTCTGGTGGAATTTGGCTGTGAATCTCTCTGGTCCTGGACTTTTTTTGTTTGGTAGGCTATTATTGCCTCAATTTCAGAGCCTGTTATTGGTCTATTGAGGGATTCAACAATTCAGCTTCTTCGTGATTTAGTCTTGAGAGGGTGTATGTGTCCAGGAATTTATCCATTTCTTCTAGATTTTCTAGTTTATTTGCATAGAGGTGTTGATAGTATTCTCTGATGGTAGTTTGTATTTCTGTGGGATCGGTGGTGATATCCCCTTTATCATTTTTTATTGCGTCTATTTGATTCTCCTCTCTTTTCTTCTAAGAGTCTTGCTAGTGGTCTATCTATTTTGTTGATCTTTTCAAAAACCAGCTCCTGGATTCATTGATTTTTTGAAGGGTTTTTGTGTCTCTGTCTCCTTCAGTTCTGCTCTGATCTTAGTTACTTCTTGCCTTCTGCTAGCTTTTGAATGTGTTTGTTCTTGCTTCTGTAGTTCTTTTAATTGTGATGTTAGGGTGTCAATTTTAGATCTTTCCTGCTTTCTCTTCTAGGCATTTAGTACTATAAATTTCCCTCTACACACTGCTTTAAATGTGTCCCAGAGATTCTGGTATGTGGTGTCTTTGTTCTCATTGGTTTCAAAGAACATCTTTATTTCTGCCTTCATTTCGTTATTTACCCAGTAGTCATTCAGGAGCAGGTTGTTCAGTTTCCATGTAGTTGAGCGGTTTTGAGTGAGTTTCTTAATCCTGAGTTCTAGTTTGATTGCACTGTGGTCTGAGAGGCAGTTTGTTATAATTTCTGTTGTTTTACATTTGCTGAGGAGTGCTTTACTTCCAACTATGTGGTCACTTTTGGAATAAGTGTGATGTGGTGCTGACAAGAATGTATATTCTGTTGATTTGAGGTGGAGAGTTCTGTAGATGTCTATTAGGTCTGCTTGGTGCAGAGCTGAGTTCAATTCCTGGATATCCTTGTTAACTTTCTGTCTCATTGATCTAATGTTGACAGTGGGGTGTTAAAGTCTCCCATTATTATTGTGTGGGAGTCTAAGTCTCTTTGTAGATCTCTAAGGACTTGCTTTATGAATCTGGGTGCTCCTGTATTGGGTGATACATGTTTAGGATAGTTAGCTCTTCTTGTTGAATTGATCCCTTTACCATTATGTAATGGCCTTTTGTGTCTCTTTTGATCTTTGTTGGTTTAAAGTCTGTTATTTTTGTGTGTGTGTGAGATGGAGTCTTGCTCTGTCGCCCAGGTTGGAGTGCAGTGGCGTGATCTCGGCTCACTGCAACCTCTGCCTCCTGGATTCAAGCGATTCTCCTGCCTCAGCCTCCTGAGTAGCTGGGATTACATGCATGTGCCACCATGCCTGGTTAATTTTTATATTTTTAATAGAGACGGGGTTTCACCATGTTGGCCAGGCTGGTCTTGAAGTCCTGACCTTGTGATCCACCCGCCTCGGTCTCCCAAAGTGCTGGGATTACAGGTGTGAGCCACCGCGCCCAGCCTATTTTTTTTCATTTGATAAGTTGAGTTTTGTTTCCAGATTTTGTGTCTTTGTTCTCTGTCATACTATAGGTGATTGAGAAACTATCATCTTTATAACAGTGGACTTCAGTCAGGAGACCTGGATTCTAGTTCTGTCTTTGTCACTGATTAGCTGGTGACCTTAGGATGCCAGTTCACTTCATATATCCATTTAATCAGTGAATATTTGAACATCTTTTAGTTCACAGGCATTGCCTTAGGCCATGCCTCAGTTTCTTGGTCACAAAGCAGTTATGCTAAATGGTACCTAAAGCCCCTTCCATCCCAGTGCTGTGTTAGATGTATAAAAGTCATAGTTCCAGTTGTTAAGTTTAGACTGATAAGGAAAAGCAGTTTGTGTGGGCAGTACTGTAGTAGAACCACATGGCACCATGGCCTAGAAACATGTCAGAAAATCTGTGATCATGGGGCTGCCTAAATTGTGTATTAGAGAAGGAGTAAAAGATTGCCAGGAAAAGGAGAATAGAGGATATTTCAAGCAGAGAGGCATATATGCAGAGGCTTGGAGTCAAGTAAAGATTTCATAAAGGAGACTGAGAAGGATTAGTATGAAAAGTAGGAGGAAAATCAGTAGAGAGGGGCACTCCTGAAGCCAAAGTGAGAGAGAGACTTGCACTGCTCAGTTTGTTTTTAGAGTGTGGTACCGAAAATAACATTCATAGAGATTGATCTAATGGCTGAAAGTAAAGCTTTTTTAATCAAACAAGAGGAAATCTATAAAATATAATTACTTTCTTGATTGTGTTTTTAAAAATCGTTTGGAATTGTGTTACTTCTGGAGTCTTGGTCCATATGAGGTGTGTTTCAGAGCCAATCTGAATACTGTTATCCACGAAGCTACCCAATACCTCACGCTTGTTTTTAAATTCTCTATGTTCTTAAATATAAAAGTCTTATTTCTTTGACTATACCATGATTTTGAAATATAGTAATTCATTTTTAAAAAACTTTTTTTTTTTTACATCAAGTAGTTTGATTTTAAAATACTAGTTTTTAAAAGAAACAGGCCAGGCACAATGGCCTGTAGACTCAGCACTTTGGGAGGCCAAGGCAGGAGGATCACTTGAGGCCAGGAGTTCAAGACCAGCATGGGCAACAAAGCAAGACCCTGTCTCTTTTTTAAAAAATTAATTAATAATGTTATTTTAAAAAATAAACAATAACAGTATTGACAGTTTTTCAAATTGAAAATGTGCTCCACTAATTTACTAAGTGTCAATTAAAGAGGAATTGATAAAAGATGAATAGGTAGCTCTCTCAGATTTACAAAAACTAAAAATTTAAATTGTGGTTGGGAGTTTATAGTACAGTAAATCATGTGCTTCTTATGAACCATATCTTACAGATGCAGGTGGACATGAGATAGTCAGATTTTCACTCCCCACAAGCTGGACAGCTAGAAATGTCATGCCAATAGTACGTGTCAAAGACTTAGTGCTACTTTGCTGCCTGTCTGATTTAAGTTATTGTGGTCAGTCTGAGGAACCTGTGATATGATAAGATAGCATTCATGAGGTCATGTGGTTTGCAAGTGCCCAATCTTGACTGAGCAGCCTGTGAGCACCTCAGGAGGAGGAAGAGAGGGATACTAACTTTATTTGCAAGCTTATTTTGGGTTCAGTGGCAGAATAGTGTGGGTATGTGGCTATATGTGTATATTACGTATTTTAAAAATTATTTTTCCATCAGGAGTTATAATTTCTGAAAAAAGTGAATACTACAAATGCATTCATCTCTTTCTACTTATTAATATTTCAGTCTAAACCATTAAACTTTTTGTTGCAAATATTTTCCTACTTCATTTTAAATTTTAAATGAAGTTGTAGGAGGTCACCACATGTCTTTTCTGTTGAGGAAAAAACTGGATGTAGATTTATGTTGTTGATGAATATTTTTTAAATATATTAAAAATTATTTCTACATTTTCTAATTAGAAAATTACTTATTTTCAATCTGGTATCCTCTCCATTAGAAACATACAAAATGGCTATCTGATTTTATCTATATAACAGCTTTACTGAGACATTGTTTACATATGATACAATGCACCCACGTAAAGTTTACAATTCAGTGGTTTTTAATATAGTTACAGTTATACAGCTATCATCACAATCAATTCTAGAACATTATCTCTCCAAAAAGAAATCCTGTGCTCATTTAGCTGGTCACTCCCTATTTCTCCCCAAGCCTTATTCCCCCAACCCTAGGCAACCCACTAATCTACTTTCTGTCTCTACAGATTTCCCAATTTTGGACATTTAATATAAATGGAATCATAGAACCTGTGGTTTTCTGTGACTGGCTTTTTTCACTTAGTATAATGTTTTCAAGGCTCATTCATGTTGTAGCATGTGTCAGTGCTTTTATTTATTTTTGTCACCTAATAGTGTTCTACTGTATGGATAAACAGTCATACCTGGCTTTATTGTGCTTTGCTTTATTGTGCCTCAATAAATGGTTGTTATATCCTACTGTGTTTTTACAAATTGAAGGTTTGTCGCAATTCTGCATTGAGCAAGTCTTTCAATGCCGTTTTTCCAACAGCATGTGCTCACTTCATGTCTCTGTGTCACATTTTGGTAATTCTCACAATTTTGTAAACTTTTTCTCTATTATACCTTCTGGTGATCTGTGATCATTGATCTTTGATGTTGCTATTGTAATTGTTTTTGGGTGTCACAAATTGCACTTGTATAATCAAAAGCCAGAAATGATTAAGCTGTGAGGCAGGCATGTTGAAAGCTGAGATAGCCTGAAATCTAGATCTGTTGCACCAAACAGTTAGCCAAGTTGTGATTGCAAAGGAAGAGTTCTTGAAGGAAATTAAAGTTACTACTCCATTGAAAACACAAATGATAAGAAAGCAAAGCAGCCTTGTTGCTGATATGGAGAAAGTTTGAGTGATCTGGATAGAAGATCAAGCCAGCCACAACATTCTCTTAAGCCAAAGCCTAATCCAGTGCAAGGCTATAACTCTCTTCAATTCTTTGAAGGCTGAGAGAAGTGAGGAAGCTGCAGAAGGAAAGTGGGAGGCTAACAGAGGTTGGTTCATGAGGTTTAAGGAAAGAAGCCATCTCCGTCACATAAAAGTGCAAGGTGAAGTAGTAGCAAGTGCTGACGTAGAAACTGCAGCAAGTTATCCAGAAGATCTAGCTAAGATCGTTGCTGAAGGAGGCCACCCAAACAACACATTTTCAATGTAGATGAAACAGTCTTATATTGGAGAAAGATGCCATCTATGGCTTTCCTAGCGACAGAGAAGTCAATGTCTGGCTTCAAAGCTTCAAATGGCCCTCTCATTAGGGCCTAATACAGCTGTTGACTTTACATTGAAGCCAAGTGCACATTTACCATTCTGAAAACCCTAGGGTTCTTAAGAATTATGTGAAATCTACTTTGCCTGTGCTCTGTAAATGAAAAAACAAAGCCTGGATGACTGCACATCTGATTACAGCATGGTAAACTGAATATTTTAAGCCCACTGTTGAAATCTACTGCTCAGAAAAAATGATTTCCTTCCAAAATATTACTGCTCACAAACAATGCAACTAGTCACCCAAGAGCTCTGATGCAGATGTGCAAGGTGATTAATGTTGTTTTCATGCTGCTAACAAAACATTCATTCTGCAGCCCGTGGATCAAGGAGTAATTTCAACTTTCAAGTTTTATTATTTAAGACATCATTTCATAAAGCTCCATTACATAAAAGTACAAGGTGAAGCAGCAAGTGCTGATGTAGAAGCAGCAGGTTATCCAGAAGACATATAGTGCCATATATAGTGATTCCTCTAATGGATTTGGGCAAAGTAAATTGAAATCCTCTGCAAAGGGTTCACCATTCTAGATGCCGTTAAGAACATTTGTGATTCGTGGGAGGAGGTCAAAATATCAACATTAACAGGAGTTTGGAAGAAGTTGATTCCAACCATTTGAGGGATTGAAGACTTCAGTGGAGGAAGTCACTGCAGATGTAGTGGAAAGAGCAAGAAAACTAGAATTAGTAATGTGGTAGAGCCTGAAGATGTGCCTGAATTGCTGCAATCTCATGATCAAACCTGAATGGACGAGGAGTTGCTTCTTAGGGATGAGCAAAAAAAAAAAAGTGGTTTCTTGAGCTAGAATCTTCTCCTGGTAAAGATACTGTGAACATTGTTGAGATGGCAACAAAGAATATTCCATAAACTTAGTTGATAAAGCAGTGGCAGGGTTTGAGAGCATTGAAAGAAGTTCTACTGTGAGTAAAATGCTATCAAACAGCCTCTAATGCTACAGAGAAATACTTCGTGCAAGGCAGAGTGAGGAAGTGCAGCAAACTTTATTGTTGTCTTACTCTAAGAAATTGCCACAACCACCCCAACCTTCAGTAACTGGCCAGCCTGCTGCCACCAGCATCAAGGCAAGACCCTCCACCAGCAAAAAGATTATTTCTTGCTGACTGCTTAGGTGATCATTAGCATTTTTTAGGAGTAAACTATTTTAAATTAAGGTATATACATTGTTTTTAAACATATACTATTGCACACTTAACAGACTACAGTATAATGTAAAGATAACTTTTATATGCACTGGGAAACAAAATTCATGTGACTGGCTTTATTCTGATATTTGTATTTATCCATTCATCAGTTGATAGATAGTTGCTTTATTCCCACTTTTTGGCTATCATAAATAATATTATTTTGAGCATTCATTTACAAGTTTCCATATAAACTTATGTTTTCATTGGTCTGAGTATATGCTTAGCAATCATATGGTAACTGTATGTTTAACTATTTGAGGAACTGCCCTACTGTTTTCCAAAGTAGCAGTACCAGTTTACATTCCCACCAGCTGTGTATGAGTGTTTTGATTTATCCACATTCTTACTAACAGTTGTTATTTATCTTTTCGATGAAGTAGTATCTCATTATGGTTTCGATGTACATTCCTGGTGGCTAATGATACTGAGCAAATGTTTTCATATGCTTATTGGCCATTTATAGCTTCTTCAGAGAAATGTCTTATTTAGATCCTTCGCCTATTTTTAAATTGGATTGTCTTTTTATAATTGAGTTGCAAGAGTTCTTTACATAGTCTAAATATGTGTTCCTTATCAGATACATTATTTCTGATTTTTAAATATTTTTCTTCACTATATTTTTTAAACTGAAACAACTTCAATATGACTAGAATGATTTTCAGCCTTTCTTCTATGGAACACTAAAAGTGAGAGTGGTTGACTTTGTAGATTAAGCTTCTGCTTTTTTGTTTGTTTTTTTGTTTTTTTGAGACAGAGTCTTGCTCTGTCACTCAGGCTGGAGTGCAGTGGCACGATCTCAGCTCACTGCAACCTCCGCCTCCCGGGCCAAGCAATTCTCCTGCCTCAGCCTCCCAAGTAGCTGGGATTACAGGTGCCTGCCACCACGCCCGGCTAATTTTTGTATTTTTAGTAGAGGCAGGGTTTCACCGTGTTGGCCAGGCTGTACTGAAACTCCTGACCTCAGGTGATCCTCCCACCTCGGCCTACCAAAGTGCTGGGATTACAGGCAAGAGCCACCGTGACTGGCCAAGCCTCTGTTTTTATAGGAAAAGGAAATGAGACTTACGGAAAAATTCATTGTCTTAGATATGACACTAAAGGCACAAGCAACAGAGAAGAAAATAGATAAGCTGAACATCATCGAAATTTAAAACTTTTGTGCTTCAAAGATCACCATCAAGAAAGTGAAAAGACAACCTAGAGAATGGGAGAAAAAAATCAAATCATTTACCTGATAAGGGACCTGTATGTAGAATATATAAAGAACTCTTACAATTCAATTATAAAAAGATAAATAACCCAGTTATAAAATGGATAAAGGATCTGAATAGACTGTTTTCCAAAAATGATATACCAGATGGCCAGTGGACACGAGAAAATATGCCCAGCATCATTGATCAAGGGGATGCAAACCAAAATGACAGTGAGATTCCACTTCACACTTACCAGGATGGCTATAATAAAACAGATAATAAAAATGTTGCAAGGATGTAGGAAAATTGGAACCCTCATACACAGCTGATAGGAAGGTAAAATGGTACAGCCACTTTGAAAACAGTATAGCAGGTCCTCAAATGGTTAAACATAGAGTTGCTATATGACCTAGCAGTTCTACTCCTGGGTATATACCCAAGTAACATGAAAATATGTCTACACTAAGACATCTGCATAAATGTTCATAGCAGCATTATTAATAATATTTAGAGAGTAGAAACAACTCAAATGTCTATCATCTGATGACTGGATAAATAAAATGTGGTATATCCATATGATCAATTATTAGGCAATAAAAGGAATCAAGTGCTGACACATGCCACAACATGGATGATAAATTTTCAAAAATCAGTCACAGAAGGCCACATATTGTATGATTTCATTTATATGTCCAGAATAGATAAATTTATAGAGAAAGAAAGTAGATTAGTGGTTCCTTGGGTTTGGAGGGGAAGAGAGGGGTTTTAGGGAATGGACAGCTAAGAGGTGTGTGGTTTATTTATGGCATGATGAAAATATGCCATAAATAGGATTTATTATCCTAGGATTGGTTGTGATGATGGTTGCATAACTCTGTGCATATACTAAAAGCCATCAAATTGTACGCTCTAAATGGGTAAATTGTATGGAATGCAAGTTATATCTCAAAGTCATTTTAAAAATTCATAGTCTTTCTCTTCTGGACAATTTCTTAACCTGGGGCGCATGGATGGGATCTATTAAAGTATTTACAAATATTTTATGTATAAACGTAGGCGGATCTTTGGGAGAATGGGTTCAAGATTTTTTTTTTTTTTTTTTTTTTTTTGAGACAGAGTCTAGCTCTGTCGCCCAGGCTGCAGCACAGTGGCACGATCTCGGCTCACTGCTAGCTCTGCCTCCCGGGTTCCCGCCATCCTCCCGCCTCACCCTCCTGAGTAGCTGGGACTACAGGCGCCCGCCACTACACCCGGCTAATTTTTTATATTTTTATTAGAGACGGGGTTTCACCTGTGTTAGCCAGGATGGTCTCCATCTCCTGACCTCCTGATCCGCCCGCCTCGGCCTCCCAAAGTGTTGGGATTACAGGTGTGAGCCACCGCGCCCCGCCAGGTTCGAGATTTTTTCAGATTTCTTGAGTGGTTTGACACCTAAAAAAAAGTTTTCCTCCATCCCTCAATTATCTTGTGGGAGATATTGGGGGAATTAAGTAAATTAATGCTGGAAAAGCACTTAAAACAGAGCCTGGGACATAGTAAGGGCTAAATAAGTGTTCTTATTGTTCCAGCTATACCACAAAATACTTATACATTATGTAGTCACAGTGTGATATTATAAATGATTAGATAAAATCTAATGACACTACTCCACTGCCTGAGTGACTCACCCATAACCTTCGTGATAAGTTCTAATTCTTTAACATGGCATAAGATTCTTCATAGTTTAGCCCCAGCTTTCTTTCAAGTTTCATCTCTCACCTCTCATTTTGAGACCTATATCCAGCCACACCAAACCACTTGCAGTTTCCTAACACATAATACATTCTCTGGCCTTAGGCTTTTCCCCATGCCACCTGTGCCTGATTTCTCCTCCCTCCACCTCTGCTCATCCTTACAGACCCAACTCAAACATCATCTTACTCCTTCCCTAAGAATTCTCCCTTCTAGCCAGTGTATTGCTTCTCCTGTGGGTTTACTTAACAGTGTGCCACCTTGGAATCGGCTGTTTAGTTTTTTTGTCTTGCCCTTCAGATTTTTAACTGAGGGCAGGAGCCTTGTCATTTGTCTTTGCCTTTCCAGCATCACAACACTTGTCACCTAAACACTAGGTGCATATTTGGTTAATTGATTGATGGACTAAAAAAACACATGATATAGCTTTAGAGAACAATAATTTTCTCTGAACAGAATTCAATCCAAATAGAAAAGAAGTACTTCATTTTCTTGAGGGTGTTTTGCTAAAGGTTTCAATTTTTAAATGCTTCATTTTGCTGAAGGTTAAATCAAAGGAAATCTACATGGTACTTTGATGTAGCTTTAAAAGTTCAGAGTGAAACAAGTGTGAAGTGATTTATTTCCTGTAATTGGTCATAAATTTACATAGAACCTCACATATTCCTAGCCTCCATCACCGTTGACCTTAGAGTACCTTCTAAATAATGTTAATGGTTTCAATTTTATCAAGATGTGTCAGCTGCCAGGAAGAAGACATTCAGTGGCAGTTTCATTTTGTTTGCCCACAGTACTGAATACATCTAAGTATGCACTGTAGAAAGACTAAGAATTCTCTGTAAATGACTCCCCCTCTCTTCTTCTCAGGTAAAAAGTGTGCAGTTGTAAGTTTCTTCAATTCCAAACTTTCCTTTCCTTTCTACCTTCTTTACTTACTAATATGGGTGCATGTTTTTTCCTTCTGAAAACATCAGCTTTAACTATTGCATTATATACAGTTTTACATGAAATCTACAATTTTTTCCATTCTAAATTTTATATTTTTTATGATTTACTTAGTTTAAAACCAAAAGCATTTTCAGCATTATGTACCTAGTATTATTTCAATAAAATTCTTGAAATTTTTTTAGTTTTTTTTTTTCGAGTACTGTAGATGAGAATTTTGGCTCTTGTCTGTGTAATAAAGTGATGAAGAAATCATGACCTCCAGTCGATCACTTTTACTGATTTCCTGTTCTGATTCTCTGGAAATCATTTTGTTTGTGTGGTTATTGCTAGTCTAATCTTTGTCATGTTTACAATTCAGTGTTTAAAGAAGCTGATAATTGAGAATAAATTTTGTATATCATCTCCTGTTACATTTATTTTAGATTTTGAAAACTGAGAAAACTATTAAAGGTATTCTATAAGGAATCCAACAAAATTACTGACCAAACTCTGAGGATGGAAAAAAAAAAAGTAAAGCCTCTAGAACTTAGAAATACAAACTATGTATTATTAGATCTTTCCATGAAAAGTAAAATACATTGTTATTTAAAATTGCATATATTACATATCACTTACAGAAATGCTACATTTAGCTCAAAAAGCTATAGCTCTTTGTTTTATAAAGATTGATTATACAAACTCAAATGTACAAATAGGAGCTTTTACAATCTGATATGACTCAGTCTTGGAAACTTACTGCAACTGTTTTGCAGTTCACTTGGTGTCACATGATTCACTTCAGTGGTTTAAACCCTGTCTAGTAGTGATCAAGGTTCATTTGGTTAGGGGTTTTTTTTGGTGTGTGGATGACTTTTTTCCACTTTGTTGTGGATTGATTGTCTTTCAAAATACCCAATGCAGCCTTTCCTCTTATTCTTTTGAATCTCAGAAAGTGGTAGTTGTCTGCACAGTGCAACCTTCAGTCACACACAGGGGAAATTTTTTTTAAGTTGAAATAATATGCATGAAAGCACTTTTAACTGTAAAGCATTATATAATTATAAGATTGTATTATTAATTCCGTTACCCCAAATATTAAAATTGAAGAAGGATAACTTGTTATGTCTCTTTAAAACCAAGTGTAAAAAAAAAATCAACTAACTTTTTCAAGTTACCAGTGTCCTATGATGTACTAAAAGAAAGCAGACACATAGCACATTGTCTCCTCTAGCCACACAGACACTTGCCCAGGCGATCATATTTTCTCGGCACAGATTTCTGTATCACTTATAAAGAACCTACATTTAAAGACTACAAAACTCTAAAACCATGGCACTTCTCTGTTTCACAAAAGAAATTTCTGTCTTGATATTTACTGGTTTAGCCAGTGAAGTAAACTAATGAAAAATTTAAAAATACTTATGTATCCTTAATGATTATAAAGTCCTTTGGGGCTTCAGAATATTCATCTTTACAGGTTATCCCTGCTGTAGAATTTCAATGATAACTTGCGTGGAATAGCTGTAATCTTTTTAAAATAGTGGTTTTTTTAGTGTTTGAATTTTTACTATCATACAGTAAGAAACTCTGCTGTTTCCTGTCAAAACCTTTCATCAGACTATGAACATGACAGTTTCCTGTTTTCTTATTAACTATACTGCATTTTTATGCTTTATTCTTTGTAAATTGTATAATAACTTGTCGCTTTCCTTTTCTCATTACTAAATTTTTTGGGGGACCAGCATTGTTTAATACACACAGAGAATTTCTAAAATCCGATCTCTTTATTGATAATGCAAAGTTAAGATTCCATTAAAGTAGATGTAGAGGTTATAAAAAAAGATTTTGTTAACTGTTAAACTTGTGCTGAGTGTGTCAGATGTCTTAAATATTATTTAACTAAATTCCACATGTTTTTACTTTTTATACTTTGTCTCTTAATGCATAACATGATGAAGCAGTCCACATCAGGTAAGAACGAATATGTTATTTGGGTCTTGTATTGTTAGTACTCCCATCTGTCTGCTTATTAATGTTCTCCTTCAGCATTTAAAAGGATGGTATAAATAATTAGTACCTAGGACGTTTTCTTTTTTTAATTATACTGTAAGTTCTGGGGTACATGTGCAGAACGTGCAGGTTTGTTACATAGGTATACACGTGCCATGGTGGTTTGCTGCACCCATCAACCCGTCATCTACATTAGGTATTTCTCCTAATGCTATCCCTCCCCTAGCCCCCCACACCACGACAGGCCCTGGTGTGTGATGTTCCTCTCCCTGTGTCCATGTGTTCTCATTGTTCAACTCCCACTTAAGAGTGAGAACATGCAGTGTTTGGTTTTTCTGTTCGTCGGTTAGTTTGCTGATAATGTTGGTTTCTAACTCCATCCATATCCCTGCAAAGGACATGAACTCATCGTTTTTGATGGCTGCATAGTATTCCATGGTGTATATGTGCCACATATTCTTTATCCAGTCTATCATTGATGGGCATTTGGGTTGGTTCCAAGTCTTTGCTATCATGAATAGTGCTGCAGTAAACATGTGTGTGCATGTGTCTTCATAGTAGAATGATTTATAATCCTTTGGGTATATACCCAGTAATGGGATTGCTGGGTCAAATGGTATTTCTAGTTCTAGATCCTTGAGGAATCACCACACTGACTTCCACAATGGTTGAACTAATTTACACTCCCACCAACAGTGTAAAGTGTTCTTATTTCTTCACATCCTCTCCAGCATCTGTTGTTTCCTGACTTTTTAATGATCACCATTCTATGAGATGGTATCTCATTGTGGTTTTGATTTGCATTTCTCTAATGACCAGTGATGATTAGCTTTTTTTCATATGTTTGTTGGGTGCATAAACGTCTTCTTTTGAGAAGTTCATATGCTTCACCCACTTTTTGATAGGGTTGTTTTTTTCTTGTAAATTTAAGTTCTTTGTAGATTCTGGATATTAGCCTTTTGTCAGATGTAAATATAGATTGCAAAAATTTTCTCCCATTCTGTATGTTGCCTGTTCATCCTGATGATAGTTTCTTTTGCTGTGCAGAAGCTCTTTAGTTTAATTAGATCCCATTTGTCTATTTTGGCTTTTGTTGCCATTGCTTTTGGCGTTTTAGTCATGAAGTCTTTGCCCATGCCTATGTCCTGAATGGTATTGCCTAGGTTTTCTTCTAGGGTTTTTATGGTTTCAGGTCTTACGTTTAAGTCCTTAATCCATCTCGAGTTAATTTTTGTATAAAGTGTAAGGAAGGGATCCAGTTTCAGCTTTCTGGATATGGCTAGCCAGTTTTCCATTTATTAAATAGGGAATCCTTTACCCCATTTCTGGTTTTTGTCAGGTTTGTCAAAGATCATATGGTTGTACATGTGTGGCGTTATTTCTGAGGCCTCTATTCTGTTCCATTGGTCTATATATCTGTTTTGGTACCAGTATCATGCTGTTTTGGTTACTGTAGCCTTGTAGTATAGTTTTAAGTCAGGTAGCGTGATACCTTCAGCTTTGTTCTTTTTGCTTAGGATTGTCTTGGCTATACGGGCTCTTTTTTGGTTCCATATGAACTTTAAAGTAGTTTTTTCCAATTATGTGAAGAAAGTCAGTGGTAGCTTGATGGGGATAGCATTGAATCTAGAAATTACTTTGGGCAGTATGGCCATTGTCACAATATTGATTCTTCCTATCCATAAGCATGGAATGTTTTTCCATTTGTTTGTGTCCTCTCTTATTTCCTTGAGCAGTGGTTTGTAGTTCTCCTTGAAGAGGTCCTTCACATCCCTTGTAAGTTGTATTTCCAGGATTTTTTTCTCTTACTAGTAGTTATGAATGGGAGTTCACTCATGATTTGGCTCTTTGTTTGTCTGTTATTGGTGTATAGGAATCCTTGTGATTTTTGCACATTGATTTTGTATCCTGAGACTTTGCTGAAGTTGCTTATCAGCTTAGGGAGATTTTGGGCTGAGACGATGGGGTTTTCTAAGTATACAATCATGTCATCTGCAAACAGAGACAATTTGACTTCCTCTCTTCCTAATTGAATACCCTTTATTTCTTTCTCTTGCCTGATTGCCCTGGCCAGAACTTCCAACACTATGTTGAATAGGAGTGGTGAGAGAGGGCATCCTTGTCTTGTGCCAGTTTTCAAAGGGAATGCTTCCAGTTTTTGCCCATTCAGTATGCTATTGGCTGTGGGTTTGTCATAAATAGCTCTTATTATTTTGAGATACATTCCATCAATACCTAGTTTATTGAGAGTTTTTAGCATGAACGGCTGTTGAATATTGTTGAAGGCCTTTTCTGCATCTGTTGAGATAAACGTGGTTTTTGTCATTGGTTCTGTTTGTGTGATGGATTATGTTTATTGATTTGCATATGTTTAACCAGCCTTGCATCCCTGGGATGAAACTGACTTGATCGTGGTGGATAAGCTTTTTGATATGCTGCTGTATTCGGTTTGCCGTATTTTATTGAAGATTTTTGCACCAGTGTTCATCAGGGATATTGGCCTGAAATTTTGTTTTTTTGTTGTGTCTCTGCCAAGTTTTGTTATCAGGATGATGCTGGCCTCATGAGTTAAGGAGGATTCCCTCTTTTTCTATCGTTTGGAATAGTTTCAGAAGGAATGGTACAATCTCCTCTTTGTACCTCTGGTAGAATTCAGCTGTGAATCCGTCTGGTCCTGGACTTTTTTTGTTTGGTAGGCTATTAATTGCTGCCTCAATTTCAGAACTTGTTATTGGTCTATTCAGGGATTCGACTTCTTCCTGCTTTAGTCTTGGGTGTATGTGTCCAGGAACTTATCCATTTCTTCTGGATTTTCTAGTTTATTTGCATAGAGGTGTTTATAGCATTCTCTGATGATAGTTTGTATTTCTGTGGGATTGGTGGTGATATCCCCTTTATCATTTTTTTATTGCACCCATTTGATTCTTCTTTCTTTTCTTCTGTATTAGTCTGGCTAGTGGTCTATTTTGTTGATCTTTTCAAAAAAAAAAAACAGTTCTTGGATTCATTGATTTTTTTTGAAGGGTTTTTTGTGTCTCTATCTCCTTCAGTTCTGCTCTGATCTTAGTTATTTCTTGCCTTCTGCTACCTTTTGAATTTGTTTGCTCCTGCTTCTCTAGTTCTTTTCAATGTGATGTTAGGGTGTCAATTTTAGATCTTTCCTGCTTTCTCTTCTAGGCATTTAGGTGCTATAAATTTCCCCCTCTACACACTGCATTAAATGTGTCCCAGAGATTCTGGTACGTGTGTCTTTGTTCTCATTGGTTTCAAAGAACATCTTTATTTCTGCCTTCATTTCGTTATGTACCCAGTAGTCATTCAGGAGCAGGTTGTTCAGTTTCCATGTAGTTGTGCAGTTTTGAGTGAGTTTCTTAATCCTGAGTTCTAATTTGATTGCACTGTGGTCTGAGAGACTGTTTGTTATGATTTCCGTTCTTTTGCATTTGCTGAGGAGTGTTTTACTTCCAATTATGTGGTCAATTTTAGAGTAAGTGTGATGCGGTGCCGAGAAGAACGTATATTCTGTTGATTTGGAGTGCAGAGTTCTGTAGATGTCTATTAGGTCTGCTTCGTCCAGAGCTGATTTTAAACCCTGGATATCCTTGTTCATTTTCTGTCTCATTGATCTGTCTAATATTGACAGTGGGGTGTCAAAGTCTACCACTATTATTGTGTGGGAGTCTAAGTCTCTTTGTAGATCTCTAAGGACTTGCTTTATGAATCTGGGCGCTCTTGTATTGGGTGCATATATATTTAGGATAGTTAGCTCTTCCTGTTGAATTGATCCCTTTACCATTATGTAATGCCCTTCTTTGTCTCTTTTGATCTTTGTTAGCTCAAAGTCTGTTTTAGCAGAGACTAGGATTGCAATCCCTGCTTTTTATTGCTTTCCATTTGCTTAGTAAATACTCCTCCATCCACTTATTTTGAACCTATGTGTGTCTTTGCACATGAGATGAGTCTCCTGAATACAGCACATTGATGGGTCTTGCCTTTATCCAATTTGCCAGTCTGTGTCTTTTAATTGGGGCATTTAGCCCATTTATGTTTAAGGTTAATATTGTTATGTTTGAATTTGATCCTGCCATTATGATGCTAGCTGGTTATTTTGCCCATTAGTTGTTGCAGTTTCTTCATAGTGTCAGTGGTCTTTACAATTTGGTATGTTTTTGCAGTGGCTGGTATCGGCTGATCCTTTCCATGTTTAGTGCTTCCTTCAGGAGCTCTTGTAAGGCAGGCCTGGTGGTGACAAAATCTCTCACCATTTCCTTGTCTGTAAAGGATTTTATTTTTCCTTCACTTGTGAAGCTTTGTCTGGATGTGAAATTCTGGGTTGAAAATTATTTTCTTTAAGAATGTTGAATATTGGCCCCAGTCTCTTCTGGCTTGTAGGATTTCTGCTGAGAGATCCGTTGTTAGTCTGATGGGCTTCCCTTTGTGGGTAACCCACCCTTTCTTTCTGACTGCCCTTAATATTTTTTCCTTCATTTCAACCTTGGTGAATCTGATGATTACGTGTCTTGAGGTTGCTCTTCTTGAGGCGTATCTTTATGGTGTTCTCTGTATTTCCTGAATTTGAATGTTGGCCTGCCTTGCTAGGTTGGGGAAGCTCTCCTGGATAATACCCTGAAGAGTGTTTTCCAACTTGGTTCCATTCTCCCCATGACTTTCAGGTACACCAGTCAAACGTGGATTTGGTCTCTTTATATAGTCCCATATTTGTTGGAGGCTTTGTTCATTTCTTTTCACTCCTTTTTCTCTAATCTTGTCTTGCTTTATTTCATTGAGTTGATCTTCAATCTTTGATATCCTTTCTTCCCCTTGATCTATTTGGCTATTGATACTTGTGTATGCTTCATGAAATTCTCTTGCTGTGTTTTTCAGCTCCATCAGGTAATTTATGTTCTTCTCTAAACTGGTTATTCTAGTTAACAATTTGTCTGACCTTTTTTCAAGGTTCTTAGCTTCGTTGCATTGGGTTAGAACGTGCTCCTTTAGCGCGGAGGAGTTTGTTATTACCCACTTTCTGAAGCCTACTTCTGTCAATTCGTCAGACTCAGTCTCCATCCAGTTTTGTTCCCTTGCTGGCAAGGAGTTGTGATCCTTTGGAGGAAAAAAGGTGTTCTGGTTTTTGGAATTTTCAGCGTTTTTGCACTGGTTTCTCCCCATCTTCGCGGATTTATCTACCTTTGGTCTTTGAAGTCGGTGGCCTTCGGCTGGGGTCTCTGAGTGGACGTCCTTTTTGGGTTTTTTTGTTTGTTTGTTTGTTTTTGAGACGGAGTCTTGCTCTGTCGCCCAGGCTGGAGTGCAGTGGCGTGACCTCGGCTCACTGCAAGCTCCGCCTCCCGGGTTCACGCCATTCTCCTGCCTCAGCCTCTCCGAGTAGCTGGGACTACAGGCACCCGCCACCACGCCCGGCTAATTTTTTGTATTTTTTAGTAGAGACGGGGTTTCACCGTGGTCTCGATCTCCTAACCTCGTGATCCACCCGCCTCGGCCTCCCAAAGTGCTGGGATTACAAGCGTGAGCCACCGCGCCCGGCCACGTCCTTTTTGTTGATGTTGAGACTATTCCTTTCTGCTTGTTAGTTTTCCTTCTGACAGGCCCCTCTGCTGCAGGTCTGCTGGAGTTTGCTAGAGGTCCACTCTGGACCGTTTGCCTGGGTATCACCAGTGGATGCTGCAGAACAGCAAAGATTGCCCAGAGGGGCACCTGCCAGATGCTAGCCAGAGCTCTTCTGTAGGAGGTGCCCATCGGCCCCTACTGGGAGATGTCTCCCAGTCAAGACACACAGGGGTCAGGAACCCACTTGAGGAGGCAGTCTGTCCCTTATCAGAGCTCGAACGCTATGTTGGGAGATCTGCTGCTCTCTTCAGAGCTGCCAGGCAGGGATGTATAAGTCTGCTGAGGCTGTGCCCCCAACCGCCCCTTCCCCCAGGTGCTTCGTCCCAGGGAGGTGGGGGTTGTATCTGACTGGGGCTGCTGGATTTTTTTCAGAGATGCCCTGCCCAGAGAGGAGGGAATCTGGAGAGGCAGTCTGGCCTCAGTGGCCTTGCTACCACTAGGGCTTTTTCAAGAATCCTACCATCTTTTCAGTGTAGTTCATGTGCTTGCTCTTATCAAGTAATGTGCCTGCTCTTGTCAAGTCAGAGTACTAAGTTCTAGGATATAAAAATGATTAAGAAATAATCCCTACCATCAAGGGACTAACAAGAGAGAGAATACATCTACACCTACCAATTATTCCGTATTTTTCCAAACAGTGCTTATTTTAAATATTTAGATCTAATGTCAAATCATATGATTTAGAAAAAATTTATCTACATATATTCAATCATGTGTTAATAAGTACAGTATTTATGAAAGTATGAAGATACAATAAGTACAATTTTTATGAAAGTATTTGTGAAAATATGCCCATTGATTTATTTTAAATACTATAAACATTATTTTAAAATGGCTTATAAAAATGCTAATAGTTTAACAATATCAGCATAATACTAGAAAACAAAAAAGACTTTTAAAATAAAAGAAGCAGGTTTCTTGTTTGTTTTTATTTTGTTACTGGATTAGGGATTTGGTTCTGGCTAGTCTTTCTATTATTATCTAAATGGTCAAGCTACCAATAAATGTGGAGCCATATTTGATTGTTTTATTAATCACCTTATTCTTAGAATACAACCAAACAAATAATTGAAACTGAGACTGATTATGCATAGTGACAAATATTTATTTTTACATTTATACCCTACCTTGTTCCCCATAGATTTTTAGGCAGTTTGCATGAATACATATGACACAAAAATAATCAAATATTAGGTTAAACCAAAATAAATTACTGATACTTGACATTCACTTAAAAAGTGGCAATGTATGCTTCAGTCTAACAGTTAAAAGAATCATTGCTAAGGTGAAATCTGGTAAGATGAGAGTTCATGTTAGCAAACAGAAATGCATACTGTATCAAAGTAGGTCACATATTTGGTAACCAAAGCAAAGTAAGGAGCACAATATGTTGAAGAATGTGTCTAGTAAGACAAAGCCAAACCAGTTATTCTTTTCCTATTTCTAAACTTTGAAAGAAGTTTCTCTTATGGGTCTATATGAAGAGGATAAGGAAATGTACTAAACAGGAAAGTGTTAGGCTAATGGTCTAACATATAAAGAGCAATTTTGTAATGGGCAAAAACAGTGGGATCTAAATACGTAACTTACTGGTCATCTGGTTAGATCAAGAGGTATGCTAGTGGCAGAATGAATGGCAATTGCATGTCTTTCCAACAACCTTTTATAGATATTATTTCTTAGACCTTTATTTAGGATACATTTTTATTGACGTATGAGATATGTACAGAAAAATACACACCATAAGTATCTAGCTTGATGAATTATCACAAAAATGAGCATGCCCACTTAATTTCCACTCAGGTGAAGAACTAGAACACTACCAGAATTTCAGAAGGCCCTCATTACTCCTCCCACACTCTCTCTCTCATCTCCTCATTTTCCTGACTTCTAACATCACAAACGAGATCCCTGGTTTTTAACATTTTACTAACGAAATAATATAGAATGAGCTATTTGGGGTTTTGGATCTTTCACTCAATGCTGAGATTTATCCATGTAGTTCCATGCAGCAGTAGTCTGTTCATTTTTGCTACTGTATAGTAGTATCTCATATGAATATATTGTAGTTTGTGCATTTGACTATTGTAAACATTTGAGTTGTTTCCATTTGGGGTTTTTATGAATAAAACTGTTATGAGCCCTGTTATAAAATTTTTGGTGTAATATATTTATTTCTATTTTTCATATGCCTAGGAATGGAATTGCTGGGTGACTACTATAATTGTTCAAGCCAGGACACTTTTGAGAATGAAAATAATTAAAAATTATTGTGTAACAACAGGCATAAGCCAGGACTGTCCCAGGCACACTGAAATGTATAGTTATTCTAGGTATAAAGTGTGTAGACATTCAACTTTAGTCGATACTGCAAAGCCATTTTCCAGAGTGCTTATACCAATTTACACTCCCACCAGGAATGTACAAGACTTCCTATTCTGTATCTTCACTAACATGATTGGATAGCTGAAAATTCAGTGTTGTATTTTCTATTAAGAACACGGAATTAAGTTATTCAGTGTGGTCAGTTAAGGGACCATTAATTGGCTTTGACAATCAACTAGGCAGAAGGTAAGGTAAAAGTTCTCTTGCAAAAATTAAAGAGCCTATTACAAACTCTGTGGAAAATGGTTTGGCAGTATTTACTAAATCTTCTTTATGACGCAGAAGTTACACTCTAGAGAAATGAGTACATATATTGACCAAAAGACATGTTTAAGGATGCTCATAGCAGCATTCTATGTAATAGATTGGAGACAACCCAAATGGCCATTAATATTAGAATGGATAAATTATGATGTAATCACAAATGCAATACTATGCCACACCGAAAAAGCATGAACTACCATGCTACATGCCAACATTGGTGAATCTCACAGACAGTGCTGAATAACAGGATACAGAAACAAATGCATACCATATAATCCTTTATATTAAATACAAGAATAGACAAAACTATTGTGTGATGGTAGATGTCAGAATGGTGGTTACCTTTGGAAGAGTGTAGGGCAGTTTCTGGATGAAGACACATGGAAGTCTCCTGGGGTGTGAGAAATGCACTGTAGCTCAATCTCGGTGATAATTTCATGACTATGTATGTAAGTAAAATTTTACCAACTTGTACACTTAAAATCTGTACATTTTACTGTGTTTTATTTCACTTAAAAATGAGCCTAAATACATATTTTTTTCTTTTTCTTTTCTTTTATTTCTTTCTTTTTTTTTTTTTTTTTTGAGACAGTGTCTCACTCTTTCATCCAGGCTGGAGTGCAGTGGCACCATCTCAGCACATTGCAACCTCCACCTCCCAGGTTCAAGCGAGTCTCCTACCTCAGCCTCCCAAGTAGCTAGGAGTATGGGCGTGTGCTACCTTGCCTGGCTAATTTTTGTATTTTTAGTAGAGACAGGGTTTCACCACTTTGGCCAGGCTGGTCTTGAACTCCTGACTTCAAGTGATCCACCTGCCTCCACCTCCCAAACTGCTGGGATTACAAGCATGAGCCACCGCACCTGGCCCTAAATACATTCTTGAAACACATAGCCTTAAACTTTTCTCAAGCAGTTTTGCCATTAGAGCGTTACGGCCATAGGAAAAAAACAGTGAACATCTAATTGTTAATCAGTAGACTTTATCTTGGGGGACAGTCAGAGTTACAGAATAATTAAAAATTAAGTGGAAAATTAAGAGAGTTACCATATGCCCCTTCAACACCTTCTGCCTTTCTCCTGTAATTGACATCCTGCAGTAGTTTAATACATAAGTTACAATTGATGAGCCAACATTGACACATTATTATTAACTGAAGTCCATAGTTTACATTAGGGTTCATTCTTTGTGTTGTACATTCTATATGTTTTGACAAATGTATAATGACATGTATCCACAATTACAGTAGAATACAAAATGGTTGCACTGCCTAACAATCCCCTATGTTCCACCTGTTCATCCCTCTTCTCCTCCTTGAACTCCTGCAACCACTGCTTACTGTCTCCATAATTTTTCCTTTTCCAGAATGTTATGTAGTCATAATCATACACTATCTGGCCTTTTTCAGATAAGCTTCTTTTGCTTTGCAGTATGCATTTAAGGTTCCTCCATGTCACTCCCCCTAACCCAAACACCCTCATACACTAATATTAAACTGCTTAACAGCTCTTCAGACCTACCATGCTCTCTTGCCTCCATATTTTAAGCACATGCTTTCTGTATCTAATTAGGCT
This sequence comes from Nomascus leucogenys, assembly GCF_006542625.1. NCBI lineage: Eukaryota > Metazoa > Chordata > Mammalia > Primates > Hylobatidae > Nomascus > Nomascus leucogenys. The sequence goes on from NC_044392.1 coordinate 82,111,351, forward strand.
TTTCAGATGTGACACCATGTGATAATTTCTAGCTAGAAAGAATAATTGGTGGCTGGGCACAGCAGCTTATGCCTGTAATCCCTACACTTTGGGAGGCTGAGGTGGAAGGATCACCCGAGCCTAGGAGTTCAAGACCAGCCTGGGCAACATATCAAGACCTTATCTCTACAAATAATTTAAAAATCAGCTGGGCGTGGTGGCACATGTCTGTGATCTCAGCTGCTCGGAAGGCTGAGACAGAAGGCTCACTTGAGCCAGGGAGGTGGAAGCTGCAGTGAGCTGTGATAGTGCCACTGCACTCCAACCTGGGTGACACAGGGAGACCCCCATCTCAAAAAAAAACAAAAACAATAGTTGGTACAGGTTCCATTGTTCTAGAAGCCAGAACCCTACTCAAAGTCTTGGAAAGGACCTGCCCTTAAGAAACATATATTTCATTTATATGTTTGTGTGTATATACGTTTATATTAAAGCTCCTGGGTTTCCATAGAGATAATCTTCTGAGACCTATCTAAAACTGGGTTGGTGTGGATATCTGGTCTAAGAAAAAAATAAAAATAAGTAAAACAGGAACATAATTACAGCAAAACTTTCCTACTGTTCTAATGAGAGCCTGGGTCCGAAAGAAGCAATAGACTGATGGTATAATAATAGTACCAGCGTCTGATGAGCTAATCATGAATAATGTTTTTTAAAATGTTGGCAGTGGTACCTAATCATTTTTAATCCACAAATTTCAAACAAATTATTATAACAATATTCCAAAAGTCAACCTAAAATTACTAACCTAGTCAAGAAACATCAAGATATATTAGTGGGATTTTATCAAAATAGCATTGTTGGCTGGGTGCAGTGGCTCACTCCTGTAATCCCAGCACTTTGGGAGGCCAAGACAGGTGAATCACTTGAGTCCAGAAGTTCAAGGCCAGCCTGGCCAATATGGCAAAACCCCATCTTTACTAAAAATACAAAAATTAGCCAAGTATGGTGACGTAGGCCTGTAATCACAGCTACTCGGGAGGCTGAGCAGGAGAATTGCCTGAACCCAGGAGGCAGAGGTTGCAGTCAGCCAAGATTGTGCCACTGCACTCCAGCCTGGGCAACAGATTAAGACTCTGTCTCAAAAAAAAAAAAAAAAAAAGACATTGTCATTGGCACTGATTCTGAATTGACTCATATCTTATTATAACAAAATGCCCGTTCCAACCTACCACATACACACACCCCGATGTATGTGTCTCTCCTATGGCTGTTGAGTTGTATTAAAAAATACTTAATCTGGCTGGGCGCCAGTGATTCACGCGTGTAATCCCAGCACTTTGGGAGACCAAGGTGGGCAGATCACTTGAGATCAGGAGTTCGAGACCAGCCTGGCCTACATGGTGAAACCCTGTCTCTACCAAAAATACAAAAATTAGCCAGGTGTGGTGGTGGGCGCCTATAATCCCAGCTACTGAGGAGGCTGAGGCAGGAGAATTGCTTGAGTCTGGGAGGCGGAGAGCTTATAGTAAACTGAGATCACGCCACTGCACTCCAGTCTGGAACACAGTGAGACTTGGTCTAAAAAAAAAAAAAAGGTAGTTAATCTATCAATGTCTGTAAACTAAGACTGTATTCCTAAGGGTAGACGTGTTATTCCTTAAAGGATATGGCTTGTCACCTGGATATGAAGCTGATCCTTGGAATAAAACTTGAAGATTGACACTTAGTAGGAAGAAGAAAAGAAAAGGTTCTGATGCTGTTTCACCCAAACACACATGTTCTCTCAAGTGTAGACTGTGATTGTTGAGATGTCTAAAATTGGGTGGTGGGCTTCAGTGATCAATCCCACAAAACACCTTAATGGGCCTAGACTTGAAACTAGATGGTGAAGGTGTCTGTAAACCCCAAAGAATAGGTCATATCTTAAAGATAATACTTACTAGGCTCATGTTTATTTTCATTTTGATTTTTCCCTGCTCTGGTTGGTTGTGTGGCCACATTTAGGCCAGAGTATTTTAAAAATATGACAGTGGACAATGTGAAAATGGAAGTGATAAATTAACAAGGAATCTTTACATCTAAATTTATTTACCCTTATCAGATTTTCTTAACATGGTCTAATATAGTTAATTCCCAAATCCAGTTCCTTCAGAGCAGTGTATGGACCACCCTCTTCAGAATCACCTGGAGTACTTGTTTAAAATACAAACTCCTGGGCCTGTCCTGCTGAATCATATGCTCGAGAGTAGGGCTCAAGAATCTTTTTTGTTTTTTTTTTTTAAATAATAAACCCAGGCAGTTTCTTTTTTTTTTTTTTTTTTAGATGGAGTCTTGCTCTGTCACCCAGGCTGGAGTGCAGTGGCTCTATCTCGGCTCACTGCAACCTCCCCTCCCAAGTTCAAGCAATCCTCCTGCCTCAGCCTCCCAAGTAGCTGGGACTAAGCTGGGACTACAGGCATACACCACTACACTCAGCTAATTTTTGTATTTTTAGTAGAGTCAGGGTTTCATCATGTTGGCCAGGCTGGTCTCGAACTTCTGACCTCAAGTGATCCACCAGCCTCAGCCTCCCAAAGTGCTGGGATTACAAGCATAAGTCACCATGTCCAGTCACCCAAGCGGTAATTATACATACCAAATTACTGGTGTAGAGAATTAGCAAGTCAGAAGGGTACTCTTAACATCTCTAATATTCTCACAGAAGTAAGGACTCCAGAGTGGCTCGCCGAGTTGAATAGCCAGTGAGAATGTCTCTCTGGTAGTTGTGACTCTTTGCTGATGTTATTTGGAAGATAGCAAATCTAATGAATACCTAAAATACATTATTTTTAAATGTTACAGAAACTAGAAGACATTCATTAGAAAGAAACAAAGATTGTAACATAAACTTGTTTTTACTTATTTTATATACCCATATTTGAAGATAAAATAATGTGGACTGAATTTGATTATGTAATATATTTTTTTAAAAATATATTAATAAATTTTTTTAAATGTTGAAATATAACTATTTCAACAGGCCAAGGTTGTTATTTAAAAATCCTTTTTCATTTGCTTCCAGTTAAATAGTCCATGGTTGCCAGGGTGAGGGTGAAGGGGGGATGTTAACATGGAAACAAAGTGCATATTTAAATGATTGTTAGAGCTAGGTGATGACAACATGGGGGTTCACTAAATTATTCACTGTATTTTTAAAAACATATTCCATAATAAAAAGTTAAAGGCCAGGCACCGTGGCTCACATCTATAATTGCAGCACTCTGGGAGGCTGAGGCAGGAGGATTGCTTGAGGCCAGGAGTTCAAGACCAGCCTAGGGAGCATAGACCCTGCTTCTACAAAAAAAGTTAGTCACAGGCTAAGTTCAGTGGCTCATGACTGTAATCCCACCACTTTGGAAGGCTGAGGTGAAGGAATTGCTTGAGGCTAGTAGTTAAAGACCAGCCTGGGCAACACAGTGAAACCTCATCTCTACAGAAATAAATACTAGTTGGTGTGGTGGAGTGTTCCTGTAGTCCTAGCTACTCAGGAGCCTGAGGTGGAAGAATTGCTTGAGCCCAGAGTTTTGAGGCTGCAGTGAGCCATGATCTTGTCACTTTACTCCAGCCTAGACAACACAGCAACACCCTGTCTCAAAAAAAAAAAAAAAAAAGCCGTGCATGGTGACATGCACCTGTAAGTCCTAGCTACTCAGGAGTCTGAGGTGGGAGAATTGCTTGAGCTCAGAGTTTTGAGGCTGCAGTGAGCCATGATCTTGTCACTTTTCTCCAGCCTAGACAACACAGCAACACCCTGTCTCAAAAAAAAAAAAAAAAAGCCGTGCATGGTGACATGCACCTGTAAGTCCTAGCTACTCAGGAGTCTGAGGCAGGAGGATCACTTGAGCCCAGGAGTTCAAGGATGCAGTGAGCTATGATTGTGTCCTTGCACTCTAGCCTAGGTGACAGAGGGAGACCCTGTCTCATAAATGAATGAATGAATGTTTTAAACTTTTTACTTACCTAACTGACAAAAATGAAAAAGCAAAAAAGTGATGCAAAGTTGTAGGGAAACCAGAACTTTTCAATGTTGTTGAGGGTGTAAATTCTTTTTTTTTTTTTTTTTGGAGATGGAGTCTTGCTTTGTCACCCAGGCTGGAGTGCAGTGTCGTGATCTTGGCTAGTGAACCCCCACCTCCCGGGTTCAAGCAGTTCTGCCTCAGCCTCCCGTGTAGCTGGGATTACAGGAGCCTGCCACCACACCCGGCTGATTTTTGTATTTTTAGTAGAGACGGGGTTTCACCATGTTGGCCAGGCTGGTCTCAAGCTCCTGACCTTGTGATCCTTCTGCCTCAGCCTCCCAAAGTGCTGAGATTACAGGCATGAGCCACCACACCCGGCGAGGGTGTAAATTCTTAACCACCTTTCTGGAGGACAGCTTAAACATAGAAATCAAAGTTCTGTGTTCAAAGTTCAGTGTTAAAACGCATGCTGTATTTTTTATTTCTAGCCATATATCTTAACGAAAGAATAAGACGGCTCTGAAGAACTGTGAGTTCAGAAACTGAGTTCATGGCAGTGCTATTGTGAGGAGATGGAAAGCTAAATTTCCAAATAAAATCAGTTAAGCAGATGATGACACGTTGCTAAATGAGATACCATGCAGCCAGTAAAAGATTATGACAACAAGAAATGTTTGATATGTTATTAAGTGAAAAGGCAGGTTATTAAACAACATGCGTAATGACCAATCCATTTTTGAAAAGTAAGTAAGGTTAGAGAAATTATCTTGAAAGCTATATTAAAATGTTAATTGATTATCTCAGGATTGTGGGTTGTAGAATTGCTTTATTTTCTAAGGTGCCTTTAGTTGAGGTATAGTTTATGTAGTAAATAATAAAACTAAAATTATATGCAAGACCTTTTTTTGGCAATTTCCAGTAGTTTCTTCTGCTGTTAAGCTTTTAAAATGCCCGCAAAAAAAGAAGTCCACGAAATCATTGATAATTTTTTGACACTATTTGATTATGATTTAATGTCAGTCTTTGAATTTTTTTTTTTTTTTTTTGAGATGGAGTCTCACTGTGTCGCCCAGGCTAGAGTGAGGTAGCGCAATTAGCTCACTGCAACCTCCGCCATCTGGGTTCAAGCGATTCTCCTGCCTCAGCCTCCCGAGTAGCTGGAATTAAAGGCACGCACCACCACACCTGGCTAATCTTTGTATTTTTAGTAGAGACGGGGTTTCACCATGTTAGCCAGGCTGGTCTCAAATTCCTGACCTCAAGTGATCCATCCGCCTCAGTCTCCGAAAGTGCTGGGATTACAGGCGTGAGCCACAACACCCAGCTGTCAGTCTTTGAATTTTGGATAAAGCATATATTTTATTTCTTCTTTTGAAGTGGAGGTTTTAATTTTTTAATGTTTACATTTATCATATCATATAATTTAAATGATATATGATATAAATTAAATCATAATTTAAATGATATTATAATTTAAATTTACATAAATCATATCATATAATTTAAATCATATAATTTATCTCATATGATTATATATCATATCATATAATTTAAAGAGTCAAAGAATAATTAAAAGGGTTTTACAAAAAGAAGCAGTCTTGGCTGGGCAGGGTGGCTTAAGGCCTGTAATCTCAGCACTTTGGGAGGCAAAGGTGGGTGGATTGCATGAGCCCAAGAGTTTGAGACCAGCCTGGGCAACATAGTGAAACTCCGTCTGTAAAGAAAATACACAAATTAGCCAGGGGTGGTGGCCCACGCCTGTAGTCCCAGCTACTCGGAAGGCTGTGGTGGGAGGATCACCTGAGCCTGGGAGGTAGAGTCTGCAATGAGCTGAGATCATGCCACTGTACTCCAGCCTGGGTGACAGAGTGAGACCCTGTCTCAAAAAAAAAAAAGAAGCAATCTGATACTTGCTTTTTGCAGGCCACTATTTTCAAACTAATTCTTTTTTTTTTTTTTTTTTTTTTTTTAGACAGGGTTGCACTCTATCACCCAGGCTAGAATGCAGTGGTGGTGGGATCATAGCTCACTGCAGCCTTGACCTCCTGTGCTCATGCAATCCTCCCACCTCAGCTTCCTGAGTAGTTGGGACTACAGGTACACGCCACCACGCCCAGCTAATTTTTGTGTTTTTTGTAGAGACAGGGTCTCACATTGTTGCCCAGGCTGGTCTCATACTCCTAGGCTCAAGCGATTCACCCACCTTAGCCTCCCAAAGTGCTAGGATTACAGATGTGAGCCACCATATCTGGCCGCTAATTCTTGAGTGTTCAGTTTTGGCATCTTTACATGGGGAAAGATTTATCTCTTTTTCATTCTCCTCACCCCCACCATGAACCCACAGACTTTTTATCCCACCATTCTACTAATGTAATGATTGTTGTTAGATTAATTTACGGGATCTACATCATTAGTTTACATTAGTTTACCATAAAGAGGTTTTATTAGATTCTACATCTCATGATTGATCCAAAAGAATTTTAAAAAACAAAACAAAAAAAGGCCTTGTAGGTCTTAACTCTTACTTAGCCTCACATTTATTTGATAGTTTGAGTGGGTATTTTAAAAATTGAAGATAATTATAAAAATTTTAATGTAGACAGTATTTTTTCTCAGAATTTTGAAGGTACTGCTCTGTCTTTTGCAGGGAGAGTCTGATGCCATTCTGATTCTTAAATCTTTTATATAAAACATGTTTTTACTTTTGGCAGGAAGCTTTACCTTTTCTTTCTTTCAAGTGTCCTGAAACTTCACTGTGATGTATCATGGTATAGGTCTACTTTTATCCACTGTCCTGGACACTTGCTAGGCCCTTTCAGTCTCGAAGCTCATGACTTTCAGGTAAGAGAAATTTACGTCTAAGACCTGTTTTTTTTTTTTTTTTTAAAGCATCCTGTTATTTTTACACAGATGCAGTGTCTGCAGAGGCAATAAATGATGTTTAAAAGTTTTCTTCTTCCCAGAGAGTCTCTTCTCTCCTAATTGTGTTTTTTTCTGGTTTCTCGGAGATACTATCCTCAAATTCTCTGGTAATATGTGACTCTACTCAAACTTCAAGACTAGGGAACTAAAGACTGATAGGTGTTTCGAATTCCTGGGTAGGACTTGTTGACCTTCATTGTAGGGTGATCAAACTGAGATTCTTTTTTGGGGAATCCCAAGATTCCCTCAGATAGGAGTCTTTTACTAAAAATTACAGAGAGTGCTGGTGCCTCTATTTCCTTAGTGAGTCTCAAAAATACTTCCATGCACATTCAGTGACTTTAAAAAACCTGTGTCTCATTTTACCTGGAAATATAATACTTTTTGTTTTTACTGGCATTTCACAAAGAATTTTTGTTGTTGCTCGGTGTTTGAAGATACTCATGTAGTATGTATTCAAAAATTAGGAAAGACAATGGGCCTCAAAAGCACATGCTTCGCCAGTCATGGTGGTTCACACCTGTAATCCCAGCACTTTGGGAGGCCGAGGCAGACAGATGGCTTGAGCTCAGGAGTTCAAGACCAGCTGGGCAACAATGGCAAAACCCCGTCTCTACAAAAAATACAAAAGTTTTCCAGGTGTGGTGCCATGCACCTGTAGTCCCAGCTACTTGGGAGGCTGAAGCAGGAACATCGCTCAAGCCCAGGAGGCAGCGGTTGCAGTGAACTGAGTTTGCACCACTGCACTCCAGCCCGGGCAACAGTGTCAGACCCTGTCTCCCCCCGACCAAAAAAAAAAAAAGCATATATATAATAAATTATGTATGTGTAATTTTCAAGTGGATAGTTTTTATCAGATTCCTGATTCCCTGATGAGCCCAAAGAGATTTCAAACAAAACCAAAATACAAACAAAAGCCATTGCCTAGAGTAGTGGTCCCTATTCTGAGATGTGCATCAGAGTTATTCAGGCTTTTTAGCCATATAGGTCTTTAGCCCCTACCTCTATACCACAAGAAGAAAGTTGCAGAAAAAGTTCGTTTAAACAGTTTTCCTTGTGTCAACCATCAGGTGGTAGAATTGGCCCAGAACAGCTTGGTTGTACTACTGGAAAGATCGCATCCATTTCTATATACCAGACACTAGTCAGATGTCCATAGTTCAGAAGGACTTTTGTCCTAAATAATTAAGAGTTCCATTTCAGCTAAATCAACTTCTTTCTGTCTCAGCCCCATTTTATTTGAACTAGAGGGTCTACCACGGTGATTCTGAGAGTTTAGAGCACAGTCATCCCTTGATATCTATGGGGGATTGGTTTCAGGATCCCTATGGATACCAAAATCCATGGATGCTCAAGTTCCATATATAAAATGATGTAGCGTTTGCGTATAACCTACAGACATCCTCCCATATACTCTGACTCATCTCTAGATTACTTTTAGCACCTAATCCAATGTAAATGCGATGTAAATAGTTGTTATACTGTATCGTTTAGGGGATGATGACAAGAAAAGAGTCGGTACATGTTCAGTACAGAGGAAACCATCCTTTTTTTTCTCCTAATTATTTTGGACCCACAATTGTCTGAATCCATGAATGTGGGTCCCACTGATATAGAGGTCCGACCATATTTCAAAATTTCCTGAGATGCATGTAAAAAATGTATATTCTGGGATTTCACTTTTCAAAAGGATTCAAAATCCTTGGATCTCAAGAGGGATTCTACATTTTTGACAGAGATCCTCAGTTCTTATGCAGATGACTAGTGGATTACATTTTGAAATACGCTAATCTCAGTTTGCTACTGATAATACACATAAGGATTTGTTTTTTTTTTTTTTTTGGAGGAAAGGGAGAGTTGGGAAGGTTGATTGTCTGTCTGCTTTTTGTTGTTGCCCAAATATAGTTTGCCCCTGAAAGTCTGGTAATAAGGGTAAGCAGTATACCATTTAGATCAGATAGCCAGGACTACACTTTAGAGGGCCCAGCTGTGGCTTTCTTCTAGCCAAACCCCTTTCCACAGGATGAGGACTCCCAGAAGACATGTCTACCTGAAGTTCATGCAGCCCCTTCTAGAACATATTCTGGGTAGTCAGTACCCTGGAATTCCTTCCCCAAAGGCCCACTTCCAGGCCTAGTATAGGACTCCTCCCTCATCAGATCCAGTGTGCACACACCTAAGTCTAAGGGACAGATAACCAAGGGATAGCTTCAGTTTTACCAGATAGTCGCTTACCTTCACCATTTTTTCTCTCCACCAATAAATTCCTTTACCTTTGCTATTCCATATTAACAGCTCTCAATGAGATTCCTTTGATGTTGAGGAAGTGACCCTTCAACCTATAGTTAATTTTCTATAATTACATCTGATGATGAGGCTGCAGTGTTTTAATTGCAATAAATTTTGTTAGAGCAAAGGAAAGCTGCAGCTTTCCAAACAGTTGGGAAGTTGTGGTTCTTCTGCCATACTCCTCCTTTATAACAGCCAGGAAGAAGGAAGACACATGTTCCATATGATTTCTTCAAAAAGGTCCGGGGGAAAAAGAGAAAGGAAGAGATTAACTGACTTAACACTTGGAGCTATAAATCGTGTGTTGCAATATGGCGATAGGATGTTGCATCAGAACGTGGCAGTTGTAACAATGCAGTGGGTATCACAACCTTGAGGAGGCCTTTGTGGTGCTATATGCCCTTTTCCTAAAGATTCAACTCCAAGTATAGATCCCTCTGTTCGGCCAAGGAGAATGGTATTATTTAAATTACATTGTACCTCACTATAAATTTGTCCACTTGGTCTAGGGCACAGGAATATAGTTGAAGGTCTGCTTGGGCCAGACATCATGTTCTGAGTCCCTGCATCCCTGCTGATTCTTGTTGTCATATACAAGCAGGGAAGTGCTGAGGTTTCTTCACTTCTTCCTGGAAGTCTTTCAGGAAAGCTGGGAGGTATTATGGTGAGGCTGTAATGTCTTTATTCTCAGAACCGTTAGTTTTGAAAGTGTATGTAATATTTCCTGAATATTTCACATTGCCTTTATCTAAAGAATTGAAAGATTGTGACTAGGAGTTTGTCCCTGAGAAACAAGGATGAGGGTAGGAGACGTGGAGCATATTTTAGCAAGATTCTTAATAGTCAGAGTAGATATTTGGTAGCTAATTCTTGTTTTTGGTTTTGGTTTTTCACTCTTCTACTTGATTGTAGGAGAAAATTCATGTGCATGAGAGAAATGAAATAAGTGACAGAATGTCAAAATCAAACTTCATATTTAAAACATAAACTCTTGAGGGCAGAGCTGATGACTTAATTGTGTGTGAGTAGAACTGGTACTAGCATGGTTGTGGGTTTGGGAGTTTGAGGAAACTTGAGCAGAGAAGTGGCAGATGATGAAAATAAATCAGTTTTAATTCTGATAAAACTGGTTTTGGAAAATGTGGTTTAGATTTTAATGTGGCACAATTTTTTCAATACTAAACTCTAGAATTAGTCAGACTTGCCCACCCAGTAACAGGTAGCTTTTGACCTCCTTAAGCCTCCTCATGTGAGGGTCTTGTGCTGTAAAACTCCAGGGATTGAGGACTAGAGCCTTGTTCTAAAGGATGGGAAGAAAGGGAAAAGAGATGAGTGAGGCATAGCATTCCTCTGTCCTCCTCCCCACTAAGAGAAGCCCCACCTTCTCCCCAGGGGGAGATGGGGAGAGAAGGCAGAAATGTTATACCCGACTGGCACTCCCCCCATGCAGAAGGAAACCTCATGAGTGGGAAGCAGCATTCCTCCCCCACTGTGAGTGACAGTGATATGCTGGCCTTTGGGCTATTATAACAGGATGAAGACTCTTAGCAAAGTTTTAATGATTTATAAATCATTTTCATCATTTACAGAACTATGGAGACATTCTCTCAAGATAGTGTGTGTGATAGTATGGTTTTTAAGTTCATACCTTCTAGAAATACCAGCAAAATATTTACAGATAAACTGATAGGGTGTCTGGGGTTTACCTCAAAATTATCCAGGAACAAGAGGGGTGTAATGTAAAAAGATTGTCCATGATGGGTGTTACTTGTTGAAATTAGGTGATGGGTACATGGAGTCCATTATATTATCTCTAGTATAATGAAGATTTAATTTGAATCTAAACTTTGCTACTAGCTATATATGTCCTTAGCAAGTTACTCTTCCTGAGTCTCCATTTCCTGATCTGTAGAATGAGAAAAGTAAATACTAAAATCTATCACATAGGACGGTTGTTATGATTCAATTAAAATAAGTTACAGGCCAGGTGTGGTGGCTCACACCTGTAATCCCAACACTTTGGGAGACTGAGGCAGGCAGATTGCTTGAGCCCAGGAGTTTGAGACCAGCCTGGGCAACATGGTGAAACCCCGTGTCTACAAAAAATAAAAAAAAATTAGCCAGGCATGGTGGCACACGCCTGTAGTCCCAGCTACTCAGGAGGCTGAGGTGGGAGAATTGCTTAAGCCTGGGAGGCAGAGGTTGCAGTGAGCCAAGATCACACCACTGCACTCCAGCCTGGGTGACAAAGTGAGACTGAGACCTGTCTCAAAAAAAAAAAAAAATAATAATTATAAGCCCATTATATAACACATAGAAGGCACTCAAAAATTAGTAACTATGATTATACCTGTAAATAGAAAAATAATAAGGCATCTTCTTCCTTAAACATGGAATGTTTGCTTTTTGGCGTGTGTGTGTTTCCCCCATTTGACTATATTAACTTGGATTTTGTTTTAACAGCTCAGGTGCCTAAAAGGCCAGAGGGGCTTCTCAGGCCAACCTCCTTTTGATGGAATCCACATTGTCAACCATTTAATAGGAGATGATGAATCATTCCATTCCTCCGATGAAGATTTTATAGATAATTCCTTACAGGAAACCGGTGTTGGTTTTCCTTTGCACGGAAAATCTGGCTCGATGTCTTTGGACCCCGCAGTGGCAGATGGTAGTGAGAGCGAAACAGAAGACAGTGTGCTGGAGACCAGAGAGAGCAACCAAGTGGTTCAAAAGGAGCAGCCCCCGAGAAGAAGAGAGTCGTATTCAACCACTGTCTGACCATCACTGTGACCTAGACTATGGATTTATTTAAGGGATCAGTTATCATATGATTAGGGCTTTTTGGAAATAGTTTGTTTCATATGTACATATATATATATATATTTTACAGTCTTATCTGCCTTTTTATCTTTGCCAAATCTTTACCACTGATTTACCATTGCCATAAAGTAGACTGGTATATGGTTAATGTGTAAAACAAGGTTCTAACAGTATTATGAATATTAATGTTTCTTGTTTAGAAAATGCAACTATATCTATATGTGGGAACCATTCTGAAGTTCAAAACTATGGAAAATTGAATTTTCTTCGGACAAAACTGCTCTTGTGCAATATTTTATGCTCAGTGAGCAAATTGTGTATTTATGTTTATCAATTTGTTCTCAAGGTGGCTGTCTACAGACATTTGACCAAGACATACATCTGATTTACCTTGTGTTTTGTTTTTTTTATTGGTTTTTTTTTTTAAGACGGAGATTCACTCTGTCACCTAGGCTGGAGTGCTGTGGTGTGATCTCAGCTTACTGCAACCTCTGCCTCCCAGGTTCAAGCAATTTTCCTGCCTCAGCCTCCCGAGTACCTGGGACTATAGGTGTATACCACCACGCCTGGCTAATTTTTTGTATTTTTAGTAGAGATGGGGTTTCACCATGTTGGCTGGGCTGGTCTCGAACTCCTGACCTCAAGTGATCCACCCACCTCAGCTCCCAAAGTGCTGGGATTACAGGCGTGGGCCACTGCACCCAGCCTACCTTGTGTGTTTGTGTCTGGGAGGTTTTTTTATTATTATTTTTATTTTTTCATGAAAATTATTGGTGGGCCACTGGAAGTCCCCACACACAAAGCCTTTATTCTATATAATTTCATAAACACAAATTCATGATTATCTGTTTTGAGAGTTTTAAGTTTTGTTTTAATATTTAACTTCTATGTGCATATGATGCTTCCATGTGTTGGTTACTAGAGTAGTAGGTTAACTACAGACATACTGTTTATTTGTACATATTTATAAATCTGTACCACCTAACATTGAACATCATTTTATATGAAGAACATACATGTTGCACAATGACTGCTTTCAGCATCTAACAGGACTTCTGTAAATAATAGGTTAAAAGTTAAAAATAAAACACTAATGTTTTAAGAGCTTTAGTATTTTGCTTAGCATTCAACACTAGCAGATTCATAACTGATGCCTGTTCAAAAACACTATTGGTGGAATCTTTTATTTCATGTGTATGTAACTACTAAATTTTTCATGACTGAAGAGGTTATAGCACATATTAGTGCTAATATTCTACTGAATATAATTTAAGCAATGGGCTAAGGTCCAAGAAACATAGCAATTGTATCTACAAATAATCTATTAACATGATCTTCAGAATCTCTAGTTTTTGTTCTATAGATAAAGCCATAAGAATCCTTTCCTACCAGTTTTTCCTATATCATTTAGATATTATTTCCTAGAGAACAGGATGCCTGTCACTGATAGAGAAAACACCCAAATTATACTTGCACTATGGAAAGACGACATGAATATGTTGACTGGGTACTTTCTACTCTTATTTTTGTTAGCCTATGAAAAAAACATTTTGTTAACCTATGGAAAAAGCCTTGGAAGAGAAAAGTAGAATTCAGTATGTGTGGAGGCACAGTTTTGCACAGTATGTTGCATGCGGCAAAAAAAATTATGAAATAGAATAGAAGAGATAAAAGTAGTTTTCTGTCAAAAACTAGGAGTTAAGCCTTCAGGTACATTGTGGACTAGGCTTTCCAGCAAGGTTTTTGTAGCTATTTGCTTGCCTGAGAAATGAAATTGAAAACATACCCCTGTGTCTGTCCTTAACACCAGGCTAAATTCTGGTGGTTAAATAACTTATCTGTGGTTACAAGCTAGTAAGTAGCAGAGCCAAGATTTTTTTTAATATAGAGACAAGTGTCTCACTGTGTTGTCCAGGCTGGTCTTGAATTCCTGGCCTCAAGTGGTCCTCCTGCCTCAGCCTCCCAAAGTGTGGGGGTTACAGGTGCGAGCTACTGCGCCCAGCAAGAGCCAAGATTTTAACCTAGATCTCCCTAACACCAAAGCTTTTGAAAAGGTTCAGCTGAAGAATTTCTCAATTCTGTGTTTTGTTTTTATTTTTGTTTTTTGAGATGAAGTCTCACTCTGTAACCCAGGCTGGAGTACAGTGGTACGATCTTGGCTCACTGCAACCTCCACCTCCCGGGTTCAAGCGATTCTCCTGCCTCAGCTCCCAAGTAGCTGGGACTACAGGTGCACGCCACCACAACTGGCTAATTTTTGTATTTTTAGTAGAGATGGGGTTTCGCTATGTTGGCCAGGCTGATCTCAAACTTCTGACCTCAGGTGATCCACCCGCTTTGACCTCCCAAAGTGCTGGGATTACTAGACGTAAGCCACCACACCTGGCAATTCCCTGCTTTTTTGACAATGTAATTTAAATGAATTTGATTTAAATGTTTCCTGAATATATATACAGATAGATATATGAGTATCAACACTTACAAGCTCTACACAGTCTGTAAGTGTAGATACTATTTACTCGTAGGATTGTCTTGTGCTTTTGGGGATTTTTGTTCGGAGTTCTATACTATCAGCCCAGAAAGCTATCAGTGTCCAAGTGAAGTGAGATGATGCATGGCCACATTATTGCTTGGACCCTCACATCAAGAAATCTGAATGATCTAGACCAGGGGTCAGCAAACTGCAGCCTACAAGCTATTCCAGTCAGCTGACAGTTTTTACTTTTTTAAATAGTTGGGGAAAAAATTCCAAAGACTGATATTTTGTGTCACATGAAAATTATATGAAATTCAAATTGCAGTGTCCATAAGTAAAGTTTTATTGGGACACACCCATGCTTACCCTTTTAAATATTGTTTATGGCTGCTTTGTGCTACAGTAGCAGAGTTGAGTCATTGCAAGGGAGACCATATGGCCCAGGTAGCCTAAAATATTTATCTGATCCTTTACAGAAAAGGTTTGCTAACCCTTGATAACAGATACTCTAAAATGCAGGTTTTTCTTCTTCAATTTAGCTCAGTGGTAGGTCAAATTGTTTGCTTTTGCTATTAAGCTTATGATTTGGAAACATGAAATTTCATGGTGGATCTTATACTCAGAACTATTCAAAAGGGAAAACATGCCAGCCATTTTATATGATGAAGTCTCTTATTCCATAGAAAACTGTAGAAAGATATCTGTATCTTTGGAGAAGGAGAAAGAAAGGAAAGAACTCCAGAATCCCATCACTGTTCTTTAAGGCATGCATCACAGACCTTTAAGGGTATGCTTTATTGAATGAAGGTTATAGTTTGACTTTAAGATAAGAAATTTTCTAGAATCATGTTTGAATTCTAAACTTTGATATTCTTAAGTACCATTTCTGATTAGGAATTAGGTGTTTAAAGAATCATGGTAAGGAAACCTTAATCCATTGAAACTCTTGTAATTTGGACAACAAAAAACTAGAAATAACACTCTTTTCTTTGAAGATCTGATTCAAATACACCTTAGAAGAGTTTAAAATCTCCCAGGCCTTTAGGATGCAGTAGGATATTATGCCCTGGTTTGACTCCTTTTCATTCAAATTAATGTAAGTATGTTGTTCAAGACTTTGAAGCATTGAACAATGTTCTCTTGATGAATTTTATTTAATCACTGACATTTTGTGATATTTAAATGTTATTAAGTTAAACACTTAGAGTTGAGTAATATTCAGGGGAGAAAAGTGAATGAAATGACTCATAATAAGAAAGCTTGCTCCCTTGGGATAATTACCTTCCTGGTGTCATTGCCATCCTGGGTTAACAAGCTGCGAGCAGAGGATACAAGTGATGTGAATAAAATGGAAATTGCATTGAATTAATGAAACAGACACTTTTAGATCAAGAAAACACTTCAACAGCCTTTTTAAAAATTGGCACACTCCTATAGTCCCAGCTACTCAAGAGGCTGAGGCAGGAGGATCACTAGAGTACAGGAGTTTGGGGCTGTAGTGTGTAATGATCACGCCTGTGAAAGAATAACCACTGCACTCCAACCTGGGCAACATGGCAAGACCCTGTCTCTTAAAAAAAAAAAAAAAATTTCTTCCTGGGAAAAGAAGTCAAAGATGTAACTTTACACAAGTTCTACCCCCACCGTCTTTTTTGTTTGTTTGTTTTTTGGCTAGATACTAGGTATTCAGTGTTTGCTAACTGAGATGTCAGGTTTCAACTAATCAGCCAGTTACTTGGGAAGGAGAAAAACTTTTTCTCAACTCTGAACATGATGCAGCTTGTTAACTCTCCAGATAGTGCCTTTGATTGAAAATAAGTTCTACACCTTTTTAAGTATATTATTTCTGACATCATAAGAAATAACTTAGTTCCTTATTCTCATTTATCTTTTATATAATACACTGTAATATTCAGGTTTAAAGTAAAATAAGTATATGAATTATATTTTCGTAAAACTGTTTCATGACCAGCTTGATTAATGTATATTAACATACCAGACATTGACAGCGAACATTTCATGAAATCAATTATTTACTTACTAAAACAATGAGTTTTAGCTTGAAAGTTACTGCTGCTCTATTATTAACAAAACTAAGTTTTAAAAAATTAATTTTAATTCTACTGAAATTTAATTTCTGGTTAAAGGTATAGTGAATGCTATTTATGATCCAAGTTTTTACATCACATCCATTGATCTGCCTATCCCTTCTTTTTACTCCAAAGAGGAGATGATAGAATAATACATTCAGTATACTACCAAGAAGCAAAGTTATAATGTGTTTCATTTTACTGTTGGAATTTTTTATTGTAACATTGTATGATAACCTGAAATGTTTACTTGTGCCTTTGCTTTAAACAATTAAAGTTTTCCATTTTATAAGAATTTCTGTTTCCTTCAGCTTTTCAACTTTAAAAGAGGAGGGGCATCAAAACACTGTTAACGAATGGGTGGGGCGCAATGGCTCACACCTATAATCCCAGTACTTTTGGAGGCTGAGGCGGGCAGATCACTTGAGCTCGGAAGTTCGAGAGCAGCCTGGCCAACATGGTGAAACCCTGTCTCTACTAAAAACACAAAAATTAGCCAGGTGTGGTGGTGCATGCCTGTACTCACAGCTACTCAGGAGGCTGAGGCAGAAGAATCGCTTGAACCCGGGAGGTGAAGGTTGCAGTGAGCCATGATCACACTGCTGCACTCCAGCCTGGGCGACAGAGCAAGACTCTGTGTCAAAAAAAAAAAAAAAAAAAAAAAAGGTTGGCCTGATGTGAAATGTTCATTAGCGAAGTTTGTGCTCCGAAGGTGCAGGGACTACATCCACCTGGTCCACCCACATATTTTTAGTGCTAAACAGAGAATCTGGCACGTGATTGCATTCAGTGAATTTTTTTTTTTTTTTTTGAGACGGAGTTTCACTCTTGTTGCCCAGGCTGGGATGCAATGGCACGATCTTGGCTCACTGCAACCTCCGCCTCCCGGGTTCAAGTGATTCTCCTGCCTCAGCCTCCTGAGTAGCTGTGCATACTTTTATGTGCATATGATTACACATAATCATTACAAGAATGCGCCACCACACCCAGCTATTTTGTATTTTTAGTAGAGACGGGGTTTCTCCATGTTGGTCAGGCTGGTCTCGAACTCCCGACCTCAGGTGATCCGTCTGCCTCGGCCTCCCAAAGTGCTGGGATTTCAGTCATGAGCCACCACGCCCGGCCCAGTAAATATTTTTTAATTTAATGAAAGACCATCTTTAGTGAAAGATGTCTAGGTTTGTTTCCTTCAGGAACATGGTAATTTTTTGGAAATATCAATAGCAGTATTTTCATCTCACATTGTACTTTAGGTTATTAGCAACTAATTCAATAAATACATTCAATTATATGTAATTTGAATACACCTATAGATACTATCATAAAAGGAAAGTTATACCTTTTGCATCTTTATCACAATGTTAATGTCATTTAGTTCACAAGCAAGAGCTTACTATATATTCTGCTTTATTCCCAACAGGAATTAAGACACGTTTTGAAGATACCTGAAATATGACAAGCTGTAATCCCGGGAGTCTCCACCTTGGCACTGACATTTGGAAATAGCCAAATAATTCTGTTTTGGAAGGCTCTCCTGTACATTGTAGGATGTTTTGCAGCATCCCTGGCGTCTACCCAGTAGATGCCAGTAGCACCCCCTCCTTTAGTTGGGACAACCCAAAATGTCTCCAGACATCGTCAAATGTCACCAGCAGGAAGGACAGAGAATGAAAATCACTGCTAGTTGAGAACCACTGCTATAAATTTAGAATTGGGTCATAAAAAGAGCCACTCGGGCCAAACATAAAAATATATACATCATTTGGGGTTTTGTACATGGGGCAGAGCAGCTCCCTCACTGCAATCTATTGAAAGTCAGCCTTTGACACAAAGGTTTGTAAAATACAAGAACAGAAACTATACACACACACACACACACACACAACAGCCAGGTACCGTGATTCATGCCTGTAATCCCAACACTTGGGGAAGATGACATGGGAGGATCCCTTGAGGCCAGGAGTTGGAGACCAGCCTGGGCAAGATGGCAAGCCCCAGTCGCTTTAAAAAAAAAAATTATATGCATATATATATATATATTTATATTTATATACACACACATATATATATATACACCCCTATTAAAGATGCATCACAAATTTGCCTCTATTTCCAGTAGTCAGTGAAAAAAGTAGTATCTGAACCACAACGAGGTACCGTTTCACACACCTATTAGGATGGCTATTTAAAAAATGAAAATATGCCCTGTGAAAACCCGGGAGCTCAAAAAAGAAAAAAGGAAAACCGTCGGCAAAAGATGTGGAAAAACTGGAACCCTTGTAGATTGCTGCTGGGAGTGGAAAATGGTGTAGCCTCTGTGAGAAACAGTTCAGTGGTCTTTAAAAATGTTAATTGTAGAATTACCATGTAACCCAGCAATTCCACCTCTAGACTTATACTCAAAGCAGTAACTCAAATACTTGTACATCAATGTTCACAGCAGCATTACTCATGACAGCCAAAATGTGGGAACAACCCATATGACCAACAGGTGAATGGGTAAGTAAAATGTGATATATACTACATATACAATGGAATACTATTCAGCCATAAAAAAGTAAAATTATAATGCTACAAAATAGATGAACCTTGAAAACATGCTAAGTGAAATAATATCTGGAACAGGCAAATTCATAGAGCTAGAAATAGAGTAGACATTACCCAGCAATGGAGGTGAGGGAAGAGAGTTACAGCTTAATGGATACAGAACTTTTGTTTGGAATGTTGGAAAAGTTTTGGAGATGGATAGTGGTCATGGCTACATGACATTGATTGTACTTAATGCCACTGAGTTGTACATGTAAAAATGGCTAAAATTATAAAAAAAAAAATACTAGGCATGTTAAGAATTTAGCATCAGCCAGGCATGGTGGCTCATGCCTGTAATCCCAACACTTTGGAAGGCCGAGACAGGAGGATCACTTGAGCCCAGGAGTTCAAGACCAGCCTGAGCAACATAGCAAGACCCCATCTCAAAAGAAATAAAGAACTTAAAGTCAACTTATTTACTAAAGATATTCAAATAAAGATATTTAGAAGGAAAAAAAGTAAAACCTGCGGTTATAAAATTTGCAGCGCCCATGAAATAAGAAAATGTTCAGGCGCTAGCCTGGGACTCAAGCTTTGTATTGATTAATCCTGGACAAATAACAAAACATTATGACCTCCTTGCTGATCCATGGACACACCAGACTCCCATCAGGACCCTGCCCTTCCTAGGATGCTCAGCTAAATACCACAAGGCAGCTCCCCAACTCCACCAGGTCTCTGCTCAACCTGCACAGGAGGCCTTTTCTGATCCTTCCGTTGAAAAAGCCTCTTCCTAGCTTTACTTTTCTCCATAGCAGTGATTACAGTCTGACATCCTACCCATTTTACATATTTGTTGGTTTATTGTTTATCCCCTCACACTAGAATGCAAGCTTTATGAGTGCAGAGATTTTTATCTCTATCCCATCAGTGCCTCGGCTCTCAATAAATATTTGTTGAATGAATGCATGAATAACTGAAGAAGTCATTTTACCTCAATGTCTTCATTATTGAAACGAGATAACATCTGTGAAATACAAATGTTAGTAGAAAGTCCAGGATTCCAATGCAGCCAGCCTAGCTCTAGAGTCCTCTAGTTACACAATATTGCTTTGGCACAAGGCACAGATCAGTCACTGTTGAGGAAGCAAAGATGAACCAGACCAACTCCTACCCTCATGCATGCGGCAAGAGATACAGGAGTACAGATGCACTGCCATGGGAATTCAGGGGTTACATCCAACTTGGGGGAGGGGCTTACTTTGCATCCCTACCCCCTCCCTGCCCATTCCCCACCCTGTATACAGGATGGTGCCCGTGACCCTGCCATAACCTTTATGTACCACGCCCCATTCTCTCCTACCCTATGACCTGCTCAGGAGTGACCTGCTGATGTCACCTAACTAGGTCTATAGCTGCATCTCTCCTGCACTCCAGATTTTACCAAGAATATCTGAAAATGGAGCATCTTAAACCAGGCCCGGAGAACCTTTTTAAATCCTCCTGAACTGACTCTCAGTTCACTACTGTGTCCACGGTGAGATCAGAAGGCTGCTGTGTCCTCACTCCCCTGTTGCCTACGGTTGGCCACCTTTTCAGAGACCACATAGTGTCTTCTCTGAGGCTGTCCTCAGTTACAGGAGAAAGCAGGGTCAGGTGGAAAGAAACTGGTTGGCTTTAAGGATGTTGTTTCTCTGATTTTTTTTTTAAAGGAAACGCGTACTGTACACATGAGAGACTCCAAGGCTGAGATGCTGTGGCAGTTGAGATGCACCTGGGAGCTCCTAACTGTTCCCTGCCTCTGCCTCAGAGGGCGGGACGGCAGCCATTGCACACCACCCCCTCCACAGCAAACCAGTCAAGCCTTGTCTCTTCCCCCTACCAAGGGGCTCTTCCCCTCCAGCAGAGGCTTTCCTAGTCTCTGGTGTCACCTATGCCCTTCCTGTCCCAGGACAGGAACAGATGCGCCCCATTGGTGCTTGCTGTACTTCTACATTCAAGGCACAATTTTGTGTGTCCCTGCCTAACCTCAACCAGGATGACTTCGTCGTGGGTAGAAGAGATGACATCTTATTCATCAGCCTGCTTTGTCACTTTTGTATGTCTCAAGGTCCAGCATCTGTCCTTGTGCCTGTCACTGGAGTGCAGAATTAGACTAACCATGCTCCATTTACAAAGAGAGAGTTTTAAAACGTTTAGCACATGAATGTTTGTCTCTGCAGCCTCATTACCACCAAATACACTTAAGGTCAAGCTTTGGCTTCCCAGGAATCTGTGAGCCATTTCCCTCTCCCAGCTCCCTTGGCCCGGCTGAATTAGTGCCAGAACTACAAAAGCAAACTGCCAGGTGAAGTGGTAGAAAATCAAAGCATGGGAGTCATGATGTTAAGCACAAATTTTTAAAGAACAATTTCATGCATTTCCACCTGTTAACTCTTAGTCTATTCAGAGGCTGAAGGCAGGTCCAGCTCTGCCCTTTTCTGGCAAGCTGCCTTCTACTTGTGCTGTGGAGGGATGTTCCTGGCGGGCAGCTCCCCAGGCCAGTGCTGGGATTTGAGTAATCACAGGCCCAAGTAGAGTGTGTGGGAAGGTGTGCTGTTTGGTCTGGCTCACAGCCACTGACACTCTGCAGCTATTTTAAACGGATCCCACAACCTTTCATTTGCTTCACTAATTTCTCTAAAATAGAATTGTTTATTTGTGGGTAAAAATTGGAGACGTTTCTTGTTCGTCACCAAACTGCTCTTTGGTGAGACTGGAGACAATGCGTGTACTGGAGCCTAAAGGGTTTGGCACATAGCAAGTGTTCAATCAACAGTAGCTGCTGTTGTTAGCTGAGTTCCCTGAGAAAGATTGTGCATGGCATCTCTGAATTCCCCAGAACCAGTACAGGCTGCTGGGTAAGTAGTTATTGATGTGAATGTTCCTTCTGACTTGACTTCTCACCTGCATCCTCTGTCCGCATGGTATCTCCACATGTTTGCCATGTGAGGCACATTGGAAGTATTGTTTGAGGTGACTGCACAACAATCTCTACTTTCTGATTGCTAGTAGTGGTAATGATAATAGTAGTTATTATTATACAGCAATATCCTGCATTAGTCAGGATAGGCTGGATTTTGCTGTGTTAACAAATACTCTAAAATCTCAGTGGTTTACATCAGTTCTCATTCATGCTGTGTGTCCATCAAATGCTGGCTGTGGCTCTGCTCTACGCTGTTTTTACTCTAGGACCCAGGCTGATGATGCTACTTCTATTTTGAACATTGCTGAGTGTTCAAGCGATTTTCCTGCCTCAGCCTCTCGCGTAGCTGGGACTGTAGGAGTGCATCACCATGCCCGGCTAATTGTGTGTGTGTGTGTATTTTTAGTAGAGACAGGGTTTAACTATGTTGGCCAGGCTGGTCTCGAACTCCTGACCTCGTGATCCACCCGTCTCGGCCTCCCAAAGTGCTGGAATTACAGGCATGAGCCACCACGCACAGCCAGAAGCACATTTCATTGGCTAAGGTAAGTCACATGCTAAGACATCCCAGGGAGAGGGCAGTGAATATTTGGAAACATAGTACTTACTCTGTGCCAACAAGTACTCTGAGTACATTTTAGAAACAATGGCTTTATTGCGATATAATTCACACATTATAAAATTCAGCCTTTTAAAGTATACAGTTGTGTAATACAGCACAGGGTTGTACAACCATCACCACTAATTTCAGAGTATTTTAATCATGAAAAAAGAAACCTAATACTCACTAGCAACTACTTACCATTTCCTCTTCTCAGCCCCTGGCAACCATTGTTCTACTTTCTATTTCTATGTATTTGCCTATTCTGGACATTTCATATAAATGAATCATAGAATATGTGGCTTTCCGTGTGTGCTTCACTTAGCATAATTTTTTGAGGCTCATCCATGTTGTAGCATCTATTAGTGCTTCATTGTTTTTTTCTTTTTATTTGCTGAATAATATTCTATCATATGGGTATACCTCATTTTGTTAATATAATCATCAGTTAATGAAGATTTAGTCTGTTGTCATTTCTTTCCTGTGATGAATGATGCTGCAATGAACATTTATGTACATGTTTTCATGTGGACATAGGTTTTCAATTCTGTTGGGCATATACCTAGGAGTAGAATTGCTGGGTCATATAATAATTCCATGGGTTTTTTTGTTTTGTTTTGTTTTGTAGACGGAGTCTCGCTCTATCGCCCAGGCTGGAGTGCAGTGGCGCTATCTCGCCTCCCTGCAAGCTCCGCCTCCCGGGTTCACGCCATTTTCCTACCTCAGCCTCCCGAGTAGCTGGGACTACAGGCGCCTGCCACCACGCCTGGCTAATTTTTTGTATTTTTAGTAGAGACGGGGCTTCACCGTGTTAGCCAGGATGGTTTCAATCTCCTGACCTCGCGATCCGCCTGCCTTGGCCTCCCAAAGTGCTGGGATTACAGGCATGAGCCACCGCGCCTGGCCAATAATTCCATGTTTAACATTTTGAGGAATTGCCAAACTGTTTTGAATGTCTGGAGTATTTTACAATCCCACCAGCAATGTATGATAAGGGTTCCAATTTCTCCACATCTTCATCAATACTTATTATTTTTTGTTTTGTTTTTTTAATATTATTTAATTTTATTTTTAATTGAAAAATAACTATTATATATGTTTATAAGGTACAATGTGATGTTTTGATATATGTTTACAATGTAGAATGATTAAATCAGGCTAAACACTTTATGTCTTTTTTTATTTTAACCAACCTAGTGGGTATGAAGTGGAATCTCACTGTGATTTTGATCTACATTTTCCTAATGACTAATGGTGTTGAGCATCTTTTCATATACTTATTGACCCTTCATATATATTCTTTGGAAAATGTCTACTTAAATCCTTTGCCCATTTAAAAAATTGGGTTATTTGCTTTTTATTGCTTAATTGTAAGAGTTATTTATATATTCTGCATAAAAATCCTTTATTAGATATATTATTTGCAAATTTTTTTATTTTTTATTTTTTATTATTATACTTTAGGTTTTAGGGTACATGTGCACAATGTGCAGGTTTGTTACATATGTATCCATGTGCCATGTTGTTTTGCTGCACCCATTAACTCGTCATTTAGCATTAGGTATATCTCCTGATGCTGTCCCTCCCCCCTCCCCCCACCCCACAACAGTCCCTGGAGTGTGATGTTCCCCTTCTTGTGTCCATGAGTTCTCATTGTTCAATTCCCACCTATAAGTGAGAACATGCGGTGTTTGGTTTTTTGTCCTTGTGATAGTTTACTGAGAATGATGTTTTCCAGTTTCATCCATGTCCCTACAAAGGACATGAACTCATCATTTTTTATGGCTGCATAGTATTCCATGGTGTATATGTGCCACATTTTCTTAATCCAGTCTATCGTTGTTGGACATTTGGGTTGGTTCCAATTCTTTGCTATTGTGAATAGTGCCGCAATAAACATACGTGTGCATGTGTCTTTATAGCAGCATGATTTATAATCCTTTGGGTATATACCCAGTAATGGGATGGCTGGGTCAAATGGTATTTCTAGTTCTAGATCCCTGAGGAATTGCCACACTGACTTCCACAATGGTTGAACTAGTTTACAGTCCCACTAACAGTGTAAAAGTGTTCCTATTTCTCCACATCCTCTCCAGCACCTGTTGTTTCCTGACTTTTTAATGATGGCCATTCTAACTGGTGTGAGATGGTATCTCACTGTGGTTTTGATTTGCATTTCTCTGATGGCCAGTGATGATGAGCATTTTTTCATGTGTTTTTTGGCTGCATAAATGTCTTCTTTGCAAATTTTGCAAATATTTTCTACTATTCCATGAGTTGTCTTTTTACTTTCTTAATGGTGTGCTTTGAAACACAAAACTTTAATTTGATGAAGTCTATTTTATCTATTTTTCCTTTGGTTGCTTGTGCTTTTGGTGTCATATCTAAGAAACTATTGCCTAATTCACGGTCACAAAGATTCACTCCTGTGTTTCCTCTAGGACTTTTATAGTTTTAGCTCTTACATTTAGGTTGATGAATCATTTTGTATATGGTGAGAGGTAGGAATCAAGTGCTTTTTAAAATACATTTTTTGTGTTGGAATAGTATTAGATTACAGAAAAGTTGCAAAGACAGTAGAGAGTTTCCATATACCCTTCTCTCAGCTTCCTCTAATGTCTAATATAATCATGGTACATTTGTTAAAACTAAGAAATTAAGAATGGCACAATAGTATAAACTACAGACTTTATTCGATTCTACTAGTTTTTCCACTAATGTTTAGGCTGAAAACTTTATATTACACATGGAAATTTGTGATATTGAATATAATTGGAGAAATTTTCCTCTCTAACCATAGGGATAGCTTCATAGATTGTAGTTATAGCATATGTTATTGCTATCATGCTTCTTACCATCCTTAGAATGGATATTATGAATTACACAGAGTTATCCTTTCTCTGGTTTAACTAAGAGCATCCCTCTCCTAGGGCCAGCATACCTGGAGATTAGAGTGGTCAGGGCACTGAGAAGAGTGAAATGGCTGAGAGCGTTCAGATACCTGGTGATTTATCATTAGCTGAATTTTAAATAAACTGCTTTGGATATAGAAAACTCATTGACAGTTTTCACCGCAAATGAGGGTATCATCTTCCTAGTAAATGATTTGTCAAGGACTGCTGGGTAGCCAAGAAAACTTAGTAGGATTAATGACAAAAAACCATAAGTGAAATAAGTCAGGTATAGAAAGACAAATACCACACGATCTCACTTATATGTGGAATATATAAAAGCTGAACTCATAAGAGCAGTGAGTAGAATAGTGGTTACCAGGAGTGGTCAAAGGATACAAAATTTCAATAAACAGGAGGAATAAGCTAAAAAGATATGTTGTACAACATGGTGACAATTAACTATTGTCTACTAAGTATTAACTATAGTTAATAACATTCTGTATTTGAAAATTGCTAAGAGAATAGATATTAAATTTTCTCACTACAAAATAGTAAGTATGTGAGATAATGCACATGTTGATTGGCTTGATTTAGCCTTTCCACAATGTATACATATTTCAAAATATCATGTTGTACATCATAAATATATACCATCTTTATTTACCAATTTAAATTGATGAATGAATAAAACCAAAATCTGGAATGGCTACTTGACCCATATAAAATTAAAGATTTTCTGTAATTTTCCTTTGGCTCAAAAGCCATTGCTAGGAACAGTTCTTATTCTTTTTTCATTCTTTTTTTCTTTCTTTTTTTTTTCTTTTTTTTCTGAGACAGGGTCTCACTCTGTCACCCAGGCTGGAGTGCAGTAGCATGGCAACCTCAACTTCCTGGGCTCAACTGATCCTCCCACCTCAGCCTCCAAGTAGCTGGGACTACAGGTGTGCAACACTACACCTGGCTAATTTTTTTTTTTCTTTTTTTACTTTTTGTAAAGATGGGGCCTCACTATATTGTCAGGCTGGTCTCAAACTCCTGGGCCCAAGTAATCCACCTACCTTGGCCTTCCAAAGTGCTGGGATTACAGGCATGAGCTACTGCACCTGGCTCCTTATTCTTTTTTCTTTTAATTTTATTTTATTTTATTTTAAGTTCCAGTATACATGTGCACGACATACAGTCTTGTTACATAGGTAAACGTGTGCCATGATGGTTTGCTGCACCAACCAACCCATCACCTAGGTATCAAGCATCACATGCATTAGCTATTTATCGTGATGCTCTCTCTCCCCCCACTCCCACCGACAGGCTCCAGTGTGTGTTGTTCCCCTCCCTGTGTTCCCATTGTTCAGCTCTCACTTGCAAGTGAGAACACGTGGTGTTTGGTTTTCTGTTCCTGTGTCAGTTTGCTGAGGATAATGGCTTCCAGCTCCATCCACGTCCCTGCAAAGGACATGATCTCATTCCTTTTTATGGCTGCATAGTATTCCATAGCATATATATACCACATTTTCTTTATCCAGTCTATCATTGATGGACATTTGGGTTGATTCCATGTCTTTGCTATTATGAATAGTGCTTCAGTGAACATACATGTGCATGTATCTTTATAATAGAATGATTTATATTCCTTTGGGTATATACCCAGTAATAGGATTGCTGGGTCAAATGGTATTTCTGGGTCTGGTCTTTGAGGAATCACCACACCATCTTCCACAATGGTTCAACTAATTTACATTCCCACTAACAGTGTAAAAGCATTCCTATTTCTCCACAGCCTCTCCAGCATCTGTTGTTTCTTGACTTTTTAATAATCACCATTCTGACTGGCATGAGATGGTATTTCATTTTGGTTTTGATTTGTATTTCTCTTATTTCGAGAAGTGTCTGTTTATGTCCTTTGCCCACTTTTTAATGGAGTTGTTTGCTCTTTTCTTATAAATTTAAGTTCCTTATAGATTCTGGATATTAGATTTTTGTCAGATGGATAGATTGCAAAAATTTTCTCCCATTCTATAGGCTGTCTGTTCACTCTGGTGATAGTTTCTTTTGCTGTGCAGAAGCTCTTTAGCTTAATTAGATTCCTTATTCTTTGTAGAGACATTCTGAAATATTTTCAGGAAGAAATGATATTATATTGGAATTGACTTCAAAGTAGTCTGGTGGAGGAGGGAAGCAGTGTAGGGGACAAAAATGAAACATGATTAGCTAAGGATTTACTGCCGAAGCTGAGTGATAGGTACTTTGGGTGTATTTTTCTATTCTCTTAGGTAGAGTTTGATTTTTAAAAATATGTTTGAAAACCTAGATGATGGGGTTGATAGGTGCAGCAAACCACCATGGCACATGTATACCTACGTAACAAACCTGCATGTTCAGCACACGTATCCCAGAACTTAAAGTAAAATAAAATTTAAAAAAAAGATGTTCAATATTTTTCACACAAATAAGCGATAAACAATAAAACAGCGTTTGCTGTGAACTTGTGGGAGGACCTGAGGATCTGGCAATGTGAACAATCTCCAAGGAAAGATGAAGGATTGGCATCCCAGATGTAAGTTGGCTCACAGGAAGACCACTCTACCTAACTGTACAAACCATAGTCAATAGCCCAGATTTTTGGAGCCACCAAACCAGTCTTTAACCAGAGCTCAGTAATGGTCTCCCACTTTAAGCAACTGATTTAAAATGCAAATTCAGTAAAGCACTTGAGGTGCTGGACATATTCTAGATCTTGACTTGGGTATTGTGGTGGTTAATACTGTGTCAACTTGATTGAAGAATGCAAAGTATTGATCCTAGGTGTGTCTGTGAGGGTGTTGCCAACGGAGATTAACATTTGAGTCATTGGGCTGGGAATGGCAGACCCACCCTTAATCTGTGGGCACCATCTAATCAATTGCCAGCACATAAAGCAGACAGAAAAATGTGAAAAAACTAGACTGGTTTAACCTCCCAGCCTACATCTTTCTCCTGTGCTGGATGCTTCCTGCTCTTGAACATCGGAATCCAAGCTCTCAGCTTTGGGACTCGGACTGTCTTCATTGCTCCTCAGCTTGCAGATGGCCTATTGTGGGACCTTGTAATCGTGTGAGTTAACACTACTTAATAAATTTCCCTTTATATATATTCATGTGTGTGCGTGTGTGTGTGTGTGTATCCTATTAGTTCTGTCCCGCTAGAGACCTGTGACTAATACAGATTTTGGTACCAGGTGTGGTTCTAGAGGAACAGAATATTAAGGATGGAGTTCTTTTGTTGGTTTTGGGTTTCTGGGGTTAGCTGCTTAATATGATAAGACCCCAAAATGCTAAGGGCTCTAATTCTAATAGTATGGAGAACACTGATAGTCCTTGACATGAACTGTTTAGAGTTATGCAAAATAAATGCATTTGACACTCCTGATTCACCGCTCATGAGAGGCAAGCAGTTTAGTGACTCCCTACATAATACCTTTGACTATATGTGGAGAACCAAGGAACATGGCCAGGTATGGTGGCTCACACCTGTAATCCCAGCACTTTGGGAGGCCAAGCCACGTGGATCACTTGAGGTCAGGAGTTCAAGACCTGCCTGGCCAACATGGTGAAACCCCATCTCTACTAAAAATACAAAAAAAAAATTAGCCAGGCATGGTGGCAGGTGCCTGTAGTCCCAGCTACTCAGGAGGCTGAGGCACAAGAATTGCTTGAACCTTGGAGGTGAAGGTTGCAGTGAGCTGAGATTGCGCCATGGCACTCCAGCCTGGGCGACAAGAGCAAAACTCCATCTCAAAAAAAAAAAAAAAAAAAAAAAAAAAACCAACAATTAATCAGGTGTGGTGGCATATGCCTGTAATCCCAGCTACTCGGGAGGCTGAGGCAAGAGAATTGCTAGAACCCAGGAGGCAGACATTGCAGTGAGCTGAGATCGTGCCACTGCACTCCAGCCTAGACGACAGAGCAAGACTCTGTCTCAAAAAAAAGAAAAAAAGAACGAACCTGAACAATAGAAAAGTTTTCCTACATAAGCAAGGCAACTCCTTTCTAGTGCAGAAAACAGAAAGGCATTCACTATTCTATATGCAGATAATTCTTATTATCTGAAACTCAGATCTCCTGATAAAACCCTTTTGGCTAATCACTGTCAGAAAGATTTGATATTTACAAAATAAAATATATTTTATATTTGCAAATTTACATTTGGTAGGTATCTGGTAGGTATTTTTCATCTTTTAATTGGTTTAGAAATAACAATGTTATAAAAGTCACTTTGTCTAATCACCTCCTTGTACATCACAAATAATCCTGGAGGGCGTGACAGGAAGTAGCCCTACTCATACTAACAACTCCTGATTAAATTAAGATTTTTTCTATTGGTGTTAATGTTTTAAATTTTGTTTAATGTTAAAATTATGTTGATGTCAAATCTAGTTGGATTATTTGGAAGTTCATTGTACCCATTCTTTAAACTTTTCTCTATTTGCAAATTTGGGGAAATACTATTTTGGTCCTGTTCTATGGATGTGACCTTGTAGGGTCTCATTTGTGTGCTATGCAGACTCAAAACAATTTCCTGGGGTAAAGCTTACACCTGACTTTGGTTTTCCCTTGTGGATGAGAAAGCCTTTGATACAACCAGCTGTTCTTAGGTACCTCAGCTTTCACAATAGGTCAAACCTACATTTGAATTGTCTATTAAGGCATATGGATCTGAATTTAAACAACAGAGAATAGAATTCCAGGATTTCGCTGAGAGTATAATCTCATCCTGTCATCAAATATTTATTAAAAACTCAGTAAGGAGAAGCAATTTTCAGAGAGGATTATTTGAAGCATATATCAGCTTATGCACTTTTTCAGACAGTCTAGTCTCAAACATATCCATGGATTAAACCAGATCAGTAGACAGCTGGTACCTTACTAGACAGCGTCATAGTTTCTCAAAGTATAGTTTTTACCAAATTGCACTTTTTTGTGATGTCAACAATGTATATTAAGTGTTATGGGAAATAACTTTTGTTGCATCTATTTTAAGATTGTATAAGAACACTATTAATTTCTATCACAATAACTACTTTTTAGGATTGCAGTGGGAAATATGTCTGTTCTTCCTGGTACCAAGAATAGTTAATAGTCGTAGTTATCTCAATTTTGTGATTAAGGAGAGAAGTGGGGAAAGGAGGGAGGGAAGAGAGGGTAAGAGGAAGGGACGGAGGGAGGGAGGAAAGGAGGGAGGGAAGGAAGGAAGGGAGGGAGGGAAGGAAGGAAGGAGGGAGGGAGGGAGGAAGGAAGGAAGGAAGGAAGGAAGGAAGGAAGGAAGGAAGGAAGGAAGGAAGGAAGGAAAACATTTCCACCTGCCCTCCAACTTCCTCCTCAAAGAATCCCAGCAAAAACAATGAGTAGTTTGGGTTAGAGAAGCCTTGTGGAATATGCCAAATGCTTTCTACAATCCAAACTGCTAAATGCTTCCCAAACCGGAGGCAAAAATATCTTTGTGCAAAAAGTAGATCTCATTATTCTGCAGCCGGTAGGATATTTTGATGCTGCAAAATCCTAACCCCAGCCTCATATCAGGTGGGTTTCAGAACTATAGTGGCAACTGTGCAAAGTGCTGACTCATCAAAAGAAAAGTCCTGTGTCCCAGGGAAACATTCTTTATTTATTCTCTCCTTTATTCACCCTCCTTGCTACATTCACTTCTGAGTGAGTTGAAGGAGAGCAGAGACCCCATATCCAATCTATGTACCTCACATCTGGCATGGCGTATGACAAAGATTGTTCAGTAAATATTTGTTGAATTGAACTGTACAACTGAGTCCACAAACTCTGTCCTCCTTTAGGACATGTGCCAGCATTGGGTCTTTCCATTCGTCAGGCCTCAGTGACTGCTTTTAAACCAGCCTCCACACTGGTCACCCCTGGGTCAGCATCCTGAGCAGAGTTTATGCCTGGTGTTTCCTTGTCTCCACCAACCTGTTATTTCTTCCACTATCGAACAAAGTGACTGTGAGGTACATGAGCAAATCTCTGATTTGTACAGAAGCTCTGTTCATTCTCCAGCTGATGAGGGGTGGGGGGGTATGTGTACGTGTGTGTATGTGGTATGTATGTTCATGTGGGTTTTTTGTTTGTTTGTTTTTGTTCTTTTCAAATGGAGTCTCGCTCTGTCATCCAGGCTGGAGTGCAGTGGCACGATCTTAGCTCACTGCAACCTCCACCTCCCAGTTTCAAGCGATTCTTCTGCCTCAGCCTGACAAGTAGGTGGGACTACAGGTGCGCACCACCACACCTGGCTAATTTTTGTATTTTTAGTAGATACAGGGTTTCACCATGTTGGCCAGGCTGGTCTCAAACTCCTGACCTCAAGTGATCCACCCACCTTGGCCTCCCAAAGTGCTGGGATTATAGGCTTGAGCCACTGCGCCTGGCCCTTCATGTGTTTTAATTAAAGCTCAAATGAAAACTCACGATAGTCCCTACTGATAAATTGCTCCTTGCCAGACAGTAAGAACATTTGAGAATATTTTAGGAAGAGGCAATTGATCCCCTAGCACTTCTCTACCAGCCTCAGCTCAGATGAACTGCTTGGTTTTATGGGGACACAGACCATGACAGTTGGAAGTGATCCTTGGAAAGCCTCCTGTGGGAGATAAGGTCCAGGAGCTCAGGAAGGGAGCCTGAGTCTCTCAGGTCTAATTGGGATATCAGAAATCCATATAAAAATGGCCAGGCGTGGTGACTCACACCTGTAATCCCAGCACTTTGGGAGGCCAAGGTGGGTGGATCACCTGAGGTCAAGAGTTCGAGACCAGCCTGGCTAACATGGTGAAACCCCCTCTCTACTAAAAATACAAAAATTAGCCGGACGTGGTGGCAGGCGCCTGTAATCCCAACTACTCAGGAGGCTGAGGCATGATAATCGCTGGAATCCAGGAGGCGGAGGTTGCAGTGAGCCGAGATCGTGCCACTGCACTCCAGCCTAGGTGACAGAGCGAGACTCTGTCTCAAAAAAAAAAAAAAAAAAAAAAAAAGAAATCCATATAAAAATGCTTCCTGGCAAGTCTCAGGGCTGCCTGCAGTGCACAAAGCTACTGCCCCTACAATGGGAGGCCTTGAGGCCTACCTCCTGCAGCAGTCCAGGGTCAGGAGTCAGGCTGGCCTGCGTTGTGATCGGGACTCTGTCCTTCTCTGGCTATGTGATCTGGGGAAGGCAAGCCTCTCCGAGTCTATTCCCACAGCCTGTTCATTGGGATGGTTAGAGATAATGTGTATAAAAAGGGCCTCCAATAGTGCCTGCTGTAATAGTGACAATAACTAACACTTAGTAAATGCCTGCTCTATGCTTTACATGTATTAACTCATTGAATCTGTACAAGAACCTGTGAAGTAGGTGTTATTGTAACCATGTTTGCAGATGAAGAAACTGAAGTACAGAGAGGTTAAGGAACTTGTTTAAGGATAGAAGAAGGCAGAGCCAGAATTTCCAGACATTAGAAATCTGGCTTAGAGTCCATGCTCTTAATTGCTACACTCTTCTGATTCTTAGCTACTGTGGTACTTATAATTTTTCTTGGCAGGGGTGTAATTATTACAACCATTCAGGAAAATAATTTCTCAATACGTGTCCATAGACTTGAAAAGGTTCCTAGCCTTTAGCTGGGCATGGATGCTCACACCTGTAATCCCAGCAGTTTGGGAGTCTAAGGCAGGAGGATCACCTTGAGGCCAGGAGTTCAAGACCAGCTTGGGCAACATAGTGGGCCTACCTCTACAATACAAACATACAAACACATAAAAAACAAAACACAACAAAAATCCTAACCTTTGATCCAGGAGGGGAATCACTTCTGGTTATCAATCCTAAAGAAAGAATCCTACATATAGAAAAACCCAGGTACAATTAAAAAAAAAATCACCGCATCATTTATAGTACGGAAAAAGGGAAATAATCCAACTGTCCAGTAACATAATAAATAAGATCACAGCACATCATCTAAGTGGACAATTATACAATATCATCATAGTAGACTCTTTTTTTAAGACTGGGGGGAAAACACTCTGAAATGTTACTAGAGGTTGAACCAAGGTAGTGAGATATGGAGCTGTATTTTTACTTTTTATTTTGTCTACTTTACAAATGTTCTATTGAATTAACATAACTATGCTGCTTTCAGCAACTTAAATGCTATTATTTTCTGACCTTTGGATGAGCAGCATACCCGCCACGTCCACACTGTTGGAGTGATGGGTTGGGCCTTGCAGCAGGAGGGGAGGGAATGTGTCTCTTCTCCACCATCCCATCCTCGTCACCTCTCAAGTCTGTGACAGGCACGTGACTTTTGGCTCCAGGCTTTTCTACCCTATGCTGGATGTGAAACAAGTAATGTGATTTGGTGGAAAGAAACAATATTTGGAATCAACAGATTTGGCTGGAATAAGAAAGCTGCTAGTTATCAGAACCTGGGCTTCTTAAACCACTGGTGTCTCCCGCTTTTTTTTTTCCCTTCCTTTCCCACGTATGGACCACTGGTGTCCTTCTCCATAAAAGAGAAATGACCAGAATGCCTGCCTTGGAGAACTCCCATAATTTCTTTCTCTTCCATGAAGCCCAGGATAGCAGCAGAGGTGGAACACCCAGTGGGCTGCATCTACCTATCACCAGTTCATGTTGTCCTTCTGCCTGTCTCTTTGGGCGAGCCTGAGGTTGTTCATGTGGGCTGATCCTCCAAGCCCCGCCTCATGCAGACAGCAGTGGCCAGAGATTTTCAGAAGCCTCAACTCCCACCTTACCTCCAGATATGGGGTCATATATTTCCTCTAAGGGAGTTGTGTTTTGTGAGTAATTTTTAAAATTTACAATATATAGGCTGTACTGTTTTAAAGTGAAGTGTTTCATCTGGGGTAGGGCGAACTAATCACCAAACATACTGGAGGAAATGATGAAAAACTCGAAAGAAAGATAATTTTTGCATTTTCTGTCTTGTTTCATTTTCCATTCACCAAGCAAACTATACTCCTTTTTTTTCCTATAAAAGTTCACACTGGGTATGTTTCTAGGAGGAGTCATATCACGCAGCTCACAGTAAGATGACACTTCATTCTATCTATTCCTAGGAACAATGTAAAAATACGTATGTGGTGAGATTAACAATTTTCTTATTTGAACTCTCAACACCAAAGCTGACAGCCTCCTCCCTCTTCAGATGTTTGAAATCCTTTATGTAAAAGCCTAATTTAAACTTTATAGTAATAGATAATATTTTCAAATGTAATGAGATTTAAATATATCAGTCCCAAAATGTTTATTAAAAGCAAATAATGTTTTTCTTCATGTTTGAAAAGTAAAAAATATTAATTCAAAGTTGGTTCTTATACCATAAGTCTTCTATTAACTTGTTTATCTCCATGTTTCTCCTTTACTTCATTTCCCAATTTTTGCATGAGCTGATACAAAAAACATTACCCACTTCCCACAAATGATGGTACCATTAAATCATATTCTGACTTATGGTGTCAGTGGAATTCTATTTTGATAGCCTGCTTCTTATAAGAGTAGAAGGGGATAATTATATTACCTATCATTCAAGTTAAGGCATCACACAATTATCAGTTTGCATTTATTTTCTTTGAATTAATACAATTAAAATATATGTAATTCTTATTTCAATTTGACTACACCTATCATGACACCTAATCCAAAGACAAAAATTAAATAGTTTGTTAGTATACTTGAGGATAAAACCATGGCAATATGACAGGGTGTGGCTCTAACAAGTACTTCCTGTACATAAAATAAAGACCAGTTCTATATCTGGTCTTTAATCCAAGTCAAACTTTTCCTTAGTTTATTTTTGTAGTCTTTTAACTGTTAAGTGGTATGAATTCTTTTGGCTTATGCATTACATAAGCGCCATCCATAAAACTTGTTCTGGTATGTATCAGGGACCATAAAAATAATCATTGTTGGATCTAGAAATTTCACCCCTAAAAATATATCCTAAGGAAATAATTCCAAATGTAGGGAAAGCTATATTCAAAAATCTTTTCATTGTATTACTTAAAATAGTAAAAAATCGGAACAAGCTAAATACTAAGATGAGAGTGATTGAGTAAATTATAGTAAACTAGCTGATAGAAGTTTTTTATAGCAATTGAAAATGATGAAAAATTGTATATAAAAAGCAAGGAAGATTGTCATGATTTTTATTTAAATAATTTTTACTATAAAAAGTTTATATTCCATTTAAGAAGATAGGAAAATAAAGACAATAGAAAAAAGAAAAATAATTAGAATATTCGTGAAGAAAAGCAGACTACTCAGTTGTATCTGTAATATGATTATAATTTTTGTTAAATAATAGAGCAAGAATACTTGAAAGTTGTTTTACAGAGTTTTATTCTTTTCTTATCAGATTATGTAGCATAATTTGTAATATATTCTTATTTATATTATTTATAATATACAAATAATATAGCATAATTTCTTATATGTTTATATTTAAAACTCAGAAACCCTCATTTGGAGCATTCTCCCATTCTTGCTGCCCAAATGAACAGGTAAACAGTGCAAATTAAAAGACTGTTCCAGCCGGGCATGATGGCTCATGCCTGTAATCCCAGCACTTTGAGAGGCCGAGGCGAGTGGATCATGAGGTAAAGAGTTCAACACCAGCCTGGTCAACATGGTAAAACCCCGTCTCTACTAAAAATACAAAAATTAGCTGGGCGTGGTGGTGCATGCCTGTAATCCCAGCTACTCGGGAGGCTGAGGCAGGAGAATCGCTTGAACCCGGTAGGTGGAGGTTGCAGTGAGCAGAGATCATGCCACTGCACTCCAGCCTGAGCAACAGAGCAAGACTTCATCTCAAAAAAAAAAAAAAAAAAAAAGATTGCTCCACTGTCTTGCATGGTAGGTACCAGTATTCTGACTTTACAGGGGACAAACAGGCTGAGAGTTGAGCTAACTTACCCAAGGTCTCAAAGCTGGTACTAGCAGAACAGAGATTGACAATCACATCTTACTAGCTTTTAAATGCCTGAGCTCTTTTTTCCCTTCCTGGTATCATCACAGTGAGAATCAAATGAGGCAAACATAGAAATGTATGCTGGAAATGGGAGTATTGCCCCTCCCTGGGGTTTCAGGATCACCCACTTTTCCCATGCTGTCCCACAAAGGACAGAGATCATAACTGTAAAGCTTTGTGAAAAAATAAACAAGACACTGGTAATATCCTGTTACAATTTTCTTTTTGAAAATGTCTCAGCCAGGCACAGTGGTTCATGCCTGTAATCCCAGCATTTTGGGAGGCTGATGCAGGAGGATCATTTGAGGCCAGGAGTTTGAGACCAGCCTAGGCAACATAACGAGACTCCATCTCCACTTTTTTTTTTTTTTAAATGTCTCAAATCTT
Organism: Nomascus leucogenys; assembly: GCF_006542625.1. Taxonomy (NCBI): domain Eukaryota; kingdom Metazoa; phylum Chordata; class Mammalia; order Primates; family Hylobatidae; genus Nomascus; species Nomascus leucogenys. The sequence goes on from NC_044392.1 coordinate 82,148,309, forward strand.
CTGTTGTAGGGAAATTCTGATCTATGAGAGGCTGCTTGAAATAAATGGGCCAAGGCTTGGAAAAATGTTTGTGGTATGATAAGGTCAGTTGTTATTTGGCATCGACAGATACATTATTATTGCTATTTAGAAACAATTAGTAAATTATTGAAAAGGCAGTAAATGTAAAATTATTTCTTTGGAAAGACCCTATTTATAGACAATTGTGCCTCAGGTATACATTTTGCTTACCATTAGATCTATTTCAGTTCCAAAGGAATATATGGAGGGAGAGGGAGTCTTTGTAGCTTCTAAAACTGTTCATGGAGGGGTGGCTTATTCTCTTTGCCCTTAGTTTAATAGAAGCAAGAGGTAGTTTGGAGTAGCAGGAAGTCAGAGATGGGTTCATTGTATCGTTATTTCTAGTCCTAGCTCTTCACTGTTCCTTGGCAAGGTTCTTAACCTCTCTGGGTTCCCCTCTTCTTACCTTTCTCCTATTCTTCCCCAAGTGTGGGAGTCACACTTCAACAGTATACACCCAGGAGTGTTGTGTTCTTAAAAAGTATTGTTAAATACTTTTTAAACGTGTTGAATACTTGTTAAATACTTTTTAAATGTGTATTTATTTATTTGAGTTAGTACTACATACACACGGTTCAACATGTAAAAGACATAAAGGGAAATTCAGTGCCATCTCCCTCCCACCTGCTCCTCTCTGCGTGTCCCTGTTCCAGTTCTCAGTTTTCTTTTTCAAACTCAGAAATCCCAAGAGTCTGTGAAGGGCAAATGAAAAGCAAAATGACTAGACTAAATCTGAATGAAAGGGATTTATTCTAAGGTGATACTGCTCACTGCTCAAGGTGCTTATCTGCCCCCTTCATGGGCTCCCTCAAGTTTCCTGAGACTTCAAACAGCAACACTCAACTAAACTATAAAATAGTCACAGCACCTTTTCAAGAAACTTTGACTTTGAACTTGCTAATATGCAAAGGAAATAGTCCAACCATTTCTCTACAACTTGGTTGACAAATTTTATTTTGTCCCATTTATAATTTTATTCTAAAAATTTGTTTTTTTCTGCTATTGAGTAGGAGAGAAGGGAATAAGGGAAAGATTTGTTTTGGCACTACTGTGAGATTTTTATACCTTAGGCCAGGACAAAGCACACAAGAAATAAAATATTAACAAAATGTCCTTAATTTTCCTTTCTGACCAAGATTGCTTGCCTCTGCATTTATATATAAAGAAGGGATGTGTTGAGGAAATGAAGGAGGACAGCTACGCAGACAAGATGTACCCAGTGCCTGGCATACAATAGGGGCACAGGCCATTGCTTAACAAAACGTATAATATTATTAATACATGCTCAAAGCACTGCTATACTAACCAAATATTCCCTGCAAAATTTTAAATTTACAATGCAAAATAAGAATAATTTAAAAACTATTTCTAGAAAAAGAGCTTTAAGGGTTTCCCCCCCATAACAATTTAAGATTAACCTAAAACATGGTAGTTATTTTGCAAGAACTGGGGAGCACCACTCCCTTCTCCTTGTGTGTGTCTGACATTGGAAGCTTATTGTGCACGAAGTTGTGATCAAAATCCAACTCAATTCATTTTGAAAAGTCACATGACTACAACATCCATCCACTCCAATGAGCAAAGGGTGTAGGCTTTGAGTATACACAGCAGGCCACACACTATGGATCATGTCATACAGTCTAGCGTTGGAAGTTGCTGCATTTGTTCATGTATCTATGAGCTAGGTTTTAAGTTTTTTCCCCCTATTCTATTAATAGAATTAATTATTTAATTAACCCCACTCATTCATTTACTCAGTCCACAGCCTTTTGTTAAGAGCCTGCCTAGGACATAAAGATGAAGATCCAGTGTCTACCCTCATGAAACATACAATCCAAGCGAAGAAGGCTTACTTTGCAATAGTCATCAAAGTTATGCTTTTATGGCGCTTTACTGCTCCCGCCAGCACCCAGTGCCTGGGTATGACCTCAGGCGGTGGCAGAGCCCGCGTACGAGGTCCCGCTCTCCCTGGCTTGCCCCGGCAGGGCGGAGTCAGCCGAGCAGCCGCCAGCGCTGCCCCCGCGCGGCCTTTAATTTCGCAGCTCCGACCACCGGAAATTAGTCGAAGGCTGAGCGGACCCGGTCGAGAGCCGGCGAGCTCCGCGCGGGAAGGGTGCGCCCACCGGTCCCGCCGGGCGCCCGCGGGACGCGCCGCCAGGGCCCTCTCCGCCGGGGGCTCGGCGCTCGCCCACCTCTTCCAAATTTAACCATTACCTAAATCCGAAGGGAAATGAGCAAACCTCTCGGATTGGGTGTCAAGGTATTTTCAGCCTCGTTGGGCGTATTTATCCCCAAGTGTTTCCACAACAAGCTATTTCGGGGCCGCGGGGCAGGTTTCGCTCTGCGGACGCCGTGGCCACTCGCCGGGCTCCAGGCCGGCGGCACCGCGGCCGGTGATTCACGGTTCTGACCCGGGGGTGGTGCAGCCCTAGGAGGTGGCGGGGTCGGGGGTGGGGGGGCGGGTGACCGAGGCCTGAGGGGCGGGGAGGGTCCTCGGAGCGGGGCGCCCCCCACCCCTCTCGTGCCAGTCAATCTGTGTCCTCAATCTGTGGCTTCTCTCGCTGCGGAAGTCTCCCTGGAGCCAAGAATAGTTCATTTTCTTTCAAGTCATTTCTAGAGCCTGAGTGTCCGGACCTCCAATTTCCCTCATCCCCTGCCGACCCACAGGGAGAGAACTGTGAGGACAACTAAGGGGCGCGCGGGACAGGCTGGAAAGGCCAGGCCCCCCACCGCCTGGCCACTTGCGCAAAGGAGCGCGCCCGGCCGCCCGACGGGGGTTGGGAGCAGGTCTGGGAGGGCTATGCGAGCGACTCAGTAACGCTCAGGAAGTGAAGCTTGTGGTTTTGGGGGCTGAGCTCGGAAGGAGAATTTTTTTTTTTTTTTTTTAAGTCAGAGAGACAGAGCGGGCTCTCCCGAAAGCAAGATTCCGTTTGAAAACTCCTAGCGCGGTGCCCGCGCCCTGACTCCTCAGGTAGGTCCGCCGAGCCTGTTCTGCGCCTCCTGCCCTGGTGGGGGCGTCCGCGGGGACTCGCAGAGCACTGGCACTGCGGGGGCGACCAGAGGGCGCGGGCGGTTTCCCACCTGCTGCGGACCGACGTGCGGGAGCCCCGAGAGCTCCGGCAGCTGGGTTAGGGCGCGACCTGCGCAGTGTGGCTGGAAATCTGGAGCCGGGGGCGCGCAGCAGGCGGTCTGGTGGTTCGGCAGGGGAGCCAAATCCACCCGGGAAGGAAACATCTGGTGGGGAGGTGGCAGCAGCTGCGCTCGGGAGGCCGCCCCCTTAGCGCCCTCGGCTCCCGCCTTCCCGGGCCCGGACGGTGAGGAGAGGCCTGAGCGCGCGGAGGGGCCGCCCCACCTCCCGCGCCAGCTGCAGCCCGGAGTTGCCTTCCCACGCGCTCGGCCCAGGCCCCGGGGCCCCTATCTCCTCCAAACTCCCTTCCCACAGGAACCAGCAAAGCGGGCCGGGGTGCGACAGAGGCGTGGGCTTACAGCCCGGGTGGGGAGGCGGCCTCCGCGTCCGCCTGGTCTCTCGTGGCCCCAGCCCAGACCTAGCTCCGGCGCTGACAGTTACCCCGCCCCCATTTGTCCCGCTCCCAGCCAACGCGGGTCCAAGCCGCAGCGGGACCCTCGGGACAACGCCACTCCGTTTTTCTTTTCTTCCGAGATTCGCGGCTGTTTAAAGAATTGGGTTTGAGGTTTGTGGCGTCTAATTGTACGGACGACAAGTGCAGGAAGCGGCAAAGCTCTATCCCTGGGAGCCAACCTGGAGGGAGGCGGATGGCACCCTCACCCCTAGGGGCATTCTGGCGCTTAGGTAGCGGGAAACTTCGCGGGAGCCCCGCGACACGTCTCAGGCGTCTTTTCTCCCAGGTCTATTCCCATTCCTCCGGAGAAGGGGACACAGTGGGGTTGGGGATCTGGAGCAGGGGGCCTGCACCCTATAGGGACCAAGGCCTGTAGGACTCGTTTTAAGCTGAGAGCGCCAACGGACAGACGTAGACTGTGTGGCCTGCATCTTGCCTAGGAAGCCGAGGGGCTCCTAGTCCGGCAGTGGAAACAGCGCGAAGCCGGAGGACTGCAGGTCCTGCCCCGGCCCAGAGTTCCCAGCACCCTCGTTTCTGAATCAGCCGAGACCACGGAGAACTGCTGTACGGCAGCTCACGTGTGAACCCGGTCACCATCGCCTTCACCCCGGGAGGAAGGCAGATTCGTTTACCCCAGACCACCTCGACTGTGGGGTCCCGCCCCCGGAGCCGGCTGGAGCCTAGCCGCAGGCGCAGCCACGCCCTCCCGCTGGGCTCAGATTTCCACCTGGTATTAGGTGAACTGATTGGGGGTTAATGAGAGCGACGCCCCGGGCAGCTAGTTCCCTCCCGGGCCCGGGCCCGACCCCCGCTCTCTGCCAATGCAGCCTGCGCGTTCTGGCGTCCTGTCTTTTTTGTCTGCTAAATTATCGGTGCACTGCCGACTCGGGACACCTAGCATTTCCCAGTCAACGTTGGCGGATCGGGCTCCACTTCCCTAGGACAAGATTTTTTGGTGAGCAGAACGGAAAGTGCTTTTTCCCAGGACCTGATTCCCGAGGTTAGGTCTCCATGGTCTGGGATGGCTCGCCGCAGCCTCGACCAGTGCCCGCCGCAGCCGGGAGTCCGAGGCCAAAGTTTCTCCTACGTGGGGCACGAGTGAGGAGCGAGTGGGATCACCCGGATGCGAGTTTCTCCTGGGGCGGGGGTTGGTCCTCTGTTACTCCCCTCACTTTCCTGTCCCTTTGCTCTCCCACCTCCTTTCTCTGGCCTCTGCTGTCCCCAATCCCTCTGCTGCTGTGCCCGCGCCGCCCCACAGTTTTATCTTGTGTTCCGTTCCCCCCCTCCCCGGCCCTTTCACTCCAGTTTGTAGCTGGCTCTTGGAGGTCTTGGCTCCTTGCCCCTTCCGGGTCCTCGACCACTGGGCATCCCCGGCCCCTAAACCGATCAGCATGTCCCCGCCCTCCCTCGCCAGCCGTAAAGCACAGGCAGGCAGGCAATGAGTAGCTGAGTTGGGGTAACCCAGCCGATGGGAACTACGGCTCTCCAGGGAGTTTGATTGCCCGAGCGAGCTTGGCTAGGAAAGGGGAGGAGCTGGGGGGCGTGGGCAGGGAGGAGGAAAGGGGCCTGAGCCAGGGCCCCGGGACAGGTTTTACCGCTGAGCTGTGTCAGTGGCGGCGGCGGCAACGACGGCGGGTTCGCGCCACCTGTCCAAGTGCCACCTGGTAAGCGCGGCGCAGCGGGGCCAAGCCCCTCCTCCCGTGGGCCCTCTGCGCTCCTCCCTGGCCCGAGCTCTCCCTCCGCCTGGGTGCCCAGACCCCCGCACCGGAGAGTACTGACCAGCGTTTCCACCTGGTTTTCTTTCTCTCTCAGGTCTCCGCCGGGCTGGCTAAGCCCTCGGAGTGACCGTGGGTGACAGCGGCTCCAGGGACTCTTGGGGCGCAGTGGGGAAAGTGCCGGACCACCATGCCGCGCTCATTTCTCGTCAAAAGCAAGAAGGCTCACAGCTACCACCAGCCGCGCTCCCCAGGACCAGACTATTCCCTCCGTTTAGAGAATGTACCGGCGCCTAGCCGAGCAGGTGCGAGGCGCGCGCGGGCCAGGCGGGGCTGCTCACGCGGATGCCTACTGCACCTCGACACACCATTAGTCCGGAGCTGGGAGGGGCTGCCCCAACGTTTCTTTTGCTGCTGTTTTTGTTTTCTACTGCCCTGGTTCCTCCGGGTTTGTCTCCTAGGTGCCACGGCCTCTCTGCGCCTGCCCTCAGATCCGAGAGGGTTCCCGGCCGGGGTCTGGGCGGAGAGGGGAAGACGCTCGGGTGCCCTGGTCGGGGGATTCGGGGAGCCTTCAGAACCCTCAGACTCAACCGGTCCCAGCCTGAGCCCCTCACCTGCCTCCTCTTTGCAGACAGCACTTCAAATGCAGGCGGGGCGAAGGCGGAGCCCCGGGACCGTTTGTCCCCCGAATCGCAGCTGACCGAAGCCCCAGAGAGAGCCACCGCATCCCCAGACAGCTGCGAGGGCAGCGTCTGCGAACGGAGCTCGGAGTTTGAGGACTTCTGGAGGCCCCCGTCACCCTCCGCGTCTCCAGGTAGGAACCCACTGGGAACCTCTCGGGCGGGAGCTGCAGGGACCCGGCAGTGCGAGGGGGAATTGGCGCGACCTTGGGCGTAGAAATGCTAACGGGGAGTTGGAGAGTCTTTCCGGGAGGAGGGAGCTGATTCGTAGGGGAAGGAGGCATCCGGCTTCTCTGGGACTCGGACAGCTTGCCCGCTGGGGCTGCTGCCTCCATCCCAGGCGGCGGGACCCTAGCTGCTTGTCGCTTAGATTCGTTTGCGCGCAGCTGGCCGGTGACGGAAAATAAACCAGTCGTTTCGACTGGCAGCAACGCTGACCTTTCGTTTTCTGACCAGACTTGATTGTTTTATAAAGTGCTAGGATCCTGCAATCTAGACCCCCAAGGCTCAAACAAACGGGGGACCAGGGCAGAACGGGCCAGGCAGAGGAGCTAGGCGCTGGGCGGCAGGGAGGGGGCAGGACGAAAATCTCAGCCCGCGGCTTGGTCTTCACAGGCGCAGATTGGGGGCCTGTTTCATTTTTCGTTTTGCCAGGTTAACCCAGCCTCAGGGGCCTGCTCTCTGGGTTTCATTTCCAGCGAGCAATCCAGCTTCAGGCAAACTAAGTGACCGCACGTTGGGTGGGGGCGTCTCCAGTCCCGGCCGGGGGAAGGAATGAGCAGACCAGCCGGATTCTGTCAAGGGCCGGTTATATCCAGAATATGTTTCCTAGTTTTAGAAGATACCACCACCCGTCCCACAATCAGTGAGTTGACTTGGCGAAAACCATAGCTCCAGCAAGTGTGTCTGGGAGCCGGCGGCGGGAGGATTCTTCCTGCCAGGGCGTCAAGTGGCCGGGCAAGGATTGGGCGCGCCCCGAACCCCTCCGAACGAAACTGCGGGTACAGACTCTCACTGAAGTGGCCAGCCTGAACTGGAGTGTGTGTGTGTGTGTGCGCGCACACACACACAATTTGTAAATGCCGTATGCACTCACATGCGTTGGGGTCACTAGTTTTAGCAAAATTCACGTGGGTGGGGGCGTAGCAGGCCGAGAATTCAGAGCTGTCTCCTTGCAGGTGGTGGCTAAACCTTATGAGTTATACAGTTATTCTCTGAGAAATTCAGGTTCCCCGCCTCCATCAAACTATAACAGGAATGGGGAGTATTTGGCTGGCAATTTAAGCCCAAAAGCCCCTTTCCTGCTGCCCCTTTGCTACGTACACTAGGCACTTAACTTCGTGAAATCTTAATACCTTCGGGTTTATTCAGATACCAGCCTTTCGGGTAGTTCGGGGCCGCATTTATGGACCTTCTCCCTCCTTCCTCGTGGATTCTGGGAAGAAAAAGAACTGAATGGGAACATGTAGGGGCTGGGAGAGTGCCTGCGCTGGTGGCTGGACCCTTCCGCGAGTGCTGTGAGGGGCCGAACGGCCGCCGCCTTCTCCCTAACAGCTCAACTCCGGGCATTTATAGACGCGCCCTTCCCTATAGGATCTCCAGGTGCGCGGGTCCAGACAGAAAAGATCCTCGGAACGCCGAGCGCCTCCGCTGCACTCGCACAGAATTTACGACCTCCTCTCCCGAGGTCTTTTCAATGATCTGTTTGCTGCTCTGCCTCCTATAGTGGCCTGCGAGGCCCCAGGGCCCGGGCCACGTTTTACCTTGGGGCGAGCCTGGCACCTGGCGCACGCAGTGTTCTACAAGCGCTGGGTGCCCCGCAGTCCGCGAACACGCCACGCCCGCAGCCGCAGCCCGGCGGCCTCCGCTCTGCCGTCTGAAGCCTGACCGGACGCTCCCTTGTGCCTCCACAGCCTCGGAGAAGTCAATGTGCCCATCGCTGGACGAAGCCCAGCCCTTCCCCCTGCCTTTCAAACCGTACTCATGGAGCGGCCTGGCGGGTTCTGACCTGCGGCATCTGGTGCAGAGCTACCGACCGTGTGGGGCCATGGAGCGCGGCGCTGGCCTGGGCCTCTTCTGTGAACCCGCCCCGGAGCCGGGCCACCTGGCCGCGCTGTACGGCCCGAAGCGGGCTGCCTGCGGCGCGGGGGCCGGGGCGCCAGGGAGCTGCAGCGCAGGGGCCGGTGCCACGGCTGGCCCTGGCCTAGGGCTCTACGGCGACTTCGGGTCTGCCGCAGCCGGGCTGTATGAGAGGCCCACGGCAGCGGCGGGCTTGCTGTACCCGGAGCGTGGCCACGGGCTGCACGCAGACAAGGGTGCTGGCGTCAAGGTGGAGTCGGAGCTGCTGTGCACCCGCCTGCTGCTGGGCGGCGGCTCCTACAAGTGCATCAAGTGCAGCAAGGTGAGGCTCCCGAGCTCACCACCTCGCCTGCCCTGCGCCTGCTTCCCTTACCCGCGCCTCGCCTGCGCCTCGCGGCCCCTCTCAGCGGCCTTCTCTCTGCCCCCACCCGCCTTAGGTGTTCTCCACGCCGCACGGGCTCGAGGTGCACGTGCGCAGGTCCCACAGCGGTACCAGACCCTTTGCCTGCGAGATGTGTGGCAAGACCTTCGGGCACGCGGTGAGCCTGGAGCAGCACAAAGCCGTGCACTCGCAGGTAAGCGCGGGGCGCACCGCCGCGCGCGGCCCTGCTCGGGGATCTTCTGCATCTCCTTGGTGCAGCACCCGCCAGTCTCTGCCTGGAAGTTTTCTCCTCGACTTCCCCCAGTTTCCTCCCCCAAGCCCTCCGCTGCGTCCCCTTGCCCTGGTGCAGGTGTGTAGGGAAAGGAGGATTGTGGCCGGCTCAGGCCTTGAGGCAGCCCTAGATTTTGTTGTCACACCACTGTGAGCCTCGAGAGTGTGATCCTCATTGTTACTTTGGGCTTGAGGTAGGTTTGTATGCACTGAATCGTGCTGCTGATATATCAGACTTACTAGCTCTGTTTCTTTGTGCCTATTCTTTTAACCAAATGGTTGTCACTTAATTTGCATTGACCCCACTCGACTGGAAAAGCGGGAATCTCAGCTCGACTGGAAAAGCGGGAATCTCAGCTCATTTAGAGCATCTAGGAGCGTATTTACCCCGCTATTCATTCTTTCCTTCCTTCCTTTCTTTTCTTTTCTTTTTTCTTTTCTTTTCTTTCAGTCTGGCTCTGTTACCCAGGCTGGAGTGCAGTTGCACAATCTCAGCTCACTGCAACCTCCCCCTGCCAGGTTAAAGTGATTCTCGTGCCTCAGCCTCCTAAGTAGCTGGGATTACAGGTGCATGCCACTACGGCACAACTAATTTTTGTGTTTTTAGTAGAGACGGGATTTTGCCACGTTAGCCAGGCTGGTCACGAACTCCTGGCCTCAAGTGATCCACCAGCCTGGGCCTCCCAAAGTGCTGGGATTACAGGCATGAGCCACTATGCCCCACCCCCGCTATTTATTCATTCATTCATTAATAAATATTTGTTGCCTAACTTCCAGGTGCCAAGTACTTAAGAATCTTATAGCACATCATGTCCTTGACAGCATGCTCACATGAAGATTATAGTTTAGCTGAGAGATGGAGAGTAGATGAGCAAGTAAATATACCAATAGCTATCTCAGGAGAATGCCTACTTATGAAGGCTAAAAAGAGTATCAGCCCATCTCCCCCAGCACCCACACTGGCTGGGGGGAGGTGGCATCTCAAGTGACTGAGGTCTAAGCCTCCTGTTGAGGAGGGTGGAGAAGTGTGTGCTAATGGGTGTCAAAAAAAGCAGGGTGTGGATATGTTTTTGCCATGGGGTGTGGAAGGTTGTGGGTGAAGAATGTTTTGGTAGAAAAAGTGTTGAAGGGCCAGGCACGGTGGCTCACGCCTGTAATCCCAATACTTTGGGAGGCTGAGGCGGACGAATCACTTGAGGCCAGGGGTTTGAGACCAGCGTGACCAACATGGTGAAACCCCATCTCTACTAAAAATACAAAAATTAGTCAGGTGTGGTGGCATGTGCCTGTAGTCCCTGCTACTTGAGAGGCTGAGACACGAGAATTGCTTGAACCTGGGAGGCAGAGGGTGCAGTGAGCTGAGATCGTTCCACTGCACTCAAGCCTGGGCGACAGAGGAGACGGTCTCAAAAAAAGAAAGAAAAAGTATTCAAGGGATTTTTAGGGCCAGCTGAGGGGTGAGGAGAGCAGCAGTCTAGTTGACTGCAGTAGGAGTGCTACATCTCTCTCTCTCTCTCTGTCTCTCTCTCTGTAGGAACGGAGCTTTGACTGTAAGATCTGTGGGAAGAGCTTCAAGAGGTCATCCACACTGTCCACACACCTGCTTATCCACTCAGACACTCGGCCCTACCCCTGTCAGTACTGTGGCAAGAGGTTCCACCAGAAGTCAGACATGAAGAAACACACCTTCATCCACACTGGTGAGCTAAAGGCGCTTGGCTTGTAGGAACCACCCTGAGGCCAACATTACTCATCTTCTCTGATTTCTGGCCCCAGTGAGTGGTGGATGAGGCCTTTCTGATGGAGTTATTCCCTGCTCTGTGTTAAAGAAAACAAAGGGGTGGGTTCTTCGGTTCATTTACAGGCATAATTCTCCCCAGAGCCGCCTTGATTTGGGGTTGTGTCTGAAAGTCCACTCAGCAGGTCAGCTCACAGGTACTCTATACTTGGAAAGAACATTTTCCTTTAGGTTAGCAGCTGCTTCCACTGCTGCCTGCTCTGGGTGAAATATGAAGCTCCAGGGTCCCTTAGAGAGTTGCTCTAAAGCTTACCTAGAGATTGAGGACTTTCCCTAACCACCTGGCCTTTTGTGGGAGGGACTCGTGTGGCCTCTCTGGCTGCATTTTCAGGAGTCTGAGAGCTTATTCTGATTGAAGAGGAACAAATAATGGCAAATATGATTAAACTCTCTGCTAAGCATTTTTAAAATGCCTTATTTCATTTTATGCTCACAACAATTCTGAGAGGTAGAGACTACTCCTCCCCATTTTAGAGATGAAAAAAATGAGGCTAGGTAATCTGCCTAGGGTCACACTGCTAGCAAATGACAGGGCCAGAGCTCAAATTCAGGTCTGACCTCTCAAATGTCCACTCTTGGCCACTGTTTATTGTATTTTACGTTCAGTTATGAGGTTGGTAGACACAGAAAGCTTCTATTCACTTATTGCCCTTTTCAAAATATCTGCAAGTTAATGCCATATAATGATAATTCCTTACCTATTATAATGCTTTATAATTTACAAAGTACTTTCAAATCTATCCTTTCATTTGATTCTTATTGCCACTCAGTAAAGTAGAAGGAGCTGCTCTTACCATCCTGAAACTCAGAAAGAGTGAATGATTTATCAGAAGTAAGACTGAATGAATAATGGAGTCATGTAATGCTCTGGCTTTTAATCCTGGACTCTGTCTAACACTTTATGTGCGGGTGGGAGTTTTAATGCCAAGAACACTCTAATAGTCAAAAGACATTTACATGAGACCCAGAATTTCTGAAAATGTTATTGAAGAATATGAATACTGATTTAGAACAAATCACAGTGTATTCTAAACACCCCCCCCTTGATGTTTATAAATATACTTGGGTAATGTATGTATTTCCATTGAAAACCCGGAAAAGTATTCTACTTTAATCATTCCCTCTTACCTGAAATTTCCATGTAATTCACTCCTTATAAGTAAGGTATTCAGGACACTTATCAAAATGCAACTAGGATCTTGACTGAATAAAACATTAAGCCCTTATCAAACATTTACGTTATACCTAGAATTTGTTTCTCAGATTTGTTTGACCCTAAAGGGATAGAATACATTTTGATGGGTGGTTTCTTATCAAGGAAATCTGAAGCATGAAAACAGAAGAGTTTAGCAAGGAGGACAGAGGGTTCCTCAAAAATGAACTTCATCTATTTTATATTTTTTCCAAGGCTGAGCCCTGACTATAATGCCATGCTGGGCTATTTGGAAATTCATGCCACTTACCTAACAACACATGAGATGGGGAACAAGACAAAACCTTTTTGTGTTCTCTTATTAATTTGTGGTGAAGAATTGCTGGTATATAAAGAATCATGTGATTAACCTCATAAAATTAAGGAAAAATCAAGACAGAAAAGTATCAGCTGCCTTAATACTTTGTGGCCTAAATGTGGATTTTTAAAATAAGTTATTGAAAAACGTATCCTGCACATGTACCCTGGAACTTAAGAAAGAGAGAGAGAAAAGAAAGAAAGAAAGAAAGAAAGAAAGAAAGAAAGAAAGAAAGAAAAGAAAGAAAGTCCATGTTAAGATGTTTTTTCAGATATACTCCGCTGTCCTTCAAGAACAAGAAAGAAGACAGGCTCACTGATCCATACAAACTGACACCCACTTGGAAATTCTGATTTGAAAACTTCCTCTGAATTAGAACGGAGTCACACGGTTTTAGGACAGCTTCCCCCTCCCCTTCCTGTTGAACATCTGCTCTGAGTGTTCATGGCTTATAAAGTCAGGGGAGTCCTCCTGGGGTAGATTCAGCTGGGGAGGGCACGTGGCCTTTGCTCTGTTTCCGTTTAGCAGGAAACCGTTTGAGGCCTTTGGCTGGGAACCCCCCCTTCAGAAAGTCTCCCTTTCACCTGGTGCACCCATGGTGCTTCCAGGGACTCGCATTGCAGGCTGGGAGTCATTTCATGTTGCAACACGTCACCCTCCAAGTTGCTTGAAGGCTTTAGACTGTGGTGCAACCAGCTGCTGCCAAGAGCATGTGGGTCACAGTGGGTCCTCTCTAGCTTTATCATAGGCTCATACTTTCTCCCCTCACCCTCCCATCCCCACAGGTGAGAAGCCTCACAAGTGCCAGGTGTGCGGCAAGGCATTCAGCCAGAGCTCCAACCTCATCACCCACAGCCGCAAACACACAGGCTTCAAGCCCTTCGGCTGCGACCTCTGTGGGAAGGGTTTCCAGAGGAAGGTGGACCTCCGAAGGCACCGGGAGACGCAGCACGGGCTCAAATGAGCACCCTGGCTGGCTGCAAGCACCAGCTACACAACACTACTGAGGGCAGCCTCTCTGCTTGCCACCACTCCGCTCCCTGCTTGCCTCCACTCCCTTCTGACTTTCCAGACCCCAGGTCCAGTCTGCAGATCCTACCAGGGTGCTCCTCCTTTGCCTTACCTCCTGGAGCTGCCAGAAGAGATGAGGTACCTTTTCAAAGTGCAGCTGAGAGTGAGAACCAAGTGACTCTCTAGGCTTCGGACACAAATAGGCTCCTCTACACCTGAAGACAAAGGCAAAGTCAAATGGGGACCAGAATAAATCTTAGACCCCACAGTCCTTCCCATTTCCAGCCCTAATCTACAGACAGGAATGCCCTTCAGGTTTCTTCCCTCCCCCTCTTGACCTACCCCAGATATTTGTGTGGAAGAGGAGGAATCACCATTTACAAGGTGGACAAATGCTAATATTTTTATCTAGAAAGAAGAGTGAGTGTTAACTTTTATTTTTTTCCTTCTGGGGAGTCTGTTGACTCCTTTCTTTTGGGTGCTGCCTATAAATCTTGGAGGAATCATTTCTCCTCCTCAAAAACTGATTCAGAAACTGACTTGGGGAAGGAATTTAATACTTTGAAGTCATGAGATGCATCATCAAGGCTACCCCCAAGAAGGAGCAGAAGAGAAGTTGGTGATGAGAGGGGATTAGAGGTCCTCCCTTCAGTAGGCCTGTGAAAGCCTCATCACTGGAGGTAAAAGCACAAGCAATGCCTGTGGACAAGATGTCATTCATTCACTCAGCAAATGTCCATGGATCACCGGCTACCAAGGTACCAGGCACCATGCTAGGTATTGGGGAAGAGAGACTGAAGTCACAACCCCTGACTGCTCCTCAAAAGCTAACGGTTGCACCTCCAAGTGGCTGGGTCTGTTCTTACTCTTGGAGGGAATTCTGAGAAGACAACACAGAATTGTAAACCTTCCCTTTTGACCCTTTTGGATTTTATCAGGTGTAAACAAAAAGTAGCTGAACAGTTACTTCAAAGATATGTGTGTATATTCAGTTTTTTATTGTTAAGCTGATATTTTAAAGATGTCTGAGCTAGCACGCATGTGGGAAGGAAGGCTCTGTCTTCAACTCTTTGACCCTCCATGTGTACCATAGAGGGGGGAAAAGTGGTATTTTCACTTTGATGAGGTTGGTAAATGTTTTTAGATCTTCTGGTATGCATTATGTTTGTTAATACATATTTATTAGAGTGATGTTTTAAGTTAATAAAGTATTAAGAGTATTACAGATTGCCTCTCCTTTAGGCAGGGAATTTGGGGCAGACCTTTGTTTTACTCTGTAGGGGAAAGCTGGCACTGAAGGAAACTGCAATGGAGGATAAAAGTGAAGCAGACGAGCTAATATCCAGAAGAGTAAAATCCAGTTGCTCTGGTTTCCATATACTTTCTCCTTTGCTCCTACACCTCAGAGATACTTCTTTCATAAGAGAAAAACTAGGAGGTGTACAAAACTAAGCTACTACCTTGTAGAGCCCCTGATGGTTCCACAGGCACATAAGTAAGCTCTTTCCTCTGAAAATGTCAACATATTTTTTTATGGGCCTGAAGGCTCCCAGATGAATAAAGAAATCACAGGTCTTAGGTCTAGGTTTTAGTTTTAGTCACAGCTCTGTCACCAACACATCATGTGACTTGTGTAAATCTTTTGACTTCCCCGATACTGGTTTCCTTGATCAAGTAATATGGAGACAGCTCTGTCATTCCAGTCCAACCCTGACTGCTTTGATTCTGTGGAGACTGGAAAGGAGAAAAAGTGTGAGATTGGTTAGCTGCCTCTCCTAATGCAAGTCACAAATCTAAAGGCCCATGAGGATCTGGGTTATTTCTGGTTCTGTCCCACCTGTGGGAGCTTTTTGCATAAGTCAGTCCTTTAAGAGAATGAAACCAGAATAAAGTCCTGGCCAAAATCCCTACTACTAGTGCTTTAACACCTCCCAGCCAGACATTCAGGGTATGCATGCCCCATGGTGAGTACCAGCAGATTGCCCATTTACAACTCAAATTGATTTCACACATATAATTGAGCACCCAGTATGTGCTGGGCACTCTTCTAGGGGGTGGAGATACAGCAGTGAGGACAATGTCTTACGAAGCTTTACTTATTCATTGTTGAATCCTCAGTTCCCAGAATAGTGCCTGGCACACAGTAGGAGATTAATATTTACTGAGATGTTAAGTGAATAAACAGAAAATAAGCTCCTGCTTCATCCTAGGGGCTGGCTCTGCTCTCTACAGCACAAAGGGAAGAGAGATTGCTTGACAGCCTGGGAAACAAATAGAATCCGCACGACTTTCTCTCCAGGTTGGCGGGGAAGGGGGGCTTGAATGCTGCTTTTCTCCGGTTTCTCCAAATCTCAGTCCTTGGCTGTCCTCACCTGATTTCCAGCACCATGTCTTTCCATGTCAGTTTACTCTCATTCACAATTTAAATTTGTTTACTCTGTAATGGAGTTTAAGATAGCTTTTCAGAACTGATGGATGATGAACAGTTGCAGTGTCCAGGAACCACTTCCTAGTGTCCTGGGAGACAAACCTCCCAGTGAATAAAAATGACAAAAACATCCTTCCCACAGAAGTCACCCTGTGTACTGGTTGGTTATTTCCAACCTGGTTTGAAAAGTAAAGAAGTTGCACTGCGGGGTAAGTAGAACTGATTGAAATCTATGTGACTGTTCTGTCCTGCTCTTCCCTTATGACATTTAGAACATTTGGTCCATTTTTGTTATCCCTGTGTATGCTCTAAGTGAGGAATTGTAATTTTGATGTTAACTGTATGCCTTTTTTTTTTTTTTTGGTAAAAAATTATATCTTGATATCCGCAGTTCAGAATCAAAACAAATTACTGTGCCTGTTACCGTGTGAAATTTGAAGATTGCAAATATCTCTCTTAATGTTATTACTTGACTCTATTAAAAATAGATTGTGAATATTCCATGTCACATTATTCATGAGGCAGGCTCTATGCCTTTTGTCTGCTGGAGTAACAGTAGAAAGGGTAATAAGAGACATCAGAGCACACCTTTGTTTCTTTCACTAAATTTTTAATAACACCTCCAGCTAGCCAGTTGGTGAAGCTCAGCTCTTGCATAAAAGTGGAAAAGCACAGCTATCTCTGAGAAGACCAACTCTTTCAGCAGCTAATTTGAGTTTGTGTTCATCTACACCAGACGTGATTAAATTACCTATCAAGTGTGCTGAGCTATCAGGATTCAGGCCACGTAAAAGGTGAATTTCATCTGATTGATTTGAGACACGAATGGAACAATTGAGTTTTAAAAGCCCCGCCTTAATTAAAGGGATAGAAGAGTATCACTCCCTGGCGACTTCTTGACTGCCATTGCCCTTGAAAACTGGGTGGTGATAGTGATTTGACCCAAGTCACTTTGTTGTGTGCCTGTTTGTTCAACCTGATCATTTAACAGAAAGAAATGAACTCAGAGGAAAACCTGAAAGGACTTCACTACTTTTTACTGGGCATTTCTAGAGCACTGTTTGTTTAAATCTGTGCTGCCATATTATTTCTACAGAAAAAACTTTTTAGGAAGTATATAATACATTTATTTTAACCCCCTTTTCCCATTCATTAAGTCAGATTTTAAAAATTAAAAAGTTTAAAGAAATTGCACCCTAAATCCTTCTAGCTTAAAAGCTTATGTTCTTTTTGTATGCATTCCTTTCTAGTTTCTTCCTTTCTAGTCTTTAGGCACATGTGCGTATATTTATATTTTATAATTTTTGTCTATATAGGTCTTTTATTATATGGACACATACTTAAAACAGATATTTCACAATGAGAATTTGGAGAATTTTATAACCAAATTTTATTGAAGTCTTAGTATTTTATTGGGAATCTTATCAATCATTGAGAAAAAGTCTTTTCTGAAGTTTAATGTTATCACTTTTTGAATAAAACATTTTAGGCATACTGGAAATTGCAGAGAATAATATCAGTGTACCCACTGTTCTGCCATATTTACTTCAGATTTTATTTTTGAAATAACCTGTTACAGGTATAGTTGAATTTCTTCTCGGATATGTTCCTCTCTAGCCCCATTTCCTTTCTTTTCTCCTCAGAGGCATCCATTATACCAAAATCAGTATATATAATTGCCATGAATATTTGTATGCCTTTAATTTTCATAATACCATTAATAATATAAAATTATATAAATATATAATATAATATAAATATACAATTATATAAATATATAATTTAGCATATTAACTTCATGTAAATGGAGTATAGTTTATACTTCTGTACTTTTCTGGTTTTTTTGCTTAACACATTGTTTTTGAGATTTATCCATGTTGATATGTGCAGTTTAGTTCCTTTATTTTAACCACTGCATATGGAATTCCATGGGATGAATGCTTGGTAATTTATTCTCCTGTTGGGAGAGTTTGGGTCATTTCCAGTTTTTCCTATTACAAATGATTCTGAAGCAAACAACCTTTTATGTATCTCTGTTGTGAGAGATTCTTTAGGATGTATTCCTGGGAATGAAAATGCTGGATATTATCAAACTGCTCTTCAAAATGATTGTTCCAATTTACAGTCTCCCCAGCAATGTAGAATTCTTGTTACTCCAAATCTTACCAACACTTTGTATTGTCAAACTTTAAACATGTCTGCCAATCAGATGGATGTGAATGTCATTGTAATTTGCATTTCCTGATTCCTAGTGAGGTTGAGTATCTTTTTATAAGTTGATGGGCCTGACAGATTTCCTTTCCTGTGAAATGCCTCTTCATGTACTTTGTCCATTTTTCTGTTGGTTGTTTGCTTTTTATCAATTTGTTCTTTAAATATATTCTAAACATTCACTGTTATGTTAGTTAAATGTGTTGCATACTTATCCCAGTCTATGGTTTGCCTTTTCACTTTGAAGAGAGGATTTGTTTACTTGTTTTGTTTTTGTGTGTAATCAAATGTATTAGTCTTTTCCTCAATGGTTTATGCTTCTTACATATCATTTACACTCTCTCCCTAGCTGGTGGTCATTAGATTCCCTATATTTTCTTCTAAAAGTGTTTAAATTTCTGTTTGTAACATTAGGTTTTCTTCTTTTTTTTTTTTTTTAGATGGAGTCTCACTCTGTCACCCAGGCTGGAGTGCAGTGGCACAATCTTGGCTCACTGCAACCTCCGCCTCCCAGGTTCAAGCGATTCTCCTGCCTCAGCCTCCCAAGTAGCTGAGACTACAGGCATGTGCCACCACACCTGGCTAATTTTTTATTTTTAGTAGAGACAGGGTTTCAACATGTTGGCCAGGCTGGTCTCGAACTCCTGATCTCAGGTGATCCACCCACCTCGGCCTCACAAAGTGCTGGGATTACAGGCGTGAAACATTTGCTTTTTAATCCACTTGTGTGTGTATAGTATAAAGTAGGACCTAATTTTAAAAATTTTCTTCACCATTAGTAATGGATAACCAATTATCCCAACATTATGTATTGCTATTTTCATCCTTTTCCCTCTGATTGTAATGCCACCTCTGTCATATGTCAAGTTTCTATTTCTGTATGGTTCTGTTTCCAGGCTTGCTGATCTGTTCCACTGGTCATTTTGTCTATCTCTATGCCAAAGCTGTAGTGTCTTAAATAATTTAAGTTATAATAAACTCTTAATAGCTAGTAGGGAAGGCTGCCTTGTGACCTGTTTCATCCTCTTAAGGAGTGTCCTGGCTACCTTTGGCCCTTCGTTCTTGCATGTGAAAAACTCTATTGGAATTTTGGTTTGTATTACATTTATTATTTAATTTGGGGAGAATTGAAATTATTTTGCTATTGATTCTTCTTATACATAAATATATATTGATTACTTATTTAATCTTCTTTTATGGCTTTCAATAACACTTTGTCATTGTCTGCATAATTTAATTACTTTTTAAACTTATTTTATTTCTTTTTTTGAAAATTGAATTTTGTAATTGCTGATGTATGGGAACAAAATTAATTTTTCTATATGTTGATCTTGTATCCTGCAACTTTGCTGAACCCTCTTTTTGCAGATTATTTTAGATTTTCAGAGTAAGATAGCCATAAGATATTCAAGTGATAATAGCTTTATTTCATTCTTTCCATCTTATTCTTGCCTCACTGCACTGGCCAGGGCTGTATTGAATAGGGGCTGAATAATAGCCATCTTTGTCTTATTCCCTTATTCCAGGGAAATATTTTTAGTTTTTCACAACTTTATGTGATGTTTTTGGTAGATAACTTGTTGAAAATGAGATTAGGAATTTCTGTTTCTATTTGGTAAGAATTTCCACTTGTGTATGTGTGTTTTTAATCAATGGGTATTTAATTTTTTTGTATGATTTTTCTGCATCTATTGAGAGAATTAATATATTTTTAATCTTTTATCCTTTAATTTGTCAACATGGCAAATTATAATTTTCTCTAATGTTTTAAATTATCCTTGTATTATTTGGGGAACAAACCCCACCTAGAGGGAACAAATTCCAACTTAGTCATTTAAACAACATTGCTGATTTGGTTTGCTGACCTTTACTTAGGATTTTTGCATTTACACTTACTAGTGAAATTGGCTTATAATTTTTATTTCTTATACTGCCCAAGGTTTAACATGTTTCAGAATGAACAGGGTAACATTTCTTCCTTTTCTGTTTTCTGGATCAATTTGTGAAGGACTGGAATTATATGTTCTTTGAATGTTTGATAGAACTCACCTGGGATTTTTTTGATGAAGGTTAGCAAAGAGGAGGGTATATTTAAATTTTAGTTACTATAGGTCTATTCAGGTTTTTAATTTTTTCTTAAATATGCTGTATCACGGCCGGGCACGGTGGCTCACGCCTGTAATCCCAGCACTTTGGGAGGCCGAGACGGCTGGATCACGAGGTCAGGAGTTCAAGACCATCCTGGCTAACACGGTGAAACCCCGTCTCTACTAAAAATACAAAAAAATTAGCCGGGCCTGGTGGTGGGCGTCTGTGGTCCCAGCTACTTGGGAGGCTGAGGCAGGAGAATGGCGTGAACCAGGGAGGTGGAGCTTGCAGTGAGCCGAGATCGCGCCACTGCACTCCAGCCTGGGTGACAGAGCGAGACTCCGTCTCAAAAAAAAAAAGGCTGTACCATATATATGGTATATATATATGGTATATATATATATATGGTATATATATATATGGTATATATATGGTATATATATATGGTATATATATGGTGTATATATATGGTATATATATGTGGTATATATATGGTATATATATGTGGTATATATATATGGCATATATATATACCATATATATATATCAGCATATTTATAAGTATCCAAATTAATTCTTCTAAGTATACAAATTAATTGCCACAAACATTTCATAGAGTTCTCTGATTTTTAAAAAATGTCTACTCCACCTATAGTTATGTTCAATTTTTCTTTCCGATATTGTTCATTTGTACCTTTATCCTTTTTCTTTAATATTGCCAAAGGTCCCTATTTTATTAGTTTTTGCAGCATATTTTCATTGTCATTCATTTCTATATCTTATCTAACAATACTTTTTATTTGACAGATGTATTATTTAGAAGTACATTTAAAATTTCTAAACATCTCTGGCTTAGAGTTGCAAAATAAAATTCTAAACATGTTTTTTCAGTAATTTTTGTAAGTGATTTATAATTTAATTATATTTTGATCAGAGAACCTGACTTGCATAATATTAATTCTCTAATATTGAGATTTATTTTGTGGCCTTCTCCATGGTCAATTTTTATACATAATGTGTGCTTGAAAAGAATGTATATATTCTAATTGCCAAGTGCAAGTTCCACTATGATTAAGCTTGTGATTATATTGTTCAAATTTTCTATATCCTAAATAATTTTGGTCTGCTTAACCAATCACTTAGATAGGTTTTACTCTCTCATGGTGATTATTAAGTTATAAATTTCTCCTTTGAGTTCTTTTTTTTTCCATGTGAACTTGAGAAAAATCTCCTTTGAATTCTGTTAACTCTTTTTCTTTTACCTATTTTGAGGGTTGTTATTAGGTGCATAAAATTTTGAACTATTATGTATTCCTGGTGAATTATTCCTTTTTAAATCATCATTCTATTGTACTCATTGTCTTTAGTTTTTTTGTTTGGTTGGTTAGTTGTTTTTTTTAAGTTTTGTTTTTTTTTTTTTTCTTAGAGACAAGGTTGCCTAGGCTGGATTGCAGTGGTGCTATCTCGGCTCACTGCAGGCTTGACCTCCCTGGCTCAGGTGATTCTTCTACCTTAGCCTCCTGAGTAGCTGGGACTACAGGCACATACCACCACACCTTTCTAATTTTTGTAGTTTTTGTAGAGGTGGGGTTGCACCATATTTCCCACACTGGTCTTGAGCTGCTGGGCTCAAGCAATCCATCTACCTTGGGCCTTCGAAATGCTGTGATTACAAGTGTGAGCCACTATACCTGGCCTATTTTTACATGGTATTTTTAATGTCCTTTTATTTTTAATCTTTTTATATTCTTGTGCTTTAGGCATATATCTTTGTAAATAGCATTAATTCAATATTATTTACCTTTTTAAAGTCTTTCAGACATAAGTAAAATAAAATTTCCAATTGAAAATATAATTTCTGATACCGTTTCACTATATGCGTGTGTGGTGTACATGTATCTGATCTTTTCATCTCTAAGCAACTTAATCTAATAGGAATCTGTTGCTGTTTTCTCATTTCCAATGAGCTTTTACTGATAAAAAAAATTACACACACACACAGGAGAGAAAAGTACTCACTCTGCCCAAAACAATATGATGCTTACTGCTTTACTCTGCTAGCCCATTTTTTGATATTCAAGGAAGGATTCTATCTTGCAAGGTTTTTTAAAGCTTGCATTTGTTTTAACTGTAGAGGAGACCCAAAAGCAGGAAGTTAGGTTTGTTTCTTGATGCTAGCTTTACAAACTTCATTGAGAAGTTTTTTAATTTTTGGTAAAGTAGGAAGCCTAGTTTCAATTCTGTCTTTTAACATGAATTAGACAATTTCCTAGGTTGCCCTTTCTGAAAACTGATTGGCATGCCTTTATAAGATTTGCTGCAATAGCAATTCTTCAGTTTTTCTTAGAGTAAGGAAAATATGAGTGGATGCCTCTTGTGACTTTTTGAGAGAGCCAGAAACCA
Organism: Nomascus leucogenys; assembly: GCF_006542625.1. Taxonomy (NCBI): domain Eukaryota; kingdom Metazoa; phylum Chordata; class Mammalia; order Primates; family Hylobatidae; genus Nomascus; species Nomascus leucogenys. Next base: position 82,170,526 of record NC_044392.1, read on the forward strand.
TCCTTTCATTAACCTTTAGTAGAATTGTCTGTGTTTCACCTCTTGGATATACCTTCCCAGAGACATCACACAAACTCAACTTCCTCTTTCCCTGTACTAAAAACCACTGTTCATGGGACTCTAATAAACAAGAGTAGCAGGTTCTTAACTGGGCTGAGGGAGTCCCACCACAGTGTAATATTTTGCCTGCCATCTTTGCATGGTTATTGTTTACATCATATGTTTAGGTACTGTATAAAATAACATATAAAATAAAAAGTTTAAAATAAAGGTAGAATCAGATGACCTTCAAAACTCTTTCACTCCAGGAGCTGGGCATTGTGGCTCATGCCTGTAATTCCAGTGACTTGGGAGGCTGAAGTGGGAGAATTCCTTGAGGCAAAGAGTTCAAGACCAGCCTGGACAACATAATGAGACCTGGTCCCTGAATTTTTTTTTTTAATTCCCTGGGCAACAAATTGAGACCCTGTCTCCAAACAAACAAACAAACAAACCAGTGGGCAGTGAACTGGAAAACTCTTTGCAATCCAAATGCTAGTGTCAAAGGTTTAGCTGATCTGATTTCAGGGCACCGACAACACTTATGCTTTGTACATCACTAAGGACCCCTTGGGGTCTATATGGAGGTTTATTTTCCACTGGTCACTGTTGGTCCAAGACTGGCAGGTTCCAGGTGTGAGAAGTGGATCCGAACTTTCCTAGGGAACCTTCTATTAGCTTGGAGAAGCAGAACTGTTTAGTTAAAAACTGCATTGAATTTGGAGGTCAGGGGATCCTTAAATATGGTATATTGATTACTTATCTGCATATAGTTCCAGTTCAAGACCAGGAGAAGACAGAAAGACGGATGTCCCAGATCAATCAGTCAGACAGGCGAAGTTCCCTTTTAGCCTTTTTGTTCTATTCAGATCTACAATTGATTGGATGAGGCCCACCTACATTAGGGAAGGCAGTCTACTTTACTCAGTCTACTGATTTAAAAGTTAATCTCTTCCAGAAACACCCTCAGAGACATACCAAGCAAAAATGTTTAACCAAGTGTCCGGGCACCTGAGACCCAGTCAAATTGACACAAAAACTAACCATCATGGTCTCCAAATTGCCAGTGTATTTATCAGAGTAAAGAGCACTAGTGCTGTAACGAATAACTCCAAAATTGCAGTGGCTTACATAATAAATAAATAATTAACATATCACAGTGAATTTGAGTGTGTTCAGGCTGCTTTCTTCACTGGTGATTGAGAGCTCACAATTCCTTCTATCTTGTAATGCTGCCATCTTCCAGGGATTTCTTGTTCTCTCCTGCATTGTCTGCATTTAGCTGGCTGATAAATGAAGACAGAAGGTGTGCAGATGGGACCTTTGTAAAGCCAGACTGGGCAATGTATAGATTACTTCTGGTCATCTTCTTTTGATCAGATCCCAACACAAAATCCCAACCTTGCTGCAAAGAATGCTGGGAAATGTAATTTTCCTTTCTGTTAAGGAAGAAAAAATGGTGAGCATCTAGCCAGTCTTGGCCAGAGCCCTAAGTAGCTTTTTTTTTTTTTTTTTAAAGAGACAGGATCGTGCTTTGTCACCCAGGCTAGACTGGAGTGACACCATTATGGCTCACTGCAGCCTCAACACCCTGGGCTCAAGCAGTCCCCCTGCCTCAGCCTCCCAAGTAACTAAGACAACAGATGTGCACCACCATCCCCTGCTAATTTTTTTATTTTTTGTAGAGACAGGGTCTCCTCTTGCCCAGGCTGGCCTGGAGCTCCTGGCCTCAAGCAATCCTCCCACCTTGGCCTCTCAAATTGCTGGGATTACAGGTGTGAGCCACCATGCCTGGCCCTTAGCTAGATTTTAAACTTGGGGTTATCCTCTCTCTGAGCTTGTTTTCTTCTTTTTAAAGTGAGGAGGATGTGTCAAATGCTCTCGAAGGGACTTTCCAGCTCTGACCATCTAAGTCCTATGATTCTATCAAAACCTTGGCTGGGCCCTGGAAACACCCAGCTTGGAGGTGGTCTCTCCCAGCCCAAGAGGGAAGAACAAGAATCAGAGTTCCCCCAAGGATTTTCTAACCGACACTTGCAGTGCCTGGGAAATTCATTCACTTCCTCAGGTTCCCAAGAATCAGGATGACAGCCACACCCCTACAGCGTATAGCCTTACCCTAGGTCATAGTGCCAGCACCCCTTCCTGGGTGTGTGTGTGCGAACACTAATGTGGCCATGACACTTCCCCCTTATTTCCTCTCCTTCTGATTCTCATGCTGTGAAAAACTGTCCCCTAGGGCTCCTCCCCTAAGATGTTAGCGTACCATCTGAGAGGGACCGAGACTGTATACATTCTGGGCCCAGATTAGCCTGGAAGAGGGCTTCACAAAAGGCTGGCTTGTGTCAGAGTCATTGTGTTCACAAATTGCCTTCCTTTCCGCATTTTCTGATGATTTGTGATTTATTTACTTGTTTTCTTGTTTATAATCTGACTTCCCATGAGTCAGAGATCATGTCTATCTTATTTACTACTGCATCTCTGGGGCCTATAAAGCAAGTATTTTTTAAATGAATAAATATTACTTAAATGTTGTTAAATTTAGCCTAAGTTCAGTGCAATAGGATTTTGGCTGGGGAGGTGGGAGTACGTTTAAATTCATACATATATTTATGTACTCAGTAATTTTTTTCTTTTTTTTTTTTGAGACAGAGTCTCACTCTGTCACCCAGACTAGAGTGCAGTGGCGCCATCTTGGCTCACTGCAACCTCCACCTCCCAGGTTCAAGCGATTCTCCTACCTCAGCCTCCTGAGTAGCTGGGATTACAGGCATGCGCCACCATGCCTGGCTAATTTTTGTATTTTAGTAGAGGTTTCACCATGTTGGCCAGCCTGGTCTCGAACCCCTGACCTCAGGTGATACGCCCACCTCGGCCTCCCAAAGTGCTGGGATTACAGGTGTGAGCCACTGCGCCTGGCTAGTAATGTTTTTATCTTACAAGATAGACACTATAAATTTCAGAATAATATGAGAAACAGGCCAATAACAGACTATATTATCCTAAGCTTGGGGCTCAGAAAGGTTAAAACTAAGAATGCAATTGCTGTTTCTTCAAGCCAGGAAGCATCTGCCATCAGCGTTCAGTTGGGTTGCACTTTCTCCAATTATCTTAGAGATATGCCATACTGTACTTACATTAGATGATGATCAGTTTCAGAGTATGAACAGCCATTTCTAAACTGGAGAGTGTAGCTGTCTCTTTTTAGTCCAGCAGAGTCTAAGAGTTACTCCGTATGTGTCTATCAAATAAAGAAAATCTGGATTCCTGAAACTTGTCCCTGATAAAAGGGTGTAATTGAGCTTTCCTTAATTTATGCTTTCAGTTTCACTGTGATCATCGTCCCTTTGAAAAGTCTGGTTTCCTTTGCTCACCACCTCACCTTAAAAATTAAACCCAATTTGTAAGGTAAATCTGCAGCAAAAAATATATATACCATATCATCTATGTCAAAAGTCCGGTGCAGAGTGGGCACTCAAATAACCTGCTGTCATGACTATTTTTATCATTATTGATATCTTCTAATATGAATAACTACCACCACTTATTAAGACTTTGCTCTATGTTAAGAAATGTACTAAATGCTCTGCATACATTTTCTCATTTAATCCTAGCAATATTCCTATGAAATGAAGTATCTATCATTATTATCAACATTTTATAGGCGAGTAAACTAAGGCACAGAAAAGCTAACCATCTTTCCAAGGTCACATAGTGAATATGCGACACAGTTGGAATTGAACCCCAGGCAGTCTGGTTTTCAAGGCTGATCTCAGATTATTTGTACTATTTCTTTGGGGTCAGCTCACGTCACTGGTTGATTTTATTTCTCAATTAGGTCATGACAAATTTTTATTCTGGAAACCCTGATAATCTTACTATTCTTATCCTTATTAAATCACATACATTCAATTAAGTCTATCCTGGTGTATTTTTTTTCTCTTAAAAATTCACAAGGATATTTAAGAAATTAGCCACTCATTGCTGATGGCAGCAATTTACAGACCACCTCTCCCAAGCCCAGGACTATTCCATTGCCTGGTGCCCTTTGATGCCATAGCCCAAGTTGTTTCCATCTGCCTGATGGAGACCAGCCTTATTGACTCTACAATCAGAAGTGCAAATATGTTTTCTGGCAGCATTTGGAAAGTGGGATTACACATTTCATTTTTGATTGCAGATAGAACTCCTTGCAGATATTGATTATTCTTTTTTACTGTAACTTGACCACCTATTTCAAATCCACTTAGAAATTTTTATTGTGTTGCCCGAGCACAGTGGCTCATGCCTGTAATCCCAGCACTTTGGGAGACTGAGGCAAGCAGATCACTTGAAGTTAGGAGTTCGAGACCAGCCTGGCCAACATGGTGAAACCCCATCTCTACCAAAAATACAAAGCCAAGCGTGGTGGCACATGCCTGTAATCCCAGCTACTTGGGAGGCTGAGGCAGGAGAATTGCTTGAACCTGGGAGGTGGAGTTTGCAGTGAGCTGAGACTGTGCCATTGCACTCCAGCCTGGGTGACAGCGCAAGACTCCATCTCAAAAAAAAGAATTTTATCAATACAATTGACTCTACCTGTATACTCCTGCCCTGGCCCATTCCCCAGCCTCACTTTTTATTACTTCTTTTATTTCTGTACTTTTTTTTTTCAATAAGACTAGAAAGACCTGAAATGTTTTGTGACTTAAAAAAAATAGTTCTAGTTCTCTCCACAAATTTTGAAATAATAAGCATGATTGCCATGGCAGACAACCCTACCCACCTAAACCCTTGCTTCCCGTACACTTAAATATAGGCTACAATTATTACTTCTCTATTTAGAGATTATTGTGGTTTCAGTTTTCATTGTGTCCTTGTGGGGTTTGCCTCTTTTGGTTGCCATTATAAATGTCTCTTTTATTCCCCCATGTGGTCACTTTCTTAAATACCTTGTTTAGCACATCTTAAATGGAGTGTGGTTTGACTGTGGTATCTGCCAACCTTAGGGATATTCTACTACTTTTGTTCCCTTCCAATTATAGAAAACATGCGATAATAATTTCGGTTTTGTGAACTGTCGGGGAAGGGAAGAGATCATACATATCTTAAACACCTATTATGTGTCAAGCGTTTTGCCAATATTTTCCCAACTTAACATTCCTGTTAGATGATTGTCATTACACCTGTATTATACATGAGAAAACTGAAACTCAGAGAGGTACTAAATGGTGGAGACAAGATTTGAATCAGGTCTTCTGGGCATGTGCTGGTGAAAAGGCATGAGGTGTGTGGACAAGTTCAGCCTCATGAGGATCAGGCAGTCTCATTCCTAGATATCTGGTTCTTCTGCTCTTCTCCCTACCCCTAATCTACTCCTAACTGAAATAAGGGGTTTCAAGTGGAAATGCTAATACCTATCCTATTCACTTCACAGGGGATGCTATGGGATTTGGTGAGGCAATACTTTAAATTTCAGAGAACAGATACTATAGTTGTCGAAGGCATTATTTATGCTATTTTCTGATAGGCAGTGAGTTGACATTTTGTTCTATATTACTGTTGTTTGTGGAGGCTGGCAAAGCTGAACACCTCTAATTCAGACATCATCCCAAACCTCAGGCCACCCTGTTCTCTCATTTTCATTTACCAAATCTGCTTACACAGACTCCAACTTGTGTATTTTCCCCTCTCCTACTCCTCTGAGTCCTCTCACCAACATGAAACAAAGACAGCACTCTGGGGATGAAGGCCCAGAAACTAGACTCCTAGCACACAAACTTAATAATAAGCTCATGAAACTTTTAATAGTATTTAAAATAGTATTAAAATTTGTGTCAATAAATATAAAAATAGATTAATTCATCAGAGAGTTCCAAGGTGTACCCAGCAAGGAAATAACTTTTAAATATAGAGTGATAGGGTCAAGCACAGTGACTCATGCTTGTTATCACAGCACTGTGGGAGGCTGAGGCAGGAGGATCGCTTGAGCCTAGGAGTTGGAGGTTATAGTGAGCTATGATTGCACCACTGCACTCCAGCCTGGGCAACAGAGGGAGACCCTGTCTATAAGTCAAGAAATAAATACAGAATGATGGTTACAACTTTGGGAGCATTTCACAAATGGAAAAAACTTGTGTATAATAAGTGGCTCTAGGTCCGGGCACAGTAATTCCAGCACTTTGGGAGGCCAAGGTGGGTGGATCACTTGAGGTCAGGAGTTTGAGACCAGCCTGGCCAACACTGCAAAAACCCATCTCTACTAAAAATACAAAAAAAAAAAAAAATTAGCTGGGCATGGTGGCACATACTTGTAAGCCCAGCTACTTGGGACTGAGGCAGGAGGATCACTCAAACACAGGAGGTGGAGGTTGCAGTGAGCTGAGATGGTGCCACTGTACTCTAGCCTGGGTGACAGCAAGACTCCATCTCAACAAAAAAAAAGGGAGGGGCACCTAACAATGTCCATTCCTGACTTATTTATTTGGTCAAAGGATGTGAATATTTTAAAATGATTATTCTTCTCCAGCTTCTCCCTTTGCCTCTGCTATTAGGTTGGTTTCCTTCAACAGCCTGCCAATTGGTCATGGCAAAGAGAAACTGTGCGTGTTAGCATTCTGAGAGTGGTTTGGAGATTTACTCCCACTAAGTTGATAAACTTCCTCCTTCTTAACGGTTTTCTAGACTCTAATCCTAATCATTGCCTTCTTTCCAAATTCTCCACGAATGTTGCTCAGGAAGCACAAGTAGCTGTAAACCACAGAGGCTGGTTCTTACCAACTGTTGGATTCAACCTGTAGCAAACTGGACAGAGCACAACCTATCCTTTCAAGAGCCCAGAGCAACTCCTAAGTGAAGAAAGAGAACTCAATTTGTATTGTGTAAATTTTACCCAGAACAGTCTCAGGAAGTATCACAGCTTCCTGATTGCAAACCTAGATAAAGTCTAAGGCCACAGCTGCTAAGGACAAAAGCCACCAACCCCCCAAAATGAAGAAAATGACATCTAAAGTCTGTATTTGAGAGAAAGTCCTATTAGATATGTGAGGGTTTAAAAGACAATTCAGATGAAGGAACTGGTTTTGTGTCTCAAACAAAGATCACCTCTGGAAATAATAGAGAACAAGGGAGATCTGAGAGTTCTGACTGCTAATATCATGAAGTTGGTTTCTGCACGATTATTTCATTATAGAGCATTCTGAATCTGATTAAACCTATCATGGATATGGAGTGAGCTGATGGGAGCCCATGTGTTGGAACTCTGAAGTGGAAAGACTTACCCCATAAAATCTCTTCTCTGCTGACCTTGCTTTCAGTGCCTCCTCTAAAATATGAAAGCCACTGTGTTCCATCAATATTAAGAAAAACGTCTCTGTGGCTTAAAAAGTAGATCAGGGCCGGGTGTGGTGGCTCACACCTGTAATCCCAGCACTTTGGGAGGCCGAGGCAGGCGGATCACCTGAGGTCAGGAGTTCAAGACCAGCCTGGCCAACATGGTGAAACCCTGTCTCTACAAAAATACAAAAAAAAAATTAGCTGGGAATGATGGCAGGTGCCTGTAATCACAGCCACTGGGAGGGTGAGGTGGGAGAATCACTTGAACCTGGGAGGTGGAGGTTGCAGTGAGCTGAGATCATGCCATTGCACTCCAGCCTGGGCAACAGAGTGAGACTTCGTCTCAAAAAAAAAAAAAAAAAGAAAAGTAGATCAAGATTGATTGCAAAGAGCAGAATTCAAATTCCTTTGCTGGCTAGTTGTGTGCCTTTGGACAATTTAATCCTAGTCACTTTATCTGTTGGGAATACATGGGAAGAATAATTCCTACTTGTAGGGTTGTTGTGAGGATTGCAGATACTTGCAAGATGCCAGGCCCAGAGGAAACAACCAACATATAATAGTTATTTTTTTATTTTTATTTATTTATTTTTTTTTGAGATGGAGTCTCGCTCTGTCGCCCAGGCTGGAGTGCAGTGGCGCGATCTCGGCTCACTGCAAGCTCCGCCTCCCAGGTTCACGCCATTCTCCTGCCTCAGCCTCTCCGAGTAGCTGGGACTACAGGCGCCTGCCACCACGCCCGGCTAATTTTTTTTTTTTTGTATTTTTAGTAGAGACGGGGTTTCACCGTGGTCTCGATCTCCTGACCTCGTGATCCACCCGCCTCGGCCTCCCAAAGTGCTGGGATTACAAGCGTGAGCCACCGTGCCCGGCCCAACATATAATAGTTATTATCCTATTATTCTTAATCAATGACTTTGAAATGTAACAGGGCTGGCCAGGAGCAGTGACTCACACCTGTAATCTTAGCATTTTGGAAGGCCAAGGCGGGTGGATCACCTGAGGTCAGGAGTTTGAGACCAGCCTGGCCAACATCGTGAAACCCTGTCGCTACTAAAAATACAAGAATTAGCTGGGCGTAGTGGCGCATGCCTGTAATCCCAGCTACTCGGGAGGCTGAGGCAGGAGAATCGCTTGAACCCAGGAGGTGGAGGTTGCAGTGAGGTGAGATGGAGCCACTGCACCTCAACCTGGGTGACACAGTGAAACTCTGTCTCAAAAAAAAAAAAAAAAAAGAAATGTAACAGGGCTGGAAACTCCCATTTCTGGCAGTATTATAGATTAGATATCCTGAATAACTCTCTAGATTAAAACAACCAAAATTCTGGGTAAACTATTCTTACATAATTATAAATAAATCACTGATCTGTCACCAAAATAAGGAATTTGTTGATTTCAGAAACAGTAGTGAAAGTAGGAAATCTGGTTGGGGAAACAGGGTTTTTTCAAATTCTGGAGAGTCCTTCCTTCTTTGAGGCTGCATGAAACTGTATGAAGGAGGCACAGAATCAGGAGTTAAAGCTTAGGGCTGACTAAGGTGGAGAATCTTAGGAAACTCACCCCTCTATACCCTCAGTGTAAGGATGAATAGGAAGTCACTCTGCACAGAAGGAGATAATGAAGAAATTCCTATTTCCACCTTGGCGCTGGTGGAGGGGATGGAAATCTTCCCTAACAGTTCGTAAAGCAAGTTGGCCTTCATGTGTATTTGTGAGAATTCAGTCTAAAATTTTAAACTAACTATAGTTTAACTATAGTCCCAGATTGGTAGCACCTGGGGCAATTGATAGAAACAAAAACAAATTTCTCTGGAAGGATTTCACTTTAATCCAGACCTCAAAGAATTCCTACAGGTTAAGTTCCAAGGAAAACAGGCAGCTTATATTTAAAAAAAAAAAAATCACAAGACATACAATGATGTAAACAAGACACCATAAATGAGAATCAATATAAACAAATTTCAGCAAATATAGACTCACAAATATTTCAGTTGTTGGAAAACAGATATGAAATAATCTATTATGTTTAAAGAGAAAAAATAAGTGCTTAAAAATATGAGCAGAGAATAATGACAATAAAGAATGGCCACGGAGGGCCAGGCATGGTGGCTCACACCTGTAAGCCCAGCACTTTGGGAGGCCGAGGTGGGAGGATCACCTGAGGTCAGAAGTTCAAGACCAGGCTGGCCAACATGGTGAAACCCTGTCTCCACTAATAATACAAAAAAAATTAGCCAGGTGTGGTGGTAGGCACTTGTAATCCCAGCTACTTGGGAGGCTGAGGCAGGAGAATTGCTTGAACCTAGGAGGCAGAGGTTGTGGTGAGCCGAGATTGTGCTATTGCACTCCAGCCTGGGTGTCAAGACCAAGATTCCATCTCAGGGAAAAAAAAAAAAAAAGACCAAGCAGATTTGAAAGTAAATATAACTTGTAGAAATAAAACCAGTACAGATGGGACAAATAGAAAATAAATGGAGAGGTCAGGCACGGTGGCTCACGCCTGTAATCCCAGCATTTTGGGAGGCCGAGGAGGGTGGATCACTTGAGGCCAGGAGTTTGAGACCAGCCTGGCCAACATGGAGAAATCACATCTCTACTAAAAATACAAAAACTAGCCGGGCATGGTGGTGCATGCCTGTAATCCCAGCTACTCAGGAGGCTGAGGCAGGAGAATCACTTGAACCTGGGAGTCGGAGTTTGCAATGAGCCGAGATCGTGCCATTGCACTCCAGCCTGCATGTCACAGCAAGACTCTGTCTCAAAAAAAAAAGAAAGAAAGAAAAGAAAAAGAAAAGAAATGGTGAAATGTTACAACTCAAACCAAACCATATCAATAATCCCCATTACACATAAATGCAAATGACTTAACCAGTGCTGTCCAATACAGTAGCCACTAGCCACATTTGGCTATTGAACACTTGAAATGTGGCTGGTGTGACTGATTTTAAAATTGTGTTTAATTTTAATTAATTTAAATTTAAATAGGAATATATGGCTAGTTGCTACACATATTGTATTGGACATGACAATTCCAAACACCCCAATTCAAAGTCAGAGATTATCTGAGTAGATAAAAAAGCAAGATCTAATTATATGTTGCCTTCAAAAAAATTCATTTTAAGAATAGAAACAAAGAGATTAAAACTAAAAGAATGGAAGGAGATATACCATGATAATACTAACTGAAAGAAAGCTGGCCGGGCGCAGTGGCTCACGCCTGTAATCCCAACACTTTGGGAGGCCAAGGCAGGCAGATCACAAGGTCAGGAGTTCGAGACCAGCCTGGCCAACATAGTGAAAACCCATCTCTACTAAAAATACAAAAAATTAGTTGGGCATGGTGGCATGCACCTGTAGTCCCAGCTACTCGGGAGGCTGAGACAGGAGAATCACTTGAACCCGGGAGGCAGAGGTTGTAGTGAGCCAAGATCGTGCCACTGCACTCCAGCCTGAGTGACAGAGCAAGACTCCATCTCAAAAAAAAAAAAGAAAGAAAGAAACCTATATTAATGTCAGTCAAAACAGATTCATAGCAAAGAATATACCAGAGATAAAGAAGGTCATTTCAAAGAGATAAAGGCGACAATTCTCCAAGAAAATGTCACAATCCTTTTTTTTTTTTTTTTTTAGACAGGGTCTCATTCTGTCACTCAGGCTGGAATGTAGTGGTGTGATCATACCTCACTATGTAACCTCAAACTGCTGAGGTCAAGTGATCCTCCTGTCTCAGCCTCCCAAAGTGCTGGGATTACAGGTGTGAGCCACTGCACTCTGCACAATCCTAAATATTCTTTAACCACTTTATTGAAGTACAAAAAGCTGTATGTATTTAACGTATCCAACTTGATGAGTTTGGGGATAAGTATATACCCATAAAAACATCACTATAATCAATGTCATAAACATGTCCATCACTTTCAAAAGTCATTTCCTGCCCTCTTTATTTATTATTATTATTTGTGTGTATATATGTGTGATAACACTTAACATCTACTCTCTTAGCAAAGTTTCAAGTATATAATACAGTGCTGTTAACATAGGCACTATGCTGTACAGTAGATCTCTAGGATTTATCTTGTATAACTGAAACTTTGTACCCTTTGACCAATACCTCCCCATTTTTCCTTGTTCTACCAAAAATTTACAGAATAATACAAATTCTATAAAAACTCTTCCAGATAAGTGAAGAGAAGGAAATATTTTTCATCACAATCTATGAAACCAGCATTACCCTGATATCAAAACCAGAGAAAGGCATTACAAGAAAACTTCTCTTTTTTTCTCTCTCTCTTTCTCTCTGTCTGTCTCTCTGGTTTTTGAAACAGGGCTTTTCCTGCTGGGGCCCAGGCTGAAGTGCAATGATGTAATCATAGCTCACTGCAGCCTCAAACTCCTGGGCCCAAGCAATCCTCCTACCTCAGCCTCCTCAGTAGCTGGGACTACAGGCTCATGCTGCCACATCTGGTTAATTTTTAAAATGTATTTTTTATAGAGACAGTGTCTCACTATGTTTCCCAGGCTGATGTCAATCTCCTGTGCTCAAGCAATCCTCCTGCCTCAGTCTACCAATATCTTTCATAAACATAGATGCAAAACTTTGTAACAGTTGTAACCAATCAGATTCAACAATATAAAAAAGATTATACATTGTAACCAGGAGAATTTTATTCCAGGAATGCAAGCTTGGTTTAACATTTAAAAATTGCAGGCCAGGTGCAGTGGCTCACGCTTGTAATCTCAGCATTTTGGGAGGCCGAGGTGGGTGGATCACCTGAGGTTGGGAGTTCGAGACCAGCCTGACCAACATGGAGAAACCTCGTCTCTACTAAAAATACAAAATTAGCCAGGCATGGTGGTGCATGCCTGTAATCCTAGCTACTAGGGAGGCTGAGGCAGGAGAATTGCTTGAACCCAGGAGGTGGAGGATGGGGTGAGCAGAGTTTGCATCATTGAACTCCAGCCTGGGCAATAAGAGTGAAACTCTGTCTCAAAAAAAAAAAAAAATTTAAAAATTAACTAATATAATTAACCATGTTGACAGACTGAAAAACAGAAAAACTATATGCTCATGGATCAGAAGACTCAGTGTCAGCCAGGCATGGTGGCTCACGCCTGTAATCCCAGCACTTTGGGAGGCCAAGGCGGGCGGATCACCTGAGGTCAGGAGTTCACGGCCAGCCTTATCAATATGGTGAAACCCTGTCTCTACTAAAAATACACAATTAGCCAGGGGTGGTGGCACATGCCTGTAATCCCAGCTACTCGGGAGGCTGAAGCAGGAGAATCTCTTGAACCTGGGAGGCAGAGGTTGTGGTGAGCCAAGATCATGCCATTGCACTCCAGCCTGGGCAACAAGAGCGAAACTCCGTCTCAAAAAAAAAAAAAAGAAGAAGATAATGATGACTCAGTGTCATTAAAATATAAGTTCTCCCCAAATTGATTTATAGATTTGATTATGTCCCAATCAAAATCCCAACAGGCTTTTTAGGTATAAATTAACTTACTCATTCTGTAGTTTATATAGAAATGGAGTTTATATAGACCTAGAATAACTAAAACAACATTTTTAAAAAACCCCACAAAATTGGAGTACTTACACTGCCAGATTTCAGAACTTATTATAAAACTACAATAATTAAGACGGTATAGTCTTGGTGTAAAGATAGACAGATCAATCAGCGTAAAAGAATAGAAAGTCAAGAAATAGACCCAGGCATATCTGGTCAGTTGCTTTTCAACAAACTACCAAGGTAATTCAATGGGGGAAAATGATCTTTTCAACAAATGGTGTTGGAATAATTGATAGCCACATGGAAAGATATCAACTTTGATGCTACATCCTACCATATTTAAAAATTAACTCAGATGAGGCGTGGCGGCTCATGCCTGTAATCCCAGCACTTTAGGAGGCCGAGGGGGACAGATCAGGAGGTCAGGAGTTCGAGACCAGTCTGGCCAACATAATGAAACCCCGTCTCTACTAAAAATACAAAAAAAAATTAGCTGGGCATGGTGGCACATGCCTGTAATCCCAGCTACTCGAGAGGCTGAGGCAGGAGAATCACTTGAACCCAGAGGCTGTGGTGAGCCGAGATCGTGCCATTGCACTCCAGCCTGGACAACAAGAGCAACACTCTATCTCAAAAAAAATAAAACAAAAATGAACTCAACACTGACCTAAACATATAGAATCAAAACTAGGAAATTTCTGGATACAAATGTACAAGAAAATCTTACCTTGAATTTGTCAAAGATTTTTAATAGTGTGACACAAAAATCATGACTATAATAGGAAACATAAATAAACTGGACTTCATCAAGATTTAAAAGTTTTGCTTTTCACTGGGCATGGTGGGTCATGCCTGTAATCCTAGCACTTTGGGAGGCCGAGGAGGATGGATCATGAGGTCAAGAGATGAGACCATCCTGGCCAACATGGTGAAACCCTATCTCTATTAAAAATACAAAAATTAGCTGGGCGTGGTGATGCATGCCTGTAGTCCCAGCTACTCGGGAGGCTGAGGCAGGAGAATCACTTGAACCAGGGAGGCAGAGGTTGCAGTGAGCTGAGATCTCGCCACTGCACTCCAGCTTGGCGGCAGGGTGAGACTTCGTCTCAAAAATAAATAACTAAATAAAGTTTTGCTTTTCAAAGGACACCATTAAAAAATGAAAAGGGGGCGTGGTGCAGTGGTGGCTCATGCCTGTAACCCCAGCACTTTGGGAGGCCAAGGCAGGTGGATCACCTGAAGTCAGGAGTTCGAGACCACCTGGTCAACATGATGAAACCCTGTCTCTACTAAAAATACAAAAATTAGCAGGGTATGGTGACCGATGCCTGTAATCCCAGCTACTTGGGAGGCTGAGGCAGGAGAATCACTTGAACCCAGGAGGCAGAGGTTGCACTGAGCCGAGATCGCACCATTGCACTCCAACCTGGGCGACAAGAATGAAACTCCGTCTCAAAAAAAAAAAAAAAAAAAAAGGCTTCATACTACCATGTATTGGCAAGGATATGGAAAACCCTCATTAACGGCTGGTGGGAGCGTAAAATGGTATCAACTCTTGGAAAACCCTTTGGCAGTATGTTAAGAAATAGTTAAACAGGCTGGGCATGGTGGCTCACGCCTGTAATCCCAGCACTTTGGGAGGCTGAGGTGGGCGGATCATCTGAGGTCAGGAGTTGAAGACCAGTCTGGCCAACATAGTGAAACCCCGTCTCTACAAAAAATACAAAAATTAGCCAGTCAGCGTACAGGGTGCCTGTAATCCCAGCTACTCGGGAGGCCGAGGCAGGAGAATTGCTTGAACCTGGGAGGTGGAGGTCGCAGTGAGCCAAGATCGCGCCACTGCACTCCAGCCTGGGTGACAGAGCGAGACTGTCTGAAAAACAAAATGAGACCAAAAAAAAAATAGTTAAACACACACCTATTATATAATTCAGCCATTTCATTCCTACATATATACCCAAAGAAAAATGAAAGCACATGTCTATAAAAAGGTATATACATCTAGGCTGGGCACAATGACTCACACCTGTAATCCCAGCACTTTGGGAAGCTAAGATGGGCAGATCAGAAGGTCAGGAGTTCAAGACCAGCCTGGCCAATATGGTGAAACCCCGTCTCTACTAAAAATACAAAAATTAGCTGGGCATGGTGGTGGGCACCTGTAGTCCCAGCTACTCCGGAGGCTGAGGCAGGAGAATCATTTGAACCCAGGAGGCGGAGCTTGCAGTGAGCCGAGACTGAGCCACTGCACACCAGCCTGAGCGATAGAGTGAGACTCCATCTCAAAAAAAAAAAAAAGAAAAGAAAAAAAGTATATACACGTAAAACGCTTCTGCACAGCAAAAGAAACAATCAACAGAATGAAGAGACAACCTGTAGAATAAAAGAAAATATTTGCAAACTTATTTATCCAGAAAGGAACTAATATTCAGAATAGATAGCGAATTCAAACAACTCAACAGTAAACAAACACACAAAAAGCATTAAAAAGTGGGCAAACGATTTGAATAGACATTTGTCAAAAGAATACATATAAATGGCTAACAGACATATGAAAAAAAGCTCAACATCAGTAATCAACAGGGAAAGGCAAATCAAAACCAAAACGAGATATCATCTTACCCCAGTTGGAATGGCTATTACCAAAAAGACAAAAAAAAACGAAAAAACAAATGTTGGCAAGGTTGTGGTTATAACGGAACTCTTACACACTGTTGGTGGGAATGTAAACTAGTACAGCCATTATGGAAACAGTATGGATGTTTCTCAAAAAACTAAAAATAGAACTCCCATATGATCCAGTAATTTCACTACTGGATTTTTATCCAAAGGAAAGGAGATCAGTAAATTAAAGGGGTACCTGCACCCTTGTATTTATCGCAGCACTATTCACAATAGCAAAGATATGGATTCAACCTAAGGGTCTATCAACAGATGAATGGATAAAGAAAATGTGGTATATATACACAAAGGAATACTATTCAGCCATAAAAAGCCATCATTTGCAGCAACATGGAAAGAACTAGAGATCATTATGTTAGATGAAATAAACCAGGCACTGAAAGACAGTTATTGTATGTTCTTGCTTATATGTGGGAGCTAAAAACGTAGATCTCACGGAGGTAGAAAGTAGGATGATAGATACCAGAGACTGGGATGGGTGTCTGTATGGGGGTAGGGATGGGGTGGAATTAAGAGAGGTTGGTTAACTGGTACGAACACACAATTAGATAGAAGAAATAAGTTATAGTGTTCGATAGCATAGTAAGGTGACTATAGTTAACAATAATTTATTGTATATTTCAAAATAGCTAGAAGAGAAGGTTGGAAATGTTCCCAACAGAAAGAAATGATAACTGTTTCAGGTCATGGATACTCTCAATACCCTGATTTGATCATCACACATTTTATGTATGTATTAAAATATCACATGTGCCGGGCACGGTGGCTCACGCCTGTAATCCCAGCACTTTGGGAGGCCAAGGTGGGTGGATCACAAAGTCAAGAATTCGAGACCAGCCTGGCCAACATGGTGAAACCTTGTCTCTACTAAAAATACAAAAATTAGCTGGGCATGGTGGCATGCACCTGTAATCCCAGCTATTCGGGAGGCTGAGGCAGGAGAATCACTTGACCCCAGGAGGTGGAGGTTGCAGTGAGCCAAGATCGCGCCACTGCACTCCAGCCTGGGTGACAGAGTGAAACTCTGTCTCAAAAAAATAAATAAATAAAAATAAATAAATAAAATATCACATGTATCCCATAAATATGTACGATTATTATATACCAATAGAAAAATTTTAAAAAAAATTTAAAGATCTACGTGAATGTTTATAGCAATTTTATTTGTAATAGCCAAGAACTGGAAATGCCCAAATGACAAGACAAACTGTGGCCTATATGTATATCCTGTATATATATATCCTGTATATGGATATACAATGGAGTACTATACAGCAATAAAAAGAAATGAGCTATTGATAAACACATGAATAAACTTTCAAATAATTTTGCTCAGTGAAAAAAGTCAGACCAAAAAAAGAAGTTTTATTGTATGATTTTGTACTATACAATTCTAGAATATGCAAAGTAATAATGACAGAAGGCAAATTAATAGTTGCTTGGCAGGGAGTGAGGGTAGGGAAAGATGAGAGGAAAACATTAGAAAGGGGTATGAGGAAACTTTTGGAGGTGAAGGATTTATTCATTATCTTGGTTGTAGTAATCGTTTCATAAGCACATTCACATATCAAAATCTATCAAAATGTACAATTTAAATATGTGCAGCTGATTTTATGTTGATGCCTCAATAAAGCTGCTTTTAAAAATCTCAGTGCACTAAAAAGAAACTAAACATAGCTGAAGAAAGAATTAAAAAACTGGATCTAAAGATATCCGCATGTATTAGAGAGAGCTAGAAAGAAGGATGTGTTACAAAGAGACAGACTAGAGTATGAAAGTCAGCAAACAGTTGCAGAAGGAAATAATAATGAGAATGGAAAAGAACAGTATTTCTCAGATCCAGGGAACCCAGTGAATCTCAAGCAGGATATATTTAAGAAACTTTTCACCTAGAGACATTATAGTGAAACTGCAGGATATTCACATAAATGAGAGTGAGAGAGAGAGAGGAGAATCGTAAAAGCTTCCAGAGAGAAAAGACAAATCACCTACAAGAAAATGGGCAATTAGGCATATAGTTCACTTTTTAAGAGCAACTAAGAGAATACAATGTTATAATTTCTTTGATGTGTTGAGAGAAAATAGCTATCAACCTAGAATTTCACATCCAGTGAGGTTATATTTCAAGAAAAACAAATTATATAAAGAATATTTTCAGCCCAACACAGTTTCTCATGCTTGTAATCCCAGCACTTTGGGAGGCCGAGGCAGGTGGATCACTTGAGGTAGGGAGTTCCAGACCCCATCTAGTCAAAATACAAAATTAGCCGGGCATGGTGGCACATGCCTATAATCCCGGCTACTCGGGAGGCTGAGGCAGGAGAAGCACTTGAACCTGGGAGGTGGAGGTTGTGGTGAGCCAAGATCGCACCATTGCACTCCAGCCTGGGCAACAAGAGCGAAACTCTGTCTCAAAAAAAAAAAAAACCAGAATATTTTCAGGCAAACAAAACAGAGAAAAACAATGAACACATCTGCCTCCCCAATAACTTGAAAATTTACCACCCAAAGAGATTCATTAAAGGAAATCCTAAAGGATATACTTTAGCAGAATAAAAACTGAAAAGCCCAAGATGCAAAAAAGAGTGGTGAGTGGATGGACGTGGTGGCTCATGCCTGTAATCCAGTGCTTTGGGAGGCCAAAGCCTGGAGAATCACTTGAGACCAGAAGTTTGAGACCAGCCAGGTGAACATAGTGAGACCTCATTTCTTAAAAAAAAAAAAAAAAAAAAAAAAGATGTGGTGGCACCTGTAGTCCCAGTTACTCGGGGGACTGAGGTGGCAGGATCACTTGAGGCCAGGAGGTCAAGGCTGCAGTGAGTCTGTGTGCGCCACTGAACTCCAGCCTGGATAACACAGTGAGACCCGGTCTCAAAAAAATAAATAAATACAAAGGAGCAGTGAATATGGAATATGAGGGCATATCTCAGCAAACATTGACTATGGAACAACAAACTATAACGATGTTCAACTTTTGGAGGGAAAAAAGAGAATTAACATATTGGGCTTATACTAGAATTAAAGTTGTCCAAAGTTCTTGATTATTTAGGAGTAAGGTAAAGATATCAACTTCAGACTTCACCTTAGGTCAGAATGCTAAACAAGCTAGTGTAACCCCTGAAATAAGAAACACAATGCATATACTTTCCAAACAAGTTAAGGGAAATGAAATTGGAAAAAAAAAATCAATTCACGAGAATGCAAAGCAAGAAAGAGAGAAAAAAGCAACAGATACTAACAGGGTCTAGAGCACTTAGATCAGTGCCTGGCATGTTATCATTATAATAATAGTTATATTAAAAAATAAAAATATATTACATATATAATAATTTATTATTATTACTGTTATTTCTTTTTGATAAATCTCTCTCTGTGTCATTCAAGACAGGGAACCTTTAATAGGCAAGGCCTACTTGTTCTGATAGCTCCTGATGTTAACGAGTTGATGATACTAATTCAAAGACAGGAAGGAATGTGGAGGAACCGAAGAGCTCTATTACTCACAAAGTGTAACCTGAGGCTAGTCATTTCATTATTTGGCCCCAGTTTCCTTGTCTGTCAAATGAGAGGGTTGGAGAAGTTCAAATTGGATGATACTGTATTTTTAAATCCTCACGAACCCAGAGAAAGAGGAAATTTGACTAAAGCCAAAAAAAAAAAAAAAAAAAAAAAGAAAAAGGTCAGAAATGGTTACAACATCATAAGCACTCACAAGTTCAGAAGTTCAGTGCTCACCAAATAGGAAGCAGGGGCTCTTCTCTCTCATACCAGAACCTGACCGGTTTGGAGGCTGGCTGAGCAGGGACAAAGCAAACCCCCGTTCAGAGGAGCCTTGCTCGGGAAGGCACCCTTCCAGCCAGTCAGAAGGAATTCCAGAGGCTCTCCAAGGAGCCTGCAGGCTGAGAGCTCTGCATGGAAGCACAGGGTCTGGGCTGCTAGATGGGTGCGAAGCTGCCAACCTTTCTCCTAATTATATGAAGAGTTTTCGAATGTACCCCCACTTCGCTGCCCCCCCACCACCACTGAAAGTCTTCAATGTTGAACTTCTTGATTCCTCATACCAATCATCCTTCTAATTCACAGATGCGATAGCTGCCCTTTATGCATTTCACACACATTGTGATATGATAATGCCCTCCAGATCTAGGTGTTGCAGAGAGAACTGGGTATGGAAGATAACTGGCTTGGTTTCCAAACATAAATCTGGTCTTTTGTGGTGGCTGCTGAGGGAGGAGGGCAGAGAGCTGGGTTTATCCAAGCCTCTGGGAAAGTTCCCTTGAATGTGGGTGTGGTGGGATTCCTTCTGCTGTTCTCAAGTATGGTTTATCTAATCTGCCTTGAAACTACTCTGCTGACTAACTGCTTTAGCACTGAGAAATCCGCTGAATCTTCTCCTCCACAGCTTTTGAAGATGGAGTCTGCCCTGTCTGAAAGTAATGTCATAAGCAAAAGATATAATACACAAAGATGTTCATCAGAGCATTATTTAAAACAGTGAAACCTTGGTAATATCTGCTCAGCAAAGACATGGGCACATCCATATGTCATAATGCTAGGGATTTGATATGTGGCAAAGCAAGTTCCCGAGTGGTAAAAATCAATGATACAATAATAATGTTAGCATACATAGGAAAAAAATCGGAAGAACATACAAGTACACCAAAATGTTAACACTGATTACTTGGGGATGGGCTGAAGTGGGATGGAACTTGGGGAGATTATGATATATGTGTTATGTACTCTGCAATGTTTAAATTTTGTATAACTTTGCATTACTTTTGGTTCAGAAGGAAGGAAAGAAGAAAGGAAAAGGAAGGAAGGAAGGGAGGGAGGGTAAAGAAAGAAAAGAAGGAAAGAAAGGAAAGAAAAAAAGAGAAAGAAGAAAAGGAAAGAAGGAAGGGAAGGAAAGGGAGAGGAAAGGAAAGGAAAAGGAGAAAAGAGAAAGAAAGAAAAGAAAGGCAGTGTTAGAAACATTTCTCCATTCCTAGCCTCACTGATGCTTGCTGTGCCCTCTCACTAGCCAAAGTGAAGATTTGGTGCTAATTCAAATTCATAGTCAAATGTTTTCTTGAACTGGGTGCAGTGGCTCACCTGTAATCCCAGCACTTTGGGAGGTTGAGGTGGGTGGATCACCTGAGGTCAGGAGTTCAAGACCAGCCTGGCCAACATGGTGAAATCCTGTCTCCACTAAAAATACAAAAATTAGCCAGGCATGGTGGTGGGTGCCTGTAGTCCCAGCTACTCAGGAGGCTGAGGCAGGATAATCGCTTGAACCCAGGAGGTGGAGTTTTCAGTGAGCAGGGATGCGCCACTGCACTCCAGCCTGGGAGACAGAGCAAGACTCTATCTCAAAATAAAAATAAAAATAAATACAAATACAAATACAAAAATTAGCCAGGCATGGTGGTGCGTGCCTGTAGCCCCAGCTACTCAGGAGGCTGATGCAGGAGAATTGCTTGAGCCCGGGAAGTAGAGGCTGCAGTGAGCCAAGATCTTGCCACTGCACTCCAGCCTGGGTGACACAGCAAGACTCCATCTCAAAAGCAAAAAAAAAAAAAAAAAAAAAAGTTTCCTTGAGACCCAGAGACACTTTCTTTCCATAACTGCAGGTCTTACTCCACAGTGCTCAATAGCAGCTTCTTGCCTTCATTCATTTGCAATGACTATTTCCAACCAGGCATGTACCCATAGATATTTATATATTAAAATACTTGAGGTAGCTTGGTGTCATATTTGACCACTGAATTTGAAATTTATTTATATACCATTTTCAGTTAAACTAATAAAGGAGTCATACTATTTTTGAAATTTTAAAGTTTCATTTTTTTAAAAAGTATTCAATATGTGAGGATATTTATTCAAATAGGAAGAATGGAGAATTTCAAGGTGATGAGATTAAAATCCAATGTAAACTATCCATTCAAAACTTTAAGATTCCTATGGGCTGTCTTTAAATTTAAACATATCTACACATGTACAACTGGAAATCTTGGCCCCAAACACTGGCTCTGTTTCCTGGATGTTTCCAGGGAATGTATGTCCTTTGACTTTATTTCTAGGGACTCAGCCTAACGAAACTTGGCATATTTTCATAGGCTTTTTGGTTTGCAATTTATTTCATTCATTTACTTATTTAACAAACATCTGTAGGCCGGGCACGGTGGCTCACGCCTGTAATCCCAGCACTTTGGGAGGCCAAGGTGGGTGGATCACCTGAGGTCGGGAGTTCGAGACCAGCCTGACCAATATGGAGAAACCCTGTCTCTACTAAAAATACAAAAAATTAGCTGGGCATGGTGGTGCATGCCTGTAATCCTAGCTACTCGGGAGGCTGAGACAGGAGAAGTGCTTGAACCCGGGAGGCGGAGGTTGCGGTGAGCCGAGATTGTGCCATTGCACTCCAGCCTGGGCAACAAGAGTGAACTCTGTCTCAAAAAGTAAAAAAAAAAAAAACAAAAAACAAACAAACAAACAAACAAACAAAACACATCTGTTATCATCATTAGTATTAAAAATAGTAGTTTACAATTTAATAGGTATTTATTATTTGCTGGTAGCTAATATTGGTTAACATTTAATATCCATTTATTACCTGCTGTTATTTAGTTAAATGGCTTCTTTTAACCTGGCATTGGGGAAGATACAAAGATGACCTAGACCCTGATGGTATGTAAATAATCCAAATATGGCTCTGTGCTCAAAAGGGGGTAGTGGTGCTGATGTCAGACACCAGGCTATGCAATTCCTCAGCTGAATAAATGACTTCCTATCAAGGAAACTGAGGAAACTTCCTGGGGGGTTGGCAGTATCTTTGAGTCTTTAAGTGAAGGATTTGGTCATCTGGAGAAGAAGGAGCATTCTAAATAAAGGCAGGAAGTCAGAAGTGGGAATGTTCAGAGCATGTGAAGTGTCCTGGGTTGTGTAGGGGCCAGAGCATGTGGTACATGAAGGGAAGACACAGGAAAGAAGGCTAGAAGAGCAGATGCCAGGAAAGTTCCAGTTATAAAGGGCAGTAAATCATTTATCCCAACACATTCATTTGACAGATGAAGGCACTAAGGCTCACAGAGACAGGGGTCCTCTCAGTTATTCAGTGGTGGGGAAGGAATTGGACCTCAAGCTCTCCTGGCTCCCAGCTTGAGCTTTCAGTTAGGTTGGGACAGACCAAGGAGTGTTTTGAATGCCAGGCTAGAGTTAGGCGATTGTCTCATCGCAGAGGGAAGCCACTAAAAGTTTTGAGCAGGATGTGAGTGGCAAAGGTAGGGCAGAAGCTAATTTCGAGGTTTCTAGGCCAACTGACTGGGAAGCTGGAAATTACATTTTGGTAACTGTAATTTCATATTACATGGCTTGTGTAAACAGAGTCTGTTCTAGAAAAATTATTTGTTTAATTAAAGACAATCAGTTGTTACAAAGTAACTATTTGATTGGAAAGTAACCTCTTAAAACAAAAGTCATGTCTTTAGACACAGATCAGTTTTAAAAAGCACACTAGGGCTGGAGAAAGTGGGCACATTCTGTTATAGGTGATTTGCCTTTTTCTTTTTTTGAGACAGGGTCTCCCTCTGTCACCCAAACTTCAGTGCAGTGGTGCGATCTCGGCTCACTGCAACCTCCGCCTCCTGGGTTCGAATGATTCTCCTGCCTCAGCCTCCTTAACAGCTGAGACTACAGGTGACCGCCACCATGCCCAGCTAATTTTTGTATTTTTAGTAGAGACGGGGTTTCACCATGTTGGCCAGGCTGGTCTCGAACTCCTGACCACAAGGGAGCCGCCTGCCTCGGCCTCTCGAAGTGTTGGGATTACAGGCGTGAGCCACCGCACCCGGCCTGCCTCCTCTGAATCTTTGTCTGCCCTTAGGAAATAAAATTTCTATTGAGTCCATGCCCCTACAAACTTTGTATTCTCTTTACATTTGAAAACAACAACAAAAAAGAAATAAAATATTCACTTTTTTTTTGGTGGGGGGTGGGGGACAGAGTCTCACTCTGTCACCTAGGATGGAGTGCAGTGGCGTGATCTCGGCTCACTCCAACCTCTGCCTCCTGGATTCGAGTGATTCTCCTGCCTCAGCCTCCCGAGTAGCTGGGATTACAGGCACCCACCACAGCGCCCGGCTAATTTTTGTATTTTTAGTAGAGACAGGGTTTCCCCATGTTGGCCAGGCTGGTCTCAAACTCCTGGCCTCAGGTGATCCGCCCCCCTGGGCCTCCCAAAATGCTGGGATTACAGGCGTGAGCAATCGCACCCGGCCCACTTCTGAGTTCTTTGCTAGCAGCTTATTGTAGTTGCATTTGTTTTATTTTTAGTTTTATTTTCCTCGTAAGCAGCATCTCCCAGCACTGCATAGTTAACAACAAGGATCAGCGAAAGAGGTTACCTTTGGCCACAGACACACAGTGTCCCAGTCAGCAGCATGAGTCCCACTGCCCTCATGTGTAGAACTGCAGGACCTATCACACAATCACGGGGACTCTCAAGGGGTCCAGAGAGAGTCTGGGTTCCAATCCCAGCTCTGCCACTCTCGAGTTCTGAGATCTTGGGCATATTTTGCTGTGGCTCAGAAACTGATCCTCATCTACAAAATGGAGCTAATGATAACTCATCTTGGGTTTGTGCTGGCTGTGAGACTGCTAGACAATGCGCCAACCGAGGTGACCACATTGCTAGGTACGAAGCAGTAGGCATGTTGGACAACACTGAGCTGTATGAATTGGCTCACCAACACCTCAGGAACAGACAAGCCACTCAGAGAACAGCAGCATTTCTGAGTGGTGCTGTTGGTTTCCTAGTAACAAGCGCCTTTATTTCAGATGAGCTCTACAATTGTATATAACAAAACCACTTCACAGTGTATCTCCAGAGAGTCATTTGTTTTGAGAATATTACAAAGAACTTTTTAAGGAAGATGTGTATTCTCACATCTCTGATTTATGTAAAACCATCCGCCCCAAACCAAAACAGACCCTTTCTCCCTCTGGGTCTGGCCTGCTTCCCAGCTGTTCACCTTCCCTCCGGGATTGTTAGAAGCTCCACTCCGAGTAAAGTAAACAGCTCCGCCAGGCAGGGGCCCCACCCACCATTTTATTTTGTTAAATCACTCCTTTAGCTAATATTTCAGGGACAGACACGCGACGCATCTGGCTCCAACCAAATATTTTCAGTCACTCTAATCCCAAGGCAAATATTTGCCAGTTCGATTGCAGTAACATTGGTAGCATGAAACAGGGAGCCACTTATCAACTTTCAATCGGGACCGGCGCAGCTGCTCGGGCATCCCGGACCCGCCCCTTTCCCGTGAGCCCCCGCGCAGGCACCGCCCCCACGCTTCCGGCCTCGAGGCCTGCGCTTCTGGGAGGCGAATGCCTGAGAAGGGAGGCAGCGTTCTTGCTGAGTTGCTGGCTTCGCGGAGCTGATAACCTTTTCAGGCAGGTGTTGCCTTTGCTTACGCCCCACGACCTGTCAAAAGGGTGTTGACTGTGGCCATCTGGAGGTGTCGTGACATGCCAGGGAAGGGTTAGGAGGCTTCCAAGGACGCATGGTGACAGGCGTGATTTGAGGGGAAAGGCCGGGAAAAGGCCTCCTAAGGCATGTGTCCATTGCTTTAATTGCTACCCTAGGAGACTTTCCATTGGCCCAAGGCTTTTGAGCTGCCGTGAATAAACAGTGCTCTGGGCTTTGTGTCTTATAAAGTCATTTGCATTTCAGTGGGAATGCATATCTTAGCCTATTCCTTAAATTTTCCCGTGTCTGCATTCCCTACCTAAAAACGTGCAGGGCGGTACGTTGTAAGGCGGCACGTTTTAGGCTGGGAATGGGGACATAGGAAAATTGGGGGGGTAGGTTGAGAGTATTAGAAGCAAACTTAATGTCTCATTCTGTGGCAGCATTTCTTAACCTTTTTGGGGTCTTTTGAGATTTAGACGAAAACTAAGAGCCATTTCCCTGGGAAGAGAAGTGTCAACACAGTATTTTGCCTGTAATCAGAGGAACCCATCTACAGACCCCCAGGTTAGGAAACCTTGGATTCTAGATACAGCATGCCCTGATGACCTGGGCCTGAGGACCCAGAATTTCTTGTCGTGCCCAGAGATAGAACTAGGTTGAGGAGAGTCCAAATTATGCGTTGGATACACAATTTAAGGGGCCATACAAAAGTATGGAAATCAAGATGGATAATATTTTATTTATTTATTTATTTATTTATTTATTTATTTGAGACGGAGTCTCTGTCACCTAGGCTTGAGTGCTGTGGTGCAATCTCGGTTCACTGCACTCTCACCTCCCAGGTTCAAGTGATTCTCCTGCCTCAGCCTCCCGAGTAGCTGAAATTAAAGTCACGCACCACCACACCTGGCTAATCTTTGTATTTTTAGTAGAGATGGGGTTTCACCACGTTAGCCAGGCTGGTCTCGAACTGCTGACCTCAAGTGATCTGCCCGTCTGGGCCTCCCAAAGTGCTGGGATTACAGACATGAGCTACCTGGCTGGGCCAAATGGATAATATTTTAATGTAGCATTTTAAACAATCACGTCTGCAAGCCGTGGACTGTTGCCTTTTTTTTGTAAACAACCTTTTATTGGAACTAGGGAGTATGGTGAGATGGGTGAGACAGGATTGTCCAAGTGCAGGGTCAGATCTTGTCTTTGATTAAATTTTTATATTTTGTATTTTGTTCATCATGGATTTTAAAAACATTAAATAGTGCATTATAGGTTGGAGTATCCCTAATTGGAAAATCCAAAATGCTCCAAAACTTTTTGAGTGCTGACATGACACCACAAGTGGAAAATTCCACAATTGATCTCGTGTGACAGGTCACAGTCAAAACACAGGCACACAACACACAGTTTATTCAGCATCCCCAAGGGAGTGATGGTGATGCCAAACAACCACAGATTGTCTACATGGGTGCTGAGATAGTGACACCTTTGCTTTCTGATGGTTCCGTGTATACAAACTTGGTTTCATGCACATTTTAAAAAATATTGTAGGCTGGGTGTGGTGGCTTACGCCTATGATCCCAGCACTTTGGGAGGCTGAGGCGGGTGGATGACCTGAGGCCAGGCATTTGAGACCAGCCTGGCCAACATGGTGAAACCCCATCTCTACTAAAAACACAAAAAATTTGCCAGTCGTGGTGGTGGGCACCTGTAATCCCAGCTACTCAGGAGGCTGAGGCGGAAGAATCACTTGAACCTGGGAGGTGGAGGTTGCAGTGAGCCAAGGTCGTGCCACTGCACTCCAGCTTGGGCGACAGAGTGAGACTCCGTCTCAAAAACAAAAAAAATTGTATAAAATTGCCGTCAGACTATGTGTGTAAAGTATATATGAAAACATAAATGAATTTCCTGTTTAAACTTGGGTCCCATCCCCAAGATACCTCGTTATGTATACGCAAAACAAAACAAAACAAAACAAAAACCAACCAACCAAACAAAAACCCATACTGAAATCCAAAATATTCCTGGTCCCAAGCATTTCAGATCAGAGATATTCAACTTGTAAAATATTATTTGTTTTGAATACTGAGCATTTTGCTCCCTGCCCTTTTTAAATTTTGTACTTGACACAGGTGCTTTATTGCCTCACTTTAGTCCCAGCCCAGCTTGTGTCCAGGATGCTATTTTACTAAAAACCTAATGTAACTGATCACTTGCTGTGTGCTAGGCCCTGAGCCCCACACTTCCAGATAACAAGGGTAGTGGCAAAACTCTGATCTGTCAGGAGACATGAGGTCTAGTCCCATCTCTGCCACTTCCTGGCTGGATGACCTCAGCCAGGTTAGTTAACCTTTGTGAACCTGCAGAATGAGAGGGCAAGAGTGGGTACTTTCCAGTTTTGACAATCTGTGGTTAGAAAGAAATATCTACATCAAACTGTTCCCTAGAGAACAGAATCCTCGATAAGCACTCTATTCTACATTTCAGCCCTCTGGGATTCCCTTGATTTGCTTCCTTGATGGAGGGGTTTTACGTACATACCACAGCCCTTCATTTGCCGTAGTGTGAGGGGCTTGACCAGCAGCTATCTTCTGAACTTGAGTACTAATTGTTAAAATCAAAGATTTGGGGAGCTAATGGGTGTAAAGTGCATGGAGATGATTTTATTTTAAGGAAAATGGGACTCAGGCAGATAAAGTCACTTGACCAAGGTGGCACAGTGACAGATTTAGAACTAAAACCCTAGTCTGTGACTCCCATCCAGTGTTCTTTTCACTTCACCATGATGAGATATGATGCTTGACTTCCAACTTTCCTGCAGAGAATTTCCTAGAAGTATTTAAATACATTTTTGTTTTGTTAGTTTCCTTATTATGATGCTACTCCCCTGACAACTCTGGAGTGGGCCTAGGCCTGAGGGATTCAGAGCCAAAGTTCCTGATCAGTTTTTTATCCTCAGGGTCTTCCCTCTCCCAACCTCATTTTGGGTGATTTAATTTCTATGGGGATTAAAAAACAAAACGAACAAACAAACAAAGAAACCAGAAAAAACTGTTACAAGGTATATAATCTTAGAAAGCTAATTTCTTCCTTGTTTCTTTTGAAAGGTGTATTTAAACATGGAGAGAACAACTGACGCGTAACAACTCTATGAGGTAGGTACTTTATTATTCCTATTTTCTGATGAAGAAACTGAGGCACGGCTGGGTGCAATGGCTCATGCCTGTAATCCCTGCACTTTGGGAGGCCGAGAGGGGCAGATCACGAGGTCAGGAGTTCGAGACCAACCTGGCCAACATAGTGAAACCCGTCTCTACTAAAAATACAAAAATTAGCCAGGCATGGTAGTTTGCACCTATAATCCCAGCTACCTGGGAGGCTGAGGCAGGAGAATCACGTGAACCTGTGAGGTGGAGGTTGCAGTGAGCAAAGATTGTGCTATTGCACTCCAGCTCTGGGCAACAGAGGAAGACTCCATCTTGGAATCCAATAACAATAATAAACAAACCGAGGCACAAAAAATGTCAAGTAAACTTGCCCAAGGTTTCCCAGCTATATATCAGAATCAGGATTCAAATCCAGGCATCCTGGCTCCAGAGTCTGTGCTTTTAACCAGCACAATGTGTGGCCTCTCTTGTAAGCCATTTGGCTTCAGCTTTAACCATTGCAGTGATGGGAAGCTCACTGTCTCAGAAGATTCCTGGTTCTGTTGTTGAGCAGCTTCATCAGTTAGAATGTCTTCCCTTTATTTGTTGGTTCAAGCCATAGACAGTTGTCCAAAATGGTTTCCTGTTATCTAAACAAGAAAGAGGTTCAAAGAAGAGTGATGAGCACAAAGAATAAACATTCCTGACCCACCTCCAGTTCTGTGGGCTTCCTGAAAAGACACAAAGTTCCCTCTTTGTCTTGTGTCTTTTGAAAGTAAAGTTCTCACTCTATGTGTTTACACCATGTTACAAGATGAATTAAGATGGCCTACATAGATTATAAAAACAATTAAATAGTACAAATTAAAAGTGTATGACATGATCCAGCAACTTCACATCTAGATATTTGTTCTTCAGAAATAGTCATAGAAGGCCATCTGCAGTAGCTCACACCTGTAATCCCAGTACTTCAAGAAGCCAAGGCGGGAGAGTCACTTGAGGCTGAGTGCTAGAGGCCAACCTGGGCAACATAGTGAGACCGTATCTCTATAAAAAATAAAAAAAATTAGCCAGATATAGTGGTGCATGGCTGTAGTCTCAGCTACTTGGGAGGCTGAGGTGGGAGATTGAGGCTACAGTGAGCCATGATCATGCCACCACTGCACATTAGCCTGGGAGACAGAGAAAGACCCTGTCTCTAAAAAATAAAATAAAATAAAATAAAAAAAGTCCTAGGTGCTTACAAGTGTAAATATTCAAGTGCTTTTATTGTATATTATAGGCAATTTAAATGTCCATCAATAAGGACATGCCTAACTAAATAATAAATAATAATGGAATACCCTCACTTTGAAATACTCTGTAACTGTTAAAACAAAAAGGTAGATCTTTATGTAGTAACATAGAAATATGTCAGTAACATAATGTGGAATTTAAAAAGTAATTTTTGAGCCAGGTGCGGTGGTTCATGCCTGTAATCCCAGAGCTTTGGGGGAGGCAGGGGGATCGATCAATTGAGGCCAGGAGTTTGAAACCACCCTGGGCAACATAGCAAGATTCTGTCTCTAAAAAAAAATTAATAATAAATAAAAAAATACAAAAAATTAGCCAGGTCTGGTGGTGCTTGCCTGTAGTCCTAGCTACTCAGGAAGTTGAGGCAAGAGGATTCCTTGAACCCAGGAGTTTGAGGCTGCAGTGAGCTATGATCACACTACTGCACTCCAGCCTGGGTGACAGAGCAAAATCCTGTTTCAAAAAGATAAATAAAAATTGAAGATGGCCGAATAGGAACAGCTCCAGTCTACAGCTCCCAGCGTGAGTGATGCAGAAGACAGGTGATTTCTGCATTTCCAACTGAGGTAATGGATTCATCTCACTGGGGCTTGTGGACAGTGGGTGCAGCCCACAGAGTGTGAGCTGAAGCAGGACAGGGCATCACCTCACCCAGGAAGTGCAAGGGGTCAGGGAACTCCCTTTCCTAGCCAAGGGAAGCCATGACAGATGGTACCTGGAAAATCGGGACACTCCCACCCTAATACTGTGCTTTTCCAATGGTCTTAGCAAACAGCACACCAGGAGATTATATCCCGTGCCTGGCTCGGAGGGTCCCACACCCAGGGAGCCTTGCTCGCTGCTAGCACAGCAGTCTGATATCAAACTGCAAGGTGGCAGCAAGGCTGGGGGAGGGGCATCCACCATTGCTGAGGCTTGAGCAGGTAAACAAAGCAGTCAGGAAGCTCAAACTGGGTGGAGCCCACCACAGCTCAAAGAGGCCTGCCTGCCTCTATAGACTCCACCTCTGGGGGCAGGGCATAGCCAAACAAAAGGCAGCAGAAACCTCTGCAGACTTTAACATCCCTGTCTGACAGCTTTGAAGAGAGTAGTGGTTCTCCCAGCATGAAGTTTGAGATCTGGGAACAGACAGACTGCCTCCTCAAGTGGGTCTCTGACCCCCGAGTAGCCTAACTGGGAGACACCTCC
Source organism: Nomascus leucogenys (assembly GCF_006542625.1). Lineage (NCBI taxonomy): Eukaryota > Metazoa > Chordata > Mammalia > Primates > Hylobatidae > Nomascus > Nomascus leucogenys. The sequence goes on from NC_044392.1 coordinate 82,201,142, forward strand.
CAGTACGGGCCGGCTGACGCCTCATACAGCCAGGTGCCCCTCTGAGGCGAAGCTTCCAGAGGAAGGATCAGGCAGCAACATTTGCCGTTCTGCAATATTTGCTGTTCTGCAGCCTCCACTGGTGATACCAAGGCAAACAGGGTCTGGAGTGGACCTCCAGCAAACTCCAACAGACCTGCAGCTGAGGGTCCTCACTGTTAGAAGGAAAACTAACAAACAGAAAGGACATCCACACCAAAACTGCATCTGTACGTCACCATCATCAAAGACCAAAGGTAGATAAAACCACAAAGATGGGGAGAAACCAGAGCAGAAAAACTGAAAATTCTAAAAATCAGAGCACCTCTGCTCCTCCAAAGGATTGCAGCTCCTCATCAGCAATGGAACAAAGCTAGATGGAGAATGACTTTGATGAGTTGAGAGAAGAAGGCTTCAGATGATTGGTAATAACAAACTTCTCTGAGCTAAAGGAGGATGTTTGAACCCATCGCAAAGAAGCTAAAAACCTTGAAAAAAGATTAGATGAATGGCTAAATACAATAAACAGTGTAGAGAAGACCTTACATGACCTGATGGAGCTGAAGACCATGGCACAAGAACTACGTGATGCATGCACAAGCTTCAGTAGCCGATTTGATCAAGTGGAAGAAAGGGTATCAGTGATTGAAGATCAAATGAATGAAATGAAGCGAGAGGAGAAGTTTAGAGAAAAAAGAGTAAAAAGAAATGAACAAAGCCTCCAAGAAATAGGGGGCTATGTGAAAAGACCAAATCTACGTCTGATTGGTGTACCTGAAAGTGATGGGGAGAATGGAACCAAGTTGGAAAACACCCTTCAGGATATTATCCAGGAGAACTCCCCCAACCTAGCAAGGCAGGCCAACATTCAAATTCAGGAAATACAGATAATGCCACAAAAATACTCCTCGAGAAGAGTAACTCCGAGACACATAATTGTCAGATTCACCAAAGTTGAAATGAAGGAGAAAATGTTAAGGGCAGCCAGAGAGAAAGGTCAGGTTACCCCCAAAGGAAGCCCATCAGACTAACAGCTGATCTCGCGGCAGAAACTCTAGAAGCCAGAAGAGAGTGGGGGCCAATATTCAACATTCTTAAAGAATTTTCAACCCAGAATTTCATATCCAGCCAAACTAAGCTTCATAAGTGAAGGAGAAATAAAATTCTTTACAGACAAGCAAATGCTGAGAGATTTTGTCACCACCAGGCCTGCCTTACAAGAGCTCCTGAAGGAAGCACTAAACATGGAAAGGAACAACCAGTACGAGCCACTGCAAAAACATGCCAAACTGTAAAGACCATCGAGGCTAGGAAGAAACTGCATCAACTAATGAGCAAAATAACCAGCTAACATCGTAATAACAGGATCAAATTCACATATAACAATATTAACCTTAAATGTAAATGGGCTAAATGCTCTAATTAAAAGACACAGACTGGCAAATTAGATACAGAGTCAAGACCCATCAGTGTGCTGTATTCAGGAAACCCATCTCACGTGCAGAGACACACATAGGCTCAAAATAAAGGGATGGAGGAAGATCTTCCAACCAAATGGAAAACAAAACAAAACAAAAAGTAGGGGTTGCAGTCCTAGTCTCTGATAAAACAGACTTTAAACCAACAAAGATCAAAAGAGACAAGGCCATTACATAATGGTAAAGGAATCAATTCAACAAGAAGAGCTAACTATCCTAAATATATATGCACCCAATACAGGAGTACCCAGATTCATAAAGCAAGTCCTTAGAGACCTACAAAGAGACTTAGACTCCCACACAATAATAATGGGAGATTTTAACACCCCACTGTCAACATTAGACAGATCAACGAGACAGAAAATTAACAAGGATATCCAGGACTTGAACTCAGCTCTGCACCAAGTGGACCTAATAGACATCTACAGAACTCTCCACCCCAAATCAACAGAATATACATTCTTCTCAGCACCACATGGCACTTATTCCAAAATTGACCACGTAGCTGGAAATAAAGCACTCCTCAGCAAATGTAAAAGAACAGAAATCACAGCAAACTATCAGACCACAGTGCAATCAATTTAGAACTCAGGATTCAGAAACTCACTCAAAACCACACAACTAACTACATGGAAACTGAACAACCTGCTCCTGAATGACTACTGGGTACATAATGAAATGAAGGCAGAAATAAAGATGTTCTTTGAAACCAATGAGAACAAAGACACAACATACCAGAATCTCTGGGACACATTTAAAGCAGTGTGTAGAGGGAAATTTATGGCACTAAATGCCCAAAAGAGAAAGCAGGAAAGATTTAAAATTGACACCCTAACATCACAATGAAAAGAACTAGAGAAGCAAGAGCAAACACATTCAAAAGATAGCAGAAGGCAAGAAATAACTAAGATGAGAGCAGAACTGAAGGAGATAGATACACAAAAAACACTTAAAAAAATCAATGAATCCAGGAGCTGGTTTTTTGAAAAGATCAACAAAATTGATAGACCTCAAGCAAGACTAATAAAGAAGAAAAGAGAGAAGAATCAAATAGACGCAATATAAAAGATAAAGGGGATATCACAGAAATCCCACAGAAATACAAACTACCATCAGAGAATACTATAAACACCTCTACACAAATAAACTAGAAAATCTAGAAGAAATGGATAAATTCCTCGACACACCCTCCCAAGACTAAACCAGGAAGAAGTTGAATCCCTGAATAGACCAATAACAGGCTCTGAAATTGAGGCAATAATTAATAGCCTACCAACCAAAAAAAAGTCCAGGACCAGACGGATTCACAGCTGAATTGTACCAGAGGTACAAAGAGGAGCTGATACCGTTCCTTCTGAAACTATTTCAATCAATAGAAAAAGAGGGAATCCTTCCTAACTCATTTTATGAGGCCAGCATCATCCTGATACCAAAGTCTGTCAGAGACACAACAGAAAAAGATAATTTTAGACCAATATCCCTGATGAACATCGATGCAAAAATCCTCAATAAAATACTTGGTGAACTGAATCCAGCAGCACGTCAAAAAGCTTATCCACCACAATCAAGTTGGCTTCATCCCTGGGATGCAAGGCTGGTTCAATATACACAAATCAATAAATGTAATCCATCTTATAAACAGAACCAAAGACAAAAACCACATAATTATCTCAATAGATGCAGAAAAGGCCTTCAACAAAATTCAACAGCCCTTCATGCTAACAACTCTCAATAAAGTAGGTATTGATGGGACATAGCTCAAAATAATAAGAGCTATTTATGACAAACCCACAGCCAATAGCATACTGAATAGGCAAAAGCTGGAAGCATTCCCTTTGAAAACTGGCACAAGACAGGGATGCCCTCTGTCATCACTCCTATTCAACATAGTGTTGGAAGTTCTGGCCAGGGCAATCAGGCAGGAGAAAGAAATAAAGGGTATTCAATTAGGAAAAGAGGAAGTCAAATTGTCCCTATATGCAGATGACATGATTGTATATTTAGAAAACCCCATCGTCTCAGCCCCAAATCTCCTTAAGCTGATAAGCAACTTCAGCAAAGTCTCAGGATACAAAATCAATGTGCAAAAATCACAAGCATTCCTATACACCAGTAACAGACAGAGAGCCAAATCATGAGTGAACTCCCATTCACAATTGCTACAAAGAGAATAAAACACCTAGGAATCCAACTTACAAGGGATGTGAAGGACCTCTTCAAGGAGAACTACAAACCACTGCTCAACGAAATAACAGAGGACACAAACAAATGGAAAAACATTCCATGCTCATGGATAGGAAAAATCAATATCGTGAAAATGGCCATACTGCCCAAGGTAATTTATAGATTCAATGCCATCCCCATCAAGCTACCACTGACTTTCTTCACAGAATTGGAAAAAACTACTTTAAAGTTCATATGGAACCAAAAAAAAGCCTGTATAGCCAAGACAATCCTAAGCCAAAAGAACAAAGCTGGAGGCATCACACCACCTGACTTCAAACTATACTGCAAGGCTACAGTATCCAAAACAGCATGGTACTGTTACCAAAACAGCGATATAGACCAAGGGAACAGAACAGAGCCCTCAGAAATAATACCACACATCTACAACCATCTGATCTTTGACAAACTTGACAAAAAGAAGAAATGGGGAAGGATTCCCTATTTAATAAATGGTGCTGGGAAAACTGGCTAGCCATATGTAGAAAGCTGAAACTGGATCCTTTCCTTTCACCTTATACAAAAATTAATTCAAGATATATTAAAGACTTAAATGTTAGACCTAAAACCATAAAAACCCTAGAAGAAAACCTAGGCAATACCATTCAGGACATAGGCACGGGCAAAGACTTCATGTCTAAAACACCAAAAGCAATGGCAACAAAAGCCAAAATAGACAAATGGGATCTAATTAAACTAAAGAGCTTCTGCACAGCAATAGAAACTACCATCAGAGTGTACAGGCAACCTACAGAATGGGAGAAAAATTTTTACAATCTACCCATCTGACAAAGAACTAATATCCAGAATCTATAAAGAACTTAAACAAATTTACAAGAAAAAAACAAACAACCCCATCAAAAAGTGGGCAAAGTATGTGAACAGACACTTCTCAAAAGAAGACATTTATGCAGCCAACAGACACATGAAAAAATGCTTATCATCACTGGCCATCAGAGAAATGCAAATCGAAACCACAATGAGACACCATCTCACACCAATTAGAATAGTGATCATTAAAAAGTCAGGAAACAACAGGTGCTGGAGAGGATGTGGAGAAATAGGAACGCTTTTACACTGTTGATGGGACTGTAAACTAGTTCAACCATTGTGGAAGACAGTGTGGCAATTCCTCAAGGATCTAGAACTAGAAATACCATTTGACCCAGCCATCCCATTACTGGGTATATACCCAAAGGATTATAAATCATGCTACCATAAAGACACATGCACAGGTATGTTTATTGTGGCACTATTCACAATCGCAAAGACTTGGAACCAACCCAAATGTCCAACAATGATAGACTGGATTAAGAAAATGTGGCACATATATACCATGGAATACTATGCAGCTGTAAAAAATGATGAGTTCATGTCCTTTATAGGGACGTGAATGAAGCTGGAAACCATCATTCTGAGCAAACTATTGCAAGGACAGAAAACCAAACACCACATATTCTCACTCATAGGTGGGAATTGAACAATGAGAACACTTGGACACAGGGTGGGGAACATCACACACCACGGCCTGTTGTGGGATCAGGGGAGTGGAGAGGGTTAGCATTAGGAGATACACCTAATGTAAATGACGACTTAATGGGTGCAGCACACCAACATGGCACATGTATACATATGTAACAAACCTGCACATTGTGCACATGTACCCTAGAACTTAAAGTATAATAAAAAAAAAACATAATAAATAATAAAAATTAAAAAATAAAAATTTAAAAACATAAAATATAATTTTTGTAACTATATTTGTAAAAAAAGTATTTTTATATGGTATGCATTGCCAAATGAGTTGGAAGCATATACTTCAGTTTATTAACAATGGTTATCCCTGGGGTGGAAGTGGTGATAGAAGAGTGAGAGAACTCTCAGCAGTCAAGATCCACCCCCTTACATTTTAGGCTCAAAGGATAAGGGTTTTCTGTGCACCAAGGCTCAGGTCTGACACATCCTGGGTGCTCAACTAATATCTGTTAAATTGATTAAGAGAGACTGGATCATGTCTTCAGTATGTATTATGTAATTTAAAGTTTATTGCTGGGACAGTGAACAATCATCTTAAAAATCAAATTCCAAATCAATCTTCCCCAAAGTATCAAAATTGCTTGTCTGCTCTTCAGAATACTTTTAACTGTTTTAATGCATAATATTAAGATAAACTCCATATTTGTTCTGGAGAAGATCATTATTGGCATTTTAAAAATTGGTGCTTGAAGAATCATTTCCATTGTCATCCCAGTGGAGAGACAGCAGTTAAAAAAACCCAAAACTTGGGGGCTGTGCACATGTGGGGCAGGGGACATATAAGAAATCTCTCTACTTTCTGCTCAATTTTGATGTGATCCTAAAACTGCTCTAAAAATAAGTTTGTGTGTGTGTGTGTGTGTAAAATAGCTTATACATATCTACTTTTAAAATAGGTTATACATAATCTACTTTTAAGGGGGGTGAGGTAGGAAAGAAGAAGCTGTACAATCAAATAAATATAATTGATATGAAGAAAAACCCCAAAACTTTTTTCCCTTCATTTTAAAAGCTCATTGAAGAAAATGTAGAAAATAAGAAAAAGTATAAAGAAGAAAACAAAGTTGCCTGTAATCCACACTCCAAAGATAATCGCTGTGAAGCTTTAAATGAACTCATTTCTTGTCTTTTTTGTTTTATCTGCAGCACTTTTTTTTACTACATTTTTTAATTGTGATAAAATATACACAGTGCACCAGCTGGGTGCGGTGGCTCATGCCTGTAATCCCAACACCTCATTGAGGCCAGGAGTTCGAGACCCGCCTGGCCAAAATGGCAAAACCTTGTCTCTACTAAAAGTATTAGTACCAAAATTAGCTGGGTGTGGTGGCACGTGCCTGTAGTCCCAGTTACTTGGGAGGCTGAGGCAGAAAAATCACGCAAAAAAATTATATGTACATACGCATATACATATATACACAAACACACATACAATGTAAAATTTACCGTTTTAATTATTTCTTCTTTTTTTTTTTTGAGACAGAATTTCGCTCTTGTTGCCCAGGCTGGAGTGCAATGGCATGATCTCGGCTCACTGCCACCTCCGCCTCCTGGGTTCAAGCAATTCTCCTGCCTCAGCCTCCCAAGTAGCTGGGATTACAGGCATGCGCCACCACGCCCGGCTAATTTTGTATTTTTAGTAGAGACGGGTTTTTTTCTCCATATTGGTCAGGCTCTTCTCCAACTCCTGACCTCAGGTGATCTGCCGCCTCGGCCTCCCGAAGTTCTGGGATTACAGGTGTGACCACCACGCCCTGCCATTTTAATTATTTCTGAGTGTACAATTCAGTGGCATTAAGTGCATTCACACTGTGGTGCAACCAGCATGGCTATCCATCTCCAGAACTTTTCAACATCCCAAACTGAAACCCTATGTCCATAAACAATAACTGCCCATTATTCCCTCCCCCAGCCCTGGAAACCACTCTTCTACTTTCTATCTCTATGAATTTGACCTTATGTCTCTAAGTACCTCATATAAGTGGAATCATACAATATTTGTCCTTTTGTGTCTTTCCTATTTTATCTTTTTTTCTTTTTTGAGATGGAGTTTCGCTCTTGTTGCCCAGGCTGGAGTGCAATGGCACGATCTCGGCTCACTGCAACCTCTGCCTCCTGGGTTCAAGCGATTCTCCTGCCTCAGCCTACCGAGTAGCTGTGATTACAGGCACCCGCCACCACACCCAGCTAATTTTTTGTATTTTTTAGTAGATACAGAGTTTCACCATGTTGGCCAGGCTAGTCTTGAACCCCTGACCTCAGGTGGTCTGCCTACCTTGGCCTCCCAAAGTGCTGGGATTACAGGTATGAGCCACCACGCCCGGCCATCTCTTGCGTATTTTACTTAGCATTAAGTTTTTAAGGTTCATCCCTGTTGTAACATGTACCAGAGTCTCCTTCCTTTTTAAGGTTGAATAATATTCCATTATATGTATATACTACATTTTGTTTATTCATTCCTCTGTCAGTAGACATTTGGGTTATCTCTACCTTTTGGCTGTTGTGAATAGTGCTGCTGTGCACGTTGGTGTACAAATATCTGTTTGTGTCCCTAATTTGAATTCTGTTTTGAAAATACCCAGAGTGGAATAGCTGAATCATGTGCTAATTCAATGGTTAATATTTTGAAGAACCATCATACTGTTTTCCATAGCAACTGCACCATTTTACATTTTTGTCAGCAGTGCACAAGGGTTCCAATTTCTCCAGATCTACTTGTTATTTCCATTTTTTTTTTTTTAAAGAATTGAAACAGGGGTCTCGCTATGTTGCCCTGGCTGGTCTCAAACTCCTGGACTCAAGCAGTCCTCCCACCTCAGCTTCCCAAAGTGCTGTGATTATAGACGTGAGTCATTGTGCCCCACCTATTTTCAATTTTTGATAATTGCTATCCTAATGGATGTTAAGTGGTATCCCATTGTGAGTTGTTTTTTTTTTTTTTTTTTTTTTTTTTGAGACAGAGTCTCACTCTGTCACCCAGGCTGGAGTGCAATGGCACAGTCTTGGCTCACTGCAACCTCTGCCTCCTGGGTTCAGGCGCCTCAGCCTCCTGAGTAGCTGGGACTACAGGTACATGCCACAATGCTCAGCTAATTTTTGTATTTTTAGTAGAGACGTGGTTTCACTCTGTTGGCCAGGCTGGTCTTGAACTCCTGACCTCATGATCCACCCGCCTTGGTCTCCCAAAGTGCTGGGATTACAGGTGTGAGCCACCGCACCCGGCCCTCCTGGTGGTTTTGATTTGCATTTCTCTAGTGATTAGTGATGATGAGCATTTTTTCATGTGCATATTAACTCTTTGTATGTCTTCTTTGGAGAAATATCTATTCAAGTCTTTGGCTCATTTTTTAGTTGGGCTATTTGGTTTTTATGTTCTTGAGTTACAGGAGTTATTTATATATTCCAGATATTAATCCCTTATCAGATAAATGATTTGCAAATATTTTTCCCCATTGTATGGGTTGCCTTTTCTCTGTTGATAATGCCCTTCGATGCACAAAAATGTTTAATTTTGATGCAGTCCATTTTTTCTTTCATTGTCTGTGCTTTTGGTATCTAAGTATACTCTGCCAAATCCAATGTCATGAAACTTTTTCCCTCCATGTTCTTCTAAGAGTTTTATGGTTTTCAGTCTCATATTTAGGTCTTTGATCCATGTTGATTTAACTTTTGTATATGATATAATGTAAGAGTCCAACTTCATTCTTGTGGTTGGGGACATCTAGTTTCCCTGACACCATTTGCTGAAAAGGTTTTCCTTTCCCTATATGCAGCACTTTCTTGATGCCAAATTTATTCTGGCTGGAGCCTAACTAAGCTGCTTCTCTGGGCTGTCCTCCTCCCCAGTGATGTGTACTCGAGGGATTGCAAAATTATTTGATTGGGAACACAGAGAAAACATAAATTCAAATCAAGGGGGGAAGCATGAAAGCCCAGTAGATCCTAGTGAAAGTGATTACTGAAATATTGACTATAGAGAGCTTACTGGAACCTTGGGTAAACCAGTTTCATTTGTTGTGAAGTAAGGATGATGATAAGAAGATCCACCTTATTTTGTCAAACAATATCATAAATGCTAGTATATTATTATGGCTAAATCATTATTGCAGCTAATGCTTATGCTAAGTATACTATGTGCTAAGTGCTGTGTGTTAAATGCTTTACAGATGTTACCTCATTTAATACACACACAGTTTTATGAGGCAAGTACCATCATTTTTACCATTTACCACCTCTGAGCTTCTTCTGTCATCTGTAAAATGAGGAAAATTATATCTACCTTCCAGAACTGTTGTGAGGATTACATACAAATAATGAACATAAAGGGGTGAACAAAGAACATGCACATACTAGGTGCTTAACAGATGGTAGCTCTTTTCCTTCAGTCCAGGAAATAATTTCTTTAAGCACAAACTACATTATAAGAGAATTCTGCTTGGTTGCTAGCAATCCTGAATTTCTTCATACTCTTCCTTCCAGGTGAATTACAATGATTATACCGGCCATATTGGAAAAATCTGGGTATCATTTATTTATGTGACTAGAATCCCTTGTAATCACCTACTTGTAAGGCCAAAGCAAAGCAAATTGTTTACTATCAGACACTAGGAAGGCTTCTACAAACATTCATCTAGATGCGAACAAGCACCAGCAGCCCTGAAAACAGCTTTGTCTTTTGGTCGAAGGTGTTAGTGGTGTTTTGACACTTCTTCATTTTGGCTGATAAAATGTCATTTTCTTAAATTCTTTCTCATTTTACTAACTTTGCTCACCTCTCTTATTTATTTTTAAAAATAATAATTATAGTGAAGATGTACAACTGCCTAGGATCAAACCAGAAGAAGGAAGCAGCATTTAAATTAGTTAATATGTTAGTATAGTCCTTAGTGATTGTAGTTATTCTGGGTCACATTTTCTGGATATTTTTTGGACATTCATTGGATGGATCCAGGCCACATAGCTCCTCTTTAGCTGCAGTTAGTAAATTAACTGGCAATGGAATCAAGTCCTGCTCCTCAGTGGCAGCTGGGCCCTCCCTTGGAGCCTTTCTACAACCCCCTTTTTTATTGCTCATTGACTTCCTAATTCCTCACAGCAGCTGTTATAAACCTTTTCCACTCTCCTCCATCTCTTTAATCCCCCGCCCCCCCCACCCCGCTCTCAACACAGTGGCAGGTGATCATGCATCCGTGAAGAGTTCTCTTTTCTGCCACCTTTGGGTTCTTTGCCATCCTCACCTCATCTCCCTAGGGCCCTCATCCCCAGGTCCCCTCTTCTCTGCCCAGGGCAGGCTTCTCCCATTATTTCCTCTCATATAGCTTCAATTTCTCCCCTCTTTTCCCTTGACCCATAAACAAGCTCAAATCTTCCTCGAACTATAGAAGCCTCTACCATGTTTCCCTCAAAGCTAATCCCTTCCTCCTTTCTCTATTGTCAAGCTCTTAGTATTTTTCATTACAAAAGTAATATATATTTATAGTAGAAAAATGGAAAGTACAAATAAACATGTTTCAAACACTTGTAATCACACTTCTGGAGGTAACTACTGAGGTTCACATTCTGGTTTATATCTTTCAAATCTTGTTTCTATGCATATATAATATTCATTTATTTCAACATTGAGAGCATTCTGGATGTTATATTTTGTAATGTGACACTTTTACTGTACCAGTAAGTATTCTACCACGTTATTTTTTAATCATGGCGTTAAACTTTTCATTATATGGATGTATTATTTATTTAGCCATTTTAAACCATAACCACAAGGTTATTCTCAATTATTTGCTATAATTAGAAACAGTACAACCTTTGTGATACATCTTTGCACATATTTCTGATTATTTCTTTAATATAAATTTCTGAAGGGGAATTACTGAGTGCATATTTTAAGTATTTGGATACATAGCTTTTGCAAAACATAAATATTTTGAAAGAGTAGCCTACTGTCATCCCTTCAACTTTAAATCCCATTCACTAAATTCCAAGCAAACGTAACCCTTTCACTATCACTGAAATCGTTCTGTCAGAGTTCAAGGTCAATATTAATTACTAATCACAAGTCTTCTCCGGAATTAGCCTCCCTAATCTCTTTGCAGCAACTGCCACTTCCTATCTTTCCCTTTTAAATGTTTTTCCTTCTGTTTTACTTGGTCCTTCCACCTCTATGGTAACACCTTTTCAGGCTTTTTTCTTGTTCCTTGTTTTTTTGCCTGACCTTTTCCTTATGCTTTACCCTACCCAGATCTTCAACTGTCGAGTTTATGTCAATGCCACTTAAATCTTGGCATAAATGTCAGCACGGCCTGATTTTGGGGTCTGCCCACCTCTCCAGCCTCGTGTGTCACCACTCTCTCCTGACTGCTTCCTCTTCTCCTTGGCTCTTGCATGTACTTTATGGTCCAGTCATTCTCAGCTGCTCCCATTTTCTTGAGATTTTTATGCTTTTGCTGATGTGCTCTGTGCTTAGAAATCCCTTCGTCCGTCTACACTTGATAAAGCTTTACTTATCCTTCAAGATTTCACTCCCTTCTCCTATGGGAGGCTGTGTGTAAAAAATAATGTAAAAAAAAGTTTAAAAGATTTACCTCTTTTGGGAAGTTCCATGACAACCCCCCACTTTCACTCTTTTATGACCCTTCACCCCATTGGAGTGGCTGAGCAGGAGAAGCTCCTGTGTGTTCTCAGGTTCATGCTTTTCTCCTTGCGCTGTATTATAACTGTTGCCTCATCACTGTTCTCCTGTGAACTCCTGGAAGGCAGGAATTGTGTCTTTGAACATTATGTCTCCAGAATGTAGCATGGTGCTTGGTGTCTAATAGAGACCTGTAGTAAACATCTTCCACCCTTTGGTCAAATTATATCCTGGTCTTCCTCTGGGGACCTGTCCACTGTCTTCCGTTGAGACATAGGTTTGGATGGGACTGACCTCATCCTACCTCCAAGAATAGGTTCCTCCAATTACAGCAAGTGAGAAGAAAACATACTAAATATTTTTTTAATGAAAAAAAATATGTTTCTAAACAGGTTCTTGCTGTGTTGCCCAGGCTGGAGTGCAGTGCCCATTAGTGCCCATTCATAGGTGAAATCCCCTACTGATTAGCATGGGAGTTTTGACCTGTTCCATTTTGACCTGCTCTGTTCCTCCTTAGGCAACTGGAGAATAAACATTTTTTGGAGAGAAAAGCTTCCTTTCTGTTCTGTGGCAGCAATTAGAAGCGATGTGCTTTTGGCTGGGCACGGTGGCTCACACCTGTAATCCCAGCACTTTGGGAGGCTTGAGGCAGGCAGATCGCCTGAGGTCAGGAGTTCGAGACCAGCTTGACCAACATGGAGAAACCCTGTCTCTACTAAAAATACAAAATTAGCCAGGTGTGGTGGCACATGCCTGTAATCCCAGCTACTCAGGAGGCTGAGGCAGGAGAATTGCTTGAACCCGGGAGGCAGAGGTTGCAGTGAGCCAAGATTGCACTATTGCACTCCAGCCTGGGCAACAAGAGCAAAACTCCATCTTAAAAAAAAAAAAAAAAGGAAACCACAGCCTGTGATCTCTGAATCTCTGAGCAAGCTTTTACATCAGATAGCCAGATTTTAAAAATTTAATTTAATTTTAATTTATTTTTTTGAGGCAGCTTCTCACTGTGTCACCCGGGCGTGAGTACAGTGGGGTCATCATGTCTCACTGCAGCCTCAATCTCCTGGGCTCAAGCAATTCTCCTGCTTCAGTCTCCCGAGTAGCTGGGACTACAAACATGTGCCACCATGCACAGCTAATTTTTTGATTTTAATTTTGTGGAGACAGGGTCTCACTATGTTGTCCAGGCTGATCTTGAACTACTGGGCTCAAGCAATCCTGCCCCAGCCTCCTGAAGTGTTGGGATTATAGGCGTCAGCCATGGCATCCAGCCAGGAAACCAGATCTTTTTTTTTTTTTTTGAGACGGAGTCTCACTCTGTCGCCAGGCTGGAGTACAGTGGCACGATCTTGGCTCACTTGCAATCTCTGCCTCCTGGGTTCAAATGATTCCCCTGCCTCAGCCTCCTGAGTAGCTGGGACTACAGGTGTGCACTACCACGCCTGGCTAACTTTTTGTATTTTAGTAGAGATGGAGTTTCATCATGTTGGCCAGGATGGTGTCCATCTGACTTCGTGATCTGCTGGCCTCAGACTCCCAAAGTGCTGGGATTATAGGAGTAAGCCACTGCACCCGGCCAAAGCCAGATCTTAAAATGCTCCCTGCTCAGAAAAAGCTAGGCTGTCTCTTCGTGGGGTTTATTGGATCATGGAATATGAGGATTGGGAGGGGGCCCTTAAAGATGATTCCCTCTGACCCTCTTAGTTACTAATGGGAAAACTGAGGCCAACAGAGGAACTATGGCTTACTCAGGGTCAAAAAGAAAGTTAGGGATGTGCCAGGATTGGCGCCTTTTTCAGGATGCCCAAGGGTGGTTCGCAGCCCTTTCCATTTGAGACTTTCTAGAACTCAGAATGTACAAGGCCAGACTAAGTGTAGTGATAAGGTTTGGGTCCTGCAGTATTGGGTTAAGAAAGGAAAAGGCAAAAGTCAGCTCACACATACAGTCATTAGCAGGATGGAAGCTCCAGTGTCTGCCCTTCCTACCTAGGATTATTCGGAGTGACACTCCCAGGAAACCCAGAGGTCCTGATGGACATGTCAAGGTCACTTTGAGACCTCATCTTCCTTGACTTCTTAGAAGTGTTTGACACTGGTAGCTATTCTCTCTTCCAAACCATTTTTCCTCCAAGGAAGCATAACCTCTTGGTTTTCTTCCTGCTCCTCTGGCTGTTCTTCCTCTATCACCATGGATTCTTCTTCTGCCTGATTTTTCTTTTCTTTTTTTTTTTTTTTTTTTTTTTGAGACAGAGTCTCACTCTGTCGCCCAGGCTGGAGTGCAATGGTGTGATCTTGGCTCACTGCAACCTCCGCCTCCTGGGTTCAAGCAATTCTCCTGCCTCAGCTGCCCAAGTAGCTGGGACTACACACCACGCCCAGCTAATTTTTGTATTTTTAGTAGAGACGGGTTTCACCATGTTGGTCAGGCTGGTCCAGAACTCCTGACCTCAGGTGATCCACTCGCCTCGGCCTCCCAAAGTGCTGGGATTACAGGCATGAACCACCGCGCCTGGCCTCTTCTGCCTGATTTTAAAGGCTGGTGTCCATCCCAGACCCTCTCTTTTTCTTCTTTGCCATATTTTTCCTGTGCAGTATCATCTGTCCTCTTGGTTTTAATGATTTACATGCTGGTATGTCTCAAATTTACATTTTCTTCTTGTCTCTCTTTTTTTTTTTTGAGACAGTCTGGCTCTGTCGCCCAGGCTGGAGTGCAGTGGCACTGCAACCTCGGCTTCCCTGGTTCAAGCGATTCTCCCGCCTCAACCTCCTTAGTAGCTGGGACTATGGGCATGTGCCACCACGCCCAGCTATTGTTTTTTTTTTTTTTTGAGACGGAGGCTTGCTCTGTCACCCAGGCTGGAGTGCAATGGCACGATCTTGGCTCACCGCAACCTCCATCTCCTGGGTTCGAGCGACATCCTGTATCAGCCTTCCGAGTAGCTGGGATTACAGGCATGCGCCACCATGCCCAGCTAATTTTGTATTTTTAGTAGAGACGGGGTTTCACCATGTTAGCCAGGATGGTCTCCATCTCCTGACCTTGTGATCTGCCCACCTTGGCCTCCCAAAGTGCTGGGATTATAGGAATGAGCCACCGTGCCCAGCACTTCTTGTCTCTTTTTAAACGTCAGACTCATATAGTCAAGTTACCAGCTGGGTATCCCATGAGCACCACAGCTCCTACATGGACAAAACTACTCTCATTGTCTCTATCTCTCCTCCCCTCCTAACCCAGACCTGTTTTCCCTCATGGTCTCTGTCTCGGTAAAGGTACCACCACACACACAGCTGTACAATCTTGAAGCTCTTGACTTTTCCTTCTCCTGACCCCCATAGCTACTTCTCTGGTTTAAGACTCCTTCATCAGCCGGGTGCGGTGGCTCACGCCTGTAATCACAGCACTTTGGGAGACTGAGGAGGGTGGAACACGAGGTCAGGAGTTTGAGACCAGCCTGGCCAACATGGTGAAACCCCATCTCTACTAAAAATACAAAAAAAAAAAAAAGAAGACTCCTTCATCATCTGCCGTAGCCTTATAACTGGGTCGCCCTGCTTCAGACTTAGCCCAACTCCAACTTGTTCTACACATTGCAGCCAAAATTAACTTTTTATTATTTTCAAAAAAGTGTTTTTTTTTTTTTTTTTTTGAGGTAGAGTCTCACTCTGTCACCCAGGCTGGAGTGCAATCATGCGATCTCAGCTCACTGCAACCTCTGCCTCCTGGGTTCAAGCAATTCTCCTGCCTCAGCCTTCCGAGAAGCTGGGATTACAGGTGCCTGTCACCACACCTGGCTATCTTTTGTATTTTAAGTAGAGACGGGTTTTCACCATGTTGGCCAGGCTGGTCTTGAACTCCTGACCTCAGGTAATCCACCTGCCTCAGCCTCCCAAAGTGCTGGGATTACAGGTGTAAGCCACCGCACCAGGCCAAAAGTGTATTTTTAAATTATAAAATTGATACATGCTTGTAACAATTTCAAACAACATGGTAGTGTATAATGTGAAAACTGAAGGATCCCCTTGCCTCCTGTTCTTAACTTCATTGTATTGAACAGTTTGATGTATTGTCCATCAGTCTCTTTCTGTGCTTACCCAAACAAATATTAATTGGCCATCTACTGTAGGCTATGTGCCGCTTTATTTTCCAGCAATGCAGAACTGCCCATGTTTCTTTGCACATGCCAGGCTCTAGGTCTCCTCCTTGGTTTTGCTCATGCTTCCCCTCACCTTCCCTCCTCTAGCCAGTATCTGCTCATCCTTTAAGACTCACCTTGTGTGTTGCTTCCTCCTAGAGGCTCCCACACCCAACAGGTAGGTCCTTCTTTGCCAAAGTCACTGCATTCTTACACAGTGTTATTATGAGCTCTTTTGTGCTGGTGTCTCTCACTGGGGTGGAGCTTCATGAGGAACAGACTGCCTTATTCTCCTTGGTATTTCCTTCGCTTAGCGTAAGACCTAGCATAGAGTGCTCAATTTGCATGACTGAATGATTATGGCTCTTTTTACTTTCAAGTCTTCTGAAGTACAAGTGCCTTGGGTTGGGAGGAAGTTAATCCAAGAGGACAGCACTATGAAGCTTCCTGACAGTCAGTACACAGCAAGAATAGGAGACAGGATGGATGGGTGCCAAAGAATAGGAGAAAGAACCCAAGAGTAAGGAAAAAAGCCTGATAGCAACAAAGGAAGGAAAGGAACTAATATTTATGAAGGATGTTCATATTTAGCACTTTGCACATATATGTGTGTGTATACACACACACACACACACACACACACATATATATATTTTCTTTTTAAGATGGAATCTTGCTCTGTTGCGCGGGCTGGAGTGCAGTGGCCCGTGATCTCAGCACACTGAAACCTCCGCTTCCTGGGTTCAAGTTATTCTTCTGCCTCAGCCTCCCAAGTAATTGGGATTACAGACACATGCCACCATGCCTGGCTAATTTTTGTATTTTTAGTAGAGACGGGGTTTCACCATGTTGGCCAGGCTGGTCTTGAACTCCTGACCTCAAGTGATCCACCTGCTTCGGCCTCCCAAAGTGCTAGGATTATAGGCATGAGCCACCACTTTTGGCTGCACTATGCATATGTTTTCTTATTTGATTCTCAGCATTGCCATCCCCAGTTTGCAGATGAGAAAATTGAAGACGAGGATGTAAAGTACCTTGCCCAAAGTCAAATATGGAATAGCAGAGCTGAGGTTCAAGCCTATTTCTGTGAGAGTTCCAAGTACAAGTTCTTTTTTTTTTTTTTTTTGAGACACAGTCTCTGTTGCCCAGGCTGTAGTGGTGGTGCGATCTTGGCTCACTGCAACCTCCAGCTCCCGGATTCAAGTGATTCTCCTGCCTCAGCCTCCCGAGTAGCTGAGATTACAGGTATGCGCCACCACACTAACCCAGCTAATTTTTGCATTTTTAGTAGAGATGAGGTTTCACCATGTGGGCCAGGCTGGTCTTGAACTCCTGACCTCAAGTGGTCCGCCCTGCTTGGCCTCCCAAAGTGCTGGGATTACAGGTGTGAGCCACCGCACCTGGCCTCCATGTACAAGTTTTTATGCACTGTGCACACTGATGATCAGGCAGGTATAATGTGGTCAACACCTACCAATTCCCTAGACCCTTTAGGGATGCCTGAAAAAGGTCTGTGTCCAGCAGCTTCTGAATAGAGACACCTGAAGGCCTTCAGCCTCTGGGGAGATAGATAGTGACAGATTTGACATCCAGATCTTCAGACATGGTGATCCTTTTCACTTCCAAATGCCCTGAAAGGGGTGCTAAGATCCCAGAATATATACCAGTAAGAGTTAGTCTCCTAGGCTCTGGAGGAGGCCAACAAAAACCACCTTTGGGATGTCTCACTCAGCCAAGCTTTCTCTAATCTTCCTCAGGCAGCTGTGTCCTCTTTGGTCTCTTGGTCCCTCCCGAGCCCTGGTTGCTGTGCCATTTTAGGACCTGCCAGCCAGAGTACACATATGGGGCAGAGTCCGTCATCTCTGCAGGCCCAACAGCCTGGGGTCCCAGTCTATTGATACCTGTGCTTTGGGTATTTCTTGGCAGTTGTGAGCACCGTGAAATTGAGGAGGACACTGCAGAACTGGGGTCAGGGGCTAAGGAGTTGCTGGAATATGGAGCTATGTACAGGGGCAAGGCTGATTCACAGGGGATGCCAGCCCTTCAGTCCACAGATGTTTACTGATATTACTTAGGTATTGTTTGGTTTTTGAGGGCAGGGATGCCAGGCCTGAGAGAAGCACTGATAATAATAACAGTTACTTTTTATCCAGACTATCTATATGTCAGAGACCATACATATACCCTGTTGTATAACCCTTCAACAACTCTGAAAAAGAGCTATTAATAGCTGTATTTTATAGATTATAAAATTAGACGTTAAAAAAACTGAAGCTCAGAGAGGTTGTCCAAAATCATTGAGGGACAGTGTTGGGATTTGAACTCAATCCCACGTCTGTTTATCTGAAGCCTGTGCTAAACTGCCTAGGAGATATAAATTCCATCCCATCACCAAAGAGTTCACAATCCTTGTCTGCTCTCTGCTCACCCATTCAGCATGTTCTCTTGTCATCTCTTATCACTCTGTGCACTAGGCATACTGAAATCCTAGCAGTTCTTGCATGCATTATATTATCTCTTACCTCCAAGCTTTGTACCTTTGTTCCCTCTGCCCAGAATGTCTTCTATCCCTCTTTTCCTGTTAACTCCTTTCTCACTTTCAGGTCTCAGCTTGGCTGTGACCTGGCTGTCCAGTTCTGGGTACTTCACACCCGTGTGTAGGGGGCATTTGCTAGTTAGCTCCCTACTTCTATTTCCCTTCTTCTATCTCTCTCTCTCTCTCTTTTTTTTTTTTTTTTTTTTTTTGAGATGGAGTTTCGCTCTTTTCACCCAGGCTGGAGTGCAATGGTGTGATCTCGGCTCACCGCAACCTCTGCCTCCCGGGTTCAAGCGATTCTTCTGCCTCAGCGTCCCGAGTAGCTGAGATTACAGGCGACTGCCCCTGTGCCCAGCTAACTTGTATTTTTAGTAGAGACAGGGTTTCACCATGTTGGCCAGGCTGGTCTCGAACTGCTGACCTCAGGCAATCTGCCCGCCTCGGCCTCCCAAAGTGCTGGGATTTACAGGCATGAGCCACCTGGCCCGGACTTATTTCCCTTCTTCTCTTGCAGGCAGTTCTTGGATTCCCATTTGGGAAATTCACTCTACGCCCTCATTGGTACGACTGACTCTCCTCCCCAAGCTCCAGGCAGGGGTCTGATTGTTTAAGCCAATCAACATATCCCATTCTGCCTGTCACTGTGATCAGTTCAGGGACAGAGGTATACTCACAACTACTGAAATGAGGAAAAACTACAGATTTTGAGAGTTAGTTACCGAAAGAGTCATCTTCTTTTCTATGAGACTGACTGAGATAGGATATAGGTATTTGGACTGGCTATGGGCAATCCAGAATTTAACAGAGGAGGGGCTTAAGGAGTGACAGTCTGATGGTAGGGGAATCAGCCGCATCATTAAAAATAGGATATTTTGGGCCAGGTGCAATGGCTTATACCTGTAATCCCAGCACTTTAGGAGGCCAAGATGGGAGGATCACTGAGCCCATGAGTTTGAGAATACCCTGGGCAACAAAGTGAGACAACCATCTCTACAAAAAAAATTTTTTTTTAATTAGCCAGGCATGGTGGCACGTACCCATAGTCCCAGCTACTTGGCAGGCTGAGGCTGAGGATCACTTGAGCCTGTGGGGGCTTGAGGATGCAGTGAGCCGTGATCACAACACTGCAGCCTGGGTGGCAAAGCAAAAATCTGTCTCAAAAAAAAAAAAAAAAAAAATGGCCGGGCATGGTGGCTCACACCTATAATTCCATCACTTTGGGGGGCCAAGCTGGAAGGGTCACTTGAGCTCAGATGTTTGAGACCAGCCTGGGCAACATAGTGAGACCCCGTCTCAAAAAAAAAAAGAAAAAGAAAAGAAAAAGAAAAAAAGGATATTTTGGCCCTGTATTTATTGATTGTTTACTCTCAACTTTTTCAGACCCTTGGGCAAGGAAGAAGGGTGCTACTTATTCATGGAAGACTTCTTCAAGCCCTAACACACACACAAACACACACACACACACGGTTTTGGGGTCATGCTAATATACTCGTTGGATCACACTTATCTTTTTTTTTTTTTTTGAAATGGGGTCTTGCTTAGTTGCTTGGGCTAGAGTGCAGTGGCATGATATGATTGCTCACTGCAGTCTTAAAACTTCTGGGTTCAAGTGATCCTCCTGACTCAGCCTTCCAAGAATGTATTGTATTCTTTTAGTATTTTTTTTGAAGACAGGGTCTCGCTGTGGCACCCAGGCTGGAGTGCAGTGACATGAACACAGCTCACTGCAGCCTTGACCTCTTGGGCTCAAATGATCTTCCCACCTCAGCCTCCCGAGTAGCTAGGACCACAGGTATGTGCCACCACGCCTGGCTATTTCTTTTCATTTTTAGTAGAGACAAAGTCTCACTATATTGCCTAGGCTGGTCTCAAACTCTTGGGCTTAAGTGACCCTCTCACCTCGGCTTCTCAAAGTATTGGGATTACAGGCATAAGCCACTAAGCCTGGCCTATATTCTTTTTTTTCCTTATTTTCTGAATGATAAGTGTCTTATTTATTTATTTATTTATTTATTTTTTTGAAATGGAGTCTTGCTTTGTCACCCAGGCTGGAGTGCAATGGCACAATCTCAGCTCACTGCAACCTCTGCCTCCCAGGTTCAAGCAATTCTCCTGTCTCAGCCTCCGGAGTAGCTGGGACTACAGATGCCTGCCACCATGCCCAGCTAATTTTTGTATTTTTAGTAGAGACAGAGTTTCACCATATTGGTCAGGCTGATCTTGAACTCCTGACCTCAGGTGATCCACCCGCCTCAGCCTCCCAAAGTGCTGGGATTACAGGCGTGAGCCACCGCACCCAGCCATAGCATCTTTTTTAAATTTAAATTTTAACTGGAGACGTGGTCTTGCTGAGTTGCCCAGGCTGGTCTCTTACTCCTTGACTCAAGCAATCCTCCTGACTCAGCCTCCCAAAGTGCTGGGATTACAGGTGTGAGCCACTGCACCCAGCCATGGCCTGTATTCTTGAAAATTACTAAGAGTGTATATTTTAATATTCTTATTACAAAAACAAATGTTAAGTATGTGAAGTAATGGGTATGTTAATTAGCTTGATTTTGCCATCTCACAATGTATACAGATATCAAAAGATCACATTGTACACCATAAAAAAAGTAAACTTTCTTTCCTACCAAATTAGACTTTCACATGCATCGTGGTAACTTTTCATAAATACTTCTATTGATTGTGGATTTTGTATTTTATTTTACTGATCTATTTCTCTATTTCCGTTTGACTTTATAATATGTTCTGGTAAGACAAGTCCCCTTTACTGTTCTTTTTTTATAATTTTCTTAGTATTTTCAGTCATTTATTCTTTTCAGGGATCTTCATAAAATTCTATTAAAAACATTGTTGGGATTCTAATTGGAACTAATCTCACACACACACACACACACACACACACACACACACATACATGCACATTTTGAGGAAACTGACTTTTTTTTTTTTTGAGACATGGTCTCACTCTGGTGCCCAGATTAGAGTGCAGTGGCATGATCACAGCTCAACCTCCCAGGCTCAAGTGATCCTCTCACCTCAGCCTCCTGAGTTGCTGAGACCACAGGTGCATGCCACCACACACCCAGCTAATTTTTGTGCTTTTCATAGAGATGAGGTTTCACCGTGTTGCCCAGGCTAGTCTTGAACTCCTGGACTCAACCAATCTGCCTGCCTCAGCCTTCCAAGGTGCTGGGATTACAGGCATGAGTCACCATGCCTGGCCCAAACTGACATTTTTTTAAGCTAGTAGGTCTTCTCCAAGAAAATGCCATAGCTTTCTATTACCCAGATTTTGTTTTATATCTTCTAATACATGTTCTTCATTTAGGTTTCAGTGTCTTTGTATTAAATAGATCTCTAAATTTTGGCTGCCTAAATGCAATACTTTCCCCATTTCCTTTGCTAGTGCTTGCTGCTGGAATAGCGAAAGGTTATGAATTTTAAAATGTTTATCTTGTATCTAGCCACCTAACTAAAGACTGGAAGGTCACTTGGTGAGATTAGGGAAGGGGTGGCAGTTGAGTGTGTTGAAAACTGTGAGACACTATCTTGCCCTAGAGCCTGAGTGGGTCAGGAAAGGAAGCAGACCAAGGAAAAGCAGAAGAATTGACTGTGTGTGTAGGGCATTGTGTTAGTAGAAGTCAGTTCCATTGTGAGGAGCTGTGAGTAACAGTGACCTAAAAACAGTGGATTAAACAGAATGACATTTCTTTCTTTCTCATATAAAAGAAAGCCTACTGTAGGCAATCCAGGTTCTACAATTCTGCGGAACCCAGACTGCTTCTAGCTTTCCATTCTGCCATCCGTCAGGTGTGCCCCTTATACTTATGGTCCAGGATGAATTCCAGTCATCATATCCATGTTCCAGGAAGGATGGAGGAGAGGAAGATGAGATGAAGGGTACATTCTGGGTGTATTTTAAAGAAATTTCTCAGAAGCTGCCACATAATAATTTTACTCACATCTTACTGACCAGAGCTGAGTGATGTGGCCATGTTTTGCTCTAAGGGATGCTGGGGGATATTTTTATTCCAAATCAAGATCCTAAGGTGGTGGTAATAGACATATTAGGGTTGGTAGTCAGCAGTCTCTGTGCAGGCACATTTGTGGGGTGGTAGAGGCACGTGATTTTCTTCTGTAGCTCTTCTTAGCTACCAGTAGAGAAAGGAAAAGGCAAACGGGACATGGTACAGGGGGTTGGGGGGCAGCAGAATATCAGTACCAGGCATGGAGGGTGTGGATGAGAGAATAGTTTAAGCTGTGTTGGAAGGGAGAGAATGCTGTTTGGGGGATGATAGGCTGGGAGAAGGAGGAGGGATCAAGGGACTAGCGATCTCAGAGGGATTAAAAACCAGATAGTGTGGCTGTGGCAGTGGGTGATGGATATGGAAGGGAGATGAGGGTCACTCAATATAAGGAGAGTAAGGCATGGCCTGGGAGGGTCCTCCCACTGCAGACTGGACTGCAGGAATATGGCAGGAGACACAAAATACAGGGAAGCTGGTGTAGCCAGATGGTGTGATCCCCAAGGCAGTTCCCTGGGGGAGGAGGAGCACAGGAGTGTGAGAACACTGACCTTACCTGTGGGCCTAATCTGCTGACCCAGGTAGATACACAGGTGTAGCAGAATAAAAAGCCATCACTGAAGATAGCTGATAGTCACACCTGTGACTGGGGGATGACCAGGCCTTAGGGAGGCCAAGATGAGGAGAGAGCATTCTGTGAGAAGATGAAGGACGAAGAGGATTGATTTGCCATGGAATGAGGATCCAGTGTGCATAGATGAAAGCCTTGCAGGGAAAGGGAAAGGGAGCAGCTGTTGTTTGGGAGAGGACACAGAGCAGTGCGGTGATGAGAATGTGAGAAAGAACAAATGAGAAGGCTTATATTTTGGACACTGACTGAAGACTGCAAAATGTAATGTCTGGGCTGGGCACAGTGGCTCATGCCTGTAATCTCAGAACTTTGGGAGGCCAAGGCGGCAGGATCTCTTGAGATGCGGAGTTCGAGACCAGCCTGGGCAACATGGTGAAACCCTGTCTACAGAAAATTTAAAAATCAGCTGGACATGGTGGTGCATGTCTGTAGTCTCAGCTACTTGAGAGGCTGAGGCAGGAGGATTGCTTGAGCCCAGAAGTTCAGGGTTGCAGTGAGCTATGATTGTGCTACTGGACCCCAGCCTGGGTGACAAAGAAAGACCGTGTCTCAAAAAAAAAAAAAAAAAAAAAAAAAAAAGAAAAAAAGAAAGTAACAAATAACATCTGGATGTGAGGGGTCCATATAGATCTCTAGGTTCAAGTTGTCTCAGAGAAGACCCAAGCTGTGGCCCCAGAGCAACAGACAGGTTGAGGCAGGGCTGCTGCCTTGTGGGCAGACTCAGGGATGGGCTCTCAGTGGTCAGCAGCCATACCAGGGATTTCCAAAGGTCTGAATGTATAGCAGTTGCAGGCCATAAAGAGATGCTTTCCTTCCTTGGAAGCCTTCATTGCCTTGCCCCTAAGGTATCCAAGATGAAGTTAGCCTCAAAACAACTACTGCTCACACTGTTAGCTGCTGGAGACAACTCCGGCTGCTCAACAATGCCAAGAATCATGCTCTTCTAATATCCATTTTGATTTGAAATCTTTTATGTTTGAGATGTACTTTTCTTTGTTGACAATGGGCTGGGTTTGGCCTACTCATTAGGTGTGGAACTCCCGGCTTGTGGTAAAACCTGATTGGAAAACAATTTAAACACATTTCCTGGTAAATGTATAAATATATATAGATGTTAGTTGTTCCCCTCCCCACCACCAGCACACACTGAAGAAGAAGCAATTTGAAGCAATTCAGACATGCTCAGCATCTGGCCCTCATAAAAGGCCTGGGGTGAGTCATGACTGTGCACCAATAGAGAGGGCTTGTCTTGCTTGTGGAGAGGACCGTGTTTACCTCCCATTCTGCCCATGGCCCTTTCTATTGCTTTATGATGATAAGTCTGATTTGTGAGCAAAGAGACTGGTAAAATAAGAATATGGGGAAAGGGAGCAAGGAGAAAAGGAAGAGGACCCAGACTGCTACCTATTCAAGGCAAAATCAGCAGTTTTGGGGAGAACAAACTGTTTTTGCTTTTGAGGAGCCAGATAAAAGGCAGCAGAAAGAGCCTTGGCTTGTGAGTTAAGGGATGGCACACTTCTTCTAGCTGTAGGCCACTCAACCTATTAGCACCTGTTTGCGCATCTGACAAGTGGGACCAATAATGGTTGCCCTATCCAGTTGAGAGGAAAGGAAAACTCTTGTTTAAAAGCACTGTTAGGTGCCAGTTGTGGAGTGAGCTCCTTAAACATGGCATCTCATTTAATACTGAAGATAACTCCCATGATGTCATAAAACCATTCTTGGGCTGAAGAAACTGAGAATTGAGAGGCTATGCTGCTTGTCCAAGGGCACAAAGCCTGTCAGGACTCAAACCCATGTCTGTCTGTCTCCAAATTCTGTGTAGTTCCTATTACTTCATACTGATGTTGATGTCAAAGGATACATTAGGATCTCCCGCTGGGAAGGGGAAAAGCACAAGGTAGCACCCCAGTTCCAAGGCCTGGGGCATCCCTGTGTCCTTGGCCCCCACAGAAGGCTGAGCCCAGCCCAATTCTGTTTCCTTAGAGCACTGGTCGCTGCTGTGGGAGCAGGCGGGTTGTTAATCTGATAAACCGCTTCCTGCCAAGGTGGGAGGGGGAGCTAAAGGGTTGCTGTATTGCCATCCCAGTGGCAGGTGGAAGACTCCAGCGACTTTGCTCACAGAAGCACTCTAGGCCTACAATCTGAAAGGATGAGGGCTTTGGGGTCAGTCAGCCTTGGGTGGGAGTCCTGGCTCTGCTTCTTCATAGCAGTGTGACCCTAACTCATCTTACCTTCATTTTCTTCATCAGTAAAATGCGGATAAGAATGCTCCCCATAAAAGGTGGATGTTGTGAATATTAAATGAACTGCTGTGGAAAATGTGCTTACTACCGTAATGCACAACTGAGTAAAAGGCAGCTGTTATTCCATGGAGGTGGTGAGCAGACCTCCAGAGGAGCTGCATAGGCATTGAGCAGTTTTTGTGTCCCATCCCTAAGTCCACATCATGGTCAATCATTTGTTTAGTGAATGCATTCTAAACACTCACTGTGTCGGCTGCTGGGGACAAGCAGGTATGAGACAGCATCATCCTTGCCTTTGTAGAGCTCACAGTTGAGCTGGAACCACATGGCAGGGTAGTATCTGTTATAGTCACAGAGGTGACAGGGCCTGGAAATGTAAGCTTGACCACCTCAATGGGGTCTCTTAGAGAGTCTGGCATTTTAAAATCCAAGCCTCCTCTCCAGGTATAACAGGGGCCCTTTCGTGGAGTTGTGGGACACCTTCCTTGGTGGAGACAGGAAAGGCTGGGCTGCCAGCCTGCTGGGTGAGGGGTGGGGTGGGGGGAAGGAAGAGGAAGAGGAGGAGGAGGAGGAGGAGGAGGAGGAGGAGCTGCTGCTGCTGCTTTGGGGGTGGGTGGTTGAACAGGCAGCCCTGGAGGTGCTTCTCACCTGATGCTGGAAAAAACTCACCACCTTTGGCAGAGACAGACTGATGCCTCCATAGCTTAGAGTTTATGGGATACTTTACTTGTTATCTGAGGCATTTATAGAATGTTAGGTGTTGCCATATCTGCCAGGGATGGTAAATGTGACAAGGACCTGTTCCAGTTCCAAGCCCACTGACTCACCAGTCACCCTGACATTGAGCAGGTCAGTGATCACACTGAACCTCTCCTGAGGCAATAAAGTGAATGTCTGGGTCAAGGAATAAAACTTGGAGAAAGGGCTCAATGCCAGTCAGCATGATAGGAAGCCTATGGTAAACCTCTGTGGGGATTAAGTAGAGGGTAGGTACAAGGTTCACTCATCTGGGCTTTCCAGATCTACTACATCCAGGCTCTTCCCATCTCACCCTATCCTATCATCCTGCTTGTTCCTCAACAACCAATACCCACACCAAGCTAGCAGGCAGGTTCCTCAAGATCCCCCAAACACATGGAAGGTCATTTCCACCTCATTGATTTTGTTTAAGATCAGATCCCTACTGTTTCACTTTTCTTCAGCTATAATTAGCTCATCTCTCAAGCTCAGCTCTCATTCTGCCTCCCCCAGAAAGCATTCCTTAACTTCCACAGCACACACTGACCTTTCTCCTCTGGATCACCCCATTTTAGTAATGATTCATTAATGGACTCTGATTAATTCAGTCAATGCATGGCAAGCCTTACCTGTTCTATATGAAAAAATACTTCCAAAATCTATCCACTTCTCTCCATCTTCACTGCTTCCACTCTAGACACCTCTTGCTTGGATTATTAAAAACCCTTGTAGCTGGTCTCTCTACCCTCACTTTGCCTGTCTCCAACCCCTGCATACTCCGTGCACTATCCAGTGGTCTTTTATGAAGGTAAATTAGCTCCGGTCACTCCCCTGCTTACAGTCTTCTAGTAGCTTCTCAAAGTTCTCGCCACAGCCCACAAGTCTCTGCTAATCTAGCACTTGGCTGTATTCCCAGCCTCTTCTCATTCCATCATTCCTTTTGCTCATTCTGCTTCAGGTACCTCCGCTTTCTTTCAGTTCTTCCAAAAGGCCAAACCATTGCTATTGCCTTAGGGCTTTTGCATGTACTGACCTTCTACCTGAAATGGTCTCAGCTCCTCAATGTTTGCCTACTCCTCATCACTTTTTTCTCTGCTCTCAAATGTCACCTCATCAGAAGGTTTTCCTTGAGCACCCATCTGAAGTAGCTCTGGCCCTCTTGAAGTCACATCTTATATCACTATACTATTTCCTTTTATGTCTTAGTCTGTTTTGTGTTGCTATAACAGAATACCACAGACTATGATTTATGAAAAAAGAAATTTATTTCTTACCATTCTAGAGCCTGGGAAATCCAGTAACAAGGTGCTGGCATCTGATGAGGGCCTTCATGCTATATTATTCCATGGTGGAAGGTGGAAGGGCAAACCAGTGTTTGAGACAGAGAGAAAAAGGGGGCCAAGCTCCCATGATAACCTCTTCTGTGATAATGGCATTAATCCATTCATGAGGGCAGAGCCCTCATAATGTCATCATTTCTTAAAGGTCTCACCTCTTAATACCATCATAAGTTTCAACATGAGTTTTGGTTTTGCTTGTTTTTTTGTTTTTTGTTTTTTTGTGTGTTTTTTTTTTTTTTTTGACACAGTCTTGCTCTGTCACTCAGACTGGAGTGCAGTGGCTCAATCTTGGCTCACTACAACCTCCACCTCCTGGGTTCAAGTGATTCTCCTGCCTCAGCCTCCTGAGTAGCTGGGACTACAGGTGTGTGCCATCATGCCCAGCTAATTTTGTATTTTTAGTAGAGATGGGGGTTTCACCATGGTGGCCAGGCTGGTCTCGAATGCCTGAGCTCAAGTGATCCACCCACCTTGGCCTCTCAAAGTGCTGGGATTACAGGCGTAAGCCACTGCACTGGGCCTCAACATGAGTTTTCGAGGGGACATTCAACCATAGAACTTTATATCACTAATATTTTTTAACTTGTATTTCCTTGTATTGTGTGCTTTTCACCACTAGAGAGGAAGTACCTCCAGATAGAAACAATGTCTTTTCACTGCTATATCCTCAGAGTTTAGAACAGTGCTTAACATATGAACAAAACCAATAAATATTGACTAATCATTTATTAAATGGTTATTAAATGCCTTCTATGTGTGGAGCCTTGAAAATCAGTAATTACTACGACTGATTAGAGATACGAATGCCTGTCCTGGAATATGGTTTCTCAAAGGTTGTCCACAAAACTCTGGTGGTCTGTTAAGGAGTTTGCAGCTGGTTTGATAGTTTCAGACTAAAGACCGATAAAACAGTTTTGTTCACATACACTTAACTATTTAAAATATAAGATTAAGGGCTGGGTGTGGTGGCTCACACCTGTAATCCCAGCACTTTGGGAGGCTGAGGCAGGTGGATCACCTGAGGTCAGAAGTTTGAGACCAGCCTGGCCAACATGGTGAAACCCCATCTCTACTAAAAATACAAAAATTAGCCGGGTGTGTTGGCGCGCACCTGTAATCCCAGCTACTCGGGAGGCTGAGGCAGGAGAATTGCTTGAACCCAGGAGGCAGAGGTTGCAGTGACCTGAGATCATGCCACTGCACTCCAGCCTGGGCGACAGAGGAAGAGTCTGTCTCAAAAATAAATAAATAGCCAGGTGCGGTGGCTCACGCTTGTAATCCCAGCACTTTGGGAGGCCGAGGTGGGCGGATCACGAGGTCAGGAGATCGAGACCACAGTGAACCCCCGTCTCTACTAAAAATACAAAAAATTAGCCAGGCGTGGTGGCGGGCGCCTGTAGTCCCAGCTACTCGGAGAGGCTGAGGCAGGAGAATGGCGTGAACCCGGGAGGCGGAGCTTGCAGTGAGCCGAGATTGCGCCACTGGTCTCCAGCCTGGGCGACAGAGCAAGACTCCGTCTCAAAAAAAAATAAATAAAAAAAAATAAAAAAATAAATAAATAAATAAATAATAAGATTAAGATTTTCTGGCTGGGCGCGGTGGCTCACGCCTGTAATCCCAGCACTTTGGGAGGCCAAGGCGGGCGGATCACTTGAGATCAGGAGTACGAGACCAGCCTGGCCAACATGGTGAAACCTTGTCTCTACTAAGATAGAAAAATTAGCTAGGGACGGTGGCGCATGCCTGGAGTCCCAAGTACTCGGGAGGCTGAGGCAGGAGAATTGCTTGAACCCAGGAGGCGGAGGTTACAGTGAGCCGAGATTATGCCACTGTACTCCAGCCTGGGCGACACAGCAAGACTCTGTCTCATTGAAAAAAGTTAAAAAGAAAAAGATTACCACTATCATAGAAATTTTATTATTTTATTAATAATTGTTTCATGACATTTACTGCAAGGACTGTATTGGCTAGTTCATCATAGCTAATTTCAGTTATTTATTATAGTTTATTTTGAATATGTTTCACATTATTAGTGTTAAAATCTTAGTCATAAAAATCTATTCTTTTTTGAGACAGGGTCTCTATCTGTGACCCAGTTGAGTGTGCAGTGATATGATCACAGTTCACTGCAGCCTCAACCTCCCAGACTCAAGTCATCCTCTCACCTCAGTGTCCTGAATAGCTGGGACCACAGGCAGAAGCCACCATGCCTGGCTATTTTTTTGAGGCAGAGTCTTGCTCTTGTGGCCCAGGCTGGAGTGCAATGGCACGATCTCAGCTCACTGCAACCTCCGCCTCCTGGGTTCAAGCAATTGTCCTGCCCCAGCCTCCCGAGTAACTGGGATTACAGGCGCCTACCACTATGCCTGGCTAATTTTTTGTATTTTTAGTAGAGATGGGGTTTCACCATGTTGGTCAGGCTGGTCTCAAACTGCTGACCTCAGGTGATCCACCCGCCTCGGCCTCCCAAAAGTGCTGGGATTACAGGCGTGAGCTACTGCACCCAGCTGGCTGGCTAATTAAAAATAATTTTTTTTTTTTTTTTTTTTTTTTTTTTTTGTGGAGATGGGCTCTTGCTATGTTGCCTAGGCTGGTCTCAAACTCCTGGACTCAAGCAATCCTCCTCCCTCAGCCTCCCAAAGTGCTGGGATTACACGTGTGAGCCACTGCACCCAGGCAAAATCTACATTTTTGTCATTACTATTGTGTTGCATTATTTCTCATGATTCAAAAGTAGTTCATCAAAGAGTGAAATTAGTGATGAAGAATAATATTGTCAGTAGTGCAATAGAGAATAATGTAAGTGTAAATACTTAATAGGGTTACACAATGAATATACACCATGAATCTTTATGAGCTAGGACAATATAATCAGCAGGAGTGCTGATTTGGTACAGTAGCTGAAAAAGAGGAGTTCAAATAGGAAATATAGTGCTGAATATCTGAAAATTGGACTTTATTGGGTTGTGAATGGTCCCTAAAGATATTGTTTATTGTGATGCTTTGTCCGATAGTGGCAAAGGCCATCAAAGTTAAAAAATTTATGGTTACTTCTCTGGTAAATCAATGGACATTTTCCAGAGTATGTGTAGGATATGGATTAATTTTGTTAATAAAGGTAGAGCAGAGACCAAAATTACAGAGGTATTACTTAAAGTTGTACTTACGCAAAAACATATAGAAGTCATACTACTGTAAGGATGCTTGAATAGTCAGCTTAAGTTAAACTAATGACAAGCATAGGGCTTGGAGAGAAGGCAGAACAAACCTGGCATAGTTCTTTTATCAAAAGATCCTGTTGAAAGTAAGTAAAGAAAACAACTGGATGTGGAACTGACTTACGGCTCAAGCCAATCCTTATCAAGATGACCATAGACACCTTGGCAAAAAGTTGAGAACAATTTTTTTTTTTTTTTTTTTTTTAATGAGACGGAGTTTCACTCTTGTTGCCCAGGCTGGAGTACAATGGTGCAATCTCGGCTCACTGCTACCTCTGCCTCCCAGGTACAAGCGATTCTTCTGTCTCAGCCTCCCAAGTAGCTCGGATTACAGGCATGCGCCACCATGCCCGGCTAATTTTTGGTATTTAGTAGAGATGGAGTTTCACCACGTAAGTCAGGCTGGTTGTGAACTCCTGACCTCAGGTGATCCACCTGCCTCAGCCTCCCACAGTGCTGGGATTACAGGTGTGTGCCACCATGCCTGGTGAAAATAATCTTATTCCTCTGTTTTGGAATAATTACTAATTTGAAAACTATTATGTCTTACGTTTATAATTTTAAAAATTGACGTAGGCTGGGTGCAGTGGCTCATGTCTGTAATCTCAGCACTTTGGGAGGCTGAGGTGGGGGGATCAGTTGGGCCCAGGAGTTCAAGACCAGCCTGGGCAACAAAGTGAGACCCTATCTCTAAAAGAAATACAAAAAATTAGCCAGGCCTGGTGGTGCACACCTGTAGTCCCAGCTACTCAGTAGGCTGAGCTGGGAGGATGGCTTGAGCCCTGGGAAGTTGAGGCTGTAGTGAGCTGTGATTGCATCACTGCACTCCAATTTGGTGACACAGTAAGACCCTGTCTCAAAAAAAAAAAAATGGAATTAGAATTCCATTTAAATGTGGTAGACAGAACACATATGTTTGCTCCATACTACCTTCCAAAATTTGTTGGTAATTTTTTTTTTTTTTTTGAGATGGAATCTCATCCTGTCACCCAGGCTGGAGTGCAGTGGGGTGATTTCGGCTCATTGTAACCTCTGCCTCCTGGGTTCAAGCAATTCTTGTGCCTCAGCCTCCTAAATAGCTGGGACAACAGGCACAAGCCACCATGCCCAGCTAATTTTTGTATTTTTAGTAGAGTTGAGGTTTTACCATGTTGGCCAGGCTGGTCTTGAACGCCTGACCTCAAGTGATCCACCCACCTCAGCCTCCCAAAGTAAATACTTTTTTAAAAAGCATAAATGACCTTTGGCTTTAATCTATGATGAAGTATTAGGGACAATATTTATCCTGTCAATGTAAACAGGAAGAAACAGGACAAGATGTATGAAACAGCTGTTTTCTGATATTGAATTAGAGGTAGCACAGGATTGTGATTCTTGAGAAAGGAGAAACAAATGAAGTGAGCTTTATTATCACCTAGGTTTCTATTTGGAGGCACATTCCAGACCATGGAGCAAGGAGAGAGAACCTAAGCAGAGCACAATCCTCTCACTGAGTTGAAGAGAGAGAGAGAGGCAGAGAGAGAGACAGAGATATTGGAGTAGTTCAGGGAGGCTGAGGCAGCTGAAAGTTGGGAAAAAATTCAGATAAGGGGGTGTTATGCAGAAGTGCTCCAGAAATCTGCACTGGGGTCTCATTAAGTTTTTTTTTTTTTTTTTTTTTGAGATGGAGTCTCACTCTGTCACCTAGGCTGGAGTGCAGTGGTGTGATCTTGGCTCACTGCAACCTCTGCCTCCCAGGTTCAAGCAATTATCCTGCCTCAGCCTCCCAAGTAGCTGGGATTACAGGTGCCCACCACCATGCCTAACTTTTGTATTTTTAGCAGAGATGGCATTTCACTATGCTGGCCAGGCTGGTCTAAAACTCTTGACCTCGTGATCTGCCCGCCTCGGCCCCGCAAAGTGGTAGGATTACAGTTGTGAGCCACCGTGCCTGGCCTCATTTTCTGAATGCTAAGAAATAATACTGGCTGGGCACGGTGGCTCATGCCTATAATCCCAGCACTTTGGGAGGCTGAGGTAGGTGACTCACTGGAGCCCAGGAGTTCAAGACCAACCTGGGCAACATAGAAAGACCCCACCTCTCCAAAAACTACAAAAAATTACTCAGGCATGGTGGCACACACCTGTAGTCCCAGCTACTTGGGAGGCTGAAGTGGGAGAATCACCTGAACCCAGGAGGCAGATGTTGCGGTAAGCCAATATCATGCCACTGCACTCTAGCCTGGGCAACAGAGTGAAACCCTGTCTCAAAAAAAGAAAAAGAAAAGAAATAATACCAAGATGTGATGCTGAAAAATTTTCTACATTTGATGAGAATGCTAATGCAAAAATTCAAGAAACTCAATGAACCCCATGCAGG
Source organism: Nomascus leucogenys (assembly GCF_006542625.1). NCBI lineage: Eukaryota > Metazoa > Chordata > Mammalia > Primates > Hylobatidae > Nomascus > Nomascus leucogenys. The sequence goes on from NC_044392.1 coordinate 82,234,257, forward strand.
ATAAACCTACACACACCAAAGCATATAATCAATTTGCTGAAAAACAACTGATAAAGAGAAAAATTTTAAAAGCAGCCAGAGGAAAAAAAAGATACAATATATACAGAGAAACCAAGATAAGAATTACTGCATACTCATTGTCTAAAGCTATGCAAGCCAGAAGACAATGGAATGGTATCTTTGAAGTGCCAAAAGGAAAAAAACCAGGACAATTTGAAAACAAGTGAAAATATCCTTCAAAAATGAAGGCAAAATAAAGTCTTTTTTTTTTTTTTTTTTTTTTGAGACAGACTGTGTTGCCCAGGCTGGAGTGCAGTGGCATGATCTTGGCTCACTGCAATCTCTGCCTCCCAGGTTCAAGCAATTATCCTGCCTTAGCCTCCCGAGTAGCTGGGATCACAGGCACCCGCCACCATGCCCGGCTAATTTTTGTATTTTTAGTAGAGATGGGGTTTCACCATGTTGGCCAGGCTGGTCTTAAACTCAGCCTCAAGTGATCCACCTGTCTTGGCTTCCCAAAGTGCTGGGATTACAGCTGTGAGCCACCACACCCGGCTCTTTTCTTTTGAGACTGATGAAGAGAAAAGAAGACTCAAATTACCAGTATCTAGGAAAAGAGATAACACTGCCAGATGCAGTGGTGCACGCCTATAGTCCCAGCTATTCAGGAGGCTGAGGTGGGAGCACTGCTTAGCCCAGGAGTTCTTGGCTGTAATATGCATGCCAGTCAGGTGTCTGCACTGTTTGGCATCAGTATGGTGACCTCCTGGGAGCATGGGAACACCAGGTTGCCTAAGGAGGGGTGAACTGTCCCAGGCTGGAAATGAAGCAGGTAAAAACTCCTGTGCTGATCAGCAGTGGGATTGTGCCTGTGAATAGTCACCACACTCCAGCTTGGGCAATACAGTGAGACCCTGTCTCTTAAAAAAAAAGAGAGAAAACACTACTAAGATTCTACATTAATTAAAGGGGATAGTAAGAGGATATTGCGAATGAGTATGCAAATACATTTGAAAACATAGATGAAATGGAAGAATTCATTGGAAGAAACATGTTTCCAACAATGGCACAAGAAAAAACATTCCTAAATATACATATTTTAATGAAAGTATTTAAAGTCATAATTACAAATTGTCTCATAAGGGAAATTCACAGGCTGAGATGATGTCACTGGTGAATTGTATCAAACATCTAAGGAATAAATAATAGAATCCTTCATCCATGCAGAAGTTTCAGAAAATAGAATTGGGCAGTACACTTTCCAACTCATTAGGCCAGTATTACTTTGATTTCAAAACCAGACAAAGATGTGACAAGAAAAATTACAAACCAATATCCTTCAAACAGGCAAAATCCTGAAGAAAATAAAATGAATACAGCAATTTACAAAGAGGAAAATGCATCATGATCAGTGGGTCTTATCCAGGAACACAAGGTTAATTTAACATTTAAAATACCAATGAGTATAATTATATAACTTTAGCAGAAATAAGGAGGAAAAAAAACTTGGGTCATCTCTATAGATGCATTAAAAGCCTTTGGCAAAATTCAACACCCATTTATGATTTAAAATGACAAAAACCTTTTAGCCAACTATGAATACCAGGGAACATCTTCAAGCTGAGGAAGGGTCTCTAGGAAAACTTACAGCTGACATTGTACTTAATGGCGAAAGACTGAGTACTTTCCCTCTAAAATTAGGAACAAAGGGAGGATATGTGCTTTCACCACTTATATCCAGTATTGTTCTGAAGGTCCTAACCAGGGCAGTAAGGCAAGACATATGGGTTGGCAAAGAACAAGTACAATAATCTTTATTTGCTGATGACATGATTGTGTATGTAGAAAGTCCTAAGAATTCTACAAAAGGGACTAGAACTAAGTAGTAGGGAAAGTATTGTCTTTCTAAAAATGGTCCTTATTCCATAGATATTTACCTTTATTGCCAACATGAGTAGCTGTCTTTCTTGGGGTGTTACTTTCCACAAAAAAGTCAAGGCATTAATCACAAGTAAAGCAAAGTATGTGTGTTTGCTGGTTTTATTGAATTGATCTTTACGGAAGTGAGTTAGAAAGGTCTTCAGTAATAGCTTTCTCTCTGATATGGTCTGACTGCATGTCTCCACCCAAATCTCATCTTGAATTGTAATCCAAATTGTGATCCCCACATGTTGGGGGAGGGACCTCGTGGGAAGTGATTGGATCATGGGGGTGGTTCTCCCATGCTATTCTCGTGATAGTGAGTTCTCACGAGATCTGATGGCTTTGTAGGGGCTTTGCCCCACTTTGCTCTGCACTTCTCCTTCCTGCCCCCCTGTGAAGAAGGTGCCTTTCTTCCCCTTTGCCTTCTGCTATGATTGTAAGTTTCCTGAGGCTTTCCCAGCCATGTGGAACTGTGAGTCAATTAAAACTCTTTCCTTTATAAATTACCCAGTCTGGGGTATTTCCTTATAGCAATGTAATAATAGACTAATACACTCTCCCATTTGGTAAATTTTCCTTCTCTGCCCTAGAGGATTTCCGAGAGAAATTCCTAAAGCAACAGAGTTCTTTTTCCAAACTCTTTTTCCAGCCTCTAAAGGGCTGCTTGGTGGGTTCACGGTCTCTCAACCTAAAACTAAGTGTGAAGGCTCCAAACAAAAAAATTCTGGATCTTAAAACCAATGCGTGGCTGGCCACAGTGGTTGACACCTGTAAGCTCAGCAATTTGGGAGGCCAAGGTGAGAGGATTGCTTGAGGCAAGGAGTAACATAGTGATTGAGACCTGGGTAACATAGTGAGACCCTGTCTCTACAAAATATAAAGTTAAAAAAAAAATTAGCTGGGTATGGTGGTGCGTGCCTGTAGTCCCAGATACTCTGGAGGTTGAGGTGGGAGGATTGCTTGAGGCCAGGAGTCTGAGGCTATAGTGAGCTATGACTGCCACTGTGCTCCAGCCTGGGTGACAGCGAGACCCTGTCTCAAAAAACCCCACAAAACCAAACCAAGGTGTACTCTGACTCCAACCAGGATCCCCTCCGTAAACTCAGCTCTCCCTCTGGCGGTGACCCTTGTTCTGCAAAGGAAGCCAGGGTGAAGGGGAGGGAATCTCAGTTTAACTCACTCACAGAGGGTGGCCTCCCTAATCCCAAGTGGGTTTTGATTGAGTCCTGTTTTAGCTCCCTCTCTCTCTCCAGACCTCATTGGGCTTTTTGTTGCTTAGTTAGATGAGGAGTTTGAGACCTGGGTTTTAGCAACTGCTCTGCTAAAACTGGCTGATCTTGTGGAAGATAAACCTCATTGAGTCTTAGTTTGTGCTTTTTTTAAAGTGAGATATTTAGTTAGACTAGTGATTTTCAAACTCTTTTTCCTAGTAGCAAGACTCTTTGTACGAAGAAAATGTTATCTGGATGCCCAGCCCAGACAAGAGAGGTTAGAGTCATTCTGGTTGACATTGAAGGTGGACTGTCTTTTCTCCCATTGCGGCCATAGTGAAAGTGACTCTGTCTAAAATTTAGTGTCTTTATTTTTTCCCCCCAAAGATGGATAATGTGTTAATGGGACGATGTGAGAAGGATAAGAGGTAAGGATGTGGGAGTGAGCAAGGCGACAGATCATAGGCTATGCTTTTGCATTTAAAAAATGAAGATGGGTATTACAGAAGATATTACTAAATTGTTTCTCTGAAAAGTCTTATAAATTATGACATGAAATTACATTAAATTATATGTGTATCAACTTCAAAACATTACAGTACCTGAAGTGGACACTGCCTTGGCTGTATGACCCCAGTAATGTAGGGTCAGGTGGGCATCCAGGGGACTGGCTTTTCCTGCTCATCTAAATGATAGAAGTTTTCACTGTTGTTAAAACTTCATTTTATTGCTATCTTATTTTTGTCACAAGTCCTTATGAGCTTGGTTGGGTGAAGGGTCACCCAGAAAAGAACCAGCTTCCACTTTCTTTAATTATGCAAACTAGAGCTAGGTGACTGAGAACTTGCTTTTGGTCTGCAAGACATAGGGAGTTTTGCAAGCCCCAAGGGAGTCCAGAATTTCCTCAACATGTTGCAAGGTGGCTGGATGGCTTTCTTCTGAAGTCATGCAATATTGTCCTTCACTTTGGTTATGACTGCAGAGGTGCTGGGAAGCAAAATGAAAACTGTCACCTCGAAGCAGGCATTTCTTTATAGGCTCCACAGGTGAGGCCAGCTCATTTAAAGGGAATGGCTTGTGCTGCTGCTTTCATCTAAAGGTATTTTGATCCAATTCCACCTCCCAGCTCCTTTATTGGTAATGTTTTCCAAAACACAGTATTTTTGCTGAGGGAAGGACAGGCAAAGGCCTGAACATTTAGAGAGTAGAAAACTGGCTGGCTGTGGACATTTCACAAAAGTTCATATTTTGCTAGTTTAATTTGGAAAAGGACACATGAATTCTCACAGAAAATGAGCCTTATTGGGGAACAATAAATTTCATCAAGGCATTTCTTTATCAGGAATCACACAGTCAGCCCCACGCAGTCACTGCCCCATACCTTATCCTTCAGCTTGTGCTGCACAGGAGAGGAGTGGCTGGGATTCCTGACTAGGGCTTTGATGAGAGTACATGCACACTGGAGCATGCTTCTTGGCCTGGATGGCAAAGTCCCAGGAGCCAGTCCCAACTCAGACTCTGGCCTGTCTAGGTACATTTCAGATGAAAGTCAACCCTGCTCCTTGCCCCACCCTCAGTCCAACAAAAATGCGCTTTTAGAAATGCTTACTTTTCTTTTTCTATGAAGGGTTTATAATGTGAGGCTACTAAAGATTTTCAAATTTCAGAATAGTACCACTTAACCTTGGGCTAGGTTAATTTTTCAGAGAATTGATCTTGTCCCCTAATGAGTAGGAAGATCAACTGGTTTTTGGACATGACTATAAGCAGAAGATGCCAAATAATACCTTAAAAAGACTCCACTGGCCAGGTGCGGTGGTTCACTCCTGTAAACATTTTTTAATTTTTGTGGGTACATAGTAGATGTATATATTTATGGGTTACATTAAGTATTTTGGTACAGGCATGCAATGTGTAATAATCACATCAGGATAAATAGGGTTTCCATCATCTTAAGCACTTATCCTTTGTTTTACAAACAATCCAGTTATATTCTTCAGTTATTTTAAAATTTTATTTAGTTTTTGAGACAGTCTCACTCTATTGCCTAGGCTGGAGTGCAGTGCCACAATCATGGCTCACTGAAGCCTTGACCGCCCGGGCTCAAGTGATCCTCACCCTCCTGAGTAGCTGGGACTATAGGCGTGTGCCACCATGTCCGGCTAATTGTTTACTTTTTTATAGAGATGGGGTCTCCCTATGTTGTCCAGGCTGGTCTCAAACTCCTGGGCTCAAGTGATCCTCCCACCGCAGTCTCCCAAAGTGCTGGGATTACAGGTGTGAGCCACTGTGCCCAGCCAGGGAGCTCTTTCAGATTGGCTCCTGGGTCTGTCTGACATGCTTCTATCCTTTTGTTTTTGAGCACTTGCTTAGTTTCTGGTACTACAAGATGCTCCAGGCTTATCTTGCATTTTCTTGGCTCTAGCCTTAGAACCTAGCCTTTTTCCCAAGAAGCCTGGGTTCTTTTTTATTGGAAAATATTTAGAAACCAAAATCCAGCACAGTACTTTGAACTGAATTCTGCTTCAGTCCTCCCAAACTAATATAAACTTGGCAGGAGTGTGTGAGAGGCAGATGCAGCACCCTCCCAAAGCAGCTGGCCCTGTGGTGACTTGGTGGCAGTTGTCCACTTGGATCCTTAGTTTCTATACTGAGCTACTGGCTCCTCACCTGAGGTCTCTAGACCTGTAGGGCATGTGAGATAACTGAAGAGATATCTCTGGGACAGAGAGGGAAGAAGTGGAGATACAGCAGCTTCCCTCATTTTTTAATTTTTAATTTTTGAGACAGTGTCTTGCTCTGTCACCCAGGCTGGAGTGCAGTGGTGCCATCTTGGCTCCCTACAACCTCTGCCTCCTGGGCTCAAGTGATCCTCCCACCTCTGACTCCTGAGTAGCTGGGACTCCAGGCATACACCACCATGCCTGGCTAATTTTTTTTATTTTTGGTGGAGACAGGGTTTTGCTATGTTGCCCAAGTTGGTCTCAAACTCCTGGACTCAAGCAATCAGCCCATCTTTGCCTCCCAGTTAGGATGCTCGGGGGTCAGGGACCCACTTGAGGAGGCAGTCTAGCCATTCTCAGATCTCCAGCTGCGTGCTGGGAGAACCACTACACTCTTCAAAGCTGTCAGACAGGGACATTTAAGTCTGCAGAGGTTCCTGCTGAGTTCTTGTTTGTCTGTGCCCTGCCCCCAGAGGTGGAGCCTACAGAGGCAGGCAGGCCTCCTTGAGCTGTGGTGGGCTCCACCCAGTTCGAGCTTCCTGGCTGCTTTGTTTACCTAAGCAAGCCTGGGCAATGGCGGGCGCCCCTCCCCCAGCCTCGCTGCCGCCTTGCAGTTTGATCTCAGACTGCTGTGCTAGCAATCAACGAGACTCTGTGGGCGTAGGACCCTCCGAGCCAGGTGTGGGATATAATCTTCTGGTGTGCCACTTTTTAAGCCCATTGGAAAAGCACAGTATTAGGGTGGGAGTGACTCGATTTTCCAGGTGCCGTCTGTCACACCTTTCTTTGACTAGGAAAGGGAACTCCCTGACCCCTTTTGCTTCCCGAGTGAGGCAATGCCTCGCCCTGCTTCGGCTCGTGCACGGTGCGCTGCACCCACTGTCCTGCGCCCACTGTCTGGCACTCCCTAGTGAGATGAACCTGGTACCTCAGATGGAAATGCAGAAATCACCCGTCTTCTGCATCGCTCATGCTGGGAGCTGTAGACCGGAGCTGTTCCTATTTGGCCATCTGGGCCCCACCCCCCGCTCCAGCCTCATCTTTTAAAAAAAAAAAAGTCCAGTAGTTGATGGTCATTTGGTTTCCACTTTTTGACTAATATGAATGATAATGTTATGAACATTTGCCTACGAGTCTTGATGTGAACACATTTCCACTTCTCATGGAATAGCTGGATCATATGGTAAACTTATGTTTATCTTTTTAAGAAACTGCCAAACTGTTTTCCAAAGTGGGTGCACCATCTTACATTCCCGCCAGCAATGCATTAGGGCTCCAGTTTCTCCACATCATCACCAACATTTATCTTTGTCTGTCTTTTTTATTACAGTCATTTTAGTGGGTCTAAAATGGTATCTAATTTTGGTTTTAACTTGTATTTTCCTAATGACTAGTGATAGTACACATCTCTTCATATGCTAAGCAATTTGTATATATTGTTTGCTGAAATATCTATTCAAATGTTTTGTCCATTTTTAAGTTGTCTGCCTTATTTTTGAGTTTTAAGAATTCTTTACATAGTCTAGATACAAGTCCTCTATCAGATACTTATTATGATTTGAAAATATTTTCTCCCAGTCTGTGATTTTTCAATTAATTTTTTCTTTTTTTTGAGACAAGGTCTCACTCTGTCACCCAGGCTGGAGTGCAGTGGTGTGATCTCGGCTCACTGCAACCTCTGCCTCCCAGGGTCAAGAGATCCTCCCGCCTCAGCCTTCTGAGTAGCCAGGACTACAGGAGCATGCCACCATGCCTGGTTAATTTTTGTATTTTTTGTGGAGATGGCATTTTGCTCTGTTGTCCAGGCTGGTCTCAAACTCCTGAGCTCAAGTGGTCCACCCTCCTTGGCTTCCAAAAGTGCAGGGATTTCAGATGTGAACCACCTCCCTGGGCCAACTGATTTTCTTAATAGTTGTTTGAAACAAAATTTTATATTTTAATGAAGTCCAATTTATTAATATTTTCTTTTATGAATTGTGCCGTTAGTGTCTTAAGAGTTCTTCCTAAACCAAGGTCATCTGGGTTTTCTCCCATGTTTTCTTCTACATATTTTATAGTTTTAGCTCTCACATGTAGGTGTGTGATCAATTTTGAGTTTATTTTTGCATATGGTAGGAGGTAAGAATCTAAATTAATTTCTTCTGCATTTGATATCCGAATATCCTAGCACTATTTGTTGAAAAGACCATCTTTTCTCCATAATTTCATTGGGATTTTTGTCAAAACTTAATTGATCATAAATGTGAAGGTTTATTCCTGGATTCTGTTCCACTGATCTGTATGCCTATCTTTATATCAGTACCACACTGTCTTGATTAATGTAGCTTTGTAGTAAGTTCTGGATCAGAATTATTTCTTCACTTTCAGAATTATTTTGGCTATTCTGAATCCTTTATGTTTTCATACAGATTTTAAGATTGGCTTGTCAATTTTTCAAAAAACCTGCTGTGATTTTGATAGGGATTGCATTGTAGATTAATTTGGGGAGAACTGCTATCTTAACAACATTTGATCTTCCAATTCATGAACATGGATTGTGTCTACATTTCTTGATACCTTCTTTAATCTCTCTGAATTTTTCTTTTTCTTTTTTTTAGACAGGGTCTTGCTCTGTTGCCCAGGCTGGAGTGTGCTGGCACAGTCACAGCTAACTGCAGCCTCAACCTCCCAAGCTCAGGCAATCCTCCCAATGTAGCCTCTCAAGTAGCTGGGACGATAGGTGTGCAGCACCATGCCTGGCTAGTTTTTTAAAATTTAATAATTATTATTTTTTATTATACTTTAAGTTCTGGGTTACATGTGCAGAACATGCAGTTTTGTTCAATAGGTATACACATGCCATGGGGGTTTGCTGCACCCACCAACCTGTCACCTACATTAGGTATTTCTCCTAATGTTATCCCTCCCATAGTCCCCCCACCCCCCACAAGCCCTGGTGTGTGATGTTACCCTCCCTGTGTCCACGTGTTCTCATTATTCAACTCCCACTTATGAGTGAGAACATGTGTTGTTTGGTTTTCTGATCTTGTGATAGTTTGCCGAGAGTGATGGTTTCCAGCTTTATCCATGTCCCTGCAAAGGACACGAACTCATCCTTTTTTATGGCTGCATAGTATTCCATGGTATATATGTGCCACATTTTCTTAATCCAGTCTATCATTGACAGGCATTTGGGTTGGTTTCAAATCTTTGCTATTGTGAATAGTGCAGCAATAAACATACGTGTGCATGTGTCTTTATTGTAGAATGATTTATAATCCTTTGGTTATATGCCCAATAATGGGATTGCTGGGTCAAATGGTATTTCCAGTTCTAGATCCTTGAGGAATCGCCACACTGACTTCCACAATGGTTGAACTAATTTGCACTCCTAACAACAGTGTAAAAGCGTTCCCATTTTTCCACAACCTCTCCAGCATCTACTGTTTCCTGTAGAATGATCGCCATTCTAACTGGTGTGAGATGGTATCTCATTGTGGTTTTGATTTTCATTTCTCTAACGACTAGTGATGATGAGCATTTTTTCATATGTCTGCTAGCTGCATAAATGTCTTCTTTTGAGAAGTGTCTGTTCATATCCTTTGCCCATTTTTTGATGGGGTTGTTTGCTTTTTTCTTGTAAATTTGTTTCAGTTCTTTGTAGATTCTGGATATTAGCCCTTTGTCAGATGGATATACTGCAAAAATTTTCTCCCATTCTGTAGGTTGCCTGTTCACTCTGATGATAGTTTATTTTGCTGTGCAGAAGCTCTTTAGTTTAATTAGAACCCATTTGTCAATTTTGGCTTTTGTTGCCATTGCTTTTGGTGTTTTAGACATGAAGCCTTTGCCCATGCCTATGTCCTGAATGGTATTGCCCAGGTTTTCTTCTAGGATTTTTATGGTCCTAGGTCTTACATTTAAGTCTTTGTTCCATCTTGAGTTGATTTTTGTATAAGGTGTAAGGAAAGGGTCCAGTTTCAGTTTTCTACATATGGCTAGCCAGTTTTCCCAACACCATTTATTAAATAGGGAATCTTTTCCCCATTGCTTGTGTGTGTCAGGTTCGTCAAAGATCAGATGGTGGTAGACGTGTGGTGTTATTTCTGAGGCCTCCATTCGGTTCCATTCGTCTACCTATCTGTTTTCGTACCAGTGCCATGCTGTTTTGGTTACTGTAGGATTGTAGTAAAGTTTGAAGTCAGGTAGTGTGATGCCTCCAGCTTTGTTCTTCTTGCCCAGGATTGTCTTGGCTATGTGGGCTCTTTTTTGGTTCCACATGAATCTTAAAGTAGTTTTTTCCAATTCTGTGAAGAAAGTTAGTGGTAGCTTGATGGGGATAGCATTGAATCTATAAATTAGTTTTGGCAGCAAGGCCATTGTCATGATATTGATTCTTCCTATCCATGAGCATGGAATGTTTTTCCATTTGTTTGTGTCCTCTCTTATTTCCTTGGGCAGTGCTTTGTATTTTATTTTCTTAGTAGCAGTTGAAATGGGAGTTCACTCATGATTTGGCTCTTTGTCTATTATTGGTGTATAGGAATGCTTGTGATTTTTGCACATTGATTTTGTATCCTGAGACTTTGCTGAAGTTGCTTATCAGCTTAAGGAGATTTTGGCATGAGACGATGGGGTTTTCTAAATATACAGTCATGTCATCTGCAAACAGAGATAATTTGACTTCCTCTCTTCCTATTTGAATATGCTTCATTGCTTTCTCTTGCCTGATTGCCCTGGCCAGAACTTCCAATACTATGTTGAATAGGAGTGGTGAGAGAGGGCATCCTTGTCTTGTGCCGGTCTTCAAAGGAAATGCTTCCAGCTTTTGCCCATTCAGTATGCTGCTGGCTGTGGGTTTGTCATAAATACCTCTTATTATGTTGAGATACGTTCCATCAATACCTAGTTTATTGAGGGTTTTTAGCATGAAAGGCTGTTGAATTTTGTTGAAGGTTTTTGTATCTATTGAGATAATCATGTGGTTTTTGTCATTGGTTCTGTTTATGTGATGGATTATGTTTATTGATTTGCATATGTTGAACCAGCCTTGCATCCCAGGGAAGAAGCCAACTTGATTGTGGTGGATAAGCTTTTTGATGTGCTGCTGGATTTGGTTTGCCAATATTTTATTGAGGATTTTCGCATCGATGTTCATCAGGGATATTGGCCTAAAATTCTCTTTTTTTTGTTGTGTCTCTGCCAGGCTTTGGTATCAGGATGATGTTAGCCTCATAAAATGAGTTAGGGAGGATTCCCTTTTTTTCTATTGATTGGAATAGTTTCAGAAGGAATGGTACCAGCACCTCTTTGTACCTTTCGTAGAATTCCGCTGTGAATCCGTCTGGTCCTGGACTTTTTTTGTTTGGTAGCCTATTAATTATTGGCTCAATTTCAGAACCTGTTATTGGTTTATTCAGAGATTCAACTTCTTCCTGGTTTAGTCTTGGGAGGGTATATGTGTCGAGGAATTTATCCATTTCTTCTAGATTTTCTAGTTTATTTGTGTAGAGGTGTTTATAGTATTCTCTGATGGTAGTTTGTATTTCTGTGGGATCAGTGGTGATATCCCCTTTATCATTTTTTATTGCATCTATTTGACTCTTCTCTCTTTTCTTCATTAGTCTTGGTAACGGTCTATCAATTTTGTTGATCTTTTCAAAAAACCAGCTCCTGGATTCACTGATTTTTTGAAGGGTTTGTTGAATCTCTATCTCCTTCAGTTCTGCTCTGATCTTAGTTATTTTTTGCCTTCTGCTAGCTTTTGAATTTGTTTGGTCTTGCTTCTGTAGTTCTTTTCATTGTGATGTTAGGGTGTTGATTTTAGATCTCTCCTGCTTTCACTTGTGGGCATTTAGTGCTATAAATTTCCCTCTACATACTGCTTTGAACACGTCCCAGAGATTCTGGTACATTGTGTCTTTGTTCTCATTGGTTTCAAAGAACATCTTTATTTCTGCCTTCATTTCATTATTTACCCAGTAGTCATTCAGGAGCAGGTTGTTCAGCTTCCATGTAGTTGTGCGGTTGAGTGAGATTCTTGATCCAGAGTTCTAATTTGATTGCATTGTGGTCTGAGACAGTTTGTTGTGATTTCTCTTCTTTTGCATTTGCTGAGGAGTGCTTTACTTCCAATTATGTGGTCAATTTTGGAATAAGTGTGATGTGGTGCTGACAAGGATGTATATTCTGTTGATTTGGGGTGGAGAGTTCTGTCGATGTCTATTAGGTCTGCTTGGTCCAGAGCTGAGTTCAAGTCCTGGATATCTTTGTTAATTTTCTGTCTCGTTGATCTGTCTAATGTTGACAGTGGGGTGTTAAAGTCCCCCACTAATATTGTGTGGAAGTCTAAATCTCTTTGTAGGTCTCTAAGAACTTGCTTTATGAATCTGGGTGCATATATATTTAGGATAGTTAGCTCTTCTTGTTGAATTGATCCCTTCACCATTATGTAATGACCTTCTTTGTCTCTTTTGATCTTTGTTGGTTTAAAGTCTGTTTTATCAGAGACTAGGATTGCAACCCCTGGTTTTTTTTTGCTTTCCATTTGCTTGGTAGATCTTCCTCCATCCCTTTATTTTGAGCCTATGTGTGTCTCTGCACGTGAGATGGGTTTCCTGAATACAGCACACTGAGGGGTCTTGACTCTTTATCCAATTTGCCAGTCTGTGTCTTTTAATTGGAGCATTTAGCCCTTTTACATTTAGAGTTAATATTGTTATGTGTGAATTTGATCCTGTCATTATGGTGTTAGTTGGTTATTTTGCTCGTTAGTTGATGCAGTTTCTTCCTAGCCTTGATGGTCTTTACATTTTGGCATGTTTTTGCAGTGGCTGATACCAGTTGTTCCTTTCCATGTTTAGTGCTTCCTTCAGGAGCTCTTTTAGGACAGGCCTGGTGGTGACAAAATCTCTCAGCATTTGCTTGTCTGTAAAGGATTTTATTTCTCCTTCACTTATGAAGCTTAGTTTGGCTGGATATGAAATTCTGGGTTGAAAATTCTTTTCTTTAAGAATGTTGAATATTGGCCCCCACTCTCATGTGGCTTGTAGAGTTTCTGCCGAGAGATCCACTGTTAGTCTGATGGGCTTCCCTTTGTGGTTAACCCAACCTTTCTCTCTGGCTGCCCTTAAAATTTTTTCCTTCATTTCAACTTTGGTGAATCTGACAGTTATGTGTCTTGGAGTTGCTCTTCTCAAGGAGTATCTTTGTGGTGTTCTCTGTATTTCCTGAATTTGAATGTTGGCCCGCCTTGCCAGGTTGGGGAAGCTCTCCTGGATAATATCCTGAAGAGTGTTTTCAAACTTGGTTCTGTTCTTCCTGTCACTTTCAGGTACACCAATCAAACATAGATTTGGTCTTTTCACATAGTCCCATATTTCTTGGAGGCTTTGTTCATTTCTTTTCACTCTTTTTTCTCTAATCTTGTCCTTTTGCTTTATTTCATTAATTTGATCTTAAATCACTGATATCCTTTCTTCCGCTTGATTGAATTGGCTATTGAAGCTTGTGTATGCTTCACGAAGTTCCCATATTGTGGTTTTCAGCTCCATCAGGTCATTTAAGCTCTTCTCTACACTGGTTATTCTAGTTGGCCATTTGTCTAACCTTTTTTCAGGATTTTTAGCTTCTTTGCGATGCATTAGAACATGCTCCTTCAGCTCGGAGAAGTTTGTTACTACCCACCTTCCGAAGCCTACTTCTGTCAACTCATCAAACTCATTCTCTGTCCAGTTTTGTTCCGTTGCTGGCAAGGAGTTGTGTTCCTTTGGAGGAGAAGAGGCGTTCTGGTTTTTGGAATTTTCAGCCTTTCTGCTCTGGTTTCTCCCCATCTTTGTGGTTTTACCTACCTTTGGTCTTTGACGTTGGTGTCCTACGGATGGGGTTTTGGTGTGGATGTCCTTTTTTTTGATGTTGATGCTATTCCTTTCTGTTAGTTTTCCTTCTAATAGACAGGCCCCTTAGCTGTAGGTCTGTTGGAGTTTGTTGGAGGTCCACTCCAGACCCTGTTTGCCTGGGTATCACCAGTGGAGGCTGCTGAACAGCAAATATTGCTGCCTGATCCTTCCTGTGGAAGCTTCGTCCCAGTGGGGCATCTACCTCTATGAGGTGTCTTTCGGCCCCTATTGGGAGATATCTCCCAGTCAGGCTACAGGGGGGTCAGGGACCCACTTGAGGAGGCAGTCTCTCTATTATCGGAGCTTGAACGCGGTGCTGGGAGAACCACTGTTCTCTTCAGAGCTGTCATGCAGGGACGTTTAAGTCTGGAGAAGCTGTCTGCTGCCTTTTGTTCAGATATGCCCTGCCCCTCGAGGTGGAATCTAGAGAGATAGTAGGCCTTGCTGAGCTGTGGTGGCACTGCCCAGTTTGAGCTTCCCTGCTGCTTTGTTTACACTGTGAGCATAGAACCACCTGCTCAAGCCTCAGCAATGGCGGACACCTCTACCCCACCAAGCTCCAGCGTCCCAGGTTGATCTGAGACTGCTGGTGCTAGCAGTAAGCAAGGCTCTGTGGGCGTGGGACCCACTGAACCAGGCATGGGAGGGGATCTCGTGGTCTGCCAGTTGCGAAGACTGTGGGAAAAGAGCAGTATTTGGGCAGGAGTGTACCCTTCCTCCAGGTATAGTCACTCACGGCTTCCTTTGGCTAGGAAAGGGAAATCCCCCAGCCCCTTGGTGCTTCCCAGGTGAGGCGATGTCCCACCTTGCTTCAGCTCACCCTCTGTGGGCTGCACCCACTGTCCAAGCAGTCCCAGTGAGATGAACCAGGTACTTTAGTTGGAAATGCAGAAATCACCCATCTTCTGTGTCCACCCTGCTGGGAGCTGTAGACTGGAGATGTTCCTATTCGGCCATCTTCAATTTATTTTTATTTTTATTTTTTGTGGAGACAGGGTCTCACTTTGTTGCCCAGGCTGGTCTTGAACTTCTGGGCTCAAGCAGTCCTCCTGCCTCTGCCTCCAAAGTGCTAGAACTAAAGGCCTGAGCCACCATGCCCAGCCCTCTTGAATGTTTTATAGTTTTCGTTATACAAGTCTTGTACTTCTTATTAAATTTATTCCTAAGTATTTAATTCTCTTTGGTGCTATTGTGAACACAATTTTCTTTATTTAATTTTTGGAGTTTTCTGAACAGAAAAACACAATTGATTTTCTGTATATTGATTAGCCTGTGACCTTGCTGAACTTGATTAATTCTGTTACACTATGATTTTTTGTTGTGGTTAGACCCTTACACAATCAAATGAGGTTAAAAAAAAATTGTCAAAGTGGTCCCAGACCAACAACAGGATGACAGTAGCCTTTGCCCATACAGAGATAGTTTAGTTTTTGTAGTCCTTTCCCATAGAGATTGTATGGCAGTAGCCAATTCTATGGCCTACTGCCATACAACCTGAACTGAAGTCCAGAAAGTTTAGGTGACTGGGCCACAGAGCTAATTACTGGTGGAGCCAAGAAGAGAAATTATATCCCTACCTCCTTGCCCACTAAGCTCCCCATTCCAGTGGGCTGCTTTCTGGTCCTTTTCCATGATTGGGCTTTAGCAGCTGTCATTTCCTCCAGTGTCCAAGAGTATTTTCTTGGCCTTCCAGTAAAGCTCCCTAAGTTGTCTGTGGCCCCCCTCAACTGCTAACTTGCCTACCTGATACACATTTTGAAAAGCAATCTAAATTCTAGAAATTGTCTCTCCTGCAAACAAACTACAGATTCCATTTAAAGCATTTCCTTGAGTCCAGAAAGTTCTGAGATTTTCCTGTTTTGGACTAGACTTCCAAAGGGCTTCATCTTAAATTGTATTTATTGACCTAATTGTTTACTGATCTTTAGAATTTAGAGTTTAGATTGGGAGGTCAAAATCGTAACTTTCTCAATTTTTTTGGCAAACTGATATGACGGCTGGAATCATCCAGAAAAAGTAGAGATCATTATATTTTCTTGAATATTCATTCAAGTTTCAATTTAATACTTAAACATTCATTTTCAAATAAAAATACTATGTCTTGTAGCTAGGAATACAAAGACTTGGTTATCCTTGTTGGAGTAATGATTCTCCTTTATCTGGGGAGGTCATCTCTGCAGTTGGGGACTGAAGGACTAGGAGATAGGAGATTGAAACTTAAAGAGGTAAAGGTCTGTCTTGGAATAAAACTAGTTATCAGTCACCACCAGACCGTCATGGCGGCTAGAATTCCAGAAACGGTGAATAGAATTTCATCTTCTATTTTGTCTTCATGGAATATATCTGTGAAGCAAAAAAGGATACTTTGAATATAACATGTATTGGGAGGCCAAGGCAGGCAGATCACAAGGTCAGGAGTTTGAGACCAACCTGGCCAGCATGGTGAAACCCCCATCTCTACTAAAAATACAAAAAAAAAAAAAAATTTGCCAGGCATGGTGGCATGCACCTGTAGTCCCAGCTACTTGGAAGGCTGAGGCAGAAGAATTGCTTGAACTCGGGCGGCGGAGATTGTAGTGAGCCAAGATCGCACCACTGCACTCCAGCCTGGGTGACAGAGCAAGACGCCATCTCAAAAAAAACCCAAAAAACAAAACAACAAAAAAGCATGTAAAGTATTTTACTAGCTGTTGTAGACACTGTGTGTCTTGTTAATATTCATTCAATTTCTTCCCCATTATGTATATTCTACCCAACAAGTTTGTGTGGAATAGACTGAGCTTTGTATTCAACTTGAGGGCTAAGTTTTGACTGATCAAGGTCAACTGGAAAAGCCCTTCTCTTTCCTTCATCCCTGGTCAGAATGATTTCATTAGCTCTTTCCCTTATCCTTTGCCGGAATGATTTCGTTAGCTCACAGCATTCCATGAATTGGTTCAGGGCTGTCCTCAATCAGGATGAAGTTCAAGACTCTCACCAAGGCAGTATGGTATACTATATATAAAACTGGAGCCTACTGAACATTTTTGCCCCTCTGCTAGACACCTTCTAAGATATCCCCCAATGGCTGTTGTCTCCTGGTATTCATGCCCTTGTATAATCCTCTCACCTTGAGTATGGGCTGGACCTAGTGACTAGTTTCTAACTAACAGAATATAGCAAATATATATAGCAAATATAGCAAAAGTGATGGGATGTCACTTCTGAGATTAGTTATTGATACAAAAAGACTGTGGCTTCCATCATGGGTATCCTCTCTCACTGGCTCACTCCGATGGAAGCCACGTGCCATGTTGTGAGGTGCACTCTAGAGAGGCCTATGGGCAAGGGATTAGGGGAGGTTTCTAGACAACAGTGAGAAACTAAGACCCTGAGTTCAACAGTCTATGAGGAGCGCGATCCTGCCAACAACCACATGAGTGAGCTTGAAGGAGATCTTCCATTCTAGCCTTCAGGTGACATCATAGCGCTGGCAGATAGCTTAACTGTAACATCAGGAAAGACCCTGAGCCAGAGGCTCCCAGTTCAGTTGCACCTAGATTCCTGACTCACAGAAACTGTGACATAAAAAATGTTTGTTACTTTAAACCACAAACAACTTTTTTTTTGTTTTGGAGAAATTTGTTAATAACAAAAGTTAACTAATATACCACAATAACAAAAGGTAGTTGGAAATGGATTTTTTTTCTGTTATTCACAACTGAAAGCATATTAATATACTAGGTAGTAATCTTGAGAAGGTTACTAGATATTAAAATCTCTAAACTCAAATGAATTTACCATGGCATACCAAAATAATGCAAACAAAAAAACTTCTATCCTTCTACTCACAACCATCTTCATTTCTCATATGGAAAATTATGTAATAAGGGCCATTCATTCATAATCCTTTATAATACTGACAAACTAATCTGGGCCAAGATTTACCTTTGATTACTTAAGCAAATGAACAATGTAAATAAATAATGAACATAGGGGAACTGTTAAGTCTACTTAAAACATCTACTGTTGAAAGTCCTTAAAACTACTTTAACACCATCTGTTTATATACAAGTTTAAAATATGCTAGTTAAAATGATTTTTAATTGGTATCTATTCATTACAGCAGGTTTAGAAGGACTTCTGGCTAGGCACTGTTTGCTCTCAGTCTGAAATAGAAACCTCTTTTTTTTTTTTTTTTTTTTTTTTGAGACAGGGTCTTGCTCTGGTGTCCAGGCTGGAGTGCAGTGGTGTGATCATGGCTCACTGCAGCCTCAACCTCCTGGGCTCAAGAAATCCTCCTGCCTCAGCCTCCCGAGTAGCTGGGATTACAGGCAGGTGCCACCTGTAGGCAACCATATCTGACTAATTTTTTTATTTTTTGTAGAGACAGGATCTCTACAAAACTGGGCAACTTTGTTGCCAGACTGGTCTTGAACTCCTGGGCTCAAGTGATCCTCCCACCTTGGCCTCCCAAAGTGCTGGAATTTTGGGCATAAGCTACTGCACCTGGCCAAGAAACCTTTCAAGATGTCATGGACTGAGGAGTATGAGTGGTTTAAACTCCAACCTCTCCATATTCTTTAAGGGCCTTTGAATGTTACGCTTATACAAACCAACCCAAGCTCACTCCTTCAGTAAAAGCCTTTGCTATATAGTGTCCTCAGAGTAGCAGGATCACTTGAAAAGACCATTGGGTATAAATTGGGGGGCAGTTACAGTGCTAATTCTTTTTTTTTTTTTTGAGACGGAGTTTTGCACCGTCACCCAGGCTGTAGTGCAGTGGCACAATCTTGGCTCACTGCGACCTCCACCTCCTGAGTTCAAGTGATTCTCCTGCCTCAGCCTCCCGAGTAGCTGGGATTACAGGCACCTGCCACCACACCCAGCTAATTTTTGTATTTTTAGTAGAGAAAGGGTTTCACCATGTTGGCCAGGCTGGTCTCAAAATCCTGACCTCAAGTGATCCGCCTGCCTCAGCCTCCCAAAGTGCTGGGATTACAGGCATTAGCCACTGCACGCCTGGTCTGGTATTCTTTCTTAATCACCAAAATCACCTCTTTCAAATATCCTTCCTGTATATTTAGAGATTTGATTAAAGATTGCTTTATAGGCGGTGGCTCACACTTGTAATCCCAGCATTTTGGGAGGCTAAGGTGGGCAGATCACGAGGTCAAGAGATCGAGACCATCCTGGCCAACATGGTGAAACCCCATGTCTACTAAAAATACAAAAATTAGCTGGGCGTGGTGGTGTGTGCCTGTAGTCCCAGCTACAGGGAGGCCGAGGCAGAAGAATTGCTTGAACTGGGAGGCAGGTGTTGCAGTGAGCTGAGATTGCGCCACTGCATTCCAGCCTGGCGACAGAGCAAGACTCCGTCTCAAAAAAAAAAAAAAAAAGATTGTTTTAGAAAAATTCAAATAATAAAAATAAATATTAAATGACAGACATCAAGTATGCTTCTGGGAAAGAGATAGGATTAGAGGCAGAGGTGAAGGGGGAATTTTCCTTTTATATTTATGTAATCTGTATTGCTTAATTTTTATTTTACAACATTTTGTATTGCTTTTATAATTTAAAAAAGGTTAAAAAAAGAAAATCTCCCTGAGAGAATCTCATTTGTAGCTTAGGATGAATTTCCTCAATTATAACATTAAATCAGTACCTATCTGAGCATGCACTTTGGGACTGTGTGAAATGGAAGGAATAGATGGAAAGTTATGATTAAGGCAGGACAAGGAAGGGAATATTCTGATGGGCAGTTCTGAAAGAGGAAAGGGTTTGGGATAGTAGGAGAGGACTGTGTATCTGGCAACAGGGTTAGGATTCAACAAAGTCAGACTTGTAAATTCACCTGCTTATCTGTACATGAAATGACTAAGGTATTGGCTGGGTAGGGGTGATTTCACTGAAAGGGGCAGTAGGATGAGGATGTTCACAATGGATCACTGCAGTAGCCGGGTTGAAGTAAACTGCTACTTCCTGGGAAGAAACTTATCAGATGGGACATGTGGGATAGCCTACCCTTGAGTATGAAACTGATAATGCGGAGTTTCCTGGACTGCAAAAAACAGAACTGTTGTAGCCTACAAGAGAGGAATTCAACAAATATGGGGCACAAAGTAAGTAGACGGGAAGTGACTGAGGCAGCTGAGAACTAAGGGATATCATGTCCTTCCTTAGCAAACTGAGGGCATCTTGAAGTCTGCACTTGGTTTTTACAATTTCCAATTAAAAAAAAAAAAAACGAATCCACATAGGCAACAAATGAAGAATAAAAACCCAAATAAAACACAATCCAACTTACCACTCTGGTAAACAGCTGGTTCTAAATATGCTGGTTAAACTTTCAAGGTCTTCATTCTTTAGATGTAATTCTTCAAGTAGCGTGTCTAGAAACCGTGTAAACACCATACCTTCCTGAGAATGTTTCTGAATGCCAAGAATTGGGGTCAGTCTGAAACAACCAAAAATACTAAATGCATATCCATGAAATGATAAGGGCAAAGGGACTCCTATCTTCAACATGGCAGAGAAAATTTTATGAGAATAATAATGTCTCTTTGATTTAACAAAACTCCCAGAGAGAAGGCTTTCCTAACAAAGGCAGAAGAGAAGTCTCAGGAAAAGACTGAAAGATCAAACATTAAGTATGAAAGAAATATAAAAGCCTAAATCTATAATATGTTTGTTCTTCTTCATGCCAGCAAAAACTACTAAAATTCTGCTCAGAAAATGAACTCTTTCCATTTGGGAAAGGGAGGTTACGAAAAGGAGTTTAGAGCTGAGAATTGTTTTAAAAACATACTTATATTAGATGTTTGGATTATATCACCTACAAAGACAATAGTAAACAAACAAGATTACCTCTTGAATGAAATTTTATTTGTTTTTTTTTTGAGGCAGAGTCTCGCTTCTGTTGTCTAGGCTGGAGTGCAGTGGCACAATCTCGGCTCACCGCAACTTCCACCTCCTGGGTTCAAGTGATTCTCCTGCCTCAGCCTCCCGAGTAGTTGGGATTATAGGCGCTCGCCACCATGCCCAGCTAATTTTCGTTTTTTTGGTAGAGACGGGGTTTCACTATGTTGGCCAGGCTGGTCTCTAACTCCTGGCCTCAGGCGATCCACCAGCCTCAGCCTCCCAAAGTGTTAGGATTACAGGCGTGAGCCACCGTGCCTGGTCAACATTTTTATATTTATTTATTTATTTATATTATTATTATTATTTTAAAATTTTTGGGGATAGAGTCTTGCTCTGTCACCCAGGCTGGAATGCAGTGGTGCAATCTCAGCTCACAGCAACCTCCCGGGTTCAAGCAATTCTCCTGCCTCAGCCTCCTGAGTAGCTGGGACTACAGGTGTGTGCCACCACGCCTGGCTAATTTTTGTATTTTTAGTAGAGATGGGGTTTCACCATGTTGGCCAGGCTGGTCTCGAACTCCTGACCTGAAGCAATATACCTGCCTTGGCCTCCCAAAGTGCTAGGATTACAAGCATGAGCCACCACGCCTGGCTAGCATTTTTCTTTTTAAAACACTAAATAAATGAATTACGTCTTGTAAGGCACTTCATACCAATTCTGTAAGAAACAATATGCTTTTTTCTCTAATCATTTCCAGTAAGTACTCCTAAAGATTGACTCTGCACAATGGAATTTTAAAAGTAAACTGAAATGTGATCAGTACATGATTTTTAAAAACTGAGCAATATCTATTCTAATTACAAAGATTAAAGACCCTGACTTCTCATAAATATATATATTTTTTTCTCTGGACAGTATGCGTCTCAGAGTTCTTACAAGTTACATTCCTAGAAAGCTTTTTGGGAGAAAAGTCTTTTCTCCCCAAATAGTTTTACGCTTCCCACAAAGCTCTTTCAGATATTTATTTAACCTGGGCATATTTAATAAAAATAAAATAACTCTCAAATTTAAATAAATAAAGCTCAAGAAATCAGAGCAGATCAGTTCCATAGTAGTCAGTGTGGAATGTAAGTGTTTTCTGAGAGGCAGATTTTTTTCCTTGCTTAGCCCATCCTATACGGAAAGTAGAAGTAAAAGGGAAATTTTGTCAGAATTGTCCAAATATGGCCAGGACTTCCAGAGGAGGTGGGAAATTCTCTATATCCCTGAAGTATTTTAGCAAGAACTGGAGATGAGATGACTGCAATAGTCCAATGAAATCCATAGAATTCTAACTGGGAAAATTGCTATTGTGCATTCCTTTACCATCTCTCCTGTATTTCTTTGCAGCTAGGGGATGGAGTACCAAGTTCTCAGACTTCATGAGCTTTGTCTGCACATATTCCCCAAAGGTAGTTCATACTGAGAAATAGGACTACCCAAGTATTCCAATGCCAAGCCCAAGCTGGGTATAGAGGTAAACCTAGAGTTGTGGCCAGCTTTTTTTCTGAGGCATTTTCCTGTAGATAAGGTAGAACCCAGAAGCTAACTCTAGCTTTTCCAATACTTAAGTGATATCAACATTTAAAATATAAGTTGCTACTTCCCCATAATAAGACCAAGAATAAGGGATGGGATAACACTGGCTAAAATAAAACCAAGAAGTCCAAGTCAGGCAGTTCAAATATGCCAACTCCATAGAAACCTAGCTTTTGTTTATACGTAAAGTGGTACTGGCCGGGCGCGATGGCTCATGCCTGTAATCCCAGCACTTTGGGAGGCCTAGGTGGGCGGATCATTTGAAGTCAGGAGTTCAAAACCAGCCTGGCCAACATGGTGAAACCCCATCTCTACTAAAAATAAAAAATAAAAAAAAAATTAGCCTGGTGTGGTGGTGGGCACCTGTAATCACAGCTACCCAGGAGGCTGAGGTAGGAGAATCACTTGAACCCAGGAGGCGGAAGTTGCAGTGAGCAGAGATCACACCGCTGCACTCCAGCCTGGGCAACAGAGTGAGACTCCATCTCAAAAACGAATGAATGAATGAATGAATGAATAAAGTGGTACTTATTCGACACATCCAAAACAACTTCTCTGACTTTCAAGGAGATTAGTATTTGGCTTATATGTGAAAATAAGGTTTTCTCAATTCCTTCTCAAAGTGCCATTAGTACTTAACCTAAATGTCCAAACTTAAACCTAAAATTATAAATAAATGGTGACTACCAGATTTCTCAATCTGTGTGCCTGTATGAAAATAGCAAATGTAAAGAGTTATTACAGAGAAACAGCTGTAAGAGCTGCCCCTCTATCAACTGCCTTAGTTACAAACTATTTTAGGAATAATAACACTTCTCTAGAGAACTTGTAAGGCTAAAATGATTCTATAAATTACTAAACCCAAAAATTAATAAAATTTCTGTTTATAAAGAAATCCTTGGATTAATGAGAAACTTTAGGTAGGAGGAAACAAACAAACACAAAAGGAGAGCAAGGACATAATCCCACTACATGTTCCTGAGCCTATGGCAAATATTGCTCATCAATCAGACATTCTTTTCTTAATGAGCTTGGACCTGCTTTGAGAATTCTCAAAACAGGACTCTGAACAACCGTTTCAACTGTTTAGGGCTGTCTCTTGAGATGAAACCTATTCCCTCCCAGTCTAACTACAAGCCCTAGAGGAACTATGTACACAACCCAATTCTTTTTTTTTTTTTTTTTTTTGAGACAAAGTTTCGCTCTGTCGATAGGCTAGAGTGCAGTGGCACGATCTTGGCTCACTGCAACCTCTGCCTCCCAGGTTCAAGCGATTCTCCTGCCTCAGCCTCCTGAGTAGCTGGACTACAGGCGTGTGCCAGCACGCCCAGTTGATGTTTGTATTTTCAGTAGAGAAGTGGTTTCATCATGTTGGCCAGGATGGTCTCGATCTCTTGACCTAGTGATCTACCCGCCTCGGCCTCCCAAAGTGCTGAGATTACAGGTGTGAGCCACCGCGCTGGGCCTACACAACCCAATTCTAATCCTAGCCCTGCCAGGAATGCTTGTATGACTTGGGGCAAGTTGCACCTCAAAGCCTTAGGGTTGATCTATAAAATGGGGCTGATAATACTAAAGTATCTTAAAAGATTATTACAAAATTCAAATGGGATACTGTAGAGGAATAACTCTTTTTATCAATTATAGTATTGGTTATATTATCAACTAACATTTACCATGTGCTACTTATGAGTACTTACCATGTACTATGTTCTAAACATGAATTATCTCCTTTAAATGTACGGAGATCCTAAGGGATGTAGTTGTCACCTCCATTTAACAGACAAGGAAATAAAGGCATAAAAAATAGAAGTATCTTCCCCAAGGTCACAAAGATAGTAAGTAGCAGGTTGGGGCTTTGAACCTAAACAATTTATCTCAAAAAGCCCAAATTCTTAGCTAATATGCTAGCTTTCATTCTTTGTAGGCTATAAAGTGCTATAAATTTAATTGTTACTTGCTTGACTTATGTGTACTGAGCCCTCAATGAACATGCAGAAGGAATAGAATGATTTAAATTTGCTTTAGAGAACTAGAGGACTACAGATGTAAAAATGGCAAGTAGTTGAGAGGCAGAAGGAAGTGCTGATAGAGAAATCACACAAAGTCTGGTGTCTGGTAGAGACAAGAATGTCAACTTGGGGCCTAGAGATTTCTACAGCAAGTCATCAAACAAATAGATAGCAATCCTCAGGCATCTGGAGACAGGATTTCCTGACTATTCTTAACACGTGACCCCTAACTGTTGCTGCATAATTATACTCTTGGAAAGTTTAGTCAGTAAGGAAATAAGATTTCCTTTAATCTTATTTATTCCCTTGTATTTCCCTTTTAATCTTTAACTAAAAAGACTCCTCCCCCACCAGTCCCTAACAGAATATAAATGATTATAGATCTATATAATATAGTTGTCTCTCAGTATCTGTCGGGGATTGGCTCCAGGACCTCCCATGGAAATCAAATTCTGAGGATGCCCAGGTCCTTGATACAAAATAGCATAGTATTTGCATATAACCTATGCACATCCTCCTGTATACTTTGAATCATTTCTACATTACTTACAACATCTAATACTATGTAAGTGTTATGTAAATAGTTATACTGTATTTTTAAGGGGAAAATGACAAGAAAAAATGTATGTGTTGAAAGCAGACACAGTTTTTTCTTTCCCTGAATAATTTTTTTTTTTTTTTTTTGAGACAGAGTCTCACTCTGTCACCCAGGGTGGAGTGCAATGGCGCTATCTTGGCTCACTGCAACCTCCGCCTCCTGGGTTCAAGCGGATTTTGGGCCTCTGCCTCCTGAGTGGCTGGGACTACAAGTGAGCGCCACCACGCCCATTTTTTTTTTTTTCTTTTTTGAGACAGAGTCTCACCCTGTCACCCACGCTGGGGTGCAGTGGCTCTATCTTGGCTGACTGCAACCTCTGCCTCTTGGGTTCAAGTAATTCTCCTGCCTTAGCCTCCTGAGTAGCTGGGATTATAGGTGTCCGCTACCACACCCAGCTAATTTTTGTATTTTTACTAGAGACGGGTTTTCACCATGTTGGCCAGACTGGTCTTCAACTCCTGACCTCAAATGATCTGCCCGCCTAGGCCTCCCAAAGTGCTGGGATTACAGGCTTGAGCCACTGCACCTGTCCAATTTTTTGTATTTTTAGTAGAGACAGGGTTTCACCACGTTGCCCAGGCTGGTCTTGAACTCCTGAGCTCAGGCAATCCACCTGCTTCAGCCTCCCAAAGTGCTAGTATTACAGGCGTGAGCCACTGCACTGGCCCTTTCCCTGAATATTTCTAATCTGTGGTTCGCTGAATCCACAGTTGCAGAACCCCTGTGTACAAAGAACTAACTGTATTAGCTTTCTAAGAGTTATAAGTTGAGAAATTATTTTTGGAATTAGGCGATGTATAAATGAATAAATACTGTAATAGTTCCTGTGTATTTCTAAATATTAATCCAGTGGACTACTTTTGGAGTCATGTAAAGTTTGTATTATTTTTAAGATGCTGAACCCTGAAAATCTGATGTATAATATAATTTTATGAATGATTCATTCAAGAGTATTATGATTTGCTTTTATTTCCAAAGTAATTTACATTCAAAATTGAATAAGGTCTATATATAATCTTTATGTTTTCAAGATTCATTTAACATGCTTTATTACTTAATAGCACAGATTCCTTGCCCCATCTACTTTATTTTTATTTATTAAATTTTATTTCAGTGGTTTTGGGGGAGCAGGTGGTTTTTGCTTACATAGATAAGATCTTTAGAGGTGATTTCTGAGATTCTGGTGCACCCGTCACCTGAGCAGTATACACTGTATCCAATGTGCAGTTTTTTTAATCCCTCCCTCCCTCTCACCCATCAACTTTATGTTTTATTACTTAATAGCAATTAACTACCTGCATGCTTTTCCAGTCTGCTGCTTACTGGGCATTTTCTGAATTCCATGTTATCTCTGTAGCAAGAGGCTCTGTCTCTCCTTGCATAGATGAATCAGAAGCGAGATTATAACATTTTATCCGCCTACTATGGTTTTGATCAACTATAAGAATTGGTCGTAGCTATTGCCAAAGATGCCACTAACTATTGGGATTCTTTTTAGGGCACATACTACCCTAATGATAGGTGTCATTGGAGTAACTCGAGTTTAGGACCTATCTGATGTAGAGGTCCAAGCACTGAGCTTGGAGATAAGGTTCTATTCAGAGTGTGCTTTTGTTAGTAGTAACCATGGAAGAGGACTTTGTAAACCACAAAGCACCTAGCAGCGCAGTCCCTATATGTGCATAGAACCAGGCCCAATGAAAAATGAACAGACTTAATACCAGAACTGTTCTTTTCATGGTCAATAATGACCTCCTAACTTCCACTTCTGAAAGCCTCGTCTGTGTTCTCTTCCTAGTTAACTGCAGTATTGGATGTTTCTGATCACTTCCTCCCTTCCTAGAATTCTCCTCCTCTTAGTCATGGTTTTTCTCCTACCCCTGATTCTTTATAATCTCTCTTGTTGGCTTCTCAATGTAATAGAATAGGTCAATGGACAACCTATGGTCCACAGGCCAAATTGGGCTTTCCATTTATTTCAAATATAGCCATAACCATTTATTTACATATTCCATAGTTGCTTTCCTGCTACAACAGCAGAATCAAGTAATTGCAACTGTAGTGCCAGCAAAGACAAACATATTTATGATCTAGTCCTTTACCAAAGTTTGCCAACCCCTGTGCTATTATATACAGCTTTAATTGTTATTTTTTGAGACCGAGTTTCGCTCTTGTCGCCCAGACTGGAGTGCAATGGTGCTATCTCTGCTCACTGCAACCTCCGCCTCCTGGGTTCAAGCAGTTCTTTAGCCTGAGTCCTGAGTAGCTGGGATTACAGGTGCACCACCACCACGCCTGGCTACTTTTTTTTTGTATTTTTAGTAGAGACAGGGTTTCACCATGTTGGCCAGGCTGCTCTTGAACTCCTGACCTCAGGTGATCCGCCCGCCCTGGCCTCCAAAAGTGCTAGGATTACAGGTGTGAGCCACTGTGCACGGCCTTACAGTTTTAATTTAAAATGAATAACTCAGTCATTAATGTAATGCTTTATATACTATCGCTCTGATGATTAGAGCAATTACAACAGGAGATGAGAAATCTAAAGGAACCATTTAGCTCTAGGATATTCACGGGCTGATCTATGAAAAATCTCTCCCATACTGTACCACTTACGGATGGAGGATACTTAGTAACCAAAATTATCTCATAAAAGTTCCAGCTGGAGAGAGTATTTTCCCTGGCTCATTCTATTCCAATCATACTGGCCAACCATATCTCAGTTTGTGCTGAGGTTAAATTTGCCCTCACTTTAGAGGCTTGCTTGGGGATATTCCCCCTCAGTTCTCTGCATGGTAGGATCCTTCATGTGATTCAGTTTTGTTTAATGTCAACTTTCCCTCTAAAATCCATCCTCAGTCTCACCTCTCTACTTCCTTTCTTTGCTTTTTCTCCATCATCATTAATAATTGTCTATTTGTTTGCTTGTCTATCTCCATCCAAAAGAATGTGAACATCATGAGGACAATGACTTCATATATTGTGTCCACTGTATCCTTTGTGCCTGTTACACTGTAGATCATCAATAATTACTTGTTGAAGGAAGAACTAGTTTAAGAGGACAATTATTTATTGTGATTACTGAAATGTTTTTCTCCTTCACAAAATTTTCCTCCTCTCATTTGAAAGATTGAGATGAGGCCTTGCTGTGTCGCTCAGGCTGTAGTGCAGTGGTGCGATCGTAGCTCACTGAAGCCTTGCACTCCCGGGATCAAGCAATCCTCCTGCCTCAGCCTTCAAAGTATTAATAGCTGGGACTACAGGCATGTGCCACCATACCCGGCTACTTTAAAAAAATTTTTTTTAGTGTCTTGCTATATTGCCCAGGCTGGTCTTGAACTCCTGGCCTCAAGCAATCCTCCTACCTCATCCTCCTGAGAGACTGGGATTATAGGTGTGAGCCACTGTGCTGGGCTCCCCTCCTTTCATTTTTAGAAGAATGGAGGAAACATTTTCTTCATGCCCCCTTCCCCAGGCCACACATTCTGCATCTTCCTGCCAGAATATTTCAGAACATCCATCAGTGAGGTGTGAGATGAGCTTTAAATTCATCAGGCATTAAATCATGACCTACCTCTTGTTACTGAAATTCCCTTCCTCACTTCCATTTGTCCTGGAATTCAGTGTTGTCTGGGAAGCTCTAAGACTGGCTAAGCATGAATAGTGCTATGTGCCACTGAGCAGGCTTAGGTGTTAGCTTTAATTCACTTCCAGAACTCCAAAGGAAACTGTAGAGCAAGGGGCTGGGCCTGGAGTGGTTGCTTGGTCCCTTTCTCAGGAACAAAAGTACTTAATTAAGCCTCACAGGTGAAATATGAAAGGAGAGGAAATTCTTTTCATTCTAAATGATATGAGATTTACTTGGCCAAGGGAAGAAGCAATTTAGGATATCTACATAAAGTTATTTTTAATTGGCAAATAAAATTGCATATATTTATGGAGTACAACATGACGTTTTGAAATATGTGTACATTGTGGAATGACTGCATCAAGCTAATTAACATATGCATTACCTCATATACTTATTTTTATGTGGTAGGAACACTTAAATCTATTGTTTTGATGATGATAATAATGGCTAATATTTATTGCTTTCTAGGTGTCAGATACTTCTTTTTGTTTTGCTTTGTTTTTCTGTTTTTTTTTTTTTTTTTTTTTTTTTTTTTTGAGACAGGGTCTCACTCTGTCACCCAGGGTGGAGTGCAGTAGTGCAATCAGAGCTCACTGCAGCCTCAATCTCCTGGCCTCAAGCAATACTTCCACATCAGCCTCCCAAAGTGCTGAGATTACAGGCATGAGCCACTGCACCTGGCCCAAGTTTTTTTTTAAGATTCCACATATAAGTGAGATTGTGCAGTATTTGTATTTGTGCCTGGCTTATTTCACTTAACCTAAGGTCCTCCGGATTCACCCATGTTGTCACAAATAACAGGATTTCCTTCTTTTTAAAGCTGAATATATGCCACTGTTTATATGTATATAATATATATACCATATTTTCTTTATTCATGTATCTGTTGATGGACACTTCGGCTGATTCTGTATCTTGGCTATTGTGAACAATGCTGCAATGAAAATGGGAGTGCAGATGTCTCTTTGACATACTGATTTCATTTCCTGTGGATCTATCTTATCTATCTATCCATCTAATAATATCTATCCAATAATAAAATATATATTTATTTATTTTATTATTTTTATTTATCTACCTACCTACCCACCCACCCACCCTTCAGTGGGATTGCTGGATTATATTGTAGGTATATACATATATTTTTTTGAGACAGAGACTCACTCTATTGCCCAGGCTGGAGTGCAATGGCATGATCTCAGCTCACTACAAACTCCACCTTCCAGGTTCAAGCGATTCTCTTGCCTCAGCCTCCTGAGTAGCTGGGATTACAGGCACACGCCACCACGCCTGGCTAATTTTTCTATTTTTAGTAGAGACAGGGTTTCATCATGTTGGCCAGGCTGATCTCGAACTCATGACCTCATGATCCACCCACCTCGGCCTCCCAAAGTTTACAGGCATGAGCCACAGTGCCTGGCCTATTTTTAATTTCTTGAGGAACCTCCACATTGTTCTCCATAATGGCTGTACTAATTTACACTCCCACTGACAATGTTCAAGGGTTCCCTTTTCCAGGTATCTTCACCAATGCTTGTTATCTATAGGTCTTTATTTCGGTGTAATTCTGGCTATCACTGTTCTTGCATGGAGTATATTTTTATTTTTTTTAGGTAAATGAGAATAGCAGAAAGCATCAGCAAAATGAAGACTCAACTGTTTTGGGGATTTATACTCCCTTTCAGTCTCCTTCTATTAAGAATTAAATGAGACCCAAAGCCCCCACTCCCGTGTTTTTTTTTTAAAGTCTCACCAAAGTAAGCAGAATAGACCCTTTCTTAATATAGTGATTTGGTCTCTTTTCACAAAACTGCTAATAAACTACCTTCATGATTTTGAAGGATGGAGATTCTACACTTCTATGTGTAGCATGCTGCAACAGTTAATAAACCCTAAATTCTAGACATTGTTTCTCATATATAATCTAAATGTCTCTTGCAGAATTTTATTTTCTTCTTCATGGAACTTTTGTGGGTGTTTTTGGTGGGGGGGTACAAAAGCTCTTGAAGTTACTCCTTCATATTCTTGAAAATGGTTCTCAGTTAATTCCAAGTCTTTTTAATCTTTCCTTATAGATGCCATCTCACTACTCCCTATTGGGATTGGTGTTTGCAGTGGTTTTCTTTCCTATACTCACTTCTAGCTTATCATTTTCCTAAAATGTAGTGCCCCATAATATAAATATTGTCCAAACTGTCCAAATTCAGTACTTCAAAATATAAAACAAAACATGTCCAACCCCACAGAAATATATCATAAAATAGGCTGGGCGCAGTGGCTCATGCCTGTAATCCCAGCACTTTGGGAGGCCGACGTGGGCGGATCACTTTTGGCCAGGAGTTCAAGACAAGCCTAGCCAACATGGTGAAACCCCCATCTCTACTAAAAATACAAAAATTAGCTGGGCATGGTGGCGCATGCCTGTAGTCCCAGCTACTTGGGAGGCTGAGGCACAAGAATCACTTGAACCCTGGAGGTGGAGGTTGCAGTAAGCCGAGATCGCGCCACTGCACTCCAGCCTGGGTGACAGAGCAAGACTCTTGTCTCACAAAAAGAGAAACATATAAAATAAAAATGTTTGCTTTCAGGTTATCTTTGAAGTACAATTGCAAGATCTTACCAAACACCTGCTTCCTCTTTTTTTTGTTAAATTGACTCCCCAGGCTCCTCTTTTCTCCTTATTCCTTTATCTGTGCAGTATAAATTATGATATACTAATTACTTACCTGTTTAATTTTTTCATTAATGAACAACTCCTACCCCATTATACAATGAAAGGGACTCAAGCCTCTATTCCAATCTTGCAACTTCTAATAGTGAATATCAAATAAAACCAGAATGGGAGTGGTGACTTACACCTGCAATCCCAGTGCATTGGGAGGCTGAGGTAGGAAGACTGTTTGAGGCCTGGAACTTGAGACCAGTCTGGGCAACAGAGCAAGACCCCATCTCTACTAAAAATAAAAAAATTAGTTGAGTGTGGAGGTGCACGCCTGAAGTCCCAACAAGAGGCTGAGGCGGGAGGATCGGTTTCCACAACTTGTAAACTTGACCCCAGGAGTTCAAGTTTACAGTGAGCTATGATCATGTCACTGTACTCCAACCTGGGTGAAACAGCGAGACAGACCTTGTCTCTAAAACATAAACAAAACAAACAAAACCCCATAATAACATGGTGGGCCCAAATAACTTCTGTGTAAATAAAAAACAGTAATTTATACTACAGCTGATATTTAATGTGTTTTATGCAGGAAATACTTATTAAAATAACCAGCAGAGAATGTGATTGGCTATAAGTAAAAACAAAAGATTTCTGTTGAAAGTTATTTCTTTCAAGTGCTTTTAAGTATGAATAAAAACCTCAAAAGGTGACACTTAAGATGGCTTAACACAGGCTATCTGCTGGTGAATGTAATTTGAAAACAACTCACATAATAAAAACTTACAATGTATAAATCACAAACAAGAGGAAACTGCTCATGAAACCTCTACCGATTGAAACCTCACTTCTGAAAAGACAGATATCCTTCTATAACAATTCTTTACCATATGGTAAGTGGCGTAACAACAAAAGCAAAAAGCCAAGTGTCAAACTGCATCTTATTGATAAGACCTTTATTTAGCTGACTGCTCCACATATGCTACACATCAAAAGGAAAGAATGTAAATCAGGTTAGGACAAGTACCCTCCATTTGTTATTACTGAGCTATCAAACAACATCTGGTTAACCGGAATTATTATATACAGTAGTAAGAAGAGTTTCCAAGTTTGGGCAAGATAACTGAATCGAGAGAGATTTTTAATTAAAAGTTGGCATTTTTATTAAAACCTTCTATCCAAGGATTTAGAGCTGTACAAACTCTTGACTAAACCTCAGAAGTAAGGTACCCATAATTTTGGAAGTCACCAGTTTGTATTCTGTCAACAGAAAAATATATATAAAGAGTTAAAGTTGTGGTTTATTGAGCAAGTGGAGCTAAACTGATGAATCTCTATGTTATTTATGTCATGGAGTACAATAAAAGTCAGTAACGAACTTGGATTTCTTTTTTTGAGACGGAGTCTTGCTCTGTCGCCCAGGCTAGAGTGCAGTGGCACGATCTCGCCTCACTGCAACCTCTGTCTCCTGGGTTCAAGCGATTCTCCTGCCTCAGCCTCCCGAGTAGCTGGCATTACAGGTGCCCACCACCATGCCTGGCTAATTTATATATTTTTATTAGAGATGGGGTTTCAGCGTGTTGGCCAGGCTGGTCTCGAACTCCTGACCTTGTGGTCCACCCACCTCAGCCTCCCAAAGTGCTGGGATTACAGGTGTGAGCCACCATGGCCAGCCGTGAACTTGGATTTTTAAGTGGCCTTCCCCATTCTGGTCCCTATTGTCTTGCTCACTGCACTCATACTGAACCACTGGAAACTCCATGCTGTAGCTCCACAATCTGAATTATCCTTTCCTGAATAATCCTAGGTGATATGTGTGAAGATCACATCAGGCACCTTCCTAAAATGATATAGCACAGATAGCCCCAAACCTGACTTTCAAAACTGGGCAGAAGTAATAACTCTCTCAAAGAAGGATTTTCCTGAGTGTTCATAATTTATTCCCAAATTTGCAAAATCAAACAAGTAGGCAGTTGTAAAACGACACGGAACAACACTCCTCATACTCAACATAATCTTACAGAATAAAGAGCTGTGAGAATGTCTATGTGAATAAAATGTCACCAGAAAGCATCCTTCTGTATGGTTTGGGGTTGGAGGAAGGGACAGGAAGTGAAAAGGCCACACACTTTTCTGTACCTATCAGATTTGAGAAATTACTGGGTTCATGCAGAGTTCTGCTGCAGTAGGGAAACCTGTTCTGCTGATTACCATGCATAAAGGTGATGAAGATGTAAAGATTGCTAAAAGATAACATTGGGCTTAAAAGAAAATTTTTTTAAACACTCACTGTCTCACCCTTCAGAAGTTAGGGCTGGGAAGGAGAAGGTAGGAAGACTATTTCTGTCAAACAGCCATACCTTCAATGTGTACATGCACAGGCACTATGTTTATCACTTTAACCAATTAAAAAAAAATGGGTATTATAATACCTGACACTTTGAAGGCTTACAATCGAACAAACGCAAAAGCCTTCTGGGATAGATGAGGCACTAATTAATAATGGGTTGGGTAAGTAAACAATCTAAAAGATGAGGTTTAACAGCTTAGTCTTATTTTAGAAGGCTATACGGTTATATTTGAGGAAATCACACTTAATTTTCCCAAATGTGTTTTAGGTGCAACCTATCCAGTCAGTTTCCTTTTGAGAGCTGAAGTACCTGAAGCTTTGGAGATGGTAAAGGAATTATCCAGGGTCATACGGGCTAAGAAGAGTGCTAAAAGTGGAGACCTTTATCACAAAGGTATCTTGTTTATTTGCTTATCTATCAAGCCCCAATATTTTCTTCCTGCATGACAGTAACAACTGTCACCTTACCCATATTTTATCTTCTTCTAAAACTTGAGTAGAGATTTTTCCCTTTTCTACAAGAACAAGTGGTAAATGATAAAGGATTAAACCAAAATACCTGTTTGCACACCCATAAAACCAAAATTGAAATGAAGAGCTGTGACCAGTAACACAAAGGGTCAAAATGTCACCTATTTTCAGAAATTGCAGGGCTCCATACAAACCCCAGACATTTTGCAAAATGCCTCTCTCAGATATTGAAAAAAAAATTCTGATATATACTTTCAAAAGGAATTTTATCTGTATGTTAGATAAAATATACAATATATCCTGCATGCTCCTTAGCATGAAAGTAATTACAATTTCATGTTTAATATTAACTCTTTCTCTACCTTGCTTGTTTCTTATTGAGGAAAAGGCAGAAGATTCAACTCCATTAGTGAGACTCTGAAAACATCTGTCTCATCTATGGCCCCTGGCTTCCTCCGCAAAGTAACACAATAGCTCCCTGGGCATAGAGAAAGAACCTGTCACCCTGTTGAAGAGTTTTTGTTTTTCCATAAAATAACATGGACTGGGCCACATGCATAGCTAACTACTTTGTGGTACTTTGCTAAACCGCTGTTATTGATGTTGTTTTTCAGTAAACATGGTTTTATAATTGACAAGGAAATAAATGCCAAGAGGTCAGAGCTAAATTTAAAATTCAGACACTTTTTTTAAGAGACATGGTCTGGCTCTGTCATCCAGGCTGAGGTGCAGTGGTGCAATCACAGCTTACTGCAGCCTCGAACTCCTGGGCTCAAGCAATCCTTCTACCTCAGCCTCCCACATAGCTGAGACTACAGGCAAGCACCACCACATCCGGCTAAAACATTCAGATACTTTAAAATGGATGGTGGGAAACTTTCTAAATTGGAGCTAGAGAGCTTTTCCTGAATGCCAGTTCTTTCCTAGTTGTTTCCTTTGTGGCAGGAAAGATCTCAACAACTCAGTCAAACCTAAGAAGCTATCGTGATTTCCAAGTTTGTTAATTTTTTTTTTTTTTATGAGACTGACTTGTTGGTCTTCAACCTTTCTGTGAAGTTGCAGGAAGTGTTGAGGCTCAAATGACTTTCTTAAGGTCATGTAAGTCAGTAAAACATGAACAAATAACCCCAGAAGTACTCCCACTAGTCTACACTTCTAACCGCTAGACCACACAAGTTCACATGTCTGATTCATTTTAAGAACTGAGTAGATCTTACAATTTTCAAAGACCCACTTGGATATACTCTTCAAATAATTTTTGAAATCTGTCATAACCAAATAAAACATGCAAATGAAAACCAATAATTCTGCTGTTTCTAATTCATCCCTCCTTTGTGATAGTCAAGAGGAACCTTTCAACACTATTAACGATTTTAGAAGAAAGCTAAGTACCTCTAACCAAGCAAATCCTGGTATATGCAGCTAAGTCAACTGATTTAGCACTTCTCTACTTAGCACACCAATGTGCACCAGAATTAAGACAGTGGTTCTCAATTCTGCCTGCACAAATTAGAAGCACTTGGGGAACTTAAAAAATTCTTATGCCCATGCCCCACCCAAGACCAATGAATCAAAATCTTTGAATCAGCCATTAGTATTTTTTTAAAACCTCCCCATGTAATTCTAGTGTATAGCCAGTGTTGAAAACAACTGATGTGAAGCTGTGTTAAATTTCTGAATTGAATAAATTTATGTAGTTCTGTTTGTTTGTTATACTTGTTAACTACACTTTTGGAAGAAATCGGATAGTAAAGAAAATGAGATTTTTATATAAATGTGTAACAAAGCAGAAGGGCCCAATGAGAGGTCTTACTTAAGGGCGTTTATACAAGGGAGGTACTATTTCTGCCTGTGGGGTGTTAAGGAAGGCTTCTAAGGAGTTGGTAACATTTGAACTGGATCTTGAAGGCTAGAATAGGCAGATATGAAAAGAAAATAAATTTCAAGCATAGGTCAAGTCCTATTAAAGATGCTTGTGGGGGAAACAGTCAGTGGACATAATGTGAAGACATAAAAGGGGAAATAAGGTGAATAGGTAAGTTGGGGCCACTTCTGAAGGGCCTTGAATTTCATGCAAAACTATGTGGTGGGAGCTGGGAAGTCACTAAGTTTCTGAACAAAGGCCTGCCTTGATCAGAGTTAAGCTTCAGTGAGATGATTTTTAAAGTTAGAGGGAAGGATGGACTAGTTGAATGAAGAGACACACGGTGAGGAGACCTGCTTGGGAGGGCTATAATTGCAGCAGTCTAGGCAAGTAATGAAGGCCTAATGTGGGTTAGTAGCAGTGGGAATGGAGAAAGCTAACTGTATACAGAACTAAAAGGACTTAGCAATTGATTAGATATGAGAGATAAAGAGAAGCACAATTCTGGGTAATTAGGAGGATACCAATGCCACCAAAAGGGGCCATTTGAAAGGCAAAATGACTTCATCTCAAATTTGAGAGTTTGAAATGCTTGGGAGATATCCAAATGAAGGTGCCCAGCAAAAAATAAAAAAATTTTGGTCTACAATTTAGGAGAGATGTCAGAGCTGAAGATACCATTTTGGGGGGAGAAACACAAGAATTATTTGATTAGGATGACCAATTTTCTTTCTAAGGTAACTCTGCTTTTCTTATTATATTTGTCTTTATTTTTTGAACTAATATCTCATTAGTATCCTTCCAAACCTCTTGCATCCTTGCCTTAGCTTTTCTACCTAGCAAAACCTACGCCGAGATAAATGTTGCAATCTGCTTTCTCCACACCTATAATAGATGGCTGGAAACTACTGGTGGTATGGGGATATGGGGAAGAAGGGAACCCTGAAGGTCGATACCACTACAAATCCATGATCTGTAGCCTCATCTGGATACTTAATGTCACTTGTCAACTTTCTCTCACCCTGAATTAGCTCCTTTTCTAGATCCTCTCAATGACTACTCCATTATCATTACAGTTGACCCCTGAGCAATGCAGGCATTAGTAACACTCACCCCCTCCCCCATGCAGTTGAAAATCTGTATATAACTTTTGACTTCCCAAAACTTAACTATAAATAGCCTACTGTTGACCAGAAGCCTTAGAGACAACATAAGCAGTCGATTAACACATATTTTATGTTATATGCTTATAATAAATATTACATATTGCATATGTAAGGATATGTATTAGATCCTTAGAATAAAGTAAGCTAGAGGAAAGAAAATGTTAAGAAAATCATAAAGAAGAGAAAATATATTTACTATTCATTAAGTGGAAGTAGATCATCATAAAGGTCTTTATCCTTGTCTTCACATTGAGTAGGCTGAGGAGGAGGAGGAAAAGAAGTAGGGTTGGTCTTGCTATCTTAAGTGTGGCAGAGGTGGAAAAATATCTGCATATAAGTGGACTTGTATAGTTCAAACCCATAAACCCATGTTGTTCAAGGGTCAATTGTGTTTTCACTCTTTATACAACTGTAACTTCTGTACTCTTAGAAGAGAACCTCATACCCTACTTCACTGAAAAATGAAGTTGTTAGGCATGATGTAAAAATCTCTCCCTTCTACCTATAAATGTATCTGCAGCCACGCTGTTCTTCACTTCTTTTCTTCCTGTCTCAGAAGATGTAGTATTTCTCTCCCGTTCACACTATTCCATCTGCCTGTGCCATGATCACATTTCCTTGTGCCTCCTCTGAGACCTGCCCTGTTCCATCATGTGTATCTACCTTGCCCGCAGCTTCAAATTATTTTTCTTTATTGGCTCCTTCTCCATACCGTATGCTTAAGTCTGTTTCTATCCAAAACAAATGGTTACTGTTCAATCTCTTTCCTACCCTTATCATCAGGTTCCTCAAAAGAGAAGCCAACATTTACTGACTCCATTTCCTTATCTTAACTTGAGACGCAGGGGTTCATATACTCCTTCAAATTATAAAAAGGGCTTTTATTTTTTCAAATGTGCATTTTTTCCCCCCAGGAGAAGGAGTATAGATTTTACTCCAACTTTCAATGTATAACCTTCTATCTCAATATATAACCTTGGCTGCAAAGAATTAGCTAGTGGCACTTAATTTTATATGTTTGGGAACTTGATTTTGGAGCATGTAAAAGTTGTGTAAGTCTTAGTGTTTTAGAGCAACATTTTTTTCTGCACTGAAACTAGAATAATACTAGTTATAACCTGGCAGTTGCTTTATTCTCATGAAACATTTTTGCAGTGCAGCAGATTTGTCACTCATTGCAATGAAAAACCTGTAAGTGATAAAAAACATTATAATGTGGGGCCTCAAAACTCACTGAAAAGAAAATCAGTAAATAAATAAAATGGAAATAGTCCTGGAGATTCAATTACTGTAATGTCTTTTCACCACCACAGAAATTGCAGGTGTTCACCAAGCAGTTTTGAGCAGTTTCTGAAGTGCTTTTGCTGCACTTGGAATTTTCAATGTTAAGCCTTGTGTATTCTGATATGTTCCCATCTTTAAGGAAGATTATACTTGAGCTGTACTAAAATGACAAACAGCCAAATCCCAAACTCATTCAAAGTGAATGGTGGAACAACACAAACAGCCAATAGTGAGAACCAGAAAATTCCAGGCTCTTTTTCACCATTCTGGCTTGTAAAATCTGCTTTAAAACTTTGTAAAAATATTAAACAAGGAATAAAATGGAAGTATTTGAATTTTGCTTCCAAAAACCACAGGACTTTATTGGTTAACTGGAATTATCAGAATGAGAAAAGCCAGAGGCAGAAAGAATATTTAAAAGCTGTTGAGTCTCTATAATATACAATCTAAATGGAAGTGTTTAACAACAGAGAAGAAAACACAGTCAGTGATCAGGATCTTGAATTGAACGAGCACTCTTAATACACCTGGGAATAATTCTTTTCTTCTTATAACTTTCATTCAAGTTTGCAAGGCTATTTTTTAAAATACATTCAGTAAAACTAGTTAAAGGAAGAGTTTGCCTCTTGAGTAAAAAATTTCCATTAGGATCCATTAATATTTGATAAATGCTTCCAATTCAGCGAACAAATATCAACATGTAAAACATTTAAAGAATTCTCCAGAATTGTATCTGTGATGCATCAGATAAATAACTAAAAGACTTAGTGCCACCTCTATCGACCTGGTGATTAACTGCTCTATAACCAATTCTTCTATTTTGTCAGTCCACAGAAGAGAAAACAGTTACGTCCATGGAAGATAAAAGCAATATTTGGAATAAGGTTTTGAAACAAACATTTAAAAAAGTTAAAGTGTTTACTAGTTTTATAACTAATGAATTAAAAGATAATCTCACATTAACATCTAACTTTGTTTTTTGTTAATTTTATTAAAGATTTTATAAAAATTGTATTTGCAAAAAGGCAATGCTGGATTTGGTTAAAAGTAGCAATTCTTTTAAGGCTAAATAGTCACATCTTTATCAGACTGTATTCACATGGGAAAATATGAATCATTATAGAGATTACATCTCTATAATGAAAGTCTTTTCTTCAGTCACAATAGTAAGCAACTATTTTTGTTTTTTCACGTACAATGCAATTTTACCAGTGTTACCAAATCTATGCCGTAAGTCCATAGTATCAACAATAATTTATCCAAGTTTTTCCCATCCATTCATTCTTTTGATGTATCAACAAATATTCACTGAATGCTTACTAAGTGCTAGAGTAAGTGCTTGGCACTAGGAAGACAAAAGTAATCCAGACAATGTCCTTGACTGTATGGAGATTATGTTTTGGTAAGAAAACTGCTTCAAATTCACCTCACTTACTATAGATATCTTTCCTGGTTTAGCACTGTTTACATATTGTCCAAACACAATATTGGATAAATGGAAATTCTCTTATTCTCATGTAGAAACTTACGTGTGTGTGTGTGTGTGTGTGTGTGTATATATGCTCTTTTTTTTTTTGGTAAATTACATGTTTATGTTCCTAAAACCAACTTGTGGGTCATGGAAGGTGAGAAGGCAGGGGAAGGTAAAAGTCATGAATATGAGAAAATAAATGTTAGTCACCGTAATTAAACACAGTGGCTGTACAACTCAAGCTCAGAAATGCCTAAATTAATTCTCCTAGGGGAATAATTGATCTGTGGAGAAAGGGGGGTAAGAATCAATCAGAGCCAGAATGAAACTAATAATACAGTAATGAATGTAACAGTAATGAAAATTAATAATATAGGTTTCTGGGAGCTGAAATATACAAGGTTTGGTTCCTGCACTTTTGAAATTAAGAACAGAGGCAAAGTGTTACCAAATAACACTGACATTTAAGGCAAGAAGAGAGAAATATGTGGCAGATATGTAGGAGAGTGGGTGAAAGGAGTTAGGAAAGAAAAAGAGGCAAATACACCTTTGATGTCATTCCCAGTCTCTTCATGGGCCACATTCCACCACTTACCCTCTAGTTCTTCCAGCCTTGCCTGTCTAATGTTTCCTTCCCCTCTGCTACCAAAGTGTTCAAACTTCCACTATCCTGAGAATCTTCTGACAATTTATCATATCATATTGGATTATAAACCCCCTCTCCTTTCTGCTTTTGCCAACCATAAGAAAAGAGTAGTTGGCATTTGCTCTGTCTAGTGCCCCAACACCATATGTAATACTATAGTAGCCTTTGCAATCCGGTCTCCACTCCTATCATTCTGTAGAAACTGCTTTCTTGAAGGTTACCCACACCACCTAATTGCCAGGACCACAGCCCTTAGTCCTAATTCTCATTCTCATTCAGCAGAGAGCAACTACTTCATCTCTAGAAAGGTAGTTACTACATTTTGCTTGACACTTAAACTTACTTTGGACTCTTTAACAGTGTTCTGGTTGATTACATACCTGTCTGAGGCACACTGCAGTGCAAAGTACATGTTTTGAAGTCAGATAGGGTCTGAGTCTGAATCTCAGCTCTGACCTTGGGCAAAGTATATGTTTTTACAGAGCCTATTTCTTCCGTTGGTGAGTGGAACACTACCACTTAACAGACTGAATTGTGAGAATCAAATGAAATAATGTAGAGTCTAGCACTGTGTTTGCATTTAGTTGGTGCTCAAAGTGTCTGTTTCCCCTCCCTCCCCTTTTCTGCTTTCTCTGTATTCTTCAGGCATCCTTGGCCTTGATCCAGCTGTCCCACAAAGTTCTGTCCCATCTTGACTCTGCATTTAACATCCTCTGCCTCTTGCCATCTCATCCATCCCAATGCTGACACCAAAATCTAGGTCTCTGATTTTCATCACCATTCTTCAGCTCTAGTTCCACATTTTCAACTCCTGTCAGGGAGCCATCTAACTGATAATCTGCCTAAATCTTAAATTGAACAGGAAGTCTCAGCACTTGCAAAACAGGTATAAAACCAAGTGCATCGCCAGGCACGATGGCTCATGCCTATAATCCCAGCACTTTGGGAGGCCAAGGCGGGTGAATCATCTGAGGTCAGAAGTTTGGGACCAGCCTGGCCAACATGGTAAAATCCTGTCTCTACTAAAAATACAAAAATTAGCCGGGCATGGTGGCGCATGCCTGTAATCCCAGCTACTTGGGAGGCTGAGGCCGGAGAATTGCTTGAACCTGGGAGGCAGGGGTTGCAGTGAGCTGAGATTGTGCCATTGCACTCCAGCTTGGGCAACAAGAGCGTAACTCCGTCTCATAAATAAATAAATAAATAAATAATAAATAAAAACAAATGCATCATCTCTTCCAGTCAGTTCTTCCTACCTACTTCCCAGAAGGCATCGGTATCTTCACAGCTACCTGTCTTAGTATCTTAAAATTATGTTTGACTTTCCCCAGCTTTTCAAAATCCTGTGGATTCTAGAGCTGTAGTGTTTCTCATAATTTGTCTCTTCCTTTTCATTTCATTGCCTCATTGCTCTTTGTTTAACTAGGCTGTTACTAGTAGAGGCTTTTAGAAAATCAATTCCATAAAAGGTGGGGGCAAGATACAGAATGCAAAGGATTAATGAGAAGCACTGGAATTACTGAGAGCAGACATGCTCTTCAAGAAGTTTGGTAGGTGAGTGGATGATAGCCTGATGTCAAGAACAAAGGATAGATCTATTTGTTTTTCCTGTTTTGTTTTTTTAAAATTTAAAGATGAATAGGCTGGGCATGGTGGGTCACACCTGTAATCCCAGCACTTTGGGAGGCTGAGGTGGGGGATCACTTGAGTTTAGGAGTTCGAGACCAGCCTGGGCAACAAAGTGAGACCCCATCTCTACAAATTTTTTTTTTTTTAAAGCTGAGCATGATGGTGCATGCCTATGGTCCCAGCTACACGGGAGGCTGAGGCAGGAGGATCACTTGAACTCAGGAGGTTAAGGCTTTAGTGAGCTGTGATTGTGCCACTGTACTTTAGCCTGGGTGACAGAGCGAGACCCTGTCTCAAAAGGAAAAAAAAATAAAGATGAGCCAGCCCCTAAAAACTTTTAAGTACAGTGAGACAAGCATACATTAATCAAGTAATCATACAATTAAATATAAAACTGAAAACAGGATAAGTGCTAAGAAAGAAAAGTATATAGTGTTGTGAAGGCCTATGTATAGAGATATTTTATCTAGTCAGGGAAGTCAGGGAAAGTTTCTTGAGGAGGAAACACTTCCTCAAGTTCTGAAAGATGAAGAGGAATTAACCAAGGGAAGAGGGGAGAGAACATTCTGGACCTGTGTGCTACAGTGGTAAAGACTATGAGAAAGACATGAAAGAAGGTCAGAGTGACAGGAATGGGAGAACAAGGTAGGATGGTGTGAGATGAGGCTGGAGAAGAAAGAAGGGCTAGACCACAGGGGTATGTAGGCCACAATAAAAAGTTTTTCTTTAAGAGCAATTGAAAGCCTTTGAAGGGCTGACGCAAGGTGGAAGATAGGATCAGATTTGACTCCAGATCTCTGCAAGACTAACCTTCCTAAAACCAGATTTTATGATGTTATTCTACTCAAAACTTAAATGAAAGGAGGATCACTTGAACCCAGGAGTTTGAGGTTACAGTGGGCTATGATCACGCCACTGCACCGCAGCCTGGGCAACAGGGCGAGATCCTGTGTCTAAAACAAACAAATGAAACTCCACAAAAAACAAAAACAAAAAATTTAAATGGCTTTCATTACCCACTGAATTAAGTTTATCTGCCATTAAAGAATTTATCTCAGGGGCAGGGTATGGTGGCTCACGCCT
The DNA here is from genome assembly GCF_006542625.1 of Nomascus leucogenys. Classification (NCBI taxonomy): domain Eukaryota; kingdom Metazoa; phylum Chordata; class Mammalia; order Primates; family Hylobatidae; genus Nomascus; species Nomascus leucogenys. The sequence continues at coordinate 82,277,270 of NC_044392.1, forward strand.
GTAATCCCAACACTTTGGGAGGCCAAGGCAGGCAGATCACTTTAGGCCAAGAGTTCGAGACCAGCCTGGCCAACATGGCAAAACCCCGTCTCTATTAAAAATACAAAAATTAGCTGGGTGTGGTGGCGCACACCTATAGTCCAAGCACTCGTGAGGATGAGGCACGAGAATCACTTGAACCCGGGAGGCAGAGGTTGCAGTGAGCCAAGATCATGTCACTGCACTCCAGCCTGGGCAACAGAGACTGTATCTGAAAACAAAAAAAATAATCTATCTGTACAATAGACCCAACCTTTCCTTCTAGTTATCAGCCTTATCTTGCTTTTTTCACGCTATAGGTACTTCCTAGAATCCTCTCATCTGTTCTATTTCTTGAAATCCTTTCTGTCTTTTGAACCCATCAACTTTGTATGCCCCCCAAACAGATCTTTTACTTCTGTTATAACCTCCCAATTGAAGTCTTTTACTTCTTTGAATCCCAATAATATTTTGTGCCTTTTCTTTTTTGGCATTTAACACATTCAATTTTTTATTGTAGCTACTTGTGCACATGATTTCTCCCTTTCCTCAACCTCCAGTAGGCTGTAAAGTGTTTGAGGGAAAGGGATTTGTTTAATCTTTGTATTCCCTACAGGGTCTAAGACACAGTCTTATTCATAGCATTGCTCAATAAACATCTGGTGTGTGTGTGTGTGTGTGTGTGTGTGTGTGTGTGTATGTAATTCTTTTTTTTTTTTTTTTGAGACAGAGTCTTGCTCTGTCACCCAGGCTGGAGTGCAGTGGCGCCATCTCAGCTCACTGCAACCTTTGCTTCCTGGGTTCAAGCGATTCTCCTGTCTCAGCATCCTGAGTAGCTGAGATGACAGGCGGTCCCCACCATCATGCCTGGCTAATTTTTGTATTTTTAGGAGAGACGTACTTTAACCATGTTGGCCAGGTTGGTCTTGAACTCCTGACCTCAGGTGATCCACCTGCCTTAGCTTCCCAAAGTGCTGGGATTACAGGTGTGAGCCACTGCACCTGGCCCATTTTTTAATGAGAGAAAAAAAGTAGAGAATGAAAAAGGACAATGGGCCAGGTGTGGTGGCTCATGCCTGTAATCCCAGCACTTCGGGAGGTTGAGGTGGGCAGATCACTTGAGGCCAGGAGTTCAAGACCAGTCTGGCCAACATGGCAAAGCCCCATATCTACTAAAAATACAGAAAAAAAAAAAAAATTAGCCAGGAGTGGTGACACACACCTGTAATCCCAGCTACTTGGAAGGCTGAGGCAGGAGGATTGCTTGAACCCAGGAGGCAGAGGTTGCAGTAAGCCGAGATCAGGTCACCTGTACTGCAGCCTGGGTGATAGAGAGAGATTCTGTCTCAAAAAATAAAAATAAAAAAAGGAAAACGTTATTCCAGAGCTATTTTTTAAAAAATTCCTTAAATGTGATTTGAAGAATCAGAAACTCTCACATAAAATAACTTTCTAGACTTTTCTATTCATTGTTGATACTTATTCCCAGAATAAAATATAAATAATAGGCTGGGCATGGTGGCTCACACCTGTAATCCCAGCACTTTGGGAGGCTGAGGCAGGTGGATCACTTGAAACCAGGAGTTGAGACCAGCCTGGCCAACATGGTGAAACTCCATCTCTACTAAAAAAATTAAAAAATAAATAAATAAAATAAAATGTAAAGAATAAATTGGATGAGGAAAAAAAGGCCCACAGTTGGAGTGAGGATTCTGTAAGTAAAACAGTTTTAAAACATATTTTAACATTTAAAAAATTAATTTACACATTTCATTTTGCTCTTTACTACCTTTATTATAATGTGCAGATACTAAACCACTCCACGTTCTCCTTTTGCATTTGAGTAAAAGTTCCATATCTTTGACATGAAGAGCAATATAGTTTGAGTATCCCTTATCTAAAATGCTTGGGACCAGAACTGTTTTGGAGTTCGGATTTTTTAGAATTTTGGAATACTTGCATTATACTTACTGGTTGAACATCCGTAATCCAAAAATCCAAAATCTGAAACACTCCAACGAGTATTTCCTTTGAGCATCATGTTGGTGCTGAAAAAGTTTCGGATTTTGGAGCATTTTGGATTTTGGATTTTTTTTTTTTTGAGACGGAGTCTCGCTCTGTCGCCCAGGCTGGAGTGCAGTGGTGCAATCTCGGCTCACTGCAAGCTCCGCCTCCCGGGTTCATGCCATTCTCCTGCCTCAGCCTCTCCGAGTAGCTGGGACTACAGGCGCCCACCACCACGCCCGGCTAATTTTTTTGTATTTTTTAGTAGAGACGGGGTTTCACCGTGGTCTCGATCTCCTGACCTCGTGATCCGCCCACCTCGGCCTCCCAAAGTGCTGGGATTACAAGCGTGAGCCACCGCGCCCGGCCGGATTTTGGATTTCTAATACTTAACCTGTATAATGTCAACTAAAGTCTGCACTAGAAAGATAAGGCATCTTGGGGGTGTTCCTCTCATTTTCTTAAATGAGTACTCTGAAATCTTTCCATAGAAAGAGTGACTGACTAGTATTTCCCTGCCAAGCTTATGATGGAGATACCTAACAAAGTATAACACTTGGACAGTGTCACCATGGAACTCCGTTTGCAAAATTAAATTGTTTCCTATGCTAAATATATTCATCTTTATCTCTTTCCGAAGCCTTTGATATATTGCATGAAAACAGTTTCTTACTTTTTACACCTCATACTTGAATTAGCACTACCAACTTGATTTAACCTGGATTTAGTCCAATCCCTCATACTGCCAACAATAATAGTCAATGAAGTTAAGTAACTTGTACAAGGCTACACTGATAGTTAGGAACAAAAATAGGATATATCCAGAATGAGACTGAGTTTAGGGTTTCAAGAGACCCTTGTATAGTTAAAGGTAGTCTATGGGGTAGAATAATTATATTAAAAAAAACATAATGTTAAATAAAAATTAATGACATAAGGACAAGGTGGGAGGATTGCTTGAGCTCAAGACCAGCCTAGGCAATGTGGTCAAACCCTATCTCTACAAAAATAATAATAATAATAATAATAATTAGGTGGGCATGGTAGCATGCGCCTATAATCCCAGCTACTTGGGAGGTTGAGGTGGGAGGATTGCTTGAGCCTGGGAGGCAGAGATTGCAATGAGCTGAGATCGTGCCACTGCACTCCAGCCTGGGTGACACAGAACCTGTCTCAAAAAATAATAATTACATAAATTAAAATTGCATTTATTTAATTTTAGGCACAAAGCTAATGTCCCCAAATTTGAAAAACCAAGAGGCATGTGAGGTTAGTACCATTAAAGGACTTCTAAGAGAAACAAAAAAAGTAGACAAGAAGAATATACTATTAAGAAGTATGTCATTATGAACTTTCCATTTCAGAACTACTATCTAGAAAACAGAGATAAAAACTTTGATTATAAGAAACTATGATAGCCAAATAAAATAAAATGTTTTTCTTATAACAGATGGTTTATGTCCTGTTAATGTTTGCATTTAATGCTTTAGGTTTACCCATTAATAAGGAAGCGGGGATGCTTTCCACTGATATTTCTAATTCAAAAGAAAAAAGTTCTTTGTAACTCACTTTGTGGTGATATATTACACATAGGTTTGTTTAAAGGGCTGGGTTACAGTGACTTTACAACTTTATATCTAATTCCTGTTTGTGACACAGCTTGGCAGATGAGTGCTGGAAAAGCTTTTCTTCATCATTGTTGCCTTGTAACAGTTCTCTCAGAATAGTGTCTCCAGCTTTTTTTCAATACTCTAAGATTGAAATGTAATCAACTATGGCTTCCACATACAATGATTATCACACCCTTATAGTGGCAGAGCCCGATGCTGGGGGTAACAGTTCCCTTAAGCTTCATGCTTCCTAGCTCTCAGGGAGCTCAGTTAGGATGTGATGATGGCACTAGCAGATCTAGGGACTGGCTCCTAAAATCAAGGCTGTGATTTGCAAGGGCCAACTGCTGCTAACTGCTGTCATCACCACCACTGCTGCTGCTTGGGATAGTGAAGTTGGAGTGCACATCTTTTTGCTCAGGATCCTTGGTGACTTTTAATGTGGAGTATGGCCTGAAGTTGGAGACACTCAACTACTTATGAATAAAAAAAAGAGTAGCATTATAAAACTGCCAAAGATATAGGGAATTCTGTGGGGAAGATTATTGTAGAAAATTGGCTTTGATTAAAAATTTAAACAAGTATTATTTCTTTAGAAACTATCTAGATTCCCATATAGCTCTGTTGGCTGAGGGTAAAGTTATTTCAATTTAAAAATATGTTTTTCTTACATAAACTCTCAGCAATAAGTATGGGAATGTATAGAAATAATCTAATTATTGCTTAATCCTCAGTAAACAGGTAAATATTTAAACTTCACAATGACAAAGGTGATAGGATAATAAATGTCATAAGATAACAAATTCAAGATTTATATAAGCAAGAAACAAAAAATGAATTTTATGGATACTGAGGAATCCAAAAGAATACCAGTAGCTACTGTTCAGACATTTATATGGTTTCAAATTGAACACTATGAACACCGTAACCTTTGTTTGTAGCTGGAAAGTACTCATTTTGCGTGTATAGTAGAAATTCCTAAAACATAAGAAATTGATGTTACATGTCCATGAAAGCCTAAAATCAATTAGATTAGGCATATTTAAGTTTTGGGGAAACTGCATATATAAGCCTTTAAAATGACTACTGGGTGTGAAGCAAGATGAGATAATTTGTAAAGTTCAATCTTTGGAGCCCTCATAAATTGCTAGTGGAAACGTAAAATGATAAAACCACTGTGGAAAATACTTTGGCAGTTCTTTAAAAGGTTAAACAGAGTTATCATATGACCCAGCAATTCTACTCCTAGGTATATACCTAAGAGAACATAAAACATATGCTCCCTCAAAAAAATCTGTACATGAATGTTTATAGCACTGTTATCCATTAAATAGCAAAAAATGGAAATAACCCAAATGTTTGTCAACTGATGAATAAACAAATGTGGTATATCCATACAATGGAATATTATTTGGCCATAAAAAGGAATGAAGTACTATTACATACTACAAAATGGATGAATCTTGAAAACATGTTACGTGAAAGAAGCCAAATACAAAAGGTCATATATGATTCCATTTATGTGAAAAGTTCAGAAATAAATAGGTAAATCTGTCAAGATAAGAGAATGGATTTATGGTTGCCAAAGGACTGGAGGAAGGGAAATTGGGACTGAACTAATAGATAGGAGGTTTCTTTTTTGGGTGACAGAAATGTTCTGGAATTAGATAGTGGTGATAGTTGTACAACATAGTGAATATACTAAAAACCAGTGAATTGTATATTTTATATATTTTAAAATATACAAATGGTGAACTGTATATTAATTTTATCTCAACTTTAAACAGCTCAGTTAAATATAAAAATTCCATAATTGTAAGGAAATATAAAAAAGTAATTTCAATGATCTTCAAATATGGTCTCAGATACCTAACATTAAATTTGGACTGTTAAGGGAAAGAGTTGGGAATACTTGTAACCAATAAATTTCTAAGGAACCATCTCTTTGTTTTTCATGGTATGTTCCCAGATTTTTCTGAGGAAATTAGTGATAGGCAGGCTTTAAAAAAAACAGCCTGCTGAGGCAAAAGCCTTAGTCACATCTTTCCATTCAGGCCTGGTAGCCCTAGGGAAGTGACTCTCCAGAGTATCTATCTGTGTGATGGTTACCTAAAGTGGCTGCCCATGTCCAGTGATGGCTTTTGTTTAGCGATCATAGTGAAGTTGAGCTTGTTTAAATACCATTTCCCAGGACTTACGTGCTACTCCCCGAACGACAGGAATACTCAAAGCTTTTAGAGAGAATAAACTATTGTGTGGTCTCTGCCTAGGAAGCAGGCCACAGTTCACTGGAAACAGCCAGTTCAGATAAATAAAATGAAAGCAGACATTTTTGGAGATGGTCTTGAAAGCTTTCCATTAGAGAACATCAAGGGCATAGAACTAGGAATAGCATGTATCCATGTTAGACTACTACAAGTCACTTTATCCTCTGTCCTTTCTGAGTAATACAAAGTATTCATCTCCTTCATTGGATAACCAAATAATTCACACAGAACACAACACACACCTCTCTCCCTGGCCACCAAGAGACATTTGACTCCTATGATACAGTTGACCATAGACCATCAGAATACAAAGTAGTGGCTTATTTACAAAGCTTTTATATTAAACTTGGGTGGAAAAGTTACATTTTAAGTATAAGCACTCTTGAGGAAACCTGATTCCCACTTCTGGCACATAGGCTGCACATAAAGGAACTCAGGCCAGTCAAGCTGCTTCTCGATAGCCTTCTATATGTCTTCTCTTTGGCTGCCAGTTTTGGTCTGGACGTTTCCCTGTATTTCTCAGTTTTAGGTCACCATCAGCAGAGTCCACTCTTGTGTTACAGGCTCAAGTATACTGACAGAGGGCACAGAAGACTGGGGAAGACCAAGAGCAAAGGGAAGAGGGAAGGAGTAAATGGGACAGAAGCTGAGTGATGTGTCCTATGGCTAGAAAATCTTCTCAAAATACCAGTTAAATCTTCTCAAAAAAGCTATTCTGAATACTGTGACCATGATTAAAAGTGCTTCTTTACTTTCTGGTTTCTTATATTGTAGGTAACATGGAATTATGAGGAATATAAAAACAAATATATACCTTGATACCACATCATAAAATATAATTTTATGCAATTCATTATGGTCCTTTTTTTTTTTTTTTTTTTTTTGAGACACAGTCTCACTCTGTCACCAGGCTGGAATGCAGTGGCACAATCTTGGCTTACTGCAACCTCTGACTCCTTGGTTCAAGCGGTTTTCCTGCCACAGCCTCCCAAGTAGCTAGGATTACAGGCATGTGCCACCACACCCAGCTAATTTTTGTACTTTTAGGAGAGATGGGATTTCACCATGTTGGCCAGGATGGTCTCAATCTTCTGACTTCGTGATCCACCTGCCTCGGCTTCCCAAAGTGCTCACAGACACTGCGCCCCGCCTACTGTCCTTTCTAACTTCAAAATATATAAATACGTAAATAAGCTTTACACAGTAGAGTATATAGGCACCAAATATTTATAGAAGACTATATTTTATTTTGAGACAGTCTTGCTCTGTCGCCCAGGCTGGAGTACAGTGGCGCCATCTCAGCTCACTGCAACCTTTGCCTCCTGGGTTCAAGTGATTCTCTTGCCTCAGCCTCTGGAGTAGCTGGAACTACAGGCACACCCCACCATGCCCGGCTAATTTTTGTATATTTAGTAGAGATGAGGTTTCACCATGTTGGCCAGGCTGGTCACAAACTCCTGACTTCAACTGATCCACCTGCCTCAGCCTCCCAAAGTGCTGGGATTACAGGCATAAGCCACTGCACCTGGCCTATAGAAGACTATCTATATATACTTATATACATTTTATTAAAAGTCATGCATCAAAGATTGTGGAGAGAGCCTAACATCTCAATAGGGCATATTTATTTAAGAAAATCAGGTTCAACTCTATATTATTTCACTATATAGTACCTTTTCCAGGAACAAAATCAGATCTAAGAGTAAAGTCTGATAAACTTCAACTAAGATGCAAAATTACAACCAAGTACTTAAGCAATAAATCTGGGCAATTATCAGGTTATTTTATTGCATTTCTAATGAGTTCTTTAAAAAAAAGCCAATCAATTATCACTGTTATATATGTTCCATGTGTAAGGAGTGCTTGAGAGTCTTTAATTATAACATTTATTAAATAAGAATAAGAGGACATTTTTAAAAGAATTAAAGGAACATTAATTCCTTCATAAATATATAGTGCTTAAGCTCTGCTTTAAAAGGTCTTTCCATGTGCTCTTGGGTAACCACTTAGGGTCTGAATTCATAGTATAAATATTAATAAATGTTGCAATCACAATAGTAATTCAAGTCCCATGGAATCAGTGAGAAACCTAAATGAAGTGGGAATGGGTCATGATGTATTTTCTTATGGGACGCATTTCATTGAGTGTGCAGTGATCAACTGTACCAACTCTGATCAGATTTTTTTCTGAGATATGCAAATACAATTTCCATTAGTATACATTGATAAATTACATGTTATGGTCCAAATTATTATTATTATTTGAGATAAGGTATTGCTGTGTTACCTAGGCTTGAGTGCAGTGGCACGATTATGGCTCTCTGCAGCCTTGATGTCCTGGGCTGAAGCGATCCTCCCACCACAGCTTCCCTAGTAGCTAGGACTACAGACATATGCCACCATGCCTGGCTAATGTTTTTATTTTTTGTAGAGACGGGTCTCACTATGTTGCTCAGGCTGGTCTTCAACTCCTGGGCTCAAGCAATCCTGCCTCAGCCTCCCAAAATGAGCCACTGCACCTGGCACAGATTTTAAAAATGTTAATACATCTGTGAAAGAACAATGAAAGTCACCAGGAGAAGATGGCTTGCTACCAAAACTCCTTATTTCCTTTAAGAATAAAGGTGTGAAAATTCAAGACTCAGTTTTATTTATGTTATCCTGGACTATCATGTTTTGGTCAAAATGTTGATTTTTTCCCCCTTTAACAAGAGTTAGACTTGTGGCATTATAGCAACATACTAATACAATTATATATAGGTGTATGTATGTATCCTCTTCTAAGAGTTCACATGAGGAATTCTGAAAGCTTTCATGGATTAAACAAATGCTATTATAGTAATACTAAAACTTAGCAATATTCATATATAAAGAACAGTTCTATTAAACATATTGTCTTATATTCATCTTAAGTGACAACTGCCATTTAGAATCTTTTGCCTAGCTATAAAGACTTATAAGCAGTTTGTTTTTAAACATGAATTCCAGAAATGTCTACAAGTTGTGACTTAAAAATTCCATTGGAAATTTGAGAGTAGATGTGAAAATTTTCTGAATAGGATAATTATTTTTAAAAAAGACATACACCCATGTATGCCTATAGTCAATGTTAGTGGCAATAAGCTAAAAGGCTGAAAGATGGGGTTACTTCTCCACAAATAATGTGTGCATGTGTTTCGTCCTTTCTCTTTATATGTGCATGTCTCTGGGTTTCTAAAGTCTCCATATTTTTCACTGTAAAGCTATTTATCCAATGCTGGCCCTCATGCCTGCTTTTGCTTTCCCCAATGACAAAATGCCTTCTCTAAAATGTAATTGTGAAACTGTAAGGGGGAGAAAAGGGGTGGAAATACACATTAAAATATAATTATACTTTATAGAAGTCAATGGAGTTTTAACATGATGAATATGTATTTTAATTTTATCCCTAACTTGTACAGTAGTATTTGCTGTAAAAAGGTGTCAAATGGACAAAGCTGGAGATAAAAAAGTCTATCAGTTGAGCCACAGATTTCCAGTGGGGGCAGAAATATGAAAAGCTAAAGGGGAATTTCTGAGAAAAGAGGAAATAAGAAAATAATATGGGGCAGGAGACAGAAGTCTTAGAAGCTGATGATCAGAAGAATAGGGAGATTCAGCTAGTGAAGATACAGAATGTGCAAATGCAGAATGAAAAGAATCTGCAAGGAAGGCCTAGAGCAAAAGTTAGAATTATCAGAAAACAAGATTTCAAAGGCAAAAACCTAGGAAACACCACTTGTCTTGGTGTCTATAGTGACCAAAGATTTTTAAAGAAGCCAAAAGGGTTTCCCCTAACTGGGGAAGATTTTAGTTGTCCAGTTGACCAATGACTAGGAGAAGGAAGGTTAGATCTAGAGGTAGGGATTAGGGCATAACGAAAGAGAGAAGGGATGCAAGGTGAATGACAAAAGCAAATAGTGTTTACTGCTACAATTTGAAGATTGAGTGCCCTAGGCCGGATGCAGTGGCTCATGCCTGTAATCACAGCACTTTGGGAGGCCGAGGCGGGTGGATCACAAGGTCAGGAGTTCGAGACCAGCCTGACCAACATGGTGAAACCCCAACTCTACTGGGCATGGTGGCAGGTGCCTGTAATCCCAGCTACTCAGGAGGCTAAGGCAGGAGAATCGCTTGAACCCGGGAGGCAGAGGTTGCAGTGAGCTGAGATTGTGCCATTGCACTCCAGCCTGGGCAACAGAGTCAGACTCCATCTCAAAGAAAAAAAAAAGATTGATTGCCCGATTGCCCAATATGAAACATGCGATACACTACAGTAAAATGTGTGCAATTTGTTCCGTGAATTCAATTAAGGCACAATTTTTATGGGTCACTGACTCTTGAAATAAGAGGTTCCCTACATTATATCCAAAGTTAAAAAGAAGTCAAACAGTGCATAAAAGGACTAGCAAAGCTTTCAGTATTTTGTGCCACATGGATGCCTCTATTAAAATAAAACACTAGAGAGGTTTACTTTTGTATGGAATAATCATATGAAATTTTAATGGTTGCCTTTATTATTTCATTTTCCATACTTTTTCAGTTCTTTGCTATATATTTTAGATAAGATGTGGCAAAAACTTAATCCAAAACCGGTAGGACTTAATGTGTCTTCAGTAAGCAGTGCTCATGACGATAATACTTTCAGTAAGTGGCTTAGAAAGCAAGATTCTGAGATTAGTGCTGAGCCTAGGCCTCTGACTTGTCAACCAAAAAAGTTACTTCTCCCTTTAGTATAATGAATTGCAGAAGTACAGTTAAACAGTTGTCTATAAGGGTTTATTAGCAGGCATATGATCTGGTGGGTGAGCAGAGATACTGATATTTTCTTTGCCAGTGACCAAAATATTTACAAATTTTATAAAATGGAAAGAACTTTCTAAAAAATTAATAAGATCTGTTTCACAAATTACCAATTTAGCTGGAACACTGAACAGTAGAAATGACAAAAGATTTGTTCTTATGGTTGATAAAAAATTTATATCAGGGTATTCAAGTAAAGTTATTTTCTATGTTCTGATTTAATGAATCATGTGAGTTGCATCTAGTTGGGTGACACAGATTCTGGCTCACTGAAGCCTACTCTAATGCTTCTCAGCACAGCCTTCCTAGGGACAGTAAAGCCAGAATAACATGTCAGACTGAAGTAATATCAAAGAAAGAGAAAACAGGGCTGGAGAGGCTATGAGATTGATTCATAACACTTTTTGACCTGTGAGTGTCTGGTAAGTTTTCAATGTCCTATGGGCTTCAATGACCTCTAACAAGCACCAAGCAGCAACAGTAATGCAATAATGAATGATCCTCAAAAGAAGAATTTTACAATTCAAGCTGAAAAACACTACACTTATTAAATAGTTTTAACCCTATTGATAAATAGCCTTAGAAACCACTAGTGGTTTCTTAAAAGCTGAATGAGTATTAAATGTTTTATATATGCTTTTGTAGTAAGCATCTGGTTTAGTTCCTTTAAACCTGTCAGATTTTAAAAATGTACATTAATTTGAAAAACTTTTTTGGTGCTAATAAAGTATGTTGAAAAACAAAATAATATTAGATACGTAAAAATACAGATGTAAAATAATAAAGCCCATTCAATGTTAATACAATAGACTACTAAAAATGAAACTAAAAGACTATTCTGTATATACTCCACATGAGGATATTTGTATCTTTCAAAGATGATAACAGGCTGGGTGTGGTGGCTCATGCCTATAATCCTAGCACTTTGGGAGGTAGAGGCAGGTGGATCTCTGGAGTCCAGGAGTTCAAGACCAGCCTGGGCAATATAGCGAGACACTGTCTCTACAAAAAATACAAAAATTAGCCAGGCATGGTGGTGTGTGACTGTAGTCCCAGCCACTAGAGAGGCTGAGGTGGGAGAATTGCTTGAGCCTGGGAGGCAGAGGTGGCAGTGAGCCGAGATCACGCCAGTGCACTCCAGCCTGGGCCACAGAGCGAGACCCTGCCTCAAAAAAAAAAAAAAAAGATGAAAACAAATAGTATTTGTAAAGAATAAGGTATTCAGAAGAAAAGATGGTAAAAAAAATATAGGAATAATTACATATCACTTTACATAAAAATTGTTTTCTTACATAGGAAAGGAAAATAAGGCATAAAATAGAGGTATGATATTTTCCAAGGCAGTTTACAAAATCAGTGGATCACTTTGTTTTTCCCTAATCAATGTGCTTCACATTTAGTATTTAGAGTTAAAATCTGAGAGAGTACTTACAATGACAGCAACACCATAGCAATTAAAGTCCATTCCGCAGGTTTGTGTATAATATTTCTATTTGTTAACCTGAAAGATAGATAACATTTATCCAAGGAGTGTTACCTTTAAATAAACTTTCTATTTCTTTCTAGATAACATCAGATTTATAATAATGTGCCAAAGAAGCACTGTTGTTTTTTAAATACTTGTTATATTTGACAGGAAAGAGTCAATAGTATAATAATGTGGCTCAATAGTCACTATCTGATAATGGCCATCTCAAAAGGAAGTGTTCCAGCCCCACTTTTATATGTTTGTAATAATATTATTACTAGACAAGATAAGCATATAAGAACAATGTGGGAAACTAAATTGCTTGATTAAAACACACACATCCCCAACAAACATACTCATAATATTCTCTATGCTTTCCCCTAACCAAGCAATTCCTCCCCTCCCCTCCCCTCTTTCCCTCCCTCCCTCCGTCCCTCCGTCCCTCCCTCCCTCCTTCCCTTCCTTCCTTCCTTTCTCTCTCTCTCTTCTCTCTCTCTTCTTTTTTTAAAGAAATGGGGTCTTGCTATGTTGCCTGGGCTGCAGTGCAGTGGCTCTTCATAGGCATGATCATGGTGCACTGTAGCCTTGAATTCCTGGGCTCAAGAGAGCCTCCTGACTCAGCCTCTTGAGTAGCTGGGACGACAGGTACATGCCGCTGTGTCTGGCTTAAGGTAAGCAATTTCTGATTTTAATTTTACTTCATCTTCTGTACCTTTCCATCTGGTGCTAGGTTGGTAGCAGGCAATTAAGGCATGTTATAATCCATAATTTACAGAAATGAGAGTTGGCTTAATAAATTATAAGAATAGGTCTTTATTAAAGAAAACTTAAGTCTTTAAAAAAATCAGAAGTAAATTTTATCACTTAGCCATTAATGGCAACAAAAAACTCTGTAGTCATCTTAGATTCTCAGAAAGCATTTAGAAAGATCACTCTAAATTTAAAAATTATATAAATCAATAAGAAAATATCAGCCAATACATAAATGGTAAAGGATATGAACAGGGAATTTATAGAGGAGGAAATTTGAAATGGATAGTAAAATTTGAAAAGCTCAATCTCACTAATAATTTGAGAAATTAATATAAAGACAATAATTCACTCCATCCACCTGGAAAAATGAAAGACTGACAATACCAAGCGTTGGTGAGGATGGGAAGAAATAGTGCCTTTAACACACCGTTGATGTGAGCAATTGAATGACAATTTGGCAATATCTAATAAAGTTGAAAATGCATATAAACAGCCCAGCTATTTATATACTTCTAGATATAAAGCCTAAAAATACTCTCACTTATACATAAAAAAATGTGTGTGAAGGTTGTTAATGCAACTCTGCTTATAATAGAAAAATAAACTGTGGCATATTTATAAAATATTAAATAGCTGTTAAAATGAATAAACTAGATTTACATATTTTGCTTATCATAATTTTGAATGAAAGAAAGCAAACATCGTATGGCATTTTTTTTTTTTTTTAGACAGTCTTGCCCTGTCACCCAGGCTGGAGTGCAGTGGCATGCTCTCAGCTCACTGCAACCTCCACCTCCTGAGTTCAAGCAATTCTTCTGCCTCAGCCTCCCAAGCAGCTGGGATTACACGCATATGCCACCACGCCTAATTTTTGTATTTGTGTAGAGGTGGGCTTTGACTGTTGCCCAGGCTGATCTCTAACTCCTGGCCTCAAGTGATCCACCCGCCTCGGCCTCCCAAAATGCTGGGATTACAGGTATGAGCTACGGTGCCCAGCTGGTATAGCATTATTTATATAAATCAAGAACAGACTAAATACTAAATATTGTTTATGGCAGTAAACATATAAAAAAAAAGACTAGAAGGATACACATCTACATCACAGTAGCAGTTGCTTCTGGGGAGGAACGAAGAATGGACTGGGCAAGGGAACAAAGGGGACTGACTTCATGCCCTCTTCCTCCTTTGCATCAGCTATTCCGTCCATCTGAAACGATCTTCTGCCAGGTAAGTTTCCTTATGTCATCTTTGCAATAAGGCCTATCTGGACCACAGTATTAAAAAGTACAACTTGCCCTCTACCTCCCAAACCCAGTACTCCTGACCTCCTTATTCTGCTATACGTTTTTCTTTTTTTTTCCATACCACTTATTGCCTTCTAATATATAATTGTTGTTTATTTTCTGTTTTTTCTTGTCAGAGGGCAAGAGTCTTTGTGTACTTCACTATTTATTCCAAGTTTCCAGAACAAGTGGCTGGCAGTCAGTAGGCATTCAATTAATACTTTCTGAATAAATTAATTATAATGTTTTCTTTAAAATATATACCTGAATCAAATTTTAGAAAATATTAAAATCTATTAATTCTGACTGGAGGATATATTTTGTTACATTAATCTGAATTTTCCCCATCATTTTCCAAAATTTAAAAAAGCCTAGATGATAGAAAAAGGAAGTACAGTATATAATGGTTAAGAGTCTGAAAGATATGGGTTTAATATCCAGATCTGTCCTCAGTAGTGTTTTATTTTGGACACATTGTTTGGTGGCTGTGAAACTTACTTTGGTAAAATAAGGACAATAATATCATCCACCTCACAGGGTTCTTGTGAGGATTAACTGTACAAGAGACAGCCATACTGCCAAATCCAACGGACATTTCGCAACCCTCATCTTAATCTGTCCAGCACTTGACAATCACTCCCTTCTCCAGGAAACATTTTCTTCACCAGGTTTTCACTTGCCTGGTTCCCCCACCTCTCATGAGCAGTCTCCTTGGACCTTTTAATACTGGAGTGTCCCAGGGCCTCTGGCCTTAGGTCTCTTCCCTCCTATATAAACAAACACTCTTTCCCTTGGTGATGTTATCCAATTTTACGACTTTAAATATTAGAAACTATATGCTGACAACTCTCAAATGTGTTACCTCTAGTCTGGACCTCCTCCTTGAATTCCAGATTTCTATATCTAAGGGTCCACTTGACACTTCTACTTGGATGTCTAATAGGCATCTCAAAATTTGGTAGAGCCAAAATTGTGCTCCTCATCCTTCCCCCAAAACTAAGGATGGTGTGACACTCTTATCTCAGTAAATGGCTGACCCTATCCTTCCAGAATCTAGTTGCTCAGGCCACAAATCTTATGGTTAAACTTGACTCTCTCACATCCCATGTCCAGCCAGTCATCAAATCTAATGATTCTACCTTCAAAATAGGATCTGATGATTTCTTATTACCTCCACTGCTTTCTCTTCAGCCACACCATTTCTTACCTAGATTACCAAAATAGCCCTGGCTATTTCTAGCTGTATTGGTCTCTCTGCCTCTGCCCATCTGTTGTAATTGTCAACTTGGCAGCCAAAATGATGCTGTTAAAAAATGTGTGTTAGATCATGTCATTCCTCTGTTCAGAACCTAGCAATTACCCTCCATCTCGCTCAGAGTAAAGGTCAAAGAATGATCATAGCTACAAGGCCTATACAGTCTGTACTACACCCAACCCCAATCCCATACTTCTCTGACCACATATCTCTCTACTCTTGCCTCTGCTCATTTCTCTAGCCTCACCAGCAACCTAAATATTCTGTGAATACACCAGGCCTGCTCCTGGTTTAGAGTCTTTGCACCTGCTATTCCTTGTCTGCTGTAGTTTCACAGACAGCAACACAGCTTGCTCCCTTACCTCCTTTCGGGTCTTTACACAAACAGTATCTTCTCAATGAAGTCTTCCCTAATCAGCCTATTAAAAAGTGCAACTTTCTCCCTCCTTAGTACTATCTGATTTCCCTGCTTGAAAGGAAAAGGGCATATTTTTGTACTCCCTCTATTAGAATGTAAGTTCCATGAGTGAAGGGATTTGTCTGTTTTGTTCACTGATGTACCTGTAGCAAATAAAACAGTATCTAGCACATAGCCAAAGGAGCTAGCTCAAATAAGGATAAGCATATAGGAATAAAATGACAAAAGAATAGAATTTCCTTTCCTGGCCGGGTGTGGTGGCTCATGCCTGTAATCCCAGCACTTTGGGAGGCCAAGGCAGGCAGATCATGAGGTCAGGAGTTCGAGACCAGCTTGGCCAACATGATGAAACCCTGTCTCTACTAAAAATATGAAAATTAGCTGGGTGTGGTGGCACATGCCTGTAATCCCAGCTACTTGGGAGCCTGAGGCAGAATTGTTGGAGCTCAGGAGGTGGAGGTTGCAGTGAGCCAAGACTGTGCCACTGCACTCCGGCCTGGACAATAGAGCAAGACTACAACTCAAAAAAGTATTTACTTTTCTATTATACTCAAATCTCCTAGAGTTAAGACAGATTTAAAATTTCATAATTCACTTATACATTCACCAAAAATGTATTTAGAGTGTCTGCTGTATTATCACTGTTCCAGGCACTGGAAAGAACACAAATAAGAGGTTTTGCTTTCATTTCATTTTGAAGTACTTCTAGTAGCAAACTAGCAAAATTTCACCTGTTTTCATATTTTTCCTATTGTTGAGCCAAAATAATTTCCAGCACAGATGCTAAATGAATGTATTTACTATTGTTTGAGTGACAATTCAAAAGGGAAACAGTAATATTTGATAGAAAACATTTAAAAAGCAGATTTTTCAGGACAGGTATGGTGCCTCATGCCTGTAATACCAGCACTTTGGAAGTCTGAGGCAGGCACATTGCTTGAGCTCAGGAGTACGAGACCAGCCTGGGCAACACGGTGAAACCTCGTCTCTACAAAAAATACAAAAATTGGCGGGGCATGCTGGTGTGTGTCTGTAGTCCCAGCTACTCAGGAGGCTAAGATGGGAGGATTGCTTGAGCCCGGGAGGCAGAGGTTGCAGTGAGTTGAGATCACGACAGTGCAGTCCAACCTGGGTGACGGAGTGACACTGTCTCAAAAATAGAAATAAATGAAAAGCAGATTTTCAAAACATAATCTGAAATTCATACAGATTGAAATACCTTGATTCATCACTGATTAAATTTAAAATGGACTTTTGTGTAAAAATAAATTTTAATTCAAATCTAATTTAGAAAAATATCTTGATTCAACACGGATGACAGTGAGTCATTATCAAGCAGATTCTGATGGAACCTGCTTTACACTATGACAGGTAAACCAATGTAACATTCCAGATAGCAGATTTGTAATGCAATTCAGTGGAAAAGACAGCTCTATTCACTGGGGAAATTCTCATAGAGCTGAAAAAGCTGCTTTTTATTTAGGTCCCAAAATAGGCTCTCAACTCTGGCTACATATTAGAATCATCTGGGGGGGCTTTTAGAAAATACTAATGTCTGAGCCCAACCCTAGCGGAATGAAACTCAATCTCTAGGGTGGAGCCGGACATCTATAGTTGTTAAAAGCTCCCCAGATAATTCTGATGCACAACTGGCTTGAGAATCGCTGTTCTACAAGTTCCTATTATTGATTGCCATTTCAGAGAGAAGGATATGGTTATTTATGTCACCTCTTTCCCACTATCAGTATTGATTGAAAAGATTTCTCAACAATAGTTACTGTCATCAATATGGCATTTTTCCAGAAGCTTCACCTGGCAGCCCTAGCCTACAAACTGTTGCAGACCTGCCAACGTTTTCCAGAATCTGGAATCTGAAGATTTCAAATCAGCTGTCTTATCAGAGGTCATTCTGTATTCTAAGCTTGAATACAGGACTTTTCTGAAGGACAGTGAAGCCAATTTAAGCAATTTTTATCAAAGCTACAGACTTTGACTTAATAAAGAGTAAAGATTTTCAAAAATAACACCAAGGTTTTTGGAACAGAATTTTATAACACCTCCTATCAAAATAAAGCATACTTTTATGGGCTTATTTTCCCAAAGCTTTTTATTAAATTTCAAACATATATAAAAGTAGAGAGAATATAAAATAAATTCCTATATACACATCACAAATTTCACAATTACCAACTCCCAGCTAATCATGTTCCTTCTATACAACCCCACATTCAGCACTACTGCTAATCCAGATAATTTTGAAGCAAATCTCCGATGTCATATAATCAAGTCTTTAAATAATGCAGAAAGTAACTAGAAGGGACTTAGAGCCAGAAAACAGGAATGACAGAAAAAAGTCATAATAGTTTATAAGAGGAAAAGGGCATTTGAATGTCTCCTCATATCTGCAGTGCTGGGATTACAGACATGAGCCACTGTGCCTGGCTGTATTTTTCATTAATAATAATAATATTTTAAAAAACACAAATTAGTCACTACTTATCAATTCTATGGTGGAAAAATAAAGAGGTCCTTAGATGTAGGAGAAAAAAAAAAAACAACTGTGAAGAATCACTACAATAGAAATGTCACTATTACCAGTCTCCATTCAGTAAAAGTTCTAAAATCATTGACTGGCTGCCAGAAGGGAGCAGGCAGGAAAAGCAAGGGACTGGGAAGGTCAGTGAGGTATTTGTCCCAAAGTTATTATTTTTTGCATTATGCCCTGCAGCAGTAGGTTCTCAGCTTTGACTACCCCTTAAAATCACCTGGAGAGCATTAAAATCCTGTCCCTTGAATGCCATATGCCAAACCAATTAAATCAGAATCCTTTGGGGATGGGGGGGTTGTGGGGGGGAGGGTAGGACCCAGGTGGCAATTTTTAAAGGCTCCCTAGGTGATTCTAATAAGCTTCCAAATTTGAGCAAATCTCACTGATGAGAGGTATCTGGGGTAGCCTAACATTTTTTCCCTAAAGTTTCTAGTAACTTTTGAGAACCTCAGAATAGTTTTTTAAAAGAGACATGAAATTAGATCTATAGAAAAATATTGTTCTAAAAAATATAGACAAAGTAAATTAAATTGCTAGTTAACTTATTCTACATAAGCTAGATAAAAAATGTGTAGTTGGAGACCATAGGGCTTATTCTAATCTTTTCTGATATGTACAGCATAACTTTATCAGTTTGCTCAGAATGGTAATTAAATAAGTGTTGTCTGCAGGAAGGTGAATGGCAAGTCCTTTGAAAATCAATGAAATGGTCAGGAGCTGTGGCTTTTGCCTGTGCCTGTAATCCCAGCACTTTGAGAGGCAGCAGGATCCCTTGAGGGCAGGAGTTCAAGACCAGCCTGGGCTCACATAGTGAGCTAGCCCCCTATCTCTACAGAAAACTTAAAAAAAAATTAGCCAGGCTGCTGCTTGAGCCCAGAAGTTAAGGCTGCAGTGAGCCATGATCGCATCACTGAACTCTAGCCTGGGCAACTGAGCAAGACCCTGTATTTAAAAAAAAAAAAAAAAAAATCAGTGATCAGCCTCTGCCTGATCTGACCTTCATCTTCCCTCACTCGACTTTATGTTAGTATGATGATATTCACTCCCTGATAAATCTTGAACAAATCCTAAACTTCAGTGTTTCCATACTGTGTATATCTATTTAAACTTTATCATCAGTGTAGACAGTTGTTAAATACTTCTTATCTCCTTTTGGATGCATGGTTCTGTGATAGGTATAAGACAGTGTACCTAAAAAATGTCTCTCGTCATTACTAACAGAACACACAGCATGCAGACAAGTTCAGCTTTGGACTTGTTATTTTGCTCAAATCCTCTTTTGGCAAAGGCCAAGGCCAATCTGAGGACTGACATCCCTGAACTTGTGAGTGATCAATAATCTTCAAATTGCAAAGTTTTCATGACACCTAATGAGGATAAAAATCTTAGTAATTAGAACAATCATATCATTCAGTTTATCATTACCTAAACATTCACTTTCAAATACAAACATCCTAGATAAAATGAAGTGAAAATGTCTTTATGTGCTTGTTTTATCAGCCAACTGAAGAGTAAAATACCACAATAATTAATGATGCCTGTGAAAGCTTAATTTTAAGTATAAAAAATCAGTAATAACTTTCAATTATTTAGGAAAATAGATTGATAGTTAATACGAATATTGAATACACTAGATTACTTTCTCAAGAACATGTCTTGGGAATAGGTTAATAAAAATTTAAATAATCTAAAACAGAATAATAGACATTAGATTTTATAATAATGCAAACTTTGCAGAAATGTATTACCTACTAGTAGTCACAACATTAAAGAAAATAACCTTGAAGACCTGTATTTAAATTTCTGTTGGGGAATTGATGATGAATGAAAATCAATGTCCCTTCAAACTATCATGAGTTGGAAAAATTCCTAAATTACATATAAACAACAGATATATAATAATCTAAATATAATATCTAATCATGATATAAAAAAGTGTTAAGATAAAACTTAGAGAAAACTGAGATATCCCAAGTACATTTTGTTTAGTCAAAGTTCACTACAGAAGACTCTAGAAGAATGTTTTAAGACATCTATAGTTTTGAATCTATGAAGGTTTGATAGTTTAATGTAAATTATTAGAAATTATCCTTTTCAGCAGCTGAAGACAATTCTTTGAAGACAAATAATTTTTGAGGTTTGCCTTAAACTATGAATTCTAGATACAAAGCTCTTTCTAGTAAAAGCCTTATTGAAAAACTTTTTCCTGAATTACTTTTGGCATACAAAAAGGTTACTGATGTTTTTAAATGTGCCAGTTTAAAATGATTGTCTATTAGGTGTTACTAATGTACAGTGTTACTAATGTACAGCAAGAGAAATCTAACAGCTGACCGTGCCAAGAAACTGTTCCTGTACTATAATTTTACACTTCTAAAATCTGACTGCTATTGTTGACAACAATAAACTATAATAATAAATATATATGATAAATTTCTTGGATGAATTAATTCTTCCACCATAGAAGTTTATTCTGTGTCATTGCAACATTAGCCACAGGCAAATGTTAATTTTAATATTTGGTCACTGGCATTTGGCTGAAATGTGTATTTGGTACACCTCTACTAATAAGGCATTTAGAGGCTTATTGCTATGCTTCTTGGTAGACAGAACCTAGTCTTAGCCTGATTGAGTATTTTTATCTTGATAGTTTTAGGAAAAATCACAACAGTTTCACTCACAATTGATATCAATTCTCTATTCTTCCTTCCTTTATAGTTCTTAGCACTTTAAGTCTGTTCTGTGTAATTCAATATTAAATTGCCCACTGTCTTGTACTGTTTACTGTACTTACATGATCTTTACACAGGCGAGTTCTTCCTTTCGGGTGGCATTATGTTTCTTTTACATTACCCATAGTGCCTGATGCAGTGTGGGTCAGCCAATATATATTTACTATTTCACTTAAACCCATAGTAGTACTGGTTTTGTGTCATAGATATAATTTTCCTTCTCAATTTTAGGCTATTCCATAAATAAACTATCCAAAGTGAAATATATAATGGCTTGAGCAAATAAAGGTTGCATTCAATAGAAGAGAGAAATAATGTTGTTTAGTGGAGGAGAAAACAGAATACCATATTTAGATCTGTGACATTGAAAGATAAGTCACTTACTTTCTCTGTGCCTTTGGATTCTGCAAGGCAATAAATAAAGTCAAAATAATTGAGAAGGATAATTGTAATATAAATACTAACCTGAAAGTTCGAACAAGATTTTTAAGTTGTGTGTAAATATCTCCCAATGTAATCTGAAGAGGAACCAGAAGTCCAGGCAATCTGAAAATTAAAAAATTACATTTATTTTAAAACAAACTTAATTATATGGAAACATTTTTTTGGGTCATGCCTAGATCTGAATTTTCCATAGGTAATAATGGCATTTAGGTGGAAGCAGTCATTATTTAAAGGTTAACCTAGGTTATGATTGGTGAGAACTCATAAGGAAACATTCATAGTAACCCCACACTCCACTTTGTAGTCTGTTACTGAGTGTGAAGCACTGAAACGCAAAATCATTTTGGCAGCTATTTAAATTCTTGTCCCTAGTTTTACTTACCTGTTTATTTTCAAATATTGGACCAAGATGGAAAGAACACAACTGCCCCCAAAATGGTCCAATCTGAGAGTGTGGTGTATTTTTCCTTACTAAATCCCCATGGTGATAGTGAAAATTAGTACCTTTTTAGGAAGCAATTTGACAATATATATTAACAGTTTAAATGTGTTTGACCCAATAGTTTTACTATGAAAAAAATTTAATCTAAGGAAATAATCAGATGAACATAAAAAATATGCTTGTTGCAGAAATAGTTTTAGTAGTGAAAAATCAGAAACAAATGTGTATCAATAGGTGATTGGTTAGATAAATTATGATATACCCACTTAATAGAATAAGACATTTAAAATAATGTGAATCTATTTTTTAATATAAAGAGGTATTCATGATAGATGTGAAGTGAAAAATGTATATAGTATTATCCTATTTTTATAAAAACATGTATTATATAATACCATTGTACTTCATATACAATACATATCAAGCATATTTCATTCCTTCTAGGTTTATCCACAGAGAGAACCAAATAGAATGAATATACGTATGCCATATATATGTCAGGGATATACATCAAAATATTAATAGTAGTTATTGTTGAGTGGTGGGATTACAGGTAATTTTTACTTCCTTCTTTAAACTATTTTGTACTGCCTCATTTTCTAAAGTATGTGTTACTTTATATTTTTTAAGCTTCTTTTTAAGACCAGTGTGATAGTATAAAAAAGTTTCACACGTTCCAAAATAGAAAGAATAGTAATAATCCCATATATCTATTTCCAGATTCAATTTCTTAATTTTTGCTGTATTTGCTTCATTTTTCATTCCCTTCAGCACCCAGGCTGGAGTGCAGTGGCATAATCCAAATGTCAGGCAATAACAAATGCTGGTGAGAAATGTGGAGAAAAGGGAACCCTCATACAGTGTTGGTGGGAATATAAATTAGTACACCCACTATGGAGAACTGTTTAATCACAAGCATAATCATAGCTCACTGCAGACTCAAACTCTTGTGCTCAAGCGATCCTCCACTTCAGCCTCCTGAGTAGTAGCCCCACAACACCCGATTTTTATTTTTATTTATTTTTTTGAGATGGAGTCTCACTCTGTTGCCCAGGCTGGAGTGCAGTGGCGCGATCTCGGCTCACTGCAAGCTCCACCTCCCGGGTTCGGGCCATTCTTCTGCCTCAGCCTCCTGAGTAACTGGGACTACAGGCACCCGCCACCACGCCCAGCTAATTTTTTTTGTATTTTTAGTAGAGATGGGGTTTCACTGTGTTAGCCAGGATGGTCTCGATCTCCTGACCTTGTAATCCGCTTGCCTCAGCCTACCAAAGTGCTGGGATTACAGGCATGAGCCACCACACTAGGCCTAATTTTTATTTTTATTTTTGTAGAGATGGGGTCTTACTATGCTGCCGAGGCTGGTCTTGAACTCCTGGCTTCAGGTGATCCCCTTGCCTCGGCCTCCCAAAGTTCTGGGATTACAGGCATGAGCCACCACGCCTGGCACATTTTTTTCTTATTTTGTAGTAATATTTTAAAGTAAATCCCTGTTGTCGTGTCATTTGACCCCTAACTGTTTCCATTTTTATCTCTAAATACAAAGGCACTTTCTTATATAATCACAATAAAATGATCATAACCATCCAAATTAACAATTCCTTAGTGTCATCTAATATACAACGTATTTAATTTCCTCTGATACTCTGAAATAAACACTTTTTGCAACTGGTTGGTTCAAATAAAAAACCAAAAAAGGTCTAACTTGATAATGAGAAAAAAACCCAACAAAAAACTCCTATACCATAATTAGTTTTGTCTTCACTCTTCTTTATGCCTTGGTTAATGTGAAATGTTTTCCGTATTTTCAAACTGCTACAAAATAAAACTTCATATTCACAACCCTTAAATAATGACTGACACACTTTTCCATGTTTTCTGCTAAAATAAGAAAATGCAGATTGAAAAGTTCAACACAGCCCTCATACCTCTGGAAAAAAAAAAATCTTCAAGTTCTTTTTGAAAGAAAAACCAAGATAGCAATTTTTAAATGTCATTTATGACTCGGCTAATTACAAGACCAATAATTTCCACCACGGGAAGTTTAAAGCTAAAGTGCAACGTTGAGCTGAACAAAAACTCATGTTGCTGAGTGTGAAATGGTTCTAAGGATATGCATGCAGAGTGAGTTAACAGACCCTTAAAACTTTGTAATAACATCTTATTTACATCTGAAACTGCTGTGACACATTTACCGCAAATCAGTATTTAAATGGGTCTAGCTTTCATATTTTTTCCCTGACTTCACTGATTAGGTGGGAGTAAGGTAGTTTGGTCTTCTAAACCCACAATCTCAACCTTCCTCTTTATGATGTGCCTCTGTGTCCTCTACACAAAAATTTGTATTTCTTGGATAAAATATCTTAAAAACCCAAATTTCTCAAGTGAAGAAATCCATGTAAACTTTTCACATTATTTTTCAAAATGTTCAAAATCTGAGGATAATACTTACACATTATGAGCTCATAAATGTCAAGTTAATTTAAAACTACTACAAAGCTGGGATGGCAATTACATACTTACACTTTACTCAACTTTTCAAGTACGATGCGTTTTCTAATCTGGTTCTGGGAACTTGAGTCTATCAGTGGAAAGGTGGAATCATGCTGAATCATATTTTTAAACAAAGCAAAACAGAATCATGAGTTTACATTCTTTCTTTGATAAGTAGAACAATAAACAATAAAACACGAAAGTTTGTATCTGTGGCATAGTAGGAAAATAACTAGACTTGAGAATTAGATTTAAATTTGAGTATCAACTCAGTTGTTAGGCTGTTGTGAACTTGCTTGAGTCATTTGCCCTCTTTGGAGAGTTAGTTTTCTCATCTTTATAATTGGGACATTAATACCTCCTTTATTAAATAATCAAATGTAAACAAAAATATTTTGTAAACTGCTAAGTGCAGTAGGGGATTAAAGTATTAAAATTAGCAAATACTATAAATATATTATGAGGAGTTCAGTCATTATGTCATTTGACCCCTAACCATTCTAGAAATGGCAGACAAGATAATTCAAACCGACTCTCTCTCTGAGAACAAAAAAGTTGGGGGAAAACCACATTTGTTTGAAACACATTTGTTAGCATCAGAGAGCTAACGAGGCTATAAAGAATTACAGTCTGAGATCCTGGAGAAGGTAATTACAGATAGAGCACTAATTTTCTATTTAGATATTGAGAAATTGAGCAGTTTTTCTAATAAAAAGAGTTCAGGGTATCCTTCAAGAAGGGAGGGGTACGGGCAACCTTCCCCAAATATGAGACCAGGACTTGGAAAGACCATACTCTAGGAATAACAATAAGAATAGGAAATAGACTAGTTCTTTCAGGGAGTGAATCCCACCTTGAAATCATCTTAATCTCTGATTACATTACAGTGACATGGAACTGCTACAAATCATAAAAGCAAATATAAATCTATTCTAGAGGAAGATAACATCATCCTGAGTCTCCAGTTATGTCTGTAATTTTTAGTATACGATGTTTGGCATGTAATAAGACAATATGATAAAAATCTGAAACAGCCTACAGAGATCAATCCTCAGGGAATTTAAATAATGAAGTTATCAGCATTATTTAAAATAAATGTTTAATATATTCATAGAAAAATTATAAGGTTGAAAATTTTTGACAGATAACTGGAAACTACATAAAATAACAAAATGAAAACCCTAGAACAGAAAAATACAGTATTTAAAATTAAGAACTAATGGGTAGACATAAAAGCATAGTAGAAATGGCTGAAGAGAGAATGCTGAATAAGAAAATATCCAGAATGAAGCAGTCACCACTCCCCGAACACATAATGTAAAGCACAAAGGAGATTAAGAGACCTACAAGATACAGTAAAAAAAAGACTAAAGAGAAGAGGCAGAATGGAATAGAAGCAATATCTAAGAGATAACTGGGAACATTCCAAAACTTACAAAAAAAAACCTTAAAAGAAGCTAGAGGAAGAAAACACAATACTTTCAAAAGAGTAGCAATAAGAGATACAAATGGAAGCCAAAAGACAAGGGAATGATATTTTCAATGGGCTGAAAGAAAATAACTGCTCATCTAAAATTCAATATAGAAAAATATCTTTCAAAAGTGAAAGTAAAATAATTTTCTGCCTAAGAAAAACTGAGAAAATTCATTATCAACTGATACTAAGAGAAGTATATTCTTCAGGCACAAGGCAAATGATCTCAGATGAAGAATGGGGATAGAAGAAGGAATGAAAAACAATCAAAGAGTAATTAATTGAATAAATCCAGCTGAGTATTGGCTATAAATAATCTTGCAATATATTTGAAATTTAGAGAAAATAA
The DNA here is from genome assembly GCF_006542625.1 of Nomascus leucogenys. Lineage (NCBI taxonomy): Eukaryota > Metazoa > Chordata > Mammalia > Primates > Hylobatidae > Nomascus > Nomascus leucogenys. The sequence continues at coordinate 82,303,649 of NC_044392.1, forward strand.
AAATATCCAATAATAGAACATAAGTCAAGAGGGATAGATGGAGTTAAATCATTCTAAGGTGCTAATTGTCCAGGAAGCAATAAAAGTATTAACTTACATTAAACTTTAATAAGACAAAGATTCAGGTTTTAACACTTAGGGTAACCATTTAATGATCAATAAAAGAGTATATAAAAACAATTTAACAGAGGCTAAAAAATGGAATAATGATTCAATGCAAAAGAAAGCAAGAGAGAAAAGGAAGACAGAATAAGTGGGACACATAGAAAGAGGAGTGAGATGGTAGATTTAAACCCAAATACTGTATACCAATTGTGACATGAAATGCGAATAGATTAAATTCTCCACATAAAGGACAAAGATTATCAATCTAGACAGATTGTCCTTGACCATATTAATACAAAAATGTTAATGTCAGCAAAGTAGACTGTAAAGAAAAAAAACAAATAGAAAGGTTGCTCCATAGTGATATGAGTTTCAATTTACCAGGAAGACATAACAATTTTACATTTATACCCAATAACATGGTCTCAAAAAGTAAAATTTGCAGAACTAAAAGTAGAAATAATCAATCTACAATTAAGGTGAGAGATTTTAACTCATCTTTCTCAGTGACTGATGGAATGAGCAGACCAAAACCAAAACCAAAACCACCACACCCCAACAGTGCTTCTCAAATGTTAATGTGCATGCTCATCTTCTGGGGATCTTGTTAAAAAGTAATTCTCATTCAGTAAATATGGGGTGGAGATAAGAGTCTGCATTTCTAACAAGCTTCTAGATGATGTTGATGCTGCTGGTTCGATGGACCACACATTGTATAGTAAGCACTGTATTAGTCTATCTTTGTGTGTTTCCGAAAATTTACGTAACAAAAAGTTTTTAAAAATTGACTACCCACAGGCCAGGGATGGCGGTTCACACCTATAATTCCAGCACTTTGGGAGGCTGAGGCAGGTAGATCACTTGAGGTCATGAGTTCGAGACCAACCTGGCCTGGCCAACGTGAAACTGCGTTTCTACTAAAAATACAAAAGTTAGCCAGGCATGGCATGGGTGCCTGTAATCACAGCTACTTGGGAGGCTGAGGCAGGAAAATCTCTCGAATCGAGAAGGCGGAGGTTGCAGTGAGCCAAGATGGCACCATTGCACTCCAGACTGGGCAACAGAGAAGATTCCATCTCAAAAAAAAAAAAAAAAAAAAAATTGGCAACCCACAAAGAACATCAGAGGAAAGGATAGTTCAATGGGTGATCTTCTAAACATTTAAAGAACTAACATTAATTTTAGACACATTCTTCCAGAAATGGAGGGAACATTTCCCAACTTGTTTTACCAAATGATTACAAACAAAACCTGATAAAGATATTACAAGAAAGGAAAATTATAGGCAGTGCCAGGTATATTCATTCTGAACAATTTTCACCCTTTTCCACCTGTCTTTGTACTTCAGAAGGCTGATCTGTATGGGCTGCATCAATGGGCTTCCTCGCTCTCTGGCTTTTATCTCAGTTTTGCCAATGAAGAATAAGAAACTGGATGGTGCAGAAGAGTCATTCCTGCTTGGTCCACTATACGCAGCACTTCCTTGGTACAAGACCTCATGGTCCACTCCTACCTTTTTCCTTGAGGTCTAGGGGTGGTGAGGGCTCTCAAACTATGATTAGTGTATTCTTCCTTTGGTTTCCTTCATTCTGACCACACTTTGGAAAACAGTCCCACAATTAAACTTTCCTCAGATTAATTTGTACCATATGATTTATGATGAGACCATGACCAATTCATATGCTAATGTCACTTATTCTGAAAATATGTGCAAAAATTCTAAGGCAAATATTAGGAGGACCAAATCCAGTATTATATAAAAAGGCTATTATAACTCAATCAAATTGAGTTTATTGTAAGAATGCAAAGTTGGTTTAATATTAAAAATAAATGTTAGGTCTGGGAAAAAATGGCAGATAGGAGGCAGGACTAACTTGCAGTTCCCACTTGGTCGGACACAGCGGCATGTGGAGACTCACATCATGAACTTTTGCTCCAAGAACTACTGCAGAAACATACCAGAAAAGGCAAGGAACTGTGAGTCAGCTTGCTTTCTCAGCTGGGAGGCCTGTAGCCTGGGGCAAGTTCTCAGCCCTGCTCACCAGCTGCCTGGAAATAAACTTGGTGCTGTTGTGGGGGCATGGTGGGAGTGAGTCTGGCCTTTTAGGCTGCAGGCTGTGTAGAAGCTGGGTGAGGCCTGTGGTTGCCAGCTTTCCCCCACTTCCCTAGTGACCCGTGTGACGCAGCAGAGTCAGTCATAATCCCCTGGGAACATAACTCCATTGGCCTGGGAATCACACAATGGTACCCCCACCTGATGGTCTTTCTCTACTGGCCCTGGTAGCCAAAGACAAAAGACTTAATCTCTTGGGAGCTCTATGGCCCTGCCCACTGCCTGACCCCAGAGCAAGCTTGTATCCTCCCTATCCTACTGCAGCTGATGCACTCGAAAGTACCACCTCCTGGCTGGAGGCCAACCAACACAAAACCAGTGCACTTAAAAAAAATACAATTAAGGACCCTCACAGAGTCCACTTCACTCCCCTGTTACCTCCACTGGGGCAGGTGCTGGTATCCACAGCTGAAGACGGATCACATCACAGGACCCTTTGCAGACACTCCCTACTACCAGCCAGAAGCTGGTAGCTCTGCTGGGTGGCTAGGTCCAGAAGAACAATAACAATCGCTGCAGTTTGGCTCTCAGGAAGCCCCATCCCTAGGGGAAGGAGGAGAGCACCAAATCAAGGGAGCACCCTGTGGGACAAAAGAATCTAAACAGCAGCCCTTGAGTCCCAGATCTTCCTTCTCACAGTCTACCCAAATGAGAAGGAACCAGAAAAACAATTCTAGTAATATGACAAAACAACGTTCTTTAACAACCCCAGAACATCACACTAGCTCACCAGCAATGGATCTAAACGAAGACAAAATCTCAGAATTGCCAGAAAAAGAATTCAGAAGGTCGATTATTAAGCTAATCAAGGAGGCACCAGAGAAAGGTGAGGTCCAACTTAAAGAAATAAAAATGATACAGGATATGAATGGAAAAATCTCCAGTGAAATAGATAGCATAAATAAAAAACTATCACAACTTTGGGAAATGAAGGACATACTTAGAGAAATGCAAATGCAGTGGAAAGTCTCAGCAATAAAATTGAGCAAGTAGAAGAAAGAACTTCAGAGCTTCAAGACAAGGCTTTTGAATTAACCCAGTCCAACAAAGACAAAGAAAAAAGAATTTAAAAAAATGAACAAAGGCTCCAAGAAATTTGGGATTATGTTAAACAAACAAACCTAAGAATAATTGGTGTTCCCGAGAAAGAAGAGAAATCTAAAAGTTTGGAAAACATATTTGAGGGAATAATCAAGGAAAACTTCTCCGGCCTTGCTAGAGACCTACACATCCAAATACAAGAAGCTCAAAGAACACCTAGGAAACTCATGATAAAAAGATCATTGCCCCGGCACATAGTCATCAGGTTATCGAAAGTCAAGATGAAGGAAAGAATCTTAAGAGCAGTGAGGCAAAAGCATCAGATAACTTATAAAGGAAAGCCTATCAGATTAACAGCAGATTTCTCAGCAGAAACCCTATAAGCTAGAAGACATTGGAGTCCTATCTTTAGCCTCCTTAAACAAAACAACTGTCAGCCAAGAATTTTGTATCCAGCGAAACTAAGGTTCATAAATGAAGGAAAGATAGTCTTTTTCAGACAAATTCTGAGAGAATTCACCACTACCAAGTCAGCACTACAAGAACTGCTAAAGGAGCGATAAATCTGGAAATAATACCAAAATAGAATCGCTTTAAAGCATAAATCTCACAGGACCTATAAAACAATAAGACAATGAAAAAAAAAGCTGTTCAGGCAACAAATAGCACGATGAATAGAATAGTACCTCACATCTCAATACTAACATTGAATGTAAATGGCCTAAATGCTCCACTTAAAAGATACGGAAAGGCAAAATTAATAAGAATTCACCAACCAAGTATCTGCTGTCTTCAAGGGACTCACCTGACACATAAGGATTCACATAAACTTAAGGTAAAGGGTAGAAAAACATATTCTATGCAAATGGACACCAAAAGTGAGCAGAAGTAGCTATTCTTATATCAGACAAAACAAACTTTAAAGCAACAGCAGTTTAAAAAGGCAAAGAGGGACATTATACAATGATAAAAGGACTAGTCCAATAGGAAAATATCACAATCCTAAATATATATGCACCTAAACCTGGAGCTCCCAAATTTATAAAACAGTTACTATTAGACCTAAGAAATGAGATAGAAAACAACACAATAATAGTGGGGGACTTCAGTACTCCACTGACAGCACTAGACAGGTCATCAAGACCTGTCCCTGAATGATCATTGGGTCAACAATGAAATCAAAGTAGAAATTAAAAAATTCCACTGTGGTCTGAGAGAATATTTGATATAATTTTGATTATACCCTAGAACAAATGGATTTAACAGATATTTACAGAACATTCTACCCAACAACAGCAGAATATACATTCTATTCATCAGCACATGGAACAGTCTCCAAGACAGACCATAAGATAGGCCAGCTGAACTTTGTAAAAATTCCAAATGAACAGGAAGTCTCCTGGCCAGAACTCAAGGGAGGGTGTGAATCTGGTGTGCAGACTCCACAGGCTGGGAGACGTGAAAGCCCTACTTGTTCTCACAGGTGAGAGGCTGGTAGCCTGGGGCAAGTTCTCAGCCCTTCCCGCCCACTGCCTATAAACAAACTTGGTGCTGTTTGGAGGGACATGGTGGGAGTGAGACAGGTCTTTTGGGTTGCATGCGAGCTGGGTGAGGCCTGCTGCCAGCTTCCCCCAACTTCCCTGACAACTTGCATGACACAGCAGAGGCAGCCATAATCTTCCTGGAATAGCTCCACTGACCTGGGAACCACACTCCCATCCCCCACAGCAGCCACAGCAAGCCCTGCTCAAGGAGAATCTTGAGCTCAGATGCACATAGCCCTGCCCCATGATGGTCCTTCCCTACCTACTCTGGCAGTTGAAGACAAAGGGCATATACTCTTGGGAGTTCTAGGGCCCTACCCACAGCCTGATCCTCCCTATATTACCACAACTGATGCTCTCTTGAAAGTGCCACCTTCTGGCAGGAGGCTGACCAGCACAAAAATAGTACATTAAACAACCAAAAGTAAGGATCCTCACAGAATCCATTTCACCCCCCTGCCATCTCCACCACAGCAGGTGCTGGTATTCATGGCTGAGAGATCTGCAGACCTGACCTAAGAGATTATCCAAGTGGTCAATAAGCAAATAAAATAGTGCTGAATTTATTAATCATCATAGAAATGTATTATAATCATAAACCAATACTACCAGAATGGCTAAAACTAACAATATCAAGTACCAGGGAGGACGTGGAGTCAAGGAAACTCCCATTTAGTAGTAGTGGAACTGTAAACTGGTACAACCACTTTGGAAAACCGTTTGGCATTATCTAGTATAGTTGCATATATGCATATACGATAACCCAGTATTCCCAGACCTAGATACTTCAGAAATACATATGCATATTAGCAGAGAGATAAATACGAGAAAGTTCCTAAGAATATTGTTCATAATAGCCCCAAACTGAAAATAGTCTAAATGTCCATTAGCATAAATAAATGGTATATTTATATAATGGAATACTATGCAGCAATAAAAGAATGAACTACAGCTATATGCAACAACACAAATGACTCAAAAGTATAATACTGTATGAAATAAATTGGACACTAAGAATATATACTGTAAAAAAAATGACAGAACTAATCTGTGCTAATATAATATTAATTTTGGAAAGAGGTGCTGATTAGGAGGGGATATATATGGGGCTTTTAGTTTACTTGTAATGATCTATTTCTTGGCTTGGGTAGTGATTACATCAGGACATTCATATGTGAATACTCAAGAAATCATATAATTACTATCTGTGTTGTACTTCAGTGGAAATGTTTTAACATGTTATGTAACATTTTTGGAAAATGTTATAAATTTTAAAAAGTCAAATTTCAGGAATTATTTTTTTCCTTTTTAAGGCTAAAAAGCACAAAATGATAAAATAAGTGATGTTCTACGGTAGGTTTATGCAGCTCAGTGACAGAGATCAATGTTTCTCCCAGCTTAATATAAGTTTTGGATGATGTCTAATAATATACTTGAAATGATTTGAAGTAGGGTGCTGGGCCAAGCAACACTCTATAGAAATATATTTCTAAATTCTTTACTACATTTCTACTTCTACCCTCTTTCCAAATCTCCAATGTGCTTTTAAATTTAGAGCCACATTTACTTAGGAATATTTGAGAACAAAGTTTTGTGGTAAAAACAAGGTTATTACCCATTCCTCTTCATGTTAAATGACTTCATTTTCCAGGGAGTACACATCAATCAAAGATGGGTAGTAGAAATATCAAAAGATACTCTCTAAATCTCAGTGGCACATTTTCAGTCTCTACATATGGGTACTATTTACTGAGTACCAATTATATGTCATGTACTGTGATAAATGCTTTACACACATTATCTTTAAAACGAATAACAATTGAGCAAGAGAAGCTATTAATAGTCCCATTTACAGATGAGCAAACAGACCAAGAAACTAATTTTTCATACAGCTCGTAAATGACAAAACAGATGTTCAAATCTAGGTCTATCTGAATGTGCTTTCCATTCTCTTTGTCCATTATTTCCCAATAAGTCTCCTTTACAAACTATTTTCATCTATAATGTTTTAAATGGACATGCTTGCTAAATATTTTCCAATGTAACTAGCAAGTTTATTCCATGGCATGTACATCCATTAAACACACACACAGACCCCATGTATAAATCTGAAAGAATATATACCGAAGAAAAAGCAAGCCTCTTCAGAGGCTTCATTTATTATATGAAGAATTAGGGAAAACTTTGTCCCACCATTTTAGGCTATTTTTACATTAGAAAAAAATATTGCACACTGATGAAAATTTACTAGGGGTAAACGTCAACTTATTTGTAAAATAGTAATGCCAACAGTGGAGATGGCACTGTAAACCAAAAGGCAGAATGACTAAAGAAACTATTTGAAAATTTAACAATTATCTCTTCAATATCCTTCCTGCTCCAAGATTTGCTGTGGTGAGTTTTCCAAATGTTAACGGCCTGGAAAAACTCAATGTCTGTAAGACATACCTCTTCTGAGTCTTGTGACTTGGTGGTTTCTTCATCCAAAACATACCGTCCTCTATAAAACTCCCTGATCCTCAGATTCAACTTTTCAGTTTCTTTTTTCAAATTCTTGTAACTCGGCAGTGGTTTAGTGGCTGTATCTGAGCCCCTAAAAGGTAAAGACTCATCCAAGCTGTTCTGAGATTCCCGCCAGGCAGGGGAATGACTATCTGGATCTGAGATTATGTCATCTTCATCAAGTTCTTCTTTAATCAGAGAAGCTTTGGGTTTCAGACACACAGAAGCATAACTCTGGCCATACAAAAACCTCAAAGTTTCTTCTGTCTTCCACTCAATCAAAGTCTCCTTCAAAACTTTAAGTAAGTTTCTCTTTCCAACTTCAGGACACACCTGCACTGAATTAGAGACTGACCTAGACACTTGGTTTGATTTGGCAAATTTTCTCCTAAAATGCTCTGCACTTTTCTTACTTATGCCTACTAGAGTTATTTCTGACCTACTGTATTCACTTTCAGAATTTTCTGAAGCTTTTAATCTTTCAGGCAAAGTCCTATTTGAAGAACTCTGAGTATTTACTTTCTGTAAAGGAAGTTCACATGTAGCATCTTTCTCCTGACTATCTAATTTGCAATTGCCTAACTGCTCAGTGACATCTACTACTGTCTGTTCTTTGTCTTTGTGTTTGGAGTTAGCTTTGTGACCAGCTTTCTTTTTCATTATGCTTTTTTGGTGCAGCTGTGGTCTAATACTTGTTGAATTTGGTCTGTTTCCTGGTAGAATGGAGGAAACAAAGTCTTGCTCATTCTCACTGCTACTATCACTGTGAGTGCTAGAAGAATTAGATTCATACTGCTTTTCAAAGTGGCTAGGATTGTCAATATCTGATGTTTTAATGGCTTTACTGCATAACTGTACTTCTTCTCCAGAATGGCCACTGTAGAATGAAAGAGAAATAAAATAACTAAATAACAAATAGCAAATAAAACCTGAAACAACAGGAAAGTAAAGTACCCCATAGTATTTATACATTGTAACTTTCAAGGTAGAAATTTTTATTCCCTAGACAAAACCTTATTTCCAGGTTCTGATACATAAATTTCAGAAGAAGCCTATAATTTCAGTACATCTATTAATAATATATTTTTTATATAGTTCTCCTTCTGTCTTCTTCCTTTGTCTTTTTCCCCCAATTATTTTAAAATTGTTACAAGAGTACAGCAAAACTTTTTTAAAAACTTGATAATGCTATCCTACTGCACTATTTGGATTTGCCTGTTGTTGCAAATATATATATAAATATATATAAAAATATGTAAAGTATATATAATATATAAATATATAAAAAATAAAGTATATCTTTATATGTACATATATTTACATATATAATATATACTTATACATATATTATATAATGTATACTATATATAATATATAAAGTATATATGTAGTTTAAAAAATATATAATATGAAAAATAATATAAACAAAGTCTCACTGTGTTGCCCAGGCTGGAGTACAATGGTGCGAACTCAGCTCACTGCAACCTCTGCCTCCTAGGTTCAAGCGATTCTCCCACCTCAGCCTCCCAAGTAGCTGGGATTACAGGTAGGCACCACCACACCTGGCTAATTTTTGTATTTTTTTAGTAGAGATGGAGTTTTGCCATGTTGGCCAGGCTGGTCACAAATTCTCGGCCTCAAGTGATTTGCCCACCTTTGCCTCCCAAAGTGCTGGGATTACAGGCGTGAGCCACCATGCCTGGCTGACCTTTTTATTTTTTATTTTTCTATTCTATTTTATTTTTATTTGAGATGGAGTCGTACGTACTCTGTCACCCAGGCTGGAGCGCAGTGGCAAGATCTTGGCTCACTGCAACCTCCGCTTCCTGGGTTCAAGTGATTCTATTGCCTCAGCCTCCCAAGTAGCTGGGATCACAGGTGCACACCACCATGCCCAGCTAATTTTTGTATTTTAGTAGAGATGGGGTTTCGTCATGTTGGCCAGCCTGGTCTCAAACTTCTGACCTCAAGTGATCCACCTACCTTGGCCTCCCAAACTGCTGGGATTACTGGCTGACCTTTTTAAAAAAAGTTTTTCTTTTGAAAATTTTGGCTGAGTGTGGTGACTGACATCTGTAATCCCAGCACTTTGGGAGGCCAAGGCAAGTGGGTCACCTGAGGTCAGGAGTTCAAGACCAGCCTGGCCAACATAATGAAACCCTGTCTCTACTAAAAATACAAAAATTAGCCAGGAGTGGTGGCGCGTGCCTGTAGTCCCAGTTACTCAGGAGGCTGAGGCAGGAGAACTGCTTGAACCCAGGTGGAGGAGGTTGCAGTGAGCTGAGATTGCTTCACTGCATTCCAGCCTGGGTGATAGAGTGAGACTCTGTCTTGAAAAAAAAAAAAAAAAAAAAAAGAAAATTTCATTATCGATTTCTTAAATAAAAAAAAAAAACAGGAATTGTGTATAGATTGGAAAAGATAAAATGATAAAAATAAATGGGTAAACATTTTCTAATTCTGGTTGATTGTTGTACAGAAAATTCTACAGAATGAAAATCACAGGAAAGTCATAGCAGAACAAGTTAGCAAATCAACATTTTTCAATAAAAGATATTTAAATTTGAAAATCCAGAGTTAAAACAACATGCTAACAATAAAAGACAAAAGTTTTCCCTGACAATGTTCTTCAATTTTCAGATTAGATTTGATTAAGATGAAGAATTACGAAAGAGGGAAGGCAACAGTAGCTTTGCCAATACAAACTTGAAACAAACAAGGATGCTCTCAAGCACAGACACATATCGAAACTTTAAAAGGTCAGGATGAAAAAGACTCTGGGTCAAGAAGTAAGCTGTGGGGAAATGTAAAGGAAAAAAAATATATATCTATATAAAAGTTGAAAGCAAGGTTGTGGATGGGAATGAAGAAAAAAGATGAAAAGTTAGTTTAGTCTTAGATACCATCTTTTAGTTAGAATCTAGCCTATATAGCCATGGGGCTGTCTCTTGCATCAGAAGAAAAGTAAAAATTGGTGTAAGCTCAAAAAAATTAGAACAATTTAACTTTCATGTATTTCCTACTTTCTCTTGGAGTTTTAAGGCAATTATGTTTTTATACTACTCTGAAGCTATAAAGATATACATCAATAAATAAATATCTCTTATTTGTGCTCAACGCCCTGTGACTAAGGTAGTAACTATTAACTAGGAACATTTATTCTGAGAGTTAAGGGATGTGTTTTGAGAGATGGCCATGGTCAGGCAAACAATACCATGAGGAAAGTTTAGAAAGAAAATCACAACTTGGAATTTATATTAATGCTTTAGACGCTCTTTCAAATAATTAAGTAACTGGTACATTACTGGCTTTGAAATCCTATAGGACTATAAAAACCTTTCAAAAAATGTAATAGGCACAATCTAGTTGACAAAGAAGCACGGTATCTGAGATGGAGGCTGTGTTTATGTCATATTTCAACAGGTTAAATTAGATTTCCTCGGGAGGAACAGCTGTACAATAAATCATACAGATCAAACACATCATCTTACCATCACAAAAGAAAAAGCTGAACAAGTCAAATATTTCTTTGTGTGGGCTAGAATGGGACACTTACATAATATATCAGCACAGGAAGTCCAAGAGCTCATATTACCTGCTTCACTCCTAATGTTTCTATTAACATAAATATATAAATGGTAAATGATACTGATTCAACTATACCTTTGTTCTTCCTTTAGCAGTTGAAAATCGGGATGCCTGTAACAAGAACACAGAAATAAAAATTAGGCTGGGTGCGGTGGCTCATGCCTGTAACCCCAGCACTTTGGGAGGCTGGGCACGTGGATCACGAGGTCAGGAGATCAAGACCATCCTGGCCAACATGGTGAAACCCCATCTCTACTAAAAATATAAAAATTAGCTGGACATGGTGGTGCACGCCTGTAGTCCCAGCTACTCAGGAGGGTGAGGCAGGAGAATCGCTTGAACTGGAGAGACAGAGGTTGCAGTGAGCCGAGATTGTGCCACTGCACTCCAGCCTAGCGACAGAGCAAGACTCCATCTTAAGAAAAAAAAAGAAAAAAATTAAAGGACAAAGTACTGTGAAACTCATCAACAAGAAATCTGGATTAGTCTCTCTCTTACCTAAACTTTACTCACTTTTCAGGGTTAAGTTCAAATTCCACCAGCCCAGTAAAGTTTTCCTTGACTAACTTGGACTAAAGTAAATCCCTTCCCTAAATTCCAGAGTCATCATTGTCTGTACAATTAACATAATTAATCACCAACTCCTTTAAGGCCTACTACTAGAACCATTATCTAAATGTTTAACTTTTCTTTTTCTTTTTTTCTTTTTTTTTTTTGAGATGGAGTTTTGCTCTTGTTGCCCAGGCTGGAGTGCAATGGTGTGATCACGGCCCACCACAACCTCCACCTCCTGGTTTCAGGTGATTCTCCTGCCTCAGCCTCTCGAGTAGCTGGGATTACAGGCATGCACCACCATGCCCGGCTAGTTTTGTATTTTTAGTAGAGATGGGGTTTCTCCATGTTGGTCAGGCTGGTCTTGAACTCCTGACTTCAGGTGATCTGCCCGCCTTGGCCTCCCAAAGTGCTGGGATTATAGGCATGACCCACTGTGCCTGGCCAATGTTTAACTTTTCATATGTTTAAGTCTGGTTTCTTAACTAGACTATAAGATCCTTAAAGGCAGAGACTGTTTATAATTCTGTTGGATTTCCTTTACATGGTCAGTAAGACTTTTTGCGTTAATTTCTGAGAAAGTAGTTACATTGGAGTAGTAGCAACCCCCTGCTCCCCACTGCCCCCACCTCAGCCTTCCACAGTGCTAGGATTACCAGGTATGAGCCACCGCGCCTGCCAGACCTTACAATTTGGTAGAAAACAAACGTATATTCTAGGAGCTTTACAGATATTGATCCTCCTAACAATGATGTAGCTACTAATATTATCCCCATGTTATAGATAAGGAAACTGAGTACAGAGAGAATAAGCAATTTGCCCAAAATCACACAGCTAGTAAGTGGTGAAGCCAGGAATCAAATCCAGACAGTAAAGCTCATAATAACTACACTGTTATTCAAGACAGTATGTGTGAAATGCCATGAGAGATGTATAAGCTGCTACAAGAAATCAGAGAAGAAAAACTTCCTCCAGAGCCAATCAAAAGGAGTTTCAGAGAGGTGTCATTTCAGCTGGGCTTATAAAGATGGATACAGTCTGTATATAAAGGCATTTGAGGCTAATCCCATGAATCTCCACTCTGGGGTATTTACTCTACAAACCTCTCCCTTTTTTCTCTTTTTTTTTTAAAGCATGTAATCATGTTTAAATCTACCCAATCTCTTAAAAAAAAATCCTTTGATCATACAGCCCCTCCTCATTTCATCATAAGCCTTTATTAAAGAAGTCTGCCCTCATCATTTTCAACTTCCATATTTCCTACTCAGTTATCAACTTTCTGCCTTCTGGAATCTGTACTCATTACTCTCCTGAAATGGCTCTCACTGAAATCACCAATTACTATAAGACTGCTAATAGATATTTTTCAGGCTTTTTTAAGATAGAGGGAAAATAATCAATATGAAAGGATATCTCAAAGGAGGCAGAATACAAATAAATCATAAAGCAAGGCCCAGGAGAGAAAGTGGAATCAGTAAGATAAAGGAGGGTACTTTATCAGCAATGAGGCAGAGAAATGAGAGCCTATATGAAGAAAATAATGTTGAAGGAGTTTCTGCTGGATGCCCTCAATTGGTTCAGTAAAGTGGGTTAAAGGCTCTACTACGGTTGGTGGTTGGTTCAAAGTTTGAGAGTAGAAAAGGTCTATTCTATAGTCAGTAAGAAAGAAAAAAAAGGTGGGAAAATCATAGTAGAGAGAACAGGGCCAAAGGAATACAAAGAATGTAGGCTTGGATATCAGGCAGACCTGGGTTTAAATCCCGAATCTATATATAACTAAGTGTCCTTGGGTGAGTCACCATACCACTCTGAGCCTCAGTTCCACCATAAAGTGAGTAGCATAATATTTCCCCAGGGATGCTAAGAGGACTGAATTGAATGAGATAGCTTATATAAAGCACTAATGGTCTTGTTTGAGAACTTTCCCCAAAATGTTCAGCAAGCTAAATAGGAAAAAAGTATGATTGGAGGTTGGGAAGGTTGACATGGCAGGTTAAGGGAGAAAGAATCTATAATTGTTTAAGAGGACACTGTAATCGCTGACTGTAGAGCTCAAGAAAACAAAAGTAAGAGGGTCTGCCAACTCAGAAGAATAGAGCTAGGCTAGAGATAGGAGGTCAAAATGAGGTCACAAAGCAGACTCAGGAGTGATAGCTACAGATTGAGATAGAGGTTGTGGTCAGAGACGGGAAGCTCTTATTTCAAGATCTTGAAGGCAGAATAGTTCCAAACAAGAATGAGGTCCAAGTGTAGCTCAATCAAATGGTAATCAAAATATATAAACATTACTGTAAATTATGAATGCAATTTAAGACAGCTTTATGCAACATCTCCGGCTATACAACTTGTTATTTTTTGAGAATTAAAAGAAAATTATATCTTTAAAGAAGGCAAGGGAAAAAGCATAAGGTAGGCATCACCTACCATATGCTAGGTGGATTTTTTATATTGTGGTAAAATTTACCATTTAATACATTTTTAGGTGTATAGTTCAGTAGCATGAAGTATATTTACACTGTTGTGCAACTATCACCACCATGCATCTCCAGCACTTTTTCATCTTCCCAAACTGTCTGCTAGGTGGTTTTACACATCATTTCATTTAATCCTCACACAATTTACAACTCTATTTTTGTTTTTTTTGAGACAGAGTCTCACTCTGTTGCCTGGGCTGGAGTGCAGTGGCACAATCTCGGCTCAGTGCAACCTCTGCCTCCCGGGTTCAAGCGATTCTCCTGCCTCAGCCTCCTGAGTAGCAGGGATTACAGGCGCCCGCCACTACGCCCAGCTAATTTTTTGTATTTTTAGTAGAGACAGGGTTTCACCATGTTGGTCAGGCCGATCTTGAATTCCTGACCTCGTGATTTGCCCGCCTCGGCCTCCCAAAATGCTGGGATTACAGTTGTGAGCCACCGCACCGAGCCTTCAACTCTATTTTTATAGATGAGGAAATCGAAGTTTTGAGTGGTTAAATGACTTCCTAAGATCACATAGCTAACAAGTAGTAAATCTAGGATTCGATTTAGACCAAGCTCTTTCTATATCCTGTTGCCTCTATTTAGTGTTAGAAAAGACCCAAAAAAGTTGTAAGGTTACCACCTTTGCTTAATCCCTTTCACAGGAACTCAATATACTTTACAAACTATTTTCTTCTCCTTTGTGTAATTTTTCTAAGAACTAAACTCAACATTGTTTCTAGATGTTAACCATCTTAAAGGAACCTTAAATACCTTCCCTCATCCCCAATCTATAAAGAATGGTACCTGACACTGAAATAAACTAGATTAAAGATTCAATATAAAATTCCAGTTTGTTTTTGCTATGTGCTATTTTAGAAAGAATGAAGCACCAAGTTACACTGCTCTTTCTTTTTATCCTTTCTTAGATGAAATCCAAATTCCTTTCGTTTGAAGAGAAAGTGCCATTTCTCTTCCAGCTAAGTATTTTCTATTATCTTCCCACAATTTTTGTTGTCCTGAAGATAGTTATGAAAGCTCAATTTAAAAAACAAAAATATGTAACCATCCTAGTTAAAGAATGCTTGTAAGCTGTTTCTTTATAAACATTTTCATCTTACTTTCACTAAGGTATAAATTAGATGATTGGTTTTCATTTCAGCAAAGTAAATCTAAAACTAGAAATAACTTATGCCAAATAACTTAAGTGGATATATGTACATATTTATATATATGTGCATATATATCACTTGGAATATGTATGTTATATATAAACCAACAGAAGCGGCAGGTATGGTGAGAACTTTTCAAATCTATTTTGAGACATGTCAAACCCTGTTTCAGAAGCTTTTATTCTGCATACCAAGCAACAGAGGTGGCTGTTCAGGAAGAGGTTATAGTTGTTCTGCAGAGGTTTTTGGCTTCCGCACCTCTGAGATTCTACTGTTTACTGCCAAGAAGCAACGTGTGAAATCCCCTACTCTGGACCAGATGATGGCGCTTTTAGCTCTGTCAGCATTAACCATTCACCCCAATTTCATCTTTAAAATCATAATTTGATTTTCAACATTGTCCTTCTTTCTTAGATTTGAGATTTTAGGTTACAATTCAGGAGACTTCCCACCTTCAAAGGCTTGTCAGAGCCTACATTTAGCCAAATAGGATTTATAACTGCAACTATATAATTACCTATATGAGCACACTGTCTCAGAGCATCAAAACTCTATGTGGTCTGTTTCTGGCCACCAAGTGGGTGAAAAATTTCTAACTCACAAGATGAGAAGCATCACAGTGCGTCATGACCCAGACCATTCTAGGTCAATGTTTTGTCTCTAACAGGGTATCAGGAGACATTTTGTGAGAACCACTGTTAGTCTCCATGACATTACAGATCTACTCCAGATATTTTACATACCTTAAAGATGAGGAGCTAGAAAATCTCCAAGGCCCTTTCTGACTCCAAAACCTTGATAAAAGTATGGAGGTAGAATTTATGAATTTGTCTAAATCTTAAATTTATTTAAACATCTGTACCAATGAGGTAGTGAGCTTACTGTGATATAAAGATATTACTCTTACAAATTTTAAGGGATATTGTTCGGTTTTGGTATTATAAAATCTGCTAAATAAATTTATACAAGCATACCTTGTTTAACTGTGCTTTCCTTTACTGAGCTTTGCAGATACTGCATTTTTTACAAATTGAATGTTTGTGGTAACTGTGTCTGCCAGTTTATCAGCACCATTTTTCCAACAAAATGTGTTCTCTGTGTCACAGTTTGGTAATTATTATATTTCAAACTTCATTATTATCTGTTATAGTAATATGTGGTAATTTTTGATGTTACTGTTGTAATTGCTTTGGGCTACCATGAACCAAGCCCACACAAAATGTCAAACTTAATTGATAAATGTGTGTGTTCTGACTGATCCACCAACCAGCTGTTACCGATCTCTCTTCCTTTTCTCAGGCCTCCCTATTCCTTGAGACACAACAATATTGAAATTAGGCCAATTAGTAACTTTACAATGGAAGACTCACTGACATTGAATACTGCTTTTCCTTAAAAAAAATTTTTTTTTTTTGAGACTGCAACAAGACAAGACCTCTGTCTCTCTGAAAAGCTAATTTTTATTTATTTATTTATTATTTTGAGACAGAGTCTCACTCTTCACCCAGGCTGGAGTGCAGTGGCACTATCTCGGTTCACTGCAACCTCTGCCTCCTGGGTTCAAGAGATTCTCGCACCTCAGCTTCCCGAGTAGCCGGGATTACAGGCATGAGCCACCATGCCTGGCTAATTTTTGTATTTTTAGTAGAGATGGGGTTTTGCCATGTTGGCCAGGCTGGTCTCAAACTCCTGACCTCAGGTGATCCACCTGCCTTGGCCTCCCAAAGTGCTGGGATTACAGGTGTGAGCCACCACACCCAGCCCCCGCCCTTTTTTTTTAATTTATTGAGATGGAGTCTCACTCTGTTGCCCAGGCTGTAGTGCAGTGGCGCCATCTCGGCTCACTGCAACCTCTGCCTCCTGGGTTCAAGCGATTCTCCTGCCTTAGCCTCCCAAGTAGCTAGAATTACAGGTGCATGCCACAACCTATTTTTGTATTTTTAGTAGAGATGGGGTTTCATCGTGTTGGCCAGGCTGGTCTCGAACTCCTGACCTCAAGTGATCCACTGGCCTTGGCCTCCCAAAGTGCTGGATTACTGGTGTGAGCCTCTGTGTCCAGCTGTAATCTAAGATTCTATCAGTTGTGAGATCCATTTCAATTGCACAGATGTTAAAAATGTAAAAATGTATGCAAATTAGAATAAATAAAATGCATGACTAAATGCAAAAAAAAAAAAACCCAAAAAACAAAAAACAACAGCAACAACAACAAAAAAACCCTTACTAATGGCCTCTGAACGTTCAAGTAAAAGGAAGAGTCACACATCTTTCACTTTAAATCAAAAGCTAGAAATGATTAAGCTTAGTGAGGAAGGCATGTCAAAAGCTGAGACTGGCCAACAGCTAGGCCTATTTTGCCAGTACGCAAGTTGTCAATGCAAAAGAAAAATTCTTAAAGGAAATTTAAAATGCTAGTCCAGTGAACACAAAAAAGCAAAACAGCCTTATTGCTGGTATAGAGAAAGTTTTAGTGGTCTGGATAGGTTAAACCAGCTACAACATTCCCTTAAGCAAAAGTCTAATCCAGAGCAAGGTTCTAACTCTCCTCAATTCTGTGAAGGCTGAGAGAGGTGAGGAAGCTGCAGAAGAACAGGTAGAAGACAGCAAAGTTTGGTTCATGAGATTCAAGGAAAGAAGCCATCTCCATAACATAAAAGTGCAAGTTGAAGCCCCAAGTGCTGATGTAGAAGGTACAGCAAGTTATCCAACAGATCTAGCTAGGAGCATTGATGAAGATAGCTACACTAAACAAATTTTCAATGTAGACAAATCAGCCTTATATTGGAGGAAGATGCCATCTAGGGATTTCATAGCTATAGAGGAGAAGTAAATATGTGGCATCAAAGCTTCAAAGGACAGGATGACTCTCTTGTTAGGGGCTAACGTAGATGGTAACTTTAAGTTGAAGCCAATGCTTATTTATTATTCTGAAAATCCTAAGGCCTCTAAGAATTATGCTAAATCTACTCTGCTTGTGCTCCATAAATGGAACAGCAAAGCCTAAATGACATCTGTTTACAGCATGGCTTACTGAATATTTTAAGCCAACTGTTGAAACCTACTGCTCAAAAAAAAAAAAAAGATTCCTTTCCAAATATTACTGATTATTAACAATGTACCTAGTCACCCAAGAACTCTGATGCAAATGTACAAGATTAGTGTTTTCATGCCTGCTAACACAATATCCGTTCTGCAGCCCATGGGTCAAGGAGTAATTTCAACCTTCAAGTCTTAAGACATACGTTTCCTAAGGCTATAGTTGCCATAGAGTGATTCCTCTGATGGATTTGGGCAAAGTAAATAGAAATCCTTCAGGAAAGGATTCACCATTCTAGATGTCATTAAGAACATTTGGGGCTGGGCGCAGTGGCTCATGCCTGTAATCCCAACACTTTGGGAAGCTGAGGTGAGTGCATTACTTGAGGCCAGGAGTTTGAGACCAGCCTGGCCAACATGGCAAAACCCCATCTCTACTAAAAATACAAAAATAAGCCGGGTGTGGTGGCGCATGCCTGTGGTCCCAGCTACTTGGGAGGCTGAGGCATGAGAATCACTTGAACCTGGGAGGTAGAGGTTGCAGTGAGCTGAGATTTCACCACTGAACCAGGGAGGCAGAGGTTGTAGTGAGCCAAGATCACGCCACTGCACTCCAGCTTGGGTGACAGAGTGAGACTGTGTCTGAAAAAAAGAAAAAAAGAAAAAAAAAAGAACATTTGGGATTCATGGGAGGAGGCCAAAATATCAACATTAACAAGTGTTTGGAAGAAGTTGATTCTAACCCTAATGGATGACTTTGAGGGGTTCAAGACTTCAGTAGAGGTAGTCACTATGGATATGGTGGAAATAGCAAGATAAGAATTAGAAGTGGAGCTTGAAGATGTGACTGAATTGCATCAATCTCATAATCCAACTTGAACGGATATGCAGCTGCTTCTTATGGATGGGCAAAGAAAGTGGTTTCTTGAGATGGAATCTACTCCTGATGAAGGTGCTGTCAACATCGTTGAAATGGTAACACAAGATTTAGAATATTCCATAAACTTAGTTGATAATCAGCAATAAAGTTTGAGAAGACTGACTTCAATTTTTTTTTGAGACACAGTCTTGCTCTGTTGCCAAGGCTGGAGTGCAGTGGTGTGATCTAACTCACTGCAACCATGAACTCCTATGCTCAAGTGATCTAGTCTCAGCATCCCAAGTACCTACAAGGACTACAGTTGTGTGCCACCACACCCAGCTAATTTTTTATTTTTTAAACATTTTGTAGAGATGGGTCCCACTGTGTTGCCCAGGCTGGTCTCAAATGTCTTGCTTCGAGTGATCCTCCTGCCTTGCCCCGCAAAAATGTTGGGATTACAGGCATAAGTCACCGCTCCTGGCCTGACTCCAATTTTGAAAGATGTTCTACTGTGGGTAAAATGCTATCAAACAGCATCTAATGCTACAGAGAAATCTTTAGTGAAAGGAAGTCGATCAGTGCAGCAAACTTGGGGTTGTCTTATTTCAACAAATTACCACAGCCACCCCAACCTATAGACACCACCACCCTGATCAGTTAGCAGCCATCCACATCAAAACAGGACCCTTCACAGCAAAAAGATTAATACTTGCTGAAGGCTCAAATGATCAGTAGCATCTTTAAGCAATAAAATATTTTAAAATTAAGGTATGTACATTATTTTTTAAAGATATAATGCTACTGCACATTTAAAAGACTACAGTATAGTGGAAACATAACTTTTGCATACACTGGGAAACAAAATCCATGATTGCTTTATTGCTTTAGTATAGTGGTGGTCTGGGACCAAATCTGCAATATCTCCAAGGTATGCCTGTACTTACTGGCTTTCACAATAATGTAAGAAAGACCAAATTAGGTCAAATTCAATATTCTGTTTCCAAATGGTGTGTAAGGTCATGGCATCCTCAGTGATGCCAAGTTCAAATTGTTCAGGACATGCTCTAAAACATCCCTGGTTTTTCTTCATAATTTAAAAGCTTCGATCTATATTTTATCAGCCTTCACTTTTACAGACTAAAGAGATCAAATTATTAAAGTCAGTAACTTTATTCAAAATTCTTGAGACAGATCTTTCTACAAGATAGTATAAGTTTCTCTAGTCTTAAGCAGATAATTTTAATTTTCATCATTTTAATAAATATTTCCTTATGTAGAAAACTTTCTCTATAGTAGCAATGACTAATGACACAATTGGCTTAGAACTGTAAATCATTAGAACCAAAGGGAACTCGGAAGTTAAATGCAACTTTTTCCTTTTATAAATGAGGAAACTGAGACTTAGTGTTGAGAAGCAGGTTTCCTACAGTAAAACAACCAAAAACCTGAGCTTCAAACTGCAGATCAGGACCCATCAATTAAGTAGGTTGCTGCCAGTGTTTTAAAAAAGCAACAGAGTAGAAAATATCAGAGGCATTTCATGTGGTAAGAATAATATTGTTTCACAGAAGTTTTGCTTTAGTTTTAGTTATATGCATATATGAGATCCTAATGTAAAATGCACTTATTATAGTGGTCAAAAGTTTGGAAGTCATTGCAATAAGATATCTAATCTTTTGGGTGGATTTAACAATTTATTCTTAGTCTTGTTCTGTCGCCCAGGCTGGAGTGTGATCTCGGCTCACTGCAACCTCCACCTCCCGGGTTCAAGCGATTCTCCTTACTCAGCCTCCCAAGTAGCTGGGGCTACAGGTGTGTTCCAGCACTCCTGGCTAATTTTTGTATTTTTAGTAGAGATGGGATTTTGTCATGTTGGCCAGGCTGATCTTGAACTCCTGACCTCAGGTGATCCACCAGTCTCGGCCTCCCAAATGCTGGGATTACAGGTGTGAGTCACCATGCCTGGCCATAAAAATTTATTACTTTTTTTAAAATTATGATTATTAAAATTACTATTATGATGCAATGTATTATTTATCATGACTCATTGTAAGCTAATAAAAATATCTCTGCATTAAATATTACATGCCACCATTTAAAAGAAGCATTTTTTTCCTCCCTAAAGGAAGACTGGCTCAGGATATTGTATCCCATACCATATGTGAACAGACTTTCTTTAAAATATCACATTTCTGTAGAGCTTAAATGTGCAATAGCTAGACAAGCTTTTAAAAATACCAAATTCTAGAATTCTGATCCTTAGCACAGGTAAAAAGATGTCTCTGAAAAAACAGTGACCTCTAGTGGATTCATTAAATAGCATGGACATAATCCCTGCCCCTAAGAATTTGGAAATTAAGGTAACACAAATGCATCCAGATATAAAAGATACTGATATGGTTATACACTGACAAGTGTTATATATAATTAAGGGCTACAGTTACGCTATACAATGAGGCAGATGCATATATATAGATTATTCACTGTTTCCTTCTAATCAAGTGGAATATAATGAATAGAATCCTGGTCTCATACAGATCACTAGTTTAAGAAATACACTTAATGAAGGGGTTGGATTAAATCTCTCTAAGGACCCTTTTAGCTCTTTAATTATGATTCTTTCTTCTTTAATTCATTTTGTACACCAATATCAGATTAAATTCTGCTCAAAAACATTTGATGGCTCCCCAGTACTTGAGGGTTTACCACACTCAGCCTGGCCCTTTGTTACTTACCTATTGTTATATTCTCGTTTCCCAAATTTCAAGTGGGCCAATGTTCAATATCCCAACCCATTCCCACAAGTTTATTTTCTCACTTTTGCTCACAGTGCTCATTATGCGACATCCTAACCTTGCTAATTTATAAGACAGGGCCCCATTAAAGTCAACACAAACTTGTTTAATTCATGTTCTGCCATCCAGTGATTGTTAAATTCACAGGTTGGGTTTTATACTTGTATATGTGTATGTGTATGTGTGTAGCCTGCCAGGTACTAAGCACTTACTGCACAATTTGAATGTAAATTGATTCATTTAGATTAGAGAAACAAAGGCCATTTTTTTTTTTTTTTTTTTGAGACGGAGTCTCGCTCTGTCACCAGGCTGGAGTGCAGTGGCACGATCTCAGCTCACTGCAACCTCCGCCTCCCAGGTTCAAGCAATTCTCCTACCTCAGCCTCCTGAGTAGCTGAGACTACAGGCGCATGTCACCACACCCAGCTAATTTTTGTATTTTTAGTAGAGACAGGGTTTCACCGTGTTGGTCAGGATGGTCTCGATCTCTTGACCTTGTGATCCACCCCCTTCGGCCTCCCAAAGTGCTGGGATTACAGGTGTGAGCCACCACGCCCGACACAAAGGACATTTTCATTTTTCTTTTATAGTGAGGTAGTGAAGGGTATATAGCTAAGGTAGAATTTCAAGAACTGCAAATATAAAGTAAAAGGGCTTCAAGTTTTGGGAAAAAGTGAGCATTCTGAATACAGGATAGTAAGATTTTAGGAAAAACTTAGAGGAAGACCTGTTTTACTTCATTTTATTTACTTATTTAATTTTTGAGACAGAGTCTCACTCTGTGGCCCAGGCTAGAGTTCAGCGGCACGATCTTGACTCACTGCAACCTCCGCCTCCCAGGTTCAAGTGATTCTCCTGCCTCAGCCTCCTGAGTAGCTGGGATTACAGGTGCCCGCCACCACACCCAATTAATTTTTGTAGTTTTAGTAGAGACAGGGTATCACCATATTGGCCAGGCTGGTCTCAAACTCCTAAACTCAAGTGATCCGCCCACCTTGGCCTCCCAAAGTGTTGGGATTACAGGTGTGAGCCACTACACCAGGCTGGAAGATTTGTTTTAAATTAGCTAAAGTAAGTACCAATACCTATGCTTGAAGAAAACAGAGATGGCAGGAAAGGTAGTTTGGTAAATGGTTTTGAAGCAGTTGAGGTAGATATGAGGATGGCACAAAGGGTTAAATTTAAGATGTAGAGAAAATATCTTTGGAAGCAAAGTTAAGGATAACTTGAGGAAACACTGGTTTCAGTGGGGAATAAAATATGTTGCTCTCAGAGAACTGGCGAAGTAGTGGGCAGCTCTAGTGACAGAAATATTAAGAAAGGAGAAAAAGAATAAGTAAAAAAGTACTTTTAGCTTCCCAGTCACGTTGAACAATGCCGGAGTCTTTTATTTTCCCAACAAGAAAGCTGACAGGCTGGTGGTGAAATGATGAACAATTTAGTCTTCATTATGTTTAACTCAATTATCAAGGGCCACACAGTGTTAAGTTTTCCATATCCTAAACCACACAGGATTGGATCGGCAGGCAAGAGGGGGGGGTCTGCCATCACAGGTGCTGTGATGTGCTGTCAGCATAATTGATGTTATTTGAATTAAGAGTGGTGTTACATCGCCTTATGCATCAGAAAAGACTTCAAGGTTTTTGGCTTTTTTTTTTTTTTTTTTTTTTTTTGAGCCAGAGCTTTTTAGTTAACCTGCATCTCATTCTGTTTAGGTCATTAGTTTATTTAGCATAGTTCCTACCTTACCACAAGTAACACTGCCTTGTGTTGTTATAATACACTCTTTCAAACGTGAATTTATTTTGGGCATTATCTCACTAACCATTTCATTGGAATTTCTAGGCAATACAGTTTAATTACCATAACGATAACTTGTTACCTTTATATTATCATGCCATTTCACCCTCAATAATAAAATTTTCTTGACTTTAGCATCTAGTAAAACATTGCAAGTATTTAAATCATTTCCCAAGAGGCTAAACTCCAGCATTGCCCATAAACTCTTTTTACAAAAAAAAAAAAAAAATTACTTTTTAATTGTCTGTCTTTAAATTAATAAAATAGTGTACTGATTTTTATAAAGATTAAATGAACCTGAACTTTCTAACCTTCCTCACAGCAGAGTTCACCTGGATCCTAAGACCCAGTAACTTCTGAAAAAATTTAACATTCTTCCTCCAGGATTATTATATTAACAGGATTCACAGACATAACTAGCATCACAGGACACTGGAGTTAAAGTTCTGATTTTGCAATTAAAGCTAAAGCAACAAACAAATAACATTTGTATGTATACATTTTCTGATTTTAAGTGTAAAATCCTTAATAGCTATGCTTAAAATATAACCATTTCCCCATAAAGTATATAAAATGGTAACTTTTTACAGAAAACTAGACCTACTCTCAGCTAATCTCATAAAGCAGAAATAAATTATTAGAATAGAATATATCAACAAATCTATATACACAATGACTTAAATTACCTCTCTTCTTCTCGAACCCATACTGGAGTTTTGGGAATTTGTGCTTCAAAAAACTTAGATGCTTGATAACAAAAATTGCTGCAAAAAGACTGAAAAGAACATTATAAATCGTTTTTTCTTCTTATCGTGAAACATTACCTACATACAGTTGAGAGTATAAAACATAAATGTATAGTTCAAAGAATAAAATGGAAACCTACAGATCTACCACTCAAGGTAAGAAACAAGATACTAAACCTTTGAAGGCCTCTATGTGCCCCTTCCCAACTGCATCACCCTCCACATTCCCCAGAAGTAACCACTATCATAAATTTGGTGTTAATCATTCCCTCATTTCCCTTCAGTTTTAGCACCTGTGTACATATCTCTATTAAAAAATATTCAGTTTTGCCTATTTTTAAACATTTTTTGAATGGAATAATATTGTTATACATTCTTATCTTACTTCATTCACTTATTAAGTTTTATTTTTTTTAGGGACAGGGTCTAACTCACTGTAGCCTCAAACTCCTGGGCTCAAGCAATCCTCTGGTCTCAGCCTCCTGAGTAGCTTGGACTACAGGCATGCCACCACACCTGGCTATTTTATTTTTTTGTAGAGATGGGGTCTCGATTTGTTGCCCAGGCTGGTCTCGACCTTCTCTCCCTGGCCTCCCAAAGTGCTGGAATTATAGGTGTGAGCCACCGTACCTAGCCACTTCTTTTGTTTAAAATTGTTTTTAAGATTCATTCAAGTAGTTGTAGCTTATTAATTTTCACTGTGTACTACATTCCATTGTGTTAGTGTATTACACTTTACCGTTTATAGACAATTGTTTTTTTTTTGCTATCACTACAATGTTACTGTAAACTTTTTTTACAATTAAAAAATGTTTAAAATTGTAGTAAAATATACATAATATAAAATTTATCATTGTAGCATTTTTAAGTGTATAGCACAGTGGCATTAAGTACCTTCACACTGTGTGCAACTATTACCACCATTCATCTTTAGAACTATTTTTATCTTACAAAACTGAAACCCTATACACGAACTTCCCATTCCCACCTCTCTTGATGATCATTCTACTTTCTGTCTCTATTAATTTGACTTCTCTAGGTACCTCATATAAGTGAAAACATACAGTATTTGTCCTTTTGTGCTGGCTTATTTCACTTAGCATATTATCTTCAAGGTTCATCCACCTTGTAGCATGTGTCAGAATTTCTTTCCTTTTTTTAAGGCTAATATTCCATTGTGTGTATATACCACATTGTTTATCCAGCTATAAACATTTTTATACATACATGCTAGTATACATGTGTAAGAATTTTTTTAGGGTTTATACCAAGGAATAGAAAGGCTTAATTATAGAGAATGTGCAAAGACTTCACCACACAAATGCCAAACCATTTCTCAAAAAGGCTGTACCAATTTTCATTCCCACTAGTTGCAAAAAGATTTCCTAATACTGGCAATTTTGTGGGCTGTGAAAACATAACTCAATGTGTTTTTATTTGCTATTTCTCTGATTACTGATAATATTTAGCATCTTTTCATGTTTATTAGCCATTCAAGTTCCTTGTGTAAATTTTTCTATTTGTCTTTTTCTTATAGATCATATATTCTAGATATGATTCTATGGTCAGTTATATGTGGGAAATAACATTCTGCTTTGTGGCTTCTCTTTTCATTCTTTTTTTTGAAACTTCTGATGAACAAAAGTTTTACATTTTAATATAGAAATGTTACTAGTTTCTCCTCTTTGGCCTATAATTTTCCATCTTATTTTATGAAGTCTCTCTACCCCAAGTTTATATCTTCCCATATTGTCTTTTTTTTTTTTTGAGACGGAGTCTCACTCTGTTGCCTAGGCTGGAGTGCAGTGGCGCCATCTCGGCTCACCGCAAGCTCCACCTCCCGGGTTCACGCCATTCTCCTGCCTCAGCCTCCCGAGTAGCTGGGATTACAGGCGCCCGCCACCACGCCCGGCTAATTTTTTGTATTTTTTACTAGAGATGAGGTTTCACCATGTTAGCCAGGATGGTCTCGATCTCCTGACCTCGTGATCCACCTGCCTCGGCCTCCCAAAGTGCTGGGATTACAGGCTTGAGCCACGGCGCCCGGCCTATTGTCTTTTTTTTTGAAGATAGTGTCTTGCTCTGTTGCCCAGGCTGAAGTGCAGTGGCATGATCTCAGCTCATTGTAACCTCTGCCTCCCAGGTTCAAGCGATTCATGTGCCTCAGCTTCCTGAGTAACTGGGACTACAGGTGCGTACCACCACATTTGGCTGATTTTTGTACTTTTTGTAGAGACAGGGTTTTGCCATTGCCCAGGCTGGCCTCCAACTTCTTGAGCTCAGGTAATCCACCCACCTTGGCCTCCCAAAGTGCTAGGATTACAGGTGTGAGCCACCACGCCTGGCCTCTCCCAGTGTCTTCTACCTTTTACATTTATGTCTTTAATCTACCTAAAATTGATCTGTGTATATAGACTGAGATAGGCATCAATTTTCATTTTTTCCATTTGCATAACTAATTGTGCCACTATAATTTATTGAAAAATCCATCCTTTCTCTACTGATCTACAATACTCCTGCTGTCATATATCAAGTGTCTACATATGTGGTTAGTCTGCCACTCTCTATTCTGTTCCATGATTTATTCGCCTAGATTTGTGCCAATATGCACTTTTAACTTTTAAATGTTCAAGTCTTAATTGAAGCTTAAGCAAAAAAATTTTTAATACCTTGATTGAAATATTTACAAATAAAATCAAACTTTTAACATCACTATTTTCTAACCAGTAAGATTTTAAACAGTTTCTTTTAGAATCCTATTTAATATCATTAAAAATTAATTGCCATTCCTTGTTAGGATAGTGGTTAGTAAAGAAAAAAAATTAATTGCCACAATGAAAGCCTTTAAACTCACCTTTCTTTCAGTAATAT
Organism: Nomascus leucogenys; assembly: GCF_006542625.1. NCBI lineage: Eukaryota > Metazoa > Chordata > Mammalia > Primates > Hylobatidae > Nomascus > Nomascus leucogenys. The sequence continues at coordinate 82,330,832 of NC_044392.1, forward strand.
CATAGACTTTATTGGTTTTGGTAGAAATTTTATATTTCTGTTTTGGTACCTAAAGAAAAGAAAGTACAGCTTACAAAAGAATCCAAATAGTAAACATGAACCTTATGTTACAAGATTAAGTCATCTACATATCATATCATTGGCCAATCCACGCCTTTAGTTCATGACCTTAGGTTTCATTTCTTGTTCTTACAACAAAGTATTTTGCTAAATGAAAATAATAAAAGCCTATATTAAAAAAAAATTAGTCACTTACAATTCCCAGCTTCTTCTGACATAAAGGATAACCACAGAGTTTGACAATAGAACGTTCATCCACGACATCGCTGTAGTGAGCAGGTGTAATGAACCTCCCCTAAAATGAAATGAGAGGGTTATTTCCTCCTAGTTTAATAGAAAAGTTCATTTATCAGCTCTCTAAGCCTCATCAATCTTATCTGAAAACACAGGGATAGCAATAGTACCTTCCTCATAAGTTAGAGGTTAGAATTAGAGAAAATAAAGCAAAATCAGAGAAGTGCTCAACATACAGTAAGCATTCAAAAAAAGTTATTATTAAAAAAATTTCTGCCACAGTACTCTGCATATTTGTAGATTATATAGTTAAATAATTCTGAGGCATGAGGAAGAAGTGATGCTATAGCTATACACAAGCTAAATGACAACAGTATCTTTTATTTTTTAAAAAGTATTATTTAAAAAATTAACTAAATCACAAAGTAATATAATTTTACCTATTTTTTAAAGCATAATCTTTAAAAACAAAGTATTTCAAAAGTGTCATTGTGACTCCAGAACACAGTTTGTGCAAAATTTTACTACTTCTGAAAAATCTGTACAGAGTGATGAGGTGATGGTTATAAGCTAACATCAAATATTTTCCTTTGACATCTTCATGATCAAATAATTTTGATTCTTGTTCATAACTTTGAGATCTTTTAACAAGTTTTTCTGTTTTCACAGGGACTGAAATACTTTTTATTGAGAGTGATGTAAGTTTTATGTTTCAAATGAAGCATATTTGCCTTTGTCTTTTCTGGTGTCATCATATATGCAGATTCTGATGCAGTTACCTGTGTCAATAAAAATATGAATTGTCATGTTCACATTCCTGCTTAGAAAAAGATCTATGAACTATACTAAGAAGTGTTTTTGTAATAGAAGCTTTGAGTTTTAATTTGCCCTCTTAAGGATTACAAGAATATAAAAGAAATTTCCATTCAAAATTTTAATGTAGTAAAGCTGTTTAAAAATTTTTTTATTCTCAAATTTTTATTTAGACAGGGTCTTGCTGTGTTGTCCAGACTGGTCTGAAACTCGTGGGCTCAAGCGATCCTACCGCCTTGGCTTCCCAAAGTGCTGGGATTACAGGCATGAGCCATCATGCCTGGCCTAAAAAAAAAATTAATACGGGCTGGGCGCGGTGGCTCATGCCTGTAATCTCAGCACTTTGGGAGGCTGAGGTGGGCAGATCACGAAGTCAGGAGATCGAGACCATCCTGGCTAACACAGTGAAACCCCGTCTCTACTAAAAATACAAAAAAATTAGCCGGGCGTGATGGCGGGCGCCTGTAGTCCCAGCTACTCGGGAGGCTGAGGCAGGAGAATGGCATGAACCCGGGAGGCGGAGCTTGCAGTGAGCCGAGATCGCGCCACTGCACTCCAGCCGGGGCGACAGAGCAAGACTCCGTCTCAAAAAAAAAAAAAAATTAATGCGGAATTCTCCCGTTTTATGTTGTCATAAATGATCTGTATTTCAGGTTTTTGAAATATGAAAACTGATGAAATTACATTGACAAAAATAATATTATTCTGTTACTTAACACACAATATACAAAACTGGAATTGCAATCATTAAAACAAATTGAAGAAAATCAAGTGATATTAGCAGACTGGTTAAAAGAACTACAACTAAGGGTAAAATATACTTTCTTTTTCTTTTTTTTTTTCTCCCCCATCCTCATTTTTCTTCTTTTTTTCCATTTATTATTTATTTACTTATTTTGAGACAGACTCTCACTCTTGTTGTCCAGACTGGAGTGCAGTGGTGTGATCTCAGCTCACTGCAATGTCTGCCTCCTAAGTTCAAGTGATTCTCATGCCTCAGCCTCCTGAGCAGCTGGGATTACAGGCATGAGCCACACCTGGCTAATTTTGTATTTTTAGTAGAAACGAGGTTTCACCATGTTGGCCAGGCTGGTCTCGAACTCCTGACCTCAAGTGATCTGCCTGCCTTGGCCTCCCAAAGTGCTGGGATTACAGGCATGAGCCATTGTGCCTGGCCTCTTTTGCTTTTTAATTGACAATAATAATTGTATATATTTGTGGGGTAGTATGTGATATTTTAACACATGTATACATTGAGCAAATCAGGCTAATTAACATATCTATCACCTCACATATTTATCATTTCTTTGTGGTGAGAAATTTGAAATCCACTCTTACTAATTTTGAAATATACATTACCTGTCATCACCTTGTTATGTACTTGTTATTTTTCATTAGTGCATTTTAAAGTCATTATACAAGGAATGCATGATGGTTGTTTATTTTAAAATGCATGAATTATATAGATTGTTATCTGCATTTAATGACTCAGAACAAATTCAAAGATTTTAATAATGCAAAGAAGTTTCATGCTGCACAGATTTAAAGATGTTATACTACAAAACTAATAATTTGTCAACTTAACACATACACACTCCATTAGGAACTCTTCTGTAATATTCTCTTCTAAAAGCTGTTCAACAATATGTAGAGCTTTTCTCTCAAATTCAATCTTCTTTCTCACAGCTGCTTCTAGTTCTGCTTTCCTAAAATTTGAAAGAGAAAATCTACTTATAAGCTTCATGTCCAATATTCCATGTTTTAAAATACAGTATTAACCTAACTCACTATTTTGCCACTTAAATTTAAATATATTAAAAAAATTTTTTTGAATAAAAATATTTCTTTTTAATTGTAGAGACAAGGTCTCACTATGTTGCTCAGACTGGTCTCGAGCTCCTGGCCTCAAGCAATACTCCCACCTCAGCCTCCCAAAGTGCTGGGACCACCGGCATGAGCCACCACATCAGGCCAAATTTCTGTTTTCTAATACTGTTACTTTTGATCCAATACTTTTCAAAAAGGAAACAAGCTACTTTTTGCACTGCACATACAGAAGTCTTTATATACTCTTTGTCTGGTTAATGTCTACTTAGCATGCAGGTCTCAGCATAAGGCTTTCGCTGAAAACTCACAGCCAACCTCCCTGCCACCCACCTCCAACTAAATTAGACTTCGTTATTCCTTCTTGTAACATCACAGTCTTTTCCTTCATAGTGCTTATCACAACTTGTAATTATGTATTTGTTTATGTTAATTAACTAATTATTTATTCCTCTGTTCCACTAGACAAGAACTGTGTCTATTCTGTTCACCATATCTTCAGAGCCTAACACAGGTCTGGCATATCTTATACTCAGTAAATAATTTTTGAAAGAATGAGTAAATTAAGACCAAAGCCAATATAAGATTAGTGAGTCTTCACAAAATGAAAATCATAGCTACATATACTTTTAATCCCCTTCACATTCTACTCCTCTTCTAGAAACTTTGTGTGATATGTGGTAATATCTTGCCTTTTTAGAACCAGCACTAGTACAAGACAGCTTTTTGATGAAAATCTGCACTTGATGTAACAAAGAACAGAAAAGGTGTCTTGGAGTGACAGCGAAACTCGGCGAGTCTCTGGCATATAAAGCAATAAAAGGAGAGTGCACCTGAAGCGATGAAAAACAAACACCTTCTACAGACACTCATGCCTTCACTAGCAGTCTGAGTGCTTAGTTTGGTTTTCTTAAAGCCTGGAGTAGAGGAATGTAACAGTCTATGTGAGAATTTATAGGCCTTCCCAGATCTTTCCCTTCCCTCATGATAATTTTCTCTAAAAAAAAAAAAGGTAACCATTATTGTTTTAAAGTTGGTACAAGTAATATAAGTAGATATGCCAATGTAGTTGTCCATGTAGCTGTCATACCTTTTAGAAGCATCTTCTTGTTTCAAAGTACTTGTCTGTTTAGTACCTACAATAAAAATACAGTCATGTGCCACATAATGATATTTCCGTAAACGACGGACAGCATACAGACCGCGGTCTCATAAGATTAAAATACTGTATTTTTACTGTACCTTTTCTATGTTTAGATATACAATTGCCTACAGTACTTAGTACAGTAACATGCTGTGCAGGTTTGTAGCCTGGGAGCAATAGGCTGTACCATATAGCCTAGTGGGTAAGTAGGCTATACCATCTAGGTTTGTGTAAGTGCACTCTATGATGGTCACACAAGGATGAAATCGCCTAACAACGCATTTCTCAAAATGCATCCCCGCAGTTAAGCTACACATGGTGGCAGTAGGTCAGGTCTACACAAACACATTAGGTACAAGATAGATTCCTACACAAATAACAAACTGTAGACCAACTTTTCTTCTTTTCCACATATTTTATGTCCAATCGTGTGTAAATCAAAATGAAATAGGAAGGGAACGCAATTTGTTTTTGCAAATTGATTACTGTCTAATTTTTCTTGGTTAAAATGTATCTCTTTGGGGATTGAATTTTCTTCTGTATCATAGTTGCTTAATTAACCACTCCTGAAAATCAGAGATCTGGGTACTTTTAGGGGAAACCTCTCTCCGTCTGCCAAACGTCCTCTCTGGGGGAAGAGGGGAGTCCGGCACCTCAAAGAACTGGGCACCCAAGCAGTCTGGAAAGGAGGACCGGTCCTAGGTTCAAGGCCAGCTGCCAACTCTGACCTAGTCACTTGCCCGGAAACCCGGGGACCCCAGGCCTGGGTTCCCGGCGCCTCCACTGTCCTTTCTCTGAAGCTGGGGCCACAGCCCGCGTGAGGGAAATCTTGGAACACTGGCGTAAAGGGGTGATGGCCGGCCAGGAAATCTTTCCTAGGAGGTGCGGACGGCGGTGGGAAGCTTTCGGCCTTCTCTACCTGGGAGAACCCCTCCCCTGAAGCAGACTTTCAGGCTGCGGTCTAGAACTCGAGATCGGGGCCCAGCTTCAGGGTCCAAAAGTGGGAAGAGATCTTTGCTCCTACCTGCGGCTTTTCGAGAGCGACGGGGAGCCCCGGCCTTCCGGCCGGCAGAAGACTGCCCAGCGCAGTCCGCCATGGGGGAAAGTAGTCTGCGGGACCGGGACAAGCTCCGGCGTCTCGCCCCGAGGCCCCGCCTCCCTACGCGTAGCGCGGGGCGGACCCCGCTGGCGCGGGGCGGGGCCAGAAGAGCGGGTTAAGCGGCCGGAGGAGGTGGCGGCGGCTGGGAGAGGCGACGGATCTGGCCGGTAAGTGGAGTCGTGGAGAGGTTCAGGTTGGCCAGGGCTCGCAGTTGGCCGTGAGTCGCGGCGGACTTGGTGCTGCGGGCCGACTAGGCCACGCGAGGTGGTGGAGCCTGCCCACCTAGGCGAGCAGGAATCGGAAGACATGGCTTCCTCTGATGCCGCCCGCACGCGCGCTGCGGTGAGGACCGGGCTGACCCGCGTCCCTTCTGAGGGCTTGGGGCCGAGCCTTGCCGCCGGGAGAAGCGATGATCTCCTCCTGAAGGCCGCCGTTGCCTTATCTCCGTGTGATACAGTGATTTCACTAGCTGGATTGATCACTTAGGGGACTGCAACTCCTTGAGAGAAATGGGATGGAGGGCATCTGAATCTTCACTCCCTATAGATAAGCTTGTGTTGCACCCCAATTTTTGTGAGGTGAGACATTAAAAATAAAAAATCCCCTAATGATTAGAATTTTGATTTCAGGTCCACCTTTTGGAAATTTTTTTTTTTTTTTTTTCCAGAAAAAGAAGTACTTTGCTTTTTAAAAGCCCTTCAGTTCGTATTTGCCTTGCCTCTTGGGAGTGCTCGAGAGTTTTGTTTTTTTTTTCCTTCAAAGTAGCTTTCAAAACTGTGCTCCTAGAAAACTTAAAAGATGCAATAAGGGCTTCTAAAAAACACTTTATTTTCTTAGGCAAACATACTAAGATTCAGTAATAACATTTCAACTTTAAAACTTTACATTTTCTCCTAGCATGCTATTGGACCAAAAAACACAATAACAAAAACTTTCCATTTTCTTTATTGTATATACTAATAATTTATCACACTGAAACATAACTTTTGAATACTTAAATGTAATATCACGGATAGTTAACAGTGTGTTTTGTATTTGTAGATTTTAACATCGAAACTAGGAGAAATAGGAATGGCTGTAGAGGAACTTCAGTCTATAATAAAGAGATGTGTAAGTATTTTTTTAATTTTTGTAAAATACCTTTCAAAATATGGGAAGGGCACAGATTGTTTTTAATTATATTTGTGGTCACTCAAATTATCTTCTTTAATCCTTACTTTTTTTGACCTGTAAAGAGCATGAGTGGGGGAGGCAGATTGGATTATTTCTCCAGGTGACATACTTATCTAAATAACCTTTTACATTTTAATCCTGATCCTTTTCATAGATTTCACTGGTACAGTAGATTTCAAGGTCACTTATTAAAGTATTTATTAGGGTAATCCTAATTTTGCTACATGTGTTATTTATGTTACATTTATCTAGAATTTAAACAGATTTCTTTTTTCATAGATAAATCAAGAAGTTATTGTATTTAATTTTTATTTACATATACATTTGTTTTTTTGTTTTTTGGGTTTTTTTTTTTTTTTTTGCCAGCAAATCCTAGAAGAGCAAGACTTTAAAGAAGAGGATTTTGGCCTATTTCAGTTAGCTGGGCAAAGATGCATAGAAGAAGGGTACACAGACCAGCTATTAGAAATTATTCAAAATGAAAATAATAAGGTGCGTACAATCTTGGTGTTTACTTTTCAGTCTTGGGAAGAGAATAATCACATGATGCTATTCATCCAGTCATTTATCCATCAAACATTTAAGAATCTACTTAAGTTTTCACAGTAGGGAACTGAAAACAAAAAAAGAATTAGAAATATTCAGGCCAGGCGCAGTGGCTCACGCTTGTAATCCCAGTGCTATGGGAGGCCGAGGCAGGCAGATCACTTGAGCCCAGGAGTTTGAGACCAGCCTGGGCAACAGAGTAAGACCCTGTCTCAGAAAAAAAAAAAAAGAAAGAAACAGTCATATACTTGAAGATGCTTACCATCTGGTCAAACAGATAAACATGTAAACAACTAACAATAATGAGGCAAAATAAATAAGTGCTATAGTTGAAGTAAAGAGTTTTTAGAAGAAACAGAATTACTTCTAGTTTAGGGAGTCCAAAAATGGTGTTTGAGTCATTAATTTACATTGAGAAATATACATATCAAGCAGGCTAAATATTCATTTTGGGTGATCATCCCATTCTCCTCCAGCCAAATGTGTATGGAAAACCAAATTTTAATTAAAACAGTATTTTATGTGCATAGAATCAGAACGGGAGGAAAGCGATATGTCATTATACTAGCCAGTATCATCCAGTTACAATAGTTTTAGAAATCATCCTCCACAATGGAAAAGGATCTTATTTGTGGATCAGGAATAACTTTTTCCTGGGACACTGTTGGCAACATCCTGCCAAATTTTGTGTCTTTGGATACTCCTTATAAGGAAGACGGCTATGGTTTGGCTCTGTGTCCCCACCCAGATCTCACCTTGAATTGTAATAATCCCTATGTGTCAAGGGTGGGACCAGGTGGAGGTGATTGAATCATGGGGGTGGTTTCCCCCATGCTTCTCATGATAGTGAGTGAGTTCTCACAAGGTCTGATGGTTTTATAACCATCTGGCATTTCACCTGTTGGCACTCAGTCCCTCTCCTGCTGCCCTGTGAAGAGGTGCGTTCCGCCGTGATTGTTTCCTGAGGGCTCCCTAGCCATGTGGAACTGCATGTCAGTTAAACCTCTTTTCTTTCTAAATTACCCAGGCTTGGGTATTTTTTCATAGCAGCGTGAGAACTGACTGATACAAAGACCATCTTCTTTCTAGGTACACACTCTTTCTTCATTTGCAGTGCTACTTATTTATTGGAAGTTTTCTTTCTTGATATCACATTGTAATCATGTTGACCTGTGTTTCTCTCCAGGGCATCTGATTGGATTTGGGGGGTTCCTAAAACTTTTTAATCATACATTATTATAGCATCTCTTAGTAGTTCAAATGGCTTATACCCTTCTTATTTTTTATTAAAATAATTAGGACATTTTATTTAGTTTTTGATATATGTTTATGATAACTTTGTAACCCCCAATATAGGTGCTTTGATTTTTTTCTTGATTTTTTTCTAATTGTGTTCTCAGAGGATAACCTTCTAAAGTACTTAGCTTTTAGCTAATAATAAAAAATTAATAACAACTAATATTTATTGCATATTTACATGTACCAGATGCTGTCTTTAGTCCTTTACATTTATTAACTTAGTTAGTCTCTCCAAAATCTCAGAAGGTAGGTGTTCATTTTGACTGAAAGGTTAAATGACTTGCCCAAAAGTAAGTCAGGTTTTATGTAATATCCAAGATTCAGACCTGTGTAGCGTTTTTGGAACTCCTAACCACTCTGCTTTACCTCTAGTTAGTGCTGTATGGCATATGGTTTTAGGGTAGAATACAGGGGATTGCTTGATTGAGAGGGTGAGGCATCAAAAATCACTGGGTTTCTAGCCTCTAAAAGGATAACATGATATCAAACAGAAAAAGGCAACCTAAGTAGAGGGAAAAGTTTCCTGAAGGAACAAGTGAGTTGACTTTTAGAAATTTTGAGTTTAAGTACAACAGTCAATTGGAAAATAAGGTTTTGAGCTCAGTAGAGATGTAGGAATTAAGATGTAGATCTCTGAGACACATATCTGTGAGACTTTAATTACCTAAAGATTGGGTAATTGAAGCATTGAGGGGTGAAAAAAAAAAGAATTTACGTGAGTTCACAGAAAAGGGGCAGAAGAGAAGAGGCCCAAGATCCCATCTTGAAGAATTTAAGAAACAGGTAGAGAGAAGAGGCCTGACAAGGAGATGAGGATCAGCACCATATCAGTGAGGCAGAAGGAAAAGGGAAGTATAAACAAAGCATTTTTCAGGCATTGCATGCCTCAGCGTTTTATTTTTAGCATGCTTCTGAATAGCTAATGGGATAGATTTAAACATCGTGAGGCTTAGTCTTAATAGCTTGAGAATCACCTTTGCAATATGTGGTCAGCTAAATGCAAAGGTTTAGATACTGATAAGACAATGTTCAAAACTGACTACAGGCGGGGCACAGTGGTTCATGCCTATAATCCCAGCACTTTGGGAGGCCGAGGCGGGTGGATCATCTAAGATCAGGAGTTCGAGACCAACCTGGCCAACATGGTGAAACCCTGTCCCCACTAAAAATGCAAAAATTAGCTGGGCGTGATGGCGCACCCCTGTAATCCCAGCTACTCGGGAGACTGAGATGGGAGGATTGCTTGAACCCGGGAGGTGGAGGCTGCAGTGAGCCAAGATTGTACCACTGCACTCCAGCCTGGGAAACAGAGTGAGACCCCATCTCAATGACAACAACAACAAACTGACTACAATTTAATTTTCTTTCCAGGTGACACTATCCAAATTGACCAAGATTTACTATTATCTTCAACTATAAGAGTGAATTAAAGAAAAAACATAAAAATAAAAAGATTTACTATTTACTGCTTTGTGAGAGACCATTCACGTACTATTTATTACAGTATATTATAATTGTTGTAGTTATTGTTAATCTCTTATAAATTAAACTTTGTCACAGATATGCATGTATAGTATTTATATATAGCTATTCATGGTTTCAGGCATCCACTGGGGGTCTTGGAATGTACCCCCTGCAGATAAGTGGGGAGACTAGTGTATCCTATACTCTATTTTTATTATCTTACAAGACTGGGGTCAAGATGAGGTATTATAGGTGTCTTATTCCTAGATCAGCTTTTTTTAAAAAAAAATTCTAATTTTTGTGGGTACATAGAAGGCATATATATTGATGGGTACTTGAGATGTTTTGATACAGACATGCAATGTGTAATAAGAATATCATGGAGAATGGGGTATCCATCCCCTCAAGCATTTATCCTCTGTGTTACAAACAAACCAATTATACTCATTTAGTTATTTTAAAATGTACAATTAGTTATTGACTATAGTCACCCTGTTGTGCTATCAAATAGTAGGTCTTATTCATTACTTATAGCTATTTTTTTTTTTTTTTTGGTACCCATTAGCCATCTTCCCTGCCTCCCACTACCGTTTTCAGCCTCTGGTAATCATCCTCCTACTCTGTATGTCCGTGAGTTCAGTTGTTTTGGTTTTCAGATCCCACAAAAAAGTGAGAACATTCAATGTTTCTCTGTGCCTGACTTCTTTCACTTAACATAATGGTCTACAGTCCCATCCATGTTATTGCAAATGACAGGATGTCATTCATTTTTATGGCCGAATAGTACTCCATTGTGTATATGTACCACATTTTCTTTATCCATTCATCTGTTGATGGACACTTAGGTTGCTTCCAAATCTGAGATACTGTAAACAGTGCTGCAGTGAACATGGGAGTGCAAATATCTCTTCAATATAGTGATTTCCTTTCTTTTGGGTATATACCCAGCAGTGGGATTGCTGGATCATATGGTAGCTCTATTTTTGTATTTTTTGAGAAACTGCCAAACTGTTCTCATTAATGGTTGTAGTAATTTACATTCCTACCAACAATACCTAAAAAAAAAAAAATACAAAAAATTAGCCAGGCGTGGTGGCAGGTGCCTGTAGCCCCAGCTACTTGGGAGGCTGAGACAGGAGAATGACGTGAACCCAGGAGGCGGAGCTTGCGGTGAGCTGAGATCACACCAATATATATCACGACAATATATGAGGGTTTCCTTTTCTCCACATCCTTGCCAGCATTTGTTATTGACTGTCTTTTGGATATAAGCCATTTTAACTGGGGTGAGATGATATCCCATTGTAGTTTTGATTTGCATTTCTCTGATGATCATGATGCACACCTTTTCATATGCTTGTTTACCATTTGTATGCCTTCTTTTGGGAAATGTCTATTCAAATCTTTTGCCAATTTTTTTTATCGGATTATTAGGTTTTTTTCCTTTAGTGTTGTTTGAGCTTCTTTTCTATTCTGATTATTAATCCCTTGTCAGGTGGGTTAGATCTGCTTTTTCTTTATTTATATATTTTTTTGAGATAGGGTCTGTCTGTGTCACCCAGGCTGGTTTGCGGTGGTGTGATCACAACTCACTGCTGCCTCTGCCTCCCAGGCTCAAGCCATCCTCCCACTCATCCTCCCAAGTAGCTGGGGCTACAAGCGTGTGCCACCAGGCCCAGCTAATTTTTGTATTTTGTACACAGGGTTTGGCCGTGTTGCCCAGGCTGGTCTTGAACTCCTGAGCTCAAGTGATCCGCCCACCTCAGCCTCCCAAAGTGTTGGGATTACAGGCATGAGCCACCATGCTTAAAAAAAAAAAAAAAAGATGGGGTGCGGTGGCTCACGCCTGTAATCCCAGCACTCTGGGAGGCCAAGGCAGGTGGATCACGAGGTCAGGAGATCGAGACCATCCTGGCTAACACGGTGAAACCCCATCTCTACTTTAAAAAAAAAAAAAAAAAATTAGCTGGGCGTGGTGGTAGGTACCTGTAGCCCCAGCTACTTGGGAGGCTGAGACAGGAGAATGACATGAACCCAGGAGGCAGAGCTTGCAGTGAGCCGAGATAGCGCCACTGCACTCTAGCCTGGGCAACAGAGCGAGACTCAGTCTCAAAATAAATAAATAAATAAAAATGTATTTAACTTTAAAAAATAGAGACAGGGTCTCACTAGGTTGCCCAGGCTGGTCTCAAACTCCTGGGCTCAAGTGATCGTCCTGACTCAGCCTCCTGAGGTGCTGGGATTAGAGATGTGAGCCCCTGCATCCAGTCAACCACCCTGCTTTTAAAGAAGGACTCTAGAATGTAAACTCTAGGAGGGTAGTGATCTTATCCAGTGTGTTCCTCACTTTATTTCTAACCCCTAGAATATTATAGTGTAGGCTTGTTAAATACTGATGAGTTAAAGTACAAAGCAGGCCAGAGAAGTGGAATACATTGTTGATACTTTTGAAAATCAGTGCTTTTGATAATGAATGTGAATTAGTAATTATAAAGATAAACTTTTACTTGTGTGGTAAGCATTCTGAAATGTCTTTGAACATAGAAGCCACTTGTATGTAGGAGAGAAAATTAATGAAGTTGTATCCCTTCTTTTTATATAAATTACAATGATTGTCTTTAGAGACTCCAAGGAACTTTAAAAGGTACACGAGCATTGGCTGGACTTCTTTATGAATAAGGGGAGCAAAATTCTCTGTGGAAGTGAAGTACCTGTATTAAGCAAATTAACTCTCTTGTCGGAAATAGAGGCACTGTTTAAATCTTGGGAAACACCAACTTGCCTGATAAAAAGTAAAGACCCTTTTGCCTTTCCTCAGTGAACATATTAAAAACTATTTAAATATGTTGATGTCTGTTAGTAGCCAACCCTGGAAAGTCTGTGGTGAAATGTTATAGGCCTCACTTGTCTCATCTTCCTATTTCAGAGACAATTCTGAGCTCTTCCAAGATAGGAAAGCACACCGCGAGAGTCCTGTAGATGGCAGTGTTTGCTTTACTCTGAAAATGTTTTTGCAGGTCATCATCAAGAATATGGGCTGGAATCTCGTTGGTCCTGTTGTTCGATGCCTTTTGTGTAAAGATAAAGAGGATAATAAAAGAAAAGTTTATTTTTTGATCTTTGATTTATTGGTAAAGGTAAGTTAATAAAACAAGGTTCTCTTTATCATAACACACAGCAGTATTTTATAATTCCCTTTAATGTTTATTGTTTGGTAAGAAAGCTTTTGGTTCATGAAAGTACATGCAGAAAGGAACTCGTTGGAGAAAAGACCCAGTCTTATTGATTGGATAGGCAATTCCATTTCAGGATTTCCCAAATTTTCTGGATAAAAGCATCGTCTAACCTCATATTAACCTCATATCAGACCCATTGATTCAGCATCTCCAGAGAGAGACCTGGGAAGCTATATTTTAACAAGTAGCCTTATTGTATAGATGTGGAATACCAGCTTTAGAGAGGTAGTTCAAGGTCACATTTATCTTTTGGCAACATTGGAACTAGAATTAAAATCTCAGTCCTCTTTCCTTTGTGGTATGTTCCCTAGAAGAAAATGGAAAGCCTGGAATACAAGTGATTAAAAATGGAAGTAGGAATAGGGGTAGAACACAGATCAGTTGTGACTAACAACCTTAGAAAGAGACCCTGGGTAAAAGGCTAGTAGAGTTTAAAGTCAATATTTGATGGCTAAGAAAGATAAATTCTGAGAAAAAGATACTATAAGAAACTGCTTAGTGATCAGTGCAAATATACCCAAATATATATTGGAAGGAGAGCTCCATCTGTATGAGTTATTGACTATGGGAGCTGGGAGCTTTTAAAAAACCAGTCAAGTGAGATGATAAGAAATGGCCAGTCAGAAAGCAATGCAAAGTTTTACCTGTTCAAAAAACACAGAAGAGATTCCAGACTAGTCTAAATAGGCTTGCAGCATGGGATTGAAAGGTCCCACCTGCTGGAGCCCCTGGTAATCTATTAAGGCAATTTCAGAGTAGACAGGTGAAGCTCAAAGAAAACCTGAGCTTAAAGATCCATTGACTTCTTGCTTCTTTTTAGTTTTATAGTTACTTGACCATCACAGATTCTGTGTTTTGCTAGTGCGTATTTTTTCAACAATTGTATAAATAATTTTAATGTTAAGCAAAAACATAATTGTATAATATTTTGTCAATATATGCCTTCTTAAAAATAGTAATAATGTGGCTTTAAATACAACTTGTATTAAACAGGTTCAATTGTGAATATTTTTATAGTTATGCAATCCAAAGGAATTATTGTTGGGTTTGCTTGAACTAATTGAAGAGCCCTCTGGAAAACAGATATCCCAAAGTATTCTTCTTTTGCTTCAGCCATTACAAACAGGTAATGAGAATTTTGATATCAGAGTACTTCTTGTTGTATCTCTAAGTGCCTTGATGGTTACCCCAAAATGTCAATACTACACCAAAGTAAAGTTTACAGCTAATTAGTGAGTACTCTGCTTAAACCAATAATAGCAATGCCAATGTGAATCCTGCTGCTCATAGAAAGATTATAGTATCTGGCCAGAGTGGGTACCCAGTAAATATTCTGTTGAATGTCATACTATTTTTCATGTGCTATATTGGAACCTATACCTTTTTGCCTAACCTTCCTATATGCTGCTTAAATCTAGAATTTTCTCTGTAAACATATTTCAAGGATTACCTCTGTGGTGTCTGCAGTACTAAATCTGATAGCATTATGGTAGTCCAGAAGAGTATCAGGCAGAGCATTGCTCAGCTTCTGCTTTGGGAGGTTGGATTGGGCATAGCAAGGTACTACTGAAGAATGAAATGAGGAGAGATGGGATGATAAGGCTCCATGGCTGAGTGCAGTAACAATATTGGTAGGTAATGGGTCTTGGCAACCAAGGCAGACAGTATACATGGGAAGAGGTTATTTTTCATTTTAGGAAATTCGTTTATCTCACAATCTGATAGAGGGACCTAGAATCAGAAATTAAATTTGTTTTAAATATGAATGCCTACCAGCTTCATACCACCTGTAATATTCAGTCTTCTAGGGAAAAAAAAAATCTAATAATACCACCTCCTATTTGTATAGTGCTTTATAGTTTACAGTATACTCATATTTTGTGCTTATAACAACCAAAAAACATGGAAAGAACATGTTTCTGTCTTAAGTACATAGCCTGTTACACATAGTCTGTTATAAACATAACCTAAACAACATTTCATGGCGAGATGCTGTATTATTTTATTCACAACTAAGAAGAAAAAAACACTGCCAATTAGACTGTGATGTGTCATCTTGATTTCAAGAGTTGTTAAAATGTGGGAGGAGGAAGTGTCTTATAATTCCACATTTGCCGAATTTCTTGTCCCATGTTTAGCATACTTGATGAGCAACAACTTGATCTCTGTTTTAGTGATTCAGAAACTTCATAACAAGGCATATTCAATTGGATTAGCATTGTCTACCCTTTGGAATCAGCTATCTCTTCTTCCTGTTCCGTACTCAAAAGAACAAATACAAATGGATGACTATGGCCTTTGTCAGTGTTGCAAGGCCTTAATAGAGTTCACTAAGCCTTTTGTGGAAGAAGTCATTGATAACAAAGAAAACTCACTGGAAAATGAAAAGTTAAAGGATGAATTACTGAAATTGTAAGTATAATTTTAAGAACATCTCACAGTGGACTTAAGTAATTGATAGTTCAGTTATTTTATGTTTCTTCACTTTGACATGTAAATAGAAATCTAGTTTCAGATTTTGAATTTTAGAAGAATGTGGGGTTCAACTGATGCAGCATGGGAACTTGAGACATTTATATTTAAAAAAATTATAGGCCGGTTGTAGTGGCTGACACGTGTAATCCCATCACTTTGGGAGACTGAAGTGCGAGGATTGCTTGGGGCCAGGAGTTTGAGACCAGCCTTGGCAACCTAGCGAGACCACCATCTCTACAAAAAAATTTAAAAATTAGCTAGATGTAGTGGCATATACCTGTAGTGCTACTATTTGGGAAGCTGAGGCTAGAGGATGGATTGAATACAGGAGTGTGAGGCTGCAGTGAATGATAATTGGCCACTGTACTCCAGTCTGGGCAACAGAGCAAGACCCTGTCTTTAAGAAATTAATTAATAAAATAAAATAATTATAAAACCAAAATCCATTCATTTACTTTATATTCTTCTTTGTATTACCTTATTCATCATAGTAAGTGAATAATGAAAGCGGGGGAAATAGATAATGTAGCTCAGGGTGAATGTGGGAAATAGATATATGTAGCTTTGTGGAGAAATTGTGTTTTACTCTTTCAAAGAAAGCAGCAGAAAGACCACCAGACAGAACATCCAACTTGACCACAAAAATAGTAGTTGAGTATCCACCCAACAGCATTCCCTCCATGGGTACTATAGACTAAACATCTACTGTTCAGTATGGCTGTAGCACTTGACATATGGCTGGTCCAAATTCAGATATACTGTAAGTATAAAATATCCCCTGGATTTTGAAGACTTGTTGTTTAAAAAAAAAAAAAAACAGTAAAATACCTCAATAATTTTTATATTGATAACATGTTGAAATGACAATATTTCAGATATATTGGGTTAAGATAAATTATTAAAATCATCTCTCCCATTGTTACTACTTTTTTCATGTGTCTACTAAAAGATCTTAAATTATATATGGGGCTATGTTATATTTCTATTGGACAGTGATAGACTAGATTATTTAATTACATGGACCAGTAATTTTTAAATTTTGGCTACTTGGGAGGCTGAGGCAGGAGGATCACTTGAGGCCAGGAGTACAAGACCAGCCTGGGCAACATAGCAAGACCTCGTCTCTAAAAAATAGAATATAAAATAATATTTTAATTTTGGAGACTAATACTATTTTTAGCTTCCTACTTGTCAGGTTAGGACATTAAAAAAAAAATTTACAGCCAGACGTGGTGGCTCACGCCTGTAATCCTAACACTTTGGGAGGCCAAGCTGGGAGATTGCTTGAGCTCAGGAGTTTGAGATCAGCCTGGGCAACATAGTGAGACCCTGTCTCTACAAAAAATACAAAAGTTAGCTGGGCACAGTGGTGTGTGCCTGTAGTCCCAGCTACTTGGGAGGCTGTGGCAGGAGGATCCTTTGAGCCCAGGAGTTTGAGGTTAACAGTGCGCTATTATTGTGCCACTGCACTCCAGCCTGGGTGACAGAGACCTTGTCTCATAAAAAAAGTTTTTTACCATTTACCCGTTATTTCATAAAAGAAAAGGTATTTTAACTAAAGAAATAGGAAAGGCTTAATCACAAAATAAAGTTTGGTTTTCTAAATAAAACAAATAGAGCTGTGTGAAAAAATGACTATATTTCCTGATTTTTTTCTTTGAACTAATGAAAACAACATCATAGACTAACACCAGCCCTCACATTCAAAATTCAATGGAATAGTTCAGATGTAGAAGTCAGTCTTAGCATGTTGAGTCTAGCCAGGTGTTCTCATGTTCTCCCCATTACTAGTACGAACGACGTTACATCACCAGTTTTATAGACCACTGAGTTATTGATGCTTGTCTTAATCCATTTGTGCTGATATAACAGAATACCTAAGACTGGTTGATTTATAATGAACAGAAATTATTGGTTCACAGTTCTGGAGGCTGGGAAGTCTACAATTAAGGTGCTGGCATCTGGCAAGGGCCTTCTAGCTGTGTCATAATGTGGCTGAAGGTAAAAGGGCAAAAGGCAAAAGTGGGCTGAACTTGCCCTTTTATAACAGCGTTAATCTCATCCGTGAGAGTGGAGCCCCCTTGGCCTAATTCCCACCTCCTTATGGCAGTTAAATTTCAACATGAGTTTTGGAGAGCAGTCATTCAAACCGTAGCAGTGCTTATGTAATTTTTCAAGTAAAATTAACTTAGATTTGAAGACCTAGGGATTTTATACTTGGAAGTGTTGATTTCATAGTTACCTATTTCTTATGCCTTAGTTGTTTCAAAAGCTTGAAATACCCTTTGCTGACAGCACAATTCCTTGAACAGTCTGAAGAAGGTGGAAATGATCCTTTCAGGTATTTTGCATCAGAAATAATAGTAAGTACAGCTAATTTAATCTGCATAATCTCAAATGTTATCCCACTATATTCTCAGTACTGCGCATGTAAATTGATACATTCATTAATAAAGAAATATGTATTTTTTGTAGAACACACATAAACAAAAGATGGAAAATAAAACAGCAATAATTTTATTATCCAAAGATAAATATTAACATCCTCCAGGCTTTTTTCTTATATACTTATTTATAATAATACATATATATAAATTTTTCAAAGATTTTATATATATATATACACTCTTGTATATATATATATATATACACACTCTTGTATATATATATATACACTCTTGTATATATATATATACACTCTTGTGTGTATATATATATATATATATATGTATACTCTTGTAATCTGCCTTTTTCCTCTTCAACAGTATGTTATGAATATTTTTCCATTGGCTTAATAGTGTTCCATGGTATGGACTTAGTATAATGTATTTCACCTGTGCCATATAGTTCAACATTTGGATTGTTTCTAATTTTTCATTATTGTAGGACAACTCCAAGTTTCTTTTTTTAACTATTAAGTCTGTGATAAGTAATCTAGTAATTAAATTTTTGCATACTTTTCAAATTATTTCCTTAAAACTCCTAGAGTGGAAGTTCCATGCCCTGTGATAAATATTTTCAAAATAGCTCCATATTTAAGTAAATTTTATTTTAAAAGCAATTTGGCTTTATGCATCAATAGTATTTTAAAATGTGCTCAGATTCTGTATTAGAGAAATAATCTGAAATATTAAAAAGTTTATTTTAAGTTGATGTTTCTGAATTTCAAAAGAGAAAGTCCGTGTGGCTGTGTAGTTTTCTTCAGCCATGTTCAGCTGCATGAGTGCAGGTGCAGCATAGGAGTAACATTTGCTTTAATTAGGGTGGGGTTTTGAGAACAAGGTAAGTTTTTTTTGTTTTGTTTTGTTTTTTATTTTATTATTATACTTTACGTTTTAGGGTACATGTGCACAATGTGCAGGTTTGTTACATATGTATCCGTGTGCCATGTTGTTTTGCTGCACCCGTTAACTCATTATTTAGCATTAGGTATATCTCCTAATGCTGTCCCTCCCCCCACCCCACAACAGTCCCCGGAGTGTGATGTTCCCCTTCCTGTGTCCATGAGTTCTCATTGTTCATTTCCCACCTATGAGTGAGAACATGCAATGTTTGGTTTTTTGTCCTTGCGATAGTTTACTGAGAATGATGTTTTCCAGTTTCATCCATGTCCCTACAAAGGACATGAACTCATCATTTTTTATGGCTGCATAGTATTCCATGGTGTATATGTGCCACATTTTCTTAATCCAGTCTATCGTTATTGGACATTTGGGTTGGTTCCAAGTCTTTGCTATTGTGAATAGTGCCGCAATAAACATACGTGTGCATGTGTCTTTATAGCAGCATGATTTATAGTCCTTTGGGTATATACCCAGTAATGGGATGGCTGGGTCAAATGGTATTTCTAGTTCTAGATCCCTGAGGAATCGCCACACTGACTTCCACAATGGCTGAATGAACTAGTTTACAGTCCCACCAACAGTGTAAAAGTGTTCCTATTTCTCCACATCCTCTCCAGCACCTGTTGTTTCCTGACTTTTTAATGATGGCCATTCTAACTGGTGTGAGATGGTATCTCATTGTGGTTTTGATTTGCATTTCTCTGATGGCCAGTGATGATGAGCATCTCTTCATGTGTTTTTTGGCTGCATAAATGTCTTCTTTTGAGAAGTGTCTGTTCATGTCCTTTGCCCACTTTTTGATGGGGTTGTTTGTTTTTTTCTTGTAAATTTGTTTGAGTTCATTGTAGATTCTGGATATTAGCCCTTTGTCAGATGAGTAGGTTGCAAAAATTTTCTCCCATTCTGTAGGTTGCCTGTTCACTCTGATGGTAGTTTCTTTTGCTGTGCAGAAGCTCTTTAGTTTAATTAGATCCCATTTGTCAATTTTGGCTTTTGTTGCCATTGCTTTTGGTGTTTTAGACATGAAGTCCTTGCCCACGCCTATGTCCTGAATGGTATTGCCTAGGTTTTCTTCTAGGGTTTTTATGGTTTTAGGTCTAACATGTAAGTCTTTAATCCATCTTGAATTAATTTTTGTATAAGGTGTAAGGAAGGGATCCAGTTTCAGCTTTCTACATATGGCTAGCCAGTTTTCCCAGCACCATTTATTAAATAGGGAATCCTTTCCCCATTGCTTGTTTTTGTCAGGTTTGTCAAGATCAGATAGTTGTAGATATGCAGCATTATTTCTGAGGGCTCTGTTCTGTTCCATTGATATATGTCTCTGTTGTGGTACCAGTACCATGCTGTTTTGGTTACTGTAGCCTTGTAGTATAGTTTGAAGTCAGGTAGCGTGATGCCTCCAGCTTTGTTCTTTTGGCTTAGGATTGACTTGGCGATGCGGGCCCTTTTTTGGTTCCATATGAACTTTAAAGTAGTTTTTTCCAATTCTGTGAAGAGTCATTGGTAGCTTGATGGGGATGGCATTAAATCTATAAATTACCTTGGGCAGTATGGCCATTTTCATGATATTGATTCTTCCAACCCATGAACATGGAATGTTCTTCCATTTGTTTGTATCCTCTTTTATTTCATTGAGCAGTGGTTTGTAGTTCTCCTTGAAGAGGTCCTTCACATCCCTTGTAAGTTGGATCCCTAGGTATTTTATTCTCTTTGAAGCAATTGTGAATGGGAGTTCACTCATGATTTGGCTGTTTGTCTGTGATTGGTGTACAAGAATGTTTGTGATTTTTGTACATTGATTTTGTATCCTGAGACTTTGCTGAAGTTGCTAATCAGCTTAAGGAGATTTTGGGCTGAGACAATGTGGTTTTCTAGATATATAATCATGTCATCTGCAAACAGGGACAATTTGACTTCCTCTTTTCCTAATTGAATACCCTTTATTTCCTTCTCCTGCCTGATTGCCCTGGCCAGAACTTCCAGCACTATGTTGAATAGGAGTGGTGAGAGAGGGCATCCCTGTCTTGTGCCAGTTTTCAAAGGGAATGCTTCCAGTTTTTGCCCATTCAGTATGATGTTGGCTGTGGGTTTGTCATAGATAGTTATTATTATTTTGAGATACGTCCCATCAATACCTAATTTATTGAGAGTTTTTAGCATGAAGGGTTGTTGAATTTTGTCAAAGGCCTTTTCTGCATCTGTTGAGATAATCATGTGGTTTTTGTCTTTGGTTCTGTTTATATGCTGGATTACATTTATTGATTTGCATATGTTGAACCAGCCTTGCATCCCAGGGATGAAGCCCACTTGATCATGGTGGATAAGCTTTTTGATGTGCTGCTGGATTCGGTTTGCCAGTATTTTATTGAGGATTTTTGCATCAATGTTCATCAAGGATATTGGTCTGAAATTCTCTTTTTTGGTTATGTCTCTGCCAGGCTTTGGTATCAGGACGATGCTGGCCTCATAAAATGAGTTAGGGAGGATTCCCTCTTTTTCTATTGATTGGAATAGTTTCAGAAGGAATGGTACCAGTTCCTCCTCGTACCTCTGGTAGAATCCGGCTGTGAATCCATCAGGTCCTGGACTCTTTTTGGTTGGTAAGCTATTGATTATTGCCACAATTTCAGAGCCTGTTATTGGTCTATTCAGAGATTCAACTTCTTCCTGGTTTAGTCTTGGGAGGGTATATTTGTCGAGGAATTTATCCATTTCTTCTAGATTTTCTAGTTTATTTGCGTAGAGGTGTTTGTAGTATTCTCTGATGGTAGATTGTATTTCTGTGGGATCAGTGGTGATATCCCCTTTTTCATTTTTTATTGCATCTATTTGATTCTTCTCTTTTCTTCTTTATTAGTCTTGCTAGCAGTCTATCAATTTTGTTGATCTTTTCAAAACACCAGCTCCTGGATTCATTAATTTTTTAAGGGTTTTTTGTGTCTCTATTTCCTTCAGTTCTGCCCTGATTTTAGTTATTTCTAACCTGCTAGCTTTTGAATGTGTTTGCTCTTGCTTTTCTAGTTCTTTTGATTGTGATGTTAGGGTGTCAATTTTGGATCTTTCCTGCTTTCTCTTGTGGGCATTTAGTGCTATAAATTTCCCACTACACACTGCTTTGAATGTGTCCCAGAGATTCTGGTATGTTGTGTCTTTGTTCTCGTTGGTTTCAAAGAACATCTTTATTTCTGCCTTCATTTCATTATGTAGAACAGGGTAAGTTGTAGAGAGCAAGAGGCGGGCAAGGGATTGAGCATGTATGTAAGGTGATTTCTTTTTCAATTATACTTTAAGTTCTAGGGTACATGTGCAAGGTGTGCAGGTTTGTTACATAGGTATACATGTGCCATGTTGGTTTGCTGCACCCATCAACTCATCATTTACATTAGGTATTTGTCCTAATGCTATCCCTCCCCCAGCCCCTGATGCCCCGACCAGCCGTGGTGTGTGATGTTCCCCACCCTGTGTCCATGTGTTCTCATTGTTCAGCTCCTACCAATGAGTAAGAACATGCGGTGTTTGGTTTTCTGTTCTTGTGATAGTTTGCCTAGAATGATGGTTTCCAGCTTCATCCATGTCCCTGCAAAGGACATGAACTCATCCTTTTTTATGGCTGCATAGTATTCCATGGTATATATGTGTTTTCTTAATCTAGTCTATCATTGATGGACATTTGGGTTGGCTCCAGGTCTTTGCTATTGTGAGTAGTGCCACAAGAAACACATGTGTGCATGTGTCTTTATCATAGAATGATTTATAATCCTTTGGGTATATGCCCAGTATTGGGATTGCTGGGTCAAATGGTATTTCTAGTTGTAGATCCTTGAGGAATCGCCACACTGTCTTCCACAATGGTTGAACTAATTTACACTCCCACCAACAGTGTAAAAGCGTTCCTATTTCTCCACATCCTCTCCAGCATCTGTTGTTTCCTGACTTTTTAATGATTGCCATTCTAACTGACGTAAGATGGTATCTCACTGGTTTTGATTTGCATTTCTCTGATGACCAGTGATGGTGAGCATTTTTTCATGTGTCTGTTGGCTGTTTAAATGTCTCCTTTTGAATAGTGTCTGTTAATATCCTTTGCCCGCTTTTTGATGGCGTTGTTTTTTTCTTGAAAATTTGTTTAAGTTCTTCGTAGATTCTGGATATTAGCCCTTTGTCAGATGGGTCCATTGCAAAGATTTTCTCCCATTCTGTAGGTTGCCTGTTCAATCTGATGATACTTTCTTTTGCTGTGCAGAAGCTCTTTAGTTTAATTAGATCCCATTTGTCTATTTTGGCTTTTGTTGCCATTCCTTTTGGTGTTTTAGACATGAAGTCCTTGCCCATGCCTATGTCCTGAATGGCATTGCCTAGGTTTTATTCTAGGGTTTTTATGGTGTTAGGTCTTACATTTAAGTCTTTAATCCATCTTGAGTTAATTTTTGCATAAGATGTAAGGAAGGCATCCAGTTTCAGCTTTCTACATATGGCTAGCCAGTTTTCCCAGCACCATTTATTAAATAGGGAATCCTTTCCCCATTGCTTGTTTTTGTCAGGTTTGTCAAAGATCAGGTGGTTGTAGATGTGTAGTGTTATTTCTGAGGCCTCTGTTCTGTTCCATTGGTCTATATCTCTGTTTTGGTACCAGTACCATGCTGTTTTGGTTACTGTAGCCTTGTAGTATAGTTTGAAGTCAGGTAGCATGGTGACTCCAGCTTTGTTCTTTTGGCTTAGGATTGTCTTGGCTATATGGGCTCTTTTTTGGTTCCATGTGAACTTTAAAGTAGTTTTTTCCATTCTGTGAAGAAAGTCAGTGGTAGCTCGATGGGGATAGCATTGAATCTGTAAATTACTTTGGGCAGTATGGCCACTTTCATGATATTGATTCTTCCTATTCATGAGCATGGAATGTTCTTCCATTTGTTTGTGTCCTCTTTTATTTCGTTGAACAGTGGTTTGTAGTTCTCCTTGAAGAGGTCCTTCACATCCCTTGTAAGTTGGATTCCTAGCTATTTTATTCTCTATGTAGTAATTGTGAATGGGAGTTCACTCATGATTTGGCTGTTTGTCTATTATTGGTGTATAGGAATGCTTGTGATTTTTGCACATTGATTTTGTATCCTGAGACTTTGTTGAAGTTGCTTAGCAGCTTAAGGAGATTTTGGGCTGAGACAATGGGGTTTTCTAAATATACAATGATGTCATCTGCAAACAGAGACAATTTGACTTCGTCTTTTCCTAATCAAATACCCTTTATTTCTTTCTCTTGCCTGATTGCCCTAGCCAGAACTTCCAACACTATGTTGACTAGGAGTGGTGAGAGAGGGCATCCTTGTCTTGTGCCGGTTTTCAAAGAGAATGCTTCCAATTTTTTGCCTATCCAGTATGATGTTGGCTGTGGGTTTGTCATAAAAGCTCTTATTATTTTGAGATACGTTCCATCAATACCTAGTTTATTGAGAGTTTTTAGCATGAAGGGCTGTTGAATTTTATCCAAGGCCTTTTCTGCATCTATTGAGATAATCATGTGGTTTTTGTTGTTGGTTCTGTTTATGTGGTGGATTACGTTTGTTGATTTGCATATGTTGAACGGGCCTTATATCCCAGGGATCAAGCTGACTTGATCTTGGCAGATAAGATTTTTGATGTGCTGCTGGATTCGGTATTTTATTGAGGATTTTCGCATCAATGTTCGTCAGGGGTATTGCCCTAAAATTCTCTTTTTTTATTGTCTCTCTACCAGGCTTGGTATCAGGATGATGCTATCCTCCTAAAATGAGTTAGGGAGGATTCCCTCTTTTTCTGTTGATTGGAATAGTTTCAGAAGGAATGGTACCATCTCCTCTTTGTACCTCTGGTAGAATTCGGCTGTGAATCTGTCTGGTCCTGGACTTTTTTTGGTTGGTAGGCCATTAATTATTGCCTTAATTTCAGAACCTGTTATTGGTCTATTCAGAGATTCAACTTCTTTTTGGTTTAGTCTTGGGAGGGTGTATGTGTCCAGGAATTTACCCATTTCTTCTAGATTTTCTAGTTTATTTGCGTAGAGGTGTTTATACTATTCTTTGATGGTAGTTTGTATTTCTGTGGGATCAGTGGTGATATTTCCTTTATCAATTTTTATTGCATGTATTTGATTCTTCTCTCTTTTCTTCTTTATTAATCTTGCTAGAGGTCTATTTATTTTGTTGATCTTTTCAAAAAACCAGCTCCTGGATTCATTGATTTTTTGAAGGGTTTTTTGTGTCTCTATCTCTTTCAGTTCTGCCCTGATCTTAGTTATTTCTTGCCTTCTGCTAGCTTTTGAATTTGTTCGCTCTTGCTTCTCCAGTTCTTTTAATTGTGATGTTAGGATGTCGGTTTTAGCTCTTTCCTGCTTTCTATTGTGGGCACTTAGTGCTATAAATTTCCCTCTACACACTGCTTTAAATGTGTCCCAGAGATTCTTGTACGCTGTGTCTTTGTTCTCATTGGTTTCAAAGAACATCTTTATTTCTGCCTTCATTTCGTTATTTACCCAGTAGTCATTCAGGAGCAGGTTGTTCAGTTTCCATGTAGTTGTGCCGTTTTGAGTGAGTTTCTGAATCCTGAGTTCTAATTTGATTGCACTGTGGTCTGAGATACAGTTTGTTGTGATTTCTGTTCTTTTACATTTGCTAAGTAGTATTTTACTACCAATTATATGGTCAATTTTAGAATACGTGCGATATGGTACTGAGAAGAATGTATATTCTGTTGATTTGGGGTGGAGAGTTCTGTAGATGTCTATTAGGTCCACTTGTTCCAGAGCTGAGTTCAAGTCCTGGATATCCTTGTTAACCTTCTGTCTCATTGGTCTGTGTAATATTGACAGTGGGGTGTTAAAGTCTCCCATTATTATTGTGTGGGAGTCTAAGTCTCTTTGTAGGTCTCTAAGGACTTGCTTTATAAACCTGGGTGCTTCTGTATTGGGTGCATATATATTTAGGATAGTTAGCTCTTCTTGTTGAATTTATCCCTTTACCATTATGTAGTGGCCTTCTTTGTCTCTTTCGATCTTTGTTGGTTTAAAGTCTGTTTTATCAGAGACTAGGATTGAAACCCTTGCTTTTTTTTTTTTGCTTTCCATTTGCTTGGTAGATCTTCCTCCATCCCTTTATTTTGAGCCTATGTGCATCTTTGCATGTGAGATGGTCTCCTGAATACAGCACACTGATGGGTCTTGACTCTTTATCCATTTTGCCAGTCTGTGTCTTTTAATTGGGGCATTTAGCCCATTTACATTTAAGGTTAATATTGTAATGTTTGAATTTGATCATGTCATTATGATGATAGCTGGTTATTTTTTCTGTTAATTGATGCAGTTTCTTCATAGTGTCACTGGTCTTTACCATTTGGCATGTTTTTGCAGTGGCTGGTACCGGTTGTTCCTATTCATGTTTAGTGTATCCTTCAGGAGCTCTTGTAAGGCAGGCCTGGTGGTGACAAAAATCTCTCACCATTTGCTTGTCTGTAAAGGATTTTATTTCTCCTTCACTTATGCAGCTTAGTTTGGCTGGATATGAAATTCTGGGTTGAAAATTCTTTTCTTTAAGAATGTTGAATATTGGCCCCCACTCTCTTGTGGCTTGTAGGGTTTCTGCTGAGAGATCCGCTGTTAGTCTGATGGGCTTCCCTTTGTGGGTAACCTGACCTTTCTCTCTGGATGCCCTTAACAGTTTTTCCTTCACTTCCACCTGACAACTATGTGTCTTGGGGTTGCTCTTCTCGAGGAGTATCTTTGTGGTGTCTCTGTATTTCCTGAATTTAAATGTTGGCCTGCCTTGCTAGGTTATGGAAGTTCTCCTGGATAATATCCTGAAGAGTGTTTTCTAACTTTGTTCCATTCTCCCTGTCACTTTCCAGTGCACCAATCAAACATAGATTTGGTCTTTTCACATAGTCCCATATTTCTTGGAGGCTTTGTTCGTTTCGTTGCACTCTTTTTTCTCTATTCTTGTCTTCTTGCTTTATTTCATTAATTGGATCTTCAGTCACTGATACCCTTTCTTCCACTTGATTGAATCAGCTATTGAAGCTTGTGCATGCGTCATAAAGTTCTTGTGCAATGGTTTTCAGCTCCATCAGGTCATTTAAGTGCTTCTCTACACTGTTTATTCTAGTTAGCTATTTGTCTTACCTTTTTTCAAGGTTTTTAGCTTCCTTGTGATGGGTTAGAACATGCTCCTTTAGCTCAGAGAAGTTTGTTATTACTGACCTTCTGAAGCCTACTTCTGTCAACTCGTCAAACTCATTCTCCATCCGGTTTTTATCCCTTGCTGGCAAGGAGCTGTGATCCTTTGAAAGAGCAGAGGTGCTCTGTTTTTGGAATTTTCAGCTTTTCTGCTCTGGTTTCTCCCTATCTTTGTGGTTTTATCTACCTTTGGTCTTTGATGTTGGTGACCTACAGATGGGATTTTGGTGTGGATGTCCTTTCTGTTGATGTTGATGCTATTCTTTTCTGTTTGTTACTTTTCCTTCTAACAGACCTCTCAGCTGCAGGTCTGTTGGAGTTTGCTAGAGGTCCACTCCAGACCCTGTTTGCATGGGTATCACCCGTGGAGGCTGCAGAACAGCAAATATTGCTGCCTGATCCTTCCTCTGGAAGCTTTGTCCCAGAGGGGCACCCGCCTGTTTGAGGTGTCTGTTGGCCCCCTACTGGGAGGTGTCTCCCAGTCACGCTACGCAGGGGTCAGGGACCCACTTGAGGAGGCAGTCTGTCCATTATCGGAGCTCAAATGCCATGCTGAGAGAACCACTGCTCTCTTCAGAGCTGTCAGACAGGGATGTTTAAGTCTGCAGAAGCTGTCTGCTGTCTTTTGTTCTACTATGCCCTGTCCCCAGAGGTGGAATCTATAGAGGCAGTAGGCCTTGCTGAGTTGCGGTGGGCTCCGCCCAGTTTGTGCTTCCAGGCCTCTGTTTACAATGTGAGCTACTCAAGCCTCAGCAATGGCGGACGCCCCTTCCCCTGTCCAGCTGCAGCCTCGCAGGTCGATCTCACACTGCTGCACTAGCAGTGAGCAAGGCTCCATGGGTGTGGGACCCACCAAGCCAGGCACAGGAGGGTATCTCCTGGTCTTCCAGTTGCTAAGACTGTGGAAATAGCACAGTATTTTGTCAGGAGTGTACCGTTTCTCCAGAAACAGTCTGTCACGGCTTCCCTTGGCTAGGAAAGGGAAATTTGCTGACCCCTTGCACTTCCCGGGTGAGGCAATGCCCCACCCTGCCTCAGCTTGCCCTCTGTGGGCTGCATCCACTGTCCAACCAGTCCCAATTAGATGAACCAGGTACCTCAGTTGGAAATGCAGAAATCACCAGTCTTCTGCGTCGATCTTGCTGGGAGCTGCAGACGTGAGCTGTTCCTATTTGGCCATCTTGGAAGTGACTCCTTTTTTTTTTTTTTTTTTTTTGTGACAGAGTCTTGCTCTGTTGCCCAGGCTGTGGTTCAATGGCACGATCTCAGCTCACTGCAACCTCCACCTCCTAGGTTCAAGCAATTCTCCGGCCTCAGCCTCCCAAGTAGCTGGGACTACAGGCACCTGCCACCATGCCTGGCAAATTTTTTGTATTTTTAGTAGAGTTGGGGTTTCGCCATGTTGGCCAAGCTGATCTCAAACTCCTGACCTCAGGTGATCCACCCACCTCAGCCTCCCAGAGTGCTGGGATTACAGGCGTGAGCCACTGCGCCCAGCTGCAAGGTGATTTTAATGTACAAAGTGACTAATGATGGACATAGAATTTAAGCTCGGTAAGGAGTAAAGTTAGGACATACTAAATGCAAGAGACAGTGAAAAGGTGATTGGATCATTAGGTTGTAGAACCTGGTGTGGGTGACAGATGTTTGGAGTTAGGTTACTAAAAGGGGTGAACTGAAAAAATAGGTGTAAAGAATAGGATGCTTGAAAATAGTATTATGGAAAGATTATAGTTACAGTGTCTGGGGTGTGATCATGAGAGGGTGTTCTAAAGGAGAACATAGTGGCCAAGGTCATTGGACTAGAGAAAATTAAATAACTGAGATTTCAGAGTATCAGAAGATCTTTGGTTGTACATTTAAATCACACAGAATTATAATGTTGGAAAGCCACGTGATGGGGTGACCTTGGGGTCTACTAACTGCAACAAGGAGGGGTAGAAATGGTAAAGTCATAAAAAATGAGTTTCAGAGTTGAGGGATTTTTAGAGAGGATGGGGAGAGAATGGTGTAGAAGCAGCAAGGAGAACAGATGTATTCCCAGGCTCAGTGGTACAATGGGTATAGATGAAAAATACAGCAGTCTTTTGAAGGGTTGCAGAGAAAGCAGCTGTTTTCAGATGAGAGCCAATTTTCATTTAGGAGAGATGGAAAAAGGGGTCAGATGAAGGGATGCTAGAAGTTTATGGGAATAAATTCTGAAGATGAGAAATGACTTGGTGACTGATATAATTAGGAATACATAATTTAATAAGGTTAATGCTGATGGTCACGATAATAGTGAAGAGGCTGTGAGGGATGAAATAGGAAAGGTGAAGGGTTTTCTCTGGAGCACACAAAAGTCTGGGGGCTCTTCATTGTTGCCAGTGCTAGAGCACAGTATCATCTCCTGGAAGTAGTATAAGCACCATCACATATGATATGTATTTTGAGAAGACAACTATGAAAGTTGGAAACTATTAAAGGAAATCTGGTGATGTAGAAAAACCAAACTCAGTTTCTCCTAATATAGTCATAACAAGTTTCTGACACCAGATGTATGGAGTTCCCTGCCCCGCCCCCTGCCCTTTACGGCAAGCAAGCAAGCAGTTGTACCATGGACACCAGTTGGGTGTCCTCTAATTCAATTCCAACATTACCTACCTGGAGATAGTGTCAGATTTCACAGGTTGAGGGCTGAATCCCTCAAGACTGCCCCCACTTCCAATGCCAGTCTCAAGCCCTAGGATGTTTTACCTGTGCTCTAACAGACTGGCAATAAATCAGGATTCCCAGGCCCCCCTCCTTGGGTTTCGTTAATTTGCTAGATTGGCTTACAGAACTCAGGGAACTGCTTACTTACATTTAGTGGTTTACTATCAAGAATATTACCAAGGATACAGATGAAGCGATGCATAGGGCTAGGTATAGGGGAGGGGGCACTAAGTTTCCATACCCTGCCTGGATGCACCACCCTACTGGAAACTTCGTGCGTTCAGCTTCCAGAAGCTTTCTGAATCCAATCATTTTGGGTTTTTATGGAGGAATGATTGATTACATCATTGACCATTGGTAATCAACTTAATCTTCAGCCCCTCTCCCTTACTGGGGTGGGATGGGGGTGGGGCTGTGGGACTGAAAGGTCCAACCTTCTAATCACAGGGTTGGTTCCCTTGGCAACCAGCTCCCATCCTGAGGCTATCCAGGAGTCCCAGCTATCAGTCAACTCGATAGCATAAAGACACTTATCACTTTGGAGATTCCAAGGATTTTAGGAGTTATATCCCAGGAAGTGGGAACAAAGAGCAAATATATATTTCACAGTATCACATATGTTAAATCTGGGAGTGATGTAATCAAACTGTGTTTAGGATTCATTGCTTTAAAGGAAGATGACTAACTGGGATAAAATTGGAAGTAGGGAAGCCTTGGGAGTTAAGTAAGAAATGATGGGAGCCTGAGTATAGATGTATGGATAGTTTTTGTTTCCTTTTTTTAATTGACTAAATTTATGACATATTCTGTTAGTAGGGATATAGTTTTAAAGATGAAGAAAGGGCAGATTTGAGAACTTTATAGTAGGTAAAATTGGCAAAATTTGGTCATTGATTGGGTTTAGAATAAAACATGGATGAGGGTTTTTGCTTGGATAACTGGGCAGATGAAGGTGCCAATACTTGAGATAGAGAATACAGAGCAAGAATCTGGGGGTCTTGTGCTTTTAAAAAAATGTATTATAAAAATTTAAAAACATTCAGAAAAGTACTAAAAATAATATAGCACATGCCCATGTACCCATCACCCAGCTTCAATAATTATGAACATTTTGCCAATTTTGTTTTATCTATCCTCCTTCTTTTCTTGCTGTAGTATAACAAGTCCTAAACATAATTCATCTGTAAGTCTTTTAAGGATGCTTCCCTAATGATAAGGGCTTTTTTAAGAAAACAAATAACCACCATGCTATTATGACACCTAACAAGATTTTATTACCTTTTGTAAAAATTTTTTGAGAGAGGGTTTCACTCCCATTGCCCAAGCTGGAGTGAAGTGGCATGATCTTGGCTCACTGAAACCTCTGCCTCCGGGGCTCAAGCAGTTCTCCTGCCTCAGCCTCCCAAGTAGCTGGGACTGCAGGCACACATCGTCCTACCTGGCCAATTTTTGTATTTTTGGTTAGAGATGGGGTTTCACCATGTTACCCGGGCTGGTCTCGAACTTCTGGACTCAAGCGATGTGGCTGCCTTTGGCCTCCCAAGGTACTGGGATTACAGGTGAGAGCCACTGTTCCTGGCCTAACACCTAACAAGATTAACAATAATTTTTTAATATATATCTAATAACCAGAGAGAGAATAGGTTTTTAAGGAATTTAAATATATTTTAATATGTAAATATATGTATATTTAATATAGAATTATATGTAAATGTGTATATATAGTTTTTGAGATAGGGTCTCACTCTGTGGCCTAGGTTGGAGTGCAGTGGCACAACCATGGCTCACTGCAGCCTCAACCTCCCAGGCTCAAGTGATCCTTCCACCTCAGCCTCCTGAGTAGCTGAGACTTACAGCCATGCCCAAGCATGCCTGGCTAATTTAAAATTTTTGTTTTGTAGAGGTGAAGTCTCACTATGTTGTACAGACTGGTCTTGAACTCCTGGGCTCAAGTGATCCTCCCACCTTGGCTTCCCAAAGTGCCGGAATTACAGATCTGAGCCACCATACCTGGCCAGGAGATACTTTGAATAAGAGGGGGTGAGATTACCTAAAGAGGTGACAAGAGAAAAGGGCTCAGGAGTGAACTCTAGAGAGTACCAGCACTTAAAATGAGCCCAGGAAAGAAGTCAGAAGTGGTAGAAATACACAGAAACTGGTGTAGTAGAGTTTCAGAAGGATAGAGGTGATCAGTACTGTTAAATGCAACATAGAGGTACGCTGAAAAGCATCTATTGGATTTAGGAAGTAAGATGGCATTAGTAATCTTAGCAAAAACAGTTTAAGTATAGTGTTGGAGACAAATCAGAGTGGAGTTGATAAAAGAATGAATGACAGATGAGAAAAAGGAGATGACTAGTGTAAGCTATTCTTTAAAAGAGTTTAGATGAATAAGGAAGGAGAGGTAATAGCTAGAAGACATGAGCTAAGGGTAGGAAGGTAATGGAGATGGGAAGACTTGAGCATGTGAGCATGTTTATCGCTGTTGGGGTGCAAACTGTTGAGGGAAAAATACAAGTGTTTATGAGATAACTGAAATAATGTGGCTTATGAGCAAATGGCTGGACATAGTATCAAGGACATAAGGAATGTCCTAGAGAGGAAAAACTAATGGGTATCAAGGTAAGAAAACATGTTGAGAAATTTGTAGCAGGAATGGGATCTTACAATTGAGGGGAATCAAACCCACTGGCCTCAGATTTCTAGGTGAAGGAGAGATGATCTCTTAATAATGAGGAGGTAGAAATAGGCATTGAGTAAAAGGGCTTAAGGAAACTGGTAAAGGTTTGGAATACTGAGGGGAAAGGAAAGAGATGGTGGAAGCATGAGTCAGGAGTACTGAGCACTCAGTGGTGCTTGGAAACCACAACTGTAGTGGTAACAGTCTGTATTTTTTTATCCAGCAATACTCAGCTCCCTGTGTGTAGAATTAGAGAAGGTAGATTGTAGTTATTTTTCCAAGGCTGGCATTTTTCTGGGTAGATACTGCTGAAGGAAATACAGGATGCAGATAGTTCAACTGGTCAATAATCCACGATTCAGGTTGGATAGGGAAAGAAGGGGAGTTAGCAGGGAATGCCTAGGTAGGTCAAAATGAAGGAATCACAGGACTGGAAAAGTCAGAAGTAGAAAAGCAGATTGCTAGGAGAGAGAGGATGAGAGATTTTTGTCAGAAAATGGGATGTTGGAGTTTAAAGTATCAAATACAGAATAGTTCCAGATGTTCAGAGATCTGGCATGGGATTAGGTACTGAAATGGATTAGAACTAAAGGTCACTAGAATTTAGAAATTGGGAACCATGAGAGTGGATGCAACGACTTGCTGCTTGATTGAAAAATAAATTAATAATAATAAAGAACCATGAGACTAGCCTGTTATAGGGGTTATCTGCATGAACATTCAATTTTCCCAGGATCATAGCAGGAATTGGGTAGAGAAAAAGATTATGAGAAGGTGCCAGAGTCTTCAGTGAATGTCAGGAAATTACCAGGAAGTCAGCATATGACAGAGAAAAGGACAGTATGTTATCTGCATCAAAGGAGAATGTGTTTTTGTTGAAAAGTACAGAAAAAGCCAATACTACAATACTATGCTAAGCCCCTACCTGTACTCCCCTACCCAACAGCTGCCTTCTAGGCCCTGTGGTATAAAAGGTGTGAGAATGAGCATCTCCTACCAGAAATCAGACAGGTTTAGTTAAAGCAGTGAAGCAGAACAAGCATCCTGTGAAGAGACTAAGGATGTAGGTGAGTGGTTCTAAAATCTCAGTAGAAGGAACATTGCAAGTAGAAAGAGCCAGCAGTAAGGATGCACATAGCAGTCTAGAAGTAGAGGTGAGACCAGCTAGGAGATGAAATGAGATGTCTTCTGTTCTGTGCTGGAGAAGTACTGGTAAGTGTGGTGTGGTTGGGATTCACGGGCCTCAGCCATCCTTACTTTGGTACAAGTTATTTTGGTACAGAACCACTGGAATGTCTCAAAGGCTGTAGTACAGGAACATTCCTGAAAGGACAAAAGCCGCCATGAATATTGAGAAGTTGTATGGTGGCAGGTACAGCCTGGGTCTGAGCAAGACTGCTAGATGGTGTGTGGATAGATAGTGAAGACCCAGATTTGGGAACAGATTGGACCTCAGATATCCAGAGCAGCACTGTAGAATCTAGTTGCATATAATGATGTTTTAAAGAGGGTATCTTAGGCTGGGCATGGTGGCTCACGCTTGTAGGCCCAGGCCTTTGGGAGGCCAAGGTGGGCAGATCACTTAAGCCCAGGAGTTCAAGACCAGCCTGGGCTACATGGCGAAACCCCATCTCTATAAAAAATACAAAAAATACAAAATAAAAAAAAATAGTGGGCATGGTGGCATATACCTGTAGTCCCAGCTACTCAGGAGACTGAGGAGGGTGGATTGCTTGAGCCTGGGGAAGTCAAGGCTGCAGTGAGCCATGATCATGCCATTACACTCCAGCCTGGGTGACAGAGTGAGACCTTGTTGCCAAAAAAAAAAAAAAAAAAAAAAAAACAGGGCTACCTTACTCTGGAAAAAACACATGTAGCATTGGCTGAATAAAGAAATGGAGCTTCATGATTAAGGATATTTGGAATCAGAGTGCAATAAACTTTTTGTCTTGTAGCTATAACAAGAATGCATGGCTTTGAAAATCACTGCAGTAGTATATATTTAGCATCTGGTCGCTGAATAGCAGTCTCTTGTGACTGAGGATGATTTTCCATGGTTCTTTTTTGTATTCTGAAATGACTAATGGAACCATCTGGGATCAGCAGATTTTTAACTCCCTGAAGGCTGGAAAAGACTTACTTGGCTTTATGATTCCCCACAAAGTCAGGCCCAGCACCTTGCACTTAAGTGTTTATTGAATAAAAGAGTGACTTGTGTGGAAGTTATTCATTCTGCTTTAGCTATTTTTGTCATTCATTCCCTTTTAACTCTTATATGGTAGTTTGTTGTGACTTTAACTTTCTTACGCTTTTTTTATGGAGCTGCTCAATAAATATTTGACATAGGTAGTATGCCATTTTATGGCTCATCCAGTGTCACACAACTAGTAAATTGTAGAGCCAAAACTCATAATCAATGTCAGTGGATTCTGAAGGTAGGTGCTTTCCGGTACACTAGAATTAGTACAAGAGGCATAGGAGTGATCCTGTTTCCTGAGCATAAAGCTTTATTTAGCCCTGTGGTCCTACCCACTCATGCAAGGATGCTTCTCTTTCTCGTCTCACATGAGAACCCTGATGACTGAGAGATCAACAGTGTTTCCTCAGGCCCAGCTGCCCTGCCCAGTGTTCCTGCATCCCACTCTCTACAGGCAGACAGTGTTAGTGGAGGGTTGTTCCTAGAGTATTCTTCATCTTAGTTGCTTTACCCTTGCTTCATATATTTGTATGTCTCACATTTCAGATTGCTCTCAAATATCCCTGAAGCAATTTTTTTAAAAAAAATTGTGGTGAAATATACATAAAATTCATCATTTTAAACTTTTTTTAAACTGTGATTCTGAATTAATTTAGAATACTTCTGATGTATAAAATGCTATGTAAAATACAATTTTGCTGTTGGCTTCTGTATTAGTTTTTCATTGCTGTATAACAAATTCCTACAAACTTAGCAGTTTAAAACAGCATACCTTTGTTATCTCACAGTTTATGGATCAGGAGTCCAGCCACAGCTTAATTGGGTCCTCTGCTCAGGGTCTCACTGGGCTACAGGCCAGTTGTTGACTGGGCTTGTAGTCTTATCAGAAGCTTAACTGGGGAAAGATCCACTTCCAGGTTTCCTCCATTGGCAGAATTCATTTCCTCCAAGCTGTAGGACTGAGGTCCCCATTTACTTGCTGGCTGTCAGTCAGGGACCACATTTAGCTTCTAGGAGCTGCCTGTAGTTGGTCCCTTGCCATGTAGTTCTGTCCATGAGCCTTCTCATAGCATGGCAGCTTAGTTCTTTAAAGCCAGCAAGGGAGTTTCTGACTCTCAGGGAAGGCCTGGACCCCCTTTAAAAATATACCTGATTAAGTTAGGGCCACCCAGGATAGTCTCCTTTCTGAATAACTCAAAATCAACTGATTTGGGACCTTAATTACATCTGCAGAAACCCCTTCACTTTTGTCATATAATCTAATCATGGAAGTGACATCTTGGCACATTCTGTTGGTTGAAAGCAAGTCTCATAGGTCCCACTCACACTCAAAGGGAGTGATTACACTCCCCTTGGTGAGAATACGGAGTTTGAATACGGGGTGGGGGGCATCTTAGAGTCTATGTACTATGGTCTCCTGTTTTATCCATTTCATAGGGTTTTTTATCAGCAATTGGACACCCTTTCCCCAAAATGATTTTTAATCATGGAAGGAAAAAGAGAACTTGGAATTACCTTGAATTTGAAGAAGAAGAAGATAAACAATTAGCAGACTCAATGGCTTCTCTGGCATATCTAGTATTTGTACAGGGCATCCGTATTGATCAGCTTCCAATGGTCTTAAGGTAAGAGTTAGTGTTTGGTTTATTCATGTATTCTAAAAGGAATTTCATAAAATTCTCATTTATCTAATGTCTAATATATGCATATTAACATACTAATACATTTTAAATAAATAATAAAGGCTATTTTTAATAAGAATGATCCCAGCTATAATCTGTTAAAGATAGCAGTAGACAAGTAATGAAAGCGGGGAGTGTTGAAATAGGTGTAAGGGAATGGTGGGGACAAGAATCAGAAGATGATAAACTGGGCTTGGTTTTGAGGTTTTTGAGACCACCCTGGAACTAGCCAGGTACCCAGGGGTATCATCATCTTTTCACTGGATGACTGCTGTAATCCTGAGTGGATATTTATATATCCACTTTTACTTCCTTTTAATTTAACACATTCTCAACATATCAGAAAGTGAAGCCTTAAAAGAAGTCCCTTACTGAAAACCCTCCAGTGGCTTTTTATTGCTTTAAGAATAAAGTCTTAATGCCTTTGCATAACTTCTGAGACAAACTTATGCCTGGTCTGGTCTCTGCTTAATTGACCTGATTCATCTCCTACCACCTTTCCTCTTGTTTACTATGCTCCAGTGACACAGACCTTTTGTTTCTTGTTTAAATGTTATGAATTTTCCTATTTGGCCTTTGTATATGCTTAAAATTCTCTTTATCTTTAAATGTCACTTTCTGAAGAAGGCCTTCACTCACCACCCAATTTAGGTTGAATCCTTCCATTATAATTACCTTGACCTTGTCTTCTTTTCCCACAATGTTTATTAAAATTATTTTTAAAATGTATAATTTTATAATGTAATACCTTCTGGACTTTGAGTTCTATAATAAGGATTGTGTATTTGTCTTATAGGCATTGGGCATTTGTGTGAGTTTGTATATTTATATATGAATATACCTAGGAGTATATTTATGTAAATGTTGCAATAATGGCTATCATTTGCATGTTCACCATATATGAAGCATTATGCTAATAACTTTATATGCATTATCTCATCCTTATAATAAGCCTGTGAAATAGAGCATTCTCTTATTTTACAGATGAAAATAACAGGCTTAGACAAGTTAATATACCACCAAAGATCTAACTACTTTGTGGCATAGGTGGGATGCAGATAGCTCTGTCTGACCCCAGAGCCTATACTCTTAAGCATCACATTCTATCACCAAAATAACTTATACAGCATATGTGTATTAATTTGCTAGGTCTCCTGTAAAAATGTGCTACCAACTGGATGGTTAAAATAACAGAAATAGTTTGTCTCATAGTTCTGAAGGCTCCTTCTGAGGGTTGTGAAGGAGAATCTTCATGCCTCTCCCCCGGCTTCTGGTGATTTGCTCACAATCTTTGATGGTCTTTCTTTGGCTTGTAGATGCATTATCCTGTTCTCTGCCTTCATGTTCATATGCTTTTCTCCCTGTGTGCTTGTGTCTGTCTCCAAACTTTCCTTTTTCATAAGGACAACAGTCATATTGGATTAGGGCCCACCCTAATAATCTCATTTTAAATTGATTACCTCCATAAAAACCCCTGTCTCCAAATAAGGTCAAATTCTGAGGTACTAGAGGTTAGGAGTCCAGCATATCTTTTTTGGGGGAGATACAATTCAACCCATAACAGTATGTATGTGTGTACATATCTCTGTGTGTGTGTATAATATATATATTTGTTTTGTTTCTATTTTAGCCCATTGTACCTTTTGCAGTTTAATATGGGGCACATTGAAGTCTTTTTGCAAAGGTAAGATCGTTTAGATGGTATCTCAAAGTGAAATAGTCATGTTAAAATAGTCCTTGTTAAGATCAGCAGAGACTGCCTTTTCTTTGCTAGGCTTTAATTAATTAATTGGTTATTTTATAAAGCAGCGAGGCAAATAACTCATGAGAGAGACAGAAATGAGTCAAAGAGGTTTTACACCAAAGTCTCTTTTATTTTAAACCTAATACAGTATTAAGATTTTGTCTTAAGGGCTTTTCCAGTCATCTGTTTCTAAGGTTTCTTCTTTTATTCCAAAAGTTGGTAAATTAAAACACCTCTACCCCACTGCATCCTCCTCCATCTTAAGGAAGGGCAGTCAATAAAAGAAGTTCATCCATATTTTTCCTTCATGGACACAGTCTGTGAATTGCATCAAAAGGAAGGAGGTGTCTTGACTTCCACCTTTTATAATTTAGATTATTGACAGTGATATCATTCAATTACAACTCTTCTCATTTGAGGTGCTAAGCAGCAGGACTTTCTATTTAAAAAAAAAAAAAAAGCCAGGCATGGTGGCTCATGCCTATAATCCCAGCACTTTGGGAGACCAAGGCGAGAGGATTGCTTGACCCCAGGAGTTCGAAACCAGTCTCTCTCTCTACAAAAAATATAAAAAATTAGCCAGGCGTGGTGGCGCATGCCCATTGTCCCAGCTACTTGGGAGGCTGAGGTGAAAGAATCACCTGTGCCTGGGAGGTCTAGGCTGCAGTGAGCAGAGATCATGCCACTGCAGTCCAGCCTGGGCAGCAGAATAAGACCCTGTCTCAAAAGAAAAATAAAAAGGAAATTACAGAGTAACAGGTATACGTAATTTCTAGACAGAAATTAAAGAATTTCGCAAAACTGTATGCTTTGTTTTCTTTCACTATAACATGTAACATGTTTAAATTATCCCCTGAGATCAGTTAGGGCTTTGCAATTATCCTCTAGGAACACTAGTGACAGTTTATCAATCCCATCTCTTACCAGGTGAAAGAAGATTTGTAACATGGCAATGTCCAAAGCCTCAGCATACAAGGCAGGAATTTCCAAGGGTCTCCTGGCACAAGTAGTTACTAACTCTGTAAATTTGCTGTATTATGTATATCTTAATGATTTTATATTCATTACATTTAGTTTGTGTTGTTCATACAGTGATAATATGTATTGTTTTGATTCTAAGTCCTATATTCTTGAGATTTCCAAACTGCAGAGTCATTGAGTCTTTTTTTGAATAAAAAGAATTGGAAAGATTTTACAGATCAACTGGAATATATAGCATTGGTTATATCGGGTATAGTTGGTTTCTTAGCACTTGTTGAAGATCTATTGTTTTGAAGTTAGGAAATAATCCCTGAGTAGATTTATTTTGGTCAGATTTAGCAGCCTTAGTCAAACCAAAAGACAGATCAAAGATGGATTAAAACTTTTGATCAAGTTCTTCAACAGAATTTTTCCTTAATGATATGCATTTTAAAAGTGTTAAAATTTCAATTTTTGCTGGGTTTTTCATAGGATGAAGTATCATTCTAAAATAGTTTACAAATTCATGATAAATTTTAATATTATTTTTCAGAACAGAAGAGTCTGTTATCTCCAAAGGATTGGTAAGATGTTTGTTTCCATTATAACTTAAATACATAGTTATGTCAACAAATAACAGCTATTGACTTCACTATATATGTATCTGCATATATTTTAATCTGTAGGAGCTGCTGGAGAATAGTTTATTGAGAATAGAAGACAATAGTCTACTTTACCAGTACTTAGAAATCAAGAGTTTTCTTACTGTACCTCAGGTAAAGAAAATATGTATTCTAATATTGAAAATAGCCCTTTGCCTGTTCTGAACTTAAAGTAAGGTCTTTTCTGATTCCTTTCCCACTCTGCAACCTTTGAAAGCTCTGGTGTAATGCTGTCCAATAGAACTTTGACAATATGAAAGCCACTAGCCAAACTGAACACTTGAAATGTGACTAAGGAACTAATTTTTTTTTTTTTTTTTTTTTTTGAGATGGAGTCTTGCTCTG
This sequence comes from Nomascus leucogenys, assembly GCF_006542625.1. Taxonomy (NCBI): domain Eukaryota; kingdom Metazoa; phylum Chordata; class Mammalia; order Primates; family Hylobatidae; genus Nomascus; species Nomascus leucogenys. The sequence continues at coordinate 82,370,707 of NC_044392.1, forward strand.
TTGCCCAGGCTGGAGTGCAGTGGCACCATCTCAGCTCACTGCAAGCTCCACCTCTTGGGTTCACGCCATTCTCCTGCCTCAGCCTCCTGAGTAGCTGGGACTACAGGCACCCACCACCACACCCAGCTAATATTTTTGTATTTATAGTAGAGACGGAGTTTCACTGTGTTAGCCAGGATGGTCTCAATCTCCTGACCTCGTGATCCACCCACCTCGCCCCCCAAAGTGCTGGGATTACAGGCGTGAGCCACCACGCCCAGCCGGAACTAAGTTTTAAATTTTAATTTTAATTTATTTAAACATGAATAGCTATTAGAGGCCACCATTATTGATAGCACAGCATCCAGTAGAAAAGCATAACTTTCTTCTTTTAACACTTTATTTCTGTAGTGATCTTGGAAAATGAAGCTCCTTTATGTTTCTCATAACTGAAGTTCTCAGGACTCCATCCAAGGCATCCACTGACTCATTACCAGAAAGACTAATATACATTTTGTTTTTCCCTCTTATGGTTTATTTTGCCCAGTACTCTTTGTTAGTTATGATGTCCAAGGAAACCCTTAGATTTCAGTGTGGGAACCGGTTTTCCTAATATTTAAATAGAAAAACATGGTTTTTGTTAACATATTGTTTGATTGTTTTTAATTAATATTTCTGTAGATTTGATTTCATTTTCTTGCCACTGTAGACATAATCGAAAATTATCATTTGCTTTTATAAGTACACTGTGTGACACTCTACTCAATATCACTTAAAAAATCAATTGTAGTTAGCTTTCTGGAATGGAAGGCTTAGAGAAAAACCAATTTACTTCACTTTTAAATCTCCTACCCTCACTTCTTTGAATTTTTAGTATCCTATTGATGTATCATAGTTGTTTGTTTGCAGTCAGTCAGTATAATCTGTTTACATCTGAATTTTACATTTTTTTATTTCCAGGGCTTAGTGAAAGTAATGACACTTTGCCCCATTGAGACACTGGTATGTAAATGTTTGGTGACTAAAAAATAATGAGTTACAGTGAGAAAATTTGACAAATAATTTAATCTTCTTTTTAAAATTTTTAATTTGTGAAATTTTTATATATTTAGGAGGTACAAGTGTGGATGTGTTACATGCATAAAATGGATAGTGATGAAGTCTGGGCAATCTTTATTCATTTTATATAATAATATTATTTGTTCCATTTTAGAGGAAAAAGAGTTTAGCTATGCTTCAGCTGTATATTAACAAGCTGGATTCACAAGGCAAATATACATTATTTAGGTATGTATCAAGCATGGCTAATTGCTAAGTGTGTGGTTGATTAAAAGTCATGTTAATGCCATGTAACTGTTTTAGGGTGTAGTATGTTGGTATGTTTTACATGTAATTCAACTCTGGTTGGAAGCCATATTATAAATTCTCAGTGATGGCTAGAGAAAGGGTTAATCAAATATTTCAGATACATACTATATGTCTATATTTTGTATGAATAATAGTATATATTGCAGTTCAGTCAATTGGAATACTCTAAATTTGAAATAGACTTAAAAATAATTAAACTGAGATTGATGATGCTCCTGCTGGAACTTTATGTATGTCACTAATCTCCATTACTCACAGTTCAAATTGATGGCTCTAGAATTACAACTTTGATAGGCTATGCACTATGTTAATAGTAAGAGTTTACTAATAGTGCTCTTTGAGGTGGATAAGATTCTAGCAACTCTCTAAGTTAAAGATTGGTAAACTTTCTAATTTTCTGTGAAGAGCCAAATAGTAAATATAGGTTTTATGGGCTATACAGTCTCTGTTGCAACTGCTCAACTTTGACTTTGTATTTGGGATGGGTGTGTTCCAGTAAAACTTTATTGATAAAATTGGGCAGCAGGCTGGATTTGCTAAAATGTCTTACTTGGGATTGGCCAATATTGGCACTGTTCTTTTTTGAGGGGTGCAGCAGTGTGATCATGGCTCACTGCAGCCTTGACCCTTGACCTCCCAGCTTCAGGTGATCCTCCCACCTCAGCCTCCCAGGTACCTGGGACTACAGGTGCATGCCATCATGCCCAGCTAATTTTTTTGTGGAGACGGGGTTTTGCCATGTTGCCCAGGCTGGTCTCAAACTCCTGGGCTCAAGCGATTCACCCACCTCAGCCTCCCAAAGTGTTGAGGTGATACGCATGAGCCACCATGCCCAGCCAACACTCCTGATCCTATCTTTTCTGGTTTTCTATTGATAGAGCAAGTTTACGAAATCTCAATTCTTAGATATTATACCAGCTTTCCTGTTCTGTTCTATCTCTACCAATAAATCCCCTTTTTTTCTTAAGCTAGTCATATCTAGTTTTTTGCAATTAAGCTACTCTAGCACTAGACTACTTTCACAGGAAATAATTTGGGGATTTTTTAGACCATTATATTAGTGCCCTTTCTTGCCATGTTAAATTATTGTAACTATGTTCATAAAAATATTCAAATTTGGTTTGATAGAAATGGCTTGTTGGAAGATCCAATTATAAATAAGTATTTACCGGCTGGGCGCAGTGGCTCATGCCTGTAATCCCAGCACTTTGGGAGGCTGAGGTGGGCGGATCACAAGGTCAGGAGTTCGAGACAAGCCTAGCCAACATGGTGAAACCCTGTTTCTACTAAAAATACAAAAAATTAGCCAGGCATGGTGGCGGGCGCCTTGTAATCTGAGCTACTCAGGAGGCTGAGGCAGGAGAATCGCTTGAACCCAGGAGGCGGAGGTTGCAGTGAGCCGAAATCATGTCATTGCACTCCAGCCTGGGTGACAGGGCGAGACTGTCTAAAAATAATAAAAATAAATAAGAATTTACCATTTAGTGAGAGCAATAACTATTACAGGTGACTTTGTAATTGGTTGATCACCTTGCTAATTACCATTACTGTGGGGTTTTTATTCCTAGAAGTAACATATGGCCTCTTTGAATTTGTAAAACTTTTATCACCATTTAATTCTAATGCTGTCCAGGATAATTTCACATCTAATGTAATTTTGCTTTCAAGGTGCTTATTGAATACAAGTAATCACTCAGGTGTGGAGGCTTTTATTATTCAAAATATCAAAAATCAAATTGATATGTCATTAAAGGTAAGAACATAGCCAAAGTGTCAATTACCAATTTATTTCGTAGGGTATATTTATTCATATGTAGAATACATTAATGTGAGTTATTGCTCTATCTCTAGTATTACTATTACTTAAATACTATTAAGGCATATATTTTCCCCTATTTCTACTATGTTTTAAAAACTCTGAATTTGGAAATTTTGTTAATTATAAATTTAAATTGTATTCTTTGAGCTTTTTTTTTGAGACAGGGTTTCACTCCTATCAATCACCAGATTGGAGTGTGGTGGCATGATCTCGGCTCACTGCAGCCTCCACCTCCTGGGCTCAAGCAGTCCTCCCAACTCAGCCTCCTGAGTAATTGGGACTACAGGTGCCCACCACTGTGCCTGGCTGAATTTTAATTTTGTAGAGATGGAGTTTCACGGTGTTGCCCAGGCGTGTCTTGAACTCCTGAGCTCAAGTGATCCACCCACCTTGGCCTCCCAAAATGCTGGGATTACAGGTGTGAGTCATCACACTGGGCCTCTTTGAGCTGATATTGTGGCTTATTTTTGCTTTGTTATATGCTTCTGAAAATGAATGGAAACTTAAGTCTCTTCTGTTTCTGAGTGCTCAGTAATTCTAAATGGAAAACAGAGTGACCAATGTTCTCAAACTGGCAGGGTTTGTTCCTGGTGTCTGGAAAGTGAATGAAAGTATAGAAATTAGGGCCGGGCGCAGTGGCTCACGCTTGTAATCCCAGCACTTTGGGAGGCCGAGGCGGGCAGATCATGAGGTCAGGGGATCGAGACCACGGTGAAACCCCGTCTCTACTAAAAATACAAAAAAATTAGCCAGGCGTGGTGGCGGGTGCCTGTAGTCCCAGCTACTCGGAGAGGCTGAGGCAGGAGAATGGCGTGAACCTGGGAGGCGGAGCTTGCAGTGAGCCGAGATTGCGCCACTGCACTCCAGCCTGGGCAACAGAGTGAGACTCCGTCTCAAAAAAAAAAAAAAAAGTATGGAAATTAAAGTTAAAAAATGTATTTTAAATGTGTAATTATTTTTGTAGTGTCAAGGTATTAGAAAAACACATGAATTATCAAGCTATTATTTAAAGCCTTTCTCAATTTTTCGTTTGCTTTTCAGAGAACACGTAACAACAAATGGTTTACAGGACCACAGTTGATTTCCCTTCTTGATTTGGTACTTTTTCTCCCAGAGGGTGCGGAAACAGATTTACTGCAAAACTCAGATAGGTGAGGTGACCATTCCTAAAGTTCACATAGTAAATTCAGAATAAAATGTGAGACGTCTGCTTAGGGGACCTAAAGTAATACAATGTCTTTTCCTGTGATTTTATGATCTATGGCTAATACATTAAGTTACGTATTTTTCATATTTAAGTGATTTGATAATGTGTAGAAACAAAATAAAAAGCTCCTCTTTCTAGATGAATGACCAACACTATGATTTGATAGCTTTTATGTACCCAGCATTCCACAGAAATTTGCAATGACAGCATTTGTGACTTAAAACTAAAAATCTGTGTATATAATTTATGTGTTTAGGTTTTGTTGTTTTATTGTTTTCCAGGTCATTTTTTTTTTCATGTATAACATATAATCAGTTTCAGTATATGGGAATGGATATTGAGAAATGGTTAAAAGCATTTAAAAAGTAATCTTAAAATTTAGAAAGCAAGAGATGATGCTCTCAAATATTAAAGATAACAAGGCTTTCTTTAAACAAGGATAATAATTTTCACAATTGTATGATTTGAACTTAAATGGAAAACAAGAATGATATGTTATTACTACTCAAAAAGATATTAATGGAAATAGTTTCTATTGGCAAACCTAATTATAAAAATATGCCCAAAGTTTTAGCTTATTGAGATTGCTGTTGACTATATAAAACCATACTGTAAGTAATATATATTTTTAATTAACAGGATTATGGCTTCGTTAAATTTATTGAGGTATTTGGTTATCAAAGATAATGAAAATGACAATCAAGTAAGTGAAGTATTTGAAAAGAAACTGTGAGTATATTCAAAAGGCATAAGGAATGTTTCAGATATTCAGTACCTAAAGCCAATATTTAATATTTTACCCAGCTATGGCCGGGCACAGTGGCTCACGCCTGTAATCCCAGCACTTTGGGAGGCTGAGGTGGGCAGATCATGAGGTCAGGAGATCGAGACCATCCTGGCTAACACAGTGAAACCCCGTCTCTACTAAAATTACAAAAAATTAGCCGGGCATGGTGGTGGGCGCTGTTGTCCCAGCTACTTGGAAGGCTGAGGCAGGAGAATGGCGTGAACCTAGGAGGCGGAACTTGCAGTGAGCCAAGATCGCGCCACTGCACTCCAGCCTAGGCAACAGAGCAAGACTCCGTCTCAAAAAAAAAAAAAAATTATATATCTATATCGATAGATATAGAGATATCTATCTATCAACATCTATAGAGATATCTATCGACATCTATAGAGATATCTATCGACATCTATAGAGACATATCTATCGACATCTATAGAGATAGACATATCTATCGACATCTATAGAGATATCGATATCGATCGACATCTATAGAGATATCGATCGACATCTATAGAGATAGATATCGATCGACATCTATAGAGATAGAGATATCGATCGACATCTATAGAGATAATCGATCGACATCTATAGAGATATCGATCGACATCTATAGATAGAGATATCTATCTCTATAGAGATATCGATCGACATCTATAGATAGAGATATCTATCTCTATAGAGATATCGATCGACATCTATAGAGATATCTATCTCTATAGAGATATCTATAGATACAGAGAGATATCTACCTATATCTATATAGATATCTATCTATATAGATATAGAGATATCTATCTATAGGTATAGAGATATCTCTCTGTATCTATAGGTATAGAGATATCTCTCTGTATCTATAGGTATAGAGATATCTTATAGATATAGAGATATCTCTGTATCTATAGGTATAGAGAGATCTCTCTGTATCTATAGGTATAGAGAGATCTCTCTGTATCTATAGGTATAGAGAGATCTCTCTGTATCTATAGGTATAGAGAGATCTCTCTGTATCTATAGGTATAGAGAGATCTCTCTATCTATAGGTATAGAGAGATCTCTGTATCTATAGGTATAGAGAGATCTCTCTGTATCTATAGATATAGAGAGATCTCTCTGTATCTATAGGTATAGAGAGATCTCTCTGTATCTATAGGTATAGAGATATCTCTCTGTATCTATAGGTATAGAGAGATCTCTCTATCTATAGGTATAGAGAGATCTCTCTGTATCTATAGGTATAGATATATATATATACCTATAGTATATACCTATACTCTCTCTCTGTATCGATCTCTCTGTATCTACAGATACAGAGAGATCGATCTCTCTATATCTGTAGATACAGAGAGATCGATCTCTCTATATCTGTAGATAGAGATATCTATCTATATCTATAGAGATATCTATCTATATATCTCTATAGAGATATCTATCTATATCTATCTCTATAGAGATCTATATATATAGATATATAGATCTCTATATAGATATAGATAGATATCTCTATAGAGATATATATATCTATATAGATATAGTTATATAGATATCGCTATATAGAGATATATATATATATCTATAGATATAGATAGATCTATATATATATATCTATAGATATAGATAGATCTATCTATATATATATAATTTTACCCAGCTATAAAGGCCGGGAAGAGTGCCAACAATTATTCTGAAACCTGAAGTTAATTCCCAGGAGCATTTACTACCCCACATCCAGCTTTCCTTTCCCTTTCCATTTCCTATTGTATGTCTGCTTTCTTGCTGAAAGCACTTAGTCCTGTTGGGTAGATAAGTTGCAGGTCCTAAGTCAACTAACCTTGTGGAGCTCAATATATATATGGTGTCTTGTTCAGTTTCCTCCACCTATAGTTCATGAGCTATATAAAATCATCTGATATTTTACTCTTTTTTTTTTGCATACAATACAATAAACATTTTCTAAAAATACATACAAACAAAAAATGCATATCAAACATATTAGGAAGGTTGCACATGGGAAGACGGGGTATAGAAATGGGGGGTGGGAATTAAAGAAAATAAATGAGAGAGGGACTTTGTATGGATCAATGATAATAACTCAATCCTCTATTTGACAAAGAAGAAGGAGAAGGAAGAGGAAGAAAAAGAAAGTGGGATAAAGGATCAGAAAGGGAGGAAAATAGAAAAAATTAGAGTATGACTCCAGGGTAGACCTGTTTTCTTGTCACTGGGTTGGTTGGTTGGTCTGTTGTATTTTTCCTATGTTTCGCCATGTTGGCGTTGAACTCCTAGCCTCAAGTGATCAACCCGCCTCGGCCTCCCAGAGTGCTGGGACCACAGGCGTGAGCCACCACGTCCAGCCCCCACATTGCTTCTGGCCTCCGTGGTAGACCTCCCAGACGGGGCGGCCGGGCAGAGACGCTCCTCATTTCCTAGACGGGAGGCAGCCGGGCAGAGGCGCTCCTCACTTCTTCCCAGATGGGGCGGCCGGGCAGAGGCACTTCTCACTTCCTAGACGGGGCAGCCGGGCAGAGACGCTCCTCACTTCTTCCCAGACGGGGCGGCCGGGCAGAGGCGCCCCTCACTTCTACCCAGATGGGGCGGCCAGAGGCGCCCCTCACTTTTTCCCAGACGGGGCAGCTGGGCAGAGGTGCCCCCGACTTCTTCCCAGACGGGGCGGCCGGGCAGAGATGCTCTTCACTTCTTCCCAGATGGGGCGGCTGGGCAGAGGTGCTCCCCACATCCCAGACGGGGCAGCCAGGCAGAGGCGCTCCTCACTTCTTCCCAGACGGGGCGGCCGGGCAGAGGCGCTCCTCACTCTTCCCAGACGGGGCAGCCGGGCAGAGGCGCTCCTCACCTCACAGACGGGGTGGCGGCCGGGCAGAGGCGCTCCCCACATCCCAGACGATGGGCGGCCAGGCAGAGACACTCCTCACATCCCAGACGGGGCAGCCAGGCAGAGGCGCTCCTCACATCCCAGACAATGGGTGGCCAGGCAGAGACGCTCCCCACCTCCCTGACGGGGCGGCGGCCGGGCAGAGGCTGCAATCCCAGCACCCTGGGAGGCCAAGGCAGGCGGCTGGGAGGCGGAGGCTGCAGCAAGCCAAGACCACGCCACCGCACTGCAGCCCGGGCAACACCGAGCACCCAGTGAGCGAGACCCCGTCTGCAGTCCCAGCACCTCAGGAGGCCGAGGCGGGCAGACCACTCAAGGTCAGGAGCTGGAAACCAGCCTGGCCAACATGGCGAAACCACGCCTCCAGCCAAAGGAGAAAAACCAGGGAGGGGTGGTGGCGCGCGCTGGCGATCCCAGGCAGGCTGCAGGCCGAGGCAGGAGAATCACGGGAGCCAGAGGCAGGGAGTGTGCAGGGAGCCGAGTACACTCCAGCCTGGGCAACAGAGGGAAGAAAAGAAAGAAAAAGAGGGAGGGAGGGAGGGAGGGAGGGGAGGGAAGGGAGGGAGGGGAAAGGAAGGGAAAAGGAAGGAAGCTAAAACTTAACAAGTTAATAGATCTCAAAACCAGGAGCTATCCAAATGGTGCAGTGATAAGCGTAGTGCCCCAAGTACATTTTTCTTTTAATTGGTATTCACATAACTAGATATAGTAATAAATATATTATTAAATAGTGAAGTCCATTGTGAAAAGCAAGGGCCATGTTTCTTGTTTTTTGAGCTGTTAACACGTTTAATAGTAGGCAATCAATCATTGTTGAACTAAATAACTCTTTCATTCTTAACAGACTGGATTATGGACAGAACTTGGAAATATTGAGAATAATTTCTTAAAGCCACTTCATATGGGACTTAATATGTCAAAAGCACATTATGAAGCAGAAATTAAAAATAGCCAAGGTTGGTAATGTGCAATTTTGTTTTCAGTTAGGTCTAAAAAGTAGTCCAATTTTGGAACTGTCATTCAAATTTAAGAACTTTTTAAAAATCTTATACTTAATTTAGAGACCATAAGAGCTAAGCCATTTTATTTATAGTTAAAATTCTTAGCAGATCTATAAGCTAATTTACCTAAAATCGGGTTAATGAAGACTTAAACCATTGTAAAGCCTCAAGGTCTGATTGAGAATCTGTATTACAGCTATTTCCGTTCAGGTACCATTCCTTTGGTATTGCTGGGTCCACTCTCCATCTCACCCTCAAGTAAATCCATACAAATTATGAAAAGAATCTTAGATCCAGAATTATTTTTTAAGTCAATTCTATAATAATCGTGTGATCTCTTCCATATATCTGTGGTGGTGCTTTTATAAGCATTACCAGAAATTTTGTTTTTAGTATAATGGCTATAATTCTGATTATATACTGAAGAAAATAGTTTCATGAATCCTATACATGCCAAAATAATGCTATTTATCTAAAGAAAATAGCACATGTTGCAGAATTTTGATATTTCATTCTATTTGCTTATGGCTTAAATATACCCTGAGCTGTTAAGCAGTGGACTTAATAATTTATGCAAATAACTGACACGTTTTAAGTTAGTGAAAGTAGCTTATACATTTGTTATTGAAATCTGAGCGTTAAGTGTCACACATGATATTTTTTCTTCTCTTACAGAGGCCCAGAAATCTAAAGATCTTTGTTCTATAACTGTAGGTGGAGAAGAAATCCCCAATATGCCTCCTGAAATGCAGCTTAAGGTGATCTGAAATTTTCTTTTCTTTCCTTTTTCTTCTTTAGAAACGGGGTCTTGCTATCTTGCCCAAGCTGGAGTGCAGTGGCATGACTGTGGCCCACTGCAGCTTCAACTCCCTGGGCTCAAGTGATCTTCCCACTCAGACTCCTGATTAGCCAGGACTGCAGGTGCACACCACCATGCCTGGCTAATTTTTAGTAGAGATAGGGTCTCACTTATGTTGCTCAGGCTGGTCTCCAACTCCTGGCCTCTAGTAATCCTCTCACCTCAGCCTCCCAAAGCACAGGAATTACAGGTGTGAACCACTGTACCTGATCTTAAATATTCCTAAGCTACCTCGAGCTGAAATCTTTTCTATGTTTTGCTTTGTTTTGCTTTAAAGGCAGCATTAATAACATTACTTTTTCTTGGCATTGCAGGTCCTACATTCAGCTCTTTTCACATTTGATTTGATTGAAAGTGTTCTAGCTCGAGTGGAAGAACTCATTGAAATAAAAACAAAGTCTACCTCTGAAGAAAATATTGGGATAAAGTGAAAGTTCCACTTCCTAAATAAAAACTAATAAAATATAGTATTTTCCATTATGATTTATTTAATACCTTTATAAAAATTTTTCTGTAAAAATTTACTGCTTAAAAATAAATGTAGCTTTTCTCATTTATCAATTTCTATAATGATACACTATAGAACAGGTTTTTTTGGTTTTAAAGTTATCTAATGGTAAATAATGCCCACATATGTCCTAAATACTACTTTTGAAAATCCAATACAAACTAATAATTTTATAACTTCATAAAATGTAGTTGAATTGTCTATATTCATTCCTACAGTATTAGTGAGCTTATAAAAATACTGATACACTTTCTGCTGCAGTTAGATGCGATGTAACATTTCAGAACTCCTAGTGTCAAGTTGGCTATCACACCAGTGTAAAGAAGCCAGTTGACTTTTCTTAGCTTCTCTTTTCCTGGCTCAGGTGGAGTCTTTGGGAGCAGAGTCCCATCACCACCTCTCCAGCAGAAGTTATAATAGGAAAACATCTGCAAAGATTAATTTTAGAAATACTTGCTACCTTTATAGAAAAAAACTAAAAAGTATACATGACTTTAAGAAACTGATTAGAAAATTCTGATTTTTATTTCCTTCTAAAGATTTGTCCATCTAACTAAGAAGCCACACCTGAGTTTTATGATATATGTACCAATCCTTTGCTAAACAGCGTTAAATCTCGCAGCGAAACTCCTAAAATAAAATCACTTTTAATTGTATACATATTATTTCAAATTAATATAAATGTCTTTAAATAGATATTTGAATATTATAATTCAACAGGTCTAATTATTTTCACATTCTTCGAGAAGAACATTAAGTTGGTACTCTAATTTGGGTTAACTGAATCACTATTCAGTTTTATCTTCTGAAGTGTTTTCCAAACAGGACTTTGCTCAATGATGTAAGCTTTAGCTGTTATCATTCTGTAGCAAATGCTATCTATGTATGGTTTGGAGGTAGTCTGGAAGAAGATATAAAGATGCAGCATTATTTACAGAAATAAGATATTTTCACAAGGTCACATTTAAAAATACCTTTCTTTCAGCAAATCTCTTGATCATCTTTGTGCTAAATACTATGTATGAGTTACTAGAATAGTCAACAGGAAAATACTTAGTTTCTATCCAAGAAATTTTAAACATGCAAGCCAAAAAGTAGAATACTATAAAAATTGCTTTAATGGGGATATGTTCCAAGTATAAAAGCAAGGAAGACCTAAGTCTGTGTAGGGGGTTGGAGGTGTCTGGGCACACTTTACAGAGGACAAAAAGCAAGAAAAGAAAGTGGACAATTGGTAGCTGACATTCCATAAGATAATATGTTTGCACTCTGACAGTTTGACTTCAATCTGACCAACCCTTATAACTTTAGAATTTGAATGAAGATATAAGTAACCAATAGGACCAGCCAAATGCTCTTTTGGCCCCAAGTGAGTCTTAAATGGTAGTGGCTACTGGAAGTAAATTGAGAAGACTTGAGAGACTTAGGCTTGGGAAAAAGTTGCATCCTGAAACAGCAACTCCCTCAGGGGAACAGAAGCAAGATATTTGCCAGTCTCGCTCAAAAGGGTGACAACTGGAAGTTAAAAACCTTAAAATATATTTGTGTATGTGTCATATTCCCCGGGTGACTCACCTTTGCTATAGTGCACATAAGATTAATAGCATTTACTGTGTTATGTACTGGAAGTATTCGTAAGTTACAACCCAGGAATCTGAAAAACAGTTCATGTTATACAGATCATATAACTTGCTGACATCTGTTCTCTTAAGTGGAAAGAAGAGACAAATGTCTATTGTTTGTTATTTGTCTATGCATTCATGCCCTGCCTTACTCCACAGAGGATTTGAGATGGCTTTATAGCCAGAACATCACTGACTAAAAAAGTGTTCACTTTTGGCTTGGTCTTGGAGAAGCCCTTGAAACATCATGAACCCTGTTACCTCGATTCATGGAATAGCTATTTGGCCCTGTTTCATTAAATTTGATAGGTTAACATCACAGTGTTCATCATCTAGCAAAACAAAACTCACCTAAAAGAATTAAGAACTGAAATAAATACAATAAAAGAGAAATAAGTCTATAATGCTATTCTTCCATACCTCTGCTGAATCCTGAACATCAGTTTCCATTCTTCAGGCCCATGGAGGGCAGCAGACAAAACCAAAAAACTATTTTGGTGAATGTTAATAAATTTCTCAATTTTGGCTAGAAATATTTCTTCAGTTGACAGAAGACATTCCTTAGTATCCATTAATAAAAATGCAACTCCTAGGAAAGGTGAATTCAATATAAAATGTCACTTTGTCATAGAGATGAAATTTTGTTATAAACTCAAAATCAACCAAAATAGCTGTAAGTATACCATATGTGTCCAAGCCCTAAACTCATAAGGAATAGAAATTACTATAATGGAATTCCTACACAACAAAATGATTTAGGTAGTTCTTTGAAGTGCCCTGTATAAAAGAATGACTTGTGCTAAATAAGAGAAAAACTTTTTTGGATCAGTAACTACTTTTTTTTTTCCTAGATGAAGACATTGTCCACATGAAGATACTGGGTAGTTTTTCATTAAAAAGATGAATTACATTTAAAAAGTTAATTTTTCACGTTATACTTTTAAAATATGTACTAGTTTATTATAAAGGACACTACAAAGGATACAGATGAAGATATGTGTAGGGCTAGGTACGTGGGAAGGGACATGGAGCTTCAATGCCTTCTCTGGGCCTGCCACCCTCCAGACACCTCCATGTGTTCAGCAACCAAGAGGCTCCTATAATTATTTTTAAAAGCTGGAAATCAGCTAAAGAAAGTCTTAAGCAAGCCTTCGGCTGGGTGCAGTGGCTCACGCCTGTAATCCCAGCACTTTGGGAGGCTGAGGTGGGCAGATCACAAGGTCAGGAGTTCGAGACCAGCCTAACCAACATGGTGAAACCCTGTCTCTACTAAAAATACAAAAATTAGCCGGGTGTGGTGGCATGTGCCTGTAATCACAGCTACTCAGGAGGCTGAGGCAGGAGAATGGCATGAACCAAGTAGGCAGAGCTTGCAGTGAGCCGAGATCGCACCACTGCTCTCCAGCCTGCGCAACAAAGCGAGACTCCATCTCAAAAAATTAAAAAAAGAATTATATGAATTAATATGGTCAGTGAGCAGATATCTGCAATCTCTGAAACAGTGTCAGGCCCATTAAGAATGGTCCTAAAGGGAAACTTGATTATAGCTCTTCAAACGATGTGGGAGACAGTCTGAGGAAAGTGATTGTGATTACATACTAATTGAGTAAACTTGAGCAACTTATATAAATAACCTCTCTGAACATAAGTTTCCTCTTCTGAAACATGGGAATAAATTTTTTGTGAGATTTGGCAGAAGGATTAAATTAGATCACGTATATAAAGTAGCCAAGGCAAATATTCACCAAATATTTTATTTCTCCCTGGAGCATTCTGTATTTAACCAGAAGAATGAGTTTGAGGCTATACCACTTTCAGCCTGGAGATCTATTCTAGTTTTTTTTTTTTTTGAAAGTGCTTGTCTTCCACGACCCTTGTAAATTGGATTCCTAGGTATTTTATTCTCTTTGGACCTCTTCAAGGAGAACTACAAACCACTGCTCAATGAAATAAAAGAGGATACAAACAAATGGAAGAACATTCCATGCTCATGGGTTGAAAGAATCAATATCATGAAAATGGCCATACTGCCCAAGGTAATTTATAGATTCAATGCCATCCTCATCAAGCTACCAATGACTTTCTTCACAGAATTGGAAAAAACTACTCTGAAGTTCATATGGAACCAAAAAAGAGCCCGCATCACCAAGTCAATCCTAACCCAAAAGAACAAAGCTGGAGGCATCACACTACCTGACTTCAAACTATACTACAAGGCTACAGTAACCAAAACAGCATGGTACTGGTACCAAAACAGAGATATAGATCAATGGAACAGAACAGAGCCCTCAGAAATAATGCTGCATATCTACAACTATCTGATCTTTGACAAATCTGACAAAAGCAATGGGGAAAGGATTCCCTATTTAATAAATGGTGCTGGGAAAACTGGCTAGCCATATGTAGAAAGCTGAAACTAGATCCCTTCCTTACACCTTATACAAAAATTAATTCAAGATGGATTAAAGACTTTTATGTCAGACCTAAAACCATAAAAACCCTAGAAGAAAACGTAGGCATTACCATTCAGGACATAGGCATGGGCAAGGACTTCATGTCTAAAACACCAAAAGCAATGGCAACAAAAGCCAAAATTGACAAATGGGATCTAATTAAACTAAAGAGCTTCTGCACAGCAAAAGAAACTACCATCAGAGTGAACAGGCAACCTACAGAATGGCAGAAAATTTTTGCAACCTACTCATCTGACAAAGGGCTAATATCCAGAATCTACAATGAACTCAAACAAATTTACAAGAAAAAAACAAACAACCCCATCAAAAAGTGGGCAAAGGACATGAACAGACACTTCTCAAAAGAAGACATTTATGCAGCCAAAAAACACATGAAGAAATGCTCATCATCACTGGCCATCAGAGAAATGCAAATCAAAACCACAATGAGATACCATCTCACACCAGTTAGAATGGCCATCATTAAAAAGTCAGGAAACAACAGGTGCTGGAGAGGATGTGGAGAAATAGGAACACTTTTACACTGTTGGTGGGACTGTAAACTAGTTCAACCATTGTGGAAGTCAGTGTGGCGATTCCTCAAGGATCTAGAACTAGAAATACCATTTGACCCAGCCATCCCATTACTGGGTATATACCCAAAGGACTATAAATCATGCTGCTATAAAGACACATGCACACATATGTTTATTGCAGCACAATTCACAATAGCAAAGACTTGGAACCAACCCAAATGTCCAACAACGATAGACTGGATTAAGAAAATGTGGCACATATACACCATGGAATACTATGCAGCCATAAAAAATGATGAGTTCATGTCCTTTGTAGGGACATGGATGAAACTGGAAATCATCATTCTCAGTAAACTATCACAAGGATAAAAAACCAAACATTGCATGTTCTCACTCATAGGTGGGAATTGAACAATGAGAACACATGGACACAGGAAGGGGAACATCACACTCCGGGGACTGTTGTGGGGTGGGGGGGGAGGGGGGGATAGCATTAGGAGATACATCTAATGCTAAATGACGAGTTAATGGGTGCAGCACACCAACATGGCACATGGATACATATGTAACAAACCTGTACATTGTGCACAGGTACCCTAAAACTTAAAGTACAATAAAAAAAAAAAAATACAAAAAAAAAAGGAAGTGCTTGTCTTCCAAAACTGCTAGAGTCTATCTGCAACCCTCCAGATAAAATCCTTTACCTCTACCTTTTTAAAAATCACTTCTGTCATTTCTCAAGCACAGGTGGACCTTCCCCCTCCCCATCTCCCCAGCCTTCTCTTATCCTAATCTAATTCCTTACTGGACTTTTGTCCATGACTAACAGTTGTACCAATTGTCATTTCATGAAGATTTATTTGTCCCTATGATTCTTTTAGTTAATATTTATATTATATCCAGCAAACTCTTATACAAATTAATGGAAAACATTCTATGTTTTTTTTTTTTGTATACGAGTTTTGACAAATGTTGTGTCCTCTGTTAATACAAGTCAGACTTTAAGCATAGATTGTTGGGAAAGTGGCTTTTTCTCTTTTCATCTCAGTTCCAAAGCAAGTAGTTTTTTCCCATCTTCTACCAGACTCCACTAGTTCAGCTTTATTTTAACAATTGTAATCTAAAAAGGAATATGTTTTGGAATTGACTATATGCACTGTGTTTGTAGTAGTAACAAAGTTTTACACATTTACCCTTCCCAAAAGATAACACCTTATTACATGGTTACTGAACTATGAAGTCATTAGAATTTATACCAACATATTTCATAAGAAACTTAAGGCAGTGAGCAAATATACCGTACCAGAAAGAGAAAATATAATTGATCCATTTTCCACTGAATCTGAATATCGAACTTTGTGGCTTCGATTTTCTAGGGCAGTTGCAACTTCGTAACCCTTTTTAAAAAAATATCAGAAATACAAATTTAAGGCATGCTTACAATTTTATTAAAGCTAAAGAAAAAATTAAAAGTTTAATAGGTTGTTTTATAACTACCACTTAAAGATATGATCATCAAAAGACAAATATGCTTTCTATGGAGGAAAAAACTTTAAAAAAAAGCAAAAACATTTAGTTCTACTAAAACATTTATTTCAAGTTTGGGAGTCAGTTACGTACTACAGTTATGTTACTTAGGAATAGAACTTAAAGACAGCATTAAAAAACTGTATAAACCAGAACAAATGCAAATTTTTCTTTTTTAGAGACAGATGAAGTCTCACTTTGTTGCCCACGCTGACTTCAGACTCCTGAGCTCATGCAATCCTCCCAAAGTAGCTGGGACTATAGATGTATGCCACCACACCCAGCTGCAAACTTCGTTTTGAAAAACAACTTGGGTGGTGGCTCACACCTGAAATCCCAGAACTTTGGGAGGCCAAGGTGGGCAGATCATTTGAGGTCAGGAATTTGAGACCAGCCTGACCAACATGGTAAAAGCCCAAAATTTGCTGGGCGTGGTGATGCATGCCTGTAGTCCCAGCTACTTGGGAGGCTGAGGCAGAAGAATCACTTGAAGTCGGAGGTGGAGGTTGCAGTGAGCCGAGATTGTGCCACTGCACTCCAGCCCAAGTGACAGAGCAAGACTCCACCTCAAAAAAAACAAACAACTTGGAGGCTGGGCATGCTGGCCATGGAGACCTTGTAGGCCAAGGCTGGTGGATCATTTGAGTCCAGAAGTTCAAGACTAGCCGGGTCAATATGGCAAAACTGCTTCTCTACAAAAAATACAAAAATTAGCTGGGCATGGTGGCACATGCCTGTAGTCCCAGCTACTCACAGGCTGAGGTGGGAGAATCACTTGAGCCTGGGAGGTTAAGGCTGCGGTGAGCCGTGATTGCACCACTGCACTCCAGCCTGGGTGACAGAGTGAGACTCTATCTCAAATAATAATAATAATAATAATAAACAACTTGGAGATGGATTCTGACATGCATTAATGTATAACTATGGAAAACAGGTGGTTGTATATTTCTTAAATAGTTGACAGAACCACATAGTGCCAGACATATATAATACCATCACAGAAGACAACCAATTTTACAATTCATCAGTTTACATTACAGTTACTTTAGTATACTTTTAAAATGTTTTACGCCTTAGGTGAGTCATAAAACATGTAAGAAAACAGCTATAGGACTCTTGGTTTTAATACTATTTCAAATATCACCTCATTTCCTATTCCACCCAGGCAATTAAATCATATTACCCACAACACTAAAATCTAGGTGGTTAATAGTTTTTCCTGATAGGTTAAAACTTAAACTTGGCCAGGCACAATGGCTCACACCTGTAATCCTAGCACTTTGGGAGGCTGAGATGAGAGAATCACTTGAGCCCAGGAGTTTGAGACCAGCCTGGGCAATGTAGCGAGACCTTGTTTCTACTAAAAATTAAAAAATAAAAATAATAAATAAAACTCAAACTTGTTAGTTTCCAGATAGATAAAAATCTCTTAGGTAGATTAATTTTATTTTCTATTTTGCCTCAGAACATGTATATGTTAAGCACACAGGCTGAAATTACGTATAAAATACATGCTTCCTTTCTTTTCTAAAGAGTGTTTTGTGTCACTCAGATAGATCCTGACCTACAGTTTAACTATGGCTCTTTTCTTCTGCTGTTTTAAAATTATATAATGCTTCCAGCAATGGCAGATTAAGTAATTTAAGCCAACCTGCCTGCTGAAGGCAACTAGAAAAGCTGGACAATCTTTTAAAATCTGCTTGAATACACCAGAGAGCTAACAGGATAGTAAAAAATTATAAGGCCAAGATCTATACAGAAATTCAAATATATGAGCAAGAATTTAGGTCACTTTTTTCCCTGAGGGCATCTGCCAGCTCAGAAAGAGGCAGAATTGAGGCTGAACAGATCTTTTGACGAAAATAGAACAGCTCTCACAGGGACTATAGCCCCGCTTCAAACCATTTCAATCTCTGAAATTGTATTAAGGTGATAACTGAATTACTAGTGCCTCCAAGCACCTTGCAGAAGCACTCTCTAGAGCAACCTTTCCCAATCAGGTCTCCTCATCTGTATTATGGAACAAAGAAAATGATCTGAGTGACTATTTTCTCAATTCTCTCATAGCCAGATGTACAGGAGACAATTTAATTCAACACTCTAGATGTATACGATACAACTTAATTCATCATATAAAAGAGATGCCTTAGGAGTTGGGTTGTCAGATTTAGCGAATAAAAATACACAACACTGAGTTAAATGGGAATGAGTAACAACGCAATTTTCAATATAAGTATGTCCTATGCAATATTTGGGACATAACTACAGTAAATTCACTGTTTATCTGAAATTCAAACTTTTTTTTTTTTTTGAGACAAGGTCTCACTCTGTCACCCAGACTGGAGTGCAATGGCATGATCTTGGACCACTGCAACCTCCACCTCCCAGATTCAAACAATTCTCCTGCCTCAGCCTCCTAAGTAGCTAGAATTACAGGCATGCACCACCATGCCCGGCTACTTTTTGTATTTTTAGTAGAGACAGGGTTTCACCATGTTGGCCAGGCTGGTCTCAAAACTCCTGACCTCAAGTGATCCACCCACCTTGGCCTCCCAAAGTGCTGGGATTATAGGCGTGAGCCACTGCACCTGGCTGGAAATTCAAACTTGAGTGTCCTGTATTTTATCTGGCAACCCTACTTAGGGCATCAGGAATTTAATTTTCTTACAGAATTAAAACCTCTCAAGGCGAAGATAGCACTATTCTAGGCTTCAAATTATTTCTACAATTTTTCAAATACAAATTCCAACATACAATAAAAAAAATCAGACATACAAAGAGGCACAATTCCATTAAAGAAAACTATCAGAAACAATAGAGAACAGAAACAGGCCTACAAGGGATCCATGTAGTGAAGCTATCAAATACACACCTTAAAACAGCCTGTTTACTATGATCAAGAAGATAAAACCTAGCTTGAGAATTTTGGCAAAGAACTAGAAGATATGTTTAAAAATGTAAAAAACATGAGTTAAGAAAGCTCCCTAAAATTTGATTCAAACAGGGCCAGGCACAGTGGCTCATGCCTGTAATCCTAGCACTTTGGGAGTCCAAGGCAATGGATTGCTTGAGATCAGGAGTTCAAGACTGGCCTGGGTAACATAGTGAGACCCTGTCTAATTAAAAAATAAACAAAAAATATACAAAAAATCTGAGAAATCTTTAAAATAAAAAGCAGTGTATTAAGCAGACAAGTGAAGGAAGAAGACAAATATGAGAAGAGTATTGACAGAAAGAATAACATAGGTAAAGGCATTCAGACCTAAAGGTATGGTTCTTATATGGTGAGTGTGTAAGGTATACACAAGTCAGCTAATCTGGGTACAATGTTAGGAATAATTGCTGGCAGATCATAAGCACCCATATATATCATGCTAATGAATTTCAATAATATCCTATTATCAGGAGGAGCCAACTAAAAGAATAAAATAATGGAATGCTAAAAAAAAGAAGGTAAAATTAGAAAGTATTGAATTGAGAAAACAGTAAGTTCAAGAGCTGATTCATCAAAATGACCAGGAAGCTCAGTATAGATTTTTCAAAATACGTTTCATAGAATATTAGTCCTATGAGATATTAAAAGATGCTCCTGACTGAAATAAGATTCAGAAATGCTGAATATTATTTCATCTTTTTGGGGTTTTACAATGCATTTGAGAGCATATTAAAGCCTCTGAATAATAGTGTAGTAAAAAGAAAACCAAACCAAAACAAAAAAACACTTGTTTAACTTTGTTTATATCAGCATCCCAAATAAAATCCATACAATACTCCTTCCTGCATATGTAACATCTATTAATAATCTTTAAAACTGGTATTATGTCAGCCAGGTGCGGTGGCTCAAGCCTGTAATCTCAGCACTTTGGGAAGCCGTTCCCAAAGTTGTGGGGGTGGGGGCAGGGATCAGAGTTCGAGACCAGCCTGGCCAACATGGTGAAACCCCATCTCTACTAAAAATACAAAAATTAGCCGGCGTGGTGGCGGGCACCTGTAATCCCAGCTACTTGAGAGGCTGAGGCAGGAGAATCACTTAAGCTCGAGAGGCAGAGGTTGCAGTGAGCCAAGATTGTGCCACTGCACTCCAGCCTGGGCGACAGAGCAAAACTCCATCTTAAAAAAACAAAGAACAAAAACTAGTATGTCTATCACTCATAAGAAAGAAAATGTAAATAAAAACAGGAATGAAAAGGGGCACTTAACAGTTTATTAGAAAATTTAAAGAATGACAATATGAAACTTTTCACCACAGAAATGTAAATGTCATAAAGTTCAACTTAATACATTTAGAAGCCTCTATAAAATGGGTAAATGTTTATAAAAACATAATTTATGAAAATGGACTCACAACAAAGTATAAAACAAAATACAGCAAAAACCATAAAACCACACCTTACTATGGAACAATCATTTCTTGCCCCTTCATTCCAGACATCAGCTGGTGTCCATAAGATAAGTATCAGGGCAATGGAAAAGTCTTGTGAGCTGAGGAGTTTAAAACGGTTGTGAGCTGACCACCTACTCTCAGGCATTCAACTTTCCATCTCTCCCTCTCCAAACCGTAAGGAGACAGTCTCATTCCAGTGCTGCCAAGGCTAGGATATCAGTTTCTGGTTCTTTAGCTCTCAGAAAGCCTTAACTAATATATATTTGCATATCTTTACTGTTTCTGGAATTCCTTAACATCTCCATTAGAGTGCTTACAGAAGGAAAAAAAAAAAGAACTTTAGAAAATCTCCAACCTTCAAAGAATTAAGGAAGTCGGATATTGAAAATGAATGCAAAAAGTCTATTAATTTATCTTTAAAATACATTTAGCTTATGCACTTCCTGCTCCCCACAACTAATTGTGGATAATTAAGCTAAGAATCTTTAGAAATATTGTTCTATATGGAAGCTGCTTTTAATTTTTTTAAGTTAAAGATCAGTGGGCCACATGCCCCTTTACCTTAAGAGATGAGCTAATAATAATGGTGGTTGTCCATTTTATTTTTTCTTTTCCACTTTCAGCCATCTGTCTGTGATCAACCTAGCTTCTAACGAACAATCTGAGAAAATTAAGAACACAAAGAATACAAAGAAATATCTGATGAATGAGTAAATTAAAGATGGAAATAAAATTAGGGTATTGGAGACATTTTAAAGAATATTTGAACATCAAAATTTGACAACAGAAAAAGTATCTGTCTTGTTATACATTTAGCCTATTCAATATTATGCTTCCCATTAACAAGTATCAAAAGCAATCATTCCCACTTCAGCACACTAACTTTAAAGAAAGAGGACTTGCATCAAGAACATGCAAGGTCTGAGGTTTTTATCCTACCTGCAAGCTAAAAAGTTAGCCTGCCAGAGTTTCACTTATACAGATAAAAGACAGACTCAGAGACAAAGGACAGTCTTTCACTCAGAGCAATAGCAGTATAGCCACAGTATCATTATTTTCTTACACTAGTTCCTCAAGCCCAATTCCTACAGGGTGATGGGACAAAGGCCAGGTGACATCTGCACACACACTGTGGGTTGCATTATAGGAAAGAAACCCAGAGCTTAGGAAACCTGAATCTTTTGTAAGCAAACCTGCCTTCTACTATGGAGGGAAATACTATATCTCACATAGGGAATATGTGAGGTGAGACCTGAATATTTGCATTTTTTTTTAAAGAGGGTCTCACTCTTTCACCCACAGGCTGGAGTACAGGGGTGCAATCCTAGTCTCAAACTCCTAGGCTCAAGCAATCCTCCTGCCTCAGCTTCCCAAGTAGCTAGGACTACAGGTACGCACCACCATGCCTGGCTAATTTTTTTTTTTTTTTTTTTTTTTTGAGACGGAATCTTGCTCTGTCGCCCAGGCTGGAGTGCAGTGGCGCAACCTCGGCTCACTGCAAGCTCTGCCTCCCAGGTTCATGCCATTCTCCTGCCTCAGCCTCCCGAGTAGCTGGAACCACAGGCGCCCTCCACCACACCTAGCTAATCTTTTTTTGTATTTTTAGTGGAGACGGGGTTTCACTGTGTTAGCCAGGATGGTCTCAATCTCCTGACCTTGGGATCCGCCCGCCTCAGCCTCCCAAAGTGCTGGGATTACAGGCATGAGCCATCGCGCTGGCCAATTTTTTTTTTTAACTTGTTGTGGAGATGGGGGTGGGGGGGGCGGTCTCCCTATGTTGGCCAAGCCAGTCTTGAACTTCTGGCTTCAAGCCACCCTCCCACCTCAACCTCCTAAAGTGTTAGGATTACAAGCATGAGCCACTGCACTTGGCCAATAGCTGCAGTTCTAAGAGGTACACAGGTGATGCTGATGATGCTGGTCTGGGGACCACACTTTAAGAACCACTGCACTAAGAGAAGGAAGAGTATTCTGCAGAACAACAACAACAATGCCCCATACAGTGGCAACCAGTTATACAGTAAAATAAAATTGCATTTAATTTGGCGTGCTAAAGTTTATAATATACGTATGAGGTGAGAAGAAAGAAAATTGCCATAAACTTAATAGCATGAAATGGAATCTCGCTGTGCTCTAAATTTGCTACTTTTCTAATTTCATTGAGACTGAAAACCCTAAAGTCATGTTTCCACTTATGTCTTTTGCCCATTTTCCTATTAGTTTTTTCTTTTTCTTATACATTTGTAGGATTTCTTTATATATTATAGACATCAGTCCTTTGTTGGCTATGTATTTTCTACCTGTTTGTGACTTGTCTTCTGTGCCACCCACCCCCCCAACTTCTTTAGGGTAATTCTTGATACACACAAATTATTATTTCCAATGTAGTTAAATTTATCAATCTTTTCATTTATGGTTAGTAGGTTTTGTTTCTTATTTAAGAAATCTTCCTGGGCAGCCATCTTGTTCTTGCTGCACACTGGAGTTGGAGGACCTTCTCTGATTCAGATTAACCAACAGCACAAATCAAGAAAAGTTAGCCAACTTCCGGATCAGGTCCAGAATGAGGGCAAGGGTACAGCTCACAGAAAGAAGATGGTACAAAGAACAGCTACAGCTGATGACAAAAAGCTGGAGAAGAGCTACAAGCTGCCTGACGGCCAGGTCATCACCATCGGCAATGAGCGGTTCTGGTGTCCGGAGGTGCTGTTCCAGCCTTCCTTCCTGGGCATGGAATCCTGTGGCACCCACGAGACCACCTTCAACTGCATCATGAAGTGTGATGTGGACATCTTCAAAGACCTCTACGCCAACACAGTGCTGTCCAGCAGCACCACCATGTACCCAGACATCGCCAACAGGATGCAGAAAGCAATTACTGCCCTGGCACCTAGCACCATGAAGATCAAGATCATTGCACCCCAAGAGCGAAAGTACTCGGTGTGGATCGGCGGCTCCATCCTGGCCTCACTGTCCACCTTCCAGCAGATGTGCATTAGCAAGCAGGAGTATGACAAGTTGGGCCCCTCCACTGTTCACCACAAATGCTTCTAAATAGACTGTGATCAGATGCATAGCTTTTGCCGCATGGGTTAATTCAGAAGTACAAATTTGTCCCTGGCAAATGCATACATCTCATGCTAGCCTCATGAATCTGAAATAAGCCTTCGAAAAGAAATTGTCCTTGAAGCTAGTATCTGATATCAGCACTGGATCATAGAACTTATTGCTGATTTTGACTTGTTGCTGATTTTGACCCTTGGTATTTAATACCCTGTACATATCTTTGATTTCAACCCTTAGTACATGTGGCTTGGTCACTTCGTGGCTGAGGTAAGAACATGCTTGCAGAAGACAAGTCTGTGGCTTGGTGAGTCTGCGTGGCCAGCAGTCTCCGATCTGTGCAGGGTATTAATGTGTCAGGGCTGAGTGTTCTGGGATTTCTCTAGAGGCTGGCAAGGGCTCCTGAACCAGTTGTTTCTGTCCTTTCAATCTATCAATCTGGAGAGTCACAGCTGTATCTAGAAAAACTGTCCGCCAGAAGCAAAAGTAAATCCCCTATGGAGGAAGATATCATCCAGAGCCTCAGGTTACAAATTAGTGTTATAATTTTGCAATCATAACATCCAGCACACAATAAAAAAATATCCAGGCATACAAAGAGTTAAGAACAGACTGAAAACCAAGGGGAAAAAGCTGACTGTAAAGAAGAGACCAAGGGGAGACTGAAATACTGGCATTGTCATATCCATACTATAACTGATTAATTTGTTCAAAGCAGTATATGAAAATTGGAGCATTTTGGCAGAAAATTTGAAACTGTAAAAGTAAATAAAATGGAAATTCTGGAAATGAAAAACTACCAAAATTGGAAACAATTCAATGGATAGGTTAAAGAGCAGATTAAACACAGGTGTGGAATGTAGGTCAGAGGAAGAACATCCAGACTGAGGTAGGTTAAGCAAAAGGATAAAGAACACAGAGAAAAGCATAATACACATACAAGGCATTATTAGGCTTGTGAAATGGTCTAACAGAGAGATAACTGAAGTCTGAGAAAGAGAAAAGAGAATGGAGCAGGACCAATACATAAAAATAGAGTGACCAAGTCAATTTTCCAAAATTGACTAAAGACATCAAGTTGTAGGTTCAAGAGCAATAATAAATCTGAACAGATTAAACTAAGCAACAGATTAACGAAGTAAAACCAAAAGCCAAAATATATATATATATATATATTCAAAGGAGCCAGTGAAAAAAACGTGTATTTTTTTTTTTTTTTTTTTTTTTTTTGAGACAGAGTCTCACTCTGTCGCCCAGGCTGGAGTGCAGTGGCACGATCTTGGCTCACTTCAACCTCTGCCTCCCAGGTTCAAGCAGTTCTTCTGCCTCAGCCTCCCGAGTAGCTGGGATCACAGGCAAGTGCCACCACACCCAGCTAATTTTTGTATTTTTAGTAGAGATGGGGTTTCACTATGTTGGTCAGGCTGGTCTCGAACTCCTGACCTCGTGATCCACCTGCCTCGGCCTCCCAAGGTGCTGGGATTACAGGTGTGAACCACCACGCCCGGCCTAAAAGGTGTATTATTTTTAAAGGGAAACAATAAACTGGAAAGTGACTTCTCAATAGAAACATGGTAGCTAGGAGGCAACTGAATAGTAACTTTTAAGTAGTGAAAGAAAAGAATTGGGAAAACATATACCACACAACCATTAACCAAAAGAAAGTTGCTACCATATGTTAACTTGCATCCACGTTAAGAATGAAGAGAACCGTAAGTGGTAAATAGATGCATAAATGTAAGACTAAATAATTATGTATTTTCCTCAGTTCTCTTAATTTCTCTAAAAGATTAATATATAAGGCAGTAATTATATTATTGGGTCAAGTGTGTGTGTGTACGTGTGTGTGTGTGCATGCGTGCACATATGCATGTGAGTATATCGGGAGGAAATGGAGCTATATTGGTGCAAAGTTTCTCTATTTTTCCAGAATTAAATTAGTGTTAATCTGAAATAATTAAGATGCATATTATAGTATCCAGAGAAAGCACTAAGAAAATAACAAAAAAAATTTAGAAGTCAGAGGAATCAAACTGGTATACTACAAAATATTCATATAACACAAAAGAGGTAGTAAAGAAGGAACAGAGGAACAAAAAAGACATGAGACATCTAGAAACTAAATAGCAAAACGGCAGACTTAATAGTGGTGATGGTTGTACCTCATAGTGGATATACTAAAAATCACTGACTTGCACATTTTAAAATGTATTTAATGTCACGTGACTTATATCTCAATTTAAAAAATTTTTAAATAGCAGTCAGCAATACTGAGTAATTACATTAAAATGTGAATGGATAAGATTTTACAGTCAAACCAAAATCCAACTATATGTTGTCTTTAGATTCAAGGATACAAATAGGTTGAAAGTAAAAGAATGGAAAAAGATATATCATGCAAACAGTAACCATAAGAGAGCTGGAGTGGCTATACTGATAAAAAAACAAAATAGACTTTAAGATAAATATCAACTGAGACAAAGAGGGATGTATTATAATGATAAAAAGGTCAATATATCAGGAATATATAACAATGTATATCCCGATATATACATTCCTTATATATTATACATTCATCTAACAGAGCTCCAAAATACATGAAACAAAAGTCATACAAACCACAATAGAATTAAATTAAAAATCAATATAAATAAAAAATTTGAGGGAAAGCCACAAATACTTAGAAATCAAACACACACTTCTAAGTACCCATAGATCAAAGAATAAATCATAATGGATGTTAGGCAATATTTTGAAATGAGTGAAAACAAACATAAAACAAAAATTTATGAAATGTAGCTAAAGGAGTACTTAGAGGGAAACATACAGCTTTAAAAGACTAAATTAGGCCACGTGCAGTGGCTCACGCCTGTAATCCCAACACTTTGGGGAGCCAAGGCCAGTGTACTGCTGGAGCCCAGGAGTTTGTGCCCAGCCTGGGCAACAGGGCAAAACCCCATCTCTACAAAAAATACAAAAATTAGCTGGGTATGGTGGCACACAACTCTAGTCCCAGCTACTTGGGAGGCTGAGGAGGGAGGATCACCTGAGCCTGGGGAGGTTGAGGTGACTGCTCCACTGCACACTAGCTAGACTGGCAACAGAGTGAGACCCTGTCTCAAGAAAAAAAAAAAAAAAGAGGCTAAACCGGAAAAGAAGAATGATGTCAAATTAATACCTAATTCCATCTTATATTAAAAGAGGAACAGGCCGGGCATGGTGGCTCATGCCTGTAATCCCAGAGTTTTGGGAGGCCGAGGCGGGCAGATCATGGGGTCAAGAGATCAAGACCATCCTAGCCAACATGGTGAAACCCCGTCTCCACTAAAAATACAAAAATCAGCTGGGCGTGGTGGTACGCGCCTGTAGCCCCAGCTACTCCAGAGGCTGAGGCAGGAGAATCGCTTGAACTCAGGAAGCAGAGATTGCAGTGAGCCGAGATTGCCAGCCTGGTGACAGAGCAAGACTCCGTCTCAAAAGAAAAAAAAGAACAAATTAAAACCAAAGCAGTGGGAAAAAAAGGAATAAAGATTAAAGTAGAAATCAATGGAATAAAAATAGAAAGAATAAAGAAAATAAACAGCTCTTTGAAAAGATCAACAACATTGATAAACATTGAGCTAGACTGTCTTTACAACAAATGGTGTTGGAACAATTCAATATCAATATGTTTTAGAAAATGAACTCGGATCCATTCCATACACCATACCCAAAACTTAACTCACAATGACTCACAGGCCTACATGTAAAACATAAAACTGTAAGTCTTCTAGAGGAAAATAGGACATAATAATTGTGACCCTGAGTTAGGTAAATAATTTTTAGTATGACACCAAAAACACAATCCATAAAAGAAAAATTGATAAATTGGACTTCATCTAAGTTAAAAACTTCTCTCTGGCCGAGCACGGTGGCTCATGCCTGTAATCCCAGCACTTTGGGAGGCCAAGGCAAGCAGATCATGAGGTCAGGAGATCAAGACATCCTGGCTAACAGTGAAACCCCATCTCCACTAAAATTACAAAAAATTAGCCGGGTGTGGTGGTGGGTGCCTGTAGTCCCACCTACTCGGGAGGCTGAGGCAGGAGAATGGTGTGAACCTGGGAGGAGGAGCTTGCAGTGAGCCGAGTTCACACCACTGCACTCCAGCCTGGGCAACAGAGCAAGACTCCATCTCAAAACAACAACAACAACAAACTGCATTAGTAACACCTACATTTATAAAAATGTTTAAAAAGACACTCTTAAGGGGAATAAAAAGACAAGCTAGAGACTGGAAGAAAATATCTTCAAAGCAAATATCTGGTAAATGACTTGTATCCCAAAAATATTTTTAAAGACCCTTAAGGCTTGGGCTGGGCATGGTGGCTCACGCCTGTAATCCCAGCACTTTGGGAGGCTGAGGCGTGCAGATCACTTGAGGCTAGGAGTTCGAGACCATCCTGGCCAACATGGTGAAAACCCATCTCTACTAAAAATACAAAAATTGGCCGGGTGTGGTGGTGCATACCTGTAGTCACAGCTACTCAGAAGGCTAAAGCACGAGAATCGCTTGAGCCCAGAAGGCAGAGGTTGCAGTGAGCTGAGATCATGCCACTGCACTCCAGCCTGGGCAACAGAGCAAGACTTTCTCAAAAAAAACAAAACAAAACAAAACAAAAACAAAAACAAGACACTCAAGGCTCAATAGTAAAAAACCAAACAACCCAATTAAAAAATAGTCAAAAGATTTAAGCAGGTTATTTACCAAAGAAGATATATAAGTGGCAAATAAGGACAAAAAAAGACAGTCAACATTAGGGAAATGCAAATTAAAGCTACAAGATACCACTACATACCTATTATAATGGCTAAAATTTAACAAACTAACAGTATCAAGTGTTGGTGAGGATGTGAGGAACTAGAACTCTCATACAGTACTAATTGGAAAGTATATGGTACAAACACTTGGAAAATAGTTTGACATTTTCTTAAAAAGGTAATCATATACTTACCATGATATCCAGCCATTTTACTCCTAGATAATTTACCAAAGAAAATAGAAAGCATACATCTATACAAGGATTTACACATGAATGATTTATTTGTAGTAACCAAAAACTAGAAACAACCCAAATGCCCCCTAACAGGTGAATGGACATTGTAATATAGTCATACAATGGCATATTACTCAGCAACAAAAAGGAATGAACTATTGATACACACAACAACCTGAGTCACTCTAAAAAATTACGAAGGAAAGATGCCAACCCCCACCCCCAAAAGCACAGCACATATTGTATAGTTTCTTTCATATAAGAAATACAAACTATAGGCTGGGCGCGGTGGCTCACACCTGTAATCCCAGCATTTTGGGAGGCCAAGGTGGGCGGATCACGAGGTCAGGAGATCGAGACCATCCTGACTAACATGGTGAAACCCCGTCTCTACTAAAAATACAAAAAATTAGCCAGGCGTGGTGGCGGGCGCCTGTAGTCCCAGCTACTCGGGAGGCTGAGGCGGGAGAATGGCATGAACCTGGGAGGCAGAGCTTGCAGTGAGCCGAGATCGCGCCACTGCACTCTAGCCTGGGCGACAGAGTGAGACTCTGTCTCAAAAAAAAAAGAAAAAAAAAAGAAACAAACTACAGTGACCAAAAAAAAACCGAAGGGATAATGGAAAAAAAAAGTGGGATTACAGAAGGGCAGGAGGAAACCTTTGGGATGGGTATATTCACTATATTGATTGTAGTAATTGTTTCACAGGTGTATACATGTGTCAAAACATCACAGCATACATATGTTATACATACATATGTTATATATACATGCATGTTATATATGTTATATCATGCATGTTATATATTCGTGCATGTTATACTGCACATAAATTATACAATATAGACACACACACACACACATGCCTGACTCATACTGGTTTTATTTTTTGAGCTGGAATCTCACTCTGTCACTATGGCTGGAGTGCAGTGGCATGATCTTGGCTCACTGCAGCTTCCACCACCCAGGTTCAAGCGGTTCTCGTGCCTCAGCCTCCTGAGTAGCTGGGACCACAGGTGTGCACCACCATGCCTGGCTGATTTTTTTGTATTATTAATAAAGATGGGGTTTCACCATGACCTCAGGTGATCTGCCCACCTTAGGCTCCCAAAGTGCTGGGATTACAGGTGTGAGTCACCATGCCCAGCCATCTTACAGGTTTTTAAATAGCTCCGAAAATGTTCAATAATGATAAGTGTGTCATTTTAAAATTGGCAAATTCTGTTGTGTCAGAAGAGAAGTACAGGAGTCCAACACCAGGGCTACTTAAAATATTTCCTATGGTGAGATTCTGATATCTGCAGCAAATCTGGCTACTCCAATGCCAATTGCTTACTATTGCTGCTATGGAAACTAAAATTAATGTCAGGCAGTTGAAATCAAGCAAAGAAAGCAAAACTAATCCCTTGTTATGCACAGTGAAAAACAACCTCTTTGAAACACTTTGATATTCACTGAAAAAGTCCCAGAAGTTACCACATCCCAATTATTTTCCAAAAGGAAACGTATCTTCAACTTTTAGATAAAATAATCTGCACTGCTTACAAATCTAGAAAAATACCACCTTTGCTCTTACAGCATGTTGTTTCAGTGGTAAAATTTCTTTTTAAATTTCAACTTTTATTTTAGATTCAGGGGGTACATGTACAGGTTTGTTTCATGGGTATATTGTGTGATGTTGAGGTTTGGGGTACAAATGATCCTGTCACCCAGGTAGTGAGCACAGTACCCAAAAGGTAGTTTTTCAGCCCTTATCCTCCTTCCTCCCTCTCCCCTCTAGTAGTTTCCATTGTCTATTGTTCGTATCTTTATGTCCATATGTACTCAATGGTTAGCTCCCACTTATAAGTGAGAGCATGTGGTATTTGGTTTTCTGTTCATGCACTAATTCACTTAGGATAATGGCCTCTAGCTGCATCTGTGTTGCTGTAATGGACATGATTTCTTTCTTTTTATGGCTGCACAGTATTCCATGATGTATATGTACATTTTCTTTACCCAAGCCATGATTTAATTCCTGCTTTTTCCATGAATTAAAAATATCCTTTGTATCTGTCTGAGGCATCTCATATATTCTGCAAGCATCTATAAAACAGTAACAGGCTAGCTTATTAGCTTGCAAGTAGGATAAGACTTTTCACAGTTCTTGGCAGGCATTATCTACTAAAGTTGAAGATACTCGTAACCTGTAACTCAGCAACTCCACTCCTAAATGTATACACAACAGAAATGCATGTGATCTGTACTAAGAGACTTATACAAGAATGCTCACAACAGCATTTTAAAAAACTTCATTCTTCATGCTTTTGTTTAAGGTTTCTTTTTAATCCTACCTCTCAAGGCTAGAATGGTCCATTGTTAGAATTGGTGGTCACAGTATGAACTCATTGTTAATATATATATACAGATGAATACACACAGAAATATTTTATAGATACAGTCATGCATTGCATATTGACTGTTCAGTCAACAATGGACTTCATATATGACTGGTGGTGCCACAAGATGATAATACTGTATTTTTACTTTTTTTACATTTAAATATGTTTAGATACGCAGGTTGCCTACAGTATTCAGTGCATTAACATGCTATACAGACTTGTAGCCCAGGAGCAATAGGCTATACCATATAGCCTAGATGTCTAGTAGGCTACACCATCTAAGTTTGTGTAATTACACTCCATGATGTTCTCACAATGACAAAATCACCTAATGATGCATTTCTCAGAACACATCCCCATCATTAAGCAATGCATGACTGTATGTGTATATACCCAGATTAGTACACACACATCTATTTCTTTACTCTGTTAGCTGAAAGGGCCCAAAACAAATGACACCCTAGCACCTGGGTGCTAGCAACAAGTACACCTAGCACCCAGATTTTGGTTTCTAAATAGCATTCTCCAAAAAAGGAACCAGGGCTCCTTGGAGAAATGGCTGATTGTAGGACTGGGACAGGAAACATACAAGATGAGTCCAGAGAATTTTATAGTGCCAAAAAGTAAGAAAGTACTTAAAAACAAAAACAAACAAAAAACCCCAACACAGATGGCATTGATGGGGCATGTCATAAGAGCAGAGGAACCAACTGAAAGAGCTCCCAATGGCTAAAGCTGGAACAATTTGAGCAAAATAAAATAGCATTATAATCCAAAGTATAAAATGAATATCCATGAGTCTATACTGATATAAAGGTTTGAACAAACCAATAAATGGAGAAGAGACAAATCTGTGCAGAATAATTCCAAATAATTTATGTATACTCCAACCTTAAGACCAGGAGCATAGAGCTGGGCACAGTGGCAAGCACCTATAATTCAAGCTACTCGGGAGACTGAAGCAGGAGGATTGCTTAAGGCCAAGAGTTTTAGGCTGCAGTGCATTATGTTTGCACCTGTGAATAACCACTGTACTCCAGCCTGGGCAACATAGCAAGACCCTGTCTCTAAAAATATTAAACAGTGGGAGTGGGGAATATAACTCCCCATTCCTTGGGTGTGGCTGCACACCCAGGAGGTGGAGGTTGCAGTGACCTGAGATCCCACCCCTGCACTCCAGCGTGGGTGAAAGAGCAAGACTCTGTCTAAAAAAAAAAAAAAGAAAGCAAAAGAAAGAGAAAGTCACTTTCAGTGATGGTAAGTTAATATCTCCCAAGGTGATTTCATTCTACTTTTCAACAACTTTAATAATTAGAAAGTTCTTCCTGCTGAGTTGAAACCAGCTGCTCTCTAATTTCCTCATTTATTGCATGAATGAATGAATGACAAGTTAGCTAGCTCCATGAGAGCAGGGACACATTCTGATTCTGTTTTACCTTACTCAGCACCACCACTCAGTAGACACTCAAAGATTTGTGAATGAGTAAATGGTGAGTTGGCTGGGAGAAGGGCTTCAACTTCTATAACCCCCCCACACACACACACATTTACTAATATACCCACATAGCTATTAATACATATATGCAAAGGTTACAAGAACTTTTTGGAGTAGTTACTGGTATGTATGTGGATATGTAGGTTTGTGTCTATCAGTTAGTAATCTATATTCATTTAAATCTAGTAATATGTAAATATTCATTTAAATCTTCACACCCTTATACATAGGTTTTAAAAACAATTTAACTAAAGCCAAGAGAAGTAAAGTAATCATGTACACAAATAAGTGAGAAAGGAGTTGGGGTCAGTCGTGTCCCAAGTCCCTGTTAAAGGTGAGGAATGAATCAGAAACCTGGGGCTGGGGCAGTGCCTTCTTAGCATTTCTGGGGAAAACCACCTCGACCAGCAGCCAAGCGGGGACTGTGTGGCTTTGGGCAAATCACGTCACCTCTGGTTGGGCTGCATCCTCACCTGAAAACAAAAAGCTTCTAAACGGGAGCTGAACGCTGAGCATGCAGGGACAGAGGGGAAGGGCAGGCGCAGGGGGTGGGACCGGGAGACCAGAGGATGGAGGAGGGACAGTCCTCCATGGGCAGCTGCGGGACGACAGAATCTGGACAACCCCCGTGACACGAGTTTAACCTGTGTAACACACCTGCACACGGACTCCTGAACCTAAAATAAAAGTTAAATTAAAAATAAAAACAAAAAGCTTGGGCCCAGTAGCCTCTTAAACCTTTGCCAGTTCCAAGGCCCTTTTATTCTGGGCTTTTGTTGCTACTGTTTTGTTTTTTCCAAGCTCTAGAGTGTTTGCAAATTTAAGTTTAACACTGCCCCATCATCTCCAGCAAGTCACTTTCCCTGCTCAGTCTCCTCACGGGTCCAGTGAGGTGCCGGCCTACAAGGTTCTTCAAAGTCTCTTCCATTCTCTACTTTTCGGAGTGACCAACAAAGCCTGAAGCAAATAAAATTTACACTCGCAGGTGGGTGACGGACTTCTGACAGGGAAAACCCCGAGGGAGCCCTTTCCACACCGGATTCTCAGGGGAAAATAGGGTGGGCAGGATCTCCTCCCCTCACCCGCCAAAGCCCTGAGGTAAAGCTCTGAGCTCGGCAGGTCAGAGAGCACTACGCCGGCGAAGAACGAAGAAAGAAAAACGTGAAGAGACAGGTCTGCCGCGGCCTCATCCCCAGCGCTGCAAATCCATCTGCTCACCAGGTCCTCAGAGACTGCTCAGGGTTTCCCAAACTTCCAGAACATTCCGCGGGCAGTGAGAGGCGCCGCCGGCGGGGCAGAGTGCCCAGGGTGCCTGGGGCGGGGTTCTGCAGCCTCTGGGCTTCTGCGCAACCGCAGACCTCGCAAATCTTTCCCGCGCTTCTGGCTTTCTCTAGCGAGGTTTGCAGGAAGCCGGAAGTGGCCACTTCCGGCTTCCTGCAAACCTCGCTGGAATTGAACAATGAGAACTCATGGACACAGGAAGGGGAACATCACACTCTGGGGACTGTTGTGGGGTTGGGGGAGGGGGGAGGGACAGCATTAGGCAATATACCTAATGCTAAATGACGAGTTAATGGGTGCAGGAAATCGACATGGCACATAGATACATATGTAACAAACCTGCACATTATGCACATGTACCCTAAAACCTAAAGTATAATAATAAAAAATAAAAAAATAAAAAAAGAAGATACAAGATTTGTAGGCCTGGCGCAGGGGCTCATGCCTGTAATCCCAGCACTTTGGGAGGCCGAGGCGGGTGGATCACGAGGTCAGAAGTTCAAGACCAGCCTACCAACATGGTGAAACCCTGTCTCTACTAAAAATGCAAAAATTAGCTGGGCATGGAGGCGCATGCCTGTAATCCCAGCTACTCGAGAGGCTGGGGCAGGAGAATCGCTTGAACCCAGGAGGCGGAGGTTGCAGGGAGCGAGATTGCACCACTGCACTCCAGCCTGGGTGACAGGGCAAGACTCTGCCTCAAAAACAAACAAACAAGCAAACAAAACAAAAAAAACCAAGATTTTTGCTTGTTAGACTGAGCTGTCCGGAATTGATTTTCAGTTTTCTAAAATTCAGGCTCAATTCTTGGTTTGCTATCATTTGCAACATAAAATCAAAGTGGCCTTCAGTTTATCCAAATTATGAAAAAGGTAGATTTTCATGAGTGGCTATCAAAAGGACATACAGGGGCCTGTGTGTTTGCTTCTTAGGACCCCATTATGTTCAGACCTAATTGAAGCTCAGCAATTTATTAAGTGTCACAATCATAAAAATGTAGAAAGACAAAGACCACTACTTGCCTTGAGCCTAATGGTTAGGATACAAAACTATGTGCCTTGCTTTGTAAAACAGGTATTCCCGTAAAAAGAAAGGCGCTCCAGGAAAAATCCTTTGGAGCACACTTGTGATGTGCTGTTAATTTTTCCCTGCGATAACCATTTTGTATATTTGGCATTTTGTATAACTGATATTAAAATTAGGTGCACTCTTGCTGCCTCATTTGGGCAGTTTGTTAAGCCACCGCGCCCGGCCTCTATTGTTTACTAATTACCTGGTCTAAAGTATTTTGTTATCATGGCCATAATGGACAGACAATTCCTCCTGTCTTCAAATCTCCAGAACTTATTCCTCATCTTCACTTTCAGCTGAAGTGAAATAGTTACAGCTAATATTTCATAAATATTTATGATTTAATTTTAATAGTATTTAGTATTTAATATTAAATACTATTTAAATGAGATAAATAAAAGCATCCAGAAGTGAAGTTCCACAGATGTCCACCTGCCAATCTACCAACATCTATATGCACAGATTCTGCTTTCTTTCCAACTATAGTAGGTGAACTGTGTATAATCCTATGTAAGGCCAGCCCTCAAATGGACAACAGAGCCCATCTCGTCTTGCTTACCCAAGAATATAGCTCCACCGGCCAGTCGCGGTGGCTCATGCCTGTAATCCCAGCACTTTGGGAGGCTGAGGCAGGCAAATCACAAGGTCAGGAGATCAAGATCAGCCTGGCCAATATGGCGAAACCTCATCTCTACTAAAAATACAAAAAATTAGCCAGGTGTGGTGGTGCACACCTGTAGTCCTAGCTACTTGGGAGGCTGAGGCAGGAGAATTGCTTGAACCTGGGAGGCAGAGGTTGCAGTGAGCCAAGATCATGCCACTGCACTCCAGCCTGGGCAACAGAGCAAAACTGTGTCAAAAAAAAAAAAAAAAAAAAAAAATATATATATATATATATATATATCTCCACCAATTATTTCCTGACTCTTACAATCTTCAATTTTTTCCTCTCCACTGAATATTCTCAATTGCAAATAAATATGCCATTATTTCTGTCATCTTAAAATCTCTCCATCTCCTCTCCCACTCCAGCTAACAATCTGTTTCTCTGCTCTCTTTACAGAAAAACTCAAAAGGATTGCCTGTAATTTCTGTTGCTAATGCCCTTTTTTCCCATTCTTTATCAAATTTATTCCAATCAGACTTTTTCATTTCCACCATACCACAGAAATTGCTCATGTCAAAGTCATTGGTAAATCCAGCAAACAGCTGTCAATACTAATTTTACTTGGTCAATCAGTAGTACTTGTTACAGCTGATCATTCCCTCCTCCTGGAAAAACTTTCTTTCCTTGGCTTCCCGTATCATGCTCTCATGGTTTCCCTCCAACCTCACTGGTCATTTATCAGCATCCTTATTGGTTCTTCCTCAAAACCCAACCTTTTAATCTTGCTTGGAGTGCCGCAAGCTCAGTCCTTGGACCTCTTTTCTTCTCTGAGTATAGTTGTTACTTTGGTGTCCTCCTTAACTCATAGTGTTAGATATCATCCATGTGCTGACAAATTCCAAATATCTATCTACAGCCCTGGCCTTTCCCCTGAACTCCAAACTGGTATAACCAATTGCTGTTTAATATTTCCAGTAATAGACATCTCAAATTTCACATGTCCAAAACTGAACTTCTGATTTCCCCTCCCAATGCTGCACCATCCATAGTCTTCCTTATCTCAAAGATTACACATATTTTATTTAAATACTTTGACTGTCTTACATAACCTCATCCATCAGGAAGTCTTGTTGCCTGTACTTTCAAAATATATCCAGAGTCTGACCACCTTTCTGGTTTGAGCCACCATCAACTTTCACCTGGATTATTACAATAGATTCCTAACAGGTTTTCCTGTTTTCACCTTGCCCCTAAGGTCTTTTTTCAACATAGCAACCAGGGTAATCCTTTGAAACAGAAGTCAGACTGTGTCTTTCCTTAGCTTAAAACCATATAATTGCTCTCAAAAAGAAATAATAAAAAAACAGGCCAGGCGCAGTGGCTCAACGCTTATAATCCCAGCACTTTGGGAGCCCGAGGCGGGTGGATCTCCTGAGGTCGGGAGTTCAAGACCAGCCTGACCAATATGGAAAAACCCTGTCTCTACTAAAAATACAAAATTAGCCGGGCATGGTGGTGGATGGTTGTAATCCCAGCTACTCAGGAGGCTGAGGCAGGAGAATTGCTTGAACCAAGGAGGTGGAGGTTGCGGTGAGCTGAGATTGCACCATTGCACTCCAGCCTGGGCAACAAGAGTGAAACTACGTCTCAAAACAAAACAAACAAACAAACAAACACCATCTAATGGCTCTCAAACCTCTCAGAATTAAAGCTAAAATCCTTATGATAGCCAACATGGTCCAATTCCCCCACATATTGGTCCATTCTCACACTTCTATGAAGAAATACCTGAGACAGGAAAACTTATAAAGGAAAAAGGTGTAATTGACTCACAGTTCCACATGGCTTGGGAGGACTTAGGAAACTTACAATCACGGCAGAAGGCAAAAGAAAAGCAGACACCTCGCCCCACGGGGCGGCAGGAAGGAGTGAGTGCCGAGTGAAGGGCAAAACCCCTTATAAAGCCATCAGATCTCGTGAGAACTCACTCACCATCACGAGAACAGCATGGCAGAAACCACCCCCATGATTCAACCATCTCCACCTGTTCTGCTCTTGACACGTGGGAATTATGGGAATTACAATTCAAGATGAGATTTGGGTGAGGACACAGCCAAACCATATCATCCCATTACCCATCTGGCCTCATCTGCTACTATCTCTCCCACTTGCATCCTCTGTTCCAGGCCCATCGGCCCCCTCCTTGCTTCTTTTACCCGTCAGGCATGCACCTGCCTCAGGGATTTTGCACCAGCTTTTATGTCTGGCATGCTCTCTCTCCCCAGTGTCTTCATAACTATCTGTCCTCCTTCAAATCTTAGCTCAACTATCATCTTTCAAAATAAAGCCCACCCTGACTTTCTCATTTAAAATTGGAACCACTCCTAATGCCAGGCACAGTGGCTCATGCCTGTAATCCCAGCACTTTAGGAGGCTGAGGTGAGTGGATCACTTGAGGCCAGGAGTTCAAGACCAGCCTGGCCAACATGGTGAAACCCCCGTCTCTACTAAAAATACAAAAATTAGTTGGCTGTGGTAGTGCACACCTGTAATCCCAGCTACTTGGCAGGCTGAGGCAGGAGAATCGATTGAACCTGGGAGGAAAAGTTTGCAGTGAGCTGAGATCGCACCACTGCACTCCAGCCTGGGCAACAGAGTGAGACTGTGTCTCAAAAATAAATGAGTAAATAAAATGAAATAATAAAGTTAATTAAAAAATAAAATTGGAACCACTCCTGATCCCTCTTAGTCTCCTCTATGCTTTTTGTTTTTGAGACAGGGTCTCACTCCGTCACCCAGGCTGGAGTGCAGTGGTGTACTTGGGCCACCCATCCTCAGATGATCCTCCTACCTCAGTCTCCTGAGTAGCTGAGACTACAGGTGCATTCCACCATACCCAACTGATTTTTGTATCTTTTGTAGAGACAAGGTTTCGCAATGTTGCCCAGGATCTCCTGTCCTTTTTTTGTAGCACTTCTCACCTTCTAACGTACTATCTAATTTACATATTTATTATTTCTATTGTTCATGGGCTTTCTCTTCTCACTACAATGTGAAGTCCACAAGAGCAGAGATTTTTGTCTGTTTGGTTCGCTGGTGAATCTTTAGCACCTATTACAGAATGGTGTCTAGTACCTATTAAGCACTAATAAATATAAACAAACATTGAAGCGTCGATCATCCTCATATATAAGGCCCCTTCTGGCTTATGTCTTAGTGATAACATAATCAGACTTCATTGAATGTTATCAGCCATAAGATATATAGTACCAATGGGGGCTTCTATTTTGATTAAAATTCTTAGCCTTATTACTTTTAGGCTTGAACTACTTTATTTCAAGCTTTAGTCTTCCGGGTCCAAGCTAATTAGTTTGTCTGAGAAGTATTTGCTAGAAATAAAAGTTTAACAGCTAAGTTTGCTAACAAGTTTTCATTTGGGAGCTCATGTATTACTACCAATCATTTGTTACTAGAACAAATAAGGCTGTTTGAGTTGTGCTTTTAAAGGTGCCTATGCGATTCAGGTCCAAATATATTGAAATTGAATACACAAATGTATTTGGCAACTCTATAACAGCCCAACTCTCTGATTCACTACTCCCTAGAATTCCTACACAGGAATATGTTCAATTTACATTCCTGCTTAAGAGTCAAAACATTCCTAATTCAACAGCTGCAAGAAAGTTATAATGAAAAATTAACTCCATAAATTATTGATTCTTGGATTGAAAATGTATACCTCAACTTGAAAGCGTAGAATCAATAAAAAATATATATTTCATAAACCTTGCAATGCCATATTTCCACATTAATTGCAAAATGACAAGCTATTAGGAGACTGTGCAAAGAATAACTTAGTTTTCTGTGTGAGATGCCTCAGTTTCACAAGCAGCAGCAAGCCCTCTAATCTTCCTAGTCTGAATGCATGGATCTATGATAATGAATGAACTTCAATATTTTTCCCTTTTAGTCAATTGCAAACATTGACAAGAATTTTCTTTTGAGACTCCACTATCTCTTTTTTTGTTTCCTGCTTCATCCTTGCTGTTTTTGACTTTGATGTTGTAACCTGTCAAAAAGAAACACACACACACACACACACAGAGGGAGACAGAGAGAAAGAGAGTAAGGGAATTGTAGAGGAAATCTGATGAAAGAGAAGTGGCTGTTTTCAAATCCAGCCCTTCACCAGTTTTCTTTGATATGGGAAATGGACACAATACTATATCCTTAGATCCTGACTATGTATATAAATTCTTATTTTTAAATGGTTGGATTTAAACAACTTATTATTTTGAAAACAACAGGCTCAGTTCAATTAAACCATAAGTTATTTTAAAAATAGCTGGTTTGGCTAGGCATTGTGCCTCGTGCCTGTAATCCCAGCATTTTGGGAGGCCGAGGCGAGTGGATCACTTGAGGTCAGGAGTTCGAGACCAGCCTGGACAACATGGTGAAACCCTGTCTCTATTAAAAATACAAAAATTAGCCAGGTGTGGTGGTGCGCACCTGTAATCCCAGATATTTGGGTGGCTGAGGCAGAAGAATTGCTTGAACCCAGGAGGCAGAAGTTGCAGTGAGTCAAGATTGTGCCACTGCACTCCGGCCTTGATGACAGAGCAAGACTCTGTCTTAATAATAATAATAATAATAAAATAGGCTGGGTGTGGTGGCTCACGCTTGTAATCCCAGCACTTTGGGAGGCTGAGGCGGATGGATCACCTGAGGTCAGGAGTTCGTGACCAGACTGGCCAACATGGTGAAATCCTGTCTCTACTAAAAATATAAAAAATTAGCTGGGTGTGGTGGCACACACCTGTAGTCCTAGCTACTCAAGAGGCTGAGCACGAGAATCGCTGGAACCCAGGAGGCAGAGGTTGCAGTGAGCCGAGATCATGTTACTGCACTCCAGCCTGGGTGACAGAGCGAGACTCTGTCTCAAAAAAAGAAAAAAAAAATCTGGTTTTTTGGCTTCAAAATCTTTTCTATTTTCAAATAGGTTCAAATATGTATGTATATGGCTCAGATAATCAAAGCAAAACATATTTAGTTTTCTAGATTGTACTTTCCCATGTCACTGGTTCCATTCACCCTCTTTGACTAAATCCCTCCCTGGTTCTTAGCTGACTGTCATGATAATGCCTTGTGCTTTAGCTGCTGTTGGTGTAACGCGACTACTGGGCATAGCTATGATTCAGTGGTGAATTCCTGAAAGTTTAGACATTTTGACGGATTCTTGGTTTTGGCAAGAGGAACTGCCTTCAGTCCTCCATCATACTGTAAAAACAACTAAGATGAAAACTCAATGCACCAAAAAACAGCTAAATCTAAGAATAAAAATTCCTAAATTTAAAGCATATTGAGCTACATAAAGAAAGGCCTACCTAGGCTTCTCTTCAAAGCTAGTCAGGTTTTATCATATGAATCAGACACTGTCTGAAAAAGGATAAAGGTACATAATTACCTATTTGCCACCTGCCTCAGATCAGGGGATCTATACCAGCTAGGAACTTCGTGGTTATCACTTTCCCTGGTAGGCACTGCGGTTTTGAGGCAGCCAGAGATGTATGAATCACCTCTTCTTCTCTTCCTCCCTCTACCTCCATGAACCCTCTCCTGTTGTTCTACATCCATAGAGAGAAGAGCTCAAAGGAAACAGCTGAGCAGGAAGTAAGGAGCAGACTACATGTTGAGAAATGTAGTGCCCCAATATATAGCACCATAGTTAGGGGCAGAGAGAGGATGAACCTAAGAACAATGCAAGATGGGAACTGTAGTTTTTTGTGTGTTCCATCATTTTAGAGTTACAAATGATCAGACAATGGGGTGGGAAAAGCCAATAGAGGGAAACCACAATAGGTGAATGCCTAGTAGACATGGAAATTGAAATGAGAACTGGCATATATACAAGTGGATAAGTAGCAGGACCAAGAGAAATATATACATTTTATCTGTTGATAAACATTAAGTTTGAAGACTCTTATTTATGGAAAAGTAAGTAAAAGAACAACAATGACAAAAAGCCAGCATGGAGCCTGTGAAAATAATACCTCAGAACAAGGGAAAGGAAATAACCACATAAAGAACCAAAGGAAAAGCATAAAAATGATCTACTGCAAGACCGACCAAAAAAAAAAAAAATCTTCAAGAGACTACTTGCATCTGCAATAGAGCTCAAAAAGCTATTCATGTTCTACAAACACGCATCTATAAAGTGGAAGAAGAAAGAGGTTGAAATGGAAAGCCGATACAATGTTATGAATGAAATAAGGAAGGATTGAAATAATACAAGAATGCAACTATAGAATTAAAATCTATATTGGCAATAAAGACTTGATTCTAGGAGAATATTGAATCAGTAAGGAGGACTATTTGAGCACTCCAGAATGAAGAGAGAAAGAGCAGAGGTAGGTGGCTGAGATAAAGGTAAAAAAAGAAAAAAAGATAATTGGTATTCATGAAGAAGAGACCAAAACAAATGGAAGAAAATTAAATATGTGATGGGAAGAACAGTTTCTTGATGAGCAAAAAAAAAAAAAAAAAAAAAAAAAAAAAAAGCCCATAGATGGAGGTAAAAAGGAATAACCATTTTTCCTGCAAAATAAATGATGAAAGCCTACATCTAGACTTGGCCTGACAATGTTTTTAAATTACAAGGCTACGGAAGATGACTTACAAACATCCAAGAAGGAAATAAAATATGTTACCTAGAAAGAACAAAAACATCACGTCAGTCTTGGACTTCTTTGCTGCCACATTGAATTACAGGATATAATTATTCAAAGCTATTTTTTTCAGTAACTAAGAGAAAGAAAGAACTGGCAGTGAGCACTAAAACAAGTTAATTGAAGACATAAATCTAAAGTATAAATATGGCCACAAAGCTAAGTTCAGGTATTGTGCACTTATTTATGCACCTCTTCATATCCTGTTGATCCCCCATCCCCCTGGTCTAAGCACTTGCTCTGCTTCCCAACCTAAGTAGCCCTATCAAAAGCTCATGCCATTCCTGCAATAATAATTCCTGCCTCAATTGCTATTTTATCTCCTGACACCACCAGCTGGCTCAGCCTTTCCAAGTGGGTGTTAACGCATGAGACTTTGGCATGGCCTCCATCATATGTGCTACAGTGGGAACTATCATGGTCCAGTGGGATCCATGGAGGCCCTAGATTCTCCAGTAGCTGCGATAAAGAGGCCCATGCCACAATCTAGAAATGTGGGAAAGTTAACTTCTGTGGGACAAAATTTGAGCCATGAGAAAACGAACATAAGGAAGAGTGAACAGATAAATTGTTTACCCTTCCTCTTTCTGAGAGACTGTTCCAAGATTCAAAGGTTCCATTGGCTTCTCCAGAGATGTGGCCAAGCAACCAACTATTTGTAGTGGAGCTGAGGGGCAACAAACCTTGTATTTGCTTCCCTTCTTCTCCGTTTTATGTTACTTTCCCCTCATTGTTGCTTCCCTGGGTTTGAACCCTCCAATAAAGCATTAGTTCCACAAACTTGGCCTTGGGCTCTGTTTTCTGGGGAACCAGGCTAAAACAAAAGTCAAAATGACTCATAAAAGAGAAAACACATACAAATAAAAATGGAAACAGAACATACCAAAACTTATAGGACATTAGCAAAAGCAGTTGTACAACAGAAGTTTATAGCAATAAACACA
This sequence comes from Nomascus leucogenys, assembly GCF_006542625.1. NCBI lineage: Eukaryota > Metazoa > Chordata > Mammalia > Primates > Hylobatidae > Nomascus > Nomascus leucogenys. The sequence goes on from NC_044392.1 coordinate 82,414,247, forward strand.
TAAAAAATAAGTAAGGTCTCAAATAAACAACCTAACATTAACACCTCAAGGAAGAGCAAGCTAAGCCCAAAGTTAGTAGAAGGAAGGAAATAACAAAGATCAGAGCAGAAATAAATGTGATACAAACCAGAAAAACAATTGAAAACAGCAATGAGGCCAAGTTCAGTAGCTTGTGCCTGTAATCCCAGCACTTTGGGACGCCGAGGCAGCTGGATCACTTGAGGTCAGGAGCTCGAGACCAGCCTGGCCAATATGGTGAAACACCGTCTCTACTAAAAATACAAAAATTAGCCAGGTATGGTGGCGGGTGCCTGTAATCCTAGCTACTTGGGAGGCCGAGGCACGAGAATCACTTGAACCCAGGAGGCAGAGGTTGCAGTGAGCCCAGATTGCACCACTGCACTCCAGCCTGGGTGACCGAGTGACACTCTGTCTCAAAAAAAAGAAAGAAAAAAAAAGGAAAAGAGCAATGAAATTAAGAGTTCGTGTTTTGAAAATATAAACAAAATTGACAAGCCTTTAGCTAGAGTAAGAAAAAAAGGAGAGAAGACTCAAATTAATAAAGTCAGAAGTGGGCCAGGTGTAGTGGCTCACTCATGTATATTCCAGCACTTTAGGAGTCCAAGGCAGGATAATTACTTGACACCAGGAGTTCGAGACTAGCCTGGACAACATAGTGAGATCCTGTCTCTACAAAAAATAAGTAAATGAATAAAATTAACCCAGCATAGTGGCATGCATCTGTATTCCCAGATACTGGGGAGGCTGAGGCAGGAGGATCACTTGAGCCCAGGAGTTCAAGGCTGCAGTGAACTATGATCGTGCCACTGTACTCCAACCTAGGTGACAGGGTGAGATCCTATCTCAGAAAAAAAAAAAAGAAGGAATCAGAAGTGAAAGAGGAAGCATTACAATTGATAACACAGAAATATAAAACATCATAAAAGACTACTGTGAACAACTATACACCAATAAATTCGATAACCTTGAAGAAATGGATGAATTTGTAGACACATACAACCTACCAAAGCTAAATCATGAAGAAATAGAAAATTTGAACAGACCAATAATGAACAGGAAGATTAGATTGGTAATAAAAAGTCTCTCATCAAAGGAACCGGTGGCTTCACTACTGAATTCTAGCAAACAATTAAAGAATTAATACCAGTCCTTCTTAAATTCATCCAAAAAACTGAAGAGGAGGGAATACCTCCAAACTCTTTTATGAGGCCAGCACTACTTTGACACCAAAGCCAGACAAGGACACTACAAAAAAAGAAAATTATAGGCCAATGTCCCTGATGAATATAGATGCAAAAGTCCTCAACAAAATATTAGTAAACTAAATTCAACAGTATCATTCACCATGACCAAGTGAAATTTATCTCTAGGATGCAAGGATACTTCAACATACACAAATCAGTAGATGTAATACACCACATTAAAAGAATGAAGAACAAAAACCATATGATTTTCTTTAAAGATCCAGTAAAAGCATTTGACAAAATTCAACATCCTTTCCCAATAATAAAAAAAAAACCTCAACAAACTTAAAATAGAGGTAAATTACTTCAACATAATGAAGGCTATATATCAGAAACCCACAGCTAGCATTATACTCAGGGGTGGAAAACTGAAAACTTTTCCTTTAATTTAAGATCAGGAACAAGACAAAGATGTCCACTCTTACCACTTCTATTCAACATAGGACTGAATGCTCTAGCCAGAGCAATTAGGCAAGAAAAAGAAATAAAAGCTATCCAAATGCCTTTTTGTCTCTATTTACAGATGACCTTACCTTGTATATAGAAAACCCTAAAAATGCTACTAAGAAACTGTTAGAACTAGTAAATGAATTCAGTAAAGTTGTAGTAACAAAAATAACATAAAAATAAGTAGCATTTCTATACACTAACAACAGAATGTCCAAAAGGAAGTCAAGAACATAATCTCATTTATAATAGTATCAAAAAATACTTAAGAATAAATTTAACCACGGAGGTAAAAGATATGTACACTGAAAACTATAAAACATTGGTGAAATAAATTAAAGACATATGTAAACAGAAAGATATTCTGTGTTTATAAACTGGGATAATTAATATTGTTAAAATGTCCATACCACTCAAAGCAATCAACAGATTCAATGTAATCCCTATCAAAATTCCAATGATATTTTTCACAGAAATAGAAAAAAAATTCTAAAATTTGTGTGGAACCCCAAAAGACCCTGAATAGCCAAAGCAATCTTGAGCAAAAGGAACAAGATAGGGGCATCATGCTACTTGATCTCAAAAATATACTACAAAGCTATGGTAACCAAAACAGCATGGTATTGACACAAAAATGGACATAAAGACCAATGGAACAAAATAGCACAGAATACATTTATGGTCAACTGGTCTTTGACAAAGGTGCCAAGAACACACAATGGAGAAAAGGCAGCCTCTTCAATAAATGGTACCAGAAAAATGATATCCACATGCAGAAGAATGAAATTAGACCCTTATCTCAGTACAAAAATCAACTCAAAATGGATTAAAGACTATAACATAAGACTGAAACTGTAAAACTCCTAGAAGAAAATATAGGGGAAAAGCTTCTTGACATTGATCTGGGTGACAATTTTTTGGCATTAGCCCCACAAATACAGGCAACAAAAGCATAAATAGACAAATGGGATTTTATCAAAGTAAAAAGCTTCTGCACAGCAAGAGAAACAGTCAACACAGCGAAGAGACACCTATGGAATTGAGGAAAATATTTGTAAACCATACCATCTGATAAGGGGTTAATAGTCAAGATCTATAAGGAGCACAACTCAATAGCAAGAAAACAAATAATTTGATCGAAAAATGGCAAAGATCCTGAATGGACATTTCTGAAAAGAAGACATACAAGTGGTTAACAGGTATATGAAAAGGTGCTCAACATCACAAATTACCAGGGGAATGCAAATCAAAACCACAATGAGCTATCACCTTATACCTGTTAGAATGTCTTTTAAAAATTTGTTTAATCATATATATTTATTATCTAAAAAACATTTCCACAGATCAACTTTCATTGAACTAGTGTAAAAATATCGCAGACATTTTCTGTAAACAGTATTTCACAAACATATTCGCAATCATATTGTGCAATGGGACCTATGTGTACAGCAGGGAAAGGAATGCAGTAAGCGATTGTCATAAAGAAAATTAGAGTCTTTCCCAACCAAAAAGTAAAGAGTTTCAAAAATAGTAATTCAGGGTATACTAAAGAGTCTGGCCCCACTTTTTGATGTATGACTGCTAACACCTTGTATACCTCATCACTCCTTCTTCCTATTCTGCCCATCTGGGAAAGCTGATAATAAAGCCTGAGTGTTTTCTTCCTTGGTACCAGCTGGAAGTTTAAACCTTGTCTAAGTACTCTCACTCCAGTCCCACCCAGTAACCACCATAATATCCTAAGCCATCTAGATACCTTTCCCTACTCTACAATAAACATTCTCAAAACACTCCAGTGTATGATATCATCATTCTTGTCATCCAAACCGAACTTTAAGTGGAGTTCAACCCCAGTTCCAGTGGAGTGGTTGTAAGTACAAATTAACAAAAATGCTACAGGTGAATATATAAAGTTTCTAGTTTACGTACCACAACAAACAAACAAAATCTCATTGTACGTGTTCATTCTTAAGAGGAAATTCATCAACACTGATGTTTTCAAAGTATTTCACAGAGCGCTACAAGCATAAAAAAGACTGTTATTTTATTTGCAAATTTTCTTTCATTTCAGTCTTTTTCCTATTCCTAATATATTTGTATTTTCATTTTTTGTAAATCAAGGTGCATGCCATGGATCTTATATAGCACCAAAGAAAAAGGCATGTAGAAATACAATATGGTGCCTATTCATCAACTGTGATACATGTTTTCGGGTGTCAGTCTGAAAGTCCATTTCTATGGGATTTTCATTATACCTACGTAAGTATCTTAGGGCAGAGTGCAGACAGAATAACTCCAGTGCAAAGTATGATTATGTGTTCCCAAAATTGTTGTTTGATTCTACAATAGAAAAAAATTGTTATAGTAAATAGATCCTTCAATCTTAAGAGTCTAGTAGTACATTGTTAGTGTCTATTATGAAGTATCCTACTGGGATGTGATAAAACTTTGTTGGTAAAAGGAATGGAATTCATTCATAGCTATGAAAAAAGATTCAATTTTATTAATTAAAACATGACAACTATGATACATTCTGAATAAAACAGAAGCAAAATGTAACACTAGCAGTTAAGTGTGATTCCTATTCAAGACCAGCTGTTCTGGTTCTTTTGATTAAAGCCTCCTTTCTGATAACTGTTCTGTCTTCAATTTCAAGAACTTTTTTTTTTTTTTTTTTTGGTCAATCTTTGCTATACAACAGCTATCACCATTGAATGGAGAGGGTGGCCACCATTTCCCCTGCATTATTTCTACCATAATCAGTCCACAGTAACATACTACTGTCCTCCCATAAAAATCCCAGCCTCCTAAGGTCCTGGCCTGCTCTATTTCAGTTAGTTGGTAAAGCATTCCTTTCCTATATCCCACAGTGGCCCTCTGTCTGGAGAAGGGTCCCCAGAATGCAATCGGCATGATGACTAACACAGTCTTACATTACTCTCTGCCCCTCACAAATGCGAATTCAGACAATATTTAATTTCAAAAGGCAGTTTCCTTGTTCTTCCCAGAACATGGATTGAAATAAACATTACCTAATGACATCACCTTTTATCCTATTGATTATTTCCCAGAGATACCATGAAAGGCCTGTAAGAAAGGCATAATATCAATAGACTTCAAAGTTCAGATGGAAAGTTATAGATAGTAAAGGAGCCTTTTCAAGAAACCTCAAATCTTGGAGAACTGGAGACTTAGTTCAGATGTAGAGTATATTGTGAGAACTGCTTTTAACATTTATCATATCATTACATTTGTAAGTATTCTTTCCAGTGTGCTTTTTTTTTTTGTAAATCATGAGAAGAACCTTTGATTAAAGATTTTTCTGCCTATACTGTATTTGTCTTCTCTCCAATATAAATCCTCCCATGACACCAAAATCATGAATGTTTGACCCAAAGCCTTATACATTCATTACATTTGTGAGGTTCCTCTCCAGTATAAATCCTCTCGTGATTCATAGTTTTGGTCCCTGGGTCAAAGCTTTAGCATGTACATTACATTTGTGTGGTTTCATCAAAGACATATATTTTGATGCCTGGTGAGTTCTGAGGCCTGGAAAAAGCCTCTCCCACATATGTTATAGTTATATGATTTCCCTTTAGAATGGTCTTTCTGATGTCAACTAAGGCTTGAACTCTTGATAAAGGGTTTGCCACACTCATTGCATTTGTAAGGTTTCTCTTAAGTATGAATTCTGTGGTGACTAGAAGGCCTGAACACAAACTAAAGGCTTTGCTACACCCATTACATTTGTAAGGTGTTTCTTCAGTATGATTTCTCTGAATTGAAAGATGTGAATATATGAAACAATCTCATTATATTTGTAAAGTTTCATTTTGCCCTAATGTGTGCTTTCTGCTCTGGTGTGAGTAATAGAGAATAGATACCATCAGTCCATAGTTTCAGAAATGTGAGTTTTGACACTAGAAGGGATTCTTTGGTGAGGTGAAACTGAGGAGCCATGGTTGATAGACTCCTCAGCTTGATTACAGTCATACATTTTTCCCTTCAGTTTGAAATAGCTGCAGTTCAGGCAGATGTGACTGAGAGCTTAATCCAAGCTGAATTTTAATAGACTGACTCCCTTAAATATAAGCAAACAGCCAAGGAATGCTTCTAATTTAAAATAGACTGAAACAAACATATAGAAAAAGGCAAATTGGAGGAAATACAGTGTGCAGAAAGTTTAAAACTTAAAAAAAAACCCTCTATCTTCAGATAGATAAGGAAAACATTGCATCCAAGGAACAAGAACAAGATACTCTTAAGAAGGAAAATTTCAAAGAACAAAATCAACAGCTCTTAAAATTTAAAAATACAATAGCAGTAATGAAAATGAGAACTTGAATGGAAGGGCTGAGAGAAAAATTTGAGGAAATGTCCCAAGGAGTAAAGTACAAAGACAAAGAGACTAATAGGAGAGAAAAGGTATTAGCAGTCCCATACCTAAATAACAGGAGTTTCAAAAAGACAGATCAGAGAAAATAGAGCAGGAAGAAATCCTCAAAGGAATATTTAAGAGAATTTTCTAGAACTGAAGGACATGAGTTTCCAGACTAACAAGGCCCATCAAGTGCTTAGCACAATGGATGAAAATATACCCACATTAAAGCACATGATTATACTGCCTTTTAAGGCCAAAGAGAAAATCCTAACACTCTCCAGACTACTTACAAAGAATCAAGTTGTTTCTGATTAAGAATTTTATATATGGTTAAGCTATCCTGTATGTGTATAGGTTAAATAGGTTTTCTGAATTTTTTTTTCTTTTAATTTTTTTTTTTTTTTTTTTTTTTTGAGACGGAGTATTGCTCTGTCACCCAGGCTGGAGTGCAGTGGCTCAATCTCGGCTCACTGCAAGCTCCGCCTCCCGGGCTCACGCCATTCTCCTGCCTCAGCCTCTCCGAGTAGCTGGGACTACAGGCGCCCGCCACCACGCCCGGCTAATTTTTTGTATTTTTTAGTAGAGACGGGGTTTCACCGTGGTCTCGATCTCCTGACCTCGTGATCCGCCCACCTCGGCCTCCCAAAGTGCTGGGATTACAAGCGTGAGCCACCGTGCCTGGCCAATTTTTTTTTTTTTTTTTGTAGGGAGAGAGGTCTTACTATATTGTCCAGGCTGGTGTTGAACTCCTGGGCTCAAGCCATCCTCCCCCGCCTTGGACTCCCGAAGTGCCAGGATTATAGGCATGAGCCAGTGTACTCAGCCTTTTCTGAGTTTCAGGTTCTCAAGAATTGTACCACCCATGCACTCCTCAGAATGCTATTGCAGGAAGTACTTCAACTAAACAAGATATAAAGCAAAGAGGAAGATATGAGACAGGAAACAGGGAGCTTAATAAGGAGAGAGATGAAGCAATCTTCATGTTGAAAGTGAAGGGAGATCCAGGAAGACAGCACTGCGGTACTCCTGAAGAATAAACTATTCAGATTGGAACAGGTTCAGAGGCTCCAGGAGAGAGAGTTCCAGTAAGAGAAATTGAAATGCATACCTGGTATGTTTGAACATACTGGAACATACATAGATAACTGAGGAAGAGTTTAGGTGTGAATAAATGATGTTTACATAGAAAGCTAAGAAAATAGGCAGAAAGAACAGTTGCTAACTCCAGAGAGAAGAAAGGAAGAAAAAGCAATCATTGTTACTGGCTTAGCAGTTTTCATAATTATAAAAATGTAAATTCTAAATTCTGGAATAACTAAAATTATGATACAAGTATGCTGGGTCATGGAGGTAAGGAAATGAAAACCAAATTCTCATCTTCCAAAGTGAGACAGTACATAATGCCTAAAACTGAAAAGCATGTTGTGACGAATTCTGTCATAGGGAGTTCATGTTATTTAGAGAAATGGCAACAAAGAAGAAATAGTTGGGAGGCTTGAAAGTGGTTGTTGTAGAAAGTGGGATTTGAGAATGGATGGAGCCAGACAGGGGACTCATTTTTGTCTGCTTTTTCACTAAGACTTGCAGAGCAATTTGATTCTTTTTTAAATTTAATTTTATTTAGTTATTTACTTATTTTTTGAGACAGAGTCTCGCTCTGTGGCCCAGGCTGGAGTGCAGTGGTGCAATCTCGGTTCACTGCAACCTCCGCCTCCCAGGTTCAAGTGATTCTCCTGCCTCAGCCTCCTGAGTAGCTTGGATTACAGGCATTCGCTACCACAATGGCTAATTTTTCTATTTTTGTAGAGACAAGATTTCACCATGTTACCCAGGCTTGTCTCAAACTCCTGACCTCAAGTGATCCCCTGGCTCAGCCTCCAAAAGTGCTGGGATTATAGGCATAAGCCACTGCGCATGGCCTGATTCTTTAAACTATATTTACATATAACTTTGATGAAAATAAAAACTAAAACTAATGGGTCTTTTTTCTAGCTAATTCTTTAGTTTAAACCCATTTTTAGCCAGACTCAGAGACACATGCCTGTAGTCGCAGCTGCTTGTGAGGCTGAGGCAGGGTGATAGCTTGAGCCCAGAATGGGGAGGCTGCAGTGAGCTATGATAGCACCACTACATTCCGGCCTGGGCAACAGAGAGAGACCCTGTCTATAAATAACAATAATAAACCCACTTAACTTGTTTGGCGTGCTACAAAATTTAATGTTAATTGAAAAGTTATCATGTGTCTTTTGAAGACACAATGAGATCCACCCTTTATGTTTCAATTACAATATTTACAATTATAACAAAAGTCGTTAGGAGAAATAACCCCATTGTTTAAAGTAACTTTTATTGTTTTTATTATGAGTAATTACTATATGTTTATTGGTAAAAAAAAACTCTTAGAAAGAATAGTATAACAAGATTGACTCCCAAAACCCAGAACTAACTCTTGATAGTAATATATTCATATATACTTTATCAATTAGGACTAGGTTTGGCTACCTGTAAGAGAAAATCCAAATCGATAGTAGTTTAAACACACAAAGTTCTGTTTCCTCATGTAACAGCAGTCCAGACACTGGTATCTACAGTTGCTATAGTAGTTTCATGAGGTATTGAGGGACCTAGGCTCCTCTCAGCTTTCTACTTCGCCATCCCTGGGGTCTGGCTGTCACCCTCATGAACACTGACAGAGCTCCAGCTATCACATCTGTGCTCCGGGCAGCTCAGTAGAGGAAAGAGGAGAAGATGTCTTTAAGGAAATTTTAGGAAGTACCACTCTACACTTTTCCTTATACATACTAAGAAATTTAGGCCAGGGCCAGGCCACAGTGGCTCACGCACTTTGGGATGCTGAGGCGGGTGCATCACTTGAGGCCAGGAGTTCGAGACCTGCCTGGCCCACACGGTGAAACCCCATGACATAAAGAAGTACAAAATAAAACATGTTCATCTATTTAATTGATAAGAAACAAAATTATAAAACCTAATGTTGGATGGAGTACAGTAAGATTGGCATTGAACTCATATATTATTAATGTAATAAATACATTGTAAATTGGTACAAAAATACAACATTTTTTGTCTCTACCAAAAATACAAAAATTAGCTGGGTGTGGTGGTATATGCCTGTAATCCCAGCTACTTGGGAGGCTGAGGCAGGAGATTGCTTGAACCCAGGAGGCGGAGATTGCAGTGAGCCAAGATTGCAACACTGTACTCCATCTAGCCTGGGCAACAGAGCAAGACCCTGTCAAAAAAAAAAAAGAAAGAGAGAGAGAGAGAAAGAGAGGAGAGAAAAAGAAAGAGAGAAAGAAAGAAAGAAAGAGAAAGAAAGAAAAGAAAGAAAGAAGAAAGAAAGAAAGAAAGGAAAGAAAGAAGAAAGAAAAAGAAAGAAAGAAAGAAAGAAAGAAAGAAAGAAAGAAAGAAAGAAAGAAAGAAAGGAAGGAAGGAAGGAAGGAAGGAAGGAAGAAAGAAAGGAAGGAAGGAAAGAGAGAGAGAGAGACTTAGGCTAGGCTCAGTGGCTCATGTCTGTAATCCCAGCACTTTGGGAGGCTGAGGTGGGAAGATCACTTGAGCCCAGGAGTTTGAGACCAGCCTGGGCAACGTGGTGAAATCTGGTCTCTACAAAAAAGTACAAAAATTAGCCACATGTGGTGGTGCAGGCTTGTAGTCTCAGCTACTCAGGAGGCTGAAGTGGGAGATCACTTGAGCCCAGGGAGGTCAAGGCTGCAGTGAGCCATGATCATGCCACTGCACTCTAGCTGGGCAACAGAGCTAGTCTCAAAAAAAAAAAGTTTAAGGAATTGGCACATACAATTGTGAGTGCTGGCAAGTCTAAAGTTTGTAGAGCAGGCCAGCAGGCTGGAAGGTCAGGCAGGAGTTGATGCTTTGGTCTTGAAGTAGATTTTCTTCATATCCAGGAAACTTCAGTTTTTGCTTAAGGCCTTCAACTGATTGGACGAGGCCCAGCTATATTCTTGAGGGGAATCTCTTTTACTGAAAGTCAAATGATTGTCTAGGTTTGACACATCTACAAAATACCTTCACAGTAACACCTAGATTAGTGTTTGATTAAATCCTTGGGTACTTTAGCTTAGCCAAGTTGACACATAAGATTATAACAGCAGTCTTTATCATAGATTATGCTACATGTATACATTAGTATCAAACTTCTTCACTTGATTGTGAGCATTCCCAATACCATCAAATGTTCTTATTAAACATCATATTATCAAAGTAGCTTAATATCCCAACATATCAAAATAAAGTAATATTTAATAATTTCCATATTCCATAACCTTTAGAATGTTATATATGCATATATGTATAAATCTTAGCAATTTCAGATTATTCATTAAATTTCTAAAAATGAGATTACCGAGTTAACAATCATGATTTATTTTTAAGGTCCTTATCCCTATTGCTAAAGTGCTTTCCCGAAAGTCTGTACCAATTTACAATATATTTATTACATTAATAATATATGAATTCAGTGCCAATCTTGCTGCACTCCATCCAACATTAGGTTTTATAATTTTGTTTCTTATCAATTAAATAGACAAACATGTTTTGTTTTGTACTTCTTTATTAACTAGTATATAAACTATTTTATCATTCGCTGTATTTTTATTGGCCATTTCTATTTCTTCTTTTGTTAACTTTGTCTATTTTTTGCCTAGTTTTTCTATTAGCCTGTTAGCATTCTTCTGATTGATATATGAGATATTTATATATTAATAATATAAATCTTTCTCTTTTTTTGCAAATAATATTCCTAATTTGCTTTCCTACTTTTTCTCTTTTATTTTTTATTTTTATTTTTATTTTTTTGAGATGTAGTCTCACTCCGTTGCCCTGGCTGGAATGCAGTGGTACAATCTTGACTCACTGCAACCTCTGCATCCCAGGTTCAAATGATTCTCTTACCTCAGCCTCCAAAGTAGCTGGGACTACAGGCGTGTGCCACCATGCCTGGCTAATTCTTGTATTTTTAGTTTCACCATGTTGCCCAGGCTGGTCTAGAACTCCTGACCTCAACTTATCTGCCCGCCTCGGCCTCTCAAAGTGCTGGAATTACAGGCATGAACCACCAGTGCCCAGGCTTCTTATTACAAGGTTTTTAGTATGTAACTCATTCAAAGAAACTATACACACTTCAACTTTTTACTATGGCACTCAAAACTAATGAAGATATATTATTGGTAACAAAAATAAAGGGAACTGAAACATGAAAATGAGATTATTTTCATAGGTAAATTAAACATCATTCCTATGGATGACTCAGGTAACCAGTTATATCTTTCCAAAAAAAGTACTTGGGAAAACTCAATTTTTTTTCTAAAAATTCTTACATATGTAATGTTTTCTTCACTTAGCAGCATTACTAACTTTAGAGTCTATCGATTGAATTGCCATTTCTAAGAAGGTTTCATTTCTTTTTTTTTTTTTTTTTTTTTTTTTTTTGAGACAGAGTAGAGTCTCGCTCTGTTGCCCAGGCTGGAGTGCAATGGCACAATGTTGGCTCACTGCAACCTCTGCCTACCACGCGATTCTTGTGCCTCAGTTTACTGAGTAGCTGGGATTACAGGTGCATTCAGCCATTTTTGTATTTTTAGTAGAGACTGGGTTTCACCATGTTTCCCAGGCTGGTCTTGAACTCCTGACCTTAAGTGATCCTCCTACTTTGGCCTCCCAAAGTGCTGGGAATACAGGCATGAGCCACCTCGCCCAGCCTAGAAGATGTTAATATTATGTTTGAATTTTAAGATGATCAATATTTTTTAAGAAAAAATTTATGGGAGAATCAACTAAACAATGATCTTTTGAATTCTTTCCTACTTCTAAGGAAATTAAAAAATTAAAAAGCAGCAGATAAGGGTGTTAAATCTGTGATGGCAGTAATAGCTGCATGACGCTGATGTGCTGTAAATAAATCCTTGTGGTAATTTAAATGAACTCAGCCATTTGTGCCACATATGACACCCCAGCATGTTTTCCTTTCCTCCTTGGTAATTTTTAGATGTTATCTCATTTACTATGAAAAGCACAATCATCCCACACACAGTTTTTGCATTGAGTTTTAATGTAATCTGCACATAATTTTAGCTTGATATTGAAAATTAGAAGTGAAACTGAATTCTAAGCAAGTTATCTGACTGACCAATAATTTAAACTTGTATGGTGTAATAGTACTTGGAATTGTTTTTCTACTTCATTTCAATTGGTGGTGAGTCTGTGATTATCTCCAATAATTTTTTATATTGTCAGCAAAGCATCCAACTTGTTTTCGTTTGTAATTCCTAAGTGAAAACATGGGCTAGTGGCTGGGTGTGGTGGCTCACACCTGTAATCCCAGCACTTTGGGAGGCCGAGGCGGGTGGCTCACAAGGTCAGGAAAGTGAGACTATCCTGGCTAACACGGTGAAACCCTGTCTCTACTAAAAATACAAAAAAATTAGCCGGGCGTGGTGGCGGGCACCTGTAGTCCCAGCTACTCAGGAGGCTGAGGCAGGAGAATGGCGTGAACCTGGGAGGCAGAGCTTGCAGTGAGCTGAAATGGCACCACTGCACTCCAGCTGGGCAATGGAGGGAGACTCCGTCTCAAAAAAACAAAAAACAAAAAACAAAACAAAAAAAACTCAAAGGGCTAGTATGTATTCACTTATTTACCTATAGTATCCCCACTTATCAAATTTATTATTGTTTATTGAATCTATTTTTATTTTCAAAAAGTTTTCCTTTTTTTTTCCTTTAATAAAGACAGGGTTTTGCCATGCTGCCCAGGCTGGTCTTGAACTCCTGGGATCAAGCAATCCACCTGCCTTGGCCTCTCAAAGTGCTGGGATTACAGGCGTGAGCCACTGCGCTGTGCCTATAAGTTTTTCTTGTATGGTTCTTTCTCTAATGCTTTTTAAATTATGAGTCTGGTTTAAAATCTTTTATTTTTTTCCTACTGCATGCATTTTAATTTTTGTTAAAAAGCAAAAATTTCTCAATTTATCTTTTGTCTTTTCATTCTGTTTATGATATTTTAGGCATATCTTAGTTCTAAATTTTAAACAGCCAAATTTCAATCTTCTATTTTATGATTTGGGTTTCATGTGTTTTTCCGGGTTGCATGTGCATTCTCACTGAAAGATTATATTAAAATACCACTTGTGTTTTCTTATAGTACTCTTTTAATTTTGTTGTTTCAAGTTAAATTTTGTCATGTATTGAGATATTTTTCTTATTTGACCTATTAATATGGGTGTACTATACAAGTAGTTTTCCCATAAAATCACCTTGCATTTCTTAAATAAATTGCCATGTATTATTATTTTAATATATTGCTTTATCTTTTAGGAATTTTGCATTTATTAACATAAGTGATGTTATTCTATAAATTTCTCTTTTATGCTATCTTTAGTCAGATTGTGCTGAACATATTATGATAGCTTCTTAAATCACATCTGCTGGCTTTTCTTCTTTCTCCATATTCTAAAATGACTTAATAGTGACACTAGTTAGCACTATTTTGGACACTTTCTCAGTTTCTTCCAAGGTTAATAATCTGTGTAAGTTTTCTCTTTACTCCATTTTGGTAATTCATATTTCCCTAGAAGTCATCCATTTCCACCAGGTTTTCAACTGTATTTGTATGTAGTTGTGCCAAATACTTATTTTCTTAATTTCCATATGTCCTCTCTAATATTGTATACTTAGGCTTTCTCTCCATTAAGCTAGTGTGTGGACTGTTTTAAGAATCAGCTCTTGGCCAGGCGTGGTGGCTCACGCCTATAATCCCAGCACTTTGGGAGGCCAAGGCAGGCAGATCACGAGGTCAGGAGACCAGCCTGGCCAACATGGCAAAACCCCATCTCTACTAAAAATACAAAAAAATAGCCAGGTATGGTGGTGCGTGCCTGTAATCCCAGCTACTGGGGAGGCTGAGGCAGGAGAATCACTTGAACCTGGGAGGCAGAGATTGCAGTGAGCTGAGACTGTGCCACTGCATTCCAGCCTGGGTGACAGAGCAAGACTCTTTCTCAAAAAAAAAAAAAAAAAAAAAAAAAAAAAAAAAACAGAAAAAAAAAGGAATCAGTACTTAGGCAGGGTGCAATGGCTCATACCTGTAATCCCAGCACTCTGAGAGGCCAAGGCAGGAGGATCCCTTAAGGTCAGGAATTTGAGAGCTGCCTGGTCACCTCTGTCTCTACCAAAAAAAAAAAAAGAACCAGCTTTTAGATTTATCAGTTCTACTTTTTCTGATTTCTAATTAACTTCCACTAAGTTCCATAATAATTCCTTTCTTCTATTTGATTCAATTTGATGTTATTTTCTGATTTCTTGAATTTAGAATTTTCTAAATTTCTTGAATTTTCTCTGTAATTTAAACCAGAAAACTGTAGAAAGGTATTTTATTTACTTTCTTAACTTAAAAGTTATCAAAGGAACAATTTTGGACAATTTAAATTTAGCACAGTTTATTTGAGCAAAGAATGATTCATGAATTGGGCAGTACTCAGAAGCAGAAATGGCTCAGAGAGCTCCAATCTGCAGCTTGGGCAGTGAATATTTATAGACAGAAATGGGAAGTACAGTTGGCCCTCTATATTTGTGGCTTCTGTATCCAGAGATTCAACTAACCATGGAATATATATATATATGTATTTTTTTTTTTTTTTTTTTTTTTAGATGTTGTTTCACTCTGTCACCCAGGCTGGAGTGCAGTAGCACAGTCTCGGCTCACTGCAACCTCCATCTCCCGGGTTCAAGCAATTCTCCTGCCTCAGCCTCACCCTCAGCTAGGATTACAGGCACACGCCACCACGCCTGGCTAAGTTTTGTATTTTTAGTAGAGACAGGGTTTTACCATGTTGAACAGGCTGGTCTTGAACTCCTGACCTCAAGTGATCCTCCCGCCTCAGCCTCCCAAAGTGCTGGGATTACAGGCATGAGCCACCATGTCCAGCCAAAAAAATATTTTTTTAAAACCCAATAAGAATATCAATAAAGAATAATATTATACAAATAAAAAATACAGTCTAACAACTATTTATATAGCACATACATTGCATTAGGTATTATAAGTAATCTAGAGATGATTTAAAGTAGGAGGATTGTGCACAGGTGTTATGCAAATACTACATCATTTTATTTTTTAATTTTTAAAAATAAAATTTAAAAAAATTTATTTTTACTTATTAAAAAATAAAACTGGCCAGGTATGGTGGCTCACTCCTGTAATCCCAGTACTTTGGGAGGCTGAGGCAGGCGGATTGCCTGAGCTCAGGAGTTCGAAACCAGCCTGGGCAACATGGCAAAACCCCGTCTCTACGAAAAATACAAAAAATTAGCCAGGTGTGGTGGTGGCCGCCTGTAGTCCCAGCTACTCGGGAGGCTGAGGCAGGAGAATCACTTGATCCCAGGAGGTGGAGCTTGCAGTGAGCCGAGATCGCACCACTGCACTCCAGCCTCGGTGACAGAGGGAGACTCTGTCTCAAAATATATATATATATTTTATTTATTTAAAAATTTTAGAATTTTTTTCTATGTCTGTGAAAAATATCATTGGAATTTTCATAGGGATTACATTGAATCTGTTGATTGCTTTGGATAGTATGGACATTTTAACAATATTAATTCTTCAAATCCATAAACACAGAATATCTTTCTATTTACTTGTCTTCAATTTATTTCACCAATGTTTTATAGTTTCCAACATACATATCTTTTACCTCCTTGGTTAAATTTATTCTTTTTTTGGTGGGGGGTGGCTACAGAGGCTCACTCTGCTGCCCAAGCGAGAGTGCAGTGGTGTGATCTCGGCTAACTGCAACCTCTGCCTTCCGTGCTCAAGCGATTCTCCTGCCTCAGCCTCCCAAGTAGCTAGGATTACAGGCACGTGCCACTGTGCCCAGCTACTTTTTTGTATTTTTCATAAAGACGGGGTTTCATCGTGTTGGCCAGGCTGGTTTCAAACTCCTGACCTCAGGTGATCCACCTGCCTTAGCCTCCCAAAGTGCTGGGATTACAGGCGTGAGCCACCATGCCTGGCCTTTTTTTTTTCTTTTTTTTTGGAGATGGAGTCTCGCTCTGTTGCCCAGGTTGGAGTGCAGTGGCAGGATCTCGGCTCACTGCAACCTCTGCCTCCCTGATTCAAGTGATTCTCGTGCCTCAGCCTCTCGAGTAGCTAGGACTACAGGTGCCTGCCACTACACCCAGCTAAATTTTTTTGTATTTTTAGTAGAGATGGGGTTTTGCCATGTTGGCCAGGCTGTTGATATGAACAGGAGACAGGGAAATACTGGGTAGAAGAGGGTGGTTCCCCAGCAAAATCCCCACCCTTAAGCCCAGATACCTGCGCAGCCCTAAATAAGAACAGGCATTTCTGTTTTCACACCCTGTTTCGCCTTTTGGCCCACCACGCCCCTATCCTCCCCATATAACCCCCTGAACCTCAAACTCCAGAGCAGATTAGCAAGTGAGGAGACGAGGAGGCAAGCAGACGGATAGTGGAACAAAACGTGGAGGAGAAAGAGAAAAGAAGAGGAACGTCTCGACGTCAAGAGGAATTCAGATGGGGGTGGTCGGAGAAGAGTCTGGTGGCAGCCTGGCTCCAGGAGAAGATCACCTTCTCACCCCATCTCCCTTTCTGCCTCCCCATTCACCTTGCTGAGAGCTGCCTCCACCACTCAACAAAACCTTGCATCCATCCTTCAAGGCCGTGTGTGATCCGACTCTTCCAGGACACTGGGCATGATCTCGGGATACAGAAAGCTGTCACACTGGCCCTCTGCCCTTGTGATAAGGCAGAGGGTCCACTGAGCTGATTAACACTCAAGCCATCTGCAGACGGCAAATCTGAAAGAGCTTCGTAACACTAGTGTTGCAGGCACCCACTCGACACTACTGTGGAGCTGGAGCCCGAAGCACCGGCCCTGACCTCTGCACCTGCCCATCTGCATGCTCCCCCTTTCTCAAGGGAGCCACACCCCTGTCGCACATCCTGCCTCCTGCAGGGGGAATCAAGCAACTCTCCCCTTTCACTGGTCTCAACTCCTGACCTCAAGTGATCTGCTTGCCTCAGCCTCCCAAAGTGCTAGGATTACAGGCATGAGCTACCACACCTGGCCATACACCATTTTATATAAAGACCTTGAACATCTGAAGATTTTGGAATCTGTAGGGGTTCCGGAATCAATCCCCTGGAAATACCAAGGTACTATTGTACAGAAATAGCTTGATTGGTTACAGCTGTGAGTCTGCCTTATTTGGACATGGTCTGATCAGTTGGTAGCCTGTGATAGCAGAAGCTCAGCTGTTTAGGATTGGCTGAGACTCGGTTGTTTATTATACTCTTAAATTAGTTTTCAGTTTGTTATGTACTAAGTTGCAGTTCCTTAAGTAGAAACTCAAATTATGGAGACAACCTCAGGCCAATGATCTCCTGATTATTTAACAAAGTAGATTGTGCATGTATATATACACACATATATATGTATGTATATATTTCATCTCCCCAGTTGACTAGATTATATTTTTGAGAGCTGCATGGATGTAAGTAAAAGAATAATTTTGTGGAGTATTAGACATTTTCCTTCCTAAGCATGTAATTGTTTAAATGCAGGTATATTTCAGTTGCATTTTTTAAATTAAGCTCATTTGCCAGGCTAAAATTAAGCATGGAATTGAAAGAAAAGAGGTAAACTTCAGTACACTCTATATTCAGGACAGCCTTTATCTGGAAAAATGTTATGTCTCTGAATAAAAAGATTGTTTTTCCTAGTATATTCCTGATTTGGAAATTCAGTGTTTAATTGATTGGGATTGTGTTATGAAAATACAGCATCAGGGGCTGGCCAGGGCTGGGCCACACCTGTGATCCCAGCACTCTGGGAGGCTGAGGTACGAGGATTACTTGAGCCCAATTCAAGACCAGCCTGGGCAATGAAGTGAGACCCCATCTCTAAAAAAAAAAAACAAAAAACAGCTAGGCACATGCCTGCTGTCTTAGCTACAGGGAGGCTAAGGTGGGAGGATTTCTTGAGCCCAGGAGGTCAAGGCTGCAGTGAGCCGTGATTGTGCCACTGCACTCCAGCCTGGGCAACAGAGCAAGTCTGTGTCTCAAAAATAAAAATAAAAATACAGCATCAGAGTAGAATTGAAATTCCCAAATTAGAATTAAAATTCTTATGCTAATATTGGTTAAGTTTGGAAGTAATTAAGAAACCACTCTATGAGAGGGGAATCACAAACACTAAACACTAAAACTCGTACAATATTAACATGATAGAATGTGCACTTCTCATATCTAGCTAAGCCAGATTCAAAATAGTCTTGGTATTTGAATTTACAAAATAAAAAGTATATAACTGGAGAAGAATATATAAATAATCAGAACTCCAAAATAGCCCTGCAATAGATCAAAACTGAGCCAAATAAAGTATCCCCCCGCCCCCTCCCCCCCCCACCCCACCCCGCGCCACCACCAAAACTAGCAGGAGATGGAGTGGGGGATATTAAGATCATGGTTTATTAGGTTTCTGAATTTTGAAAGACAATATATTATGTATGTTGGGCGTGTCAATTGCATCTCAAATGTGACATGTCCAAATTCAAAATTGTCTTTTTTCCAACCAGGAACCATCAGCTTTCCATTCACCATAACCTGTTAGAATGCAGGTGATCTTAATGAAACAGTCCTATGTGTTTGCCTTTGATTTTTAAATTCTTCAGATGTTTGCCTAAATGGCTTGCTCATAGTCTTTGTCCACCGCCTACAGGGCTCATCACATGTTGGTCTGCCGGTGCATTTCCAGCTTTATCTTCACCGCTGTCCACACGCATTTGGTGCTTTAGATATTCAACACCTGAAGTTCCTTGAAATGCCACCTATCAGTTGATACTCTTTGTGCTTAATCTTACCTCCTCTTGCTTCTTTCTTGATGATCCTTGATTCATTGATCATTTCCAACTTTTTATTTTCAAAGTGCTGAAATCATTTTTGTCTTAAAAACAGCAGTATCTTCAAAATACTACGGTCTTCTTTTCAGTCAAGCTCCTTGAAAGAATAAGTATTACTTATTTCCTGTTCACCCTTCAACCCACTAGTCTAGTTTCTGCCCCTACCACTGATCTTTTAAAACCCAGTAATTAACAAAAAGCACAAATAAAATCCTAATTTTCAAATAAAATGGACTAGTCTAAGTGTGTGCCTTAATTAACATCTCAAACAGCATTTGAAACTGTTTACTATTTACTTAAAAATGAACACAACTACTTATTTTTCTGTGCCTTGTAGAAGACTTTAAAAATGAGTTAAAAGATAAAGCTAAGTGCAGCAGTAGGCGCCTTGTAGTCCCAGCTACCTGGGAGGCTGGGATTATAGGTGTGAGCCACCATGTCTGGCCTTATTTCTTTCAAGATCACACGAGATCGGACGCGTTCAGGGTGGTATGGCGGTAAACAGGCCTTGTTCCTTAATGGTAGATCCCAAAAGGAGAAAGGGCTAAAGATACAAAGCTACAAGGCTGGTATGGTGGCTCACGCCCATAATCCCAGCACTTTGGGTGGCCAAGGCAGGAGGATCGCTTGAGCCCAGGAGTTCAAAGACTGGCCTGGGCAACATAGGGAGACCCTGTCTCTACAAAAATAAAAAATAAAAAATTAGCCGAGCAGAGTGGTGCATGCCTGTAGCCCCAGCTACCTGGGAGGCTGAGGTGGGAGGATCGCTTGAGTCAGGGAGGTTGAGGCTGCAGTGAGCCGTGATCATGCCACTGCACTCAAAGCCTGGGCAACAACCCAAGACCATCTCAAAAAACAAAAAAAAAGCTACATTCCTGATATAGCTTGCTTAGCTGCTTATCAGAAAGGCAATTTACACTTCTACAGCATCATATGAGGCTCCCAAACTTACCATTCTCTTGCTAACATTGAATTTTTTAAAAAGCAAAAAAAAACTTGTAATCCCACCACTTGAGAGGCTGAGGCAGGAGGATCACTTGAGCCCACAAATTTGAGACCAGCCTGGGCAACATGGCGGAACCCTGTCTCTACAAAAAATACAGAAATTAGCCTGGCATGCCTGTAGTCCCAGCTACTCAGGAGGCTGAGGTGGGAGGATCACCTGAGCCCGACAGATTGAGGCTGCAGTGATGATTGTGCCACTGCACTCCAGCCTGGGTGACTGAGTGAGACCCTGTTTCAACAAAACAAAACAAACAAAACATTAATCTCTCCTCACCTTGGCCTCCTACTTCTACTTCTGAATGCGCCCGTTCAGTCTCTGTCTCAGGCTTTTTCTTTTTCTGACTATTCCACAGCATTTTGTCCTCAGCCTCTTGAATGTCCCCCCAGGCATCTCAGTGTGTCCCAAATTAAACTGATCTTCACTCCTACACTTGCTCCTGTTTTTGGTTAATGACATCATCAACCACCCAGGCACCCTAGTGAGAAAACTGAGTCTTTTAAGATGATTCCCAGCTCTCATTTCCCACATCCAAAGACTCACAAGGGTTTCAATTCCACCTCTTAAATCCTTCAAACACGTCCATTCCTCTGTTTCCACTGCCACTGCCCTATTCAAGCTTTTATTATTGCAATCAACTCATCAGTCTCCTTGCCTTGTCACAACGCTCCATTCCATCCTACATCCTGCTACCAGTCATCTAAAATGCAAACCTGATCCTGTTAATCTCTGGATTCTACTTTCCTGTCCAACTTCATCCCCTGCCCTTCCCATCCATTTCCTTCTCTCTCTAGCCATACAGAACAGAATTCCCCACTGCCTTTGAACTTTTTCTGCCAAGAATGTGCCTTTTTGTTTTATGAATTCCTACTAATCCTTAGAGAGCAAAGGAGCCCATCCAAGCACTCCAAATTACACTTTATACTCAGCTTTAACACTTAACATTGCAATTTTGCAATTTTTATTTAACAATCTCCCTTATTAGATTGAGATGCTCAAGGATGGATACTATGTCATTCATCTTTTTATTCCCAGCACTAGCAAAGTTTTGGGAACATAGTAGGCCCTCAGTGTGTGGAATGAATGTTATTTCTGATAGCAATTTATTTATTTGAGACAGGGTCTCACTCTATTGCCTAGGTTGGAGTGCAGTGGTACAATCACAGCTCACTGCAGTCTCTAACTCCTGGGCTCAAGTGATCCTCCTGCCTTAGCCTCCTGAGTAGCTAGGACTATAGGCGCGTGTCACCATGCCCAGCTAGTTAAAAAAAAAAATTTTTTTTTAAAGATGGGGTTTCGTCATGTTGCCCAGGTTGGTCTTGAACTCCTGGGCTCACAGCAATCCGTCTGATTCAGCCTCCCAAATGCTAGGATTACAGGTGTGAGCCACCGTGTCCAGCCTCTGACAATTTAAAAATTCCTTTCCATCTTCTGACACCATGTAATCATTCACCAAGTTCTATAGTCTCAACCCACCTAATGTCTCTATTACCAAATCCTTCTCAATTCCCTATTTCTAAGGTCCACAAAACTATCATAATTGCATCCTGACAGGTTTGGGCACTTCTCCATACTTGGCTATCTTCATTACTGCTGGTTATCTTTCTAAAACACACCTGGTTATGTTACCTAACTACTTAAAAAATAACTTTGATCATTACTCATTGTGAGTTGTAGGTGGTTATTTCCCAAGAACATGGAAATACATTGTGTTAAACTAGATAAATGAATGCATAATAAAGGAGACATAATACCCACCAAATCCAAGGCTTAAACACTTTGAAGATTGCATTTATAGTAACAACTTTGGGAACCCAGCACCAGCTCAACTGTTTTTTTTTGTTTTTGAGATGGAGTATCACTCTGTCACCAGGCGCAATCTCGGCTCACAGCAACCTCTGCCTCCCAGGTTCAGGCGATTCTCCTGCCTCAGCCTCCGAAATAGCTGGGACTCCAGGTGCGTGCCACCACGTCCAACTAAGTTTTTGTATTTTTAGTAGAGACGAGGTTTCACCGTGTTAGCCAGAGTGGTCTCAATCGCCTGACCTTGTGATCCGCCCGCCTCGGCCTCCCAAAGTGCTGGGATTACAGGCTTGAGCCACCGCGCCCGGCCCACCAGCTCAACTCTTTAGCCCTGTCTCCTACTATTCTTCCTCCCTATACTCAATACCCACCCTGGTCACTATTCCTTAATGTAGTGCTATATCTACACTGCCCTGTCACCAAGCAAATTCCTACTCATCCTTGGGCCAGCATCAGATGCTACCTGGTTTCACCAAAACATGGTATAATGGGGGCTTTAAACCCTTTCCATAAATCTCACCAGTCCTCCCTAAGCAACCCAAATCAAAATTTAAAAAAAATATTTAGTATGGATGATTGGAGTTTTGCAATCTCACGTAAACTATGTACAAAAAGCATCTTTAAAAAGATTTATATTTTTATTATCTGCAACATACTAAGTAAAAGCAAAGTACTTGCTATACAAGTGCATCTTCAACTTTAAGTCTCTTGGCCTAACTTTCAACTAGATTGCAGCTAATAAAACTCCTCCGTAGAAATTCTGAAGCAGTCACAGACTGTTACCTGCCCTAAGAAGTTTTCTCTAACCTCTTCCTGACAAGCTGTCCTTCTGGGCTCCCATATAAACAATAGTGTAGTGTGCTATTTTCTCCTTTGGTTTCTTCTACAATGGTAGCTCATCCAGGGTAAGGATTCTACATTAGTTTCCTCATGTGTAAAATAAAGATAAGAAGACATATCTCATAGAATTAAATGTGTTAATGCGTACTTAAAGCACTTAGCATAACATTTAGCATGTTGTAAGTGCTAAATCGATGTCAGCAATTCTTTTTCAATTTTTGTTTGGTGAATGATGAAGCACTAGTACAAAGAGTCCCATAGCAAACAGACTGGTAGATGTGTGGTTCACAAAAGAGCATGCTATGAAAACACAATATGTCCTGAAATTCTCTGGGTGGTTATTACGTAAGCAAAATGCCTTCCTAGTTAGTTATCTACTTGCAGATGTGATGTGAAACTGAGTAGATTTTAATGTTTAGCAGTTTAAGAAGATTTTAAGACCTTAAAGCTGGGAAAATAAATTTTCAATTATAAATTTGTGAACTTCTGAGGAAATTTTTTGAAAATAACACTTAAAATAGTTTCATATTTGAAGAAAAAGAAAACAGTGTCTTGGAAATTTGTGCTGTCTTTTGACTCTTTATCATATAATACTTCTTTATACCACAAACTCTCTGTACTACAAACTACCTGTAAATGTATTTGATCTCAGGTTTGTGAGAAAAATAAAATGTGTTGTGTGGTAGAAATAATACCAAAGTGGTATTATTGTGGGCTACAGATATTGAATCCTAGCCCACAAATTAGCTGTGGGATCTTGTGCAAGCTCTTAATTCCTCTGGGCATCAGAGCCTTTCTTTGGAATTTGAAGAGAGAAAACGAAATAATCTCTAAATTCCCATACAGCTCTAAGTTACAAAGTTTTTTAATACTATATTTTGAACTTTTTCTTACATTATCCGCCCCCATGTCCCCTTACTAGAAACTAAACTATTTATTTATTTATTTATTTTTAGAGCAGGACTCAAGTCTTATTTTCTTTACACCCAAGTGCCTAAATCCAGAGCCTGTTTCTTGACTTTGAATGAATGAGTTAGTAACTGTTTCTTGAACGAGTGCCCCTCTTCACAGAGCTAGTTTAAAAAAAGGCATAGCAAAGTTATGGTATAATAGGTTAGCAGCTAACCCTAACGTAACTATGTTATTAGAACAAATAATTGTGCATTAATATGACTTGGTATTCAATACAGTTATAGATCATATTATTTTTTGAAGACTTTACTAATTTAGAAAAGGGATTCTAAACTATTTCCTTACTTCAGACACATTTCAGAGAATTATGAGTCACAAAGCTTTGAGAGAGGCTTATTTATGAAATCCCATAATCCCACTGGCAATATCAAAAGTACCCAAGTACTCGCTACCAGGTAGCATTTTGTAGCAAAGGTTTTTATCTTTGACTTACTACCAAAATTACAGACTGAAAGACAATCTGATCCAGGAAATAAGGAACTGGTGTATACTGACACACCAAGAAAGCAAACGTGAGTGTGTGTGCACGTACATACACACACACACAATTTAAACTCCGTAACTCAATTGCCTCATATACTCATTTTCAAGTTTATATTTAGTGCTGGCTTATTGCAGGTGCAGTTCCAACATATCCCTAACATGGAATGGAAAATGGAGAATCAGTGACTACCTGTAAAGGAAGTCTATGCTTTTGAACAAGGGCAGATTCCCTTCTCTGGATATATCCCCAAAAGAGAGAGACAGGAAATTCCATTTCTCTTGTTTTAGTAATGATGTGGTTGAAATTTGAGATGTACTTGCTTCAGAATTTCCTGGGCCTGAATTGTTGGGAAAGCTAAGATTTTCCCCAACACTCAGCTATCAGTCTCAATCACCTAAATGTGAGTTTGAATGTTAGTCACAGAAAACTCTACATGAATGGACACAAGCACAGTTAAGTTTTTTATTGTTAAATTACTATGTTACCCTATGCAGAGCAAAAAGTAAAGGGACTGATCTACTTGTGCATTCACATTTTAAATTCTTGAATAATGAACAAGTGAACAAATCATCAGCTAGGAAAGGAAAACTGAAGCAAGGGTTTCCTTATAAGTCTTCTAATTTCTCTAATAATTAGAGAAAACATGCTCAAAAACTTTAGAAAAACATTTTTCTATGTGTGTGATATATTAATAAATAAACTATGTTTACCTCATTAAATCGGAAAGACTCAATATTAAGGAAAGTTTATATCCGGCTAATGCAATTATCATTTGGATATAATATAGGCATCAAAAAATAAAGGAGTGGCATAAATTTTTCCAAAATGTTAACACTTAATGCTGAGTTTCCAGTTCCAGAATTGTCCACTCGCCTTGAGGCGAACAATCTGCAGAGGAAAAACTAGCCATGGTGATGCTCGCTGAGGAATCATCAAGTGGAGATGTTAGTTCACTCCATCTGTTCAAAGTGTCAATATGTGCTATACCCTGAGGTTTTGAGCTATCTCGTGCGAAAAGTAGTGTCTGATTGATTAGATATTGTGCTAAACTTAAGTCTTCAGGAACGGAATTTGTAACATCTAAGTTTGAATCCTGTTCAGAGAGCAGTTGCTTTAGTAGTGTCCAATCTTGTTTTGCAAAATGTTGGTCATCTTCAAAATCCATATCTGTAACATGTGTTTCTGATTCCACTTTCTGCTCAAATGCTTCTATTACATCCATCTCATATATTGGAGACAGGGTTTTTGAAGGCCGATGGTCATACATGCAGGTTTGTGCCAGTGTGTCACAATCATCTATGTCTCCTGAAATAATTCATAATACTACACAATGTAAAAATTGCACGTTGGTACCCTTCAGAGTTTTGTAGAATATTCACACAATATAACAGTGATAGTCCACAAAAAAACACAGAATGGGAAAAATAACACCTATACAAAATTGACAAGATTTTTGAGGCATTTTTCTGTGTTAAAAATTCAAGGGTAACGTTTAGAAGCAAAATCAACATAGGCAACTAACAGTAATTCTCCATACTTTAATTTGAAAACTTGTGATACAGAAAACATAAATCATTTAAACATAAACATAGAATGTGCACATATATCTAATTCACTACAATAGAAAAAGAGAAAAAAAAAGACATAGTGTTTTGATGATGACTTTTAGGGTAAGTCCGTTGCAAAAGGTGGGGATAAATACATTTCACCTAAAGGCTTATTTGTATATTGCACATGCAAAGCAAGATGCAAGCAAGGACAAACAAACAAAAAAGTACAACTTTAAAGACCTCCTTATTCTTCTGATTTTGCTGAACAGGAAACTACTGATCAGTATTTTTCTTAGTTATAATACACAATAGCTACTCAGTTAGCCACTATTGCATATTTTAAATGTGGGTCATTAGTCTGAATTACTATAATAAGGAAGACAAAAAACACAAAACAATTAGACAGAAAATCATTTAAACAATATGAAATAAGCCTGGGCTTTTTTCATATATTGTCATTGCTTCTAAATATAATCTCTTTTAGGAAATTTATCTTTTTATTTGAAAACTTTTGAATAGACAGATCCCGAAAATTTTAATCTCTGTAAAATGTATATAAATTGTAATAATCTAGTTGTTAAAATAGTTCAGTGCTTTTAGTTACATATTACTAGAGTTATTGCACAGGCCTCATATACTATCAAGTCTATAAATCATATCCAATGTATAATAAAATTTCTAATAGTCAAGAATTCTTGCGTTAAATTATACATAAATAACTAAATAGCAGCAAACTTAGTTTTTATTCTTTCATGTAAAATCTCTTAGTAGGTTAGCTCTATATAACAATCAAAATTTTTACTAGATATTACTTCATTAGGATTTTAAGTGAACAATAAAGAATGAGTAACTAGCTAATTTTCATATTAAGAAATTTTTCATTTAAAATTTTAATCTGTTGCTTAAGTAATTATTCTATCTGACTAAAATATAACATTCAGGGCTTCATACAACTTTAAAATTTTATAAACTTGTTTTCTTATGCATTTAGCATTTCTATTTCTGTACATTACCTGCAGATAAAGCAATATTAGCTTTTTCAGTAGTTGTAGAATGGCTCTCTTTCACTGGACCTTCCTGAGGCAGAACTTGACTCCGAAAGGAGTCTAGAGATTTTGTAGAGCTGTTCTTTGGTATGTCAGAATTGGGTTCTCTTTGATGAAGCTCCAAGTGACATGGTCTTTCTTGAGATTTTACATCACTATCCAAGAATTTGCTGCGTTGCTGAATGTCATTATCCACATTGCTTCCATTGTTTACTTTTTTATCTTCTGGAAGAAGCTGTCTGCCTCTACTGGATAGGACGTCTATTGTGTTCTTTTTTTCTGTGGCTGAAACACTCTGTTTATTTTTTCTTGAAGAGTCAATGCTACTAAGATCCAAGAGAGTGCTTTCATTTTTACATACACTATTGGCTTTACTTTGTTTACATTCTAAAATATTATCTTCATTTTCTTGTGAGAATCTGGAATAGCAGGTCCTTCCATGATGTTCATGAGAAATGCCATCAAAAACATCAGAAGGTGAAAAAGAATCTACAGAAGGCTGAAAGGGAGTATGGACTTCTCCTTCATCTGATCCCAGCTCTTCACATTCATCGACTGAAAGTAAAACTGACCTTTTAAACTTTTTATTTGTAGAAAATTCACGACATTCATTTTCAGTTGCATCTTCAAAAGCTAAATTAATTATTCCCTGAAACTGCTGAGGAGCTGGGTTAGATATAGAGAAATTGTCTGCAACATTTTCAGCTTCAGATCTTTCATCTTCTGTTTCATCTGCTGAAGAAGATACCTGATCTATTTCCTGAGCAAACTGGACACTGCCTCGTGGAATATTTTCTCTTTCCCTAGAGTGAACTATTGCAGATCGAGACCAAATTTCTGGCCTTTTCCTAGGGATTTCATCATCACTTGTTGAATTAACTTGGAAAAGATCATTACTACTTTGCTTTTTCATTTTTACTTCAATTCTTAAATTACTATCATAAATTTTTAATTCCTCAGGAGTACTGGTATCACTGCTACTTCTTCCAAGAAAATCATGGCACAGCATAGTGCCACATTTAGAGATACCTCTGTCATTTGATCCATCATCATCCTGAGACCCTCCGGCATCATAGTCTTCAGATCTGGGCTTTATGTCATCGGAGGAGGTGGTAGCACTGCCAGTGTCAGATTCAGGACTCTCTCCCTGATGCAGAACACCGGTACTCAAATTCCAGTGACCCACAAATGGAGTTTCTGGAGTTTCATGGCTCTCTGGAGATTCTGATGTTTCCATATTTTTAGGAGAATTTTTTTCTGATAGCTGTCCCGAAAAACACTTGGAAGATACATCTGAGTCTGCTGTAGCATGTTTGTCTTCATCCACAGCAGATTCATCAGACAACTTACTAGGAACTGTCAGTCCTTCCACGGGAACTTTCAATTTTTTGTCTTCTTGAGCAGAATTTAAGGTACCATTTGTCCTTTGAGGATTACACAGTGAAACATCTTCCACACATTTAATACTTGATTGTTTGTTTGTATCTTTTCTCCCTACTTGGTTCTCCCTATCTGATATCAAATGGATTTGCCCTGCACTTGTTGAGTCTAAACTACACGCTGGATTAGAGTTCAAGGAGTTTTCATTTGGATTTGAAACCATGTATTTTAGGGCTGTGGTGCTATAAAATTTTGAATTTACATTCTCACTCCCATCAGAATGACAACATACATTAGTTGCATCGCAATGATCTGTTTCTTTGTGATTAGGAAATTTTGTTTCACTTTTATCTAAACAAATCTGTTTTGATTCCAGTTCGTGTTTTAATGATTTATCCAGCTTTGAAATATTTTGGCATTCTAACGCCAACTTCTCTTTTTCTTGATCGTTTAATGGCTTTTGTGGGTCAGGCCTGCAGGATGACTGGAGTGCTTCTGCATCACTGATTTCAGATGCAAGATTAATGAGAGGTTTGTGAGGCTTCTGTTCAGAAACACTGTCCTTGTTGTTATTATCACGCACATCATGAAACATACTTTTTTGGACAGTAGATGTTTCATGTTTTAAAGGTCTTTGGGAGGAAGGCTGAGTTTTTGATATAACCTGTCCAGGAAGCATTTTCTGTTTTGAATCTTTATTATTCAACGTTTCACCTTTCTTTGACTGATTTAGATTTTTAGGTATGGCCACTATTTTTGCATTAACCTTAGGCAAAGCTGTGTGTACTTGCTTGACCATTTTTCTCTTAGGTGCTTGTTTCTCTGTAGTTGTACTGTGGTCCAACTTTACCACATTTTCATCAGACTGCCTTGAAGAGACTGAAGATTTTACTGAGTTTGGTGACTCTCCTTGGGATCCTAAGAAAAGTAAGAGGGTATATTCAGTAATGTAATATCACCTCCAATTTGTGAGTAAAATTTAGTATTTGTTTTAAAACTACTTCAGAAAAAATAAAATCAAGAACACAATGGAAGGGTAACATATCTATGATCAAATGGACAAGCACAGATTAGGAATCAGTTACATGATAAAATAAAAAAATTTTTTCAATTAAAAAGAGGGACTACTCCAGGGTCCCAGTAAAAATTACTAAAATAGGATCTCTCTTCCTCAAGCAAAGAGACTTGATTTTTATGCCAAAACCGGATTTGCAAAAATATATGAGGGTGAAAAAATCGGATTTTCTTTTATCGAAGGAGCAAGAAAGGTCTTCCCTTTGAAGTTTTTGGAGAAAAAAAATAGTGTGTTCTACATAGCTGAGAAGGAGAATCAAGCTAAATATAAAATAAATAGAACTGTTAAAATTGTTGCAGTTGTTTTCTTCAAACATGAATAAAACCAATTTACTTGTCATAACCAGATTATTATTACTGTAGCTCATTAGGGTTAACAACTTAGATCTCCACTGGAAACTAAAACTGCTGACTGGAAAGAAGGGGATTAATGTGGGAAATCCATTTGTTTTTACTGGTGAAAGTCTTAGAGATGATACTTTGGACATTCAAATCTGTCAAACAGAATTATCAAATATTTTAAAATGTTTAACATTTAGCTATTACTAGGATATGAAAATGTTTTCTCCAGCAACAACAGGTGCTGGAGAGGATGTGGAGAAATAGGAACACTTTTACACTGTTGGTTGGACTGCAAACTAGTTCAACCATTGTGGAAGTCAGTGTGGTGATTCCTCAGGGATCTAGAACTAGAAATACCATTTGACCCAGCCATCCCATTACTGGGTATATACCCAAAGGACTATAAATCATGCTGCTATAAAAACACATGCACACGTATGTTTATTGCGGCACTATTCACAATAGCAAAGACTTGGAACCAATCCAAATGTCCAACAATGATAGACTGGATTAAGAAAATGTGGCACATATACACCATGGAATACTATGCAGCCATAAAAAATGATGAGTTCATGTCCTTTGGAGGGACATGGATGAAACTGGAAAACATCATTCTCAGTAAACTATCGCAAGGACAAAAAACCAAACATTGCATGTTCTCACTCATAGGTGGGAATTGAACAATGAGAACTCACGGACACAGGAGGGGGAACATCACACTCCGGGGACTGTTGTGGGGTGGGGGGAGGGGGGAGGGACAGCATTAGGAGATATACCTAATGCTAAATGATGAGTTAATGGGTGCAGCAAAACAACATGGCACATGGCTACATATGTAACAAACCTGCACATTGTGCAGATGTACCCTAAAACCTAAAGTATAATAATAATAAAAAAAAAGAAAATGTTTTCTCTACCTTATTAATTGATTTTCAGTAATAATTCATAATCTAAATCAAAATTGTCTTTAGCATTTTACAAACTGCTTTTACATATGTGAATGCTTGATACATAAAAGCAATTTTGAAAATCGGTTATTATGTTAGCAAATTATGCAATCTGGTCAGTACTCTTTTCCTTTTCAGAACACTGAAAAACAATGGACTCACACAGATTCTGGAAGGCAAATTCTTCCTCCTTATGTATTATAGTTGTTTAGACTGCACTATTATTATCATTATCACTTTTTTTTTTTTTTGAGATAAAGTCTTGCTCTGTCGCCCAGCCTGGAGTACAGAGGCACGATCTCGGCTCACTGCAACCTCTGCCTCCCAGGTTCAAGCAATTCTCCTGTCTCAGCCTCCCAAGTAGCTGGGACAACAGGCACATACCACCACACCTGGCTAATTTTTGTGTTTTTAGTAGAGATGGGGTTTCACCATATTGGTCAGGCTGGTCTTGAACTCCTGACCTCAGGTGATTCACCCGCCTTGGCCTCCCAAAGTGCTTGGATTACAGGCGTGAGCCACCACGCCTAGCCTGCACTCTTACTTTTTAAAGAGCTCTTTAGTGCCAGTTTTACAAATGAAATTCCTATAATTACCAAAGGAACTTTCAAGAAACATGGGCACAATATTTAAAAGGACCAGAAATGCAGATAAACTAGTGACTCCCTTAATTATTTCTCTCACAAAAGACAATAAAAACCAAACAGAGGCCAGGTGTGTTAACTTATGCCTGTAATCCCAGCACTTTGGGAGGCAGAGGAAGGAGGATTGCAGTGTGATCATGCCACTGTACTCCAGCCTGGGTGACAGAGCAAGACCCTGTCTCAACAATCACAACAACAAAACAACAAAACCAAACCTACATCCCAAAACACCTGTCTGAAAAGTAAAAGCTTACAATCTCATCTCTATGGTGTGAAACAAACATAAAATGAGTAAAACCGTATTTTGCTTGTTTGCTACTGAAGTTCCAAATCAGAGTTTGGCTTATCCAGTTTACACAAGGAAATAATTTCAAGATATCCAGTACTATTTCAGCTTTACCTTGAGTTTTAGTAAGATTAGATGGGGTACTCTTTGTCCTCTGCTGAGCTGAAGTACATCCATTGCTAGTTCCTCTTTTCTTCAAAATTGCCTGTGGTACTGGCTCACTACATCCTTTGCCACTGACCTTCTTTAGTACACTAAGAAAAATTATTTGCATTCAGTATTACACTGAGATTCCAAAACATGAACTTTTTAAAAGACCGATACCTGAAACAGTTTTTTTCAAGAAATAAAAAATACATCTCTCCTGAAAATAGAAAAATCATATGCTCATATTTTTAAGTTTATAAAACTGTAGATCAAGTATAATAAAGCAATGTATAATCATATGCCATAGTACACATTAATATATTCTTTTAAATATTGTGCCTCAATCATTTTGCATATACTAATTTCTTTTAATAAATAAAAAACTGTTAAAATATTATGTAAATATATTACTTTTTTAAACAAAAAATAAAAGATATTTTAAAAATATTTAGCTAGCAGTTAGTATATAATTAACTTTCAGAGAAAGCTAACAGATAGGTTAAAACACTGAATGAAGACCTACCTGTTATTTATATTAGTGTCTTGTTCATGAATACTTTTTTTATTGGAAGTTCCATTGGTAACTCTTGAAACAGGTCGAGATTTTATGGCTATAAATTAAGAAAAAGTGAGTCATAAGAGAGAATACATTAAATATGTAACAAACATGTGTAAGTTTACTGGTTAGACACTATAAATAAAATGAAATACTAAAGTGGGAAGGACTACCATTTTCTCTCACTTTGCATAAGTACATATACATAAGTATTCTGTTGGCATCTGAAACTAAATAAAAGCCCAAATACAGGGTTAGATTTTTGTTTTTTTAAGGAACTTGAACTGTCAGGAGATATTAAAAATTACAGTGCTAAAACCCACCTACAGTGGAATTTTTGACACTATCTACACTGTTTTTCACCATCTGTCCTGGAGAATCACAAAAGGATAGTTTATGTCCAGAAGGCTTTTCTTCTCCTATTGATCCATTTTCTTTTGGTTCATCCAGACATTCAGTGGAAACTGAGAATTCCATACTTGAATCTGTGGATCTGCTGGAGGGTCCTGCGATGCTGAGGCATGGAGAATCCTTCCCTGTAGCTTTCTTCAAAGGCTTTGCTTTGGCTTGCACATTTAAGTTTCCTGTGAGTACCTTGGGTCTGGCACCTGTAATTTGCCCTTCCTGATTTCTCACTCCTTTTCCATTTAGTAAATTCTTCTGTCCAGTTGCTGCTGCTGCTGCTGTTGCTGATCTTTCTACAACTTGTCTAGATGACATGTTTTCCAACCGTGCATTATCACCATTTTCTGTTTTGGATTTTGTTATAGTTTTGGGCTTTCCAGAAACATTTTTTCCCCCAGTTTTTAGTTCTTTTGTAATCTTAGATGCTATTTTTGTACCATCTTTTTCCTTTACATCATCTTGCTTCAGAGTTTTATTTATACTGTTTCTATTGGTACTTGATGAATGTCCAGATGCTCCTAATCCATCAGATTTCATCTTTTTATTAGTAGAGAGATAACTCCAACACTCTTTCTTGTTATTTCCCCTCCAAGATTTGATTTTTATATCACCAGAGTCAGAAACTTGTTTCCTTTGCTATAAAGAAGAAAAAAAATACTTTGTAATTTGACTGAAATCTTTAACATATAATATTTTATGTTTCCAAAAGCCAGACTTCCAAAGAAGAAAAAAAATAGAAAAGTTCATATTATGATTTAAGGTCAGAGCTTGAACTGTCTTTGATCATTTGGATCAAAACTTTGTCTTAGATTACCTTAATCAAATCTGAAATACAGCATAAGTGTTTATTTTAAAGGCATGCTATTCTATCTATTAAAGTAAATAAATAAATAAAAGGAATGCTTTTTTAATGTATGAAGTTTTGGTAGAGATTAATGTCTATAAAGATTCAGGATGCCTTGAGGAATGATAATATCCAAGATTTTTTAGAAGGCTTACTCCCATGTTTTATACTACATCTTTTGTATACATCATCCCACTTAATCCTCACAACAGTCCCATGAACTAGCTCCTGTGGCTGTTTCTATTTCTTAGACAAGAAATTGAGGATTAAAGTAGGTATGTGATTTACCCCAGGTCTCAGGCTGGTGAGGGATGGAATCAGGACTTGAGCTCATGATTTAACCTCACACCAAAGTCATCTATATGGCATAATTTGAGGGACATTATAAAGATTTTCAATAAAAATTCTCTCTTCAACCTTATTCCAAGTGCCAGAAATTTTATCATTAAAGACTTAATCCTCTGTGGGAAGAATCCTTTACTTCTTGGAGTCCTTATTTAAAAAAAATTTTTTTAAAAGCTCCTAGGAAGCACAGCACATCAATACACTACATCTGCAAAGCTTGGTTTTTGGACAAATAAGATACTAGTATAGTGCTGGCTGGCTATAGGAAGCAAAGGAAAAGGGATCCTAAAAATAGCTGAAATAGGCTAAAAAGGGACAAATAAAATGGCACTGAAGATAAACGTACCTACTTCATCATTTTCCTTAGAACCAACCTTGATATGAAAGGGAACAAAGAAAATTTTTAAGTTGGTAGAAATTCTAGGATAATATTTTAAGATCATATTGTCATTCTTTTTTTTTTCTTTTTTTTTTTTGAGACAGAGTCTTGCTCTGTCACCCAGGCTGGAGTGCAGTGGCCCAATCTCGGCTCACTGCAACCTCCGCCTCCCGGGTTCAAGCAATTCTCCTGCCTCAGCCTCCTGAGTAGCTGGGACTATAGGCACATGCCGTCACACTTGGCTAAATTTTTTGTATTTTACTAGAGATAGGGTTTCACCGTGTTGCCCAGGCTGATCTTGAACTCCTGAGCTCAGGCAATCCACCTGCCTCGGCCTCCCAAAGTGCTAGGATTACAGGCATGAGCCCCTGTGCCTGGCCAATATTGTCATTCTTTTTTTTTTTTTTTTTTGAGATGGAGTCTTGCTCTGTTGCCAGGCTGGAGTACAGTGGCACGATCTCAGCTCCCTGCAACCTCCGCCTCCCAGGTTCATGCAGTTCTCCTGCCTCAGCCTCCCGAGTAGCTGGGACTACAGGCATGAGCCTCCATGCCCAGCTAATTTTTGTATTTTTAGTAGAGACGGGGTTTCACCATTTTGGCCAGGATGGTCTTGATCTCTTAACCTCGTGATCTGCCCACCTCAGCCTCCTAAAGTGCTGAGATTACAGGCGTGAGCCACCGCGCCCGTCCTATTGTCATTCTTTATGTAAGTATGCAAATGGTTTTTTTTTTTTCCTTTGGAAGCTGTATGAGATTGTAGAGGTCTGAGGCAGAGCCTGTGCCTCTTCATCTTTTGTATCCCTTGGCACCATGTCACATATTGGATACTCAAAATACAAACAAACGAAAAACATATTCGATGTTGTTAACACTGGGCATATATTGCATATTTTGATATTCAGTTTAAAGTCTATTTTTAAATATGAAAAGCTTCCAATTACATTAAAAGTTGTCAAGATAAAATAACATATATGAATGTGTGTGCACACAAAAAAATATACAATAAATAACTTGGTTAAATTTAGAAAAAAGGAAAGCATGGTGATAAAACAACCACTAGATTCTTGTCTTAGTTTTGCCTCTAACCAACCTGGGACATTTCAGAAATTATTAACAGCTTTGGGTCTCAGCTTATGCCTGTCCACAGCATAGAGACTGGTCCTCTTCACAGCAGTCTTCTAGGATTCTAACATTTAAAACGTTCAAATAGGCTTGGTCCTCATTTTTTGTTTTCTTGCTCAAATCTTAGCTCAAAAAATAACATTTCTCTATTTTTAACACCTAAAACCAGGCTGACTTCTGCTTTTAGAACTCCTTCCCACCCTTAACACTGAATCTACTTAATTTATTCTATCCTTGAATTTATGCATCTTGAAGTATTATGCTATGGGTGAAATCTATATAGTACATGGTATAGCTGTATGCCTTGAAAAATTTCACAATAGGACAGGTGAGGATTGCTTGAGCCCAGGAGTTTGAGACCAGCCTAGGCAACATGGCAAAACCCCGCCTCTACAAAAAAAAATACAAACATTAGCCAGGCATGGTAGCTTGGGCCTATGCCAGCTATTCAGGAAGCAGAGGTGGAAGGATCCCTTGAGCCCAGAAGGTCAAGGCTGCAGTGAGCTGTGATTGTGCCACTCCACTCCAGCCTGGGTGACAGAGTGAGACCCTATCTCAAAAAATAGGAAAAATTAAACATAATCACAAGAGGACAGAAGAGTATAATGAATCCTCACGTACCTAATAGCCAGCTCTAAAAATTATTAATTCATTATTAATTCCAATTTTATTTCATACACACCTACCCCCATTTTATTTTGAAGCAAATCCCAGATATCATATATTTTATCCTTAAGTATTTTGGTACTAAGCATTCTTCTTAAATCGCTCTATGAAGGAAAAATGAAGCAGGCAACAACAACAACAACCACAACAAAACAAACAAACAAAAAACCTCTTTCCCTCTCTCATCTGATTAACTTTCTCCCACCTCCTAGATAGCTCATCCCTGTTTGGAAAACACATTTATTTGTTCCACGTTTATTGAGCACTTACTACATACCAGATAATTGCACATAAATTATTTCACCTAATTTTCACAATAATCCTGCTAGGTTTTATTACTCCATTTTATAAATAAGCAAACTAAGACTCACAGATGACACATAATAAATGTAAAGCCAAAATTTGAACTCTTTTGATTATGTGTCCAGCATCCATTTCAGCACATCACTATCTTTCTGGGGGAAACTTCCTTCCTTCCCATTGTTCTTAACAGAAAAAAGACTTAGACAACCACAAAGTCAGGAGGATGAGGAATGAAACTTTGTTCTATTTTGCAGTAAGGCAAGGAAAGAGGAAAAGCCTGGTTAGTAGCAGGGAATAGGAAGGCAAGTAGGCTAATTCCTGGGGGCCTTTAAAAAACACAGGGATAACAGGGAACACAGAAAAAAATGTCCTAGTGCACCATTTCCTAGAGTATGTTCTATGGAATCGTATAATATGCTTTAAAAGGGTTGAGGGGACTCTAGTCGTATTCCATAGCTATAACATTGGGGGAAATTTTGGATGCAACAATTCAAAAGTATTCTTTAGTGTTTCTCAGCACTTTCAAGGTATAATATGCAGCATTGGTCTATAAGAGTTGCTATGGGGCTGGGCGTGGTGGCTCACGCCTGTAATCCCAGCACTTTGGGAGGCCGAGGCGGGCAGATCATCTGAGGTTGGGAGTTCGAGACCAGCCTGACCAACACGGAGAAACCCCATCTCTACTAAAAATACAAAATTAGCCAGGCATGATGGCACATTCCTGTAATCCCAGCTATTCGGGAGGCTGAGGGAGGAGAACTGCTTGAACCTGGGAGGCAGAGGTTGTGGTGAGCCGAGATCGTGCCATTGCACTCCAGCCTGGGCAACAAAAGCGAAACTCTGCCTCAAAAAAAAAAAAAAAAAAAAAAAAGAGGAGCTATGGTGTGTAGCAACTCTCCAACTTATAGTTGATGCTAGATGGAGATCGTATCTTGTGAAACCCACTTTGGAAACAATCCTAAGAGGTTAACTGGCAAAAACTCCAGTCTCCCAGTTTCTCACTCAAGACATTTGGAGCTTGACCTCTTCCTCAAGCCATGAGAACTCTCAGTTGTGGCTTGGAGCTGCATTAGTTCCTATCAACTGGCTGATGAGGAAGAAAAAGGGATTTCCTATTCCACTCTGCTAGGGCAATACGTTCATTGCATTCCAAACCGGAACTCTCAATGTATGTCTATCACTGTACCACACGGAAGTTAGAATTATTTTGTACTTTGAATATATTATTGGTTAAGTGAACATCTGTAAGTTAGCTAGGAACCCTAACCATAATTAATAACATTTTTGGGATGAAAAATTTATTTCAGGTTATAAGGAAAACACCAAATAACTTTGTGGATGGTCAAAAACAAACAAACAAACAACACACAAAACATGAAATCTACCATCTTAACCATTTAATACACTTAAGTACTCTTTAATACATTTCAGTAACAGTGTAGTAATGTTAGCTGCATGCACTTCGTTGCACAACAGATAACTTTTCATCTTGCAAAATGGAAACTCTGTACTCATTGAACAACTCCTCCTTTCTCCCTCCCCCTAGTTTTCAGCAACCACAATACTACTTTCTCAGAATTCAACTACTTTAGATACCTCATAAAAGTATACCAAGTAACTTTTAAAGTAAAACATAGTTGTACTCTTAGTACTAATTGCTTTTTTCAAGGACACCAAAAATACATTATGTGAATTAAAATCTTTTTTTTTTTTTGAGACAGAGTTTCGCTCTTGTCACCCAGGCTGCAGTGCAATGGTGCAATCTCAGCTCACTGCAACCTCTGCCTCCCGGGTTCAAGCAATTCTCCTCCCTCAGCCTCCCAAGTAGCTGGGATTACAGGTGTGCGCCACCATGCCTGGCTAATTTTTGTATATTTAGTAAAGATGGGGTTTCACCATGTTGGCCAGGCTGGTCTCGAACTCCTGACCTCAGGTGATCCATCTGCCTTGGTCTCCCAAAGTGCTGGGATTACAGGCGTGAGCCACCATGCCCGGCCTAAAATCTTCTTTTTTAAGAAGTAGGCTAATTAGAAAAATAGACATTGAATTAGGTCTAGAGTTCTAAACAAATTCTAATAGACTGAAATAGCTCTGTTAGCTGCCAAAAAGGTTTTCAAGGAAATGAAAACGGTAGATACTACTAGTGCCAATTGGATATAAAAAATTCACTTTAAAACATTTATTAAATGTTTACTTGATTTAGAAAAAGAAAAATTTTCCATTAAGAAATAGATTCAATTAATGAATAGATTTTTAAAACTTTTTCTAAAATATAAAATAATAAGCTTTAAATAATTTGTTATCTTTTTCATTTGTACCTATAAAATTTAGAAAGTTTACCTGCGAGCTACTGAATATTGGCTTTTTGCCAAGTCTTCGATCATCACCTTTGTCAAATGCAGCTGTAGAAAGAAACAGCAATTTATTTTTATAGGGAACATTATTATTACCTTAGAAGTAAAGGAAAAATAGAATGTCAGCAGAAAAAAGGTTATATTTTGATGGAAATAACTTAATAAACCTGAAACCAATCTAGTATACAAAACAACTCCCTATTATATTTTAGAATTTTTTTTAAAAGAACCCCATTTTCTATCTTATTCTCTGGCTCCTAGGTTTTATGTTATTAAAATTAATAAATAAGAACTGTACAATCTCACAGAGAAGATTTACACATTTACAAAAATACGAGAATTTTCTCAGACTGTGACATTTTAGATAATTGGTTTCATTTAGTTTTCCAAATTACAAAAAATTACAGATTACGGCAAATGTAACATTCTACAAGCTATTAAGTATGAGAAAATGTTTATACTAAACGTAAAAATACTCTTGAAATTAAAAATATTTTCTGGTTTTGCAGATATATAATGAGGAAGGAGGAAAGAGAAAATAAAAAAATAAGGTTCTATTGAAAATAAAACAAGAAACAATCTTCAAAATATCATTCTTTTATAATTAAATAAAAATTCATTTTATAAGTTAGGTTTATATGGGAATTTATTGCAGAACTCATGTCTATGCTCTTCAAATAAGAATTTGAATGCTGTCAGGAAAATATGTAGGCTGGAATAATTATATGAGTGCTACAAATATAGTTTAGCAAATGTATTTCTTTCTTTTGAAGGTTACTGGGCTTTAAGATATATTTTGAAGAAATACATGCAATCTCTGAAAATTATTTGATTTTTATTAAATCAGCTAATAAAAAATACATTAAATTATCTGTAACTACCATGCATCTTCCATGATCTCTATTCTATAGGATATGTGCTGTAAGACAAAGCAGGATCCTGAAAATGGCACTATAGAACTGATTTGCAGTAAGCAAATGACTCTGCACAATAATACACAGGAAGAAATTAAAATAAAAAATTTCTCCCAAAGGTCAGTAACTCAACTATGACGTATGAAATGTAGTAACAGACAACCCAGAACCATTCCTTTATCTGAGTTTCCCAATGAAGTAATTATGCATAAGTCGGAACTCATTATAATTCAACTTAAGATTAAAACATTATTATTACACTGATACAATGTAATAGAATGAAAAGTCCTTTTTGACAATTCAAAAAGGATTGCTGGATTAGTTGGATAGTTGGATTACCAATAACATTTTATTTAAATATGGGTATTTACATGTATTTTTAATTAGCACTTTGAAGAATTAAAGAACACAGAAGCTCAACTTAACTATGAAATCCTCTAAAATAGAGAAAACCAAAGTTTGCTACTAATCGGAAGAGAGCTGAAGACACCTACTGAAGGAATGCTGATCTTATTTTGTTACTTCACATTACATAAATTTTGTAAAAATAAACCATCATTTAAAAATCAGCACAGAAATAGTCACCAGGAAAAAAACGTCCAATTTCTAAGAACTTCTCATAATTTTTGTTTAAAATAATGGAATTTCTTTGAAAAGTGCTCTTCATATCACATCTAGCTACACTATCATGTAATACTTATAATGTAAAAGCAGATCCTATTCTGATGATACCACTAAAGAATTTAAATATTTATGCATTCTCAAAATATATTTTAACAGACATGGCTTCCATGGTTTACAGTACTAAAATGTTTGCTTCATAAAATTTAGTCTCTTAAAATGTTTTAAAAAGTATACACACTGAATATGCCAATATTTTTTCTAAGGCACCTGCTTTAACCCAAAAATAGTCATGAAGCCATTTCCAGTTCCACACCCTCAAATTTTTATTTTGATATTTTTTTAAACACATGTTCTGGGCAATATACATCTTTTGCTTCATGCTAATGTTTCAGATGATACCTAATAAATGTCACAGACCACTGTGCAGCTCCTGAGGGACAGTCCGCAATAGCACACTCCACATCACTGAACCAATCAGTTGTGAAATAAAGCCATCTATTCCAGGCAAAACCACAAGAAAGGGTGAAAAAGATGGAAAAGGTTTATGACAAAACATATTTAAAAAGGAGGAAAAAGTATGTTCGATACTCTGTTCTATGTGGGTTACATTTTCTTACACTTTTAATCTCTTCACAAGAATGCCTGTAAGCAAATTTGCCTAGAACATTGTTGCTAATGTATAGTAAGATTAGAAATTTATATATATATATTTTTATATATATATATATAAAGGAAATGAGTTTCATTTTCTAAGAACAGCTAAAAAGCATGATTTATTAAAACTGCCTAACCATATGAGCACCAGTTTCAGTTAGCATCCTATTATCCAACAGAAGCACACAAATGTTAACCTTTTCACTTATCAGAATGCCCTCAAAGTATCTGCTGTCACAACGATCATTACATAAGAATTGAAATATCTCAAGGCTAACGTACCTGCCTGGATTTTCTGTTGATCATCTGTGCTCATCAGCTTCCAGCTTTCTGTGTGACGAACAGCATAGAAAGACTGAACCAGGAAGATCCACAGCTTATCACGCAGAGCCTGGATCTTGCACGTAAAACCCTGTGTTCAAGCAACAAATCAGCAGCTGGTGAGAGCCACATTGTCATAGCAACCAGTCATTATTCCTTTCAGAATCTACTTACTCCTAAGCTAGATCAATGATGTCATCATTTAGATTTTTAAGATCGTTGGGTACATGTTATTTATGAAGACTTACTCATTAATAACAAAATTTTATAAATGAACACAAAGCTAAAAAAATCTCATCTTTTCAACCAAACGTTATTTTAAAACACCGATGCCCTTGATGTGAACACCTTCCACAGCCTTTTCATATCAACTATGACATTACAAGGTCAAATGCTCTATGGAATAGTAATAAATACGATACATTTTAAAAACCATTCTTGTTGAACAAATACAGAATGCCAATAATTTGTAATTACCTAATTAATGACCACTGATTAATTGTACTTAAAAATAAATATTTTAATTTTGCTTCCCAGCCTAATTTTAAAATACGATTTTTTGAAGAGAAAAATTAAGATTATAAAATAAAAGACACTGATGATTAAAAACTCTAAAATACACATTTTATATCTAGAAAATTTACTGTAGGACCAGGGAGAAATACTAGAGTTATGCTGTGCCAAATAAGGTTGCTAAGTATCACACTACATTTAAAATTACCCAGCCAAACTGCCAATTTCTAAACTTTTATAAAAAGTCCATTTGGAGACAAATGGAATTTTTAAAATTTAGTATTATAAAACATTCCAAACATATAAAAAGTAGAGACCTTAATCCACTCCTAGGTATCCACTGCCTAGCTTCAATGACCCATGCAACATTTAAAATGCACATACATTTA
Organism: Nomascus leucogenys; assembly: GCF_006542625.1. Classification (NCBI taxonomy): domain Eukaryota; kingdom Metazoa; phylum Chordata; class Mammalia; order Primates; family Hylobatidae; genus Nomascus; species Nomascus leucogenys. Next base: position 82,456,201 of record NC_044392.1, read on the forward strand.
AAAATCTTAGTTCAAATATTGCATTATTTTAATAAATTTCATTACATTCAGTACCATTTCCTTTGTACTGTCAGAGTTCAGCAATGTGTCCAGAGCCATAAGAAGAGAGCAGCTATTTTCAGTGGTGACATTTTCTTCAATTGCTTTTAAAATTGTGTCCAACAGATCGGCTGTGCTACTCATTGCTTGTGACTATAAAACACAGAAATTAATATTTAAGAGGAATGCATATAAAATGCACAAGAAACGTGAAAGTCTGGCATAACAGATCATTGTAACTAGCTGTATGAAGTCAACCAGAAATCATATTTGTCTTTTCCCTTTCTTTTGTTAAAAAATTCACATATATGCATATGCACGCAGTTTTTATTTTTATTTATTTATTTTTATTATACTTTAAGTTCTAGGGTGCATGTGCACAACGTGCAGGTTTGTTACATATGTATACATGTGCCATGTTGGACCCACAGTTTTTAAAAGCCAACATAGCCCTAAATACAGAACCTAGAAATAAACAATAGGAGCTATTTATTCAGTGAATAATTTTAGAGAAAGTAGCTTCCCAATAAGACAGAGAATTCAGCATGGACCATAATTGTATTACTGGCCAAAACAGTATCTTTATGACTTTGGTTTCTAAAATGTGGCTTGCTGAGGGAGGGCTAGAGTTGGCCAGAATTACACTGTGCCTTGCCAGGGCACTCAAACCCGTCCCTCTAGCCTTTCTCATCTTGCGAGCCAAATATCCTGTCCATCACTGCCTTAAATCCTATGTAAACATGCCATCTGCTATGGAGTTTATTTAAATCACATTAATTTAATCAAAAGCAACCTGCATTTAAAAGCTCTTACATAACTGAAATCAGAACACAAAGATGGAACTAAATATAGGATACAATTTAGGCATAGTACCTGCAAAAGAAGAGCAAAATTTTCACTCTGAATAATCTTGGAGAAGTTGTCTACAATAAATGCAATACATTTTTCTTGAAGGTGAGACGCCATGGTCAGTGCTGCTTCCGTCCACTTCACTCTGGGTAAACTGATGATTAGCCTGTCACTTTCCATCAGAAGAAAAGCAGCATTCTTATCATTCTTAGATTTAAAAAAAAATTGGAAAAAGTTAGATGCTATTACTGCTAATAAAATAACTCTCTAAGCAAATCAAATACTTTTGTTGTTATGGGATGTTTCCTGCAAAAACAAAATTCCAGGTAGCTAATGTCTTTGTCATTAGTTTTACATATAATGTTTATTCATTCATTCAGAATTATTCAAAAGGGTAAAGTTTGAGCTAGGAAGAAACCACCTTTAAAAGGTAGCTAAAACAGGCGGGGCATGGTGGCTCATTCCTATAATCCCAGCGCTTTGGGAGGCTGAGGCGGGTGGATCACTTGAGGTTAGGAGTTCAAGATCAGCCTGGCCAACATGGTGAAAACCCACCTCTACTAAAAATACAAAAATTAGTCGGGCATGGTGGTGCACACCTGTAATCCCAGCTACTCAGGAGGCTGAGGGAGGAGAGTTGCTTGAACCCGGGAGGCGGAGGTTGCAGTGAGCCGAGATCGCACCACCGCACTCTGGCCTGGGTGACAGAGCAAGATTCCATCTCAAAAAAAAAAAAAAAGAAAGAAAGAAAAGAAAAGTAGCTAAAATAAACCTGACAGCAAAGTGATAATAACTAGAAAGAAAAATTTGAGTTCCCTAAGATTATCACTACTAAATTAATTTTTGTGCTTATAGATATCATTCATAACTGCATAGCTACACCAGCATAGCACTAATTCTTTTCTGACTACCAAATACGTTTCTTTATGCAAATTTGGGAAGACTAAAAATTACTTATAATCCCCATGGATTTTCCTCCTCTTCTCTAATTAGGTTAAGACTTCACTGTTTATATTTTATTCATTTCATGATTCATTATTATACTATGGAAAAAAACATTCACAAATATTGATCTCTATGGAAAATGGAATGACAATGCACAAATACCATCTACTCCATGGAAAAGGAAAAAAGCCAACTTATATATTACTGTATCTTATTCATGTTTGATTTCCAGTTCTTAAAACAATGCTTAGTAAATAACTATTTATTAATTAGTTACTTGATAGACTGGTAAATTGAAAAATATGGCCACAAATTCCATCCACCAAGAGGTGGAATCTATCTCCTCAGTCTTGAATCTAGACTACTAGCCTTCTCACTTGCCTTAACCAACAGTGGTGATGTGCAAGTTCTTGAGCCTAGGCCTCAAGAAGCCTTGCAGCTTCAGTCTTTACCTTCTGAGAATCCTGGGACCACCAGACCAAAAGAGGCCTGATAGGGAAAACCACTTGGTGCAGGAGGACCAGCCCCCCACCTCAGCCCCCAGCTGAATGCAGCCGCCACAGGCAAGACCAGAAGAATCACCCAGTGAACTTACAGAATTGTGGAGTTGTTTTAAGCTGCTAAGTTTGGGCGTGGTTTGTTACACAGCAATAGATCATTGATAAATCTGGAAATGACTGAAATACCTAACATGGACAGCATGATGTGGACTCTGCACAGCCTCTGTTTTTTTTTTTTTTTAGATCCAGAAGCACTACATCTTCCCTGATACCATATATCTACATCAGATTTCTTTTATACACACTATAAGAAAATCTGTCGCTTTTTGTTAGAGCATTTAATTCATTTGTAATTAATCAAACATGAACATTACTATTTAATGTCTGTCTCCCTCACTGGGCTGTATGTTCAATGAGTGTAAAACCACCTCTGTTTTAGCTCACCAATGTATCCTCAGGGCCTAGTATAAAACTGGGTCATAGTAGACACTAAAATTTACTTACTGATCTTTTAACATGATTGGCGACAGAGTCTATCAGTCAATCTCTAAGATAACAAGTTTAATCTTTCAACTTCAAAACTAAAAATTTTAACCATTTACTAATAATTCTTTTTTTTTTCTTTGACACAAGTCTTGCTCTGTCACCCAGGGTGGAATGTAGTGGCTTGAACATGGCTCACTGCAGCCTCAAACTCCTGCGATCAAGTGATCCTCCTGCTTCAGCCTTTCAAGTAGCTGAAACTGCATGTGCATGCCACCAAGCCCAGCTAATTTTTTTTAAAAAAAGTATTGGCTGGCGAGGTGGCTCACACCTGTAATCCCAGCACTTTGGGAGGCTGAAGTGGGCAGATCACAAGGTCAGGAGATTGAGACCATCCTGGTCAACACGGTGAAACTACTAAAAATACAAAAAATTGATCAACATGGCACATGGATACATATGTAACAAACCTGCACATTGTGCACACGTACCCTAAAACCTAAAGTATAATAATAATAAAAAAAAAAGAAAAAAATACAAAAAATTAGCTGGGCGTGGTGGTGGGCACCTGTAGTCCCAGCTACTTGGGAGGCTGAGGCAGAAGGATGGCGTGAACCCAGGAGGCAGAGCTTGCAGTGAGCTGAGATCGCACCACTGCACTCCAGCCTGGGAGACAGGGCAAGACCCTGTTTCAGATGGCGGGGTCTTGCTCTGTCGCCCAGGCTGGAGTACAGTGGTGCGATCTCGGCTCACCATAACGGGGTCTTGCTCTGTCGCCCAGGCTGGGTGCAGTGGTGCAGTCTCGGCTCACTGTAACCTCCACCTCCCCAGTTCAAGCAATTTTTGTGCCTCAGTCATGCAAATAACTGGTATTACAGGTGCACGCCACCATGCCCAGCTAATTTTTTGTATTTTAGTAGAGATGGGGTTTCACCATGTTGGTCAGGTTGGTCTGAAACTCCTGGCTTCAAGTGATCCACCCGCCTTGGCCTCCCAAAATGCTGGGATTACAGGTGTGAGCTACCACGCCCAGCTCTAAAAAATTTTGTAGGGATGGAGTCTTGCCATGTTGTCCAGGCTGGTCTTGAACTCTTGGCTTCAAGTGATCCTCCCACCTTGGCCTCCCAAAGTGCTGGGATTACAAGTGTGAGCCGCTGCATCCAGCCAATAATCCTTTAAAAGTGTATTATATTCTTCCACTGCTTTGAGTAAAATAAAAAAAAGTCATACTTTGCTATAATTTGTCTCATTTTTAGAACCATTATCGTTTCCTCTTCCAGTGACTTCCTGAGTACCTGTACAATTACTAAGAGTTTTAGACAATAAGCTCAATTTGTTCTACTGCAGGCACTGCTCTGGTAGGGAAGCCAAATGTGAGGTATTTAAATAAATTTGGCAGGTATCTACAAAGTACTTACTATATAATAATGTGATGTGCTCTGACAATAGCATTTTTTAAAAAACCACAGATATAGAGTATAATTGTCATAATTTAGCTTGGAAAACTACAATATGGACATAGTTAAATAACATAGATGATACATGATCTTATTCCATACTCATCTGAATATATGATAAACATTAAATGTTAGAGTACCTCGAGATTCAAAGAAAAAAAAAGTAATACTTTCAGAACAAACACTTAAATTTTAATTCAACAGTTAACACAATGACAGTTTAAAAATTTCAAATGTAGGGCAATCTGCTTGGGTCCCCTTCCACACTGTGGAAGCTCTGTCCTTTTGCTCTTCACAATAAACAATAAACCTTGCTATTGCTCAAAAAAAAAAATTCTTTTTCAAATGTATAAAGGACATTCTAGGAAAAGACTTCCTCTCCTTCCTGTCCCCAAACCATCCATTTTACAACCAATATTATTTTTTCCCTTATCTTTCCAGAGTTATTTTATGCATATACAAACAAAACATATATGTAATTTTCTGTTTATTTTATACAAATGAAGGCATTAATATGCACAGTACTCTGTATCTTGCCTTTTTTTTTTTTTTTTTGAGACAGAATCTCTCTCTGTTGCCCAGGCTGGAGTGCAGGGGTGCAATCTCGGCTCACTGCAAGCTCCGCCTCCCAGGTTCATGCCATTCTCCTGCCTCAGCCTTCCGAGTAGCTGGGATTACAGGTGCCCGCCACCACGCCCGGCTAATTTTTTGTATTTTTTAGTACAGACAGGGTTTCACCGTGTTAGTCAGGATGGTCTCGATCTCCTGACCTCGTGATCTGCCTGCCTCAGCCTCCCAAAGTGCTGGGATTACAGGCGTGAGCCACCATGCCCGGCCCTGTATCTTGCCTTTTACACTTAGCACACATCTTGAATATTTTTCTTACCAGTGTATATATATATTTTTCTGTTTTAATAGCCATGTCATAGTCCATAATATAGACATATCACAAGTCATTTAACCAGTCCTCTACTTAGAGACATTTACATTGTTTCCAGTTTTGCTATTATGCCATAATGACTTACCTTGTATATAACATTATTTCACAAATATGTGAAAATATCTACAAGATACATTTCTAGAAGTAGAATTGCTGGGTCAATACTACTTCTCTTAACCTGGGTTCTGCCTAAAAACTGAGCCTGAGAAACAGGCTTATATGCAGACAGTTTATTTGTGAAATGATCCTGGGGGATCTGAGGTGCTGGAAGAGTGCAACAGGGAAGAAAGGAAGGAAAGCTAATTCAAGGGTGTATTTTCTAGCTCTCTGCTATTCAAAGTGGCATCAGCTAGCCAGAGCCTGTTAGAAATACACAATCTCTGTATCCTCCCTTGACTTACTGAATTAGAATCTGCATTTAAACAAGACCCCCAAGTGTTTTGTAGATACATTAAAGTTCGAAAAACTTTAATGTAGTAGAATTCACTATTGTAGGCAACTGGGACTCAATCTTGTTGGGGACCCTCTGAAGAGCTATGAAGGTCATACCTTGAATTATCCATCCAACAGACAGAACAATGAAACATCAACCACTGGCTCTCATCTCCCATTGGTCAAGGCTTGCCCTCAGGGATGTGAACTCTCTTTCACTGCCAGGTTTACACAGGTTCAGAATTACTGAGCTGCAGGTATCTCATGTGGTGTAGCAGTGAAGCCTCAGTACGGAAAGTGAGAAAGATGTGTATGTGATGTGGCTGAGGGAAAGTGCTGTCAGAATCACATCCATGTGCAGCTAGATGCTGCAGCAATAGTTTGAGTACAAACATGGGCCAAGAGGCTATGAGGTGGGACACCAGGGGTATCCAAAACACTGCCAATATACAATCAATGGAGCAGTGTTTTTCAAGTGGTAGATTCCTCCATAGCAACCTAGAGAAATGTATTTAGCGGTTCACAATCAGCACTAGAAAACAAAAGAAAGAAGGGGGTGGGTGGGTGAGAAAGACAAAAAAAGGAAGGAGAAACATAGAAAACACCAGTACATCATATGTAATGAGGCTAAGAGATCTTTTGTGAAACTTGTATTTCTGTTCTATATGTTAGTTTATTGGGTTACGGTGAAAACAACAACAAAACAAACAAACAAAAAACATCTTTTTATTCTGGGTCACAGATAAAAAGCTTAGGAAACAGAAAAAGTTGTGCTAATTTATGACCTTCCCAGGAATAAATCAGAATATTTATCCCATATACTCTTACTAACACAGTGAAAATTTCTTTTCATCATTCTGAAAGGTAGAAAATGGTCTGACATGGTAGTTCTCACGTCCATTTCTCTTAAATAAATGAAGTTCAGGATCTGCTCATCAAATTAAGAGGTATCTGTATTTCCTTAGTGAACTATCTAATTCTATCCTATGTTTCGCTTTGATTTTTAAAAATCAATTTGTAGAAACTCTCTATATTAGGAAAATTAGTGTTATAAATATCATATCAACTGTTATCTGTCTTTTGACTTGGTGACAAAGAAGGGTAAAAATTTAAAGTTCCTCACACTAAAACATATTTTAAAATTCTCCATGTTATACTCTAATGTAGCAGCACTTTCATATCTCCCTTGATGACAAAGAAATATTTGATGGATTAGAGTACCTTCCATGGCACATGTGGTTGAACTGAATTAGAACTAAAGAAGGCTTAAGAAGACTGCTTGAGGAGAAGTGACATCAGCAAGATGGCAGAATAGGAAGCCCTAAACCCTCCTTCCCCCATGAACACACTGACTCAACAATTAACAAATTCTCTTTGTGAGAAATTGAGAAACTAGTTGAGAGGCTCCTGCACTGAGGATGAGCATGAAACCAGACACTCTGAAGCTGATAGGGAAATATGAGATACACTCTCACCAGAATTCTACCCCTGGCACAGAGCTGTACAACTGGGAAGAAAACCACAAGCTCCCAGCCTCTCCCTGGGGAAGGAAAGAGTTAGACCATGTGTCAAACATCCCAACTTTTCCAGGGGTTGCCTAGATGACTGATTTCTGTCTTGCAGTCTTGGAGTGCTGATGGGACCCAGCAAACTCTAGCTACCTGGAAAAAAACACAAATGGTGATTTGGGCTGGTAGTCACCATATCTCCTCCTAATGGAACCTAGCAGGTCTTAGCCATCTGAGGGCCAATGAGAACAAAGAAGGTAGATGATGTTGCATGCGACTAGTTGCCAGAACCCCTTCACTTGTCTCAGTAGAGAGTGAACAGCTGGAAAAGCCCCAAATCCCGCCTTCTACTTGGGGCAGGAAGGAGTGTAGAGGAGTATCCAATGACCTAACTTTTCTGGGGGCTACCCAAGGAACTTGACTCAGAGCACTAATAGGACCCAGGATACTCTAGATGCTTGGAAGCCACTAGAAAGAAAGTGAGTTGGACTAGCAAGAAGGTTTGAGAGGCCCTGAATCTCTGGCTGGGCTGATTAGTAAGGGTCTTCTCCTGTATGAGGCCAGTCCATGAGAGCTGGAAGAGGTAGCTGTTAATTTAATGTGCAGATACAAAGAGAGTCAAGGAAAATGAACACAGAAATATGTTCCAAAGAACAAAATAAATCTCCAGAAACTGGCCTGAATGAAATTGAGATATATGATTTAGCTTACAGAGAATTCAAAATCATCATCATAAAGATGTTCACACCAAGGTCAGGAAAATAATGCATGACAAAGTAATAATTTCATTAAAGAGATATACAATATTAAAAAAAGTGCCAAACAGAAATCATGGAGCTGAAGAATACAATTACTGAATTGAAAAATTCTTTAAAGGTGTTCAACAGCAGACTAGATCAAAGAGAAGAAAGAATAAGCAAATTCAAAGACAGGTCATTGAAATTACTATTCAATCAGAAGAGCAAAAAGAAGGAAAAACAGTAAAGAAAGTTTAAGGCACTATGGGACAATATACACATTACTAAAGTTCCAAAGGAGAAAGGAGAAAAAGGGTCAGAAAATTTATTAAAAGAAATAATGGCTGAAAACTTCCCAATCTGGAGAAGGAAACAGACATTCAGATCCAGGAAGCCCAAAGTACTCCCAAATAAGATGAATCCAAAGAAATCCACAGTGAGACATATAATCAAACAGCCAAAGTAAAAGAGCAAATTTTGAAAGCAGCAAGAAAAAAGCAACTTATGTACAAGGGAATGTTTATAAGACTAAAGGCAGATTTTCCAACAGAAACCTTGCAGGCAATAAGAGAGTGCAATGATATATTCAAAGTGCTTTTTAAAAACAAACAAACCCTGCCGACCAAGAATACCAAACCTGGCAAAACTGTCCTTCAAAAATGAGGCAAAGATAAAGACAAAAGCTGAGAAAATTCATCACCAGTTGATCTGCCTTAAAAGGAGTGCTAATGGGAATTCTTCAAGTTGAAACAAAAGTACATTAAAAAGCAACATGAGAGCATAAGAAAGTATGAAACTCATTGGTGAAGGAAAATATATAAGGCAGGCATGGTGGCTCATGCCTGCAATCCAGGCACTTTGGGAGGCCAAGGTGGGCAGATCACTTGAGCTCAGGAGTTCGAGACCAGCCTGAGCAATATGGCAAAATCCTGTCTCTACAAAAAAAATACAAAAAATTAGCTGGCTGTGGTGGCATGCACCTGCAATCCCAGCTACTTGGGAGGCTGTGGAGCAAGAGGATTGGTTGAGCCTATGAAGCTGAGACTGCAGTGAGCCATGTTTGTGCCACTGCACTCCAGCCTAGGTGACAGAGCAAGACCTCATCTCCAGAAAAAAAAAAAAGAAAGAAAAGAAAAAAATACATAAACAAACAAAGAGTAATGAATCACTTATGATTCACTTATGAAGAGTACTGTATCACTTATGGCAGTGAATAAATCACTTAAAAAAAAAGATTTTGGCTGGGCACAGTGGCCCATGCCTGTAATTCCAACACTTCCAGAAGCTGAACTAGATAGATCGCTTCAGCCCAGGAGTTTGACGCAAGCCTAGTCAACATGGCAAAACCATTTCTCTATAAAAAAATACAAAAATTAGCCAGGTGTGATGGCACATGTCTATAGTTTCAGCTACTTGGGAGGCTGAGGCAGGAGGTCAAGGCTGCAGTGAGCTGTGATCATGCCCCTGCACTCCAGCTTGGGTGACAGAGTGAGACCCTTAAATTTTTTTTCATTTTTTTAAGCATGGTTTTAGGTTCACAGCAAAACTGAGAGGAAAGTACAGAGATTTCCCATAAGCCCCCTGATCTCACACAATGCACAGCCTCTCTCATTATCAATATTCAACACCAGAGTGGTATATTTGTTACAAATGAATTAATCACTTTTAATTTTTGCATATAAGTCAAAAAATAAATGCATTAAAAATAACTATAACTAAAAAGTATATTGACGAATATGTACTATAGGTAGATATAAATGGTGAAATCAGTAACAGAGTGTATGTGTGTGGGGAGAAGTAAAAGTGTAGAGTTTCTGTGTATGTGGATTGAGCTTAAATAGACTGTTATATCTATGAGATATTTATGTAGGTCCCATGGTAATTATAAACAAAATACATATAGAAGTTATACCAAAAAAGAAAAAAAAATTTTAGTATATTAATATTAAGAAAATAAAGCACAAAGAAAGACAGCAGGAGATAAAAAGAGGGACCAAAGAACTATAGGACAACAGAAAATAATAAAATGGCAATAGTAAATCCTTTCCTCTCAATAATTACTTAAAATATAAATAGATTAAACTATCCAATCAAAAGACAGAGTAGCTAAGTGGATTAAAAAACAAGATCCAATGATATACTGTCTACAAGAGATGCACTTTAGATTTAACAACACATTTAGGCAGGAAGTGAAGGAATAAAAAAAGATATTCCATACAAATGGTAATAAAAAGAGTAAGAGTGGCTATACCATATCAAACAAAATAGACTTTAAGTCAAAACTTGTCACAAGAGACACAGACATTATGTAATGATAAAAGAATATGCCAGGAAGATAGGAAGATACAACAATTATAAACATATATGCACCCTGCATCACATTACCTAAATATATAAAGCAAGTATTAATAGATCTGAAGAGAGAGAGAGAAAATACAAAGACAGTAGGAACTTTCAATACACAACTTTTCAATAGTGAATACAACATGTTGGGCACAGTGGCTCATGCCTGTAATCCCAGAAACTCAGAAGGCTGAGACGGGAGGATCACTTGGGAAGAAAGCAGCCAGGATTTTGAGACCAACCTAGGCAACACAGCAAGACCCTATCCCTACCAAGAAAAAAAAAAAAAGCCAGTGATGGTGGCACATGCCTGTAGTTCCAGCTACTTGGAAGGCAGAAGGATCACTTAAGCCCAGGAGTTTGAGGCTGTAGTGAGCTATGATTGTGCTACTGAACTCCAATCTAGGAGACAAAGTGAGACTCCATCTCCTAACTAAATAAATAAATAAGTAAATAAGAATAATGAATACACCCGACAGAAAATCAATGAAGAAATACTGGACTTCAAAAACACTATAGACCAAAGGGACCTAACATACCTATACAGAACATCCTGACCAACAGGGGCAGAATATACATTCTTCTTAAGCACACACAAAATGTTCTCCAGAATATATCATGTTCAGTCACAAAATAAGTCTTAACAAAATTAACACAACTGAAATCATACCAAGCATCTTTTCTGAACACAATGGAATAAAAGTAGAAATCAACAGAAGACTAGAAAATACACAAATTGTAGAAATTAACACACTTTTGAACAACCAATGGGTCAAAGAAAAAAATCAAAGGATAAATAAGAAGGTATCTTGAAACAAACAAAAACAACAATACAATATACCAAAACTTATGGGATGCAGCAAAAGCAGAACTAAGAGGAAAGTTTACAGCGATAAATGCCTACATTAAAAACAAAACGATCTGAAAAAAAACTTTACGTTATACCTCAAGGAACTAAAAAAAGAAGAAACTAAGCTTGAAGTTAGCAAACCAAGGAAAAAAAAAAAAGATTAGAGCAGAAATAGAGGATAGAAAAACAGTTTTTTAAAATTAACAAAACTGAGTTGCTTTTTTGAAAAGATAAACAAAATTGACAATCTTTTATACTAAGAAAAAAAGCAGAGAAGATGCAAATAAATATTATACAATCCAAAATGAAAGAGGAGGCATTACAATAGATGACACAAATTAAAATGATCATAAGGGACTGTTATAAACAATTACAAGCCAATAAACAAGGTAACCTAGAAGAAATGGAGAAATTCCTAGACACAACCTATTAAGGTTGAATCATGAAGAACTAGAAAATCTGAACAGACTGATAATGTGTAGGAGATTGAGCTGTAATAAAAAGTCTCCCATCAAAGAAAAGTCCAGGACTGATAGCTTCATTACTGAATTCTACTGATGGCTTCATTACTGAATTCTACTGATGGCTTCATTACTGAATTCTGCTAGTTAAAGGAAACACCTAATACCAATCCTTCTCACACCCTTCCAAAAAACTGAAGAGGAGGGAATATTTCCCTCATTTTACAAGGCCAGCATTACTTTGACACCAAAGCCACATAAGAATACTACAAGAAAAGAAAAATTATAGGCCAATATCCCTGATGAACATAGATGTTAAAATCCTCAACAAAGCACTGGCACACTGAATTCAACAGTACATTATAAAGATAATTCACCATCAACTAGTGGTATTTATTCCCAGGATAAAGGGATGATTTAACATATGTGAATCAATTAATGCAACCCACATGATTAACAGCATAGATAGAAGTCAAATGATTATCTCAGTAAATGCAGAAACAGTATTTGACAGGATTCAATTGCTTTTCATGACTGAAAACTCTCAACAAGTTAGGAATAGAAGTAAATTATCTCAACATAATAGAGGCCACAAGCCCACTGTTAGAATCATACTCAAGGTTTACCCTGAAAACTTTTAAGTTAATATCAGGAACAAGACAAGGATGCTCATTCTCCCCACTACCATTCAACATAGTCCTGGAAGTCCTAACCAGAACAATTAGGTATGAAGAAGAAATAATAAGGCATCCAAACTGTAAATGAAGAAGTAAAATTGTCCCTGCTTGCAGATAACATAATCTTATATATAGCAAGCTCTAAACACTTCACCAAAAAACTGTTAAAACAAATTCAGTAAAGATGAAAGATACAAAATGAACATATAATAATCAGTTGCATTTCAACTAACAACATTAACGATTGAAAAGGAAATTAGAAAAACAATCCCATTTACAATAGCACCAAAGAGTAAAATACTTAAGAATAAACTTATCTAAGAAGGTGAAAGACTTGTATGCTAAAAACTACAAAACATTGGTGGAAGAAATTAAAGAAGGCACTGCTGGGCACAGTGGCTTGTGCCTGTAATCCCAGCTACTTGGGAGGCTGAGGCAGGAGGATCACTTGAGACCAGGAGTTCAAAGTTGCAGTGAGCTATGATCATGCCACTGCATTCCAGCCCGGGCAACAGAGCAAGACCCTGTCTCATAAATAAACAGATAGACCGATAGAAATTTTAAAAAGAAATTAAAGAAGACAAACAGAAAGACATCCAGTATTCATGGATTGGAAGACTTAATGTTGCTAAAAAGTCCATACTACACAAAGTGACCTATGGATACAATGCAATCTCTATCAAAATCTTGATTGCATTTTTTATAGAAATAGAAAACACAATTCTAAAATTCATATGGAGCCACAAAATACTCTGAATAGCCAAATTAATCTTAAGAAAGAAGGAAAAAGTTGGAGTGACTTTGATTTTCTGATTTCAAAATATATAACAAAGCTGTAGTGACTAAAACAGTGTGGTACTGGCCTAAAGACAGACATAGAGATCAATGGAACAGAATAGAGAGCCCAGAAATACATTCACATACATACAACTGCTCTTTAGTAAAGGTGCCAAGAATACGCAATGGGTCAGGAAAGTCTCTTCAACAAATGGTGCTGGGAAAACTAGATATCCATAAGCAAAAGAATACAATTTGAGCCTTAACGTACAACATACCCAAACATCAACTCAAAACGGATTTAAGACTTCAACCTAAGACCTGAAACTCTAAAACTCCTAGAAGAAAACACAGGGGAAAGCTTCATGACATTTGTCTTGGTAATGATTTCACAGATATGATACCAAAAGGACAAGCAACAAAAGCAAACATAAACGAGTGAAACTATATCAAATTAAAAAGCCTCCATACAGCAAAGAAAACAAGACATTGAAAAAATCTACGGAATGGGGAAAAATACTGCAAACCATAAATGTCATAAGGGGCTAATTCCAAAATATATAAGAAACTCCTATAATTTAATAGCAAAAATCTGATAACACAACTAAAAATTGGCTGAAGACTTGAATATACATTTCTCCAAAGATGACATACAAACGGCCAACAGGTATACGAAAAGATGTTCTGTGTCATTAATCATCAGGGAAATGCAAATTAAAACCACAAGAGATGTCACCGCACATCTGTTTGGATGGCTATGATCAAAAAAATAAAAGATAACAAGTCTTGGTGAGGATGTGGAGAATAGGGAGCACTTGTACACCACTGGCAGGAATGCAAAATGGTGCAGCCGCTATGTAGAACAGTATGTAGGTTCCTCAAAAAATTAAAAATAGAACTACCATATGATCCAAAAATCCTACTTCTGGGTATTTGTGTTAACCTGTTTGCACTGCTATGAAAGGAATACTGCAGGCTGAGTAATTTATAAGGAAAAGAAGTTTATTAGCTCATGGTCCTGCAGGCTGTACAAGCATGGCACCCACATCTGTTCAGCTTCTTGTGAGGGCCTCAGGAAGCTTACAATCATGGTGGAAGGTAACGGGGGAGCAGGCACATTACATGGTGAGAGAGGGAGCAAGAGACAGAGTGGGGAGATTCCAGGCTCCTTTTTAAACAACCAGATCTCATGTGAACTACTAGAGAACTCACTCATCACCATGGGGACGGCACCAAACCATTCATAAGGGATCCACTCCCATGACCCAAATCCCTCCCACCAGGCCCCACCTCCAACATTGGAGATTACATTTCAACATGAGACTTGGAGAGGACAAACATCCAAAGCACATCAGCATTCATTCAAAAGAACTGAAATCAGGATCCCAAAGAAATATTAGCACTACCATGTTCACTGCAGCACTATTTACAATAGCCAACATGTGGAAGCAACCTAAATGTCCACCAATAGACAAGTGGATAAAGAAAATGTGGTGTACATATAGCAGAACATTATTCATTCTTTAAAAAGAAGGAAATTCTGTAATATGTGACCACATGGATGAATGTTGAGGACATTATCCTAAGTGAAATAGGCCAGTCACAGAAAAGGCAAATACTGTATGATTCCATTACAAGTCAAACTCATAGAATCAGAGAATGGAATGGTGGTTGCCAGGAGCTGGGGAAGGGGAAAATGGGGAGTTGCTATCACTGGGCATTAAGTTTCAGTTACGAAAGATGAGAGATCTGCTGTTCAACTGTGTGCCTATAATTGACAATACTGTATTGTACACTTAAAAATTTGTTAAGAGCATAGATACCATGTTAAGTATTCTTTCCAAAATAAAATAAGGATGAATAATATATAGAAAGTAATATTAATGAACTAGAATTGCCAGATAGAATTCATATATAAAATAAATTACTTCCCACAGGTAAAAGTCACATTAAGAAGAAATGGTCATAAGTAATGCTTTGTGAGATATGCAAACACACAAGAAATTTTTTAAAATGCAATTCATTTTTTAAGTTAGTATCAAATGTGTAAAAATGTAACAATTTGGAACTATTTTTTAAAATAACACTATTAATATTGCATGTACATATTATAAGATTTTCTAAAAGGCCAATCTGGGGTTATTGCTAAAAAAAGACTGCTTGCTCTTTCTAGGTAACATACTTTGAATTTTGAGTAAATTAAAATACTCTGTTTTCCATCAATAAAGCTAAACATATTTTACTTATACAATAAAATATGACAAATATGTTAAATTAGTGTTTCTTAAAACCTGATTATCCACAAAGAAAGACAAATTTTGAGAATAATCACCATGATGCCAGAGGCTATCGATCAGACTGGATGTTTGGCTGTTCTGATGTTTATCTTTTTATCTGTCTTGAAAGAAAATGTCAAGTATTCACCACAAAGCTTACAAGGACCTAATTAGAGCTATAAAATCAAAATAAAAGAGTACAGCATTGGGAGAGGCATAGTTTGATGGGCTTATTCTTCAATTAAAATCACATACCTACTGCTTGTTAAAAAAAAAAAAAAAATCAAACTCGTTAACAAGATACTCAGCTAAAATCCCTCCCAATCTATCTTTAGCCCGTCCCCAGACTCATCTTCTCTCATCCCAGTTACAGCAGAATACTGACACTACCTAGTCTCCAGATCCCTGGTCACATTTTTAGTCTTTCAGGAATGCCCTAACCTACTTATTTTAAAATTGTCCTCTAACCAGGTTCATTTCAAATTAATTCTCTTATTATTCCAGTCAGATTTAACCTGTGTGATCCTATGTATACACCTGAATTCTAAGTTATACAATTCACTTACTTACCTATTTGACAATATATACTGAGTGCTAACATGTGCTAGGCACTGTTCTAAGGCTGAGGCTACAATGGTAAAGATTTGACATGTAACTTAATGCTTGTACTCATCATAGTCTAACCTGTATTTTACTTAGTTATTTAAATGCCTATTTTTCCACCAATTTGTGAGTTTCTTGAAGTCAAGTCCCACGCATTAAAAAAAAAAAATCTTTGCTCACATGGAGCACTTATCATATTATATTTAGAATAGTAGCAATTGGTTTTAAGACTAGGTTTTGTCTTTTACTGTCTTGGGAACTTGAACAAGGCACTTAACTCTTTGATTCTCTTTTCTCATATGTGAAGTAGGGACAACGGTACCTGTCTTATGCTAAATTTCACAAAAAAAGTATTTTGTGGAGCTCTATAAGTCTAAAAAAATCCACTAAATATTGGTACTGAGTGGATAAAGAAAATGTGGTACATATACACCATGCAATACTACTGAGCCATGAAAAGGAATGAAATAATGTCTTTTGCTGCAACTTGGATGGAGCTGGAGGCCATTATTCTAAATAATTCAGGAATGGAAAACCAAATACTGAATATATTCCATTCACTTATAAGTGGGAGCTAAGCCATGAGAATGCAAAAACATACACAACGAAAAAATGAACTTTGGGGATTTAGGGAGGGGAGAAGGCTGGAAAATGTGTGAAGGATAGAAGACTATATATTAGGTACAGTGTACATTGTTCAGGTGATGGGTACAATAAAATCTCAAGACTTCACCACTAAAGAACTCACCCATGTAACCAAAAACTGCAATGTATCCCAAAAGCTATTGAAAAAAAATAATTAAAAAAATACTGGTACTACTACTACATTAGTAAATGAACCCGACTCTTTTATCAAACGGAACTATAGCTGGGCCAATAATTTGTTAACTATTCACGGACCAACAAACTAATGTAAAACAGTAAGCAACAATACAACACAGTCCTTCATTAGCTAAAACACAGATTTACATTTACTTTTTTTTTTTTTTTGAGACAGTTTTATTCTTGTTGCCTAGGCTGGAGTGCAATGGCACGATCCCAGCTTACTGCGACCTCTGCCTCCTCGGTTCAAGCGATTCTCCTGCCTCAGCCTCCCGAGTAGCTGGGATTACAGGCATGCACCACCAGGCCCAGCTAATTTTTTGTATTTTTAGTAGATTCGGGGTTTCACCATGTTGGCCAAGGTGGTCTTGAACTCCAGACCTCAGGTGATCCACCCACCTCGTCCTCCCAAAGTGCTGGGATTACAGGCGCGAGCCACCGTGCCCGGCCTTACATTTACTTTTTGTAGTGGTATCTCACCAGCTGATATCCTACACTTATTTTCTCTGTTAGATTTTGACATATCTTCTATGTAACCCAGTCTGATGCTATCCTTCAGGGTTCATGGAACTACTAGGAGGTATTTATATATCCAAAGGAGGTCCGTGAATAATGTCATTTTGATTACCGTTGTTTTATTATAATGTTGATGAGGGAAAAAAGGATTCCTGGCCAGGCCATTGTCTGTGTAGAGTTTGCATGTTTTCCCCATGTCTGCATGGGTTTTCTCTGGACATTCCAGTTTCCTCCCACATTCCAAAAATGTGCACATTTAGTGAACTGGCATCTCTACAATGTCCCAGTATAAGTGAGTGTTCTGTGCTGTGACTGCACCCTGCGCTGGAATGGTATCCTGTCCAGGGTTGGTTCCAACCTTGGGTCCTTAGCTGCAAGGACAGGCTCCAGCCACCCACAAATGAAACCAGAAAAAGCGTGTTGGAAAATGAATGAATACAGAAATTATTGTAAAGTAAAAATTCATAAAGTATATGGTGACCATACAAATATATGACAATAAGCGATGCAGTATAAAAACACTCCGTGAGCCTGCCATATTTGTGATTGCTTTGGAACTGCATGTGGTAGGAGGTGCTCTTTACAATTTTTGCTTTGCAAACATTTATTCCTTGATTTAACTCACCATTGCTACTACTGCCACTCACAGATTCACCAAAAACTGGGTACTTACCTTGTTTTTATTAATATTTCTGAAATGTATGTATAGCTCACATTTATTTCAATATTCAATATAAGAAGTGTCTTGGGTCTCTACTAGAAAGCTGATGATCTTTTTGTGACCAGAAATATGCCATAGGAACTTAATTCTTGTTCATATCCATTAGTCTACAGTAAAATTAGTTTTGCTATACATTGTTTTGCTTAACGTCAAATTAGATTCCAAGATTCTAAGATTCCAAGGACCCATCAATGACATCAGTGCAGACTTATTGTATAAAGACATTTGTTACAGGGAGTTGACCTCACACAACTGTAGGAGCTGCTTAAACAGCCTTTGTATCTGATGGTGTAGTTTGAATTCCACAGGGCAGGCAGATGAGCAGAGGAAAGATGTATGTAATGTTGGGGAGAGTGAGAACAAAGTGACACCAAGAGAATCAGCTGGAATTGACAAAGATGGGCTCATGTCAGTCTTACTGCCTCCAATCTGGACGCTATGGGTATCTTGCAGGAGATGCTGGTGCCTTTCATTATGGAGCTAGACATACACCTGCCCTGGAGTAAGAGAAGCTGAAGGAGGATACAGAGCAAGGAAGAACACTTACAGATCTGGCTGCCGTGAGCCACTAAATAACTTTCCTAGTGTAAATGAACATTGCAGTAGTGTTCCAATCTTCCTAGTGTAAAAGCCAAAAACAGCTGCTGTTTCACTCCTGTCCTCCAAATTTCACACGAAATTGTCTCTTTTGGCCACTCTAACTAGAAACATACCAGAAGGAAATTCTGTGAAATGTAGTTGACCCTAGTCAAACTAACATGTTACAGAGTCAACATCTTGTCAACCTGGCAACTATATACATCTCTTAAAACCATACTTAGGGGGTGGAGCCAAGATGGCCGAATAGGAACAGCTCCGGTCTACAGCTCCCAGTGTGAGCGTCGCAGAAGACAGGTGATTTCTGCATTTTCATCTGAGGTACCAGGTTCATCTCACTAGGGAGTGCCAGAGAGTGGCTGCAGGACAGTGGGTGCGGCGCACCATGCATGAGCCGAAGCCGGGCGAGGCATTGCCTCACTCGGGAAGCGCTAGGGGTAAGGGAGTTCCCTTTCCTAGTCAGAAAAAGGGGTGACAGACGGCACCTGGAAAATCGGGTCACTCCCACCCTAAAACTGCGCTTTTCCAACGGGCTTAAAAAATGGCTCACCAGGAGATTATATCCCATACCTGGCTCGGAGGGTCCTACGCCCACGGAGTCTCGCTGATTGCTAGCACAGCAGTCTGAGATCAAACTGCAAGGCGGCAGCGAGGTTGGGGGAGGGGCGCCTGCCATTGCCCATACTTGATTAGGTAAACAAAGCAGCAGGGAAGCTGGAACTGGGTGGAGCCCACCACAGCTCAAGGAGGCCTTCCTGCCTCTGTAGGCTCCACCTCTGGGGGCAGGGCACAGACACACAAAAAGACAGCAGTAACCTCTGCAGACTTAAATGTCCCTGTCTGACAGCTTTGAAGAATTCTCCCGCACACAGCTGGAGATCTGAGAACAGGCGGACTGCCTCCTCAAGTGGGTCCCTGACCCCCGAGCAGCCTAACTGGGAGGCACCCCCAAGTAGGGGCAGACTGACACCTCACACGGCCGGGTACTCCTTTGAGACAAAACTCAGAGGAGTTTTGAGACAAAACTCCTGTGAGCAGCCTAACTGGGAGGCACCCCCCAGTAGGGGAAGACTGACACCTCACACAGCCAGGTGTTCCTCTGAGACAAAACTTCCAGAGGAACAATCAGGCAGCAGCATTTGCAGTTCACCAATACCCGCTGTTATACAGCCACTGCTGTTCTGCAGCCACCGCTGCTGATACCCAGGCAAACAGCATCTGGAGTGGACCTCTAGCAAACTCCAACAGACTTGCAGCTCACGGTCCTGTCTGTTAGAAGGAAAACTAACAAATGCAAAGGACAGCCACACCAAAAACCCACCGTACGTCACCATCACCAAAGACCAAAAGTAGACAAAACCACAAAGATGGGGAAAAAACAGAGCAGAAAAACTGGAAACTCTAAAAAGTAGAGTGCCTCTCCTCCTCCAAAGAACGCAGCTCCTCACCAGCAACAGAACAAAGCTGGATGGAGAATGACTTTGACGAGTTGAGAGAAGAAGGCTTCAGATGATCAAACTACTCCGAGCTACAGGAGGAAATTTAAACCAATGGCAAAGAAGTTAAAAACGTTGAAAAAAAATTAGACGAATGGATACCTAGAATAACCAATAGAGAGAAGTCCTTAAAGGAGCTGATGGAGCTGAAAGCCAAGGCTCGAGAACTATGTGAAGAATGCAGAAGCCTCAGGAGCCGATGCAATCAACTGGAAGAAAGGGTATCAGTGATGGAAGACAAAATGAATGAAATGAAGTGAGAAGGGAAGTTTAGAGAAAAAAGAATAAAAAGAAATGAACAAAGCCTCCAAGAAATATGGGACTATGTGAAAAGACCAAATCTACGTCTGACTAGTGTACCTGAAAGTGACGGCGAGAATGGAACCAAGTTGGAAAACACTCTGCAGGATATTATCCAGGAGAACTTCCCCAATCTAGCAAGGCAGGCCAACATTCAGATTCAGGAAATACAGAGAACGCCACAAAGATACTCCTTGAGAAGAGCAACTCCAAGACACATAATTGTCAGATTCACCAAAGTTGAAATGAAGGAAAAAATTTTAAGGGCAGCCAGAGAGAAAGGTTGGGTTAACCACAAAGGGAAGCCCATCAGACTAACAGCTGATCTCTCGGCAGAAACCCTACAAGCCAGAAGAGAGTGGGGGCCAATATTCAACATTCTTAAAGAAAAGAATTTTCAACCCAGAATTTCATATCCAGCCAAACTAAGCTTCATAAGTGAAGGAGAAATAAAATCCTTTACAGACAAGCAAATGCTGAGAGATTTTGTCACCAACAGGCCTGCCCTAAAAGAGCTCCTGAAGGAAGCACTAAACATGGAAAGGAACAACCGGTACCAGCCACTGCAAAAACATGCCAAAACGTAAAGACCAACAAGGCTAGGAAACATCAACTAATGAGAAAAATAACCAGCTAACATCATAATGACAAGACCAAACTCTCACATAACAATATTAACTTTAAATGTAAACGGGCTAAATGCTCCAATTAAAAGACACAGACTGGCAAATTGGATAAAGAGTCAAGACCCATCAGTGTGCTGTATTCAGGAAACCCATCTCATGTGCAGAGACAAACATAGTCTCAAAATAAAGGGATGGAGGAAGATCTACCAAGCAAATGGAAAACAAAAAAAGGCAGGGGTTGCAATCCTAGTCTCTGATAAAACAGACTTTAAACCAACAAAGATCAAAAGAGACAAAGAAGGTCATTACATAATGGTAAAGGGATCAATTCAACAAGAAGAGCTAACTATCCCAAATATATATGCACCCAATACAGGAGCACACAGATTCATAAAGCAAGTCCTGAGTGACCTACAAAGAGACTTAGACTCCCACACAATAATAATGGGAGACTTTAATACCCCACTGTCAACATTAGACAGATCAACAAGACAGAAAGTTAAGAAGGATATCCAGGAATTGAACTCAGCTCTGCACCAAGCGGACCTAATAGACATCTACAGAACTCTCCACCCCAAATCAACAGAATATACATTCTTGTCAGCACCACACCACACCTATTCCAAAATTGACCACATAGTTGGAAGTAAAGCACTCCTCAGCAAATGTAAAAGAACAGAAATTATAACAAACTGTCTCTCAGACCACAGTGCAATCAAACTAGAACTCAGGATTAAGAAACTCACTCAAAACTGCTCAACTACATGGAAACTGAACAACCTGCTCCTGAATGACTACTGGGTACATAACAAAATGAAGGCAGAAATAAAGATGTTCTTTGAAACCAACGAGAACAAAGACACAACATACCAGAATCTCTGGGACACATTCAAAGCAGTGTGTAGAGGGAAATTTATAGCACTAAATGCCCACAAGAGAAAGCAGGAAAGATCCAAAATTGACACCCTAACATCACAATCAAAAGAACTAGAAAAGCAAGAGCAAACACATTCAAAAGCTAGCAGAAGGCAAGAAATAACTAAAATCAGAGCCGAACTGAAGGAAATAGAGACACAAAAAACCCTTCAAAAAATTAATGAATCCAGGAGCTGGTTTTTTGAAAAGATCAACAAAACCGATAGACTGCTAGCAAGACTAATAAAGAAGAAAACAGAAAAGAATCAAAGAGACACAATAAAAAATGATAAAGGGGATATCACCACCAATTCCACAGAAATACAAACTACCATCAGAGAACACTACAAACACCTCTATGCAAATAAACTAGAAAATCTAGAAGAAATGGATAAATTCCTCGACAAATACACCCTCCCAAGACTAAACCAGGAAGAAGTTGAATCTCTGAATAGACCAATAACAGGCTTTGAAATTGTGGCAATAATCAATAGCTTACCAACCAAAAAAAGTCCAGGACCAGATGGATTCACAGCCCAACTCTACCAGAGGGACAAGGAAGAGCTGGTACCATTCCTTCTGAAACTATTCCAATCAACAGAAAAAGAGAGAATCCTCCCTAACTCATTTTATGAGCCCAGCATCATCCTGATACCAAAGCTGGGCAGAGACACAACCAAAAAAGAGAATTTTAGACCAATATCCTTGATGAACATTGATGCAAAAATCCTCAATAAAATACTGGCAAACCGAATCCAGCAGCACATCAAAAAGCTTATCCACCATGATCAAATGGGCTTCATCCCTGGGATGCAAGGCTGGTTCAACATATGCAAATCAATAAACGTAATCCAGCATATAAACAGAACCAAAGACAAAAACCACATGATTATCTCAATAGATGCAGAAAAGGCCTTTGACAAAATTCAACAACCCTTCCTGCTAAAAACTCTCAATAAATTAGGTATTGATGGGACATATCTCAAAATAATAAGAGCTATCTATGACAAACCCACAGCCAATATCATACTGAATGGACAAAACCTGGAAGCATTCCCTTTGAAAACTGGCACAAAACAGGGATGCCCTCTCTCACCACTTCTATTCAACATAGTGTTGGAAGTGCTGGCCAGGACAATTAGGCAGGAGAAGGAAATAAAGGGTATTCAATTAGGAAAAGGGGAAGTCAAATTGTCCCTGTTTGCAGATGACATGATTGTATATCTAGAAAACCCCATTGTCTCAGCCCAAAATCTCCTCAAGCTGATAAGCAACTTCAGCAAAGTCTCAGGATACAAAATCAATGTGCAAAAATCACAAGCATTCTTATACACCAATAACAGACAAACAGAGAGCCAAATCATGAGTGAACTCCCATTCACAATTGCTTCAAAGAGAATAAAATACCTAGGAATCCAACTTATGAGGGATGTGAAGGACCTCTTCAAGGAGAACTACAAACCACTGCTCAATGAAATAAAAGAGGATACAAACAAATGGAAGAACATTCCATGCTCATGGGTTGGAAGAATCAATAACGTGAAAATGGCCATACTGCCCAAGGTAATTTATAGATTCAATGCCATCCCCATCAAGCTACCAATGACTTTCTTCACAGAATTGGAAAAAACTACCCTGAAGTTTATATGGAACCAAAAAAGAGCCCGCATCGCCAAGTCAATCCTAACCCCAAAGAACAAAGCTGGAGGCATCACGCTACCTGACTTCAAACTATACTACAAGGCTACAGTAACCAAAACAGCATGGTACTGGTACCAAAACAGAGACATAGATCAATGGAACAGAACAGAGCCCTCAGAAATAATGCTGCATATCTACAACCATCTGATCTTTGACAAACCTGACAAAAACAAGAAATGGGGAAAGGATTCCCTATTTAATAAATGGTGCTGGGAAAACTGGCTAGCCAGATGTAGAAAGCTGAAACTGGATCCCTTCCTTACACCTTATACTAAAATTAACTCAAGATGGATTAAAGACTTACATGTTAGGCCTAAAACCATAAAAACCCTAGAAGAAACCGTAGGCATTACCATTCAGGACATAGGCATGGGCAAGGACTTCATGTCTAAAACACCAAAAGCAATGGCAACAAAAGCCAAAATTGACAAATGGGATCTAATTAAACTAAAGAGTTTCTGCACAGCAAAAGAAACTACCATCAGGGTGAACCGGCAACCTACAAAATGGGAGAAAATTTTTGCAACCTACCCATCTGACAAAGGGCTAATATCCAGAATCTACAATGAACTCAAACAAATTTACAAGAAAAAAACGAACAACCCCATCAAAAAGTAGGCAAAGGATATGAACAGACACTTCTCAAAAGAAGACATTTATGCAACCAAAAAACACATGAAAAAATGCTCATCATCACTGGCCATCAGAGAAATGCAAATCAAAACCACAATGAGATACCATCTCACACCAGTTAGAATGGCCATCATTAAAAAATCAGGAAACAACAGGTGCTGGAGAGGATGTGAAGAAATAGGAACACTTTTACACGGTTGGCGGGACCGTAAACTAGTTCAACCATTGTGGAAGTCAGTGTGGCAATTCCTCAGGGATCTAGAACTAGAAATACCACTTGACCCAGCCATCCCATTACTGGGTATATACCCAGAGGATTATAAATCATGCTGCTATAAAGACACATGCACACGTATGTTTATTGTGGCACTATTCACAATAGCAAAGACTTGGAACCAACCCAAATGTCCAACAACAATAGACTGGATTAAGAAAATGTGGCACATATACACCATGGAATACTATGCAGCCATAAAAAATGATGAGTTCATGTCCTTTGGAGGGACATGGATGAAAAGGGAAAACATCATTCTCAGTAAACTATCTCAAGGACAAAAAACCAAACACCGCATGTTCTCACTCATAGGTGGGAATTGAACAATGAGAACACATGAACACAGGAAGGGGAACATCACACTCCGGGGACTGCTGTGGGGTGGGGGGAGAGGGGATGGATAGCGTTTGGAGATATACCTAATGCTAAATGACGAGTTAATGGGTGCAGCACACCAGCATGGCACATGTATACATATGTAACACACCTGCACATTGTGCACATGTACCCTAAACTTAAAGTATAATAATAAAAAAAAAACTTAGTTCCCAAATGGAGAAAGTAACAGTCATGCTTCCATCTAACATGATACAACTATCCCTCCACACAACAAACATGCTAACCCTTTTCTTCTAAAAGAGGGGATATGAGTTCCTTTTTTTGTTTTTAGGAGATGTTAATTCTTCAATCTGATTCAGTTTTCTTTGATATCTGTACCTTAAATATGTAGATACAAGTTAACTATTATTATCTTATCTTACATGATGGGGAATGAGACAGTAGGAGGAAAACAAAAATATTTGATTAATATATATACAAACAAATTAAGAAGGAATATGAACGTTTATATCAGAACTACTGCAGTGTTCACTTCTGTAACTCCTCATGTAGCTGTAGCTGTTATTTTTACATACCTTTTTCTACTAACCACTACATATTCCCTTTGCCCTCAGCAAGGACTTCACTGTTCATAGTTTATTTGGAAGGGTAGCCCAAACTTTATTCCTGAAAAATCATCAGCACTGCCCAAATTGGGTTCTTACAGCTTTCTATTGATTTTACTCATAGAACCTGAGAGTACTGCATTCCAGATGGACTCTACATTATCCACATTGTATAGCTGCAACTCAATTTCCTCTTGATAGACTCAATCTATCAATAATTCCCCTTCTTTGCCTGTGGGTTTACAGTGGCTACGGGAAGGCAGTCTCAACTTCCAGTTCAAGAGAATCATTATTTGTGTCCCCATATGGAAACATTCTTCTTTTGGGGATTAAGACTTATAAATCAGCAGAGCCTAAAGTTGTGAGGAAAGGAAGCAAAAATTTTGCTACTGAATCACTAGGAGTAATAGGTGCCAAACTTTGGTTTTTAGGCCTGTGAATCCTGGCTAGAGGAGAAATAGCAGCATAAATCAAAATCTGATTTACAGCATGTATTGCATCCTAGAGGATACTGCCCCCAGCCCCACAGGGCACTGCCACCTAGCTGGCACTGTAACTGAGTCTTCAAAGGCCTTTCCTCAATACTATCAAGCCAGCTGCTTCAGGATGATTGGGATCTTTCTAAGACCAGTGAATTCCATGAGCAAGGCCCAATTTCTATACTTTATTAGCTGGTAAGTGAGTACCTTATTCAGAAGTGATGCTGTGTGGAATATCATGATAATGGATAAGGCATTCTGTAAGTTCATGGATGGTGGTTTCGGCAGAAACATTATGAGCAAGGGAGGCAAATCACTATTCAGAGCAAATGTTTTTTTCAGTGAGAACAAAGCACTGCCTTTTACAGGATGGAAGTGATCCGATGTAATCAACCTGCCACCAGGTAGATGGCTGATTCCCTTGAAGAATGGTACCATTGAGAAGTTCAGTGTTGTACCCAGATCCACCTGGGTGAGTGGGTCAATATTGCTGAGCCAACGCATAAGCCTTTCTCTGTGGCATCATGTCTGCTTTGTTCATGAATCAATATACACATCCTAGTGGTTCTGCTTCTCTGTTTCAACCCTGACTGATGAGCTGGGTATGCAGAGTGGTTTCAAATAAACTGAATCTTAGGATTAGGTTATCTGAATTGGTTCACACCTCTTGCTTTTACAATATTTTACATTTATATTTCAATCACTGAAAGTACTATACAAAATTGAATAAACTTTTTAATGGCAAACACACAAAAGAGTATTCAGGTTATACTTACTAAGGACTGAATCAACATATTAAGACAACTTTTCTGAATCTCAGGAGGTATATTTGCAAAGCTTCTCTCAGACCAAAACCTTGCAAAATGCTTTACAATCCACCTGTTAAAATCACAGAATACCAAATTAAAGAAATTAAAATGTTTTTCATTATAATAGTCAATATTTTGGTTTTCAATTACGTAACTGTACATATATATGACCTGACTAATACTATTAATTTTATGAACCCTAAAATGGACTTTATATTCTCTTTCCTGTAAACATGTATTTTAAATCCATGTGCACAGATTTTAACATAATTAACCATGGTTCAGCTAAGATAAAATGATCCCAAGTATCTTGAGTAATATCTAAATTAATACTCTGCTTAGTGGTGAAACTAGTTCAGCACTAAGCTACTTACTTACATTGTGTCCAAGAAAATAGGCCAGCTCTAAAGTTTCCCACAAAATTAGAAGAACAGAAAAACAAAATCCCTAAATTAATAGTATCAGCACTACTTAACATAACTTACTTCATGCAGTCAGCAAAAAGACTTTCCACTCCAACTGAATGAGCGATAATCAGGCATTCTAGTATAGACGTCAATGTTCTGGGAACAGGCTAAAATTGATGGAAAACACCATATTTATTCTTTTTCAATTTACAAAGGCTAAAAATATTTGGTTCATAAAGATAATCCAATTTATATACCTAAACTGCAGAACACCTACAACTCAAAATTTGATAAATTCAAAATTTATTTTCTATATTTAACTCTTTATCTGAAATTAACTTCTGCTTGTACTGAGGCTACAAACATGCGCTAGTCAGAGTCTTAATTTTTTTCCTTAAAAACACCTTTCTACACAAAAACCTAAACATGAACGTTTTTAGCAGCTTTCTTCATAACTGCCCAAACTTGGAAGCAACCATGTTGTTCTTTACTAGATGAATGGATAAATAAACAGCAGTACATCTGTGCAATGAAATATTCAGCTCTAAAAAGAAATGTGCTATCAAGCCATGAAAAGACATGGGGGAATCTTAAATGCATATCACTAAGTGGAAGAAGCCAATCTGAAAAGGCTATGTACTATATGATTGCAACTATATTACACCCTGGAAAAAACAAAACTACAGAGACAGTAAAAAGGTCAGTGGTTGCTGGGGGTTAATGGGGAGGGAAGGATGAGCAGTCAGAGCATAGAGGATTTTATGGCACTGAAAACACTCTGTATGATACTATAATGGTAGATACATGTCATTATACACATGTATAAACCCATAAAATGTACAACACCAACAGCGAACTCTATTATAAACCATGAATTTTGGATGATAATGTGTAATTGTATGCTCATTGGTTCTAACAAATGTACCACTCCAGTGGGGGATGCTGATAATGGGGGAAGCTATGCTTGTGTAGAAGAAAGTGGATATGTAGGATATCTCTGTACCTTCCTCTCAATTTTGCTGTGAACCTAAAAATGCTCTAAGTTTTGTTTTTTTTAAAGTCTGTTATTCTTTTAAAACCAAGTGTCACTAACAACTTTTAATTTTATGGCATGTCATTTGAACTCTTTTAGCTGTCAGAATACACACAATTTTAATTCTAATTTATTTTAGGTTAAATATCTTTTTTAAAGCAAAAGTAGTATAATAATTTCTAGCACATCACATTGCAATACAACATGGTCTAATCTGCTTGCTAACATATAAATATAAAGTAATTGTGTAATGAGAGGCCCTACATTGATCTCAGATAAGAAGAATTTAATTAGATCATAATTACATGATGTTTTTTTTTTTTTTTTTTTTGAGATGGAATCTCACTATGTCACCCAGGCTGGAGCGCAGTGGTGCAATATTGGCTTACTGCAATCTCCGCCTCCTGGGTTCAAGTGACTCTCGTGCCTCAGCCTCCTGAGTAGCTGGGATTACAGGCACCCGCCACCATGCCTGGCTAACTTTTTGTATTTTTAGTAGAGATGGGGTTTCACCATGTTGGTCAGGCTGGTCTTGAACTCCTGGTCTCGTGATCCACCCGCCTTGGCCTCCCAAAGTGCTGGGATTACAGGTGTGAGCCACCACACCCGGCCTACATAAGGTATTTTTTAAAAGCACATATACGAAAATAATAAATGAAAACAAATATAAGGTAGATACAAGTAGTGAAAACAACTCACTTCTCTTGTTGTTACATATCTTTGCTATGTATTGCCCATGCCATGTATTTTCATGTTTTGGACGTTTCTAAGCACCTTTATTTCTCAATTAGGTTGAAGAGTTTAATTTCTCTTTATACACTTTAAATAAAAACCATCAAAAAGCCAATTTGTATATCTAGTCTCTGAATGTGTATTTCTGAAGATCTCCTCTCTCAGAGAAGAGCAAAACCTTCTTTGGAAATGTCTCCAGCATAGTCCTTCTGGTAAGGTCAGTGATTTCCAACTCTTTATTTATGAATTGCTATTAATTTGATTTTCTAATACCCCTCTCCTGAAAGTGTTATATTAGTATTAAAAAAATTGAATGTAGGCCAGGTGCAGTGGCTCATATCTGTAATCCCAACACTTTGGGATGTCGAGGCAAGGTGGATTACATGAGGTCAGGAGTTCCAGGCCAGCCTGGCCAACATGGCAAAACCCCATTTCTACTAAAAATACAGAAATTAGCCAGGCGTGGTGGCGCATGCCGGTAATCCCAGCTACTCAGGAGGCTGAGGCAGGAAAATCACTTGAACCTGGGAGGCAGGTGGAGGTTGCAGTGAGCTGAGATCCCGCCACTTGACTCCAGCCTGGGTAACTGAATGAGTGAGACTCATCTTAAAAAAACAACAAAAAAAGAAATTGAATGTAAATATTTTGCTTTGCATATTAACAGTTTAAACAATTAAGATCCCTTTAAGATAACTGGAGATACTTTAAGTTATATAAAATATATACGTGTCTGTATACGTGTGTGTGTGTGTGTGTGTGTATATGTTTGGTTTTTTTTTTTTTGGCTCTGTCACCCAGGCTGGAATGCAGTGGTGTGACCATGGCTCACTGCAGCCTCAAACTCCTGGGCTCAAGTGATCCTCCCACCTCAGCCTCCTGAGTAGCTGGGACCACAGGAACATCCCACCATACCTGGCTAATTTTTTAAAAATTTTTTGTAGAGACAGGATCTCCCTCGGTTGCCCATGCTAGTTATAAACTCTTGGGCTCAAGCAATCCTCCTACCTCGGCCTCCCAAAGTGCTGGGATTACAGACATGAGCCTCCACACCTGGCCTGAAGAATATTTTTAATTGGTGACAAAAAAAAATGTAAAGCCTACCAAAATCCTATAAATGAAGTCCAAAATGTTTAATTGTGTAAAAGGCAGGATTATGAAGCTAATGAAATTATTGAAGCTAGCTTGCTAGGAGTTCTGCAGCTGGCTGCCCATCACATTATACCCATATTTGTATTACTGTGTAACATTATTATAAGTTTACGATATTTAAGTCACAGCCAAAAAATTGCATAATTAAGAACTAAGGCTGGGCACAGTGGCTTACTCCTGTAATCTCAGCACTTTGGGAGGCCAAGGTAGGTGCATCACCTGAGGTCAGGAGTTCGAGACCAGCCTGACCAACATGGTAAAACCCCATCTCTACTAAAAATACAAAAATTAGCCAGGCGTGGTGGCACGCGCCTGTAGTCCCAGCTACTGGGGAGGCTGAGGCAGGAGAATCGCTTGAACCTGGGAGGCGGAGGTTACAGTGAGCTGAGATCGCACCACTTGCACTCCAGCCTGGGTGACAGAGGGAGACTCCATCTCAAAAAAAAAAAAAAAAGAACTAAAAGTTCAAAATTATATATATTCAAAAGTATATTTATAAAAATATACATTAAGAAATATAAAGCAAAAATTTTAAGGATTAGGTCAACAAAACCAGAAATTGTTCCCTCAAATTACCACAGCAAAATAGACAATATTAAAATAAGTGGCTGGGCGCAGTGGCTCATGCCTGTAATCCCAGCACTTTGGGAGGGTGAGGTGGGTGGGTCACCTGAGGTCAGGAGTTCAGGACCAGCCTGACCAACATGGTGAAACCCTGTCTCTACTAAAAATACAAAAAATTAGCTGGGCGTGGTGGCATGCTCCTGTAATCCCAGCTACTCAGGAGGCTGAGGCAAGAAAATCACTTGAACCTGGGAGGCAGAGGTTGCAGTGAGCCGAGATCATACCACTGCACTCCAGCCTAGGCAACAAGAGCAAAACTCTGTCTCAATAAATAAATAAATAAAAGCAAAAAAAGGTTTCAACAAAATACCATACTGATAATTAAAAATAAACTTCATTTTCTGTTGTTTTATTAATAATATAAACAAATATATCTTTTGTGTTTTTAAAATAAAGTGAATTATTGAAAGTAAAATACAAGAAGCTGCATATAACCCACATATACTCATCCACATATTAAAAAAAATAGAGGCAATGGTCCAAAGACTACTCATAAAAGATTATTTTTACAACTTTTAAGGCTCTTAAATAAGCTTTAACTGGCTTACTGAAGAATCTCAGCTCAGAGAAGATACTAACATGAGACTTTTTATTTTCCCAACTAATGCTTTCAACCACGCTATGTCAAATCTCCCCTTTTTCCCATCCCTTAATGAAACTATAGGCAGATTCTAATACTTTCTGGATACTATTGTTATTGAAATTCAGCACAGTACTATTTTAACACCTATCTCTTCATCATATCTGATTTAAATCTTTCCCTCCCCACTGCTGACTAGATTTATGGTTGAGATGTGAAACAGGGAGTAGAGCATGGTCTGATCTCCTGCTCCTCCATTTTCTGGGTCAAATTCATATGGAAGAAGACTATAGATGGCTCTGGTCACCTTACATAATTAAGCAGAGACCAAGATGGTAGTAGGGAGATGTCCTTAGCTTTGTTCTATTTCAGATACTGGAGGCCTTTATTGATATAATGGCTCTTTTAGTGGCAGATCAAGCTGCAACCTGGCCTCTCTGTAGGTAAGAACTCTTCAAGTGGCTCATGATGCACAATACCTCCCCAAGTGGGACATGGTGTCATCTAGCCATGTATCAGTCTCCTCTAACTTTCATGAAACCATTAAGGTCCTCCTCCTTCGCTGTGGACCATGTGTAACCGGGGTGCAGAGTGGACTCCACATACTTTTTTTCTCTGTGTGACAATAACTGTGATCCCTTACACCAAGGCTAGTTTTGGCTTCTCCAGCAAGCCTTCTCTCTTTAGAAATCTCCTCGCTCAAGTACATTCTCACTGGCTTCTCAGACATATTCCAAGCTCTCCTAAGAAATTTCTTACCACTTTCTCTTCGTCTTTGATAGAAGCTCCAGGGTGGGATGGTTTTACAGATATAGTTAACGTTCATCTAAGGGATGAGAAGACATCATCTCCTCATTGCAGATATTCTCTAGCTTTAATCTTTGTGATTTACTTGGATCCCCCTAAGTTTCACTTGGCTGGAAATATGAGGGAGACATATGAAGAAGGAAGAACCTTTCACCAGAATTCCTCACTTTCTACAAAGCTGAGGACACCACCAGCTGTCCTCCTTCTTCCAAGGCCCTTATTTACAAAGGCTGAAGTGAATGGTTCATTAAAGGAAGCTGAGGGGTTAACTATTTCTCAGTAAACCTTGTGGGGTTGGTAGTGTTCATGGTACTAGACCCAGTTGTTTATCGCTTTCGTTTAGCACATGGGCTGCTTCCGCGGCTACAACTTGTAGGGAGGTAGAAAAAGACCTACCCGAAACAAAAATCTAAATTTAAGCATTATTAAAGCCACCTAATTAGATTTCATACAATGCATATTATTGCTTCAAACACCAGTAAGAGAGAAATACGATGTAAAAAGTTAGATTTGTTTTTATTGATTTTAAAAGTAATACATGTTCTTTGTAGAAAATTTAAAAAACATAGAAAAGCATAAATAAGAAAATAAAAATAACCTACAATCGCAGAATGTATTAAAACAATGGGTAATCTAAGAATAATGTATGAATGGCTTTGAAATGCATAGTATGAGATCTTTCTTTAGACATTTAACTTACCTTTGCAGTAACTAAAATTAAAATTAGTTAGTATCCATAGGTCACCTGAAGAGACTGGCATTAAGAGAACTACATTCCACCCCAAGTCCCTGATATAAAGAGAAGTGGTAGAAAGAAGGAGTATACTTTCAGGAATAAGAACAAATAAAGCACTGCGTAGCACTTTGATAAATGGGGAAAGTAACCTTAGTTCTTAACTTCCTTTCTCCTAGTTCCAAACTCTGAGGACCTTTGGATTATACAGGATACTCCTACTCAATACCTGCCCTCCCATCAATTTTGTTTTACTTAAAATTATTTGAATTAGTTTCTGATTTTTGCAAGCAGATCATATGTATTATTTCTCAACTGGAGTTCTTATTAGTTAAATTTACTTAATATTTTAAACATTTAAAAAGCACTATTACTATCAGAGTTAAAAATCTAGTAGGTAAGAATGGATGACAACGCACTGGATAAAAGATTTCTGAGGCTCAATAATTACCTTCTGAAAGAAATTACAGTAATCTCTTCTTAAAATATAGATTGCTACTTCTTTTAATCCTTCTAGTCCATACATATCAGCCATATTGAGTATCTGACTAAAATAAAAATAGATGCACTGTTAATTCTCCAATTTAAAAATCAAGGCACAACACATACTAATTTATTGATAATATATAGTCTGTTTTTAAAAAAGAATAATCTGAAATATTTTAATTCTAATTTTCTGCTTTACATAACATATACCCTTTATGGATTATAAACAGGGCATAGGCCAAAAGTTGAAAGCACTGACACATGATTTGATTAGTAGAGAACAAGAAATAAATTTGGAGATGTCTCAAATTCCCTTCATATACTAAGTGACATACAGAACAAAATCCAAGAAACTGCTTTACAGGCTGTAAAAGTTAGAAAACTCTCTGCAACAAATTTGTATAATAAAAGTTTCTTGGCGGGGGCGGGGAGGCAATTCACTAATGTCTTATCATATTGAAAATGTCTACAAATAACCCTAAGATTGGAGACAGCATCCAATGACCACAGTTTCTTTTGCTTCTTTCATTTGGCAAGTATTTCTGAACACCTACACATACTTTAGGTACTTAAGAAGCCTACAAGCTTTGAAAGAATGATAAAATTTTGTATAGGTTGCCAGGGGACAAAACCTTAGTAGTAAATCCTGGGACTCACGGTATGTTCTCCTGAAAAACATATTTATTCAGTTTAAAATTAAAGGAACCAAATAATTTTTAAAATTAAAAAAGTAGCTTTCATTTGTCTGATGTTAGAATAGCAAGAAAATGGAAGACATCCAAAAAATTAAAAGAGTAAGGTGAAATTTCACTCCCAAGTAGGATTTCAGAGGCTTAGATGGTATTTCACTGTAGCGCATTTAAAAATCACAGTTGTTGGTCTTTAGGATGCCCTATATTCTTTTTGTTTTTGTTTTTTTTTCCCCAAGAACGGGGTCTCGCTATAGTCCCAGGCAGATCTCGATCTACTGGGCTCAAGCTATCCTCCCACCTCTGCCTCCCTAAGTGCTGGGATTACAGGTGTGAGCCATCGCGCCTGGCAAATGCCCTATATTCCTTTTCTTTTTTTTTTTTTTTTTTTTTTCAGTGAGACACAGTCTCACTCTATCACGAGGCTGGAGTGCAGTGGCATGATCTTGGCTCACTGCAACCCCCACTTCCCGGGTTCAAGCGATTCTCCTGCCTCAACCTCCCGAGTAGCTGGGACTACAGGTGCACACCACCATGCCCAGCTAATTTTTTTTTGTTTTTTTTTGTATTTTTAGTAGAGATGAGGTTTCACCGTGTTAGCCAGGATGGTCTTGATCTCTTGACCTTGTGATCTGCCCGCCTCAGCCACCCAAAGTGCTGGGATTACAGGTGAGAGCCACCGCGCCCAGCCCCTATATTCTTAAATATGTTTTTTCTTTTCTTTTGCTGTTTAGAAAAGATATCCTAAAATTTAAAAAGTAGTAACTTTCAAAGTTTGATAAAAGTTTAAATTTATTGATCTATAAACCATAATTTATAGCTTCTTCTGAATTTAAGTCTAATAAAGACTGTTCTCAATCTTATTACTGTGAGTTGATAAGTCACCTTTTCTTCTAAATAAGGTGATTTGCTTATTGTTTTTAGATGTTCTGAAAACGTACTGAAGATATAGTATAATAGACTATAAAAAGCAAAGTTTCTACTTCATTAACACTTTGCAACACAGCTCAACAAAGCAGAACCTAATTCTTTTATATTGTAAATTATTAAAAAGGAATACATACCCAACATTAGTTTTGTCTGGAATGTCCAGAGTTCCTCCATATATAAAATGCATCATAACATTCAGTTCTACATGGCTTATACTGAAAAATAAAAGAAAACTCAAATCCAGAAATAATTAAGGTTTAACTGATATCAATGATTCATTCTATTTTCCCATAAACTTCGAGCCAAGATGATGTTCTAATCTTCCTTTTACCTGAAGAATATACTCTTCAAATAACATCCATGCAGGTATACCATTAATTTAAACAGAACTACAACAACGGATTTTTATATAAGTTATACAAGGTTATTAGTATGTTATCAAATCATTATTTATTGAGTGTCTTCTACCATAGACTTTTAAAGTTAGAAAACACTTCTAGTCACTGTCCAACCTCTGGCTCATTAAGAAATCCTCTTCTCAGCATTTTCAACAAATGACCTCTGGTCTTGCTTAAAGCCTCAAATGCACAAATCTATTCACTAGGAAGATTCTTGTTATGCTGCACAGATTTCTTAATTTGTAACACCTGTCAGTGGCTCTAAGCTTGGCCAACGTACTCGTTATACAGATGAAAAAGAAAAGGCATGACTTAAGAGGTAGTTCGGAATGATAACCTTCATGTCCAATTGAGTGCCATATCTCAAACTAAATTCATGACCTTCTTCTTACTCCCCACACCAAACTTAGTCCTCTTTCTGTTATTCCCATCTTGTTGAGAGCACTGCTACATAGCGTCTTGCATCTTACCCCAGCCTCTATTCCTCTATACTAAAGGGAGTGAATTATGTGGTTGGTGGACAACTACCGGTTATCAGTTGGGAGGAACTCCAGATAAGAGGTAATCTGATATATGTTCTCATTTCTTCTCTGCTGAACCAGTGGGAAGAGGTGATGCAGAAGTATATCTGCCATGCAGATTCAAACTTTCTCTCAGGTGGGCTGTTTTAGACAGATACAGTAAGCAAGCCAACTTTGGCTCTTGCACTAGAGCACATTCTACAGGTTGGGCATTGCTAATCTGAAAATCGGAAATCTAAAATGCTACAAAATTTTAGCATTTTATGAGAGATAGTGACACCTTTGCTTTCTGACAGTTCAATATACACAAAATTTGTTTCATTCACAAAATTATTTAAAATATTGTATAAAATTACCTTCAGGCTATAAGGTGTTGTGTAAGTTGATTATACAAATTGGATCATTCTTTTCATACCCAACTAAATCAGAGTCAAGTTGTGGGGGGGCAAAAGCACTTGGGGCATATAGCATCTGCTTCAAGAATTGAATTTTCCACATCGCCAGCTGCAGAAACAGCCTGCTGTAACCCTAAGAACCGTTTTACCTAGTAGCTGCTGAAACAACCTGCCTTGACTAGTCTTACCTACCACCTTCACTCAAATCAGAGTTTGCCAGCTCCCAAAAGCTTCTCTAGTGCCAATGAGCTTCCTTTCCAAACAATACATGTTTCTCCAGTAAAACCCCCAACCTCTCATTGCTCTTCAGACATACGGAAGATCACAGCAGTCTGTGTGTAGGCTCTGAATTGTAATTCTATGATTCTCAAATAAAACATTTAATTTAGAGATTTGTCTCTATATTTTATTTTGAATTTGACAGTGTATACGAAACATAAATAAATTTTGTGTTTAGACTTAGGCATCGTCCCCATCCCCAAGTCCCAAGATTTCTCATTATTACATATGCAAAGATTCCAAGATCTGAAAAAATCTGAAACACTCTGATCCCAAGCATTTCAGGTAAGGGATACTCAACCTGTACTGCTTTTAACAGTTTTTATCTGTAATAAAGGAAATGTTTCCTTACTTCACTTACTGATTATTTTGTCTTATTCTGAACAGGAAGGATGCTATTTATTGGGCCCCCTTAAAGACTTCAACAGACATTATTCATCTACATGCCTAAGTCAGAATCTGAGGTTCATCTTAGTCCTCTCCCTATGTCCTGTCAATCATTTGTACCTTCCAGAATTTCTTGAGTTCAGCCTCTGCTCTCTATTTCTTCTTTCACTGCCCTGGTTCAGCCTCTTATTTTCTCCCATCTGTACTATGACCGTATCTTCTCATACAGGTTTCCTGCCTGGAATCTTCCACTTGCATCCCATTTCCCACATTGCTATTAGAGTGACTTTGCCAAAATGAATATGCGATATAGTATCCTGCTTAAACTCTTCAATTATTCTATTTTAAACTCTAATAAAACTCTTCAGTTATTCTCCAAAGCCCATAAAAGAAAGTCCAAATTCCTTTATCATCTGACCTCCAGTTCTCCCTCTTTAGCAGCTGTTCCAAGATAACTGAACTTACTCATTTTCTATACCTGAGCTACTTACACTTCATTATACATCCATGTCTTAGCACATACCGTTCACTGTGCTTAAAATGCTTTCCCCTCTCCACTTATCTTTCAGATACAAGACATGTGGCTTTTTATCCCTGATTGTTTCCTAATGTACCCAAGGTGAAAAAAAATTACTGAATGTTAAAAACAACAATTATCATCTATTGAGCACTTATGAGCCAGTCCCTGAGCTAATAAGTATTCTGAATGCTATTGGCTCATTTAATCACCATACCAACTCTACAGCAGATACTACTACCAGTCTCATTTTATACATGAAGAAACTGAAATTAAGTAAATTGCCCAAGATCAAAATGCACTGGAATTTAAATCCAGGCAGACTGAATCCAAAGCCTGGGCTCTGAAGCAGTATACTACACACACTTCCATTATCATATTTATCAAACTGACTTGCAGTATTTTTGTTTACACATCCGTCTTTCCTTCTGAACTGTGTTCTGCAAGGGCAGGGTCGTGCCATTTATCCTTGTATCTCTGATAACAGCAGAATGTCAGCAATGATTCAATACCCCCAGGACCAGAAGAATTTCCTTTCCCCACATAATACTGGACCTCTGCGGTAGAATCATGATCTGGACAGTGCTGGCAAGATCCCTACAGTTTGTTAAGCATAGTACCTAATATCTGCTAAAGAAACAAAACGAGGAAGGCAAGAAGAAAACAAATGGCTATGTTCTCAATGGCAGGTTCATAAAAAGAAAAAAAAAAAAAGAAGAAAATAAGGGGAGTCCCAGAAAGTAGGAATCAGAAAGGTGTTTGCTTTGATTCTATGGCCTTAATATATGTTCAATAAATGTTTGATAAATGTTTAACGAACGGCTTATTAGGGCACTTACAGCATCTTCTCAAACCTTCAGAGGGAGACTAAATTGAAAATACAGAAATACTTTTCCATTAATTAAATAAATATTTACTGACCCCTACCTACCATGGCTAAGTACTAGTTTCTGCTGATTCAAAATTCTGCATCTTTAATACTTAGGAAATAAAGTCAAATATCTAAATGTTCTCATTTATGTACTACAGATATGACAAGATTTAATCTCAGAATAATTAAGCATATTATCTGTAGTTTGCTAAAACACTAGCATAATTACTTGAATGTGTAATACTCTATATACTTTTCCTCAGAATTTCAAGAACGATTCTTATCAACATTAATAAGAATTGGCTATTTATGTTGAAATAATAGTTTCTTAAAAAATACTTGATATGTTAAGCAAAAGATAATGACTAAATAAAAATAAGTCCTATTAAAATAAACAGCAAAATCTAGACATTTGAACCTATATATCAATATATATGATACTATAAAAAGGGTAAGAAATAGTTTTCCTGCTGTCTTGAGAGATGTTTTACTAAGCTGCATTCTCATTATATTTTAAGTCATTTGTATTGTATTTTTTACTAAAAGTGTTTATAAAGACATGATCAACTGACCTAGAAAAGCAACAAATTGTTCCAATAGCCCATAGTTTAAATGGAAAGATTTAAAGCACTATTCCCATTAAAATGTAATCAGAATAAAAGCTTACAGGAGATGAAAACATTACATGTATTCAGAAAAAAGAAAAACCGATTGTAGGACAAATATCTAAGATCAGAGACTAAACATGAACATAGACTACTAAAATCTCTGTGTTACCAGCCTGGCTAACATGGTGAAAACCTGTCTCTACTAAAAATAAAAAATTATCTGGGTGAGGTGGCGCACGCCTGTAATCCCAGCTACTCAGGAGGCTGAGGCAGGGGAACTGCTTGAACCTGGGAAGTGGAGATTGCAGTGAGCCAAGTTCACGCAACTGCACTCCAGCCCAGGCTACAGAGCAAGACTGTCTCAAAAAAATAAATAAAATAATGCCGGGCACAGTGGCTCACGCCTGTAATCCCAGCACTTTGGAAGGCTGAGGTGGGTGGATCACCTGAGGTCAGGAGGTCGAGACCAGCCTGATCAACATGGAGAAACCCCGTCTCTACTAAAAATACAAAATTAGCCAGGCATGGTGGCACATGCCTGTAATCCCAGCTACTCAGGAGGCTGAGGCAGGAGAATTGCTTGAACCTGGGAGGTGGAGGTTGCAGTGAGCCGAGATAACGCCATTGCACTCCAGCCTGGGCAACAAGAGTGAAACTCTGCCTAAAAAATAAATAAATAAATAAATAAATAAATAAATAAATAAATAAATGAAAATAGATAAATAAAATAAAATCTCTGTTTCATGTGTACTTTCTAAAGTTTCAGGCTCCTATGTGGAGCCCTGTGTGTGGGCTAAGGGGACACAGAGACTCCATTCATTCATTCTTTGTTCATTCATAATTAATATTTTTGAATGACAGGCTCATTCTAAACTTTGTACATATAAGAAGTTTAACATTCTAGTGGAAGGACATGGACAATATTAAAAAGATAATTTTGATAGTCAAAGTGCCATGAAGACAACACAATAGGATAATATAAGAGAGTAACTGAGGAGTTGGTCTGTAGCTATATTAGGTGAAACAGTCTGGG
Source organism: Nomascus leucogenys (assembly GCF_006542625.1). Taxonomy (NCBI): domain Eukaryota; kingdom Metazoa; phylum Chordata; class Mammalia; order Primates; family Hylobatidae; genus Nomascus; species Nomascus leucogenys. Next base: position 82,496,090 of record NC_044392.1, read on the forward strand.
AAGTTGATGCTTGTTCTGAGATTTCAAGCATGAGAAGAAGCCAGCCATGCAAAATACTAGGTGAAAAACTCTTAGGCAGAGGAAGCCAAAAGAACAAAGGCCCTGATGCAGGAATGAACTTATTGGAGGAAAGATCCACAAATGCAGGCAAGAATGGTACAAAACTAGAGGGAGGCCAGGGGCCAGATCATGGAGGGTCTTGTAGGTCATGGTAAAGAGTTTGGGTTTAATTCTAATTGTAATGAGAAGACAGTGAAGGATTTTAGTCAGGACAGAAATACATCTCATTTATATTCAAAACTTATACTGAAGGCCAGGACAATCCCAGGAATCTCCCAAGGGAGATAGGAAAATCCAAATTTATGCTCCAAAGCCCAGGCACCACTGGAAGACTTTCAATTAATAAAATGAAACAAGTGGAGTTCCTTCACAGAAGTGTTGGCTGTGGTTCAATTTACATTATAGTATGTGGAAAATTTTCCCTTTCTGTCTACTAGAGCAGGAAAATTTCCTTCCAACTATATCCTTCCACTCCCCAACTCTGGGGCATGGATGGAACTAGGATCATAGAATTCTTTTTTTTTTTTTTTTTTGAGACAGAGTCTCACTCTGTCGCCCAGGCTGGAGTGCAATGGCGCCATCTCGGCTCGCTGCAAGCTCCACCTCCTGGGTTCACGCCATTCTCCTGCCTCAGCCTCCCGAGTAGCTAGGACTACAGGCACCCGCCACCACGCCTGGCTAATTTTTTGTATTTTTAGTAGAGATGGGGTTTCACTGTGTTAGCCAGGATGGTCTCGATCTCCTGACCTTGTGATCTCTCAGCCTCGGCCTCCCAAAGTGCTGGGATTACACGCGTGAGCCACTGCGCCCGGCCAGATTATAGAATTCTGCTGTCCCCACCCAAATTATTGAAGGCAGTTCCTCTTGAAAAATACTATGTGCATTATGTTCTCAGTATCTGGTGAATTACTAACTCACTAAAAATATGGTGGTTCCTTCTGTAAGGACAGACAGGATTGTCTTCGAATCTACTGACAGAAAACATCCTGCAGACATGCAACAGTGGCACAGTTTCAAAAGAAGCTGCTGGTTATGCAAAGTAAGCATTGCTGTCCTGGTACTGGGAAAGGCCCTCACTTGAACGCTTTTCTCTCTAGAAAATGAAAACAATCTAATTTAGAGAAAGAAAGAACAGTCAATATTAATAAGCACTACATACTACGCCAGTTTCTTTCCTTACTGTATCTCATTTAATACTTTCAACCACCTCAGGAAGCTCAGGAAAGTTAAGGAAGGTCCCCAAAGTCATATAACAAGTTAGGACTGGATATACTACTGCCTGTAAGGACACCAAGGTTTATGATCCTTCTATGACACCACACTCCTCATGGAAACATCTGCCCAGGTTTACAATGTAAGTTAGTGGGAAACTGGAATTTGTTTTGTGTATTGTTTCAATATACAAATTCCTAAAAGACGTAATTTTTTAAAGTAAAATTCCTTAATCCCCTTTAGCCTTCCAACAGCTTTATATGCCACAATGCTAATAATTCGAGACAATCAATTTGATATATGATACAACAGGGAAAGGCAAAATATATCATAGCACTGTGTGATAATAATAACAATAAAGGGTAAAGATGAAACCATGCATCCACCAGGTGATACTTTCTTCTTTTAGTGTTACAGAACCTTGCTTTATCAAGCAAGATAAAGCATTTGAAAAACAAAAACAAAAGTATCTTCATTTTCAATGCATTAACATTAAGAGTCAATAAGCCAATTAGAGGTGAGCTTCCACCGTTAATAAAGCAGCTCTAGGTAAACTGAACCAGTGAGAAGCAAAGCCTTGCTTACAGTAAAAGTGAAGAGAAAATACTGTAAGAGGGGTGAGCCTGGTCATGCCTGGCACTAATACAATGTATGGTCTACTTATTCAGATGACATTTTGAAACTAACTGGGCTACTTCTATTTGGCTTTCCCTTGAACAAGCTACTAAAGTTGGTCAGCAGGAGTCAAGCCACACTGCAAAAGGGGTTATTTATCCATTACTTCCATTATAAATTAAAGACAGAAAATTACAGGTGAAAGAGTAGAGATGAGTAATTGATGTCACTATTTCTTTCTTGCCCACTGACCTCTGCCCACTGGTCTATTAATAAATAGACCTCATCTTTAAAAGCCTGAGTGTTTGAATGTTTAATCTCATCAGCTCATGAGGGGTGATTAAGGAAAATCGAAAAAAAAAAAAAAAAGGACACCCCCTTGCCTTCATATAGCTAAACTCAGAGGTCACCTTGAACTATATAAAACAGATAAAAGTTGAAGGGGCACCCCTTTCCAAATGGCCTTCCCCTAAGATCCCAATCCTATGCCATGTGTTTCTCCTAATGTGCCTATTAGGAACTTTAGGGTTCTGTGGGACAAAGATTTACACAGTGGAGAAGAAGAGCAGTCTGAGCTAGCTCAGGAACACATACCAATGGGAAAACTTATAAATTTCTTCAATGACTGTGGTGGAATGAACTCTGAATTATGAATTGACAAATGTGATTTAAGCTGGGTGCAGTGGCTCACATCTATAATCCCAGTACTTTGGGAGGCCAAGGTGGGAGGATCACTTGAGATCAAGAGTTTGAGACTGGCCTAGGCAACATGATGAGACCTCATCTCTACTAAAAATTATAAAAACTAGCAAGGTGTGGGAGTACACATCTATCGTCCCAGCTACTTGGGAGGCTGAGGCAGGAGGATCACTTGAGGCCCTATATTGACCTCAGACAAAAAGAGAGAATTTAATTAGATCATCATTACATAATTTTTTTTTTTCTTTTCTGAGAGAGAGTCTTGCTCTGTCACCCAGGCTGGAGTGCAGTGGCACGATCTCGGCTCACTGCAACCTCTGCCTCCCCAGTTCAAATGATTCTCCTGCCTCAGCCTCCTGAGTAGCTGGGATTACAGGCATGTGCCATCATGCCCAGCTAATTTTTGTATTTTTAGTAGAGATGGGGTTTCACCATGTTGGTCAGGCTGGTCTTGAACTCCTGACCTCTGGTGATCCACCTGCCCTGGCCTCCTGAAGTGCTGGGATTACAGGTGGGAGCCACCATGCCCGGCCTACATAATGTATTTTTTAAAAGCACATATATAGAAATAATAAATGAAAAAAAATAAAAGGTAGATACAAGTAGTGAAAACAACTCATTTCTTTTGTTGTTACATATCTTTGCTAGTATTGCCCATGCCATGTATTTCCACATTTTGGACGTTTCTAAGCACATTTATTTCTCAATTAGGTTGAAGAATTTAATTTCTCTTTATACACTTAATAAAGACCATCAAACAGCCAATTTGTATATCTAGTCTCTAAATGTGTATTTCTGAAGATCTCCTCTCTCAGAGAAGAGGAAAACCTCCTTTGGAAATGTCTCCAGCATAGTCCTTCTGGTAAGGTCAATGATTTCCACCTCTTTATTTATGAACTGCTATTAATTTGATTTTGTAATATCCCTTCCTAAAAGTGTTATATTAGTATTTAAAAACTTGAATGTAGGCCAGGCGCAGTGGCTCACGCCTGTGATCCCAACACTTTGGGATGCCAAGGCAAGGTGAACTACTTGAGGTCAGGAGTTCAAGGCCAGCCTGGCCAACATGGCAAAACCCCATTTCTACTAAAAATACAAAAATTAGCCAGGCGTGGTGGAGCATGCCTGTAATCCCAGCTACTCAGGAGGCTGAGGCAGGAAAATCACTTGAACCTGGGAGGCAGGTGGAGGTTGCAGTTAGCTGAGATCCCGCCACTTGACTCCAGCCTGGGTGACTGAATGAGTGAGACTCATCTCAAAAAAACAACAAAAAAGAAATTGAATGTAAATATTTTGTTTTGCATATTAACAGTTTAAATAATTAAGATCCCTTTGAGATAACTGGAGATACTTTAAGTTATATAAAATATATATGTGTATATATGTGTGTGTGTGTATACGTGTGTATGTATATATATATATATATATTTTTGAGACAGGCTTTGGCTCTGTTACCCAGGCTGGAATGCAGTGGTGTAACCATGGCCCACTGCAGCCTCGAACTCCTGAGCCATGATTGTGTCACTGCACTCTAGCCTGGGCAACACTGCAAGATCCCATCTCAAAAAAATAAAAAGAAAAGAAAAATCAAAAAACTACCTGTTATGAACTGAAATGTCTGTGTTCCCTCCAAATTCATATGGTAAAGCCCTAACCCCCAGTGTGGTCATATTTAGAGATGGGGCCTCTGAGAAAGTAATTAACGTTAAATGAGGTCACATGGGTCCTTGATCTGATAGGATTATTCGTTTCCTTATAAGAAGAACTACCATAAAACTCTCTCTCCAAGTGCACGCACCAAGGAAAGGCCACGTGAGTGTACAGCAAGAAGGCAGCAGAGTGCAACCCAGGGGCAGAGCCCTCATCAGACACCAAAACTGCTGGCACATTTATCTTGAACTTTCAGTTTCCAGAACCGTGAGAAAATAAATACCTGTTGTTTAAATCACCCAGTTTGGATATTCTGTTATAGAAGCATAAGCAGATTAACACAATACCTCTGTTAATAAATGCTCTCTATTACTTCCCGTTTCAGAAAATGTACTTTGTTGAATTCTGCATGAGAAATATTTCATTGAACATCCAGGGAAATCAGATTCATAAAAAGTGCTTTGTATGAAATACAATTTGCAATCATTTGCAGTCAAATGGCCCTGTAAAAACATGCTTACCCTTGAAGATTAACACACTCTTGGGAGCTTTCGGCCCAACAGCCACTCAGCATTGCAGCAAAATAACTAGATCTGGCACTCAAAATGGCCCTAAAGGGAAGATAGGTGATAAACACAGGTAAACATTTACATATTTTTCAAAATGTATTTTTTTATGACAATTTTCATCTTTATGTATTAAAACACAATAATCTATTTGTTTTGTTATTCACAGGCAGGATTATTACATAATAAAACTTATAAGCTTATATTTATACCTAAGGGATTTTTTTGTTTTTTGTTTTAAGAGACAGGGTCTTCCTCTGTCACCCTGGCTGGAGTGCAGTGGTGTGATCATAGCTTATGACAGCCCTGAACTCCTAGGCTCACGTATGATCCTCCCACCTCAGCCTCCCAAGAAGCTAACACCACAGGCATGCAGTATCACACTCAACTTGATTTTTAAATTTTTTGTAGAGATGGGGTCTCACTATGTTGCCCAGGCTGGTCTCAAACTCTAGACCTCAAGCAATCCCCCTATCCCTGAAGTGCTGGGATTCATAACTAAGCATTTTGATTGTTTAAAACATGAATTCCAATGCCCTTGCTATCTTTTTTTTTCTTTGAAGGTTCTTTAATTTTTTAAGCTTATAAAAACATAATTTTGATATTTAATTTTTTAAATATAAAAAGGTAGCTAAAGACAAAGTACTGATCAGCAAACCCTCATTTAATATGGATTATTTTGGAAATTTAAAAATTTTTAACAAGGTGGCCTCCTATCTCACACTAAAGTATAAATCAAGGGTCTTTCCCAGATTTATACTTCATTCTTAGTAACAATCTAAAACCTTTTCAAATCAATGAAAAAAAAAACCAAAAACCAAAAAACCTACCATGACCAATTTAAATGACCTGGAAAAGGGTAGGAGAGGTGACCAATAATCACAGCCAGTTGCACACAGGTGGAAAAATGCTTGCTGTCACTCCCAAATATATCCCTACATTACATTATATGTAAATCACAATGGAAATAAGTGCCTACATTACAGAACTATGAAATTCTATTTAAAAAATAATAGGCCAGGCACGGTGGCTCACGCCTGTAATCCCAGCACTTTGGGAGGCCAAGGCGGGTGGATCACCTGAGGTCGGGAGTTTGAGACCAGCCTGGCCAATATGATGAAACCCTGTCTCCACTAAAAAAAAAAAAAAAAAAATACAAAAAAATGGCCGGGCGCAGTGGCTCACGCCTGTAATCCCAGCACTTTGGGAAGCCAAGGCAGGCAGATCACGAGGTCAGGAGATCGAGACCATCCTGGCTAACATGGTGAAACCCTGTCTCTACCAAAAATACAAAAAATTAGCCAGGCGTGGTGGCGGGCGCCTGTTGTCCCAGCTACTCGGGAGACCGGGTCAGGAGAATGGCATGAACCCAGGAGGCAGAGCTTGCAGTGAGCCGAGATTGCACCACTGCACTCCAGCCTGGGCAACAGAGCAAAAAAAAAAAAAAAAAAAAATTAGCCAGGTGTGGTGGCAGGTGCCTGTAATCCCAGCTACTCAGGAGGCTGAGGCAGGAGAATGGTTTGAACCCAGGAGGTGGAGGTTGCAGTGAGCCGAGATCGTGCCACTGCACTCCAGCCTGGGCAACAAGAGTGAAACTCTGCCTCAAAAAAATAAATAAATAAATAAAAACAAAAAGTAAAAATAAACTGTTGGGTATCATTGGAATAATGTTAACTCGTAAGACTAGAAAATATTGGAATACAGTTCAGACTCAAAACATAAGTTCACTTTTTAAAAAGTTTGCTAGAGAAATAAATGCTAGATAGGAAAGTAGGACTTGTAGCAGGATGGCCTTTTATACCAATTTGAAAAACACAGACACACCATACCCTACCCCCAACCCACCAGAAATTCTAGTTGAAATAAAAAGGAAGGAACAAAGGCTAAAGTAAAAAGCTTTAGTCAGGCACCATGGCTCACACCTGTAATCCCAACACTTTGGGAGGCCACGGCGGGCAGATTACTTGAAGCCAGCAGTTCATGACTAGCCCGGCCAACATGGTAAAAGCCCATCTCTACTAAAAATACAAAAATTATCTAGGCGTGGTGGCTGTGCCTGTAGTCCCAGCTACTCATGAGACTCACTTGAACCCAGAAGGCCGAGGTTGCAGTGAGCAGAGATCACGCCACTGCACTCCAGCCTGGGTGACAGAGCAAGACTCTGTCTCAAAAAAAAAAAAACAAAAACAAAACAAACAAACAAACAAAAAGCTTCCAAAATCTCATGTCCCAGTGAATTTAGTGGGGAAAAATTCCAGACACTGAACTTTGTCGGCTTGACACTTTTCCCTTTATCACCTCCATTTCTGTTATGACTTTTGTTCCAACTGAATCTAATTGTAGCAAATTCAATCTCCTGGAATCAGCTTGATAAGCATAGGAGATTATACTAGAGTCAACTGAAGAATGTACATTAACCAAAAGCTCTAAATTAACAACCAGGAGTGTAGACCTCAAATTCTGATCCTCAATTCAGCATCTGATCAATATTTGGCACTAGCTGGATAAAGGTCTAATCAGAATTTGTGAGCAGAGGCAGATGTAGTTAAATCATAACCCAATATTTGCAGTCTATGATTTGGTTCCAAACTTAAAAGGCAGGTATAGATAGCCACATCTAAAAATATTTCAGAACTGGAGGGAAAACATTAATAACAAGATATAAACAAAACCAGGCAAATTAGCTTGGCGAACAAAAATTCTGGTTAAAAAAAGAAACTAAACTGATCATACCCACTGATAATTTAAGAGTGGAAAAATGAGCATTTTTCCACTCTTAAACTTGTTTAATTACAGGCAGATGTTTTTCTACTATATTAAGATTTTTCTGTATCCATTTTTCCTAATCCTTAAAGCTTAATGAGAAATCATTTATTCTGTAAAGAAATACAGCATATATGGCCACAGTCTAAATATGCTTAAAACTGGAAAGTTATGTCAGTTAAAAAAAAATCTTATACTGTTACATCATTACTCTATGGTAATTCAACTGATGCTGGGATCTGCCCTCACCCAAAAGCGTGGCACTCACTGCTCAGAGGCTGAATGCTAACACTGCCCAAACTGAAGCAGTAACAGCAAAGACTCCATAAAACTCTATTTAATTGTGTACAAGCATTTAATTACTGCTCCAGATTAAAAACTGTACAATAAGTGCAACTTTCAATATATAAACAGACAAGAAGCTGTGATGCCAGTGTCCATTTGGCACTGCAAATAGCGAAAATAAAGTGGTCTGCATGAGTGAAGTACGGATTGGGGAGAGGAGAAAAGGGAGGCCCAGGAGGCAGATTTCAGACAGTGACACAAAACTGTTGTACTGCTGGATGTTTCGTTTGAGGAGGTCTGAGCATGGGCCAAGAGCACATTCAAATCTAGGCTGGTCCAGCTTAATGTACTTCAAGGGGCCATGTACAACCACCGTGGCAGCAGGAGGGTGATTCATCAGGAATGCAAATTCACCAAAATAATCAGAAGGCCCCAATCTTCCCACTTCAACAAACTATTCATTGTCTGACCAACGTTGCAGCATAGCAGCTGGCCCCTCTAGAATAATAAGGAACTCATCCCCTGGCTCTCCCTGCACCACAAACTTCTGCCAATCTTCAAACTTGACTGGTTCCCATGTATCAGCTACCATAAGATGCTCTCACTTACCCAGAGACTCTAAAATAGACACTTTACTAAGGAATTCCTCATACATCTTCCACTTTCTCAGTGTGCTTCCCATATGGATTGTTCTACAGCTGTCTCGGTTGATACACTACCATTTCACATTTGCCTTTGCTTTGACAGTGGCTACTCTAGGTGTTCCATAAATCAAAACAAATTCTCCAAAGCTCCCTCCTTCTTCAACACTGGTTGCTCATTCATCATTGACACAGACATCCCTCTCTCCTTGCTCAATCACCTAGAAGTTATCCCCTTCATCACCTTGCAGAATCACTGTCTCTCCAGTGATAAAGGAGACTGGAAACATGGCATCAAAAATATCACTTCTCTCATTATCATCAAGATGTGAAATCAGCACATTCTTTTCAATGGCTTTGGCTAAAGACACATTGCCTTATAATGGCTTTTGGTGTAATCTTATAATCTTTTGGTATAATCTTTCTAACATATGATGTGGCATCTTCCTCCATGTAGACTTCAGTGCTAACGGTACCTTGTCATCTCTGATCTTTAACCACTGGGTTGGGTGGAGGAGGAGAGATTTCATTCTCCTGAATTCTGTACAAGTGCCTGCTTCCTGCAGATTGTGAATTTGTTTTGCCTCCTCCTTCTCCAACCTCTCAAAGTGTTCCCTGAGGAATGCCATTGGTCCCTCAGGTTGAGCAGTACACAACTGCACAATAGAATCTTTAAGCAGTGCCTGAATGTTGTGCTTCTGGAGATAGAGCTCACATTCTCAAAGGCTATGCTCCTCCTCTCTGGCAGCAGTGTCACCAGATGCCATGGTTCTCCGTCTCTCTCTGAGTGTCTCAGGTCCCCTCTATTCTTTCTTCTGCTCTTCACTCCCTCTCCACGTGGCTTTCATGAGCTTCCCTCTTCTCTCCTCTCCTCCTCTGTCCACCCTACTCTGCCTCCAACCTCCCTCAATGCCTCTCAAAGGCTCTTTAATTAACAACAATGTAAACTATGTCCATGAGTAAGAGGAATAAATCATTTACAAATGGAGGAACAAAGACCAAAGATGTTACTTTAAATCTTAAGGAAATATCAATAAGAGACTATAATTACTGTTTGTCAATTAAACATTTTTAAATAAAAAATACATTCTACAATATCTTAGAAAATAAAAATAGGGACAACTCTAAATTAAAAATATTTTTACATTTAAAAAAAAAAGCTTACAATTCTAAAGGTCCTGAGTTCTAGTTCAAAACTCACCATAATTATGTTCATGAAAGGATATATCTTAGGTTTGAAAAAATGATAAGAAAGATATTTTCTTTTGAATTACCATTTCATCTTCTCAAATAAAATGCTAATTAATTCATTCTTTAAAAAGAAATTTAAAACATATATAGAGAGACAGAGTCTTACTATGTTGCTCTAGCTGGTCTCAAACACCTGGGCTCCAGTGACCCTCCTGTCCCAGCCTCTCAAAGTGCTGAGATTATAGGTGTTAAATCACTGTGCTCACCCTCATTCTTTCTTTTTCTTTTACTAGAGACAGGGTCTCTTGCTCTTTCACCCAGCCTGGAGTGCAGTAGCACAATCATAGCCCACTGCAGCCTCAAACTCCTAGCTAGCCTCATCTTTAATCCAACAGATATTCTATTCTGTGATCCGCACTATTCTAAGTGCTGAGAGTACAGCAGTAAATGAGATACACGGAACAATATTATATTCCAATGAAGGGTGGAGGACAGGGAGAAGAGAAAGACACTTCTGGAATGGCTTCCTAGATGGTCTCAGATCAACCCTCCTGCTGAAAGCAGCTTAGGAAAGATGGACAAAATATATATATTTAAGAAAAGAAGCAAAAAAAGGAAGGCATGCTTTGAAGGCATCAGAACACTGCCACAGTGATTAGAAAAGTTACACAAGTTATGAGAGAGAAGACAAAAGAAGCAACCCAAGTATTTGAGGTAACATTTTCCATTGAGGCAATTGGCAAATCTGAAAGCAAAAGCAACAGCTGGAAGGCTGATAAGCTGAGTATAGCTTCTGGCAATCTTCACACAAATTGGAACTTGGGAACCATCAAAGAGGAGGGGTTTTAGTAGATAACCCAGGATTTCAGTTGGATCCCAAAGGGCCACATTCTAAACAGAAGAGTGAACAGGAAATAGACAAGCCCTTATTAGACTTGAAAGCCAGTTTTGAATTATCTCGGTCCCTGACTGGAACAAAGTGATCAGCATCTAGTCTGCCAGCCAGACAAAGGCAAAAGGAAATCCTGTCTGCATTAAAATATCACCTTGAGTGTCAAATTATTTCTACAAATTTTCAATAGAATGTTTAGTAGTCACCCAAAGATGATTTAGTGTAATAATGAACAACAATAATGAACATAAAAGAAAAAATTTCCATTTACACTAGTATCAAAAAAGGTCAAATACATAGCAACAAATGTAACAAAATGTGTAAGACCTCTACACTAAAAACCATAAAACACTGCTGGGATAAATTTTAAAAGACCTAATGGAGAGCTAAAATATGCTCATGGATCTGAAACTTGAAACTGTTAATATGTCCATTCTTCCTAAATTAGTTTCTAGATTTACCACAATCCCAATCAAGTATTTTTAGTAGCAATAGATAAGTTGATTCTAAAATGTCTATGAAAATGCAAAGGACCCCTAATTGCCAAAGCAAACATCAACAGAAGAATAAAGGTGGAAGACGTGATTTCGGGCAACATGATGTCACTTACTATAAAGTAGCAATAATCAAAATAATGTGGTATTGACATAAGGGTGGACATATAAATCACTGGAACAGAATTGAGAGTGCAAAAATAAATCCACATATATATGGCCAATTGCTTTTCATGAGGGTGTTAAGATAATTCAATGGGGGAAAAGACAGTCTTATCATCAAAAGGTACTGGAACAACAGGATGTTTGTAGAAAAAAAAAATTAAACTTGACACTTGCCTTACACCATATACAAAAATTTAAATCTAGAATACATAGAGAACCATAATAACACAACCCAACTAAAATATGGGCAAGAACAACAAAAAATATCAGGTAAGAATCGCTAGAAATAGTTTTACTTCAAAGCTAAAGTTTATGGCTAGTTATAAAAAATGACACCCCTGGCCGGGCGTGGTGGTCACGCTTGTAATCCCAACACTTTGGGAGGCCAAGGCAGGTAGACCACTTGAGGTCAAGAGTTCAAGACCAGCCTGGCCAACATGGCAAAACCCAGTCTCTACTACAAATACAAAAATTAGCCAGGCATGGTGGCACATGCCTGTAACCCCAGCTACTCAGGAGGCTGAGGCACAAGAATCTCTTGAACCTGAGGGGCACAGGCTTGTAGTGAGCCGAGATCATGCCACTGCACTCCAGCCTGGGCTACAGAGTGAGACTCTGTCTAAAAAAAAACAAAACAAACAAAAAAGGCCAGGCGCGGTGGCTCACGCCTATAATCCCAGCACTTTGGAAGGCCAAGGTGGGCAGATCATGAGGTCAAGAGATCAAGACCATCCTGGCCAATATGGTGAAATCCCGTCTCTACTAAAAATATAAAAATTAGCTGGGCGTGGTGACACAAACCTATAGTACCAGCTACTCAGGAGGCTGAGGCAGGAGAATCGCTTGAACCCGGGAAGTGGAGGTTGCAGTGAGCCAAGATTGCACCACTGCACTCCAGCCTGGCGAAAGAGCAAGACTCCGTCTCAAAAAAAAAAAAAAAATAATAATAATAATAGCTAAATACTGGAAACAACCAATATTCCATCAACAGGAGAATGAATAAACAAATTGTGGTATAGCCATACAATCCAATACTATGCAGCAATAAAAATTGAATGAATCAATGATACACATAATATGCAAGGATGAAGCTCAAAAACATTACACTGAACAAAAGAGGCCAGACACAACAGTATGTCTGAGTCCATTTACATGAAATTCTAGGAAAGGTAGAATATCCTATAGTGTAGAGAACACAATAATAAGAAAGCAAACAACCTGATTTAAAAGTAGGCAAACCAAGAGTAGTAGTGTGTGCCTGTAGTCCCAACTACTTGGGAGGCTGAGGCGGGAGGATCCCTTAAGCCCAGGAGCTCAAGACCAGCCTGGGTTAACATAGCAAGACTCTGTCTCAAAAAAATAAAAAATAAAAAATTAAAAAATAAAGGGGCAAAAGATATAAACAGAAAACTAACCAAAGAGGTATACAGATGGCAAATAAGCACATGAAAATCATTTGTTACCTATGGCTGGGGTAGGGATAGGTACTGAAGGTAAACTGGCACAAGGGGACTTTTTAGTTGACGAAAATTCACTATATTTTGCTTACAGTGGAAGTTAAACAGGTTTATACATTAGTCAAAATTCATCAAACTGGACTTTAAGTTGTGTGCACTTGTTTGTGTATGCATTCTAACTCAATATACCTAAATATAAAAAAGAATGAAAACAAAATTTACTCAAGAAAGAAAATAACAGGCCAAGATAACTTCCCTAGTGAATTCTAATAAATATTTAAGGAAGATATAAGTTTTAAAAAAAATCAATCTTACTCAAACTAAAGCATAAAAAAGAGGAAATACTTCACGGTTCATTTTATAAAGTCAACATAACTTTGAGGCCTAAACCTAACAAGGACATTACAAAAAAGTAAAATTACAGGCCAATCTGTCTCATGAGCATAGATGCAAACTTCCTAAACAAAATATTAGCAAACTGAATTCAGTATGAAATAGAATGAATAAAATATCACAACCAAACTGAAATTATTTCAGGAATGTAAGATTATTTTTTCATTCAACAATTAAGCAATATAATTTAGCACATTAACAAAAGAATGGAGAAAAATCATGTGATCATCAAAATCGATGCAGGAATGCATTTGACAAAATTCAACACCAATTTAGGATTTTAAAAATTTAGGCAATTTTGGCCAGGCGCAGTGGCTCATACCTGTAATCCCAGCACTTTGGGTAAGGCTGAGGCGGGCAGATCACATGAGGCCAGGGCTTTGAGACCAGCCTGGCCAATGTGGCAAAACCCTGTCTCTACTAAAAATACAAAAATTAGCCATGCTTGGTGGTGCACGTCTGTAATCCCAGCTACCTGGGAGGCTGAGGCGTAAGAATCACTTGAACCTGGGAGGTGCAGGTAGGAGTGAGCTGAGATCGTGCCACTGCACTCCAGCCTAGACTACAGAGCAAGACTCTGTCTCAAAAAAAAAAAAAAATTTTAGGCAATTTCAATCAAAATCTCAGAAAGCTATTTTGTAAATACTGACAAGGTGATTCCAAAATTTAGTCATGTGCTACATAACAATGTTTGGGTCAACAAGAGACCACTCACACATGAAGGTGGTCCCATATGATTATAATGAAGCTGAAAAATTCCTGCAACCTAGGGATGTCTGACAGAAGGTCAAGTGCAAAGCATTACTCACATGTTTGTGGAGGTGCTGGTATAAGTAAACCTACTGTGCTGCCAGCTGTATAAAAGTCTAGCTTATACAATTATGTACAGTACATACTTGATAATAAACTATGTTACTGGCTTATTATTTTATTGTACTACATTTTACATTGTTATTTTAGAGTATTCCTACTTACATATAAAAAAAAGTTAACTGTTAAATAGCCTCAGGCAGGTCTTTCAGGAGGTATTCCAGAAGAAGGCATGTTAGGAGATAACAGCTCCATGTGCGTTACTGCCCCGAAGACCTTCCAGTGGAACATGATGTGGAGGCAGAAGGGATTGATACTGATAATCCTGGCTCTGTGTAGGCCTAGGCTAATGTGTTTGCTTCTGTCTCAATTTTTAACAAAAGTTTAAAAACTTAAAAATATTTTTTAACAGAGAAAAGCTTATAGGCCAGGTGCGGTGGCTCATGCCTGTAATCCTAGCACTTTGGGAGGCCGAGGCGGGTGGATCACTTGAGATCAGGAGTTCAAGTTAGAGATGGTGAAACCCCATCTCCACTAAAATACAAAAAATTAGCCGGGCGTGGTGGTGCATGCCTGCAGTCCCAGCTACTCGGCAGGCTGAGGCAGGCGAATTGCTTGAATCCAGGAGGCAGAGGTTGCAGCGAGCCAAGATAGTGCCATTGCACTCCAGCCTGGGCAACAGAGTGAGACTCCGCCTCAAAAAAAAAAAAAGAAAGAAAACGGCCGGGCGTGGTGGCTCACGCCTGTAATCCCTCGGACGGATCATGAGGTCAGGAAATCGAGACCACGGTGAAACCCCATCTCTACTAAAAATACAAAAAAAATTCGGTGACGGGCGCTTGTAGTCCCAGCTACTCGGGATGCTGAGGCAGGAGAATGGCGTGAACCCGGAAGGCGGAGCTTGCAGTGAGCCGAGATCGCACCACTGCACTCCAGCCTGGGCGACAGAGCGAGACTCCATCTCGAAAAAAAAAAAGAAAAGAGCTTATAGAATAAGGATACAAAGTAAAAAGCCAGATGTGGCGGCTCACACCTGCAATCCTAGCACTTTGGGAGGTTAAGGCAGGAGGATTGTTTGAGCCCAGGCGTGTGAAACCGGCCTGGCCAACGCAGGAAGAACTTGTCTCTACAAAAAATACAAAAATCAGCTGGTTGTGGTGGCGTGCACCTGTAGTTCCAGCTACTCAAGAGGCTGACGTGGGAGGATCACTGGAGATAGAGAGGTCAAGGCTGCAGTGACCCATGATCGCGCCACTGTACTCCAGCCTGGATGACAGAGCAAGACCCTGTCTCAAAAAAAAAAAAAAAGAAAAGAAAAAAAGAAAAAATTTTTTACAGCTATACGTGTTTGTGATTAAGCTAAGTGTGATTACAAAAGGGTAAAAAGTTTCAAAAAATTAAAAAGTTTATAAAATGAAAAGTTACAATAAGCCAAGGTTAATTATTGAAGATAGCTTTTTAAAATAAATTTCGTGTGTATCCTTAGTATTTATAAAGTCTACAGTAGTGTACAGTAATGAACTGAGCCTTCACATTCACCCACCACTCACTCAATGACTCACCCAAAGCAACTTCCAGTCCTGCAAGTTCTATTCATGGTAAGTGCCCTATGTAGATAGGTGTATCGTTTGTCTTTTATACCAGATATATCTTTTAGTGCCAGAAAGTAAGAAAATGATCAACACACACACACACACACACTGAGGGAGTAAAAGGGACACAAGAGCCACCTGAAAGAGCTCCCACAGCTAAAGTTGTAACAAATTGAGCAAAAAAAAAAAAGAAAAGCCAAATTATAAAATAAGCCAAATTATAAGCTAAAGTACAAAGTAAGTATCTATGAGTCTACACTGATATATGTAAGTGATTGAATAAATTAATATGTGGAGGAGAAGAGATAAGTTTTTTGTGCAGAAGAATTCCAAATAATTTATGTGAATAATACCCCCAGTTCAAGGAGGTAGAACATTACTTCCTATCACTTAAATATGGGCTACGCACAGTGACTTCCTTCCAGAGAGCACAGTCTGGAAATGGGAAGTGAGGAGAGGAGTAATTTACAGTGGAGAAACCAGATGAAAACAAGGTCATCATCAAGGTTAACATAAACAGTGATGTCATGTTGATCACATGTATCTTTAATATGATGTAATGAAAATGGCCCTTTATCTTTGTGGTCTTCCTGTCCCAAATCCATAATCCATGTAATTGTGAGAAAAACATCAGATAAACTCCATTTAAGGGACATTTCTATAAAATATCTGACCAGTACTCCTCAAACTGGAATATCATAAAAAAAAAAAAAAGAAAAGAAAAAGTCTGAAAAACTGTTACAGCCAAGAGGAGCCTAAGGAGACATGACAACTAAGTGTAATGTGAGATCGGGGATTGATTCCTCGAATAGAAAAGGACACTAGGTAAAAACCAAGGAAATCTGAATATACTACAGACTTTAGTTAATAACAATGTATTGATATTGACTCAATTGTAACAAATGTACTATAAGATGTTAATAATGAGGAACTAGTTGTGGGGGTATATGAGAATACTGTACTCTTAATTTGTCCGTAAATCTGGAACTGTTCTAAAAAATAAGGCCAACTAAGAAAAAATTAGGATTCTGCTTCTACCCATAAGTACAGGACTTCCCTACCTTCCATTTAATAATTAGAAAACTGAACAAAATATGACCATGAAAAAAGGCAGTACAGGACTCTGATCCCCAAGAGAAGAAAAACAAATGAAGTAAGCTCTACAATCACAATGCTTTTCTTCCTAGAAGCAATTTCTAGTCAAGGCGCAGGAAGGACAAATGAGCAGAGCCTTGTGGCTTAGCTGAGCTGAGGAGACAGATATAGGAGCCCCAAGAAGCTGAGTCAGCTGAAATTTGTGGGGTACAGTAATATAGAAGAGGGAGTCATGAAGAACTCCAGAACTCAGAGTAGATCCTCCCTCCCTTGAGCTTTTGTCTGAATGTAATTTGAGTGTGCATAAGGTAAAACTACACAAAGCCCGGCAAAGAATAAAAGCCAGGAAGCTATATGGCTGACAGATACTCAAGTTCCTTCTGGCCAGAACTGAATACTTGGGGCACTAAGAAAAGATCCCAGAAGCCTCAGTAGAAAGGCTTTACAACATTTAGAGCAAAGGCAATCCTAGATGCACCCTAACAAAATTTAAAAAGAAGCTTCATAAACATGAAACTGATCCACAATAACTTAAATGCCTGCTAAAAAAAAAAAAAACTTTAATAAAGTTTTTCAAGAAAAACAATAAAGTTCAAACATTCAAAAACATAATATTTATAATGTCTGCCATTTGGTTAAAAACTTACTAGGTAATGTGAAGCAGCAGCAAAATGTGAACATTAAAAGGGGGAAAAATCAGTCAATATTATCAGACCCAGAAATGACAGAGAAGATGGAATTAACAGACAAAGCATTTTAGGGCTGAGTGTGGTAGCTCACACCTGTAATCCCAGCAATTTGGGAGGCGGAGGCAGAAGGATGCCCTTCTGCCAGGAGTTCAAGACCAGCTTGAGCAATAATGCGAGAACCCATCTCTACAAAAAATTTTTTTAATTAGCTGAGTATGATGGCAAGTGCCTGTAGTCCCAGCTACTCAGGAGGCTGAGGCCAGAGGATCACTTGAGCCCAGCAGTTCAAGGTTACAGAAGCTATGATCATATCACTGCACTCCAGAGGGATAAAAAAAAAAAAAAAGTACAATGGTAGACTTACACTCAAACATATTAATAACTACCTTATTACAAATAGTCAAATAGTCTACTCCAATTAAAAGGAGATTATGAGACTGAATAACAAAAGCAAGACACACCAATTAAAAGGAGATTATGAGACTGAATAACAAAAGCAAGACACAACTATTTGCTATCTACAAGAAATTAATTTTAAATCCATTTTAAATATAAAGACAAAGTTTAGAAGCAAAAGGATATAAAAAGAATACAATATAAACACTAATTATAAGAAAGCTGGAGTGGTGATATTAACCAAAGTAAACTTCACAACAAGTGACATTACCTGGGGTAAAAAGCAACATTTCATAATAAAAAAGACACAATTCATTATGAAGAAATAACAATCCCAAATGTGTATGTACCAAATAATAGAGCTTCAAAATACATGAAGCAAAAACTGACAGAACTAAAAGGAGAAACAAATTTATAATGATACATGGAGACTTCAATACTCCATCAGTAATTAATAGGATAGGTAGACAAAAATTCAGCTAAGGATACATAAAACTTGAGCAACACTATCAACTGATTTTTTCATTTATAGAACACTCCACCACAGGACAAAAGAACACATATTCTTTTTAAGTACATGTGGAACACTCACTAACACAGACCATATTCTGGGCCATCGAACAAGTCTCAATAAATTTAAACAAAACTAAAATAATATAAAATATGTTCTATGACCACAATGGAATTAAACTAGAAATCAATAATGGAGAATTATCTGGAAAATTCCCAAATAGTTGGAAATTAAACATACTTCTAGACAACCCATGGGTAAAGAAGAAATCAAAAGGAAAATTAGAAAATACATTTGAGTGAAAATACAATATATAAAAATTTGTAGGCTACAGCTAAGCAGTGCTTAGAAGGAAATGTTTAGCTTTTAAATGCTTATTGTAGAAAAGGAAAAAGTTTTCATATAATGATCTAGAATTCCATCTTAAGAAAGTATAAACGGCAGCATAAATTAAACCTAAAGTAAGCAAAAGGAAGAGAAAAAGTGACAGAACCTTGCCCTCTGCTCCTTCCATTCTTGGGCAGCACCAGTCATGTCCCTGAGACATCATGGTAAAAATGAAGCCCAGAGTAAATGGAATTGGCTATATTGGGTGCCTGGTAATCGGGGCTGCCTTTAACTCTAGCAAAGTAGATGCTGTTACCATCAATGACCCCTTCATTGACCTCAACTACATGGTCTACATGTTCCAGTATGATTCCACCCATGGCCAAGTTCCATGGCATCGTCAAGGCTGAAAACGGGAAGCTTGACATCAATGGAAATCCCATCACCATCTTCCAGGAGCAAGATCCCACCAAAATCAAACAGGATGATGCTGGTGCTGATTATGTTATGGAGTCCACCGGCATCTTCACTACCATGGAGAAGGCTGGGGCTCACTTAGAGGGTGGAGCCAAAAGGGTTATCATCTTTGTCCCTTCTGCCGATGCCCCCATGTTTGTGATGGGCACGAACCATGAGAAGTACAAAAACCTCAAGATCATCAGCAATGTCTCCTGTACCACCAACTGCTTAGCTCCCTGGTCAAGATCATCCATAACAACTCTGGCATCACGGGAGGAATCAGAATCACAGTCCATGCCATCACAGCCATCCAGAAGACTGTGGATGGCCCCTCTGGGAAACTGTGGTGTGATGGCTATAGGGCTCTCCAGAACATCATCCCTGCATCTATCTACTGGTGCTGCCAAGGCTGTGGGCAAGGTCATCCCCAAGCTGAACAGGAAGCTCAGTGGCGTGGCCTTCCATGTCCCCACCACCAACATGTTAGTCATGAACCTGACCTGCTCTCTGGAGAAACCAGCCAAATATGATGACATCAAGGTGGTAAAGCAGCATCAAAGGGGGCCCTCAAGGGCATCTGGGGCTACGATGAGCACCAGATTGTCTCCTCCAACTTTAACAGTGACACCCACTCTTCCACCTTCAGTGCTGGGGCTGGCACTGCCCTAATGACCACTTTGTCAAGCTCATTTCCCAGCATGACAATGAATTTGGCTACAGCAACACGGTGGTGGATCTCATGGTCCACATGGCCTCCAAAGAGTAAGAGCCC
Source organism: Nomascus leucogenys (assembly GCF_006542625.1). NCBI lineage: Eukaryota > Metazoa > Chordata > Mammalia > Primates > Hylobatidae > Nomascus > Nomascus leucogenys. The sequence continues at coordinate 82,515,824 of NC_044392.1, forward strand.
CCGGACCACCAGCCCCAGCAAGAGCATGAGAGGAAGAGAGAAGCATTCAATTGTTGGGGAGTCCCTGCCACACTCAATCCCCCAAACACACTGAGAATCTCCCCTCCTCACAGTTTGTACACCAGATCCCCTGAAGAAGGAGGGATCTCAGGGACCCTGACAATCAAATGAATATTTAATGCACTAAGTTTGCTATATGGTTTTTATTTTTCTATAAAAGAGGACAAAGATAGTGACCTCAGAGTACAATTGAGCCTATTCGGACAGATAAAAAAAAATTATATGTGTTGCCGAAGCAAGCACAGAATAAAAAATTTTAAGTAGTCTGTAATTCTTTCCTTAAAAATGGAAAGCCAGATTTAAAAAATTTTTTTAAATTATAAAAACAATGTTTGTAATAAACTTCAATATAGAATTGGATAAAGTGAAAATTTTAAGTTCTCACCCGCTTCGTTTACTTCAATTCCATGATCTAGAAATAACCACTTTTAGCAGTTTATTGGGTATCTGCCAGGCCTTTTTTCCATGGCAGTCTTTTCTTTCACACTGTTGAATATTGATAGATAATCCACTTAATCCTCAGTACTTCATTCATTTCTTTATGAATCCCAATCTCAGCACCATAATACTTAGCAAATAATAAGTGTTTTTTTAACAATTATTTCTTACTTTATCTGACTATGCCTAGTGGTAAAGATATATGAATATATAGCATGTCATGATTTATATGTGTGGCAGTCATGAGAATATACCCCTCTAATCTTTTTTTTTTTTTTCGAGACGGAGTCTCGCTCTGTCGTTCAGGCTGGAGTGCAGTGGCGCGATCTCGGGTCACTGCAACCTCCGCCTCCTGGATTCAAGCAATTCTCCTGCCTTAGCCTCCTAACTGGGACTACAGGCACATGCCACTACGCCCAGTTAATTTTTCGTATTTTTAGTAGAGACGGGGTTTCACCGAGTTAGCCAGGATGGTCTCAATCTCCTGACCTCGTGATCTGCCCGCCTCGGCCTCCCAAAGTGCTGGGATTACAGGCGTGAGCCACAGCACCAGGCCTACCCCTCTAATCTTTGACTGCATAATGACTGACAGCTTCAGCTACAGCACTCTGAAATTGATTCCACCTGGGTCACAAGGCCATCTTCTCAGAAGCTATTTCCTGACAATGACTGAGCCCAGCAAGGATAATAAGGCAGGTCTAGCCCTAGAAAATAGGCGCTTCTCTGATGGGTGCCTTTGGCATGGGAACTTTCCAATAATGGCCTTGCCCAACTTTTCTTAGAACTCCACTGCAGTCTAAGATGCTTCTATCTAACTTCCTTCTCCTTCTCCTTCACTCAGAGTCAAATCAGCGTTGCAGTCTAGCAGCTCTGTTTTCTCTGGCTTTCTCCCTATGCTTTCTCACATACATTTAGCCTAATTTCTTGAAAGTCTAATCCCATCTTTGTGTCTACTTCTCAGAAGACTTGAACACAGCATGTCAGCCATTTCCATTTTAGTAAAATTAGAAGCATCTCAGGCTTAAACAATTACTCTGACCTTAAAACAGAAACTTAGAAAACATTTCTACTTAATTAGGACACAGGCCTCAGGTGAAAAAATAATGCTGTAGATGGTACGGTGTATTAAAAATCTTTGCCAAATTTTTTATTTTCCAACATGCCAAAAACTATTTTCTCCTTTTGGTTAAGTTTAATTTCAACTGTTAATGCTGCTTCTGGCTCTATCAAGATGCCCTAATTTCTGCCTTGCTGCTGCTTTAGTACACTGCTATTCAATACTTCCTAATGTTAGCTGAACTAGATTCAGTACTCCAGGCAGAATAATGGCCTGAATTATGCAGAGAAGCTCTAGAGAAGGAAATTTTAGTAGGACTAATTTTTAAAGTATTCTTGCTCTAAGAATGTATTTATTTATTTGCTTTAATTCCACATAACTGAGTAAGGATTAAATCCAGAGTGGCGAATCTAAATTTTTGGAGTAATCACTATTGTCCATGTCACTTCTTAGCAAATACTTCAGAGAACATAACTTTGTAAAAGCAAAGTTAACCTTCTCTTGAGAATTTTGTGACATCCACTGACTATAGCTTTCATAGGACTGGCCTTTCTGAAGTTAAGTGCCATGGATACGCTATTATCCAACACAATTTGGACTAACAGTTGTTTAGTTAATTGAAAAAATGAGGAATTAAAAAAGCTATTTCTGTATACTATAATTTTACTCTAACTTAAGAAGAAATATGCATTTAATTCACAAATCTTTTATCATAAGGCCCATCTTTTTTTTAACATGGGTTTGCTGATATAAGCCTCATTCTCACAAAAACAATACACATATACACTATGATACCTAGTTTGATTTTAATTTTTTTTTGAGACAGGGTCTTGTTCTGTTCCCAAGGCTGGAATGCAATGGCACTCACTGGCTCATTGCAACCTCAAACTCCTAGGCTCAAATGATCCTCCCACCTCAGCCTCCCGATTAGCTGAGACTACAGGTGCACACCACCATGCCCAGCTAAATTTTTTTGTAGAGATGGGGTCTTGCTTTGTTGCTTAGGCTGGTCTCAAACTCCCTGGTTCAAGTGATCCTCTCGTCTCAGCCCCCCAGAGTGCTGGGATAACAGGTGTGAACCACTGCACCTGGCCACAACAGGAATTTTAAAGTGCCTTTCCCTTATTTAATCCTTCCAAAGCACTCACCCGAGTTTCCACTGGAACAATAACTTTTCTCTTTCATATTTTATGTATCATTGACTTATATTCATTGTCATCAAAATAATAAATTCAAATGGCATACGCAGGTTTGGGAACAAACCCAAGTGACTCTTGAAAGGCATTTTAGACTTGCAGGTCCCTGTGGCATTACTTGTCTCTGCTTTTTTGTTGCCTCATACAAAAACAGGCCACTTAACCACATTTAGGCCATAGTTTGCCCCCTGATATAAGACAAGCTAGAACGGGCAACATATGTGCCAGTCTTACAGATACCTATTATGTACTTATAGCAACTAACATTTACTTTTGAAAGCTTACAATATGCCAGGTACTATGCTAAGTGCTTCATGTGCATTATCTGATTCAATCTTCACAGCCATCCTGTGCTATAATTTCTACTACTATTCCTTTTACAGATAAAAATATTGAAACTTGGAGAGATTAAGTAACTTCCCAACAATTAATAAGTGGTGGAATTTTAAAAATAAGTGGTGGGATCATAACCTAAACACAAAAAGACCAACTTCTCAATTACTAAATCATACTACTTCTGAAAAAACTTTTAGCTTTTTCAAGGACATACAGAACAATGATCTTCGGACACAGTGCCAATTTACTAAATATTCAGAGAGACATTAAAGGAAGATCTGACATCTTAACCAAATGAATGAATGTCTAATGGTATATTATCAGGCACTGATAAGAAAGGTATTCTGGAAGATATACCAGATTTTGAGTGTCACAAAGCTCAAGTTAGAAATGATGGGGCCGGGTGCAGTGGCTCACACCTGTAATCCTAGCACTTTGGGAGGCTGAGGTGGTCGGATCACTTGAGGTCAGGAGTTCGAGACCAGCCTGGCCAACACGGTGAAACCCTGTCTCTACTAAAAAATACAAAAATTAGCCAAGCGTGGTGGTGTGCGCCTGTAATCCCAGCTACTTGGGAGGGTGACACATGAGAATCCCTTGAACCCCGGGGAGCGGAGGTTGCAGTGAGCCTAGATTATGCCACTGCACTCCAGCCTGGGCAAAAGAGCAAGACTTTGTCTTAGGAAAAAAAAAAGGAATGACTGCTCTGCTTTTTCAATGAGGCAGCATAAGAGAATTTTAATTATGGAACACAGAAGTGCAACAAATTATCTTAAAAATGTAACATTCAACTTCTTTCATAAAACATTAAAATAATAAATTACACTAAAAAATGGGAAGTCAGCAGCTGGGTGCGGTAGCTCACACCTGTAATCCCAGCACTTTGGGAGGCCACGGTGGGTGGATCACAAGGTCAGGCGATCAAGACCATCCTGGCAAACACAGTGAAACCCTGTCTCTACTAAAAAATACAAAAAATTAGCCGGGCGTGGTGGTGGATGCCTGTAGTCCCAGCTACTTGGGAGGCTGAGGCAGGAGAATGGTGTGAACCTGGGAGGCAGAGCTTGCAGTGAGCGGAGATCCCAGATGGTATTCATATGGTAATTGAGAGCATTTCAGGCAGGAAGATAATGTTACAGAGGTCCACAACAAGCGGTAATGTGCAGTAGTATCCCAGGATACAATATTCAGAAAAGTACTAACGTAACTAACTAATGGAATCCATGAAGGCTAATCAAGTAGTAAGCCCCATGAGTGCTCAGTAACAACTGTAATTTAATTCTCACAATCACATTATGAGATGGAGACTGTTATAATCCCCATCTCTGATAAGGATGCTGAAACGCAAAATGAACAGTTAAATGACTTACCCAAATTCACACAGCTAATAATGGTGGACATGGAATTAAAACCCATGCAGATTGTCCCTACAGTCCACACACTCTTAACCACTCTGTTACAAATGATTTCTTTGGCTTAGTTGTGCCACCACAAGCAAGTGACTGGCATCAGATTGTCTTTCAGCATAGAAAGTGCTCCGGGATTGGGCTGAGGATCATGGTAAAGAATGGACAGAGCAACTGGAGAGACTACCTTGGAAGAATTGTGTTATGAGGGGTGTTACTGAGGAAGTAACTTGACCATGAGAGAAAGATTAGCTTAACAGAAGACCATACCAATTTGGGTACATTAAACTAGCAAACTAAGGTTTTAAAAATGTTGATACCCAAACTGAATAAAATTCCAGTCATAAATCCTGGTCCTCTGTAAGTACTTGTATTGATCTTTTAATATATAAGCATGTATAATTAAAAAATTAAAGCAGCCACATTACAAAAGGATTTTTAGCCACACCACTAGAAGAATGCTGACAATAATCATCTAGAACAAGAAGTAATTGAGAAAGTTCCAATGTTGGGCTTTAGATGAATATGTATTCTTTGACACAATATTCCTTAAACTACATAATAAAATTAGTATGTACTATAAACAGAAAGATGTTTGAGTCTGGACTAGGAAGGCAACCTTATAATTTAGAATTGGCTATTCTAACTTACATAAGGGCAAGAAAAAAGTAGGCAAACTTATTATCTTTCTAGTTAATATGAATTTCTTTTTTATTGCTAGGTGAACAAAATAAACCAGAAATGTGAACAAGAGCTGTCCTGGAATACAAACCTAATATTCTAGGTCCAGCTCCTAAAACACAGTCCTGTTAGTTCATTGTCAGGCAGCACATAGGGAGAGGCCAAATATAGGCACTGTTTGAGGACATGTTGCAAATGGTCACAGGGTTTTGCCTTCCCTGTATGACAGCAATAGCTATAGGGCTCTATAACTTTGGTAGGATGCCCATGTGGTCTCATGAAAAACCTGGACACAAAATAAAATTAATCTTTAAAATACAATTGTGTTGGTAAAAAATAAAAAAAGACAGAGAGACACACACCTACACCCACACCATGATTTAGGAAATATACCCATGATATGGAAAATATAATGATCAATCTAGATTATATTCTGAATTTTGCAAGATTTAATGCAGATTTCACAAAAATTAGGAAAATGAGTATATGTATATTTACAAAGTACATATTCCCATACAGAAAAGTTCAAATTTTGAATAGTAAATAGCTACTTCAGAATAGCAATCCTTGGGTTGTATTGCTGTCAAATGACAAAACCAGCGTGATTTCCAAGAGTACAAATATTACTACTATTTGGCTTGGTGGATTACAGTAACCTAAACCCACTGCTAATTTCATTAAGGACTGTGCACCCCTGAACCTAGAAAATTACCACTTGCCACTGCAAATACTCTGGTTCTTTCTCTTCAGGAGCACCAGAATAACTTCTTATCAACATTCTATTTGAAATACAAAGAGGAGGAAGAACTGTCTGGGTTCCTACGTTTTCTGGTTCAGATTCTAGTCCATAGCGAGACCCAGCTGTACTTCTTTCCCTTGAGTTCCAAAAGATAATATGTATTTCTTATTAAATTTTTTTCTGCTTTTAAGCAGATTTTAGTTACTTGCAATCAAAGAGCCTGACTAAAACAGGCAACCGGCTTTAATTTGAAATCTAAACGCCTGGAATGTCTAAGCAACCCAATTCTGAAGCAGAACAATGGTTTTTAAAAAGTACGTTGAAATATTAAACCTCCTAATCAATGCTATTCATGAGTACCATCTATTCTGAATCACAGAATCTGAGCCAAAATGCATTCAGAGAAAATACATGTCATTAATGTAGAAATAATACTTCTCAATACTATAATGCCTATAAAATTAAAAACTGCATTTAACTACATTTTCTATGACAGTGGCTTTCAAATCTATTTTAGGCAACAGAACATTTTCTTCTAATAAAATCTTAGGTTCATGCCCAATGCGGAACATAGATGAGATGTGCTCTGGCAGAAACATATACACGCACATGTCTGGGTAGGCCCATGTGTGCACATGTGAAAACCTGCAGAAAACCTTGCCTGATGGTCAACCTCTTCCCCTGTTGGATTCCCCCTGAGGAATCACAGTGGAACCCCTTTGGCCTTCATGGAACACCTGTGGCCTGTGTGAAAACCAGAGCTTGAAAACCACCATGCTGGAAAGAGACAGCTGCCCTTCCACACTCTACAGCCACAACCAAGACAGCAAATCAGTCGTGTCTATTTACCTGTGAGCTTTAAAACGTTTTCCATCAACAAAAATATCAATATCTGGGCAACAAGGTTTCACATAAAGCTTCAATAAATCTTCTCCTAATTCAGATGCAGGCTCCAAGTCATAATTATCTTTAAAAAAGAAAAACAAGACTAAAAAATAGTTTAATACTACAAACATCCAAAAATTGTCTTCTATTATTATCAAGAGGTTTCCCACATAATTATCTCAATTAGTTGGAATATGTAAGTGGTAAATTAAAAATAAAACAAAAAGTTTAAATCATCTAGACTTTCTCCTTTGAAATATATATATTTCCACTTACATGTAAATATAGATACAGTCATGCATTGCTTAGTAACAGTCACGCATCCCTTAATGACAGTTCTGAGAAATATGTTGTTAGCTGATTTCATTCCTGTGTGAACATCACAGGGTGTACTCACACAAACCTAGATGATATAGCCTATTACACACATAGGCTATATGGTATAGCCTATTGTTCCTAGGCTATAAACCTGTACCGCATGTTACTGCAATGAATAGTGTTGGCAACTGTAACACAATGGTAAGTAGTTGTGGATGTAAGCATAGAAAAGGTACAGTAAAAATCCAGTATCATAATCTTATGAAACCTTTGTCATATATGTGGTCCATTGTTGGCAAAAATGTCATTATGCAGCACATGACTGTATACTTTTAAATATACATATTTAAATATAGGTAGTATTATCACAAAATTATACACCAAAAATGAAGCCTCTTCATGAATATCTTTTTCTAATTTTTAATTAGAATTAATTAATTCTTAATTAGAAATTAGAAAAATTTCTAATCTCTGTTTCTTCTTGTGGGTCTCTAGATTACTATGATCTGTGTTACCAGGCTAACAACAATATTGGATTATCTAAAAAAAAATCGTATTTTATTTTTTAGAGACAGAGTCTTGCTCTGTCACTCAGGCTGGAGTGCAGTGGCATGAACATAGCTTACTACAGCTTCAAAATCCTGGGCTCAAGCAATTCAATCCTCCCACCCTAGTCTCACAAGTAGCTGGAGCTACAGGTGTACGCCACCATGCTCAGCTAATTTTATGTTTTATAGGGACGGGGTCTCCTTATGTTGCCCAGGCTGGTCACAAACTTGGATACCTTTTGAAATCAGATCATTCTACAGTAAACTATGGTCCTTAATCACCATCATTCCCTGAACAGACTATGACCAATTTGACTCAAATATTGTTGAACTATCTATCTTGCCTAAATTTTGATTAGATTAATTTTGATCAGTTTGGTTTGTAGGGGCCCCTATAAAGGAGTACACTTTTTTTTTTTTTTTTGAGACGGAGTCTCGCTGTGTCGCCCAGGCTGGAGTGCAGTGACGCAGTCTTGGCTCACCACAAGCTCCACCTCCTGGGTTCATGCCATTCTCCTGCCTCAACCTCCCAAGTAGCTGGGACCACAAGGCATGTGCCACCAAGCCTGGCTAATTTTTTTTGTATTTTTAGTAGAGACGGGGTTTCACCGTGTTAGCCAGGATAGTCTCGATCTCTTGACCTTGTGATCCGCCCGCCTTGGCCTCCCAAAGTGCTGGAATTACAGGCATGAGCCACCATGCCCGGCAGGAGTACACTTTTGTCTTTTGGTATTAGCCTCCTGATAGTCATGATCGTAGCATCCCTGGTATACCATATCCTCTCAGGAGTCTTAAATATTTGTATGCTGCCATCTACCATGCATTAACTTTGACTAAACCAGCAAGAATGTAAAGAATCATTTAACTGACCTGACATAGAGACCAGTAAATTCTACTCTGAGACCAAACAAGTCCATTATGATGGTATCAAGAGACTGGCATCAATGCCCAAGGTTTTGGTCAATCTCACAATCAAGAGACTAATCCAAAGGCAGAAATTGTTAACTTAAATTTGAACTAAGCTGCCTCCATACTTTGAGTTCCTACTTAAGGAACTGCAACCTTGGTATGTAAACAAACCAAAACCTAACCTAACTTAGGAGTGTTTATTTTTGGTAATAGATAGCTAGATCTCAGCCAATTATAAGCAGCCAAGCTTTGGCCAATCACAGGCAGCCAACTGATCTGACCATGTCCAAATAAGGCAAACACTCAGCTATAACCAATCAAGCCATTTCTGTACTTTACTTCCATATTCTGTCTATACATACTCACTGGCCAGTTGTAGAGCAGAGTTCTCTGAACCTCTTCTGGTTCTGAGTGCTGCATGATTCATGAATTGTTCTTTGTTCAAATAAACTCAGGTTCATTTTAGCTAACGTTTTTCTTTTAACAACTGTTTATCGTAACTTTGCCTGTCAACAAACTTTGGGCAGTAGCTCTGGTGAAGATCAGTCACTAGTGACAGAGTCCCACAAGTTGAATTTGGGACAGGTTACAGTTGAGATATTTAAGATATATTTTGGCTAGGCACAGTGGCTCATGCCTATAATCCCAGCACTTTGGGAGGCTGAGGTGGGTGGACTGACTGAGCTCAAGAGTTCAAGACCAGCCTGGGCAATGCAGGGAAACCTCATCTCTACTAAGAATACAAAATACTGGCCAGGTGTGGTGGCACCCCTTTGAGCCCAGCTACTCGAGAGGCTGAGGTGGGAGGATCACTTGGGCCTGGGAGGTAGAGGTTGCAGTGAGCTGAGATCATGACACTGTACTCCTGCCTGGGTGACAGAGTGAGACCCCCATCTCATTAAAAACAATAAAAATTTTAAAAATAAAAAAATAAGGGGCTGGGCGCAGTGGCTCACGCCTGTAATCCCAGCATTCTGGGAGGCCAAGGTGGGCGGATCACAAGGTCAGGAGATTGAGACCATCCTGGCTAACATGGTGAAACCCCGTCTCTACTAAAAATATAAAAAATTAGCCGGGTGTGGTGGCAGGCGCCTGTAGTCCCAGCTACTTGGGAGGCTGAGGCAGGAGAACGGCATGAACCCAGTAGGCAGAGGTTGCAATGAGCTGAGATTCGTGCCACTGCACTCCAGCCTGGGCAACAGAGCGAGACTCCTTCTCAAAAAATAATAATAATAATAATAAGGTAGACTTTAACAGATATGTTTAGTCAATGGTTGGATATGAAGCTCAAAAAAATTACAGAATACCATTTATTTAAGGGGTAGAAAGATGATACATCAGTAAAAAAGACTGAGAAATGGCCAAGAAGGAAAATCAGGAAAGCATGGTGTCACAGAAAACAGAAGTTTCAAGGAGGGCACTATTAACAGCATGAAAGGCTGCAAAAAGGTTTATAAGATGTAGATAAAAAAATGTCTATTAAGCTGGCAACTGGCAGGTTACTGGTGAACGTGGGGATTTTCCATGGAGTGATGGAGAAAACAGTCAAAAGGCAGAGGCTCTTTTCACTTAAACTCACAACTTATTTGGCCACTTTAAAGGGCTGCCATAGAACCACAGCAGAGCTCTACACTAGAGTAAGAAAACTGGATTTCAAATATCAGCTCTGTCAATTGCTCTGTGTGACCTCAGGAAAGTCTCTTACGCTCTCTGAGTCTTAGAGTCCTATCTGGGTCTTACTGATAAAATCAGTCTGTAACACTTCCTAGGGTTTTATGAGACTAAATTAAATAAAGTATATGCATGATCTACCTCAAGGCCTAGAATGTGTATTCATTCACTCATAATTAGATATGTTGACTGTAATATAACAGGAATATAACCAGGATAAATCAGATGAGTAACAGTTGTTGCTTTACACACCAGTAATAAGATCCTTTAACCCAAAAAATATTTTCAAATACCATCAATTCTGGTCTAACACTTGTTTTGAAAAAATGAGTTTGATCCAATACAATTCACGTATTAGGTAACAATTTGAGCATAACATGAATTTCGCATTTGCTTAGGTGCAAAATTCAGATGAGAAACACTAGGTTAATGCAGAAAGCTGCACTCAGCTGAACTGAGCCATGCACCTGTACACATGCACACCTAAATATCTACAAGATACCTCAGTTTACTACATGTGTTATGAGACACACCCATCTATATCTGGTTTTATAAATTCCCATCTGACTTCAGATAACCAACTATTGGGAGATACTTTTCTATGAATATTTTTATGTTTCAGCATGGTCTGACCTGTCTGAGTAGAGCACCAGTAAACTTGGTTAAAGGATGATTAAACAGCAAACATGCCTTGGAAACTAGAGATATGTATTACTCCAGAAAAATTGAGAAACATTCCTCCCCTGGAAGTCATTTCCTTATATTACAGGGTAAGGAAGCTACCTTCTCCTCCCCTCCCAAAGGGTTAGTTTCCAAAGAAAGGTCTTTCTGTCTCTAGAGAGGAGAATGGGAAGATCTGCCAGCAACCTGTGAAAGCTTAAAGTTTCCTAATTTTGGTGTTCCTTTTTGTGGTGCAATCCCACCGCATGGGCTGGGTAACATCAGGCCCTCACTGCAGTGCCTCACGGAGTTTAGGAGCTGAGAACTGGCACTAAGATGCTCTGCAAGTGATAAATGGTCTGTTCTCTGATCCAGGGACCTCAGGTTTCCTGTCAGAACCTCTCTCTATGTATGCATCCATCCTTAATGCATATGAATGATCTACCTCAAGGCCTAGAATGTCTATTCGTTCACTCATAATTAGATATGTTGACTGTAATATAACAGGAATCTAACCAGGATAAATCAGGTAAGTAATTGTTGTTGCTTTACACACCAGTAATAAGATCCTTCAACCCAACAAATATTTTCAAATATAATCAATTCTGCTCTAACACTTGTTTTGAAAAAATGAGTTCCATCAATTTGCAATAACTCACAAGCTGCAACCCTTCTGAAATCCACTTTCTCGTTCCATCAATTTGCAATACCTCACAAGCTGCAACCCTTCTGAAATCTACTTTCACAAGCAAACTTAAGGTCTTTTTCATGGTAAAATGCCATATGTATTATAGTATTTATGTATTTCTTAACCATTTAATATGCATAAAACTAGGCTACCATTTTTGTTACGGTGTTAAGCAGAACTGACTCTGCCAAAACTTCTTTATTGGTATAGATTATAATAAGGACAATAACGTAGAGGCATAGTGGCTAAAAGGAGAATTGTGAGTTATGTATGGATTTATTCATAATAACCCTATCTCCAATTACTTGGAAAAAACTGGGAGTTAACAATACTAGTGTTTTCAGTTCTCCATACTTATTAAAAAAAAAAAATCAGTAAAGCATATTTTTGAAGTATGCTTTTCTCTAACTGTATCAGAATATAATTATTTTCACGGCTATAAATAAAACTCCATAAAAAATACCTCACCATTGGAAATGAAATCGTCATCTCTGTCACTGATATCCTCTGGAATTTCATGCTTCTGAAGAGAACAATCAGATGAGTTTTCACACTTTGGAAAACTGACGTCAAGTTGCTTTTGTGATATCCCAATCTCCATTATCTTTTTCCTAAGAATTTCCTCTTCATAGTTTTTTATGTTTCTGTTTGATGAATATATAATCCTAAAAGACAAATATAAAATATTAATTAAATAACATTGGTGATTCTTAAAAAGAAAGAATGTTAGTTTCCTTAGTGTGCCACTTTCATATATAATATTAAACCTTCTTAATTTGGACTAACTGTAGAAAGGTCAATCTAAAATGGCAGAAGCCAGCTGGGCACGGTGGTTCACACCTGTAATCCCAGCACTTTGGGAGGCCAAGGTGGGCAGACCACTTGAGGTCAGGAGTTCGAGACCAGCCTGGCTAACATGGCGAAACCCTGCCTCTACTAAAAAATACAAAAATTAGCTGAGCGTGGTGGTGGGTGCCTGTAAGCTACTTGGGAGGCTAAGACATGAGAATCACTTGAACCCAGGAGGCGGAAGTTGCAGTGAGCTGAGATTGTGCCACTGCACTCCAGCCTGAGCGACAGGGCAAGACTCCATCTCAAAAAATAATAATAATAATAAATAAAATAAAACAGCAGAAGCCGGGTGTGATGGCTCACGCCTGTAATCCTAACACTTTGGGAGGCCAAGGCAGGAGGATTGCTTGAGCTCAGGAGTTCAAGAGCAACCTGGGCAACATAGTGAGACCTCATCTTTACAAAAAATTTAAAAACTTAGCAGAGTGTGGTGGCGTGCACCTGCAGTCCCAGCTACTTGGGTGGCTGAGGTGGGAGGATCATTTAAGCTCTGCAGGTCAAGTTGCAGTGAGCTGTGATCATGCCACTGCACTCTAGTCAGGGCAACAGAGTGAAACCCTGTCTCAAAAATAAGTAAATAAAAATAAAAAAATAAACAGCAGAAAGTTTGAAAAGGAGTCTATAAAATGTTAAATGTTAAAAAGTAATATATAATGCCAAAAAATGGAATTCGTGGCTGCCTGTCACAGTGAGTGCCACCTCACCCCTGGAACCTTCGATGCCTCTGTTTCCCCTTGGGGGACTGCATGGCAGGTGGAGATTCCCCGGGTCCTGGTGGGGCAGTGAGTAGTGTGTCTGCGGGAGCTGTCATGAATATTTCAGGAGCTGTCTTCTTCCATGTGAATTTTGTCATGCTTCAGTAAAATTATTCTGGAGATTTGCTTGGAAGGCATTACTTTTACCGAGATGGCTGGAGCCATGTGGATGGGCATAAATGGCTAAGGTCCAGCAACCATCAATGTCAAGTATCCATGCATCTGGCCTGAGTTGATCCTTGTGCCCTTCAGAGCTTGGGATATGAGACTGAAAATGACAACTCAGAATATTCCTGAGCGAGAACTACCCTGTGATGTGGAAGTAACTCAGGATTAGAAAACATCATATGTTCTCACTCATAAATGGGAGCTCAGCTATGAGGATGCAAAGGCATAAGAATGATACAATGGACAATGGGGATTGGTGGGGGAAACGGTGGAAGGAGGATGAGGGATAAAAGACTACAAATCGGATAGACTGTATACTGCTCGGGTGATGGGTCCACCAAAAGCTCAGAAATCACCACTAAAGAACTTATTAGTGTAACCAAACACCACCTGTTCCCCCACAAACCTATGGAAATAAATAAAAACAAAAAATAATAATGCCAGCCAGGCGCGGTGGCTCACGCCCATAATCTCAGCACTTTGGGAGGCCGAGGCAAGCAAATCACGAGGTCAGGAGTTCAAGACCAGCCTGACCAACATGGTGAAACCCTGTCTCTACTAAAAATACAAAAAATTAACCGGGTGTGGTACAGGGTGGCTGTAATCCCAGCTACTTGGGAGGCTGAGTCAGGAGAGTCGCTTGAACCCAGGAGGCAGAGCTTGCAGTGAGCCGAGATCATGCCACTGTACTCCAGCCTGGGTAACAGTGTGAGACTCCATCTCAAAAATAATAATAATAATAATAATGCCAAAAAAGTAGATAATCTAGATGAAATGGACAATTCCAAGAAAGACACAAACTACCAAACCTGACTCAAGAAGAAATAGAGTATCTGAGTACACCTATAACAAGTAAAGGGATTGAATTCGAAATCAAAATCTTCCCTCAAAGAAAAAAACAGAACTAGATAGCTTGACTGGTAGATTCTACCAATATGTTTAATAATTAACACCAATCCTTCACAAATTTTTCCAAAAACACAGAAGAGGAAGGAACACTTCCCAACTCATTCTGTGAGGCCAGTATTACTAATACAAAAGCAGACAAAGGCATCACAAGGAAACAAAAACAAAGGCCAACATTCCTTATTAGTGTAAATAAAAAAACCCTCAACAAAATAATTTTAAACTGAATCCAGCAGCATATAAAAAGGATTATACACCATGACAAACAGATGTATCTCAGGAATTCAGAAAATTAATGTTATACACCATACCAGTAAAATAAAGTACATAAAACCACATGATCACTTCAATCAGTGCAGAAAAATCATTTGACAAAGCCCAATACGCTGTCATGATAAAACATTCAACAAACTAGGAATAAAAGAGAATGTCCTCAACTTGATAAAGGACATCCATGAAAAACCCACAGCTGACATCCTACTTTAATGGTAACTGAAAGCTTTCTTCCTAAGATCAGCCAGGATGTCTGTTCTTACCACTTCTATTCAACATTTTATAGAAGGTTTTAGCCAGGGCAATTAGGCAAGAAAAAGAAATAAAAGGCATCTACATGGTAAAGAAATAAGTAAAGCTATCTTTATTTATAGATGACAAATTTGGATATATAAAATCCTTGGATATCTACAAAAACACTACTAAACAAGTTTAGTAAGGTTGCAGGATACAAGATCAACATGCAAAAATTATGTTTTTATATACTAGCACTGAACAATCAAAAATGAAATTAGAAAATAATTCCATTTACAATCGTATTCTAAAAAATAAAATACCAGGAGTATATTTAACAAAAGAAGTAGCCTGCCTGCCTGCCTGCCTGCCTTCCTTCCTTCCTTCTGTCTCTCTCTCTCTCTCTCTCTTTCTTTCTTTCTTTCCCCTCTGTGGCCCAGGCTGCAATCTACTAGACTCGCTGCTGCCCCGCAACGCTCACTGCCTCGGACTGCCGGGGCGCGCCACCACCGCTGCCTGCTTTTTCTCCTTTGGCTGCAGGCGCGGTTTCGCCATGTTGGCCACGCTGCTCTCCAGCTCCTGACCCCAAGTGCTCTGCCTGCCTCGGCCTCCCGAGGTGCTGGGACTGCAGACGGAGTCTCGCTCACTCGGTGCTCGGTGTTGCCCGGGCTGGAGTGCGGTGGCGTGGTCTTGGCTCGCGGCAGCCTCCGCCTCCCAGCCGCCTGCCTTGGCCTACCAGGGTGCTGGGATTGCAGCCCCTGCCCGGCCGCCGCCCCGTCTGGGAGGTGGGGAGCGTCTCTGCTCGGCCGCCCCTCTGCCCGGCCTCCCCATCTGGGAAGTGAGGAGCACCTCTGCCCGGCCACCCATCGTCTGGGAGGTGAGGAGCGCCTCTGCCCGGCCACCCACCGTCTGGGAGGTGAGGAGCGCCTCTGCCCGGCCACCCATCGTCTGGGAGGTGAGGAGCGCCTCTGCCCGGCCACCCATAGTCTGGGAAGTGAGGAGCGCCTCTGCCTGGCCGCCCCGTCTGGGAAGAAGTGAGGAGCGCCTCTGCCCGGCCTCCCCGTCTGGGAAGTGAGGAGCGCCTCTGCCCGGCCGCCCCGTCTGGGAAGAAGTGAGGAGTGCCTCTGCCCGGCCGCCCCGTCTGGGAAGTGAGGAGCGCCTCTGCCCGGCCGCCCCGTCCGGGAAGAAGTGAGGAGCGCCTCTGCCCGGCCGCCCCGTCTGGGAAGTGAGGAGCGCCTCTGCCCGGCCGCCCATCGTCTGGGAGGTGAGGAGCGCCTCTGCCCGGCCAGCCATCGTCGGGGAGGTGAGGAGCGCCTCTGCCCGGCCACCCATCATCTGGGAGGTGAGGAGTGCCTCTGCCCGGCCGCCCCGTCTGGGAAGAAGTGAGGAGCGCCTCTGCCCAGCCGCCCCATCCGGGAAGTGAGGAGCGCCTCTGCCCGGCCGCCCCGTCCGGGAAGAAGTGAGGAGCGCCTCTGCCCGGCCGCCCCGTCTGGGAAGTGAGGAGCGCCTCTGCCCGGCCACCCATGTCTGGGAAGTGAGGAGTGCCTCGGCCCGGCAACCCATCGTCTGGGAAGTGAGGAGCGCCTCTGCCCGGCCGCCCCGTCTGGGAAGTGAGGAGCGCCTCTGCCCGGCCACCCATCGTCTGGGAAGTGAGGAGCGCCTCTGCCCGGCCACCCATCGGCCACCCATCGTCTGGGAAGTGAGGAGTGCCTCTGCCCGGACACCCATCGTCTGGGAAGTGAGGAGCGCCTCTGCCCGGCCGCCCCATCTGGGAAGAAATGAGGAGCACCTCTGCCCGGCCGCCCCGTCTGGGAAGAAGTGAGGAGCACCTCTGCCCGGCCGCCCCATCTGGGAAGAAGTGAGGAGGGTCTCTGCCTGGCCGCCCCGTCTGGGAAGTGAGGAGCGCCTCTGCCCGGCCGCCCCATCTGGGATGTGGGGAGCTCCTCTGCCCGACCGCCCCATCTGGGAGGTCTACCACAGAGGCCAGAAGCAATGTGGGGGCTGGACGTGGTGGCTCACGCCTGTGGTCCCGGCACCCTGGGGGGCCGGGTTGATCACTTCGGGCTAGGAGTTCGGGACCAGTCTGGCCAACATGGCGAAACAAATGAAAAATACAACAGGCAAACCAACCAACCAACCCAGTGACAACAAAACAGGTCTACCCTGGAGTCATACTCTAATTTTTTCTATTTTCCTCCCTTTCTGATCCTTTATCCCACTTTCTTTTTCTTCCTCTTCCTTCTCCTTCTTCTTTGTCAAATAGAGGATTGAGTTATTATCACTGATCCATATAAAGTCCCTCTCTCATTTATTTTAATTCCCACCCCCCATTTCTATTCCCCGACTTCCCATGTGCAACCTTCCTAATATGTTTGATACGCATCCTTTTGTTTGTATGTATTTTTAGAAAATGTTTGTTTTTGTGTGCCAAAAAAAATTAATAAAAAGAATAAATAAATAAATAAGAGTCAAAAAAAAAAGTATAAGACACTCATTGAAAGCTACAAAACAATGTCGAAAGCAACTAAATAAATGGAAACACATTTCGTGTTCACGGATTAGATGACTTAATATTGTTAAGATAGTAGCACTTTCTGTATTGATCTACAGATTAAATGCAATCCCTATTAAAATTCCAGCTGACTTTTTTTTTTTTTTTGCAGAAATTGACAAGCCAATCCTCAAATTCAAATGGAAATACAAGGGGCCCAGAACAGCCAAAACAATCTTGCAAAGAACAAAGTTGGTTGATTCACACTTCTCAATTTTCTAAGCTTCCTACAAAGCTACAGTAATCAAGACTGTGTGGTACTGACATAAGAATGGTGGATATATAGAACTGAGTGGAATAGAACTGAGTCTAGAACATACATTTATGGGCAACTAATTTTTGACAAGGGTGTCCGGACAATAACACAGTAGGGAAAGAACAGTCTCCCCCATAAATGGTGCTGAGACAAGTGAACATCCAAGTGCAAAAGAATGAAGTTAGACCCTAACCTCATACCATATACAAAAATTAACTCAGAATAGATCAAAGACCTAAATGGAAAAGCTAAAAGTACAAAACTGTTATAAGTAAACATAGACATAAATCTTCATGACCTTGGTGTCTTAGATATGATTCCAAAAGCACAGCGACAAAAGAAAAGATAAAGTGGAAATCACACAAATTAAAGATGTTTGATTTCCAGAATACCCTAAAAGAGAACCCACAGAATGAGAGAAAACTTCTGCAAATCATGTCTGATAAGAGTCTAGTATTCCAGTATATACAGAGAACTCTAAAAGCATAATAGTTTAAAGAGAACCCAATTTTAAAATGGGCAAAGGACGTGATTAGTTTTCCAAAGAATATGTAAAAATAACTGATAAGCATACAAAAATTGCTCAAGATCACTACCTATCATGGGAATGCAAATAATTAGCTATCATGGGAATGCAAATGAAAACAATAATACCAGTTCACAGCCACTAGGATAGGTATAATTTGAAAAAAAAAAAAAACAGATAACATGTTGAGAATCTGGAGAAATTGGAAATTTTGTACATGCTGGTGGTAATGTAAAATGGTACAGCCATTTTGGAAAAGAGTCTGTCAGTTCCTGAAAAGGTTACTATATGACCCAGTAATTCCACTCCTAGGTATATAATACAAGAGACTTGAAAATGTATGTTCCCATAAAAAATTTATATATAAATGTTCATAGCAGATTTATTCATAACAGCCAAAAAGTTGAAATAACCCAAAAGCCTACCACTGATGACTGGGTAAACAAAATATAGTATATCCATATGTAGGGGGAAATAGGTAACATAGCAGGCCTGACTGCTATACCTTGAAAGATTTATTTATAAGCTTGGCCCTTGGCTGATATCTGGAAACATGGATTTGGGCGCTGTGCTTAGCATTCTCTAAACGTAAAGGTGGCTCACTATGTCTGAACTGTTTATACAAGCAATAGTTTATGCTGAACACAGACCTTCCTCCTGGGAGTCTGGAATTCCAGTACACGTGGGCAGGAGTGCCTACGTAACCAATTCCCAATAAAAAAACCTGGGCATTGAGCTTCTAATGAGTGTCCCTTGTTGGCAACATTTCAGAAGCACTGTCACAACTCATTGCTGGGGAAATTAGGCATGTCCTCTGTGCTCCCGCCGGGAGAAGACCCTTAGAAACTTATGCCTTGATTTTCATGAACTTTGCCCCACGTGGCTTTTCCCTGTTTCCTTTCTCTGCAGTAAATCATAGCCTTCAGTATGACTATACGCTGAGTACTGTGAGTCCTCTCAGCAAGTCATCAAACCTGAGGATAATCCTATGACCCCTGATTTATCATATAATAAAATATACAGCCATAAAGGGAATAAAGTTTGATACATGCCACAACATAGATGAACTGTGAAAATACCGTGTCGAGTTTAGAAAGCCACAAGTAAAAGGCCATATACTGTATGATTCCATTTATATGAAATGACCAGAATAGGCAAATCCTTGAAGACAGAAAGTAGGTTGTTCACCAGGGGCTGGTTGAAGGAGGAAATAGGGGTGGCTGCTAATGGCTATGGGGCTCCTTTCTGGGATGATGAAGATATTCTAGAATTAGTGACGTTGGTGGCACAACATTGTGAATATATTAAAACCTCTGACTCATACACTTTAGAATGGTCAATTTTATGGTATGTGAAAATTATATCCATTAAAAAAAGAGTAGATGAGAGGAAAGGAATTGGCGAGAGTGTGATAGATAATTCTTGAGGAGCTTTGACGTGAAAAGGAGCAGAGCATTAGGGTATTAGCTGGTGGAGTACGAGCTGAAAGTGAAGGCAGGTCAGGAAAGAGTCATTTTTTAGGTGGGGGAGAAAATACCATGTTTAGATGAGGAGATCTAAGACAGAAGAAATTTTCTGTGGAAAGATGAAAACTGCTGGAACAATGTCCCTGACTAGGTGAAAAGGAATAGGATGAGATCTGGTGGACAAATAGAGGATTTGATTTTAGAAGCACTGACAGTTCATCAGTAATAACAGGGAGGAAAATAAAGCATATAGGTACAGATGCAAGTATGTGAACAGATACGGAAGAAGTTTGTAAAAGTTCTCACTGCTTTGACTTTCTCAGTGAAATAGAAAGCAGGTCATCAAAAGTGAGAATGAAGAGGAACAGCTGAAGGTTCAGGAAAGAGGAAGTATAAAATAATACTCCAAGAAAGTGGGAACTCAAGTAGGACTAGGGAAATATAGGTGACTGGCCACACGCTATGGCTCATACCTGTAATCTCAGCACTTTGTGAGGCTGAGGTGGGAGGACTGCTTAAGCCCAGGAATTCTAGACTAGTCTGGGCAACACAGCAAGACCCCATCTCTATAAAAAAATAGAAAAATTAGCCAGGTGTGGTGGCATGCACCTGTAGTCCCAGCTACTCAGGAGGATCACTTGAGTCCAGGCATTCAAGGTTACAGTGAGCTATGATTGCACCATCACACTCCAGCCTAAGCAACAGAATGAAATACCATCTCTAAAAAAAAAAAAAAAAAGGAAATATAGGTGATTGCATGTAGTATGACTAATAGCACTAAGTGCCTACTGGTGGTTAGCATGACTGTGTGTTTTTCCAGCCACATTCAGCTGTGTGAATGCAGAAGTGGGGAGGTCACAGTTGAATGTAAGATTGGGGTTTTGACATACAAATCAAATTCAAAGGGAACAACACAGTTGAAGCCGTATGCAAAGGTAGTAATACAATGATAGTGAAAGGCATTTAAACTGAGTAAGGAGGGAAATGAGGACATAAAAGGATAAAAGAAAATTAAAATCTAGGCTGGGCTTGATGGTTCATGCCTGTAATCCCAGCAGGTTGGGAGGCTGAGGCAGCTGGATCACTTGAGGTCAGGAGCTTGAGATCAGCCTGGCCAACATGGCGAAACCCTGTCTCTACTAAAAACACAAAATTAGCTTGGCATGGTGGTGAGCGCCTGTAATCCCAGCTACTTGTGAGACTGAGGGACAAGAATTGCTTAAGCCTTGGAGGCAGAGGTTGCAGTGAGCCGAGATCACGCCACTGCCCTCCAGCCTGGGTGACAGAGCAAGCCTCTGTCTCAGAAAAAAAAAAAAGTAGTAAGATTAACTCTACCAGGACCTGCAATTAATGAATTATTAGAGTTGACGTCCTAAAGGGAATAAGCTAGAAAGACAGGAGGTAGAAGTTAGAGAGTAAGATTCTTAGAATCAAGATGATGGGGGTCTGCAGTTATTGGCAACAGCACTATTTAGAATTTGACATGGCAATGAGTAGTTGAGGTAGAGTGGATAACAAGACTGGAAGACAGGAATTGAAGGCACTGAGAGGCCAAGTTACTGGAAACATCATCTATATAGCAATTGCAATTACTAAAACATATATTTAGGAAAACTGACAATAGTAGCTAAAATCTTTATGGAAGGAGGACTGAACTGGCAGTTTGTAGATGACTGTCCTGTGGTATAGACTAGTAAAATGAGATTCAACAACAGGGGAGTAAGAAGGAAGGAAGCAAGGACATTCGTGAGTGTTTAAAATGTACAGGAATTTTGGTGTTATTCAGGTATAGTGAGGCCAACAGATCAGGAGACAATTGCCACTGAAAAGATAATTTGTTAGTTATAATTTACAAGAGGAGGGGGCACACCATGCAGGGCCACACAGGGAAGCAACAGGGTTGGTCAGAAGGAGCAAGGGGAAAGCATGGACAAAAGCCTTTATTGGGGTTTTCAAAGGAAGAAAGAAGCAAGGCAAGGTAAGCAACTGAACAGGATCAGGACTGGATTGTTTGAATAATGTTGACTGGCTCTGGCCTATGGGAATGATCCCTACTTGTCTGGTACTTGGCTATAGGGAGATTAGAGGAAAAGAATGTTATCTCCTGGAATATGAGAACCAGATAGAGAATGTGGATATACAGATGGATATACAGGTGGGTCCATGTACTTAGGATTGGCTGGTTCACAGGCAAGTCATTTACTATCTCTAGGAATTACCGAAGCCTGGGAGGGGCAGTCTTTTCCCCCAACCCCATCAGCGAGACCCCAGATACCAGAAAGAAAATACAACAAGGAAGACACCTATTGAACCACTTTCAATCCTTGTAGTATAAGGGATGTGGGAGAGACAATGGCTACCGCCAGAGAAAGCTTGCAGAGGAAATGATATCCTTTGTTCTGTGCTGTTTTATGTATTTACCCGATTGAGACTTTATCCTGGCATCTCCCAGCTCTTGATGTTAAACTAAACATCCAAAGGTCCTCCCTCTTTTCTTTACCTCTCACATGCACACACACTCTCACAACAATAACCAGGTTAGTCTTCTTAGGAAATCAAAGATTTTTATGATCCTGAATTGAATTTTAATCATGAGGTCATAAAGCAAGCACAACTTTCCACTGACAATCATTTGAGCCATATCTGAAGTCGCTGCATATAAAACAAATTTTCAAAGGCTGTATTTCACACTCAAACTCAAGTGCACAAAGTGCACACCAAAGGGCTACAATAAGTAGTAACATAAAAGACTATTTCAAAATCTTTATCCATTACTTAAAAAGAAACGACGTGAACTGAAGAGACTTACAAGGACTGAATTTCACAAAGCAAAAATTCAAGAAATTATCTTATGGGAATTTTCACTAGAAGAAATTTTCATGTCAACATTTTCCATTGTACTCCCTTCCTTTTGCCTTCTTTTCATACAGACAAATGTCAAAACAATCTGCTTTGAAAGCAAAAAAGGGTACGTCACAAGTGCTTTCTATGCGCAAGACACTACATGAGGCACCAATGGAGATGCGCACATCAATGAGACAATCTAATCTCAAGGAGCTTACATAATCACAGACACACACGACTAACCTAAAACAAAACAGAATATGATTAAGTGCTTGAAATAGAGCACTGTGAAGTGCTATGAAGCACAAAGCCAGCTACTTCAACTACTTTCTTTGAAATGAGAAAACTGAGGCTGAAAAAAAATAAAACAAGATAATGCGCAGCCAGAAGGCAGATCTGTCTTACTGCCAAGTCCAGTGCTTCCTCCACTCTCCCATACTGGGTCTAATTCAATTTTTTCCAATCACTTTTAATGATAACAAATAAAGGATATCATTGATATAATGTCTCCCTTTCTCTAATGTATAAAAATTTGATCTATGCCAAGGATCTTCTTTTAAACATACATTCAACAGCTGAAGAAATGTATAATTTCATAACACCTACAATTATGAATAACACAATAATCATGAGATAATAAAGCAAGCACAACTTTCCACTGACAATCATTTGAGCCATATCTGAAGTCACTACCTATAAAGCAGTCTTATTCAGTGCTTACCATATGCCCAGGCCACTGTGCTAAGTGCTTTACAATCATCACATTTAACCCTCACAACACCACTATAAGTATTATTAATGTGCCCATTTTTCAGATGAGGAAACTAATGGTAAGTGATTAGTCTAAGTTCATACAGAAGTGGTAGAACTGGCTTCACCACAAAGCTTGTTCTTATAACAATTATCTATCACCTACTAGGAGAAAAAAGTGTACACTTTAAAATTGGTATTTCGGCTGGGTGTGGTGGCTCACACCTGTAACTCCAGCACTTTGGGAGGCCAAGGTGGGCAGATCACCTGAGGTCGGGAGTTCGAGACCAACCTGACCAACATGGAGAAACCCCGTCTCTACTAAAAATACAAAATTAGCCAGGCGTGGTGACACATGCCTGTAATCCCGGCTACTCAAGAGGCTGAGGCTGGAGAATTGCTTGAACCTGGGAGGTGAAGGTTGCAGTGAGCCGAAATCGTGCCATTGCACTCCAACCTAGGCAACGAGAGCAAGACGCCCATCTCAAAAAAAAAAAAAAAAAATTGGTATTTCAAACTCAATGATGAGCCTATAACCTATACTGAAAAATGATAATGATTTTCTAAGTTGTACTTAAAATATCTGCTTAAATTATAGTATATTAAGTTCTTTTAATGAACACAGGTAGCCAAGGTTAGGCAATTTTCCATTTATGCTTTCCATAGGAGCATCACACATGAAACAGAAATAATAAAGAAAAAAAGTCATTAAAGCAACTGCTAAAGCATAAAATGAATAAGCCAATCACATAAATACACTTAAAATATAATTATCCAAAGATAATTTTCTATACTAATGTAAATGTCATTTTGATTATAGGCAAAAACCATGTTAGCAAATAACTAAAAGACTGGCATCCAAAAAATTTCTGGGATATAAGGACAGATATCCCAGAAGTTTCTTAGACATATAAAAGATACATAAGGACATAAAAACACGAAAATCCAACTGACTTCTCATGAAAGTCAAAACAGATAAATGGCACCGGCATTAAGGTCAGACATACAAACCAGTGGTATAGAACTGAGAAACCAGAAATAAACCCTCACATTTATGGGTGAATTAACTTACACTGCCATAATGAAGTACCACAGACTGAGTAGCTTAAACAACAGAAATGTATTTCTCAGTTTTCGGAGGCTAGAAGACCAAGATGAAGTGCCAGTATGTTGGGTTCTGGTGAGGGCTTCCTGGCTTCCAGACACCATTGCCTCACTGTGTCCTTGGATGGTAGGGATAGAGTAAGTATGCACACAAGCTCTCTGGTGCCTCTTCTTTTTTTTTTTTTTTTTTTGGAGACAGCCTCACTCTGAGGCCCATGCTGGTGCAGTGGCATGATCTCAACTCACTACTCTGCCTCTGGGCTCAAGTGATCCTCCCATCTCAGCCTTCTGAGTAGCCAGGACTATTAGCTGCACACCACCACATCCAGCTAATTTTTTGTATTTTTGATAAAGACTGGTTTTTGCCATGTTGCCCAGGCTGGTCTCAAACCCCTGGACTCAAGTGATCCACCCACCTCAGCCCCCCAAAGTGCTGGGACTACAGGTATGAGTCACTGTACCCGCCCTAAGTCTTCTTATACAGGCACTAATCCTTATGAAGACCCCACCCTCACGAAGTCATCTCAACCTATCTCCCAAAGGCCCAGTCTCCACCTACTATCACACTGAGGGTTAAGGCTTCAACACATAAATTTTGGGTGGAGACAATTGCAGTCCACAGCAATGGGCAACTGATTTTCAATAAGAGTGTCCAGACAATCCGAGGAAAAGAAGGGAGCGGAGGAGGAAAAATTGGTGCTGTGACAACTGCATATCTGCATACAAAAGAATGAAGCCAGATCCCTTCCTTACGTGATACATGGCGATTAACTCAAAATGGATCAAAGACCTAAATGTAGGAGTTAAAAATGTAAAAGCATTAAATTCTTAGAAGAAAATATAGGAGTAACCTGGGCATAGTGGCACATGCCTGTAATCTCTGCTACTCGTGAGACTCACTTGAGCCCAGGAGTTAAGAGACCAGCCTAGGAGGCTGAGGCAGGAGAATGGCGACTGGGAGGCGGAGCTTGCAGTGAGCCGAGATTGCGCCACTGCACTCCAGCCTGGGCGACAGAGCGAGACTCCGTCTAAAAAAAAAAAAAAGAGAGACCAGCCTACGAAACAGCAAAACCCTGTCTCAAAAAAATATATACATACACACATACACACGCACACACACACACACACACGTATTAGTCCGTTCTCACACTGCTATCAAGAACTACCTGAGGCAGTGTAATTTATAATGAAAAGAGGTTTAAATGACTCCCAGTTCCCCAGGCTGTACAGGAAGGCATGGAAGCATAGCTGGGGAGGCCTCATGAAACTTACAATCAAGGCAGAAGGCGAAGAAGAAAGAAGCATGTCTTACATGGCCGGAGAAAGAGGAAGAGCTCTAGAGAACAAGGAGGAGCTGCTACACACTTGTAAACAACCAGATCTCCTAAGAACTCACTATCAAGAGAACAGCAAGGGGGAAATCCACCCCCATGATCCAATCACCTCCCACTAGGCCCCTCCTCCAACACTGGGGATCACAATTTGACATGAGTTGGGTGGAGACACAAATCCAAACCATATTAATGAGTAAATCTTCAAGACCCTGGATTAGGCAATGGTTTCTTAGCCATCACACCAAAAGCACAGTGACAAAAGAAAAATTACATAAGCTAGACTACATAATAAAATTTTTTTTTTTTTTGAGATGGAATCTTGCTCCGTCATCCAGGCTGGAGTGCAGTGGCACAATCTCAGCTCACTGCAACCTCCACCTTCTGGGTTCGGGTGATTCTCCTGCCTCAGCTTCCCAAGTAGCTGGGATTACAGGCATGCACCACCATGCCCGGCTAATTTTTTCGTATTTTTAATGGAGACAGGGTTGCACCATGTTGGCCAGACTGGTTTCGAACTCCTGATCTCAGGTGATCTGCCCACCTCAGCCTCCTAAAGTGCTGGGATCACAGGTGTGAGCCACCGCACCTGGCCTGACTACATAAGAATTTAAAACTTTTGTGTCATAAATGATACCATCATGAAAGTGAAAAGACAACCCAGAGAATGGGAGAAAATATTTATAAATCATATTTGTGATAAGAGTCTAATATTACAGAATATATAAAGAACACTTAGAAGTCAATAATATAAAGACAGCCCAATTTCAAAATGGGCAAAGGATGTAGACAATTCTCCAAAGATATAAAAATGGCAAATAAGCACACAACAATATGCTCAACATCATTAGTCATCAGGGAAATACAAATGAAAACTATAATGAGATACCAGTTCACATCCACAAGGAGGGTAACAATAAAAATATACAGAAGATAATAACAAGTGTGCCAAGGATATGGAGAAACTGAAGCCCTCATACATTGCTAGTGGGAATGTAAAATATTATAGCCAGTTTGGAAAACAGTTCAGCAGTTCCTCAAAAGGTTAAACATAGTTACCATATATATGACCCAGCAATTCCACTCCTAGGTATATACTCAAGAAAAATAATAACACAGGTTCACAGAAAAATTTGTATATAAGTGTTATAGCAGCATTATTCATCATAGCCAAAAAATATTAATAGAAACAATTTAAATGGCAACGAATGGATTAACAAAATATGGAATAGCCATACAATGAAATAATATGCAACAACAAAAAGAAATGAAGTACAGAATGAAGATTAATTTAAACTAGTTTCTCCCATTATTTAGCTGATGACAATTCTGAGTTCAAACATGAGTCCCCAAAATTACTAAAAAGTCAAATTGATGTTCTGTTCTCAAAAAACAATTTGACCAAATACAAGTTACTATGGTCTGAATGTTTGTGTCCCCCCATCCCCAAAATTCATATGATGAAACTTAATCCCCATTGCGGTGGTATGAGAGGTGGGACATTTGAGAGATGATTAGGTCATGAGGGCTCCATCCTCATGAATGAGATTAGTGCTCTTATAAAAAAGACCCAAGAAAGTTTGTTTATCTCTTTTGCCATGTGAGGGCACAGAGAAGACACTATCTTCAAGGAACTAACCCTCACCAGGCACTGAATCTGCTGGCACCTTGATCTTGGACTTCCCAGGCTCCCGAACTTTGATCAATATATTTCTGTTGTTCACAAATTACCCAGTCTAAGGTATTTTGTTATAGCAGCCCAAATGGACTAAGACATAAGCCATGAGAATAAAAACAGTTATGATGTTATACTTTTATAAATATACATAAAGTTTCACATACCAACAATACAGAGTCAGTACGTAGCAACGGTTCTCAAGAGGGGGCAATTAGGACCTCCAGAGGACATCTGGCAATGTCTGGAGACATTTTGGTCATAACTAAACATCCTAAAATGCACAGCATTGTCCCCCCAACAAATAATTATACAACCTGAAATGCCTGTAGTGCCACTACTGAGAAACCCTGGAATAGAATAATTCATTTAAATTACTGGAGAGCACACCATTTCCCCTTTCTCAGGATCAGTCTTAGGTTAATGCTTAGCCTCTACCAGTACTAAGCTTCTAATATTAACACTTAGCCTCTGTTAACACTAATTACTAAGATAATTTGGAATTTAAGTGAATGGATTTTTCTTATCAGGTTACAAAATATATATGAAAATATATTAAATAAAAACATACATGTTAAAAATAAGCAATTACATATTAGACTTATATGGATAAAGAAAGCACTTACTGTAAAAATGTTCTAAATTCTAAAGCTTCAACATTCTCCACAGCAATAGGCTCCTGATTTGTTAAACTATTTGATGTCTGTCCAATAGTATGAAAATAGAAGTCAGGAACTCTTGCTAAAAGGACTGCTTTGTGTGCTTTGAACAAAGTATAACCCACAGAGAAGGTAACATCTGTATGGAATTCTTCCCTTAGAAGCCTATAAGGAATAAAAAGGAATCATAGTTTAATTAGTGATACTAAAAAACGCATACATATTTTTATAAAGTAGGTTTAAAATAACACGCAAGCTAAAAAATACAGAGGCAACATAAAGTTAATACAAAAATCAGTTTGTTCTCAGTTCATTCCAAAGAACATTGTTTAATGTTGGCTTAGAGCCTAATTTTCTAAAATTCATAGTGAAAACAAAGACAATTTCACTAAAAGAGTAAGACTACTGTTTCAAAATATTTTCTTATGAATTCCTTCTGATAATAAAAAAATATTTTCTGCTACTTATGTTGATTTTCCTTTATATGTACTACTTTCTTTAGATTTATTTTAAAAACGCAAAGTTGACATGATCATTAATTATTTAAAAGAATCAATTTTTTAAACTCTTACTTAAATTGAAGCAAAAAAAAAGTTAATAGTTAATGACAGCAACAAACCACACATATCAGTAGAAAATTCAGGTTAGAAACTGGTACTTAGTTCTGGCTAATGTTCGTTAACAAGTCTGAAATCCAGGTGTGGCGGTCAAAAATGTGACATTTAGTCTCTTTTCCAGTCTCCCACTCCCACAAATAGAATTATGCTCTAATCTATCATTAAAATGATGGATTCGTGATCCTTTCAAATCCCTTTGCTAATGTACAGATATAGCTCTTGTAAAGCCCACTGATTACATGTATACGTGAGTGATAGAACAAAAATCAACATAATAGAAAATGTCATAATATAATCTTTTGCCTCTTTGCAGTAACTATTTTACTCTCTAAATATTAAATAAAACTTCATATCACTATAGCAATATCATCAGCAAGGTATGCATTCTCAGAGGACTTCTGTATTACAGGATATATAAAACTGGCAATCACACCAGTACACTACAGGAGGTACAAGTAACCGATAAAGATATCCATTACAGTGAAAGCTTGGAAAGCAGCCAATGACACTCAAACTCCCCCAGGACCAAGTTAATGGCTCCTTCCTCTAATCCCATCACATTCAGTGCATACCTCTATTATAGCATTTCTGTCATTGCATCATTATTATTTTTACATATCTTTCTCCCCACTAGACAATGAACTCCCCAAGGGCAAAAACTGCATCTTCAGTATACAGCAAGAGTTCAGTATCTGCTTATTGAATGATTCTATTTTACCACAGACAAAACAAATGCTTCAGAGCACAAAAGCTTTCAGAACCTTGAAAATAATGGCCAAATAGATGCATCTTAGTTTGGTCAATACTTTCAATAAATTATTTTCATAAGTAATTTTTAAAGTTACACAAAAATGTGTTGGGCTCTCAAACTTTAATTGAAATAGAAACTCTACAAACACTCAATTTGTTCTTTCCTCCCACCCTCCTTCCCCCCATCCTACCCCTCAAGTGAATAAGGAAGCACTGCAGCTGGTAGCCATACAACCATCAGGAGGGAACCCACCTTGCTGCTAACAGATGCTCATGAGTACTTGCTAAATGGAAAAAAAAAAGTGTATATAAAATTGTTAATGTGAAAATATAGTGCTTTTTATTTGATAGAACCACTTTTATCAGTTTCAAGTATATTTTGTTATGTTACAAATCTGAAAATCTGACTTAGACTGGCTTAAACATTAAGGAGTTTACTGGCTCATCGAATAGTAAAGTCCAGAGGAAGGACAGACTGGAGCAAAGTCTCAATGATGCCAAGGCCCAGCTTCTTTCCATCTCATATCTTTGCCCACTACTGTATTCACCTATCTTAGTCCATTTGTGCTACTATAACTGAATACCACAGGATACGTAATTTATAATGAACAGACATTTATTGGTTCACAGTTCCAGAGGCAGGGAAGTCCAACATCAAGGTGCTGGCATCTGCAAGGGCCTTCTTGCTAAGTCATCACATGTAGAAGGATAGAGGATAAAAGGGACCAAGAAGGAGCCAAACTCATCCTTTTATAACACTACCAATCTCACCCATGAGGGTGGAGCCCTCTTGGCTTAATCATTTCTTAAGGGACATACCTCTTAATACTGCTACAACAGCAATTAAATTTCCTTTTTTTTGAGACAGAGTCTTGCCCTGTTGTCCAGGCTGGAGTGCAGTGGTACCATCTTGGCTCACTGCAACCACCTCCCGAGCTCAAGGGATTCTCTCACCTCAGCCCCCCAAGTAGCTGGGACCACAGGCATGCATCACCACACCCGGATAATTTTTGTATCTTTTGTAGAGACAGGATTTTGCCATGTTCCCCTGGCTGGTCTCAAACTCCTGAGTGTTGGGGAAAAGCTGAGTGTCGGGAAAAACGCTGAGGCAGGGCTTGCATGTCTGACATAATGTAAATGAGTCTTGGAACATGTCTGGGGTCCAGGGTCTAAAACCCCTCGTGGCCTCTGGAACACCAAGCTCTGTGCCAAAGGGTGGAAGGCTGCCCTGCCGCACCACAATCTAAGCCCAGGGCGTTAAACCCCTCGTGGTTTGGATGGAATCCAGGGCTCAGGGCATAAAACCCCTCGTGGTCTCTGGCTCCTTGCTTCTAGCACTCCCAGGCTCATAGAACAATTGTATCTTAAACCAGAAGAACACGTTTCCCATTATCTCAAGTAGCAGAACATGTTCCATAGGCTTCAAAGAAAATGCTAAACTGTCACAGCTGTAGACCATGCGCTTGATAAACCGCTTTCTTTCAACCCCCACATCCTCACTACCTGCTTCTTTGTTTGATCACCAATAAATAGTGTGGGCTTCCAGAGCTCAGGGCCTTCACAGCCTCCATACTAGCATTGGCCCCTGGTCCCACTTTATGTCTTGTCTCATTCCTTTGACTCTGCCAAACTTCGTAGTCCCCAAGGCCTGGTGTTGGGTCTGATCACCCCAACACTGAGCTCAAGCAATCCATCCCCCTCAGCCTTCCAAAGTGCTGGGATTACAGGAATAAGCCACCTGCCTACCCTGTAAATTATTATTATTTAGACAGAGTCTCACTCTGTCACCCAGGCTGGAGTGCAGTGGCGTGATCTTGGCTCACTGCAACCTCTACGTCCTGGGTTCAAGCAATTCTCCTGCCTCAGCCTCCTGAGTAGCTGGGAGTCCAGGTGCGCACCACCATGCCAGGCTAGTTTTTGTATTTTTAGTAGAGATAGGGTTTCACTACATTGGCCAGGCTGGTCTCAAACTCCTGACGTCTAGTGATCTGCTCGCCTTGGCCTCCCAAAATGCTGGGATTACAGGCATGAGCCACAGTGCCCAGCCAGGCCTGTAAAATTCAACATGAGTTTTGAGAGGACAAACATTCAAACCATAGCATAACTTATCTAAGGCAATTTACACTGCTGATAAAACCCAGTTATCACTAAACATTTATCGAGCACATACTATGTACTAAGCACTGGGAACATAAAGATGACTAAAACATAATACCTATCCTCAGGGAGTTTATAGTATAGTAGGGAAGCCAGGTCTGAAAATTAAAGTGTGTGATATATTCAATAGCGTAAGTAAATTTTGTTCAGGGACAGACAAAAGAGACCTCATAGAGGGCATGAAAACCAAATGGGATTTTAAAGACTGAGTAAGAGCTGGTTAGGGAAGTAAGGCAAGGTAAGTAAGTGCCTGGCTCCATGTTCCTTACAAAGATATGTGTGAGTGTGGAACTATACGTTGGTCAGCACAGAGTACTGAGAAGGTGCGAAGTGGCAGATGAAGCTGCAGAGATAAAGATGAATAAGAGGCAAAGAGCTTAACTGTACCCTACAGTGAAAGAGAAGTCATAAAATTGTGTGTGCTGAAGCTCTATTAAACCTCAATAGGGAAGGCACCAGGCTCCAGAAGCTGAAGAGACCCAGAGCCAGCAAACGAGATATGGGCTTTTATTAGGGGCTTACATACAGGGGAGAGAGTCCAGTGGTGGCAGGCTGGACAAGATAACCACCTTACCTACAGTCCAGTGGTGGTGGACTGGGCAGGAAAACTGCAAACCCTTGCAAACAGCATGGAAGTTTATAGAGCATTTTCACTTAACCCCCTTCCTTTAATGTCCTCCACCGGGCAACCTTCATACAACCCTAACCCAGGGCTTCAATCCCCTTTACAGCCTGTGTTCCACAGTATGGGCTCAGGAGCTCAGATGTTCCTCACAGACAAGGAACGAATCTCTGGGATGGCGACTCCCAGATTCCCTAGCTCACGACACATGCAGGTATATCCACCACACAGGGTCATTTTAAGGGTATGCCTACATTATTGCTGGCAGGTGTGGTTGCCCTGCAAATGGTTTGAAACAATGGCAAATTTATTTTTCAAAATATATAAATTTGTGTAGAAGAGGAGTTAGATGAAAATGAGAATGAAGATGAGAAAACTACCGCACAGATGAATGAAGCCAGGAGAGGATCAATGGTGATAAAGAGGGGATAAAATTAAAATATATTTAGGTAATAAAATTGGCACCAGTTGGGCCAGGCGCGGTGGCTCAAGCCTGTAATCCCAGCACTTTGGGAGGCCGAGGCAGGCGGATCACAAGGTCAGGAGATCGAGACCATCCTGGCTAACACAGTGAAACCCCGTCTCTACTAAAAAAATACAAAAAATTAGCCGGGCGCGGTGGCGGGTGCCTGTAGTCCCAGCTACTCGGGAGGCTGAGGCAGGAGAATGGCGTGAACCCGGGAGGCGGAGCTTGCAGTGAGCCGAGATCGCGCCACTGCACTCCAGCCTGGGGGAGAGAGCAAGACTCCGTCTCAAAAAAAAAAAAAAAAAAATTGGCACCAGTTGGCAAAATTGGCAGGGAAGGAGTTACTTGGCTCTTTCTCGTATTTGGATAACTAGGTGCTAGTGATACTACCAATCTGCTAGTCAAACTTCCTTCCTCTACTCCAGACATATTTCCAGTTGTTTCCTGGATACAGCTTGCTGGACATTCATTATACACCTCCCTTTCAGGCAAGATCAGGCTTGTTCAGGGTGGTATGGTAGTAGCCTACATGCTTCCCTTTCAAATGTCCTAAGATTTGGAGCCATTTTCAATGCTTCCTTTTCCCTGTTCCCCAGCATGTCATCAATCACCAAGCCTATCAATTGTTCCATTTCCACTGCCATTATGTATCCCTAAACTATTACAAAATCTCCCAGCTGGTCTCCTTGTTTCCAATTTCCCTTTCCTTAAATTCCAGATTCAAAATGTGTTAATTCCCTATTTTAAAAACACCGATGGTTCTCCACTGCTTCTAGAATACATCACAAACATTTCACTGGAGAAAGAAAGCCCCTGTGATCTAGTCTTAGTCTACCCATTCACCCTTACCTACTGTCACTTTGATTGCCTGCCATACAATCTCCTTCCAAATAAAGCTGCCAAATTTATTTATTACTTATATGTGACCCTGGTTTGTACCACATGCCCCTACATCCTAATCACATCTCAATGGACAACAGGCTGAACCAAGGTTAGCCACTGGCCAATGTAGTAGTCAAGCAGGAGAACTTGAGCAAAGATGTTCTATAATAAACATGAACCAACTGATGGCACTGAAGAGCATTCTTAAGCAAATCTATAGTAGAAAAAGAAATGGGTAAGGAGAGAAGAGGAGACGAAGATACAAAGTTAACTGGAAGATCAGTTTACTGTAGAGGAGGCAGACTGCTTGGGTTCATATTCTGGTTATGTGACCCTGAACAAGTCATTTGAAAGTCTCTGGAGCCAGATAGCCAAGGTTCTTATTCTGATTCCATCACTTTTTTTTTTTTTTTTTTTGAGACAGAGTCTTGCTCTGACGCCCAGACTGGAGGGCAGTGGCTTGATCTCAGCTCACTGCAATCTCCACCTCCCCGGTTCAAACAATTCTCCTGCCTCAGCCTCCCAAGTAGCTGGGACTATAGGTGTCAACATCATTTCTTTTTTAACATTCAGTTTCCTCTTGCGTTAAATGAGAATAACAAGACTTACCTCACAGGATTCATGAGAGAAGTAAAACATTTCATGTAAGCCCAGTGTATAGCAAATAGTAGGATGGCAATAAGTATTAGTTTTTTTTTTTTTTTTTTTTTTACAACTGCCATGCATAACAGTCCATTTGTCAATGTGGTCTTATTGTATGACTGTTATCATATCCCAATCAACTTTCCAGTTCTACACTGGAGCTGGCTTTTTGACGGCTAAAACTGTCTCCCACTTTTCCTCACTTCTCTACATATCTGGTCACGTCAGATAACCTAGGAGTGTCTCTGTTCCTTACTATTTGGCAGAGTCTAATACGACTTGCTTTCTCAAAATCAATCAAGCTCTTTCAAATTTCTGTGCTTCCGTAAAAGTTATTCCCCTTGTTTAGATATCCTCTACCTCTCCTTCCCAATCTTTACCTAATCAATTCTTAACCAATCCCTAAGAGCTCACTCAAATGTCATCCTATAAAGTCTTCCCAACTCACCCCACCACAACTATCACTTTTATTTAGCCATTACCTCTCTCACTAAAGTGTAAGGACAAACAACAAAGCAATGTTTTATTAACCTTTATTACTTAAGACCTAGTACCGGGTTAGGTACGTGGTCGGTGCTAGATATTTCATTAGTATTTGTAGAATAAATAAATGATATTGCTATGCTTGGAGAAAATTAATTTAGTATAGCATTTAAGGTGGCTGGGTGAGCATTTTGTTTTGTTTTTAAAAAAAACCTTGCTACATCTATTTTTGTTTATAATAAGAATTTGAGAGTTCTGAGTCCTACCCTCAGTTGTAACTAAGATGAGGATAAATTGTTCACTAGCAATACTTTAACCTCATTTTCTTCATATAAATTAGATGTGTTACCCTAGAAATGTTAACAACTTTAGTATTATTTTTTCCATCTTTTTCATCAGTCCCTCCCTGGTAGAGACAAAGTAGCTTCCCCAGTAGATAGTCCCAAATTAAAGGGATTTTTTTTTTTACTTTGATAAATTCTGTTTATAGCTATCGGAGCCTTAAGTATGGGTGAGTTTTTGACAGAAAGCACTTTAAAATGTAGAATCCTGGCTGGGCGCGGTGGCTCACGCCTATAATCTCAGCATTTTGGGAGGCCGAGGCAGGCGGATCACTTGTGGTCAGGAGTTCGTGACTAGCCTGGCCAACATGATTAAATCCCGTCTCTACTAAAAATACAAAAATTAGCCGGGCGTGGTGGCACGTGCCTGTAATCCCAGCTACTTGGGAGGTTGAGGCAGGAGAATGGCTTGAACCCGGGAGGTGGAGGTTGCAGTGAGCCAAGATGGCGCCACTGCACTCCAGCCTGGGCAACAGAGCGAGACTCCGTCTCAAAAAAAAAAAGTAGAATGCTGCACAACTTTTAATTATTAGTAATTACGTTTACCTCAGTGGTTCTCACAGTCACCCTAGCCAGCAGCATTAGCATCACCTGGGGTCTTGTTAAAAATGGAAAATTTCAGTGATGCACACTGAAGTTTAAGAATCAGTGTCTTGCTGGAAACGTACATTAGCTAGGTCATATTTCTAAGCTTCATTTTCTTTGTAAGCTGAAATTACTTTAGCTGGATTCCCAATAACCCGAGATGGATATCCATGAGGCTTACAAATGTTAAATGTCAGGACGACCCTCCATTTGCTTTGGTCCTCACAGGAGCTGAGAGTTGCTGGGAGCTACAGAGAGCTCTAGGTGGAGAGAGGAAGCCAGGTCGCAATTAGGAAGCATTTCTGGCAAATTGTTTAAAGAGACCTCAGAAGAGACCTCCAAGGCTATAGTATTGTTCTTTCCTCATTTCAAATAATCGTCTTCCTAATTTTATTATTTTTCTTAAAATAGTATAAGCTTATTTTAAAAATTGTGTAAGTTTCAGGACCTGGATCCACCCGACCTTAGTGATTTGAAACAACTAAGCGTGCCTGTGTTGAGATATTTCTAGCAAACTGGTGCTGCACACAACTAAGCTTTTTTTGTTTTCCTTTTGAATCTGGTACATGGTGTCGTGGTGCTCGGGACTGTTTATTCAGGGCGAGCGAAGCCACTTTTCGGAATAGTGGGGAGACTGGCTAACGACCCGCAGTCGCCTGAGGCGAGGAGAACCAAGTGCTGAGGGAGGGGGAAGGCAGAGCCGAAAGAAGCCACAGCTTCTGGGACGGAGGTGGGCGATTTAGGAACTGAAGCAGTCAGAGTTCCCGCCTCCTCCTACCTGAGCAAATCCTGGCTGAGCTGCTCCGACACCTTCGCCTTCAGCCGGCGCCGCTCACACGGCCCCTTCCTTTGCAACCCCTTACTGCAAACTCCAGCGGACCCCAGAAGTACCATGGGGGCCGCACTGCCTTCCCCACAGCGAGCCATGTGTCACAGAGGTACCGCGCCCTGGAGGCCCAGTACTTGGCCACACTTGCCCCGCCCAGGAGGAAGAAGGGGGCGTTTCCGACCGAACTCTCGGCTCCTACCCAAATCCGCCCCCTAGGGTAAAAGGTTGACGCCTCTCGTCGGTTTGTAGACAGTCTCCCAGAACAGCCGAACCGCGGTGGGGAGCCTCAGAGGCCCAGAACCGAGCCGGCTCG
The DNA here is from genome assembly GCF_006542625.1 of Nomascus leucogenys. Lineage (NCBI taxonomy): Eukaryota > Metazoa > Chordata > Mammalia > Primates > Hylobatidae > Nomascus > Nomascus leucogenys. The sequence goes on from NC_044392.1 coordinate 82,552,453, forward strand.
TGACCCAGGAAGAGCGTGCGCAGGCGTACTCGCTCTGTTTACTTCTGCCGGCGGGCACCCCGCCTCTTATAGCTCCGGCGCCGACCATCCCCCGGGGCAAACCAATCCTCAGGCTCCTTATCCCCTCCCTTCTTCTTTCCCTTCCGGTTGGTGTTCATTCATTTCAATGTTTTACTGAGGCTCAAGTTCAAATCAGCACATGCAGCCTTTGTATGCTGTGTCTTCCTCACAGGTCTACACTTTTTTCCAACTAAAGACTGGGCGAGTCACACCCCCTCACCTGGCTTCTTAACCCTGAGGTATAAATGTTGGGGCAAGAAAAATTGGCGATAGGAGGGGTAGGGGAAGAACTTCATAAACTGCCAGTCAGAACAATTCTGAGTCCGATATAAGAGATACTTACAGCAACTAGAAGCCCCCATTCCCTTCTTATCCGCGGAGTGGCTCATATAAGCTTTTGGACTTGATCAGAGAAAGCTCAGGTAATAGGACCGGGCCAACATTTATGACCAAGAAGAGAGCAAATAGGTAAGGGGCAAAGTCTTTGAGCAGTGAAGTGGTGGATGGATGAAATATAGAATTCTATTTTGTCCCAAATAAAGAAGCAAACGTGATTATCATTTAAGGTTTTGGTATTTTTTATTTGATTACTGCCTCCAAAAGAAGAAAACTCAGTAGTTCTGCTTCGGGCCTGGCAAGTCCCATCTACTTGGGAAGCGGAGGCAGAATGATGGCTTGAGCCCAGGAGGTCAAGGCTGCAGTGAGCCATGATTGCACCACTGCACTCCAGCCTGAACGGCACAGCAAGACCCTGTCTCAAAAAAAAAAAAAAAAAATCTGTTTCATTCACGAACTCTACACATAAGGTGAAGAATAGTAATTGCTTGGAAAATGCATTGGCCAGGTTGCGGTGGCTTACACCTGTAATCCCAGCACTTTGGGAGGCCAAGGCGGGAGGGTCACTTGAGCCCAGGAATTAGAGACCAGCCTGGGCAACATAAGGAGACCCTGTCTCTACCAAAAAAAAAAAAAAAAAAAAAGAGAAAAGAAAAGAGGGGGGAGGGGAATATATGGACTTTGTGTTTGTACCATAAGATTGGCCAAGAGGTAACCATTTCTTCAGATAATGCCCCCTCTCAAATATTCAGACATCTTAATTCTGAAAAATATAACTGGATAATTGATTTTTTAAAATTAATTCCCAAATGCTTGGATGGATAATTGATTCTTAATTATTCCTGTAGAAAAGAGGGGTGTCAAAGATAAAATAATAGTAGCTTATATTTTAATCCTTATTATGTGATAAACGCTACTCTATTTGCTCTGTGTGTTTTAACTCAGTTAATCCTTACAACAACCATTTAGCTAGGTACTGTCTTCAGACCTATTTACAGATGAGGAAGCTGAGGCATACAAAGGGTAGGTAAACTTGGCCAAGGTCACACAACGTCATATATCACACTATAATATATGGTGTGTTACACCATAATAATGGTGTATTATAACCCAGGCAGTATTTATCTTTTGACTGGCAAATTTAGTCAATTTACATATACTCTTGGTAAGAATGTAAATTGGTGCAGCCATTATGGAAAACAGTATGGAGATTCCTCAAAATATTAAAAATAGAGCTACGACATGACCCAGCAAACCCTCTTTGGGTATATACCCAAAGGAAATGAAATTAGCACCTCATAGAGATATCTGCACTTTCAGGTTTGTTGCAGCATTATTCACAATAGCTAAGATATGGAAACAACCTAACTGTCCCTAGGATAGATTAATGGATAATGTTGTATATATATATATATACACAATGAAATATTATTCATTCTTTAAAGAGAAGATCCTGCCATTTGTGACAACATAGATGAACCTGGAGGACGTTAAGTAAAATTAGCCAGGCTCAGAAAGACAAATACTGCCTCACGCCTGTAATCCCAGCACTTTAGGAGGCTGAGGTGGGCGGATCATGGGGTCAGGAGATCGAGACCATCCTGACTAACACGGTGAAACCCCGTCTCTCCTAAAAATACAAGAAAATTTAGCCAGGCATGGTGGTGGGCGCCTGTAGTCCCAGCTACTCAGGAAGCTGAGGCAGGAGAATGGTGTGAACCCGGGAGGTGGAGCTTGCAGTGAGCCGAGATCGCCACTGCACTCCAGCCTGGGCGACAGAGCCAGACTCCATCTCAAAAAAAAAAAAAAAAAAAAGACAAATACTGCATACTGTCATATGTAGGATCTTTTAAAAAGTACATAAACAGTAGAAAGGTGGGTGGGGGGGATGTAGGTCAAAGGGTACAAAGTTGCATTTATGTAGCATGAGTAAGTATAGAGATCTAATGTACAGCATGAGAACTATAGGTAATAATATTTGTTGTATACTAGAAATTTGCTAAGCGAGTAGATTTTAGGTGCTCATACCACAAAAAAATAACTGTGTGTGGTGAGAGGGAAAAAAGTAACTGTGTGATGATATGTGCTTGACTATATCATTTCACTACGTATGCCAAAACATCATGTTGTATACCTTAAATATCCACAGGTTAAAAAAAAAAAATCAAGAAACCACCCAGGCAGTCTAGCACCAGACTCCCTTCAAAGCCCTGCCAGATTTCTACCAGGCCTCTTTATCACCTGATAAAGTAACAACTAGGCTACTCTCTGGTTGGAAATGGGTGACAGATGATTTCTGGTTCATGTTTTATCTTAAAACAACTTAAGTTAGGCTGGGTGTGGTGGCTCATGCCTGTAATCCCAGCACATTGGAAGGCCGAGTCGGGCAGATCACCTGAGGTCAGGAGTTCGAGACCAGCCTGGCCAACATGGCGAAACCCCGGTTCTACTAAAAATACCAAAATTAGCCAGGTGTGGTGGTGCATGCCTGTGGTCCCAGCTACTTGGGAGGCTGGGGCAGGAGAATCACTTAACTATATCATTTCACTGCAGAGGTTACAATGAGCCGAGATCGTGCTACTGCACTCCAGCCTTGTCTTGAGACTCTGTCTCAAGAAACATATATATATAAATTAAAAAACTTAAAGTAGCTTAGGCGGCTATGTGAAATGATTAAAGAATAAGTAAATACTCCCTTAAAAAACAAAATATGGCTGGGCATGGTAGCTCATGCCTGTAATTCCAACACTGGGAGGTTGAGGTGGGAGGATTGCTTGAAGCCAGGAGTTCGAGGCTGCAGTAAGTTATGATCACATCGCAGCACTGCACTACTTAGCCTGGGCAATAGAACAAGACTGTCTCAAAAAAAAAAGAAAATCGTGTCATTGATGCTTCACATTCTACCATTAGATAACTTAACTTAAAGCATTATTTTTATTTTAATTCATCTCTATAGTCATTTATCCCTTAATGTGAGTGAGGTTTTCAGATGTTCTTCCTGAAAGAATTTTTGATCAGGAGGAAAAGAGAGTTTAAGGAACTAGCAGTGGGAGCTGTGAAGGTAAACATGGCTAAACTCCTAATTTGGTTTAGGGTTATCTTTAACTGTGATCTTAATGTAAGAAAAGTAAATTTAGGTAAAATTGCTTTGGAAGGAAAAACTTTCAAGAACTCCAATCTCATGAAAGCAAACCTATTTTTGATGCATTATTTCTCCCTCTTTAAAAATGTTTAGGCTGAGCTTGGTGGCTCACACCAGTAATCCCAACATTTTGGGAGTCTGAAGTGGGAGGATTGCTTGAGCCCAGGAGTTCAAGAACAGCCTAGGCAGCATAGCAAGGCCTCGTCTCTACTTACTTACTTACTAAATAAATAAATAAAATTAAAGCCAGGTGTAGTAGCACATGCGTGTAATCCTCGCTACTCAGGAGGCTGAGGTGGAAGGATCGCCTAAACCAGGGGTTAGAGGCTGCAGTGAGCCGTGATTGTGCCACTGCACTTCAGCCTGAGTGACAGAGTGAGACCCTGTTTCAAAACAAAAAATGAAAGTTTTAATATGAAAAATTTCAAATCCCAGCTACTTGAGGTTGAGGCAGGAGAATTGCTTGAACCCGGGAGGCAGAGTTTGCAGTGAGCTGAGATGGCGCCACTGCACTTGAGTCTGGGCAACAGAGGGAGACTCCATCTCAATAAATTTTTTAAAAAAAGCAAAAAGCTTTTCAGAGAGAGAGAGATCTTCTTACGTTGTCCAGGCTGACTTCGAACTCCTGGGCCTGAGTGATCTTCCTGCCTCAACCTCCTCAGTAGCTGGAACTATAGGCATGTGCTACCATGCCCTGCTGAGTAGTGGTTTTTTGTAGTTGTTGTGGTGGTTGTTTGTTTTTAAGAACTATATATAAAAATTCGCTGACCATGGTGGTTCACACCTGTAATGCACTTTGGAAGGCCGAGGTGGGCGGATCACCTGAGGTTCAGAGTTCCAGACCTGCCTGGCCAACATGGTGAAACCCTGTCTCTACTGAAAATACAAAATTAGCTGGGCGTGGTGGTGCAGGCCTGTAATCCCAGCTACTCGGGGGGCTGAGGCAGGAGAATGGCTTGAACCTGAGAGATGGAGTTTGCAGTGAGCCGATTATCAAGCTACTGCACTCCAGCCTGGGTGACAAGAGCAAAACTCCATCTCACACACACAAAAAAAAAGAACTATATATAAAAATTTAATGGATAAGACAGCTAAATATAAAAAGTGAAACTACGTACTACTAGAAATAAAGTGGGTAAATTCCTTTATTACCTTGGAAAAAAGAATGAATGTGTATATGTATATGTGTGTATTCCACATACTCCATGTACTCAGATCACCCCTTCTTAAACATAAGGTAACATGCATACTATATTTAGTATTCTGCATCTTGTTTTTCCTCATTTAACAGTATATCCTAGAATGTTCTGCCTGCTTCCAGACGAGCGAGGAGACTTGTGGTCTGGTTCTTGGACTTGCCTAACAGCATGGCCCCTAAACGCCAGTCTCCATTCCCGCTTCAAAAGAAGAAACCAAGACCACCTCCTGCTCTGGGACTGGAGGAGACATCGGCCTCTGCAGGCTTGCCGAAGAAGGGAGAAGAAGAACAGCAAGAAGCAATTGAACACATTGATGAAGTACAAAATGAAACAGACAGACTTAAGGAACAAGACAGTGAGGAGATTTTGAAAGTAGAACAGAAATATAACAAACTCTGCCAACCATTTTTTCAGAAGAGGTCAGAATTGATCGCCAAAATCCCAAATTTTGGGATAACAACATTTGTCAACCATCAACAAGTGTCTGCACTGCTTGGGGAGGAGGACAAAGAGGCACTGCATTATTTGACCAAAGTTGAAGTGACAGAATTTGAAGATATTAAATCAGGTTACAGAATAGATTTTTATTTTGATGAAAATCCTTACTTTGAAAATAAAGTTTTCTCCAAAGAATTTCATCTGAATGAGAGTGGTGATCCACCTTCAAAGTCCACCGAAATCAAATGGAAATCTGGAAAGGATTTGACGAAACGTTCAAGTCAAACGCAGAATAAAGCCAACAGGAAGAGGCAGCATGAGGAACCAGAGAGCTTCTTTACCCGGTTTACTGATCATTCTGATGCAGGTGCTGATGAGTTAGAAGAGGTCATCAAAGATGATATTTGGCCAAACCCATTACAGTATTACTTGGTTCCTGATATGGATGATGAAGAAGAAGGAGAAGATGATGATGATGATGATGATGATGATGATGATGATGATGAAGGGGAGGAAGAATTAGAAGATATTGATGAAGGGGATGAGGATGAAGGTGAAGAAGATGAATATGATGATGAAGGGGAGGAAGGAGAGGAGGATAAAGGAGAAGATGACTAATAGAACACTGATGGACTCCAACCTTCCTTTTTTAAAATTGTCTCCAGCCCTGGGAGCAAGTTGCAGTCTTTTTTTTTTTTCCTCTTGTGCTCAGTCACCCTGTTCTTAAGCTCTCTTTTCTCTACCCCATGGTTCTCAACTTATTTGGGGGGAAATACCTTGAGCAGAATACAATGGGAAAAGAGTCTCTACCCCTTTCTGTTCAAAGTTCATTTTTATCCCTTCCTGTCTGAACAAAAACTGTATGCAATCAACACCACCGAGCTCTGTGGGGAAAAAGAAAAACCTGCTCCCTTCGCTGTGCTGGAAGCTGGAGGATGCTAGGCCCCTGTGTAGTAGTGCATAGAATTCTAGCTTTTTTCCTCCTTTCTCTGTATATTGGGCTCAGAGAGTACACTGTGTCTCTATATAGGTCAAAGGGACAATATGGACAGTTAGCATTTACCAACATGTATCTGTCTACTTTCTCTTGTTTAAAAAAAGAAAAAAAAACTTTAAAAAATGGGGTTATAGAAGGTCAGCAAAGGGTGGATTTGAGATGTTTGGGTGGGTTAAGTGGGCATTTTGACAACATGGCTTCTTCTTTGGCATGTTTAATTGTGATATTTGACAGACATCCTTGTAGTTTAAGATGACACTTTTAAAATAAATTCCCTCCTAATGATGACTTGAGCCCTGCCACTCAATGGGAGAATCAGCAGAACCTGTAGAATCTTATTTGGAATTGACATTCTCTATGGTAATTTTGTTCCTGTTTATTTTTAAATTTTCTTTTTGTTTCACTGGAAAGGAAAGATGATGCTCAGTTTTAAACATTAAAAGTGTACAAGTTGCTTTGTTACAATAAAAATAAATGTGTATACACACACACACACACACACACACACACAAAACAGTATATCCTAGAGGTTATGCCATACAAATGCAGGTCTTTGTTAATTCTTTTTATGACGGCAATTCCACTACATTTCACTCAGCTGCCATTTTAATTTCTTCTTTGAATGATTATTCATATCCTTTGCCCATTTTGCTTTTGGTCTTTTCTCTATTTTTAGATGTTGGAGATATTAGTGTTGTCTGTGATATAATTTGCAAATATATTTTTCCCATTTGTCATTTGTCTTCTGACTTGGCTTGGCTTTTAGTGGTTGTTTTTTTTCCCTTGGTGTTTTTGTTTTAATGTAGTCAAATTTATTCTTTCTTTTTGTTCATTGTTTCTGGACTTTGAATCATAGGTGGAAAGATTATCCTAACTTCCAGATTGTAAAAGAATTCATACACTTTCCCCTAATAATGTGTGATTTCACTTTTTATGCTTAGCTATTTAATTCATTTGGAATTTATCTTGTTACATGGTGTGAAGAAAAGATCCAATTGTATATTTTATTTTTTTCCAAGTGGCTATCTAGTTATCCCAATACCGTTTATTAAAAGTCAACTTTTCCCCTTCTCATTTTAGATGCCACTTTTATCATATGCTAAATTGTTTTGTCCCTTAGTTCTATTTCTGGACTTTCTAGTCTATCACATTGTTCAGGCCATCTATTCATGTGCCAATATCACAGTTTTAATTATAGAGGCTTTATATACATTGCTTTAAAAAAAATTTTACTGGCTGGGTGCAGTGGCTCATGCCTGTAATCCCAACTCTTTGGGAGGCTGAGGTGGGTGGATCACTTGAGTCCAGGAGTTTGAGACCAGCCTGGGCAACATGGCAAAACCCCGTCTTTATCAAAAATAAGAAAGATTAGCCTTGGGTTGTGGCACGCACCTGTGGTCCTGGCTACTCAGAAGGGTGAGGCAGGAGGATCACTTGAGCCCAGGAGGTGGAAGTTGCAGTGAGCTGAGGTCACACTGCTGCAAACCAGCCTGGGTGACAGAGCAAGATCCTGTCTTAAAAAATAAAAAATAAAAAATAAATTGCTGAATGTTCTATGCCCAAGGGTGAGGGTGCAGTAATTTTTTGCCTTAGTATTGGTCAACTGTTAATCTGTTCAATGTCCTCTCAGGGCTAACAGCAACACAAAGAACTGATAAAGCTGAGAATTCTGCACAAACCTCACTTATACTGTTTCTGGACTCTTCCCTGCATGTATGTAATGGTTAAAAGCATAGACTTTAGAATCATGATATTGAATCCAATTTAAGTTGTTTATTAGTTGTGTGACCTAGCCTACTGGTCTAATAGTCTAAGTCTATTGAGCTTTAGTCTATTGTGCTGATCCATGAAGCTCTCCAAGCCTCAGTTTCCCTATAATGGGGATAAGGGTATCTCATGTGGTGGTTAGAAAGACTAAATGAGACAATCCATGTAAAATTCTGCTAAGCTGATGACTTATCATCACAAAGTAGTTTTGAAGGTTACTCTTTAGAGTTTTACCTTTCCCCCCACCTTGTCTTCCATTCAAATAGGCAATGTCATTTTGCTGTTAGTGTTTGTTTCCTCCTAGCAGTTAAGTTTTACTAGCTCCAGTGGATGTGGTGGGTTTACAAAGGTGATAGTGATGATGACCACTGAAGGTCTTCATGTACAGGGAAGTTGTGATTTTGATTTCTTCCTGCCATCATATTTAAGAATAGGCAGCCATTTGGAAAAGCCATTTCGAAAAAGAAAAGCAATTACAGAATCAGAATAGCACCATATTACAACCCTCAATGATCTAAGTGATGAGCAGCCATAGCTGCAAAAATCACAAAAAGAAAACCAGGCAACATATGCTTTCTGTTGAAAAACACACTACATGTATGATCTTGTCAAATGAATCAAACCTGAATTTGATCAAGCCTCTGGATTCCAATCAGCAGAAAATACAAAGGGCAGAAGGATATACTGATTTGTACCATAAATATGCAGTTGGCAAAATGCACACTATGGGAAATTCCACAGGTCAAACAGCCTAGGTTCTGTAATAGAAAAAGTATAAGCAAAATAAGGGATGGAAGGGAAATCTGTAGATTTTAAAAGGCCTAAAAAATATCTTTCACGGGCTACAATGTAGGGAGAAAAAACATCCAATGTCAAAAATGCGCATGAATAAACTATGGGGTCTAGGAATAGAGTCTATTATTAGAGTTTTCTGTTTCTCTGGAGATGTATATATATAGATATATCTCCAATTGGTTCTGTTTCTCTGGAGAACTCTGTGTGTGTGTGTGTGTGTGTGTGTGTGTGTGTGTGTGTGTGTATGTATGGGGTAGGGGGCAGGATTTAAGGAACTGGCTCACACAATTGTAAAAGATTGGCAACCCCCAAATCTGCAGGTAGGCCTGAAAGCTGCAGACCCAGGGAAGAATTGCACATTAAGTCTACAGGCAGTTTGCTGGCAGAATTCTCCCCTCTTCAGGGTAGGTCAATCTTTTTCTATTAAGGCCTTAACTGATTGGATGGGGCCCACCTACATTATGAAGGGCAATCAGCTTTACTCACAGTCTACTGATTTAAATGTTAATCTCATATAAACAATCTCTTCACAGAAACATCTTGAGTAATCTGTGACCAAATATCTGGGTACCATGGCCTAGCCAAGTTGACACATAAAATTAAGCATCACAGTATCAAAATATGCACATTTAGATGATTAAAAAGTAAAGAAATACAGGAAGTGAAGCTATCCAAGTCAGGAAAGGAGCTTAATTTTGAGAGAAAGAGGGAGTTTGTAATTATGATAGGGGTATGGAAGAGCTTGTAAGGTGGCTGAACAAGTTTTATTTCTCAATCTGAGTGTTGGTTGCAAGAGTTTTCAACTTTTTTTTTTTTTTTTTTTTTTTTTTTTTGAGACAGAGTCTTCCTCTGTTGCCTAGGCTGGAGTGCGGTGGCGCAATCTCGGCTCACTGCAACCTCTGCCTCTCGGGTTCAAGCGATTCTCCTGCCTCAGCCTCCCAAGTAGCTGGGACTACAGGCGCCTGCCACCACGCCCAGCTAATTTTTGTATTTTTAGTAGAGACAGGGTTTCACCATATCGGCCCGGCTGGTCTTGAACTCCTGACCTTGTGATCTGCCTGCCTCATCCTCCCAAAGTGCTGGGATTACAGGCATGAGCCACCACACCCGGCCAAGAGTATTCATCTTAAAAAAGATTATATTTAGAATATGAAATATAGGTATTTATGATATAAAATAATTATTATTAGCTATAGATTTCCCTGATATGGTTTTCTGTATCTGTATTTATTTTAAAATAAAAAAAATTTAAGTGTTAAGTGTTAAAGAGGGTTTAAACAAAGCTATGTTAAACTTATTTTTTTTTTGAGAGAGAGAGTCTTGCTTTGTTGCCCAGGCTAGAGTGCAGTGGCGTGATCTCAGCTCGCTGCAACCTGTGCCTCCTTAGCTAAAGCAATCCTCCCACTTCAGCCTCCTGAGTAGCTGGGACTATGGGCATGCACCACCATGCCCAGCTAAACATTTGAGGTTAAAATATAGAGAGTATAATAATGACCCTGCTTTTTTGTATGGCTCACTATCTAAAGAGAAACAACCTTAAAAGAGTTCTACAAATGTTTAAGTTGCACTACTACTGTTTGAATAAAGATATTGCTTGATAACTACTTTTAAGTGAAAGCTCTTATTTAAATGAATAATTTTCAGTACATTTAAACAAATCATTGTATTGAATTATATATATATATATATGCATTTATTATCATGGGAATATTGCACCGGATGGGGATTATGAAAAATCACTTATCCAAATCCTTTTTTTTTTTTTTTCAGGGCAGAACTGCATGGAAATTATCTCAAAATAATATTTGATTTTTTTTTTCTTTTCCTTTCCTTTCCTTCCTCATCTCCTTACCTTTCTCCCATTCTTCTCTTCTTTCTTTCTACCTTCTGAAAGTATCAGGAAACTGACAAAGTTAAAGCTTTAGGTGCCCCACTTCCATAAGCCCCTTCTAGGGTTCTAGTAGCATCCCTAAAAATGTGTTTACTTGGTTATGTTTTTGTAAAGTTGGCAAACTTTGGTCAAATGTTACCTCATATCTGGTGCTACTGAGTAGCTACAAGCATCTTTAAGATTCAGTCACAGTGAAACTAAGTAGGGGATTCAGTGATTAGGGCTGGTGGAGTATGTTTGTCAGTTCACATTCACTTCTATGTCTAGATAGGTTGTTGCTCCCTGTCCGGTATAGGAATGGTTTCCAGGAATACTTTGCTGATTCATCCTGCATGGTGACATGAAGGGGTAGGGCCCAAGGGTCACATCACTATGTGAAGATGTCACATAGCGACAGGTATTGGAAATAAATGTGTAAATAAGTAGAGGCTTCAATTCTCATTGATGCCTTATTGGAACAAAAAGAATATTTTCAGTAATGCAGAACATGTTAATTATAAACACTTTTTTTGTGTTTTGATTAAAGTCATACAGAATGAAATTTGTCAAAATTCCTATATTTATGACCTATGTTTATGATATTTTTTCAGCTTCCCAGAAATTGTAATCTGTTGTGATTTCTCATTCTAAATAATCACTTCTATACTTTAAAAAGGCAAGCAGGGGACAGGCATACCATATATAATTGTTGCAATGTATTCCCAACACTGTATCTTCCTAATATTTATTTTATCTTGAAAAATAAGAAGATGTGGCCAGGCATGGTGGCTGACGCCTATAATCCCAACACTTTGGGAGGCCGAGGAGGGTGGATCACCTGAGGTCGGGAGTTTGAGACCAACCTGACCAACATGGAGAAATCCCATCTCTACTAAAAATATAAAATTAGCCGGGTGTGGTGGCTCATGCCTATAATCCCAGGCATCTTGGGAAGCTGAGGCAGGAGAATCCCTCGAACCCGGGAGGCAGAGGATGCAGTGAGCCAGGACTGCACCATTGCACTCCAGCCTGGACAACAAGAATGAAACTCTGCTTCAAAAAATAAATAAATAAATAAATAAATAAGAAAATTGAGGCTACTTTTGAAATTACTAAAGAGGTATTTATATAGCTCTTTCCTTTTTTTGGAGGAAATGCAAATGGTAATTTAATGTTTTTATTTACTCTCAGTGTAGCTCTTTTTTTTTTTTTTTTGAGATAGGATCTCTGTCGCTCAAGCTGATACAGTGGTGCAATATCCACTCACTGCAACATCTGCCCCCCAGGTTCAAGTGATCCTCCCATCTCAGCCTCCTGAATAGCTGGGACTATAGGCGCACGCTACCACACTAGGCTGATTTTGTATTTTGTTTGAGACGGGGTTTTGCCATGTTGCCCGGGCTGGTCTCAAACTCCTGGTCTCAATCGATTCTTCCACCTCAGCCTCCCAAAGTGCTGGAATTATAGGCGTGACTCACCGTGCCTGCCCAAGTGTAGCTCTTAATGTGATACTTTTTTCTGCAACAGTGAGGGACAGGTGATAGGCTTTAATGTTCCTCTGGCCTTATTTTAGCATTAAATACAATAAAGGCGCTAACCAGAACCCTGCTGGGTGAACAAAGTTTATGACTAGATCACTTGTTCTTCTACATTTAGGTCACATCAAAACAAAAGCTATCTTAAGAAAGAAGAAAAATAGATACTATTAAATCTAACTGAAATATTCCTCAAGCATATTTTAAATATCGTAATTGTCTATGCCTCTTAGAGTGAAAACTATTGAGTTTTTCCTCAAAGAGTAATTTTTACTTCAATCACCATTTCTACCTAGAAGATACTTTCACTATTTTCGGGGCTAACTTGTCACATTTGAATACAGTGATTAAAACTGTACTTTTTGGGGCAATGAATATATATAGGCTGCCTGGAGGTCTAGGTGTGAATTAAATAACTTGGGATATGCTGGATGCTTCAGGGCAAATTTCTTAAATCTCTCATATGAAATGTACACTGATTTCTGTCCAGCTATTTCCTGAAAGAGCCTGGAAACATCAAGATTTGGCACTCCAAAAGCTGCCTGAAGTATAGCAGCGAACTGCTGCTCTGTTATTAAACCATCCGCATCAAGATCAAAAAGCTTAAAGGACATTTGCAGACCCTTTTCAATGTTGGCAGGATTGCATAGAACAGTCAGACCTATTACATACTCTCTGAAGTCTATGCTGCCATCATTATTCCTGCCAAAGAGGGCAGGGGGTTGTCTCAAGGGCTCTGAAGTTGGGAGTTTTAAATAACTTGAAAATTCTTCAATTCCTATCTTCCCTCCTTTTGAGGCAACGGCAATTGCAGCATATTCATCCAAATGCTGATGAATGTTATCCCTATCTAACTTCAACTTCTGGCTAATTTTTGTAAATTCCACGAAACCAGCTTCTATGGGTAGTTGAAGGTTACCTGCGGAGATCATCAGTCTGCAGTCTTCATAAGTGTGCCCTGTCCCAGGCACCCCTAGAGCATTTGCCATGTTGATGTGTACTGTATTGGCAAAAAGGATGGGGTCTTTTTTTTCTTCATCATTTGGGATATAAACAGGCATAAACTCAACTTCTACCCTGGTGAAGAGTTGACTGAGTGTCAACATACAGGCCTGGAAGGCTGTAAATCCCTGCCAGGTCCAGATTGCCGTGTCCAGGGTGTTTGGGTACCTGAGCAGCACTGGCTACACAGGATCACCTGAACAGAAGGCCCCTAGTTTAAAAGTGACTAGACAGTAGCGATTGGTGCACACACCTTCTAGGAAAATCAGAATCTGTGGCCACTTCTTTCCAAATGTCGCTCACTTCAGGATTTCATTCTTAGTATTCTTCCTGGAATTAGGGTCTTCTCAGATCACAAGCACCAGCTGTGTTGACCGTAGGAATTTCCCAGCCAATGGGATCTGCACGTTTTGACTTGCAGAGACCACTGAGGGTAACCCCACCACCACACAGGGGATTGAGTCAAAGAAAGTGGACCGTGGTGCTGTAACGAAGATAGGGGCCTTGTCTTGGGTTGCCTTTTTCCCTTTCACTTTAGCCAGGAACCCAGCTAAAAAGAAACCCACCTGAAGCATGAGCTTGAGTACTGGTTTCACCAGTTTTTTCCTCCAACTCTTGGCAGGGTTGCAGGATTTGAGCAGGATAGCCAGAGGTGGAAAGCATGGCCACTGGCCAGAGGAAGAGGAAGGCAATGCAGGACATTCATACTCACGAGGATGATGCAGGTCCAGCACCATGCACAGATGCGTGTCTGCTGAGGGTACAAGGACTTGATTAGCTCCTACGTGATCCCAGACTCCTTCGCCTCCAACTCAGAGTCTGTGGACTGCAGAGCCATGAAACCGAGTTAGTAGACTCAGGCTGTGTGTAGCCTGGATTTGGGGGCAGCCTTTGACATGCACCCCTACCCCACATCCAATTGCTTTTTCTGTTTGCACATAATTAGAACTCTTAGAGGCAATTGTAGGTTAATAGAAAATGCTGCATTACCTTTAAAATCAGAAAAATTAAAGGTGGTAGATGACGTAACAGGAGAATTTGAATCACAATCTTTTTTTCTTTTTTTGCAAACATCTTGCTTTTGACATATGCCTAATAAATTATTTTCACATAGCAATTTCTGATGTCAAATTAGGCATATATTATATGCTACTAGGGATATATTAGTTTGAATAGATGAATATTATTAATAATTGCAACTTTTAATTTAGGTGCCATTACCTGTTTTTATTTACTGTGAGCTGCTTTGGCAACTAGTAAGTCAAATTCACTTACTTGCCCTACAAATAGATTTCTACAGCGACAGTAGTAACTGTTTATCCTAAGAGGTTTAACTGATGGCACCCTTGAGGCTTTATATCTGTTACAAGTACTTTTCCATATCCATTGAAAATTAGAGTACATTCATTGTAATAGGCCAGAATTGTCCATGGAACGTTTGTTTGATAAATTCTTAATACTAGTCCACATGAACTTGTCAACTTCCTAAACTGACATAAGTAGCAACAACAATAAATCTTTTTTTTTTTTTTTTTTTTTTTTTTTTGAGACGGAGTCTCGCTCTGTCGCCCAGGCTGGAGTGCAGTGGCGCAATCTCGGCTCACTGCAAGCTCCGCCTCTCGGGTTCACGCCACTCTCCTGCCTCGGCCTCTCCGAGTAGCTGGGACTACAGGCGCCCGCCACCACGCCCGGCTAATTTTTTGTATTTTTAGTAGAGACGGGGTTTCATCGTGGTCTCGATCTCCTGACCTCGTGATCCGCCCGCCTCGGCCTCCCAAAGTGCTGGGATTACAAGCGTGAGCCACCGCGCCCGGCCCAACAACAAATCTTAAAATCACCTTTGTCAGTAACAGGTTTTTATTAAAATAAGTCAGGATTACTTTACTGTGTCCACACGTACCATTCTTTCCCTTGTTGCTGCCCTTCTGGAGGGATCAAGAGGGAAGCACCAAGTTGGTATGAACCAGGCTTTTTCTATACCTTGTGGCATTTGCAACTCTGACAATGCTCTATAGAATATTCCTATGTTTACTAATTGCTAATTTGAATTCCTTTTCCCTCCCGAAATTAAAAGTCAAATTGTAGGTTCCTGAGAGATATTTCCATCTATTGAAACACACCAGATTACTGCTGAAACAGGAAGAGTGGCGTGGATACCACAAGTCTGCTAAACGGTATCTGGTGTAAGTGGGATCATGGGCTTTACCACCAGATGGCTCTAGGTCACATCCTAGCTCCAGAACTTACACTATGGGCATTGGCAAAGTTACACGTTAAATCACATTTTTACTATTTATAAATTGGTGATACCTACCTTGCGTGTTGTTATGAAGCAATGTGTTATACAGAGAATTGGATTTTTGTTGTAAATACAAGTTGCTGTGATACAGTAATGAGAATTCTTAGGAACATTCTCCTTTGTTCTGTCACGATCAGAACTATGCTTAATGAGGGAAGCAATCCTTTCACCAATTTAGGGCTTATCTGTTATGTGATGTGATTTGGCAGTGTTACTGGTTGCCTCCCATGTTAAAGGAGAACAACCCAAAAGAATGAGTCTCTTGGCCGGGCGCGGTGGCTCACGCTTGTAATCCCAGCACTTTGGGAGGCCCAGGCGGGCGGATCACGAGGTCAGGAGATCGAGACCATGGTGAAACCCCGCCTCTACTAAAAATACAAAAAAATTAGCGGGGCGTGGTGGCGGGCGCCTGTAGTCCCAGCTACTCGGAGAGGCTGAGGCAGGAGAATGGCGTGAACCCGGGAGGCGGAGCTTGCAGTGAGCCGAGATCGTGCCACTGCACTCCAGCCTGGGCGACAGAGCAAGACTCCGTCTCAAAAAAAAAAAAAAAAAGAATGAGTCGTAGTCCCTTGAATTGGTATTGTTCTCTATTCTGTAACTCTTCTCAACTCTTGCTTATAATGTTCATTTCTACTCTTGAACCTTTGCTTAATTTAACTGCTTTCTATGTATGCGTCTTTTTTTTTTTTTAGACAGACTTTTGTTCTTGTTGCCCAGGCTGGAATGCAGTGGCGCGATCTTGGCTCACTGCAACCTCCGCCTCCCAGGTTCAAGCAATTCTGCCTCGGCCTCCCAAGTAGCTGGGATTACAGGCATTTGCCACCATCCCCGGCTAATTTTTGTATTTTTGGTAGAGATGAGGTTTCACCATGTTGGCCAGGCTGGTCTTAAACTCCTGACCTCAGGTGATCCACCAACCTCAGCCTCCCAAAGTGCTGGAATTACAAGCATGAGCCACCGCACCCAGCCCTTAAGGCTTCTTATGGGAAAGTTCTATGTTACCACCTTATCCTTCTTTTATATTTCCCCATTAAGCAAATATTTGAGTGCCTACAATATGCCAGGCCCTTAGTCTAGACTTGGGTGTGTATCAGTTAATAAAACAACAAAAAATCCCTGCCCTGTGGAACTTAGATTCTAGTGCACATAAGATGTGTAGTATTCAATTCTTGTTGCATTGAATGAGGTAAAAGGATCCTTTCCTTCCCTTCCCTCTCCCTTTCCCTTTCCCTTTCCGTTCCAACAGGGTCTCACTCCATTGCCCAGGCTGGAGTGCAATGGCCCAATCATGGCTCACTGCAACCTTGAGCTCCTGGACACAAGCGATCTTACCTCAGCCTCATGAGTAGCTGGGACTTCAGGTGTGCACCCCTACGCCTGCCCACTTTTATTTTTTATTTATTTTTGGTAGAGATGAGGTTTCACCATGTTGGCCAGGCTGGTCGCAAACTCCTGGCCTCAAGTGATTCTCCCGCCTTGGCTTCCCACAGTGCTGAGATTACAGGCATGAGCCACCACGCCCAGCCAAGATGTCAGCTTTAAAAAATGGTTTAATGTTCCCAGTATAAATAGTATATGGCCCATTTTAAAAATGCATATTCATTTAGTTATATTTGCCTTCAAACTAATAGATATACTATAAATCCAAAGAGATTCGATAATATAACTTTTTAATGATTAAAAATAGTAAAAAGAACTATTGAACAATAGAATGAAAATTTATATCATTGCAGGTTTGCCTTATAATGTGGCACAGCTAATCTTTAATATACATTTGTAAAAGGCACCATATGTTAACAGAGTAAAAAAAGCAAGAAACCAAAACGGAACCACTTACTGCAAACTTCCTTTTTGTACAAGTGTATATATTTTAAGGCAGATGCTTGTCTGTGCAAAATACACCAGAAGAAAATCAACATTGTATTACATGTTCACATGATCTCAGATTTTTTTCAATACCATTTGTCAGGATATTTATTTATGATAAAGCACATTAAAACAGGCTTTTTCTAATAAAACATAAAGAAGTTGATGAACAATTTTTAAAAATTATTTAGAGATTTCATTACAGACCCTTCATAGAAGATAAAGAAAAGTCAATCTTTTTTTCTTGTTTCTTCTTTTAGAAATGTCCATATCAATTTGTTCACTATGTCAGGTTGGTCTTGCTGAAGCCAATGACTGGCTTCTGACAAAATAGTTAGCCTGAAATAGTTTTTAACATAAATCTTTGTGACTTCAGCCATCTCAACCTCCATGAATGCGTCATTCTCTCCCCACAGTAGTAGTGTTGGAGTGGTCACCATGTGATGTTTGAGAGGCAGGCAGCTATAAAAACAAAATACATGGGCTTGAGATTCACTGTCAAAGTTAAAATGACATTTTCCTATAGTGCCCCATTAGGCCATTCATTATCGAAGTGGGCAATCTTGCCTCTAAAAGGGTGAAAATTGTGTTCTTGGGAGGGTGAAAAAAATCTTACCCTTTGCATAAATAAAGCATGGATATACATACAGTACATAAACAGATATTAAAATTTCACAGGGTGGGGGTGATTAGGGAAAAAAAAAGTCTAAAAAGGCTCCTTAGGAAAGTGATAATGAAAAAGTGATTGAGAAACAATGCATTAAGTAATCAACATTTACTATAAAATATTTAAAAGGCTATTTAAGAAAAGGTCCAATAAAATTTAAATTGGATGAGGCTAGTGAAATGTATAATAAAAGCTGTAAGTTAAATAGGAAATTCATCACTATGAGGAGTAATTTGTTTCAAAAGGATACCAGAATTACTGAATGGTGTAATGAAAGAGAGATTTAAACTATTTATATTAGTGTTTAGCTTTATTTTAAATTGTTCTTAGATAATCTGATGCATTTTATGTGAAAATTGGAGCTGAAAACTCAAAAAATATATTTGAACTGAGCTTTAATATTATATGATACTATATTTTGCAAGAAGATTATTTTTTAAAACAAAGTTTTTGTTGTGTATATATATGTTTTTAAAATTAATTTGAGATAGGGTCTTGCTATTTTGACCAGGCTGGTCTCAAACTCCTGGCTTCAAGCAATCCTCCCATCTCGGCCTCCCAAAATGCTGGGGTTACAGGCATGAGCCAGCACACATGGCCTATACTTTCTTAAGTACAGAAAAATATAAAGAACAAAAATAAAATCATTTATAATTCCATTATCAAAAGGGTAATATTTTGGCATCTTCCATGCATATTCTTGAAACCATACTGTAAATATAATGCAATATAGACAATTTATACACAGTACATGTATGCAAGTTTCACATTAAATGATATCAAGAATTTTCTAATTTCACAACATTTTTCAAAAATAACTGTAAAAGATACTAGTTTATGGCATAACTCATAAATGACTTGACTATTCCCCTATAATTGAATATTTAGGTTTTGTGGTATTTCTCCTTGTTTTAAATTATGCTGTAATAAGCATTTTATGCCCAGATTTTTCTTGGCATTTCTGATCACCCCTTTGAGCTACAGCCTAGAAGTAGAATTCCTGAGCTGAAGGGAACAAATATTTTTAAAGCTTTTGACATCTTCTGTTACTGCTTTTCAGAAAAGTTGATGGTATTAATTATACTCCTATTGATTAAGAATGAAAATGAACATCTAACTGTTTAGCACTGAGTCACATTTTTACTAGTAAATAAAAAAGCCTGATTTGTGGCAATTCGGAGTTGACAGCAGGATATTACACATGGCCACCATGGACTTAATTTCTGACACCATGCAAGTAGCCACTATTCGGTTGTAATCCTCCTAAAAATTAAATTCTTTGTAAATGGGTAAATTGACAGAAAAATGTATTCTATACTTACTAACTGATGGGTTAGAATACAAACTTTAGATCTGGGCATGGTGGCTCACATGCCCCAGCACTTAGGGAAGCCAAGGTGGGCAGATCGCCTGAGGTCAGGAGTTCGAGACCAGCCTGGCCAACATGGTGAAACCCTGTCTCTATTAAAAATACAAAAATTAGCTGGGTGTGGTGGCTTACACCTGTAATCCCAGCTACTTGGGAGGCTGAGGCAAGAGAATCGCTTGAACCCAGAAGGCAGAGGTTGCAATGAGCCAAGATTGCACCATTGCACTCCAGTCTGGGGAACAGGGCAAACTCCGTCTTAAAAAAAAAAAAAAGAATACAAACTTTAAAGCCACTTACATTCTAGAGCACAATAATGTTCAAAACCGAACCATTTTCTAACAGTTATCTGCATGGTTTAGCAATATCGGTGCACAGAATAATTGAATTAGTAAAGTAAGAGGAGTTTTAAAAGACCATTAGTCAAAGAGCAAAGAGAAATATAAACTCTTCACCAGATCAAAATAGAGATAAAAGAGAGGTGTTTCCAGAAAACAGAAGAAAAGCATATTCTCTAGCCCTGAGGTTTCAAATTACTAAATTTCACATTAAATATGTTACATATGAAATAAAGTAATCAGTAATTAAGATGATATTTTATTTTTTATCTGCTGACTCATTTGATTTCCCAACTGGTTCAAATATTGGGCAGCAAAAAGAGGTGCTATTTGTCAGATTCCCCCCAAATACCCAACAATAGTACATGCATTTCTACAAATATATAAAGGTGTTTTGAATGCATTTAAACTGTATATATAAATGGTATCATACTCTACATATCCTTTTACAACTTGTTTTTGTGCCTTAATATATTTTTAAGATTTATTCATTGATGATGATGAAGTAGGAGGTGGGACTCGACTCTGGACCAGATTGAAGACTGGCTGAAACAGGTAAGAGGCACCAAAAGCACTTCTCTATATGACATGCCCACCAGTGCCATGACACTTTACCATTGCTGTGGCAACACCCAGAAGTTACCACCCCTTTTCTAGAAATTTAGAAGTTAGAAAATTAGAAATTACATGTCCCTTAACTTGCATGTAATTAAAAGTGGGTATAAATATGAATGCAGAACTGCCCCTGAGCTGCCACTCTGGGCACACTACCTATGGGTTAGACCTGCTCTGTAAGGAGGAGTACCTCTGCTGCTGCAGTACACTGCTGCTTCAATAAAAGTTGCTGTCTAACACCACCAGCTTGCCCTTGAATCTTCCTGGGCAAAGCCAAGAACCCTTCTAGGTAAAGCCCCAATTTTTGGGCTTGCCTGCCCTGCATCAATGATACATGAAGTTCTACTTCACTCATTTTCATTCCTATATAGAATTCCATTATATGACTATACTGCAATTGATCCATTTTTCTGTTAATAGACATTTTAAAATTTCCAATTATTTTGATAATTCAAATAATAACCAAATTCATTCTTGTACACGTCCACTTATGCACATGTACAAGAGTTTCCTTACAGTACATCCCCAGAAATAGAACTGCTTTTCAGAGTATACACATCCTCAACCTTACTTGATATTGTCAAACTGTTTTTCAAACTGATTGTATGCTCTACAAGCGGCATGTAAGAATTCTCTTTCCTCTACTTCACTGCCAACATGTTCTCAATTGGTTAATTTTTTTCCAATCAAATGAGTGTGAAACATTTTCACTTACCTGATGTGCTAGATACTGCTCCACAAAACTTCTTCGCTTCTGCTATAGTGTTTAAAAAATCCAAGGTTCAGCAGGACAATTGGCCATCCAGAATTCCTAGACTTCCTATTGCTAGGTGAGAATGTAATGTGTGCCCAGCATGCCCTCTCTGACCCTTCCCACTTCCCACTGACAAATGCAGATGTGGTGGTAAGCCACCACGGACCACACAGACAAGGGCGACACCCTATGTATAACAGAACAACAAAACAGAAAGCACCAAGGCTTCTGACCAAAGAATAGCATAGCTGTGATTATTTCATGGAGCAAAACCACACCAGCCTAGACTTTTACTTGTGAGAGAAAGAAATTCTATCTTGTTTATGCCACTGTTACTTTGTAACTCTCTTACAAGCAGTAATACTTATGTTCTATATCTGACTACCATTAGGGTTCAGCATCTTTCATGTGTTTATTGGCTGTTAGATTCCTTTTCTGTGAATTGCTTTCTCATATCCTTTATCCATTTTTTGATTGAGCTACTTTTTTTATATTAATTTAGAGGTACTCTTTATAAACTCTAGATATTAATTCAAAATTGTATATTGCAAATAACTTCTCCCCACCTAAGGTTGCTCATCATTTTATATCTTTTGACATATATTTTTAAATATTAATGTAATCAAATGTATCAGTCTTCACAATTTGAGAGCTATTGTGCTTTATTTAAGAAATCGTTCCCACATGAAAGTTTTATTTTCTAGACATTTTAAAGTTTCATTATCACATTTGGGTTTTTATTTCCCTAAAGCTTATTTTTGTTTTACTTTATTCTATTATTTTAGATTCAGGGGGTACACGTGTGGTTTGTTACATGGGTATATTGTATGATGCTGAGGTTTGGGCTTCTATTGATCCTGTCGCCCAAATAATGAACATAGTTCCCAATAGGAAGTTTTTCAACCCTTGCTGCCCTCCCTCCCTCCACCATTTTGGAGTCCCATTGTCTATTGTGCCCATCTTTATGTCCATGAATACCCAATGCCTGTAGCTTATTTTTTGTTTGGTAAAATAAAATACAGGGACCTAATTTAGTTTTATTCTATATGCATATCCAATTAGTCCAACAAAATTTATTGAATCTTCACCACTGGTTTAAAATGCTATCTCTGTCATACCAAGTTCCCACATATGTGGTTCTGTTTTGGGGCTTTCTTCTCTGTTTCGTTAATCAATTTGTCCATCCCAGAGTCAATACCATATTTTATTTATTTTATAGCTTTATTATAAGTCTTGATATCTAATAGAGCTATTCACCCTATTCTTTTTTTTTTTTTGAGACAGGGTCTTACTCTGTCACCTAGGCTAGAGTGCAGTGGCATCTTGGCTCACTGCAACCTCAAGTGATTCTCGTGCCTCAGCCATCCAAGTAGTTGGGATTACAGGTGTGCACCACCAAGTCCAGCTAATTTTTTGTATTTTTAGTAGGGACAGGGTTTTGCCATGTTGGCCAGGCTGGTCTTGAACTCCTGGCCTCATGTGATCCACCCACTTCGGCCTCCCAAAGTGCTGGGATTACAGACGTGAGCCACCGCATCCGGCTACCTATTCTTTTCTTTAAAATGATCTTGGCCATTCTCCCATATAAATTTTAAAATCAGCTTGTCAAGTTTCATTTAAAAACTTTCTTATGGTTTTCACTGAAGTTGCATTAAGTTTATAGAATAATTTGGGGAGGATCCAATAATTTTATTTTTTTATTTTTAAATTATTAATTTAAAAACTTTTTTTTTTGAGACAGGGTCTTGCTGTGTCACCCAGGCTGGAGTGCACTGGCAGCATCATAGCTCACTGCAGCCTTGAATTCCTGTGCTCAAGTGATCCTTCCACCTGAACCTCCTGAGTAGCTGGGACTGCAGAGGCATGCCACAACACCTGGCTAATTAAAAAAATATATTTTTTTTCTAGACACATGGTCTTGCTGTATTGCAGGCTAGTCTCTAACCCCTGGCTTCCAGCAATCCTCCCATTTCCGCCTCCCAAAGTGCTGGGATTACAGGCATGAGTCACTGTACCTGGCCCCAATAACTTTATGATATTGCAGTTTTCCACCCATGAACATGATAAACCAGAGCTGGTTTTCAGTAGTTTATACCAGCAAGTCTGTATCAATTGTGAAATTATTAAAATACTTCTCGGCGGGGCAGGGTGGCTTATACCTGTTATCCCAACACTTTGAGATGGTGTCCTTTGAGGCCAGGAGTTCGAGGCTGGAGTGAACTGTGATCATGCCACTGCACTCCAGTCTGGGCAACAACAAAGCGAGACCCTGTAAAAAAAAAAAAAAAAAGAAAAAAAAAATACTTCTCTACTGGTTGGTAAATAGCCACTGCTCTAAGCCCATATTCTTTAATGTCTCAACCGAAGTCAGGTGATCCGCCCACCTCGGCCTTCCAAAATGCTGGGATTACAGCGTGAGCCACTGCACCCAGCCTAATTAATGGATTTTTAATGCTAACTCATCCTTGGTTTAATTTTTTAATGCATGCTGAATTCATTTTGATTTTATTTTGAATGTGTGGATCTATGTTTATAACTTAAATTGACCTATAATTTGCCTGTCTTATTCAATCCTTGTTTTGGTATGAAAGTTATATTAGCCTCATAAGATGAGCTGAAACATATCTTCCTTTTATAATATCTGAAAGAGTATTTAACAGTGGGATTTTCTGTGGTAAAGCTTACCTGTAGGCCGGGTGCCGGTGGCTCACGCCTGTAATCCCAGCATTTTGGGAGGCTGAGGTCAGCAGTTCCGAGACCAGCCTGGCCAACATGGTGAAAACCCGTCTCTACTAAAAATACAAAAATTAGCCGGACACGGTGGTACACACCTGTAATCCAAGCTACTTGGGAGGCTGAGGCAGGAGAATCACTTGAACCCGGGAGGCGGAGGTTGCAGTGAGCTGAGACTGCACCACTGCACTCCAGTCCGGATGGCAGAGCAAGACTCCGTCTCAAAAAAAAAAAAACAAACTCACCTGTAAAACCATCTAGGCTTCTATATATGGGTGTGTATTTGTAATGTCTATGTGTGTTATTATAGATATGCTTTAAATTCATATTGGTTTGCTATAAGTCTTTTCATGTTTTTGAATTCTTCATGAGTAGTTTTGGATAAGTTATGTTTTTCTTAAAAATTGCCCATTTTGTCAAAGTTCTAAAATTTGTTAACTTAAACATTTATACCTTAATGTCTGTTATATTTATATTAATAGTTTTTTTTTTACTGCTTTCTGGTTCCTAACTTTGTTTATTTGTGCCTTCTGTTTTTTCTTAACCATTGTTGCCAATAGTTTATCTATCTTAGTAGTCTTCAAATAATCGGTTTTTGGTTTTGCCACTTATCTCTATTGTGTCTTTTTTTTTTTTTTTTTTTTTTTTTTTTTGAGACGGAGTCTCGCTCTGTCACCCAGGCTGGAGTGCAGTGGCGCAATCTCGGCTCACTGCAAGCTCCGCCTCCCGGGTTCACGCCATTCTCCTGCCTCAGCCTCTCCGAGTAGCTGGGACTACAGGCGCCCGCCACCATGCCCGGCTAATTTTTTGTATTTTTAGTAGAGACGGGGTTTCACCATGGTCTCGATCTGTCAACCTCGTGATCCGCCTGCCTCAGCCTCCCAAAGTGCTGGGATTACAAGCGTGAGCCACCGTGCCCGGCCGTGTCTTTGTTTTTTATTGTATTAATTTTTGCTTTATATATGTAATTTAAATTACTTGTCTTCTAATTTATTTTTGTTTACATGTTCTTTTTCTAACTTCTTAAGTTGAACTCTTATCTCACTGATTTTCAATCTTCTTTTCTAATATAACCTTTAAAGCTATATATTTCTTCCTAAGTATTGTTTTAACTATTCCTCATGTTATGAAATATCATTTTTTCTAAGTTTTTACTAATTTCCATAGATTTTTTACCCAGAGTTATTCAGAAGTCAAATTTCTGAATATATGAAGTTTTCTAAAAGTTTGTTGCTATTGTTATTGATTTCTACTGTAATGTGTTCAGAGAAAATAATCTATGTAATTTTTTTGGTATTGGTTAAGATTTGCTTTGTAGTCCAGTAGGTAATCAATATTTTTAATATTCTTTACATATTTGAATAGGCTGGGTACAGTGGCTCACACCTGTAATCTCAGCACTTTGAGCCCAGGAGTTGGAGACCAGCCTGCGCAACATAGTGACACCTCACCACTATTAAAAAAAAAAAAAAGAAAAGAATGTATTTTTCTAATTGTTAGGTGCAGAGTTGTAAAATTTTTCATCAGATCAAAGATATTAATAGAGTTGTTCAAATCTTCTATATCCTTGTTAATTTGTTTCTGCTTGATTGATCAACTTCAGAGAAAGGTGGGTTAAAATATCCTACAGTAATTATGGATCTGTCCATTTTTTTCTTGTAAGACTGTCACATTTTGCTTTATTATCTGATGCTTTGTTATATGTTTAGAATTATCTTTTTGCAGTACAGGTCCTATAGCTAGTCTTATTCCCAGTTCATCCTGGTTCCTCAGGTCCAAATTTTGGCAAGTCTTTGGATGAGGACATAGTCCCAAGGAGGCTTAGGGTAATAAATGAGGGCTATTTTCATGCCTGACTGTAATGTACTATACCTTATTTGTAGTCTTAATGTGCATTACATAGCCCTGTTTTTAATGATATACTCAGCTTTGCTTATCTATATAAAGAATTTCTCAGAGGGGGGTCAGAGAGCTTCTAGAGGTCTAATGTAACTTTCCCCCAACTAGATTTAACCTACAACCAACAGTTTAAAACTCCATCTTTTGCCTTGATAAAACTGTTTTGAAGTTTATAAGCCTGCTCGCTCTCATTCTTTTTCTCTCTCTCTCTTTCTCTCTCTGCTAATTAACAGGATTCCAGTGATTTCTCTTGGGAATGCAAGTCCTCCTAATAAACAAGTATTAGTAAAAGAATCTCAGAAAGATGAGAATATTTTCCCTCTTTCCTTATAGATACTTACAATGTACTGTTCTACAACTCAAAGCAAGCACTGATAAAAAGATAAATTGAGAACATGTTTGAAAACTGTCATTCTTGTCTCCTATCCAAAATTAAGATTTTAAATATTTTTTCTTGAATATAAAAAAAGACTTGTTTGAAAATGTGCCATTCTATTTTCTCTTTACAAATGTTATTTGTAAAAAAAAAACCAAAAAACAAAAAACAAGACGTGAACTTCAGACATTGTTGCTTCAGACACTGTTGCTATATCCTATAAAATATAACCTGTAGCCTCTGCAATCTATCTGCCTTTCTAATCATTGCCTTGTTTGATAAACTGTTACCTACAAAGGCCATTTAAATTAACATCTCGGTTTTGCCAAAGATATATGTATATAAGTTTGTTCTTGTTATTCAAAAAAAGATTTGGATTTACCTCTTCTTCCCTCATTCATATAATCTCATGACTCCCTTTGGATTCCACAGAGTTTGAAAGATTTTGTTTTATTTAAATCAATACCTGGTGTAACTTTCCATCTCTTACTTTCAACCATTTTGTGTCCTTGTGCTTTAATTGTAACTGTGCAAACACCATATAGATGGATTCTTTTAAAAATCCAATCTGATATTCTCTGTTTTGTAACTGGCAATATTAATATATAAATGCTAGTTGTGCATGCTGACATATTGAAATTGTTTTGTCATTTTAGTTTGTGCTTTCTATTTACCCTGCTTTGCTTCTTTTTCTCCCTTTCTGCCTTTTTGATAGTTTTAAATTTTTTTATTGACAGTTTTTAATTGATCATTTTCTTGTTCCCCTCTACTGGTTTGAAAATAATACTATTCTAGTTCTATTATTTTATCACAAAAAATTATTAGCATATATATACATATGCAATTTCTGATTCTATCCTCCATATAAATTACAACTTGCTTTTTACATTTTTACTTCATTATCTCTCTAAGCTACATTCTGGGTAATTTGGGGGGATTTATCTTTCAATTCATAATTCTCTTTGGCTTGTCTAATCTGCAATTTAACTTATCTACAGACTTCTAGATTTCAATGACCATATTTTTCATTTTCTAGAAGTTCTTTTTCAGCTCTTTCCAGCCTGTCTTGATATTACCTTATTCTTTTCTCATATTTTTTATTCTTTCTTATGTTTAATTATTTAAACATACTTTATAGTCCCTGTTAGTTCTAGTATTTGAAAGTTGTAGGAGTTTGGCTGCGATTGTATTCTGACTGCTATTAATAGTAGGTTAATTTTTTTTTTTTTTTTTTTTTTTGAGATGGAGTCTCTCTCTGTCACCCAGGCTGGAGTGCGGTGGTGTGATCTCGGTTCACTGCAACCTCCGCCTCCCAGGTTCAAGCGATTCTCCTACCTCAGCCTCTGAGTAGCTAGGATTACAGGCATGTGCCACCACACCCAGCTAATTTTTGTATTTTTAGTAGAGACAGGGTGTCGCCATGTTGGCCAGGCTGGTCTTGAACTCCTGACCTCAGGTGATCTGTCCACCTCAGCCTCCCAAAGTGCAGAGATTATAGGCATGGCCCAGGTTGATATTTTTAAATTTGGATTATGAACTAATCTTTAGGGGACTTCATCTGTGGGAATATTGTGAGGCCTGAATTGAGATGTATCCTAGAGAAGTTTTGTCTTTGTTTCTGCCAGGCTTCCTAGGGAATGTTAACAGCCTAAGGCATGTTAACACATAATTTCTGCCCTGAGAATTCCAGAATCATGGGGGTAGCACAAATTCAAATCCCTAAACCTCAAATTCAAGGCCAGCTGTGGCTCCTAATTCTTAAGAGAAATGGAATCTCGTTTTTTTCCCTAAGTACAGACCCAAACTGACAAATGTCCATGTCTCATCTTTCACGCTATACTTTCTCCCCAGACAACATGTTCTAAAACCAAAGCTTGTCTCTACATCAACGACTCCCAGATCTTACATATCTTCATCTCAGAATCTCTCCTCTGATTTCCAGACCCTACTATCCAACTGTGTATTTGAATATCTACGGTATCACCCAAAAGTCAACTAGCCTAAGATCAATAAAATTCATGACTTTCCCATAAAAACTAGTCCCATTCTAGTGTTTCCTGTCTCAGTAAATGGCATGCTTATCCATACTGTTGTACATGCCAGAAATCCAGGAGCTATATTTGATATCTCTCTTCTCATTCCCCCTCCAACCCATTGCCAACCCCTGTCAATTTTACCTCTTAAGTATTTCTTAAATCTGCCCACTCTCTCCATCTCCACTGTTTTCAGACTAGTTGTTCAAGTTACCATCATCTCTAGCCTGAACTGCTGCAGTTTTCCCACATTTACTCTGAAAATTCTCCAATATATTCTCTGCACTATGGCCACACTGAACTTATTCAAATACACATGTAGGTTGTTTTTCTTTTCTGCTTGAGATTCTCATTCACTGGCATCACATTCATGGCTTTTACATCCTTCATATGGTCTACTTACCCACCTCTTGGACCCAGCCTCATAATGCTCTTCTCACCCTTACTTTCTGTGCTCCAGCCAAGAAGCCCTAATTCTGTTGCTTGAAGCTACAACCCTCTTCCATCTTCCCACAGGGCTTTGGTACCTGCTGTTTCCTTTTTCTGGAATGCCAGTCCCCCTGTCCTCAATCTTGTTTAGTCAATACCTAACTCATCCTTCACTTATTTGGTCTCACATCATTTCCTCAGTTCTCATCTCTTTCTTTCAAAGCCTTTCTGTTAGTTTATAACTATTCAATCATTACTGTGGTTATATTTGCTTAATGTCTGTTTTCCCTATTAGGCTACAAGTTTTGTGAGATCAGAGACCTTATCTAGTTTTGCTCATTACTATGTTCTGAGTAACTAACACAGCCCAGAACATAGTGGTTAATAAATATTTCTTGAATAAATAAATCATCATTTAAAAAGAACTAAAAGTATACATCTATTCCAAATAATCTAAAAGGAGAGAATAAGTTGATAGAGTTATGGATAAAACAAGTGACAGCTACATGGACGATTTGTTATATTACTCTGTCTACTTTTCCATAAGTTTAAAATTGTCCATAAAAAGATTATGCAACTTACTAAAAAAATTAAAATACCTTATTTGAGTCTTTGAATAAGTGGTGAAGTTAACTTTAAAAATAAAATATTGTCCCTTTAGGATCAGACTGAAATATTTTCATTTAACTAAAAAGAAATTATACTGACCTGAAGATATTTCGGTAATGGTTAATTGGGCCACTTAATGCTCCAGGCTGAGAAAAGACATAAATATAAGCTTCAAGATCCTCTGTTGTTAATGGGCATCCTTTTCTTCCAATGCCAGTGCTGTGACTGGTAAACAGATGTTTCAAAACCTAATTTAAGTGAGAAAACAATAATTAAAACTTTTTTGTTATCTAATAATAAGCTAAGTCTTTGGCTTTGGAAAGGGGATGGTGGTCATTGTGCGGTGACAACTCCTAATTTCTGCTCTAGCCAAGTTTGAGATCTCATTGTTTATACATACATATTCTATGCATTTCTGCTTTCCTGGCTTTATTTTTTCTATATTCTTCCCTTCTAATCCCCCCTGCACACTGTATTTTTATAAAAAGCATCCTGTCTTCTTGTTGCCTATTCATATTCTATAAGGCCCAGCTCAAGAGTTCCTTGGATAAATGACTAATTCCCCTTCTGGGCAGGAAATAAAAGATAAGCCCAGGGCATTGAGGAGGCAAGCTATCACTGACTAAAGGGATTATGTCAAAAAGCCACAAGAGCCAACCTGAAGGGATGCCTCATTTGATGCCTATTGTGGGATAATTTGGGCATCCAAAACAATAATGACTCTAACTGATTGATATATATCAAATATATATTCATTACTCTAAAAGTTGTTTGTAAAAAGAAAAAGAATGAGCATATATCCTGCCATTCTTGTGTGAACTATATTTCAGAATAAATAGTAGATGTGGAAAAATTCTTTATAGCAGAATTTCAATTAAAAGCAGAAAGAATTCTAAAATTAGAAAATAACCATTTTTCATACCCTAATGAAATAATGGGCCTAGGCTAT
This sequence comes from Nomascus leucogenys, assembly GCF_006542625.1. NCBI lineage: Eukaryota > Metazoa > Chordata > Mammalia > Primates > Hylobatidae > Nomascus > Nomascus leucogenys. Next base: position 82,582,527 of record NC_044392.1, read on the forward strand.
GATCACTAATGTATACTAAAGTTAATTTGGTGGAAGGATGTTAGGAAATTTTGGATAGGCTAACAACTCATAAGCCCACTGATCACTGTTAGCATTAGTAAAACTGGACCAAGTAGGTATCATGCACTTCCCTGATGGGATGCGTTAGGAAATACACAGCACCATCTATTAAGTAAATTAAAATTTAATCAAGCCTCTAGATCACCAATACCTATGAAGTAGGAAAAACAAGTGTTAGAGGAACAAGTTAAATACCACCATGATGAAGCAATCAGCCAAATCCAAAATATGGATCTTTCCTCAGGGCAAATTTCTTCAATAAATAAGTGATATTAAACAAAAATAAGAAAAGAAAGAAGGCACTATTATACATTTTAAAAACCATAACAACTAAATACAAGGTATAGACTTTGGTTCCTGATTCAAACAAATGAAGTATATCAAGACAGTTATGACAGTTAATGAAATTTGAATGGGTACTAAATGATATTAAGGGGTTGTCATTTATTCCGTTAGGTTTGATAGTGGCATTGGGTTTTTTTTTAAAGTTCTAATCCCATCACAGTTATACATAGAATTATTTACAGGTAAAATTATATTATGCCTTTTAAAAATCCTCACCAATATCTAACACCATGTTGGACATGTAAGAAGCATTTATGCCGGGAGTGGTGGCTCGTGCCTGTAATCCCAGCACTTTGGGAAGCTGAGGTGGGAGGATCGCTTGAGGCCAGGAGTTTCAGACCAGCCTGGGCAACATGGTAAAACCCAGTCTCTATAAAAAATACAAAAACTAGCGGGGCATGGTGGCACATGCCTGTAGTCCCAACTACTTGGGAGGCTGAGGTGGGAGGATTGCTTGAGCCTGGGAGGTTGAGGCTGCAGTGAGCTGCACTCCAGCCTGGGTGACAAAGCGAATTCCTGTCTCAAAAACCAAGCAAAACAAAAAAATAAAAATAAAAAAGAAGAATTTAATAAAGAATTTAATAAATTTCCAAGATACTTTCCAAGATATTTCCAAGATGCTACACTACTGGTGTCAGTGTACGTGCGACACTAATATCTGCATGTTTACTTTGTTTAGGGCTTTTTTTTTTTTAACCCCAAAGTCTTCTACTTCTGCTGCTATTAAACCTGACATTTGTATTCCCTCATCTCCCCATGAAATGTTCTCCAGAAAGGGGTATGCCTATAGGGGCACGGTCTCACAAAAAATTGAAGAACAGCCAGGTATTTAAATACATAAACAGAGACTATGAAAATAAGCAAGGCGATAGGTAAGTTCTTAAAATCATTTAAGTTATAATAATTTCCTTTCATTTTTCATTATTCTTAAATGTGGACTTTAAAATATTTTTCATTAATAATAATAATAATACATTATTTATTTGATTTGTTTGGCTTACCTTGAAATCATTTATCGAGAACATAAATTCTGGGAACCATGGTATTTGGAAGAAGTAATAATAACTGGATTTCAACAGCTGAGCAGGGTGTCGTAAAATATATTCTGAAATTAAAATGCCATGTTAGACCTTATCCAAGGGGTATAAATTACTTACTGTTAGAAGAACTTCTTTTTAGGACAATTTCACTTTAAGATGATCCCATAAAAGAATCCATAAGTAAGACTTCTTTGGAACAATTTCTATGCTCTTATATCTTACTATGAGTATTTCCGGTATTTCCAAAATTTATACCACTTTATTTATTATTTTTTTTATTTTTTATTTTTTTGAGACAGAGTCTTGCTCTGTTGCCCAGGCTGGAGTGCAATGGCGTGATCTCAGCTCACTATAACCTCTGCCTCCCGGGTTCAAGCGATTCTCCTGCCTCAGCTTCCCAAGTAGCTAGGATTACAGGTACCCACCACCACGCCCGGCTAATTTTTTGTATTTTTAGTAGAGGCAGAGTTTCGCCATGTTGGCCAGGCTGGCTTCGAACTCCTGACCTCAGGTGATCTGCCCACCTAGGCCTCCCAAAGTGCTGGGATTACAGGCGTGAGCCACCATGCCTGGTCTTATACCACTTTAAATAAAAAGAAAGTTTCACTTTATGAAATCTTGACCCAAAAGGGAACAGGAAGCCCAAACAACACTGCTTTTCCTCCAAGGTCATTATCAGTGACCTACCACTTTTCCTAGGAATACATGGTGATGTAATTTTCGGTTGTTTAAAGTTGATTCAAATTGAATGCCTTGTTCATCTGGCCTCAAAAGGAACTGAAGTTTTTCCTATAAATTCATTGATGTATCTAGAAAACTCATTCATTCAATGAATATTTGACTATCTACTGTGTGCCAGGGGATTTAGCAGTGAACAAGACAGAAAAGGTTCCCACAAACAATGAACGTACACAATAAATAAGTCCAAATGCTTACAAGATCACTTTAGAGAGCAACAATACCATAAAGAAAAGAAAAGAAGGCAAACTGATTGACAGTGATGGTAGGGTGGAGTGGAGGGACTGCTACATAGTAGAAGTGGTCAAGAAGGCCTCTCTGGGATGCGATGTTTGCTGAGTCCTGAATGGTCACAGGGAGTCAGCTGTGCAAAGATCTAGGGAGAACATCCAGGAACAGCAAGTAGATCCTGGGCTTGGTACATTCCAGATGCAGAAAGGCCTGTGTTGCTGGTGTATAATGAATGAGAGGAAGATGGTATATGATGAGTCAGAAAGAAAAGCAGAAGCCTGATCATGTAGGACTCGAATAGTAAGATTTTATTTTAAGTGCTTTGGGAAGACACTAAAGTTTTAAACTGGTGAGTTTATATATATATATATAAAATCATATATAATAAAAAAGTGTGTAAAGCCAGGCATGGTGGCTCATGCCTGTAATCCCAGTGCTTTGAGAGGCTGAAGGAGGAAGACTGCTTGAAGCCAAGGGTTTGAGACCACCCTGGGCAACATAGCAAGACACTGTCTCTACAAAAAAAAAACGGTGGTGTAAGCCTGTAGTCCCAGCTACTTGGGAGGCTAAGGTGGGAGGATCACTTGAGCCCAGCCTTGAGGTTAAGGCTTCAGTGCACTATGATTATGCCACTGCACGCCAGTATAGGGGACAAAATGAGATCCTAAATGAGACCCTGTCTCTAAAAAAACGGGAAAAAAAGAGTCTATGCTTGAGTACTATGCAATCTTATTTTCCTTACTATAAAAGTCATTTTTTCTTATTTCCAATTTCATAACTATATTCAACATGGAGTTTTTAGAAATATAATTTTCAGATAAGTATACCATTGTTATACTATAGTTTTTGCAAAGTGATAATTGAACAAGATTTATTCACCCCTGCATTAAGAGATATCAATACAATTAAGGGAAAAATATAGGCAAGTTATTCGAAAGCCTCATATTGACCTGACAGGGCAGAAACAATTATTGATAAAAAAATTCCAGAAATATTCCAAGTATTTTCTTTTTTTTTTTTTGAGACGTAGTCTTGCTCTGTCGCCCAGGCTGGAGTGCAGTGGCGCAATCTCGGCTCACTGCAAGCTCCGCCTCCCAGGTTCACGCCATTCTCTTGCCTCAGCCTCTCCAAGTAGCTGGGACTACAGGCGCCCACCACCATGCCCGGCTAATTTTTTTTTTTTTGTATTTTTAGTAGAGACGGGGTTTCACTGTGGTCTCGATCTCCTGACCTCATGATCCTCCCGCCTCGGCCTCCCAAAGTGCTGGGATTACAAGCGTGAGCCACCGCGCCCGGCCCCAAGTATTTTCTTGCTGAAATCACCAGCTACAGTTTGTTCATATAGCACCACCACCAAAATAAGATTTACTCTTGGGTCCTGATCAATTGAACAAGCATGTAGCGTGACTTCTGCTGTTTAATTCAACCTAGAAAAATACAGTGACTCTCAGGACATTTGAATCCTAAGCATCCATCCCACTATACCTCAGTAGTGATAGGTCAGTTGGATATGTATCTAAAATTCAACTCAACACTTATATTGACTTATATATTTACATAGTCATGGGCCCTTTCTTCCTTACCTGTTTAATTTTTAGGAAGAAATAGAAATATGCGGTTCTGAATTTTTTATTTCCTAGAGTCCTGCTGTGGGTAGTAGTAGTACTTGAACCTCAGAAAACTTAACAAGGGTAAAGAGTACAAAATTATTATTTTTTGCCAAAACCAAATAAAACTGTGCCTGGCCACGGTTCACAGGTCTTTAATCACTATTAAGTTTTTAAGAGTTGCCTTTAAAGTGGAGGTTCTCAAAGTACCGTCCATGTGAATCCCTGGGGATTCCCAAGACTTTTTAAGGTATCCAGGTGGTCAAAACTATTTCATAGCAATATTAAGATATTTATTTGCTTTTTTCTCACCATATTGATGTTTGCACCAATACTACAAAAGCAATGATGGTGAAAGCCACTGTTGGTTTAGCAGAAATCAAGGCAGTGGCACTGAACAATGCTAGTAGTCATCCTATTCTTCACCACCACACACTGGTGGCTAACTAATTAATTAAATTTAATTAAGTGCTAGTTTCACTTAACAGTGTCTTTGATGAAACAGCAAAAAACATTAATTAAACTTGACCTTTGAGTACATCTTTTTAATATTCTATGCAATTAAATAGAAAGTACACATAAAGCAGTTCTGTTGTCTCAAGACAACACAAATACAATGATTGTCCCAAGGAAAAGCACTTCTACAATTGTTTGAGTTGATGGGTTGAATTAGCTGCTTTTTTTTTTTTTTTTTTTTTTGAGACAGGGTCTCACTTTGCCACCCAGGGTGGAGTGCGTGGCACAATCTCAGCTCACTGCAGCCTCAACCTCCTAAGCTTAAGTGATCTTCCTGCCTCAGCCCCCCAGGTAGCTGGGACTACAGGTGCGCACCACCACACCCAGCTAATTTTTAGCTGCATTTTTAAATGTAACATTGTTTTACTTGAAAGAATGACTAACAACCAATCATCAGTCAGACATGGGCATTTGGCAGATAATCTCTTGAAAATTAACAAAGTGAGCCTGTCACATCAAGGAAAACAATCATCAGTAGTTGTTGCCATTGATAAAAATCAGACTTTCAAATGAACCTTAGAACTTTGGAAAACTTATATCTGCTACTGTGAGCTTCACAGCTTTGCAAATTTTAAAGGCTTTTCTGATGCGATTAGGGTGATGTCAAAGAATGTGATTTTTTTGATACTGTATGATGAAATGTGTCAACTTATGGAAGATCTGCATATATCAGTGAACCAACATCTTCCAATGCATGATGATACAAAACCAGGCATGGATAAAAGATCCAATAAAAGTGCTAGGGAGACCTGTGGGTTTTCATAGAGCACAGTATAAAAAAATCATTTATATGCCATTACATTCCACATTGTTACCTTTAAGAAACCATTGGCCAGGCGCGGTGGCTCACGCCTGTAATCCCAGCACTTTAGGAGGCTAAGGCGGGCGGATCGCGAGGTCAGGCATTTGAGACCAGCCTGGCCAACATGGCGAAATCCTGTCTCTACTAAAAATACAAAAATTAGCCAAGCGTGGTGGCGGGTGTCTGCAGTCCCAGCTACTCGGAAGGCTGAGGCAGGATAATCGCTTGAACACAGGAGGCGGAGGTTGCAGTGAGCCGAGATGGCGCCACTGTACTCCAGCCTGGGCGACAGAGCGAGACTCCATCTCAAAAAAACCAAAAACGAAAACAAAACAATTAATTTTTAAGTTTGGTGTAGTATTAAGAAAGAAAATCCACAGTTATCTGAAAAGGCTGTTAAAATACTCCTCCCTTTTCCAATTACAGATCTGTGTGAGGCCAAATTTCCTCATATACTTCAATTCAAACAACATATTGCAACAGATTGAAGAGATTTGCAAAAATGTAAAACAATGACACTCTTTTCACTAAAATTTTGTTTTGGAAGATGTAGCTAGCTTTCATTTAAAATATGTTATTTATGTTAACATGTAATGGTTTATTTATTTTGATGAATTAACATATAAATATTTTTAAATTTCTATTTTAATTTCTAATACAGTGAATATTTATAAACCATATAAGTAAAAGCTCAATGGGTTCTTTAATAATTTTAAGAGCATAAAGAAGCCCAAGACCAAAAATGTGAGAACTGCTTTAAAGAATACTGCTATTCCTGACAGCCAAAGCAGTCAAGCAAGAGGAGAATTTATTTCTAGGCTGTCAGGATTCATTACTGTCAAAGCAATGTCATTGTATGTTTCCCTTTATCCCTCCCCAAGTTAACAGTAAAATCTTTTTTTGAAGGAATAAAATTATGTAAGCAAGTATAAAGCTAAATTTTCTGAGATTCCCCAGGAAGATTGAAAACCAAGGTATCTGACACTGTCATGTGCTATCATGGTTTAGTCATTTAATTTTAAAATATGATAGTAACCAAATTTTGCTGTTTCTAATCCAAAAGGTCAGTGGCAAGAGTGAATTGTCACATTAGCAGAACTGTTTTGATAAAAACTTGAACTCACCTGTAAATACATTTGGATGAGGGAAGTTAATAACAATAAGCTTCATCACCATTTCAGGATAACAGATGGCAATTAGCCAAGCAATCATGCCCCCCCAGTCATGGCCAATAAGAACACATTTGCTATACCCTGCAATCAAGAAATAAATGTTGACATCATTAAAAAGAAACAGGTGGGTGCACTGTTACCTCACATAAAATAGTTATACTTCTGAAGTACCTCTTTTCATTATCTTATCCTAATTATGTACTTTGTGCAGATACTGAGTTCAGTGGTTCCAAAACTTGTCTGTACATCACCTAGATAGCTCCACTCTAAACCTATAGATTGAGAATCTCTCCCAGGAATCCATATTAAAAAAAAGAATCTGAAATAGGCTGGTGTGGTGGTTCATAGCTATAATCTCAACACTTGCGAGGCCAAAGCAGGAGGATTGCTTGAGGCCAGGAGTTCGAGACCAGCCTGGGCAACATAGCAAGACCTCCCCACCACACACACACCCAGCCATTTCTACAAAAAAATAAAGAAATTATCCAGGTGTGGTGGTGTCCACCTGTAGTACAAGCAACTGTAGAGCCTGGGGTGGGAGAATCTCTTGAGCCCAGGACTTCAAGGCTGCAGTGAGCCATGATCATGTCACTGCACTCCAGCCTGGGTGACAGAGCGAGACTGAGACTCTGTTTCTAAAAAAGAAAAAAAGTTAGGGGGGTGGGGGTACAAAACAAACAAACAAACAAAACATCTGTAATAGCTTATGTTGCTCAGCTCTGGTCCCATGGACCTGAGTTTGGAAACCATGGTAAATACTGCACATAATGAAGTCAAAAGCAAGATTATTTGTTTTTTTTTTGAATGCTCAGAAATTTTTAGTTATAGTAAAATTATAAATGCCTCATCTATGTCCAACTCACAAATCTTTATTTCCAGGAAGCATCTATCTCTTCCCTAACTTCATAAATCCTATGTACAATTCAACACAGAAAATTTGTCACTAATTTGGAACTGTGAAGTCAAATTGAAGTAATGGAAAGTCTTAATTATAGCACCAATTTTGTACCAGTTTCATTTCATGTAATCACTCAGTTAATTTAAAGTAGGTTAAAATGTTGATTAATAGAGATTCCTACAGGATTTCCATTGTATGGATGCATAAAATTCATTTGCAATTTATTCCTGGAGTACTTAAAATTGCTTAATTCTTTCAAGGAAGTACTTCTCACCATCACTCCTCACCACTATACTAATACACACATCTAGACATGGACACACATGCATAAATCTTGTTTATATTAATTATTTGCCTAAAAATTTCATGATGACAAATTTAGGCCAGGTCTGACTGAATTATCACAAAATCTGAAATATAATTGTTCAAAATCAGTGTCTGAGTCTGTTCTACTGTAATCAGACTAAATGACAATATTGTACACCCCCAGACCCCATTCATTTTTCCCCCCTAAAAATATTGGCCTGATCCATGCTCTCATTAGATTACTGTAGAAAGTGCCTTTGATTTCATGGTATTTCTCACTATATTGCTTCCATTAACATACTGATGGTAGCAGCTTGGTTTCTGTCAAAAGGACATAGTATTAATAGATTGGATTATTGTTAAAAAATATTTACTTTCCCCTTCTGCTTGCTGTCACAGTAGTCTACTTGCTGCCCCTTTGATTTGCTTTGGTCTCGTGGTGGCTGTATAACTTGACTTTGGGCTCCACCATATGACTTGCTTTGACTAATAGAAACTTAAGCTTGTGCACCTGGGCTCACCCTCGGCTCACCCTCTACCATTGCCAGGAGAAAAGCTTCCCTCAGGTAGCCACTCCCTTTTAGCTTGGGCTCCAGCCCAACTCACAGAGAGAAGCCAGTCCCAGCTGGACCTGCAGCCTCAGGCAAAGACCAGAGGAGTCCAGCCTATGGTTAACCTGCAGATCCATGAGCACAGGAAAAAATGGTTATGACCCTATGCCACCGAATCTGAGGTGGTTTGTTCCACAATATTATGTGGTTCTGATTGATACAACAGAAATAATGCAAGTGCATCTGTATCTTATAACATTTTAAAATGAATACGTGTGTTCTAAAGAAATAAATTTTCTAAGTACAAAAATAAACTTTTCAATAATTATTTCTGAAAATAATAAACAGCATACATTAGGTCTATTTTTTTTTTTTTTTTAGAGAGAGTCTCATTCTTGTTGCCCAGGATGGAGTGCAATGGCACAATCTTGGCTCACTGCAACCTCCACCTCCTGGGTTCACGCCTGGCTAATTTTTGTATTTTTAGTAGAGACAGGGTTTCAACACGTTGGTCAGGCTGGTCTTGAACTCTGACCTCAGGTGATCTGCCCGCCTCAGCCTCTCAAAGTGCTGGGATTACAGGCACAAGCCACAGTGCCCGGGCCATTAGATCTGTGTTTAAAAACAAATCTGAAAAGTCATTCTTGGCTGGTAGACAGAATAGTTGCTCTAGATGCATCATTTTAAATTTCCTGTATAGATATTTTGGGCTGACTACCTGAAACCATGGTGACAGGATCCAGATAATTTGGGTAGATGGAATATGCATCCTCCCAAGAAAAGAAGTCATTGATTCACAATTTGTTGAATGTTTGTCCCTTAAAAAGAGTTGTTTTGTTTCAAACTAACCTACCTAAAGAATCTAAAATATCCTTTATATCTGTAATTAGACAATCCAATTTATAATTCTGTCGATGAATGGGAGCATCTGTTTCTCCATAACCTCTCAAATCCAGTGCTACAACTCGATATTCACTTTTAAATTCTCTCAGTTGGTAACGCCAAGAATACCTGCAGGAAAAAAGGAAGCATTTAAAATATCATATTAACTAGTACAAACAGTAACATTACAGATTTTCTTTTTCTTTTCTTTTTTTTTTTTTTTTTGAGACAGAGTTTTGCTCTGTCACCCAGGCTGGAGTGCAGTGGTGCAATCACAGCTCACTGCAGCCTCAATCTCTCTGGCTCAAGTGATCCTCCTGCCTCAGTTTCCTAAAAAGCTGAGACTACAGGTGCACACCATCACACTCAGCTAATTTAAAAAATTTTTTGTAGACACGGGATCTCCCTATGTTGCCAGGGCTGGTCTCAAACTTCTGGGCTCAAGTGATCCTCACGCCTTAGCCTCCCAAAGTGCTGAGATTACAGGTGTGAGCCACTGCACCTGGCCACATTTCATATTTTCTCAGTGGAAAACTGTAAGAAATTCCTTATTTTTAGAACAGATATACAGCTGCAAATAAGCAGGAAAGAGACCTACTTGAGAAGGAAACACTGACATTCTATGAGAATTATTTTGTCTTTTTACCAGTTCCAGTGGAAGGTAACAAAGTGCCACTATTTACAGAAACTACATAGTATCAGATACTAAAATCATTGTACTTATATATGTCTTAATAAGTCCATTTTTAAAAAATTGAAACAGGGTCTCGCTATGTTGCCCAGGCTGGTCTTGAACTCCTGGCTCAAGTGATCCTTCTGCTTCAGCCTCCCAAAGTGCTAGGATTACAGGTGTGAGCTAACATGTCTGGCCAATAAGTCCATTTTTTGTTTGTTTGTTTTGGGACAGAGTTTCGCTCTTATTGCCCAGGCCGGGGTGCAATGGCATGATCTTGGCTCACTGCAACCTCTGCCTCCCGGGTTCAAGCAATTCTCCTGCTTCAGCCTCCCAAGTAGCTAGGATTACAGGCATGCCCCACCACACCTGGCTAATTTTTGTATTTTTTTTCTTTTTAGTAGAGACAGGGTTTCTCCATGTTGGTCAGGCTGGTCTTGAATTCCTGACCTCAGGTGATCCGCCCACCTCAGCCTCCCAAAGTGCTGGGATTATAGGTGTGAGCCACTGCGCCTGGCCAAATAAGTCAAATTTTTAAGCTTTTCTTAAATGGTGTGTATAGCCACCAGGGAATCTGTACTATGAACAGTTAGTTATTTTACAGCCCGAATTTCTAGATAATAAATTGATTATCAAGTATAAAAAAGTGAGTGGGAAGATGAGCTTGACAGTTTTACCAAAACATCCAAATGCTTATTTGGCCCAGGAATTTTGGTGGAGTAACATAAGTAAAATGCTTCTGTATTGCAGAACCATTTGATTCTCTGATTGAAAAAATTTACTAGATGAAATTTTATATTTCTCTCACAAGTAGATTTTACTCACCTTACTCCACTGTTAAATACGGTCAAAGTTTTAGTAATAACCACAGCTTATTTATGGGTGAAAAATTCTGAAGGTTTTTTTTTAAAAGATTATCACGGAAATAATCTAATAATAAAACAACCATTTAAGATAAACCTCTGCTTGCTAAAGCAAAATTCTGTGGAGAAGATCCTGAACCATGAGTATAAGCAAGAGTGATACTAAAAACATTTAACAACCAAAATGGCACCAGCACTGACCAATTAGAATGGCCACAGTGCTGGAGCCAAGTTCTGGAGGCCATTGCTGAGCCAGGCATTCCCCCTCCGCTTGATCATGGAACTGCAGAATTAATCGAAATAGCTCCATAAGATTTTCTTCTTCAAATAAGCAAAACCATTTTAGATAACCAGCAGAAAACAAAAGACATGGATTTTTAAAAGTGACTCACTATGTTATGGGACTCAAAATATGCATTAAAAAAAAGCATCTGCGTGCACATTTGTTCATGGAAATACAGTGTAAAATTATCTGACACAAGCCAAGTGGGAGATCATTGTCTGAAAATGCTTTTGGAGTGCAGTAGGCAAGCTAACGCAACTGAATGTTAAGATTATAAACCAGTGTAAAGATTGTAATATAAGATTATAAGCCAACAGTGAGATGGGGGCTGTGATGTGAAGTGACACACAACAGTAAGATCAATGTAACAAACAGGCCAGGTGCAGTGGCTCATACCAGTAATCCCAGCACTTTGGGAGGCCAAGGGGGGCAGATCACTTAAGCTCAGGAGTCTGAGACCAGCCTAGGAAACATGGCGAAACCCTGTCTCTACAAAAAATTAAAAAATTAGGCCCGGCGCGGTGGCTCACGCCTGTAATCCCAGCACTTTGGGAGGCCAAGGCAGGCGGATCACCTGAGGTCATGAGTTCAAGACCAGCCTGACCAATATGGAGAAACCCCGTCTCTATTAAAAATACAAAATTAGCCAGCATGGCAGTGCATGCCTGTAATCCCAGCTACTTGGGAGGCTGAGGCAAGTGGCAGAGGTTGAGGTGAGCTGAGATCATCCCATTGCACTCCAGTCTGGGCAACAAGAGCAAAACTCCCTTTCAAAAAAAAAAAAAAATTTTTGCTAAGTATGGTGTTGTGTGCCTGTGGTCCCATATACTCAGGAGCCTGAGGTGGGACGATGGCTTAAGCCCAGGCAGCAGAGTTTACAGTGAGCTGTGATCGCACCACTGCACTCCAGCCTGGGTGACAGAGCCAGAACCTGCCAAAAAAAAATCCTTGTAACAAATCAACCACCTTACATCATCAGGAAGAGTGTCAGACACATATTTGGAATTATGAATGAATATAGAATTTTTTGATCTATCACTAGGATATTTATGATTTGTGAAAATCTGCCAAAGCATTGCCAACTAAGATGGATTTGAAAATGTTAACAAAACCCAAAAACAATAAAAGAATAACAACAAAAAAGAAAATGCTAATAAACATGTCTTCTGGCTGGGCGAAGTGGCTCACGCCTGTAATCCTAGCACTTTGGAAGGCCAAAGTGGGCGGATCACTTGAGGTTAGGAATTTGAGACCAGCCTGGCCAACGTGGTGAAACCACGTCTCTATTAAAAATACAAACATTAGCCAGGCGTGGTGAAGGACACCTGTAATCCCAGCTACTAGGGAGGCTGAGGCAGGAGAATCGCTTGAACTCGGGAGGTGGAGGTTGCAGTGAGCCGAGATCGAGTCACCGCACTCCAGCCTGGGCGACAAGAGCGAAATTCCATCTCAAATAAATAAATAAATAAATAAATAAATAAATAAAATAAATGTGTCTTTTTTGGCTAGGTTGTAGTAATGTTGTTAATCTTGTCTGTAGATTGTAACAAATAAAGTAGCTCGTTTCCTTAAAGACACTCATCTGTCAACACATATGATTGTATTATTTTTTCTGATTTGCCTTACGTAAAATTTTGAATTGATTTTTTATGTCTTCATAACTGAAGCCTAATTCTTCCCTCTTTATAATCCATCATACCCAATCAATAAAGTTCTGTTCATTTAACCTCTTAAATATTCATTTAAACACTCCTGTCTACCATTCTATCATTACCTTAATTCAGGCCTCCATTTAGGCAGCAGCCTATTGCTTGGTCTAAGTGTGTCCCTTTCATTCCCCTCTGCTCTATCTTCTACAAAACCAGTGATGTAGCAAAGACACAAACTCATGTCATTTCCTTGCTGAAAATCCTTTCTTGACTCCCTGTTACACATAACATGAAGCTCCAGCTCATTATTCTAGCAGAAAAATATCTGAAAGATTTGACTATTGCCCAATCTTCCAGCCAGATTACTTTACACTCATTTGCTTTATAACAAAAAGAGCTAACATCTATACCATTCTTACTACATGCCAGGCCCAATTCTAAGTGCTTCTTGTATGGTAATATTGATCTTCAAAACAATACTATAAAGTAGGTATTATTATTATCTTCACTTAACAGATGAAGAAATGGAAGGAAAGCAAGGTTAATTGAAGTACCAAAGGTCACAGAGTCAGGAAACAGCAGAGCCAGGATTCCAGCCCAGGGAGTCTGGCCCCGTAGTCCATGTTATACTGCCTCTGCAGCACTAGGTTGAAATAGGTGAACAAATAGAGATATTGGTTTTTGCTTTTATGACTTTCTTCATATGGTTTCCTTTGTCTGAAATACCATCACTCCCCACCATTCCCCTATTACCCCATAATCCCTGACTCTCACCCCTCAATTAACTCCTTATCACATTGGGCATTTCCTCTTCTAGGAGACTTCCCAGCTCTCTCCATTACAGCTGGGGTGCGTGGGCCCCTTCCACGCTTTCGCACTTGTATGTGCACTCTTCAGGGCTGGGGCATACCTCGCTTTTGATACCTGGCTCTTCCACGCAATCGTTTCCTGGGTAGTCTGTGAGAATATCTAGCCCCTGTAGGTGCTTAATAAAGATATGTCAAATAAGTGAAACAACAAACGAATAAAAACACTGAATAATGATAGTGCTAGAAGTACCAGTTGTGCAGTAGGACTTTTGTCCCAGTTCAAACCTTGAGACAATGACAACTAATGGTCCCAAATTCCTATTGGGGAATTTGTATTCAATTTCTGTTGAACTGCACATTGTTTCAATACCTTAAGGATCCATGTCTTCATTTAGGATTTAATTACAGATTTCAAGGTAGAAATTTGACTTTATATAATCCTGCAACATTTTACATTTAGAATTGGATTAGAGATTATGCAAACATGATGCTTCCATGTCATATTAGAAATAATTTAAATTGCCTTAAAAATAAATCCAGCTACTGCTTTTAACAATGAGTGAAGCCAAACAATATCCTAAACAATTCTAAGAAATAGGGCAACTGCATATTTTTAATAAATTACTAAGGAAAAATTTTTAACTGTCAACTTCCTGAAGTTCATAAATAAAACACATTTGATGTACACATTAGTCCTAAACTGAAAAAGAAGTCACCCCAGTATTAGACTGATGGACATATCATTTACATGAATAAAGCGAAAACAATCTCCTTGATACAGGAATGAAACACATTACAAAAGCAGTAACCCTAGAAAGATTATAAATAAGCAAAACTATTTTCATCCACATTGCCTTTCTTCTGGTAGCTTTAGGTAATAGCAGAGGACACTCAGGAAAAATAACCGATCTCTTTCCCCGTGATTGCTCTTTACCTAGGAGGGCTCCTGGTTTTACCAGCTTACACTTTCAGATGTAGATTATCCTCCTCCTCTTTACCACAGAGAAATGCCACAGTTGTCAGCTTCTGTGCTCAGCTGTGTGATGAAGGCCCCTCACTAGCCTTAGCACTTGAGTGATGACGCATGTATTCCATACAGCTGGAGACGAAGACGACTCAAAGAAATTGCCCGCCTCAGCTCAAAATATTTTTAAAGGAGATGCAAATTGAAGTGGAGAGAGAGAGTGGGAGAAAGATCATCCTTTGACAAACAGCCTTACTTGGGGTTAATTCAGTCAAAGGTCCTGTAGATGTGTATCTTGTTTAGTATTTCCTTTAGATTTTAAGAAGACCCAGGATTTTATTGTTGCTGTGTAACAGCTAATTGTATACATGAAATATCACCATTTCTCAACAGCTATTCTCAGGCAACGATGATAAATGCAGATAATATGTTACATTTGCATGGTGCTTTTCTGTTTACAAAGCACTTGCACACACATTATCAATTCATGTTTTTTTTGTTTTCACTGTATCAAATATTTATTACCTACTTAATCTACAATCAAGCATACACTTTCATGTGTATTTAGGCAAAACTTAATTGCTAGAGGAATAACATTTACATTTGTAATGTAAATTGAAATTGGTTTGAAATGCCACGCATGAAGTTTTTTTGGCCTTTAAAATGAAAAAAATAAAGAAGAGTTTTGTCTTAAACTTAAACCCTAGACTTTTGTCCTAAATTCTA
This sequence comes from Nomascus leucogenys, assembly GCF_006542625.1. NCBI lineage: Eukaryota > Metazoa > Chordata > Mammalia > Primates > Hylobatidae > Nomascus > Nomascus leucogenys. The sequence continues at coordinate 82,597,642 of NC_044392.1, forward strand.
AGACCTTTTTTTTTCCTATTGTTTGTTTCCACTAGCACCTCAATGAGATTGACTAGACCTCATAATGGGTAACAGTGGCAATTTGATTGATTGAAAGGAAAGACAGAGTGAGCATCAACAGAGATCTTGGTTTAGAGTATGACTCCAGAGATACCTGATTACCAACAATCTCCATGTAGTATTTTCAGATGCTCCCTAAACAACCAGGTAGCTTTCAGATTAATGATCAGCAAAGTTCAATGAATTCAATATGATCTATCTGAGTAGCTGAGCTATCTGCGTTAGTAGTTGTTGCTGTTTTAAATTCTACCAATGTTCTTGCTGGAGTAACAAATGACAGATTTAGTGAATAGAAGGGACTCATGCCTATCTATGATCTTCACATATTTCTTAATCTATGGCTTTTCAGAGTGAAAATATCTCTAGGAGCTTCCCAAAAACTAAACTATTCCTCACAATGACCAAATCCCTTTTGGATATATCCAAGACTTGACTTTGCGGGGGCAAATGGCAATGATGTCCAGGGACCAGTGCTGGACCCCTCCTAGGCTGTTTCATCCGCTGAAGATTCTAGGACAAGCATCACCAGCCATTTCTATTTTGCAAAAGGGCTCTCATGAGGAGTAAATAATGAGACATGACTGAAAAACATGCACAAAATCTCTTAGAATATGACAGAGAGCATCTACTGTCCTGTATGAAAGTAGTTGTAGGTTCGTTTTTATCTTTGTGTATATTGTTCTGCATGTAAAGAGGTGAAGTTCCAGAGGAATAAGGATGGCCAAGTACTGGGGTTGGTGTGAGGTAGAGAAAAAAATAGCTTACAAATGTTTTCTTTCTAAAAAGTTAAGTATCATCTCCCCGATGCATGAATTTTATTTAGGATGATGATTTAAAATGTTAAATTAAGGTATTTTTATATTGTTGGCTGATTTTTTAATACCATCTTGAATGTTTGTATAAGGTGTGACATTTGAAAGGTAAAAATCCATGCATGTTATCAGATCAGATTACTATAATTCCTATAGAATGAGAACAAGCTGCAGAGGTCAGCCCTGACTTTCAAAAACAAGGGACACCTGACTTTCTGGCACTGCCAGCTTCAGAAGGGTAGCTATGGGGCTTAAATGAGATGGTATATATAAGACACTTACAAAAGTACCTGGCTCAGGAGGGGAACAACACACACTGGAGCCTGTGGGGGGTGGGGAGAGGGAAAGCATCAGGATAAATAGCTAACGAATGCTGGACTTAATACCTAGGTGACGGGTTGATACGTGCAGCAAACCACCATGGCACACGTTTACCACGTAACAAACCTGCATGTCCTGCACATGTATTCCAGAACTTAAAAATAAAAAAGAGAGTGCCTGGCTCATAGTAAATGCTCAGAAAATGTTAACTATCATCACCAGAGTTAGGAAATTATTATTTGACACATGGATCTCCACACCGAATGAATGGGAATGAAGGAAGAAAATGAACACTTACTGAGTATTCACTGGGGCCACGTGAAAGATTTTTCACATTTTGACTGTCTTCATCCTCACCCAACTCTGCAACATCATTGTAGATGACTGTTGAGGGTTCTGCAGCAAACTAGTGGCTGAGCCAGAATGTACTGCCCATGCTATGTTAGGCAGATTTGATCAATGTTTCAGAGTAACATTTTATTGTGAACTAATTATGCCATGCACTCCATAAGGTGAGACCATATGCACATGCTCAAATTGCACTGGGCAGCTAATCTACCACCTCATTAAGCTGTCTCCAAATGAAAGAACAGATCAAAGCATAACATGAAAATGACTTATGCTTATTTATGCACATAAATCCAGAAGGGGAAAAAAATCTTCACGCAGGGAAAATCTTCTAAGGAAGACTTCTCACTCTGGAAAAATTATTAGGTATAGGTGTCTTTGCCATCCTCCACTCTTTTCTTCTATGCCTAATACCTCCTAGTACACTAACATCCTCAATACATTTATTCATAAAGTCCCTTTCACTCACAAAGTATTAACTAAAGTGGGTCGGGTGCAGTGGCTCACACCTGTAATCCCAACATTTTGAGAGGCTGAAGTGGGCAGATCACTTGAGGTCAGGAGTTCGAGACCAGCCTGGCCTGTTTAACATGGTAAAACTTTGTCTCTACTAAAACTTCAAAAATTAGCTGGGTGTGGTGTGCACTTGTAATCCCAGCTACTCAGGAGGCTGAGGCAGGAGAATCACTTGAAACCAGGAGACGGAGGTTGCAATGAGCTGAGATTGCACCACTGCACTCTAGCCTGGGCAACAGAGCAAGACTGTCTAAAAAAAAAAAAGAAGTGTCTTAAGGTAGTAATCCTTTCAGCGCTAGATGCATTTTAAATCAGGTGACATAAAATCTTTAAGACTCTAAAGGAGGTAAGAAATCTGTAATGCTGGAATTCTAGGAATTATAAGATAGTAAGGGAGAATTTGGGGACAGGAGATTGTCCTAGACCTTTCAAAATATACCAGATATTCCACCTTTGAGTCAACTAAGGGAACTGGGCTTTTAAAAACATCAATTTCTTGACCTATTTAGTTTATGAACTATTTCTTATAACCCTGTGCTATCAAAAACTGGTTTATTTATTTTTTTTTTTTGAGACGGAGTCTTGCTCTGTCGCCCAGGCTGGAGTGCAGTGGTGCAATCTCGGCTCACTGCAATCTCCGCCTCCCGGGTTCACGCCATTCTCCTGCCTCAGCCTCTCCGAGTAGCTGGGACTACAGGCGCCCGCCACCACGCCCGGCTAATTTTTTGTATTTTTAGTAGAGACGGGGTTTCACCGTGGTCTCGATCTCCTGACCTCGTGATCTGCCCGCCTCGGCCTCCCAAAGTGCTGGGATTACAAGCGTGAGCCACCGCGCCCGGCCCAAAAACTGGTTTTCTTTTACTGCCATGATATGTACACCTTTTTTTTTTTTTTTTTTTTTTTGAGACAGAATCTCCCTCCGTTGCCCAGGCTGGAGTGCAGTGGCATGAGCTCGGCTCACTGCAAGCTCCGCCTCCCAGGTTCACACCATTCTCCTGCCTCAGCCTCCTGAGTAGCTGGGACTACAGGCACCTGCCACCAAACCCAGCTAATTTTTTTTTATTTTTGTATTTTTAGTAGAGATGGGGTTTCACTGTGTTAGCCAGGATGGTTTCAATCTCCTGACCTCGTGATCCGCCCGCCTCGGCCTCCTGATATGTACCACCTCTTTTAAAGATGTTCATTAAAAAAAAAAAAAAAAAAAAAAAAGTTTAAACATGTGTTGCTTTCATCTGTACTTATTTGGCCCAGTGGGGTCAATAGAGAATAGAACCCTTCCCCTTAGGTAACTGCTATGGTCTGAATATGTTCTCCCAAAATTCATATGATGAAGTTTATTTGCCTCCAGAAGACACATCAACAAGGCACCATCTTGGACACACACAGACATGGATGTCACCGGACTCTGAACCTGCTGGTGCCTTGATCTTGGACTTCCCAGTCTCCAGAACGGTGAGAAATAAATTTCTGTTCTTTATAAATTACCCAGTCTCAGGTATTTTGTTAGCAACAAAAATGAACGAAGATAGTAACTAATAATTACATATTTGGGCCTCTAGATTTTCTTCCTAATGTGAAATATTTAGGTACTTAAATTATCCTGCATTCATATAAGCCTATCGCTCTGTGCATAGGAAATAGTTCATTTTCAGTTTCTGTAAGTGGTCTACTCTCTGCCTTCTCCTCACCCCAGCCTCACCAAAATCTTCCTGATAACAATCACTCCATGTCTTTGGTTTGTTTAAAATCTCCTTTCCCTACCCAGTGTTGTATTTTGTCTACAGTAGATACTCTATACAAACTGTTTTGTTACTATTTCAGAAATTTGAAACATTAAAAGATACTTCTTTTAATCCTCAAAAAATATATAAATTTAAATTGGTAGCAGGTAGGTCTTTTTAGGAGGAAAAAGACCTGTGATTCAGGAACATTTAGGAATATTAACTCTGGGCACATGATCAAAAAGTAGGGTCTGTTAAAAGTCATTACAAGAGGCTTGGTGTGGTGGCTTACATCTGTAATCCCAGCAGTTTAGGAGGCCAAGGTGGGAGGATTGCTTGATCTCAGGCTTTCAAGACCAGCCTGGGCAACATAGCAAGATCCCATCTCCAAAAAAAAAAAAAGCTAGGTGTGGCAGTAGATGCCTGTAGTCCCAGCTACTTGGTAGGCTGAGGTGGGAAGACTGCTTAAATCCAGCAGGTCGAAGCTGCAGTGAGCTGTGATCATGCCACTGTGCCCCAGCCTGGGTGACAGAGTAAGACCCTGTCTCAAAAATTGCCATTGTAACAGTATTAAGAGGTGGGACCTTTAAGAGGTGATTAGGTCATGCAGGCTCTGCCCTCATGGATGGAAATAATGTCACCATGAAAGTGCAATTTCAGCCCCCTTCTGCCTCTTTGCCCTTTCTCCTCTGCCATGTGATGTTGCAGCAAGAAGGCCCTTGTCAGATGTTGGCACCTTGATCCTGAACTTCCCAGCCTCTAGGACTCTGAGAAAATACATTTATGTTCATTTTAAGTTACCCAGACTGTGATATTCTGTTACAGCAGCACAAAATGAACTGAGAAAATCAGCCAAGTTTTAATGTAACAATAAATGTTAGTTGGTAAGTTTACCAGAATTCTGGAAATCCATGAAGCAGCAGCATAAGTGGTTTGCCTCTTTCTCCAGCAGCAACATAGTGAAATCTTAATCCTGAATCCTGAAAGTAGAGGGCACGGAATTTTAGTGATGTTTGTGTTGATTGACAAAGAAATATATTTAGCATTTCCATTTCATTAAAAAAAAAATTGCCTTATTTTAAAAAATTTGTGTATTTACAATATCTTCATGACACTCAGTTGCCTTACTTTTAACATCAGGAAATAAATTTACTTTTATTAATTTTCAAAAAGAAAAGCAAACCACATGACTTATTAATAGGGTAAATTGACAGATTCACTTTGTCAACATTCCCTTGACAGTATCTTCTCTTCTTGTTCTAGTACAGTCAATTTATATATTATGAGCTTCTGAAGCAATGTCACAATTTGTAACTTTCATCTTACCATTTGTAACTTTCATCTTACTGATGTGTCACATTTCATCTCCCTCAAATGCTGCAGGATATGTAAATAATTCTAATCTGAATTTATATTTCTGCCATGTTTACATCCTAGTCATCTACTTTTCTCAGCTTGCCTGTCAAGAGCTGTGCAATCAGTTATATAATTCACACCTCCTTCTCTTATTTTTAGGTCTCTCCTTCCCACATTATTATTTTGAGTGTTGCATGTTCTGTTCCCCTTGCTGCCTGCTCATCTCATGTCAGTGTGCGTTTCTAATAACAGAATGCCCTGAGTGCTCAAGACTTCACTCTGCATGTGGGAGACAAGAAAACCCAAGGAAAATTAAAAAAACATGGGAATGAGACAGGAATTCAAGCAAATACTAAGCAAGCTGAATGGAGGAAAGTAGAGGGAACAGCAGGAAAATAAAAAACTCTGAAAGCAAGCAAGCTAGGAAACAAAAAGAACCAAAAGCTGAACACAGACATTGGGTTTTTATATCAGGCAACTCAAGCAACTGAGTTTTCAGATGTGAAAGAATCATTTTGCAGTTTCAGAAGATGAGGCCCAAAGATGGTAACATGAGTCATAAAATGGTTGAGAGCAGGGCTGTGACCAGAATCTCCATCTTGTCCTAACTCCCAGGACAATGTTCTTTCCACTCCGTTCTCTGTCTCTGGGGAAGCTCTTTAGGCGGCCAGAGCGAGGGGAAAAGCGTTTTATGGAATTCCAGATGATTCTTATACTACTTTTACTCCTCAGGTTGAACAGACATAACAAATCTGACTTTACCCTCAGCTGCACGATGGCTTCCTAGAGGTTCAATAACTTCTTTTATTGGTGGTGAGTCTTGGAGGATTAAATGTTATGGGCACTGGATTGGATTTAATTAACAGATACTTTATTGCACTGACTATGCATCAGGCATTGTTCTAAGTTTTTCGTGTTTGTTTTTATAAATATTAACCTATTTAATTCTCATGTCGACCCCAGGCAAGAAAGAAGTTCTCTTGCCCTTCTGAACTTCAGCTGTGGGGCAATTTAGCTCCTAACAGGACATAAGGACTTGGTGACATAAACATCACCTCTTATGAGGCTGGGTTTGAAAGGCCTGTGAGTCAGACTGCAGGGTGTATCACGGGAACTATTTCCCTTCACCACCTGGAGCCTCAGGAAACAGAATATTTGTGGGCTGTGAGGAAGCTTAAACAATTAGAGTCTGCAGGCACGGCTGGATTTACCTTCCATTCCTTTCTTTGGTCCCTGACTTCATAAGTCTGCATTCCTCCCCACAAACACACACAATTTACTTATTGTTTCATGCTACCTAAGTCGTCTGTGATCATAATGAACTCATGACTCCCAAAGACTTACTGTTTACTCTTATTATATCTAAAATTGGGCAAGAACAGCCTCCTGAGACTCTACAGCTGATCTGAGCTCTAAAGGGCAAAAGGGTGACAGGAGACAGCTTCCCCTTGCAGTAGGAAAAAGAGCAGGTTTATTCTGGGTTGTCGTGGCGCCGGGGGGCAGTAATATAAGAGGACCCTGATTACAGAAGTTCTACATTCAGAAACCAATCAAGGTGCCTGCAAAGACCGAGTGCTGTTTATCTGTATCTCTCTCTCTCCCTCTCTCTCTCTCTCTCTCTCTCACACACACACACACACACACACACACACACACACACACACACACACGAGACACACAGGGACCCGACCCCTCCTCCCCTCCTGCCAGGACACTAGGGGACGCTGAGCCGGCGTCTCGGAAGGAGCAGCCCGGAGCCCCCCACCCTCACGGCGGTCACGCTCCCTCCCGCTCCCGCCAGGCCCGCGCCGCCCTTCACCTTGATCCGCACGTAGCAGTGGGTGCCCAAGGAGGGGTCGCTCAGGCACGCGGGAGGGTGCTCCCGGGCTGGCCGCCGGAAGGTCTGCGCCGGCCCCTTCCCGAGGCTCCACAAAAGTTTGAGCAGGTGGATGGAGGCGCAGAGCCCGCAGTAGCAGTAGACCAGGGACCAGAAGAGCAGGGACCGGAGCGTGAGCATCAGGCGGGGTAGGCAATCCCGCAGCCTCGCCATCCGGAGGCGGCGGCGGGGCCCACTGCCCTTCCTCAGGAGCCGGTGAGCGAGCGCCGCGGCGCTCCAGGCCAGCCCGCCGTCGCCGCTCGACGCGCGCCTCCCCCGGCCCGGAGCGGCCGGCGTTCCGTGTCACCGCGGCGGCTCCGCACACGCGCCGCACCCAGCCCGGAGCGCGCAGGGGAGAGCCGGGCCTGCGGGGTGCAGCGGGCCAGGCCGGGGTGCAGAGCTTGGCTGTCTTCCGCGGAGAGCGAGATCCCGTTTCAAAATCGCAAAACTGTGGGGGAGGATGAAGGCGAGACTTTCCCAAACCATCCTGGGCACCAAAGAAGGAAGCGCCACTCGTTCTTCTTTGTTGTTCTCAATGTATCAAGCAAAACTATTTCTAAGCCCACATATTCGTGTGTCATAGTTCAGGGACACAGGTCAGCCACAAACTTCCATGCTATTACACCCAAAGAGATTCTTTATAGTGCAAAATCACTCTGCACTCTGAAAGATACCAGCCTTCCTCTTCTCAAAATCTTTCGTGGAATCATAATTTCTGTAGAAATCCGCCTATGCCTTGCCTGGTTCAGCCACAGCAAACTTACAGAGAGCTGCAACCCCAGGGATACAACGAATGCTCCAACAACGTGACGCTGCAGAAGCCTGGCCAGAAGGCCACACACCTGAGAGTTCGTCGAAGGGCTGGAAGCCGTGAGAGTGACAGTCCTCGGTAGGTATCTCAGCCTCAGCACCGACGTGGCCACTCTTGTCCTGACCTCTTCTATCGTCCAGTTCACTGTTAGAATTTCATTAAGCCTTTTCCCGATCACCGGGTCAGGTGTTAAGTGTTCATTTTTATGAGAAACTGTCAAACTGGTTTCCAAAGTGGCTGTACAATTTTGAATTTACTTCAGCATGTGTGAGTTATACAATTGACCTTTGAACAATGCTGGGGGTTAGGGTTGCTGACCCCTTTCACATCTGAAAATCCATGTATAACTTTTGAGTCCCCCCAAACTTAAGTACTAATAGCCTACTACTGACCAAAACAATTAACATATATGTTTATGTATTACATACTGTATCTTTATAATAAAGAAAAATGTTAAAATCATAAGAGAAAATACATTTACTATTAATTAAGTGGAAGTGGATTATTTTAAGAGTGTTCATCCTTGTCATCATCAGGTTAGGTAAGCTGAGGAGGAGAAAGAAGAGGAGAGGTTGATCTTCCTGTCTTGGGGCGAGGCGGAGGGAAGAGGTGGAAGAAAATCCATGTGTAAGTGGACCTACACAGTTCAAACACATGTTGTTCGAGGGTTAACTGTATTTTGCTCTTCTTTTTCTAGGGTCTTGAGTTAGGAACTTATTGAGACCTTTGCTATTTCTAATGCAATCATTTAGCACCTATAAATGTCTCTCAGTACTTTTTTTTTTTTTTTTTTGAGACGGAGTCTCGCTCTGTCGCCTAGGCTGGAGTGCAATGGCGCGATCTCCATCTCAGCTCACTGCAAGCTCCGCCTCCCAGGTTCACGCCATTTTCCTGCCTCAGCCTCCTGAGTAGCTGGGACTACAGGCGCCCGCCACCATGCCCGGCTAAGTTTTTTGTATTTTTGGTAGAGACGGTTTCACCGTGTTAGCCAGGTTAGCTCGTAATCCTCCCGCCTCGACCTCCCAAAGTGCTGGGATTACAGGTGTGAGCCACCGCGCTTGGCCTCCCTCAGTACTCTAATCGCATTACATATGTGTTGATACGTTGTATTTTGCCATTTGTTATCTATTTTTTAAAATGTCCTGTTTTAGGTTGGGTGCTGCAGCTTACACCTATAATCCCAGCACTTTGGGAGGCTGAGGCAGGAGGATCGCCTCAGCTCAGCAATTCAAGACCAGCGTGGGCAACATGGCAAAACCCTATCTCTACAAAAAATAGAGAAATTAGCCAGGTGTGGTGGTGCACACCTGTAGTCCCAGCTACTTGGGAGGCTGAGGTGGGAGGATCGCCTTAGCCCTGGAAGGTTGAGGCTGCAGTGAGCCAAAATCATGCCACTGCACTCTAGCCTGGGTTAAAGAGTGAGATTATGTTTCAAAAAACAACAAAACAAAACAAAACAAAAAACAAGGCCAGGGGTGGTGGCTCACATCTGTAATCCCAGCACTTTGGGAGGCTAAGGTGGGCAGATCACCTGAGGTCAGGAGTTTTGGACCAGCCTGGCCAACATGTTGAAACCCCATCTCTACTAAAAATACAAAAAAATTAGCCAGGCATAGTAGTGCACACCTGTAGTCCAAGCTACTTGGGAAGCTGAGGCATGAGAATTGCTTGAACCCGGGAGGCAGAGATTGCAGGGAGCTGAGATTGCACCACTGCACTTCAGCCTGGGTGTCAAAGGGAGACTGTCTCAAAAAATTAATAAATAAACAAAAACAAAGATTCCTGTCTTCCTCCTTGCCCCATTGTGTGTTTTTAATGTGTTTAGCAATTTTTCTATTATTATTTTCAGTCCTCCAAACTTTTAACTCATAACACATTAAATTTTTAAGATAGAGATCTTGCTATATTGATCAGGCTGGCCTTGAACTCCTGGCCTCAAGCAATCCTCTCACTTTAGCCTCCCAAAGTGCTGAGACTACAAGCATGAGGTACTGTGCCTGGCAGTCTATTATTGACTTGTATCTGATTCTATTATGGCCCAAGAACATACTCCACATGACCTCTATTCTTCTAAATTTGTTTTATGATCTGGGATATGGTCTATCTTGGTGAATGTTCCATGGTTGTTTAAAAAAAAAAACGTGTGGGCCGGGCGCGGTGGCTCAAGCCTGTAATCCCAGCACTTTGGGAGGCCAAGGCGGGCGGATCACGAGGTCAGGAGATCGAGACCATCCTGGCTAACACGGTGAAACCCCGTCTCTACTAAAAATACAAAAAATTAGCCGGGCATGTTGGCGGGCGCCTGTAGTCCCAGCTACTCAGGAGGCTGAGGCAGGAGAATGGCGTGAACCCGGGAGGCAGAGCTTGCAGTGAGCCAAGATCGCGCCACTGCACTCCAGCCTGGGGACAGAGAAAGACTCCATCTCAAAAAAAAAAAAAAAAAAAAAAAAAAAAAACGTGTGGATAGAGTGTTCTACACTTGCCTGCTAGATCATGTTGGCTGCTTGTGTCCTACCTTTTTTTTTTTTTTTTTTTTCTTTTTCAAGAGACAGGGTCTCGCTGTGTTACCCAGGATGGAGTCAGTCATTAAGCACACTGCTAATAGCTTAATGCTATTCAGTCATTAAGCACACTGCAGCCTCGGACTCCTGGGCTTAAGTGACCATCCTTCCTCAGCCTCCCAAGTAGCTGGGATTACAGATGCATTCCACCACACCCAGCTTATATCAACTTTTAAATGAGAGACTTCCTGTTAAATTCATTCACATCAAATAAGTTCCTCAATTTATAGATCACAATACCAAAATCTGATGAAGATTAAAAAGCAATATAGACAACTTCTTGAATGAAAATAGTTTCAATAATTATATTAGAAATTGAATCTACCAGTATATAATATGAATAATACAACTATGGAAGTTTAATTTCAGGAAAGAATGGTCCGACATCAAGAAATCTATAAACCTACTATATTGACATTTGTAGAAAAACCACGTATCAACAAATGCCAATAAAGGCATGTGGCAAAATTCAGCAGCTATTCCTTAAAAGCTAAATTAACCCAGGTAGCAAGACACTGCTTAAACATTACAATTACCAGAAAACAGTAACCTATAGTGAAATCCTCTATTTTAAGAGTTGGGAATAAGAAAGAATGATTGCTATTAGCTCTATTATTTAACATTATTTTTGGAAATTCAAGCTAAGGAAATAACCCACAAAGAACCAAATAAATTTTTTAAATTACATAAAAATTGGAAAAAAGGCAAAAATATAGCTATTTGCAGATATTTCTTAAAACCTTAAAAAAATTAATATTATAAAATTTGGTAAGGTGTCTAGATACAAGGTAAGTATACAAAGGCAATAGTTTTTCCATATCCTAGCATTAACCAATTAGAAATTGAAACTGCATTCACCAGATTGCGAGAGCTCAACATTGTATCATTCCCCCGTATTATTGCATATAATTAATTTTTGATAATATTCCACTGTGAGATCATGAGAGTTTATTCATTCTTCTATTAACAGCATTTGGGTTGGTCCTGTCTTTCCTTCCCTCCTCCCTCTCTTCTCCCTCCTTCCCTATTATGATCCTTGCATGTTTTGTATATTCTTGTACATGTCTCCTTAGTCTGTTTTGTAATAGCTTCTCTAGGTTATATGCTTTGAGCGAATTGCAGAGTTATGACTACAGAACTATTTGTATTAGTCTATTTGCTCATTGCTATAAAGAAAACCTAAGACTGTGTAACTTATAAAGAGATTTAATTGGCTCATGGTCCTGCAGGTTGTATAGAAAGTATAGTAGCTCCTGCTTTTGGGGAGTCCCCAGAGAGCTTCCAATCATGGCAGAAGGCAAAGGGCGGGGGGCAAGGTGGCAGAAGCAGGAGCAAGAGAGAGAAGGGGGAGGTGCCACACATTTTTAAACAACAAAAATCTGTGAGAACTCTCACTATACAGTACTAAGAGGGGATGATGCTAAACCATTCATCAAGACTCCAACACCATGATCCAATCACCTTCTACCAGGCCCCACCTCCAGCATTGGAAATTACATTTCACCATGAGATTTAGGTGGGGACACATATCCAAACCATAGCACTATTCAATTTTATAAAATAATGTTAAACTGTTTTCAAAAAAAATTTTTCTTTTAAGCTTTCTCTGTCTTCTAGGCTAGAGTGCAATGGCATGATCATGGCTCAACTGCCACCTTGAACTCTTGGCCTCAAGTGATCCTCCTGCCCTGGCCTCCCAAAGTATTGGGATTACAGGCGTGAGCCACTGCACTCAGTCAATGTTGTTATATTTGTACTCCTGACCACCAGTGTGTGAGTTCTTACTGATCCTCTCCCAACATTTGATAATGCTAAATTATTTTAGCTAATGTGATGGATGGATAAAAAGTGGTATCTCCTATAGTCTCAATTTTCATTTCTCAGTATTAAATAATCTGAGCATCTTTTCATCTTTTTAACCTATGTTTCTTCTGAAGTGAAATGCCTGTGTGTGGCAGAAATGAACAATATCCACATGTTGCTCCAAATGTCTCATGCTCAGTCAGGTGTGGCCAAGTGATTGGGTTCTGGCCAGAGGGATATGAGTGCAAGAGGTTTAAGTTTCTCCCAAGTCTGGGCATTAAAAACACTGTAGACTGGTGTGGTAGCTCATGCCTGTAATCCCAGCACTTTGGAAGGCTGAGGCGGGCAGATAGATCACTTGAGCCCAGGAATTCGAGATCAGCCTGGGCAGCATGACAAAACCCTGTCTCTACTAAAAAATACAAAAAATTAGCTGGGCATGGTGGTGTGTGCCTGTAGTCCCAGCTACTTGGGAGGCTGAGGTGAGAGGATCAACTGAGCCCAGGAAGTTGAGGCTGCAGTGAGCTGTGATTGCACCACTGCACTCCAGCCTAGGTGACAGGAGTGAGACCCTGTCTCAAAAAAAAAAAAAAAAAAAAAACCATAAAAAAACAAAAAAATTCTGTGTAATCTTCTGACCCTATATTCCTGTGCTGTATTAATTTTAGACATGTTTTCCAGGTGGCATAACTATGTGATGGAGTAGAGCCACTCAAACTGCTTCAATGTCTATGAAAATGGAATATTATTTCTACATTTCTTATAGAGTAGAGCATTTTGTGGTAAACTTTTTTTATCATCCTCCTTTTGATAGTTTTGCCAAGTTAAGAATCCCAAGCTGCCTCCCCCACCCCAGTTTTCCTTCTTACTTAATCAAATATTGGCAGACAAACATAATTACAGCACAATTCAGATAATTCTTCATGTTGTATACACACAATCCTTCATATTGTATACGCAGACCTTTAATCTAAAAGGAATCTGCAGTCCACAATGACACACATACAGCTTTTCCTTACTTTGCTTAAAAAACATTATTTTATTTGAAGCAGGGTCTCACTCTGTCACCCAGGCTGGAGTGCAGTGGTGTGATCTTATCCTTGCCTCCTGGGTTCAAGTGATTCTCATGCCTCAGCCTCCCGAGTAGCTGGGACTACAGGCATGCACCACTATGTCTGGCTAATTTTTGGTTTGTTTTTGTTTTGGTAGAGGTGGGGTTTCACCACGTTGGCCAGGCTAGTCTTGGACTCCTGACCTCAAGTGATCTGCCCACCTTGGCCTCCCGAAGTGCTAGGATGAGCCACCACGCCTGGCAAAAAAGTTTTTAAACCATACAAATTTAGAATCCTATCAGCACACACTTTGCTGTGACATAGTTCAGACACAAACAGGGTACAAAAAATATGCTAACATATATATAAACTTTGTTAATAAAAAAAAAAACAGAAACAAGTATGACTGAGATACATTTAGTCACTGATAACTAGTTGTGCCCTAAGGGACACTATCAAGAGAAACTTTGCTGCAGAGAAAACCTATATATAGATATACAACAAGAAAATAAACTATAAGATTAATACATGCATGTTTAATACTGGAAAAAAATCACAGCCCTCCAAAGTTTCTCCATATTTCAAGTTGACAGTTATTTTTCTCTCAAAACTTTGAGGATTTAATTCTACTGTTTCTGGTATTCATTGTTACTGATAACTCATTTATATTTGGTAAAATGAAAATAAGCTGCTTTTCCCTTGCTGCTTGCAAAATTTTGCTTATGGTGTTGTGTAGGCCACTGAAAAATGTTTTAGGTATGAATTCCTTTTTAATTATCTTGTTTGGAATGTTATACTTACAGGATAGAATGACTTTTTTAAATTTTAAGAAAATCACAATTATTGTCTCCTCAAATAATGACCCTCCTTATTCTTGTAGTTGATTCCAAAGACTCTAATTTAGATATATGTTAGGTCTTTCCATTCTATCCTGTAGATCAGGGGTTGGCAAACTTTCTGACATTTTTTCAATAAGAGGTCAGATACTAAATATTTTGCCTTTGAGGGTTTTTTTTTATTTTGCTTCTTCTTGTCTCTCTGTGATGTATCCTGGTATCTTTATTTGGATATAGCTTCTAACCCATTAATTTTCTCTTCCCCTGTGTCTAATTGTTTAACCTATCCATTGAGATTTTTAAAAACTGAGTCTATGTCAAAATTTTCTTACCTAGCAGTTTCATTTTTTTTAAATCTGCCTATTCTCCTCCTCCCAAAATCTTTTTTTTTTTTTTATGGAGTCTTGCTCTGTCACCCAGGCTGGAGTGCAGTGGCACGATCTTGGCTCACCATAACCTCCATCTCCCGGGTTCAAGTCATTCTCCTGCCTCAGCCTCCTGAGTAGCTGGGATTACAGGCGGGTGCCACCACATCCAGCTAATTTTTGTATTTTTAGTAGAGAAGAGGTTTCACCCTGCTAGCCAGGCTGGTCTCAAACTCCTGATCTCAAGTGATCTGCCTGCCTTGGCCTCCCAAAGTGCTGGGGTTACAGGAGTGAGACACTGTACCTGGCCAAAAGTCTTAAAGATTTTACAAACAGCTGTTCTACTGAAGTCCTAGGGAGAATGGGGTGCAAGTTAGTGGGTCTATATTTATTGTTCATTATTTCTGCTTCTACTTATTGTAGCTTGCTTTTTAATGTAATTCACCTTTGATCATGAGCTAATTTCTTCATCTTGATCCTGCTTCTGCCAATAGCCAGTTGGGGACCTTTAGCTTCCTGAAGACCTTCATTCAACTTTCCCACCTCACCATTAGCCCATGGCACAATTAGCATGTTAACATGACTCCAAGCATCTGACCTAAAGTAAATCCCACCATCCCAGCTGCTGACTGCTCTGCTCCCGGCTAATTTGAGGGTGAAAAACCTAGGAACCCCCTCACCTTTTCTGAGACGGGTTGTGCCTCAGAAAAATATAACCATGCAGGATATATTTGTAAAACTGGAAATAAAGTTGATAGGTTTCTAAGTTTAATTCTAACTAATCTCAATCAAAATTCTAATTTTAGTTCACTCAATTTTTGCAACTTAGAGTGATTATAAATTTCTCATAGAGTGACAGGGAAGCAATTCAGAGGTTCAGTAGTAAATGGCCATGGTTAAGCAATTCAGAGGTAGCATAACTGACAATTCATTTGGGGGAAAAAAGAAAGCTGGCTCTCTACCTCATACCATACGTAAAAATATCTTTAATACATCTGAACTTTTAGTGTAAAAATTAATTATACCTGGATTTTAAGTGCAAAAGATATAAGAATGTTTTATTTAGCATCTTGATGTGAGAATACATTCCTAAGCGAGGCATAATATATCAGACACAATAAAGGAAAAGTTTGACTATACAAAACTTAAAATTTTGATGAAAAAAAAAAAAAGACAAGCTTTGAGGGACAAACAACAGATTAAAAACCAGAGTACAAATTGGTAAGAAAAAGATATCCCAAAAGAATGAGTAGGCAAGTCACATGGCAAACAAATATAAGACGATCAACTCCACCTGTAGTCTGGGAAATGCAAATTAAAGAAACCTGTTCATTCAGATTAACAAAAAATACAGGCATAATGGCTCACACCTGTAATCCCAACACTCTGGGAGGCCAAGGCAGGGGGATCACTTGAGGCCAGGAGTTTGAGACCAGCCTGGCCAACATAGTGAGACTCCATCTCTACAACAAACAAACAAACAATTAGCTGAGTGCAGTGGCACACACCTGTAGTCCCAGCTACTCAGGAGCCTGAGGTAGGAGGATCACTTGAGCCCAGGAGTTTGAGATGGTAGTGAGCTATGATCGTGTGACTGCACTGAAGCCTGAGCAACAGAGAAAGACCCTGTCTCAAAAAAGACAAAAACACAAAAACAAAAAAAAAGACAATAATATCCAATGCTGGTGAAGATAATGGGAAAGTGGTATTTTCAAACTTACAAGGGTGTGAATTGCTCTAACACTTATTGGATTCAAAATCTATTAATATTAAAACTACTCCCTTTGACTATTACCTTCTGACCCAGCAATCCCATTTTAGGAGCTCCACCCTTTGGAAATAGAAGTATAATTATATAAATTATGTGATTGCTCATGGTGGGAAAAGGCTGTAATCAACTGAATGAACAGGGACTTATTTAAATTATAATATAGCTATACTAATGAATGCTGTACAGCCTTTAAAAATGAATTAGTGTATATCCTGATGACTTAATGCTCAAGATGCATTAAATCAGTTGCCAAGTAACATATATAGATGATCATAATTTTGTAAAAACAAGTCCCTCAAACCTTCTATATGTTCATATTTGAATGGGCATAAATAAGACAGAATAATATATAAGATTTCACCTCTCCTTTGGGAGACTGAGGCGGGTAGATCATGAGGTCAAGAGATCGAAACCATCCTGGCCAACATGGTGAAACCCTGTCTCTACTAAAAATACAAAAATTAGCTGGGCGTAGTGGCATGCGCCTGTAATCCCAGTTACTTGCGAGGCTGAGGCAGGAGAATTGCTTGAACCAGGGAGGTGGAAGTTGCAGTGAGCCGAGATTACACCACTGCACTCCAGCCTGACGACAGAGCAAGACTCTGTCTCAAAAAAAAAAAAGATTTCACCTCTCAGTATCTGAGTGGAGAAACTTTAATACCTCTAAATTTTATCTTTGAATCATATCTAAAAGCTTTATAATTTAAAAATTATAAAATTCATAATTGATATAGTATTCATGTATAAATGACTTATAACAATTTTTGGACTGGCAAACTGGTTTTGACTATTGGCTTCTACTTAATTGTGTACAAATTAATAAATTAATGAATGATATATATAGATAGTATTTCTACATAAAGTATTAACATCCAGAATATACAAAGAATTATAAAGAAACAAGAATTCCCATATAGAGTAACTATACTAAAAACCACTGAATTTCACACTTTAAAGGGTTTTATTTTAGTAATTTTTTAAAAATTACTATAAAGAGGTCAGGCGTGGTGGCTCACACGTGTAATCCCAGCACTTTGGGAGGCCAAGGCGGGTGGATCACGATGTCAGGAGATTGAGATGATCCTGGCTAACACGGTGAAACCCCATCTCTACTAAAAACACAAAAAGAAATTAGCCAGGCGTGGCGGCTGGCGCCTGTAGTCCCAGCTACTCGGGAGGCTGAGGCAGGAGAATGGTGTGAACCCAGGAGGTGGAGCTTGCAGTGAGCCGAGATCCTGCCACTGCACTCCAGCCTGGGTGACGGTGACAGAGTGAGACTCCACCTCAAAAAAAAAAAAAAAGAAAAGAAAAAAAAAATTAAATTACTATAAACAAAAAAAGAATGGGCCAAGGATGTGAGGAGCCAACTTACAGAAGAAAACCCAGGTTTTCTTCTAATTGAATTGTACTTACAGAAAAATCAGTGTATAAGCTAATAATTATTTATAGGAGGAAACACTGATGGTAGAAACCAAAATTGGTAGAATGCCCTTAGGAAGGTAAAAAGTAAGAGATTCTCCTTAAACGAGAGCACAGACAATTCATCCTTTGTAACAGAGGAGATAGCAGAGCGTCTGAATAGTGATGCTTGTAGATGTGGTTTTGGAAGTCTGTGGAAGGTCTCTCAGATTGCTTCTGTTCTCAGTCCAAGAGAAGCAAGAAATAGGTAGCATAGACTGATAGTGGGGTAGTGTTGATTAGTGGTCTGAGTAGAATGGAGATATAAAATAGTTGACTCCCTAGGGAGAGTAAATGAACCATGGAAACAGTAAGACTTCTGGGCAGCATTAAAGTTAATTTGAATTTATGCTCACAAATTTAAAGTGAGACTGGTTATCATGGTCACATATCTTTCTCTATCCACACTCAGCTTCCTGAGTGCAAAGTAGGTGTTCATATTTAATAAGGATTTGAGCTTTGCCAAGCGAATACAACAAAGAAAGGAACAATGGAGTTGACAGGGCATGCAAAGGAGTGATTATTAATAACGTACTACAGACTAGGTGCAGTGGCTCATGCCTGTAATCCCAGCACTTTAGGAGGCTAAGGAGGGCAAATCACTTGAGGTCAGAAGTTCGAGACAAACCTGGCCAACATGGTGAAACCCCGTTTCTACTAAAAATGCAAAAAAATTAGCTGGGCGTGGTGGCACGTGCCTATAATCCCAGCTACTACTCAAGAGGCTGAGGCAAGAGGATTGCTTGAGCCCAGGAGGTGGAGGTTGCAGTGAGCCGATATCGTGCCATTGCACTGCAGCCTGTGCAAGAGTGAGATGCTGTCTCAAATAAATAAAAAGATAAATAATGTCCTAAAAACTCGGGATAAGCACAGAAGTGAGGGCACGAAAGGAGAGGTGCTGCGAAAACACTAGGATTAATGGATTGCAGGTCTTCATGAGGTCTAAGGATTGTTGGCGTCAAGGGCCTATAAGGAGTATGCTAGAAAAAAGATAGGAGGAAGTAGTGAGAGAACAGGATGCTTGAAACTGAGACTAAGGGTTTTTGTTATCGGTAATGACAAAGGAGTGAGTGGCTGAGGCTGATCTTGCTACTCAAGATCATTAGCAGAGAGGTCAAACGACTGAGAAGTATCATTTGGAGAGTGACTGTGAGGTAGACTAAAATCTCTGAGAACAAGAAAGAGTGAACCAGGAATGGTAAATGACAATGGGTGGTATAGTCTGATGATCATGAAAAATTTTAAGACGGAAGTTTTTAGGGAGGAGGGAGGTGAGAAAGAGAATGGTCTACAAGCAGCACTACAAAGATAAGAAAAACCACAAGAAAACAAGCACCAAATGAGAGGCTGCAGGAGACAGCCAGAGTTCTGTGAGAGCAGGGGGATCTCAAGCTTCAGTGTGTATGAAAATGACCTAGAGGGTTAGTTCAACTATAGATTGCTGGACCCCACACACAGAGTTTCTGATTTAATAAGTCTTAAGTCTGAGAATTTGCATTTCTAAAAAGTTCCCAAGCATTGCTGTGTGGTCCAGGGACTACACATTCAGAACAACTCAGAACAAAAGAAAGAAAAAAGCAAAAGGATTGACTATGTAGAGAACATCATTGATGACTTATCACGGATTCTAGAAAACACAATAAAAAAAGGTTCTAGGAGTTGGAGCAGGTATGAGATGGGGCCAGAAACGGAGTCTTCACAAAATCAGGCTTTAGTTGAAGACAGTTATATGCATGATGTTAAGAGAAGCCAATCTTTTACTAAAAATAATGTATAATATAGGAAGCATTGGTTATAAACCAATAGTATTGACTTTTATTTGCTAAACTGACTTTAACCCACTAAAAGTTTGTTGAGTATCTGCAATGTGCCAGGCCCCTTATAGCCTAAGAAGAGGTTAAGTGCCAAGTCAGTTAAACAGAATAACCAAACATAGCTCTCTATAATCTTTTATATTACGTAAATAAAATTATATATATATATATATAAAAAAATCATAGGACAATCTGTACTGTTTAGCACAAACTGATTTCTTAATTAAAATAGGTATAGTTGGATAAGAATACACTATCACTTTATTTATTTATATATTTAGACAGGGTCTCATTCTCATTGCCCAGGCTGGAGTGCAGTGGCATGATCTTGGCTCACTGCAGTCTTGACCTCCCAGGCTCAAAAGACCCACCCCCCTCCGCCCACCAACTGCCAGTAGCTGGGACTACAGGTGTGTGCTACCATGCCCCGCTAATTTTTGTATTATTTTTGTAGAGACAGAGTCTCAACATGTTGCCCAGGCTGGTCTTGAATTCCTGAGCTCAAGCAATCTGCCTGTCTCAGTCTCCCAAAGTGCTGGGATTACAGGCGTGAGCCACCCTAACTGTCACGTTAATTCTGGCTGTGTCATGAAGGTCACATCACCATTTAGTTACTACTTAATCATGTTTTTTAAATGCCTGATAATTTAAAGATATGTCAAAAATTTATCATATTAATTATAAAAATAAGCGAAGTCAGGATAACTTTTTCTCTTTCTCTATAATAAACATACACTTTGAATTTTTGCTTTAGATGGTATCAGAACACTGCCTGAATCATGTTACACTTCCAGAGTTCAAAATTTTAAAATACATTAAGCTGATACACATGATTTACACATAATTGCAACTTGAAAATAACAAAAGAGAAATATTTTACAGAATATTTAAATAAGTCTTATTGTAGTTAAAATATTTTAAACATTCATTGCTATCACATATGCATATTAAGAAATGTCTCATAAGTTTATATAGAAACTTACATACATAATATTCACTATTAAATATTACAAATAAATATTTTAGTTATTTTGACTCAAATTCAACATCCTTCAAACCATCGGCAATATTTCTTATTTTTTTTTTTTCTTTTTTTGAGACAAGGTCTCACTCTGTTCCTCAGGCTGGAGTGAAGTGACACAAACACAGCTCACTGTAGCCTTCACCTCTTGGGCTCAAATGATCCTCCTGCTTCAGCCCTCCATGTAGCTGGGACTATTGGCGTGCGCCACCATGCCTAATTTTTTTTTTTTTGGTAGAGGCAGGGGTCTCACTCTATCACCCAGGCTGAAGTGCAGTGGTGCGATTTCAGCTCACTGCAACCTCTGCCTCCTGGGCTCAAGTGATCTTCCCACCTCAGCTTACCAAGTAGCTGGGACCACGAGTGCGCACCACCACACACAGCTGAGTTTTTGTATTTTTTGTAGAGACAAGGTTTCACCATGTTTCCCAGGCCCAAACTCCTGAGCTCAAGAAATCTGCTCACCTTGGTCTCCCAAAGTGCTGGGATTATAGGTGTGAGCCACCACAACTGGCAGTTCCAGCCATATTTCTTTAAAACTACATTTCAATATAAATTTTTAATATAGAACCAGCTGAGAATCTTATGAAATCTGACATTCAGTGAAACCAAGTATTATTTGTTAGAATCTAAATATTTTTGAAGGCAGACAAATATTTGTTTTAAAAGTTAAAAACTCAACAGGAACTATGTTTTTTATACACTTTCATATATTCTTCATTATTTTTCACTTATTGAATTAGGAAAGTCATACTCTTCATTTTTAAACAAGCAGGAACTATCTCTTGGATTTTCATTGCTTAGCACAGGGCCTATAATATATAGACAATTTTTTATAGAATGAATGAATATCTGGGAATTTGTCCAATTTTTAGGGATCCAAAATTATTAAATTTCCTTTCAACTATGTCATTTAAAAAATAAGCATATAGCTATTAAAAATGTAAGTGAAAACTGTTTAATCATTTTAGAGCAGACAAAATACAATATAAGATTGGTATCTTGTTATCTGAAAGCAATCATTTTACCATATGCATTTTGATCTTTTACCATTCATTTTAAGTTGATGGTTAATTTAAAAACTGAGTTTTAATCAAAGTTGTTTTCGAACATTGCCATAATGTCACTTTGAAGGGTCATATCAATGGTACCCGCCATCTGTAGAAAAAGCAGAAAATTTTAATATTACTTTAAAAATGTATGTCTTTACTACAACTATACAATAATGATTATGCAACATTTGGCAACAGATCATACAAAAGAAAACTATTCAATAATTTTTTAATTTTTATTTTCTCAGGTTGAACAATAAATTTGTACATAATTATTTCTGTTCAAATACTACCTGATTTGTTAATATATTCTTCATGTAATAAATAAAAAACAAAACCTACAAGAACACTAAGAATAAGTTTGACCCCTCCCTACAAGTAAAAGAGAAAGTTCAATGTTGACAGAGTGGGTATGAATAAGAACATGAACGCTGAGGGCCCACTGTCTTACTTCTAAACCCAACATAATGCCAGACACACAAAATTACTTTCTGAATGAACCAATATCTTCGTTATGTGAGATAACTATAATATGTAATGCTAAAACTATGGGCTTTCCTTGATTCTGCCACTTACTAACTGTGGAACCTAGTAAGTCTATTCTACGTATAGGCATTTATGAAGAATCAGATTACATGTAACATTCAGCAAAATGCCATATTAATCACTAAAAAGCTGTTTAAAAAATTAGCCAAAGTAGAGAAAAAGCTAATTAAGACAAAGGAAACAAATGTCAATTATATTCTGAAGACTTTTCTAACTGCCCTTATAGATAGATATTCTTTAGCATCTGAGATGACACCAAATATTAAAGTTCACAAAATTATTTTTAAAAAATAAGTCAATAAACAGCAACAGACCAGAGTGGTAGGTAAAAGCACCAATTTGCAATCAGTTGGTTGGCTTCTTGAATGAGAATTAGCATTCTCATTAGAATATATGTGGGAAAAGATTTGGAATTGTGATTTACCTACTGAAAGTATTTGAAAGGTATGTCTGACTCTTACAAACCACATAAATTTCTTTAAATCTGCCTTACAGACAAAAGAATACTTCTTAAATCTTAATTCAGACTTTTTAAAAATTTTTTCTCTTTATCTTTTTTTTTTTTTTTTTGGAAACATTGTGTTGTTTTGTCACCCAGGCGGAGTGCAGTGGCGTGATCTCAGCTCACTGCAACCTCCGCCTCCTGGGTTCAAGTGATTCTCTTTCCTCAGCCTCCTGAGGAGCTGGGATTACAGATGTGCACCGCTATGCCCAGGTTATTTTTGCATTTTTAGTAGAGACAGAATTTTGCCACATTGGCCAGGCTGGCATCGAACTCCTGACCTCAAGTGATCCACCTGCCTCAGCCTCCCAAAGTGCTGGGATTACAAGGCGCAAGCTGCTGCAACTGGCATAAACTACATTCTTTTTTTTTTCTTGTGACAGAGTCTCAATCTGTTGCCCAGGCTGGAGTGCAGTGGCATGACCTCAGCTCACTGCAACCTCTGCCTCACAGGTTCAGATGATTCTCATGTCTTAGCCTCCCAAGTAGCTGGGCTACAGATGCGTACCACCAAGCCCAACAAATTCTTGTAGTTTTAGTAGAGACAGGGTTTCACTATGTTGGCCAGGCTGCTCTCGAACTCCTGACCTCAAGTGATCCACCTGCCTTGGCCTCCCAAAGTGTTGGGATTACAGGCATGAGCCACCGCACCCGGCCCCAGACTACATTCTTAACACCCAGTTTCTAGGATGCCAAATGTCTAGCACAGATTGTTCCTTTAAGTTCTATTCTAAGCCTCCAATATAGGCATTGGATACATTATCCTAGTTTAAATATCATGTGATACTGCTATAAGTATCCAGACATACTGCAAAATTTGTAGAATATGTAATGAAACCTGTTTTTATTTAAAGTTTGTGTGTATTGGCTTATTTTAGATTTTCTTACTTCTTGACTAAAATCTGTGCATGTGGAACAATCATTGATAGAGAACTAGTATTCTCTGTACCAATTAACCTTAGATACCATGATTTTTTTTTTTTTTAGATGGAGTTTCGCTCTTGTTGCCCAGGCTGGAGTGCAGTGGCATGATCTCAGCTCACTGTAACCTCTACCTCCTGATTCAAATGATTCTTCTGCCTCAGCCTCCTAAGTAGCTGGGATTACAGGTGCGCCACCATGGCTGGCTAATTTTTGTATTTTTAGTAGAGATGGGGTTTCACCATGTTGGCCAGGCTGGTCTCGACCTCCTAACTTCCAGTGATCTGCCTGCCTTGGCCTCCCAAAGTGTTAAGATTATAGGCGTGAGCCACTGCACCCGGCCAATACCATGATTTTTAATACTAATGCTCCCCATAGCTGACACCGTAAGCTGGCTATTCCTTACTGTGTGGTCCTAAATACACTCTTCAACTATTCAAATTTAAGATCAAAAGTTTGGTCAAGGGAACTGGCATGAGGTGAACTTTTGGGAACTCTGCTAAGTGTCAAGTTATTATTGCTTTATAGAGTATGGTTCTCTCGACTGGCAGCAAGAGGCTGGGCTGTCAAAAATGATAGCAAATAGATGCAAGGTCAGGTTGTTAGTTATCAAGCTGCTAGACGTAACATCATTAGTCAACTTTCAGTGGGTTCCTAGTCTAGTCATGGTCCAGAAAAGTGCTTAGGATATTGGGAAATGTATCAGGTTACCTAGTTGTGTTGTTGGGCCGCAACTAGGGTGCAGTGAAATCACTTGGGGGTGACTTAAGTCAGGCCCGTGTGAGTGCCAACAGGAAACATTTTTACATCACTACAGAAAGACTTTAGGTCGGATGAGCGTGGTGGCTCACGCCTGTAATCCCAGCACTTTGGGAGGCCGAGGTGGGCAGACCATGAGGTCAGGAGATCAAGACTATCCTGGCTAACATGGTGAAACCTCGTCTCTACTAAAAATAGAAAAAATTAGCCGGGCGTGGTGGCGGGCGCCTGTAGTCCCAGCTACTCGGGAGGCTGAGGCAGGAGAATGGCGTGAACCCGGGAGGCGGAGTTTGCAGTGAACTGAGATCACGCCACTGCACTCCAGCCTGGGCGACAGAGCGAGACTCTGTCTCAAAAAAAAGACTTTAGGTCAACTACTAATGAAATTTAATAATGAGTTCCTAAAAACCTCCAAAAAGACAATACCAAAAAGTTTCTATTTAAAATTGAGTTCATTAAAATTAAAGTTTAAAATTCAGTTCCTTAGTTGCATTAGCTACATTTCCCGTGCTCAACAGCCCTATGTGGCTATTTGCTAGTATGTTTGAATGGATAAAGCATATTTCTATCATTGTAGAAAGTTCCATTAAGATCACACTGCTCTAAAGTAAACTTCACCGTATGTTAAATGTACAGCACTATTAAATGCAATTTGTTTCTACCTTAGTATTATAAAATATGTGGCTGACAAAACTTTTGTTATTCCCTAGAAAATTAATTTGTACTTTAACCAATACTATAGTTAAAGCCAATGGCTCTTCTCTTCTCAAACTAACGTTCTTATATGTCCTATGAATTTACATGTTTTTCCTAGGATTACAAAAATATCTAGTTCTATGTGACTGAGATTGCTGGGAAAAAAAAAATCTAGCACCCAACAAGGTAACATTCACGACACCTGGTATTTGTGATTATTAGTTATGCAAAGAAGCAGAAAAACACTATTCACAAAGAAGAGACTAACCAATCAATTGAAACTGACCCAGAACTGACATACATATTGGAATTAGCAGAGAAGCACATTAAAACAGTTATTTTAACTGTATTCCACTTTTTCAAAAGTTTAATAGAGATAAAAAAAAAACCACACACATTTTTAATAAACCCAAATCTCACATCTACAATGTCTGGGATGAAAATTAATACACTGGGGATTAACAGAAGATTAGACACTGAAGAAAAGACTGGTGAATTTATCCAAAATGAAATTCAAAAGGAAAAAAGAATTTTAAAAAATTAAAAGAGCAGCCCAGGTGCAGGTGGCTCACGCCTGTAATCCTAACACTTGGGGAGGCAGAGGCAGGCAGATCCCTTAAGGACAGGAGTTTGAGACTAGCCCTGGCCAACATGGTGAAACCCTGTCTCTACTAAAAAAATAAAAACAAAAACAAAATTAGCTAGGCATGGTAGCATGTGCCTGTAGTCCCAGCTACTCAAGAGGCTGCACCATGAGAATCACTTGAACCTGGGAGGAGGCAGAGGTTGCAGTGAGCCAAGATCACACCACTGCACTGCAGCCTGAGCCATAGAGTGAGATTCAGTCTCAAAAAAAGAAAGAAATTAAAATTAAAAGAGCATTAGTGAGCTATGGGGCAACTTTAAATGGTCTAATACATAAATAATTGGAGTCCTCACAAGGGAGTGAGAGGGGATATTATTTGAATAAATAATGGCCAAAATTTTCCCAAGCTTGATGAAAACACGCATCTCGAATAAGCTGAACAAATCACAAGAAACATGAAGAAAACAATTGCTGAAACCCAGTGATCAATACAAATGTTAAAGGCAAGTAAAGGAAAAACATACTATATACAGAAGACCAAAGATAGTAGTATTGGATTTCTCAGTGGAAACAATGGAATCAATGAGACAGTGAACAAGTACCTTTAAAGTGCTAAAAGAAAAAACATTAAAGCTCTAGAGTTCTAAATTCAGCAAAAGTATCTTTCAAAATTGAAGGCAGGGCCAGGCGCAGTGGCTCACACTTGTAATTCTAGCACTCTGGGAGGCAGAGGCAGGCAGACTGCTTCAGCTCAGAAGTTCGAGACTACCCTGGGCCACACAGTGAGACTTTGTCTCTACAAAAAATAAAAATAAAAAAAAATAAAAAATAAAAAAATTAGCCGGGTGTGGTGGCGCATGCCTGTGGTCCCAGCTACTGGGGGGTTGGGGTAGGAGGATCGCTTGAGCCTGGGAGGTCAAGCGTGCAGTGAGCCATGATCATGCTGCTGCACTCCAGCCTGGGCAACAGGGTGAGACTGTGTCAAAAAAAAGAAAAAAAGAAAAAAAAAAAAGTGGCAAGTTGAAAAACCTGCAAATAAATGTTTATGGCAGCTTTATTCTTAATTGCCATAAGTTGGAGGCAACCAAGATGTCCTTTAATAGGTAAGTAATAACTAAACTGTGGTATATTCATATAATGTGCTAAAAAGAAATGACCTATTGTGATAGCCAAGACATGAAATCAACCTAAATGTCCATCAATGGCTGAATAGAGGAAATGTTATATATATATAAAGGAATACTATTCAGTCTTTAAAAAGAAAACCCCATCATTTGCAACAACATAGATGAACCCAGAGGGCATTATATTAAGTGAAATAAGCCAGGCACAGAAAGACAAATACCGCATTATCTCACTTATCTGTGGGATCGTAAAAAGTTGAACCCATAGAAGCAGAGAATGAAATGGTAGTTTATTAGGATATGGGGAGAGGTTGGGGATAGAGATAGGAAATATTATTCAAGGAATACAAACTTTCAGTTAGACGGTAGGAATTCCAAGAGATTTAACGTACAACATGAAGACTATAGTTAAAAACAATGTATTATATACTAAAAAATTACTAAAGAATAGATTTCAAGTGTTCTCACCACAAAAGGTGAGGTGATACATGTTAGTTTGATGTAGCCATTCCACAATGTACACATATTTCAAAACATAATTGTATACCATAAATATATATAATTTGTCTGTCAATTAAGATAATTAATTTTTTAAAATTCAGCTATCAAGCCATAGAAAGAGAGGAACCTTAAATGCACATTGCTAAGTGAAAGACAACAATCTGAAGAGGCTGCATAGGGCATGATCCCAACTATATGACATTCTGGACAAGATAAACCTGTGGAGACAGTAAAAAGATCAGTGGTTGCCAGGATTGTGAGGAGGGATGAATAGGTGGGCCATAGGAAACTTTCAGGGCAAGAAAACTATTCTGTAAGGAACTATAATGGCTGATGTGTATCATTATACATTTGTCAAAATCCATAAAAACTACAACACGAAGAATGAATCCTAGTGTAAACTATAGACTTTACTTGATTATACTAAGGCTGACAATGATGTGTTGACATTGATGGTTGGGGAGGGCATATATATAGAGGGGTATGGCACGTAGGAACTCTGTATTTTCAGCTCGGTTTTGCTACGAATGTAAGACTGTTCTAAAAAATAAAGTCTATGAATGGAAAAAAAAGGCCAAATAAAGGCATTTTCAGATGCACAAAAGTGGAAAGAACTATTGCCAGCAGACTCACACTATGAGAAATGTTCAAAGGAAGTCCTTTATGCAAAAGGAAAATTACACTATTTGGATATCTGGATCTAAACAAAGGAATGGGCCGGACACGGTGGCTCATGCCTATAATCCCAGCACTTTGGGAGGCCGAGGTGGGTGGATCACCTGAGGTCAGGAGTTCGAGACTAGCCTGGCCAACGTGGCGAAACCTTGGCTCTACTAAAAATACAAAAATTTGCCAGGCATGGTGGTGGATGCCTGGAATCCCAGCTACTTGGGAGGCTGAGGCAGGAGAATCACTTGAACCAGGGAGGTGGAGGTTGCAGTGAGCCAAGATTGCACCATTACATTCCAGGCTGGGTGACAAGAGTGAAACTCCATCTCAAAAATAAATGAATTAATGAATAAATAAATAAATAAAATAAACAAAGGAATGAAAAGCACAGGAAGTGGTAACTGCATATATAAATATAAGATTCTTTCCTTATTTAAAACAATTTAAGAGATATTATCAGTATTTAAGCAATAGCATAAGGCTGATGGGGAGGAATGGAAGCAATTATTGTAAAGCTCTTACACTAAACATGAGGTGGTATAACATAAATTGAAAGCAGACTGCGATTAAGTTAAAGCTGTATATTGTAAACCGTAAGCAACCAGTAAAATAGGAAAACAAAGAGTTACTGATTATGTCAATGAAGGAGATGAAGTGGACTAAAAAAATGCTCTGTAGACATAAAGAACGAGATCATGTCTTTTGCAGGAACATGGATGGAGCTGGGGGCTATTATCCTCAGCAAACTAATGCAGGAACAGAAAATCAAATACTGCATGTTCTCACCTATAAGTGGGAGCTGAATGATATGAACATAGGAACACAAAGAAGGAAACAGCAGACACTGGGGTCTACTTGAGGGTGGAGGTTGGGAGGACGGAGAAGAGCAGAAAAGATAACTAATGGGTACTGGGCTTAATACCTGGGTGAAGAAATAATCTGTACAACAAACCCCCGTTACACCAGTTTACCTATGTAACAAACCTTCACATGTACCCCGGAACCTAAAACAAAAGTTAACAACAAAAAAGCTTAATACAAAAACGGGCAGAAAAAAAAAGGGAGAAAGAAGAAGGACAGGAACAGAACACAATTATCAAGATGATGAACTCAAACTTAACAATGTCAATGATTATACTGAATATAACTAGTCTAAACATGTGATTAAAAGGCAGAGATCTTTGGCTAATGCCTGTAATCCTAACCCTTTGGGAGGCCAAGGTGGGTGGATTGCCTGAGCTCAGGAGCTCGAGACCAGCCTTGGCAACATGGCGAAACCCTGTCTCTACTAAAAATACAAAAAATTAGCTGGGTGTGGTGGCATGGGCCTGTAATCCCAGCTACTCGGGAGGCTGAGGCATGAGAATCGCTTGAACCCAGGAGGCAGAGGTTGCAGTGAGCCAAGATTGTGCTACTGCACTCCAGCCTGGGCAACAATAGCGAAATTCTGTCTCAAAAAAATAAAATAAAATAAAAATAAAAATAAAAAACAGGCCAGGCATGGTGGCTCACATCTGTAATCCCAGTACTTTGGGAGGCCGAGGAAGGCGATCGCCTGAGGTCAGGTGTTTGAGACCAGCCTGCCTAACATGGTGAAACCCCATTTCTATTAAAAATACAAAACATTAGCCAGGCATGGTGGCGTGAGCCTGTAATCCCAGCTACTGGGGACGCTAAGGCAGAAGAATCGCTTGAACCCAGGAGGTGGAGGTTGCAGTGAGCTGAGATCACACCACTGCACTCCACCTTGGGCAACAAAAGCGAAACTTCGTTTCAATAAAAACAAACAAACAAACAAAAGCAAGCTCCCATTACATGTTGCCTACAAGAAACTCACTTTAAATAATTAAAAAAAAACACAAGATAGGTTAAAAGTAAAACGATGGAAAGAATTTTACTATGCCAACGCTAGTCATAAAAAGGTGAAGTGCCTATTTTAAATTTCAGTGTAATTTTCAGAGTAATTATTACCAGAAGTAAAGATCATTTCATAATGAAAAAGAAGACAAACCAACTTGGCCTGATTAACACCCTATCCAACAGCAATAAAATACACATTCTTCATGTGCACACAGAATATTTACCAAAGTAGACCATAAGCCAGGCCATAAAATAAGTCTTAATAAATTTCAAACAATTCAATCAGATATGGGTACGACCACAATGGAATTAAATTAGAAATCACTAACAGAAACCACTAGAATCAGAAAATTCCCAAATATCTGGAAACTAAACACTTCTGAAATAATCCATGAATAAAAGAAGGAATCAACTGTAGCTTTTAAAAATTATTTTCTGCATATTAGGACTCCTAAGTGAAATCAGCTTCTTAATCTAGCAGTCAACCGAAGAAATGCTGACCAGGAACAGATGGCACATCTTCTGGCCACAATTCATAGGTGGTTTACAGATTTTTAAACAGTAATAATAGTAAGTGATAAATCACTTCACCTAGTGCTAGGCATTTTCCTATGTGCTTAATATACATGCTCATTCATTTCACCTTCACAATAGGTATTATTATTCCCACTTTAGGGAGTTAGATAATTGCCAAGGTCTAAGAGTCTAGTAAATAGGCAGACCATCTTTTTTTTTGTTTGTTTGAGAGCACCATGTTGCTCTGTCACCCACACTGGAGTGTAGTGGCATGATCATAGCTCCCTGCAGCCTCTAACTCCTGGCCTCAAAAGATCCTCCCGCCTCCAAAACCGTCATTTTAACTCAGGTAGTCTAGTACTTCCAGGATCAATACTCTATTATTGCACTGCCTCTTTTGGCTATGAATTTTTTTATTTTAAGCTTTAATTTTAGGACCTGATCCTCACTAAAGAGGTAAGTCTGCTGTCACTGAAAAATTACCCCGAATGCATCCTTGAACATACAAAAGACAGTGCTCTGTCAAATTTTTCCCTTGTTAAATTAGATTTAGTAAACTAAAATTCACTTACTGCTTCTCTCCTCCTCCTCTCTTGTTCTTTCTCCCTTGCTAAATTACGGTCTTTGAGAAGCCAGAGTTTGGATTTATCTTGAGCTTCCGATGACTGCTGATGTTCTTTCTGCTGTTCTCCAGAGCACTTGTTTTGTATTTTATTTGAAAAAGATTCTACAGTCAATCCATTCCCAAGATCCCTTAAAGAAAAAAAGTATAGCTCAAAGTAGGTTTCAAGTTCCTTAAAAGTATTACAAAAATGTTATTAAATGACAAATATAAAGCCATATATTAGACAACCATGTTCATGTTATAACATTATTTTAAGCTTTATTTTTGATGCATCAAATTATACATAAGTTAATCTATATTAACAAATAAATGGTTTTAGAAAACTGTGACCAAGATGAACCACTATCTTCTAACACACAGACCAGAAAAACTTTAAGACATTTCTGTAAAATAATGACTATATAATTTAGTAATTCGTATCTTTAGTAGCTTAATCCCTTGATTATTTGTCTTCAAAAGAGATATCACCACTTAGAAAAAGTATCAATACAAATGTACTTTTTGCAATTACAATTTGCTGTGTTCTACTAAATAGTTGAATCATAGTCACTTAACAAATAAGAAATTTAATGTATTTAAAATACATTCTACATCTCCCAAAGCCTCCTTTAATCCAGTAAATTACAGACCTCTGATTTTCTTGAGATACTTTTGGTTCCTTTGTATTTTGTTCCAAATGCTTCCGTATGAGTTCCTGTGTCCGAGCTTTTACTTCCTTTTCTATAGCTGCTTTTCTAAATTGGTTGAAGAGCTCATCTGAGGATTTCATTACACCTGATGGTTTCACTGGTTTGCCTAAACTTTTCCATGAATCTGCATTCTTAATCTTTATATCCTAAAACAAATATTTGGTTCAGTCTATGTCTACAGATGTTAACCAAATTTTGGAAGGAAGAAAACATTTTTTGATACAGCAATAGATCTAATTAAGATTCTAAAGGCCTTCATGTACTTTTAATAAAGTTAAAGTTTACTAAAGTCAGAAAAAAAATACAAAAACATAATAGATCATCTAAACTCAATTATTAATCTGAGACCAAATTAAAGTAGCACACTTGCCAATTATTTTAAGACATATATATTAACTGCATAATTTGCAGAAAGCATAAAAAATAAATAAATCCCTCAGTGTAATCAAGATAACTTATTATCCTATAGGGAAAATAAAGCAAATGGTCAAAGGATTAATAAGAGGCAAAGTAAGATCGTACCCTAAAAATGTCATGGAGTTTGTTGAGAGTCCTCTGACATGGATATATTTTTCCTTTTGGTGGTTAAGAAGAAAAAACTTAAGTGATGTGACTGCTCTTCTTAAACAAGATACACCATGGTTGAGATTAGTGCTGCCCACCAGAAATATATGTAATTTAATGTTTTCTAATGGCCACGTTTTAAAAATTTAAGTAAATTTAATATATTTATTTAACCAAATATACCCAAAGCATTATTTCAACAGGTAATCAATATAAAAGACATAAGATATTTTTTCATACTAAGTCATCCCAATTATTTACATTTGTAGGACATTTCAATTTCAAATGCTAAATTCCTACTAGAAACAATTGATCTGTAATTAGATTTCATAAAATTCACAGTTGAAAAACTAGTTATGTATAGTCAAACTGTTCCAAACACATCTAAGTCTTCCGAAACTGAATTATGTCCATTTTAAATTTTAATTAAAAGACAAATTTTAAAACTTAGTTCCTTTAGCTACATGTCAAGGGCTCAATTAGCCACGTGACCACAGGCTACCATATTAGATAAGCACAAGTCTAGATGGCCCTTTCTACAGTTAAACCTGTCCATCTATAATAAGGAAAGAGGGCTGTGCAATACTAAAACATCCTCTGCTGAATTTCTAAAAATAATTATCTCCTTAATAATTATGCTTGATTGCACTTTTGATATATTTCCATGAAATATGAGAAGAAAACTTGTCTAGGGCCCCATATAAGGCAAAAGAAAATGTATGACTAGATATATTTATAGGCCTTTTATTTCTGTCCTGAAGTAATAAAAGGAGTCAAAACATCCCTCCCTGCCCCCAACACAAGGACCTTTACCAATCACCAATGATCAGCCAGTTGTGCTTTCCTGTAAGTTGTCAATAAAACTTGTTTTTGTCTCTACCTATGGAATGGGCTAATTACTAGTTCTATAACTCACTCAACTAAAGCATCTCACCTTCCACCTTCTCACCTTTAGATTTGTCCTCTAAAGTACTTGTAAGGAAAAGGTAAGAAGTAGAGGGTAATGGAACAGAGGGAGGGAGGGGGATAGAGAGAGAATATATAAAAATATTCCTTTCATAGTTTCTGAAAACACCTTGAACAGTACCTTATGTATCTTAATGTAGCCCAATCATCTAGAATATTTGTTGAAAGAATTATATCAGTAGATAATTTGAAGATTAAGCAGACATAAGACTCCATTAGGAAATCCCTTGGATTTCTTAGATATCCCTAGAATAGATTCTAAAAGATGGTTTTATGACATGCTTTAAAATTGAGATCACTGGCAAATATCAACATTCTAGAACTTTCAATGAAACACAAACAAGAGGGCCAAGCATGGTGGCTCATGCCTGTAATCCCAACACTTTGAGAGGCCAGGTGGGTGGATCATCTAAGATCAGGAGTTTGAGACCAACCTGGCCAACATGGCGAAACACTGTCTCCTCCAATAAAAATACAAAAAATTAGCTGGGCATGTGGTACACACCTGTAATCCCAGCTACTTGGGAGGCTGAGGCATAAGAATCGCTTGAATCTGGGAGGCAGAGGTTGCAGTGAGCCGAGATCGTGCCACTGCACTCCAGCCTAGGCGACAGAGTGAGACTCCGTCTCAAAAAAAACAACAAAAAAACACAAACAAGAGGACCAATGATAGGTAGGTAGGTGGGTAGGGGAAGGATGTTGCTCAGAAGTACTTTTTTAAAAAATTACATAGGCAAAAATTAGGCTTAGAGATCCAATATTTCATTTAAGTCAGGGCTTTTAAATACCTCTTGTACCACTTCCAAACCCAATTTCAAATCCCTTCAAGATTTGTTAGGAAAAAAAAAACAACATTACTTTTACCTTCTGCACAGGAGCTTGACATTCAGATTCTAACATCGTTGTGTCATTATCACCAGATGGATGCATCACAGTTATGCCATTTGAGAGCTGTTCAGAATCACCTGGATGCACACATTTTTAGAATAGTATAATTAATGTATTTCATCCTACTTACCCAGAATTTGATTTTATTTTTCCTTCCAGGTTAGACACTATGAAAACAAAGAGACTAATTTTTTGATGCGTCATTTAACTTTGGAATATTCTTTTTTTTTTTTTTGAGACGGAGTCTCGCTCTGTCGCCCTGGCTGGAGTGCAGTGGCGCGATCATGGCTCACTGCAAGCTCCGCCTCCCGGGTTCATGCCATTCTCCTGCCTCAGCCTCCCAAGTAGCTGGGACTACAGGTGCCCGCCACCACGCCTGGCTAATTTTTTTTTTTGTATTTTGTAGTAGAGACGGGGTTTCACCCTGTTAGCCAGGATGGTCTCGATTTCCTGACCTCGTGATCCGCCCGCCTCGGCCTCCCAAAGTGCTGGGATTACAGGCGTGAGCCACCGCACCCAGGCTGGAATATTCTTAATTAGGGACTTGTTATACTGTAAAATATTTCTCATTTGAAAGGTACCACTTTGCTCTTTTTTTGTTATTTTTGCTTGTTCTGGTCAGCATGAAGTATAGCTGACATCATACTCACCCACCAAAACCTTTTTATCTGACCCCATGCTATAGCAGCTCTCCAGTTTAGACTGACCTCAGCTCTAGAGGTGTTTTTTTTTTTTTTTTTTTTGGCGGAGGGGAGAGGGTATTGCTTTGATGCTCCAGGCTGGAGTACAGTGGTGCAATCTTGGCTCACTGCAACCTCCACCTCCAGGGTTCAAGCAATTCCCCTGCTTTAGCCTCCTGAGTAGCTGGGATTACAGGCGCCCACAACCATGCCTGGCTAATTTTTGTGTTTTTAGTAGAGATGGGGTTTTACCATGTTGGCCAGGCTGGACTTGAACTCCTGACCTTCAGTGATCCGCCCACCTCAGCCTCCCAAAGTGCTGGGATTATAGGCATGAGCCATTGTGGCTGGCCAGGCCTGTAAATTTCAACGTGAGTTTTGGAAAGGGCAAACATTCAAAACCATAGCATAACTTATCTAAAGCAATTTAGACTGCTGATAAAACCCAGTTATCACTAAACATTTACTGAGCACATACTATGTACTAAGCCCTGGGAACATAAGGATGACTAAAACGTAATAACTATCCTCAGGTATTACGCACCCAGCCTAGAGGTGGGTTTTAATTAGGCCAAGCCAATCCTGGTAATTCTATCTCACCATCAGTAACTCATTTAGGAAGAGCAGACCTAAGCCAGTGCAGGGCTTCCAAGGGAAAGATGCTGCCTGGGTGGCCAATTCGAGACAAAAAAACACAGAGAGGGGACCTAAGATACCAGACACTCAAAATAGCTACCAAGGGAACAGGGATGAGAAATGCAGTAAGTCTGACTCTGAGGTGAGGAGAACAAACTATGCAATCTCATTAATTCTTAAGTTTTCATGCAAATATTTCATTTATTATTATTGGTGAAGATTAACTACAGAGTGTGAGCCCTGATCAAGCCATGAATAAAAGATTGACCTATCTTTGGACTATTGCTTACATATGCCAACAAAATTCCTTTATTAAATCAGTTTGGGCTGAGTTTTCTGTCATCTGCAACATGGAACATCCTCATGCATGAAACTTAATTGACCACTTGATTCAATTCTCTCTAGTCATAGTCTACAGGTTCTAATTAGTGGCTGAAGAATAAGAGGGACAAAGCAAAACTGAGCTGTTGTCTTTGTTAACTAACCCAAACTAACAAAATCCTGGCACTTACATATTATAGGGACTTACATTTAAGCTTCTACCACCCATCAATCCCTTGACTGATTCTCTGGCTAAATCATACTCTGAAGTTGAGGTTAGAAGAAGAGAGCAAGGAACATCAATGAATAGCAGTGAGCACAGGAGAGCAAGACAAAACACTGTCAAAGAATGCAGAACAAAAGCTCAAATTTTTAATTTGTACGTCCGTACACAGCCCCAATGTAGCCATGTTTCCTCATTTCAACAAGGAAAGGAAAAAAATAGTGAGAAAAGCTGTAAGTACAGGACTACCTTCCCTTCTCTGCTTCCTGTCAGTGATTATTTAGGAAGGAGAAAAAGTATGTATGGTAAGTGAAATTCTAAAGTGACCCTAATTTGCTGACTCTAAGTTGGTAAGTGGTGATAGTGCCATTATTGACAATTAAAGAGGAAGGATTAAAATCTGGGGACCAGGCTGGGTGCACTGGCTCAGGCCTGCAATCCCAGCACTTTGGGAGGCCAAGGCGGGAGGATTCCTTAAGCCCAGAAGTTTGAGACCAGCCATGGTGAGATCCCATCTCTACCAAACAAAACAAAACAAACAAATAAAAACTTAGCTGGGTATGGTGGCACACATTTGTGGTCCAAGCTACTTGAGAGGCTGAGGTAGGAGGATGACTTGAGCCCAGGAAGTTGAGGCTGCAGTGAGCCATGTTTGCGTCACTGTACTCCAGCCTGAGCAACACAGGAAGACTGTCTCAAAAAAATAAATAAAATCTGGGGACTAAAAGTTTTTACATGGCTGTGTTTGGAATGCCTATGTGATGTTTAAGTAAAGACATTTAGTAGAGTTGTATAAACATGCCTGGGGCCTGGATACATTTGAATTGTAAAAATGAGACTAGACGTCATGGATGCCAAAGATCACCCAAGTATAAAGCACTGCTTCCAACCTTTTCCATGTCATGATATATAGAAAATGATCAAAGTATGGCCACCTGCATAAATGGGAAGGCTGCTCCCAGCTCATTGCTATAAGAGCTGAGGGGACATTCACTCAGGAAGACTGTGCTTTGAAACATGGTTGGGAAATTCTGGAGTAGATGAAAAAAACAGAGGGCTTAACAATGCAATTCAGAGAATTATCAACATCTAAAGGGAGGCAGATAAAGAGATATCTGTAAGGAACAGAGAGATGGGATGGTTAAGAGAGGTGTCATAAAAGCCTAGGAAGTATGCCAAGGGTCCAACTCTCTGAAAAATATTTTTACATGAATGACCCTGTGATACCTCAAAACACTACAAAACTCATCTTTCCTCAGAAGCCTATTCTTCATCTGTGTCCCAGGTCTGTCAACCTGGACAGTATCCAGCCAGTATACTGTGAGCCACCAAAGCTTATATCCCTGGGTTATTAACCCAACATGTTTTCATATTTTGCAGACCTGCCCATTCAACTCTTGTAATTTCTTTTAACTTTCCCCTTCTCTTTCCTTCTATCACTTTATGTCATTTTTTCCCTACTACTGCAACAGCCCAGCTGGTCTCCTCCCTTCTCTGGTCTCTATATTCTCCTTTCCTTCAACTCACCTAAATAATATTGGCAAATTAATCACCCAGAGGCACACCTTCACTCAAAAAACCTTCATTGCCTCCCCAGTGACTATGGTATTATAATTAAGTCGAAAGTATCTAGGCTTAAAGGGTTAAATGATCTAAACCTGGTCTACCTTTATAATTTTCCACATTCCTGTTTAATCCAACCAAATCTTTAATCACACGGAATTATGAGTTGCCTAAATACCTTCACATTCATGTTGCTTCCTCCATCCAAATGCCTTTCCATACTAAATAAATATAGGTAAGCCTTATTTTTTTTCTGCAATATCCAGCTCAAATGATACTCATTCTGTAAAATACGTATCTGCCAAACAGATGAGGTGATTCTGCCTTCTTCACCTCCTTAAAGTTCACTTTAGCTTCTTTCAGGGCACATTATTTTTACTTTATATACCAGTTGTTTATTTCTCCTATGAGATAGCAAACTCCTGGATTTACTTTTTCATTTGCAATTATGAATTCATGTTTATATAACAGCCTAAATATTTTAAAAACTCAATATAATTTGGTGAAGTTTAAAAAAATTTTTTTTTATTATACTTTAAGTTCTGGGATACA
The DNA here is from genome assembly GCF_006542625.1 of Nomascus leucogenys. NCBI lineage: Eukaryota > Metazoa > Chordata > Mammalia > Primates > Hylobatidae > Nomascus > Nomascus leucogenys. Next base: position 82,635,583 of record NC_044392.1, read on the forward strand.
TGTGCAGAACATGCAGGTTTGTTACCTAGGTATACATGTGCCATAGTGGTTTGCTGTACCCATCAACCCGTCATCTAATTAGGTATTTCTCCTAATGCTGCCCGTCTGCTAGACCCCCATCCCCCAACAGGCCCCAGTGTGTGATGTTCCCCTCCCTGTGTCCATGTGATCTCAGTGTTCAACCCCCACTTATGAGTGAGAACATGCAGTGTTTGGTTTTCTGTTCTTGTGTTAGTTTGCTGAGGATGATGGTTTCCAGCTTCATCCATGTCCCTGCAAAGGACATGAATTCATCCCTTTTTATGGCGGCAATTTAGTGAAGTTTTTATGAGACGGGGAAAGGGTAAACTATAAGGATAAGGGTATGGCTAAAAGCTTCAACTTATAAGGAAAAAAAATTCAACATTGTCCATTTCATGTGGAGATCATACGTGGGCAGGTGTGATGAAAACCAGTAACACTTAAAAATTCACTTTTTAATCTTTTATGCACTCTAACATTTTGTCAAACTATTTTTCCAATAAGAAAACTTCAACATATTGCTTTTATCATTTAATTGTAAGGTTTAACAAAAAAATTATTTCTATTGAGATTTAACTCCAGAAAAAGAAAATGTCTCTATAAATTTTATGGCTCACATACATTTGCAATTTCCCTTGGGCACAGTGCCACCTACAGTTGGCAAATGTAAACCATGTTGTTTCTGAGAATCTTGCTAACTGCAAAAGAACAGCTACTCTGGCATCATCCAAACTTTCCTTTATATATTAGCTTACTAATAGGCATCATATAAACAGAATTTCAAGTAATATAATAAACTGATCCTTACTGAAGTTGTAGGTATTAAAAGCCTGACTTTTCATAGATAGGGTGTTTTCTTAAATTAGGAATAAGAGAACACCTTGACTATATTCTCACTTTTGTTTTTCATAATCTATTCCTTTTCAAGGGCAAGGCTACCCTAGCATTCTTCTAAAACATACTCTAGTTAAAAGAGTAACTTTTCCCTACTTTAGCTGTTTATAATGAGCCTTCAAATGTTCAAATCTCTCCAATTAAAAAACTCAAAACAATCTTGCCCACTCCTCCAAAAAATCTATTTTCCTGTTAAAGCCACATCTCTTTACCAACAAAGTTCTTCAAAGAATGCTTTACATTCACTACACTCAAATTCCATTACTTCTCAATTTACAACAATCTGGTTTCTGCCCCATCACAATGGGTACTAAAAAAGCTTCCACAAAAGTAAAAATTCTCACATTCCCAATGTAATGCTCTCTCTACATTCCTCATCCTACTTAAATGCTCTGCAGTATGTGATACTTTTGATTTCCTTCTAAAAAAAAATCTATCTTCCTGGGCTTTTATTACACTATTTTTCCTTTTTCTCTACCATTGATTACCTCTTCTTTTAACTATTTTTTTCTACTTTTACTGAGGACGTTTTGTTTCTTAGAATTTTGTCCTTAAGCTTTTCTCTTCCTGCTCTGCAGATTTTCCTGGGTGTTTTCATGCATTCTTATGGCTTCAAGTAGCTTCTACATACTGTTAATTCCTAATTTGTAATTCCTGTTACACTCTGTTAGTTCTAGGAACCTATTTCTACCTTTATATTTCCACTTAGATATTCTGTAACATCTCAAACATGTGCCAAATGAGTTCTGTCTCCTGTTTTCAATCCAACTATTAGATAATCTCCCAGTAACTCATTCATCCTAACAAAGTATATCAATTCTGCCACAAAAATGCCTTATATATTCACATCCTTTCTATAGTTGCTATGTTAGTTTTGGTCCTAATAATTTATTTCCTAGACTACAGCATTCAGTGTCCTTACTTGATCCTAACTACATCAGAGCATCATCTTAATCCATCCTCTACACGGTAAGCAGCAATTTTTTCCCTATTATAAAACCTGGGGCTGGGTGTGGTGGCTCACACCTGTAATCTCAGAACTTTGGGAGGCCAAGGTGAGTGGATCACCTGAGGCCAGGAGTTCAAGACCAGCCTGGCCAACATGGCAAAACCCTGTCTCTACAAAAAGTACAAAAATTAGCCGCATATGGTGGTGCATGCCTGTAGTCCCAACTACTTGGGTGGCTGAGGCATGAGAATTGCTTGAACCCGGGAGGCAGAGGTTGTGGTGAGCAGAGGTTGTGCTACTACACTCCAGCCTGGGCAACAGGGCGAGACTCTGTGTCAAAAAAATAAATAAATAAAGTAAAATTGAATAAAATCTGATTATGCTTCCTATATGAAGCTCCTTGTTGTACACAAATAAAAGTATACAAATTTGTATACAATTTGTTGTATACAAATTAATAGCACTGGTATTCTAGGTAACTCATGACCTATAGCTATCGTATCTTCTGTTATTCTCCAAGTATCTTGAAAATGTATTTCCGAAAAAGAGTAGACATAAATATTTCATACTTTGGATATTTGTTTATTCTTCTTCCTGGAATGCCCTTCAGTGTGGCCTTAGATATTTTCCCCATTGATCTCCATTCCCTTTCCCACAATGAAGAGACACAACTTTAATTAAAGACAAAATGGAATATTCAAACACAGAATAGGGAGGCTGAGGCAAGCAGATCATCTGAGGTCAAGAGTTCGAGACCAGCCTGACTAACATGATGAAACCCTGTCTCTACTAAAAAGACAAAAAATTAGCTGGGCGTGGTGGTACATGCCTGTAATCACAGCTACTCAGGAGGCTGAGACAGGAGAATCACTTGAACCTGGGAGACGGAGGTTGCAGTGAGTCAAGATTGCACCACTGCACCCACCCTGGGCAACAAGAACGAAACTCCGTCTCAAAAAAAAAAACAAAAAACTACAAAAAAATTAGCTGGGCATGGTGGCGCACGCCTGTAATCCCAGCTACTCAGGAGGCTGAGGCAGGAGAATCGCTTGAACCTGGGAAGCAGAGGTTGCAATGAGCCAAGATTTTGCCACTGCATTCCCACCTGCAAGACAGAGCGAGACTCCATCTCAAAAAAAAAATTTAAACAACACACACACACACACACACACACACACACACACACACACACACACACACACAAATAGTAGGGAGCTTTTAAACTGAAAGCTGTGAAGAGGGATCAAAACGTCTCCCTCTTCCTCCTAATCTGTGTTGCAGTAAAACAGCTTGGAAATTTATTCTGCTAGGGAGATACCTCCGCCCTTGGGTGGCCAAGTGGAAACCAGGGCACATTCTAGAGGGAAGAAGAATAGACAAGGAATATTCATATCTGCCCTTAACTTAGGCCTAAACACATTAGTGTCTCAAGGTTTAGTCATGCTCTAGGCTAAACTCTTATCAGAAGTACCCTTCGTGTCACACATCCCCTTCGACCCACCAGAACCAAGTTGAGACAGGCAAAACTTTCCCTTCTGATAAGATATTAAATCAAATGAATCTAAAAATATAAAAATTTAACCAGTTTTAGACAAATAGGAACTACCCTTAGGCAAGTATTTCTAGCCCAAGTTTCCTTAACTGTAAACTATTTTATATATCTGTAACTTCATTTCTTTACCTATAGAATCGCTAAGTATCTTTCCCTTATTCTTTCCTACTTTTCTAACCCAGATAGTTGTCATGGAAGTTAAAGCAGCATTTCCCAGATCTGCTCAGAACTTGGTAGTATGGGCTCCAGCAGTAACAGGTGTGTGTGTGTCTGTCTATGTAAAATGTATGTATATTATACACATAAATGTGTATATAATTTATATATATAATATTTATATATGTAGTGCATGTGTATATATATATCATACCAATGTATATAATTTACATGAAAGTAAATTGGGTGTGAACTGTATACATAATTTTCTTTCTTTTAAATATAATGAATGCCTACAGGTATAAAGCAGATAATTTCTAATGATGTGCTTCAGTGATTATTTGTAACCTGGAATTTACTAGTTATGATTGTTGGTATTTCCCAGATATTTAACATTTAAGATGACCATAACATTTTCATATATGTATAGGTTTAGAAGTCAATTTCTCAGTAACAGTTGTTTACTTGTTAATTTCTTACCTGAGGGAGGCAGAATTTGTAAAGGTGAAATGTTTTTCATGGTCTGTAAATGTTCTAATTCTTGATAATTAAATGCTAATTGGTGGTGATTTGGTGGCATTACATGTGAAGGTGTGGTCTGATGAACAAGGGTAGTATTGGCAGAGGTTGTGTGTTGCACCGAATATTCTATCTGTTAAACAAAATCAAAGATATCACTTAATTTTAACCATACAAGAAGTATACCAAAGAGAACAGAAACACAAGAGGCAAGAATATAATTTAATGCTACCTTTTTAAAATACCTTATCATTTAAGTCACACAAATCTACAATGTATAGTTATCCCTATCTTGCAAATGAGGAAACTGGGGTTTAAAAGCATTAAATAACTTGGCCATTATATGGCTTATAAGAGGTAGAGTAAGTCAAAGCCTATGATCTTAGTTATCAGTATGCATGTATATTTTACATGAGTATACATGTATATTATTAAACAATGCTATTCATTTAAAGCTTTCCTGTAATTACTAAAAAACAAAACAAAACAAACCCCTAAGCTTTTATAGCAAATCTAGAGACCAATTCACTTACTGTATTATAGACATATGGGGAGAAATTTAAAATTACATTATGGTCAACCCACAAGACTATCAATAAATTCTAATTCAATATTCAGGTAACTATTAAGTAAAAGCTGTAGTGTAATAATAGCTAACATTTATTTAATGTTTACTATGTGTGAGGTACCAGGGTAAGTCCTTTATATGGTTTTTCTTTAATTCTCACAATAGTCCTATGAGTTAGGTATAATTTTTATCTCTACTTACATTTTCTAGAAATAATAGAAGCAGCTTACCTAAAATCTCACACCTATTCTGTGGCAAGCAAAGTTACAGTAGCAAAGCCCAGTAGCCTTATCTAACTAAGCTCTGAGTTGTAGATGGTACAGAGATAAATAAGACAGTATTTCTCCTTTGTCTAACAAGGCATTGGGGTGAGTGAGTAGGTAGGCAAGTGTACAAGTAACACCTATGCAAATATGAATAAAACAAATGCCATAGGAATGTTTATTACAACAATATAGACGCAGGCCAAAGCTCAAAGCCTAATGCTCAGGTTTAAATCAGCCAAAGAAAAAATTCACTTTCTGAACTACACAAATATATACATCCATACATGAACCTATGGATTAATATATACTATCTTTTGCCATAAATAGGCATTTTTTTCCTCAGCGAGTGAAAGTGAAAAAATTTTGACCAAAAATAGACCATTAAAAAGGTGGCATTCTACATGCTACGTATCGAGATAAAAATGCTTCCAAAGTTCCTTCATAACTTGACATTTATTTTTTATTCCACTAATACACCTTTGGCAAGACAGACCATCTATAACTTCTTCCTATTCAAAAGGAACGGGAAGGCCAGGCATGGTGGCTCACGCCTGTAATCCCAGCACTTTGGGAGGCTGAGGTGAGTGGGTCACCTGAAGTCTGGAGTTTGAGACCAGCTTGGCTAACATGGTGAAACCCCGTTTCTACTAAAAATACAAAAATTAGCTGGGCGTGGTGGTATGTGCCTGTGGTCTCAGCTACTCCAGAGACTGAGGCATGAGAATCGCTTGAACCCGAAAGGCGGAGGTTGTAGTGAGGGAAGATTGTGCCACTGCACTCCAGCCTGGGTGATGGAGCGAGACTCTGTCTCAACAACAACAACAAAATAAATAAATAGGCCGGAGGCAGTGGCTCACGCCTGTAATCCCAGCACTTTGGGAGGCCGAGGCGGGTGGATCACGAGGTCAGGAGATCGAGACCATCTTGGCTAACACGGTGAAACCCCGTCTTTACTAAAAATACAAAAAATTAGCCGGGCGAGGTGGCGGGCGCCTGTAGTCCCAGCTAAGCGGGAGGCTGAGGCAGGAGAATAGCGTGAACCCCAGGGGGCGGAGCCTGCAGTGAGCCGAGATCGCACCACTGCACTCCAGCCTGGGTGATAGAGCAAGACTCTGTCTCAAAAAAAAAAAATAAATAAATAAAAAATAAATAAATATATATATAATTTCACTTACGTGTCCAAAGCCCCATTATATACTCCAAACCATCTAATAAATACCCTCAGCTTCCATATTTCTTTGAATATACTTGCTGTGGTTTTTTTTTTTTTTTTTGCCTCTCTTCATGCTATTACTTATTTTAAAAAATAAGCCCCTAATCTATAAGTAAACCATTTCTTCCCCTGTTCTTTAAAACCCATTTTAAGCATTACCTGTGTGACGCCTGTTCTTCCTTCAGGCAGTATACATTCATTCTTCATTTTCTAAAAATAATTATATAGATTATAGCATTAATCATATTACCTCTTAATCATGTGATTATATTCCTTTTTCACAAATTAGAGCTCTTTTAAGACAGTATTATTTGTTATTGTGTTTCCCTAACCTAGGTAGATGTTGTTACATAAATAATTCTATGTTTGGAAGGGGTACGAAGGGAAAAAAAATGTATATGAGGATGACAACTTGAGCTAGTAAAAAAATCACTTCTGTTCTTTTTTTTTTTTTTCTTTTTTTTTTTTTTTTTTTGAGACAGAGTCTTGCTCTGTCGCCCAGGCTGGAGTGCAGTGGCACGATCTCGGCTCACTGTAAGCTCTGCCTCCCGGGTTCACCCCATCCTCCTGCCTCAGCCTCCTAAGTAGCTGGGATTACAGGCGCATGCCGCCACGCCCGGCTAATTTTTTGTATTTTTAGTAGAGACAGGGTTTCACCGTGTTAGCCAGGATGGTCTCGATCTCCTGACCTGGTGATCTGCCCGCTTCGGCCTCCCAAAGTGCTGGGATTACAGGTGTGAGCCACCATGCCCGGCCACTTCTGTTCTTTTCAAAGCACATCAACTACTAGTCAAACATAGATGTGCCAAAATGGTTAGCTGGCAATTATAAGCTTTATCTGTAGAAACCTTAACTACCATTCTCCTACCATCTTTTGAGAAATTTCACTTCACTGTACGCACAGTTCTGTACACTCATTCAGGATACCAAGGCCATCCCTCTGTATTCAGACTCTCAGGGATAAGCTGAAGCTTCTAGAATTTGTTCTGCTTATCCATTTGGCTTATATAACAGTTATATCCTATTGAAAAATGAAGCCAAATAGCTTCCCTATTCGGTCTTCTTCAGGAAGAAATCACTGAACATTTAGTTGATAAGCTAAAAACAGTGACAACTTTCTTCGTGTAAATAAAATTAAAAACAATTTTAAAGAAAGCTACTACTACACCCATGAGTTATACATACTTTTCAAATTCAGAGATACAAATAAAGAATTCACTTACCTTTACATTCTCTTTAGAAGGAGAATCATTTGGTTTTACTTCTATAAACTTAGGGAACATTTCTGCAAATATATACACATAAATATTTTAATATTTATTAGCTTAAAAAATACCAAGTTATAATTTTTCCATATTAGAAAAACAGTGGGGGCTGGGCGCAGTGGCTCACACCTGTAATCCCAGCACTTTGGGAGGCTGAGGCGGGTGGATCACGAGGTCAGGAGATGGAGACCATCTGGGCTAACACAGTGAAACCCCATCGCTACTAAAAATACAAAAAATTAGCAGGGTGTGGTGGCACATGCCTTTAGTCCCAGCTACTCGGGAGGCTGAGGCAGGAGAATCACTTGAACCTGGGAAGCGGAGGTTGCAGTGAGCCAAGATCACGCCACTGCACTCCAGGCTGGGCAAGAGAGCGAGACTCCGTCTCAAAAAAAGAAAGAAATACACGGGTGATTTCAAAAAAATGCCTTTATTACCAACCTCTCATATCAAGAAATCCTTAGAGTCACAGGTTTTCACCCTCTTTGAATCAGCTAAAATTTCTAAAGGGATACCTGCTTTCAAGATTACTTTATCTTCCTATAGTGGAGTAAATATCCACTCACAAATTTTAATTTACATTGTTTAGGCCAAAAAGTGCAGTATGTTACATCACAGTAAAGAGCTTGAATAATTGACAGTTTAAAAAGGAATATGTTGCAACAGAGATAAGGTTTCAAACAAGCAGCACCCATTATGCTAAAATCACCTTTTATCAAGTAGCCATAAATATAGCCCTAAGAGGCTTAATTTTAAAAAATAATTTACTATAAGAGAAGGGGATGTCATTTATCTGAGAGGATACAGTCTTTTATTAAAAGTAAAGCTATTTTAGTTCTGTGGAAAGGTCTGCTGTGCTTGCTAAACTCTATAATAAAGATTCTATCTGATTAAATACTTCTAAGCTATTTGGCAGCCTCAGCTATACAGCAAGAAATGGGTTTCATAGTATCTCCTCTGCCTTTAGAAATACTGTAGAGCTGACACTGGCAGTAGAAGCAGACATAAAAAGAGATCTCTCCAACAGGGTGCTAGTGGGTTTCTCTTTCTTTATCCTACAATTGTTTCTGATGCTATCCTCCCCAGTCACAATCCTGGGTCAGTAAGGTAAAGCACCAAACTGGTAGTAACTGCCTTGATCAGTCTCTACAAGCCAGCTTTCATGACCACCTGGAGTGTTATTTGTTTCATGCTCCAGGACACCACGGATGGTCAACACCAAACATTATTCAAACTTAAAACATTCTAATTTTAATAATTACCTTCTGCCTTCTGAAAAGCCATCAGTTTCCACTGGATGTGTTACTGTTCTTTCCTTTCCTAAAATGTTTGATGCTGGACATTGTTAAAATGGCTAAATGCCACTCAATGACATCCTTTAATTTAAATAATTCAAGTATTTAAAATGACATAAACCTTCTTAATGTCACTCAGCTAAGTATTACTTAAGTGTTGCAGGCTAGGCATAGGGGGAAGAGAAGGAGACAGACTGAGAAGATTAGAATATACATCCAGGTAGCTTTCGCATTTAAAGGACATATTAGGCAGGGCATGGTGGCTCATGCCTGTAATCCCAGCACTTTGGGAGGCTGAGGCAGTTAGATCACTTGAGGTCAGGAGTTCAGACCAGCCTGGCCAACAAGTTGAAACCCCATCTCTAGTAAAAATACAAAAATTATGGCCAGGCGCGGTGGCTCACGCCTGTAATCCCAGCACTTTGGGAGGCCGAGGCGGGCGGATCACGAGGTCAGGAGATTGAGACCATCCTGGCTAACACGGTGAAACCCCGTCTCTACTAAAAATACAAAAAATTAGCCGGGTGAGGTGGCAGGCGCCTGTAGTCCCAGCTAATAGGGAGGCTGAGGCAGGAGAATGGTGTGAACCCCGGGGGGCGGAGCCTGCAGTAAGCCGAGATCACGCCACTGCACTCCAGCCTGGGTGAAAGAGCAAGACTCCATCTCAAAAAAAAAAAAAAAAAAAAAAAAAAAAAAAACAAAAATTAGCCAGGTGTGGTGGTGTGCACCTGTAGTCCCAGCTATTTGGGAGGCTGAGGCAGAGAATCGCTTGAACCCAAAAGGCAGAGGTTGCAGTGAGCCGAGATTGCACCACTGCACTCCAGCCTGGGTGACAGAGCCAAACCCTTTCTAAAAATAATCGTAATCATAAAGGAGAAATTATGGTTTCAGCTTTGAACAAAAAAAACTACAAAAACCAAAAAGACTTCATTAATATGATCATATATGTATATCTATACATCTAAATTATTCAACTATGCACCTAAAACTACATTATCCTACAATATAAACTCTTTAGCACAAATATACCAGATTGGGTTCTACTAAAAAAAAAATTCAAGGGCATCACTTTAGTTTTCTAATATATAAAACTAAGCTCAAAATTATTATAAAACTTAGCACCTCAAGGCCGGTGCGGTGGCTCACGCCTGTAATCCCAGCACTTTGAGAGGCTGAGGCCGGTGGATCACTTGAGGTCAGGAGTTAGAAGTCCCAAAAACTTAGCACCTCAAAATCTAAAGATATTAGCAAAAGGCATCAAGGAATTTTAATTAAAAAATAAAAACACCTACTATATGCCTCATAAAATTCTCAGCATTTTGCTTCTCATTCTAATCTTATATAACTGATTTTTTAAGAGCATAATAAACTAAAACTACACATATATGCTTATTCATAAGTTCCTGGCCTTTGAAATTAAAAGACAAACATACATATTTTCACTACCAAACTTACAACCATATTTCAATTAGTGAAGAAGCTCTATCAGTGCTAGCAAACATCAATTAAAATCGATAACAAGGCCGGGAGTGGTAGCTCACACCTGTAATCCCAGCACTTTGGGAAGCCAAGGCAGGCTGATCACCTGAGGTCAGGAGTTTGAGACCAGCCTGGCCAGCCTGGTGAAAACCACCCCCCTACCAAAAATACAAAAATTAGCTGGGCGTGGTGGTGCAAACCTGTAATCCCAGCTACTTGGGAGGCTGAGGCACAAAAATCGCTTGAACCTGGGAGGCAGTGGTTTCAGTGAACCGAGATGGTGCCACAGCACTCCAGCCTGGACGACAGAGCAAGATGCTGTCTCAAAATAAATAAATAAATAAATAAAAATAAATAAAATCGATAACAATAATGACAACTTACACATTGCCAACTAATTTCTCTAGGGAAGTATGACAGCATGTATACACCTACCTTAAGAGGATCAAAGTGGATAATATATGTACTATTAAACAAATGCATACTGTGGCATATATTCTAATTATAAATGTTTTAATTTCACATCTCCCCTAAAAACTCAATATAAAACTTTATTACCAAAGTTTTCATTTTAAACTGTCAAAAAAAGTTAACCATAGGCCGGGCACAGTGGCTCACACCTGTGATTCCAGCACTTTGGGAGGCTGAGGCAGGAGGATCACCAGGTCAGGAATTGCAGACCAGCCTGTCAACATTGTGAAACTTCATCTCTACTAAAAACACAAAAATTAGCTGGGCGTGGTGGCAGGTGCCTGTAATCCCAGCTACTCGGGAGGCTGAGGCAGAAAAACTGCTTGAAGCCGGGAGGCAGAGGCTGCAGTGAGTGGAGATTGTGCCATTGCACTCCAGCCTGGGTGAAAGAGCGAGACTCAGTCTCAAAAAAAAAAAAAAAAACTATAGAACTAAAAAAAGATCTGTAATCATAGAGATTTGATTATAGAGTTTACTTAATACCTATCACCAATCAAAGCACTGAGATAATGTTCCAGAGATACTAAATATTATCAGCAAGCCAATTTGAACTAAAAAACTTGAAGAGTTGAATAGGAACATAGTCTGATTAAAAAAAAAAAAAAAAAAAAAAAAAACAAGGCCAGGCGCAGTGGCTCACGCCTGTAATCCCAGCACTTTGGGAGGCTGAGGCAGGCTGAGGCGGGCAGACCATGAGGTCAGGTGTTTGAGACCAGCCTGGCCAATATGGTGAAACCCCATCTCTACTAGAAAATATCAAAAAAATTAGCCGGGGATGGTGGTGTGCACCTGTAGCTCCAGCTACTCAGGAGGCTGAGGCAGGAGAATTGCTTGAACCCAGGAAGCGTAGGTTGCAGTGAGCCGAGATCGCACCACTGCACTCCAGCCTGGGCAACTAAGTGAGATTCCATCTCAAAAAAAAAAAAAAAAAAAAAAAACAGAATGTATATAGCAGAAATAATTACCAAAACTTTTAAATTAGAAAAAGAAATCACACTTTTGTTATAGAGGACAGATTATAGAAAAGTGATTGGTAGGCCAGGTGTGGTGGCTCATGCCTGTAATCCCAGCACTTTGGGAGGCCGAGGCAGGCAGATCGCTTGAAGCCAGGAGTTCAAGACCAGCCTGGCCAACATGGTGAAACCCAGTCTCTACTAAAAATACAAAAATTAGCCAGGCTTGGTGGTGCATGTCTGTTGCCCAGCTACTTGGAAGGCTTGAACCTAGGAGGCAGAGGTTGCAGTTAGCTGAGATCGAGCCACTGCCCTCCAGCCTTGGCAACAGTGAGACTCTGTCTCCAAAAAAAAAAAAAAATGAGAGAAATTTATGAAAGTCTAAAATAATTTAATAAACTCTAGTCATTTACCTTTAGCTTTCTAGTTTGAATGGCAAAGATTATTTAGAGACTTTCCTTGTATACCTCCTGCACTTACTAAATCATCCTCCTCTAAAAAGTTAAAATCTAGGCTTGAACAAAGTTTGTGGTTTCCAAACCTTGCATGAAAAAAATCCTATCCTTGTCATGTCTATAGAAGACCTAGGTGGTAGTACTAAAATTACAAATTTATTTATTCCTGTTTGATGTCACCCATAACTAAGAAAGCTTTTTAAAAAAAGAAACAAATGTTATTTAAAGAACTTATAAATTTCATTCTCTGAACATTACACTAAATCAGATAAAATGCAAAAAGTCCAAAGGATGAAGTGACAAATTCACTTTAAGTCTTAAACAGCTAAAGAAAAACAGTGAATTGATGTCATAACCATTTAGTTTCTTTGTGTTTAACTCTGTAAAAATTGAAATTAAGTACATTGAAAAAATTCTATTTCACACTAATCAAGTATCTGAGCTTATATTTAGACAGTTCCTGGAGTTATTTCCTATAAGGTTTTAATTAAAAGCACTCCTATTGATAAGCTGTTCCTTTTGATTTTTTTCTCAGTATCATTATTAGTCACAGGATTAAAGCTATTAGTTATATTCCTCCCTATAAATCACTCAAGGTAACCCCAAGGTTGTTGAGCATTAGAAAACTCTCAATAGCTTATGTGTGCATACTAGCACAGCCTAGTCAACATAAGATACATGCATTAGAATTGATTTCATTTTCAAGGCTTGGCTACATCTTTGATCTGACATTTAATGATTTTAGTTATGAAAAATCATTTTAAAATATTTTATATTTATACTGATGTTTAATAAATGTTCTTGACTTATCTGCATATGCTGACACCAGTCAAAAAGATAAATAAAATCAAATCACATTAAAATTTGCAATGACATGCTGCTTCCAGTCCATAGAGCTCTCATTTTCATTTTTCAAGGATTTGGGATGGGCGCGGTGGCTCACGCCTGTAATCCCAGCACTTTGGGAGGCCAAGGTGGGTGGATCAAGAGATCAGGAGATCAAGATCATCCTGGCTAACATGGTGAAACCCCATCTCTACTAAAAATACAAAAAATTAGAGGGGCGTGGTGGCAGGCACCTGTAGTCCCAGCTACTCGGGAGGCTGAGGCAGGAAAACGGCGTGAACCCGGGAGGCGGAGCTTGCAGTAAGCCGAGATCGCGCCACTGCACTCCAGCCTGGGCAACAGAGTGAGACTCTGTCTCAAAAAAAAAAGAAAAAAGGATTTGGGATTTCATTACAACTATCTTGAAACTGATTTAATATCTTGTTTAAAATGAGAATTAAGTGAATTTGCTAGATTTTTAAATAAAACTTTCCTTGGAAATTAATGTTCCACCCATGTGATCAATCCTACTTAACAAAGCAGAATTAAGGAAGTGAGGGTGACCTGGCTGTAACACCTGTCACCCCATTGATAAAAGGGTTGATTTGGCTGATCTTTTCTCCCTCACCACTCCATGTACATCCCTCCCGAAGCTGTGCACTTGGTAGAAGAGAACCTTCTCTGATAGAGGAGGACTGTTCATCGGTCAAGGGTATACGAGTAGCTGTGCTCCCCTGCTAGACCCTCCAAACAAGCTCTCAAAGCAGACCTAAGTCTATATTTTTAAAAGTGCATAAACTGAAGTTTGGGGATGATGAAAGATAACCACTTAAGTAATGTGGAATAATAAATAGCTTCAATACTACTTACAACACTCAAAGATTTTTCAGATATTAAACCTTAAAACATTTGCCACACCTAAACAGAATAACGATATTGTAGTAAAGAGAGACCAACTCATAACACAGTATAACTATAAGAAGTCAATAATATTTAAAACTTTAGGCCGGGCACGGTGGCTCATGCCTGTAATCCCAGCACTTTGGGAGGCCGAGGCGGGCGGATCATGAGGTCAGGAGATGGAGACCATCCTGGCTAACATGGTGAAACCCCGTCTCTACTAAAAAATACAAAAAATTAGCCGGGCATGGTGGCGGGCACCTGTAGTCCCAGCTACTTGGGAGGCTGGGACAGGAGAATGGCGTGAACTCAGGAGGTGGAGCTTGCAGTGAGCCGAGTTGCGCCACTGCACTCCAGCCTGGGCGACAAGGCAAGATTCAGTCTCAGAAAAAAAAGAAAAAGAAAAAAAAAAAAGACTTTAGAAAAAGTGCCAGGCATGGTGGCTCATGCCTGTAATCCCAGCACTTTGAGAGGCCGAGGCGCACGGATCATGAGGTCAGGAGATCAAGACCATCCTGGCTAACACGGTGAAACCCTGTGTCTACTAAAAATAGAAAAAATTAGCCGGGCGTGGTGGCAGGCGTCTGTAGTCCCAGCTGCTAGGGAGGCTGAGGCAGGAGAATAGCATGAACCCAGGAGGCAGAGCTTGCAGTGACCCGAGAGGGCTCCACTGAACTCCAGCCTGGGCAACAGAGCAGACTCCCTCTCAAAAAGACAAAAAAAAAAAAAAAAGTAATTAAAGCTCTATCTCTGACACAAACATTATAAAAGACTGACTTGCTTTGAAAAATTGCATGTAGCCAAATTGCTATAAGAAAATCCAGGAAGACAGATACTAAATGAAAATTACATTAAGAAAAAATTACTAAAGACCAGGCACGATGACTCACTACTGTAATCCCAGCACTTTGGGAGGCCAGGTGCTCAGATCACCTGAGGTCAGGAGTTTGAGACCAGCCTAGCCAACATGATGAAACCCCATTTCTACTAAAAATACAAAAAATTGCCAGGCGCAGTGGCTCATGCCTGTAATCCCAGCACTTTGGGAGGCCGAGGCGGGCGGATCACCAGGTCAGGAGATCGAGACCATCCTGACTAACACGGTAAAACCCCGTCTCTACTAAAAATACAAAAAATTAGCCGGGCATGGTGGCAGGCGCCTGTAGTCCCAGCTACTCGGGATGCTGAGGCAGGAGAATGTCGTAAACCCAGGAGGCAGAGCTTGCAGTGAGCCGAGATTGCGCCACTGCATTCCAGCCTGGGTAACAAGAGCAAGACTGTCTCCAAAAAAAAAAAATTAGCTAGGCATGGTGGCGGGTACCTGTAATTTCCACTACTTGGGAGGCTGACGCACGAAAACCGCTTGAACCTGGGAGGCAGAGGTTGCAGTGAGCCAAGACTGCACCACTGCACTCCAGCCCGGGTGAAAGAGTGAGACTCCATCTCAAAAAAAAAAAAAAAAAGAAGAAATTACTAAAGATTAATAATCTATTAGAAGATAATTTTTCACAGAAGCTTTCAGAAAAGTTTCCTCTATTAAAATTTTGAAGAAATACAATTACATTCATATCTTTTGTCTACAATAAATAATCAAAGCCGGCCAGGCGCGGTGGCTCACGCCTGTAATCCCAGCACTTTGGAAGGCCGAGGTGGGCGGATCACCTGAGGTCAGGAGTTCCAGACCAGCCTGGCCAACATGGTGAAACCCCGTCTCTACTAAAAATAAAAAATTAGCCGATGTGGTGGCATACTCCTGTAGTCCCAGCTACTCGATCGCTTGAACCCGGGAGGCGGAGGTTGCAGTGGGCCAAGATTGTGCCACTGCACCCCAGCCTGAGAGACAGAGTGAGACTCCATCTCAAAAAACAATAAATAAAATAATAATCAAAGCCTATTATCTTCAATAAATAATCAAAAGCCTATTAAACAGAATTCTGGAATCATGATATCCAACAGCAAGTTTCAGTTCTGGCCAAATCATAATTATTTTTAAAGCAATAAAAATCATATTTATGGGCCAAGCATGGTGGCTCAGACCTGTAATCCCAGCACTTTGGGAGGCCGAGGTGAGTGGATCACTTGAGCTCAGGAGTTCAAGACCAACCTCGGAAACATGTTGAAACCCTATACCTTTTTGTCAAAAAAAAAGTACAAAAATTAGCCCAGCGTGGTGGCACACACCTGTAGGCCCAGCTACTTGGCAGGCTGAGGCAGGAGGATGGCTTGAGCCCAAGAGGCAGAGGAGTGAGCCATGATCATGCTACTGCACTATAGCCTGGGCAACAGAGCCAGACCCTGTCTCAAAAAAAAAAAGAAATTTATTTTTATTTTTTCATATTTGTATTTTTTCATATTTATATTTCCAGTCAATTTTTACTGATGTAGCAGATAAAGCTTTTGCTGATGTGCCTAATTTTCATAAATTAAATTTTCTTAGTAAATAGCCTCATTCTGCCCATGCTTGAAACTTTGACATAGAATTTGCCATCTGTTACTTGAGAATGTTACTGGTATAATTAAGAATAGTAGGTGCTTTAATTATTTTTATAGTAGATATTGCTAATGATATGATTTGACTTGCTTATTTTTCACAATTTTCAGGGCTTTTTTTGTGTGTGTGTTGTTGTTCCCAGGGAAGTAAAAAATGTTCTTAGTTTATACGCTAGAAATTAAGAGCCTTTAAAATAACAGCTGCAACTGAAATTGATATTTAGAACATTAGAAGATGTGGAGAAAGGCAAAAAAAAATTAGGACAAAAGGTCCAATTACTTCATTTAGTATTAAGCAAAGATATAATTTTTTCCCATTTGTCTTTGCATTTGCAATTTATAACATATATAAAGTGTTTTTCCAGTAAAGCAGTTTGTTCACAAAACAATTAAAATTTCAAAAATAAACAACTCACACTCTATCAGATTAGAAGACAAATTGACTTTGTGTCACAAATTGTACACTATCCATAATGTAGGTTCAAATATAAAAACTTGGTACTTTAGACTGGGCACAGTGGCTCACGCCTGTAATTCCAGCACTTTGGGAGACCAAGGAGGGAGAATCACTTGAGGTCAGGAGTTCAAGACCAGCCTGGACAACATGGTGAAACCCCATCTCTACTAAAAATACAAAAATTATCTGGGTGTGGTGGCATACACTTGTAATCCCAGCTACTTGGGAGACTGCAGTGGGAGGATCGCTTGAACCCAGGAGGCAGAGGTTGCAGTAAGCCATGATCACATCACTGCACTCCAGCCTGGGCGACAGAGTGAGAATCTGTCTCAAAAAAACCAAAAAAACAAAAACTTGCTACTTTGATTTCAACATTATATATTTTAAAACTCCTCTTAATTGAAAAAGATGACAGTAAACAAAAATGTCAGCCATAAAATAAAAATTCAACACAGCAATATTTTAAGATTTGAATTCTAGGCCAGGTGCGGTGGCTAATGCCTGGAATCCCAGCACTTTGGGAGGCCGAGGTGGGTGGATCACAAGGTCAGGAGATCGAGACCATCCTGGCTAATATGGTGAAACCCCGTCTCTACTAAAAATACAAAAAATTAGCTGGGCGTGCCTGTAGTCCGAGCTACTTGGGAGGTTAAGGCAGGAGAATGGCGTGAAGCCAGGAGGTGGAGCTTGCAAGCTTGCAGTGAGCCGAGATCGTGCCACTGCACTCCAGCCTGGGCGACAGAGGGAGACTCCGTCTCCAAAAAAAAAAAAAAAAAAAAAAAGGTTTGAATTCTGAGGCTGAATTATTCTGATAGAATGTTAGAAAAACAGAGAATATATATTGCACTATTTTAAGAACACAAGTTAATGATAAACATTCTTTCCTCCAAGCAACATATAATAATATTGTATCTTCATATTAAAATTAAGGTACTTTATTGAAAACTCTGTATTATATTGTCCTTTACCTCTAATACTTGAAGCATTTATTATAATTAGATAATTCAAACTAACAGGAACAGTAAGAGTTTCATCCTACAAATAAAAGACAAAGTGCTCTAACTTATTAGACCACAAATGCTTTATTAGATGAAGTTACAAATGCTAATTACAATTGAAAATACTAAATGCAACTTAAGTTTTTCCAGTATTGTTCTATGCTTAGAAGTCAAATAAATACTATATAATCAGAGCCCTACATTTTAAAATTTTCTAGTATGACAAATCCCAAAGTAAAAATTCTGTTTATTCTCCAAAAAATGTTTATCACTATATACTTTAGAAATGTAAAAACAAAATACAGCAATCAGCACCATATAAATGCAAACTAAACAGAACTAAGGGTTAAATAGAATGTATTGCAAGTCAGCAGACCATACTACCACACTGAAAAAAAGAGGGATGCATTTAATAATGCTAAGAATTCCTGATGTCACAATATTCTGTGTGAGATGTTTCTTTAAAAAGAGAACTGAATCTCACAAGAAACACCTCATTTAAAATAAAGAAAATTTAGGGATAACAGTGTCCAAATTCTGAATTTGCCTTTTGGTCACTAAAGATGGAACACCACTGCCAAGTCAGTATTCTTGGGGTAGTGATTACTTATCAACTATGTAATCATTAATAGAAAAGCACAAAAAAACCATAAATGACCTAAGCTTGATACAACTGCTAAACTATACAAGATAATATGGCACTTGAGCATAGCTGAGAATCTGAATTTAAAGTACATTTTTCTATAGATGGAAGAAAATATTCTACAGTGAAGAAACCAAAGAAGTAGAAAAAAAAATCTGATTTACAGCTTCTAGGATGACTGGTTTCTTAACTCAAAAGGATTATTCAATTCAGAACATAGTACCACAACATGGCAACCCTTGCAACATTAGAGTGATCTGATAGATCATGGAGAGTAAAGTGAAAGGTGCTCTCAAATAACCTTTTATTTTATAAAACAAGTAAAGGTCATTATTTTATTATCTGATATATTTTGATATTAAGATTTGAAATTATTTATTGAGACTATCCCTCCTTGAGTAAACTTTTTTTCAGCATTACAAACCTACATGTCATATACATATAATACGAAGTTTCATCTTACACAGTATCTCTTTTAGGGAAAATACTAAGATTGTCAACATGCAATTAAATAATTAGCATGATATACAAACCATGGATTCTGGGTAAGTAGCAAATATTTCTTCAAAATATAAATCAATATTACAGGAAAAAAAATGCTCCCATCAACAGAGGTACATTTAAGGGGACAGCTAACCTGATTCAGAATCACTGCTGTCTGAAGAGCTTAAGTCACTGCTGCTACTTTCAGACTCTGATGAGCTGCTGCTGCTGCTCTCACTCAGTCGGGAAACACTTCCAACAGCTTTGGATGGTTGCGTTTTATCAGCTACAAAACAGAGAAACATATTAAAATGCCAGAAGAATTAAATAGTTGCAGGAACATTTAAAAACTGCCACCTAGGCTGGGCATGGTCACTCATGCCTGTAATTTCAGCACTTTGAGAGGCCAAGGTGGAGGATCACATGAGGCCAGGAGTTCAAGGCCAGCCTGGGCAACATCACAAGACCCTGTCTCTACATACATACATACATACATACATACATACATACATACATACATACATACAAAAACTGCCACCTACATTTTGTTTGACATTTCCTAGAATTTAACTGATTATTAACATCCAGTAACCGCTTTTCCAACTGCTGTTTTTTCTGTGAGTGAAGTTCTTCTTTGGACATCATTATTTTCTTAGCTGTGTGATTTAGGAGGGAAGAAAGTGAGTATAACCAAAAACCAACATAAATACAAAACCGATGTCTATTAATATGCAGAAATACATACCAGGAGGTTTTAATGGTCTCTTTCTTAGACATGCCGAAACGTATTTTTCTAATTCTCTTAGTGTTGATGCTTTCAGTGTTTCAAAGTCTATCTCTATCTCATCAGGATTGGAACTGCTCAGAGAAGGCTCTCTTGATTGTATTATGTGAACTACTCGCCCAAGTTTATCTCCAGGGAGTTTGTTTATATTCAAACTTAACTGCCTTTTCTCATCATAGTTCATAGGTTTAGCGTTATCTTCATCTTCAGATTTTAGACCAATGAACTGTCGTTTCCTTTTCTTTGGCTGACTGTAACAAAAACTAAATTTAGTCCAACTTGTCGTTATTGTCTTAATAAGCTATCATAATAAAAGATACTTACTTTCTCTTGGACTTTTCCTTTAGTCTCATTTGCTCACACATTTTTCTTGGATTTTCATTGCTGTTATTAACCTTTTCTTTTTCTTTTCCTTTTCAGACTTCTCTTTCTTTTTATTTAGCTTACGGAAGGGTACTTGGGACAAAACCTGGAGCTGTTGATGTACAGCTTTAAGCTGATAAAAGAAAAAAATCTGTAAACATTCATGTCTCTAAATAAACTAGAAAAAAATCAAGCCACTCCAAAGTCAAGAGTGTCTTTTGTGAAATTCATTTCTTATTACATTTTCTTCAAGTTTTTATTTAATTTCACAAATGCACTGAATTTTTAAAAGGCATATATTAAATTACAAAAACTATCATGTGCTCTACCCATAAACTTAAATATTCATCTACCAACAGATCAAGAATAAATAACATTTCCAGGTGGTCTTAAGTTTTTTGTTTTTTGAGCCAGGGTCTTGCTCTGTCACCCAGGTGGGACTGCAGTGGTGTGATCCTGGCTAACTGCAGCCTGAACCTCCTAAGCTCAAGTGATCCTCCTGCCTCATTTTTTTTATTTTTATTTATTTATTTATTTATTTATTTATTTTTTTTTTTTTTTTGAGGCGGAGTCTCGCTCTGCCGCCCAGGCTGGAGTGCAGTGGCGCGATCTCGGCTCACTGCAAGCTCCGCCTCCCGGGTTCACGCCATTCTCCTGCCTCAGCCTCTCCGAGTAGCTGGGACTACAGGCGCCCGCTACCACGCCCGGCTGATTTTTTTATATTTTTAGTAGAGACGGGGTTTCACCGTGGTCTCGATCTCCTGACCTCGTGATCCGCCCGCCTCAGCCTCCCAAAGTGCTGGGATTACAAGCGTGAGCCACCGCGCCCGGCCTTTTTTATTTTTTTGTAGAGACGTGGTCTCACTGTGTGGCCCAAGCTGGTCTCGAACTCCTGGGCTCAAGCAATCCTCCCACCTTGGCCTCCCAAAGTGTTGGGGTTACAGGCATGAGCCACGGTGCCTGGTTGGTCTTAAGTTTTTAATCATTGATTTTTCAGACTTGAGCTCCAGAACAGTTTAACATTTTATCATAAAAAGTAGTTAATGTTAAATAAGACTTCATCTATAAAATATCTCTGGTTATTTCATAAATCATTTCAATGAGAATCAACCACTCATGATTAGGAATAGATAACATAATTTTTAAAAATAACAGATTTTTATGACAATAAATATTTGATTAGGAAAAACTATTAAACATTACAAATTTGCCAATAAGTAAATAAAGCCACAGTTATGAAGCGATCTAACTATACCAGCTTTAAATCTGCAGAAAAAATTTTCTGATAGATTAGTAGCTCATAGATTATCAAAATTTGTATCAATACAATCAACTACCTGCTCCTGAAGCTTTGTAAGACGCTTAACTCGTTCATCTTCAGAATCATCAGAAGAGTTCCCTTCAGAGGAGGCTTCATTGGTGTTCTCTCTACCAGTGGTTTCTGTGATATCTGTTTTGATGTAACATAAAGGCGTACTCTCAACAGGTTCAACTGGGATCTTTGAAAAATGCGTTTCGAAAACATCCTATAATGAAAAATTAGTTTGTTATGGTTTTCTGTATTTTTTATTTAATCCAGCAATCATAGCTTTTAATAAAAAGTACATTTCAGTGTCATATTTTGACCAGAATTGTTTTTTCCTTTAAGATATATCAGAAGAAACGTATTAAGACTCAAACGTATTAAGGCTCACGCCTGTAATCTTAGCACTTTGGGAGGCTGAGGGGGGTGGATCACCTGAGATGGGGAGATCAAGACCAGCCTGACCAACATGGAGAAACTCCGTGTCTGCTAAAAATACAAAATTAGTCAGGTGTGGTGGCGCATGCCTGTAATCCCAGCTACTTGGGAGGCTGAGGCAGGAGAATCGCTTGAACCCGGGAGGCTGAGGTTGCAGTGAGCCAAGATTGCACCACTATACTCCAGCCCGGGCAACAAGAACGAAACTCCATATCAAAAAAAAAAAAAAGACTCATGCTTCTCTGCCTGCCAAACTTAACAACTTTTCTCCATTTTTTTCAGGCGAGATAGACCTCTCAAGTAACATAGAAGTTCCTTTTTCTTTTTTTTTTTTTTGAGATGGAGTCTCGCTCTGTCGCCCAGGCTGGAGTGCAGTGGCGCGATTTTGGCTCACTGCAAGCTCTGCCTCCCGGGTTCACGCCATTCTCCTGCCTCAGTCTCCCCAGCAGCTGGGACTACAGGCGCCACCATGCCTGGCTAATTTTTTTGTATTTTTTAGTAGAGATGGGGTTTCACCACGTTAGCCAGGATGGTCTCGATCTCCTGACCTCGTGATCCACCCCCCTCAGTCTCCCAAAGTGCTGGGAGTACAGGCATGAGCAACCGTGCCCGGCTGGCACAGGGGATCTTCTTTCAAGGGCCCTGTAGTTGGTAGATCATTCTAATACCTCCAGCCATTTAGACTGTCCCCTCAGTGGGACATGGGCTCTAGTCAACCCTATATATAATATATCTACATCCCCTCTTCACTAATATTTCCCCAGTTTCCTTTGTATGCAGGGCAGC
This sequence comes from Nomascus leucogenys, assembly GCF_006542625.1. NCBI lineage: Eukaryota > Metazoa > Chordata > Mammalia > Primates > Hylobatidae > Nomascus > Nomascus leucogenys. Next base: position 82,658,109 of record NC_044392.1, read on the forward strand.
TTCATTAAAAGATTCGCTACTAAAGGATGCAAGAACTAAAAAAAAAAAAAAAAAAAAAACAGAACACACAACCCTCTCAGTTTTAAAAGTATAATTCATAAACTGTTTTGTTGGTGCAAAAGTAATTGTGGTTTTTGCCATTTAATACTTAGAGGTGTAGGAGTTATTATTCTTTATCTCTTAAGTTATGGTTCTAAAAAACGTTTCAACTATGTTCAGAGGAAAAACACTTTCAGAGCACAAGTAACGGCTCACCTGAAGCATTCTTGCCATTGTCACAACTTCGTGATCTGGAGGATTGTACTTGTAGCAATTCATGAACATTAATCTAACATCTGCCGCAAATTTGTATGCATCCTCATATTCTTGGTTATCCATTTTCTCCTAAATTAAAGAAAAACTACAGGATTCACAAATAGTTCAATTCAATAATTATTTGAGCACCTATATTAAATGTTCATATTACAAAATAATTCAAATATACAGAAAACAATTGCCCACCATCCAGATTTGACAAATGATAAAATTTTGCTACATTTGTTTCATATTTTTTAGACTTTGAAAAAAAATCCAGTGAATTTTGACAAGTAGAGATAAGGAAGGAGGACATTCCAAGTAAAGAGAACTGAAACAAAATCACAAAAGCAGAGAAGCAGAGTGTTTTCATATAATCTTTTTTTTGAGACAGTTTCCCTCTGTCACCCAGCCTGGAGTGCAGTGCATGATTTCTGCTTACTGCAACCTCTCCTCCTCCCAGGTTCAAGTGATTCTCGTGACTCAGCCTCTGGAGTAGCTGGGACCATAGGCATGCACCACCATTCCCAGCTTTTTTATATTTTAGTAGAGACGAGGTTTTGCCATGGCCAGGCTGGTCTCAAACTCCTGGCCTCAAGTGATCCGCCCACCTTGGCCTCCCAAAGTGCTAAGATTACAGGCATGAGCCACTGTGCCCGGCCTAGAACCATGAACACATTCAAGTGGCGGAAAACAAAAAGATATATTTTTAAATTTTCCAGAGACTCACTCCAGGTAGTATGACTCGGATGATCTTACTTTCCTTCATCTTTTTCTAGATTTTAAGATTTCTTTGCAATGATGAATTACTTTTATAATCAAGAAAAAGAAGTTCTTCCTTTTAAGGCAACATTTACCTTAATAGTTCCAAGATCCATTGGATTTTTGACTATGTCATAGTAGTTATGGAGTCCCAAAGCATTAACGTCAACAGGATTATAAAAGGGCCACGCATATGAAAAATGTTTCTTTGCAAGCATTTCTTTAAGAATCTCACTACAGTGCCTTAATTGTTCAGTTACTTTAACACTCTTCACAACATTATATTGTTGCTGAGAATCTGGCAAAACATTTGTTGGCATATTTTCTTTTATAGGTGGCAATGTCACTGATTTTTCTGTGAATATTGGAGAAAATTCACTACTTGCTTTAACTGCTGAAGTTGCAGGAGTTGTTGTATCTGCTTTCCTCTTCACACCCTTTGTAACCTAAAACAGAACAATTCAACAACAAAAACATATTTAAGATGATATTCAGAGCAATAGTTCCTTATCAGTTAAAAGAAAAAAAGGGAAAGATTATTGGCACCAAGTCTTTATATAGATAATTTACATATTGTTGTCAATCCATGCATTAAATATTGCTAAAGGTTAATTTCCTTTTGTAGGCAAACTAAATAGTTCTAATATTATCTTCCCACATACCAAAGAATGTCTTGTGCAAACCTTAAGATGAATGAAAAGTAAAAAATCAACGTCATAGTTATACCAAAAAAAGTTTCTGAATACCTGAAAATCAGCAAGAATATATGATTTTTAAAAGAAAATTATGTAGAGAACAACTTCTGATATTATTACTATCAAGATACCCAAACAGTACAAATTCTACCTAAGAAATATCTAAAATTTGGCTAGCCTCTTAGGTCTGTATTCATAAAATGCATAGAGAGGCGGAAACAGTATTATTTCAGATTGCTAGATGCTAAATGAATTAAAAAAGAAAAATTGCTAGATGCTGAAGACTAATTTTCCTATTAACATAAAAAAAAATCCAATGTTAAAAAGCAATGATTTAAAAACTACAACAAACTTACTTGGGCCGCAGTTTGTGAACTGGAGTTGACTGAAGCTCCCTGTGCCACGTTCAAGGGAGAAATAGATGTCTTAGGAAATACAGAAGGAATTGCTTGCTGCTTAAATACTTTTTCTGTTGTGCTGGGCGATGATTTTTCTTTAGCAGAAGAAACAGCTATGTTCTGTTGAGTGCCTGGAAAAGTATGAGCCAGAATCACATATATGAATGAATAAAGTATAAAATACCACTTTCTGTCTTATTTTCTATTTCATTTAGTTCAGCTTTTTAGCAATATAAGCAAAGGATACTTATTTCATTTTGAAATCTACACACACAGGATTAGACAGGTTAGACCAATTTAGATATAATAATGGAGACTTCAACATTTGTTATTAATGGTAGGTTTATCAGTTTTATTCAAAAAGGTACCTGGCTTAAACCAAGACTAATAATAGAGCTGCGGGGTTAGCTTCAGGTAGCTATGACCATGAGCAAAAATTTCAGATACTCTGGAGACCAACCACACAATAGTATGTGAGGTCTTCAGAATGCTCTGCATAAATATCCAAGGACTTCATAATTGTTACACACAGTCCATCACAGAACAAAAGATGTAAATATGATTCTCTTATCAATATATTCTTCAGAAAATTCTGCCAAAGAAACAATTGTCACGTTCTTCTGCCCTGTTCTCACAGAATGTTATGACGTAAGACATTTGGATCATATCACTCTGAAATCTGTTATTTCAAAAGTTCAATCTTCCATCAAGGCAACTCGATTCTTCTAATTGTTCACAACAAAAGCCTTGAAGTCATCTTTGACTCCACTGTCTCTCAAACTCCATATCCAACCCACCAGCAAACCCTGTTAGCATTATCTTCCTATCTAGACTCCAAACACTTCTCACAAGTGGCATTCACTCTGGCCCAAGGCATCATCAGTGCACAACTCAATTAGTGCAATAACATCCAGGCAGGTCTTTCTTCTGCTTTGGTACTCTATAGTCTATCCTCAAAACAGCTACCAAAGTGATCTTTTAAAACTCAAATCAGTGACGGCTTGTAATCTCGCTAAGTAAAGTCCAAACTGCTCATAGCATGTGTACGATCTGCTTGTCCTCTTCTCCGTACTTCTTCCCTCCTTCCAACGTCATTTCTTATTTTTTTAATTTTATTATACTTTTAAGTTCTAGGGTACATGTGCACAACGTGCAGGCTTGTTACACGTGTATACATGTGCCATGTTGGTGTGCTGCACCCATTAACTCATCATTTACATTAGGCGTATCTCCTAATGCTATCCCTCCCCACTCCCCCTACCCCACGACAGGCCCCGGTGTGTGATGTTCCCCTTCCTGTGTCCATGTGTTCTCATTGTTCAATTCCCACCTATGAGTGAGAACATGCAGTGTTTGGATTTCTGTCCTTGGGATAGTTTGCTAAGAACGATGATTTCCAGCTTCATCCATGTCCCTACAAAGGACATGAACTCATCATTTTTTATGGCTGCATAGTATTCCATGGTGTATGTGCCACATTTTCTTAATCCAGTCTATCATTGTTGGACATTTGGATTGGTGCCAAGTCTTTGCTATCGTGAGTAGTGCCGCAATAAACATACGTGTGCATGTGTCTTTATAGCAGCATGATTTATAATCCTTTGGGTATATACCCAGTAATGGGAATGGCTGGGTCAAATGGTATTTCTAGTTCTAGACCCCTGAGGAATTGCCACACTGTCTTCCACAATGGTTGAACTAGTTTACAGTCCCACCAACAGTGTAAAAGTGTTCCTATTTCTCCACATCCTCTCCAGCACCTGTTGTTTCCTGACTTTTTAATGATGGCCATTCTACCTGGTGTGAGATGATATCTCATTGTGATTTTGATTTGCATTTCTCTGATGGCCAGTGACGATGAGCATTTTTTCATGTGTCTGTTGACTGCATAAATGTCTTCTTTTGAGAAGTGTCTCTTCAGATCCTTCGCCCACTTTTTGATGGGGTTGTTTGTTTTTTCTTGTAAATCTGTTTGAGTTCTTTGTAGATTCTGGATATTAGCCCTTTGTCAGATGAGTAGGTTGCAAATATTTTCTCCCATTCTGTAGGTTGCCTGTTCACTTTGATGGTAGTTTCTATTGCTGTGCAGAAGCTCTTTAGTGTAATTAGATCCCATTTGTCAATTTTGGCTTTTGTTGCCATTGCTTTTGGTGTTTTAGACATGAAGTCCTTGCCTATGCCTGTGTCCTGAATGGTATTGCCTAGGTTTTCTTCTAGGGTTTTTATGGTTTTAGGTCTAATATTTAAGTCTTTAATCCATCTTGAATTAATTTTTGTATAAGGTGTAAGGAAGGGATCCATTTCAGCTTTCTACATATGGCTAGCCAGTTTTCCCAGCACCATTTGTTAAATAGGGAATCCTTTCTCCATTTCTTGTTTTTGTCAGGTTTGTCAAAGATCAGATAGTTGTAGATGTGTAGTATTATTTCTGAGGGCTCTGTTCTGTTCCACTGGTCTATATCTGTTTTGGTACCAGTACCACGCTGTTTTGGTTACTGTAGCCTTGTAGTATAGTTTGAAAACTTTTCCCTTTGAAAACTGGCACAAGACAGGGATGCCCTCTCTCACCACCCCTATTAAATATAGTGTTGGAAGTTCTGGCCAGGGCAATCAGGCAGGAGAAGGAAATAAAGGGTATTCAATTAGGAAAAGAGGAAGTCAAATTGTCCCTGTTTGCAGATGACATGATTGTATATCTAGAAAACCCCATCATCTCAGCCCAAAATCTCCTTAGGCTGATAAGCAACTTCAGCAAAGTCTCAGGATACAAAATCAATGTGCGAAAATCACAAGCATTCTTACACACCAATAACAGACAAACAGCCAAATCATGAGTGAACTCCCATTCACAATTGTTTCAAAGAGAATAAAATACCTAGGAATCCAACTTACAAGGGATGTGAAGGACCTCTTCAAGGAGAACTACAAACCACTGCTCAACGAAATAAAAGAGGACGCAAACAAATGGAAGAACATTCCATGGTCATAGATAGGAAGAATCAATATCGTGAAAATGGCCATACTGCCCAAGGTAATTTATAGATTCAATGCCATCCCCATCAAGCTACCAATGACTTTCTTCACAGAATTGGAAAAAACTACTTTAAAGTTCATATGGAACCAAAAAAGAGCCCGCATTGCCAAGTCAATCCTAAGCCAAAAGAACAAAGCTGGAGGCATCATGCTACCTCACTTCAAACCTCACTTCTTATTACTTCCCTCTGCCCTTACCTCACTGTTGCTCAAATTTGGTAAGCAGAAGCAGACTATTTGTTTTGCCTAAAAGAAGATATCCTTATACCTCATTCCAACATTTTCTTCAGGCATTTACTCAAATGTCACCTTCTCAACCACCGTATATAAAATAACATTTTCGCTCTACCTATCCCCACTCACCAACTGTCTAGCTCTTATTCTGCTTTATTTTTTCCATGCCATTATCACATTTGATATACAACATATAGCTATTTCTGGCTCTTCAATTCTTACAAAACAAACTCAGGAACTAAGTAAATTTGAATGTATTTTAAGATAGGGGTGATATTCCTCAATATCTGAGTTGTCACTACTCTCTGAAACTTAGCAATCAAATACATTCAGATAATCTCACATCCTTTGATATTCCAACTGTTGCTCTTTGAACTCAGGAGCTAATTAGATATGCATAGTGAGGAACTGTTACAATTATTTAATTTTGTCTCTATCCCTCACAAGAATAAAAAGCTCTGTGAGGGTAAGGGGACTTTGTTTTGGTCACGCCTAAATCCCTTGTGCCTAATGCGGTACTTGGTACATGAGAGAAACACAGTAAATATTTACTGCATGCCTATTATGTGTTGGGCACCATTTTCGGTGCTAGGGCACAAAAATAAACAAGACAGACATAGTATCTGCTCTTGGAGCTTACTGTCTAGTGTAAGAAACAGACAAAAAATTAGTAATCAAACTGAGTACAAGTGATGCTAAGTGTTAGGAAGGAAATATACAGGTTACTGACTAAATTAAGGTAGAGAACTATTATGGAGAGGGTAGCCAAGGAAGGCCTCCCTCTCTAAAGCTGACAACCAAGATGTCACTATAAAGGTAAGAAGTAGCCAGCCAGGTCAAGAGAACTATAGAATGGGAAGTAAGTCCACATGATTAGTGTGTGCACGAAGAAATAAAAGCATTTTAAGAAAGACACAGTAGTCTCCTAAGGTAAATACTGACAGAAGTCAAATAAAATGAGAATAGAAAAACACTACTTAAATTTTGCAGCATGAAGACTACAAGTGACCCTGACTGACAAAACGTTTTTGGTGGTGAACTAAAGCTAGAACTTGTGCTAAGGAGACTACATGAGTATACAGGAAGAAAGAAAGAAAAAAAAAGGAACAATAGCTGGAAGGATATGGATAAAGGAGTATTTTAAAGATGAGATACTAGAGCAAGTTTATAGGGTAATGAGACTAACCCCATAGAGGAGGAGAGATTAATTATCCAAGAAAAAAGGGAGATAACCAAAGGAATAAAATGGTTGAGATGGCAAGATCCGTTCACAAATGAAGGCACTGGCTCAAAGTGATGGAGGAGGAAAGGATCTGTTATAGGCCTTTGCTCTAGCTGATTCCTCTAGCTGGAATGTTCTTCTTTCAAATCTTCACTTCTCAATGATGCCTCCACGGAATCTGTCATGTTTGTCTCTCACTTCCTACTAGAATATAAATTCCAAGATGGCAAAGTTTTTGTTTTATTCACTGATAATATCTCAAGAGCACAGAACAGTGTTGTGGAACATAATCAGCACTCAAGTATTTGCTCAATCAACATTATCAGTTTAACACCAAGTTTTCTTTGCCATAAATTATCAACATGTACGTAACCACATTATTTTAAACTAGCTACCATCATATGACAATTTTCCTACCACTGTGACTAACAAAGACATGACTCTGGTAGTGGAATGCTTCTGTCAAAAGTTTTTTAAACTTAGACATTCACTCTGAAGCCAAATCCCACCTATCCTTTGAGGTCAAACATAACTTATATCACCTCTAAAGCCTTTCCCAACTTTTCCAGCGTGATATGGTTTGGATGTTTTGTTCTCTTCAAATCTTATGTTGAAATGTGACCTCCAATGTTGGTGGTGGGTCTTGGTGTGGGAGGTGTTTGGGTCATGAGGGTGGATCCCTCATAAATCTCTTGGTGCTGTCCTCGACATAATGAAGGAGTGCTCACTCTATGAGTTCACACAAGATCTGGTTGCTTAAAAGAGCACCTCCTCCCTACCCCCACCTCGCCATGTGATACAACAGCTTCTCTTTGCCTTTGACCATGATTGAAAGCTTCCTGAGGCCCAGAAGCTAAGCAGATGCTGGTGCCATACTTCTACAGCCTGCAAAACCATGAGCCAAATAAACCTCTTTTCTTTGTAAATTACCCAGCCTCATGTATTTATTTCTTTTCTTTTTTTTTTTTTTTTTTTTTGAGAAAGGGTCTGCCTCTGTCACTCTGTTGCAGTGGTGTGATCATGGCTCACTGCACCTTCAACCTACTGGGCTCAAGCAATCCTCTCACCTCAGGCTCTTGAGGAGCTGGGACTACAGGTGCATGCCACTATACCTGGCAAAGTTTCAAATTTTTCTATAAAGGGTCCTCCTATCCTGCTCAGGCTGGTCTTGAATTCCTGGGCTTATGTAATCCTCCCATCTTGACTTTCCAATGTGCTGGCATTACAGTCATGAGACACAACACCCAGCCAGGTATTTCTTTATAGCGATACAAAATGTACTAGCACACATCACATATCAATTTCTCACTCTTGGCCATGCATGGTGGCTCACGCCTGTAATCCTAGCACTTTGGAAGGCCAAGGCATGAGGATCATTTGAAGCCAGGAGTTCAAGATGAGCCTGGGCAACAAAATGAGACCCCACCTCTGTAAGAAACAAAAAAATTAGCTGGGGGGTGTGGTGGCACATGTCTTTAATATTGGCTACTTGGGAGGCTAAAGTGGGAGGACCGTTAAACCCAGGAGCTCGAGGCTGCAGTGAACTGATCGTGGAGTGCCACTGCACTCCAGCCAGGGTGACAGAATGAGACCCTGTCTCGAAATAAAATTTCTCATTCTTTTGAAACACAGCATATATTACTTGTAATTTCATCTGACACATGTCATAATGCAGTCTTAATTTTTTTCCATAATGCACTGTCTTGTAATTTTTTTCAAGTTTTATTTCTAACAAAAAACTTAAATGTAGGCCAGGTGCAGTGGCTCATGCCTGTAATCACAGCACTTTGGGAGGCCAAGGCGGGTGGATCACCTGAGGTCAGGAGTTCGAGACCAGCCTGACCAACATGGTGAAACCCCATCTCCACTAAAAAATACAAAAATTAGCTGGGCATGGTGGCACACGCCTGTAATCCCAGCTACTCAGGAGGCTGAGGCAGGAGAATCACTTGAACCTGGAAGGCAGAGGTTGCAGTGAGCAGAGATCATGCCATTGCACTCCAGCCTGGGCAACAAGAGTGAAACTCTGTCTCAAAAAAAAAAAAAAAAAAAAAAAACTTAAACACTTGAAAGTTAAGTTGTAGCTACTTGTTTCAGATGCTCAGGTAACTGTTAAGAGCATGTTTCCCTCAGATAAAAGATCAATAATTTTTACTTTCTTGCAACATTAAATGGAAAAAATAATAATTTTTATCTTGCTAAGGGTAATAATTTAAGTCAGCAACAATTAGCACGTTGGTTTTAGAATTTAAATACCATATTGATCTATGTATTATCTACCTCACAAGGGCTTATATAATCTTCTTGTAGAAGCCTAGGTCTCACATTGTCACACATTAGATCAACCTTTTCTAAAATAAGAATAAGGACTTAAATAATCAGTGAATATCTGAATATCTCATAGATTTGGTTAAAGCGCTGTAAGTTATGACCCACCTTAAGGATCTATTAGCAATAAAAAAGCATATATTAGTACCAATAAAAACCTCAAAAAAAAAATCAACCCCTGCCATGAACCTATTACAAGCCTCCTACATCTCAGGCACTTAACTATATACTTTATAAACATTTACAATCACGAAAGATAAATATTTTTAGGGCCAGGTACGGTGGCTCACGCCTGTAATCCCAGCACTTTGGGAGGCCGAGGCAGGCGGATCACGACCTCAGGAGATTGAGACCATCCTGGCTAACATGGTGAAACCCGGACTCTACTAAAAAAAAATACAAAAAATTAGCGGGGCATGGTGGTGGGCACCTGTAGTCCTAGCTACTCTGGAGGCTGAAGCAGGAGAATGGCTTGAATCTGGGAGGCAGAGCTTGGAGTGAGCCGAGATTGCACCACTGCACTCCAGCCTGGGTGACAGAGTGAAGACTCCATCTCAAATAAATAAATAAATAAATAAATATTTTCCTGATATTATAAATGAGGAAACTAACATGGAATGACTAAGAACTTAAAGACTACACTGCTTAAGTGATCCAAAGATAAACCAACATTTACTACATTCTTGGTTAACCTCTACAATAAATCTATTTGAATACTTAAGATTTAAGATTTTTGAAACACCATATTTAAATGATATGATTATTAGTTGTAAAGATGATTTCCGGCCGGGCGCAGTGGCTCACGCTTGTAATCCCAGCACTTTGGGAGTCCGAGGCGGGCAGATCACGAGGTCAGGAGATCGAGACCACGATGAAACCCCGTCTCTACTAAAAATACAAAAAATTAGCCGGGCGTGGTGGCGGGCGCCTGTAGTCCCAGCTACTCAGAGAGGCTGAGGCAGGAGAATGGCGTGAACCCGGGAGGCGGAGCTTGCAGTGAGCCGAGATTGCGCCACTGCACTCCAGCCTGGGCGACAGAGCGAGACTCCGTCTCAAAAAAACAAAAGATGATTTCCTCTAAAGATGTTTGTGAGTGAAGAAAAAGTTAGGAAAAAAAGACAATCTTCCAACCCAATACTAACATTTCATTCTCAGCTATGGAACTTTTTTTTAAATACAGACAGCACTAGCAATTTGGGCATTCTTATCAGTACAGCATAGATACAAGATCCAGTGAAAACAGCAGTAACAGCTATGATTTTCTGAATCCCTACTATGTGAATGGCATTATGCTACAAGAAAGCTGGCTCCGAGGCCATAATCAATGCAGTCTTCACTATTCTTGAACGATACCCATCCTTGTGATCAAGGTTTGGCAGATTGTTTTAAATGGACATTTTTTTATCAACAGAATAGGATGTAGGACTTCTGGATGTCTGTCTCCTTTGAGGAATTTACACACACACACGAGACAGATAGAGAGGGGAAAAAAAGAGAGAGAACCATAAAGTGTTTCCCTCCTGCCTTACCTTTCTTGATTCTTTCCTTACCACCCACAACTTGCTCTTCTTGTGGCATCTGAGATAATTTCTGCATAAACAGCTTCTCTAGAGCTTGTGCCATAAGAACAATGTCATCTCCAGGCTACAAAATATATTAAATATACCATAAGCATATACAGTATGGTCACTGTACCAAATGTTTTAAATTCAGCCCACTTTATGGAAGGCAGTAACACAGTACTCCTAGGCGGTATTCATCTCTTATAAATTTAGAAAAGAGTGAAGCTGCTCACATTTTATTTTCTTATTCTCTATGGTTGAAAGCAGCTCACATTTAAAATTCTAGCATCCTGCTCCAGCTCCCAGCCCCAGCGACACAGAAGACGGATGATTTCTGCATTTCTGCTTGAGGTACCAGTTTCATCTCACTAGGGAGTGCCTAACAGTGGGTACAGGACAGTCGGTGAAGCGCACTGTGCACGAGCCGAAGCGGGGCGAGGCATTGCCTCACTCGGGAAGCAAAAGGGGTCACGGAGTTCCCTTTCCTAGTCAAAGAAAGGGGAAACAGACGGCACCTGGAATATCGGGTCAGTCCCATCCTAATACTGCGCTTTTCCAACGGGCCTGGAAAACGGCACACTAGGAGATGGTGTCCCGCACCTGGCTCGGAGGGTCCTATGCCCATGGAGTCTCGCTGATTGCTAGCACAGCAGTCTGAGATCAAGCTGCAAGGCGGCAGCGAGGCTGGGGGAGGGGCGCCCGCCATTGCCCAGGCTTGCTTAGGTAAACAAAGCAGCCAGGAAGCTCGAACTGGGTGGAGCCCACCACAGCTCAAGGAGGCCTGCCTGCCTCTGTACGCTCCACCTCTGGGGGCAGGGCACAGACAAACAAAAACTCAGCAAGAAACTCCACAGACTGAAATGTCCCTGTCTGACTGACAGCTTTGAAGAGAGTAGTGGTTCTCCCAGCACGCAGCTGGAGATCTGAGAACAGACAGACTGCCTCCTAAAGTGGGTCCCTCACCCCTGAGCAGCCTAACTGGGAGGCACTGCCCCAGTAGGGACAGACTGACACCTCATTCAGCCGGGTACTCCTCTGAGACAAAACTTTCAGAGGAACTATCAGACAGCTGAATTTGTGGTCTCACGAAAATCCGCTGTTCTGCAGCCACCGCTGCTGACACCCAGCCAAACAGGGTCTGGAGTGGACCTCTAGTAAACTCCAACAGACCTGCAGCTGAGGATCCTGTCTGGTAGAAGGAAAACTAACAAACAGAAAGGACATCCACACCAAAAACCCATCTGTACATCACCATCATCAAAGACAAAAAGTAGATAAAACCACAAAGATGGGGAAAAAACAGAACACAAAAACTGGAAACTCTAAAAAACAGAGCACCTCTCCTCCTCCAAAGGAATGCAGTTCCTCACCAGCAACGGAACAAAGCTGGATGGAGGATGACTTTGACGAGTTGAGAGAAGAAGGCTTCAGACGATCAAACTACTCTGAGCTACGGGAGGAAATTCAAAACAATAGCAAAGAAGTTAAAAACTTTGAAAAAAATTAGAAGAATGGATAACTAGAATAACCAATGGAGAGAAGGGCTTCAAGGAGCTGATGGAGCTGAAAGCCAAGTTTCGAGAACTACGCGAAGATTGCAGAAGCCTCAGTAGCAGATGCGATCAACTGGAAGAAAGGGTATCGCTGATGGAAGATGAAATGAATGAAATGAAGAGAGAAGGGAAGTTTAGAGAAAAAAGAATAAAAAGAAATGAACAAAGCCTCCAAGAAATTTGGGACTATGTGAAAAGACCAAACCTACGTCTGATTCGTGTACCTGAAAATGATGGGGAGAATGGAACCAAGTTGGAAAACACTCTGCAAGATATTATCCAGGAGAACTTCCCCAATCTAGCAAAGCAGGCCAGCATTCAGATTCAGGAAATACAGAGAACGCACAAAGATACTCCTCGAGAAGAGCAACTCCAAGACACATAATTGTCAGATTCACCAAAGTTGAAATGAAGGAAAAAATGTTAAGGGCAGCCAGAGAGAAAGGTCGGGTTACCCACAAAGGGAAGCCCATCAGACTAACAGCTGATCTCTCAGCAGAAACTCTACAAGCCAGAAGAGAGTGGGGGCCGATATTCAACATTTTTAAAGAAAAGAATTTTCAACCCAGAATTTCCTATCCCGCCAAACTAAGCTTCATAAGTGAAGGAGAAATAAAATACTTTACAGACAAGCAAATGCTGAGTGATTTTGTCACCACCAGGCCTGCCCTAAAAGAGCCCTGAAGGAAGCACTAAACATGGAAAGGAACAACCGGTACCAGCCACTGCAAAAACACACCAAATTGTAAAGACCATCGAGGCTAGGAAGAAACTATAGCAACTAACGAGCAAAATAACCAACTAACATCATAATGACAGGATCAGATTCACACATAACAATATTAACGTTTAATGTAAATGGGCTAAATGCTCCAATCAAAAGACACAGACTGGCAAACTGGATAAGGAATCAGGACCCATGAGTGTGCTGTATTCAGGAAACCCATCTCACGTGCAGAGACACACATAGACTCAAAATAAAGGGATGGAGGAAGATCTATCAAGCAACTGGAAAACAAAAAAAGGCAGGGGTTGCAATCCTAGTCTCTGATAAAATAGACTTTAAACCAACAAAGATCAAAAGAGACAAAGAAGGCCATTACATAATGGTAAAGGGATCAATTCAACAAGAAGAGCTAACTATCCTAAATATATATGCACCCAACACAGGAGCACCCAGATTCATAAAGCAAGTCCTCAGTGACCTACAAAGGGACTTAAACTCCCACACAATAATAATGGAAGATTTTAACACCCCACTGTCAACATTAGACAGATCAATGAGACAGAAAGTTAACAAGGATATCCAGGAATTGAACTCAGCTCTACATAAAGTGGACCTAATAGACATCTACAGAACTCTCCACCCCAGGTCAACAGAATATACATTTTTTTCAGCACCACACCACACCTATTCCAAAATTGACCACATAGTTGGAAGTAAAGCTCTCCTCAGCAAATGTAAAAGAACAGAAATTATAACAAACTGTCTTTCAGACCACAAACTAGAACTCAGGATTAAGAAACTCACTCAAAACCGCTCAACTACATGGAAACTGAACAACCTGCTCCTGAATGACTATTGGGTACATAATGAAATGAAGGCAGAAATAAAGATGTTCTTTGAAACCAAAGAGAACAAAGACACAGCATACCAGAATCTCTGGGACACCTTCAAAGCAGTGTGTAGAGGGAAATTTATAGCACTAAATGCCCACAAGAGAAAGCAGGAAAGATCCAAAATTGACACCCTAACATCACAATTAAAAGAACTAGAAAAGCAAGAGCAAACACATTCAAAAGCTAGCAGAAGGCTAGAAATAACTAAAATCAGAGCAGAACTGAAGGAAATAGAGACACAAAAAACCCTTCAAAAAATTAATGAATCCAGGAGCTGGTTTTTTGAAAAGATCAACAAAATTGATAGACCGCTAGCAAGACTAATAAAGAAGAAAAGAGAGAAGAATCAAATAGATGCAATAAAAAACGAAAAAGGGGATATCACCACCGATCCCACAGAAATACAATCTACCATCAGAGAATACTACAAACACCTCTATGCAAATAAACTAGAAAATCTAGAAGAAATGGATAAATTCCTCGACAAATACACCCTCCCAAGACTAAACCAGGAAGAAGTTGAATCTCTGAATAGACCAATAACAGGTTCTGAATTTGTGGCAACAATCAATAGCTTACCAACCAAAAAGAGTCCAGGACCTGATGGATTCACAGCTGAATTCTACCAGAGGTACAAGGAGGAACTGGTACCATTCCTTCTGAAACTATTCCGATCGATAGAAAAAGAGGGAATCCTCCCTAACACATTTTATGAAGCCAGCATCGTCCTGATACCAAAGCCTGGCAGAGACATAACCAAAAAAGAGAATTTCAGACCAATATCCTTGATGAACATTGATGCAAAAATCCTCAATAAAATACTGGCAAACCGAATCCAGCAGCACATCAAAAAGCTTATCCACCATAATCAAGTGGGCTTCATCCCTGGGATGCAAGGCTGTTTCAACATACGCAAATCAATAAATGTAATCCAGCATATAAACAGAACCAAAGACAAAAACCACATGATTATCTCAATAGATGCAGAAAAGGCCTTTGACAAAATTCAACAACCCTTCATGCTAAAAACTCTCAATAAATTAGGTATTGATGGGACGTATCTCAAAATAATAAGAGCTATCTATGACAAACCCACAGCCAATATCATACTGAATGGGCAAAAACTGGAAGCATTCCCTCTGAAAACTGGCACAAGACAGGGATGCCCTCTCTCACCACTCCTATTCAACATAGTGCTGGAAGTTCTGGCCAGGGCAATCAGGCAGGAGAGGGAAATAAAGGGTATTCAATTAGGAAAAGAGGAAGTCAAATTGTCCCTGTTTGCAGATGACATGATTATATATCTAGAAAACCCCATTGTCTCAGCCCAAAACCTCCTTAAGCTGATTAGCAACTTCAGCAAAGTCTCAGGATACAAAATTAATGTACAAAAATCACAAGCATTCTTGTACACCAATAACAGACAAACAGAGAGCCAAATCATGAGTGAACTCCCATTCACAATTGCTTCAAAGAGAATAAAATACCTAGGAATCCAACTTACAAGGGATGTGAAGGACCTCTTCAAGGAGAACTACAAACCACTGCTCAATGAAATAAAAGAGGATACAAACAAATGGAAGAACATTCCATGCTCATGGGTTGGAAGAATCAATATCGTGAAAATGGCCATACTGCCCAAGGTAATTTATAGATTCAATGCCATCCCCATCAAGCTACCAATGACTTTCTTCACAGAATTGGAAAAAACTACTTTAAAGTTCATATGGAACAAAAAAGAGCCCGCATCACCAAGTCAATCCTAAGCCAAAAGAACAAAGCTGGAGGCATCACGCTACCTGACTTTAAACTATACTACAAGGCTACAGTAACCAAAACAGCATGGTACTGGTACCACAACAGAGACATAGATCAATGGAACAGAACAGAGTCCTCAGAAATGATGCCGCATAGCTACAACTATCTGATCTTTGACAAACCTGACAAAAACAAGAAATGGGGAAAGGATTCCCTATTTAATAAATGGTGCTGGGAAAACTGGCTAGCCATATGTAGAAAGCTGAAACTGGATCCCTTCCTTACACCTTATACAAAAATTAATTCAAGATGGATTAAAGACTTATATGTTAGACCTAAAACCATTAAAATCCTACAAGAAAACCTAGGCAATACCATTCAGGACATAGGCGTGGGCAAGGACTTCATGTCTAAAACACCAAAAGCAATGGCAACAAAAGCCAAAATTGACAAATGGGATCTAATTAAACTAAAGAGCTTCTGCACAGCAAAAGAAACTACCATCAGAGTGAACAGGCAACCTACAGAATGGGAGAAAATTTTTGCAACCTACTCATCTGACAAAGGGCTAATATCCAGAATCTACAATGAACTCAAACAAATTTACAAGAAAAAAACAAACAACGCCATCAAAAAGTGGGCAAAGGACATGAACAGACACTTCTCAAAAGAAGACATTTATGCAGCCAAAAAACACATGAAGAAATGCTCATCATCACTGGCCATCAGAGAAATGCAAATCAAAACCACAGTGAGATACCATCTCACACCAGTTAGAATGGCCATCATTAAAAAATCAGGAAACAACAGGTGCTGGAGAGGATGTGGAGAAATAGGAACACTTTTACACTGTTGGTGGGACTGTAAACTAGTTCAACCATTGTGGAAGTCAGTGTGGTGATTCCTCAGGGATCTAGAACTAGAAATACCATTTGACCCAGCCATCCCATTACTGGGTATATACCCAAAGGACTATAAATCATGCTGCTATAAAGACACATGCACACGTATGTTTATTGCAGCACCATTCACAATAGCAAAGAGTTGGAACCAACCCAAATGTCCAACAACAATAGACTGGATTAAGAAAATGTGGCACATATACACCATGGAATACTATGCAGCCATAAAAAATGATGAGTTCGTGTCCTTTGTAGGGACATGGATGAAACTGGAAAACATCATTCTCAGTAAACCATCGCAAGGACAAAAAACCAAACACCGCATGTTCTCACTCATAGGTGGGAATTGAACAATGAGAACTCATGGACACAGGAAGGGGAACATCACACTCCGGGGACTGTTGTGGGGTGGGGGGAGGGGGGAGGGACAGCATTAGGAGATACACCTAATGCTAAATGACGAGTTAATGGGTACAGGAAATCAACATGGCACATGGATACATATGTAACAAACCTGCACATTGTGCACATGTACCCTAAAACCCTAAAGTATAATAATAAAATGAAAAAAAAAAAAAATTCTAGCATCCTACTCCTTCAACTTCTAAAAAGGACCCAAATGGCTTTCTTAACACTAAAGAATTACAATCCAACCAATCCTACTAAATCAAACAGGCATTAAAACTGAGAATTTCGCCAGGCATGGTGGCTCATGCCTGTAATCCCAGCACTTTTGGAGGCTGACGGGGGTGGATCACCTGAAGTCGGGAGTTTGAGACCAGCCTGACCAACATGGAGAAACCCCGTCTCTACTAAAAATACAAAATTAGCCAGGCATGGTGGTGCGTGCCTGTAATCCTAGCTACTCAGGAGGCTGAGGCAGGAGAATTGCTTGAACCTGGGAGGCGGAGGTTGCGGTCAGCTGAGATCGTGCCATTGCACTCCAGCCTGGGCAACAAGAGCAAAACTACGTTTAAAAAAAAAAAAAAAATTAGCCAGGTGTGGTTGCACATGCCTGTAATCCCAGCTACTCGGGAGGCTGAGGCAGGAGAATTGCTTGAACTGGGAGGCGGAGGTTGTGGTGAGCTGAGATTGCACCATTGCACTCCAGCCTGGGCAACAAGAGCGAAAATTCTGTCTTAAAAAAAAAAAAAAAAAGAGAATTTCTACTCACAAATAGGTTAAAACAAAACTTACTCATGTCTGTACAAAGTATCTCATGGTTTGATTAGAAGTAATTCTGTTTAATTAACTAATTAATAGAATAACACTGTAGCACTGACTCAATTTTTTAATATTTTTTTCTAAGCCAACTCTACCAACATATTCAATGACGAAGTCTCACTCTGTCTCCCAGGCTGGAGTACAGTGGTGCAATCTTGGCTCACTGCAACCTCTGTCACCTGGGTTCAAGCGATTCTCCTGCCTCAGCCTCCCGAGTACCTGGGATTACAGGTGCCTGCCACCGTGTCTGGCTACTTTCTGTAGTTTTAGTAGAGACAGGGTTTACCATCTTGGCCAGGCTAATCTTGAACTCCTGACCTTGTGATCCACCCGCCTTGGCCTCCCAAAGTGCTGGGATTACAGGCATGAGCCACTGCACCCAGCCAACATATTCAATTTTTCAATCTTAACTATTCACTTACAAGTCTTCCTCTTGCTTCAATTTATGACTGAGAAAAAAAGTAAGTAATTTACAAAGCAACAGTTCTCTTAAATAAAGAGAACATTTATTTCTAAGGTAGCTCAGGAAAATTACTAAACTTCATTTTAAAATATTACATCTGAAAGGACCCTTTGGAATTGTAGTTAAATTAAAATGAAGTTGCCAATGGTACTGATTTTTTAAAAATTCACATTGGAGATGGATGCAGTGGTGTGTGCCTATAATCCCAGCTACTTAGGAGGCTGAGGTGGGAGTATCACTTGAGCCCAGGAGATCAAGTCCAGCCTAGGCAACACAGTGAGTCCCTGTCTCAGAAAAAAAAATCATTCCCATTGGCTAATAGTTTTAAATCTTTCATACATATAAGCTGGCATTGGTAGTTTTCTTGGGAGCCAAATCAAACTTTCTATTACAATTCAGTGTCAACTCACCAGTGATTTTGAATAAACGAAATCACAAATACTTAGAATTATCATATTTAAATAAGATATAAGCTTTAAAATATTTAGATGCCCTAGAACAGCTAGAAAAGGATACAGTACTGTAGGAAATGGGAATACTATATGGAAGAAAACCAAATACACAAATCCAATTTTATGGATGAGAGCCAATATGAAGATTAAGTTTAAAATCTCCACATACACTGCACTCCAGCCTGGCCAACAGAGCGAGACTCCACCTCAAAAAATAAAAATAAAAAATAAAATAAAATAAAATCTCTACATATATCATATAGGCAAATTCATTAACACAAATCCAAGTACTACTACTGGGATAGCACAAAGAGCATATCTGATCTTTTTTTTAGACGGAGAAACAAGAGACAGGGAAAGGCAAAAGGGAGAGTCAAAGGACTCATCCCAGGAAGGTGGATTTTTTTTTTTTTTTTTTTTTTTTTTTTGAGAAAGAGTCTTGCTCTGTCACCAGGCTGGAGTGCAATGGTGGCATCTAGGCTCACTGCAACCTCCACCTCCTGCGCTGAAGCGATTTTCCTGCCTCAGCCTCCCAAGTAGCTGGGACTACAGGTACACGCCACCACGCCCAGCTAATTTTGTATTTCTAATGAGGCGGGGTTTCACCATGTTGGTCAGGATGGTCTCCATCTCTTGATCTCATGATCCTCCCGCCTCAGCCTCCCAAAGTGCTGGGATTACAGGTGTGAGCCACCGTGCCTGACCAGAACATATCTGATCTTTAAATCAACTTGTGAAGTTTAGAAGTAGGCAATTGGTTTGGCTTTTTAGGTTATGGCCAGGGATCCATACTGTGAAAATTTAATGAAGATTAGTATATACTAAGGCTTTTCCTTTATCTCATAACTAAAATGACAGGAATGCAATAGAAAACATTCTGAAATACCTTATTCACAGAAACTAGCTCTCATTGGTATCTCAGTTTTTAAAAACATAACAAGCCACTACAGCTATTCAGGCACAAAAATATTATAGCAAATAGATTGAACAAGTATTGGTATGTGAAAATTATGAAATTCAGTGAAAAAGTATTGTCCTTAAAAATATGTAAAAGATCTTGGCCAGGCACAGTGGCTTACACCTATAATCCCAGAACTTTGGGAGGCTGAGGTGGGTGGATCACCTGAGGTCGGGAGTTCGAGGCCAGCCAGGCCAACATGGTAAAACCCCGTCTCTACTAAAAAAAGATAGAAAAAATTAGCCAGGCAGGTTGGCGGGTGCCTGTATTCCCAGCTACTCGGGAGGCTGAGGCAGGAGAATCACTTGAACCTGGGGGCAGAGGTTGCAGTGAGCTGAGATCACACCACTGCACTCCAGCCTGGGTGACAGTGCCAGACTCCATCTCAAAAAAAAAAAAAAAATATATTATATATACACACAGACACACACACACACATACGTAAAATATCTCAAATGAAGAGACTTGAAATCTGCAATGATCACATGATTTTATACATTTCTCTCCTATATGTAATGGCAAAGAATTAGCAAGTATAACATAAGGCTTACATACCTTGTTATATAAATAACAATTTGAGAACATTGTATTGAAGTCTTCTATACATTCTGAAGCCTTCGCATAATATTTATTCTCCAAGCGCTTCTTAATTGTATTTAAATCCATTGGGTTTTTTATAATGGTATAATAATCCTACGGTTTTGAACAAATTCTAAATGTTAGTAAGAATGAATACATTACAACTACTGATAACACAAAGAAATTTAACACACTATACACCTGTAACTAGAGAGAACAACTGATTATCTTTAAAAAGCCATATTCTGGCTGGGCGCAGTGGCTCACGCCTGTAGTCCCAGCACTTTGGGAGGCCGAGGCAGGAGGATCACTTGAGGCCAGGAATTCAAGATCAGCCTGGCCAACATGGCGAAACCCATCTCTAATAAAAATACAGAAAATTGGCCGGGCATGGTGGCTCACGCCTGTAATCCCAGCACTTTGGGAGGCCAAGGTGGGTGGATCACCTGAGGTCACGAGTTCAAGACCAGCCTGGCCAACATGGGGAAGCCCCGTCTCCGCTAAAAATACAAAAATAAGCCTGGCGTGATGACGCGTGCCTGTAATCCCAGCTACTCAGGAGTCTGAGGCAGGATCATCACTCAGACCTGGGAGGCAGAGGTTGCAGTGAGCCAAGATTGTGCCACTGCACTCCAGCCTGGGGGACAGAGCGAGACTCTGTCTCAAAAAACAAAACAACAACAAAAAAACCCCAGAAAATTAGCCAAGCGTGCTGGTACATGCCTGTCTTCCCAGCTACTTGGGAGGGTGAGGCCCAAGAATCACTTAAGCTCAGGAGGCAGAGGTTGCAGTGAGCTGAGATCATGCCACTGCACTCTAGCCTGGGTGACAGAGTGAGACTGTCTCAAAAAAAAAAAGCCATATTCTAGAAACTAGAACCTTTAGTAATGAGAACAAAGCTGACTGCTATGGCATTATTTTTAGATGTTAAAAAAAAAAAGCCAATAAAGATGAACAAAGGTAAGAATTTCAGAATAAAATTATCCTTGAAAATAAAAAGGCCATGAGGAAAAAGAACCTTGTTTTTATGGAGTCTGACTCCATAGAATAAAATTCCAGCTTCAGGTTGACTAGCTATATTGTAAACTACTCAACCACTGCATTACTGAATGGCTAAAAATTCCTAATGTAAGACCTAAAGTCAAATTCTGTATGTGATGCAACTAAGCCTGCCAGGAGGTGTCAAGAGAAACTTCACGGAAAAGGTAAAATTCAGGATAACTCTGCATCCAAAAGGTGAAGTGACATATACTATAATAAGAAAACATGTATTACAATTTATCACAAATTATTAAAATAAGAACGTGAGGGCCGGGCGCGGTGGCTCACGCTTGTAATCCCAGCACTTTAGGAGGCCGAGGCAGGTGGATCACGAGGTCAGGAGATCAAGACCACGGTGAAACCCCGTCTCTACTAAAAAAAAAATACAAAAAATTAGCCGGGCGTGGTGGCAGGCACCTGTAGTCCCAGCTACTCGGAGAGGCTGAGCCAGGAGAATGGCGTGAACCCGGGAGGCGGAGCTTGCAGTGAGCCGAGATTGCGCCACTGCACTCCAGCCTGGGCGACAGAGCGAGACTCCGTCTCAAAAAAAAAAAAAAAAAAAAGAAAGAAATAAGAACGCAAATGCTCAGAAAAATAAGCTTTTTTTTGGAAAAAATTACTCATTGGGATAGACTTTAATGATGCTAAATAAATCAGTTGTTAAATATTTTTTTATTTTTTATTTTTGGAGATGGAGTTTTACTCTTGTTGCCCAGGCAATGGCGCAATCTCAGCTTACCGCAACCTCCACCTCCCAGGTTCAAGAGATTCTCCTGCTCAGCCTCCTGGGTAGCTGGGATTACAGGCATGTGCCACCACGCCCTGCTAATTTTGTATTTTTAGTAGAGACGGGGGTCTCTCCATGTTGGTCAGGCTGGTCTCGAACTCCCGACCTCAGGTGATCTGCCCACCTCGGCCTCCCAAAGTGCTGGGATTACAGGCGGGAGCCAACATGCCTGGCCAAATATGTTTTATAATATTAAAGACTAGTTATGTCTTACAGAAATTTACAGGATTTTTCTTTTTTTGAAACTAACATAGTTGAAGACATACATACAGGCAACTTTAGTTTCACAGCATCCACAGGACGTTGAAAAGGCCATGAAAAGCTATGCTTCCATAAATCCTTTAGGACAACTTTTTGTAGATACTGAAGTTGATTTGTCAATCGCCCATTTTTCTTAGTATTTATATATTCTGGTGGAGGAGGGTTAACAATAATAGCTGTTTGTCGACTCGGCAGAGACATTCTTAACTGCTTCGAATCCTGTCTACAAGTACATGTCCTGAAAAACAAAAACTGAGTACTTCAGAAGCACTTTAGGAATGGTTTCCACAGGAGCTGAAAAGTGTTATTCAAGAGTAACAGAAGCCGGGCACAGTGGCTTAGGCCTGTAATCCCAACACTTTGGGAGGCCAAGGCGGGTGGATCACATGAGGTCAGGAGTTCGAGACCAGCCTGACCAATGTAGTGAAACCCCGTCTCTACTAAAAATACAAAAATTAGCTAGGCGTGGTGGCGCATGCCTGTAATCCAAGCTACTTAGGAGGGTGAGGGGGGAGAGTCCCTTAAACCCAGGAGGCAGAGGTTGCAGTGAGCCAAGATTGTGCCATTGCACTACAGCCTGGGCAACAAGAGTGAAACTCCGTCTCGAAAAAGAGCAACAAATACTGTATTTTAAAGCACATCATGATTAAGACAGGATGAAAAAAAAAAAAGCCAAATGGCAAAGGAATCAATTTTTAAACAAACACAAACTTTTTATATACAAGTAGTAAAAGTTTCACTATATATGCCTTAGCCTTGGATGTTTTAAATTATTTCAACATCTCAGTCTTTCTGCCTTTCAAAAAAACACAAATTGAGGTCTTAGCAGGAAAAGTCTATAAATTCCTAGTCGGAAGAAATAACAGAGAATGTTAAAGATATGATCAGTGTGTAAGTATTCTACAATGTTAATTCAATGAAGAGAGAAAAAGTAAAAAAATGTTCTGGCTAATTTGAAAAAAGTGATTGATTTATTTATGGTCTCTCTCTCTGAGATGGAGTCTCACTCTGTTGCCTAGGCTGGAGTGCAATGGCGCAATCTTGGCCCACTGTAATTTTTGCCTCCCAGGTTCAATTCTCTAGCCTCAGCCTCCCAAGTAGCTGTGACTACAGATGCATGCCACCATGCCCAGCTAATTTTTGTATTTTCTGTAAAGACGGGGTTTCAACATATTGGCCTGGCTGGTCTCAAACACCTGACCTCAGGTGATCCACACACCTCAGCCTCCCAAGGTGCTGAGATTACAACCTTGAGCCACCATGCCCAGCCAAAGTGATTTTATTTTTATTTTTGTTTTTATTTTTTGAGATGGAGTCTTACTCTACCGCCCAGGCTGGAGTGCAGTGGCACAATCTCCACTCACTGCAACTTCTGCCTGCTGGCTTCAAGTGATTCTCCTGCCTCAGCTTCCTGAGTAGCTGGGATTACAGGCACCTGCCACCATGCCCAGCTAATTTTTGTATTTTTAGTAGAGGCAGGGTTTCACTACATTGGACAGGCTGGTCTGGAACTCCTGACCTCAGGTGATCCGCCCTCCTCGGCCTCCCAAAGTGCTGGGATTACAGGCGTGAGCCACTGCACCCGACCCAAAGTGATTTATTTTAAAACCGAATTTATTAGATTAAAATGTTACTCTGTGGCACATATTGCTACATCTAGAATAATATATTTTAAATTTCATAGGTGTTTCAGAAAGGCAGTACTTAATATTCCTAGACAGCATCATTACTTTAAGGATAATAAAGGTACTATCAATGTGCACATAATACACCTCAAGTACATGAGCAAAATGAAAAGTAGTTATGAAATAAGTTGCCCATAGTGATTCATGCCTATAATCTCAGTACCCTGGGAGGCTGAGGTGGAAGGATTGCTTGAGTGCAGGAGTTCAAGACCAGTCTAGGCAACATAGTGAGACCCTATCTGTAAAACAATAATAATAAATAAAAATAGTTGGATATGGTGGCATGTGTCTGTAGTCCCAGCCACTCTGGAGGCTAAGGTGGGAGGATCAGTAGAGCCCAGGAGGTCAAGGCTCCAGTGGGCCATGATCATGTCACTGCACTCCAACCTGGGCGACATCCAGACCCTGTCTCAAAGAAAAAAGCATAAGAAAAATGTTCAGACAAGGTTTTGTAAAGGTTTGTAGCATTTATATTTCTACAAGTATCAAAGCTTAAAATTACACTGAACTTTTGGAATACCGTGTATCTCCATAAAATGCCCTCCTCTTTTTAAAAGTAGTTACCTGCAGAGCTGTGCTCTATATGCTTTGATCACCGAAGTTTCTTTAAAGGAAGATTTTGAAGAGCAGTGTTAATTAACATGCAATAAAAGGAATTGGACCCTAATGATAGAAGGTGATATGAACAGCTGTTTTATCGTCCTACATGCTACCAAGCTGTAGGTGTCCCATTAAGTCCTGCTATTTAAGAAATACTTACATAACCCTTAGAAACTCTTACTTCAGGCTTTAAAAGGCAAAGAGCAAATAATTTTAGGAGACCGATAATGTCACCTAAATTTGAAATACTAAAAAGAGGTTAGTGTTCTGAACTATGTGAAATCTGTTTCTCCTACTTTCTCAAATCTAATCCTAGGAATCTTGCTTATAAACAAAGCATTTCTGGGACAGGAGTACTTCCTCTACTATAGCAATGCTTCACATCATATTGTGCTGCAGTTTCCATCATTTTTAAAGGACAGAGACATAAATGATAAATAATGGTGTAAAAATATTACAATCTACCACATCAAAAAAACACAAATATTGTTTATGGAATTCAGAGCTTGGAGATTCAAGTATTGATTGCAGTTTTATTTTGAAAAGAATGCTACAATTTATGTGGTTTTTATTTCTTGTTTATATTAAAAGCTAATAAACTCTATTTTAATTAAAAAAAATAAGTTGCCCACTTTTAAAGACCAGTGTTAACACTTAGCCAATAATATATCTGTCTGAATTAAAGTAGTATTAGCTCTCACCTCCTGTTGCATATTAATCACTTATAAATATTTTTGAATTGTGGCATAATACATACCAAAATTTACCATATTAACTCTTTTTAAGTGTACAGTTCAGCAGTGTTAAGTATATTCATGTTTTTTGTGAAACCAATCTCTAGAACTTTTCCATCTTGCAAAACAGAAACTCTGCGTATTAACCAACAAATCCTCATTCTGTCCCCGCTGTACCTGGCAACCACCATTCTGCTTTCTGATGCCATGAATTTGACTACCCTAAATACTTCATTAAAGTGACAAATCATATTATTTATCTTTTTTGTGACTGGCTTATTTTTCCTAATATAAAGCCCTCAAGATTCATCCATGTTGTAGCATGTGTTAGAATTTCCCTTCCTTCTAAGGCTAAATAATATTCCATTCTATGTGTATCATTTTCTTTATCCATTCATTCATTGATGCCA
This sequence comes from Nomascus leucogenys, assembly GCF_006542625.1. NCBI lineage: Eukaryota > Metazoa > Chordata > Mammalia > Primates > Hylobatidae > Nomascus > Nomascus leucogenys. The sequence goes on from NC_044392.1 coordinate 82,683,664, forward strand.
CTTGGGTTGCTTCCACTTCTTGACTATATTGTGAATACTGCTGCTATGAACATGGGTTTACAAGTATCTCAGGACCCTGCTTTCAATTCTTTTGGATATATATACACAAGTGGAATTGCTAGGTCATATGGCGATTATATTTCTAATTTTTTGAGGAAGCCCATCCCATTTTCCATGGTCGATACATGATTTCACATTCCCACTAACAATGTACAAGAGTTCAATTTCTCCACATCCTTGCCAATAGTAATATTTTGTTTTAATACTAGCCATCCTAATTAGGTATGAGGAGCTGTGGATCTTTAAAAATACCAATGCTCAGGTCCCAATCTCTGGAGAGAGCGCCTGGGAATCAGTTTTGTTGGTTTCTTAAAAGTTCCCTGTTACTTCGATGTGCAGCCAAGATTGAGTACTACTACATTAAAATGAATTGAAGGTGGTTATCAATCTTCTACTTTCACGATTTTCATGTTACACATATATGGAAATATAGCACTTAATAAAAGTCATAGGCTGGGTGCTGTGGCTCATGCCTATAATCCCAGAACTTTGGTAGGCTGAGAAGGGCAGATGGCTTGGGGCAGGAGTTCAATACCAGACTGGACAACAAGATGAAACCTCCCATGTCTGCAAAAATTACAAAAATCAGTCAGGCGTGGTGGTGCACATCCATAGTCCCAGCTACTCGGGAGGCTGAGGTGGAAGGACCACTTGACCCAGGAAGTAGAGGCTGCAATGAGCCCAGATTGTGCCACTGCACTCTAACCTGGGTGACACAGCAAAACCGTGTCTCAAAAAAGAGCTCAGGAGTTCAAGACCAGCCTGGGCAACACAGTGAGACCTCACCTGTAAAATTTAAAAAAAAAAAGAAAAAGAGAAAAATCATTAATAACAAAGATGGATGTCACAACTAAACTGGCTCTTATCCTGGCTTTGTAATTATTTAAAGCTAACCTACTTTTTAGGGGTCCCAGTCACTGTACCCTCCCTCATCCACAAAGGTTAACCACTCCACTGACTTTTATCACTACAGACCAAGCTGTGAACATTTTTGAACTTTACATATAGTATTATTTACCATGTATTACATTTTTGTTTTTTGAGATGGCATCTCACTCTGTCGCCCAGGCTGGAATGCAGTGGCGCGATCTTGGCTCAAAAAAAAAAAAAAAAATAATAAAATATATATATATAAATATATATATATATACACATATATTTATTACACAATATACTTTCTGCAGTCTCATGGTTTCATTTTCTACTGTTTTTTTGAGTCAGGGTCTGACTGTCCCCCAGGCTGGAGTGCAACGGTATGATCTTGGCTCACTGCAGCCTCAAACTCCTGGGCTCAAACGACTCTCCCACCTCAGCCTCCTGATTATCTGGGACTATAGGTACATGCCACCATATCCAGCTCATTTTTTTTGTTTTTTTTCTGTAGAGATGGGGTTTTGTCATGTCACCCAGGCTGGTCTCGAACTACTGAGCTCAAGCAATCTGCCCTCCTTGGCCTCCCAAAGTGCTAGAATTACAGGTAAGCCCACAGTTCCCTGCCTCATTTTCTACATTTAATTTTTTATCTAGAATTACTTTCCACTGGTATCTTTGGCTACAGACATTCCCCAGCCTTGATTTTTTTAAAAAAATACCTTGCCACACAAAAAACTTACACAAGGATGTTTATAGCAGCTTTATTCATAATTGCCAAAACTTGAAAATAACTAAGATGTCCTTAAGTAAGTGAAAGGATAAATACATTCTACTACATTCATGCAATGAAATATTCAGCACTGAAAAGAAATGAGCTATCGGCTGGGCGTGGTGGCTCACACCTGTAATCCCAACACTTTGGGAGGTGAAGGTGGGCAGACCACCCAAGGTCAGGAGTTCAAGACCAGCCTGGGCAACATGGTGAAAACCCATCTCTACTAAAAATACAAAAACTAGCCGGGCATGGTGGTGAACGCCTGTAATCCCAGCTACACAGGAAGCCGAGCCATGAGACTCGCTTGAACCCAGGAGACAAAGGTTGCAGTGAACTGAGATCCCACCACTGGACTCCAGCCTAGGCGACAGAGCCAGACTCCTTTAAAAAAAAAAAAAAAAAAAAAAAAAAAAAGACATGAGCTATCAAGTCATGAAAAGACATCGTGAAAGCTTGAATGTCATTCTCAAAAAAAAGGCAAAACTTGGCCAGGCATGGTGGCTCACGCCTGTAATCCCAGCACTTTGGAAGGCCAAGGCAGGTGGATCATTTGAGGTCAGGAGCTCAAGACCAGCCTGGCCAAGATGGTGAGACTTCCCCGTCTCTAATAAAAATACAAAAATTAGCCAGGCAACGTGGCGCATTGCCAGTAATCCCAGCTGTTCGGAGGCTGAGGCACAAGAATTGCTTGAATCTGGGAGGTGAAGGTTGTAAGCCAAGATGGCCCTACTAAACTCCAGCCTGGGTGACAGAGCAAGACTCCATCTCAAACAAAACAAAACAAAAAACCAAAAAAACACAAAACTATAGAGATAGTAAAAAGATCAGCAGTTGCTAGGGGTTTGGGGAGGAAGGAATAGGCAGAGCACAGAGGATATTCAGGGAAGGGAGACTATCTTGTATGACAGTATAATGGTAGATCCATTTGTCAAAACTTATAGAATGTACACCAAAACAGAAACTATGGAAACTATTAACGTTGGGTGATGACGTGTCAATGTAGGTTCATTGACTGTAACAAACGTACCACTCTGGTGCTGTACTAGTGTTGAAACACAGTAGATGGGAACACTATTTACTGCTCGGTTTTGCTGTGAACCTAAACTCCTCTAAAAAATAATTTTTTTTTTTTTTTTTTTTTTTTGAGACAGTCTCACTCTGTCGCCCAGGCTGGAGTGCAGTGGTGCAATCTCGGCTCACTCCAAGCTCCACCTCCCAGATTCAAGCCATTCTCCTGCCTCAGCCTCCAGAGTAGCTGGGACTACAGGCACCCGCCACCACACCCAGCTAATTTTTTGTATTTTTAGCAGAGACAGGGTTTCACCATGTTAGCCAGGATGGTCTCCATCTCCTGACCTCGTGATCCGCCTGCCTCGGCTTCCCAAAGTACTGGGATTACAGGCATGAGCCACTGCCCCCAGCCAAAAATAAAATCTATTAAAACACACATACATACAAATCCTCTCCCACTATGTTCAGCGCTAACACAAAAGTTTTTGCTCTCCCACAAATCATAAATACCTTAAAACATTCCATAATTCCATATCCCTCACTGGCCTTCCTCAGTTACCTTCCTAGACTTCTCTGTAGTATTTAACATGGCTAAGTACATAGTACCTATAAATTACCTATAAAGCCTTTTTGCCAAAAATGTGAACAATTGAATGTAATCAAGATTTTATTTCTATTTTTAAAAATTTTTTAGAGACAAGGTCTTGCTCTGTCACGCAAGCAGGAGTGCAGTGGCTCAATCATGGCTCACTGCAATCTTGAACTCCCGGGCGCAAGCAATCCTCCTGCCTCAGCTTCCCGAGCAGGACTACAGGTACATATCACCATGCCTGGTTAATTATTTTTTCAGGGAAAGGGGGAAGCCAGAGTCTGTTTCCCAGACTGGTCTCAAATTCCTGGCTTCAAGTCATCCTCTCACCTCAGCCTCCCAAAGCGCTGGGGATTACAGATGTGAGACACCAAGCCAGCCTAATCAAGCTTTTAGATATAACTTTTATTTTACAGAAAATTCAGGGACTTAGAGCTGTGATGTATGATGGCCCCTAGTTAACCATAACAATTTAAATTACCCAAAACTTAATAAATTAAAAACTTAGCCACATTTCAAGTGCTTAATAGCCACATGTGGCTAGCAGCTACTGTAGGAGACAATGTAGATATAGAACACTGCCATCACGGCAGAAAAGTTCTAAGAGACAGTGCTAAAAATGGCCTATTTTACAAAAGTCCAGGTCATTACAGAAAATAAGAAAAATGACTCTACATTAAGATCCATGACATACAACTGGGGAAAAGCAGGCGGGGGGTGGGGGGCGGGAAGAACCATATAACCAAACTCAATTGGTTTTTCTATATCAAATCTTGGTTTTAAAACATCAGCCATATTTCCAGCCAGAAAGGTGGCAAAAGAAAAAAAGAAAAAGATCAGTCATAACAAACATTTTGAGACAACTAGGGAAATCTAGGGGACTGTTCATCTTGATAAATATAATAGCAAGGTGTACAGGAAAAAATGTTAAGTGTTGCTCAAAAAAACTTGTGAAGTCATATCTGTAATATATCTTTAAAAGGCTTGTGGGAAGGCTATATAGAAAAGCAAATATGGCAAAATGTTGACAACTGCCGATATACAGAGATGTTTTTTGTACTATTTTACCTTTCTGTATGCTTGAAAATTTTAATAACAGCCTTAAATACACTGTAATTGAGGGCCACAGATGGCTTGAACATGAATGGACCAAACATTAACAAATAATTCTGATATCATTGTCACTGAGCAAAACAATAGCTAATATTTGATAATCTGATTATCTTCTCAGTGGTGAATTCTCTGCATTTCTTGGCTGGAGGCCCTGGTTTCTAGTGCGAAGTGAAGCTCACTGTCCAGCAATATATGACTAAAAATTTTCCCTTTTATAATGTATCCACTGTCATTACTCATCTTACTGTTTCAATTACTTTAATCTTCTGTTTCTCTTAAACATTTAAAAATGGGCTTATGGCCGGGCACCGTGGCTCACACCTGTAATCCCAGCACTTTTGGAGGCTGAGGCGGGCGGATCACGAGGTCAGGAGATCGAGACCATCCTGGCTAACACGGTGAAACCCCGTCTCTATTAAAAATACAAAAAATTAGCCGGGCGAGGTGGTGGGCGCCTGTAGTCCCAGCTACTCGGGAGGCTGAGGCAGGAGAATGGCATGAACCCCGGGGGGCAGAGCCTGCAGTGAGCCGAAATTGTGCCACTGCACTCCAGCCTGGGTGAAAGAGTGAGACTCCTTCTCAAAAAAAAATAAATAAAAATAAATAAATAAATAAATTAAAAATGGGCTTATGTGGCTTTTTATGATACTTGGCAAACTTCTATGCTAGACAGCTGTCAGTTTTACTATTTCACTTTCCCTAAAGCCTTTATTATTAATTTTAGTTCTTAATTTTTAGTAACAAACAGAAAAAGCCACCACAAGAGTCCTACAAAAGAACCCAAAAGAGGTTTTTGTTGTTGTTGTTGTTGTTTTTAAGACGGAGTCTCCCTCTGTCTCCCAGGCTGAAGTGCCATGGAGCAATCTCGGCTCACTGCAACCTCTGCCTCCCAGGTTCAAGCAATTCTCCTGCTTCAGCCTCCCTAGTAGCTGGGATTACAAGGAGGCATTACACTACACCCAGCTAATTTTCGTATGTTTAGTAGAGATGGGATTTCATCATGTTGGCCAGGCTGTCTTGAACTTCTGACCTCAAGTGACCCACCTGCCTCAGCCTCCCAAAGCACTGGGATTACAGGATTGAGCCACCGCACCCAGACAATTTTCATCTTAATGGTGGGTCCTAACCACTTGCGAAGTGTCAGAAGTAAACATGTTGGTTAATTTAAGGTTCTCTCTAAAAAGCACTTACACTCACATTCCAATATGCTACCTTAAGGAGGGAAAAAAAGTACAGAGTTACCATTATACTGGCAACTATAATCTGCAGTCTAACCCATCTAAGTGAAAGTCCACTGTTTTTTTGTTTTGTTGAGACAGGCAGGGTCTTGCTTTGTCACCCAGGCTGGAGTGCAGTGGCATGATCACTGCTCACTGAAGCCTCAATCTCGGGCTCAAGCCATCCTCCCACATCAGCCTCCCAAGTAGCTGGGACTACAGGTGCATGTCACCACACCTGGCTAATTTTTGTAATTTTTTTTAGTAGAGATGAGGTTTCACCATGCTGCTCAAGCTGGTCTTGTTAAACTTTTGGTCTCAAGTGATCCTCCCACCTCGGCCTCCCAAAGTGCTGGGACTACAGGCGTGAGCCATCACGCCCAGTCTCCACTATTGCTTCTAATGTTTATAGTGAGTTGTCATTTTGTTATTTCTCCTTTCAAAACATTTTTTACCTGTGGATATATCTCTAGAAAGATGGGTCATACACAGTGGCTCATGTCTGTAAACCCAACACTTTGAGAGGCCAAGGTGGGAAGAACACTTGAGCCCAGGAGTTCGAGACTAGCTTGGGCAACATAGTGAGCTCCTGTGTCTACACAAAATACAAAAAATAACTGGGCATCATGGAGCACACCCGTAGTCCCAGCTACTCTGGAGACAGAGGTGGGGGGATCACTTGAGCCCATGAAGTCGAGGCTGCAGTGAGCCATGATTGCACCACTACACTCCAGCCTAGGTGACAGAGTGAGAACTTGCCTCAAAAAAAAAAAAAAAAAAAATGCCGAGAATGGTGACTTGCACCTACAATCTCAGCACTTTGGGAGGCCAAGGCAAATGGATCACCTGAGGTCAGGAGTTTAAGACCAGCCTGGACAACATGGTGAAACTCTGTCTCTACTAAAAATACAAAAATTTGCCAGGTGTGGTGTCATGTGCCTGTAGTCCCAGCTACTTCGGAGGCTGAGGCAGGAGAATTGCTTGAATCCTGGAGGGGGAGGTTGCAGTGAGCTGAGATCACGCCACTGTACTCCAGCCTGGGCAACAGAGGGAGACTCTGTCTCAAAAACAAAACAAACAAACAAACAAAAAAACAAGTAGGAGAAGAAAATGGTAGTAAAGGCCAGGCGCGGTGGCTCACGCTTGTAATCCCAGCACTGTGGGAGGCCGAGGCGGGCGGATCACGAGGTCAGGAGATCGAGACCACGGTGAAACCCCATCTCTACTAAAAAAATACAAAAAAAATTAGCCGGGCATGGTGGCGGGCGCCTGTGGTCCCAGCTACTCAGAGAGGCTGAGGCAGGAGAATGGCGTGAACCCCGGGTGACAGAGCCTGCAGTGAGCCAAGATCGCGCCACTGCACTCCAGCCTGGGTGAAAGAGCGAGACTCCTTCTCAAAAAAAAAAAAAAAAAAAAAAAAAAAAAGAAAATGGTAGTAAAAAAAAAAATGTGTCATGAGCAGATGAAATCTAATGTCAAGAATTCAATGTTACATAGTAACCACTCATTACAACTGCTCAAAAACAATGTATCACAAATGATAATGAAAAGTCCAATTCACTTTGTTGAAGACAATCACACAAAAATGTAGCATCCCCTCGTTACATCAGTCTATGGTTGAATGAATAAATTGCCTGAAAACCACATGTCTCTTGCCCACTCAATAACTCTCAAAATAACCTTGGGAACTCTGAAAAGAATCTTTTTTGGCTGGGCTTGGTGGCTCACACCTGTAATCCCAGCACTTTGGGAGGCTGAGACAGGCGGATCACGTGGTCAGGAGATCGAGACCATCCTGGCTAACACAGTGAAACCCCATCTCTACTAAAAATACAAAAAAAAAAAAAAAAAAATTAGCTGGGCGTGGTGGCAGGCGCCTATAGTCCCAGCTACTCAGGAGGCTGATGCAGGAGAATGGCGTGAACCCGGGAGGCGGAGCTTGCAGTGAGCCGAGATCACACCACTGCACTCCAGCCTGGGCAACAAAGCGAGACTCTGTCTCAAAAAAAAAAAAAAAAAAAAAAAAAAAAAAAAAAAGAATCTTTTTCTTGCTGTCACCCAGGCTGGAATGCAGTGGCGTGAACTCGGCTCACTGGAACCTCTGCCTCCTGGGTTCAAGTGATTCTCCTGCCTCAGCCTCCCAAGAAGCTGGGATTACAGGCACCCGCCATCACACCTGGCTAATTTTTGTATTTTTAGTAGAGATGGGGTTTCACCATATTGGCCAGGCTGGTCTTGAACTCCTGGGCTCAAGTGATCCTCCTGCCTCAGCCTCCTAAAGAGTTGGGATTACGGGCCGGGCGCGGGCCGGGCGCGGTGGCTCACACCTGTAATCCCAGCACTTTGGGAGGCGGAGGCGGGCGGATCATGAGGTCAGGAGATCGAGACCATCCTGGCTAAAACGGTGAAACCCCATCTCTACTAAAAATACAAAAAATTAGCTGGGCGTGGTGGCGGGCGGCTGTAGTCCCAGCTACTCGGGAGGCTGAGGCAGGAGAATGGCATGAACCCGGGAGGCAGAGCTTGCAGTGAGCCGAGATTGCGCCACTGCACTCCAGCCTGGGCGATAGAGCGAGACTCTGTCTCAAAAAAAGAGTTGGGATTACAGGCGTAAGCCACAACACCCAGCGGACAAATTTTTGAATTCCCTCAGTGATTACTAACTGTAATCAGTTATTAAATTGTGTTGCCCTATGTGCATACTTGAATCTCAGGAAACAGTACAGCATAGAACTAAAGAGCTTGGATTCTGGAGGTCAAAAGTAACCTGGCCCTTGATGAGCTCATACACTAATTCCAAATCCTACACCATTAAATGAGCAGTCTCCAATCCAAGGGAGAAAACAGTTTCTGCAAACTTAGATCAGGCTTCAATTTGGGCCAGAGGTAATTCATAGAAATGAATTACAATGTTGGGGTGGGGGGAGGGGGGAGGGATAGCATTAGGAGAAATATCTAATGTAAATGATGAGGTAATGGGTGCAGCACACCAACATGGCACATGTATACGTATGTAACAAACCTGCACATTGTGCACATGTACCCTAGAACTTTAAGTATAATAATAAAAAAAAAGTCTGGGCGCGGTCGCTCATGCCTGTAATCCCAGCACTTTGGGAGGCCCAGGCGGGCAGATCGAGGTCAGGAGATTGAGATCGTCCTGGCTAACACGGTGAAACCCCGTCTCTACTAAAAATACAAAAAATTAGCCGGGCGTGGTTGCAGGCGCCTGTAGTGCCAGCTACTTGGGAGGCTGAACCAGGAGAATGGCCTGAACCCAGGAGTCGGAGCTTGCAGTGAGCGGAGATCGCGCCACTGCACTCCAGCCTGGGCGACAGAGCGAGCCTTCATCTCAAAAAAATAAATAAATAAAAATAATAATAAAAAAGAAATGAATTACAATATTTATTCCTTACAATGACTCAATCTTCTCATTTGCTTCTCCCTTCAGTCTAAGGATGAGGCAACTTTTTCTATCTAGAAATGTTTTCCCAGGGACTCTAGATAACACTCCCCCACCACCCCTGGAAGGCCCTTGGTCCCTCTTTTTTTTTTTTTTTTTTTTTTTGGAGATGGGCCTCACTATGTTACCCAGGCTGGTCTTGAACTCCTGGGCTCAAGCACTCCTCTGCCTGCCTCAAGCTCCCCAAGTGCTAGGATCATAGGCATGAACCATTGTGCTGGTCCATCTTTTCTGTATCTTCGACATTTATCTACTAGCTTCCCTCCATATAAACTTTGTCAAGTCTCCTTTAAAATTCTTCTCTTAATCCTATCATTTTCTTGTGGCCTCAATCTTTTCTTCCATACCTCATCCCAGAGCATTTTCCACCTTTTTTCTCTTACTGAAGCGGACTCATAGCATTCAGCAGAAGAGCCCCTTTCTGGCCAGTGCACCTGCCGGACTGCAGAGGAAGCCAGAGAGCTTCAATTGAGCCCCTCAGCATGATCCTGCGGCCTCTCTCTCCACCCACTGTCTTTACAGCCTACTTCACACTTGGCTTTTCCCCAAACATTCCTCTAAAACTCCCCTTACACTAAGATTAACACTTACCATGCTAAATTGTTAAATCCAATGAATTATTTTTGATTCTTGACCTCCCAGGAACATCTGCACTAAACTATTATGACTCTTAAAATGCTCTTCTGGTTTCCAGGATACCATTTTCCAAATTCTATTTGTTCATTTATTGACTATGTACTAACATAAAGCACCTACAAATGGTACCAAAGCATTGAGCTAGAATTTGGGGATACAGTCTCTTTGCAGAGTTTTTTGTATTTTTTATAGAGATAGGGTCTCACTATATTGCCCAGGCTGGTCTCAAACTCCTGAACTCAGGCGATCCTCTGACCTTGGCCTCCCAAAGTGCTGAGATTACAGGCATGAACCACTGCACCTGGCTAATATTTTTTTGTATTTTTAGTAGAGATGGGGTTTTGCCATGTTGGCCAGGCTGGTCTTGAACTCCTGGCTGCCCGACTCAACCTGCCAAAATGCCAGGATTAGAGGCCTGAGCCACCTTGCCTTCCCTTTTTTTTTTTTTTGCGACAGAGTCTCACTCTGTCACCCAGACTGGAGTGCAGTGGTGTGATCTCTGCTCACTGCAACCTCTGCCCCTCCAGGTTTAAGCAATTCTCTGCCTCACCCTCCAGAGTAGCTGGGATTACAGGCACATGCCACCATGCCCGGCTAATTGTTTTGTATTTTTAGTAGATACGGGGTTTCACCATGTTACCCAGGCTGGTCTTGAACTCCTGACCTCGTGATCCACCCCCCTCGGCCTCCCAAAGTTCTGGGATTACAGGCGTGAGCCACCATGCCCGGCCTTTTTTTTTTTTTTTTTAATTCCATCTATACACACACCCCTGCTGCCCTGCCGCCCCACCTTATGCCAATCTCAGCCACTTCGAAGTATCAAATACATGGGCACAAATGACTGCTGAATATAATTTAAATATTCGAGATACTTACTGTTTTCCTATTCTCCACCCAATAAACCACTGCTTTTGTTCAATCACTAGTCACCACATAAATTATGCAATGGTGTTGCTTAAGATCATACAGTTCAAATCACTGTCCTTCATGCTATACAAACCCCTTTATAATCTGCCCCCTTGGCCACCTTACTAGACTCATCTCTTGCTACTTCACCAATTCCCAACACGGTCAGCCACAGTGAGGCAGGGTATCTGTAGTACTAGCTAGCCAGTAGGCTTAGGCAGAAGAATCGCTTGAGGTCAGGAGTTGAGGCTGTAGTTGGCCATGACAGTGCCTGTCAATAGCCCCTGTACTCCAACCTGGGCAACACAGCAGGCCCATCTCTTTTTTTTTTTGAGACGGAGTCTCACTGTCATCCAGGCTAGAGCGTAGTGGCCCGATCTCAGCTCACTGCCACATCCACCTCCTCCTGGGTTCAAACAATTCTCCTGCCTCAGCCGCCCAACTAGCTGGGACTACAGGCACCCGCCACCATGCCTGGCTAATTTTTGTATTTTTAGTAGAGATGGGGTTTCGCCATGTTGGCCAGGCTGGTCTCAAACTCCTGACCTCAGGTGATCCACCCGCCTCGGTCTCCTAAGTGCTGGGATTACAGGCGTGAGCCACTCAGGCCATCCTCTGAGATCGCCCAGCCATAGCAGCTATCTGTATTAAAAAAAAAAAAAAAAAAAAAAAGCAATTATCCACAGTCCCACCCTACTCGGTGTACATACATCCATGCCTTTGAGAAATTTCTCTTTACCTGAGCTTCCCTCCTCACTTTTTAGTCTAACTTCTATTTGTCCCTCAAAATCAAGATGAGTTATCACTTCGGCCCAGGAGCCTCTCTCATTCCCTCCCATCCACCCAGGCCTTTCCCCTGAGTCCCAAAGTCCCTGTACATACCTCTTTCTTTTTGGGGGGGGAGGGGGCAGACGGAGTCTCGCTCTGTCGCCCAGGCTGGAGTGCACTGGCGTGATCTCGGTGCACTGCAACTTCTGCCTCCTGGGTTCAAGCGATTATCCTGCCTCAGCCTCCCGAGTAGCTGGGACTACAGGCGCCTGCCATCACACCCAGCTAATTTTTGTATTTTTAGTAGAGACGAGGATTTCATTATGTTGGCCAGGCTGGTCTTGAACTCCTGACCTCAGGTGATTCGCTTGCCTCGGCCTCCCAAAGTGCTGAGATTACAGGGGCGAGCCACTGCACCCGGCCTCCTCTATCTTAATTCTTAATACGGGCCAGCGCGCCTTGAAGTAAGGCCCACCACAATTCTGCAGTACCCAAAAGAGGGTTCAGCATGTTCCAGGGGCTTAATAAAGTTAATTGAATAAATAAATGAAGCAAGAACCGGAACTTCCCCGTCCCAAATGACCACTTGCAGAATAAACACAAAATGCCAGCTAAAGCTAAAAGCTCCGTACTTTCTCCTGCATTTCCAAAATTACAGTGCAGGCAGCAGCGATCCACACCAGTCCAAGACCTAAGAGGAACTACAAAGACCATGAGTATTTTTCAAAATGGGAGGAGGCAGTTGGACAACTGGACCTCCCACTCCCTCGCCCCAACCTCCTCCTTCCCAGCCCTCCCTTGAAGAAAAACCAGACATTTAGGGGGAAAGAGGGAGAGAGAGAGAAAAAGATCCCTTGGGGGCAACGAGCCTGAAGTTGGTTAGGCCAAAGGAAAGCGACTGGCAACTCACCTGGGCTGCAGGCACGAAGCGGGGTGGCCTTCTCAACTGCCCGGACTGTCGCACGATGTTGATGGGGTCGGGGAGGGGAGAGGGGGAAAAAACGGTTGTTCCCACCCAAGGCCGCGCCTCGGGGCCGCCCTAAGACAGCACCCCCTGTGGAGGGTACATTACCTGTATGTTACCTGTATATTACAAAACGGACCTTATGTGATTGTCCCTTTCAGGCTGCACAAAATGAAGTCGTGCAAGGAAACAATTCTCCGCGTTTCCTCGCCGCCAGTTTTTGTTGTAATGGCGGCCGCTAGGCGGCAGCGACAGGCGCCTTTATGGGAGACCCCCCGCGGGCGGCCTGCCCATTGGTCTGAACCTGTCACGTGACCACGCCCAGCCCCGGGCGGTGCAAAAAAGGTGTAGGAGCTGGGCAGCTCAGGCCTGTTAGGGCAGGCAGAGTGGGTTCGGGTGATTGCCGTGCAGAGAGCTGGGGGTTTAGGAGTAGGAGCGCTACCCTCAAGGCGTTTGCTGTTAACACGACGTTTTCACTAATCAGTTAGCCTAGTAGAGGTTCTTGAGTTTTGGCTTCTGATGTTTTCGTGCTTTTTTTTCAGTGTTCTCCACAGTTTCTGTCTCTTGCACGTAGTGAGTGCTTGATCACTATTAGGTAGCAGCTGAGGCTAGAGACATGCTGTCTTTGGGTTTAAAGTGGCAATTTAAGAGCTGTTTCGCAACAGCTGCGTGCTGATGAGTGCGTGATTTAGGATTTTGAGTCTTCGCAACTACCTCTTGATGGTTTGCAGATACTTTAGAGGTGCTAACATGTATCAGAAGAATATATTTAGTACAGTAGTTTCCCTTAGGATCAAATAGCAAACAACGCTTCTGAATTCCTAATACTCATTCCCAGTGGGTGGATGGGAAGGGGAGGAAAAAAACAGCTGACGAGCTGCTCGCAAATCCGGCCAAAAAACCATCGATCTCCGGTTTCCTGAAGAGGAAGTCTGGGGGCCATTAACAGCTTGACACGTCTTAATTCAATCACTTTGATGTGGCAGGAAAGAACCAAGTGTTCACAAGAAAGCAACACACTTGATCTACTTACTAGACGTCACATAAATACCTGGATTGGCAAGCACTTTTTGTTTAGATTTAATTTTCGTGTTCTTGTTGTTTAAAATAGTATTAATGGTGTGGCTGCAGGCGCCTGCAATGCCTGTTACTAGGGAGGTTAAAGCGGAAGGCTCACTTAATCCCAAGGTTTCAAGGCCAGCCAGGGCAACAAAGTGAAACTCTAATAGATTAGACAGAGATTAGATATAATCTTATTGTTCAGGAAAAGAGTAGATGGGTACAGACTTAGGGTGTGACTCTCCCATCATGAAAAATCTAAAGGAAGTCAAGGGAAATGAAAGAGAGGAATGACTCCGTACAAATTTTGCCCCAACTATCAACTTTTTGACCCTCCTCCTGAGAATTAGTGGCAGGGAGACATGTACACTCTAGGTAAAGAAGACTGAGTGATTTTTTTGAGATTGAGTCTTGCTATGTGGCCCAGGGTGGAATGAAGCAATGCAATCATAACTCAAGGTAGTCTCAAACTCCCGAGCTCAAGCATCCTCCTACCTCAGCCTCTCCAGGGACTGTAGGCGCAGACCACCACACTGCCTTCTGAATGATCTTTTAAAAAGCTTCATCTCAGGCTGGGTGCGGTGGTTCATGCCTGTAATCCCAGCACTTTGGGAGGCTGGCGGGGGGTGGGAAGGGGTGGATCACCAGGTCAGGAATTCGAGACCAGCCTGACCAACATGGTGAAACCCTGTCTCTACTAAAAATACAATAATTAGCCGGGCATGGTGGCACAGGTCTGTAATCCCAGCTACTCAGGAGTCTGAGGCAGGAGAATCGCTTGAATCTGGCAGGTGGAGGTTGCAGTGAGCTGAGATCGTGCCACTGCACTGCAGCCTGGGCAACAGGGCGAGACTATCTCAAACAAACAAAAAGCTACATCTCATCATGTTACCACCCTTAAAACCTTTCAATTACTTTCCATTATTTTTAGGATAAAAAGCAAACCCCTTAAGATGAGCTACAAAGTCCTACATGCCTTCAGCTCCAACTATACCTTCAGTAGTGCCCCCATCTCCAGCCAGTGACCTTTCAGCTCTGTAGACAGGACCCTATCCTTTGTCTCTGGGCTTCTACAATTGGCTCTTTCATCCTTCCTCCGATCCCACACTGATTCCTCAACTCTCAGGCTGAAGTCATTTCCTCAAGAGGGCCTCCACTGGATTAGGTCTTCCTGTTAAACACTATTATTACAACCTAATTAAATAGCACTAATTACAACTGTATAGCCAGTGGTATATTTAACATCTATTTCCTACACTAGACAGTATGTACCATAAATGCAAAGTATCAAAAACTTTTGAAGTATATTATCATTGAGTAAATTACCCTTCGATCCTGCCTTTTTTTTTTTGAGACAGGGTCTTGCTCTGTCACCTAGGCTGGAGGGCAGTGACGTGATCATGGCTCACTGCAAACTCCACCTCCTGGGTTCAAGCTATTCTCCTGCCTCAGCCTCCCAAATAGCTGGGACCACAGGCATGTGCAACCACGCCCAGCTAATTTTTTTTGTATTTTTAGTAGAGACGGGTTTTTGTTTTTTGTTTTTTTTGAGATGTAGTCTCGCTCTGTCGCCCAGGCTGGAGTGCAGTGGCGTAATCTCGGCTCACTGCAAGCTCCGCCTCCCGGGTTCACACCATTCTCCTGTCTCAGCCTCTCCGAGTAGCTGGGATTACAAGCGTGAGCCACCGCGCCCGGCTGAGACAGGGTTTTATCATGTTGGTTAGGCTGGTCTTGAGCTCTTGACCTCAAATGATTCACCTGCTTTGGCCTCCCAAAATGCTGGGATTACAGACATGAGCCACTGCACCAGGCCCTGCCTGGGTTTTAATGACTCTGGCAAATTAGATTTGAATTAAGGGGGTGGGGAAAGTAACAAGACTAGATTTGAAGTTTCTTTTGTTTTCTGTTATTTTTGTTTTCTTTTTTTTAACTTGAAATGGCTGCAAAAATGGAGAATATGGAGAATGGGTTTATTTGGGAGGTAGATCTCCCCACCAGGATTTGGTATTAGATTAGATGTAAAGATGGTTTGGGTTGCATTGAGCATTTGGAGAATGGCACCATTTACTGAAAGGGAATCAGTCTTAGAAGGCTGAAGATCATTAGTTCAGTTTTGAAAATTCTGTAAGATATCTAGGTGGAGATTTTGAATAAGAAGTTGATTAACCAGTTCAAAATACAGTCTAGGCTAAAGATGGGAAAGAAGGACAGGAAGGAGGTTAGGAGAGGGTGGAAATTTTTCTAAATAATTATTACAGAGAACAGAACAAGCTGATTGGAAAAGTGCATTTAGTAAGACATACTTGAGACAGTGAAGACACAGAAATTGGTGACTGTTTGTGGAGAAATGAGGTAGTAGCATTGAGATTTGCCAGGGGTGTATGACAGAAAAATGGTAGGGGAAAGTAGCTTCAAAAATATTGAAAAGAAAGTGGGCTGAGCGCAGTGGCTCATGACTGTAATCCCAGTACTTTGGGAGGCCGAGGTGGGCGGATCACTTGAGACCAGGAGTTGGAGACCAACCTGGCCAACATGGTGAAACCCTGTCTCTACTAAAAATACAGAAATGAGCTAGGTGTGGTGGTGGGTGCCTGTAATCACAGCTACTTGGGAGGCTGAGGCAGGAGAATCGCTTGAATCTGGGAGGCGGAGGTTGCAGTGAGCCAGGATTACACCACTGCACTCCAGCCTGGGCAACAGACTGAGACTCTGTCTCAAAAAAAAAAAAAAAAAGAAAGTGGCTGAAGACTAGGATATTATGAGGCTATTCTATGACATATGGAAATACTCGTAATTATGATTTTTTAAAAAAATCATCAAACAGTTTCAGGTAGCATGCATTTTTCGTTTAAATCAGGCTATCACAAGAACATACTTTGGAGACATTTTAACATTTCTATCCTTTGCAGTGATTGGGGGGATCACCAGGTTGCCTAAGGAGGGATGAACCAACCCAGGTCAGAAACGGACCAGGTTGGCTGGGCATTGTGGCTCATGTCTGTAATCCCAGAACTTTGGGAGGCAAGGAGGGGTGATCACTTGACATCAGGAGTTCGAGACCAGCAGAGCCAACAGGGTGAAGCCCCATCTCTACTAAAAATACAAAAATTAGCCGGATGTGGTTGTACCCGCCTATAATCTCAGATACTTGGGAGGCTGAGGCACGAGAATTGCTTGAATCCGGGAGGTGGAGTTTGCAGTGAGCCAAGAATGAGCCACTGCACTCCAGCTTGGGCAACAGAGTGAGACTCCATCACAAAACAAAACAGAACAAAACAACAACAACAACAGCAACAACAACAACAAAAAGAAATGTAGGAGGTCAAAACTCCTGTGCTGATCAGTAATGGGATCGCAGCTGTGAATAGCCCCTGCATTCCAGCTGGGCAATATAGCAGGACCTTGTCATTAAAATATAAATATATATATAGATATCTCTATATCTATATATATCTATATATATATAGTTGTTGTTTAAGTTTCCATCCTTCATCTAACATTGGATTCAACAAAAGGGAACCCATCTTCTGGTCTCCATAGCAACTATAGATTCACAAATGTCCCCAAAACTAAGAGTTAAAGAATTTAAATTTACAACTGGCTTATCACTAAAAATGAAAAAATATCACTCTTGCCTCAGAAGGAGGAAATTTTTAAAAAAGTAAAAATAGGCCGGGTGCAGTGGTTCATGCCTGTAATCCCAGCACTTTGGGAGACCAAGGCGGGCAGATCATTTGAGTCCAGGAGTTCAAGACCAGTCTAACCAACGTGGTGAAACCCCATCTCTACTAAAAATACAACACGCCACCGGGCATGGTGGTGGGTGCCTGTAATCCCAGCTACTCGGGAGGCTGAGACAGGAGAATCGCTTGAACCCAGGAGGCAGAGGTTTTAGTGAGCCGAGATCATGCGACTGCATTCCAGGCTGGGTGACAGAGTGAGACTCCGTCTCAAAAAAAAAAAAAAAAAAAAAAGTGTAGAGACAGGGTTTCACTGTGTTGCCCAGACTGGTCTCTGGTCTCGAATTTCTGGCCTCAAGGGATCCTTCCACCTCAGTCTGTTGAGTTTTTTTTTGAGACAGGGTCTCGCTCTGTTACCCAGGTTGGAGTGCAGTGGTGCAATCAGGCTCACTGCAGCCTCAACCTCTTGGCCTCAAGACATCAGATCCTCCCACTTCAGCCTCCTGAGTAGCTGGGACTACAAGTGCACACCACCACCCTGGCTAATTTTTTTTTATTTTTTGTAGCGATAAGATCCTGTCATGTTACCCAGGCTGGTCTCAAACTACTGGCCTCAAGAGATCCTCCCACTGAGGCCTCCCAAAGTGGTGGGATTACAAGCCTGAGTCACCATGCCTGGCTCACGGCGCCCTCTCCGCCCTGGAGGTCCAAGGTCGGGGAGGCTGGGGACTGAAAGTTCCAACCCTCTAATCAAGTATTGGGTCTTTCCAAAGACCAGCTCTTATCCTGAAGCTATCGAGACGCCCCACCCTGAGTCACCTTGTTAGCATATACTGAGGTGTGATTGAAGGCGCTTGTAATGAATAACAAAGCTACTATCACTCAGGAAATTCCAACGGTTTTAGATGATTTGGGCTAGGAACTGGGGACAAAGACTAAACATATATTTCATTATACCACATGATGCAGTGATCCTTCCTTACCTGCAGGGAATATGTTCAAAGAACCCCAGTGCATGCCTGAAACTGAGGATAGTACCAAACTGTATATACATACATTCCCATGATAAAGTTTAATTTATAAATTAGGCATAGTAATAGAGTAACAATACATAATAATAAAATAGAACAATTATAACAATATACTGTAATACAAGTTATGTGAATGGTTTCTTTCTCTCTCAAAATATCTTATTGTACTGTACCCACACTTCTTGTGATGATGTGAAAAAATAAAATACCTACACAATGAGAAGAATTGATAGAGCTGTATGGTGCAAGATTGTATCCTGCTATGCAGAGTGGCAGGCAATTTAAAACATAAAATTTTTTTTTCTGGAAATTCCCATTTAATATTTTCAGACTGCAGTTGGCCATGGGTAACTGAAACCTCAGTAAGTGAAATCAAGGACATGGGGGCACTGCTGTACTCTATATGAGCCTATTAACCATATATAATTGTATATGTTCATTTATTAACAATGACCTCAATTTTTGCTTTATTTATTTATTTATTTTTGAGACGGAGTCTTGCTCTGTCGCCTAGGCTGGAGTGAAATGGTGTGATCTTGGCTCACTGCAACCTCCGCCTCCCCGGTACAAGCAATTCTCCTGCCTCAGCCTCCCCAGTAGCTAGCATTACAGGCGCCTGCCACCACACCCAGCTAATTTTTGTATTTTCAGTAGAGACAGGGTTTCACCATGTTGGCCAGGCTGGTCTCGAACTCCTGACCTCATGATCCACCCGCCTCGCCTCCCAAAGTGTTGGGATTACAGGTGTGAGCCACTGGGCCTGGCCTTTATTTTTATTTTTAAACTTCGTTGATGATCTCTTAATCTTTAAACAGGAGCTTTGGGATTATACTTCATTTATTTATTTTGAACAATTCTCCAATATTAAACAGTGGAGGTAGAACAAAATGCATAGGCTTTTCTTTTTTTTAGACAGGGTCTTGCTCTGTCACCCAGCCTGGAGTGCAGTGGTGCAATCACAGCTCACTACAGCCTGAACCTCCTGGGCTCCAGCGATCCTCCCAGGTGTGCACCACCACACGTGGCTAATTTTTTTTTTTTTTGTAAAGATGGGATTTCACCATGTTGGCCAGGCTAGTCTCGAACTCCTGAGCTCAAGAGCTTCACGGGCCTTGACCTCCCAAAGTGCTGGGATTACAGAGGTGCCCGGCCATATTTTTATTAAAACATAATTAGGAGGCTGGGTGCAGTGGCTCACACCCATAATCCTAACACTCTGGGGGACCGAGGCAACAGGAGTGCTTTTGAGATCAGGAGTTCAAGATCAGCCTGGGCAACATAGTGAGAGCTCATCTCTGTTTATTTAAAAAGAAAAAAGGAAAGTAAGAAACTTAAGCCATTGGTAATAAATGAGCATATAAGAAGTTCTTGGCCGGGCACAGTGGCTCACTCCTGTAATCCCAGCATTTTGGGAGGCCAAGGCGGGTGGATCACCTGGTTGGGAGTTCAAGACCAGCTTGGCCAACATGGCGAAACCCTGTCTCTACTAAAAGTACAAAAATTGGCTGAGCGTGGTGGTGGATGCCTGTAATCCCAGCTACTCAGAAGGCTGAGGCAGGAGAATCGCCTGAACCTGGGAGGCGGAGGTTGCAGTGAGCCGAGATCATGCCACTGCACTCCAGCCTGGGCGACAGAGTGAGATTCCATTAAAAAAAAAAAAAAAAGCCGGGCGCAGTGGCTCACGCCTGTAATCCCAGCACTTTGGGAGGCCGAAACGGGCTGATCACGAGGTCAGGAGATCGAGACCATCCTGCCTAACACGGTGAAACCCCGTCTCTACTAAAAATACAAAAAATTAGTCAGGCATGTTGGCAGGCGCCTGTAGTCCCAGCTACTCGGGAGGCTGAGGCAGGAGAATGGTGTGAACCTGGGAGGCGGAGCTTGCAGTGAGCCGAGATGACGCCACTGCACTCCCGCCTGGGCGACAGTGCGAGACTCCGTCTCAAAAAAGAAAAAAAATTTCTCACAATGACTGTTGGATATGCCAAGAATTTTCAATCTGCTATGTGATTTTTTTTTTTTTTTTGAAACAGGGTCTGGCTTTGTCACCCAGGCTGGAGTGTAGTGGCGTGATCTGGGCACACTGCAATCACCCACTCACGAGTTCAGGCAATTCTGCCTCCGCCTTCCGAGTAGCTGGGACTACAGGCACGCGTAACCACGCACAGCAAGTTTTTGTATTTTTAGTAGAGACGCGGTTTCACCATGTTGGCCAGGCTGGTCTCAAACTCCCGACCTCAAGTGATTCACCCGCCTCCGCCTCCGCCTCCGCCTCTGCCTCCTCCTCCCAAAGTGCTGGGATTACAGGCGTGAGCCACCGCCTCTTGGCTTGCTGTTTGCTTTTTGAGTGACACTTGGGTAAATTTAAATACTCCCATAGTATTTATAATGTTGTCGTTTCTGACATCATTATTAGCACCAAATGTGTGGGGATTTTCTACACCAGTTCTCCCCAACTTGGTGTCCAACAATTCAATTCTAAGACTATTGGGAGTTAGCACAGACTCCACAGGTTAAGAGATTAGTCCCGGGTTGGGCGTGATGGCTCACGGCTGTAATCCCAGCACTTCGGGAGGCCCAGGCGGGTGGATCAAGAGGTCAGGAGTTCAAGACCTGCCTGGCCAACATGGTGAAACCCCGTCTCTACTAAAAATACAAAAATTAGCTGAGCGTGGTGGTGGGCGCCTGTAATCGCACCTACTCGGGAGGCTGAGGCAGGAGAATCCTTGAACCTGGGCGGCAGAGGTTGCAGTGAGCCGAGATCACGCCACTGTACTCCAGCCTGGGTGACAGAATGAGACTCTGTCTCAAAAAAAAAAAAAAAAAAAAAAAGATTAGTTCCACAAGACCCCCCACTTTGGACACCAGCTGCAAATAGAGTGCACAAGCTACCTACACTTCTGCCACGGAGACTACAAATTCAGGGGTTCCCATGAGCTCAGAAAAACGCTTTACTTACGTTTATGGGTTGATTACAGAGGATACAATTCAGGAGGAGCCAAATTGAAGACAGGTATATTAAGTTATGAGGGGTAGAGGGTGACTCAGAGCTCCTTGCCTTCTTCGATGTTTCACTCTCTCAGCATCTCTACCTGTGGACCAACCTGGAAGCTCCCAAAACCCCATGGTTTAGGGGTTCTTTTAAATCAAGGTTTCGTTACATAGTAACGGTGATTAAGTCTTTGGTCACTGGTGATTGAGCCTAATCTCTCAGCCCCTCTCCCTTCCTGGGAGGTGAGGTGGGAGGGGACTGAAAGTTCTAACTCCAATCACCTGGTGAGTTTTTCTGGCCAACCAGCCGGTATCCTAGAGCTGGCTATCTAGGAACCCCTACTTTGAGTCACTCATTGGCATACAAAAGACATTCTTATCACTCAGAAGATTCCAAGGGTTTTAGGAGCCAGTATTAAGAACCTAGATCAAAAACAATTTGTTTTTTATTATACCATAATCTTACTTAGAAAATACAAATTTTGCTATGGTTTTGTGAATAAAAGGTTCTCAGTCTAAATTTTTTCCTTCCTGTTAGGTATGAAAGTTAATGAATAGCTTATGTAACAAAAAAAACTTTAGAGATGTAACTGGCTATCTTCCCATTAATTCAGAAATTTGTTTTGAATACAAAATGAGTGTTTTATATGTACCATGATCAAAATAAGTGCTTTAATTTTTTTTTTTTTTTTGAGATGGAGTCTCACTCTGTCGCCCAGGCTGGAGTGCAGTGGCATGATCTCGGCTCACTGCAACCTCCACCTCCAAAGGCAATTCTCTTGTCTCAGCCTCCAGAGTAGTTGCAATTACAGGCGCATGCCACCGTGCCCAGCTAATTTTTGTAGTTTTAGTAGAGACAGGGTTTTACCATATTGGTCAGGCTTGTCTCAAACCCCTGACCTCAGATGATCCACCCGCCTTGGCCTCCAAAGTGTTGGGATTACAGGAGTGAGCCACCGAGCCTAGCCAAAAGTGTGATTTAATTTTAACTGATCACTCACCATAACTGATGCTTGATTAACAACTGTCCATAACTTGCTTAAAATGGAAAAATATATAAAACACCATTTCAGGAATGAAAGACAAAGCAAAACTATTTTCTAAGATGATAGACCTTAGAAAGGACATCATCAGTAGGTTAAACTACTCCTCAAAAAGAGTAAGCTTAGATTTCGAATCTATTATAAACATACTGGGCTGGGCATAGTGGTTTACGCCTGTAATTCCAGCACTTTAGGGAGCCGAGGTGAGCAGATTATCTGAGGTCAAAATTTCAAGCGAGACCAGCCTGGCCAAAATGGTCAAACTCTGTCTCTACTAAAAATACAAAAATTAGCCAAGCGTGGTGATGTGTGCCTATAGTCCCAGCTACTCGGGTGGTGAGGCAGGAGAACTGCTTAAACCCAGAAGGCGGAGGTTGCAGTGAGCCGAGATCGCACCATATCACTCCAGCCTGGGTGACAGAGGGAGACTCTGTCTCAAAAAAAAAAAAAGATAAAGATAATGTTTTCCTCTTCTCTGGCTGATCTTTAAAGATATCTGACAAAGTTGATTTTTTTTTTCTTTTGAAAAAGTCTCACTCTGTCACCCAGGCTGGAGTGCAATGGCACAATCTCAGATCACTGCAACCTCCACCAACTGTGTTCAAACGATTCTTGTGCCTCAGCCTCCCCAATAGCTGGGATTACAGGGTTGTGCCCCCACACTCGGCTAATTTTTGCATTTTTAGTAGAGATGGAGTTTTACCATGTTGGCCAGGCTGGTCCTGAACTCCCAACCTCAGTTGATCCACCCAGCTCGGCCTCCCAAAGTGCTGGGATTACAAGCCACCACAAATTGAAAATTTGTAATTAACAAGCTGGAAATGGTAATTTCAAAGGAAACTGGGAATTCTTCTGGCTTGTGGAGACATTCACTGTTTTTAAAATAGCTATTCTTCTTATTATTTTTAGAGATGGAGTCTCACTAAGTTGCCCAGGCTAGCCTCAAACTCCTGGACTCAAAAGACCCTCCAACCTTAGCCTTCCAAGCAGCTGGTATTTTATTTATTCTATTCTATTCTATTCTATTCTATTCTATTCATTATTTTATGAGATGGAGTTTCGCTCCTATTGCCCAGGCTGGAGTGCAATGGCGACATCTCGGCTCACTGCAACCTCCGCCTCCCAGGTTCAAGCGATTCTCCTGCCTCAGCCTCCCAAGTAGCTGGGATTACAGGCATGTGCCACCACACCTGGCTAATTTTGTATTTTTAGTAGAGATGGGATTTCTCCATGTTGGTCAGGCTGGTCTCGAACTCTCGACCTCAGGTGATCCACCCACCTCGGCCTCCCGAAGTGCTGGGATTACAGGCATGAGCCACTGCACCTGGCCTGGTCTTTTAAACATAGTTATTCTTAAGAGATTCTGTATGAGTTTGCTAGACCTGTCATAACAAAGTACCACAAGCTGGATAGCTGAAAACCACGGGAATATATTCTCTCGTAGTTCTGAAGGCTTGCACAACAGTTGCCTCTTGTCCTCATAATATATTTTCCAAGACCCCCAGTGAATGCCTGAAACCACAGATAGTACTGAACCCCATATATATATATGTATATAGTAGGCCTGAGTTTCTTTTTCCTTCTTCACAGTTTCGTGGATAGATTTGTTACTACTGTATACCTTAACAGCCTTAACATACAATTTTTTTTCTTTTTTTATTAAGTCAAAATTTTTACCCTTTCACTTAAAGGAAGCATTTTATGGCTTCTCTTTGGCATATCTGAATTGCCAGCATCACTACTCTTGCACTTTGGGATCTTTATAAGGTAAAATAAGGATGGCTTTAACGCAAGCACTGCCAAACCGAAACAGTTGATCTGATAACCAAGACCACTACTCAGTGACTAGAGGGCAGGGATGTCAAGGCATGGATACTCTGGATAAAGTAAGGCATGGATACCCTGGGTAAAGGGATAATCCGCATCCGGAGTGGGACAGCACCAGATCTCCTCACATTACTCCAAACAGCATGCAATGTAGAACTTACGAATTGTTTACTTCTGAAACTTTCCATATACTATTTTTGGAACATGGTTGACTGAAACTGCAAAAAGTGAAACTGAAGATAAGGGGTGACTACAATAGACTGAAATCAGGGTGCCAGCAGGGACATGCGCTAAGGGAGATTTGCCTACATGCTTTTCTCTTAGCATCTGGTGTTGCCAGCTATCCTTGGCGTGTAGATCCATCACTCTAATCTCTGCCTCCATTGTCACAAGATGTTCTTCCTGTGTCTGTCTCTCTTTTTTTTTTGGCAGGGTCTTGCTCTGTTGCCCAGGCTGGAATGCAGTGGTGTAGTTTCAGCTCACTGCAGCCTCAACGGGCTCAAGCACTTCTCCCACCTCAGCCTCCTGGGTAGCTAGGACTACAGGCATGCACCAACATGCCTGACTAATTTTGTATTTTTAGTAGAGACAGGGTCTCACCATGTTGCCCAGGCTGGTCATGAACTCCTGGGCTCGAGCAATCTGCCCCCCTCAGCCTCACAAAGTACCGGGATTACAGCCACCTCAACTGGCCTCTGCCTCTTCTCAGAAGGACACCAGTCATACTAGTTCAAGTGTGCCCCATTCTGGTAAAAGCCCATCTTAATTATATCTGCAGAAACCCTATTTCTTTCTTTCTTTCTTTCTTTCTTTTTTTTTTTTTTTTGAGACAGAGTCCTCCTCTGTCTCCCAGGCTGGAATGCAGTGACGTGATCTTGGCTCACTGCAACCTGTGCCTCCTGGGTTCAACAATTCTCCTGCCTCAGCCTCCCGAGTAGCTGGGATTATAGGCATATGCCACCACTCCGGTTCATTTTTTGTATTTTTAATGGAGATGGGGTTTCACCAAGTTGGCCAGGCTGTTCTCAAACTCCTTAACTCAAGCAATCGGCCCACTTTGGCCTCCCAAAGTGCTGGGATTACAGGCATGAACCACCGCACCCAGCCTGAGACCCTATTTACAAATAAGGTCTCATTCACAGATATGAGTTAAGACATGAACATACCTTTTTGGAGAATACAATTCATCCCATAACTGATGACAACAGTAGATTATAATTATATTTTTTTCATGGATCAACTCTTGGGCCTCCTTTACTCCTTGTGCATTTTTTTTTTTTGAGACAGGGTCTCAGTCTGTCACCCAGGCTGGAGTGCAACAGCATGATCATAGCTCACTGTAGTCTCAACTTCCTGGGCTCCAGAGATCCTCCCACCTCAGCATCCCAGTGTGCTGGGATTACAGGCATCAGCCACCATGCCTGGCCTTAATTTTTTTTTTGAGATGGAGTTTCGCTCTTTCACCCAGGCTGGAGTGCAATGGCTCGATCTCAGCTCACTGCAACCTCTGCCTTCCGGTTTTCAAGAGATTGTCCTGCCTCAGCCTCCTGAGTAGCTGGGACTACAGGTGCCTGCCACCATGCCCAGCTAATTTTTGTATTTTTAGTAGAGACGGGGTTTCACCGTGTTAGCCAGTCTGGTCTTGAACTCCTGACCTCGTGATCCGCCTGTCTCAGCCTCCAAAGTGCTGGGATTATAGGTGTGAGCCACCGTGCCCTGCCACCTGGCCTTATTTTTTTAACCTCTCAGTAGAAAGAGAAGAAAAAACCAACAAATTCTAAAGTTTTTGCTTTTATTATTATTTTTTTTACAAAATAACAAATTTATACTATGTAAAAAAATTTAAAAGACCACCAAATTCAAGAGGGGGCTTTTATGTAGCACAAATTAAGGCCTATATTTTTCTTGTTTTTGTGCTGATTATAGGCTAAAAGAATAAACTGGAAGTAAGATGATTAAATAAGTTTAAACATAGTATAATCACCTATACTAAATATATATACATTAAAATTAGCACAAATAGAAAACAATAAATATAATTACATTGACATATTAAAGGATAAAAACCACATGGTCATGTCAGTAGATTAAGAGAAGCGTTTGGTAAAATTCAACATCTGTTCATGATAACAACTCTTAGTAAATATAAGGAATATTTATAGACTGAATTGTGTTATGGACTGGTGTTATAGACTGAATTATGTCCTTCCCTGTCCCCAATTCATATACTGAAACCCTAGTCCCCAGTACCGCAGAATGTAGCTGTACAGTCCTCTCTCAGTATCCATGGGAGATTGGTTCCAGGTCACAGTGGATACAAAAATCTACAGAAGCTCAAGTCCCTGATATAAAATGGCATAATATTTGCATATAACCTATGCACATCCCCCTATATAATTTAAATCATAACTAGATTATTTATAATACCTGATACAATAAAAAGGCTACATAAATAGTTGTTATACTGTATTGTTTAGGAAATAATGACAAAGAAAAAATGTCTGTACATCATCAGTACAGATGCAATTTTTTTTCCCTAAATATTTTCCATCTGAGGTTGATTGAATCCACAGATTCAGAATCCACAAATATAGAGGGCCAACTGTATTTGGAGACAGGGCCTTAAAAGAGATGATTAAGTTAAAATGAGGCTATTAGAGTTTTGACTGTTTATTTTTGTTTTTTGATTTTGAGACAGGGTCTTTCTCTGTTGCCCAAGTTGGAGTGCGGAGACACCGTCTTGGCTCACTGCAGCTTTGACATCCTGGACTCACGCAATCCTCCCTCCTCAGCCTCCCGAGTAGCTGAGACTACAGGCATGTACCACCATACCTGGCTAATTTTTGTTTATTTTTTATAGAAACAAGGTCTCACTATGTTGCCCAGGCTGATCTTGAACCCCTGGGGTCAAGCAATCCTCCCACCTCAGCCTCCCAAAGTGCTAGGATTACAGGCATGAGCCACTGTACCCATCCTCACTGGTGTTTTTGTAAGAAGAGGAAATTTGGATACACAGTGACATCAGCAGTGCCAGTGCATGGAAAAAGATCATGTTAAGAACCCAACAAGAAGGCAGCCATCTGCAAGACATGGAGAGAGGCCTCAGAAGAAACCAAACTTGCCAACACATTAATCTTGGACTTCTTTACTCCAGAACTGTAACAAAATACATTTCTGTTACTTACGATAACTAGTCTGTGGTATTTTATTATGACAGCCCTAGCAGACTCGTACAGAAGAGTACCTGTAAAAAGTCTATCCACTAAAAAAATCTAGAGACATCATGATGGCAGATGGGCAAACATTAGAAGCATTTTCCTTAAAACTGGGAATGAAGGTTGCACAACATAATGAAACCCCATCTCTGAAAAAAAAAAAATTAGCCAGGTGTGGTGGCACGCATCTGTAGTCCTAGCTCCTAAGGAGGCTAAGGTGGGAGGACTGATTCAGCTAAGGAGTTGAGGCTGCAGTGAGCTGTGATCGTGCCACTACATTCCACCTTGGGTGACAGAGTGAGACCCCGTTTCAAAAAAAAAAAAATTAAATTAAAAAAAAAAGAAGCCTTGGCCGGGTGCAGTGGCTCACGCCTGTAATCTCAGCACTTTGGGAGGCCGAGGTGGGTGGATCATGAGGTTAAGAGATCGAGACCATCCTGGCCAACCAACATGGTGAAACCCCATCTCTACTAAAAATACAAAAATTAGCTAGGCGTAGTGGCACATACCTGTAGTCCCAGCTACTCGGGGGGCTGAGGCAGGAGAATCGCTTGAACCCAGGAGGTGGAGGTTGCAGTGAGCCGAGATCATGCCACTGCACTCCAGCCCAGGTGACAGAGCGAGACTTCATCTCAAAAAAAAAAAAAAAAAAAAAAAAGAAGCCACCTTCTTTTTGAAATGTTGAAGGTTAGTAGTAGGCACCATACTATAGACCACTATTGTCCAAGACAACTTTTTGCAAGGACAGACATGTTCTATATCTGCACTGTTCAGTATGGTAGCCATTAGCCACGTGTAGCTAGCTGTTGAGCACTTGAAGATGGCTAGTGCTATGAGAAACTGAATTCTAAATGTTATTTAATCCCAATGAATTAAAATTTAAATAGCCACATGTGGCTACCATATTGGACAATACAGTTTTAAATTAAGGAGGTAAAAAAAAGGAGATAGATGTCTGGAAAGTCTTTTCAAAGAGAAGCTTAAAACCTATATACAATACTTCCTTTACAAAATTTATTATAGATAAGAACTCTCAAAGCTAGTTCTCTGAAACTCCTACTCATTAACACTTTAAGCATTTGAACTTTACAGATAACACTCAGAAACAAAAAATAAATTTAACTTTATTCAGAGAGACCTCTTCTGTTCACTTTGGGAGTATTGTAAGTAGATAAATGTACTTCACTAACAAGAATCCCTTCAGTTTATCTACACACCATTAAGAGACCGAATATGTAAGGTACAGCATGGAAGAAGCTATTCGTAACACACATAATAACAAAGGTTTCTATGGCTGCATAGTATTCCATGGTGTATATGTGCCACATTTTCTTAATCCAGTCTATCGTTGTTGGACATTTGGGTTGGTTCCAACTCTTTGCTATTGTGAATAGTGCCGCAATAAACATACGTGTGCATGTGTCTTTATAGCAGCATGATTTAGAGTCCTTTGGGTATATGATGAGTTCGTGTCCTTTGTAGGGACATGGATGAAACTGGAAAACATCATTCTCAGTAAACTATCGCAAGGACAAAAAACCAAACACCGCATGTTCTCACTCATAGGTGGGAATTGAACAATGAGAACACATGGACACAGGAAGGGGATCATCACACTCCAGGGACTGTTATGGGGTGGGGGGAGGGGGGAGGGACAGCATTAGGAGATACACCTAATGCTAAATGACGAGTTAATGGGTGCAGGAAATCAACATGGCACATGGATACATATGTAACAAACCTGCACATTGTGCACATGTACCCTAAAACCCTAAAGTATAATAAAAAAATAAAAATAAAAAATAAAAATAAAAAAAATTGAAAGTAAAAAAAAAAAAAAATAACAAAGGTTTCGTTTTCAGAATATGTGAAGAACTACTATAATCAATGAGATAATGGCAGACAGCCCAGTAGAAAAATGGGGTGCTTGAGGAAGATGTCCACGTGGCCAATAAACAAACAAAAAGGTACTCCATATCATGGATCATCAGAGAAATGCAAATTAAAGTTACAGCAAGAGCCTGATGTGGTGGCTCACACCTGTAGTCCCAGCACTTTGGGGTGCCAAGGTGGGAAGATCACTTGAGGCCAGGAGTTCAAGACTAGCCTGGCCTAACAAAGTGAGACCCCCCATCTCTATTATTTAGAAAGAAAAAACATTTTTTTAAAGGAAAAAAAATCATAGTGAGATTGCATTACACACCTACCAGAATGGCCGAAATGTAAGACACTGATATCAAATATTTGTTTTTGTTTTTGAGACATGGTCTTCCTCTGTTGCCCAGGCTGGAGTGCAGTGGTGCAATCATGGCTCACTGCAGCCCCAAACTCTCGGGCCTGAGCGATCCTCCCACTTCAGCCTCCTGAGTAGCTGGACTATAGGTACATGCCACCATGCCTGGCTTCACTGTTTTAAATAGTATCAGAGAATGTTAAGTGCTTAGGAAAGACACATAAAATATCGAAAGGGAAAACTATAAAATGTTAAGAGACATTAAGGAAGACCCAAATGGCCAGGCGCGGTGACTCACGCCTGTAATCCCAGCACTTTGGGAGGCCGAGGCAGGCAGATCACGAGGTCAGGAGATGGAGACCATCCTGGCTAACACCGCGAAACCCTGTCTCTACTAAAAATACAAAAAAAAAAAAAAAAAAAAATTATCCGGGCGTGGTGGTGGGCGCCTGTAGTCCCAGCTACTCGGGAGACTGAGGCAGGAGAATGGTGTGAACCCGGGAGGCAGAGCTTGCAGTGAGCTGAGATCACACCACTGCACTCCAGCCTGGGGGACAGAGCGAGACTCCATCTCAGAAAAAAAAAAAGACCCAAATGTAGAGATACCATGTGGCCATGTGAAGGAAAATTCTGTATCTTAATGATGTAAGTTCTTTCCATATTAGTCTGCAGATTCAATGCAATTCAGACAACACTCAAAAAGGTTTTTATAGAACTTGACAAGATTATTAAAAAATGTATAAGGAAGAGTAAAGGTCTAAGAATAGCCAAGAATCTTCTGAAAAAGAAAAGCAAGAAGGGAAATTGTCTTCTCTTATATTGAGATTCATTATGAAGCTATTTTATTATAGATAGGAACTCTTAAAGCTGGTTCTCTACAACTCCTACTCACTAACACTTTAAGCATTTGTATTTTGTAGATAACATTCAAAAACAAAAAAAAAATTTAACTTTATTTAGAGAGACCTCTTCTGTTCACTTGGGAGTGAATTTAGCTACTGTGATACAAATTAACCAACATAATAGGGAGACCCATTTATGTTTGGACTTTGGTATATACTGGAATGCCATGTCAGATAAGTGGAAAAAGGAGAGATTGGTCATTCAATACAGCTGAGAAAAATGGTTATCCATTTGGAAAAAAGATAAATTGAATGTCTACTCACACCATAAAATAAAAATCAACTCCAGATGGATTAAAAACTTAAATGTTAAACACAATAATTTAAGAAAACTTTTAATGGAAAACATAGGTGACTTGCTTAGGAAAAAATGTCTTAAGACACTAAAAATGTTACGTATAAAAAGAAAATGTAGATAAATTTGACTGTTAAAATCAAGGCCGGGTGTGTTGGCTCTCCCCTGTAATCCTAGTAGTTTGGGAGGCTGAGGTGGGAGGATTGCTTGAGGCCAAGAATTCAAGGCTAGCCTGGGCAACATAGTGAGACACACCCCCCATCTTTCCAAAAAAAAAATTTTTTTTTTGAGACAGAGTTTTGCTCTCATTGCCCAGGCTGGAGTGCAATGGCACAATCTTGGCTCACTGCAACCTCCACCTCCCGGGTTCAAGTGATTCTCCTGCCTCAGCCTCCCGAGTAGCTGAAATTACAGGCGCCAACCACCACACCCAGCTAATTTTTTTGTATTTTTAGTATTTTTTTTTGTATTTTTATATTTTTGTATTTTTAGTATTTTTAGTAAAGATGGTGTTTCACCATGTTGGCCAGGCTGGTCTTGAGCTCCTGACCTCAGATGATCCACCCACCTCGGCCTCCCAAAGTGCTGGGATTACAGATGTGAGTGCTCAGCTAAAACATTTTTTTTTTAAAAAGCTGGGCGTAGTGGCACACGCCTGTAGTCCCAGCTACTTGGGAGGCTGAGGCATGAGGACTGCTTGAACCCTGGAATTCAAGGTTGTAGTGAGCTGTTACTGAGCCAGCCTGGGTGACAGACAGAATGAGAATCTGTTTCAAAAAACAAAAGAAGGCCTGGCGCCGTGGCTCACACCTATAGGCTGAGGCAGGTGGATACCTGAGGTCAGGAGTTTGAGACTGGCCTGGCCAACATAGTGAAACCTCTGTCTCTACTAATAATACAAAAAAATTAGCTGGACGTGGTGGCGCATGCCTGTAATCTCAGCTACTTGGGAGGCTGAGGCAGGAGAATCACTTGAACCTGGGAGGCGGAGGTTGCAGTGAGCTAAGATCGTGCCACTGCACTCCAGCCTGGGCAACAAGAGTGAAACTCCGTCTCAAAAAACAAACAAATAAAACAAAAACAAAACAAAATAACAACAAAACAAAATTAAGAATTTCTGTTTGTCAGTAGTCATCTTTCTAAATGCAATGTATTATCATCTTGTGTTGGATCCTGGAACAGAAAAAAGGCCATGTTTTCCCCCTGCCTCTGTGATAATAACAGGGTAGGCCAACTTCTCTCTTGGTCCATAGGAAAAGGGGATATTCCTTTCTCTCTCTGTTCTCTGTAGTCATCTTTTTTTTTCTTTTTTCCATAAAATCTTTCAGAAAAGATATAGTAATTTTAGTAATACTTGAAGATTGACGGGAAACATACATTAACAATTTCTTTGTAGAACAAAAGTGATAGGAAACCTCAATTATCTGACATAAAAAAGGTGACACATCTTCATATCCCCAAATAGTTGCATCTTTTATTAGCCAGTACTATCCATGTAGGAGTCATATCTGACAAAAAAGTATAACTTTTAAAGACTAAAAACCAGCCGGGCGCGGTGGCTCAAGCCTGTAATCCCAGCACTTTGGGAGGCCGAGGCGGGCGGATCACGAGGTCAGGAGATCGAGGCCATCCTGGTAACACGGTGAAACCCCGTCTCTACTAAAAATACAAAAAATTAGCCGGGCGTGTTGGCGGGCGCCTGTAGTCCCAGGTACTCGGGAGGCTGAGGCAGGAGAATGGCGTGAACCTGGGAGGGAGCTTGCAGTGAGCCGAGATCGCGCCGCTGCACTCCAGCCTGGGGGACAGAGCAAGACTCCCTCTCAAAAAAAAAAAAAAAAAAAAAATACTAAAAACCAAGTCCAAAGCATATCAGTTTACACGCTCCTCCACCACCACCACCAAATAAAAGACAAATGATTGTACCATCATTATTAGGAAGGATGGAATGATACCTTTCCTTCACCCCACTCCCCTGTGCATGATTTCTCACTGGATGACTCTTCCTGTGCCCCTCCCCATCTCAGACTAGTCTGAACTCTGTCTGCTCTCTACGTGTCTCTTGCTCAGGTTTACAGGGTCAGGATTTCTTACCCTTGCCCAGCATTGGGCCCACTTAATTTGTCCTCAAGATACTGGTCAGTTACTCTCCTGTGGCCTAGCTACTTCTTTCCATCTTGCTGACCACCTAATTCCTAGATCTGCATCCTGCTTCTAGCCCATCATGATGATCTGTGTTCTCTTCACGGTCCCATGAGGCTCCCTTCCAACCCTGCTTTGCAATTTTGAGAATTCCATAGGTTCACTGTCATTTTCCTGGTGGTGATGTGCAAAAGCAATGGACTAAAAACTCAAGGGTCAGCCAGGTGCAGTGACTCATGCCTGCAATCCCAACACTTTGGGAGGCTGAAGTGGGTGGATCACCTGAGATCAGGAGTTGGAGACCAGCCTGGCCAACATGGTGAAACCCGGTCTCTACTAAAAATACAATAAAGTATCTGGACGTGGTGGCAGGCACCTGTAATTCCAGCTACCTGGGAGGCTGAGGCCGGAGAATTGCTTGAACTGGGAGACAGAGGTTGCAGTGAGCTGACACCACGCCATTGCACTCCAGCCTGGGAAACAAGAGGGAAACTCCATCTCAAAAAACACAAAATAAAACAAAACAAAACAAAAACTCAACGGTCTTTGTTCTAGGACCAGCTCTGTCACTAACCAGTGAAATCTTGATTGATCTGATTTTCCTCTTTTGTGAAACAGGAAACCTGGATGCAATCATCTCCAATTTTTCTTCCCCTTTAAAATTCTCTGAATCTCTAATCCCAAGTATGGCCTCTTGACTCCTGGTCTTTCTTGGCTTTTGGCCCAGACCAAGGTCACCGTTCCTGGACCCCAGCCCTGCCCTGTTTTCCCTGCCTCCATTCCTGCCTGACCCTGCATTCCTCTGCAGCCCGGCATTAGCATAGCTCCTCCTGCCAAATGCCACTGCCTTGCCTCCAGCTCTCCTTCAGAATTTGTACATTTCCTTATGATATTATTTTATATGCATACGTTTTATCTCCTCAGTTGAATTATAAGTGACTTTAAAGCAGAAGCCCTGTCTTGTAACCTACCTTTTCAGGTTACCTGTATATAGTGGACATTCAGGAAGTATTTATTTCTTCATTGAAGAGTGTCTTGAGAATTTATGTACTACTGTGAAAGCTTTCTTTTTTTCAGAGACAATCCTAAGTAAAAATAGCTTTGGTTTGCCTGATATAACTTGTTTCTCTCTCTTTCTCTCTCTGTCTGTCTCTCTTTTTTTTTTTTCATTTCTTTTCTTGGTTTTTTGTTTTGTTTTTGAGACAGTGTTGCCCAGGCTGGAGTAAAGTGGCGTGATCATAGCTCACTGCTGCCTCCATCTCCTGGGCTCAAGCAATCCTTCTGCCTCAGCCTCCCGAGTAGCTGGGACTACAGGTGTGTACCATCACACTCGGCTAATTTTTTTTATTTTTAATAGAGATGAGTTCTTACTATGTTGCACAGGCTGGTCTCATACTCCTGGGCTTAAGCAAACCTCCTGCCGTGGCCTCCCAAAGTGTTGGGATTATAGGCATGAGCCACCATGCCCGGCCTGATGTAACTTGTTTCAGTGTAAAGATGCCATGCATTCTTTCTCTATAACCCTGAGTTCTCTTAAAAGAGCTGTTTTTATAACTATTTTGAACAATTTTATATTCTTACGGGAACCATTTCTCACCAGGCATTCTATTAAACTTGTCTCTCAGGTTATTTGGTATTATCTTTTGTTTGTGAGAGAGTTACTCAGGATTATTAGGTCACTCCACTACTTAAAATCGCACTGTGACTCCCATCTCACCTAGAAATCCCAATGCCAAGGCTGAAGTCCTAACCATGGCTACGCCAAGCTGGCATCCCCTCCACCTCTCTGACCTTGTCCCCTAAAACCCGCCTACTCACTCTGCTCTGCTGGCTTCCTTGCTGCTTCCTGGCTGTTTTTCAATCACATCAAATATTTCCCAGCATCAGGATTTTGCCCCTTCTGTTTCCCCAGCCTGAAATACTCTCCCTCCACCCAGGCCTTCCCTGACAGCCCTGTCTGAAGTGGGGCACACACGGCCTTGCCAGTCACACTCGATTCCCCCTGCTCCACTCCATTTCTCTTCATTAAATTCATCATCAGCTAACATATTTTGTATTTATCTGTTTATTGTTTATCTCCCCCGCTACAATGTAAGCTCCATTGAAAGCAGGAACTTGTGCTGGCTTCTCTGCTGTATCCCCAGCAGAGTAGCCCC
Organism: Nomascus leucogenys; assembly: GCF_006542625.1. Taxonomy (NCBI): domain Eukaryota; kingdom Metazoa; phylum Chordata; class Mammalia; order Primates; family Hylobatidae; genus Nomascus; species Nomascus leucogenys. Next base: position 82,718,610 of record NC_044392.1, read on the forward strand.
CAATAACTACTCTCATGTGCAGTGAATATATGCTCGAAAAAAACCAGATCGGACTTGAAAAAATGTGGTGTTAGGCAGGTCATAAATTTTAGTTCAAGTAAATTTAAATTATCTAATTATGTTTCTGGTGCTGTGTTTTCCTACTGCATTAAAGATATAAAGTTAATAGATTCAGTAAATATTGAAATTAATTGGATAAATTGGGAGCCAGATGTGGTGGCTCATGCCTGTAATCTCAGCACTTTGAGAGGCCGTGGCGGGAGGATTGCTTGAGGCCAGGAATTTGAGACCAGCCTGAGTAACATAGCAAGATCCTGTCTCTACAAAAAAATTTTTTTAATTAGCTAAGCGTGGTGGCATGGCACCTGTAGTCCCAGTTACCTGGGAGGCTGAGGTGGGAGGACTGCTTGAGCCCAGGAGATCGAGGCTTCAATAAGCTATGATCACACCACTGCACTCCAACCTGGGCAACAGAATGAGACTCTGTCTTGGTTCGACGTTTCCAAAAATATGAACAAGTTTCCTTTCACTAATTTTACCTTAATACCAGAAGCATAAATATTAAAAATGATTTCTTCCTTTGGCCACGAGGTGGCAGAATATGCACACATACTTTGTCAATGGAGGCGTTCTGTATCACCTTTTGGAAGCAGTAATACTACTGCTTTATATTTGAAGAGTACTTTATAGCAGACAAAATACTTTCACAAACTATATATATATATAGTGTGTGTGTGTGTGTGTGTGTGTGTGTGTGTGTGTGTGTGTGTGTGTGTGTGATGGAGTCTCGCTCTGTCGCCCAGGCTGGAGTGCAGTGGTGCAATCTCGGCTCACTGCAAGCTCCGCCTCCTGGGTTCATGCCATTCTCCTGCCTTAGCCTCCCGAGTAGCTGGGACTATAGGTGCCCGCCACCACGCCCGGCTAATTTTTTGTGTTTTTAGTAGAGATGGGGTTTCACCATGTTAGCCAGGATGGTCTCGATCTCTTGACCTCGTGATCCACCTGCCTCGGCCTCCCAAAGTGCTGGGGTTACAGGCGTGAGACACCGCGCCTGGCCCACAAACAATATTTTATGATTCCCCTGTGAAGTAGGGAAGACAGTCAGGGCTCTTGATCATGTGACAGCATGTACCTGGAAGTTTCTGCCTCTTAAATGATGAGTGCTTTTGAGTATATTTTCTGTGGAGAGCTGGTGTATGCAATTCACATGAGCATTAATGAGAATTGTGCGTGCACTGAGCCCTGGATGGATCTGGAATACTGAAGTGAAATAGCAGAAAAATTACCTACATGTAAAAACTAGCACTTAAATTCATTAAATATTGCTGTTAAGTTTTCTTTTTCTTTCTTTTTGTTGAGACAGGGTCTGGCTCTGTCGCCCAGGCTGGAGTGCAGTGTTGCAATCACACTCACTGTAGCCTTGACCTCCTGGGCTCCAGCAATCCTCCTATCTTAGCCTCCTCAGTAGCTGGGGTCACAGGTGCACCACCACACCTGGCTAATTTTTATAATTTTTGTAGAGGTAGTGTTTTGCCATGGTGCCTAGGCTGGTCTCGAACTCCGGATCTCAAGCAATCTACCCTCCTCAGCCTCCAAAAGTGCTAGGATTACAGGCATGAGCCACCGTGCCCAACCGCTGGTTAGGTTTTCCAAGTTTACCGTAAGCAACTGATTGGTGTCCTTTTAGCACAGACTTCTATTGGCAGAAAAATGATTTAACAAAGTTCACTTGATTCATTGTACTTTGCTATAGTGCCATGTGGCATATAAGAAAGAATTTAGGCTTCAGAAGCTGGATTCTTGGGTGTGGTCCTCGTTTAGCTACTTACGGGTTATGTGACCTTCAGCAAGTGATGCCGAATTTTTGTATTTTTAGTAGAGACGGTGTTTCACCATGTTGGCCAGGCTGGCCTCAAATTCCTGGCCTCTGAGCCTCATTTTCCTCATGTGTAAATGAGTATAACACCTGCTTCATGGAGTTGGTATGAAGACGAAATGAGATAATGATTACGATAGTGGTTTAGAAACTAAAATCCATGCATGCAGGGTGATTGTTCTGATCACTAAAGGCAGGGGAAAGGCATGAGTTTTTTTTAAGATGGAGGGCCTGGGCTTTGTCATTACTAGCTGTTGACTTTGGGTTACTTTATTCGTATTGTTGGACCTCAGTTTTCTTACTGGAAAAAAATTGAAGGAATCAGCAAGTTTTTATTATTCTCCTTCCTTCGTTTTTTCTATTTCTTTCTCTCTTTCTCTTTTTCTCTCTCTTCCTCCTCCTCCCTCTCCTTCTCCCCTCCCCTCCCCTCCAAGGTCTTACCCTACCCCCAGGCTACAGTGCATAGCTCACTGCAGCCTTCAGCTCCTGGGCTCAGGTGATCTTCCTGCCTCAGCTTCCTGAGTAGCTAGGACTATAGGTATGCACCACCACACCTGGGCTAATTTTTTTTTTTAATTTTTTTGTTTTTGGTAGAGATGGAGCCTCTCTATGTTGCCCAGGCTGGTCTCAAACTCCTGGGCTCAAGTGATCCTTCTACCTTGGCCTCCCAAAGTGTTGGGATTACAGGCATGAGCCACCTCACCCAGCCTAAGTGGTGGCTCATGCCTGTAATCCCAGCACTTTGGGAGGCTGAGGTGGGTGGATCGCTTAAGCTCAGGAGTTCAAGACAAGCCTGGGCAATATAGTGAAACCCTAGTTTCTACAAAAAATACAAAAATTAGCTGGGCATGGTGGTATGTGCTAGTAGTCTTGGCCACTCAGGAGGCTGAGGTAGGAGGATGGCTTAAGCCCAGGAGGCAGAGGTTGCAGTGTGCCAAGATCATGCCACTGCACTCTAGTCTGGGTAATAGAGGGAGACTCTGTCTCAATAATAATAATAAATTTTAAAAAAATCTTCAAATTAGCTCATTCTGGGTTATCTGGGTGGGTCCTAAATCCAATGACAAGTGTCCTTATAAGAGACACACAGAGGACAAACACAGACAAAAGTGGAGTAGACCATGTGAAAATGGAGGCAGAAATTGATGACACAGAGATTCCAGACAGCTGAACACACAGAGGTTCCTGGAGGGTTGCACACCCAGGGAGGGCATGGAAACTCCACACCCTTCACCCATACTTTCCCCTACGTGTTTCTTCATCTGTATCCTTTGCAATATCCTTTATAATAAATTGGTAAACACAAGTAAGTGTTTCTCTGAGTTCTGTGAGCCACTCCAGCGAATTAATCAAACTCAAAGAGGGGGACATAGGAACCCCAACTTGAAGCCAGTTGGTTAGAAGTTCTGGAGGCCTGGACTTGAGACTGTTGTGTGTAGGTTGCAGGGGGGGCGGGCAGTCTTGGTCTCAACCTGTGGGATCTGACAGTATTCCGGTAGACAGTGTTGGAACTGAATTAGAAGACACCCAGATGGTGTGCACTGCTTGGTGTCCAGGGGAAAATAAACCCATACATATGGTCACAGAAATCTCCTTTTTGTTGATGATTGTTGTGGTGTGAGAGTAGAGGAAAAACACAGAGTTTTCCCTACACAACTGATGTCAGTGAAGTGGGATTTGCTGGAATGGCTCTGACTCATGGAAACATGTGGTTTGGGAAGAGAAAGAATAAAAGGGTGGGGATGAGAAATCTTTGATTCCTGGGTGGCCACGTGGTCACCCATGGTATGAAGCCACAGCTGTGTTGAGATGATCAGTTACTAAAGGTAAAAGTTACCAGTAGAGTTAAGATATTTAATTCATTGGTTATTGTTATCTGCAGTGGCTAAAATGAAAGTAAAAGATGGTGCTGGGTCAGGACTTGAGGCTGACCAACCTCAGATGTGGGTCTGTCTGAGCTCAGGCCACTAGCCTCAAAGTAACCCACAAAGGAGAAAATTATACAGGGACAACAGAATGTGCCTCTGAGATCTGTGGTTACCAAGAAGGTAGTCAATGTGAAGGAAGGGCAAAACCAAGTAACTATTGAAACCAGAAGGAGAGTGTGAAGGAATCGTTCCATTTTGTAGACTGGTATCATTGGCTTCCTGAGGATGCTTTACTAAAATGGATTATGAGAGTGACTAATTCAGGGGAAGTATACAGAGTGGAAGGACATGTTTGGGGTGATGCAGGACCCACAACACACAGGAAGTTATTCCTGAGGCAACAGCCAGCCTGGTGGAGTGGATATAAGCCTCTGTAAGGTCTGTTTATCCTGAGAAGAAGGTCTGCCCGAATTCACCTATAAATGTCAAGTGGAACACCCCAGATGAGGCAGCTGATCTGCTTTGTATTCAAGCCATGTGGGACTAGCTTTGGGATGACCAGGATATTCACCTGTTGAATGTGCCTGTTAACCAGCTCAGGGTAAATGCTGTGATTAAGGGGGCCCCTTCTACCTGGGGACCCCATGTGACATTACTCCTGCAGACTCCAGCTACAGAGAAGCCTTAACAAATTTGCTTTGTGGATCTTACAGATGTTAATAAAAGCATTAGGTTAGTTAACAAAAGAACAGGAAAAGGCAAAAGGGAAATTCAAAGGACTCATCGTAGGATGGTGGACTTTTTTTTTTTTTGAGATGGAGTCTTGCTGTGTCGCCAGGCTGGAGTGTAGCAGAGTGATCTCGGCTCACTGCAACCTCCACCTCCCGGGTTCAAGCGATTCTCCCGCCTCAGTCTTCAGAATAGCTGGGACTACAGGTGTGCCACCACCACACTCAGCTAATTTTTGTATTTTTAGTAGAGACAGGGTTTCACCATATTGGCCAAGATGGTCTCGAACTCCTGACCTCAAATGATCCACCCACCTCGGCCTTCCAAAGTGCTGGGATTACAGGTGTGAGCCAATGCACCCAGCCAAGAAATTTTTTAATGGTTATTAAGAAATAAGGTGAATAAAGGAATAAGATGATGGGGTGAAACTATGAAGAAAAAAGAAGGCTGGACAACAAAGCAAGACTCCATCTCTACAAAAAAATGAAAAAATTAGCTGAGCATGGTGGCACACACCTGTGATCCCAGGAACTTGGGAGGCTGAGGTAGGAGGATCACTTGAGCCGGGAGGTCAAGGCTGCTGTGAGCCATGATCATACCACTGTACTCCAACCTGGGCAACAGAGTGAGACCCTGTCTCGAAAGAAAGAAAGAAAGCGAGAGAGAGAGAGAGAGAGAAAGAGAGAGAGAGAGAGAAAGAAAGAGAGAGAGAGCAGAAGGAAGGAAGGAAGAAAGGAAGGAAGGGAGAATAAGAAAGGAGAGAGTCATGGGACTCATCCCAGCATGGTGGAAATATTTAGATGGCTATTAAGAAATGGAATTAATAAAATGAAAATTGATGAGGTTACAATAAAAGTCTTAATTCTGTCGTAGGTTGAGTGAACCAAATCTTCTGGGTCTCCCACAATTAAAGGGCCCAAACCAGTTTGCTGTGTTTTTCTCAGTTTGGAGAGATTTAAAAAGCTGGAAGGCAGAGGTTACAATGAAAAATCTGATCTGAAATTGCTTAGGGCAATAGTCGGGCAGACTAATCAAGATAAAGATTGACAACCCTTGGCTGGGGACCCAAAGACTTTGGCACAAGAGAGGGTAAAATGGTCTGGGGGTGAGGAAGAGTTCATGAAACTAGAACATAAAAATGGAGGAGCCAGTTATGAAAGTTGGTGTATTTGAATACACTTCATGTGAAGTGGTTGCATTTTTTTTTCTTTTTTTTTTTGAGACAGAGTCTCCCTTTGTCGCCTAGGCTGGAATGCAGTGACACCATATCAGCTCACTGCAACCTCCATTTCCCGGGCTCAAGTGATTCTCGTGCCTCAGTCTCCTAAGTAGCTGCTACCACGTGCTGTCACGCCAGCTAATTCTTGTATTTTCTGTAGAGACGGGGTATCATCATGTTGGCTAGGCTGGTCTCAAACTCCTGAGCTTAAGTGATCTGCCTGCCTTGGCCTCCCAAAGAGCTGGGATTATAGGCATGAGCCACCGCACACGGCAGCATCACTTCTACCTGATTGTATCATGGGAATGAACATTTTATCTGATTGGGGAATGTTTTCACTACCTGGTACTGTAAAATATAAGGCATGTGAATCTGCTTTTCAAACATTAATTGGACATGCTAAATGGGAACCAGTAATATTGCCCAAGCTCACACAGTGCAGAGTAGAAGCTAGAGTGCTGGTAGGGACAAATTCTCCACTTGCTAACCCTCGGTGGAGTATTTCCTGGGGTTTATGGCAAAAGCCTCTGGGCTGGGCGTGGTGGCTCATGCCCGTAATCCCAGCACTTTGGGAGGCCAAGGTGGGTGGATCATGAGGTCAGGAGTTCCAGACCAGTCTGGCCAACATGGTGAAACCCCGTCTCTACTAAAAATACAAAAATTAGCTGGTTGTGGTAGCTAGGGGCTGTAATCCCAGCTATTCAGGAGGCTGAGGCAGGACCGCTTGAACCCAGGAGGTGGAGGTTCCTGTGAGCTGAGATTGTGCCACCACACTCCAGCCTGGGCAACAATAGCGAAACTCCATCTCAAAAAAAAAAAAGCCTCTGAACGCCTCCCAGCAACAACTACTGGAACCTTTGGACTAAAGAATTTCCTCTTGATGGGCCTTGCTATGAAACATTAGCTGAAGTTACCTGTATACCACCTGAAATACCTGTGCTGTCTCGGGTGATGTCAGAGAAACACTTTTTTTTTTGAGACAGGGTCTTGCTGTGTTGCCCAGGCTGGTCTCTAATTACTGGGCTCAAGCAATCCTCCTGTTTCGGCCTCCCAAAGTGCTGGGATTACAGGTGTGAGCCACTGTGCCTGGTCAGAGAAACATTCTTTTTTTTTTTTTTTTTTTTTTTATTGTTTTTTGTTTTGTTTTTTTGAGACGGAGTCACGCTGTGTCGCCCAGGCTAGAGTGCAGTGGCGCGATCTCGGCTCCCTGCAACTTCACCTCCCGGGTTCATGCCATTCTCCTGCCTCAGCCTCCCCAGCAGCTGGGAATACAGGCGCACGCTGCCAGGCCTGGCTAATTTTTGTATTTTTAGTAGAGACGGGGTTTCACCGTGTTAGCCAGGATGGTCTCGATCTCCTGACCTTGTGATCCGCCCGCCTCGGCCTCCCAAAGTGCTGGGATTACAGATGTAAGCCACTGCGCCAGGCCCAGAGAAACATTCTAATGGGGACACAGTGCCCAGAAGAGTTCGTAGTAAAATGGAAATGGTTTATCATCATGCTACCTGGGGGAATGCAGGGAGTTGCTTTTCCACTATGACTGACTCTGGAACTATGTGAGAAACTGCGGGACAGCTCTCAACCAACTAACCAACAGCCGCTTGGTTTGTGGATGGCAATTCCAAGGCACAAAATGCCAGGAAGAACTATTCTGTATCTCAGCAAGACAGACAGGGACTGCTGATGGCTGTGGAACAGAGTCCGTGATGGGAAGGCCCCGATCATAGCTGGCAAGTGAGACTGATGCTGGAAGCCCTGGGGGGGCTATACGTGGGTCTTCACAGGAATAGATGCTGACTCAAATGGGCTTTGCTTATCCAATGGAAATGAAAACAGAGTGCAAAAGAAAGAAAAACAGAACAGAAGATGTTGCCTAGATTAGGACGGCCAACCATCATTTCTTCAGATTAAGGAACACATTGCACAGCGCAAAATGTCCAACAATGGGCAGAGAGATACCCTCTTTAGAGTAATAGTTTGATGGAGAAGTAGCTGGGCAATTGAAACATTGTCTAAATCAGGGAGAGATAAGAGCATGCTGGGCTTCATGAGTGTGTGCTCACACTCAACACGAGTGGGACTAGAGTGGCCCTGCTAGGTTTTTTGTTTTTCTGGTTGATCCGAGGAAGGGAAAGGTGGTTGGGGGGGATGCTGGTTTTCCTTACCAAGGGAGGAGTATGCCGGGATAACAACTATAATTTTTTCTTTCTTCCTGAAATCATCTTGAAATTTTTCTATTTTCCCTTACCTGATGCAGTGGTCCCAGGGCCAGGGCTGCAAGTACAAGTGCTGGATCAGCAGGGGTGATTTTTTTTTTTTTTTTTGAGACAGAGTTTCGCTCTTGTTGCCCAGGCTGGAGTGCAGTGGCTCAATCTCAGGTCACTGCAACTTCCACCTCCCGGGTTCAAGTGATTCTCGTGCCTCAGCTTCCCGAGTAGCTGGGATTACAGGCATGTGCCACCATGCCCAGCTAATTTTTGTATTTTTGGTAGAGAAGGGGTTTCACCATGTTGCCCAGGCTGGTCTTGAATTCTTGACTTCAAGTGATCCACCCGCCTTGGTCTCCCAAAGTGCTGGGATTACAGGTGTGAGCCATCGCATCAGAATCAGAATTTTTTTTTTTTTGACATGGAGTTTCGCTCTTGTTGCCCAGGCTGGAGTGCAATGGCGCCATCTCGGCTCACTGCAACCTCCGCCTCCCAAGTTCAAGTGATTCTTCTGCCTCAGCCTTCTGAGTAGCTGGGATTATAGGCATGTGCCACCATGCCCAGCTGATTTTTTTTGTATTTTTAGTAGAGAGGGGGTTTCTCCATGTTGTTCAGGCTGATCTCGAACTCCCGACCTCAGGTGATCTGCCTGCCTCAGCCTCCCAAAGTGCTGGGATTACAGGCGTGAGCCACCACGCCTGGCCCTGAACCCGATTTGTAAGCAAAAAAATGTAATGATGTTGTTAAACCTTATGTCGAAATTCCTAAGGGCATAACTGGGATGGGTGTACTTTCACCCTATCTAGCAAAATTGCAGCAAAGAGTGAATGCAGGCTGGGCGCGGTGGCTCACGCCTGTAAGCCCAGCACTTTGGGAGGCAGAGGTGGATGGATCAGAAAGTCAAGCGATTGAGGCCGGCTGGGCGGATCACGAGGTCAGGAGATCGAGACCATCCTGGCTAACACGGCGAAACCCCATGTCTACTAAAAATACAAAAAATTAGCTGGGCATGATGGCGGGTGCCTGTAGTCCCAGCTACTCGGGAGGCTGAGGCAGGAGAATGGCAGGAACCTGGGAGGCAGAGCTTGCAGTGAGCCGCGATCGCACCACTGCACTCTAGCCTGGGCGACAGAGCGAGACTCCGTCTCAAAAAAAAAAAAAAAAAAAGAGAGATTGAGACCATTCTGGCCAACATGGTGAAACCCTGCCTCTACTGAAAATACAGAAATTAGCTGGGTGTGGTGGTGCGTGCCTGTAGTCCCAGCTACTTGCAAGGCTGAGGCAGGAGAATCGCTTGAACCCGGAAGGCGGAGGTTGCAGTGAGCCGAGATCACGCTACTGCACTCCAGCCTGGCGACAGAGCGAGACTCCGTGTCAAAAAAAAAAAAAAAAGCGAATGCAGCTATATTGCCTAGTGGTAAAAATAGCTCACTAGTTCTACACCTATGTAACCTTACCCTATCTGAATGAGAATGGATTGAGGAGGAGGTACTTTCTAGACTTGCATCGCTACCTGCAGTTTAGACCAGCACAGTGGCAATTCTAATGTTCCTTCCAAAGGTGAAAAAGTTTGAATATTAATGGAGAGAAAGAGAAACAGTAACTTCCAGTAAAGAAATTAAGGCCGGGCATTGTGGTCACGCCTGTAATCCGAGTACTTTGGGAGGCCAAGGCAGGTGGGTCACTTGAGGTCAGGAATTTGAGGCCAGCCTGGTCAATACGGTGAGACCCAGCTTTACAGGAAGTTGTTTTAAAAATTAGCTGGGATGGCCGGGTGCAGTGGCTCATGTCTGTAATCCCAGCACTTTGGGAGGCCGAGGCGGGCAGATCACAAGGTCAGGAGATCGAGTCCATCCTGGCTAACACGGTGAAATCCCGTATCTACTAAAAATACAAAAAATTAGCCAGGCGTGGTGGCGGGCGCCTGTGGTCCCAGCTACTCAGGAGGCTGAGGCAGGAGAATGGCGTGAACCCAGGAGGTGGAGCTTGCAGTGAGCCGAGATGGCGCCAGTGCACTCCAGCCTGGGTGAGAGTGTGAGACTCCGTCTGAAAAAAAAAAATTACCTGGGCATGGCTGGGCTGGTGGCTCACGCCTGTAATCCTAGCACTTCGGGAGGTCGAGGTGGGTGGATCACAAGGTCAGGAGATTGAGACCATCCTGGCCAACATGGTGAAACCCCGTCTCTACTAAAAATACAAAAATTAGCTGGGCATGGTGGCACGAGCCTGTAATCCCAGCTACTTGGGAGGCTGAAGCAGGAGAATCACTTGAACCAGGGAGTTGGAAGTTGCAGTGAGCAGAAATCATGCCACTGCACTCCAGCCTGGAAAAAGAGTGAGACTGCATCTCAAAAAAAAAAAAAAAAAAAAAAAAGATGGGCATGATGGCATGCATCTGTGGTCCTAGCTACTCGGGAGGCTGAGGTGGGTGGATTGCTTGATTCTAGAGGTTTGCTTGAGGCCAGAAGGTTAGGGCTGCAGTGAGCCATGATCAAACCACTGCACTCCAGCCTGGGCAACAGAGCAAGATCCTGTGCGGAAAAAAAAAAAGAGAATGAATAAATGAGTTGTTAATTGAGGATAATTCAATATTATGTTAACAACTCAAGTGGCCGGGCACGGTGGCTCAAGTCTGTAATCCCAGCACTTTGGGAGGCCGAGGCAGATGGATCACGAGGTCAGGAGATCGAGACCATCCTGGCTAACATGGTGAAACCCCATCTCTACTAAAAATACAAAAAAATTAGCCAGGTGTGGTGGTGGGTGCCTGTAGTCCCAGCTACTCGGGAGGCTGAGGCAGGAGAATGGCGTGAACCCGGAAGGTGGAGCTTGCAGTGAGCCGAGATCGAGCCACTGCACTCCAGCCTGGGTGACAGAGCCAGACTCCATCTCAAAAACAAACAAACAAACAAAAACACAACAACTCAAAAACTCAAAAGAGTCTCAGAGTAAGAGATGACATTATGTCTTAGCTTCATCATCCCAGATGCCTGAAAGTGTGAGCTGTATAATTACCAAGGCCACTTCTGCTTTGGAACCTGACAAGATTGAGAGGAAACCTGCAAACCTGAGTGGCCTCATCTTGGGAGATATTTAAACTGTAACCCAAAAATAAAATTCCAGGGCCCCCCGACTATCTGAACGCACCCCTCCTCTCAGCCAAGGACATTCCAAAGTTAACCTGAAAAACTAGTTCCATGATGGAAAGGAGGGGCTGGACATGCCTCACTATACTTTCCTCCCTTTTGGAATTTGGGAAATACCAACCAGCGTTAACATCAACACAGACCTTAAGTCTGATAAGAAGCATTTACAATCTATTTTCTCTGAAGCTGGCTACCTAGAGGCTTCATCTGCATGATAAAATAGTGCTCTCCACAGCCCCTTATCATAACCCAGACATTCGTTTCTACTGTTAATAACTCTTTAAACCAGTTGCCAGTTAGAAAATTTTTAAATCTGCCTATGACCTGGAAGCCCCCTGCTTTGAGTTGTCCCACCCTTCCAGACTGAACCAACGTAAATCTCACATGTATTGATTGATGTCTTATGTCTCCCTAAATGTATAAAAGCAAGCTCTAACCCCACCCCCTTGGGCACATGTTGTCAGGACCTCCTGAGGCTATGTCATGTGTGTCCTTAACCTTGGCAAAATAAACTTTCTAAATTGATTGAGATCTGTCGCAGATACTTTTGGGTTCATGAAACAATATGATGGTCTGGATTATTCATGATTTTGTGTGTGTGTGTGCGTGTGTGTGTATATATGTATAGTAAGTCTATATATATATATAGTAAGTATATATATAGTAAGTGTATATATATATATATATATATAGAGAGAGAGAGAGAGAGAGAGTAAAAAATCCATGGTTGAAAACCAGGGGGTGGCCTGTGGTGTTATGATATATATTATTTTTACCCAGGGTTCCTGGCTCATAACTCCCATAGGCCCTGTTAGAACCTTCTGTTAGAATGTTGGCTGTGTTAGGCCTCAGGGGTAGGCCTCCTGTCCCCTTTCCTGTCCCCCTTCCACTCTAATGTCCTCCTGACTTTCTGATTGTGGGTCTTAAGGCCTTGCCATGAGAGGGTCCCACTCTATACCCTGGGGGAAGAAATGCTGATGTCATGAAGCTTCCAGAAAAATCCAAAAGGACTGGATTCAGTGAACTTCCAGACAGCTGGAAGGTTGCACCAGGAGGGCAAGATGGCTCCACACCCCTTCCCCTATGCCTCACCCTACATGTCTTACGTGCCTCTTTATCTGTATCCTTTGTGATATCCTTCATAATAAACAGGTACATGTAAAAAAAAAAAAAGAAAAGAAAAGAAAAATTGAGTGATACAGCCACAAAGAACACCTAGAGCCACCAGAAAGCTGCAAGAGGCAAGAAGGTTTCTCCCTGAGAGCCCCTCAAGTAGAGCAGCCCTGCTGACACCGTGCTTTCAGACTTCTGGTTTCCAGAACTGGGAGAAAATACGTTGCGATTGTTTACAGCAGCCATAGGAAACTAAAACAGGGAGGGAGGAGTCCCGGATACTCCCAACCCTCACTCCAGGTTTCTGAGTGTCTGATGTTGTCATTTACTGAGTTAGAGAAGTCTGGGTTTCTGGGAGTTGGGAGATGGAGTTCTGATTTGGACACATTACATTTGAAATGCTTGTAAGACATCCAAGCAGAGATGGTTGATCAATAGCTGGATAGAGTAGTCTGGAACCTAGAGGAGGATCAGGCGGGAAGATAGAAACTGGGAACTGTCAAGCATACAGATCGCATTCTTTTTAAATTTTAATTAATTGATTTTTTTTTAGAGACAAGGTCTTGCTTTGTTGCCCAGGCTGGAGTGCAGTGGTGAGATCATAGCTCACTGTTGCCTGGAACTCCTGACCTCCCAGCTGGGACTACAGGCGTGTGTTGCCACACCGGCTAATTTTTATTTTATTTTTTATTTTTTAGTTTTTTGAGATGGTGTCTTGCTCTGTCACCCAGGCTGGAGTGCAGTGGTGCAATCTCAGCTCACTGCAACATCTGCCTCCCGGGTTTAAGCAATTCTCTGCCTCAGCCTCCTGAGTAGCTGGGATTATAGGCACCCGCCACCATGCCCAGCTAATTTTTTGTATTTTTAGTAGAGATGGGGTTTCACCATCCAGGCTGGTCTTGAACTCCTGACCTCGTGATTCATCCGCCTCGGCCTCCCAAAGTGCTGGGATTACAGGCGTGAGCCACTGTGCCTGGCCTCATTGGCTAATTAAAAAATTTTTTTTTGTAGAGATGGGGTCTCACTATCTTGCCCAGGCTGGTCTCAAACTCCTGGGCTGAAGCAAATCCCTTGCCTCAGCCCTTCAAAGTGATGAGATTACAGCGTGAACCATTGTGCACAGGTAATTAAAAAAATTTTTTTTAGAGACTGAGATCTTGCTATATTGCCCAGGCTGGTCTTGAACTCCTGAGGTCAAGCAATCCTCCTGCCTCAGCCTCCTAAAATGCTGGGAGTATAGCTGTGAGCCACCATGCCTAGTCCAAAATACTTTTTTCTGTTTGTTGACTGATGCCTGGCCTTCCATAATTAGAGATTAATTCCTTTAGATATTCAAACATAAACACTCTTTGGGAGAAATCATTCATATGCTTTTTCTTTATATGCTTGTCAGAATTTGTTTATCAGACACTTTCCTTAGAGCAGGTTATGATGTAGTGGGTGATAGAGTGTGAAAGTGTGAAAGTTAGGCAGGCTGAGTAGAAAAAGGCAATCAAGAGAAACTGGAACCCCTAAAGCCTGACCATCTCTGCTTTACAGTTTTGCATGGGAGGGAAATGGCAGCCTAGAGAAAGATTCTTCGCCACTATGCCATTGCCTGAAAACTTTTTCTTTTGAGACGAGGTCTGGCCCTGTCACCCAGGCTGGAGTGCAGTGGCGCGATCTCAGCTGACTACAACCTCCGCCTCCCAGGTTCAAGTGATTCTCATGCCTCAGCCTCCTGAGTAGCTGAGATTACAGGCACATGCCACCACACCCGGCAAATTTTTGTATTTTTAGTAGAGACGGGTTTTCGCCATGTTGCCCAGGCTGGTCTCAAATTCCTGGCCTCGAGCGATCCACCCATCTCAGCCTCCCAAAGTGCTGGGATTACAGGCATAAGCCGCCGCGCCCAACCTGAAAACTCATTTATCAAACTTTTTTCCCATAGATGGAATCTGAGCCGACACACCCTTCTCCAGAATGAAAAGAAATGTGAAAGAAACACCCTGACACACAGGGGACATCTTTACAATATTATGAGAGGAAAACTGCTGCATGGACTTCACAGCATTTTGTTAAGGGCTGTTCTGTAGTTTCTGCATTCTCCAATGTGATGGTTACTTTTACTGGCCTGTCTATGTTACCTCCTCTTGTCTCCATGGCTAATATCATCAGCCTAGCACTAGCCTATTGTGACTCTCCGGAACTACTACAGCAGCCCCCTACATCTGGCCAGATCCCCCGCAACCCTCCACCTACCCCCAACCTTCCTGCTAGCTCTGAGAGAGAGGGAGCGTTTTTAAGACGCAAATATGCTTCCCATTCTTCAGTGCTCCTTAGACAAAAAAACCATAAAGCTTTGTTTGATCTATTGCCCTATATTTCCAGCTTTATCTCTCCCCTCCCTCACCCGTCCCAGCACCCATGGGGACTTGGCTCTCTGAGATCCAGCTGCACTGACATTCATTCAGCGTTTCCAGTTCCACAAACCCTGGCTCAGTCTGGAATGGGTTCCCCCCCACCCCTTCATTAGGAAAGCAGTCCTGACCTCTTTCCCTCCCCAACTGTATCAAGTCCCCCTATTTTGAGCTTTCTGGCACCGTGTACCTTTTCTGCTTGATTCTTATGAGAGTTGTAATTATATGTATATATATTTTTAGTGGGATTATTTTATTTTATTTTTTTTGAGACGGAGTCTTGCTCTGTTGCCCAGGCTGGAGTGCAGTGGCGCAATCTCGGCTCACTGCAAGCTCCACCTCCCGGGTTCACGCCATTCTCCTGCCTCAGCCTCTCCGAGTAGCTGGGACTACAGGCGCCCGCCACCATGCCCGGCTAATTTTTTTGTATTTTTAGTAGAGATAGGGTTTCACCGTGGTCTCGATTTCCTGACCTCGTGATCTGCCCGCCTCGGCCTCCCAAAGTGCTGGGATTACAAGCGTGAGCCACTGCGCCCAGCCTATTTTATTAATGTCTCTTCCCTATCAGATTTTAATCTTCATGAGAGCAGGTATCTTGTTCTTGGTGGCATCCCTCACATCCAGCCGCCCTGGGCCAGTTACAGGATCTCATTGTATGTTGGCTGGATAGATGAAATAAATGAACATATTTTGCCACTAATTATTAAGTTACCGGATGAATTGTAAGAGTTCTCAGGATGGCTCACTTCTATGTGGCTCTTTAGGGCTTGAAAGCGATTCATAATAATATTGAGTCTGATTTTCCCCCTCCTGGGGAGATTCCAACTCTGAGTAAAAGGAGATGAGTTCTTGCAGGCCCCAGGAGAAATGGTATCTTTTTTGTGATAGCAACCAGCAGGAAGGGTTTCTCTTATGAATGAAGGGAAAACTCAATGAAGGACGATGTCCACCTTGACATAGACAGCCACTCCCTCATCCCCACGTACACACTTTTACAACGTGCTCTGGTTATTTGAAAATGTGTTTCGCCTCCCTGAAAGAAGAAAGAAGAGGATAACTAAACTCAATCACTTTAAATAGAAAGGAAGACACAGGGGCGATGCTTGATAAAATTACCAAAAAACATTAATTTAAGAAAAAAGTCAGTAACATGCCTCACATGTAGTTCAATTTTTTTTTCTCAAATATTAAGTCTCCAAAACATGGCTCTAGTCTTCAGAGCGAGGAAAATATGGTGTACATCTGCACGTTTGCTTTCTCATGGCTTGTGTTTAATTATCCACAAAGAAAAAAATTCACAAGATGTTTCATGTTCTTCTCTTTTAACTGCCAAAGCAGGAACTTCTGAGGCTTTGATAGAATTGGTTGCAATCCCTTTGAAAGTTTTTATTAATGTAGACAAAGTATGTTTTTAATCCTTTGTATTTTGAACACCCAAATTTACGTTCTGTGATTTGTTCATGCTTGATTCTATCATATTTTAAGTAAACAAGGAGTCAACAGTTTTTACCCAGCAAAATATATTGGGATTTAAAAAAATATAGTACAATGATGATTAATGAACAAACCAAGTATTCAATCAGAGGATTCTTTATTGCGACAGAAAGGAAGTCTTGAGACCCTGTGAGAGATTGATATCTACATTGATTTTAATGTAAACATCAGAGACATTCCATTGTGAACACATTTCTTTCCGGACACTTTCTTTCTGGAAAGAAATGTGTTCTGGAAAGAGGGAGAAAAGCATAATTACAAAGAAAAGCATAATTTTCTAGGACGATGCATACAAATTTAACCATAAGGTAATCATTTATATGATAAACATTAAATGAGATTTCATACCTTTTTGTTGTTGTTGTTGAGACGGAGTCTCACCGCGTCACCCAGGCTGGAATGCAATGGTGCCGTCTTGGCTCACTGCAACCTCTACTTCCCGGGTTCATGAGGTTCTCCTGCCTCAGCCTCCCAAGTATCTGGGATTATAGGTGCCTGGCTAAAGAGATTTCACACTCTCTTAAACCCAGAAAAATAATGCATGTGGTACAATATTTCCTTCTAGGTGTTCTTGAATTCAATCTGTGATGACAATTTAGAGTTAAATTTTTTTTTTTTTTTTTTTGAGACAGAGTCTTGCTTTGTCACCAGGCTGGAGTGCAGTGGTATGATCTCAGCTCACTGCAACCTCCACTTCCCGGGTTCAAGCCATTCTCCTGCCTCAGCCTCCCGAGTAGCTGGGACTACAGGTGTGCACCACCATGCCCAGCTAATTTTTATATTTTTAGTAGAGATAGTTTCACCCTTTTGGCCAGGATGGTCTCGATCTCTTGACCTCGTGATCTACCCACCTCGGGCTCCCAAAGTGTTGGGATTACAGGTGTGAGCCACCACGCCCAGCCTATTTTAATGTTTTAATGCTGTGTGATCTACTTTTCAAATAAGAAAAGATGTAGTTAAATGTTAATTAAGCATTTTACTTCTGTCTTCCAGAATAGAAGCTCCCTGAGGCTGAGAATTTTTTTTTTTTTTTTTTTGAGACAGTGTCTCAGTTACCCAGGCTGGAGTGCAGTGGCACGATCATGGCTCACTGCAGCCTCTGCCTCCTGTGCTCAAGTGATCCTTCCACCTCAGCCTCTCGAGTAGCTGTAGTTCAGCTACTCAGGAGACTGAGGCAGCAGGATTGCTTGAAGCCAGGAGGTCGAGGCCACCGTGCCCTATGATCACACCTGTGAATAGCCACTGTACTCCAGCCTGGGCAACATAGCTAGGTGTGATGGTTTATTCCTGTAATCCCCGCACATTGAGAGGCCAAGGAAGGAGGATCACTTGAAGCCAGGAGTTCAAGAACAGCCTGGGAAATATAGGGAGACCCCACCTCTACAAAAAAATAAAAAATTAGCCAGTTGTGGTGGCACACACCTGTAGTCCCAGCTACTCAGAAAGCTAAAGTGGGATAATCGCTTGAGCCAGAGAACTTGAGGCTGCAGTGATCCATGATTGCGCCACTCCACTCCAGCCTGGGTGACAGAGTGAGACCCTGTATCAAAAATAAATAAATAACGGCCGGGTGCGGTGGCACATGCCTGTAATCCCAGCACTTTGGGAGGCTGAGGCAGGCAGATCACAAGGTCAGGAGTTTGAGACCAGCTTGACCAACATGGTGAAACCCCATCTCTACTAAAAATACAGAAATTAGCTGGGCATGGTGGCATGCGCATGTAAACTACTCAGGAGGCTGAGGCAGGAGAATCGCTTGAACCCAGGAGGTGGAGGTTGCAGTGAGCCAAGATGGTGCCATCGCACTCCAGCCTGGGCAACAGAGTGAGACTCTGTCTCAAAAAAGAATAATAAAAATAAAAAATAAATACATATCTTAATTATATTGACTGAATAAATTGCCCAGCCTGACTTTCATCTTTGGTTGTGTAGATATCATCCCTAAAAGGTACCCCATAAATGAGATGCAACACTTATACTCTAATTAGTTAAATTGGGATGGTATGGGTAAGATGCGTGATAGAACTTAGTAAATATTTTGAGAATATTAGAGAAAAAAACTGATTCGCATAAATTGCTTCTACTTAATTACCACTTACAGTAGGTCACACAAAGTCCATTCTCCTTGAAAAGGACTCTGGAAGTACACCAAAAGATGTTCAACCCACTAGTTGCAAAAGCTTCCATCACTGCAATATATCATTTTCAGAGATGGTTTATTTTATATATATATATATATATATATTTTTTTTTTTTTTTTTTTTTTTTTTTTGAGATAGACTCTCACTCTGTTGCCCAGGCTAGTGCAGTGGCGTGATCTTGGCTCACTGCAACCTCTGCCTCTCAGGTTCAAGATATTCTTGTGCCTCAGCCTCTCGAGTAGCTGGTATTACAGGTGTGCACCACCATGCCCAAATAATTTTTTATGTTTAGTAGAGATGGGGTTTGTCATGTGGTCAAGGCTGGTCTTGAACTCCTGGCCTCAAGTAATCCGCCCACCTTGGTCTCCCAAAGTACTAGGATTACAGGCGTGAGCCACCACACCTGGCCAATTTATTATATATTAATTAGATAACATTTGAATTTGATGCCTTCCAGATGAGATTTTTATGCAATATCTTTTGGTGATTTAGGAAGACGCCCTAGTGTTATTAGTAATCAGGTTTCAAATTTTGGGTGTGTCCACTCTAGGGAAGATATCTTTATATAGCTCATCTCATTCTTTTTAGTGTTTTCATTGCAAAGGGTGACTACTTTTTTCTTACTTCTTCACCATATTCTATGATTATGCCCTCTTTGGATTGTGTACTCCCATAGGGGATACACAAACACACACACACACACACATATATATATATATATATTATGTTTACATCTTTTTTTCATCATGGATTTTTTTTTTGTTTTTGTTTTGAGATGGAGTTTTGCTTTTGTTGCCCAGGCTGGAATGCAATGGCTCAATTTTGGCTCACCGCAACCTCCGCCTCCCAGGTTCAAGCTATTCTCTTGCCTCAGCCTCCCAGGTTCAAGCTATTCTCTTGCCTCAGCCTCCCGAGTAGCTGGGATTACAGGCATGCGCCACCATGCCCAGCTCATTTTGTATTTTTAGTAGAGACGGGGTTTCTCCATGTTGGTCAGGCTGGTCTTGAACTCCCAACTTCAGGTGATCTGCCTGCTTCGGCCTCCCAAAGTGCTGGGATTACAGGCATGAGCCACCGCACCTGGCTTCATCACGGATTTCTATTGGAGTTTTAAAAAGTTGTATTGGGCTGGGCGCGGTGGCTCATGCCTGTAATCCCAGCACTTTGGGAGTCCGAGGCGGGAGGATCACCTGAGGTTGGAGTTCGAGACCAGCCTGACCAACATGGAGAAACCCAGTCTCTACTAAAAATACAAAATTAGCCAGGTGTGGTGACGCATCCCTGTAATCTCTGCTACTTGGGAGGCTGAGGCAGGAGAATTGCTTGAACCCGGGAGGCGGAGGTTACAGCGAGCCAAGATTGTGCCATTGCACTCTAGCCTGGGTAACAAGAGTGAAACTCCATCTCAAAAAAAAAAAAAAAAAAAAGAAAGAAAAAAGAAAGTTGTGTATTATGGGGCTTATATAAATGTTTCCTTTTTTTCCTCCCTGATCATATACTCACCCTCACTCCTAAATTTGGAACCTAACCAAGCTGAAAGATGAGATCATGTTTGTGGAGCCCAGTGAAATCTCAACAAGAATCTTCTAATTTGAGAGGCAACAGTATTCTACTCACTCATATGCCAAAATGCTGAAGAATAAAATCAGGAGTTTAAAAAGTCATTTTCAGCATTGGGATTAAACAAAGAACACCAAATTTTTCATTTTTGTATTTTTAAACTATTTATAATAACTTATTTTTTCTTGCAAGCATGATGCTGCTTCACTTAGAAAAATCGACTCAGCCAACAATAGTGATTTGCAAACGCAAATAATGCCAATGTCTTCCTTTTTTTTTCTCAGTATTGTGGAAATTATTTCTATAATGTTAACTCTTTTGTTTTTATTTTAAAGTTGGCAAATTTTCATATTTATTTATTTATTTTTTGAGGTAGGGTCTCGCTCTGTCACCCAGGCTGGAGTGCAGTGGCTCAATCTCAGCTCACTGCAACCTCTGCCTCCTGGGTTCAAGTGATTCTCCTGTCTCACCCTCCCAAGTAGCTGGGATTACAGGCATCTGCCACCATGCCCAGCTAGTTTTGGTATTTTTAGTAGAGACGAAGTTTCACCATATTGGCCAGGTTGGTCTCGAACTCCTGACCTCAAGTGATCTGCCCGCTTCTGCCTCCCAAAGTACTGGGATTATAGGTATGAGCCACCACGCTGGGCCAAAATTGGCAAAATTTTATGAAGAACTCTTAGACTACTGTTTATCAATTTCCTGATTTGCTTTTTTAATATGAAGAATCATTTTTCCTTTGTTACTTTTTCATGTACTTGTATATGATTATTATTTATTAGTGGTCTGATTTGCTTTTTCAATATGGAAGGATAATTTTCCCTGTTTTCATGTAATTAGGCACACACTTTATTGCTTAGGATGCAGAACATATGGGGATAACTTTTTTTTTTGGCAGATGTTTACCATATGTGGAGCTTAGTTAGCATAGAGAATACTCATGAGTCAAGAATGGCCCACCCCAATGCCCCTTTGAAACATTTGTATGTGGTTTCATGAAATAAATGCTTTTTTTTTTTTTTGGAGAGGTAGTTTCGCTCTTATTGCCCAGGCTGGAGTGCAATGGTGCGATCTTGGCTCACTGCAACCTCCACCTCCCAGGTTCAAGTGATTCTCCTGCCTCAGCCTCCTGAGTAGCTGGGATTACAGGCAGGCGCCGCCACACCTGACTAATTTTGTATTTTTAGTAGAGATGGGGGTTTCTCCATGTTGTTTAGGCTGGTCTTGAACTCCTGACCTCAGGTGATCCACCTGCCTCGGCCTCCCAAAGTGCTGGGATTACAGGTGTGAGCCACCGTGCCTGGCATAAATGCATATTTTAATAGTCAAGATGGCCATGCTGAAGTCTTTGTTTTTGGGTAATCCAACCCAAACTATCTGCTGTGGGCATCTATTTTTTTTTTTTTTTTTTTTTTTGAGACAGAGTCTCGCTCTGTCGCCCAGGCTGGAGTGCAATGGTGCGATCTAGGCTCACTGCAACCTCCACCTTCTGGGTTCAAGCGATTCTCCAGCCTCAGCCTCCTGAGTAGCTGGGACTACAGGCATGCGCCATCACACCGGCTAATTTTGTATTTTTAGTAGAGACGGGGTTTCACCATATTGGTCAGGCTGGTCTCAAACTCCCATCCTCAGGTGATCTGCCCACCTCAGCTTCCTAAAGTGCTGGGATTACAGGTGTGAACCACTGTGCCCAGCCGGGCATCTATTGGTTTTTCTGCTCACTCTACCATACCTCTTAAAAATTTTTTAAACAATTTTTATTGTTTGTGGGTACATAGCAGGTATATATATTTATGGCATACATGAGATATTTTGATACAGGCATGTAGTGTGTAATTATCACATCATGGTAAATGTGGTATCCATTGCCTCAAGCATTTATCCTTTGTGTTACAAACAATCCAATTATATTGTTTTTTAAAAAAATGTACAATGAAATTATTATTGACTTTAGTCACCCTGTTGTGCTATTAGATACTAGATGTTATTTGTTCTAACTGGAATAATATATTTTTTAAACAGTAAAGAATGAGATATAAAAGTGAAAGAGAAAGAGAAAGGTACTGTACTCCTGGGTAAATATACATGCTCCCTTTGCTTTCCCTGTTTCATTGACAGCCATGCACACTTACGTTTATATTCCTCATTATTTGATAATCTTCCCCAATAGAGAAATAGGAAAGGCTCTAGAACACATGAATACACTCATACAGCCTTTATGATATCCAAATTTATCCATTTTATGCCAAAAAAAAGTACTTTCAGTAGTGCCTCCCATGTATCTTTCAAAAGGTACATAGCTCTGGGTGCACATAAAAATTAACACGATTCCCTATACAAAAGGGACTGCTCAGAGCTAATAACAGCGAAAGAAGAGAGGACGCCAATTGCAGGCACAGGCACATCTCTCTGAAACCTCCCCTAAAACAAATGAAGGACAGAAGAAAACAGAAAACTAGTTAATTCAATTATTACTCTGCGGAAACTTAGGGGTAGTGCAAATAAAGCTCTGAAACTAAACTTTACTGAGCCCTGCCTCTTGGGCATCCCCCAAGAGGGGTCCGCGACCCCCCAGAAACCTCAGGGCCACCCCGCCTTGCCAGCCTCACAGGGATGAACCTCCTTACCATTCTTTGAACCCCCCTACCATTCCTTTTTGTCAGGAATCAGATCTTGATTTCCTTTTGGGGAAGGGCCCGTCCCCTGGCCATGTGGTTCTCGCGAGATGACCACAGTGCCCCACCTACTCTGAACTAAGAATCTTGTTTTTTTGAGAAGGAGTCTCACTCTGTCCGCCTGGGCTGGAGTGCAGTGGCGCGATCGCAACTTCCGCCTCCTGGGTTCAAGGGATTCTCCTGCTTCAGCCTCCTGAGTAGCTGGGACTACAGGCGCACGCTACCACACCCGGCCAATTTTTGTATTTATTTTATTTTATTTTTTATTTTTAGTAGAGGTGGGGTTTCACCATGTTGGCCAGAACAGTCTCGATCTCCTGACCTCGTGATCCACCCGCCTCGGGCTCCCAAAGTGTTGGGATTACAGGCGTGAGCCACCGCGCCCGACCAGAATCATCTTTAAAATTTACTTCTTTAAGATTTGTAGCTACTAATAGCTACAAATTAGCTTGGGCCTTCAAACTGAAAGAACCGCATGAGCCTGAAGCTGCGCATGGTCTTAACATCAGGCTGTGCAGGAAGAAGCTATCTGCAGACGGATGCCAGCACACACAAGGAAGCAGAGCTCTGGCAACATTGAGGTCAATACATTCTTTTTTGCTTAAGCTAATATTAATTGAATTTCCATCATTTGCAACCAAAAGTGCTTTGATACTGCTTTTCATCTAGGGGTGAGAATGATCAACTTGGTGCAAGCAAAAGTAACTGGTTGGCCAGGCGCGGTGGCTCACGCCTGTAATCCCAGCACTTTGGGAGGCCGAGGCGGGTGGATCAGCGAAACCCCGTCTCTACTAAAAATACAAAAAATTAGCTGGGTGTGCTGGCGGGCGCCTGTAATCCCAGCCACTTGGGAGGCTGAGGCAGGAGAATCGCTTGAACCTGGGAGGCGGACGTTGCAGTGAGCCGAGATCATGCCACTGCACTTCAGCCTGGGCAACAGAGTGAGACTATCTCAAAAAAAAAAAGTAACTGGTCAATGGTTGTAATAGAAAACCTTATCACAATCTCTTTTGGATAACTGGTAAATTTTTATTGGTTTGGCATGCTAAATTTAGAAAGCTCAAATAACTAGCATTTTTCTGTACCCTAGAG
The DNA here is from genome assembly GCF_006542625.1 of Nomascus leucogenys. NCBI lineage: Eukaryota > Metazoa > Chordata > Mammalia > Primates > Hylobatidae > Nomascus > Nomascus leucogenys. The sequence goes on from NC_044392.1 coordinate 82,742,129, forward strand.
ACAAGTGTTAAATAAACCAACTGATCCTAAGGATTATTCAAAGATGTAATTCCAGGTTATGTCAGAGTGTCAGTGTGGATTCAACTTAATCACCTACATTTCCAACATCAATGGGATTATTCTGTAGAACCTGATGCCAAGAGAAATGATCCCGAGTTCTGTACTAATAATAGCTACAACATATTGACACATTCTTTGTGCCAAGAAGTGTGCTAAGCCTATCATTATTTATATTTAATTCACCCAGAAATGCTAAAAGTTAGTTGTGATTGTTCCTTTTTTACAGGTAAAGAATCTGGCCAGGCACGGTGGCTCACGCCTGTAATCCCAGCATTTTGGGAGGCCAAAGCAGGCGGATCACGAGGTTAGGAGTTCAAGACCAGCCTGGCTAACATGGTGAAACTCCATCTCTATTAAAAATACAAAAATTAGGCCGGGTGCAGTGGCTCACGCCTGTAGTCCCAGCACTTTGGGAGGCCAATGTGGGCGGATCACCTGAGGTCAGGAGTTCGAGACCAGCCTGGCCAACATGGCGAAACCCTGTCTCTACTAAAAAGTACAAATATTAGCCAGGCATGGCAGCGGGGGCCTGTAATCCCAGCTACTCAGGAGGCTGAGGCAGGAGAATTGCTTGAACTCAGGAGGCAGAGGCTGCAGTGGGCCGAGATCGCGCCACTGCACTCTAGCCTGGGTGACAAGAGCGAGACTCCATGTCAAAAAAAAACATCAGCTGCGCTTGGTAGCGTGCGTCTGTAATCCCAGCTACCTGGGAGGCTGAGGCAGGAGAATTGCTTAAACCTGGGAGGCAGAGGTTGCAGTGAGCTGAGATCCCACCATTGCCTTCCAGTCTGGGCAACAGAGCAAGAAAAAAGAAAAAAAAAAAGAATTTTATGTTTAGTAATGTGCTCAAGCATGGGCTTTGAAATTAGAAAGACAACTGACAAGTAGTAGAACCCAAATCTAAGCCCTCATGTTGATATTTCTAAAAAAAAAAAAAAAAAAAAAAAAATCCAAGCCCTGATCTTTCTAATTTCAAACCCATGCTTTTGACCACTGTGCTCTCTATGAGTTTCCAAAATAAGTTTTTAAGTTAGCAGGGTTTTACTGTAGCTTTTTGAGACAGTGTTGCTCTGTTGCCCAGGCTGGAGTACAGTGGCACGATCTCAGCTCACTGCAGCCTCTGCCTCCTGGGTTCAAGTGATTCTTGTGCCTCAGTGTCCCAAGTAGCTGGGATTACAGATTATAGAAACGTGCCACCACGCCTGGTTATTTTTTTTTGTATTTTTAGTAGAGATAGGGTTTTACCGTGTTGTCCAGGCTGGTCTCGAACTCCTGAGCTCAGGCAATCTGCCCGCCTAGGCCTCCCAAAGTGCTAGGATTATAGGCGTGAGCCACCACGCTCAGCCAGTTTTACCAAGTTTTAATGTTAGATGTGTTAGATTGATTCTTTAAATTTGCCAACCATATGTAGCTAGCAGTTCATAAGAATTCATTCAAATATCATTTTTTTCAACATATTTTGAATATATATGTAGCTTATTCCTGCTATGAGCCAGGAATAAGAATGTCTAATTGACATGGAGATCTTATTTCAAAACTCTTTTTTTTTTAGACAGGCTGACTGCAGCCTCGAACTCCTAAGCTCAAACGATCCTCTCACCTCAGCCTCCCAAGTACCTGCAGAGACTACCATGCCTGGCTAATTTTTAAATATTTTTTTAGAGAGATAGGGGTCTCAGTATGTTGCCTGGGCTGGTCTTGAGCTTCTGGGCTCAAGCAATCCTCCCACTTTGACTTCCCAAAGTGCTGAGACTATAGGTGTGAGCCAATGCACCTAGCCTGTCAAAATTCTTATAGATAATCAGGATTTGCCATCAACAATCATTATCTGAATGATAAATTCTTTCTCTTATGAGACAGAGGTCCAGACTGGCAATTTTTTTTTTTTTTTTTTTTTTTTTTTTGAGGCAGAATCTCACTCTGTCGCCCAGGCTGGAGTGCAGTGGTGTGATCTCGGCTCACTGCAACCTCTGCCTCCCAGGTTCAAGCAATTCGCATGCCTCAGCCTCCTGAGTAGCTGGGATTACAGGCACGCACTACCACGCCCGGCTAATTGTTGTATTTTTAGTAGAGACAGGGTTTCGCCATGTTGGTCAGGCCGGTCTCAAACTCCTAACCTCAGGTGATCACCACCCCCACCACCTCGGCCTGCCAAAGTGCTGGGATTACAGGCTTGAGCCGCCGTGCCCGGCCGCATTTTTTTTTTTTTTTTAAGTGAGGTGCTAGAAGACTGTTACCAGAACTTGGGAGTCACTCCTTTTTCAAAAAATACACAAAACCCAGCGGTTTTAGAAGATCTGGAGGGCATGCCTGCCCATCTCATGAGATCCTCAGCATAGCAGGCAGGGAAAAGCGGTTGGAGAGCCTGGCACTGCCCCTGTCCACAGCTGTCTCCTTTCCTAAGCTAAGTCTCTGATGCGAGCTCTACTCCTGACCTCTATCATCCGTGTGTGACAATGCCTTGTTTTCATGTTGATTCTTCAGTGCTGGGTGCTGAATTAGCATCCTGTGTTTGTTTTAGCTTCTTATATAGGGACCAAGTCTGGAATGTAATTAATTGAGTCCTTATTTGAAATAAATGTGTTCTGGGTGTTCAGAGACCTAAAAAGATATGAGGAAAAAAAAAAAAAAAAAAAAGAAAAAAAAAAGAAACTGCACTTGGCTGGGTGTGGTGGCTCATGCCTATAATCCCAGCACTTTGTGAGGCTGAGGTAGGAAGATCACTTGAGCCCAGGAGTTTGAGACCAGCCTGGGCAAAATGGCAAGACCCTGTCTCTACAAAAATTAAAAAAAATTAGCCAGGCGTATTGGCATGCATCTGTCATCTCAGCTACTAGAGAGGCTGAGGTGGGAGGATTGCTTGAGTCCGAGAGTTTGAGGCTGCAGTGAGCTATGATCATGCCACTGTACTCCAGCCTGAGTGACAGAGTGAGACCCTGTCATGCACACACACAAAAAAAAGAGAAAAGGAAAGAAACTACACTTCTTCAAACAGAACTATGTTCTCTAATGGAGGAGTGAAAAGAAGTAGGGATTTGGAAAGAGCACCTAACTTTGAATTTCAGCTAACCATTTATTAAATATATACCTTTGGGCAGATGTTTGTACCTCAGTTTTCCAATAATATTTAACTTATAAGGACGCAGGGGCAATTAAATACTGTGCATGCTAGTATTATGTAAGTTTTAAAACAAAAATTATTATAAATGAATGGAGCCTACTGATTTTGACAGGAAAATCTATAAATTCCTTGAGTATCAGTGAACACACACCGTTTTTTTTTTTATTTTTGGTGGGGTGGGGGAGGGGCAGGGCCTTGCTTTGTTGCTCTGTTGCCCAGGCTGGAGTGGTGCAGTGGCGTGTTTATAGCTCACTGCAGCCTCAAACTCCTGGACTCAAGTGATCCTCCCACCTCAGACTCCGGAGTAGCTGGGACTAGAGGTATATGCGACCATGTCTGGCTAATTTTAACTTTTTTTTTTTTTTTTTTTTAAGCACCAGGTCTTGCTATGTTGCCCAGGCTGGTCTTTAACCCAGGCCTCAAGCTATCCTCCTACCTCTGTCTCCCAAAGTGCTGGGATTACAGGCATGAGCCTGGCCCACAACATTTATTCTAATGTTTATTTCCATAAAATTTCAAGAACAGTTGAAAAAGTTAGTTTGATGTCTTTAAACATCATGTTATAATATATAATAGTATACAATAACATTTGTAATATGATAATGTACAATGCTAGTATTTAAACAAAAAGCTGAATAAAAACAGATGTAAATCCTCGTCAGCTTAAGCACATAAATAATCAGCCTATTGTATAGAGATTGCCTTGTTTCACTATAATCTTTGGATGTAGTTTGCATTCATTGCATATTTTCAGATATTAGTTCTGACTGTCCTTTTCTTCCATGCTGGAGAAATTACTTCTTTTGCTTTGGATATTATTTGTATGTGTTCCAACTAACCAAATATTTGGATTGATGAAGAGTTGTTATACATTTTTCAGAGGATGAGACCCAATAAAAATACACCTAATAAAAAGTATATATGATTATTTTTAAAACAAACAAACAAAACCCACAGAAAATAACAAGCGTTGGTGAGGATGAGGACAGGGAGGCACTGGAACCCTTGTAAAGTGTTAGTGGGAATGTAAAATGGTGCAGCTGCTATGGAAAATGGCATACAGAGCTCTTAAGAAATTTAAAATAGAATTACCACATGAGAAGCCACATTCAGTGGTACATGCCTATAGTCCCAGCTATTCCAGAGGCTGAGGCAGAAGGATCATCTGAGCCCAGAAGTTTGAGGCCAGCCTGAGCAACATGACAGGACCTTATCTCAAATAAAACAAAACCAAACCCATTAACTTTTTTCATGTCTCTTGAATTTGCTTTTTCAAGATAGGCACCACTGGGGAAATATCCAGAGAGTGGGGCAATCGCGGTTTTAGTATTTGATACTTTGAGACACTGTAAAGTGATATGATAATTCAGCTTTGCTGTCATCCCAACTATTTTCCAGAGGGTATTAATGTTGGACCACCTTGTGGATTATGCAAGACTGTCAGTGTTGCCTTTGGCACTAACAGAAAAGAGTGAGTCAAGAATATATATTGCAAGGTAGAAATGGTCAAGATGTGGAGTTTCTTGTATGTGACACTTTTCTATTTTGTTTTATAAGAAAAAACTAGCTATTTCATTAGGAAATTACAGTTTGCACATTTAGAATTTTCATTAATAGTGATTTTAAATGTTACTGTTGTTAAAACAGTGAGTTTGTTAGTTTAGAAATGGTTCATCTAACAGCTAACAACTTAGATTTAAATAATTAAGTTTGGCTGGGCGTGGTGATTCACACCTGTAATCCCAGCACTTTGGGAAGCTGAGGCAGGCAGATCTCCTGAGGTCTGGAATTTGAGACCCAGCACTTTGGGAAGCCGAGGCAGGCAGATCACCTGAGGTCTGGAGTTTGAGACCAGCCTGGCTAACATGGTGAAACCCTGTCTCTACTAAAAATACAAAAATTAGCCAGGTGTGGTGGCACACGCCTGTGGTCCCAGGTACTCGGGAGGCTGAGGTGGGAGAATAAACCCGGGAGGTGGAGGTTGCAGTGAGCTGAAATTGCGCCACTGCACTCCAACCTGGGCAACAGAGTGAGACTCCATCTCAAAATACAATAAAATGATGTAAAATAAGTAAGTTTAATATGAATGGACAGTGATATCTAGGAGTATATTTCAGAATCTTTTTTTAAACTACTCCAAATATCTATGCACAAAATTCAAGTCAACTGTGCAAGAAAAGTCAAAGAAATTTCTTTTTGTTTTGTTTTGTTTTTAGAGACGGGTCTCACTATGTTGCCCAGGCTGGAGTGCAGTGGTTATTCACAGGTACCATCATAGCACACTATAGTCTTCAACTCCTGGCTAAAGTGGTTCTCCTGCCTCAGCCTCCTGAGTAGCTGGGACTACAAGTGCCCACTGTGCCCAGCCAAAGCAGTTTCTTGGTATTTCAGGAGTTCTTGTATAAATGTTAATTTTCAGCCGAAAACTCAAGTTTGCTACAACTATACTCAATTAATGTTCTTTGTTTTATTTGTAGTCAAAGCAAGGACACAACATCAGAGGGACGGCAGAGAATCCTTGTGTGTAGATCTTTGGTGGTGAGTACCTGGGAAAAGTCACCTAAGTCAAGATGTCAGCGTAAAAAGCATTTTATTTTGAGCCTGAAAAGTGGAATGAGCCATCTATCTAAGTGCTTACATGGCATCATGTGATTAGTAGAAAGGTTTTTTTGTGACTCTCTTACTCTGGTGTCCAGGCTGGAGTGCAGTGGTGTGTTAACAGATCACTGCAGCCTCGACCTCCTGGGCTCAAGTGATCCTCCCACCTCAGCCTCCTGAGTAGGTGGGACTAGCAGTGCACACCACCACACTCGGCTAATCTTTAAATTTTTTGTAGAGACGGGATCTCACTATGTTGCCGAATTCCTGGGCTCAAGTGATCCTTCTGCCTAAGCTTTCCAAAGTGCAGGGGTTATAGCATAAACCATGGCACCCAGCTGACATTTTGATAGATGTATACATTGTGGAATACTTAAATCAAGCTAATTAATATATTTGTCACCTCACATTCTTATTTTGGGGGTAAGAACATTTGAAATTTACTCTCAACAATTTTAAAATATATAATACATTATTAACCATAGTCACCGAGCTGTACAATAGATCTGTCTCCATTCTTCCCTTTACATTTACGATTTGCTCTGTCTAGAAAGTGAACAAGTATCACAAGGAGGAAAATTGAGTGGTTAACAAACATATGAAACCATGTTCAACTTTACTTTCCCACCTTTAAGGCAACTTATAAACAAAAATTGTAATAGTATAGTAATGCAAGGGATATATAGCAGCTAAGAGAAATGAACTAAATCTGCATATACACAACACAGATGGGTTTAAAAATCATTGTAATTATTACAGGCATGAGCCACGATGCCCGGCTGTAATATTTTATTTCTTATAGGAAAGATAACAAATTTGTCAAAATGTTAACAATGATGAGCCAGGCGTGTTGGCTCACGCCTGTAATCCCAGCACTTTGGGAGGCCAAGGCGAGGATCACGAGGTCAGGAGATCGAGACCATCCTGCTAACACGGTGAAACCCCGTCTCTACTAAAAATACAAAAAAAATTAGCTGGGCGTGGTGGCGGGCGCCTGTAGTCCTAGCTACTCAGGAGGCTGAGGCAGGAGAATGGCGTGAACCCAGGAGGCGGAGCTTGCAGTGAGCCAAGATCGCACCACTGCACTCCAGCCTGGGCAACAGAGCGAGACTCCATCTCAAAAAAACCCAAAAAACCAAAAAAACATACTGTTGAATGAAAAGCAAGTTACAGATTATGTACTGCTTATGTAACATTTTTATTTATTTATTTGTTTTGTTTTTCTCCTCTGTGGGCATTGGAAGATGGAACATTTTTAAATGGACACATTCATACTAATAGCATCTTCATGTTCTCTCTTTTTAAGTGCACACACACAGACACACACATATGCGGAAGAAAGGGACACACTGGAAGGATACACTCTAAATTCCTGAAAGTGGTTACCTCTGAAGAGACTGGGAGAGTAATTGATTTGGACTGGGATTGAGGGGGAGTGCAAGGGGGCTTCAATTGTATCTGTAATTTTTTTTCTTTTTTTCCTGTGCCTTCTAGGGGTGACTAATGTAATGTTTTATTTCTTTTTTTTTAATTGAAAACATTTTTTAATGGAGACTGAGGTCTTGCTATATTGCCCAGGCTGGTCTTGAATTCCTGGGCTCAAGCAATCTTCCTGCCTCAGGCTCCCAAAGTCCTGGGATTACAGCCATGAGCTATGATGCCCGGCTGTAATATTTTATTTCTTATAGGAAAGACAAAAAAATTGTCAAAATGTTAACAATGATCAGTTCTGGATGTTGACTCATGGGTATTTGTTATATTCTTTGCATTTTTCTGTCTTTTGAAGATTTCTTATAAATAAGATTTGTTCCCTCCTGTGAGATTAATCTTCTACTTTGTGCCTGGATTTGGTATGTTGTGCACATTTCGGCCCACACAATAGTAATAAATGAGTCTTGGAACAAAACGTAAGCAATCCTCTGCAAGCCTGCATGACACATTCTCACTAAGCCAGCCTAAAAATAACAGAAGAGTAAAAGTATTATTAGACAGATGGACCCTCATTTGACCTTTTGGCCATTTGGATTGTCCATTCAGTTAATCTTGTCACAATCATGTAATTATGAGGTTGGTTTGAGCTTAATGAACCAATATATACAAGGAAAATATGCTGTCACCAGAACTGTGCCACACAAAGGCCTTGGGACATAATACTTTTCGCGTTTTTGTACGTGAGATTTCCCAAAGATAACAAAACCTTTTACCAAATATGCTTTTCAGACCTATTACCCTTTCCAACGAATATTCCTCTTCCCCACGTCAAGTCGGCATCCCCCAAAATATGTCGATGCTGCACCTTTGCCACATAAATACCCAAATGCTGCCTGATACCCCCGCAGGCTACATTTGACAGTACAATACCTGCAAAGGCAGAGGAGCTGCAGAGTGCTATTGAAAAGACCATTATAATCTCCTCTGAAAGAGTCTCAAACTGAAATGCCAGTTAGTAAAACATATACGGAAGAGAAAAACAACCAGGCAAGTATGTAAGTGTACTCAGCAGCACTCAAAATTCCAGCTGAGTTGAACCTGGAGGTATTTAAAAAAAGTTGAATGTATGGAGAGCTAGTTTGGGAAACTTACTTTGTCTTTTTTAATTAAAAAAAAAAAGTTTAAAAAGATATATACACTTCACTCCCTAAAAAAGAAAAAAAGAAAAGAAAAAGTGAGTAGGAAGTAGGGGTGTGTACATTAATGAGGGCTTCCTTCCTTTCTCTCACTTGGGGAGTAGTCAAAGACCCTTTAAGACTTGTTTCCTCTTCCTTCTCTAGAAGGAGATAGCCAGCGTGTTCCAGCAATGATAATAGCAGTATGGACATCATTTTAAAAAACTCTAGCAGTATACTATGACCAAAATAAGAGCAATATGGTAAAGCATTATACATTATTTCTACTCCTGTATCTGACTCTTTCTCTTTCAGCTAGCTTTAGTCAGCAGGCTTATTTGCTCCAGCCTAGGGGGTTTGATTTATTTACTCTATGTGAACAGGTCTGACTATGGAAACCCCTTCCTCATGTCAGAACCTTTGGCTTCCAGGTGGAGATTCATTCACGCCGTTTACACCACACACTTGCTCCTTGCTCCCTCAGGTCAGATGTATTCTCACGACTCCCAAGTCCTGAGCTGCATAACACTCAAAGCCTTTGCATCAGTCTCTCATTGAGCCCTAGAGGTGCATCTCTCTTCATGGTTGTTGCAAACATCACTAATTGCCTCAACCTCTTAACTGTGGGTACCCATCTCTAGAATGAAACCATCCCTTAATTTGATGTTTATTGAATACCTGTTAGATGCTGCCATTCTGCTAGGAGCTAGGAATATAGTGCTGATTAAGACAGCCATGGCCCCTGCCTTCATGGTGCTTATAGTGTACTGTGGAGCTTACACAGGGAGCCTGCTTTAAGGAAGGATCAGGTTTCTTCACTAATGAGACCTGTACATAGATGGTGCTGAATGAGTGTGTGTGTATATGTTTGTTAGTGGGTGGGAAGCAAGACAGGAAGCAAGGAAACCAGAACTATCAACATTGTTTAGGTTACAGATGATGGTATTTTAACCAGGGTTGTAGCAGCAATGGAAATAGTGAGAAGCGATCATTTGAGGGTAAACAGGACTGACTGGCAGACTGGTTGTGGGGTTATAGAGACAGAGATAAATCAATGATGACCCATATGTGTTTGACCTGAGCTACTGGGTGAACAGTAGGGCTATTTACAGAGATGAGGATAGAGAGAATGTGTGTGCAAGAATCAGGAGTTGAGCTTTTTTCATTGTTACATTTGATTTTCTAGTTGAAAAATCAAGTGGCGATACTGAGAAGTCACAAATACATGACTTTGAAGTTCAAGGTTAGAGATAAAATTTTGAGATCATCAATGTGTAATCCATTTAAAGAAATGGGTCTTGTATTAGTCCATTCTGGACTGGCCAGGTGTGGTGGCTCACACTTTAATCCCAGCACTTTGGGAGGCCAAGATGGGAGGATTCGCTCAAGGCCAGGAGTTTGAGACTAGCCTGGTCAATGTAGTGAGACCCTATCTCTCTAAAAAAATAAAGAAATACCTGATACTGGGTAATTTATAAGAAAAGAGGTTTAATTGGCTCATGGTTCTATAGGCTGTATAGGAAGCATGAAGCTGGCATCTACTTCTCGGGGAGGCCTCAGGAAGTTGCCAATCATGGCAGAAGGTGAAGGAGGAGCAGGTGTTTCACATGGTGGAAGCAGGAGCAAGAGAGTGAGGGGAGAGATGCTGCACACTTTTAGATGATCAGATCTCGCAAGAACTCACTATCTTGAGGACAATACCAAGGGTATGATACTAAACCATTCATGAGAAATTCGCCCTCATGATCCAATCACTTCCCACTAGGCTCCACTTCAAACATTGGGGATTACAATTGAACATGAGATTTGGATGAGGACGCAGATTCAAGCTAGATCAGTCTGGATGATAACACCTTCAGAGAGAGTGTCTCGGCTGGGCGCGGTGGCTCACGCCTGTAATCCCAGCACTTTGGGAGGCTGAGGTGGGCAGATCACAAGGTCAGGAGATCGAGATCATCCTAGCTAACACGGTGAAAACCCTTCTCTACTAAAAAAACAAAAAATTAGCCAGGTGTGGTGGTACACGCCTGTAGTCCCAGCTACTCGGGAGGCTGAGGCAGGTTCTCTTGAACCCAGGAGGCGGAAGTTGCAGTGAGCCGAGATGGTGCCACTGCACTCCAGCCTGGCTGACAGAACGAGACTCCATCTCAAAAAAAAAAAAGAGAGAGAGAGTGTCTCAACAGAGAAGAGGACCAAGGACACTGCCTTGGGACAAGCCAACATTTAGATCCTGGGAGCAGAAAGAAAAGCCAGCGGAGGTGACTTAGAAGGAACAGCCAGTGCGATGGGAGGGAAACCATTAGTGCATCTTATCCCTGAAGCCAAATGCAGTGTCTCAAAGAGGATGAAGTAATCTCTTGCGTAAACTAACAGCAGTTAGGTAAGATGAAAACTGAGTATCAGCTACTGGTCTTGCCACAAGGTCACCTTGGCAAGTGATCTGATTGGATCTGATTGAGGAGGAGCTGTGGGTGAAGAAGCGTGGGCAACAAAGGAAGACATCTCTTTTGAGGAGTTTTAGTGCAAAGGGCATAGAGAAATAGGGGTTAGGTGGATAGATGGGGTCAAGTAAGATTTTTAAAGACAAGAAATATTCTAGTATGTTTGTAAGTTGATGAGAATGATTCAGGAAAGAGAGAAATCTGAGGCTGCAATTGCAAGAGGGAATTACTACAGGATGAAAGTCCTTAAGTCATTGAAGGAATGACTCCAGAGCACAGATGGAGGAAGCAAGGCCAATTCATCCAGGGTAACAAGAGAGAAAGCAGAGCAGAGAAGAGGCATAGATAAATCAGCAGATGTGGTGGGAAGAGAAAGATACTTTCTTCTGAAGGCTCTGATATTCTCAGTAAAATAAGAAACAAGGTCATCTGCTGAGTTCAAAGAGGGAGAAGAAGGTATTGAAGACTTGAGAAGAGAAGAAATAAAATCAACCTCTTGTAGAGTGGCAGAGTGAGCTAATAAAGAAAATTTAGGATTGCTGAGCAGCACTGAGGGCCCATTCAGGATTATGGTCATCAACTTAAAGTGAGATTTAAAGTGTAGATGGTGAAAAAGTGGTAAGGTCAATGGATTGGAGATCCTACTGGGTCAAATTACTCTTGGAACCAAGATACGAGAGGCAATGAGTTGGAAAGATCAGGATTGGTGGTGAGAGAGAAATGCTCGTAATGGAGATTGTGGAGGTGGAAGAGTTATTACTGATGAAAGTGATCTGGACATGGTTGTGGTACTAGGAGGTGACAAGGTGGAGGCACTGAGAGATCAGGGTTTTCCAGAGGTGGAAGATACAAGAGATTTTACTGCTGTTTTGCCATAAATTCCAGAGGGCAAACTGGAAGCATTTGGAAGGTTGAGAAGATTGAATCAAATTAGGCACATGGTGATAAGATATGGTGGCAAGAATCCAGGTGACTAATATGACTTGGAAGGCTTGAATTTCTATGTTATTTTATTTATTTTTTTGAGACCAAGTTTTGCTCTGTCACCTAGGCTGGAGTGCAATGGTGTGGTCTCGGCTCACTGCAACCTCTGCCTCCCAGGTTCAAGTGATTCTCCTGCCTCAGCCTCCTGAGTAGCTGGGACTACAGTTGTGTGCCACCACACCCAGCTAATTTTTGTATTTTTAGTAGAGACGGGGTTTCACCATGTTGGCCAGGCTGGTCTCAAGCTCCTGACCTCGTGATCTGCCCGCCTTGGCCTCCCAAAGTGCTGAGATTACAGGTGTGAGTCATTGCGCTCGGCTGGAAGGCTTGGATTTCTTATGGAGACTGACGTAAACAGGATTGTGATGGCCTTGTGATCTCGTAGGGGGAGGTGAAGAATTCATTCTTTTCTAGCTTCTTTCTTAGGACTAGTCTCTCAGACACTCCTGCTGTAGAGACATAACATCCCTTGGAGGTTGTTCAGAATATTCTTTTCATTCTCTGCATCCCCTGAATCCTAAGCTCACTTCTTACCTTGCTCTGATCCTTTCAAGCCAAGGCACATCTCAATTCCTCTAGCATTTATAGTCTCATTCAACAGATGAGACTATTTAACAAATAATGCTTTCCTGTTCCTTAGATATCTTTTTTATTATATTTCCTGTTACACAGTTTTGCTCTGCACCCAGGCTGGAGTGCAGTTGCAGGATCTCGGCTCACTGCAATCTCCGCCTCCTGGGTTCAAGCAATTCTTCTGCCTCAGCCTCCTGAGTAGCTGGGATTACAGGTGCCTGCCACCAAGCCCAGCTAATTTTTTTTGTATTTTTTGTAGAGATGGGGTTTCACCATGTTGGCCAGGCTGGTCTTGAACTCCTGACCTCAAGTGATCTGCCCATCTCAGCCTCCCAAAGTGCTGGGATTACAGGTGTGAATCACTGTGCCCAGCCCAACTTGTAACACATTCTTTAAGATTCAGGAATGAGTTAAATAGAAATTTGTTTTCATTTTATATTTTTTATTTTAGTGATAATCTTAAAAAGCAATCTTTTGTTCTGGTTTTTTTTTTTTTCTGACAAGGATAATTAAGAACCAAAAGACTTTCTCATAATAAAAGACATTATTTGCTTATAGTCCATGTTTTTCAAAGAAGGAAACGTTTTCCCAAAGTTTTCTAAGAATGTTTCTCTTCAAAAAGAGTTCAGTCAGTTGGAGGATTTAAATTTTTATTTTTGGTTTACAATACATTGTTAACATTTGAGAAAAATGATATAAAAATTTTAATTAAAACTTCCTTTGGCCAGCCGCGGTGGCTCACACCTGTAATCCCAGCACTTTGGGAGGCTGAGGTGGGTGGATCACTTGAGGTCAGGAGTTCAAGACCAGCCTGGCCAACATGGTGAAACCCTGCTCTACAGAAAATACAACAATTAACCGGGCATGGTGGTACGTGCCTGTAATCCCAGCTACTTGAGAGCTGAGGCACAAGAATTGCTTGAACCCGGGAGGTGGAGGTTGTAGTGAGCCAAGATCATGCCACTGCACTGTAAACTGGTGACAGAGCAAAACTCCATCTCAAAAAAAAAAAAAAAAAAAAAAGTTACAAGTTAAGAAACTCTTCCTTTTCCTTAGACAACATGTTAAAAGAAACTCAAGAAATGTTACAGCAGGGAATTTTATGACAAATATGTGGATATGCCCATTTTCAAAATATGTTAGAAAATACATTTTATAAACCCAAACTTAGAACACGGCCTTCCACAAAGTAAGTGCTCAATAAAGGGTAATAATAACAGAGTCAATAATAACAGCAATAATTTTTAAATTTAGATATTTTTAGAAGTAGACTTTCAGCATTTCTTCTACTTGTTGAAATGAAGTCAATGAGGTTGTTTTCTTTAGTGTGTTAACTGAGTATCAAGGGGCACTAGGGAGGAAATGATTGATCAGTTGGCTTTAGGAATAAAGCATTTCCATGAAGCTACCTTGGTTAATATTTGCAAGTATTGTGAACTTTTTGGATGAAATACCACACAGATGCAACTCAAAACGAATAGTAATGCACATATATAGTTCTTTCAGCTCTTAACTGGTATTACTTTTTTTTTTTTTTTTTTTGAGACGGAGTCTCGCTCTGTCACCCAGGCTGGAGTGCAGTGGGACAATCTCGGCTCACTGCAAGCTCCGCCTCCCGGGTTCATGCCATTCTCCTGCCTCAGCCTCTCCTAGTAGCTGGGACTACAGGCGCCCGCCACCACGCCCGGCTAAACTGGTATTACTTTCAAGTAAACTCTGAAATCTTGGGAATAACCATCTCATGGCTCTTGGTAAAAATGATACATGTTCATTACGAAACAATCAAGCACAGATAAGATGATGATCCGAGGATGAGATGGTGCCCTCACTCATTTCTGTTCAATGTTCAAGATATAACCCTGAACAGAGAGGGTTCAGGGAGACCCTCAGTTGACTAAGGGACTCACAATGCAACTTCAGTTCAGTTTTAAAAAATAGGAAAGTTATGTTTCTGGCACACTTTAGTTTTGGGCTGAGATTCAAAACATTTACAGACATTAATATATGTTCCGGGTGCCCCTTGTCTTTTTTTGTCCCCCTGAGCACAAAATAACATTACATAATTCACGATTCTTTTTTTCTCTTCTCTAGACCAAAACCCAGTAAACAAAACAGATAAACAAAAGAGGTGGGGCTAGTTCTCTGCAGAGTGTTGTGGAGGTGGGGCTGAGGATGGAGTTTTCCTTCTGGAATCCCAGCCCTGCTGTTGGGAAAGCAAGGTCCTGCCACATCCCCTAAGGAGCTAAGACCACAGGGATCTCAGGGGGTTTTGCTGTCACTTTGAAATGGTGTGAGGTTTCCTGCTTCGTCAGAATCCCTGCTGAGGGGGAAATTGAAGGTGTATTGTGGAAACCTCCATTGGGGGCTTCTGCACAGTCACAGGAAATGGTGAGTTTGCAGGAACTTGTGGTTACTGTGAGAAAATTTGCTTTGGATTTTTATGTCCAAAATCTCTGTGGAATTCCCCAGGTCTGAAGCCAGTGCCTGCTTTGGACTCTGCTCTGCATACAGGTTCATCTGATTGTATTTTTTCTCATTAATTGAAATTTGCCAGCTGCAATTTTATCAGCGAAAACCAAATTCTAATCTCTTAGATAGATATAGAAAATGTGGCTTTAAATTATGGCCTTAGGTTATGATGAAATAAAACACCAATGAGTATGCACTAGGTCTTTATGAGCGAATTTGAAAAATAAAGTAGTAAATCTGTCTATGATAATAGGTTAACAGAGCAGAAAATAAGGGCAGATGCTGTAGTTTGTAGATCAGCATCCTGTCACAACAATTTTGGAACATTTGGTTCATGTTCTGTCACACATTCTTAAGAGTAGTTGTGCAATTGCCTCCAAGCTGTTGGCTGTATTAGACAAACTTTAAATTAGTGAAAGGAATCTATTTTTATGTGGTGGGGTAATAGTTCTTCTAAACAAACTTTCATTTTTATCTTTTGAAAGTTTTTAATGAATCGAGTTTTTTTTTTTTTTTTTCTTTGAGACAGATCTCAGTTCTGTTGCCCAGGCTGGAGTACAGTGGCACGATCACGGCTCATTGCAGCCTTGACCTACCGGGCTCAAGTGATCCTCCCACCTCAGCCTCCCAAGTAGCTGGGACTACAGGCACATACCACCATGCCTGGCTAATTTTTGTATTTTTTGTAGAGACTGGGTTTCACCACATTGCCTAGGCTGGTCTCGAAATCCTGGGCTCAAGGGATTCACCTTGGCCTCCCAAGTACTGGGATTACAGGCATGAGCCACTGTACTTGGCCTTTGAAGTAAACTTAAAAAAAAAAAAAAGAGAGACCAGGCTCGGTGACTCACACCTGTAATCCCAGCACTTTGGGAGGCTGAGGCAGGTGGATCACAGAGCTCAAGACCAGCCTGGCCAATATGGTGAAACCCCATCTCTACTAAAAATACAAAAATTAGCCAGGTGTGGTGGTAGGCACCTGTATTCCCAGCTACTCAGGAGGTGGAGGCAGGAGAATCGCTTGAACTCAGGAGGCAGAGGTTGCAGTGAACCAAGACTGCACCACTGCATTCTAGCCTGGGTGACAGTGCAAGACTCCGTTTCAAAAAAAAAAAAGAAATATGAGACTCTTTTTTTATGAGTGGAAGGTGTCTTTCACCTGTAGCACAAAGTGGAGGTTGAGAGCATGAACGGATTCTGTAGCCAGGCCACCTGACTCTGCCACTTGCTGGTTGTGTGACCTTGGGCAAGTTACATAACCTCTCTGTGCATCATTTCCTAATCTGTAAAATGAGGATAATAGCTGGGCACAGTAGCTCATGCCTGTAATCCCAGCATCTTGGGAGGCTGAGGCAGGTGGATCATGAGGTCAGGAGTTTGAGACCAGCCTGGCCAATATGGTGAAACCCCGTCTCTACTAAAAATACAAAAATTAGCAGGGTGTGGTGGCATGCGCCTTTAGTCCCAGCTACTCGGGAAGCTGAGGCAGAAGAATCACTTGAACCCAGGAGGTGGAGGTTGTAGTGAGCCAAGATCGCGCCACTGCACTCCAGCCTGGGCGACAAGAGGGAAACTCTGTCTCAAAAAAAAAAAAAAAAAAAAAAAGACTATAGAGAAACAACCAAACGATTTTTCTAATGATTAAAGTCTTTTAGAAAGTCGAGGTGTTTGCTTCCATAAGGAACCTGGACAGATACAATGTGTGGCATTAGTGACATAAGCAGGTTACTGTAAACTGCTAATCAACAGAATCTGGAGACATGCCACTAAATCTGAGTCACTGTCAACATGTGAGTCCACACTTACAGGAGGGGTGGTTCCTTGTATGAAAAACAGCCTCGGTAAATCACTGAAACTCTGCTGGCAAACATTTTTAATGCAAGTAATGCACCTCAATTTCACCCCCCTGCTTACAATCCTGTTTGAAACAATTCCAAACAAATGACCAAGACACCACTTTGGACCAAAAGAAAGCTGGTATCTTACAGTAACAATACTGTAGCTTGAACGCAGTTCTCCATGAGAAATTAGTGAAAGGGAGCATCCATTCCCTTAGAAATCAGTTAATATTGCCATTAATAAGAGGTTGGGCAACTGGGCACGGCGGCTGATGCCTGTAATCCCAACACTTTGGGAGGCCAAGGTGGGTGGATCACTTGAGGTCAGAAGTTATGGCAAAACTCTGTCTCTACTGAAAATACAAATATCAACCAGGCATGGTGGTGGGTGCTGGTAATCCCAGCTACTTGAGAGGCTGAGAACCGAGAATCACAGAATCACTTGAACCCGGGAGGTGGGGGTGGGGGTTGCAGTGAGCTGAGATCGCACTGCTACACTCTAGTCTGGGCAACAAGAGGGAAACTCTGTCTCAAAAAAAAAAAAAAAAAAAAAAGAAAGAAAGAAAAGAGGTAGGGGAACCCTTTTTTATAGAGCTTTGCTCAGGAACCAAAAATTCAAGTTTATTTTAAACCTTTCATCTATGCTTGAGGTATCTGGATTTCTGCTTTTAATATCACGTTGTAAAGATTTAAAGAGAAAACATCTCTGTAGACATTGTTAATTTCGTAAATACTGATGTAATTTCTTGTGTTTTTCCATATCATCTACTGAAACTAAATAGCTCAGAATTAAAAAAAAAGAGCCCTTTTATTTTGCCAGTCTATAAAGCTTCTGATGACAGGTAAAAGAACCTGGTGGTTAAGGACTTAGGTTTTGAGGTCGGTGGATGTGGGATTGAATCGTGGACACGATCTCAGTTTGTATAGAGGCGTGTATATCGGCCTCATTTATACATATTCTTAGAGGGCTGTGAGAAGTAAATATGTTTATATGTATAGAATTTAGTACCCATGGCCAGGCGCAGTGGCTCACGCCTGTAATCTCAGCACTTTGGGAGGCCAAGGCGGGTGGATCACTTGAGGTCAGGAGTTCGAGAGCAGCCTGGCCAACATGGTATGAAACCCCGTCTCTACTAAAAATACAAAAATTAGCCAGGCATGGTGGTGCGTGCTTGTAATCCCAGCTACTCAGGAGGCTGAGGCAGGAGAATCACTTGAGCCCGGGAGGCAGAGGTTGCAGTGAGCTGAGATCGCGCCACTGCACTCCAGCCTGGGCAGCAGAGCGAGACTATCTCAAAACAAAAACAAACAAAAAATTTAGTACCCACGCTGGCTCAGATGTTGATGGCTACTGTTGTGAATCTGGCTCTACGGGGACCAGTCGCCTTATCACTCTTTAAAGACAAGACACTCCTAAATTATCTACAATGCCATTTTATTTAGAAAGCCTTAACATGATTGATACATTTAATTTAATTTTATTTTTTTGAGACAGAGTGTTGCTGTTGTCCAGGCTGGAGTGCAATGGCACCATCTCAGCTCATTGCAACCTCTGCCTCCTGGGTTCAAACGATTCTCTTGCCTCAGCCTCCCAAATAGCTGGGATTACAGGTGCCCACCACCATGCCCGGCTAATTTTTGTATTTTAGTTGAGATGGGGTTTCACCATGTTGATCAGGCAGGTCTAGAACTCCTGACCTCAAGTGATCCACCCACCTCGGCTTCCCAAATTGCTGAGATTATAGGCATAAGCCACCTCACCTGGCCGATGCATTTAAATGTGGGATTAAATATTCACACCTAGTTCAAGTGTTCACATCTGTACTTGAAACTAAAACTTGATAACAAGGCATAAATATTGTATTAGTCTGTTTTCATGCTACTGATAAAGACATACCCGAGACTGGGCAATTTACAAAAGAAAGGTTTATTGGACTTACAGTTCCACATGGCTGGGGAGGCCTCACAATCATGGCAGAAGGTAAGGAGGAGCAAGTCACATATCACGTGGATGGCAGCAGGCAGAGAGAGCTGGTACGTGGAGACTCCTGTTTTTAAAGCCATCAGATCTCGTGAGACTTATTCACTATCATGAGAATAGCACAGGAAAAACTCATCCCCATGATTCAATTACCTCCCATTGGGTTCCTCCTAGGACACATGGGGATTGTGGGACTTACAATTCAAGATGAGATTTGGGTGGGGACACAGCCAAACCGTATCAAACACTGTTTAATTTGAGTCTAGGAGAAATCTTAAGGCCTTAAACTTAGAGAGACTTTATAAAAGCAGAGGCTAGCTCCATTTGGACTGTTTATTCCTTCAGAATATTATGCCTACTTGTATTCCCAATGCCTGACTCAGGGCTCTCCCATAGTCAGTGCTCAATGAATATTGGTAAGGAAAAACATGGTTCATTGAGATTTTTGCAGTAATTCAGGTGACTGATGACATTTGAGCTTTGTGAATGAATCTCCAATTCTGCAATTGGGTGGATTCTCTACCTATAGGTACAAGAGGAAGAGGACGAGAAATATTTCCTGTTCTCTCAATAACTTTCCAACTAAGACGTCATAAGAAGCCTCCTCATTCTACTGTCCAACGTGATAAAAGCCTAGGATTGAGCCAGGTGCAGCGGCTAACGCCTCTAATCCCAGCACTTTGGGAGGCCAAGGCAGGCGAATCTCTTGAGCTCAGGAGTTTGAGACCAGCCTGGGCAACAAAGTGAGACCCTCCGCCCTGCCAACCCCCTCTACAAAAAATACAAAAAATTAGCTGGGCGTGGTGGCATTTGTCAGTAATCCCAGCTACTCAGGAGGCTGAGGTGGGAGAATCGCTTGAGCCTGGGAGGCGGAGGTTGTAGTGAGCTGTGGAGATTGTGCCACTGCACTCCAGCCTGGGCGACAGAGCGAGACTCCATCTCAAAAAAAAAAAAAAAAAAAAAAAAAAAGCATAGATCCATAGCCCTCTAGAACTGGAAGAAGCCTTCTAGGCCAAGCCCTTCATTTGAACTGAGCCTTGACGAGTATTAGCCGTTAGCCATTTGTGGAAGGTCGCACAGTGCTCAGGACTGGAAGTCTGATCTTTGAAACCTGTCAGTCCACGGTCATTTCACCTGCCTGTTTGTAAAACAATGTCCTGTTACTTAAGTATATTTTTTAATAGGAAAAACTGGGTGTAAGCAAGAGTATCAAAGTGGTGTTCTGGTGCCTGCATTCAACTTCTGCAGCGTGTACTTCACAGGCACAGGATCTCAGGACGTTGCCCCACCGGACTGTCGTTCATATAGCGCCCACCTCCGGGTAACCCCGGTAATGCTGACCTAGCTCCATTATTTGTATTAATTTATTTAGCTAGCAGGGGGAACGGCTGGGTAATGCAGTCTCAGCTGCTAGAGAGGAAGAGGCAAGACGCCGCCGGCGCCCACCATCAGAGCGTGACAACAAGCAGGACCGGAGGTTGGGAAAAAACACAGGGACAGAATAAATGTGTGTATGGGGGAGCTCTGCTGGGGAAAGGGCAAGAGGCTGTGATCAGATTATCTGAGGTTTCAGAACTTTTATATAAAGACCAGGGAACCAAATGAAAACCCAACTCTTCCAGGGAGCCCTGGAAAGTTCAAAGGACCTCGTTTGAGGGAGCGAGTCCCCGCAGCTCGCGCTCCCTCGCGCTTCCCCCAGGACAGGGGCCGCCCCAACCCGGGCGCGCTGAGCCCGGCCGCGCCTCTAGCCTCTTCTCTTTCTGCCTCCTCGGCCCGAAGGGAAGCACAGGCTCGAGCAGCATTCGGGGCTCATCCATCAGCCGCAGAGGCAAAGGGGGAGGAGAGAGGAGGCGGGAGGCGGGAGGCGGGAGGAGGAGTTTCTGGGCGGCCGAGAGCCCCCGGTGGGGCCGGCGGAGGAGCGCCCTTCCCCCCGCGCGCTGATTGCTGTGGCGTCTTGCCCGTCCCCGCCTGCGTGTGTGCGAGGGAGGGCGAGTGAGCCGGGTCGGCCCGATGGGGGTAATCGAGGGTTTCGGGGACGCCAAGCGGCACTTTCCTCTTCCCAGCGAGTGAAGGAGGGCAGTCGGCGGCTCTCGCGCCCCGGCCACTTTCCCTGCGCGATTCCCGGAGCTCCCTGCAGGAGGTGAGAGTCCCCAGCGGGTCCGGATGGCGTAGTTGTGCCGCGGCGCAGCAGCTGCCGGAGCTCGCCGCCGCCGAGCGCTGGGCGGGGAAACTTTCCGCCGCTTTCCTCCAACTTGCTGCGGGTGGATCTCCGCTGGACACACCGCCTCCGAGGTACGTGCCGGCCCAGCCCCGCGGCGCTGCAGCCCGCCCGGGCTGTGGGCTCTGCAGGCTGCGCGGGTGCCCGTCGGCGCGGCGCGGGCTGCCAGTGCCTACTTACCGGCCAGGGTCGCTCCAGCCGCCGGGACCTCCGGGCTTGGGAGGGCGGCGCTGGTGGGGCGGTGTTTACGCTTCGGGGAGCAAGCACCGATGGCCAGCGGTGTGTGGGCAGCGGCCGCACGGGGCACGCAGTGCTCCCGGCGGTGCGCAGTGCTGGGGAGGAATTCTCCACGCCCGCCCTCACTCTTCCTCTCCGCGGGTCCTTCTGACCCCTGCGGGGCGCGGCGGCCACTTCCCTCCGGGCGCGTGACAGCGTCGGTGGGAATGGTTTGTTGTGGGTTCGCAGTCAATTGCCGTGGCCCAGGCTGTGGCTCCCGGACTTGTGCACGGACGCGGTTTGCGTTCGCCGCTGGCCGCGCCCTCAGAGTGCCTTGCGGGCTGCGCCGCAAGATGCAGCTCGGCGCCCCCCCCGCCCCCCGCCCCGGTTTATTTTGAAGGCTGTCTTCGTGTATTCATTTGGTTAGGACAAACTTGGAAATCTTGGACTGTCGCTAGAAGAATCTGCTTGCAGACTTGATCTTATTAGGGCATTTGCCCCGCTTTGCAGAATCGCATAGTGTCAGGAGCGGACGTGTCAAGCATGAATTACCTTGGCAAAATAGAACTTAGTGGATTTGGTGTCCTCACGAAAAGCTGGAAGAAGGAAACAGTTCCATTTCCCTAGCTGTGACGTGAGGATAGTAGTACTTGCCCCGTAAGGTGGCTGTGAGCATCTAATGATTTAATGTGTGTGAGGTGCTACAACAGTGCCTGGCACCGCGTAAGCACCGCACGGAGGTTAGCGCTGCTTGCCGCTAGCCCTGCCGTGGCAGGATAGGAGCGGCGAGGGCAGAGGATAGTAGGAGTGATAGGCTGTGCTGGGGAACCAGG
Source organism: Nomascus leucogenys (assembly GCF_006542625.1). Lineage (NCBI taxonomy): Eukaryota > Metazoa > Chordata > Mammalia > Primates > Hylobatidae > Nomascus > Nomascus leucogenys. Next base: position 82,764,067 of record NC_044392.1, read on the forward strand.
CGTATTCTGAGTTTTATGTCCTTCCGAAGAAGTGAGCGGTTTGGGAGTAGTCTCCACAGGTAGTAAAAACACACGTCAAGACCGTTTCTTCTTCCTGAATGCAGAGTGCGAACAGTTACTTCAGTGTGAACTCAGTTGTTTCTTTTGGATAGTAATAAATAGCTAACGTTTTCTAAGCCTATACTGTGTGCACTTAATCCTCACAGCATCTCTATGGGAAAAGCACTATTAATAACCCTATTTTGAGGTCAGGAGTTATGGCAATTTTACAGATAAGACAGATAAGACACTAGAGGTTAAGTTACTTGTCCAAGATCATACACAACTTTCTGTTAGTTCTGACTCCAAAGCTAGCTTCCTCCCTCAGCGGAGAGCGGCAAGTGCAGGCCGATTTGTGTGTACATAGATTTGTGTGCATAGTCCATGCATCTTCTCCCATCTTTCAGCTTTCTATTTGAGCTGAACGCATATCTCTTGAAACACGCATAAGGTATCTGTGATGAATTTAGGTGATTTTACATACTTATGAGGGTGCCGAATTAAAGTTCCTCTGAAACTGGCCCCAAATAATTATAAATAGAACTCTGACTTACATTAATTAACATGGATTTTTTTTGTGTGTGTGTGACAGAGTCGCGCTCTGTCCCCAGGCTGCAGTGCAGTGGTGCGACCTCGGCTCACTGCAACCTCCACCTCCCGGGTTCAAGAGATTCTCCTGACTCAGCCTCTCGAGTAGCTGGGACTACAGGCGCGCGCTACCACGCCCAGCTAACTTTTGTATTTTTACTTTTGTATTTTTAGCAGAGACAGCGTTTCACCATGTTGGCCAGGATGGTCTCGATTTCTTGACCTCGTGATCCACCTGCCTCAGCCTCCCAAAGTGCTGGGATTACAGGTGTGAGCCACCACGCCCGGCCAACATGGATCTTTATTCTTAATTTCTTTTATTAATTCTCCAGACATTGTTGATCACCATTACTTGGCTTCCTTAGGAAACAGCTTGGGGTTGGCACAGGAGGCAGGGAAATAATTCTTACCCCCTTAAGGGCTATTAACATGAAATTGATTTCATGCCATTGTGTCAGTTAAAGGATGTTGCTCTATTTCTTGCTGTTCTTTGCTTTTGGCTTTATTTCTGCATTGTTTAGTGTTTCAAGGCTTGAGCCTTTTTTTTTTTGGCCCTTCAGTTTGTCATTTGTCAACTTTAATTTTTCCTGTTTTGATGGAATCTGACCGTTACACGGCAGCTTTGCCTAACAACTGTTGATTCAGCTCATGTTTTTAAATATAAAAATCACCAACATAGTTTTGAACCCCAGCACTTCAAAGGCAACCCCTGGGGAGTTCATTGTTATTTTGAATATTAGTCAATAGGGGGAGCATAACACACTGCTGATATCTATAAGGCGCATAAACCCGTTTTTAGAGTATTAAACATATAGTTTGAAAGGGGAGGGCAAAATATCTAGCAAAATAACCAAGTTGCTTTTGGAGTTTATAATGAAGGACTAGATTTAATTTGAACTGATTAAGAATGACCTGGAGGACAGGGCCTGTATGTTGAATACATGTCAAGAACTCCATGGTGGCTGGACAGATAATAGATAAACACACATATAGTTTTTTTTTTCAATTTGTTTCCTTAAGTGGTGTGTAGGCCAGGCACAGTGGCTCACACCTGTAATTCCAACACTTTGGGAGGCTGAGGTAGGAGGATCACTTGAGCCAAGGAGTTCGAGACCAGCCTAGGTAATATAGTGAGACCCCATTTCTTTAAAAAGTGAAGTTTGTATGTAAACTAATTTTGTGTGGTTTGAATATATTTCAGCTTATCTAGGAGAAATGGAAATCCAGAGGAATTTGTTATGAATCCTTTTGTAATGATCCTCATTTGTCTTTTGCGGAAAACTGAATATAATGAATTCGTTCTCAGGGAGGTTGGTGTGTTCACAATCCTGTCATCATCTTTCATTAACATCTTCTCAGTGCAAGACAATAAGGGATCAGTAATCCTAAATAACAGCAGTTCTATTACTGTGCATTTCTCAGAGGCTTACGTTAATAATCAAGTATAGTACTAGTTCAGATGTATCATATTTGATACTAGTATAGGTGTGATGTGTCTATGAATACTCATACTTGTAAATATAAACAATAAGAATAAATATGCTTGAAAAAATCAAACGACATTTATTTATTTATTGAGATGGAGTCTCTGCTCTGTCGCCCAGGCGGGAGTGCAGTGGTGCAATCTCAGCTCACTGCAAGCTCCGCCTCCCAGGTTCACGCCATTCTCCTGCCTCAGCCTCCCCAGCAGCTGGGACTACAGGCACTCGCCACCATGCCCGGCTAATTTTTTTGTATTTTTAGTAGAGACGGGGTTTCACCGTATTAGCCAGGATGGTCTCGATCTCCTGACCTTGTGATCTGCCTGCCTCAGCCTCCTAAAGTGCTGGGATTACAGGCGTGAGCCACGGTGCCCGGCCAAACTTGACTTTTAAAAAAAGTTTTTGGCCAGGTGTGGTGGCTCACGCCTGTAATCCCAGCACGTTGGGAGGCCGAGGCAGGTGGATCACTTGAGGTCAGGAGTTCGAGACCAGCCTGGCCAACACAGCAAAACCTGATCTCTACAGAAAATACAACAATTTGCTGAGCGTGGTGGTGCACACCTGTAATCCCAGCTACTCCGGAGGCCGAGGTGGGAGGATCCCTTGAGCCCAGGAGGTGGAGGTTTCAGCTCACTGAGATCATGTCACTGCACTCCAGCCTGGGAGACAGCAAGGCTCTGTCTCAAAAAAAAAAAAGTTTTCAATTTTTGTCTGTAGTTTTGTAGGCCAGTTTCCTTTCTTGTTTCTTGCGTATTATGTAGTATTTTTTAAATTATTTATTTATTTATTTATTTTTGAGACAAAGTTTTCACTCTGTCCCCCAGGCTGGAGTGCAGTGGAGCAATTTTGGCTCACGACAGCCTCCGCCTCCCGGGTTCAAGAGATTCTTCTGCCTCAGCCTCCCGTGTAAGCTGAGACTACAGGCGCGTGCCACCATACCCGACTAATTTTTTGTATTTTTAGTAGAGATGGGGTTTGACTGTTAGCCTGGATGGTCTTGATCACCTGACCTCATGATCCACCCGCCTCAGCCTCCCAAAGTGCTGGGATTATAGGTGTGAGCCACTGCGCCCGGCCTCCTATTATGTAGTATTGATTTACCTTTATTTCATTTACCACGTTAGGGTCCCATGGATCCTATTTTAAAATAACTTTCAAAATTAGTCCAGACCCTTCTTTTTAAATCTTAGCATTGCGCTTATGTGTGCGGAATTAGTGGGTTCTTGGTCTCACTGACTTCCAAGAATGAAGCCGTGGACCCGCGCGGTGAGTGTTACAGCTCTTAAGGTGGCGCATCTGGAGTTTGTTCCTTCTGATGTTCGGATGTGTTCGGAGTTTCTTCCTTCTGGTGGGTTCATGGTCTCGCTGGCTCAGGAGTGAAGCTGCAGACCTTCGCGGTGAGTGTTACAGCTCATAAAAGCAGTGTGGACCCAAAGAGTGAGCAGTAGCAAGATTTATTGCAAAGAGCGAAAGAACAAAGCTTCCACAGTGTGGAAGGGGACCCGAACGGGTTGCCACTGCTGTCTCGGGCAGCCTGCTTTTATTCTCTTATCTGTGGGCCCCACCTACATCCTGCTGATTGGTAGAGCCGAGTGGTCTGTTTTGATAGGGTGCTGATTGGTGCGTTTACAATCCCTGAGCTAGACATAAAGGTTCTCCAAGGCCCCACCAGAGTAGCTAGATACAGAGTGTCGATTGGTGCATTCACAGACCCTGAGCTAGACACAGGGTGCTGATTGGTGTATTTACAATCCCGAGCTAGACATAAAGGTTCTCCACATCTCCACCAGACTCAGGAGCCCAGCTGGCTTCACCCGGTGGATGCTGCACTGGGGCTGCAGGTGGAGCTGCCTGCCAGTCCCGCGCCGTGCGCTTGCATTCCTCAGCCCTTGGGTGGTCGATGGGACTGGGCGCCGTGGAGCAGGGGGTGGCGCTCGTCGGGAAGGTTCGGGCTACACAGGAGCCCACAGAGACAGGGGAAGGCTCAGGCATGGCGGGCTGCAGTCCCGAGGCCTGCCCCGTGGGAAGGCAGCTAAGGCCTGGTGAGAAATCGAGCGCAACGTTGGTGGGCTGGCACTGCTGGGGGACCCAGTACACCCTCCGCAGCCGCTGGCCAGGGTGGTAAGTCCCTCATTGCCCGGGGTCGGCAGGGCCGGCTGGCTGCTCCAAGTGCAGGGCCCGCCAAGCCCACGCCCACCTGGAACTCCAGCTGGCCCGCAAGCGCCGCACGCAGCCCCGGTTCCCGCTCACGCCTGTCCCTCCACACCTCCCCGCAAGCTGAGGGAGTGGGCTCTGGCCTTGGCCAGCCCAGAAAGGGGCTCCCACAGTGCAGCGGTGGGCTGAAGGGCTGCTCAAGTGCTGCCAAAGTGGGAGCCCAGGCAGAAGAGGCACCGAGAGCGAGTGAGGGCTGTGAGGACTGCCAGCACGCTGTCACCTCTCACTTATACTACAGAGTAGCATTTATTTAGGATCTCATTTAGTCTTCTATGCTTTGCTCTAGTTTACTCAAGTTATTCAACAAACACTTAAAACCTCCTACTCCCTACTAGGCTATGGTTCCTGGTCTTGGAGCTTGGCAAATTAATTGTCCTTATTCAGTGCTCTGATGACTGGGGGCCAAAATGCCTTCAGGTTGCTTAGGGCTTTCTTACAGAAAGCCTTTTCGTTTCCTTGAAGAAAAGTGTTGTTCATTCTTTTTAAGACTCAAAGGAATTAATTTTTCTCTCTTGCATGCAAACTTGGTTGTGACTTGTAAAAGTCAGGTGAGTGCTTGTTTTTCTGAGGGCAGAATCTGAGCCTAAGAGCCCAGGGAACTCAACTGTCCTTTGAATTTTAAGAAGGTGATCACTGCTGACTTCTTTAGTTTATAAGTGAAGACCAATTTCCTGGCTTCAAAAATCTGTGAAAGGTCCTGATTTTACATTTTGAGCTTAACAGACAGAACAGTTAGAGTTTAGACTGTGGTTGTGTAAGTAATAACTTTGCTGTAATATTTTGCCTGGATGATTCTGCTCTGTGGTCATTTTGAATTACCTCCGTTCTTGATAATTCATTTTGAAATGTCTTTTTGTGGTGCTTTCATTGCCGTTGGATAAAAATCGTTATTGTCAGATTTATTTTTTATTTTTATTTATATACTTATTCATATAAAAAATATATGTAAATATATGTAAAATCTCATATATAATCTAAAAATATATATTGTATAATATATTATATATATATAGAGAGAGAGACAGAGTCTCACTATGTTGCCCAGGCTGGTCTCGAACTCCTGGGCTCAAGTGATCCTCCTGCCTCATCTTCTCAAATTGTTGGGATTACAGGCATGAGCCACTGCTCCTGGCTGTCAGATTTATTAGCTACTAAAGGACAGTCTTCCTTTTCAGTCTTAACAGCTATTTAAAAGTGATTTTATTGCCATTTCCATCAGTCTACTGGAGCATTTTTCTTATATTTTTATTTTTATTTTTCGTTTATTTATTTTTTGAGACGGAGTCTGACTCTGTCACCCAGGGCGGAGTGCAGTGGCGCGATCTCGGCTCATTACAAGCTCCGTCTCCCGGGTTCACGCCATTCTCCTGCCTCAGCCTCTGGAGTAGTTGGGACTACAGGCGCCCGCGACCACGCCTGGCTAATTTTTGTATTTTTAATAGAGACGGGGTTTCACCGTGTTAGCCAGGATGGTCTTGATCTCTTGACCTCGTGATCCGCCCGTCTTGGCCTCCCAAAGTGCTGGGATTACAGGCGTCAGCCACCGCGCCCAGCCATATTTTTAAACTTATTTAAAACAATTGTAAATTTAAAAAATGTTAACTTTTTTGAAATTTGCATAACTTGAGTTAGATAAATGTTTTTAGGGGCCTTTAATGTAAAAGCAATCTTGTATTGCCACTAGGAATATAAACAATTTGGAATTTAAGAGTGAATCTAGGTTATATGAAAAACTAACCTTTAACACATAATAGTGAACCTTCAGCAGATTGAGTGAAGGCATTTCTGTAGGAAGAAAATTAAGTGTACCAAGAGCCATAGCAGTAAATTCTCTGGTTCTACATCTTCAGAGTAACACTTGGAATGATAGCATTGTTTCTTTGCAGCATTTCATAAAACACAAGCTGTTGCTAATTTGTTCAGTTTCTAGTCAAGCTGAAATAAATCAACACAGCTTGGAAGGGCCTTACAAGAAGGATCTGGGTTCATTTCCTGGGCTCTGTCCATTTCTAGATTTCTTATTTTATATCTTTTGAAATAGCACATTTGTTTGTTAACTGACATTGAGCTTTATTTTCTCTGCTTGCAAAGTCCTTGCTTAAGAATCAGCACAAATTTCCAAGCATTCTTCCTCCCCACTTGAATAATGATTTTGATGTCTTGCTCTCTCAACCAAAGTGTGTTTTTGAAACAACGTTAATATAAATTCTGCATGAGGCTACTCTCATTTGGAACTTATTCTTCATTTTTTATTCTTCAGTTTTTCAGGCCAAAGATGAAGACTTAATAGGCTGACAACTGCTTATGAAGGATAGAGACCATATTTAAAATGGAAGGTCTGGAACAAGAACCCCAGAACCATGCCTTCAGGCCATCCTAATGTGCCCTGCTGAAGATAATTTTTTGGTGTAGGGGGGCAGGGCAGGGAGCTTAATGTCTGGTTTTTGTGGTGGTGTTTCTTTTATGTTGAAATCTTCTTCCAGCCTGGGAAGGGATTCAGTTATATGTAGAGCCTAGCAAAGTTGATTTTTAGACTTAGATTTTAATGGTTTTTTGTTTTTTTTTTTTTTTGAGACAGAGTCTTGCTCTGTTGCTTAGGCTGGAGTGCAGTGGTGTGATCTTGGCTCACTGCAACCTCTGCCTCCTGCGTTCAAGCGATTATTGTGCCTCAGCCTTCCAAGTAACTGAGATTACAGGCGGGGGCCACCACATCTGGCTAATTTTATTTTTAGTAGAGACAGGGTTTCGCCATGTTGTCCAGGCTGGTCTCGAACTTCTGGCCTCAAGTGATCTGTCCCCCTCGGCCTCCCAAAGTGCAGGAATTACAGGCGTGAGCCACCATGCCCGCAAGCCCACTTTAATGTTAAACTGTTGCCAAGATAGTAATTTAGAATTAAGTCTGAAATTTTAGCTCTATCTTTACTTAAAAAATGGTTGTAAAGAAGCATATACTCTCTGGACATTGGACTCCTAGTGAAGGGGGCCTTTGGAGTTGGGTGCTGTTTGCAGGAGGATGAAACACCTGCTTTTCTGTTCTTCCAGGCGCATAATTCATTTCTCTGGTATATGCCGAAAGTCAGGTTTTTTGTGTAAAATTGCTGATGGATCATTTGTAAAAACACATTTAAGTTGATTAGTCCTTGAAAAATGATCTTTAGAAAATGATCTTTACAGATACTAGTCCTTGAGCTTTCCTGTGGATCAGATTGCCTTGGGCGAAAGTCTGCAGTTTCACAGGCATGACTCACTACATTTTATAGGTGAGAACATCAAATGGGCCAGGTGGAGGGTCTAGTAGAACTCTGGATTTCTTTTTAAATTTGTATCATACTATTTTGCTAATGGCAACTTGATGAATACTTAATTCCATCTGGCAAGTGAAAAGGGTCCCTTTTGGGAGTATTCGTTTTGTTAGCATTTTTAGTGATTTATTGTTTTGACAGTGTGATATTGGTCCTTGGATGCAAAAATACTCTGGAGACTATTTGGAAATTTCATTTTATAATTAACTAACTGTGTGATAATTGCTGGAGCAGAATGTGGCTTTTTTTTTTTTTCTTTTCATTCTGGAAGGTTATTTGAGGTGAAAAACTTAGATTCTAATCACAAAGGCTTGTGTTCATGTGGTACCCTGAGTACTTTTGTAAGATACTCACTGTGTTGCTAAGAGTTATCTCTTTTATGGTTTTTTCTTTAAAACAAAACTCTTCTGAGTCTCCATAAAGAATAAGTATCTCATTTTGTTATATTAGATTTTGTGCAGTTGGCTGGCAAATTAAATTTAACTTTGAGGGAAAGCACCATTGACTCATTACATACATTTTGCATCATTGCAGTGTAAGGTCTTCCCTATGTGTGTGGGAGAAGTTTCTGATCTAAATGGGCATGTTTCCTATTGCTGGTCTATCTTTTAGCCAAAGCATTTCTGAATAGACATTCCTATTCATTTTCTTATTTTCGAGACTTTAGAGAGATTGTTACTTGTTATGTATTCATGATAAATCATCTGAATTCTGAAAAAAATACTTAATGCCAACAACCCATTTTGTAAAGACACTTGTCTTTGAGCTTTTAAGCTGTCATACTCATTATTTGTTACAATAGCTGTACAGCCATTGGATGTATCATGTTTTTGACACAGGAGCTAGAGGAAGGATGACCTACTTGTTGCATTTCACATTTTTCCATATTTATTTCTTTTTTCAATTTGTGGCATCTTTGTTTCATTGTTAGAGTGGTTGTTCTCTAAGACGTTCCAGGTTTTAATTTCATTCACTGTGTGGGCTAAATAAGGAGCTTTCCTGTAGAACCAATTCTACTAAATTCCTGAAAATGTCAGTTAAAAATTAGCCAGGCATGGTGGTGTGTGCCTGTAGTCCCAGCTTCTCAGGAGGCTGAGGCAGGAGGATTGCTTGAGCCAGGAGGTCGAGGCTGCAGTGAGTCATGATCATACCACTGCACTCCAGCCTGGGTGACAGAATGAGACCTTGTCCCCACCCCCACCACACACAAAAAAAAGAAAATATGAAGAAAAAAGAAAATGCTTCCAAAAAGTATCCCATCTAGATACCATGCTGGTTAGGGCTTTTGGTCATGTTTGAATGGGAGATAGCTGAACACAGAGCAGGATTTCAAAGGGTAGGGAGGCTAGGAAAAGGAGGAGGGGAGTGTCTAATTTGTTGGGAGAAAATCCACTTTTGCATAATAATAGGGGATTTAAGTGTTTTCTTTGGAGTTAATGTATATTTCAAGTAGGTAGATAGGTAAGAGGTTTGCAAAAGAAGTTTTGCTAAGGTTGAGGTTCTGTAGTTGGCAACTCTTATAACCCTGAAGATCCTGTTCTCTAAAGCCAGGAAAAAGCAGTCTGTTTCCAATTATGTATCACAAAAAATAGTGAAATTAAGCCAAGAAAAATGATCATTTGGGAGTTGGGTTGCTTTTTTTTGCGGAGGGTAAAGGAGAAAGGACTGTAGACACACATTTTAAAGAATCTGCTGGTTTTTCTGTTGGCTTTCAGATTTTTCTCAAATGCTCTGTATTGGAAATTAAGAATAATTTTAGGATTAAAGGCTTTTTCCTCCTTCGGCTTCTTTTTGTTTCTCAGAGAGCAAATAGAAGATGTAGGCAGTTTTTGCTGACATGAAGGGGTTTGGGTCCAGTGTTCCGGGACCCAGCTTGTGTTTTGGTAAAGCCTTTTCCTGCCTGAATGGTCCCAGGTTATGGGCTCACAGCATCATACCTGGTAGTGGTGCTATGGTTTTTGTTATATGAATTTTTTACCATGCTTTGAACTGAAATGTAGTCCCTGCTGCCTAGCATTATTCTGCCGGAGGAGAAAACCAGGGATGTTAGTGTGGGAAAGGTATGGAGGTGCGAAGCCTAGCGTTTGCATGATGTGTGGGTGAATATATTGTCCTCAGCACTTGTCAGAAGCAACTAGCCTTTCGGGATGCCTACTGCTAGTTTCAGGATTAGTGGTCCTGTGAGACCTAGGTGTTAACTAAGAAATCTCCTTTCCACTGCCAGAAGATCAGCCTCGGCAGGTCTTAGTTCCTGTTTCTCACACCTTACACCTCCACAGAGTGTTGAATAAGACTTTCCTGATGCTGCATAATCTTTGATAACTCTTAGTCTTGTCACTGAGGCTAATGTGTTTTAGCTCTTGGTGCTTTTCTTCTCACCTCCCATTTACTCTCCTACCTGCTGCTGGCTCCCACGCCCACCACACCACCACCACACCCCCATGAGGTGCTAGAAGAGGTGCGAAGTACGGAGTGCAAAGTTGCATTTGCTGCTTTACTATCCTTTTTCCCCCATTTTTTTTCTTGGTTTCCCTGAAACGAGTTCTGGTTTTCCTCTTAAGTTCCGGATGTCTCTTCAGTCTTCCATTTCATTTCTTTTTCTTTTCTTTTTTTTTTTTTTGAGACAGAGTCTCACTCTGTTGCCCAGGCTGGAGTGCATTGGCACAACGTTGGCTCACTGCAGTCTCCGCCTCCCGGGTTCAAGCAATTCTCCTGCCTCAGCTGTACACTTCCACCCCCCAAGTAGCTGGGATTACAGGTGTGCGCCACCACGCCCAGCTAATTTTTGTATTTTTAGTAGAGACAAGGTTTTGCCATGTTGGCCAGGCTGGTCTTGAACTCCTGACCTCAGGTGATCTACCTGCCTCAGCCTCCCAAAACGCTGGGATTACAGACGTGAGCCACAGTGCCCAGTCCAGTCTTCGTTTTCAATGCTTGATCCCTATGGGTTGACATTTTCCAAGGTTGCATTTTCCTTTCCTCCTCTTCCCTCCCCTCCTCTTTTCTTTCTTTTTTTTTTTTTTTTTTGAGACGGAGTCTTGCTCTGTCGCCCAGGCTGGAGTGCAGTGGCGCAATCTCGGCTCACTGCAATCTCCGCCTCCTGGGTTCACGCCATTCTCCTGCCTCAGCCTCTCCGAGTAGCTGGGACTACAGGCGCCCGCCACCACGCCCGGCTAATTTTTTTGTATTTTTAGTAGAGACGGAGTTTCACCGTGGTCTCGATCTCCTAACCTCGTGATCTGCCCGCCTCGGCCTCCCAAAGTGCTGGGATTACAAGCGTGAGCCACCGCACCCGGCCCCTCTTTTCTTTTTCTTGTCTTTTCAGTCTACATTGAGTTGCTTATATTTCTGTGCTTCAAAATCAGCAGCTCCCCGTTTTTTCACACCCATATTTCCAACAGCCTATCGGACAGTGCCATCTGGTTGTTCTGTAGATTTTTCTGTTACAGTCCAAAAACCACCATATTACTTCTCTGTGGTCCACAGCCTCCACAGTGTCACCTTCTGTATTTCCCATGTCCCTCCTTCTCTGGGGGGGTGGGTTCCTGCTTACTCTTCCAGGCTCTCACTGCTGCCAGCTCCTCCAGTGGGGCTTTATGTGGCTCTTCCTGGCAGGTGCTTCTCTTGCTGACTCATGAGAATGTTTTTTTTCCTTCGGCAGATTCCCCAGAGCAGGATCGAGTCTTCCCATCTTGGTATCCTAGGTGTGTAGCATGGGCCTGGTTTATAGATCTGTTGTCAAATGGAATTCTTCATTTCAGCCCACTTCAGTTATGGCTTTGGGGAAAGATCAGTCTTACAGTTGATATAAATTATAGCTATAGAAAAGACACAGGAAATCATCTCAGAATCATAGAGTTTAGGGTTAGAGTGGGGCTTAGAATAATCTTCCTTAAGTTTCTCTAAAGATGAGAACAACCAGAGAACAGTGTTTCCCTCCTTGCCCCTCTGCAGCCTAGTTCCCACCCAATAGCCAGAATGATTGTGATAAAACCTAAGTCAGATTCCTGCATTCCCTTGCTTAAAACACTCTAGGCTGGGCGCGGTGGCTCACGCCTGTAATCCTAGCACTTTGGGAGGCTGAGGCAGGTGGATCACAAAGTCAGGAGTTTGAGACCAGCCTAGCCAGCATAGTGAAACCCCGTCTCTACTAAAAAAAAAAATTAGCCTGGCATGGTGGTGGGCGCCTGTAATCCCAGCTACTCGGGAGGCTGAGGCAGGAGAATCGCTTGAACCCAGGAGGCGGAGGTTGTAGTGAGCTGAGATTGCACCACTGCACTCCAGCCTGGTGACAGAGTGAGACTCTGTCTCAAAAAAACCCCCCAAAAATACTCTACTGTTTATTCTTGTCTTTCTCAGAATAAAAGCCAGAATTCTTTTTTTTTTTTTTTTTTTTTTTTTTTTTTGAGACGGAGTCTTGCTCTTTCACCCAGGCTGGAGTGCAGTGGCGCGATCTCAGCTCACTGCAAGCTCCACCTCCCGGGTTCACGCCATTCTCCTGCCTCAGCCTCTCCGATTAGCTGGGACTACAGGCGCCCACCACCACGCCCGGCCAATTTTTTGTATTTTTAGTAGAGACGGGGTTTCACCGTGGTCTCGATCTCCTGACCTCGTGATCCGCCCGCCTCGGCCTCCCAAAGTGCTGGGATTACAAGCGTGAGCCACCGCGCCTGGCCAAAAGCCAGAATTCTTACTGTGTTCTGTAAAGCCCTGTACAACCAGCCCACCACTCTCATGCTGGTGACCCAGTTGGCTTCCCTCTTGTGCTCTCTAGGCTGCTCACTCTGCTCCAGCTGCCGCACCTGACTGTTGGTCCCTGAGCATGCCAGATACGCTCTGTCTCAGGGCCTTTGCATGTGCTGTTTCCTTTGCCTGGAATGTTTTTCCCCAAATAGCTACAGAATTCGCTTCTGTTAGGTCCTTACTCAAAACAGACTAAACCAAACCAAAGCCCCACACACATACTTTGTCTCTCCCTTTTCTGCTTTGTTTTCTTAGCATTGGTCTCTATATAATATATAATTATGTATCTTGTTTATAGGTCTCTATATAATATATAATTATGTATCTTGTTTATAGTCTGTCTCCTTTAGCTAAAATGAAACCTCCATCAGGGCAGGGATTTTTATGTTTTGTTCTCTGTTGAATACCCACACCTGGAACAGTCCTGGCATGAAGCAGGTACTTGATAAACATTATTCAGTGAATAAATGAATAAGAAGCATTTTATGGATTTCTCTTTTTTTGTGTGTGGCAGGGTCTCACTCAGTTACCCAGGCTGGAGTGCAGTGGCACAATCTTGGCTCACTGCAACCTCTACCTCCCGGGTTCAAGCCATTCTCCTGCCTCAGCCTCCCAAGTAGCTGGGATTACAGGCACATGCCATCAGGCCCAGCCAATTTTTTTTGTATTTTTGGTAGAGACAGAGTTTCACCACGTTGGCCAGCCTGGTCTTGAATTTCTGATCTCAAGTGATCCACGATTACAGGCGTGAGCCACAGCGCCCAGCCCATTTTATGGATTTCTTATAGCCCCAGTTATAGGTGCACTCAAGACATTAAAAAGGGAAAATTGGGCCGGGCGTGGTAGCTCAGGCCTGTAATCCCAACGCTTTTGGAGACCGAGGACAGGAGTTCAAGACCAGCCTGGCCAACATGGTAAAACCCCATCTTTACTAAAAAAATACAAAAGTTAGCTGGGTGTAGTGGCAGGCACCTGTAATCCCAGCTACTCAGGAGGCAGAGGCAGGAGAATTGCTTGAACCTGGGAGGCAGAGGTTGCAGTGATCTGAGATAGTGCCACTGCAGTACAGCCTGGGAAATAGTGAGACTCCATCTCAAAAAAAAAAAAAAAAAAAAAAGAAGGGAAAATTGGCCAGGTGTGATGGCTTACCCCTATAATCCCAGTGCTTTAGGAGGCTGAGGCAGGAGGATTATATGAGGCTAAGAATTCAAGATTAGCCTGGATAACATAGTGAGACCCCCATCTCCATAAAAAAATCCTAAAAAGTCAGCCGGGTGTGGTGGGGCACACCTGTAGTCCCTGCTTACAGGGTCTGTAGTTGAGGTGGGAGAATAGCTTGAGCCAAGGAGTTCGAGGCTGCAGTGAGCTATGATCATGCCACTGCACACCAGCCTGAGTGACAGAGTGAAACCCTATCCCCCCCTCCCACCACTCCCTCAAAAAAAGGGAAAACCATCAATCTCGGGGAAGGAGAATCTGATTTTTAAAAAGCCTCATTTAAGACTCGTTGGACTAGAACACTGACCTCATTTTCATGTCTGACTCGAAGCAGCACCTGTGGGTCCCCCCATCCTTACAAGTGGTTTGGGAAGACTCCCATTTTACCTCTAACAGGCATGGGCTTGTTGAGGTTTCTCTCTGCCTGTGGTTTGCCCTTTAACCCAGCAGGCTACAAAGATGAAAAGCAAACACAACATTAAAGAAAAGAGCTAGGGAAGAGGGCAGGGGGAAACAGGGCAGAATTTCCTTGCAGCCCTGACATCTTGCCTTGTTTCTGTGCCCATCCTCTTGTCTGGTTACACAGTCCCTTCCAGAGCTGCCTTGCTTGGGGGCTGTGCTCAGTCTTGAGACTTTTAGGCCAAATGACTCTTGAGTTTTGCTTTGATGTTCTAATTTCTTTGAAAAGACATCTTAATTTTACGCAAAAAGGAGATTGGAGAATGGATTCTTTAAAATTAAATTACCATCTTTTGAAGTGAAGTTTTAACCCTTCTCAAGATAAGGGGTTGTCACTGAAATTTCTGATTGCTTCTACTGATGATGCTAGTGGGAAGTCAGGATTGGCAGGACCCCATCTTGTGAAACCAATACCTTAAATCCTCAGGGCAATAAATTCAGCTCTAAAGAAGTGTCAGACTCTTATGGGTAGGAATTATGTGGAATGAAGTACATAATTTGTATTAGTGTAGTAGTAAAGTTAGAGGAATTTGCCTCCTGCTCTTATTGAGATAACATCAGCATGGTTCCTACAGGGATAGGAAGCCCAGCCGAGAAAGTCAAAGGCTTAGGAGGAAGCTGTTGGCCATGTACAAAGCCTGCAGTGTCATTCACCCTGGGATTCAAAGGTATCACATTGAAAATAAATTGTCTAGAATGGAGCTGAATTATCAGTGATTAGTTAAAAATAATCATAGCTACCATTTCCTGAATTGTAACAACATACTAGGACGTAAGTGCTTTATTTATTTATTTATTTATTTATTTATTTATTTATTTTGAGACGGAGTCTCACTCTGTCGCCCAGGCTGGAGTGCAGTGGCGCAATCTCGGCTCACTGCAAGCTCTGCCTCCCGGGTTCACGCCATTCTCCTGTCTCAGCCTCTCTGAGTAGCTGGGACTACAGGCGCCCGCCACCACGCCCGGCTAATTTTTTGTATTTTTAGTAGAGACAGGGTTTCACCGTGGTCTCGATCTCCTGACCTCGTGATCCGCCTGCCTCGGCCTCCCAAAGTGCTGGGATTACAAGCGTGAGCCACCGCGCCCGGCCAGTGCTTTATTTATTAATTTAGTTAATCATCATAACAATCCCATGAAAGAGATAGAATCATTATCTCTACTTTACAGATCAGGCATGGAGCTTTAAGTTAGTTGCCCAAAATCATATTGCTTAGAAAAGACAAGTGGGGGATTTGAACTCAGGTAGGCTATGGGGGCCCCACACTTTCCACTATGCTGTACTGTAGTCTGCTTCTAGGACAAACCAAGCATGCTCTTACCTCAGGACCTTTGCACTCGCTATTCCCACTGCCTGGGAAGTTTTTCCCTTAGATATTGTCATAGCTTTGTCTCTTACCTCTGTGCTTAAATGTTACCTTGTCTGGGAGGCCCTCTCTGACCACGCTGTCTAAAATAGCATCCCTCCTGTCATCACTCTCTCTCCTTAACCTGCTTTATTTTCCTTTCCTAGGTCTTATCATGCCTTGATATATTATTTATTTGTTGTCTTGTCTGTCCCTACCTTTAGAAGGTAAACCATGTGAAAACAGGAGTGTGTTTAATTTGCTGCTATGTGCCCACCTCCCTGAACAGTGCCCAGGACAGGGTAGGTGCTAATAAATGTTTGTTGAGTGAATGAATGAAGTAAACTAAAACTGCTGATCAAGGCCTGCCACCCTGGTTTCAGAACAAAATAATGTGTCCGTTATGCCAGATCTCATCAGACTACCCACCACCAGAAAGTGAGTGTCCATGCGGGGCCTGGTTGATGTCTGCAGTGGCTTAGTAATAGGCACAGTCCCTATCTTTTTTTTGGAAGTCAGCTGTTTCTGGAGGATCCCCTGTTTGTAGTAGTTAAGAGCATGGGCGTGGAATTAGACAGACCTGGGCTTAAGTCCTGGTGCCAGGATTTATAAGCTGGTGACTTGGGGTTGCTTAGCATCTTTTTTTTTTTTTTTTTTTTTTGGTGACAGGGCAGAGTCCCACTCTGTTGCCCAGGCTGGAGTGCAATGGTGCCATTGTAGCTCACTTGCAGCCTTGAACTTCTGGGCTCAAGTGATCCGCTTGCCTCAGCCTTCCAAGTAGCTAGGACTGTTGTCATGTGCCACCATGCCTGGCTAATATTTGTGTTTGTATTTATTTTTATTATTTTTTTCAGAAACTCCTGATGTTCAAATTATTTTTGTTTTTTCTATGTTTCCCAGGCTGGTTGTGAACTCCTGGCTTCAAGGGAGCCTTTGGCCTCTGCCTCCCAAAGTCCTGGGATTATAGGTGTGAGCCACTGTACCCAGCCTTACTTAGCATCTTGAAGCCTCACTTTTCTCACTACAAAATGGAGTAAAGGGCATCTGTCTCCTTGTATTGTTGAGAAGATTAAATGAGAAATTGTGATAGACATGATAGGTGTTCAATAGATGATAACTGAGACATTTTGTGGGTTCAGAAGAAAGCAGAGACGTCAGCTTCTGACAGGAAGGGGAATAAGGTATAGACACATGATCAACCGTGGAATAATTACAAAGCAGCATGTGGACAAGTCTTGGCTTTGCAACTAAGTAGCTGCGTAAAGCTGGGCCAGTCGTTGAGCCTTTCTAATTTTTGGTTTGCTAATCTGTAAAATTAAAGGGTCGGAGTAGATACTACCTGTTTCTAGCATTCCAAGTTGGCTCTCACTAGAAGATAACGTGGAATGAATTATACACAAAATGTTAAGTGACAGAATGTTCACAGTAGGAGGGGATTAATCAGAAGTCTCTTCTAGAATGAGGTGAGGACCATCAGTAGAGTTCTTGGACTTTGAGGAATAGCATAAAAATGGCAGATTGTGATAAAATGGTCAGATCTGACAAAATTCAGATTTTATGTGTGCTTACATTGTTGGGAAGATACTGCATTTAAATAATTTTTGCTTACATAACTTATATATTAAAATAGCTAATGTAGTATTAATATTCTATTTTTTCTTATGTTGTCAAGTTGACTATTTTTCTTGGATAACACTTTCCTGTGTTGTGAAGTTATTCCTGCTAGCCTTTACATAATTACGCATTTCAGATTTCCACAAGTGTGTTTGAAGTCTCATTTTCTAGAAGGGATTCAGGATTATTAGTCCATGTAATGACAATTATAGTATGATATAGAATAAAAGATTTTCTTGTTTAATTTCTTCATATTAGAGATGAAGGTAGTAGGACCCAGAAAGTCTGAGCTGGTAAAACATGCTGATGGTTGCACTCCTGCCTCCTTTTCCTTTGAGGATGCCTGAGGTTCTTATACACAACTCTTATTTGTTATCGAGAAATGTTCTAATAATTTATCATCCTGCTGTACTATTTTTTCTTTTTTTCTTTTTTTTGAGACGGAGTCTCGCTCTGTTGCCCAGGCTGGAATGCAGTGGCATGATCTCAGCTCACTGTAACCTCTGCCTGCCGAGTTCAAGCGGTTCTCCTGCCTCAGCCGCCTGAGTAGCTGAGATTACAGGCATGTGCCACTACACCTGGCTAATTCTGTATTTCTTGTAGAGATGTGATTTCACCATGTTGGCCAGGTTGGTCTGGAACTCCTGACCTCAAGTGATCTGCCCACCTTGGCCTACCAAAGTGCTGGGATTACAGGTGTGAGCTGCCACTCCCGGCCTGTACTATTCTTATTGTAGTATGCACAGTAGTATATATACCTGTAGTCCACTGTGGTACCTTCATTAGATGCCCACTGTCAGCCAAGTGTAGGTAGACTGTGATCCGCCTTGCTGGAATTAAGACAGTGGGAAAGCCATACTTGGAAGGAAATAATTACATAATAATTACAACCTGAAGGGTTGTACTGCGTTCTAGGTGTCCAAGTTTAACTTGGTCCAAGGGAATCAGAGGAGGCTTTCTTCAAGAAGTAAGGCGTATGCTGAGACCTGAAGATGTTAGAAAGTGACCATCCTAGGGACCACGGAGGGATGTTGAGTTCCGATATAGTGAACATCACTTTTGGAAGGTGAGGACTTGGCCCTTTTGTGGGACTGAATTGACACTAGGGTGGCTGGAGTGTGCAGAAGATGAGCTTGGACTAACTAGACGATAGTTGGTGGCCATGTGAAGTTTTGCTGTTTATCTGGACAGCAGTGGGCAGCCACTGAAGAGTTTTAATTCTTGGTGTTTCACATGCCTGGGCTGTAAACCACCACACCTGGTGCACTTTTAAATGTTTTTGTAGAGACAGTGTTTCACTGTTGTCCAGGCTATCAAAAGCTTTTGTCAATGGCCAGGTGCTTGCTAGGGCCTGAGGGAGGATGACTGTTGTCCTGAGAATATTCTGATATGCTGAATTTTGCTCGAATAATTACAGCTTTATGATTTAAACCTTTTTGATGACAGCTGATTCCTCATTCTAGGTAGCTTGGTTGGTTTGGTGGCAGTGCCAGACCGAGTTCCACAGCCCCCAGCTAAACCCCTGCAGCTAATTGGGAATCATCAAGTAGAATCGAGAAGGGCCCTGCAGCCGGATCCCTGTAACTTATACCAGAAATGTTGAGGCAATGGCTTCACCACCATTTGGACAGTTTTGCTACATTATGAGTATCTTTAGAACCCATACCTTGTATGGAATTTGGGATCGTTATTTTTTTGTGATGGAGGGAATTTTTGAAATTCTAGATGATAAAGTCTAATCTCAAAAATAATACAAAATTTGCTACAAACAACTATTTCTGTTGCCTTGCTACTAGTAGTTTGCTTATTTTCTTTTTGAAAGTCTAGGTGTATTTTAACCATAAAAATACCAATGACTATTATTTATTTAAAATAGACAGTGTGGGGCCGAGCACAGTGGCTCACACCTGTAATCCCAGCACATTGTGAGGCTGAGGTGGGTTGATCACCTGAGATCAGGAGTTCCAGACTAGCTGGGCCAACATGGCGAAACCCTGTCTCTACTAAAAATACAAAAATTAGCCAGGCGTGGTGGCGCATGCCTGTAATCCTAGCTATATGGGAGGCTGAGGCAAGAGAATTGCTTGAACCCAAAGGCAGAGGTTGCAACGAGCTGACATCATGCCACTGCACTCCAGCCTGGGTGGCAGAGTGAGACTCCATCTCAAAAAAGAAAGAATAAAATAAAATAGACTGTGTGGGCCAGGTATTGTTTTAGGTACCATGCCTATATTCTGTCTCATATATTATAATCAAAATATTGCTACCATTTTACAGATGAGGGCGTGGTAGGGGCTAAATGACTTGTCCAGTGTAACACAGCTGGGTAAGCCAGGGTTTGAACCCCCAAATACAGTTCTTTATTAATTCTAGCTTAAAAGCAGACACCCTTATAAATGAAAAGCTACAGAAACCTTTGGATGCAAAAATCTTAAATGTGAAAAGGTGGTTCTTAGAGTATTGCAAGGGTGGGTGAAAAAGCCATCCTAGTTTGTGAGTTTGAATAAAACATGGTCTTTTCCAACTTTGTGAAATGTGTCAACACCCACCCTCCCTTTTTCCTGTATTTTGCTTGGGAGTGAGGTGTGTTGTGCTTGGGATAGATGGAAGGGCTTTTAAGGACGGACTGAAGTTCAGCCCCAAGGAAACCAAGGCTGCTGGGGCCAGATTTGTTGATCATGCCCCCAGCCAGGAATGAGGGTGGGCCTGCTCTGGAGGGACAGCCTTCCTTGCCTCTGAAGGCAGCTGGCACAGAATAGGCAGAGTGGAGTCAGGCTTCTCCGCTCTCCTCGTACCCTCTGCGTACTGCTTCCCCCATGCCTACCAGTACAGGTGGTTCCAGAGTAATCTTCCTCCTTTCTTTTCCTGCCACTGGCAGCCACAGAATGTTGGGACTAATTAATCTGACACCTCAGGATAATAAATCTCTTTGGTAGAAACAGCTTGCTAATGATAAATGATAGTTTCAATACTGTACATGCACAATCTCATCTGATTCTTGCAACACCCCTGTGATGTAGCTAAGTTTCGTCTGTTACACTCTTTACAAAGGAGAAAACTGAGGCTCCATTCTGATCTAAACCCCCATCCTTTCTTGTCTGACATGCTGTGAGAATCTCAACTGATTGTCCAGGCACTCTGGCCTCCCTTCAGTCTGTTCTCTGTACAGTGTGAGGGAAATCTTTAGTAATCCCATCTGATCACGCTATTCCCTGTTTAAACCCCTCCCTGAACTTACTCCTCTTCTCTTTCCCTTTCAGCTCTGCAGCTCTCCTCCCTCCTGTAACGCTTCCTCTGCCTGCAGTGTCATTTGTCACCTGACTTTTTAAATCTTCGCTTATCCTCAGGTTGCGTATACTTTTCCTTTAGAGCTCTGATTATATCTTGTAATTACATATTTGTGATTATTGTCTGTTTATCTCACCGGCTTTTAAGCCCACAAGGGCAAAAAACATGTCTTTTTGACCACTGCTTAGCAGAGTAAGCAATAAAGATTTATTGAAAGGAGAAACTCAGGAAATTAAATGTCTTGTGTGAAGTAGTAAATGATAGTTTTACTAGGATATAAGCTCCCTGAGGGCAGGATTTTTGGCATCTTTTTTCATTGCTATGTCCCTGGCATCTTGAACAGTGCCTGGCATATAGTAGTAATATTTATTGAATATCAGTTGTGCTTGGATGTGATTCCAAAGATTTCTTATCCAAATCTAGGACTTTTTCTCTCTTTATGACAAATCTATCTGAAGATGGGGATTAGTTTAGTTCTGATTCTGAATCAACTCATGGGTGTAGCCAGGCCATGTTAGCCATCTAAGGGGAAGCTACTAATTTTTTCTTACTGGTTCTTAGCCTATTGCCAGACATCCATTTTGCCACAGTTTTTCTCTTAGATAGAGCAAGATTTCTCTCCTTACCTTAGGGAATATTGTACCAAACCAGATCCTTTTAAATATTGGTTTAGAACGTGATGTTTTTAAGGATTCATTTGGATGGGATTTTTTCAGCTAATCTTGGTCTTTACCTGTGCACTTTGTTGGGTCATGAGGGCATGTGGGGCAGTATGCTCAGTTTAATGGACTCAGAAATAAACCCAGGGGATCTCTGAAATGAGCAGAATTAGCAGCACATTTATTTGCTTTTTTTTTTTAAAAAACCCATTAAGTTCTCAGAATTTTCTTATGTTCATTGATGAATACTAAGTGTTCATCAGTTCATCAAAGTTCACCTACCTTTTAAATGGAACATGTTGCTTTGAAATGTGGGCAAAATGACTATTATTCCAAATTGCTCTTTCACGATCTCAGAGTACCCTATTTATATTTCTACTTTTTTTAAAAAATACTTTAAGTTCTAGGGTACATGTGCACAATGTGCAGGTTTGTTACATAGGTATACATTAGGTATACATGTGCCATGTTGGTTTGCTGAACCCATTAACTCATCATTTACATTAGGTATTTCTACTTTTTTTAAGTGAAAGCAAGTTTATTAGAAAGTAAAGGAATAAAGGAATGGCTACTCCATAGACAGAACCTATATTTCTTTCTTTTTTTTTTTTTTTTTTGAGTTGGAGTCTCATTCTGTTGCCCAGGCTGGAGTGCAGTGGCACGATCTTGGCTCATTGCAATCTCTGTCTCCTGGGTTCAAGTGATTCTCCTGCCTCAGCCTCCCGAGTAGCTGGGATTACAGGCACGTACCACCACGCCTGGCTAACTTTTGTATTTTTAGTTGAGCTGGAGTTTCACCAGGTTGGCCAGGCTGGTCTTGAACTCCTGACCTCAGGTGATCTGCCCAGCTCGGCCTCCCAAAGTGCTGGGATTACAGGCATGAGCCACTGCGCCGAGCCAGAACCCATATTTCTAAAGAAAGCATTTAGTTCATAAAGTCCAGAGATTCTTTGAGGTCAAAAAGTCAGGATTGGGAGTCCCCGATGTTTGCAGTCAGTGTGGTAGAACCTCACAGAAGAAAGAGGAGTTTGTATTTCGTTAGTTTTATCAAAGCTACAACTTTTCGGAAGCCTTCAGTCCATCCAGCATTCCAGGGAACTGATTCCTAAGTCGGGTGTTAAGGCACTGAGGTGTACAAGTTGTGGCCAAAACTGGAGTTCAGCTGAATGAGAATGACACACTTCCCTTTTGCTTCTCCTGTGCCTTGGGAGCCTTTCACCACACTGGGGAGATTAGACAAAAACCTTCTGCAGTTTATTTTCTTTTTGAACAAGTTACATTATGGAGAGACTTTTAAGCTAAAAGAAGAAAAGCTCCCTTTTTGTTACAAACAGCAGTGTGTAGTTTCAACTTGTCCAGGACTTCCTCAGAGATGTTTTAAGATCCGGTGTAAACTTGCTGTGGTTTGCCTTTGGGCATCAAACTGTTTAGCTTGGCTCTATTATATCTGTAATTGCTGCATTTTAATAATTGCCCAATATTCTTGTCAGCAATTTGCAGCCTATATTTTTAATGGAACCATTTGCTTTCTTTTCCACAGGTTTGTTCAGACCTGGTTTAAGCCCCTGGATTAACGCAGCACAGACCCTCAGACCCACTGCAGCTGTGGGCAGGGTGACGCAAGCTCATTAAATATTCCCACAAGCCTCGTGCCGCTTACAGTTTATGTGCTTCATAAAATCCTCTGGGAAGTCATCTTCTGAGATCTCCTTACAGGGATTTGCTTTATAAAAGGTGTCTTTAACATTTGCTGAAATAGCATATTCTTTCAGAGAGGTTTTTCCTTATCAAAATTATTATATAGGCAGGAGGCACTATAGTTCTTGTGAACCAATTCACTAATTTAGGGAATCTAATATTTTGAAGGGAAAAAAATAGAGACAGATACTCTTTGTGGTGGTTGAATTTTTAAGTTAACAGAAAAGATTTCCATCTGATCAGAGTCGATGTGGAATTATGGAGACAGAAATGTTGGACTTTGAGGGATAATAAGTCAGTTTAATGGCTCCCAAATTATCTCTATAATTTAGTCAGCTTTTGAGACAAGACCGTTGTGTCATTGATGACTTATGCCTCAACTTGACTGGTAATTTTGTTCTTTTAGTGAGTCCACTCTTTAGCTTATCTCCTTTTGTCTGTTGTAATGTTTATTTTTCAGTAAACAAAAGATTGAACTGGATTTACGGTAGCTAAGAATTACATAAATAGCTATACCTTAATTTCTCCACTTTATTGGTATAAATACCTCAAAGAGAATGGACAAGTACTGATACAGTACAGTAATTATAGCTAACATTTATTTGGTTTGTTGTTATGTGCTAGGGACTGTTCTAAGCATTGTGTATGTATATTAACTAACTGAATCCTCACAACAGCTTACCATACATTTCCTACCACAGGATATGTTCATTCATGAAGAGCAAGCTGCCTAACATTACCATTTGGTAAGGGGCAGATTGGATTCACACCCAGGAAGATTTTTAATCTTTATCATAATCCATATGCTATTCATACTGGGATTTTAATCACTATTGTATATCAAGATTGAACCATGGTGCCCCCTGGCTATATAATAATTTAGTTTTAAGACATATCTAAGAAATTCTTTTTGAAATTTACTGTTGTTTCTGGATAGGTAATACTTGCACATGGTATTAATACAAAACCCAGAAGGGAATTCAGTGAAAAGGCTTCTACTCCCTCCCACCCCTGTCCTGCAGTCACCCTATTTGCCCCGTTCTCATAGGCAATGTTACAATTGCAAAGAGCCATTTTAAATATCTTTCTCTTTGACACTTGGTGCAATAAATTGAGACCATTTAATTAAAAATTCATTTAAAATAATTTTTTTTGTACTGTATCTACAAGTGCCCACACTGGCTTTGTCTCTGAAGGTAGCGGGCATCTCCTGTTGGGTGATATTTCCTGAGTGAGGATAACAAGGCCACAACCCCCAGGTGTGTGAGATGGCTCCCGGAAACTCCACCATTCTGCCTTTTCCAGGGCCTAGATCAGGGAGGGTCTTTGCCCTTTTACCCATAACTTTTGTTCATGATAAGAAGGAACCCTGCCTGGAGCATAGTAAATGCTCAGTACATGTTTGTTAATTGAACTTCTGTGAGTTGTGCCAGGCTCAGTGATAGAGGGCTGGAGAAATACACTTTGGAGTGTCTAAATCAGTAACCATTAGGGCCATGTGAGGAATATTCAAGTTAGGTAAACCACCACAAAACTCTCATTCAAGACTCTGGATAGGAAAAGTTTAGAAAGAACCTTCTAGATCCTCGAGTCCAGTAACCAGATAGTCTCAGATGGGCTGAGAGACAGGGAAGACTTTTTTCCTGTTAAAATGTTGGCAAACAGTTGAAATAAGAACCTTGCCTTTTTATGTTTATTTTTTTTCAGATTGATTATCAGCGCAACTTAATTTGATCCTTGTGATAACCCTGTTATAACATTAGATTGAGTCTCTAATCACAGCTGGTTTTGTTTTCTTGCTGGCACTAGGGTTGCATGTATCAAGTGTCATTGATTACTTTGGTATCACAACTTAACTGGTGATGTTGTATTTCAGGTGCACCTTGATTTTCTTTGGTAGTTCTGAAAATTCTCTATAAAACCAAAGATTTAAAATGTCAAAAACGGGGCTGGGCACGGTGGCTCACGCCAAGGCTGAGGCAGGCGCATCATGAGGTCAGGAGTTCAAGACCAGCCTGGCCAACATGGTGAAACCTCATCTCTACTAAAAATACAAAAATTAGCCGGGCATAGTGGTGCATGTCTGTAATCCCAGCTACTTGGGAGGCTGAGGCAGGAGAATCGCTTGAACCCAGGTGGCGGAGGTTGCAGTGGGCCAAGACCGCGCCACTGCACTCCAGCTTGGCAACAGAGCAAGACTCTATCTCAAAAAACAAACAAACAAATGCCAATAACAAATATGTCATTTGCAAAAGTATTTGCTATAAAAATCTTTGTTAGGTAGTCACTGCCCTCAGTCTAGTTTGCTTGAGTGCTATTTGGCATCTTTTAAGTTAAATTTCTTTTTTTTTTTTTTTTTTTTTTTGAGACGGAGTCTCGCTCTGTCACCCAGGCTGGAGTGCAGTGGCGCGATCTCGGCTCACTGCAAGCTCCGCCTCTCGGGTTCACGCCATTCTCCTGCCTCAGCCTCCCGAGTAGCTGGGACTACAGGCGCCCGCCACCACGCCCGGCTAATTTTTTGTATTTTTAGTAGGGACGGGGTTTCACCATGGTCTCGATCTCCTGACCTCGTGATCCACCCGCCTCGGCCTCCCAAAGTGCTGGGATTACAAGCGTGAGCCACCGTGCCCGGCCAGATAAATTTCTTATATTACGCTTTTCAGAAATTCTCCGTTTAACTTTAGTGTCTGTTTGTTTATTAAGTTTCTTCATTAAGTTTTCTTATTGAAATTTGTTTCACAGGCAGTTTGAAAATTGCAAGGGGGACTTTAAGACTACTTCTGATTTGCAAAGATTGTCTGAAGTAACTGGATGAGACGCACTGTTGGAGAAATAAAAATGACTTCCCATTATGTGATCGCCATCTTTGCCCTGATGAGCTCCTGTTTAGCCACTGCAGGTAAGTTGCATAATATAAATTGCATGTTTGTTATATAATTTTGGATATATTTTGTCCCAGTCTCTTTAGTTGAGAAGAATTTAGGCCATGTGATGTTCATGCAGAACTTGAATATTTATGTTCTTTAGGGAAATAAAATATTTGACTACTATATAGATACATAGTACATTGGTCTGTGCTATATTTTACTAGGTTGGTGCTGGCATTGTCATGTTAGTGACGCAGATACCTAACTAACCTTGGTGGAGGAAGGTAGAGAACAAATACGCTAATGAATAATCCCACTTAATTTTGTTACATGCATAGATTGTTTATATATATATTTTGAGATGAAGTTTCACTCTGTTACCGAGGCTGGAGTGCAGAGGCATAATCATGGCTTACTGTAGGCTCGACCTCCTGGGCTTAAGTGATCGTCTCACCTCAGCCTCCTAACTAGTTGGGACTACAGGCGTGTGCCACCATGCCCAGCTAATGTTTTATTTTTTGTAGAGATAGGGTCTCCTATGTTGCTCAGGCTGGTTTCAAACTCCTGAGCTCAAGTGATCCTCTCTTTTTGGCCTCCTAGTGTGCTGGCATTACAGGTATGTGCCACTGCGCCCGACCTGTATTTACATTTTTGTCCCTGAATAAGGATTTCAAGAAAGCATTTTTGTCCTTTTCTGTATTAGCAAATAAATAGATCTTCTAGATTGAGGTGACACTCTTGACATAGGCTACTTGGGAGGTATTTAGTTTTGCCTATTTCACGTATTTCAATATGTAACTTTTTTTTTTTTTTTTTCGAGACAGAGTCTTGCTCTGTCACCCAGGCTGGAGTGCAATGGCCTGATCTTGGCTCACTGCAACCTCCTCCTCTCGGATTCAAGCAATTCTCATGCCTCAGCCTAGCAATTCTCGTGCCTCAGCCTCCCAAGTAGCTGGGACTGCAGACGCCCGCCATCACACGCATATAATATTTGTATTTTTAGTAGAGACAGGGTTTCACTATTTTGGCCACGCTGGTCTCGAACTCCTGACCTCAGGTGATCCGCCTACCTCGGCCTCCCAAAGTGCTGGGATTACTAACTTTTTAAAAAGTAGAGAAATATACTGAGCTTCCTGGAGGCCAAATGAGATTGGAGATGAAAAGATGCAAATGACTTGAAACACTGTTGCTTAACTAAGAGTATCTGATCTCCCACACCACCATCTTAGTGTGCTTACTGTGAGGGGTTACTCAATAAATTTGGAAGCTTAATTTGCTCTATTTTATTATAATTTCCATTGTGTCTATTCTGTAATGAGCTACATAAAACTCATTTGTTGGACCAGTTCTGGAAACTGGCAGGTCTCAACAAGAAAAGCATT
The DNA here is from genome assembly GCF_006542625.1 of Nomascus leucogenys. Lineage (NCBI taxonomy): Eukaryota > Metazoa > Chordata > Mammalia > Primates > Hylobatidae > Nomascus > Nomascus leucogenys. The sequence goes on from NC_044392.1 coordinate 82,790,962, forward strand.
GACTTGAAAAGTGATTAGCTGCTTGGTTTTGGCTGTTGAATTGCACATACAGATGAGAGTGATAGTAATGATCATCTATTGAGTGGGCACTATATCCAGGCACTGGGCTAAACAATTAAAGAATATAAAAATGAATAAGGATATTCTTATTTAATGAGCTCACTTAATCACAACTTGGAGGTAGAGTTAATTTGGCATTTTATAGATGATGAAATGAGATATGGAGAGATTAGGTAACTTGTGTAGTGTCATGTAGCTGGAAAGTGGAAGAGCCAGATTTTACATTCAGATTTTACATCTATGCTCTTCACCTCTGTTATACTGAAGAAACCAGATCTCCCTTAAGACTCCAATAGACTCAGATCTGGGGTTGTGTGCAGACGTAGACTGAGAGTCAGCTGGCAGAAACTGGTTTATGGATTGGAAAGTAGAATGTTCCTCTCATTGCAAATATCTTTTTTTTTTTTTTTTTTGAGATAGAGTCTCCCTCTGTTGCCCAGGCTGGAGTGCACTGGCGTGATCTTGGCTTACTGCAATCTCTGTCTCCTGGGTTCAAGCGATTCTCCTGCCTCAGCCTTCCGAGTAGCTGGGACTACAGGCGTGTGCCACCATGCCTGGCTAATTTTTTGTATTTTTAGTAGAAACGAAGTTTCACCATGTTAGCCAGGCTGGTCTCGATCTCCTGGCCTCAGCCTCCCAAAGTGCTGGGCTTTCAGGCATGAGCCACCTCCCCTGGCTGTAAATATCTTGAAAGAAAGTTGCTAGGCCTTTTTTGTTGTTGTTGTTTTTTGAATGCCAGTTTATGAATTTGAACTGCCCATTCTCTATTTTTGTCTATCAGCAGTTTCATTTTGTCTCATTATTGAAGTGCTATTTGCCTTTTAGCCTGTGTATTAAAATGGAATTGACTTAAAATCTCATCGAAAAGTAGTAGAAATGCACCCCCCCACCCCCACCTCCCAAAAAAAGAGAGAGAGAGAGAGAAAGAGGGAGAGAAGCAGCTTGATGGAAAATATGCTGTTTTGATGACAAGATGTCTAGTCTCACCTTGTGGGTTTGAGGCTGGGCTTTCTGCCTTCATTGATGCCTGGGTCAGACTGAAAAACACAAATGAAGAAGGAACTTTATGGGAAAGGAGTGAGTTTGATGGCCCTATCCAGCCTTGATGAATTTGATAGTGAATCAGTTTTGCTTCAGATCTTCCTCTCCTATTTGAAGCCTTTGGGAAAAGATACACACAAGTATATATATATTTGAGTTGAATACACACTGAAAACTTTGCTGAGGTGGAAGGGACAGTAGAGTTACAGATTTTTTTTTTTGGATACAGAGTCTCGCTCTGTCTGTCACCCAGGCTGGAGTGCAGTGGTGCCATCTTGGCTCACTGCAACCTCTGCCTCCTGGTTCAAGCGATTCTCCTGCCTCAGCCTCCTGAGTAGCTGGGATTACAGGCATGCACCACCACATCCAGCTAATTTTTGTATTTTTAGTAGAGATGGGGTTTTGTCATGTTGGCCAGGCTGGTCTCGAACTCCTGACCTCAAGTGATCCACCCCCTTCAGTCTCTGAAAATGCTGGGATTACAGGGGTGAGCCAACACCCCTGGATGAATTACAGATTTTATAATAGCATGAGGCAACTGATAAATAGCACAGAGGTATGGATGCCTTTTTGGTGTAGAAGTTTATTGGTTGTTTCCCTTTTGCACAACATAATAGATCAAATGAATGAAGAAGAGGGAAATTTTGTTTTTTTTTTTTTTTTTTTTTTTGAGACAGAGTGTCACTCGCCCAGGCTACAGTGCAGTGGCACAATCTTGGCTCATTGTAACCTCCATCTCCTGGGTTCAAGCAATTCTCCTGCCTCAACCTCCGAGTAGCTGGGACTACAGGCGCACACCGCCACGCCCAGCTAATTTTTTGTATTTTAGTAGAGATGGGATTTCATCGTGTTGCCCAGGCTGGTCGTGAACTCCTGAGCTCAGGCAATCCGCCCACCTCGGCCTCCCAAAGTACTGGGATTACAGGCGTGAGCCACTGCGCCTGGCTGCAAACAATTTTTTTTATATGCTAATATCTGATATTTTTCTCTGTAGGCCCAGCATACTTTACAAAATGGTTTTTTGGGCATTCTGGATGAGCTGAATTTAGCTCATCTGGGTAGTTATAGCAATGATGAATATTTCAAATAATTACTGTGTGTCAGGCCTCAAAGTTTTTTACATGTATTATAAATACTTTCATATATACATATCTCATAAATACTTTTCATACATTTCACCCTCATAAATACTCTAAGAAGTATAGATACTTTGATTATCCACAGTGTATAAGTGAGGAAATGGAAGCACAGAGAGGTCGAATAACTTTCTTAAGGTCACACAGCTAATAAATGGCAGGTGGGACTGTAAACCTACTTAGTCCAGGTCTGGAGATTGAGCCTTTAGGCCTCTATACTGTTAGGGAGGATTGATTTGAAGGGCGTTTGTTTGGAAAGAATGGTAATAGGTTTGTTTTGAGCCATTTATGTCCTCCTGAAACATTAAATCATTTATTCACTGATCCTTGTAAGTACAAAGCACAGTAATAGTCACTTAGGGATATACATGCAAAGAAATGTAAGATTCATTCCCACCCTATTTTTTTTATTTTTTAAGAGATAGGATCTTGCTGTGTTGTCCAGGTTGGCTTTGAACTCCTGACCTCAAGTGATCCTGCCACCTCAGCCTCTCAAAGCACTGGGGTTAAAGGCATGAGCCACTGTGCCCAGTCATATTCATCCCTTCTTTTGAGTTGCTCGTACTTTAGTTAGGCTTATAAAATATAACCATATAACTAAATAATGAATGTATAGTGAAAGCCAAATAAAACCCAAAGACCTCAGAGGGGTCACGAGGGGAAGCACTGTGGGTCAGAGTAGCCAGGGACGGCTTTGTGGAAGCTCTAGATCTTGAGCTCTGTCTTGAAGACTGGACAGAATCTAGGAAGAAGAAGGCACTGAGTTGACCAGGTGGGAAAACCTTGTCTAGCACAGAATGTGGCATTTAGGTGCTTATTTATTTATTTTTTTTAAATAAATGGATGACCTGGAGAGCTGGTATGGAAATGTAGCAGGAGGTCTATTTGGAAAGAAGGATTGACTGGATTAAGAAAATGTGGCACATATACACCATGGAATACTATGCAGCCATAAAAAATGATGAGTTTGTGTCCTTTGTAGGGACATGGATGAAACTGGAAAACATCATTCTCAGTAAACTATCGCAGGGACAAAAAACCAAACACCGCATGTTCTCACTCATAGGTGGGAATTGAACAATGAGAACTCATGGACACAGGAAGGGGAACATCACACTCCGGGGACTGTTGTGGGGTGGGGGGAGGGGGGAGGGACAGCATTAGGAGATACACCTAATGCTAAATGACGAGTTAATGGGTGCAGGAAATCAACATGGCACATGGATACATATGTAACAAACCTGCACATTGTGCACATGTACCCTAAAACCCTAAAGTATAATAATAATAAAAAATTCATCTTAGAGTAAAAAAAAAAAAAAAAAAAAAAAGGAAAGAAGGATGGAGTAGATTATGAAAGATCTTAAATATCATAATGAGGCTTGTGGATTTTATTCTGCGGTTTGGATGCTCTGTTCTTCCATCCCTTGGAGCCAAAGGTATGCACTGTTTAATCTTGGAATTCAAACGGTCGCCTCAAACAGTGAGGCTGAGTATGTAGCCTCATTAGCTTCAGACCCATCAGTGCTCGGCTCACAGGCTGTCATTTATCAAGGGCTTGATCTCTGCCAGCTAATTTATTTAAGACAACTCTATGAGATGGGTATTATTATTATCATCACCTCCATTTTACAAACAAGGAAATTGAGACTCAGTTTGGTTAATAATTTGTACAAAGTCCTGGAACTAATAAGTGGCAGAGTTGAGACTTGAACCTGGCAGTTTGGCTCTAGAATCCAGCCCATCAACCTCTAGATCCTTCTCTAGAGAGGAGACCCTCTGTGTGAGATGAATAAACCTCTTCTTGATTGATTAAATACCAGGTGAGTAGCTACCAGTGTGACATCCTGGAACCAGATTAAGCCCCTTTGGCCTCAGAAGAGACAGACATAGGTCATCAGAGCAGAAGGACCCTCAAGTAGTGGGCCTTCTTTATTTGTGTTCTGACTTAACCAAAGTGGCCTTAAAGCTGTAAACCGGTGGGAAGGTGTGGAGGTCTGGTAGCAGAGGGGCGAAGGTTGTCAAAGGCCTCCTTTTGGTTATGTGGCCAGAGGAGGGACAGAGCACAAGGAAGCACATAAATTGAGCCCAAGTTAGAATAATAGGAGCCTGCTTGTTCCAGCTCCATGGGTTTGTCTGGGCCTTCAGTGAAAACCTTTCTTTCCTTCTCTGCCTGTGGTAGAGAGTGAATGAAGGAGGTCGGGGCTGGTGGGCCGGGGGATATCCATATCCCAGTGTTAGTGTTGTTCTGACAAAACTCATGCTTTCGGCTGGACGCGGTGGCTCACGCCTGTAATCCTAGCACTTTGGGAGGCTGAGGCGGGCAGATTACGAGATCAGGAGATCGAGACCATCCTGGTTACACGGTGAAACCCCGTCTCTACTAAAAGTTCAAAAACAAAATTAGCCGAGCGCGGTGGCGGGCGCCTGTAGTCCCAGCTACTCGGAGAGGCTGAGGCAGGAGAATGGCGTGAACCCGGGAGGCGGAGCTTGCAGTGAGCCGAGATTGCGCCACCGCACTCCAGCCTGGGGGACAGAGCCAAACTCCGTCTCAGAAAAAAAAACAAAAAACAAAAAACTCATGCTTTCCCTCCCCTCCCTTGTTCCTTCGTTGTCATATAGCACTGTTGAGGGTGGAGGGTGGACTGTGCTCTTGGTGAACACGAGCTGTGTAAGGACCCTAATGCCTCCTGATTAGAAATTAGCGTAGGTGATTTACTTGGGTTAAAAAAAAAAAAGAGAGAGAGAATAAATACAAGAGATTTATTGGGGTTAAAAACAAAAAAGAAAAAAAAAAGAAATTATCTTAGGTTATTTATTGGCCTCTTAGATCCTGTAATCTACCTAATGTAAGAAAAGTAGGAAGTTTAAAAAATAAGTGCTTGATACTATGGGCTTAAGTCTAAGTTTTGCTTTAAAAACTCGTCTATACTTGTGTTATAACATTAATATCATTGAAAATACCTGCTTTCCAGGCTGAAGTGATTCATTTATTATTCTAGTTCTACTTTCCTCCTTTGTAATTTGTGATAATTGTGCTTTTCTTTTTAATACAAAAAATGGATAAAAATAAAAACTTGAAAAGGCAAAAAACAAAAACAAAAACAAAAAAACCTTCCAACTGTTCTACACATCTTTAAAAGATATTAGCTGCTGCCTCTGAGGCTTGCCAACATTAGGCAGGGCTGTGTTTCCAGGAGTTTTAGTAATGAGAAAAAGAGGCACGCATGGAGAATTCAGGGAAATCAGTTTTATTGGAAGGGCTGGAGTTATCACTGGCCCCTTGTGCCAGGTCAGAGCGGTGCCGCTGAGGTGAGCTCTGGAGCAGTGCTGCTGGCGTTGATGCTAGTGGGCTGTTGGTGGAATGGCTAACTTCTTCATTCCACTGTCTCAATTCAGTACCCAGATGTATCCTTTTGGAAACTTGCCTGCAACCTGTGCACAGATTTCTACTGAGAAACACATTTCTTTTCCTCTCTACTGGATGTACCTGGAATTCCAGGTAGAGTCCACAGGAAAATCGAGATGCTTTTAGTCTGAGCTATTTTCCTGCTAAGAAAGCTCTGAACTCTTTGTGTCTATGGGAGAGCAAGCTGAGATACCAGCTGGTTAGTACTTGGTCTGGAATGGGACAAGCTGGCAGCCTTTGGTAGAGTCTAATAATATCATATTGTATTTGTAATCTTAAAAATGTTTTTATAACAAGTATTTCATTTGATCCTCACAGCAGCCTCTGGGGGTAGGCAAGCACTATTTTCTTCATTTCTAGAATGAGAATAATAGGGCTTAGAGAAAGTAAGTGATTTAGAAAGATAATTCAAGTCTTGGTTGGACCAGAACTTAAACATGCTTTTGCAGACAAACTGCACCAACAAATCCTATGGTCTTTTTGGTATAGTGCATCCTTAGCACTCCTTGACAAATAAAAATTGTATATATTTGTGGTGTACACCATGATGTTTTTATACATGTCTGCATTGTAGTGAGTAAATCCAGCTTTTTAACATATGCATAACCTCACATACTTATCATTTTTTGTGGTGAGAACACTTAAAATATACTCTCTTAACAATTTTCATGTGTAAAATATATTATTTTTTTCACATTTTTATAGGGGGCTGTAGGAAGGGGGCCTCCTCACTGTCAAGTGAGGTGGTCACAGTTTCTTTGGCAGCTCCAAGCTGGGCACTGGGGGTCCTGGAGGTGGCTCTGCATGTCAGCATGTTCCTACTACCTTGGAAGGGCAGTAGCTAGTTTCAGGGCATCACCTCGTTGGTCATGATGTTGTACTTGGTAGGGGCTGAGTATTGGCCCCCATGGTGAAGGACGTGACTGGCACCAGCTCCATGGCCCAGGCATTTTTGAGGAAGGCATGAGTCCTAGAGGGGTAGGTGGGGGGGGGGTCACCTCTGCAGGGGTCATGGCCATCTTAGGCTCAGTGGTGGCAGTGGCTACTGTAATACCTTGTTATTAACTATAGTCACCATGATGTACAGTCAATCTCTTGAACTTATTCCTCCTAATTGAAATTTTGTATATTTGACCAACATCTCCTCAGTCCTTCCACTCCCACTCCCCAGCCCCTGGTTTTACTGTTTCTATGAGTTTGACTTTTTTTTTGGCGGGGGGGGGTGGGATGGAGTCTCGCTGTGTCACCCAGGCTGGAGTGCAGTGGCGTGATCTCAGCTCACTGCAACCTCCGCCTCCCGGGTTCGAGTGATTCTCCTGCCTCGGCCTCCTGACTGGGACTACAGGCGCGTGCCGCCACACCTGGCTAATTTTCATATTTTTGGTAGAGATGGGGGTTTCAGCATATTGGCCACGCTGGTCTCAAACTCCCGACCTTGTGATCTGCCCGCCTTGGCCTCCAGAAGGTCTGGGATTACAGGCCTGAGCCACCACTCCCGGCCATGAGTTTGGCTTTTTAAGATTCTGCATATAAGTTTGATCATATATGATATTTGTTGCTCTGTGCCTGGCTTATTTCTCTGATCATAATGTCCTCCGTGTTCATCCGTGTTGTTGCAAATGACAGGATTTCCTTCTTTTTAAAGGCTGTACAGTATTCCACTGTGTGTATATACCACATTTTCATTATTCAGTTTATTTGTTTATCCTGTACTTGAAAGAGAAATCTTGGATTTGAGTTAATGGCCTGTGAACCTCAGAGGTGGTTCTGCCATAGTTATCTCCTGTCTGCCAATCGAGTGATCAAAGGCTGTAATACTCATAAGGGCAGGAAGGCTGGAGGGTGCTGGCAGGGGGCTGCCACCAGGGAATGTAAGGACAGAAGATGGATAGGCTCAAAGGTTCAAAGCAAACTGAAAAAAAGCCCCCTCCCGTTTTTTTCTTCTTCTTCTTCTTTTTTTTTTTTTGCCAACCCTCAGGTCTTAGAACAGAGCTAGTTGATTTGGTCTGTGATTATTATTGTTTTTAGCTGATTGTTTTATCTTATTTTTATTTATGTATTTTTTTGAGACAAGGTCTCCCTCTTGCCTGGGCTGGAGTGCAGTGGCACAATCATGGCTCACTGCAGCCTCGACCTGCCAGGTTCAAGCCATTCTCCCTCCACAGCCCCCCAAGTAGCTGGGACTACGGGTGCATGCCACCATGCCTGGCTAATTTTTGTGTTTTTTTCTGTAGAGATGGGGTTCCGCCATGTTACCCAGGCTGGTTTGGAACTCTTGAGCTCAATGGGTCCACCCATGTCGGCCTCCCAAAGTGCTAGGATTACAGGTGTGAGCCACCTTGCCTGGCCTTTAGCTGGTTATTTTAACCAGTTTTGTGTTTAATTCTGCTTTTTGATACACAAGGAAAGGATATTGTCAAATATGATACCAGTTATCACCAGAGTGCCAAACTTTATTTTAAAGAGCAAATAACTGCTATTAAAAGACCTAGAGTGGCATGGTGGCAGCTGCCTGTAATCCCAGCTACTCGAGAGGCTGAGGCAGGAGAATCACTTAAACCTGGGAGGCGGAGGTTGCGGTGAGCCGAGATGGCGCCACTGCACTCCAGCCTGGGCAACAAGAGCGAAACTAAGTCTCAAAAATAAAAAAAAGACCCAGAGTGGATAGGGTAGCCTGCATTTTAGAGTGTATTCCCTTTGAGGATATTGTGCATAGCCAAGTGTGATGAACACCTCCCCACTTACCTTCTCCATTAGATTTTTCTACAGAAACAGCATGTGCGTGCATGCGTGTGCAAACACAACACACACACACGGGAGTTGAGGCAGTAGTTGAGAGAAAGGTGAGTTCATTTCTCAAAGATTCCCTTGCCCTGTATGGACCTGCGTGTGTGCGTGTGGAGTTGGGATGGATAGCCTAATGCAAGGCCTTTTACTTTTTTTTTTCCTGAGACAGGGTCTCACTCTGTTGCCCAGGCTGGAGTGCAGTGGCACGATAGCTCACTGCAGCCTTGGCCTCCTGGGCTCAAATGATCCTCCCACCTCAGCCTCTTGAGTAGCTGGAACTACAGGCACATGCCGCCACACCTGCCTAAGTTTTGTATTTTTTGTAGAGACGAGGTTTTGCCATGTTTTCCAGGCTGGTCTCAAACTCTTGAGCTAAGCAATCCACCTGCCTTGGCCTCCCAAAGTGCTGGGATTACAGGCGTGAGCCACCGCACCTGGCCCTTTTTATCATTTTCAAGGAGAGTTTACTAATACTAGTTGGGCAACTGAATGTGCATATAGTGGAGGGGAGGATGTTTACCAAGAATGAGTAAGATTATTGCTAGATTTGATGTTAGCCAAGTCAAGAGAATCCAGGTTTCTCTTTGTTTTGCATCCTTATCGTAGGCTGTATAATTGCCACCCAGCTTTCTGGATTTCTGATTGATTTGGATTATTTTAGGACAGCAGTGATGGTGTGTTTTACAGTGATCAACACTTCCATCAAGACACAGCTTTATCTATATGTGCCTACACAGCTCTTTAATTGCTAAAAGCTTGCCCTTGCACACGGTTGTGTATATAGGAAATTAGACTTTCTCAGCTTGTTTGCTTCAGTAATTAATCCAACTCTGGGGTTATCTTTATCACCCCATAGAGCTCTGAGCTCTGAGCACGCTGATTTTGGAAGTGATGTAGGAGCAGGGAGTGTTCTGGGAAGTGTTCCGGGAAGCGTGCCAGCAAGAGGCCTTCCTTCAGGACTGACCCTGCTCGGCACCGAGGCGCATGATTGGCCCATCCCGCACCACATCCATGGGAGCCACTGACTTTCATTTTCTTTAAAACGATCTCTGCCAGAATGGCCTAAAAAACACTTATCCGGAACTTCAATCTAGTCATATTTTTGTTTTCTGAGAGGGCACTGTCAATCAGGTGGAATTCCAGAGGGCTGAAAAATGCCCTAGCTCTTGGAACGTTCCTTCCAAGGAGTAGGCAGCAGGTGCTCTGGGGACTGAAGCCCAGCTATTCCCCTGCCCTCCCTTGCCAGCTCTTAAACATCTTTAAAAAAATCTACAGTGTAATGTGGAAAATTTTACTACCTTCAAAGGGAAATGTTGATTTAAAAAATTATTTTAAAGTTACTCTGTTTGTTGGCAATGAGGGGAACCATATATGGCAAAAGGAAAAAGTCTTGATAAAATTGCTCTGTGTTCTTTGTTTTGCTTCCTTTTGTCCTCATATGCCTGAGTAACTGCGTCCTAGTCCAGAAGATTGACCAGGGCCATCTGAGTAACACCTCCCTTCCTTCCTACTCTCCTACTCCACCCACAAGGACACACAGGTAGCATAGGCCTCAAAGGAGGGCAGAGGTTCAGCCTCTGGAGTCAGCCCCTGCTCTGCTTTTTTTTTGAGACAGGGTCTTGCTCTGTCACCCAGGCTGGAGTGCAGTAGTGCAGTCTTGGCTCACTGCAGCCTCAACCTCCCAGGCTCAAGAGATCTTCCTGCCTTAGCCTCCTATGTAGGTGGGACTACAGGCACGTGGCACCACACCTGGCTAATTTTTTGATCTTTTATAGAGATGACATCTCACTGTGTTGCCTAGGCTGGTCTCAAACTCCTGGCTTCAAGTGATCTGCCCACCTTAGCCTCCCAAACTGCCAGGATTACAGGCGTGAGCCACTGTGCCTGGCCTCCCTGCTGTGTTGTTTTCATCATTGACCCCACTGGACTGCTACAGCATTTTCCTGTGATGAACTTTTCCAGTGGGATGCACCTGTGCGTGACAATTACGTTGTTAAATTGCTGAAAGTTAAAGTTATAATACTACATCGTGAAGCAAAATGCTGTATAGCTCCTGCCCGCCCTTATCTTTTACTTTTGAGTTAATTAGAGGACAGAACCACTTATTTTGCCTTTTCTTTAAACTTTTAAATAACTACTATGTTTTAGATGAAGACTTGTAATCTGGTCAACTTTGAGTACCTCCTAAGATTCAGGTACTTTGCTAGCTTCTGAGGCACAGAGAGGGGAGAGACTTTGGAGTTAGTGCAAATAATGGGTTTTTTCATTTTTTTTGAGATGGAGTCTTGCTCTGTCGCCCAGGCTGGAGGGCAGAGGCACGATCTCGGCTCACTGCAAGCTCTGCCTCCCAGGTTCACGACATTCTCCTGCCTCAGCCTCCCGAGTAGCTGGGACTACAGGCGCCTGCCACCATGCCTGGCTAATTTTTTCTGTTTTTAGTAGAGATGGGGTTTCACTGTGTTAGCTAGGATGGTCTCAATCTTGTGACCTCATGATCCACCTGCCTCGGCCTCCCAAAGTGCTGGGATTACAGGTGTGAGCCACCGCACCGGCCTTTTCATTTTTTTCTAATACAGTTAACTTTCCTAAAGTGTTGATTGATTGATTTAACAAGGATTTACTGAGTACCTGTTGTATTTCAGACACTATTCTAAGTGTTAGATAGTAGTAAACAAAACAGATAAAAATCCTTGTCCTCATGAAGCATGTCTCTAGTGGAGAGAGACCAGAAACAAACAAACAAAATGCATATTTCAGCAGGTTCCTCGAATAAAAAGCAAAGAGGTTGGGGATTGTTAGAGGGGATTGCAATTTGAAGTAAGGTGATTAGGAAGGGCTTCACTAGGAACATTGAGCAAATGTTTGGAGGAGGTGAGCTAAGTGGATATCTGGGGAAAGAGCATTCCAGGCAGCAGGAAAAGCAAGTGCAGAGGCCCTGTGGTGCAAGTTTGCTTGCAGTGCTCAGGCAATAGCAGGTGGGCCAGGTGGCTGCTGGAATGGGAAGTCAGAGAGTTAACTGAGGGGTGGGAGGGGGTGTGGGTGTGTATAGCCCAAGGCATTGTAGGCCATCATAAGGTTCTCACTCTGAATGACACTGAGCCATAGGAGAGTTTGAGCAGAGGAATGATATGATCTGAAGGATGTCTTAACAGGACCACTCTGGCTGCTGGGTTGAGAATAGGCTGTTGGGCAAAGGTGGATTTGGAGATACTGGAGAGAGATAATGGTGACCAGGACTCCTTATTAGAAGGAAGGACCTTTGGGAGTCATATGCTTAGGAAATTCAGAATGATGCTTTTGTGATTTTTTCCCCAACCTATTCCTTTTGAGGAGGAAAGTGGATAAAGATGTATTTCTCACATCAGTGGAATACTGTGCCATAACCTAATATTAAAGATAATTACATCTATAGAACTGAAAAAGCTGAGTCTTAAAACACAAAACAATCCCCCCAAACCATCTAAAGAAAATCTGTTTGTGTTGTGAATGAATGTCCTTGAAAAATCATCGTCTTAATAGCCTAAACCCTCTTTTCCTTGCTTACTTACCTTGTGATTTCCAAGTCTTGCTCTTTTCATTTCTCGGGGGGCCTGGTTTTCAGGATCATGAGTTTTGAGGGTCTCACCACCTTTTGCAGAAGTGCTTCTTATAGTGTTGTAAATTACAGTTTCGAAGAAATAGTTGCATCCAGCTTTACATAGTAAATGTTTCTGAGTTGTATGTCAACCTATTTTTATAAGTTAAACTACATATTAAATGTGAGCAAGGAGAATGATAACAGCAGATTGTTTTCTATAAAGAAAATAATCACTTTAAATATATTTTATAATAAGGATATTCACAGTGGTTTTGCCAGAGGTGAGTGGTTTTGCCAGAGGCGGAATATACCATCTTGTTTATGGAATAGGAAGTTTTGCTTTTGGAGTTTGAGGTTATAAACAAATATTAGGCTAGTGCTTTCTTATATGCATGAGAATCACCCAGGGATCTTGTTAAAATGCAGATTCTGTTTTAGTAGGCCTTGATGGGTCAAAGACTGTAGATTTTTAACAGGCTCATAAGATGCTGATGCTGCTAGTCTGAGGACCACATTTGACAGCATAGGTCATCTGTTTTCTCAATGCACAAATTGTAACACGGAAACTGCAAAGACAATTCCTTAGTTCCATAAAAGGGAGCTTGATTTTAGCACGCCTTTACAACAGCTACCTTGAACACCTTTGGTAAACTTGTTTGGGTCGGAGGGATCCACGTGCTGGAGAGGAAATTGGTTTGAGGCCGTGAGTTCCACAGATGCCTTTAGCTCTCTGGCTGTAAGTGTGGTGCACCTGCAGAAACCAGGTGCATCTTTATTAGCTGGGGCTACACCTTGACATAATCCTAACAGTTGTTAAAGAAGGAATTCTTCCCCCCCCCCCCCCACCCCCCCCCCCCCACCATTTCTTTCCCCCCCGCCCCCCCCCACCATTTCTTCCCCCCCCGCCCCCCCCCACCATTTCTTCCTTTTATGTGCCTCTTTTGCCTTGTCACATTTCTTGCCTTGTGACTTAGTAGACCAAGGTAGGAGATTCGTGTTGGGTCACTGAGGGTGGGGACATTGGTCCAGGAAGCCGTGGCCAAGGGACTCTTCAGTAATGAGAGGTGATATGGGCTGAGTGGATAAAAGGCGGACTTTAGGTGGGTTAGCGAGGGTGGCTCTGGAGTTAGGGACTAAAAGTTAAAAGTTGGGTATACCTCATTTCTGCTAGAAGGGCTCTAATTTTCTAGCTCAGGTTTCCCCATTGACTTCCTACTTTATTCTTTTTTTTTTTTTTAAGATGGAGTTTTGCTCTTGTTGCCCAGGCTAGAGTGCAATGGCACGATCTCGGCTCACTGCAACCCCCGCCTACTGGGTTCAAGTGGTTCTCCTGCCTCAGCCTCCCAAGTAGCTGAGATTACAGGCATGCACTACCACGCCCAGCTAATTTTGTATTTTTGGTAGGAATGGGGTTTCTCCATGTTGGTCAGGCTGGTCTCGAACTCCCAACCTCAGGTGATCTGCCTGCCTCAGCCTCCCAAAGTGCTGGGATTACAGGCGTGAGCCACCGCGCCCGGCCCTACTTTATTCTTATAATCAGACTCCAGGCTAGAGCTTTTAAAAAATTAACAATTTTTAGAAGGGAAAAATTTCTGTAAGTTGTAATTGAGGTTTATTAAGCACCCTGACACCATATTTATTATAAGTGGGGATAAGACTGGGAATATTTAAGCTCTGTGCCTGAAAAGTTGTGTTTTAAAATAACATTTATTTGTTTACATTGCCATTGAGTAGTTTATAAGGTTTTCTGATTTGCTTTCTCTGGCCTCATCAGTGTTGTTGGAGAGGCAGCGTACAACCTACGTACAGCTCTGGAGCTCGCCGCAAGCCTCAGGTGGTGGTCATTCTGCTTTTGAAATTGAACCAGAAAAGTCCTGAGGAATGTAACAATATTTTTTCTTTTTGCCCCCCTGCTAGCTTTTTTCTGGCCCTCCCAAAAATGTGTTTATGTTGCTGTCCATGCATGTGGAGCAGTCTGGAATTCTGTGTGGCATTAGATAGTGAAAAAAATAGATTTCCCACGTGACTGAGGTTATGGGAGTGAGAAATCTTGGATTATGCAAGGACTCTTTGATTGGAAGAAGGACATTTTGCGATGAGATTTGTTTTAAGATAATAGTAAAAAAAAAAACCTAGTATACAACTTTTTGTTTTTTTTCTAAACCAATCCTTTTTGGGGGTGACAGGATGGGGTGTGGACTAGAAGCAATACCAAACTTTTAAGTATCAAATCTTCACTCAGAAGAAAAAAATGTCTTCAGGGTGAAAGAACAGCTCGAATGCAAAAAGCCTGATAGTTATATAATTTGAGAGGAGGGTCTGGCATATTATAGAGGACTCCGAGAGCCTGATCCAAGCAGCCTGCCATTTTCATCACCCCAGGATTATCTGTAAGGACAACTTTACTGTCTGTCACCTGCCAGGTCTCAGCCTGGCCCTTGTGAGTGCCAGGAAGTTTGTGTCCTCTGTTTTGCCAAGCTTAATTAGCTCTAGAAATACCCTATCAAAGGCTGTCTGGCAGTGTTCCATTAATGGTATGGGGTGAATTCAAAAGCACTAATTAATTGTTAGATTATTTGCAAAGCCCATGCTGAAAAACCTAAGGCCTGCAGGAGAAAGTTGGCAGAGAGACAGTACAGAGATTAGCTTGGACCTTACCCGGCTCAATTGCCTTTTGGAGTTGGGCCAAGAGGGGAGTTGCTTTTCTTTTTGGAGAAGTGCTTGTGGCTGCATTGTTTTCTAAATTGCCAGTGTACTGCTCTAGGCTCTCCGTGAGGGAGCTCAGATGGACCCTTGCAGACCTAGAGAGCACAGAGAGCATCTTCAAGAGGTTTTGTTTATTTTTGTTTTGTGAGAGAAACACAATTGTTTAACTTTCATTAACTAAATAAATTCTTCCCAAGGGCCTCTTCTTAAATAGAGGAAAAAGCGCTCTAGTTTGTTGTGTAACAATTCAGGTTTTAAGTGTTAAATGTTCAAAGGAGCCAGGATCAGGGCTTTAAATAGTTTTTTCTTCTTAAAATAAAACAAGTTAGGTTCCTCATGTCCTCTGTTTAGGTGGCCCAGGTCAGCAAAAAGTGAATTTTCCAACTGCTGCTGCAGTTGGAAGATGCTGTTTAAAAAAATCTTCATTTGAAATCAAGTGCATGCCAATTTAAGGTCAGGGTATACTACATGCAGGAAAGGAAGAAACAGGTAAACAGGTTTGCATTATTTTGCTACATTTGACATATAGAATGATAAAACCTATAATTAACTCAGCTTGACAAATTATAGACAAATAATAGAAGTCCCTGTCCCTTATAGATGAGAGAGATTTGAGGCTTTTGGAGCCAAGTGCCAGTTTCTGTTGACTCTGAAGGCAACGGAGACAGCTGAAGATAAAAGTATAGAAGGATATTTTAGACTTATCTAAAAGCCAATTGAGTGTTATATAAGGGAGCTGCGTGTAGCTCTGTTTGAAAACATCCATCCAGAAATCTTCCAGTTCCTGGGCCCGGCCCTGCCTCCTATTGACAGGCCTCAGCGTCTTTTTCTTGTCCTTTTGGGCTTGAGCAACATGTGAGTAAGTACTTACGTACAAATCCCAGACCAAATCTTACTTTATTAACATGATTCAGAAGAAAAGAATTCTAATGAAAAATTTCAGAGGACTGTGCCGAAACATTTTGTGATATTGTCAGATCTCCCTGAACTCAGGAAAGGCCCCCAAAAATCTATTATTTCTGTTTATTACTCAACTTGGAAAAAGCTTACAAGAATGCCTCAGGAGAGTACGCACTGGTTGAGTAATTTATTCCTGAGTGTACAGCATCCCCTACGTTTACTCTGTGTGAGGCAGGCTATCCTGAAACCCTGGGCAACCTGCCTCCTCCTCAGCCAGCAGGCCTAGAGTAGCAGCTTAGTATTCTTAACTCTCTCTGTCATGTGACTCCCGGCCAACTTTATGAGTTGATAGAAACACAGATCTGAGAGCTATGAGGAATTATGAAAGCCTTTGTACTGACAAAAGACTATGATTTTTCTTTGCTGCTTTATTATGGTTAAAAGGTCTCATTATGCTTTTATTTTGGAGAGATAATTCTGTATAACAAGACCTACTTGTATATCCCAGTTAGGTTGTGAGATATCATGAATAATGTTACAACTAATAGTTAAATTGAAGACTTTAAATGGTTTTCCTCAAAAAGATAAAACTAAATTCAAGGTTATTCTAAAATAACTATGGTTATTTGCATTTTAAAATATTTCAAAAGGAGAACGAGGGGTTAGGATTACAAGTGATAGAATGAAAAGTGCTCATAATTTGTTGCCTGTAGTATCTGTTTTGCTATTCATGAACATGGTACACCCATTCATTTGTTTAGGTTTTCCTTAATTTCTTTCAGCACTGCTTTTGTTGTTTTCACTAGTTTATTTTGAAGACTCTAGTGTGTCCAAATGTGAACAAGATTCATCATGTCTGTCTTATTAGAATTATGTTTGAGAACCTCTGTTTTAGAGCTGTAATTCTATCCTCTTCAATCTACTCTTCATTAATAATGATGAAAACTGATACTCCCTCTGACTCTCCTGGAGAGTGAGCTCAGGGATGTGTAGCTAAGGCCACTTGCTAAAGTGAGTTATTGGCCTGGCTACCTTTGCTCTAAGTTGTAGGAACTCAAAGCTCAGTGTGTACTGTAAGAGATATGTTCTTTAAGGCTGAAGGCTACTGTTGCTGAGCAAGAGATGTAGTAAAATGAATATCCTTGTTCCTTTGGACCAAATGTCAGAGTTAGAGGCAGTCTTGGAACCCAAAGATTGGGTGTTGTGCCTTTTCATCAGGCTGTTGGGCTTTCCCAGCAGAGTTTCGCTGGAACAAGAGTCACTCCAGTGAACTTTCATTTTGGACTTGTAACAAAAGGATTTTGTAGAGATTTTACCCTCTAAATGTGGGTAATACCTGAGGGCTTTATCAAGATGAACAGTAACTTTGTTGGGTTGCTGCACCTTTATTTAGGGAAAGTAATTCTCCACCACAGTGTCAAGAGTGGTCTTGACAGAGACATATGAAAGGTCAGAGAGTCAGGATCGTGCACTAGTTGTGACCTTGGGTTTTGGATTCAGGCACACAGGTTCAGGTCCAGATCATAGGCTGTGTGACCACAGGCTCAGTGTCCTCATTTGTAAAATTGAAGTATCAGTAGTTCCTATCTCAGTTGTGTTCTTGTGAGGATTATAAATGAGATAATGCATATAAACCAGAGGATCATGTTTATTCTAAATGAAACTATTGGAAATAGTATTCTTTGAAAATGTTACCATAGTACTTACCTAGTTTGGGCTGCTATAACAAAGTCACATATAAGTCACCCATAGATTGTGTGTCTTATAAACAACAGAAATGTATTTTTCACACAGTGCTAGAGGCTGTAAGTCTGTGATCAAGATGCCAGCATGGTTAGGTTCTGGTGAGGGCCTCTTCCAGATTGCAGACTGATTACTTTTCATTGTATCCTCACATGGAAGTCTGAAAAAGACAAACTAGAGAGTTCTCTGGAGTCTCTTTTAAGACAGTCATACTATTCATGAGAATGCTGTCCTCATGACCTAATTGCTCCACCTGTTAGCATGCACCATCTCCTAATACCATCACACTGGGGTTAGGATTTTAACATACAAATTTTAGGGGGATACACATTCAGTCCGTAACACATGGTGAACATATTTAATCAGCCTTTTAAGTTGCAGTTCTATTATTCAGGCATATTTTTGGTACAAAAATTAGATCTGATCCTGAAATAGAATGTTGCTGTTAAACAGACTTTATTGATGCCCAGTTTCTTTATTTTCCATATGTTTTACTTAGAGCATATAGTGGGAATACCACAGTGGTACAATGGGAGTGATGAAGTTGGGAGAGGGTGTGAGTAAGAAGTGCTCTCCCCACCCACCTTTTTTTTTGTTTGTTTTGTTTTGGAGATTTGAGTCCCAGTTTTGTGGTCTGCAGAGCTTTTGTTGCCTTATCTATACAATACTGCTAATTATACCTATTCCTTTGATTTGATGAGGATAAAATACTTGTAAAGCAGCCAGAAGTTTATGGCACATAGTAGTAGGTCTTCAAAAAGTTAATCTTTATTTAGACAATATATATGCGTAGGAAAAGGCGGGGAGAGAGAGCTAGAACAACCTTATGATGGGCAGAATGCATTTGCTGTTTAGCTTTGTGCTCCCAGTGGAGGAAAGGCGGGTGGGGGAATTTCCTTGGGAGATGGCTGAGGAGCTGTTGGCTGAGCCAGGTGGATTTGAACTGAGCACCTGGATGGAAAAGACCTTGTTTTCTTTTGAGGCAGTGACTTGGTCTTTAACTGGAAGTTATAGGGTAAAGATGAATCCTCAAGAACGGTGGCGGTGCCGAGGATCAGGACCAGTGGGGGACAGGAGAACCCAAGTGCAGCGGATTGAGGCTGTGTATTTGTAGTTTTCCTCATCTGTATGGTACCTCTAGGCTCAGTCCCAATCTAACCACCCTACTTAAAATTGTAATCCTTCTCTAACCACAGAAACTCCTATTCCTTCTTATCTTGCTCTGTTTTTCCTCATAGCACGTCTCACCTCAAAAGCTGCTTGTAATTTACTTGTGTTTATTATTTATCTTCCCCCACTAAAATGTAAGCTCCATGAGAGTCAAGTTAGTTTTGCTTTTGCTCTGGTGCGGCTTTTTCTTTTTCTTTCTTTTTTTTTTTTTTTGACAGAGTCTCGCTCTGTCACCCAGGCTGGAGTGCAGGGGCACATTCTTGGCTCACTGCAACCTTTGGCTCCCAGTCTCAAGTGATCCTCTTACCTTAGCCTCTCAAGTAGCTCAGGCCACAGGTGCACGCCACCATACTTGGCTAATTTTTTGTATTTTTTGTTAGAGACGGGGTTTTGCTCTGTTGCCCAGGCTGGTCTCGAACTCCTGAGCTCAAGCAATCCACCTGCCTCCCAAAGTGTTGTGATTACAGGTGTGAGCCACCCCACCCGGCCTAAAAATAATTTTTTTTTTTTTTGAGATGGAGTTTTGCTCTGTTGCCCAGGCTGGAGTGCAGTGGCATAATCTCGGCTCACAGCAACCTTCGCTTCCCAGGTTCAAGTGATGCTCCTGCCTCAACCTCCTGAGTAGCTGGGATTACAGACCCACACCACCATGGCTAATTTTTGTATTTTTAGCAGAGATGGGGTTTTACTATGTTGGTCAGGCTGGTCTCGAACTCCTGACCTCGTGATCCACCCGCCTCGGCCTCCCAAAGTGCTGGGATTACAGGTGTGAGCCACTGCACCTGGCCAACTATTTTTATAATAATTCCAAGATTGGGTTAACACTGTTGTAATTGTATAAGAGCAATATTGGATAAAACTGCTGGTGACTTAGCAGGAATCAAGGCAGTACTTCACTGGCACACACTTGCAGTAAAACATCTGCCAGTTTCCTTTAAGAGTGTTATTACCCTCAGATACATGTCTTTTCCTCATTCTATATGGTAAAATGGGAGGTACATGTGTTGCATTTCTACATTCCAAAGTACAGTGATTTTCTTCAGGAAAAGCACTGTGCAGTTGTTTGAGTTGTGAGCTGATCTGGTCTGTTTTTCATGGAACACCATTTGATGTGAAAGAATGACTGACAGACAATTGATGGTTATCCAGACTTCAGTATTTGGCAGACATTTTTGAAAATGAACAAAGTGAGCCGGGCACGGGGGCTCATGCCTGTAATCCCAGCACTTTGGGAGGCCAAGGTGGGCAGATCACCTGAGGTCAGGAGTTCAAGACCAGCCTGGCCAACATGGTGAAGCCCAGTATCTACTAAAAATACAAAAATTAGCTGGGTGTGATGGCAGGCGCCTGCAGTCTCAGCTACTCGGGAGGCTGAGGCAGGAGAATTGCTTGAACCCGGGAGGTGGAGGTTGCAGTGAACTGAGATGGTGCCATTGCATTCCAGCCTGGGCGACAAGAGTGAAACTCCATTTCAAAAAAAAAGAAAGTGAACTTGTTAGTTCAAGGAAAACAACAGTATTTGTTTCCAATAATAAAATTTCATTTTTCAAAGCAAGTTAAAATTTTGGAAAACTTACATCCATCACCATGATTGTGACAGTTTCTCAATGCTTAAATACTTTTCTGATGAAATCAATGGAGATATTAACAAATGTGATTTTTAAAATATTATATAATGAAATATGTCTTATTTGGCAGTAAACCATTATTTTCCAGATGACCAATGCATGATATTACAAAATCATGCATGATATTACAAAATCATGCATTAGTAAAATATTCCACATCTTGAGAGTACAAGATAGAACAATTGATTTTTTTTTGTTTTTTTTGATTGAGTCTTGCTCTGTTGCCCAGGCTGGAATGCAGTGGCATGATCTCAGCTCACTGCAAACTCTGCCTCCTGGGCTCAAGTGATTCTCCTGCCTCAGGCTTCCAAGAAGATGGGACTTCAGGTGCACGCTACCATACCCAGTTAATTTTTGTATTTTTTTTTTTTTAAAGTAGAAATGGGGTTTCATCATGTTGGCCAGGCTGGTCTGGAACTCCTGACCTCAGGTGATCCACCCACCTGAGCCTCCCAACGTGCTGGGATTACAGGCGTGAGCCACTGCGCCTGGCCAGAGCAAGTGATTTTTAAAAACTTTTTATTTTGAGATAATTTTTGACTGACAGAAGGGTTGCATAAGTAGTATAGTGTTTCTTTAGACTTATCACTCAGCTTTACCTTATGAGGACATCTTACATAACCAAAGTACAATGATCAAAACTAAGAAATTAATCATGTTACAATATTATTAACTAAAGTATAATATTTATTAGGATTTCACCAATTTTTCTACTAATGTTCTTTTTCTGGTCCAGAATCCAACCCAGGATCTCACATTGCATTTAGTCGCCTTGTCTCCTTAGCCTCCTCCAGGCTGACAGTTCCCTGGTCTTTCAATGACCTTGATACTTTGGGAACTACTGGAGAATGTCCCTCAATTAATTTTTTTCCTGACATTCTCTCAGGATTACGTTGAGGTTATGTGTCATTTGGAAGAATACCACAGAGGTGATGTCCTCTTTTCAGGGCATCAAATCGAGGATATATTTTGTTGATAGGAATTATTACTAGTGATGTTAATCTTGGTCACTTGGCTAGAGTGATGTCTGCCAGAATTCTCTGGTGTAAAGGTACTATTTTTCACTTTGAAATTACTCAGTATTTTGGGGAAAGCAATGGATTTTAATGTTATGGAGTATGAAAAATTTATTATGTAATTCAGATGCTACATTGCAACTAAACTTAAGAAATAATTATCTGTTGAGTTTAGGTGTAATAGCAAAGAAGAAATAACCACAAGTCTATAAAAAGACGTAAGATTTGGCCGGGTGTGGTGGCTCACACCTGTAAATTCCAGTACTTTCACAGGGTGAGGTGGGAAGACTGTTTGAGCCCCGGAGTTTGAGACCAGGCTGGTCAACACAGCAAGACTGCATCTCTACGAAAAACTAAAAAATTAGCCAGGAATGGTGGTGTGTGCCTGTGGACCCAGCTGCTCAGGAGGCTGAGGCGGGAGGATCTCTTGAGACTGGGGGGTCAGGACTGCAGTGAGCCATGTTCATGCCACTGCACCCTAGCCAGGGTGACAGACTGAGACCCTGTCTCAAAAAAAAAAAAACAAAAAAACTTAAGATTTGAAACTTCCAACTGCATATACTGTATGTGTGTGAGGCCAGATTTCTTCATATCCTTCAACCAGAAAAATGTATTGCAAAAAACTGAATGCAAAAGTAGATGGGAAAATCCAGCGGTCTTGTGTTAAGCCAGACATTAAAGAGATTTGCTGTGTATGCGTCTTTGAAATTTAACAAGAAAAGAGATTTGCGGCCGGGCATGGTGGCTCACGCCTGTAATCCCAGCATTTTGGGAGGCTGAGGCGGGTGGATCGTGAGGTCAGGAGATCAAGACTATCCTGGCTAACACAGTGAAACCCTGTCTCTACTAAAAAATACAAAAAAAAAAATTAGTCGGGCGTGGTGGTGGGCGCCTGTAGTCCCAGCTACTCGGGAGGCTGAGGCAGGAGAATGGCGTGAACCTGGGAGGCAGAGCTTGCAGTGAGCTGAGTTCGTGCCACTGCACTCCAGCCTGGGCAACAGAGCAAGACTCCGTCTCAAAAAAAAAAGAAAAGAGATTTCCAAAAATGTAAAACAGGGCTGCTCATCTCACATTTTGTTTCAGAAAATAGTTGTTTTCAATGAAAGATACTGTTTATGTTATAGTTTATTATAGTTGGTTTTTAGTGAATTAATAAATATTTAAAAATTTCCTCAGTTTTAATTTCTATTGCAGAAAATGTTAATAGACATATTAACAAAATGTCTTCGGAGTCCTCAGTAATTTTAAAGCATAAAGGGATCCTAACACCAAAAAGTTTCAGAATTGCTTTTTTTCTGAATAATACGGAAGAGGTATCTTAGTAGGAGAATCTTTTCTTTGGACCAAATAAAGATTTAATGAAGGGCTCCACCAAGGACTCTTGGCCCTTGCAGGGAAGTCACTCAATTATCAGTGTACTCAGCTGGCAGATGAGGGGGATTGCCTTGTACTATCTCCAAGTTTCTTTAAACCCCAAACTATGTGATTTCAAATCACTATCATTGTCAGCATGGGCATTATGCAGCAATCTCCTGAGTATGCTGTTTGCTAGGTTAAAGGTGAAGGTTATATGTAAGGATATAACGCAGTAGTATTTGTGAAGCAGGGACTCCAGGGACTTTTCTTTTTGGGCCTGTAAAATTATTTCTTTCACTGCTCCTTTAAAAGAATAGAAGTTTTCATGATTATTAGATTTTACTGTAATGAGCAAGGGAAAGATTTTTAATTATTGCTGAAAATTTTTGTCAATTTATGTATATCACAAATTTAAAAATGCATGATTTCTGAGAATTTTTCTGCTCTAATGTGTGTGTAAACTTATGTGAATATTTGTATTTACATAAATCATTTAAATTTGTTAATGGGTTCTAAATATACCACTGATGTCTCTGTTGAAGTAGACTCGGGTTGCATATCCATTATACCCTTACTTACCAGCCGGTCATGGTGGCTCACGCCTGTAATCTCAGCACTTTGGGAGGCTGAGGTGGATCATGAGGTCAGGAGTTTGAGACCAGCCTGGCCAACATGGTGAAACTCCGTCTCTACTGAAAATACAAAAATTAGCCAGGCGTGGTGGCTGTAATCCCAGCTACTTGGGAGGCTGAAGCAGAATTGCTTGAACTCATGAGGTGGAGGCTGCAGTGAGCCAAGATCATGCCACTGCACTCCAGCCTGGGTGACAGACAGAGCAAGACTCTATCTTGGAAAATTAAATAAATAAATAATAAATAAATAATATCCTTACTTATAGTCTTCATGAAGTTAATTAGTTACTTTGGTTCTTTGGTTTAAAAAAAAAATTATCAGGTCTGTATTTACAAATGTAGACTTAAAAATGTACCAGCTAGAATCTATTAAGAATCCCCAACTTTGGAACTAACGTTTTTCTTTTTTAGTTTAAATGAAAGGAGATATTTGATGGCTTAGTTTTTTAAAATGGGGAAACAAAAGGGAGGGGAAGCCAGTAGTATCTTGTCGTGTTAAGTATCAGTCTAAATCAAATGTTAAACAGGATCCTGCATTCTTGTAAAGTGAATTTTGTAATGGAAACTGCCACAGTGGAGGGCCAGCTCTGTCATAATCACCAACTTGAGCATCTCTGATATTTAGCAGAAATATAAATATCTAATGCAGCGTGTGTGTGTTATACTGTCATAGCAAAATGTTGTAACTGATTTTGAGCCAGATTCTTCCAGTGTTTTGAAGCTACTGCTTGGAAATAAGATTTGGAAGCTGAACTAACTTTGTGGGAGCTTCTACAATTTGGTAAACTATAGTAAAGTTAACTCAGCATGTATTATAAATAGAATAGAAATATATAATTATATATAAAAAAGTTTCATCAAATTTCAAAGGTTTAAGTACTGTTTTAGGATATTCATAGAACCCAATCTAAGAGGAAAATGCTCCTCACTGCCAGCAGGAGAGCTTAATGGAGTGCAGCGTTTTAGAGCATAGACATGAGAGCCAGCTGCCTGGATGCATATTCCACGGCTGCCACTGAGTAGCTGTGTAACCTCTGTTTGCTTCAGTGTACTCCTCTGCAAAATGGAGATAATATCCATCTCCCTGGGTTGTTTTGAAGATCTAATGAGATACTATGCTTCAAGTGCTCTGTTGTTCCATTATTGTTTAGTTAGCAATTGTTAAGTTTTAGGTTATTTCTTCATGACATCTGAATTTTTTAAAATTTATTATTTTTATTTTTTCCTTGAGATGGAGTTTTGCTCTTGTTGCCCAGGCTGGAGGGCAATGGTGCAATCTCGGTTCACCGCAACCTCTGCCTTCCAGGCTCAAACGATTCTCCAGCCTCAGCCTCCCGCGTAGCTGGGATTACAGGCATGCGCCACCATGGCTGGCTAATTTTGTATTTTTAGTAGAGATGGGGTTTCTCCAAGTTGGTCAGGCTGGTCTCGAACTCCCGACCTCAGGTGATCCGCCCACCTCGGCCTCCCAAAGTGCTGGGATTACAGGCGTGAACCAAGGCTGACATCTGAATTTTTATCTCATTAACAACATTATCCTCAAGTAATGTTTTAGGGTAAGTTACATCTGGGAAGATTTGGTATTCATAGGGCATGGTAGAGTTCTAGTGGTATGTTGGCATTTTTTTTTTTTTTTGAGATGGAGTCTCGCTCTGTCACCCAGGCTGGAGTACAGTGGCACAATCTTGGCTCACTGCAAGCTCCGCCTCCCGGGTTCACACCATTCTCCTGCCTCAGCCTCCCGAGTAGCTGGGACTACAGGCACATGCCACCACGCCCAGCTAATTTTTTGTATTTTTAGTAGAGATGGGGTTTCACCGTGTTAGCCAGGATGGTCTTGATCTCCTGACCTCATGATCTGCCCACCTCGGCCTCCCAAAGTGCTAAGATTACAGGTGTGAGCCACCATGCCTGGCCTATGTTGGCATTTTAAGAATCCTTGGAGATTATCTGGTCCAACTCAGCCTGATATGTAAATTCCCTTTCTAATATCCTGTTGACCAAGCCCCCAATCTTTACTTAAATTTAAAACATCTCTGACTCTTGGGAAATTCTTCCTTATGTTGTGCTACAGTTCAGCTGGCTGTAACCTCCTTTTCCAGCCCTTACTTCTTCTTTGTAGAGCTACATAGAATTTTTGTCTAACAAATAACCCATCTGAATGGTGACAGTGAAGCAAATGAATTCTGGACAATTTAAGTGTTGTACAAAAGTCGCCGGGTGGTGTGTGTCAAAGTTGGAGGAGCTCAGAGGACTTTGCTCCCGGTTGGTAAAAGAAGCAAGGCTCAGATTTGTGGTTAGAGCTGTCCTGATCTAGTTGGGAACACTTTTGTCCCATTGAGCCTGTGATGGGGCTGTGAGCCAGACAGGGAATAGGCAGTGGCTGGGTCTCTGGGCCCCCCACTTGCATAAAGCACCCCCATGCATTGCTATACTTGTCCTTTCCTGGAGGAGGAGCTTCTTTGTGCCTTAAAAATTATCTCACGGCCAGGCACAGTGGCACACGCCTGTAATCCTAGCTAGCACTTTGGGAGGCTGAGGCAGGTGGATCACCTGAGGTCAGGAGTTCGAGACCAGCCTGGCCAACATGGCAAAACCCTGACTCTACTAAAAATACAAAAAATTAGCTGGGTGTGGTGGCAGGCGCCTGTAATCTCAGCTACTCGGGAGGCTGAGGCAGGAGAATGGCTTGAACCCAGGAGGCAGAGGCTGCAGTGAGCCGAGATCACGCCATTGCACTGCAGCCTGGGCAACAGAGTTAGGCTCTGTCTCAAACACCAAACCAAACCAAACCAAAACAAAACAAACTCCATCTCACATGTTTGTTCATTGTCTATTTCTCCTCCTACATAGAATGGAAGCTCCATGAAAGCGGAGGAAAAACTGCTTATCTTGTTCGCTGCTGTTTCTCGAGTAGCCACAAGAACTTGGCACTTTAGATAGTAGGTGTTCAGTATTCAAATGATGGAATTAAAGATCGGCTCTGAACTCTCAAATGCAAATAGATTTTCACTTTAGTGCAGGAAAATAAACATTCATATGTCATGCCCGTTCTTCAGGCCTGAACCAAAGGGGAACCTGTCAGAGGATAGGAAATGAGATCTCAGCAGTGTCTGTTACTATTTGCAATTATCAAATACATAAAGAGAAAAGTATCTTTTGTCTTTCTGATATGTGAAGATTTTCTAGAAAGGAAAGGTTTCAACTCTTACTGAAGGCGGGAGTATATACCATGCTATCAGAATTGGATTTTAAAATCAGCCCAGCTGGATAGTAGCTTCAAACTGCAGCCAGGGTGATGTGTTATATGAGTTTAGTTTTACTTTGAGTGTTAAAAGAACAAGTTTGCCAGAAACATGAATTGTTAAAAAACCATCAAAACATTACAATGTAGGAGAAAAATGTAGTGAAAATTCCATTATATAATGTCCAAATAGTTCCTTTTTCTGGAGGCTTTAAACATTTTCTTAGGTAATTTGCAAAGAATATTGGACAATGTAGAAAATATGTGTAGAGTTAAAATGATATTGAGAATTCTGAGCAGATGATTAAGGAAATCTGGACCTCCTTTTTTCTTTGTTTGTTTCTTTCTTTAATATGTTAGTACCTGAGTTTTCCATAGAATTAGGACATATATTTAGGTCAGATCTCACTGGGATATTCCCTGGGATATCTTGATTCAGGGTTTTCTTCCTTTTTTTTTTTTTTTTTAAAGACGAAGTCTCACTCTGTCACCCAGGCTGGACTGCAGTGGCCTCCCAACTAGCTGGGATTACAGGTGCGTGCCACCACACCTAGCCAATTTTTTTTTTTTTTGTATTTTTAGTAGAGATGGGGTTTCACCATATTGGCCAGGCTGGTCTTGAACCCCTGATCTCAAATGATCCACCTGTCTCAGCCTCCCAAAGTGCTGGGATTATAGGCATAAGCCACCGTGCCCAGCCTTTTTTTTTTTTTTTTCTTTTTGAGACAGAGCTTTGCTCTGTTCCCCAGGGTGGAATGCAGTGGTGTGATCTTGGCTCACTGCAACCTCCGCCTCCTGGGTTCAAGTGATTCTTCTGCCTCAGTCACCCTAGTAGCTGGAATTACAGGCGTGGGTTACCAGGCCTGGTTTTTTTTTTTTTTTGAATCGGAGTCTCCTACTGTCGCCTGGGCTGGAGTGCAATGGCGTGATCTCGGCTCACTGCAACCTCCACCTCCTGGATTCAAGTGATTCTCCTGCCTCAGCCTCCCAAGTAGCTGGGATTACAGGCGCCCACCACCAAGCCTGGTTAATTTTTTGTATTTTTAGTAGAGATGGGGTTTCACTATGTTGGCCAGGCCAGTATCAAACTCCTGACCTTGTGATCGCCCGCCTTGGCCTCCCAAAGTGCTGGGATTACAGGCCACTATGCCTGGCTTTTTTTTTTTTGAGACAGATTCTTGCTCTGTGGCCCAGGGTGGAGTGCAGTGGTGTGATCTTGGCTCACTGCAACCTCCACCGCCCGGGTTCAAGTGATTCTCCTGCATCAGTCTCCTGAGTAGCTGGAATTACAGGCATGTACCATTTTTATATTTTTATATAATTTTTGTATTTTTAATAGAGACAGGGTTTCGCCATGTTGGCCAGGCTGGTCTTGAACTCTTGGCCTCATGTGATCCACCTGCCTCGGCCTCCCAAAGTGCTGGGATTACAGGTGTGAGCCACCATGCCTAACCCCGATTCAGAGTTTTCTCTGAGAAGAAACTCCCTTCGATTTTGGAACCCAGGAGGCTAGACTGCCTTCCAGTCTAGGTTCTACCTTTCCCCTGCTGTCTGGTTTGGCTTAATCACTTGATTCAATAATTTTATGACTTTGAGTGAGTTACTTAATATCACTCTACCTTAGTTCTTTCATCTGTAAAGTGGGGCCAATAATAGTGTATCTCAAGGTTGTTGTGAGGAATAAACATGTTAATACATGTCAAATGCTTAGAAGAGACCCTTGCGCAATAGTAAACACTCCATAGATAATAATGTTATTATTAGCCAAATGTTATTTTGAGGGTCATATGATGGGAAAGAAAATGCAAATTAAAAATTCCTATACAAATTCAAAGAAATATTGATTGTCTCTGTATATCAAAGATGACCTTAGTATTTGCAAAGCTCTCTCTCATTTAGGGCCACTAGCTGTTCTTCCATTTACACTTCCCTATACAGGATATAGAGTTAATTTCTAGGAAATTAGCCATTATCTGTTAATGATCAACTAGGAATGCTCTCAGGAGAGCTGACTAGTTAGAACATGACATAACTTTGAATTATCTAAGCTTTACCTTTACTTGGAATTTTAACTTTGTTGAATTTTTAAGTAAAGGGATAAAAAAGCCACTCTGCTCTATTATTAGATTCACTGTGTTCATAAGGCAACATGGAAAAAAATAGATAATACAGAAAGAAAAATGACAATTTTAAGGAGAAAAGTTTTTGTTTTTAAATAATTTTCTATGTTGATTAAATTCCATGGATGTTTTCTTATGACTTTGTCTCTACAGAGAATGCAGCAGATTTTGAACATGCTTTTTTCCCTCTGCTTAAAATGTGTTGGCTATTATATTTCACAGGACTTACGTCGTTTTCAAAAATAGAGGTAATTAATTGTTACGTGTTTTGATGTTCAGCAGGCAAAGGAAACACATTACTTTGTGTAAACAGAGGTTAATATGGAGTCTTTGAAGTCTAAATTATTGAACTATTTGCCTAAGGACAAACTTCTTAACTGTTTAGGTTTCTTCTGGCCTGTAATAAACTACAGTGGTGGGAATAACACCAAAAATCCTGTGTATAAAACATTTGGGTCCTGGTTGCATGTTTGACCCAAATCTGCAGGTTTACCTTTGAGTTACACTGCGAATTAGGGACCTTTCATTTCCATTTTCCTCTCCTTGTAGTGGTTTAGTTGGTTCATGGTTGATAAAGACAGAAGCATATGTTTCTGGGAATGGTAAACCTTAATTTTGCTTAAGTTTTAAATGATCACTTATTTCTGGAACTGGCACTGGGGCCGAAGAATGTTTATTATTCCACGTTAACATGGGAATGAGTCTAAAGACTAAATGACGTTTATGCTCACTTCTATTTTACAGCTTCCTTGGGCTCTAGCCAAGGTGACTTGGTTTTGCAAGAGCGAAGAGGACCTGCCTTATAGTGCAGTTTTTTTTTTTTTAGTTGTTTTTGTCTGAAATGATATACCTTGAGGACAGAAGCTGCACTTTGCAGAGTAAAAGACAAACTATTATTGGTTTTAATAAATGAACAACCCAGGCAGGTGGGCATGGCGTAGGTTGTGCCCCAGCTTGTGAGGTCTAGCAGATCTTGTGGCCTTTGGACAGGCTTGCCTTGGGGAGGTGGAAACACAATAGTGACGATTTCTAACTTGAAGAGACCGTTGGGACTCCAGTCCAGAAGTTTTTACCTGCGTGTGCTGGGTGGGAGGCATGTTGTGCTTCCTGCTATGGGGGTGGTGAGAGCCGTTTCCCGCCTAAGTGGGACAGGGAGAAAGCGTCTGATTGGCACACAGGGTGCAGATGCGGCCCTGGCCCAACTCCACACTCACTTTTCCAGGATTATTCCTTTTGCACCAGGCTCTGACCCTACGCCCTCTCACTGCTCTGGGGACTGTTGAAGCCACAAGGAGGAAGTTGCTACTCCTTATGCCCTTCACTCTTCCTGTGCCCCAGACTGAGATCTGTCAGGGGCGGGGTCTTGGACCCCACCTGAAATCACTTGTGTATCCGGCAGCTTTCTTGGGAGTTTCTCCTCAGGGGTCAGACTCCCATATAAAGTACTGGCTGGTATGACTGCAGCTCCCGTTGACCCACTCACTGTTCACAGAAGCCTAGGAACAGACTGTAGAACCCAGAGAAAGCTCTGGGTGACCTCTGTTATTTAGCAGCTGCTCGCAGCACCAGTCACTGTGGCAACTGGGCTTTGTTTATGAAAATGAATGAGGACCTCAAGCCTGGGGCATCCATACCGTGGACAGAGCTCCCCCTGGAAATAGACTGCCTGCCAGATTGCCAGGGCTAAACCAAAACAGACATACCAAACACAAGTAGCCAGGAAGTATTCTGCCCTTGGGGACGAGCACCAAGTCCCGATTGCCCGTATCCCTTTTCACCAAGCATAACCCTGCCAGGCTGAGCTGATCTTGGTTATGCCAGAGAAAGACAGAGGCAAAGAACATGGTACTAGTATTGGCAGTTTTTGGAACACAGCCTTGCATTGCTCAGGTCTGGCCTCTAGTTCTGGTTTTAGATGGAAAGAGTGTTGAGTACCAAAGATCTCGCTTTTTGAAAATTTTATTTCAGGCCCTGCCTTTATGTAAACTGTAACGATCATTTGGGTCTGTACTTGAGAGGCAGGAGAATCACTTGAGTCCAGGAGTTCCAGGCTGTCATAGTGCACTGCGCCAGTCAGGTGTCTGCACTAAGTTCAGCGTCAGTGTGGTGACTTCCCTGGGGACTCCCAGGGAACTGCCAGATTGCCTAAGGAGAGATGAACTGGCCCGGGTCAGAAATAGAGCAGGTCAAAACTCCCATCCTGATCAGTAGTGGGATTGTGCCTATGAATAGACAGTGAACTCCAGCCTGGGCAATATAGCAAGATCCTGTCTCTAAACAAAATAAGACAAAACAAAACAAAACCCTGGTCTGGAACAACTGAGTTTGGAGTTTGTTGTCCCCTTAGAGTTCTTGCTTTCATAGTGATTGTTTTTTTGTGTCCAAAGCATCCTTGATAGTTTTAACTCTCCATGGGAATTAGTGAGTCATGGACATCATCTTGGAGCACACTTTGAATCTCAGAGCTTCCTTTGAGGGGACTGCTATGTTCTGGGTGCTTCTGGTATTCACAGGTTCTATGATTGTATGGCTGGACCCTTCTAGCATATGTGCCCTTTGGTGTCACTTTGTCAGAACCACAGCCAGTGCATGGGTCTTCTGATGCCATCCTGTGGCTCTCTTCCCCACACCATGCCTTGTTTTGTTTGTTTGTTTGTTTTTTTGAAGACCTTCGAGTCTCGCTCTGTTGCTCAGGCTAGAGTGCAGCGGGGCAATCTCAGCTCACTGCAACCTCTGCCTCCTGGGTTCAAGTGATTCTTGTGCCTCAGCCTTATGAGTAGCTGGGATTACAGGTGCGTGCCACCACACCCGGCTAATATTTGTATTTTTAGTAGAGACGGGGTTTCACCATGCTCTCCAGGCTGGTCTTCAACTCCTGACCTCAAGTGATCTGCCCACCTCACCCTCCCACAGTGCTGGGATTACAGGTGTGAGCCACCGTGCCCAGCCACACTGTGCTTTGTTACTGCATATCTGCTTGAGTCATGGCCCAGGTGTCATGGTGGAGGGGGTGGGGTTGGGAGGTAGAGAGTGCTGGCATTGGTGATTTGCCAGCAGGACACATGCCTAGGAAGATGGCCAGAAAAAGAGGGACTCCTTCACATACATATAAGTCAGCCTTAGCCTTAAAGCTTAAAACACCCACTCACTGCATTGAGGAGTCCTTGAGGTCCCTCACCTGGTCTAACTAGATGCCGGGAATTGGGAGAGAGAGACCTGCGGTGGGAGGGTCCTGGACCTGCAGTGACAGTAATACGGGCTTAAACTAGAATTCCTTCCTGGAAGAATTTTGGTCTTCCTCTACCCCAGCAGCCTTTCACTCCTTAACTTTAGTAGTGTGCCTTGGGGCTTGAGCAGCTGCTGCTCCTGTGGAGGTGACCATCCAGAGGGACCCTTTCACAGCTAAGTTCACTTGCACCTCCGTTTCTACTTAACGCAACTGCAGTTATGGGGGTGGCTGCCCCGTTTGCTCATGATAATTCCTTGTGAACTCTCCTGTTGATAAACTGAACTGGATCAGCTTTAGTTTCCCTTTAACTAAGGATTTAAGTTGAAACATAACCACAAGTGTCCTGTTGGTTTTCATTCATTTCAGTGCTGAACATTCATACACTGGGCTATGGATTTGATGTTTCCTTCCTGTCTTGGCTGAGATACCTGTGTGAAATGTGAGTTTGCCATTTGGCAAACTCTCTTTCCTTTGACTAGTTAATGAAACCAAAATATTGATGGGGGTGTGGAGTTAGGGGAAGAGGAGGTGTGAATGGTTACATTTGAAAGTTCTTCATGGTGCAGGAGAATCCAGTGCTTCACCCTGAGTAATTGTAATTAGGGTAGTAAGTAAACCCTTTCAGGTTTATTCTATAGTGATCATGACGAGTTATCTGGGGGAAGGGATAAAGAAGACCGTGAGAGGTTTCTGATCCTGTCAGGCTTTGAGAAGCAGACCTCAGCGTGATCTGAAGAGCCGGTACCCTGGAGTAGATGATTAACCAAGATAATGTTCCGGACAGTCTGCAACTGAACTGAACTGGTGTCTCTGCACTCATTCACAGTTACCCAGTGTGGTTAATAACAAGTCCGTTGGGAGTTATGCCTGTGCTGGCCATAACTACCTTGTATTCTGGATGGGCGTCAGAGAAACTGAATGGATCGATTCATTCGCTGAGCAGTGAGTGACTGCAGCCTTACTGAAGCCAGCTCCTTTCCAGCTCTTTGATGACATGCACTATTATTGTTGTTAACAGGTTGGCTAAAAAAGTGAACCTGGGAGAGTTGAGGCTTTGTTCCTCTGTCCAGCACTCAGATATTTCCTGCAGTCATTCAACAAACATTTATCAAGTGCTTACTGTGTGCCAGGGACTGTGTTATCATAACCAGAAACTTATTCTTCGTTAATGAATTATCTCATGCGGCATGAATATAAAGAAGCCTTAAGAAGGGGAGGATAATGGGGGCCTTTCTGTCTCTCCCTGCTCATCCTTTGGTGCTGTCACATCATGGAAAGGAAGTAACGGTCAACTTAAATCAGTTTACTTTGGTAATAGCAGTTTTTGAAAAGGTTTGGAGCAGGAAATTGAAACTGTTGAGAAACAGGAGGTTTGGGGATTACTGCTGGATTTTTCTTATTCCTGCTATCCCAAGGACTTGATCCCAGTTACCACTGATAATGGACCCCTTTTATGTTTAACTGTCTTGTCAGTAAGTCAGTGACACATGCTGAGAATAGAAACCAGCACCATTCCATGTCGTAACCGCCAGCCCGTACATGCCCTGCTGGTTCTGTTGTTGTGATCGTTGCTACAGCGCTTAACATCAAACGCCAGCCTCATGCCTGGCACTTTACATCACACCTACGGCGTCCCCACCCCAGGAGCTTACCTTCCCTAGAAGTCCAGGACATTTTCTATGTTGGCACCACAGGAATAGGTAGAGGGCAAGGGACAGAAAGTTTTCCTCAGTAAAATGTGGTCTTTGCTTGATTCAATAAAGGCAACTATGTTCATCTGTTTTAATAGGAAAGGCCTGTAGGTAATTTTTTTTTCTCCGTTAAAATCTGCTTTTAAAAATGTTTAGGGTTGAGTGTAACAAGAACAGATTGATAACTCTGTTCATCGCTTTTCCGTTCTTGCAAAATATGTGACTTGCAGTGGTTGGCTAAGTGCTAGGCTCTGAGGGGAGGAAATGAGAGCCGTGGAACTCCTGGCCTCCTGCTCTGTAGGTGCCTCCAGACCAGTGAGGGGAGACAGGCATCAGGTGGCATGGCCAGGCCTTTTTTTTTTTTTTTTTTTAATAGTGGATGGGAGAAAATGGGAATGTGACTAATTTTATTCAATACTTAGTTTGTTTTGTCTGTTTGCTTTACTGGCATAGGGTCATCTTCAGCTGAAGAAGGATGTGCTGGTGCTTAGGAATGGCTGTCAGGAGCCATCGGTTTCCTCCTTCAAACAGGAAGGGCAATGCTGGCTTCAGCTAAGAGCGAGAGAGCTTCTTTCCCCAGACACCCAGTATGTCTCTCTTTGCAATCATTGGCTGAATTGACTCAGCTTTTCCTCCCACCCTCGAATCAGTCCCTGGTAGAGTAATGGAGTTACAGTGATTGGCTTAGGACAGTCAGCTGGAGAATCAGTCACACCGCTCACCACAGGGGCCTCCTACTAAATATAAATGTGAGCGGGACTTAAAATAGAAGAAATGCACATCTAACAGGACCATAACTTAGGGATAAGGTACTGGACAAGGTAATGAAGAGGCGATCATGGCCTTTGTTTGTGTTCCTCTGTTCCCTCGGCAGCCTTCTAGGGGACCCTCTAATGTGCTACCTCACTGTGTACCTGTCTCTCTATCCCGACTCCACCTGTCTCTCCCTTTCTCAACTCCGGGAGTATAGCTGCTTAAGGCCAAGGCACTCTGTCTTACTATTTGTGGCCACTGTAACTGGCACATAGCAGGGACTTAATATGGGTTTCAGCAAATTGAACGAAAAGGGATACTTCATATTCCTTTGTGTTTAACTTTTATCAAACATTGCTTGAAACAAGTGGATTTTTTTTTTTTTTGAGACAGGGTCTCACTCTCACCCAGGCTAGAGTGCAATGGCGCTATCTGGGCTCACTGCAACCTCTGCCTTCTGGGTTCAAGCAATTGTTCTGCCTCAGCCTCCCGAAGAGCTGGGACTACAGGCACCCACCACCACGCCCGGCTAATTTTTGTATTTCTAGTAGAGATGGGGTTTCACCATGTTGGCCAGGCTGGTTTCAAACTCCTGACCTCAGGTGATCCACCTGCCTTGGACTCCCAAAGTGCTGGGATTACAGGCGTGAGCCACTGAACCCAACCACAAGTGGACTATTGATAGTATATTCATTGCACATTTTATAACAAGTTTATTGAGATGTAATACACATACCATACAATTCACCTCTTTAAAGTGTACAATTCAATCATTTTTAATATGTTATCAGAGTCGTGCAGCTGCCACCACAGTCAATTTTAGAACATTTTAATCGTCCTCCAAAAAACCTCTTTATCCATTGGCAATCTGTCTCTATTCTCCCCTTTCCCCAGGCCCTAGTAACTACTAATCTATTTTCTGTGTCTATGGATTTGCCTATTCTGGACATTCTGTAGAAATGGAGTCATGCCATATTGGCCATTTGTGACCAATTTCTTTCACTTAGCATGTTTTCAAGGTTCATCCATGTTGCAGCATATATTTGGTATTTCATTCCTTTTTATGGCCAAGTAATATTTTGTTGTATGTATATACCACATTAAAAAATTCATCATCAGTTAATGAACATTTGCATTGTTTCCTGTCTGGGGATATTAGGAATAATGTTGTTATGGGCATTCATATACATACAAGTTTTTGTGTGGGCTTATCTTTTTTCCCTTTTTTCTGGGAAGTATGGCTTTGGCCAAGGCCAGAGTCAAGCACATCCTTATGTTTTTATTTCTCTTGGATTTATATGTATCTGAGAGTAGAATTGCTGGGTCACATGGTTACTCTGTGTTTAACCCTTTGAGGAACTGCCAAACTCTTTTTCAAAGTGGTTGCATTATTATTATTTTTTTTTGAGATGGAGTCTTGCTCTGTCACCCAGGCAGGAATGCAGTAGTGCGATCTTGGCTCACTGCAGCCTCCGCCTCCCATGTTCAAGCGATTCTCCTACCTCAGCCTCCCAAGTAGCTGGGATTACAGGTGCCTGCCACCATGCTCGGCTAATATT
Source organism: Nomascus leucogenys (assembly GCF_006542625.1). Lineage (NCBI taxonomy): Eukaryota > Metazoa > Chordata > Mammalia > Primates > Hylobatidae > Nomascus > Nomascus leucogenys. The sequence goes on from NC_044392.1 coordinate 82,826,719, forward strand.
TGTATTTTTAGTGGAGACGGGGTTTCACCGTCTTGGCCAGGCTGGTCTCGAACTCGTGATCTCGTGATCCACCACCTTGGCCTCTCAAAGTGCTGGGATTACAAGTGTGAGCCACTGCGCCTGGCCTGTTGCATTATTTTATACTCCCAGCAACAATATATGAGGGTTCTAGTTTCTCCACATGCTTGCCAACCTTATTATTATCTGTCATTTTGACTTAGTCATCCTAGTGGGTGTGTAATGGTATCTCAATGGATGTTCATCAATGAAAATAAACATTTGAATGGGCACCCATGGCATGTCAGATGCTCTTTCTTAGATGTGGGGGCAAAGAGATTTGCAACCTTCGGCTCTCTCTGCCTCTCTGGCCTCATCTGTTTTCATATCTTTCCTTTTGATTTATGTTCCCCAAACACCAAACTGTTTGTAGTCCTCATACTATCATGTCATTTCTTACTTCCAGATCTTTGCCTATGATATAAATATTAATGCAGTGTGAATATTAATGCCATTACTAGTTAACTCTTAAACAGCCAATAAATTATAGAGCTGGCAGTCTGGCTCCAGAGTCTGTGTTCTGTACTACATACTCTTTTTTTCTTTTGAAATCAACTTTATATTGAAGTATAATTTATATAGATTAAAATGTACACTTGATTTATTTATTTATTTTTGAGACAGGGTGTTGCTCTGTTACACAGGCTGGAGTGCAGTGGTACAGTCTCGGCTCACTGCACCCTCGACCTCCGCAGGCTCAGGTGATCCTCCTACCTCAGCCTTCTGAGTCACTGGTACTACAGGTGTGCACCACTAAACTTGGCTATTTCTTGTATTTTTTGTAGAGATGGGGTCTTGCTATGTTGCCTAGGCTGGTCCCAAACTCCTGGGTTTAAGCAACCCTCCTACCTTGGCCACCCAAAGTTTTGGGATTACAGGCATGGGCCACTGCGCCCAGCAAATTGCACACATTTAAAGGTACATTTTGATGAGTATTAATGAATACATATGCCTGTGCAGTCACCACTGCAATCAAGATACAGATAATTTTTCTATTATCCATCTCCACCCCTTTCATTCTCTTCAGCCTCCCTGTAGTCCATATCCCCAGTCCCAGGCAATTACTAATCCGCTGTCTGTTGCTATAGATTAGTTTTGCCTGTTCTAGAAATTCATGTGCTCTTTTGTGTCTGACTTCTATTTGCTCAGCAAAATGTGTTTGAGAATCAACAGCCAGGTTGTTGCAAATTATTACAAATTATATATTTATTTATTTATTTGTATAATTATTACAAATTATTAGTAATTTGTTCCTTTTTGATGCTGAATATTTTCCGCGGTATGGATATACCCCAATTTATTCATTCACCTGCTGATGGATGTTTGGGTTGTTTCCTTTTAGTATTATGCAGTTAAGTAGCTATGAACCTCTATAAACATGTCTTTTTGTGGACATATGTTCTCAGTTTTCTTGAGTAAATACCTAGGACTGTAATTGCTGGGTTGTATGTAACTTTGTAAGAAACTGCCACCCAGTTCTTCAAAGTATGTGTGCCTATGTTGGTTTTAATACAGACTCGTCATTTCCTATCCTCATTGCTTGGGTAGATTATATTAATTCTTAATAATCACCTCAGATGTCACCTGCCCTAGGAAGCCTTTTTTTTTGACTCTTCTCATCTTCCCCTTCTTTGAGGTGAATTAGAGAGGCTCCCCCTTCATGCTCCCTTAACCCCTTGATGATTGAGGGTTCACTGGCCCATCTTTCCCATTAGACTGTGAGCTCCTTGAAGAAGGAAAATATGTTATTATTTCTGTATCCTCAGGACCTTATATAGTATTTACCATCTAAATAGCTGCTCAATAAGTGCTTGTGAATGGGTGACTAAATAGGACATTATTCATCTTTATTTTTATTTTATTTTATTTTTGAGACAGGGTCTAGCTAGTTCTGTCACCCAGGCTGGAGTGCAGTGGTGTGATCTTGGCTCACTGCAACCTCCAGCTCCTGGGCTCAAGCAGTCCTCCCACCTCAGCCTCCCAAGTAGCTGGGACTATAAGCACGTGCCACCACACTGGTCAATTTTTGTATTTTTGTGTAGAGATGGGGTTTTGCCATGTTACCAGGCTGGTCTCAAACTCTTAGACTCAAGTGATTCTCTTGCTTTGGTCTCTCAAAGTGCTAGGATTACAGGCGTGTACCACCATGCCCGGCCCTTATTCAGCTTTATAAGGGAGTTTATGGCCCTGTAAGGGAGATAAAATAGGCATGCAAATAACTAATGTGAAGCAGAAATTATAGAGTTGAAGAACAAAGTCTGTGAGAAGTGAAAGAGAGTGATAGCTTTTAGTGAGGAGGATTTGGGAAGGCTAATAAAGGAGATGGGGTTTCAACTGAGCCCCCAAAATAGATTAGATGTGCAGAGATATTATTACCCATTGATTCTAAAGGGATTTGACTTGATCTCCTGTTCTAAAACATTGGTGAGGCTGGAAAATGGAGTTTATGTTTGGGAAGGTCACACTAAGATTCATCTTTTTTTTTTTTTTTAAATGCTTTGCTCTTCTCAGCCTACAGCAGGCACTAGGAGATACTGGAAATGTTTTCTGTCTGGCAGTAGAAGAATATAAATGTGGCGGTTTGTCTATCATCTCTCCAGATTCTAAAGTCTTCTAGGTGGGATTGAAAAGACTTCTCTTATCCTCTTTGCCTCTTACCCCATAATACAGTAACAGGTCACATAAGTCACACTATTGCTAAAGCTTTGCCTACTCATTTTTCTGGTCTCTTCGGTCTCAGCCACCTGGCTTCACTATTTAGCACATACTTGTCCATTGTCTTCTATAGCACATGTTCATAGACTATTGGAGCTGGGAACTTTCAAAATAATCAGATGATAGGCCCTCCTTTTACAGAGGAGAATTGATACTGAAATCTAGAGACTAATCTGGTTAATAATAGTAAAGATAAAAGCTGCCATTTATTGACCATTTAATATGTATCGTATATTTGCATGCATTATGTAATCCTCACAAAGTGTAGATATCTTCATTTTACAAATGAGAAAACTAAGGCAAAGTTTCAGATGGTATAGACAGAACCAAGATTCAAAGCCAGGTCTTTTCTCTACAGCATCCTACCTAGGCAAGGCCCCAGGTCTGTAGAGTTGCTGACCACAGAGGAGAAGGAAGTTGGGCCACAGCTCTCAGGTCCATGAGAGGGCGTTGTCACTGAAGTGGAGGAAACCAGGATTCTCTGCTTCCTAGAGAGACACTGAGATTGTTCCTTTAAACCACATACGATTTTAAAAATAAGATATGTAGAGCAGAAACCAATCAACTAGCATTGGCTTTGATCAGAATTATTTTTATGATAAAGTAGAGCATATTTTTAAATTTTTTTTTAAAAGAAAATATATGCTTTTATTTTTCCGTGATTACAAACACAACTGAATATCAAATGCACAAAGTAAGAATTATACGGGGAAAAAAAATCAGATACGTTCATATATATATCACCTTTTTAAGGCTATTTCCATCCAGAATAACCTTGGTTTGCCAGGGCCAATAGAAAGAAGTCACAAAATCGCCTTTAGTCAAATTTGTGTGTTTGCTTTCTTCTATAATTCCAATACCTCCACCATCAATGACTTGAGATAGGTGCCAAGGCGTTATATAATCAATGCCAGTGTCTTCATTCATTCTACAACGAAGGCTGTCACTTCACACTTGGAAGGTTGCACGGCGGCCGGGCAGAGGTGCTCCTCACTTCCTAGACGGGGTGGTGGCCAGGCAGAGGCGCTCCTCACTTCCCAGATGATGGGCGGCGGGGCAGAGGCGCTCCTCACTTCCTAGATGGGGTGGCGGCCGGGCAGAGGCTGTAATCTTAGCACTTTGGGAGGCCAAGGCAGGCGGCTGGGAGGTGGAGGTTGTAGCGAGCCGAGATCACGCCACTGCACTCCAGCCTGGGCAACACTGAACATTGAGTGAGCGAGACTCCGTCTGTAACCCCAGCACTTGGGGAGGCCTAGGTGGGCAGATCACTCGAGGTCAGGAGTTGGAGACCAGCCTGGCCAACACGGCGAAACCCCGTCTCCACCAAAAATACAAAAAACAGCCAGGCGTGGTGGTGTGTGCCTGCAATCCCAGGCACCCGGCAGGCCGAGGCAGGAGAATCGCAGGAGAGTCACAGTAGCCCGAGGCAGGGAGGCTGCAGTGAGCAGAGATCATGCCGCTGCACTCCAGCCTGGGCAACAGAGGGAGACTGTTGAAAGAAAAGAGAAGAAAAGGGAAGGGAGGGGAGGGGAGGGAGGGGAGGGAGGGAAGGGGAGGGGAGGGGGAAGGGAAGGGAAGGGAAGGGAAAAAGAAAGAAGAAAGAAAGAAGAAAGCAAGCAGGGAGGGAGGGAGGAAAGGAAAGAAGGAAGGGAGGAAGGGAAGGGAGGGGAGGGGAGGGGAGGGGAGGGGAAGGGAAGGGAAGGGAAGGGAAGCGAAGCTTTTCTTGTATCTACTTCTCCATATTTTTAAATTTTTAATTATCTAAGTAATATTCAAAAACACACTTGCACAGTAAAAGCATTAAGAATGTATTAGGTTGGTGCAAAAGTAATTGTGTTTTTTGCCATTACTTTTTTTTTTTTTTGAGACAGTCTTATCTCTGTCACCCAGTCTGGAGTGCAGTGGCACGATCTCAGCTCACTGCAACCTCTGTCTCCCAGGTTCAAGCAATTCTCATGCCTCAGCCTCCCAAGTAGCTGGGATTACAGGCGTGTGACACCATACCCGGCTAATGTTTGTATTTTTAGTAGAGACGGGGTTTCACCATGTTGGCCAGGTTGCTCTTGAACCCCTGACCTTGGGTGATCTGCCTGCCTCAGTCTCCCAAAGTGCTGGGATTACAGGCATGAGCCCCTGTGCCCGGCCATTACTATTACTTTTAATGGCAAAAACTGCAATTACTTTTGTATCAACCTCATAGAAGGATGGAGAGCAAAGTCAGAGTTCCTCTCATGTCTCCAGCCCATCTCTAGCATCACCCCTACCTTAGGTAAGAACGATTTATAGTTAGAGTTATCCATTTAATCCTTTTTCTATGCATGTATGTGCATGCATATGGACAAATACACATAGTTTTAGAAGGTTAATAAATTGTATCATTCTTTATATATTCTTCTGCAATTAAAAAAGAACATGTCATAAGATATTTCTGTCTGTACAAATAACACTGTTTTAAATGCAGCTTATGTATTTCATGGTATAGATACACCCTTTTTGATGAACATTTAGATTATTATTATTATTATTTTAGACGGAGTCTCGCTGTGTCGCCCAGGCTGGAGTGCAGTGGCGCGATCTCTGCTCACTGCAAGCTCCGCCTCCTGGGTTCACGCCATTCTCCTGCCTCAGCCTCCCGAGTAGCTGGGACTATAGGCGCCCGCCACCCCGCCCAGCTAATTTTTTTGTATTTTTTTAGTAGAGACGGGGTTTCAACGTGTTAGCCAGGATGGTCTCAATCTCCTGACCTCGTGATCCGCCTGCCTCGGCCTCCCAAAGTGCTGGGATTACAGGCGTGAGCCACCATGCCCAGCCGGTTATCTTAAAGTATTTGTTTATTATAAATACCGTGGCAGTTAACACCTATGCCTGTAATACTGTATAATACCATAACAGTGATGTTGTTATGGTGTAGTACAGTTGGTGTATTTACATTGATATCAGTTACAGCCTGGTGTAATTACAGTTATGATGTAATGCCTTTAGAGAGAGGTTGGACAGTTCAGTTGCTGTCCAAACCTGGCTGAGAAGATTACAAAAGATTTAAAATATTTCTACTGGTCTTTATTATTGAATGACTACACCCTCTGAAAAGTATGAATTGAGCATTATGATTGCTCATAGATAAAAGGTTAGCAAGCATTTAATATGTGCTAGGTATTTTCTTGTGTATTCTCTCATTTGAGTCTTATGATAATCTCATGAAGAATGTGCTGCTATTAACTGTTTATCTGGAACTAAGACTGAGAAAGACTGTGGCTTGCATAAAGTGACACAGCTTCTAAGAAGCCAGTTCAAGATTTGAACCCTCATCTTCTGATGATCAATTTGTTTTTTTTTCCCCCATTTTCTGAAGCTGGTTCATTCTCTTAAGAACTGTAAGGAGAAAAATGATAGAAGGCAGAATATCTTTGAACTAATGAAATCATGGCATGAGCAGAGAAGCAGAGTGGGCATCCTGTGGATTTAGGGGAGGGAGGGGGTGACAGAGCCTCTGAACCTGTCACTGGGCTTGGAGGTGTGATTCATGACTTCAGGATAGTGACTATGCTGAGAGACCTTGGTGTCTGACAGCAACGTCCTGCTATTGTAAGCTATGGATTTACTATCATGCTAAGAAATAAATCATGACCAGGAAAGGCTGTATGTTTAGATGCTGCCGACGCCTGTAGGCCCTCTCCAAACAGGAGAATGGCTCTCAGTGGATGAATTGTCTCAGCTTCCTCTGAGTTTTAATTTCTATGTGGGTCAAAGGGTTATTTTTAGCCTGTGGGATCCCTAGCTCTTTGAGGAGTGGCCTCGCTTACAAGGTCAGTGGAGTGGGATGATGGTCAGGATTTTTTTTTTTTTTCCCAGAGTCTTGCTCTGTCACCCAGGCTGGAATACAGTGGCGCGATCTCGGCTCACTGCAACCCCCGCCTCTCGAGTTCAAGCGATTCTCCTGCCTCAGCCTCCTGGGTAGCTGGGATTACAGGCGCGTGCCACCACGCCTGGGTAATTTTTGTATTCTTAGTAGAGACAGGGTTTCACCATGTTGGCCAGGCTGGTCTTGAACTCTTAACCTCATGATCTACCTGCCTCGGCCTCCCAAAGTGTTGGGATTACAGGCGTGAGCCACCGTACCCGGCGATGATCAGGATTTAAGGATTGTTTCTGAGCTCTTCCTGGACCCTGTGTTTTAGGTCCCCCAAAGAAGGTGTGAACAGCCTTTTGGAATCTGTTTTACTCTGGCAAAATGATCTATGTCCATAGATTGTAGGAGGATGCTGTTGGTGTTATAATAAAACTCTCACATTTAAAAATAAGTCATCAAATGTATTTGAGGAAGAAAACTAAGAAAATCTGGAAAAAACCCCATCAACAAAAAACACACAAAACTCTAAAACTCATAATAGGATAAATGATGTTCTTAAAATGAATGTGTCAGCATTTTAACACGTGTACTCAAGTGTGTGGTGATGGAGGATGTGTATAACAGAAAGCACAAACGTGGTCAGTGTTTACATCAAATCTCCCACCTCCAAGACACACACACAAAAGGTCCCACTTGAGTATGTGTAATTACATCTCTGAATACTCCCTTGATCCTATTTCTTTCCTTTTCTCTACACACATACTTTGGTTACTTCTCCAAAGATACATGATATATATTAGCCTCACTCAGAACCACAGGGAACATACTCAATTGAATCACACCTCTCTGAGTAGTGTATAAAGTGTAACATTTTAAAACACCAGGGACCAGGGCTGGCAAGGTCCACGGGGAATCCTGAAGACTGGTTTCCAGCCACAACTGTGCTGGAATGAAAATAGAAAACAATGAGGCATGTGCAGAGTCAGCTTTTCTTTGTGTCATAGCTCAGCAGTTTTCCTGCTGTCCTAAACTTTCCTTAAAAAAAAAAAAAAAAAGCCAGGGCTAAGGGGAAATGATGCAGTTGCAGTTGAAAATTTTTTTTTAATAGTAAAGACTGAAAATATAAACTAGCAGCTGGTGCTGTGGGAACATGTGAAATGAAGAGTGAGTTAATGGTGAGAAATCTCAATGCTCTTTGCTTGGCTGTGAGGACACATGTAGGAAGGACTTGTGGAAACTTGTTTGGTAAAATAGAAAAAAAACGAAAAGAAAAAGCTAAGTAACCATCAAGCCTTTTTCAGGAGTGGGGGAAAAATCGAAATTTACATACTCTAAACTTTAAAGCTTTATTAATGATCATTATTTTAAATATCTGTAAATGCATCTGTAAAAAACTCCAGCCAAGACAGAGGGAGATGTGAATTATCAAGTATATTGACATTTTTTTTTTTTTTTCTGTTATCAGTAGCATCCTTCAGAAAGTACTGATTAAAAAGGAAGGCCATTCCCAGTTCTTGGTTTATTTGCCTCATAGCGCACCAAGTCAAGGTTGAGCTGGGGCCTTGTTCCAGAAAGCACAGGCTTCCTTTCTGATTGGAAATAATATGTATTTTGTTTGACCTTCATAATACTCATGGCTTTACTGGAATACATGGGCCAACATTTGTCCTGGCAAGGCCAGTTTAAGATTGGTATCCACAGGGATTGCTTTATAGAGCAATTAAAAGCAGTGGGAGGGAGGTGACTGTAGAAATTCAGACATTTGCATCCTTTCTGGCCTAAAATTCGAGTAGTTTCAAAAAGCAGTATTTGAAAACAAACAAACAAGCACTTCTAGAAGTTTGTGTCTGAACACTTGAGAATTTTGCCAAGGTCATAGTGTTCTTTATTTTTTCTTTTTCCTTACATGTTTCTTTCTGAAATATGATCATAGTGTTCTTTTGCAACTGATCTTGATGTGAAGAGGGGGTTACATCTTATGTATTACACAGTGCTAATATGTGTAATATTAACATTTTTTTGAAAGATTGTCAAATATGGACCGTGGAAAACAGTTTCCATGCCGTTTGAACGTTATGTTCTTTATGATGCTTTGTTTATAAAAATATTGTTAGATAGCTAGGGATGTTTACTACTGCCAGCTGGAGTTAGGCCTCATGGTAGCTTTTTAAAGTCAGGCTGGAGGTGAGTACAAAGCCTAACAGAGTTTAAAGTTATTGTTCTTATTTGAAGTAAATGCGTAATTAGAGACTGTATTCTGATTTGTTGAATTCTTAGCTATGCCAGTAATTCTTGTTTCTTAGGGCCACAGTTTGGTTCTGTCAAATGTGTAGTTGTAGAGATGATAGATGATAAACTACTCAGAGACTAGATGAATTCATATATGGTGACATTAAGATGTTTTCTTTAATAAGAATACTTATTATATGGAAGTAAGTGAAAATAATCATGTCTTAATGTGGTTGAAATCCTGTATTCATTTAGGGGGAGAAAAAGTAAGTACTTTGTATTCTGCTTATGTAAAGGGATATGAAAGAATGTATATAACCAAATTTCTTAATGCTTCATTTTGCTTTTGATGTGCAAAATATAACTTTACTGCTAGGTAAAATTATACTTGAATATTAACAGTTATTACATGAGTTTAAAGTTTCAGTTGAGCCCAATATATGGGAACCACGCAGTTTCTAGTGATTTTCAAAATATAGTCCCATAAAAATGAAAGAGACTCAATAGCTGAAATAGGTGGTACACTTGATTTAAGTGAACATTTTCTCACCCAGGAAGAATCAGGAGCCATTCCAACACTGTAGCTGTGTACCAGCCCATTTTGCTGGCTGTTAGTTGCATGTATGTTTGCTGTTCTCTTATAATTACAAAAGGAAAGTATCCAATTAAAAAAAAAGAATAGATATAAAATAATATGTTATCCAACTTAGTATGTATTTGCATTCTGCAGTTGAGAACGCAGGAGTGGTCAGTGAAGTGTAGGGATTAGGGAAAATAATTGAGAAAAATGAGGAGAAAGAAAGAAAAATAGATGTTTTGATAATCTTTGTCAAATGTTTTCTCAAAGACCAGGCTCAGATTTAAAATATTATGCAGATGTAGTCTTTGGCCTCTGGTAGCTTTCTGATAGGAATTCAGCCTTGAGTTGAACTTCGAGATGGGTTGTTTTCTTTTCGTTTTTTTCTTTTTTAATTACTGAGTGACCAATCTGTTGTAGTTTTTTGATCTATTTTTTCCTCTTGCCATCCTTCTGTTGCTTTCTCCATGAGCTGCTGTTTATTCTGGAATGTTGAACATCCACATTTAGAATTAGGATTTGTGTGGCTCTATCTTAACCAGGAATGGAAAAAATCCAACCCAGTCTTTCAATTCATGGGTTTAAGTGGATTCAGAGAGGTTCTGATCCACAGTGACAGGTTCAGAATTCCCATTTCTAAAGCCCCTGTTTCATTAGGTAATGAATGTACAAGCTGAGCCCTTCCAGGTTCACACTGTGGAGGCTTCTCCACTCCTCTGTCTTGGTTGGCTTTCTTCCTTGGGGTGTTTGGGAAGAGTCTGATTACAGCCAACTTCTTTCCTTGTCAGTTGATTTTATAACGCAGACCATTAAAGTTCAAACTTTTTGTTCAGCAGATCGATTTCATTTGTGTCTTCTATAGGGATCTCACTTTAGAGTTTATAGAATTCTTTGCTATCCTTTACTTTAATTCATTTTGGCAAGGTATGTAGTATTAACTCCAGGTGAGGCAACCAAGAGAGGGGCCCTAAGTCAAGGAGCTTGTTAATGGCAGAGATGAGCCTGGAACCCAGGCCTTCTAGGTCCAAATGTAGTGTTCTTTCCTCTGTGCTCCCGAGGTTCCCATTGTATCCTGTGGACTTCTTTTTTGTAATGTAAAGTGGGCAGTTAGGAGAAAGGAGGTTCTTTTCTATTGATCTTTCATATACTTATTGGTGTTATCTTTATATTTTTATAGAACTTCCTGATTTAATTAAACACTTTGCAAATGCCATGATCTTATTTGTTTTCATGATGACCCTGAGGATTAGCTAGGACAGGATTATCCCTATTTTATTTTATTTTATTTTATTTTTAGATGGGGTCTTGCTCTGTCACCCAGGCTGGAGTGCAGTGGTGCGATCCCAGGTCACCGCAACCTCCACCTCCTGGGTTCAAGTGATTCTCCTGCCTCAGCCTCCCAAGTAGCTGGGATTACAGGCCCCCACCACCATGCTCAGCTAATTTTTTGTATTTTTAGTAGAGTTGGGGTTCCACCATGTTGGCCAGGCTAGTCTCAAACTCCTGGCCTCAAGTGATCCACCTGCCTTGGCCTCCCAAAGTGTTGGGATTACAGGTGTGAACCACTGTGCCTGGCCTCAAAAATGCCTGCTTTTAAATTGCTCACAGTATAGTAGAGATTTTTACAGTTTGGAGGGTGTTGGAGGTTAGTTTTGTTGAAGGAAATAATTTCTCTAATGTGGAGGAGGTGGTAATTTAGAAGACTATGTTGTCTGCAGCCGGATATATGTTTACTTTTGTGAGCGCCTGTTTCATTTTCCCGTTTATTCATACCTATGCATTTGGATAGAAAAATAAATATAGTTCTGTTTTGGCTCCCTGAAATAGTTTTTATATTTTCTGGAATTTCCTCACTTATTGTCTTTAATATTCCTAAGTTTTATTATGACTCATTTTGGTCATACAATAATAGAAGAAGTAGGTGTCAGCCTGTTTGAAGGGGTTTATGTGGTAATTTGGGGAAGTATATTTTTGAAGCCTGTAAATATTAATTTGTCCCTGGTGTTGAGCTTTGTCTTGTGGTTGTCAGTTGTGCATGTTCTTATATGTTTTGGATAGGGGAGGGTAAAAAGGAGTTGAGCATAGTTTATTTTTTTCTTTGGCTCAAATATGTAGTTTTACCATAAACCACTGAAACTTTCCTGTTCTTGTTTGATTAAAAAAAACTACACTTCCATTCATTGTTTCCATGTACTTCCTATACTTTTTACTAAAAAAGGTTGAAATCTAGGATAAATTATGAGCTATCTCTCGGGCAAAGAAACGATTTCATTTCAGGAAGGAGCGTAGGAAGCGAACCTTCTTGAGTATGAGAAACAGTAATAGCCCTTGGCGTGTTCGTGTGCGTGTGTATATATACATACATATACATATACATACGCCTTTCCTTACATAATAATGATGTGCAAAGAGTGAATTGGGACACCGACTTCTGATTAACATGGAAAGGCAGGGAAGATTCCATGTCATGGCTGGATTTTAGAAAGCTGCAAATGGTATTGTACCATAGAGCAGGGGTCCCCACCCCTAGGCCACGGACCTGTTAGGAACCGGGGCACACAGCAGGAGGTGAGCAGCGGGTGAGTGAGCATTACTGCCTAAGCTCCATCTCCTGTGAGATCAGCAGTGGCATTCGATTTTTATAGGAGCGTGAACCCTATTGTGAACTGCACATACGAAGGATCTAGGTTGCCTGTGCCTTATGAGAATCTCACGAATGCCTGTTGACCTGAGGTGGAACAGTCCCATCCCAAAACCATCCTCTCCTCCCCAGTCCGTGGAAAAACTGTCTTCCATGAAACCAGTCCCTGGTGCCAAAAAGGTTGGGGACTGCTGCCATAGAGGGGCCTTTGAGTGGCCCCGTTATGTGTTTTCTTTGTGAGGTGGTGCTTTCCAGCCTGCCCTGGACTCTGTGGTTCATGGTAGATCTTTCGTACTGACCTGGACCAGGGAGCACTGGTAGGAGCATCTGATTTCTATGAACGTGCTCGCTGGCACTGACTCAAGAAAGAAGACAGGAAGGAATGGTGAATACAACTTCCACTGAGAAACTAGAGTGGAAAAAATGTGCAAATTATGCTAAATTGTAATTAATCTGGGCTGTACAGGTTGAATATCTCTTCATCCTGAAAGAAAAGGGGAGGTCACCATGAGAAAATGGGATTGAGGGACCATAAGAACTTTGTCATAGCTAGTTATACATTTGTTTTTTTCTCTTAGAACTTCTGAAATGCTTGAAGCCCCAGAAGCAATAGAATAGAGCTTTTAGCATGGTTTTGTTGTGAACTAAATTCCCAACAGTTCACCTTTAGTGCATAAGCTTCACTTTCTTTGATGGTTTGCCATTCAAATTAGATTACTGTGGACAGTGTCCCTAATGTTGTCACTAATATTATTATACAGTATCAGTTTTACAGCAGGTTTGTGCATCATGAAGGAAGTCAGAACGTTTTAGTGAGTTACAAGGAAAATAGCCGTCAAAAGTCCATATAGGTTACTCTGTGGATGGGTTGGGGAGCCACCTTCTGGTCTTCATCCAGACTTGATTGACTTAAAATTGAGTGTATAAGAGTTTAAAAGATGATAAGTGATAGGCTTGAGGCAGAGACACAGGCCTGCAGCCAGAACTGGAAAAAAACCCACAAGTATAAAAAGTATAGGCAAAACTATAAAGCAGCCAGGCGCGGTAGCTCACACCTGTAATCCCAGAACTTTGGGAAGCAGAGATGGACAAATCACCTGAGGTCAGGAGTTTGAGACCAGCCTGGCCGACATGGTGAAACCCCATCTCTACTAAAACTACAAAAATTAGCTGGGCATGGTGGTGAGTACCTGTAATCCCAGCTACTCAGGAGGCTGAGGTAGGGAGAATTGCTTGAACCCGGGAGGCGGAGGTTGCAGTGAGCTGGGACGGTGCCATTGCACTCCAGCCTGGGCGACAGAGCGAGACTCCATCTCAAAAACGAAACCAAAAAAACTATAAAGCACAGAAATATGGGACCATTTGGTAGATATAGTAACTGAAATCATATCAAGCTTTAATAAACTAATTAGTATTCATAATGGCAGCCCTACATCTTCAAGAAAAAAATACAATAAGCGAGTTTCAGGATGCTCAAAATATTTAAGATGGCTAGGAAGAAATTATGCATGTAGTACATTTTAGGCAGATTTCCCTTAAAAATGACTAAAGACACCTACTTTTTTGAAACAAGAAAAGACTTAGTTATTTGGATAATTCGTTTATGTGGAGTATCTCATTGCCAGCCAATGTTGAATAAGTGAGGCATTTATTTTGTGGCAGAAAGGTGGTTCTTTGGGCCAGATGAAGTAAGGTGGGAAGAAAGGAATATGAAATACTGAGAGAAGGAATTACTACTTTAAATAATAGATGTAGCTTTGGTATGTTTTTCTGTGCAAATCTTGAGACAAAGCCCTTTTTGTTGGAGGAAATGGCATGCAAAGGATTTTATTTTCAGTTTGACCATTTGCAAGTATTAGAGCTGTCTCCATGGGAGAAAGGTGAGTTCCCTCTGGCAGTGTGGTTTACGAAGGTTTGCTTGGGAGGAAAAGAGAGGAGCTAGTTGATCCAGAGTGGAAAAACACCAAAGCAAAGTTTTCTCCAAAATAACACACACAGATTTCCAAAAAACAGCAGTTGCTTTCGCTGAATGTGACAAACTTAAAAAAAAAATCAACTTGGAAACATCATATGACACATCTGTTTTGAAAGGTTGCTTTGTCAGATACAGATGTATGTTTTACAGTATGTTACTGTATGAAGTTTCATCTTGAGCAAGCTCAGTAGATGTTTTTTCTGAACAGGTATCTCATTTATCCCAGTTTTAAATTTTTTGGGGAGAGTTTATTAAACAATAGTACAGTACTTTATCTTATTTTTAGGTTAAATACAATTTGATTGAATTATACCCTTCTCTCTTAGCCTCTTATTGAACTGATATCTCTGCTTAGATTTTATCCTTTCAGAAATTGCATGTTGACCCAACACAGCAAAATCCAAACTTTTTGATATATGTCATGGCATATATCATGGCAAGATCACAAACTCCGCCACATGCTTTTAGCAAATAAATGCATTTGCTTCTTGCTTTCATACCTACATTAATGCAAATTATTGGTTTAAAAAGTTAAAAATCACTGATCCTTGCTTTATTACAGGCCTCTTAAATTGAGACCTTGGAAAAGTATTTTCTTGTAAGAGCTGATGTTTCCCATTATTATTATTATTATTTTTTTTTTTTTAAGACAAAGTCTCACTGTGTCACCCAGACTGGAGTGCAGTGGCACTATCTTGGCTTATTGCAGTCTTGACCTCCCTGGGCTCAAGGGATTCTCCCACCTCAGCCTCCTGAGTACATGGGACTACAGGTGTGCACCACCATGCCTGGCTAATTTTTTAATCTTTTGTAGAGATGAGGTCTCACCCTCTTGCCCAGGCTGGTCTCAAACTTACGGGCTCAAACAGTCCTCCCACCATGGCCTCCCAAAGTGCTGGGATTACAGGTGTGAGCCACTGCACCCGCCTGTGATTTGTTTCCTTTTTATGATATCTGTGTGAGCATCATATTTGCTCTTTATCCTGCCTGCTAGAAAGCACAGAGCTAGGTTTGGCACTCAAATGGTGTAGTTTCCTTTAGCTAAGTGCTTTGATAAAGTTTCTCTTTTGCATTTTTTTTTCCAGAACACATCTCATAGTTGAAGAGATGGTAATTGTAGTAATACAATAATAAAAATGAGTTGATCCTAAGAACAGTCTTATGGGGCAGATCCTGTTATTATCTCTATTGTATAGATAAAGAAACAGAGGCAGGGAATGGCTAAGTAACTACCCCAGGTTAGAAGGCTAAAATGTGGCTGCGCTGGGATAAACCTAGGAGACTGGCTCCATAGTCCTTAGAGAATTAGCAGCTTGGGAGTTTGGTTGTTTGGCACGTGAATTCATCACTCAACAAATGTTTATGAACACGTGCCGCATGCCAGGCACTGTGTCAAGCCCTGGGAGAGAGGAAGTAAAAGAAGCACAGTCCTTGCCCTCATGGAGTTTCTGGTAGTAGAGGACACACAAACATATGCCCAAATAAATGAAGCAATAGATTTAGAAAAGCTTATATTTGCTATAAAGGAAAAGTATAATATTAAACAGGTGTAACAGTTTAAGGGACCTCTGAATTTTATCAGGTACAATAGAAAAGTGTAGTTCTGGGCCAGGCACGGTGGCTCATGCCTGTAATCTCAGCACTTTGGGAGGCCGAGGCAGGTGGATCGCTTGAGCTCATGAGTTTGAGACCAGCCTGGGCAACATGACAAAACCCCGTCTCTGCAAAAAATATAAGACATGAGCTGGTGTGGTGGCACACACCTGTAGTTTCAGCTCTGCGGGAGGCTGAGGTGGGACGATGGCTTGAGCCCGGAAGGTAGAGGTTGCAGTGAGCCCAGATCACACCATGGTACTCCAGCCTGGGCAACAAAGCCAGACCTTGTCCCCGTCCACCTACCCCCCAAAAAAACTGTGATTCTGAACCACAGCAACTAAGCCGAGCACAATCCGTCTCTCTAAGACCCGGTCTACACTGAGTAGTTCTGAGTAGTTCTGTTGATGGTGCTGCTTGATGGGCCTGTAACTGCTATGAGCTCTGGAAAAACCAGGTCCACAGCTTCTCAGAGCCTTTTAGCTTCACTGTGAAAGGAGCAAGAGCACACCAGTGACGAGGTGTTCATAGATTTCTCTGCAAACTGTCAGCTCTCAGTTTCCCTCCTAACAGAAGCACCTGAAGCAGCAGGCTAGCTAGCCTGAAGAGGAAGGAATAGAGTTTAGTCTTATAATTGGGACCTATATATTAAGCTGAATAATTTGGCATTCAGTGTTAAGCATTTGACTCATTCTTGTAACCAATTGTGAGTGCCCTGATTATGTATAAACTCCTTAAAGTAAATGTGTTTTAGTTCATGGCCCAGTGTGTACACATGGCTGTAATTAATAATATTTTGCACGGCCAAACCAAAAGTTTGCAGATTTTCCTTTTTTAATTTATGGTCTCCTATCTGCAACCAGGACCAGTGGTTATAGGTGATGATTCAACTCCCCAGCAGTTGTGGTTTCCCCCTTCTGCCCTTCCTGACCCTCTTACAGTTTCTCGTCTTGCCACTTGTCTCTGCTTCAGACTCTGCACCCCAGACCCTGGCCACCAGCCCTAACAGAATGCTCACCAGGCCCGGAGCATGCCACATGCAATGCGTGTTATTCCTCCATGCTTTTGCACACATTCTTACTTCTCTTTCTCCCATCTTTTTCTTTCTTGCTAGACACCAGTTTGCAAAAGGTAAAAAAGAGAAAATTAGTGATCATCTTAGGTACAAATCAAGGTCTGAGAGATGAACAGATTTGGTAATGTCATTCCTCAGGGTTAATGAGGAGTAGCTTTGTAGCTCTGCAAGTCTTACTTTGCCATCAGATATTGCATTAGTAGGAATTAAGTTGTAATTTTTTTATGTGATAAAGTTCAGTTTAATATTTTGAATCTAAGTTGATAAAGCATTTGCATTTTAATAAAGAAACGTACTAGCCTTCAGTTATTTTGTATCTGCCAAATTCATAGGGTAGGAGAAAAAAGATCCTATTTTCTCCCATCCTTCAAACCTTCAGATTTGTTCTTGGTCTCTGTGCTGAGCCAATTAGGCAGTAACATCCCATAAATTCTTATCCCCTCAAAAATGAATGCTGTAGCCAGTGTCTCCTTCTGTCTGAGCTTCCTTCTTGTGAGAAGAATAGGGACAGGTGCACCATATTATAGGTCAAAAGTAAATCAGGGCTTGGTGTGGTGACTCACTTCCAGCACTCTGGGAGGCCGAGGCAGAGGCAGGTGGATCACCTGAAGCCAGGGGTTTGAGACCAGCTTGGCCAACATGGTGAAACCCCGTCTGTACTAAAAATACAAAAATTAGCTGAGTGTGGTGGTGCACACCTGTAATTCCAGCTACTTGGGAGGCTGAGGGAGGAGAATCACTCGAACCCAGGAGGCGGAGTTTGCAGTGAGTTGAGATTGCGCCACTGCACGCCAGCCTGGGTGACAGAGTGAGACTGTGTCTCCAAAAACAAAACAAAACACAAGGAAACAAAATACCCAACAAAGTAAATCAGAAGAACTGTTGGCCAAGATGATGCCAAATGACTGTCTTTATGGATTGCTGGAATTCCCTGGAGGCAGAAACATGGCCTGTTCTCGCCTTTGGGAGTTGTTCTTGCAGAATGTGCTCAGAGAACAGGAATTTTTACTCTAATACTGTGCATAGTTTAATTTAATTTAAAAAATTTTTTTTAAAGAGATGGGGGTCTGGTTATTTTGCCCAGGCTGGTCTTGAACTCTTGGCCTCAAGCAATCCTCCTGCTTTGGCCTCCCATAGTGCTGGGATTACAGGCATGATTACAGGGAGTACATGCCCAGCTGTAGTTTTATTTTAAGTCTTTCCAGTACAATTAATAGAAATAATTTCTGGAGAGTAATGCTAGGGAGTAGTATAAGAACATCTTATCTTAGATATTTTATTAATCATTCTAAAAGTTTTTAAAGAAAACAGTTTTGATTGGAGAAAATGTTCTCATTCATTTATTTCTCTTCCCCTCAAGGGACTTTATGTCTCTAATAGTATTTGAAGTTTGTAAAGCGTTTTCACATATAGTGCCTCATTTGATCTGTAAGTCAAGCCTGTCATAGAATAAGAGATCATGGAATGCTTAAAACCCAACTCCCGTATCTCCTGGTTCACTATTTCCCGGTGCTTCTGTAATACAAGGACGGCTCTTGCTATGTCCAGTGGTGACTTCTGAGACATGCCCCTGCTTCACTTCAGGTCATAAAAACCATGAAACATAACAGCACCACTTCCTCACAAGGCTGCAGAAATGCCCCTCTGTGGGCACGTCCAGGTTGTGTAGTGGTATCTTGCTTAGATGGAAGAGTACGTGCCTTTTATAGCTTGGCACTTCCCAACACTTTGAGAATTTGGATTCCTAAAGAACCTGTGCCCCTTGTTTCCTTTTGAACATTTGAAAACACAATTGAATACAGGAAATTCTCCAACATAGTTGCTCCATGATTTCAACACAACAATACACAAATATGCACTGGCTTTTGGCCCAACAAGTTGGTGGTTGACTTCTTGGAAGAGGGTTAGTTTGTTAGGAGGAAGGTTTGGATGTAGATTTTGCTTGGATGGTGAAAGAAACCATGATAAGATATGCCTAAGAGTTGTGCTATAGAAAAATCTAGTTTTTTTCCCCCTGAGAAATCCAAATTACAAGTTTTAGGACTTGTCTACCTTTTTCCTACTAGGGATAAACTTCAGCCTGAAGCCAGATTTTATTGTTGAAAAACCCAGGTAGGAGCTGTGGTAGAAGGGCCGTCTTTGGAGTTTAATGGTGGTACATTCCACCGCTCCATCCCCAAGGGGCTGTAGTTCCAATGAATTGTAATTTGAGATGGTACAAACATGAGCATATGTTATGTACACGCCAGGAGTGTTTGTGAGCTCAGGGCATTCCAGGTGTTTTTTTCTTGGAGCTTTGTTTTTGCATCATATCCTGTGTTGGTAAGATTCCTTCTCATGAAGCTCAATTAAAGTGAGGCGGTGCTATTGGCTAAGAAATCATCCTGGGTGCCCTTTCTTACAGATTCTTGCATCCCATGGGGGTAGAAAGGATTTTCAGCCCAAGGGCAGAATAGATCCTGTAGTACCCAGTCCCACAATCTGTGGGAGTTTGTCCCTCTTTGCAGCTGACAGCATTTCAGAATTCCCTGTGGGACAATAACAAAAACCTTATTAGCCAATGGTGTCATTAGAATAAAATCTCCCCACTGCGATGTCTTGGTCCCAGGCTATAATGTTACCCCTTAATTCCCTCTGCATCTTTACCACTTTTATTACAGCTGAACACACGCTCCTCATTAGAACCCTGGGTGATATGGGGAATCAGAGTGCTGAAAATTATGTGGAATAGGTACCAGATGTTTGTGTCAACTTGGTATGCATTGGTATTTAGAATGCTTGAGGATCACATTTATTAAATGTGAAAATTACTTACTATGTCTTCTCCAAAACATGACCCCCCTCTGCCAGTATTTTTGTCCATGTTGCATGAGGTGTGATATTAGTAATTTCTTTTGGCACAGATTAAATTTAAAGTGTGTGCAGCAAATGCATCTGTTCCCAAATGCTTTGTCTGCATTCTGTCAAGTTTTGGAGCTGGCCTACTGCCAGCAGGGATGTGGGGGTTCTGTAACTGAGATTGGAATGCTGTGTTGCAGCTAAAGGACATAATGAAAGGGTGAGTCCATTTGATTTTTTTCTTTAAGTGGAACTGGGAATTTAGACATTGATGTTATAGCGAGATCTTAGGAACGTTTCCCATGTGTCCAGATAAGCAAGCATTAGTGAAAAGGATGGAGGAGGGCATTTGGTAAAATGAGAAACGAGTTTCATTAAGTTTATGAAGTCTTTTAAGTCAACCAAAGGTGATAAGTGTGAACCGAGCAGTGTATTTTATTTTAGTAGATATGAATGAATGTTTACATTTGGCCTATGCATCTGTTCACCCAGTCCTGAGGCGAGGAACTGGAAAGTACAAGGCAGAGGCAGGTGGTGCTCTGCCAGGGGAAAAGTCTGGAGCTAGAGTCTCAGAGACCCAGGTTCAAATCCCCCATTGCCACTTCCTGCTGATGTGTTTCTTAGCCTCTCATGAGCTCCAGTTTCCCATCCCTCTAAAATGAGGGCATTAACACGGTCTTCACAGTGGCATTGTGAGGATCAGAAACATGTACAAGATGTGTGGCCCCTAGTGGTGTGGTAACCATACGTATGAAGAGTTAACCCCCAGCTTCTCACACAAGGCGGCAGCCCAGGGAGCCACCATGTGCCTGGCAGTGTGGCCTCAGGTGGCCCAGCTGCTGAGCACCCGAGCGGTGGGGGCCTGCTTTGTGTAGGAGGCTGGTTTGGCAGTGGTCTTGGAAGTGTGGCCGTGGTCTGGGCCACCTGGGGAGTTTCTCACCACAGAGTTTATTTGAATTTGTGCTGTCTTCAGGTCAGTAAATATTTTTGTCAGTAGAAGTAGCATCTTGTGGGTGAAGGGGGCTGTGCCTCTGTGCTGGTGGCGGAGGAGAGTGTACCAAACAGAAGAGCAGAGCCTGACTTCAGTTCAAACAAGACACAACACCCGGCAAGATTTTGAGATCAGATTTCTCGAGTAAGCCAGCAGGGGAGGATTAAACTCAGCTCACACTTTGAGTCCAAGGAAAAGTTAGATTTCTTTGGGAGCTACCCTTAAGGAATCCTGTACTCGTCACATACCAGATGCCCAGAGCGAACTGAAATATCCAGATTGGGAGGCACCAGTGAAGATTGTCTCTGGAGGTGAATCTGTACATTACTGCCAGGAAGCACTTTTCTGAAATAGACATCCTACCTCTGTGTGGCTCACAATAGTTTACTTATAGTGGGTTATAGAGTTTCTGTGAGGCTTCGGATGAAGTATCTGCAACATGCCTTTTCATGATAAAGTATGGTGCGAAGTGAGCATGCATGTGTGCTTATGAGCATTGTTGCTTTCAGGCGTGTTTTTTGTCATCGTCCACGCCGTGGTTGATCCTTACGTGGTAACACAGCTTTTGCTGTGCTGATAAGGAGCATCATCAGAGCATGTCGCTCACTCGGCTCTTGACTGCAGGGAAGAGATTGCGTAGGGAAGACGGGATGTGGGTTTTCAGCCGTGGCCACAGGAGACGCTCCCAGCCTTTTGAGGCTGCCGGTGAGGGCCTACAGTAGCAGCTCTAGAGCTCACAGGTCACCACAAAAGTGAGCAGATGAGTCAGATGGGGTTTCGGAGCATGTTTTCCTGGTTTCCAAGCCTTCGTGGCTGGGAGGTGCTGTACTTGGGCCCCTTGGTGATCAAGTGAGAATCTGAGCCACCGTGTTAACTCAGGCACGTGTGCTAGAGCCTGTGGGGTGGATCATGCTGTTCCCAGGTGGAAGCCTTCCTGAATGGAGCTGGCCCTGGCATTGTGCAGACAGATTGCTGAAGGAACCATTATGCGGCCAAGGGGGAAGGATGGGAGACAAGTTCATGAGCCGGCTGTGGCAGAGGAAAAGGGACAGGAAGGCTAGGGCCTGACCCAGAAGTGGCAGGATGAGGCTGGGGGTGTGGTGTGCCAACGGAGAGATAGAGGATTGTCCTGCCACCTGGAGAGAGGGGATTGGCCAGAAGAGTGTTCGGGAAGAGAAGACAAAAACAGATTTGCGTTTCCTGCTTTCTGTGACAGTTGAAGGTGGGGAAGCCCCAACTGGGACTTGATTCTTAGGAACCAAAAATGCCACCTCCTTCATTTCATGGTTGGTGTTTTTTTTTTTTTTTTTTCTCCCCCTTTTAGTATAAGAGTGAGGCTTTGGCTTTCAGGTAAAGAGTGAAAGCAGGAAGTCTGAGAGAGACAGTCCCTTATTGGCATGAAGCCCATGCAGCATGCATCACCCCATGGTTCTTCCCCATTTCTCAGCAATAATTGAGTGTCTACTGTGTGCCAGATACTGTGCCGGGGTGAGGCAGGCAGCAGCAGACAGAATGGTTGGGTTCTGTTCTTTTGTGGTGTTTGCAGTCTTTGGGAGCATGTAGATGTGAAACCAATAATTGCACAAATAATTATGTACATCTCATCACAGGAAGTGCTGTGGAGAGAAACGGAGAGTACCACGAGAGTATGAAAAAATATAGATCTAACACAGCGAGGGAGGTTTGGGGAGCTTCCTTGAGAGATCAGTAGAATGAGCAGGAATTTGTCTTGCTGTGGTGGTGGGAAGGAACAGAAGCGGCGGGGAATGTGTTCCTGGAGGAAACCTTGCTTTTCAGAGGCTCCTTTGGGACATAGGCTGGCACTTATGATGAAATAAAAGAAGGCAAGTACATTAATTAGGGTAGGTTAAGCTACAAATGTCAGAAAGCCCAAAATAACATTGGCTTATGTAAGAAAAAGAGTTTACATTTGTTTCTTATTAAAAAAAAAAAAAAAGCAGTTCAGAGCTGATCCCGTGGGTCCATGTTCATCAAGTACCCAGGTGGCTTCTCAGTTGCTGTGCCCTCCTCACCATGCTGCTTCTGTCTCATGGCCCCAAAGGCTTGCTCTAGTGCTGCCCGTTACATCCATGTTCCAACCAGCAGTCGGAAGGAAATGGCGGAAGAACTGACCTCCTTCCCTTCATACAGGAAGCTGCCAGCTGCTAGCGGGATTGGGAAACGTAGCTTTCGTTCTGGGTGGCTGTGTGACCAGCTGGCACTTGGAGAAAGGAGAACGATGGCTATAGGGAGACAGTGAGCACTTCTGTGCTTCACCAGAATGGCCAAAACAGGGGGAGCAAGTGCCCGGGGAATGAGAGACAGGGTCATGGTAGGAAGCAGGGCCAGATCTTGGAGGGCCTTGTAAGTCATGTTGAGGTTTTGGGGCTTCATCTGGACAGCAGAGATGGAACGATAAATCTTTTAAAGCAGAGAGAAGCAGGATCAGATTTGGGTTTTTCAGAAGATCAATTTGGCTGCTCTGTAGAAGACATTTTGGTGGAGATAATTAAGAGCATCTTGCAGTAATCAGGGAACGAGAAATGATGGTGCCCATGGAGATGGAGAGGAGGGGTCAGAGTTGAGTGGCCAGGGAGAGAATCCATTGGCTGAGGAGAGGGAAGGGGTGATGTTGGGGCACCTCCCCCAGGTTGGTGCCAGGTGTACATAGGTGGAGGCTGGTGCCATTTACTTAGGGAGGGAATGAAGGAGGAACAATAGGCACAAGGGGTAAAGATCCTGAGTTCTGCGTGTTGAGATTGGGTGTCCATGAGACAAAAGTAGATGGTGAAGGAGCTGTTGAATATTCAGGCCTGGAGCTTAGAAAAAGAAGTATGGGCCGGGCGTGGTGGCTCACGCCTGTAATCCCAGCACTTCAGGAGGCCAACGCAGGTGGATCACATGAGGCCAGGAGTTCGAGACCAGCCTGGCCAATATGATGAAACCCCATCTCTACTGAAAATACAAAAGTTAGCTGGGTGTGGTGGCAGGCGCCTGTAATCCTAGCTACCTGGGAGGCTGAGGCATGAGAATCGCTTGAACCTGGGGAGTGGAGGCTGCAGTGAGCTGAGATCGCGCCACTGCACTTCCGCCTGGACGACAGAGCGAGACTGTCTCAAAAAAAAAAAAAAGAAAAAGAAAAAAAAGGAGAAATAAGTAAGTCTGAGATGGCCTGGAGTTGTTTCTGTAAAGAGATGGGGGTTAAACCCATGGATGTGTTTGAGAAAATCTATGGAAAAAGGATAGTGCACTCCAGGAACGCCTGGCAGGCATTTTACCTGGAAGGCGGGGATGGAAGAGCTGGTGGCAGAAGAGCGTCTCTCCAAGATATTCAAAGGAAAACTTCATACAATCACACTGCCTGTTTCCTTTCTTTTTCCCCAAAGGAAACCCTCTCCCCTGACTCCTACACTGCGTCTGTTCTCTTAGGAGAGGACTATTCTACCCCATACTTAGAGTTTAACCTATGTCCTTTAGCCTGGATGTTTTCACAGGGACTTTTTGTCCCCTCCCTTAAGTCTTAATTTTTTTCACTTGTACATTCTGTACCCTTTGCAAACTTATCCAGTTACGTTTTTCAGGATAAAATCCTAGCGGGAAGTTGCTGGGTCA
Source organism: Nomascus leucogenys (assembly GCF_006542625.1). Lineage (NCBI taxonomy): Eukaryota > Metazoa > Chordata > Mammalia > Primates > Hylobatidae > Nomascus > Nomascus leucogenys. The sequence continues at coordinate 82,850,872 of NC_044392.1, forward strand.
GAGGATATGTACCTTTTGTGGGGCCTTGGATACCACTGAAAAATTATACCGATCTGCTCTCTCAGCAGCAGTGTGATGCTGGCACACTTTTTGAGGAAGTTTTCTTAAGGCATTTCTGGGCTTAATTTTTTTTTTTATAAGCATTGCCTCCCTCTCCCAACTTTTCTTTAATGAAAAATTTCAACATGTAGAGATGTTGAAACCATTGTACAGGGAACATTTAGATTCCACAATTAGCATTTTGCAATAGTTGCTTTATCAAATATCTCTCCATCTGTCAATCTTATTTTTTGGGAGGTATTTCAAAGTAAGTTACAAAATGGTAGATCTCACCCCTAAATCTATGACCACTTTTTTATTTTCACAGAAAGTGTTGGCACAGTAGCCCAGGCATTGGGCTGAATGTTCACTGTACAATGCTTGGTCACCTTTTCCCTCTCCTCACCCAGTGGATTCTCTCCCTGGCCACTCAACTCTGTCCCCTTCTCTCCATCTCCATGGGCACCATTATCTCTATTGCCCTGATTACTGCAAGGCCAGGCACTTCAGGACCCTGCCTCCTGAGAGAGAGAGCCCCAAGGAGGGCCAAGTCTGAGGCTTTGGGTGACTGGGGCAACCTTGAAACAGTTACTTAAGCACGTTGAGCTTACTTTGCTTTCTTTAAAATGGGGTTAGTGCTGCTTCCTTGCGATGTGTCAGAAGGATGTGCAGCACCTAGCATTGCATAGTGGGCACTTAATAAATGGGAGCAGTCTCTCTCTTTCTCTCTCTCTCTCTCTTTTTTTTTTTGAGACAGAGTTTTGCTCTTGTCGCCCAGACTGGAGTGCAGTGGCGCGATCTTGGCTCACTGCAACCTCTGCCTCCCAGGTTCAAGCAATTCTTCTGCCTCAGCCTCCTGAGTAGCTAGGATTACAGGTGCCCACCATCAAGCCCAGCTAATTTTTGTATTTTTAGTAGACACGGGGTTTACCATGTTGGCTAGGCTGGTCTTGAACTCCTGACCTCAGGTGATCCACCCGCTTCGGCCTCCCAAAGTGCTGGGATTACCGGCATGAGCCACCGCACCAGGCCAAGCAGTGTCTCTTATTACGTTGTATGCTGAACTGTTAAAGACACCATTTCTTATATGCCCCTGGGGATGGTGGTAGATAATTCCAGATTTTTTTTTTTTGTCTTTTTTGGTGTAAGGATAGTTTAATCATATGTTGTAGCTTTTTTTCTTTTTCAATCTTGGAGGGAAAAAAATTCTATGAGGAACTTTGAAAACCAAATACTACTCTATTGTGTCAGATGGTCAGGAACACACTGTTGAGTGTACTTAAATGTCAAGCCAAGTAAGTCTCTGTATTTTTATTTTTATTTTCTGAGACAGGGTCTCACTCTGTCACCCAGGCTGGAGTACAGTAGTGTGATCACGGCTCACTGCAGCTTGGACTTCCCTGGGCTGAGGTGATTCTCCCACCTTAGCCTCCCAAGTAGCTGGGACTACAGGTGTGCACCACCACAACTGCTTATATATACGCGCGTGTGTGTGTGTGTGTGTGTATATATATATATATATATATATATATATATATATATTTTTTTTTTTTTTTTTTTTTTTTTTTTTTTTTTTGTAGAGATGGGGCTTCATCATATTGCCCAGGTTGCTTTTGAACTTCTGGGCTCAAGCGATCCACCTGCCTTGGCCTTCCAAAGTGTTGATGTTACAGGCATGAGCCATTGCACCTGGCCTCCAGTGGGTCTCTGTAAAGAGGCGCTGTCCTGGCACTTGATCAGGGTGTGCCCCATGCATTGCTTTCTCTTTTCTTTGACCTTGGACTGACTTGTATAACCCATGGCTAGAGCTCTAGCCATTAAAGAGGGTGTTTGCCCTGTTCTGGACTCTGGCAAAACAGAGAGCATAGACTCTAAGGCAAGAAGCGCACATCCTCAGCACTGAAGGTTTCCCGGCGCTGGTTCCCTCCCTCTTTGGGAGTACCTTGTTACTTGATTTGTTTCCATTGAGTTTTTGCCCCTGCCCCAGTGTGGAGGTGAGCAGTATGGTGATTTAAGGAAGATCTTAATGGGTGATGGTGGCATCATGCGGAGGAGGGCAGATCAAATAGATTGCAGGCCTTTTTGCAGATGTGTTTTCAGCCTGTTCAGAGCTTTGCACACATACAAGAATGGAACTGAAAGGCATTTTTATTTGTGCTTAATTTGTGATAATTGTAAATTCATGGCAGGAGGCTCTGCAACCAGTTCAGAAGGGTTTCCCAGTGTGGGTAGCTGTAGCCAGTGTGTGTCCCCAGAATTGAGTAGGAGTAGAATAATTTCTTGAAGCTCTGGGTGTGAAGTATACCAGACATCCCACTGCGGCTGGGAAAGCCGGAGGCCAGGAGGGCAGGATGAGGGCAGCAGAGGGAGCACCTGCCCATACAGTTTCCCTGCACCCCGCCAGGGGCTCCAGGGAATTTACAGTCAGTACCTCCTGTTGTTGCTCTCGGGACATCTTCCTTCACCACCTTATGCTTTCTCAGAAAGCAGCTGGCCACGGTCCAGAGAGAGGCAGTGACTATTTGAGAAGGCACATACTTCATTTCAGACCAGATAGCTATTATCAGCCTAGATAATTTCTGTGGGTCCTGAAATAGACTTGGCCCACTAGGCAGGGTGTCTGCTTCTGGGTGCAGACTGGCTGGTTCTGAACTATGTTTGCAACTCTGGAGAGTACCTTTATTATTTAGAAGTCAGGAAGAACCAACTGGAGTACATTCAGGCCTTTTACCTGGGTTCTGTCTGGGAGGTTGTGGTGTAGTGGGCGCTGTATGTTTCAGCCCGGTTTCCTGGGTGATTGAATGGAGACAATAGCACCAAGCTCACAGAGGTGTGTGAGGAGTAAGCATCCAGTTCCTTCTTCTCCTGGGTGTGTCTCTATCAATCCAGCCAATGTGAAAGGAGGCTGCAGTGATGTCAGGGCTGTAGCAGCCTATTTCCCATATTCCCTACAGCCAAATCCAAGTCCCTGGAATGGTGCCCTACTCACTGATCTGAGAGGGGACAATGTTTTTTAAGCTCAATGATTCATTTATTCATTTAACAAACATTTTTTGAGCATCTCATATATGCCAGGCAGTGCAGATGAATGCTGAGGATACAAAGATGAGTACCCACAGCCCTCAGAGAGGTCACATTCGACCAATAAAGATGGATGTGTACACCAGTGGCTGTCATGTAAATGCAGTAGTGGAGACAGGCAGATAAATTGCGGGAGGGCAGAGAAAGAGAGCCTTCCTCAGCTTGGGATGTTTGTTGTGGGGGCGGAGTGAGAGTGGAAGAGGAATTTGGGTAAAGGAAGCAGGCTTGAATGAGGACATGGAGTTGGGAAACATCCTGGTGTGTCTGGAGACCTTTAAATAAGTTCATATGGAGTGGGGAGGGATGAGACATAGGAAGGGGCTAGATCAAGAAAGGCCTCCTGTGCTCTGTGACGGAGCTCAGGCTTTATTCGGTAGGGCAGCTGTTCTGAAGGGCAGGAACTGCCCACAGAGATGCCAGCGGCAGGCATTTGCTTTGGGAACACCCATAACGTTGAGTGCCTCTAGGTTAGGTGGACAGTGCCTGTGTGGAAGGTGGCATGCAGAGCTTGAGTCCTCAGACTCCGTTCAGGAAGGTTTGTAATTGTCTAGGGTCGGTAAAGAAGTAGAGATGGAGAGGAGTGGATGGATTTAGGATTTAAGGCTTGATTGATTAGAGGAAGAGGGAATGAAGAAGCAGGAACCAAGTATGACCAGGGTTCTACTTTTTCTATTTGAGGCTCTGCTCAGATCTTACTTCTGTTGGGAGGATTTTTCTGACCTCTGGCTCAAATTTTGCTGTACAGCTCTGGCCCTGATTGCCTCTACATGTTACATCTTGCTCTGTATTGTTCTTAAGTTTGTTTTGCTTTCTCTAATAAAGGGAAGCTCTGAAAAGATAGGATCTGTATCTTATACTTTTGTTAAGTGCAATTTTAGGTATTTAATATTATTTATGTATAGTATTATTGGGACTTTAAGCAATTTATTTTATTTATCTCTGATTTTCTACCAAGAGGGAAGAAGAAATTAAACACAAATGTTAAATGGAAAGTGTCTTCTACCCAGAGGAATGCATTCATGACTTGTGAGTCCAAAAGGGAATTTAAAAATTCAAATACATACCAAATTATCCAAAAGAAATGTAAGAGATTGGGGTTTCAGAAGATAGGCTAGCTTTTTGGCCACTTAGTCTTAGAACAATTTACCTGGAAAGGCATCTCTGGTGGGTTGGCACTGGCTTGATCACCCTTGCCCCTTTGAGGCAGAATTAATTGCTGTTTCTGAGTGGCTTGTGTTTGTGATTCCCTTGGCAGGTCCAGAGCCTGGTGCACTGTGTGAACTGTCACCTGTCAGTGCCTCTCATCCTGTCCAGGCCTTGATGGAGAGCTTCACTGTTTTGTCAGGCTGTGCCAGCAGAGGCACGACTGGGCTGCCGCAGGAGGTGCATGTCCTGAATCTCCGCACTGCAGACCAGGGGCCTGGCCAACTACAGAGAGAGGTAGGTGCAGGTGTCAGCTCTCAGCCCACTGCCACTGAGTCTGCAGAGATGATTTTCTGGACAGAAGTCCTTTTCTTCTCTTCTGGGGTTCAACAAAAGAAGCTCATGTATGAACATAAGAGCAGATTTAAAATACCAGCTGCTGTCTGGATTGGGCAACTTTAGGATTTCTCTGTCTAGAGATTGGTTGGCTCTCCCCCTTTCCTGGCCCTCTGTATTGGAAAAAAAACGTTCATAAGAATTTCAACTTTTAGGCCAGGCATGGTGGTGGTGCACACCTGTAATCCCAGCACTTTGAGAGGCCAAGGTGGGAGGATCGCATGAGCTCAGCAGTTCAAGACCAGCCTGGGAAACATAGCAAGACCTCATCTCTACTAAAAATAAAATTAAAAAAAAATTAGCAGGGTGTGGTGGTGAGCACATGTAGTCCCAGCTACTTGGGAAGCTGAGGCAAGAGGATTGCTTGAGCCTGGGAGATTGAGGCTGGAGTGAGCCATGATTGCCATTGCACTCCAGCCTGGGAGATAGAGCGGAACCCTGTTTCAAAAAATAATAATAATAATTTCATCTTTTAAACATGGTTGTGAGAAACCAAATAAGGTACCATTTCTCTGTTGTTGTGAAATGTCTTTCCTATTTCCTCCTGTGTCCTCTCTTCTTTCTTTACTTTGTCATATGAACTTATTGCTTCTGCAGGATGAGTGAGAGGAAATGGGAACACTCTGGAATAAAGATGGCGGTACTTTGTACTTGCCTGAAAATCCCTGAGCATAGCTCCTTATCACTATCTAGGCAGCTTCCCAAAGGTGGCGGTGACACTAACGGAGATGGTGATGATAAAGATATACGCCCATAGTAACTCAGCATTTACCATTTACTCTGCCAAACACTGTTCGAAGCACTCATACAGTAACTCCATGAATCCTACAATTATACTCATTTTACAGGTGACAAAACAGGTGCAGAAAACTTATTTGCGCAAGGTCATCATCTTCAGAGAGAAATGGCCTCCTCTTTCCTGTGGCTCAAAAATGGCCTAGATTGTGGGTGAATGGTTATCATTTAAGAGGACAGATTTCCCAACAAGATAACACAGAGTGCTTTCCTTCTGTTTTTAAGCTTCTGTGTGTCAGAAATGTTATCACTCAGGTATTCTCTCTCCAGGGAGAGAGAAACCACAAAAAATCCTGATCATAGTGAAGTGTAGGAAAAGTAATGCAGAATGGAATTTATCTTTGAGCTTTCTTCTGGTCAAGAAAGTTAATTTCCAGAGCCACTTGTTTATGTGCCTCAGTCACCCCATCTTTTTTGGGGTGATCGAGGAGAAGCACGAGATGTTAAGAAGGAAAAGCAAGCTGATTTTAATCTCATGAACGTGTGCAGAGTTGGCTCATTTCAAAGAGAGATCATCTAACCTTTCCAGCAACATTGGAAATTATTGTTAATACTCTTGGTTGCTTGCCATTGTTGCTGCAACTCATATTTCAGGTCAGATTTCTTTATCCCAGTAATGTGCCTTTAATTCTGAACTGATGGGGGAGAGTTTGTGGTGAGAGGGAAAGGAGGAGAGGAGGAAATGCAGCTCCTATGAAGCGTTGCTGACTCCAGCAATTCTTTAGCGCGACAATTACTCATTTTATATATGCTTCTCTCAGAGGAACTCAGAGGGAAAAGAAAGTCCAAGCTGTTACAGAAGCAGCAACAGCAGAAAATTCTTGATGTTAAATTGTGCAGTACTGTTGTTGACTCTGAAAACAAATTCGAGGAAGACTACTGAAACAAAAGAAAAATACCTCAAGGAGTGACAGCAGAGCTCTCCTGCACTTGGTTACTATGTTATTCAAAGTGGGATTCATTTTAGGACCTGGCAGTACTGAGGATACATAACATTAGCTGGCATCAGGAACATAGTGTGTTCAGTGAGGAAGAAAAGAAAGAGGGCCTACAAAGGGTAGTCTCAAACTTGTTTAAAAACCTGAACATTATTCTCCTTCAATATTTGTATAATATATGTATGATTTTGGGCCAGTGATTTGAAGATGTTTCTGAGAATAGACAACAGAGGGACCTTTAAGAATTAGCTGGTTGTAGTTCAATACTGTTTGAAAACAAGACTTTGGGGTAATTGATTTTTGGAGATTCCATCTGGCTCTGCGTTGTTCACATACGTCAGACCTCAGAGTAGTTTGCATATACAAAGTGAGCATAGAGGATGACATCAGAATGAGGGTCAGGACAATGAAAGAATGAAAGATTGTTTGTGGATGGTAAGATGGGTGTGGATAAGGATTAAATATCGCTCACTCTCTTGACATAGGACTGTGGAGAACATTACCGCAGCTGTGCAAATAGTTTTTAAAAATCATTTGAACCACATGACCCAGCAATTCCACTCTTAGGTGTATACCCAAGAGAAATGAAAACACATGTCCACACAAAGACTTGTCTGTGACTGTTCATGGCAGCATTAGTCCAAAAGTGGAAAAACCCAAATGTTCATCTTCTGATGAATGGGCAAATAAAATGTGGTATATCCATACAATGGAATGTTATTGAGCATTAAAAAGGATGGCATACTGATAGGTGCTACAGCATAGATGAACCTTGAAAATCCGCTAAATGAAAGAAGACAGACACAAAGACCACATATCATATGATTCCATGTATGTGAAATGTTCAGAATACAGAAATTTATAGAGACAAAGTAAATTAGTCATTGCTTAGGGCTAGACGGGAAAGAAGGAAATGGAGGTTGACTGCTAATGGTTACAGGTTTTTTTAAAAAACTGGAGGCTGGGCGAGGTGGCACACGCCCGTAATCCCAACACTTTGGGAGGCCGAGGCAGGTGGATCACCTGAGGTCAGGAGTTTGAGACTAGCCTAGCCAACATGGTGAAACCCCTTCTGTACTAAAAATACAAAAATTAGCTGGCATGGTGGCAGGTGCCTGTAGTCCTAGCTACTTGGGAGGCTGAGGCAGGAGAATGACTTGAACCCAGGAGGTGGAGGTTGCAGTGAGCCAAGATTGTGCTGTTGCACTCCAGCCTGGGCAACAGAGCAAGATTCCATCTCAAAAAAAAAAAAAAAAAAGTGGAGGAGATGACAAAAATGTTCTAAAATTGTAATGGTTGCACAATTCTGTGAATATACTAAAAAGTGTTGAATTGTAATTTAAGTGGTTGAATTTTATGGTATGGGAATTGTATCTCAATAAAACTATTTTAAAAAACCATTTGACCTGCTGACTTGCTAATAATTAGTCTATAAAGTTTACCTTGGCTCAATTCACTTTTCCCAAGATTGCTTACTCCTTCAACTTAAACTCACCTAATGCTTTTTGTTATTTTCAGTGGATAACTTGGTTTTTGTAGATATGTCATGATATGGTCTATGCTAAAAATAACAGCTGATCTGTTTTGAGGGTAATAGTAGGAGGGCCAGAGGCAGCCTTTGTGCAGTCTCTACCAAATTTTTTTTTTTTTTTTTTTTTTTGAGACAGAGTCTTGCTGTGTCACCCAGGCTGGAGCACAGTTGTGTGATCTCGGCTCACTGCAACCTCCATCTCCTGGATTCAAGCAATTCTCATGCCTCAGCCACCTGAGTAGCTGGGATTACAGGCATATGCCACCGTGCCCAGCTAATTTTTTTATATTTTTAGTAGAAATGGAGTTTCATCATGTTGGCCAGTCTGGTCTCAAACTTCTGGCCTCAAGTGATCCGTCCACCACAGACTCCCAAAGTGCTGGGATTACAGGTGTGAGCCACCATGCCTGGCCTCTACCAAATATTAAAGGCAAATATTTTTCAAAATGAAATAAGTACCGTTACTTACAAATTAGCAAAACAATTACTGTGCTGGCTCCAAGCCATAATTGACTATGACTCTGAAGACTGGAGTAGTTGGTTTTCATGATGTCATCCTTAAATGTGAGGGAATTATTAAATCAGCCCCATTTCCCCTTGGCTTGTTATTGGTGCAAGATCAGTATCAAGATCTATTATAAATCACCCCATCTCTAATATTTTACTATTAATAAATTCCTACCTCCCAGGTGCCTTAAGGTTCTTCAGCTGGGGAGAGATTTTTAATTTTCCTGTGTAGAGGCGGTGACAGAGCCTACACCCAAAAGTAGTAACTGCAGCAGGTTGACAAGATTTAGGGAGACAGTAATGCTTAAGTTGGATGAACAGTTTTATAGGCCAGCAGAGAATTTGTATCAGAAACACACTTGTTACAACAGTACATAAAAAGCCCTCGGCACCAAAGCAATGTTTTGTCATCGGCCTTCCTGCTGGGTTCTCCTCGGGTCAGAGTAGACCTATTGTATTTTTCATCTGAGAACACACCTCTCATTTGTAATCATTGCTTTCGGAAACAACAGCCTTGGAAGCGAACAGGAAACTGGAAGATGACTTTCTGGCAACAGAGGACAGTGGAAGAGCATAAACAATTCTGAGAGATCAGATTTATCTTTTAGAGCAAGTGAGGACCGGTGTCATGGTTTCCATCCCCATGAAAACCAGCTCCTAGTACCCTCTGATTTTGAAGTAAAATGCAGCTGCCCCCTTCTGTTGGACTCCCGAGTTTAATTACTCAGGGCATTTCCTGATTCCTGAGAAGGGTTACAGCACCATCAGAGGCTTGTTTACAGTAACATACTTTCATTAGTTGCTGGAATGGCAACAATTTTGTTTCCTATCATCTAATTTTTACTTGTGACCTGCTTTTATGTGGTGGTGTGTCTTTTCTATTTCCGACCTATCTAATTGCTTGCTTATTATGAAAAGCTGCTAAGGATAAGTCCCTAGTTAGCCATTACATATGTTTAGAAAAGATATGGACATTTAAATTTATGCATTTGTTTTGACATTAAAGGAGCAATGGGCGTGCCAGTGCCTGGCTGTAGGGGTGGAGTGGGGATCGGGAGGCTCCATTACCACGGGACAGGGGCCAGGTTTAACAACTTCACCCGTCAAAAAGCTCATAACCCTATGAGCTTCTCTGCCTCATTCCAAAAGAGGATTTGGGATGAGCTTCCAGCAACAGGCATACCAACAATGTAAGCAGAAATACAGAACGAGGACCAAGGGGAAAAGAAGGGTGCAGTTTGTGAGCCATTTGGGTTAATGTGGTTGGTATGATTGTGTTTGAAATTTAGCTCCAGGCTTTTTGGCAGGCACAGCCAAATGGGATGTGTGGTTAATCACACATGTGGCTCCAAATCACTTTTACTTTGTACCTTCTCTGAGGATTGGCATGAAACTGTCCCTTTTTTGGTTCTTTTTGAGGGCAGGAAAGACCACAGTGGGGAGAAAGAGAAGGAAGTAAACACTGTCAAGTGCTAACTGCTCGACTTGCCTCTTAACAGCTCTCACATCCCCCAGATGACAATACTAGCAGCCATAGTGGTGGAGACTGCATGTCTCCTGCGGGCCAGCCACCTGCCAGGCACTTGTTTGGTTCTGCCAGTCTTGTCGTCAGCCTGAAAGGGAGGCTTGGTGGTCACTGTTTTTGCAGAAGAGGATGCTTGGGCTTAGGGAGGTTATACAACCAGATGGTGAGTTGTGGAGCCAGCCCCCGAGTTGTGTCTGTTGGATTCTACAGTGCAAGCTGCAAGCTTTTCCCATACTCCAGATAGTTGTCCTTGCGTTTTAGCTCTTACTTGGTTCTGGGCTACAGAACCCGCTAGTCTGCTTTGTTAGACAGCCAGCAAGTAGGTCTGTTAGTGAGGGTTTGGGTTCTGTGCATAGGTTTGTAATAACTCTTTCCAGTGCTTGGAGTCCTTTTTGATTCCCTTACTTGCAGCTTTGGGGCAGTATCAAGTTGGTCTGTGTGTGGCAGTGTCTCTTTTTTTCCCTTTCATGGTTTAGGATTATCACACCACATGTCAGTAATTATAAAATGCAGGGCTGAGCTCAGGAGCCATTGTGCTCTATGTGGCTGCTAATCCCCATGCTAAATGGCACCACCAAGGGGCCTTTTATGTTCTTGTCTGTTTTCATAGTTAAACATTCCCCCCACCCCCAAGGCCTTCAGCTGCCTTCACACAAGTAGCTCACCTGTCCTCTGCTTATAATTTACTACGTCTTATATCCAAACTTGTTTTAACTGTGTGGTAAGAGAGAACTAGCATATTAACTGACTCTTCTTGCTAAGAATGAATACTGAAGCAAGAGCTTCAGTATTCAGACTTTGCCATCTGATTTGACATCTTTTTGCTTACATTGAGGAATTTGGCAATTCAAAGATTGACCATTTTGGAGATCTTTATCTACCTACTACCTATCTATATGTAATCCTTCCCTAGTTCCACAATATTAATACACGAACACCTTTTCTCTTTTTCCCCCTCGATTATCAAGATTCAGATAAAACAGTGCTTGGGGAGGAGTGAGTGTGCCTTGCCCAACACCACTAAAATAACTGATACAAAATCTCAAGGCTGGGTTTTGGGAGAGTACATATGTGAGAGCAAAAACATTAAACTAGCTACATTCTATTCTCTATCTGGGACATTTTTTTGCCCTGCTGCTATTCATAAATGACTTCCTAATGCTAGTCCTGTGCATATGCAGAAAAAACAAAAAACCCAGGGCTGTTTATGTTTGAGATATCTTTTATGTGGTATGTACTAAGCAAGTGTCAAAGTAAACCCCTCACACACAGACACTGTATATCGGTGAAATTTGGTTTCTAAACAAATACATTCCACATATAAGCACTGCCTGGTGTTTGTTTAAAAGGAAGCAGTTCTGGAAGTCACCCAGCCTGACAGGGAAGATTACCTCTGAAATGGTCATTTAGTTGCCCACCAGACCTATAACAGATACTGTCATGCATTGCTTCATGACAGAGACACATTCAGAGAAATGTGTCATTAGGGGATTGTGTTGTGCAAACATCATAGTGTAGGTACACAAACCTAGATGGTATGTCCTACTACGCACGTCGGCCATATGGTATCTATAGCCCATGGCTCCTAGGCTACAAATGTGCACAGCATGTTACTATGCTGAATATTGTAGGCAATTGTAACACAACGGTAAGAATTTGTGTACCTAAACATACCTAAACGTCTAAAAGGTACAGGAAAACTATGGTATTATAATCTTATGAGACCACCGTTGTATATGTGGTCCCTTGTTGATTGAAACATTGTTATGTGGCCCATGCCTATACTATTTGTCTCTCTCTCTTTTTTCTCTGTTTCTCCCCACCTGCCCATTTCCTCTCTCCTTTCTTCCCTTCCCCATTTATTTGAGTACTACTATAGAAATCATTTCATTACCTACAAAAGCAACTGAATCTGTCTGTCCACATAGGGTTGGAGGGCCTGAATGAATAGGACACTCATATTATTTAAAAAGAGTTACTCCTTTACTTGAAGACACTCAATGCAATTTAAACAATGACACCCTGCTAGGCAGTGTGCCAGTCCAGGCCTGGAAAGGGGAGCAGGGTCAGGGACAGCAAGGCAATGCATCTGCTAGCTGTCACAACAGAGGACAATGCAAGCGAGAGTTGGCACTGGTCACACTAGTCAAGGATGGTGTCTAACACTTTGGGGCAAGATGTTCAATCTAAAATTCCAGCTAACTCTCAAATAGGAACTCTCCAAAAATGCAGTCTTGGACTTGTAGAAAAAGTGAAAGCAGAAATCAGAGAGGTAATAGTAAACACCAGGGTTTAGGAAACAAACCAGGACACAAGGCTAAGCTAAGAAGTTAAAACGTTCTACCAAGATGCAGTCACTTAAATCCTGTCATTCGTCACAGTAATATCCAGATGGTGTAAAGTTGCCCCAGAAAAGCACAGCCCCTGCCCCAGCAGAGGGACTGAGCCTTGTTGGACTCCGCCTTTTTAGAATGAGGTAATGCTGATTTATATTCTATGCTGGCTGGACAGATTGTAAAAACCTGTCATTATTACCTCTTCCCCCAGATAGAGAAGAGACTGCCTTGATACCCCCCTTTTTTTTTTTGAGACGGGTCTCACTCTGTCACCTAGGCTGGAGTGCAGTGGCACGATCTTGGCTCACTGCAACCTCCGCCTCTTGGGTTCAAGAGATTCTCCTGCCTCAGCCTCCTGAGTTGCTGGGACTACAGGTGTGCGCCACCATGCCCAGCTAATTTTTGTATTTTTAGTAGAGTTTTAGTAGAGATGGGGTTTTACCATGTTGGCCAGGATGGCCTTGATCTCTTGACCTTGTGATCCGTCAGCCTCGGCCTCCCAAAGTGCTGGGATTACAGGTGTGAGCCACCGCGCCCGACTGACCCCTTTTAAAATTTGTCCAGCAGCAGCATTTTCCAACCAGTATGGTGTTTTGTCTTTATGGAGGTTAGGGTTAGAACCCTGACCCGTACTACTGTTGCCATGGTAACTGCCCTTGACTTAAAAAAAAAATTATATAATTTCCTGAAAGTGTTGTTAGACAATGTTTTTACAAGAGCACTCTCTGCATTTAAAAATGTGACATTTTGCTCTTAGAACTTTTGGGAGAGTATTAAAAAAAAAAGCAGTAGACCCAAGTCAGGAGCAGGTCTGTAAATCTGAGATGCAGATGTGCCGATTGGGCAAAGGCCCAGTGCATGCGTGTGCAGCGTCTCCAGTTTTCCAGCCTGAGACTTCTGCTTGCCATTGCTTATCTGCTTCTTGACATTCTGTTTGAGAGTAAAAGGAAACTTAACTGCTAATTGCTGATTTAAATACTTAAACTCTGCAGAAGTATTTATTGTATTGACTTCAATCACTCCTTCCACGGTATTTTCTAAATATTTCTGTGTAAATTTAGACACATGTTTAATTATTTCACTTTTCTTTCTTCCACGATGAAGAGGCCATGTATGACTTGGCCCCTCTGATGCGTCAGTTCAGCTTATTTCTCTTATTCCTTCCCCTGCTCCACTGGAATGAGTGAACATCTGTACGTCCTTCTTTCCCTTCTTCCCTCTCTGTGGCCTGAGCTCATCTCTGGGGAGACCCTGATGATGCCCCTTTGAACAACTCAAGGGCTGCTAGGACTAGAGGGTCCCTGAAGTCCACCTAGCCCTAATACCTTAGGGGGACCAGGCCAGAGGGTGTAGCGGTGATATGTTCACAATTAACCAAAAACTTGCTGCTAGCACTGGACGAGCCCCTGGGGACACCAACTTCTGTTGCAGAGCTGCCTCTACACATCTCCCTGCCCCACTCTTTCTCCTCCCCAGCTTATGAAGCCTCCAGTGCTGTCAAGCACTCCCTTTCTGGCAACTCCCTCTTGATTTCCTGGTTCTCATTCTACCATTCCATCTGTTTTTCTGTTTCTTTCTCAGCTGCTCACTCTTTCTTCTTGGGTTTTTTTTGTTGTTTTTTTTTTTCTGTGAGACCGGGTCTGGCTCTGTCACCCAGGCTGGAGTATAGTGGTGCGATCTCAGCTTACTGCAACCTCAAGCGATTCTCCCACCTCAGCCTCTTGAGTAGCTGGCACTATAGGCACACACCACCACGCCTGGCTAATTTTTATATTTTTTTCACCATGTTGCCCAGGTTGGTCTCAAACTCCTGAGCTCGGGTGATCCACCCGCCTTGGACTCCCAAAGTGCTGAGCTTACAGGTGTGAGCCAGTGTGCCTAACCTCGGGGGTTCTTGACTGAGGCACAGCCCTTGGCTTTCTGTTTTCTTCTGTCTCCTCTCCCTGAGGTGGCTTGTCTGTTCTTAGGATTTTGCTTGTCACTTCCTTGCTTACAACTCCGAAAACTCTGCCTGGGCTTCTCCAGTGGAGCTCCAGTCAGGTGGCTGAAGCACCCCAGCTCTTGGGTCCCATCTTGAGCTGCCAGGTGCCTCAGATATGGACTGGAGGAGTGGCTGTCACTGTGGTTCGCTCCCATGTTAGATACAGGGCTAGTCTCAGCTCTGCGACTCCCCATGTGTGACCCTGGGTGAGTTACTTAATTCCCTAAGCCCTGTTTCCTCATCTGTAAAATGGTGATGACAGTAGCACTTTTTTTTTAAAATTATTACTTTTTTTGAGATGGAGTCTCGCTCTGTCACCAGGCTGGAGTGCAGTGGTGCGACCTTGGCTCACTGCAACCTCCGCCTCCTGGGTTCAAGCCATTCTCTTGCCTCAGCCTCCTGAGTAGCTGTGACTACAGACATGTGCCACCACGCCCAGCTAATTTTCGTATTTTTAGTAGAGACGGAGTTTCACCATGTTGGCCAGGATGGTCTCAATCTCTTGACCTCGTGATCAGCCTGTCTCAGCCTCCCAAAGTGCGGGGATTATAGGCGTGAGCCACTGTGCCCAGCTAGTAGCACTTCTTTAGAGGGTTCACTGACCATTGAGAAATGTCTCTTTGGCACTTAGGGCCGGTATAGGTATAGTCAACTGCTAGCTAACAGTAATTTTTATTCTTTATAAAATAGAATTTAAGAACCCACCCAGGCCAGTTCTCCTGATCCTAGTGCTGGCTGTTCAGTCTGGCTTCCCTGACCCATCAATGTTACCAGTACCCTCCATCTTGGAACTTTTGAACCATCTTGTATTTACTCATCCTCTTTTTTTTTGTTTGTTTGTTTTTTTTTTTTTTTTGGAGACACAGTCTTGCTGTGTCACCCAGGCTGCAGTGCATTGGTGCAATATCTTGGTTGACTGCAACCTCCGCTTCCTGAGTTCAAGCAATTCTCCTGCCTCAGCCTCCCAGGTAGCTGGGATTACAGGCACCTGCCACTACACCTGGCTAATTTTTGTATTTTTAGTAGAGATGGGGTTTCACCATGTTGGCCAGGCTGATCTTGAACTCCTGGCCTCAAGTGATCCACCTGCCTCAGACTCCCAAAGTGCTGGGATTAGAGGCGTGAGCCACCACGCCTGGCCTGCCCATTCTCTTTAAACCCTATATTTGGCCAATCACCACGTTTTATTGACATTTCCTCTGCAATTGCCCTTGAATTTCTCTGTTTTTCTCCACTTACCCTGGAGCCTCCTTAACTGGTTTCCTGGGACTGGCCTCTTCAGCTTTAGACCCTGATTCTTTCTGTCTAGCTTGTGAACCTCTTCATAAAACCAAACTTCTCTAAATAATGCTCTCATAATGAATTTGTTTATTCATTCACAGGCCTGTTCAATGAATCACTATTAAGAACCCACTGTGTGCTAGGTAGGTGCTCTGCCAGATTCTTACTCATTTTTATGTCTTTAGCACCTAATAGAGTTGAGAGAGAATGAATTTAATGAAACATGACAAATAATGTGACTAATTTATTTTAAAAATTTGCAGAAGGCCAGCTGTGGTGGCTCACGCCTATAATCTCAGCACTTTGGGAGGCTGAGGCGGTCAGATTGCTTGAGCTCAGGAGGTCAAGACCAGCCTGGGCAATATGGCAAAACCCTGTTTCTATCAAAAATACAAACAGCCAGGCATAGTAGTGTGCACCTGTGGTCCCAGCTATTTGGGAGGCTGAGGCAGGAGGATCCCTTGAGCCCAGAAGGTTGAGGCTGCAGTGAACCATGATCGCGCCACTGCACTCCAACCTGGGAGACAGAGCGAGACGCTGTCTTAAAAAAAAAAAAAAAGTACAGAAGCCCAACAAAGGGTGTGTTCATTCTCTCTGGAAGTGAGGGAAGGATTCCCAGAAGAAAGGACATTTGATGGAGGGCTTAAAAGTCAAATCAATGTTGTTGGGCCAAGGGATGGGAGGACTCAATATACACAAAGGGGAGTGGACGCCAGGTGTGGAGGAAAGTTCTTCACCTACACGGTGTGGCTGGTGGACAGATCAAGGGTGCCAGGCAGGATTGAATTCTGCCTGCTGCCTGTTTTTGTTTTTAAAATAGCTTTAATGAGATATAATTTACGTACCATAAAGTTTACCTGTTTAAAGTGTACAAGTCAGTGGTTTTTAGTATATTTGTAGAAATATGCAACCAGTGGCCCATAATCTAATTTTACAACATTTCCATCACCCTAAGAAGAAACCTTGTATCTATTAACAGTCACTCTCCCATTCCCTGTGTGTGCCCCCCATGAGCCGGCACCAGCCCAAGGTAGCCACTAATCTACTTTCTAGATTTATCTATTCTGCACATTCATATGAATGGGATCATGCAATATGTATCTTTTGTGTCTAGCTTCTTTCACTTAGCATAAAGCACTTGAGGTTCATCGATGTTGTAGCATGTATCAGTTGTTGCATTCCTTTTTATTCCCGGGTAGTTTTCATTGTGTGGCTATACCATGTTTTGTTTATGCATTCATCAGTCCGATGCCTGTTTTTAAAGTTTTATTAGGACAAAACCACACCCGTTTGATAATATGTTGTCTATGGCTGCCTTCTCACTGCTGTGGCAGAGTTGAGTATTGTGTCAGAGACCTGCATGGCCTGCAAAGCTTTAAATAGTTACTATTCGGCCCTTTGCAAGAAGAGCTTGGCAATTCCTGTAATAGAGGATGGAGACAATGAAGGGGGTGGGCTGGGGCTGAGTGGAAGATGAGACTGGAAAGGCCACGTAAGGATTTGGACTTAATCCTGTGGATCGGTGCTTCTCAAAGTGTGTGTGGTGTGTGAAGCCCCTGCATCGGATCCCTTGGTGTATAGATTCCTGACCCTCACCCTGGGCTTACCAGCTAAAACCCTTGCCCCATGCCTTTGTTCTTAATTCCACCTGGACTTCTTTCTTCAGTCTCTCAATTCTTGCCACTTTGGAAGCCCATGCTTAGGTCCTAGCTCTTCACCAAACCCTTGCCTGATTCCTTTACCCTCCTCCATTTCTTTCTTTTCTAAACATCGCTCTGAATCTTCTTCCCCTTACCACAACCTGTGCCTTCCCACAGTATGGAATTATGTGTTTTATTGTATTACTTGCTGCTGAATCGTGTGTGTTAATTCTGCACACTCAGCTGGTGAGTGGACTGCTTTAGGGCAGGAACTAGGTCTTGGGTCTTTTTTGCATTATGCAAATTGGGTTATTGCATGGCGCCAAGGATGTTATTTGAAGTATAACTGAAAGTGTTCTTAAATGACTTTCCTTTTGCGTAGTGCATCTTTATTTGATTTGCATTCTGTTAGTGGACTTAGTGTTTGGTCCCCAAGCCTCTCAACACTGGAGCTAAGCAAGTGTCCTCCATGTTGACTGCTTTGATTTATTTTTTTAATTAAATCTCTTTTAATTAATCTTATTTTTTACTCTAAACTCTGCAGATGCTTTGTTCAGTCTTTTCCCTAGCCCATTTCTAAATCTTTGTTACATTCTTCTTTACTCTGAGGGGTTTTAGTCATCTGCTAGTAAACCAGTTAGTCCTTTCCGTCAGCTGGGTAAAAAGCTATAAATGGTTTTTAACTCTATGCAGCTCCCTTGGGTGGCTCATTTGATCTGAGCCAGGTTTGAAGTTGGGCCATTGAGAATGATCTGTCCTCATGATGTAGGGGGTGACTCCAGCCAATTCTTAATATTGCTGGAATTAATTAACTTTGATTCCTCTAACTGAAAGAGAGCATTTTACTCTACCGTGTCTTATTAAATACCTTATAACTTGATTTTTTTTGATTTTGTTTTCTTGCTCGGTGAGTACTTAAAATATCCCTGCCGATATAGTAATTTGTTCCCTGTTTAATATGGCTTTTTCCTTTGTTTACTCTGGACTCAAGTCTTTGTAGCTTGTTTTCTAAGTCAGCTCAAAAGTTGCTGGTCATTGGATTTGGCAGCCTCTTCAAGCTTTACCCACCAGAATCCTACAGGAAGTTGTGTGTCGGCCAGAAGAGTGTTTATTTAGAGCGTGGTGTCCAGCAGAAGCAATCCATTTATGAGGGTCTGGTCTTAAAGACACAGGCATCTAAGTCTGTGTTTGGAAGACCTGCTGCTTTGGCTTCCATTGCAGCCGTGCTTTCCTGTCCAGCCTGCCAGGGCACCTCAGTGGTACTGCTGGCTAATTGAAGGAGTCCTTGTCCCTGAGCTCCTTGGCCTTGTCTGAAAGGCTAAAATATCAAGGCCTGGATATTAGACAGTTCTAGTCCAAAGCACCCTACGATAATGCTTTGTATTTATGGCTTTTTTTTCACCTGAACCGCAGAGCCCTTCAGCTGAACCTGAAATTTGTACATCTCTTGGAGGATGAGGGGCAAATTATAGGTATGACTTGGATACTTTTGAAGATAAGAAAGATAATGAGATGAGGTGTTACTGGTTCTCACTGTGAGGCAAGGACAGAGCCCAGCTTTAGGATCCAAGGTCACTACCATAGCCTAACTCTTGCCTGGAGCTGAAGTGTCCCCTTGTGCCCATTATGGCTTAACTGCTATTTGTTGATACATGTGTACACTCATCTGATCCATTTTGAATTTGCTTCAGCAAGTCGGTGATGTGGCTGTCGGTTCTCTGTGCCTAGCACGGGGCTTGCCACAGGTTAGGGACTCCATTCTTGTGGACCCGTTTACATGGAAGCTGCATTGATGTCTTAAAAGGTGAGTCCCCCTCCCAGAGTGAGGTGTGGCCTCACTACCAGTGATGTGAGCACATACCGAGGTGCCTTGGGGGAGAGGGGCAAAGAGGTATAGCAACTGCTGAGAGGCCTGGGCAACAAAAGGTCGAAAGTGAGCTGTCATACCTCTCAGCCCTCGCCATGCCCCTGGGGTCTTTTAATGACCCACAGCTGGATTTTTTCGTGAGGTGGAAGTTACATTGAAATTTCTGCCTCAGAATAGTTCCTGAAGAGCATTGACTTTCTGGGAGTCTTAGGTAAATTTAACACTTAATGAAGGTAAAAACAATCCTTTCCACATTCCTCTGCTCCTCCTCTCAACCTCAGGTCAGTCGATGTGCAAGCAGTGCTTTCCTTGGGAGGCAGCAGTTTCTGAAGGTAAAGGAGAAAGCCCTGGTCCAAGGGAGCCAAAGGTCTGTTGGGACACGCATGATTCCGTGTTGGGCACGTGGGCATGTAGGTGTCTCCTAGCCTTGCCAAGCTGTCTTAAATTCGGGCATCTTCCAAAATCAAAGGCAACTGAAGAACTTAATTTCCAATGATGATACATTTTGCCTCAGTCATCTGGCCCCAAAAGACTTCTGGGGGCCGATCACCCTCCCTTCTATTCTGAACACCCTCCTCCCCTAGACTGTCACTTGGTGCTTTTGGCCAGGGGGCTCTGCCTCTTCCTTGCTGCGAGTTCTTCCTGCTGAGCCCAGCATCCCCCTGAAGGCTTTCACGCAGGCCCTTGATTGCTCTGGGTATGCTGTCAGCCCATGTGTTGCAGTTTATTTTTGATTCCTGCTTTCATAAGGTTTGAAGATTCCACTCGTTTTTCCAGTGGTTGTTAAGATAGTGAGAATCTAAATGAAATGGTAATATTACCATTGTGAACAATTATTTTTCTAAAAGAATCTTTCTTGTTCATTTTTAATGCTGTTAAGATCTAATTCCCAGTATTTTAGTTGGAAGCTCTTCAAATTTACCAAATCATAAAATCTTTCAAAGCCTACTCCAAGTAACTTTTTCTTGATTCAGCTCTCCTCCTATTTGCATTTAAAATAAAAAGGCCAGCCTATTTCCAAATATGGAAATGATCTGTGTTTATTAGAGATTAGCAAAGTGATATGGGCCCTTGACTTGCTGTGAGGTTTTTTTTTTAATGTGTTTTAGAGCAATGTACAAGGGCAATTTTTCGTCCTGTTTTGTCATGTGTTCTTAAATACATTTCCTAAACACTTTCTCTGGCTTGGTGCTATTACTGTGTATACGTCCTACATATGTTTCCTATTTTTTATGACTCATACTTACGGTACTCATAAAGATTTATCCTTTATCTTGGCTCTGAGTAATGAGCCCACTTGCGCATTTCCAGCAGAACTGTGGGTTAGGGATTTTGCATTTCATTCTGCTGGAGTGGCCTCTGGAAGGCATAGCACAGGCAGCGCAGCATGTTCCTCGTAGGCAGTACTCACTTCTCCCTGAGGGAACAGTTAGCTCAGTTTTTGTGAATTTACTAATTTTGTTCTCTAGCTTTTCCTTTCCCTTTGCCCTTTTTAGCCATTTTGCTGTTTGAGTGAGGCCACACAGGAGCATGAACAGATGAAACAAATGCTCTACTCCTTTTTGCTGCTGAGTAACTGTGGTGGAGGAAGAAATGGAAATAATGAACTGAAACGATACTATTACATGTGGCAGCAAACTCAGGCAAGGAGTCTTCTTGGGTCCAAATAAACATTCAGACCCATGAGACTATCATAGGCCATAGGTGGCTTCATTATACTTAAAAGGGTATAGGACAAGGACCACAGCTTATGGCATGGCAGCAAGGCATTCCTCCTTGTTGTATGCCTTGTGACTGTCCACACGTCAGTTCGTCAGTTCACATAGCCATGCAGAGCTCTCCAGCTGATGGCTCAAATGCCAGGAGATGAGATCTGTGGTGTGTGTGTGTGTGTGTGCACGTGCGTGTGTAGTTCTGCAGTTTAAAAGCCTTAGGCAGGCCGGGTGCAGTGGCTCACACCTGTAATCCCAGCACTTTGGGAGGCCGAGGTGGGTGGGTTACCTGAGGTCAGGAGTTCGAGACCAGCCTGACCAAAATGGTGAAACCCATCTCTACTAAAAATACAAAATTAGCCGGGCATGATGATGCATGCGTGTATTCCCGGCTACTTGGGAGGCTGAGGCAGGAGAATCGCTTGAGCCCGGGAGGCAGAGGTTGCAGTGAGCCAAGATCATGCCATTGCACTCCAGCCTGGGCAACAAGAGTGAAACTCCATGTCAAAAAAAAAAAAAGCCTTAGACCCTTGCAGGAGCTAGTAGGCAACTATGTAGGAATAGTTTTCCATGGTACTCTCTCTCATAAATATGCCCCATTTACAAGAATCACTGCTCTCAGGGAAGCCCCCAGATGTCACTTCTTATCAGATGTCTTAAAATTTTCCAGTCTCAATAGCAAGTTGCCTTGTATTATAGTTGACATATTGTCTTACCAGATTACCAGGGTTACAGAATTGAGGGAGTTAACAGAAGATCAAATTCTCACGTAAAAGAGGGAAAAGCTTTGCTCACTGTTTATCCACACCTGTACATTTTATTGTTTTTATTTGTGGTATTCCTGACTGTGATAGGCTAAATAATGGCCCCCAAAGATATATCCACATTCTAACCCCCTAAACCTGGGAATGTTGCCTTTATATAGAAAAAGCCTTAGCAGGTGTGATAAATTAAGAATTGTGAGATGGAGGATTATCCTGAATTATCTGGTGGCCCCTAAATGCAGTCACATGTATCCTTATAAGACAGGGATTTGATGACACAGACAAAAGGGAAGACTGTGTGACCATGCAGGCAGAGATTGGTGGTCTGGAACCCACAAGCCAAAGAATGCCAGCAGCCCCGAGAACCAGGAAGAGGCTGGGAACACGTTCTCTCCTGGAGCCTCTGGAGGGAGTGTGGCTCTGTTGACACCTTGGTTTTGGCC
Organism: Nomascus leucogenys; assembly: GCF_006542625.1. Lineage (NCBI taxonomy): Eukaryota > Metazoa > Chordata > Mammalia > Primates > Hylobatidae > Nomascus > Nomascus leucogenys. The sequence goes on from NC_044392.1 coordinate 82,872,851, forward strand.
TAGCAATACTGATTTTGGACTTCTGGCCTCCAGAACTGTGAGAGAGTAGCTTTCTGTTGTTCTAAGCCACCCAGTTTATGGTAATTTGTTACAGCAGCATGGGAAATGAGCACACTCTCACATTAGTTTGAGTTCCATGCTCCCTCCTGTCTCCAGTTTGTTTACTCCTGTGTTCCCCAGCTCTGTAAAGGACACTACCACACAGATGCCAGGGCCACAGTCTTTGGCATTATTATCCATGACTTCCTGTGTTTGCTCAGATGTCATATCCAATCCTATTTGTTCTACCCTAAGACCATATTCTGAATCTGCCCACTTCTGACCACCACTTTCGGTCTGACCCACCATCACATTTTTACTTGAGAGGCAGTGGGCCTCTGGCCCATCCCTCTTAGGAGTGCAAGATCTGGGGTAGAGTGCCAGTGTTGGAAGCCTGGCTACACTGCTTAGGAGCTGTGGGGCTTTGGGCAAGTCAGTTAACTTCTTTATGCTTCATTTTCCTCATGTGGGCATAATCATAGTATCTACTTCATAGAGTTGCTGTGACTATTAAATAATTAAAGCATGACTGGTGCTTAGAACAGTGCGTGGAATATCATCAGCACTCCATAAATGTCAGCTGCTATCATTGTTAGCAAATAAGATCTGTTCTTTAAGTGGCAGCCAGCATGATCTTTTGAAAGACTTCAGTCCAGTCACGAAGTTCACCAGTTTAGCTTCCTGCCATGGTTTCCCCTTACATTTAAACGAAAATCCCCAATCCCCACCAGAGCCCCGAATGATCTTTTCCCCCTTCTCCCAGCACTCTCACCATTGCTCACTGTGCTGCAGTGGGCCCTGACATCTTGCCTCCCGTCCTTTGCATGGGCTCTTTGTTTTCCTGAAGCACTTCTCCCAGTTACTCATGTGGCTGCCTTCACCCAGTCCCTGCTTTGCCATTACCTCCACAGAGAGGCCTTAATTCACCACCCCATTTAAAATAGTCATAGCACCCCCCCACAGGCACACTCTCTTTTCCTGTTTTACTTTAAAACATATATTACCACCTGATATTTATTTTTAAATATGTTCACTGTCTATCTCTTCTGCTAGTGTATCCATCAGTATAGATGTTCTATTTTGTTGGTTGGTATTGCCAGGAATTAGAACAGTGCCCACTACATAGTAAGTACTCAAGAAACATTTGTGAAATAAATATTTGCATGAACAAATGAGTACGTTGATGTAGCAGTTTCGCTTTAGCAAATAGGTTAAGTCTAGAGATTCTGTATATGGAAGTTTCTCATTAACTATATTGTTTGAAGATCTAGTTATTGATATTGGTATGTATGGCTTGGGCATAAAGTAATGTTTCTTAAACCAAGGCTTCAAGGTGTAGAAAACAGCACTGGATTGTGAGTCTTAATAAAAGATTTGGTCTTCCCTCTGTTGTGATCTTTTTTGTTTAAACTTGAGGGCAAGTGTGTAGACCCATTTGGATCTCAGTTTCTTTTTTTCTTTTTTGTCAAAATAAAGACATTGAGAAAAATTAATATTTCAAAATACCAATTGAAAATTAGAGTCAAAAGCATTTCTAGAGTTGTTAAACTACAAAATATCCTTAAAGAAACCCTCAGCATTCAGTGAGTGAGGAACCACCTAAAAGCTGAAATGTAAACTAAGGGTGTCTCATGTCTTCTTATGTGTGTGTGTGTTTTTTTTAACCTAGATTAAGTAGGATTTACAGATCTGGGGGCAGATCTGGTCTCTGAATACTTGGGAAAATGCTTTTGAGTTTCGTTGCTTATATCTTACTGCCTTGCACAGTAAAAATTTCATGATTTTCCAAAGAGGTCTACTGTTTCGTCAGGACAGAGTACATGTGAATCTTTCTGTCTTTTATTTATTGAAATACAGAAGATTAGAAGAACTAATTATTTCAGTTTGTTGAGTGGAGGCCTCTCTCCACATAAATTAGAACCAGGCAGTTGGACAGGCAGCTGCAGCTGCGTTTGTGAACTGGGCACCGGTGCAAAGCATTGCAGGAGTGAGGAAAAAGGCAGCCCTCGGAGCTCACGGTCACCGTGCATCCAGGGACAAAGAGCAACACCTGTAACAGAAAGTACGGAGACGTAGAAACATCTCATTGCCCTAAATACACGAGATAGAAACTTAACCAAATAGATTTAATCAACTACAGCTGGGCTGAGATAAACACGTAAGTGCTAAGTAATCAGGCATGTTAGAGGGATGTGGGGCTGGGGCTAGGGCTGGGGCTAGAGCTGGGGTTGGGGCTGGGGCTGGGGGAAGGCGTTGCTGGAATAATTGGAGCCAGGTGTGCTTGCCTGGTGCTGCTTTTTGGAGGTGAGAATTTGGAAAGGTTTGAAATAGGGATGTGGTTTGGCAGAGGGCTGAAAGGAGGATTTTCCAAGACTAGGGGAGGAGACTGGTAAATAGAGCTGAGTTGAGTTGAAATATGTTGAGGACAGCAAGTACCTTGGCAGCTGTGAAAGCTTCATCTGATGGTTTTGCCTGTTGGTGTTGATGCTGGGAGAATGGTCTTCAGCTGAACACCACAGGTCTTCAAAGCCAGGTGAATTGTGACAGCATGTGACACTGGAAGGGGCAGTGTAGACAGGCCCCTGAAGATAAATGTTTGTCCCCAAATTTCCCCACTACAGATTGGGAGAAACCTCTAGCTTTACCTCACAATCCGGTGATGTCAGCTGCCTTGGAAGCAGTTCCTTGCTTTGGCACTTCTTATGTTCCTGTTTTTTTGGAAGATACCTGCCAGGGAGGAAAAGCAGCGAGCACAGGTGATCGAGTTTTTGTTCACAGATTTGGGGTAACCTCAGAGCAGATGTGGTGTTGGGGTCAGGCGTGGAATGAATGTGGTCTTCCCAGGACCTTTGTTAGATTCAGAAGTCTCCAGAACTACCGTGAGATCTGGGGAGCTAAGACCTGAGCTTGTCCAGGTTAGTGGTGCCTGAACAGGAACAACCAGCAAAGATGATGATGTTTGTGCTACCTTTCAGCCCTCATCTTTAATGAGCTCCAAATCCCAAAGATGAAGGAAAAGCAGACAAATGGCAGAACAACCATTAGTTCCTCATGAGGAAGCCAAGTGTTTGGAGGGTCATGTATGCAGCTGCCACCAATTTGTCACCCTGCTTGAAAATCCAGGGACCTGTAGGCAGGAGGTAATGGCACTACGCCGATCAGAGCCAAAGTCAAACACTGGTAGGCTTCTTTCCAGATAATTACAAAACCTGGCATTTTATTTGTTTTTTTCAACACCCCTTGAAGGCAGATTCTGTTAGCTCTGTTTTACAGGTGTGGAAATTGAGGCTAAGAGAGGTTAAGTGTTCTACCCAAGGTCATGAGCTGGGAAGTAATTGGTAGAACCTAACCTTGAGTTCACAACACACTTCCTATAGATGGAGTTGACATGCACCGTGAGTGGCTCTGGGCAATGTGGGCTTCCCCAAGCCTTAGGCATTTATTCAATAATGAAATCATTATTTATTAAGCACCTGTTTGTAATGTGTCAGGCACAGTGCCAGGCACTGGCAGTCCTGACCCCCTACCCTTGAGAATTTGCCAAAGGTAACAAAAACACAGTGGATAGTGAGTTCTCCCTTGCTCCTGCTCCCATTTAGATGATCTCAAGCTCTTTGCTTTGCTTAAATGTGGGCTTAGATGTTGCACCCAGTGTTGCGTGTTGACTTAATCATATGCAGGTAAGTCTTTGAGCTGCAATAAAACAGCCATCTGGTAAGAATTAAATGTGAATAGCTGGGCTGTCATCTATAGGTGACGAGCTTAGAAAGAGGGGCAGATTAGGGCACCCTGTTATTAACACCAGCTCTGTTCTATACAAACAATTCTCTTATTGGATTACCTGTGCCAAAATATTGCTGAATAGCTTGGAAACCGGTTAGTATTTTGCCCTTTAGCAAAACAGAACAAAAGAAAGACCATGGAGTTGAATTTGGAAAGGAATCTTGGAAAATGAATGTTTCAGTACAACAGTGTATCATTCACATGCCCAGAAAGTCAGCATTGCAGGGCTCCTGCTGGCAGAATCAGGTGAACTCTGGGATACATTCTGATTTGGTCTTGAATTCTTGCATGTCTTGAGTAGGTTGAAAGTTGGTTATTTTTGTTTTGCTGGCAGTGGCCTTTACTTAGAAGTGCCCAGGAGATATTCTTGGGATAGATGCCAACAGGCTTTCTGTCTTTTCCCTTCAATTTTATAAAAATGTAAATGAAAAGATTTCCCAGCACCAAATTGTGGAGCTACCTGGATATTCAAGTGACAGGAAGAGTTGGTTTTTAGGGTGGTCAGGAAGGGCTTCTTAGAGGAAGCACACTTGAACAGAGACCTTGAATGATGAAAAGGCGTGAACTATGCCGAAATCTGGGTGAAGAAGAGGTCAAATAAAGGATCTGCTGGTGTCCAAGCCCTCAGCTTGGAAGCAGCTTGTTGGAGATGAGAGAGGGGCCAGTGTGGCTGGAGTGGAGTTAGCAAGGGGGAGAGTGGTGGGAGGTGTGATTGGTCATTGAGGGGTTGGATCATGTGGGGCCCTGCGGAGTAAGAAGTTGTTTCTTGGCATTTACATTTCTGTGTTTTTATCCAGTGATTAAAAGAGCTGACCCTGAATTCTGAAGACTTGGGGAGTCCCTGTTTCCTAACAACAGATAATTGGTTCTATAAGGAGAAATGCGAATAGTTCCACTGGCAAGAGAAGTAGAAACTAGATTATTAGAGTGGATATTTGGGCTCTAGTCCCAACCATGCCATAACCAGCTACAGAACTTGGGCAACTCATGACCTCGTTGGGCTTCAGTTTCCTCATCTGTAACAAACATTTGGAGTAGAATGTCTGGAAAATCTCCTTTCTCACTAAAAGTCAATGATTTTATTATATATAAATTTCATTTTTGGTTTTATCCTTTTGTTTCTTTCAGACTTTTACCAGTGATCTTACAGTAACCAAGTCCACTCACTAGTTCTGATTTCACCCTTTTCTCTATTCCTTTGCTTCTGGAGTAGCCAGTGAAGTACTTGGAAAAAAATGTCAGGAGGGAAAGAGAGAATTTCATAACTTTGCACAGTGTACTCAACAGTGCATCTTTAACACATTGCCTGTTGCCCTGAAAGAATTCCCAATCACCACGTGAATCGATTGTGATGACCGAGACTTGTTCTCAGACTAGTGATGTACGGTTTAACCAAAAAATGCCATTGTCCTTACTGAGGAGGATTTATCCCATCAAAACCGTGTTTGAGAACCTGACAGTGGGGTACTGTTGTTTGCATTTACTCTTTTTTTTAAATCGTATTTTGATTTATTGGAAACTTATATTTCAATAAAAAAAAATCTGCTTATCTTCCTGAAATTCAGTATCAATTATACAACTTTCTCACTGAAAAGTATATTTAGGCCGGGCGCAGTGGCTTACGCCTGTAATCCCAGCACTTTGGGAGGCCAAGGCGGGTGGATCACTTGAGGCCAGGAGTTTGGGACCAGCTTGAGAACATAGTGAAACCCCATCTCTACTAAAAATACAAAAATTAGCCTGGCTGGTGGCGCACGTCTGTAATCCCAGCTATTTGGGAGGTTGAGGCGGAAGAATCACTTGAACCTGGGAAGCAGAGGTTGCAGTGAGCCGAGATCGTGCCACTGCATTCCAGCCTGGGTGACAGAGTGAGACTCTCAAAAAAAAAGAAAAGTATATCTAAAAGAACTTAGGAAGACCAAGTATATTAACTTGTTTTTGGACCATTACCATGTCAACACTTCCTATGTTAAAATGCACTGTAAATCATGATTTACCCTTAGGATTAGCTTTGAGTATTTCATTATTTGTTTTGCTTCTGCCAAATGTAAAAGACTAAGTGGGCACACACTGACCCAGAATTAAAGTTAAGGAAAGCAAAGAAACTCTCTAAAACAAACATTATTTAATTTTTCAAACCAGCATTTCAAGACATTTTCACTTGTTGAAAGAAGAAAGCACTTCTGTTTTGTTCTCTAGTATTCACTTTGGCAGGCTAAACTAAACTCTTTTAAATTGCTCCTTTTAATTGAGTACACAAATCATTTTAGTGTGACATGGCATTTATGAAATTGATAATTCAGTCAGATCAACTCATTTATTGAGATACATTCATTTCTAGAGATCTTTTGTTTTTTGAGATGGAGTCTTGCTCTGTTCCCCGGACTCGAGTGCAGTGGCGCTATCTCGGCTCACTGCAGCCTCTGCCTCCTGCATTTATGCAATTCTCCCTGCCTCAGCCTCCTGATTAGCTGGGATTACAGGCGCCTGCCACCAAGCCCAGCTAATTTTTGTATTTTTTAGTAGAGACGGGGTTTCACCATATTGGCCAGGCTGGTCTTGAACTCCTGACTTCAGGTGATCTGCCCGCCTTGGCCTCCCAAATTGCTGGGATAATGCTCATGAGCCACCGTGCCTGGCCTAGAGATCTGTCTTGAAGACTTTTACTGACTCTATTAGTTGCTGAAAGAACCATAGGCTCTAGATTTATAGGTGGCCATAGAGATAGAGTCTAACCTTTTCATTTATGGGGAGACTGAAGGCCAAAGCAAGATACTTAAGCAAAAAAAAAAAAAAAAAAAAAAAAAATTGTTTATTTATTTTTATTATTTTTAGAGACAGTTTCACTATGTTGGCCAGGCTGGTGTCAAACTCTTGTCCTCAAGTGATCTGTCCGCCTCAGCCTCCCAAAGTGCTGGGATTACAGACCTGAGCTACTGTGCTTGACCCCCTTTTTAAAATGAAAGATATGTCAGGATCTTACATTAGGAGGAAGGCAAAATTGGGGAGCACCGGGGTTTGTGGTTTAGAGTGAAAGTTAATTTCCTCTGTTTCTGAGGCAAGGACAATTAACTTTTTTTCTCCTTGAGGGCAAACAACAAATGATTATTTTCTAGAAATCAGACAATCCTATTTTTGTTCTAAAATTTCATGCCAACAGTTTACTTACTTTCTTCTTTGAAAAGAATGAGAGAGATTCTGACCTAAAATTGTCTCAAATGTGTACTGAAGATGCTAATATTGTATTGGTAGGTCTTGCCAAGATTTAAGAGGGCATCTCAGAAAGACATTATACACCATTCTACAGTGGTGACTTGTTTTCACCTTAGAGATGATAAAGTAGAGGGATAGATAAGAGGCTTAATTCAGCTCATTTCTTACACAGTAGAGAATTATGGATAGGACTTACAGACTTTTGCATAAAATAATGTAACCAGGACCAGAATTACCAGGCCCTGTAAGTTGTTCCTTATAGAAATACTCAAGGCTCCTAGCTCACTTGCTTAATTCATTGATAGTTTATGGTTATACCCCAAACTCAACAAGTGTTTATTGAGGGACTGTGACCTGGGGACAAAGCCGGGGAACAAACTCCTCAAGTCTAGGAGATTTAGGGTTGAGGGCTAAAGTTTGATTTTTCTCATCATGCAAGATATTCCTTGGTAATTCAGCAACAATCTAAAGGTACCCTATAGAAGACTTGGAATGGGATCCTAAACAAAAATGGGGTTTAAAATTGTTATTAGATTTGTGAATGATATGTATTCTTTTGGGCAAGTAAGTCAGGTAATGGAAGTTCACTTAGTGAATCAGTGCAGTAATGTGGTTAACTAAGCGACTCATTATCTGTCAGGAAGCAAATCATGGTCTATGTCTCTGAAAAGCAAATGATCGTCTTTCATTAACTGGTTAAGCTCGGCTTTCAAGGCTCATTGTGATTTGGCTCCAGTACCCTTTCAACGACATTTTTCTTTATTCTTTTTTATATTTCCTTAACTCCGTCTGAATTAAGTATTCCTCAGACCCACTCATGCTGCCTCCACTGCCCTCCTCCTTGCCTGGACCCCTTAGATCCACCTTTCCCCATTCACCCTCTGGCCCAGCTGAAGTGCCCCCTTCCTGCTGCCCACAGATGTGTTTATATCTGCCTGGCCCTCTGCCCCCATCAAACTGTGAACTTCTTGAGGGCAGGTGTTGTGTCTGACTCACATTTGAAGTCCTTTTATTACTTAGTGGTGCTTCCCAAATATAAGTTTATATGTGCTATTAGTCTTCATGGTTTGTGTAGTATTCATATATTATTTGCATTATTTATCTATTTTTTTTTTTTTTTTTTGAGACGGAGTCTTGCTCTGTCCCCCAGGCTGGAGTGCAGTGGCGTGATCTCGGCTCACTGCAAGCTCCGCCTCCCAGGTTCATGCTATTCGCCTGCCTCAGCCTCCTGAGTAGCTGGGACTACAGGTGCCTGCCACCACGCCTGGCTAATTTTTTTGTATTTTCTAGTAGAGACGGGGTTTCACTGTGTTAGCCAAGATGATCTTGACCTCCTGACCTCGTGATCCATCCACCTCGGCCTCCCAAAGTGCTGGGATTACAGGCGTGAGCCACCGTGTCCAGCCCATAATATTTTTCTTAAATCTACTCACTTAAAAAATGACTTTAGCTTCATCCTCAACTTCCTAAACATGAAATCATGTTTTTAATTCCTGTAAAAATATATATACATAAAGTATATCTTAAAACATCCTTGGTATCTTCACACTTTGGGAAGGATTGACTGAGTAAAGTGCTTTACACATAGTAGCCATTCAGTTTCTGAGGAATGAATAGTAAATGCGCAAAACATAACATGAGAACCTCTTTTCCCTGTTAGTTTAGTAACTTCACGCTTATTAACCTAGAGATAAAATGAGGAGGGTGCGGCTAGAAAAGACTGAACAAGGCTGTAAGCCAAGCCATTCATTCCTGTCTGTGAAGCATTTAGGTGTTAGATATTACTAATTACCTCTTATGCATTGCAAACTGCTGGGCTAGAGGGGCCTACGGAACAATAAATGTTGTGGATTGCAGAGTCCCTGCTGACTTACTGAGCATCTCCTGAAACTCCAGAAATTGTGTAAGTGGACCCCTTCCCCACAAAAGATTCAGAAAGCAGCGCACTATACATGGGACACATCCTGGAGAAAAGGGGTGTGATAAGTATGTGCACACATCACGTGGTTGTAGTTGTATTTCTCAGTGTTCCTGTTTGGGGCAGTTTTAAGTTACAGATTTCTCACTACCCCTAAGTGTTTTTTAGGAATGCATTGTGTACTGCCAACGTAACAGAGGTCTGAGGGATTTTTCTATAAATTTGCTAATGGGAATTGTATATTTTTTAACTTAATTTTTGAGGTTATTGTAGGATTACTCAGGTAGACCAATTTGAGTTTCTTTATAAGAACAAGTTCTATATATTCAAGCTATAGTTAACATAGTTAATAATTAAATTAATCATACTAATAAATATCGAAGGCTTTTATAAATCCGTGAAGAGATTTCTGTTTTAGTTACTATACTCTATAGTTGCTGCCTCTATAGAGTGCAGAAATAGTATGCTGTAGTTTCTTATTTATTATGTAAACTGTAATATAGGTTTAGGGTAGCAGATCAGAGACTAGAACAGGCGATTTCTTTCATTTGGTGTTTAATAAGGTTTAGATAATTTTTTCTTAAATCTGTAGGAATCAGTCTATGTAAGTTCAGCGTGGGATAAAGTCTATTTAGGGTTTTATGAGAAAAATCACGCACTCTTTTTTTTTTTTTTTTTTTAATGCAGGGTTGGGATCAACAGTTGTTCTAGCATGGGCAGGGTAACTTGATATAATGGCATACATTTTTACCCTGGTCTGCTCTTACAGCAAATTTGAAATGGCTGTTTTGGAAAATGTGCTATGAATTTCTCTCCAGACCTTTGCACCAGGGCAGGCAGTCCAGCCTAGCAAATCTTTGGCACTTGATGCGCATCTTTCATAACAGAACTTTGATGCTGAGACTCAGTGTCTTGAAATCAGCACAACAAAATGGTGCCTGAGGATCAGTGTTTACTTTGATCATTCTTCAACTTCTGTGCCCCAGCCTTTCACAGAGCACAAATTGCTTTACCAGAGTTATGGTGCTGAAGCCCACGACTGTTTTTGTAGTCTGGTTGCTGTGGTGATCCTTAGCCTTCCATGAAACTCCCATCTCTAGGGAAATAGAAACCTTTGCAGCTGTCTCGGCCTTTTTGGTTTTGTATCTGGTGGAGGTCTTCACCGAGCTTGTTCAAGCCTGAGAGTGATCGGTTTGTGTCAGAGTAAAATACACACATGGAAACAGGGCATCCCCTTCAGAATGTGTTGTATTAAAAAAAAACAAAACCGCTCCCTTATCCTTCTCTCCAATCGTATGGGGCCTTTGAAGTATCTCCAAGTCTGGCTAGAGTGAAGTGAGCCTTGGAGATGTTGTTGGTCATGATAGTGCTATGAGTAAGCTTTGGGAGCGTGACTGAGGAAGTGGGGTTGCCAGGTGGGGAAGAAAGGGAGTGGGGGCAAAGGGGAAGCTTAACAGGGCTTGTGTGTGCCCAGAGAGAAGTTGGTTTAGGAAGAGAATGTGGGCCGAGTCCAAGGATGCCAGCAGCTTGATGTTTAGAGGACTATGAGGAAACCCGTTTTGACTTGAAGCCTCAATGGAGGATGGTATAGACAAGAGCTTCTTTCCATAGGAACCAAGGGAATGGAGAATAGCAGCTGTGGTTTTAGTGGGTAGAAGTAATAATAGCTAACACTCAGAGAGTGCTTACCAGATGCCAGTCACTGTTCTAAGTGCTTTCGACAAATGACAGATTTAACCCTTTGACATCTGATGGAATAGATACAGTTATTCTCCCCATGTTACAATTGATGAAACTGATGCGAGTAGAGTCTTAACTTCCTCAAGGGCCTAGTGTGGGTAGGTGGAGAGCTGAGATTCCAACCTAATGCCTGTCTCTGAGTCACTGTTCTTAACCACCAGGTCAAACTGCCTGTAATTTAGAAAGGAAGGCAGAGTGACCCAAAGGATTGGGTTACGGGAGATGTGGCCAACTTAGAAGAAAATGTAGATCTTGGAAGAGATTAAATTATGCTTTAAAATATGTGTGTTGATTCATGTATTAGTCCATTCTCACGTTGCCATAAAGAAATACCCGAGACTGGGTAATTTATAAAGAAAAGAGGTTTAATTGGCTCACAATTCTCCAGGCATTACAGGAAACATAGCAGCTTCTGGGGAGGCCTCAGGAAACTTTCAATCATGGCAGAAGGTGAAGGGAAAGCAGGCACGTCTTACATGGATGGAGCAGGAGGAAGAGAGAGTGAAGGGCAAGGTGCTACACATTTTTAAACAGCCAGATCTTGTGAGAACTCTATCATGAGAACAGCACTAGGGGGATGGTGCTAAACCATTCATGAGAAACTACCCCCATAATCCAGTCACCTCCCATCAGGCCCCACCCCCAACATTGGGGATTACAGTTCAACATGAGATTTGGGTGGGGACACAGATCCAAAACATATCAGTTCCTTCATTCATTCATTCATTCATCACCAGATATTGTAAGTGCCAGATACTGGATGAGGTTCTAAGGTGATAAAAATACAAGTCCCACCCCATGCTCTGAGATAGTTTATATGTACAAAGTTAATACAAGGCAGCAGATTCTGGATGCTGTAAGAGATGGATCAACAGGACATAGGTCAGTAACATCCTCTGGACACAAAGTCTTCTATTTTTTTTTTTTTTTGAGATGGAGTTTCACTCTTGTTGCCTAGGCTGGAGTGCAATGGCATGATCTCGGCTCAACTCAACTTCCGCCTCCTGGGTTTAAGGGATTCTCCTGCCTCAGCCTCCCAAGTAGCTGGGATTACAGGCATGTGCCACCACACCTGGCTAATTTTGTATTTTTAATAGAGATGGAGTTTCTCCATGTTGGCCAGGCTGGTCTTGAACTCCTGACCTCAGGTGATCCTCCTGCCTTGGCCTCCCAAAGTGCTGGGATTACAGGCATGAGTCACTGCGCCCGGCCAACACAAAGTCATCTTAAAGAGCATGGCATTTTTTTTTTCTGTGATCCAATGTGAAAATACAAAACAGCAATTAATGCATTTATCCCTCCTTCCAGAAAGAATTGAGAAGTTACTTTGCTGAGTTTGTATATAGTTTCCAGCAGTAAAATAGTTCCTGCCTCTTACTACTATAGAGCAGCTTCCCATTCTCCTCTATGCCCCAAGGCTAACACCCAAGATGAAAGATGGGGGTGGGTAGGTAGTGGGAGAGACAGACAGACAGGGAGAGACATTCATTCTCCTTCCAGCACTGTCATTTTCTAGCCATATGACTTTGGCAAGAACACCAGTTTCTTTACCTTTAAGATGGGAGTAATTAGATATTATGCAGAGAACTTCCTTTTGATGAGAGCAGCAAATCTCAACAGGAGCCATGGATCTACCTATTGGCTTTCCTTAGGAGATGATGATGATCATGGTTATTACTACTGCTGCCACCATGATTTTTAACAATAATCCAAGTGCAGTGTTTTTGAATATTCATGTCTTAGTAATTACTCCTCTCTGGATTTCTGATTTCTGCTAGCAAGGTAACACTGTACTCCTAAAGAATTCCTTACCAGCTTCAGGTTAATATACTTTCTAAGATTTACTTTAGCCCAGGGGAATCCAAATGCCATCCTTTGATGCCGAGAGCATCTTAAATTGCTACCTGAATACAACTGCATTTTGTGGGGTTTTGTTTGTTTGTTTATTTTTGCTGTTACAAATTAACTAACTTTAAGATGCTGCTTAAACAGAAATCCTTATTGAGATCTTACAGCCATAATAGGTTCATTGCCCAACGTGCGTGGCAAGTCAATACACTGAGACACCAGGTTGCAGCAGAGACAGAGGTTTAATTGTACAGCTGCTGAACTGGGGGAAAACTCAAATCCATCTCCCACAGGAGTTTGGGGTTGGAGTTTTTAAGGGTTTTGGGTGGGCTGAAGTGTGGAGATTGTTGATGGGTCAAAGAGTGCAGGGTAAAGTCATGGGACAGGGAGATGAAGAAACTGTGTTCTCATGCTGATTTGGTGGTTCCTTTGTGGGAGTCTTTAAACTGGTTGGTGTCAGCTGTCCCATTGGAATTCAGGATCTACTCAGGCAACTCTCAGACAAAACCCTTAGGATTCTAACATCAGACATCCTATCTATCTATAGGAGCAATGGGGATGCGAATGGTGAGAATCTAGTGCTATATGACTTGGTTACAAGAAAGTAGGTCAAAGAGCAGCATGTTAATGCTTAATTATAGCTATATTTTCTGTCCAGAATTCTTGTTAACCCAGTGAGGACAGCTTCAATCTCTGACTGCACGTAGCAGGTGGAATGATTACTCCAGTACTCAGATTTTGTGGGAATTGGGTTCCTGCTATGCTTATTTTGTAAATCAGCTTCTAATGATCACTCCAGTGATTCTCTTTATTATGCAGTTTGATACACCACAGTACTGATGCACAGGCCATTCTAACATTCTGTTGTTGGTAAAGACATACATGTCAGAATACTGGCTTACTAAACAGGTATGTAGCAAAGCTAATTTGAAGCCTATTATAAAATGTAGAAATTAGGCCAGGTATTGTGTGGCTCACACCTGTAATCCCAGCATTTTGAGAGGCTGAGGTGGGAGGATTGCTTGAGACCAGGATTTGAGATCAGCTTGGGCAACATAGCAAGACCCTGTCTCTACCAAAAAAAAAAGAAAAAAAAATTAGCTGGTTATGGTGGTTTATGCCTGTGGCCATAGCTACTTGGGAGGCCAAGACAGGAGATTGCTTGAGGAGTTGAAGGTTACGGTGAACTCAGATTGTGCAACTGCACTCCAGCCTGGGTGACAGAGTGAGATCTTGTCTCAAAAAAAGGAGAACTTGAGAGGAAATACATTTGTGTAGCACATAGTTATATGAGGCTTTGGTTACATATTAGTGTTAAAACAAAGTGATCTGAATGGATGTATTTATTAAATGTGACAGGGAATCTATATATATAAAGCAAACTTTCCCCCCATTTTAATCAATGTGCAAATATTGAGTTTCTTCAGTTTGTCTAAAATTTTAATTTCTAACCATTCTAACACACTTAATTGCCTACATGCAAAACCATGTAAAATATGCCTCTAAAAGATAGTGGAATATTTGCTCAAAATATTTTACCTTTGTTATCTATCCCTAAGGAAGAAAACACATTCCAAAGGGTTTTTACATTTTACATGTTTTTATTTGTGTAACTGTTTAAGATAACAAACATTTTCTATGTTCTTTGCCTTGTATGGTTCCTATGGATGGCCCGAGTGCCATTCTGTGCTGTCTTACACACAGAGAGGATGACGATCAGGGTGGCTTGTCCCACAAAGCCTGGGAGTGGCCTTGGCATCCTGTCCAGCATACCTTCCAGGAAGCATCCCCGTCATTTGTTTCAGTAGCTGGAATCTGCTTTTCTTGACTGTGTGTTAATGTTCTGTTTACTATGTACACCCCGGCCCCCTTTCTCTGGCCAGAAAAACAGGACAATATGACTCTGTAATAATTATTCTAGTCACATTTCATTAATAACTTTTGTTCATTCCTTCCTTTATTCCTTCTTTCAGAGAACTTGTTGACAGCCTACTAGATGTCCAGCCCTGTGCTAGGCCTAAGGATGCAGAAATGAGTGTGACTCAGTTTCTGCCCTTGAAGAATGACCTGAGGAATTTATACTGTGACAGGGGAGACAAACATCCAAGCCAGGGCGTCCGATCTTTTGGCTTCCCTGGGCCACATTGGAAGAATTGTCTCGAGCCACACATGAAGTACATGAACACTAATGAAAACTCATGAACGAAAAAGAAAAAAATTCGCAAAAGAAATCTCATAATGTTTTGAGAAAGTTTACAAATTTGTGTTGGGCCTCATTCAAAGCCATCCTGGGCAGCATGTGGCCGTGGGTTGGACAAGCTTGATCTAAACAGATCATTATAGTGCCAGGCAGAGGCAGAGGTAGAAATGCCAGTGCTGTCTGAGAGAGCTCCAGCTCTGTCTGAGGGAGGGGGAAAGATTTTACTGGAGATGGCATTGTGAGCTGGACCCACGAGTCCATCCAGAGCACTGTGGTGCACTTTACGCCAGAATCCTGCAAGGCTGCAGGGTGTTAGTGACGTATACAGTACCCTATTCACACAACCTTTCTTAATGCCAAAGAATGGTAGAAAAGTGCCTGCCTGTGTCCTCAGACTTGCATCAGTAGTGGCCTGCTGAGGGCACTAGCAGCGTTCCTCCACCGGAACCACCCACACATCAGGGTCTCCATTCTGCCTGCCTCTCTTCCCCACAGCCGGGGGAGCTGTGGCTGCTCTGGGAAGGAAGGGCCTGGGTCTCTGGAATCTCCTTGCAGCGGCTCCCAGGACCCCTTTAGAAGGTCATGACCTGTAGTTTCATAAATACTTCTCTGTTTATATGAGCTCTTGCCCCTCAACCCCCAACCCAAATTTAGTTCCCAGTATTTTTCCAGGGCATACAAAATATGGAGCAGAGCTTATTTCTGCATCCCATTTCAGACTTTCATTTTAGGTTTTTTTTTTTTCTTTTTTTGTCTCTTTTGTGATTATATTAGATGATTTTCAGAGGCTCTCAGGGAATCCTGAATCATGTCCTTGTTGGGGGGAGGGGAGATTAGTTTTGAAATGGACTGACAGTGTCCCCCTCAGCACATTAAGTGGTTTCAAGACAAAACCATTGGGAAAGAGCTTAATACCATTTGACCAAGGAGAATGGTTAGTTGAGTGCCCCAGGTCAGGATGGGGACCCTGGGTGTGTGTGTGGGGGAATGTGCGTGTATGTCAAGATTTCTTGAATTCAGCACCAACTGATTAATATTCCTCTAGAAATTCAGAGAAATATAAAAATAAAAAGGAAAAATTTAAAAGCTCCAAACCCAGTTCTCTAAAAATATTTTGAGGGAATCTTTTTATACCAATTCCCAAATGGTGAAGGACAAGCAACGGTGAATAAAATATCAGCTGTAGGGGTTCCTTAGACCAGAATATACTTTAAATACTGCAGCAGCAACTACGTAAATACTGTTCCCACCCCTAGCAGTCAGTTGCACATTTTAGATCCATCTGGGGTCAGGTTTGAGTTCCTAAAAGTCATATTGCCCAAATATCAGTGAAATTTGAGTTCAGTGGTGGGACCCTAGTGTCCTGAAAAAGGTTTGTGCCTTTCCATTTGTGCATGCGAAGTGTGGGTGCTGGGAGACCCAGATTCAGGATGTTTTCAGTTACTACTAACATTGTTGCCAAGTGGGATGTCTCCTTACCCCCAAAGAGGGGACAGATGATGGCTATATACAGACCAGCATGTGATTTTATGGGTCTTGGTTGTAGGCACGCTGTTGGAGTTCTTTTCTTATCTTAGTGTAAACTGATTATTGAATCATGCATTTCAGAGAATTATTTGGTCTGGTTTTAGATAATAAGAGTCTCCCTGGTAGTGTTTTGGATGACTTCATTGCTTCACAGGTCCACAGGGGCTGTTCTAAGAATCAGAAATGTTGAAACGGACCTCACTGACACATTAGCAAAATTGCACAGCTGTTAGACTAGCATATCAGTTGCCTTGCTCACTTTGCTTTTTCATTTGTTTTAATGAACCCCAAGAAGTAGGGGGTGTAACTAATTCATATATTCTGAAATCTCTATGGTAGAAATGCCTTGCGTCTATATTATGAATCTTGGGAAATTGAAAACAATTTTCATAAGGAATCTTTCCATAAAGCAAGTAGGGTTTCCCCCTCTTCCTGTAATTCATTTTCATGAAGTAATTTACAGAGTTTGAGACAATAGATAGTTTTTGCTTATCAACTATAATCTTTGGAGAACTGAGGAGCCTTCACTATAACAAGGTCCAGAAAAGATTGTCCTTGTTATTTTCTGCTGATAATGTGAGCAAGGACATGCTTCCCAAGTGAGAGATAGGGAGGTGGTCTTTCCACTCAGAGGCTTTGTGCTCCTTAGAGTTGTCCTTGACTTTGGGCAAAGCTGTGTTCAGATTCCCCAGAAAAACACTCAGCAGATCTGCTTTGAATTTCTTTATAAAATTATATGTTCGTTGCATTGCACAGGTAACTGCAGAAGACCTAGTGTGAATAGATGTTGTAGAACGGGTTAGACCAATTAACTCTTTTCCATTTAGGGGAAGAATCGGCAGTGTATGAGGGATGGTGTTACATAAGGGATGTGGCAGATCAGATTTGCTTGCATTTTCTCACACCACCAGGAATATCGAATATCCAGCACTGTTTGAGACCAGCATGGTTAGAACAGCAACTCTTGGATTAGCCTTCATGGACCAGTTTGTGGTCAAAGTATAGGTTTCACGAGAAACTACGTGTGAAAGTTTTTTTAGTTCTGAGTCTTCATCTATTAAGTTCTTCTGCTGAAAGGATGACATCTTAAGACCAGCAGTGTAACTTGTAGTTTAATTAGATGGAGCCATTTTGTTACCATTGTTGCCGTTAGAACTTTCTCACTCTTTTACAATGGGGTTCTTAATCTGGGTTAATGGGTGCTTAACGGGGAGTTCATGGGCCCCGCAATGAATGTAGTTCCCTGACATTGTCTGCAAAAGTTTGTGTGATATGGATGTTTTTTGTTTGGTTTGGTTTGGTAAAGAGAGGGTTCATACATGCATTAAGTTCTCAAATGTTCCATGACTCCCAAAGATTTACAAAGAAGCCATGGTTTCGAGACTGGTCATTGCTGCTCCTTTGAGCTGCATCCCCTTTGGCTCTACCAGCCGTCACAGCTTGCGTGGTCCCAGCGTTCGATTCCTTATTACTTATGAGCCCATAGACAAAGCTGTTAACCTGTATTTTTATGTGTAAATTTGACATAGGACTGATGGTCAACTCTTTAAACTACTGTTTGGATTTCCAGGCTGGGGATTTCTGGATACTCTTTGTATCATTTCTTCATGGGATATTTATTTGCTGCAGTCTGCCTCAGCTCGGCCTTTAGACCACGAGCGCTGGACAGTGTAACCACAAAAAGCTTCAGGATATTCTTACATTTGTAACTGTAGTCTACCCTGAGTTATAATTGATCCTAAGGAGGATTTTCTTTTTCTTTCTTTTCTCTTTTTTTTTTTTTTTCCTCCCCAGCCTGGGAGAAATTGGGCAACTTAGCCAGGAATTCTTTGAGATATTGCCGTGTGTTCTCTCTACATTTCTGGAAGATTTTATACCATGGTTCTTTTGTTAGTTGTTTTGGTTGTCCTTTATCTTCCCTTCAGCAAGATTTACTCAAGTGGGGGAAGCATAGAAAAGACAGGTTGCTGAGGGATTAGGTGAGCAGGCGCTTGCAGGACTCATTGTCCCTGCCAAATGATCTTTTAAAAAAACCATTGGGTATTTTTCTTTGAATTTCCCAATTGTAGTGTGAATTCTTCTGTGCCAAATGGCTTTTGGGGCTCTGCCTGGACCCCGTGTGCCAGAGTCAGAGATTCATCTTGGCCAGACACTGCCACATATTGAAGAGGGAGCTGTTTCCAGGAAAGCTCAGAGAGCTGTGGCTCCTAGAAATCTTTCCTTGATTGTATGAGCCAGGCCTCAGCACTTTTGACCATCTGGAAAATTTTGGACCTGAGCACCAATATCTGTCTCATAGATCTTTTTCTTCTCATTTCATGAGCTTTTATAAAAAATTCTTGTTCATTTGAGATACATACTTATTAGTATTTTGTAGTATATATTTTGACCGAAACTTCTGTGTATCTATGAGCTCTAAGAAGAATTGTATGCCTGAGGACTGCAAAGCAAATCTTCAGAAGAAGGGTTGATGCAGCCCCTGCAGATATACATTACTATTCTTTGCATCATTATGGTACTCAGTAAATAGTCTTGGAATAAATAGAGAAAGCTTTTTGTTTGTTTGTTTTTGTTTTTTTTTTTTGAGACGGAGTCTCGCTCTGTCGCCCAGGCTGGAGTGCAGTGGTGCGATCTCGGCTCACTGCAAGCTCCGCCTCCCGGGTTCACGCCATTCTCCTGCCTCAGCCTCTCCGAGTAGCTGGGACTACAGGCGCCCGCCACCACGCCCGGCTAATTTTTTGTGTTTTTAGTAGAGAAGGGGGTTTCACCGTGTTAGCCAGGATGGTCTCGATCTTCTGACCTCGTGATCCGCCCGCCCCGGCCTCCCACAGTGCTGGGATTACAAGCGTGAGCCACCGCGCCCGGCCAGGATGGTCTCGATCTTCTGACCTCGTGATCCGCCTGCCCCGGCCTCCCACAGTGCTGGGATTACAAGCGTGAGCCACCGCGCCTGGCCTGTTAAATAGAGAAACCTTTTACTGACACATGCTATTAGTGAAAGAGTGTTGCTTTGCAGTTTTCAGGTACTCTGGAACAAATGATGATTTCATCCCTCCTTCATTCTCCCTAGTGTGTGTGTGTCTCTTTGTTCAGTACAGTTTGAATCTTTGCTTCTGCTGTTTCTATAGCATCTCTTCTTCTCAGTGACTATCAATCTGTTTATTTCTAGATGCAGACAGCATCTCCAAAGTGTGCTGTGAGGTAGAGTCTTTACAACCAAGGAGCACATTACTTGATATCACTGTAGCTGTACTTGACATCACTGTTCATCTAGTACTTTGATTTAGCACTATGCTTATGCCAAATATAAAGATGATCCTAGCTGTGTGCAGAAATAGCTCATGACGGTTGGAGTGTTGCTTATTTTTGTATTTTTTTGCAAATTAGCCAGCTAAATTCCTTTGAAACTTTTTTTCCCCGTTAGGTAACATATAAATATATGAATTTGTTGTGATAAGTCAATATTTATTGTGTATGTTTACTTCCCGGCCTTTTGGCTAAGATCAAGTGTATTATTGTGTCTGTGTTAAGCACAGTTTTTTGTTTGTTTTTGAAACAGAGTCTCACTCTGTAGCCCAGGCTGGAGTGCAGTGGCACGATCTGGGCTTAGTGCAACCTCCACTTCCTGGGTTCAAGCGATTCTTGTGTCTCAGCCACCTGAGTATCAGGTGCCTGCTACCACGCCTGGCGAATTTATTTTTGTATTTTTAGTAGAGATGGGTTTTTTCCATGTTGGCCAGGCTGGTCTCAAACTCCTGGCCTACAGTCCATTTTGGAAATTAAGACGTGCATTCTCAAGCTAGTGAACAAGGTGATGCAATTTATTCATAGAATATTTTTGTGGCATTGAAAAGCAGAGAATTAAAACATTATTTTGACATTTGCTGAGTGCTTACCATGTGCTAAAGCCTGGGTTTTGAAAGATAATGAAAGTTTACGGTCTTATTTATCAATGACCTGAGAGTATACTATGATAAGTGACATTGGTCATAAGTGGTCCCTGCAAAAAAAGGTAGAAGTATGTTGAGATCACAGTGGGCTGGCAGCCATTGGGAAAATGTGAAATAGTCCAGCATTTAGTGCTGTATCCCTGATGGTTGTATAGACTCAGATCGTGGATCTAGACCATGTCATCCTCATGAGGATTCTAGCTGAGATGTACTGTTATTCCCAGTGCATCATTCAGTCTGTGTCTTTCTAGCCTAAGTCCTTTTTTGTCCTGTCCCTCCCTTATTACTTTATGGTTATCTTTGATGAGTTCACTCTGTTTAAATATGTGATTCTTGGGTCTTGCCTCCCTGCTCTGTATGGAAAGCCAGTATGAGACAGACTGTATGAAAGTATCTAGTCAATATTTCCTTATATATCCCTTTGTTCTCCTATGTTCATGTTGTCCTGGGCTCATGTGTGCCAAGAGGACTTTGTTGAGTCCATGGTTTGCAGCTCTATTCACAGGTGCTTTTTGGTGATGTTAATGACAACAGTGGTGACCTGCAGTAGTCCTTGATCTGCTGTCAAAATTGGCTGTAGTTTTTGTATCCGTCCCATGGTTTTCTTCCCTGTTTTTTTTTTTTTTTTTTTTTGACAGGGGCTGTATACAATCACTCTTTATTCTGTGTGTCCTCTGTGCTTCATTTCTTTGGAAAAGCCCTTCAAGCTAAAAGCTGAGACAATGAAAGCCCTGGCAGCCTCCCTTGGCAGCCGCTTTCTCTCAGCTTTCGGCACTTTTCTTTGGCAGAACCCATTTCACTTTATAGAGGTTGGAGCTTACCTGGAGGAGAAGAAAGTCATTTCTCTGGACATCCAGAGGGATGACCCCACCCCCAGGGGATTTTGTTTTCCAATTTTCACCTTAGTCATTTGACCTAAAGCTTAAAGCAGGCCTAAGGGAAGGTAACTTTTATTCCACCTTGCTAACTTTTCGAAAGAAAAAAATGTGTTCTGTTTATTTGTTCTTTGACAAGGAGCTAAATCATGCTTTGGTTGAGATTAGTGTGGTTGACCCATATCAAACAGCCATTTTGTAGTTAAAAATGGTCAAATATTGGCAATATCATCTGGTTCAACTTAATGTATCTTATTCATAGAATCTGAGCTAGATTATAGCTTGTTTCTGTTGATAGTGGGTTGCAAAAAAGTATTCCAGAGGCTGCTCTGAGTGATTTTCATGGAAAGCCAGGGCTAAGATTTCTACCCTCTTTCTGTTGCTTCCTAGGTCACACTTCACCTGAATCCCATCTCCTCAGTCCACATCCACCACAAGCCTGTCGTGTTCCTGCTCAACTCCCCATACCCCCTGGTGTGGCATCTGAAGACAGAGAGACTTGCCACTGGGGTCTCCAGACTGTTTTTGGTAAGTGCTTAAACCTCCCCCAAACTGATCCTTAGCACAAGGATATAATGATCCTTAAACTTTGCCAAACTTTTAATAAAGACTTACTTTCATTGAAATAATGCCAGAGTCCAAAGAGTGCTAAATTTCGAGGATGTGCTTAGTGATATTTGGATGATGACATAGATAAGCATTCACAGAAAGCAGACACACCCGCCCATCTTCTGTGGGCAGAGGCTGGGGTCTAGTGCGCACATTAGAGCAGGACCTGTCGTCATACTCTGTGTGGCCTGAGCTTTGGTTTCAGCTCTGAAACCCCCCTTGTGGCATCAGGAGCCCTGTAAATATTGTAACTGGCTACCGGCTGTGTGGTCCCTGACCACAAAATAAATATGCACGGACCCATACTATTTGTATATAACACAGGCCTAATTCCTGATATGAGGATCTGTTTGTTGAGAAAGTGACACAGTGAGCTCCAAAATGAAGTCATTTGTATTTTATTAAAAAAACAAGCTGGAACCCCGCTCTTGTGGAAAGATCCAAATATTACCTACTATTTGTAAATCATGTCCCTTTGAGTTTGCCAGAACATTCAAGTGTGCTAGTTGTGGAGAAATAGATGGGTTGTTTGGATGGAATTTTTTTGGTATGATATCATGTCTGATGATGAGCAACACTGCAACTTGGTAGTGGTAATTCACGTTGTCTATTGCGAGAGCTGCAGGCTAATGTCCTAACTGCAGCGCCTGAGGCCTTAAACCTCTCTTGCCCACAAGCATCCAAAACAAGTGGAGTCCCCAGTTAATAGTTTTCCTCTTGCCTCATGAATAAACTTTGCCCAGTTAATGACTCTCAATCCAGATCTGTAGTTTCTTTCCCCTGGATTTGAAGAGTACTTCTAAAAACTCAAAGCTTCTTGTTGAATAATGTAAGAATCCATAGTCAATACAATTATTATAATAAGTACATTCTTATTATAATAAGAATAAAAGAGAGAAAAGGAAAAGCTCATCTTTATAGTAAAATGCCGACTAGTAAATATAGAAGGAGTAAAGGAGTTAGAAAATGATCATTTTGCAACCATCATAATACAAGTTGACCAGGCAAGAATTATCAACAGATGCTAAATCTAGCAGAGATGGAGGGAGTTCAGGAAATAGTATATTTAGATATTCTTAAAATATCTTTTATACAAATTACTTATTAATTACACATAAAAAATCATAACTGTATACCTTGGGGATATCCCATGATACCTTAACCAAGTGATTAAAATTGATATCAGCAACTATGGACGCTGTGTACCTATAAATGAGAGAGAACACAGCATCACTTTTGTAGTATTTTTGCCAGAAATGCATATAACCTGAATCTAATCATGAAGAAACGCTGACAAAACCAAATTGAATGATGTTCTATAAGATAACTGGCCTGTAATCTTCAAAAGTGTCAGTCATGAAAGACAGAAAGGCTGGGGAGCCATTCCAGATTAAAGGAGACAAAAAGACAAGACGCATGTGATCCTGAGCTGGATCCTGTTGGGTAGGGAGTGGGGCAGCTGCTATAAAAGACATTAGGGGGACAGTGGATTGTATTTTATATAAATAAATTATAATTGAGCCTATAGATTAAAATATTATATCAATGTTATATTCTTGAATTTTATAATTATGTTGTTTTTATGTAAGAATATCCTTAGGAAACATACTTAATACTCTTTAAGGTTAAGGGCTGAAAGGTCAGATCATTCAGGAAAAAAACGTGTTGTATAGAGAGAAGAATAAAGCAAATGTGGCAAGATTTTAAAAACTGATGAATCTAGTTAAAGGGTCTACTAGAGTCCTTTGTACTAGCAACTTTGCTGTAAATTTAAATTAATTTCAAAAGAAAACATTTAAACTCGAAAGGTACATTTACAAGGTGGGTATTACGATAACTTTATTGTAGCCTTTTCTGAGAATTGCAACTCTTATTCTATGTTAAAAAGGCCAAAAATCAAAAATTAGTAATTATTTAGTTGTTATTACTAGCACATTTATTTAGCACTTAGGATATTTCAGGTCACGAAATGCTCTAATACTTTAATTCTCACAATAACCTTCTACAGTACGGTAGTGTAGATCCCTTCTTATAGATGAAGAACTAGGATTTAGAGAAGTTAATTAGTGGCCCAAATCACATGGCTAGTTACTTGGAGAGTTGGTACTCAAACCTAGATGGGACCTATCCTACAAGCTGTTATGCTAAACTGTCTGCCTTCGTACTCATAATCACTGTCAGTCTCCTCTAATTAAAGTTACTTGTGATAGTAATACTAATGGCTCTGATCATAAAGTCATATGCACATTTAGCCCTCATACTGTAGAGCTATACTGTTCAATACTGTAGGAAATAGCTGTGCATGGCTACTTAAATTACAGTTCTTCAGTCCTGCTTAGCCACATTTCAGGTGCTTAGTAGCCACGTGAGGCTAGTGGCTACCACATGGGCGGGTTATGGAGACATTATGAGCAAAGGCAGTGCATGTCCTGGTTTGGATCCAAGCAGTGACCTTGGGCAAATTAATTTCTCTAAGCCGGATTTTTCTCAGGCCCTCCATCATAGGGCTGTTATCTTGAGTAAGTGAGATCGTGTATAAAATGTTTGTAGACATCACCTGCCATTGCTGCTCTTATTTATTTCTAGTCACAGTAAAGAGCATGTGGGACGGGTGTTGAATTTGCATCTGTAATTATGAAATATCTAGTTTGGCTGGCCCCAGATCGAAAGGGGTTCTGTTTCTCTGGGCTATAGGCCCAGATGGAAAGTGTGGGCTACGTATGTCATAGTTGTACTTACCGCTGCCTGGATTCTTTCTTCGGTCTGCTAGTCCATGGGTTTTGAGGGAAAGTGTCTTATTCTTAGTTATTAATTTGCTTTAATTTTGTTTAAAATCTGTAAAAACTGCTTCTTGGTCATCAGTTTAGACACTAACAATGAAAGAAGGTGGCCGCTTTAGTAAACAATTGAATATCAACCCCATTTGGATCAATCCCATATAAGGAGATTGCAGATCAAGTAATGAGCCTAAAATTACCAACACGTGGGAGGCAGCATCAGGAGAAGTCAAGGATTTAAATTCCAGGACACCTGAACTCTGCTTTGTTGTCCAGCAGGCTTCCTTTAGGGAAAATGGTTTTTTTTCCCGTCTGCACATTTCTTCATGGCCTGGAAGAGACGATGGAACATCTGTTGTTCATTCACGTTCTCACATCAGCACACAACGAGTGATGCAAGTCGTTGCACAAGCTGGGCCACTCTCCTTGGGCAGGCTTTTCCCTTCCTCTCTGTGGCCTGAAATGAATTTTAGTGTCTGCTCATCTCCTTGACAGCCTTTGCCACAGAGGGTCTGGTGATCAATAGAAATCCAGTAGTGTGTTCTCTATCCGTTTATATAGTTAAGAGTTAAAGTTTGGGGATAAGATAACTAAATTATTTTACATAAAGTATTCATCAAACACTTCAGAGGGCCCACGGGATCTCTGGAAACTCAGGCTTCACCGTTTTCATCACTATCTTCTCCGAGGTTACCCAGGGAGCCTAAAGGAGCTGTGGAAAGCGAAAGGGTCTCTTGACTCTCAGTCCACGACACATGTATCCTTGCCTGTTTCCTGATATGCTGCTGGAGGGTTTGCATTTCTGTCTCAGAGCTGTCTACTGTGTACGTAGAGTTACAAAACTTTTAACTGTTTTTTTTTTTTTAATAGGGTGATGAGAAAAGTTCGAGTAATAGCATCTACTCACTTATCAGGGTGACCTTTTTATTTAAATGGACATGTCTGTGTTGTTATGACTGCCCAAATTAAAAAAGGAAAACTTTCATAATTAGTTAGGAGGGCCTTATGTTACCCGGAACATCGCAGACACCCATAAGGGTGACTAAAAACATACTTTAATACTGGTAACAAAGGCATCTGTCTTTTTCTGTCAAATCATCTCAGTCCTTCTCACCCCCTCACAGCACAGGCAAGAAGGGAGCATGTCAGGCAGGGAGAAAGTGGGATTTAGTTTTCTCTGCAGGTGCAGCTCCTTTATCTGGTTATTCTGGTTACCTAGGAAATATGAGTGGGATGAAGAGTGATGCTTTCAGGCTGAGTTTCAAGTAGCGAATCTTTGAGTGTGAGTCACACACACACACGTGATGAAGTTGTCGTAATCTTATAGTTTTCCTTTTGCAGGGTGTATGGGTGGCCCAGAGAACAATCAGAAATAAAAATCATCTTACCCTCTCAGTGTGCCATGTTGAAACTGCAAATAATCTCTTAGAAGGATCACATAAGCCTGTTTTTATTTATGCATTCATTTCTACACTGAAAAAAAAAGTAAGATAACTTAACTGGGTGATGATGCCTGCACCTTCAACCTGAATTCGCTAAAATGATTGAGGAGAGCCACAATCTGAAGTTGTCTTTAAGGACACACTACAATTTAAATACACGGTTTCTAGAGAAAAGACACAAATGGCCAAAAAACACATGAAAAGATGCTCAATATCATGAGTCATTAGGGACATGCTAATGAAAACCTCAGTAAGATGCCACTTCACACTAGGATGGCTATAATAAAAAAGGTGATAACAAGGGTTGCGAAAGCTGTAGGGAAATTGGAACACGCATACATTGCTGGTAGGAATGTAAAATGGTTCTGTGGAAAACAATTGAGCAAAACACGTGTCCCCAAGAACTTGTCCACAAATGTCCAAAGCATCATTATTCACAGTAACCAAAAAGTGGAAACAAGCCAAATGTCTATCAACAGATGAATGGATGAAAACAGTGCTATATCCATACAATGGAATATTATTTAGCTGTAAAAAGGATTGAAGTTCTGATACATACCACAACATAGATGGATCTTGAAAACATTATACTAAGTGAAAGAAGCCAGATGCTAATGGTCACAAATTGTATGATTCCAATTTATATAAAATGTCCAGAATGGGCAAATCTGTAGAAACAAAGTAGATTAGTAATTGCCAGGGGCTGATGGGAGGGGGAAATGGGGAATGACTACTAATGATATGAGATTTCTTTTGGAAGGTGGTAAAAATGTTCTGTAATTACATAGTGGTGAATATACCACACCTTGTGAATATACACAGAAACACTGAATTGTACAGTTTAAAAGGCTGAATATTATGGTATGTGGACTATTTCATAAAACTGGTAAGAAAACCTTGCTGCAGCACTTTTTTTGTTTGTTTGTTTTGAGGACAGAGTCTCACTCCATTACTCAGGCTGGAGTGCAGTGGTGCAAACATGCCTCACTCTAGCCTCAACCTTCTGGGCTCAAGCGATCCTCTTGCCTCAGCCTCCTGAGTAGCTGGGACTACAGGTGCATGCCAATATGACCAGCGGATTTTTTTTGGTATTTTTTGTAGAGATAGGGTTTTGCCATATCGTCCAGGCTAATCTCAAACTCCTGGTCTCAAGTGATGCACCCACTTTGGCCTCCCAAAGTGCTGGGTTTATAGGCATGAGCCACAGTGCTGGGCATGAACTAGATTTTTTAAATGTATCTTTTTACTTTATTCCATGTACCTGATGTTTTTTCTTTTTTTTTTTTATTTTTGAGAGAGGGTCTGGCTCTGTAGCCCAAGCTAGAGTTCAGTGACATGATCTCGGCTCACTGTAACCTCTGCTGCCTGGGCTCAAGCCATCCTCTCACCTCAGCCTCCCGAGTAGCTGGGACTACAGGCATGCACCCCCACACCCAGCTAATTTTTGACTTTTTTTTGCCCAGGCTGGTCTTAAACTCTTGGGCTGAAGCCGTCCACCTGCCTTGACCTCCCAAAGTACTGGGATTACAGGTGTGAGCCACTATGCCTGGCCTCTAATTTTTTTTTTTTTTTATCTTGCTTTATTTGTATTCCAAACTTGAGCATTCTCTCCTGCAAGGTCTGTAGACTTGGAGCCCTAGGACAAACAGACGTTTTCAAGATGAGACCCTAGTGCCTGGCTTTTAATAACCTAAAATACCTAGTCCAGAGGCCATGGCCAGCTTACTTATGTCAGGCTTAGTCACTTTGCATGCTCATAAGGAAAAAAGGGTATCTAAGATTAGAAGTTTCAAGAAATAAGCAGCTTCTTCCAACCTCATTCACTCTCGATATTACTGTGCTGTAATCTATTTTTTTCTAGCCATTTATCATTAAAATCAGAGAGCAAATGTATGTGAATGTGTGTATGTTTGAGTGGGGGATGGGGCATAGAAGGGGATTTTGGTCTTTGAGGTACAATTGCCAGAGCTGGCATATAAAAATAGAGGATGCCCAATTAAAGTTGAATTTCAGATAAATAACAAATCATTTTGTTAGTGTGCCCGTGCGGTATTTGGGACATAACATATACTAAAAAAGTATTCATTGTTTACCTGAAATTCAACTTTAAGTGGGTGTCCTGTACTTTATCCGGCAGCTCTACTGGGAGGTAATTCAGGTTTTTGTTTCCAGTTAACACCCTGGCCTGGGTGTTAGGAGGCCTGAGTACTAGTCTTCGCTCTGCCACTAACTAGTTATACATCATCGAGAAAAAAATCACTTAACTACTCAGGCCTCGTTTCCTCATTTCTAAAATGAGGGGATTGTACTAGCTCATCTCTAAAGTTCCTCCCAGCTTTTAAACTCTGTGATTCTTTGATAGTACGACTGCTAGATATTATATCCCAATTTAATTTGGAACAGAAACTGGCAAATTGAGCATTGCCTCTTCAGCAAATCCAAGTAAATATCAAGGCAGGGCAGTTGCAATAAATGACAGAAACTAAACTCTATGCTATTAGCTTTGGATTAAAACAAATCAAAACTTAATCCTAATGAAAAATGTAAATTAATAAATTTAAAACCAGTTTTGTGTTTTCAAGAAGTGGAGAGGGATGGGTGAAGAAGCTGGAGCTGCCAACATCTAGTTTATTCCTTTTGCTTAAACTAGAGGCATTAAAAAAAAAAAAAAGGTCCAAATATTTTGGGCCTCTGCCACCAAACCACAGGCAGTTCTCTGGTCTGCACTGGAGTTTGGATTACTGACAAGACTCAGTGAAAAACAAGTGCTATTTGTTTTCCTGTGCCTAGTATTTAACTGGAAATCAGAAGGCTAAATTTCCAATCAGTTGCTAAATAGCCCCAGATGTGTGCTCAGTGTAGCACTAGGAAGGGACATGCACAGCCCATACCACCGCACATGTCCAGCTGTTACCTTTTCATGAAGCCAAGTGATGTGTAACTGAGGGTTGTAGTGTCTGTCCAAAAATGCCCTAAGAATAACTCAGACATTCAAGTTTGCCTGTGGAGAGGGGAACTTTTTTTTTAAAAAAAATTCTGTATTCTATTGTGTTACATTAAAAAATCTGGAAATAATTTTTTTCTTTGCTAATTTCCTTCTTTCCCTTCTTTGGCAGTTCCCCCACCCCCATGTTTAGAAAAAAACACAGAATTAGCATACCGGGTATGATGGTTTGTATGTACTTGTTCATTCATCCAACACACATTTTTTAGTGCCTGACTGTGAACTGTGCTAGCTGTGGAGGATCTAGGGAAAACTGGGGTGAATTGCCTGTCCTCAGGGAGCTTCCCATTATGTGGGAGAGCTGGTTGAAAAATTGGGAATTGCAGTTTAGTGTGCTAAGTACTATTACACTAAATAATAGTGAAAATTGGAGAAGATGAGAATAGTAGAAATTGGAGAAAATGAGAATTCTCTTCTTCCGAATGCAATCAAGGCAGTTTCCTGCATGAGGTTGGCTCTGGAGAACAGCATGTGGCAGATGGGTCGGGGTTGCAGACACAAACACAGCTCTTGGCTCGGCCCGAAGCATTACCCCTGTATTCCAGGGACCCGGATATACCAGTTTGTGTTTTGCAGTGAGGTCTTTCCCCAGATAAATTCTCTCTTGAAGGCAGATTAAATAACTAAATGTTTCAAGATTGCTGGTGGTTCTTCTTCTTTTTTTAAATGTCTCTTGTGGAATGACTCATTGTGTCCTGTGGGATATTCCAAGTGGTTGTGTACCATGCATTTTTATTCCGGAGTCTGCTCATCTGTTGGTTTTGTGGCTTGTCCTTAAAAGCCTTAATTATATGGGTCTTGATCCTCTCATGAACTAGGGTCAGTCAACTACCCTAGTTCAAACAACTCATTCCTGTTTCCTAGGAATGAGTTTTTGGCCCTATTGTGGCCATTGAGCTCTTCCTAAATGTCACTATGGCAATTAGAACATTGGAAAGAGCCCAGTTTCAACTGGTAAACCTGGTCCAGAAGGGGTTTTTGAAAGACTCCTTGGGATTTATTCTAACTTGCTAGGTTAAGGCTGGTGAATGTTGTGAGTGAGTGAATGGCCTGTGGCCCCTGGGAGATTTGCCTGGGTGTATTTTTCCTGAGGAAGGCATACTGTCCAGGAGGGTTCACGCAAGTGTAGACTTTTCCTGGCTCTGGCTGGACTTGTGTCATGTCTGTGTGCAGGCATGGGTCGCAGCCCTATGAAGGCTTTGCTTTCATTCAACAAATTGAGGTCAAATAAGCTCGCTTTCACTGAGGAGGCAAGGTCGGTGTTTCTTCGTGTGGAGTCCCATGGCGCCTTTTAAGGCTTTATTGTCTAAGGCTAATCTGGTAATCAGATGCATCTGCCCTTCCCAAGTGTTGGGCAATTGTATCAAATGTCACATCTCCGGTGCCCTTTGTTGACGTGGTGGCCAGCCTCCAGAGAGCTGTTTGGTAGAAAAAGTGACTGTTTTGTTAAGGGAGGTTGCAGAATATTTTATTTCCATGTAATAGGAGGGGAAAAAAAACCCCAACTGTCTACCAGGAGACTCTGGGAGGCTGACTTGAAGGCTGTGGCTGTGCCTTGTTCCTCTCATAAATTATAGACAATGATGCCCTTGGTAAAGGTTCTCCACAGGTGGCCCACACTCCCCATCTCAGAAAGCAACTCCAGATGGTCCAACTCCTTCCTGGGCACAGGTTGTTGGGCTTATTTGAGGCGAATTGGTTCTTGCACCTCGAGTCCACATTATCTAACTCTAGCTTGGAAGCTACTTCTGATATCTGCAGGCAAGGAAGGAGTCCCTTTAGCCTTCTAATTTCTGTGTCTAGGATAGAATGTGCTTTTCTCAAGGTCTGCTTTTGCCTTTGGTTCCGAACACTCTATCCTTAGATGGCCCAGGGTCTTTGTTGCAACTGTGGGTCCTTAATGCTGCTGTGCTAGGGACTCACCATTGGTTTGCCTCTGCCTTGTCCCACTGAGGTGGTGAATGACACGGTGTATACCTGGAAGTCAGGGGGTCGTCCATCTGCCACCTCTAGCAAAAGTCTCACAGTCCATTTGATCTCTGGCCTTTCCATCTTTATCACGGAGAGCCTGTTCTTGAGATTCTATTGGTTCTGGGTGATACAGATGGCAGGGTGATGTTCAGAGCTGCTGTTTGGAGCCAAGCCTGCCACAATCCATTAAAACAGGGTTTTTATATCCTTTTCTTGCAGTTTGTGTAAGAAGACTATGGTCCTGCCATAGTGAGGAATGACTCGTGGCCTGTCAACCTCAGCATCTGTCAGACAAATCTCATGGCCCGATGTGAGGATACATACACACATATGTGTATGTTTAACAAGCACTTCTAGTGTGTGCCGTGTGTGAGGTACTCTTCTGAGTACTTACATGTATGACCTTAGTCTTCATAATAAGCCTGTGAAGTAGGTGCTTTTGTTGTCTTTGTTTTAAGATGAGGAAACTGAGACAAAGAGGTTAACACGTACCTGGTCCCATAGCTAGTAAGTGGGGGCTCTAACCTAGGGATGGTACTTAGTAAGTACTCAGTAAATGTTAGCAATAATAATAATAATACTTTCCAGAATGGTAAATGGGGACCTCATTGGGAACAGTCACACTGCTGACTCGAGGGCATGATTATGATTTTTATCTCTAACTCTGGCCTCCAGTCTGGAGCCACTCATGACTGTCCCAAGAACAGGGCTTCAGAAATGAACCCGTAGAGCCAAATCAGGGCATCGCATCAGGTGAGCAAACTTCTTGTTTCAGCAAAGTGTGTTGTGCATGACTTATTTCAGTACTGGCATCTAGATCATATGAGTATTTCACTTGGATAAGGATTTTAAAACTGTTTCTTGACCCCTTTCCCAAGAGCACTTTCCCTGTGGGGTCCCAGATGGAACGTTTCTGGATCAGCTCCACCAGGATGCCTTAATATCTGCATCTATCCTGAACCCTGTGGGGACCATTTGTTAATTGATGCTAAATATGTTCAGTTCAACCTTCTTTGCTTTGACCTAGGAGACCACCTTGATCATCTTCAGAGACTTCAATGTAGACTGGGAAATGGGTGTGGCCTGCTTAAGAGGGCTCTGCCTTTGCTTCAGAGCTAATTTTAGGAAGCTCAAAGGAGGCTCCAGCCACAGTTGTTTTGGGCTAGAGGCCTCACCTCCATTGTTGCCCTCCAAGGAAATGCCCTTGAGAATTTTTTTTTCCCAAACTGTTGTTAGGTCTGTGGTTCCTGGGCCAGAATATGCAGCTCTGTTTCTCCTGGGGCTTGCATCAGCCATTCCCAGGAGCTGTCAGTCAGCATTTATCTAGAGAAACAGAATCAGTCAGGGATATATATGAAGAGATTTATTACAAAGAATTGGTTTATGCCATTGTGGGGACAGGCAGGGCAATCAAAGGCCATAGGGAGGCCTTCAGGAAGGGCAGCTCAGCATGAGCAGAAGCCGCTGTCCACAGGTGGAATTTTTTCTTCCTCAGGGAAGCGTTGGGTGTGCTCTTAATGGCTTTCAATGGATTGAATCAGGCCCACCCAGATTATCTGATACAATCTCCCTTCCTTAGTGCCACCTGATTATGGAGTTTAATTGTGTCTACAAAATACCCTCACAGCAACGTGTAGATGAGTGTTTGATTGCATAGCTGGGGAAGATGGCCTAGACACATTGACATATAAAACTGACCATCACAGAAATTTTTAAGATCCTTGAGCAATTTGTTGTTGTTTACTCTAACTTGACTTCTAGCCAAGTAATTATTTTGTTTCTTTAACAGTCATTCCTATTTCTATCTGTCCCTTCCATTCCATTCTCCTCCACTCTGACGAGCACAGCTCCTGAGATTGCTGGGGAAGGGGGGACAGAGAGGGAAACAACCCACCAGGAGAATCTCTGCAAGTGGCGGTGAAGGGTGGGAGCCCCCTGCTTTGCCTCACTGCTTTTCCTTTTCACTCTCCTCTAAGCCTGGAGAATGTTCCTCTGTATTTGCCTACCCAGCCTTGATAGAAAGCTTGCCCTAAGACACCCAGGTCTTTGCTGATCTGCGAGCCAGTCAATTCCCTCACCAACGGGAGATGACCTTTCCAGGCAGAGTGTCCACCTTCCCACAGTTGAAAGAGCATCGTTTTTGGAGTCCAGCAGACAGTTGGAATCTGCACTCATTTCTTGCTAAAGGTGTGTAATCTGGCACTTTATCTAATTGCTCAGAGCCCCAGTTTTTTCCACTATCAGATATGAGGATTCAGAATCCATGTGACATGCACTTAGGAAGTGTGCAGCCTGAGCTTTTGTGATTAATATCATATTTCCTAGTGTTTTATTAACATGAGGCTGAGGGAAGAGCGTGTCTACCCTACACTACTGATTTCTGAGCCTAGTAGCTGACTCTTCCACAGCGATGGAATAGAAAGAGCTCTAGAGTGAGAAACCACATCTTTGGTTCTATTGTCAACCCTGTTGTCTGCCAGCTGTGTGCCTTGGGTTGAGCTTCGATTTCCTTCTCTGTAAAATGGAATTGAGATTATCAGCCTTGATGAAGAAAAACTCTAAGAATTCTAGGAACATATTTGGAGCCAGGCATTTGTAAAAGTCAGTTTTTGCTCTTGAACTTGACTTGGCAGATTGGATGTAACTTAGAAGAAAAAAAAAAGAGAGTCTTCCCTCCTGCGGGGTTCTCCAGGAGCACATTTGGAGGACAAACTTAGATAAAGGAATATGGCAAGTAATAGTAATGATACCAACATTTCATTTTTTTCCTGAAAAACATCATTTAGATTGAAATGCACTTTGAATTTGGGGGTAAGCTCTTCCATCAGGCTAACACTGGCAGATGAGGAAGGGTAAAGTTAGGAGTCTGAAGAATTTTTTGTAAAGCTGGACAGGATTCCTGTGTGGCCTGGGACTCTACTTTGGAAAACTATATTAGAAAGCAGCTTGTGCTTCATCAGTTTGGTAACTTGTGGGGACTTTGTTTTTCAGATGGAATGACATCTTCTGCTTCTCTTTGTATATATACACACTCACATGTACTGTTGTTCTGATAACGTTTCCATGGGAGATGAGACTATTGCTTTTGTACTGGCTCATGTTCAAGTTTGTGCATGTTTGTGTTTGGAGGGCAGCATCTCAGAGCTTTCCTCTTGGACGTGTGTAAACATGCAGGGTGTGAAGAACATGGGGCGATTTCAATCGTTTAGGTTTTTTTATATTTCTGCAAAAATTAAGAACAGGATGATCATGAATGTTTTGAGAAAAAGTAATAGTCAAATATGTTTTAAGTCATTTTATTGGAAGAAAGTAATCTGGTTTGGGGTAGTAAATAAAATCACCCAAGAATTTTTAAATGGCTGCATGGATTTGTGTTTCATGAATGCATGATTGGCAGATACCATCATCACATGGCTCATGAATATGTAGCTTTGCAAATTATGAACCTAGGTTCACAGGCATGGAAGTTATTATTTCTGTGAAATGAAGCTTTTTTAAAAGGCACTGAGTCATGATATATGTTAATAGAAAACATGTTTCAGATTGCATTTCACATCACATGGCTTCAGAGGAAATAGGCAAGTGGGGTCCTCCCAGGAATTGGGTAGGGAGAACGTGTGATTTTTCCTCTTTTAGAATGCAGGGTTCAGTCTTCATTTGGAAGGTAAATATTTCAATACTGTTCCAGTATGTTTGTTTTTGCTGGACTTTGTGTGTCCAAAATACATAAAAGCATAATCTTTGTAATGCCTTTCTGTGTGGGGGCTGTGATGAGTTCTAGGGCCAATCTGTAGATCCCACTTAAACCTAAACTGAGATTCTTGAGGAATACCTATTCTCCTTTACCGTGTGTCTTTTCCCCCTGGAATTGAGCCAGCAAGTTCTTGACATGGCAAGTGTTTCTGAAATATCCGTATGTTTTTCTTTGCTTTCTTTGTTTTCCTTGTTTTGCTCTTTCTATTTTCCTATGCAGGCAACTCCAAAAAGAGATTTGTTTGTGCAGGAGTCAGGAAAAGGGAAGAGGAATACTGAAAGCTGGGAGTAGGGCAGGACAGAAGAGGGAGAGGAGTCTATTTTCATTGTGTAAGTGTTGATCTTCCACCAATGCCAAAGTCACGGACATGTGTGTAGTTGGATGTGTGAGTTAGAGCAGCCCCAAGGGCCTGTAACCTGAATAGCAGGCACTCACCCAGCTGATAACTCAAGTTCCAAATGGACCACAGCTGAGTTGTAGGGGATGTGTGTGTGTGTGTGTGTGTGCACGCGTGCGTTTGAGATTCCTGGAACAGATTTCCTCTGAGATCTCAATAGGCTTTTTCATTATCATTGGGGAGCTATGTTTCTCTTATTTCACAAGGCCCATTTCTTCCTTCTGAGATGTGCAAGGAGATAACTCCATCCATGACTTGGCTTTACACTCTCCCTCTTGGCTTTTTTTTTTTTTTTTTTTTTTTTTTTTTGAGATGGAGTCTCGCTGTCGCCCAGGCTATAGTGCAGTGGCGCGATCTCGGCTCACTGCAGGCTCCACCCCTCAGGGTTCACGCCATTCTCCTGCCTCAGCCTCCCAAGTAGCTGGGACTACAGGCACCTGCCACCTCGCCCAGCTAATTTTTTGTATTTTTAGTAGAGACGGGGTTTCACTGTGTTAGCCAGGATGGTCTCGATCTCCTGACCTCGTGATCCGCCCGCCTCGGCCTCCCAAAGTGCTGGGATTACAGGCTTGAGCCACCACGCCCGGCCTCCCTCTTGGCTTTTTATCATCAGGGCAGAGGAGAGATTCTTGCTTGTTCTTCAAACAATCTCATTCGAGCTTTATAAAGATTATTGGAGTTTAAATAATATTCATATCTGTGGCCTAGAACAATGTTCCTCAAGTATGCATCAGAATCATGAGTGGTAGAGGGAGGGTTATAATGTAGTTTCCTATGTTCCCACCTCCCACCACCCTGGAGTCTGCATTTTAACGTACTTCTGTCTGAGGATCACACTTTGGGAAGCGTTGGGCTTGAGATGTTTTCTTGACATTGATTTATGTTGAGACCACACCAAGAAGCAGATGGTTGGATGGACATGATCAGTTCATAAGCATGTTCCTTTCTTAGGGTCATATTGGAGGAGGTTCTAGAGAAGCACTGTCCAGTAGAAATATAATGCGAACAATATATGTAATTTTAAGTCTTCTATTGGTGCATTTAAAAAGTAAAAGAAGGCTGGGCATGGTTCCTCATGCCTGTAATCCCAGCACTTTGGGAGGCCGAGGTGGGCAGATCACCTGAGGTCAGGAGTTCGAGACCAGCCTGCCCAACATGGTGAAACCCCATCTCTACTAAAAATACAAATAATTAGCCAGGTGTGGTGGCAGGTGCCTGTAATCCCAGCTACTCAGGAGGCTGAGGCAGGAGAATCGCTTGAACCCCGGAGGCAGAGATTGCAGTGAGTTGAGATCGCGCCACTGCACTCCAGCCTGGGTGATGAGCGAAACTCCGTCTAAAAAAAAAAAAAAGTAAGTAAAATTAATATTAATGATACTTTGTTTAACCCAGTAGATCCAAAATAATATCACTTAAACATGTAATCAGTCAATAAAAATTAATGAGATAGTTCACTTTTTTCTTGTGCTAAGTGGTATGCATTTTACATTTATAACACAGGTCAATTTAACTAGCAACATTTCAGGTTCAGGTACTTGATGGTGCCATGTGACCAGTGGACACTACATTGGATAACACAGCTGTAGAGCAATGATGCCTTCGCTAACCCCCTGGCAGACACATGGTTGCTCATGGCACTTGTTCCCATTTCTCCAGTGCTCCTGAATATGACCTCAGAATCCTTCTCGGCACAGAACCTTAGGCAGGCACTGCCAGTTAATTGGACATCAAGATTTATTTTATTTATCAAACAAACACTTAACAAGTATCTTTTTTGTACCCAACACTTGGGATATACCCATGGACAATGCACACTAAGATCCCAGCCTCTGAAGGAACTTTCTAGTGGAAGGAGTTGGGCAATAAGCATATTATATGGCATTTTAGAAGATGACAAGTACTGTAGAAATAAAATGTAAAGTGGGTTTGGGAGAATCAGAATTCCTAGAGTGGGGCTGGGTGATGGGGTTGTAAATTTAAATGGGCCCATTGAGAAGGTAACATTTGAATAGACTTGAAGGAGGTTGAGGTGAAACTTAAGATGAGACTTAATATCCACTTTTGATCTAGGGTGGCCTGAAGTTTCCTCAAGACTTCATCTGGGAGCATTCTTTTTGGGGTAGGGGTCAAGGAGGCAGGAGGTTGGGGATAGGGCAGTGTGGCACTATCCACAGCAAGCTCCTGTCCTCACCACTGAAGACTAAACCAACGTCGGGGAGGCCCAGAGAGAGGCTACAATGCAACCTGCCAGGCGGTGAGTCAGCTGATATGCTAAGTGCTAAAGCAAAGAACCTCAGTGCCAGGAAAGTGGTGTCTGTGCCCATTAGCTGGGACTTGTGTACTTCACTCAGGCTTGGGAGATCAACCTTGAGGCTTCCGTGGTTCTGCTGAGGACTTTAAGAGTTAAAGCTTAAAGACAGGTGTGGAAACAAAGGGCTGGTTGCCTCTTTGGCTTTTTTCATGTACTTTTGGATGAGGTTGTTGAACCTGATCCAGAAAAAATAATAAACTTGGCTGTGGTTGCCTAGCCGTAAGTTCTTGTAATAAAACTCCCAGCAATTGGCAGATAGAGTAATGTTCTGCTCTTTAAAAATGTCTAGTAGCATAACCTGAATTTCAAATACAAATGTTGTGCATGGTTCAAGTAGGGAAGAGCATTCAGGAGAGTCCAGGGTGCATCTCAGCATCCCAGGATTTGTTAGACTGTAAAGTGCTTCACAGTTCCCCTTCAACAAACCTTTACTAGGAATTGGGACCCTTGGAGCCCAGTGCTCTGTTCATTCCCACGGGAAGACATTTGTCATGTCAGGGAATGTTAGAGGATTGGGTTTTAATTAGCAAGCAGGAGGAAAGTTCATTGGGTTGTGGGGAAGACATGGAATTACTAAATATGCTTTAATAATTGGTTTTTAGGTGGAGTTATTAGGTGAAAAATCAAATCATTAGCTTTAAAGCTTGGCCAAAACCTCATTTCCTGGGCAGTAAGGGAAGCAATGAGTTTGGGTAATGGGAATGAATAAATTATGGTGTATCCTTTCCTATAGGTAACAACATTGAGCTTTCATTCAACAAGCAATTATTGGGTCCTTGCTTCATGCCCAGCACTATGCCAGGCCCAAGGGATTCAGAATGAACAAGGTTTTTTCTTGGCCCTCGAGGCATTGCTTTGTCAAATGATGGTGGCAGGTGATACTCCTGGGAGGACACAGAACGGTTTGCCATGGGAGCAAGGTAGGATAGAGGGGTTCAGGCAGGGTGCAGGGTGTAAAAAGACCCAGGAGTGTGTGGCAGCATGATGTGTTCTACAACTGTGAGTAGTTCTTGGGTATGTGGGAGGGTGGCGTGAGATGAGGGTGGGCAGAGGCACTTCAGTCATGCGCCATGTTAAGATGCTTAGGTGCCATTCCGCTTTATCATGTGTTTACTTTTTACAAGGATTACCCAGGTGACAGTGTGGAAGAGGGGTAGAAGGAACAGGAATAGCAGCTGGGAGGGTAGGAAGTTACTGCAACAGTTTGGTTGAGATTATAAGGACCCAAAATGGGACAGTGTTGTGGCAAGCCTCCAGGGATAAGGTGGAAGATGGGGCATAGAATAAATAGTCTCTGGCACACAGCTCCTCCAGCCCTCATAATCTCTGAAGTGCTAAGTACCTTTCTGTATGCTAGTGAGATGACTGGTGGCTGGGGCTCCTGGATAGCCTCTGGATGGGGGCTGGTTGCCAAGGGAACCAACCATGTGATTGGAGGTTGGAACTTTCCGCCCACCCCTCTGAAGGAGGGGAGAAGGGCTGGAGATTGACTTAATCATCTATAGCCAACGGTTTTATCAGTCATGCCTGTGGAATGAAGGCTCCCTAGAAATCCCTGATCTGTGGGGTAGGGTTTGGAGAGCTGCTGGTTGGTGAGCATGTGGAGGTGCTGGGGTGTGGGGGAGTGGCGCTCTCTGAGAGGGCACAGAAGCTCCTCACCCCTTCCCCATACCTTGCCCTATGCATGTCTTCCATCTGGCTGCTGTTCCTGAGTTGTATCCTTTATCATAAATAAATAAACTTAAAAGTATTTCCTTGAGTTCTGTGAGCCATTGTAGAAAATAATTGAACCTCAGGGTCATGGGAACCTATGATTTATAGCCCCACTATCAGAAGCATCTGAAGAGGGGCAGTCTTGTGCGACTGAGCCCTTAATCTGTGTGGTCTGACCTATCTCCAGGTAGATGGTATCAGAATTATATCGAAATACACAGCATCAGTTGGTGTTCTGAGTTGGAGAATTGGTTGGTGTGGGAAAAACACCCAGATGTCCAATGTCAGAAGTAAACTATTGAGAGTGGTGTGAGCATAGAGAAAAATAGATTGTTTTTCTCCTATACACTCTTGCAGTTATTTTCCTTGCAATGATGATTGCAACCCTTTCTCATATTAGACAAAATTATTCTGGAGCATGGACTGGTAGACTAGAGGAATGACCTGGAAATATCTTGTCTTCATTTCAGCAGATGATATGATTTGGGTCTGTGTCCCTGCCCAAATCTCATGTTAAATAGTAATCCTGTGGCCAGGCATGGTGGCTCAGGCCTGTAATCCTAGCACTTTGGAAAGCTGAGGCAGGTGGATCACCTGAGGTCAGGAGTTCAAGACCAGCCTGGACAACCTGGTGAAACCCTGTCTCTACTAAAAATATAAAAATTAGCCAGGCCTGGTGGTGGACACCTGTAATCCCAGCTACTCAGGAGGCTGAGGCAGGAGAATCAATTGAACCCGTGAGGAGGAGGTTGCAGTGAGTCAAGATCATGCGATTGCACTCCAGCCTGGGCAACAGAGTGAGACTCTAAAAAAAAAAAAAAATTGTAATCCCAGCTGGGTGTGGTGGCTTACGCCTGTAATCCCAGCACTTTGGGAGGCCGAGGTGGGTGGATCACCTGAGGTTGGTGGATCACCTGAGGTCAGGAGTTTGAGACCAGCCTCACCAACATGGTGAAACCCTGTCTTTACTAATAATACAAAAATTAGCCAGATATGGTGGCACACGCCTGTAATCCCAGCTACTTGGGAGGCTGAGGCAGGATAATCTCTTGAACCTGGGAGGTGGAGGTTGCAGTGAGCCAAGATGGCGCCATTACACTTCAGCCTGGGTGACAAGAGCAAGACTCCATCTCAAAAAAGAAGAAATAAAATAAAATAAATTGTAATCCCCAGTGTTGGAGGTGGGGCCTGATAGTAGGAGGTGATTAGATCATGGGAGTGGGAGGATATCCTCTTTTGTGCTGTTCTTGTGATAGTAAGTGAGTTACTGCGAGATCTAGTTATTTAAAAGTATGTAGCACCTACCCACTCCCTCTCTTCCTCCTGCTCCTGCCATATAAGTCATGCCTGCTTCCTCTTCACCTTCCACCATGATTGTAAGTTTCCCGAGGCCTCCCTAGCCATGCTTCCTGTATAGCCTGTGGAACCATGAGCCAATTAAACCTCTTTTCTTTGTAAATTACCCAGTCCCAGGTATTTTTTTATAGCAGTGTGAGAATGGACTAATACAGCAGGGTTCTTGGCAGGTTG
The DNA here is from genome assembly GCF_006542625.1 of Nomascus leucogenys. Classification (NCBI taxonomy): domain Eukaryota; kingdom Metazoa; phylum Chordata; class Mammalia; order Primates; family Hylobatidae; genus Nomascus; species Nomascus leucogenys. The sequence goes on from NC_044392.1 coordinate 82,913,452, forward strand.
TAGCATGATGCCCTTGCAAAGATGAGGAAGGTTCTATGAGGTCCCTTCGTAGTTGGTTGAACAACCTGGAACCCCAGCAAGGACTGCTAATGTGCTCAGGTTAGTGTGGGAGTGTACGTATGGGTCACAGACTTCAGCCTTGTCTTGGTCAACTTCTCAGGGATTTAGATGAAAGTGCAGAAGGTGTGCTATAAAATTTAGTTATTTATAGCTATAAAATAAGGATTTTTCCATGGTCTCTTCAGACTTGAAATATGGGTCTAAAGAATAACAAGACTTTGCATTTATTTTGGGAGAATTATGGGTGTGACGATAGGATAGAAAAGCCTCGAACTGGTGAAAAGACCTGGGGGGTTAGGTACCATCATCATCTCTACCATCCTTCCTGGTGTGAGTGACCACTGTTTCTCATCTGAATTATTCTGGAAGTCTACTAATGATCTCTTGCTTTTTGTCTCCCTTTAGACTCGACATAGCAGCCAGAGCCATCCTGTGAAAACATTTGGTAGATGTTTCAATAGTCCTTACAACGGTCTACAAGGTCCTGTTGGGTCTACTGGTCTCCTCTGGGACCTGTGTCCTACCAACCTCCCCTCAGCCCTGTGTCCTGCCAACCTCCCCTCAGTCCTGTGTCCAGCCACACTGACCTCCTTGGTCTTCCTTCACCATGTCAGACCTTACACTTGCTGCGTCTCAACTGTGAATGCTCCTTGCCCTCATGTTTGTGTGGTTTGTTCTTTTGTCTCCTTTAGGCCTTTAACTTCTCAGTGACTTTATTTTGCTCCTCTGGCTGTCTTATTAGACTTTAATCTCCATAAGGGCAGGGAATTTTGTCTGTCATGTTCTCCACTGTGTCTCCAGCATGGAGAACAATGGAGTAGGCAGGCACTCCATAAATCTTTGTTGGCTCTATGTTTAAAGCATAGATTAGTGTATTAGGCTGTTCTTGCATTGCTAAAAAGAAATACTTGAGACTGGGCAATTTATAAGAAAAGAGGTTTAATTGGCTCATGGTTCTGCAAGCTGTACAGGAAGCATAGCACCAACATCTGCTTCTGGGGAGACCTCAGGATACTTTTACTTATGGAGGAAGATGAAGCAGGTGCAGGCACTTACTTACACATGGCAAAGGCAGGAGCAAGAGAGAGAATGTGTGTCTGGGGAGGTGCCACACACTTTTAAATGATCAGATCTCACATGAACTCAAAACGAGAGTTCACTTATTACCAAGGGGATGGCCCAAGCCATTCATGAGGGATCTGCCCCCATGATCCAAACACCTCCCACCAGGCCCCATGTGAAACGTTGGGGGTTACCATTCAACATGAGATTTAGGTAGGGATAAATATGCAAACCATATCAATTAGTAAATATGAGATCATAGCAGGGTTCAGCTGATGCCAAAGCTAATGCAGATGCTTCATGCAGTGTTCACATATATAAAGAGATTTATTATAGGAATTGTCTCATGCAATTATGGAGGCTAACAAGTCCAAAATCTGCAGAGCCAATGCCCCAGTTCCAGTTCGAAGGCCTGCAGGCCGCTGTAGCACCGGGAAGAGCTGATGTTCCAGTTTGAAAGCCATCAGACAGAATTCTTACCTGTGAGAGGGTCAGCTTTTTGTTCTATTCAGGCCTTCAACTGATTGGATGAGCCCATACGCGTCAGGGAGAGAAATCTGCCCTACTCAGTGTACTAACATTTAAATCTCATCCAAATGCATCCTCACCAAAATACCCAGAATAATGTTTGGCCAAATATCTGGGCACCTGTGGCCCAGTCAAGTTGACACATAAAATGAACCATCACAGTATGCTTCTCAGACCATACCTGGAGACCGTGAATCTTGTCCCGACACCATCTTTCAGAGACTATCCTGTTGACGCTCTGACAACCAGGGTGTCTGGGGCAGAGTTGAAGAAGCTGGGGGTGTTGCCCTGAAAAAGCAAACGTGATTGAGGTCAGGTGACACCTTTAAACACCCGAAGTCTTGTCTCATGGAAGAAAGATGAAGGAATTCTTTGTTCTGGTAGGCATGGCTCAGACTAGTGTATAAAAAGTGAATCTAACAGAACAGAAATCTGCTGTCTTGGGAGCTAGTGAGGTCTTCTTTCTGGAAGGGTGCAAGCAGAGGCCAGCCCTGACCAGGAGTCAGAAGTCTTAAGTTCTGGTCTGGGCCTGGTGCTGACTCTCTGGCCTTGGGTAGGCCATTAGACTCTGAGGTTTCTGCTTTTCTGCTGTACAGGTCATGGTAGCCTGCCTCACAGTTCCGCAGATCAGATGGAAATAACATCTGAACAATACCTTCTGGAACGACACCTTCTAAAACTCAGCTCTAGCCTTGTCAGGGTCAGGAGAGCTGGCAGTCAGGAGGAGAATGCTAGCTCACTCCTTGCCGAAGCTGAAAATTTCCACTGACCTGCAGTCGGGGACACCTCACTGCAGCTTTGCTTTCTTCTTACTGGAATGTGCCTGAGGAGTGGCAGTTAACTCCAGTTCCAAATTCCTCAGCCCTGAGTGTATGAAGCTTATTGCTGCTGGCCCGTGAGGAGGACGATGCCTGGAGGGAGCAGAGGGAGTTGTTCCTCCCCCACGAATCAGCCCCATCACCAGCTTCATCACGGCATCGCTCTTTAATTACTTCAGGACACAATTCGGAGTTGCCGTTGATCTCTTCTGTATTTGTGCTGTTTGCTTTCTTGCCTCTGGAATGCACCAGTGTGACATCCCGCTTTCTGCTCTGAAAAATGTACTCTCTATATAATGTATTTAAAGCCCAGTTGCTGTAGTTTATGGCCACAACATGAATGAGAAACAAGAAGCAGAACATCCAGAGTTTCTCGTCTAAACATTCAGAACTGTGCTGGCAGTGGGACAAAGGCCTCTGGACTGTTGTGGGTTTTGGTGACAGCCTTGATAAAAATGCCTTTTTAGTACAAGTGAAAAGAAGATTTTACTACAGTGCAAAAGTCAAAAAATTAGATAAACATTGTTGGAAGTTCAGTGTTGATGAGTAGCTAAGCCTCAGAGAAGTTACACTTAGGTGGGCATGGTTATTTTTTGGCAGGAAAATGACCTAGGATTTTTTTCTTATTCAGGCGACGTCAAAACAAGGTTAAAGCTACATGTTCCACTCTGGTTTTGTTTATAACTGGCATCAGGACATTCAGAAATGATCGTGACTACACTTGACAGCACTGATACGTAGTAAGTGTGCAGTCAGTGGTAGCTGTTGTGAATAGCTTTGGTTTGCACCCAGTTTATTAGTGATTAATTCAGGGCTTCCACAGAGCCCTGTGTAGTTCTCCACAGCTACCACTGACTGCACACTTACTACGTATCAGTGCTGTCAAGTGTAGTCACGATCATTTCTGAATGTCCTGATGCCAGTTATAAACAAAACCAGCGTGGAACATGTAGCTCTGTACCATCTGTGTGGCCCGGGCATCAGGATATCTAGAAATTCTTCAGGTGATTCTAGTTTTCACCTTGCAATATTAGTAGGTCATGGAATCAATTAAGTGAAGTACTTTTTTTTTTGCCAGCATTTTTAGAAGATACGTTTATATAATTGTATAGAAAATATTAATGCCTAGCACAGTAGCTGGATAAATATAATTTTGTGTGTGTTAAAAATGCTTCTGTGATAGAACCATTAACAAAATCCCTGCCCTCGACTTGCTTCTTAGTCTTACTTCAGAAACTGCATGCTTTTCGTTATGAATAAATGGTTCATGTGAAATTTAATACAAGACATTTATGGTTCTATGACTTGGGAATTTGTGAGCCTTCTTGCCCACATTTTGAGGTTTCACTCTGACATTGAAAAAATCCGTTATTTTATCAATGCTAGCCAACAAAAATGGCATGCTTATTTTCACCAGCAACTAAATTTGATTATAGCACAGCAACAAGATGATGATTTTCCTCCTTTGGATATGTTAATTACACATATATCATGATATGCTAGCTCAGCAGTGGTCTAAATACATTCAGCAAGAATGAGGTACTTGCATAAGTCATCCTGAAAGTTTTATTACATCAGTTTAACAGCCTTTTGACTTCATTATCTATGGGAATTTGGGGGTCTTACACAATAAACTGTTACAAACATCTCACTGCTATGAAATAGAGCAATGTGATAGAAAGGCTGGCAACCTTTGGCCATTTTTATCTCAGTGCTGAGGTGAACATGAACCAAGAGGACTCTCGCTGCGTCCCTATTGTGATGACTCTGTCGGCAGATGCTGCAGCTGTGGAAGACCTGAAAGTCGTGATCCGTTGCCAGCAGGACTTTGGGATCACTTGTCTTGATCCTGAAGCTTTTTAGAAGCCCATGAGAACGTTCATCAAGGCTTCCCACTTGACTTGAAATACATTCGTTGTAAGATTGGTCTTCAATTTAGATTTCTTGGAAATAGCAGTAATAATTCTTACGATTACTCAGTGTGCAATGCAGTCCGTCATCACAAGGTTCTTTCAGAGTTCAGAGGGTAGTTTTGCCATTGTCTGGGGGGACTAGGCTTGAGATTATTTCTTGAATCCGCGGCTTAAAAACGCCGATCTGCCTGTATGACAAAGGGAAGAGGTTCGATTTACAAGCACTTCGATTTGAGAAGTGCTTTCCCTAATTATGATTCAGCTCCGGTGACTGCACCATGTTAAATATGCAATTCTCTTTCCTCTAGGTGTCTGAGGGTTCTGTGGTCCAGTTTTCATCAGCAAACTTCTCCTTGACAGCAGAAACAAAAGAAAGGAACTTCCCCCATGGAAATGAACATCTGTTAAATTGGGCCCGAAAAGAGTATGGAGCAGTTACTTCATTCACCGAACTCAAGATAGCAAGAAACATTTACATTAAAGTGGGAGAAGGTAAATGTTAAGTGGCTTCAGTTAATGACTGATTTATGATAGGCAATTGTTTTCTTTTCTGAAACCAGGTGGTTAGGGCAAGGAATCACAGAATTACAGAATGTTGGAGCTGGCAAGGACCTGAGGGGTCATTTGGCCCCAGGCTTCTCCACCGCCCCTCCATATTCCCTCCCTTCTTTTTTCCTCCTGGGGAAGCAGGCCTGGTTATGGCCAAGTGAAAAATAGGGAGGAGCATGGGGAGAGAGGAGAAGGTTGTTTTGTGGGATTTAGAAGACACCCACGCACAGAAGTCAAAAAAAGTAAGTGGAGGTGAGAAGCCGAGGGTGTGGGAAGGAGGTGATGACTGATGGAGTGGAAGAGCTGGCAGAATGGGTCAGCAGGTGGCTTCCTCTTACCTGTGTTCTGCAAACGTTTGAAGCCTGTGTCAGTTTGTGGTGCTGAGACATAGGTTACATTTTGGACGATAGCAAAGGAAAAGTATTCAAATATATTTAGTACAAATGACTATTACAAGGACAAACTGTTGGAGAAAAGAAGTGTATGGTCTTGATAAGAGATTGCCTATTTAAATTTCCTTGCATTGCAGAGGGATAGAAATATCCAGAAACCCAGTTTTGAAAGCCTTTAAAAAAAAAAAAAAAAAAAAAAAAAAAACCCTTCTCTTCCTTTCTCATTCTTTCGTTCTTTCATTCTTTTCCTCCCTCCCTCCCTTCCTTCCTTCCTCCCTTCCTTCCTTCCTTCGACAGGGTCTCGCTCTGTCGCCCAGGCTGGAGTGCAGTGGTGCAATCAATGCTCACTGCAGCCTCAACCTCCAGGGCTCCAGTGATTCTTCTGCCTCAGTCTCCCAAGAAGCTGGGACTACAGGCATATGCCATCACACCTGGCTAATTTTTACATTTTTTTGTAGACACAGGTCTTGCTATGTTGCCCAGGCTGGTTTTGAACTGCTGGTTAAGAGATCCTCCTCCCTTGGTCTCTCAAAGTGCTGGGATTACAGGCATGAGCCACCGCACCTGGCCAGACCTTTTTTTTAAAATCGTTATTTTCAGTTGAGTATATTTGGATCCCCCATAAGTTGCTAGGAAATAACTCTTGTGAATGGGTCCTTGTTATAGCCGGCTGATTGTGTGAACACTGCGTTTAAGGTCTTCAGCATCCAGCTGCTTTCTGTTAAATTCTACAGCAGCTGTCACCTCCTCATAGACAAGACAGGGAAGAGTGGGTTAGTGAACACTTGATCCCAACTCTAGTTTGGATCCGGGCTGCTTTAAAGTGTGTGAGAGACAGAGGCAGGAAAGGTGGACACGGACGTCTGAGAGGATGCTACGTGCAGAAGCCATTTCAGGGGTCTTCACGTGCACCCCACTTAACCCCACGGTAATAGCAGGAGGAAGACGTCATCTCCACCATTTGACAGAGGGCTTAGTGGAGGGCTAAGTGAACCTGCTCACATCCAAGTTACTAACAAGTGGCAAAGCCAGAACACAAACCCAGGCTTCCTGACTCTTGAGTTTAACGCTTGTTGCCTGAGCTGTACTTTAAGTCCTAGCCAAATAAGCATAACTCAAAAAGGGAAGTGGTCCACCTGGATGAACATCCTTGTTTAGTTGAGGCAGAGAGGAGGGGGTTTAGATGAGGGTTGGGCTCAAAAAGTCTAAGTTTGTTTCTGTACTCTCATGATAGGTAGCTAATAACAGAGGTCAAGTCCCACTGAGACAAAATGAAAAATCTCTTTTAATAAAGACTCTAAGCCCTAGCCAGCGGGCCGCGTTTCTGAAGCAGAATTCTAGTAGCATGAAAGAATGTTGATTACCCCTTGGAATTTGTTAGAAAAAGAAAATTTGTTATAATAACATTTAGAATGTTGGACTGTGTTCTCTCGGCAGTGCATGAGCTTCTTTCTAAGCACAGCAGTCACTTACCCTGAGAGCCACGGGTTGTCACTTAACTGGTTAAGCCTGTGCACACTGGGTAGGGGGAGCCAACTTAAAGGACCTGGTGTCTGGTGCAGTAAAAACTAGTTAACTCCTTGGTAACACCTTCGGAACCCCTGAAACTTGACTCCAGCCACCAGTTGAGTATGAGTCACTGGGTCATGCCATGGAGAGAGGAGCAGTAGGGAAAAGAGGTTCCTTGGTGAGGTCAGTGGACCATAAAGTGATATTGTTTATCACCACGGCTCAGACTGCACTGCGCAAGCTTCATCCCCCACTTCCCAGAATCTGACCTGGCTCTTCCTTTCTTGTACCCAGCGATCGCAGGCCATGAGGCCTGGTTGCTCTAACCCGAGCGATTTTCAGAGTGTGGTTTTTGCCCCAGCAGCATCCGCATCACTTGGGGACTTGATAGAAATGCCAGTTCTCAGGCCCAACGCAGACCAACTGAATCAGAAGCTCTGGGGGTGGGACCCAGCAGTCAGTGTTTCAGTCAGCCCTTTAGGAGATCTGATGCTTGCTGACATTTAGGAACTGCTCTCATCTATATACCCAGAATGGAAGAATTCAAGAGTTTTGCTCTTATCCCCCACTGGTCTTGCTGCGAGGCTTCAAGCAACATTGACTTAACCACCACAGCCTCAGTTTCCACAGCAGGAAAATGAGGTGGTTTGCATTACCCCCCAGGTTCATTCCTGCGCTCAGAGTATATCCTTCTGTGTCTCAGTCATTTGTCAGTCTTTTCCTAAAATACAAATAAGCATGTGACTCCCCCTGCCCCCAAACTTGCCAGGTTTCTACCCGGGAATTCCCCTTTGCGGTTTCCTTTCTACTTGGCACTCGGTTTAAGTTTTGATGCCAGGCATTCGGAAAGTCATTGGGGAGCGGGGGAGAAACCACACACAACAAAAGTGGTCAGCTTATTCAACTTAGTGACAATGGCATCTGGGACTAGAGCCCTTAATAACATCAACTTTTGAACAATTAGACCTTTCCTAGTGGCTTCACATGAGTGAATATTTTGTTATTTGTCTCAAGTCTCACATCATTGTTTGTTAATTCAGGAAACCTATACCATATGCCCACTATGTGCCAGATACAAGCCAGGCACACTATGAACTGGATAGGCCGGCCACAATCCCAGGAGGGCCCTAGTCTCTTGAGTTCCAGACTGGCCTGTCCCTAGCCCATAGACACTCTTTCTTAATTAAATTTCAACCTTGCCATTCCAATATCATTTTCCATCCTGTGATGTGGGGGAGGCATCCGCAGGGCTGCAGCTGCACGGTGTGCATACCTCATTTGCTCATCTGGCAAAACCCTCAGCAGATGTGGAGGGAGGCTGCTCTAGCGGCCTGAGTCAGTGGAGCCTTGAGCTTTTCTCTCTGAGGGGGAGGGGAATTAGAGGAGACTGCAGAGTGCAAACCCAATGCTCTCTTGCAGTGAGCCCACAAGCAGAGGCTTTGGTCCCCTTTGTTCTGGGGTGGTGCTGGGGGTGCTGTGGTGGCCAGAGCCGTGATGCCCCAGTGTGTGCTGCGGACCTCAGCACAAGGGAGATTGCACAAGTTGGGAGGGGGAGGGACAGTATCAATCCAGTCTTAGGACCCCCGGTTGGATTCCTTACTCCAAAGTGAGACTTCCATGTGGATTTGAACCCTGGCATCCTGTCCTCAAAATGGAAAAGGCAGAAGTCTGTTTTATAGTAGTGCCAGGCCTCTGATTAATTATCCCTTCTGAAAAAAGCATGCTACACCTAGAACTTCCTTGACATTGGTCCCAGCTGTCACACTGCCAGCAGTTTCTTTCAAGTTCTGTTGAAACATTTAAGCCCGTGGATGGAAATCCCATCAGCCGCCGTGCTGTGTAAATGGCATGTGCCGTTGGGGGAGTGTCTTCAGATTCTGGTACTTGCATCACTTTCCCGGGTGGAGGTGGTGAGCAACTCTCAGCACAGTGAGATAATGTTTGCGAAAGCACTTTGTAAACTGTAAAGTGCCATATAAACTTGAGTTGTCTGTGTTCAGACTGTGAGAAAGAGCGAAAGTCTGCCTTCTTTGTTTCCCCCAAACTCCTACCTTTCATCTTCACAGTATAAAGTGCTGTGAGGAATACATATGAGGGAAAGATTAATTCTACATGGGGTGTCGGAGGATTAATTAGGTGGTTGCTTCTCCTGATAATTGAAATAACAAATATCCAAGGAGGAGTGTATTTGGGGATAGAATGGATTGAATGTTAAATACACTGACCATGAAATACCTAAGTATTGGATTTTTAGATAGGAGATGCTTGGTAGACAGATGACAGTATAAGTCGACTGCTCAGAAAAGGAGTCATGATCTAGGTACAGGTTGAAACCATGGGAGTGACTGAGATCACCTAGGAAAAGAATGAGATAGAAAGGGGATTGAGGAAGGAGCTGAGAAGTTCTTAGCCTTGGTTTATGTTGGAATCAACTACAGAGCTTTTCAAAAAAGAAAGCTCCCTAGGCCCTGCCTGGGTGTTCTGAATCAGATTCTCTGGGATGGGGTCTAAACAGATTCTGAGCAGAGGAGGAGCCAGTGGAAGAGATGTGAAAGATAGGTCAGAGGAAACGGACGAGGACAGGAAGTATCACAGAGAACAAGCAAGGAGAAGATTTAGCCAAGAGAGGCCCCTAGTTGGGGGCTAGTCAACAGAAGGTCACTGGTGACCATAACAGGATGCATTTCAGGGCAGTGGTTGCGGAGTTCACAGACGAAGGCCCATTCTTTGAGCTCGTGGTTCCCTGTGTCCGCCATTTGCTCAGTTTCACTGTCACCCTCGTTCCTTTGAATCTGGTTACCAAGTAGCTCAGTGGTTTGACAGATTGTCCTGTGCCTCTTTCAGATCAAGTGTTCCCTCCAAAGTGCAACATAGGGAAGAATTTTCTCTCACTCAATTACCTTGCTGAGTACCTTCAACCCAAAGCAGCAGAAGGGTGTGTGATGTCCAGCCAGCCCCAGAATGAGGAAGTACACATCATCGAGCTAATCACCCCCAACTCTAACCCCTACAGGTAAGTGAGTCTAAGTGTGTGAGTGTGAGAAGAGATGAAAGTAAAGATCTTCCTTGACTTGAGGCAGGGAGAGGTGCAGCCCATCCTACACAGGAGGGAAGGTAGCCATTGATGCTTCAGGTGTGTTTGGTCAGATGTGTTTCACAGAAGCTTTGAAGAAGAGACTAAAGGCACCAGTGGTATATTTTATATTCTGCATCTGTCCCTAAATCCCAGATATTTCAGATGAATTCCTGAAGCCTGTTCCGAACTTCTGGGTGTTAATTACAGGACACAGTCACTCTTGCTTCATCTTTATCACCTCTGACTAAGTTTATCCCTGATAGGAAAATTATAAAATATGCCCTATTAATATAATTATCATCTTAGTAACCTTCTGTTTTTAATAAAGCTCTGTTTATGGTGTCCTTAGAGCACTTAGGCACTCAGAGCTGTTTGCTTTAAATCTGTGTGTGTGTGTATGTGTGTGTGTGTGTGTATGTGTGTGTGTGTGTGTATGCGTATGTGCATGCATATGTGTGGTGGAGTGGCTCTTCATGGTGCTATACCAGAGAGCCATTTGATAGAAGTTGCCGCTCCCTTGTGTGCTTGGTGTGTGTGTGTGTGTGTGTGTGTGTGTGTGTGTGTGTGTATGCTGGAGTGACCCTCCATGGTGACATACCAGAGAGCCAGTCGATAGAAGTTGCCGCTCCCTTGTGTGCTTGGTGTGTGTGTGTGTGTGTATGCTGGAGTGACCCTCCATGGTGACATACCAAAGAGCCATTCAATAGAACTTGCCTCTCCCTTGTGCGCTTGTTCTCCCCCTCAGCTGGAAATTCGACCCTCCCTATCAAGAATAATTAGGGAATTAAAAAAAAGAAAAAGGAGAAAAAATAGGTTCTTTTCCCACATTAGCCTGCATTTCACCCTCCTTCCTTTGCGTCTGGACTGGTGACTTAAAAATTTAAATTATATTGTAGAGGGATTTCGAGGTTAAAATTCTAATCAGGGTTTGACTTTAAAAGTGTGTAAGCTACAGATCAGTTTTGGTAAGATTCCACTCTGTCCACTTGAAGAATTTTGTAGAAAGTGAAAAGGGAATGGGAATAGGAGCAGTCTGGTGAATGTGCTTCGACGTCAGGCCTGAGGCTTCATTGGAATATACCATGCATTTTATGCTTTACAAGTGTGTAAAGCTGAGATGGAAAGAAAGACTGTTTCCTTAAATTCAGAATGACAGGGATGTTATTGTTTAGTAAAAAATTCTCTTTTATACGAATTCTTAGAAGTTTGGGTTGTGTTCATCAATTTTCCAGTAATCACTTGGTTGACCATCTGTTTTCTTTATTTTAATAACCTTATATCCAGAAGTTTGGGAAAGTAAATGCAGATACGATCCTGTAGCAATTGTTAATGACTTAAGCAAACCTTATGTAAATCAAGAAATTCTTTAGCCTTTTGTCTCTTATTTTACTCTGAAGTTTCCTAATTTTTTTTTTTTTTACCACCATGCTTCCCTTCTCCCCACACCCCGCCCCCAACTCACCAAACTGCCACCTACTTCAGTTTTGAAGGAATTTGAGCATATAGCCAAATGGGAATCCTGTACATCAAAGGTGTTAAAGGTTGAAAAAGCAACAATACTGCTTCAAAAGTAAACTCTTCTGGTTCGTTCAAGTCCACTTCAAACAGTGGCTGCATTAAGTAACCACCTCTTTTCTATCAAAGAATAGAAAAACTTTAGTGACTAATTATCAGCAAGCATATGTTTCTGTTGTTATGTAAAACAATTTTGTTGTGTGTGCAGTAACAATCTGTTTTGCACATGTCATTGGCCTGGGATCAACTCCAGCTTTTTAATCAACTGGCCAGACACTAGAAACATGAAGACTTGGAAGAGGGGAGATAGTTGCAACTTTCTGGCATGTAGGTCTTAACTTTGCCTTTGTTTTCCATTCACAGTGCTTTCCAGGTGGATATAACAATTGATATAAGACCTTCTCAAGAGGATCTTGAGGTGGTCAAAAATCTCATCCTGATCTTGAAGTGCAAAAAGTCTGTCAACTGGGTGATCAAATCTTTTGATGTTAAGGGAAGCCTGAAAATCATTGTAAGTTGGTGGAGCATGTCTTTTGTTTTGTTTAGATGAATGACAACAATTTAAGCTGTGCTTATATGTGTTATTTTTAAAGTTTCTGCCTCTTTGGACTCTCTAAGCTCTGTCAATTATTTTTCACTTTGCAAAATAGGATGCTCCTATAAAATAGGTACGGTTGTTCAAACATGGCCTCGGATTAAGACAGACCCAGGTCTGAGTCCAGGTAATCCCACTGTGACCTTTGGCAAGTCCCCTAACCTCTCTGAACCCCAGCTCCCTCATTTGTGAAATTCTTGAAATATATTAGTATGCTTTCCACTAATAGTAAGTGTAAAGTAATGAACACAATTAAGCCTTCATATTGAGCATCCCAGAAGGACTTCAGTGTCACAATACCGAATATCAGCTTTTATTTTGGAGTTAGGTACTTAGAGAAAGTATGGACTATTAGGCTGACCCCAGCTCACATCGTTGACTTTTCTTTTTGAGTTAAATACGAAATATTGGCATGTCTTTTTGCTTGCTTCCAACTCCCAAGTGTGAAACACTGATAGAAGAATCACAGTAAGTGTGAAATCAGTGAAATGATGCTGGGCAAGTCTACTCCAGCTTGTTCCCAAGGCCCTCTATTTAATAGAGATGTACGCACAAGGCTTAGCCCATTGGCATGATGGGCAAACAGCAGCTGGTTTCCTCAAAAGTTGAATGTTGAAACTTGGTAAAGTAAATCTTATCTCAAATATGCTTAGGCAATAACTATTTGACTGAATTATATTGAAAGTTAAAGAAAAATCCTCCTCCCTATTTTTTAAGAAGATAATTATCTCTTTAGTATCTCTTTAGTGGGCTCAATTTTTTTTTTTTTTTTTTTTTTTTTTTTGTTGGCCAATTTCTCTTTTAGTACCTGCACTGAATAAGCTGAAGTGGGTTTCATGTTTCCAGTATTTTGGGAGAGGGATGCCCTTGGTTTTGGTATTATTCATTCATTCATGGCACCTTCCGTGTGATACCACAGTGAGCAAAGCCAACAGTTCCCTTGGCAACGTCATGTAAAAGCACTCACCAGAGGCAGCAGGCAAAACCACTAGCACACATATTTTAATTTTAAAGTAATCGTTTCTGGTTCCCGTGGGTTTTTTTTTTTTTTATATAACTTTGCTAGGATCCCAGTGAGCCATCATATGTAATGGTGATACATTAATTTGTTGTCAAGCCCGAAGCCTAGCCATGATCTGAAGTCAGAGATGTTTTGATTGCCTTCTCTGGCATGGCATGAAGGGTGTTGGTGACCTAGGCTGTCTGCTGCTTTTGCTGCCTGGCACACCGGCCAAATGTTTTTAATTTCAGAATAACAAAAACAGGAAAGGGAATCATGCTTTGAAAGGCAAAAACATACGGTACATTTTAATTCCCTGCTGGAGTTCTTGTGTAAATATTCTTTCAGCCTTGACCCTGCGATGGCTCTTTCTCTCCCTGAGTATGTGTGCCTGGTCCATGGCAGTCCTGGAGTTCACTTTGAATGTCCCCATCTCTCATATGAATCAGAAAGGCTAGAAATGAGATTGCTCATCCCAGTGCAAGATCTGTTTATGTTCCTCTCCTTGGCTGTACTCTTGTTCCAGGCCAATTTTGGACAATGCATGACAACATTACTAAACAATTAGGTAATGTTTCATGATGTTCTTTTTTATTCTCCCAACCAGTTTATGCTTTGTGATTTTCTAATTCCCTGTTTCAGATGTGAATTCTGACTGTGCTGTGAGGGAAAGGTACCTGCTCCTACAAAAGTTTAAATTACTGTTTAGAAAGGGGGCAATGGTTTATAGAAACCTTGTTTCTAGTATTTCCTTTAGAGACAGCATAGTGGAATGGAAAGAATCTTGACTTTGTGCCAGACGGGGCTAGATTTAAATCCCATCTCCAATTACTACTCCTAGTAGATGTTGTGCAGTCTGACTGATGAACACTGAGTCTGTTTGGTCACCTGTGAAATGGATATGATGATAGTACTCACCTTGAGTTTGTGGTTCATTAGCAGCTGAGTTCATTTGTTTGTTCATTTATTTGCCAAGCATTTGTTAAGAGCCTATAGGATATTTCACCTAAAGCACTGGACACAGGGCCTGCACATGTAAGTTCTCAGCTATGTATGTTGCCTCTGTGAGTCTTAGGTTCTCCTTCTCTAACAGGAATGGTAATGCTTATCTCCTTATATTTTGGAAGAGAAATAAGATAATATATGCCTAGCAGAATGCCTGCCATAAAAGGGGGTTCATCTTCCTTCCATAAATAACTCTTTCAGAGTGTCTATAGGAACAATTAGGGCACTTCTCTAAACAAGGTGAAAAGAAAGAAAAATGTCTACTAAGGGAATTGTAAGGAGCCTGATGGAGTAATTTAAAGAAGAGCACCATTAAACTTGGATGTCTTACGCATGTGTGTGTCGGGGTGGGACATGGGCAGAATGTGCCCTCCAGATGACAAAATGGTCAAAAGAGGTGCAAAGAGCCAGGCAGTGGGCAAGAGTGGGAACATTGGAGGTGTCTACATTGCCTTGTCCAGCCCTGGCTCTTTTCTCAGGTCCTGTGTAGACCATGCATAATCACTTTTATGGTAGGAAGAACCTCTAAAACATAAAAGAATAGATGGAGGAAACTTGTTAGAGGTTTCCTCTTATATTATTTCATGTGGCCTCAGGACTTCAGGGTTGATGATGGGCAGCTTGTTCTTAGAGAAGACATTTTTTAAAATATCAGTGGGCATATGCACTATGCTCTCTGGCCATTCCCTTCCCCAGTCCTCCCTCCCCTATACCATCAGTTCAGATGCAAATATGGGGGAGTGTGGGGGCACTTAGACTTAACTCCTCATCTTTCATGAAGATATGGCTGGGAAAGATGGTAGTGGTTTTTGGAGACCCCCCTTGTACACCTGCATTTGGAGTAGCTCCACTAAAGCTGGAAAAAGCCTAGGGACTTCCAGAAGTACAGTGTGAGAATTTGCTCAAAGCTGGGAACCAACTTGTCTGCCATTGTCCCAAGCCTTGCTGCCTTACAAATGTGTAGATAGATGTCGAGTCTTAAGTTCCGAGACAATCAAAATGAGATGTGTTGACAGCTCCTAGATTTAATGTGGAAAGGTGTAAACAGCTCATTCCACATTGGTGCAAAAGGACAGGTGGCAGTTATGATGATAGTGTTCTGGAAATACGATATTCTCTCAGCTGTCCAACAACATGAAAGACTAGGGCAGATGAGGGCAAGCAGTATTATTTAGGCCAATTGTCGTGATTCCAGCCAATCAAAATGACATGTAGCTCTGAAAGGCTGGAAGAAGCTGTACCTAAGAAACTACTGTTGACTAAATGAATAAAAAGTCCTAAGAATAAATCGGATCTTTCATTATCTCATTTTAGCCTCTTTCCTTCCTTCCTTCTTTGTTCCTTTCCTCCCTAGCCCTTCTTTACTCTAAGGAGTTTTTTTTCTGAATTGGAGTAAGAGCTAAAATATTCTGAATCTGTTAAACTGAGTTTACAAATGGCTGCAGAAGTTGGTTAAAGTTCTGTCTGGTTCCTTTGCATATAGTATTTGTGACTGGTGAGTCTGGCAGTCTTTCCACACATAAGCACTTTAGGTAATAGAAAAATATACTGAATGAGATCCTTTAAGCTTTGAGTTGAAATATATGTGGCTTCAGCCAATATCCCACAACCACATAGGCCAAGAGAACTTAGAGCCTGTGAATCTTTTAGGGTTTTACAGTGGGAAAGGATTAATATTTAGTCATGTTAGGGGCAAACAGAATGGGAAACAAATGAGGAATTTAGGAAAAATGCTGCATGCATGCAGGAGAAAATCACTGGGCATGGAAATTAAAGTGATTTTTATACAGCATGAAAATGGTGTAATCTGCATGCTGGAAGGGCTTTCCAGCCCTGTTGGTGCAGTTGTTGAAAATATGGTGCCTTCCCTTTGGGGTCCCCTCTGCAGCATTCAGCTCTCTCACCCTCTGACAAGAGCACTGCCACAGGAGTCAGCAGTTGATGTATAAATTTACCTTCCATGTCCTTGTTGAATAACCTGGTTGAGTAGAGTCCATTTATATCCTTTTCCAAAAATATTTCTATCATTTTTATTTTGTAATTGATTATCTAGTGAAAGCTAGTCTTTTTTTTTTTTTTTTTTTTTTTAAGGCAGGGTCTCCCTCTGTCACCCAGGCTAGAGTGCAGTGGCATGACATAGCTCACTGCAACCTCTAACTCGTGGGCTCAGGTGATCCTCCCACCTCAGCCTCCTGAGTAGCTGGGACTGCAGGCAAATGCCACCATGCCTGGCTAATTTTAAAATTTTTGTAGAGATGGGATCTTCCTGTGTTACCCAAGCTCATCTCAAACTCTTGGGCTCAAGCAGTCCTTCCGCCTCAGCTTCCCCAAATGCTAGGATTATAGGTGTGAGCTGTTGTACCCATCCCTGAAAGCTAATCTTAAGACCTACTTGTATTACTGGATAAAACAGTGGTACTTAAGGGGAGAGTAACCTAAATTAATTAATTAATATTTAGAATAGAAGATATAAGTATATTTGGTTAGTAGAATTGGCAAATAAATACAATTATAGACTTGCTAATTGATCATACATTTTAGATGAAATATAAACATTGGTTGTTTTACCGTGTGGAATTTAATAGTTTATATAGATGGGATAGTCTCCACACTGAAGTACAGTCTTGAGCGTATAATATGATTCAGTCAGTGAGGGACCACATATACGACAGTGGTCTTATCAGATTGTAATACCATATTTTTACTGTACCTTTTCTGTGTTTAGATGCACAAATACCAACCATTGTGTTACTACTGCCTACAGTATTCAGTGCAGTAACATGCTGTGCAGGTTTGTAGCCTAGGAGCAATAGGCTGTACCATATAGCCTAGGTGTGTAGTAGGCTGTACCATGTAGGTTTGTGTAAGTGCACTCTGTGATGCTCACACAATGACTAAATCACCTAATGATGCATTTCTCAGAACACATCTCCATTGTTAAGTGGGTGTAAGTGATTGTGCTATCTTTCATTGAAATCTAGGGGAATAGGAAGTGGAAGCATGGGAATCTGAGGGCAATATAACATGTCTGTCTGTATACTTTGTATGTCATTTTAAGTAAAAATAAGGGAAAGTTTATTATACATATGTACTGTGTGTTAATAATTTAAACATTAGACTAACTGTATAGTTATAGACTAGGTATACTTCGTATGTAACTACTTACAAGTCATTGGATGATTTTTTTTATCAGCATAGGCAATACAAATAGTATGATCAAGCAGCATGCATAGATGTCTTTTAGTCTGCTATTAAAGGTTTCTCACATCATCGTTCTTAGCCCAAGGAAAATAGGGGTCAAAAGAATAAATAATTCCCTCATATACAATATAGAATCTACTTATTTAAGATATTTGATTTTTATTATCTAAAGTACTGTTTAATTTTAGACTCATGAGTGATTTTTTTGCTATATCTTCAGGCTCCTAACAGTATTGGCTTTGGAAAAGAGAGTGAAAGATCTATGACAATGACCAAATCAATAAGAGATGACATTCCTTCAACCCAAGGGAATCTGGTGAAATGGGCTTTGGACAATGGCTATAGTCCAATAACTTCATACACAATGGCTCCTGTGGCTAATAGATTTCATCTTCGGCTTGAAAATAATGGTAAGTTAGAAGTTTTTTAAGTTATGTAAAAAATATCCCCCAAATGAAGCTTTTCCAGTGAGGAACTGTCATTTCAGTTTATACGTTGCTGTTTTTCTCTTGCACATTTCAATAATTTGACTACTTTTTATCAGAAGGCTTAAAATTACCTAGACAGAGATTTTGAGGAAACTGTAATACAGATTTTCAGTGACATAGAGTTGAATGCATATTCAGAGAACTTCGTTATAGGTTATCTTTAGTGTGATTACATTAGGTTCTTCTCTCCGAGACACCTAATGACCACTTATGGCTGAGAATACAGAAGAGTTAAGACTGCAGGAAAGAAGTTCATGGTCAAAGGCTGTATCTTTTAGGAAAATAGTCATGAGGACTCATACTTGGGCGTTCATACCCAGAGGGATGGCAGGAGTTACTACCCCAGCTGAATGGGGTGGAAAGCAGAGGCTCAACAAATTCTTGAGGTTTTCTGGAGTCTTCTAGCTAGCGTGACTTGAAACCCTAGTTTTCTGATCCCTAGACCTGTTCCTAAGCTCATAGTACCGCCACTGAGTGAAATGCCAATAGAATAAAGATTAGGAGTACAGGTTCAAGCCCCAGCTCTACCATTTAGTCACTGTTTGGGGAGAAGTTGCTTCACCTCTGAGCCACAGATTTTTCTTCAGTAATAAGGGGAAAATAATAGGACTGACCTTACAGGGTTGTTGTGAAGGTTTTTGTGAAAGTACAAATTAAAAACCCTACAAAGCTATGACTTATTTTGGACTCTTACAGCTCTAGCGTCCTTTCCAAAGAATACTATTAAAGGAGAGATAATGTCCAACTGTCATCTTCACTTCCAGCTTCCACTGAGATGGATTTGACCTCAAGTATACATCAGTTGGCCTTAGATAGTAGATATAAAGAATACTGGGGAAATTATTATTTTTTTAGTTGTTAGAAATACGACAAAATATTGAGTATTGATTGTATGGAAATACATCTCTCCCTTTGAAGGAATAAATGTGTCTACGCAGCTATTTCTTTTTTTTTTTTTTTTTTTTGAGACGGAGTCTCGCTCTGTTGCCCAGGCCGGAGTGCAATGGCGCAGTCTCGGCTCACTGAAACCTCCACCTCCTGGGTTCACACCATTCTCCTGCCTCAGCCTCCCGAGTAGCTGGGACTACGGGCGCCTGCCACCACGCCTGGCTGATTTTTTGTATTTTTAGTAGAGATGGGGTTTCACCGTGTTAGCCAGGATGGTCTCGATCTCCTGACCTTGTGATCCACCCACCTCAGCCTCCCAAAGTGCTGGGATTACAGGTGTGAGCCACCGCGCCCGGCCACGCAGCTATTTCTTATCTTTCAAGGGAATACGTTCTAAAAGGCCACAGTGCCCAGATACCTGTTAAAATTTAGCTGTCAAAAAGAAGGTGTCGAAGTAATTTTAAGATACCAATATTGTTTCAAGACATCCCTAGAGAAATTATTCAAAAGACTCTCTTGATTCAAGGAAAGTATTTTAGTGGCATTTGAATGGCATAATATTGCCCCATGTAACTTAAATCACAGATTTTTCTAGCTTAGACAACCTTGGAAACTGTCTACTCCATTGGCTGTCAGTCTTAGGTGCACATTGCAGTTACACATGGGGAGCCTAAAACATATTAATGATTGGGTACCACCCCAGAGAGTCTGAGTTTAAATCGTTTGGGGTACAACCTGGGCGCAGGAATATTTTTTAAAGCTCCCAAGTGATTTTCATGTGTAGCCAAAGTTAAGAACCACTGATCATTTCCAACTGCTTAATTTAAAAAATTGGAAAAGCAAATTTGAGGCACAGAGAAGCAAGCCGCTTGCCCAAAGCCACTGAGCTAGTTAGAGAGAACACCAGGAGTAGAATTCAGGCTTCTAGACTTCTAATGACCTGTATACATTGCTTATTAAAAGTCATTTTACACCTGCCCATTCTGTGCTAATTCTTCCTGTTCTGCCTGTAATGATGTTGGTTGTGGCCTGGCATCAAACACTGATGATGTTTTGCCTTCTTCTTTCACCAGCAGAGGAGATGGGAGATGAGGAGGTCCACACTATTCCTCCTGAGCTGCGGATCCTGCTGGACCCTGGTGCCCTGCCTGCCCTGCAGAACCCACCCATCCAGGCAGGGGAAGGCCAAAATGGAGGCCTTCCCTTTCCTTTCCCAGATATTTCCAGGAGAGTCTGGAATGAAGAGGGAGAAGATGGGCTCCCTCGGCCAAAGGACCCTGTCATTCCCAGCATACAACTGTTTCCTGGTCTCAGAGAGCCAGAAGAGGTGCAAGGGAGTGTGGATATTGCCCTGTCTGTCAAATGTGACAATGAGAAGATGATCGTGGCTGTAGAAAAAGATTCTTTTCAGGTCGGTGCAGCTGATTACAGGAGGGAAGAGAGGCTACCTCCTTTCCCATCTGGCCCTAGTCTGCGTCTGTAATTTCTCCCTATCTCTTTCATTTTTGAACTCCGGAGGCTTGATACTGTTTTCTCAGTTGGATGGGCCTACTTCCCCTTGGCTGTGATTCTCACCCGGTTCCTGTTGTTCTCAGTGACGGGGGGTGGGGGTTCCAGATCCTCGTGTGTCAATATTTTGCTATTGAATTTCCAAGGCCAACAGATACTACCCTTGGGCTGTTGAGAGGTGGGCAGCTGGGAAGAGATACGTGGGGAAGGGGCACGATGCAGGCCTCTCATCGCCTGTCCTTGGAAGACCAGGCAATAGTCAATTGTGTCAGTTATACAACAGAACTGCCTGTGGGCCTCCAACCATGTCTTTGGTGGTTGTTGTTTTAGGCCAGTGGCTACTTGGGGATGGACGTCACCCTGTTGGATCCTACCTGCAAGGCCAAGATGAATGGCACACACTTTGTTTTGGAGTCTCCCCTGAATGGCTGCGGTACTCGGCCCCGGTGGTCAGCCCTTGATGGTGTGGTCTACTATAACTCCGTGAGTGTTTTCCAGAACAAAGCTTTGCCCTTTGCCAGAGCCTGGCTGTGTGCTCCCTTCAAATTAGTCTTAACATTTCTCTGAAGATGAAGAGGGTTTTTACCCCAGGCCTGAACAAAGCCAAGTGTCAGTTCTCAACAAAATGGATGTACTTTGACCCTGAACTCTTTGGTTTTATTTGTTTTGTTGGTGATCTTTGGGAATTGGAAGGCCTGTTTTCTCACCCCCCCGTTTCCATCTCCTGATGACAAAGGCTGCACTGTCAAGGTGATTATGACTTCTCTCAGTGGCCAAGCTCTACTGGCCCTTATAAGGATAAAATTTAAGGCCCTGGGCTATATGAATGAGCAGCACCTCTACACAGCTGGGTTAACCAGATGTGTGGTCTCTCTGGCCTCATTTGAGTCTTGTCCAGAAGTAGGAGAACTTCTCCCTCCTTCATGAATAAAAATCCAAAAAGAGAATTTAAAACTCGAAAAGGACCTTTAAGAAATTATTAAGTCTCTCTCCACCTCTAAGAAAGACCATACATTGAAGAAACTCTCCTACTTTTGAAGTTACTTGGAGAAAGATTCCACAGATTTCCCCCAATGATAAACCGTTGCAATAGCTAACCTGCATTTTCCAGAAATCTTTCTTCTCAGTTGGTCAAAATCTTTTCAGATTAAACCCATTCTCTTGGAGACAGAGACTAGGCAGTGAATATTAAAAGAATTTAAAATGTGAAGTTCCAAAAGAACTTTAAAGTGCTGATTTTGCATTTTGGGTTTTACTTTTAATGGTAAAAATAAGGTTCAGAGATCCCCGTGTCCACCTTTGACACAGGGTGGGTTGGGGTGGCGGGGGGGGCGGTGTCTTCTTAGTGCCATATCCAGCTTTGACATGGGTTGGCGAGCTGTGGCTGCTAGTTCGACCCCATCCAGAGAAGAGAGGCTAGCAATCAGGTGCTCTGGTCAGCGTGGTTCCTGTGAGAAGTGACTGTCGCATGAACCCAAGCGTATTGTTCCTCAGAGAATCTTAGATTGTTGGAGCCGCAAAGAACCCTAAGATGAGCTTATTCAGCTTCTTCATTTCACAGGTGAGGAAACTGAACTCCAATAAGTTTAAAAGACTTGCTTTTTTAAACTCCAGGGATGGGCTAATGGCAGAGCCAAGACGACTGAATCCAACTTCCTGACCTCTCGTCCACTAATCTTTCCTAGACACCAGGCCAGGCCCTGCTAATCTCCTTTTATTACTCAAATAATTAATTAACCTTTGACCTCCTGATAATTACAGCATGAATTTTCTTTCAGTTATCCAATGTCTACAGATATAATAAATGTCATATATTACTGAAATACTTGATTATGGCATTTTAAAACTGGGGTCCAAGTTAACACCAACAAGTGGCTACAGTAATATGTCTGTTAAGAAAAAAAAAAAAAAGATGTCAGTTGCTTCAGGAGAGAATGGCATGTAATGATCCCTTAAATTTCCTTTTTTTCTCACATATTTTTCTTTTCTTTATTATGATCTTTGAGTTTAGCAATATCCTAGATGCTTCCTTTAATTGGCGTCAGTACTTTCTTTGGAGGACCTGGTACAGAGAGAAAGGCAGTTTTTTTTTATTTTTTATTTTCTTCCCATCCTACTCCCTTCGGGGACTATTTTAGTTGTTCTCACCAATTGTAATTGTAGTAATTTTCAGACTTACTATATATTTCTATTTTGCATCATGTTCAGAATCCAAGCATGTGAAGCAAGAGAAATAAGGATTTCATTTATGGAGTCATGACCCTTGGGTGAATTTTCTCATCCTATTTAGAAATAATCCAGGAATCATAATTTCAACCTATGTCAAGATAAATTCCTGGAATATATCTGCAGGTGGATAGCGAAAAAGGCGGAAAAAAAACATTCCTGGAATAAAACATATTCTTTTCCACATCCATACACCATAGAGAAAGATTTCTTAGGGAAGAAATGAGCAAAAGTTAGAGGGGTACAAAAGCAGCAATGAAGAGATGTGCTCCATAGTAAACATTAGGTCCTTCGCTGCTGACTCCAACCAAACTTTCTACATCTCTTAAAGGATATATATAATGAAAGCTCCTTGTATTCGCCAACTCCTAGTACTTCTTAGAGTTTTTAATATAAAGCCTCTTAAGGGGAAGCCCCTTCTCACAGTATAGGCAAGTCTCTTGACAACTCCATTCAACTCCATTCTAGTATCTAGTGTTTTCCCACCATTTGAAATCATTTGTAATTATTCAATATGGTTACAACATAAATATTTATTTTTCACAAGAGAAGATACAAATATTAGTTTAGCTTTTAATTTGAACCTGCATTGGGCTTCTCCTTATTCTTCATCACTTTGAAGATAAAATTTGAAAAAGCTTGGATGTTATTTATTTTTTTATCTTAAAGTCAGATTTTCAATTTGCATCAGAATGATTACATGAGTGTTTGTGTGAGGCAGAACCAAACGCACATGGTTTGGTGTTTTTATAACATTGGCTATGCTTTCTTTGCCTTTTAGATTGTGATACAGGTTCCAGCCCTTGGGGACAGTAGTGGTTGGCCAGATGGTTATGAAGATCTGGAGTCAGGTGATAATGGATTTCCGGGAGATATGGATGAAGGAGATGCTTCCCTGTTCACCCGACCTGAAATCGTGGTGGTATGTGTTTGTTATCAGTAGGGGGTTTGTGGAAAATGCTGTCTGTTTTGTTGGCTTTAGTTAGGGACTATCTGAAAATAAAATCAGATGTTAAAGGCCAAAGCTCATGAAGCTACAGGGCCTTCATCCTTCATGTGACTGTCATTAATCTTCCTGTGGGTTGTTTTTTCCAGTTTAATTGCAGCCTGCAGCAGGTGAGGAACCCCAGCAGCTTCCAGGAACAGCCCCATGGAAACATCACCTTCAACATGGAGCTATACAACACTGACCTCTTTTTGGTGCCCTCCCAGGGGGTCTTCTCTGTGCCAGAGAATGGACACATTTATGTTGAGGTGAGACCTGAAAGTTAGCCTTGAGCTTTTAGGTTAGTGCTGAGCTATAGTTCTTAGACATTAGCTAAAATACCCTGTACAGACCTCTTCCTGTCCTACCTCACAGACCTTCACCAGGTCTGATGAGGGATTGGCTCAGAGAACGCTTCCAGACTGACTTCTGACCAAAGCAGGAAATTTCAAGATTTAATACATTATGCTAAGTGAAGACAGTATTTTGTAGATGAATGTTAAAAAAAAAAAAAAAAAAAAAAAAATTGGCAAGTGTGAATTCTACTGGTAAAGCCCTGTCCTTTGCTTTGGGAACAGTAGTTCAGTAGTTGCAGTGTTAGAGTTAATGATGGAATATTTCAAAACCACCTCATATGTTATCTTTTATTTCTTTTTTTTCCCTGCACAGTCCCCTTAGCCCCCAGCATGGCAGCCAAATCCCTGTGGGTCCCTGCCGCCACTGAAACGGACTTGTTATCTTTTAAATTGCACTCGCTTTTTTTTTTTTGAGACGGAGTCTTGCTCTATCGCCCAGGCTGGAGTGCAGTGGCGCAATCTCGGCTCACTGCAAGCTCCACCTCCCGGGTTTACGCCATTCTCCTGCCTCAGCCTCTCCGAGTAGCTGGGACTACAGGCGCCCGCCACCATGCCCGGCTAATTTTTTTGTATTTTTAGTAGAGACGGGGTTTCACGATGGTCTCGATCTCCTGACCTCGTGATCTGCCCGCCTCAGCCTCCCAAAGTGCTGGGATTACAAGCGTGAGCCACCGCGCCCGGCCTAAATTGCACTCACTTTTAAGTGAAATGCTATGTGCTATTATAACTCGTGAAATTTTTTTTTCTGGATCATGATCTAAGTATCTGTATAAACGTATTAAAACTATTTCCTATATATAATGTTAATAATCATGTGCAGCCTAAATCTGGAATCTGGAGTGACTACAAAATATTAGGCAGTGGCAGTAATAATGAAATAACAACATCTAACATTTGCTGCAGATTTATTATGTGCCAAACATAGTTGTAAGTATTGCAGCAGTTAGTCAACTCTTTAGAGCCATCCTATAAGGGAGGCTAATACTATCTTCATTTGATGGATGAGAAAATTGAGGCACAAATTTGTCTGAGGCCACACAGCTGGTACTAGTGGAGTTCAGATTCAGTGCTCGTAGGCTGCGTGACTCCAGAGCTCTGACTGTTCTTCGCTGGATACGACTATCACTTATCTCCAAAGTGCCATTTGAAAGGGGAGAAAACATAACGTCTTATCAATGCAAACATCCAGGTTCAGAGAGTGGATTCTAGAAAAGATAAAAGTCCTTATGGCACCAGGATGTCTGCTGTTTCTTGTGCCCTGGGTACAACCTTTCATGTTTCAACCTTAGTGTTTCAAGTGGGCATATCATCTGTTGGTCTTATGGGAAGGTCCTCATCTAATGAGCTGGTTTTGGTGCTGAGCTGCAAGCTCAGCTTCATAGTGGGAGGGGTGAGAAGCTTAAAGGGTCAAAGTGGGATACTTCCATATGTTAAAAGTGACTTTGGTGCACGTTTCTGTTTTGGAAAGACAAATAACTCTCACATTTGCACTGACTCTGGGGCAGAGCCCGCTGGTGCTGGATGTTGTTTTCCTTGATCATAAGGATTCTGCCCCTCCCCTATTTTGAGAGTTCTCTTTCTTTGAGCACACCTCCTTTCTCCATTGGGGAAAATATACTGCCTTCTACATGCTTTTCCTAAGCCCAGACAGCTGTTTTTCTCTTGCTTTTCTGGCTGTACAGTTCACATGGGCAGTTGGTCAACAGCTCCCTGTTGCGCTGTGGATTTCAGGGGTGCTGCATAATTGCAGATTGTTCTTTTCCAAATCTATGCCTGGCTTTGCTGATTTATGCTAATCAGTGGTCAATCTTCCTCCTGTACCTTACCCTGGATATTTTGGGTTTTTTCCCCCATCCCTCAAATGCTGGCTTACTTGAAACGTGTTATTGGTAGTTTTTTTTTCCATTCTTGTTTTCCCATTTATACCTTTTCATATATCACCTATATTTCTCATAGTTTATCCTCTATTCCCTCTACACCATACAGTCCGTCTCATAATCCAAGTTAACAGTGTTGCCACCTGTTCATTGGTCATCTCCAGGTGACTGTTGGTCACATAATGGCAGTTTTCTTTTGGTTCATTTGTCTTGGGGAATTTACAAACCCAATTGTAAATAACCCAAAATTTTACATCTAGAATACTACTACTACTAATAGGTAGCATTTATTGTCACTCTGGGAACTGTGTTGTTTGCATGTAACTTTTACTTTGCTAATTTTCACAACTGTGGTATCTTGTGGGTATTCGTGTTCTCATTCTGTAGGTGAGTAAACTGAGTCTCGGTGCCCAGCACGTGAGCAGGAGAACATGTGGTTTTTATGAGCTCGTCTCACTGCAAAGCCTGTAGTCCTTCTCCTATTCACTTCTGGTCTAAAAGTAAAATATTTTTTAGTAAAAGATTTGCTGATAATTTATATATATAAACTATATATATATAATATATTAAAAAATAATATATATTTTTTCCGTCTGCTACAAAGGTATTCCTTTTTGGGATACCTTAGACATTCTGCCACTATATACCTTCTTTTGAGATTAGCGAAGGGATTTGCAGTCCCTCTGTTACACATTTTGGCATGTGGGTTCTGAGTTCATTTTAACAGCAGTTTTTGGTAATAGCACATATGTAATTTGCCACCTTTCCAAGTTAGAATATCTTGTTTTTCAGAAGTATTGCAAAAATACTGAAGTGTTAGTATTTACAGAATGTCACCACAGTGACATTATCAGAATCCTCTTCATTAGCATCTTCATTGTTGAGTGTCCTGCAGTTAACCACCATGTAGGAATCTTTCACAACAGTGCTGCAGATTCAAAGCCCCGTGTGATGTCAGGGGTTTCCCCTGGGTATCTCAGTGTGGAAAGTCTGTTTCTATCTCCATGTCTTTTGAAATGATTCTGCGGCTGTTGGTCTATGTGTAAGGACTAGCTGTTTCTACAAGTGTTTAAGTTTATTTTGATCCTAAATTTAGTCAAGGAATGAGGCATAGCAGGGAGGGGCAGTTCATGCAGTGATCCACGTGTCACCAAATGGAGAATCTAGTCTGGTCTGGGGATTTTAGCTAAGTTCAGGATAGTTGAGGTTTGAATTCTGTTTACACTTGGCTAAACATTACTTCCTGTTTCTAAAGAAAAGAACCTTAACAAAATTTGGACGTAGCCCATACAAATGTTTTCAAAAGGGGAAGTATAAATGAGTCGGAAACGTTTCCAGATTAGATTTCCCCTAAACTACCCCTGGGCTTATAGAGTGAAGGGGGAGTACTTGGCAAGGCTGATTTGGATCTGTGAGCAGCTGGGACACTTTACCAGGCCCATGATGGCCTCCAGGTTGCACCGTCCTGACACCCAGCGCCGGAGCCAGCTCTGCCTTCTCGCCGATGAAGCAGGACTCTCATCAGGCTTACTCTGACTTTTTGCAGTTTAGAAGCTCAGTCTTCCTGCCTAGGTTAAATAGATGTTGCCACTGAACTCTATTTTTTGGTCGATTTTTAAAAAGAGCTTAGCTTCTAAGTGTTGCACTATTAAAACATTGGGGACTTTGCCTCTTGGTGTTTTATTTACTTTGGAAAATCCACTTTAAATGCAAAATGTGTTTTTATTTTTAGCTCTCAGAGGACTTATTGGGATGTGCAAGAGACTTACTCATCTTGTATTTGAATCTAACGCAATAACATTTGAAAGAAATAATTCACTGTCATCATCTATATCAAATTGAAATGGAAAATATCTTTTTCTTTCTACATGCGTGTGTTACTTTCGTAACTAGAGAGAAGGCTGTAACTATGTTATGAAGATAAAGCAGCGTGTCATCTGAAGGGCTGTCTTGGCATGTGGTCCTTGTGCCTGAAGTGAAAGTGAGATGCTAACTCATTTCCTAATTCATCTTTCTGTTCTTTCGTAGGTATCTGTTACTAAGGCTGAACAAGAACTGGGATTTGCCATCCAAACGTGCTTTATCTCTCCATATTCGAACCCTGATAGGATGTCTCATTATACCATTATTGAGAATATTTGTCCTAAAGATGAATCTGTGAAATTCTACAGTCCCAAGAGAGTGCACTTTCCTATCCCGCAAGCCGACATGGATAAGAAGCGATTCAGCTTTGTCTTCAAGCCCGTCTTCAACACCTCACTGCTCTTTCTACAGTGTGAGCTGACGCTGTGTACCAAGATGGAGAAGCACCCCCAGAAGTTGCCTAAGGTTTGTGGGCCTTCATCCATTCGGATCGTTATTTTGGCATTTTTAAGTGAGGCAGAAAAGTTTAATCCCAAGGTCTTGCAGGTTGAGGTTTTTTGTTTTGGAACTGCCCAACTGAAGTATTAAAGTCAGTATTAGCAGGGAACTGTGAGTTTTATGGAGTCTTAGATAATAAATCCTGACAGCATGATTTTCTTTTTTCCATGCATGCTACTTAGCAGTACCTTATGAGTGATAAATCAAGACTCTTTTCCATGGAGGGAGATTTCTGGCTTTATCTTTGCTTTTCAGATAGTTTGCAGTGCCAAAAATACAGCAAGCCAAAAGGACAAGTTCATTGTGAGAATTAATTTATCCAGGTCCTGCTGAGACTGGCATTGTCATTGTTTTTAACCTTTTCTGTGTGAATTATAAGGTTGACTTGTCTCAGGGAGACTTCTAGGGGAAACTAACAAATATTTTAGCTTTTCTCAGTTTCATATCAGTTCATCATATTTGCCTCCTATCACTCTCCAGATTGAATGTTCTGTTGCCATAACAAAAAGCAGAACCATTTGACCTTGGTGGAATGCATTTGATAGGGGAGATCTGCAAGGTTAATTATGATACCCACTAGGTTGGTCTTGTATATGAAAGGTATCTTCTGCCATAGTTTTGTTTCTGTGATCTGCCATAATTATGTATAATTTCATATTTGCATTTATTCTGTGGCTATCTCACACAGAGTAAACTGATTTCCAATTCTTTCGTAGTCATATATCAATGTCTAAAAGGCTAAGAATCAAGCAGTATTATTAATAATGTATGTATGGAATTTTCTCATTTAACTCACAGATTTTAAGTCTTAGGTATGGAGGCAGGAGGAAAAACCATCAATTCCAAATAGATTACAATTGATCTGAATTCCTTGCATCATTATATTCCCCTGGGCATCCTTTTCTCTGATAACACCCAAGAGAATTTTGTTTGCATATGAAAATAGAGCAGATATGATCATAATCATTGGGGAGCACATATACAGTGATTTAGACTATATTCCTAGGTTTGCTTTTGCTGCAGTGATGCCTCAGCCTTGTGGGCATTCGCCATCAGGGTTGGGGCTTAGTGGACAGTGGTAGAGAGCCGCGAGGAGCTTCATGTGTGGCTGTGGGACCAGCTGCTTCCTGTGGGCAGAAGGGTAACGTTTAAAGGTTAGAGGTCTTGGAGGGGAGGCCTAGCAGTTACCAGGGATCTTTGCTGTGGCTTTGGCTGTTACTTCTCTCTGACCTGGCCTGGAACAGCCCAGCTTCATGTGTGTTAATCTGGGAAAATTAATCGTAAAGAGAGTTCTAAGCCTCAGGGGATGATATGATGGGATATAACCCTAAACCTCAAGTCGCCCTTTACCCCTAAGGTAAGATAATACGGAAAGAGCCTGGGAATGAGAAGGAAGCTCTGCTGCCACCAATGGGACTTTAAGTCAGTCTCTGAACCCCTTAGAGCCTGTATTTCCTCATAAACTGTTATAATCATACCTGGCTTCCCTCCTGGGTACAGGAGTGAATAAGACAGTAGGTACAATGACAGCCCACCCTTTATCCAGCAGAGACTTGGATGAGCTGTTACCACTGTCTTCCTGTTTGCTGCTTATAGGTAATATCTTCACATTTCTGTTATTTTCTGAGTGCTTTCTGTGACAATAGAGAGCGCCAAAGAATCTTCTAGGAAGAGGTCTCAGAGATTGTTGAGACCAACCCTGCCCTTTGCTGATGAAACCGAGACCCAGAGAGCAGAGTATCTTGCCCAGGGTCACACTCCACTGAGTTAAATGTAGAATCATAGACTCTTGCTTAACTGAGGCGCTCAATAGGAAAGTAACAGTAAACTAAGACAGGAAAGCAAAATGCGAATCTTTTCAGTCATCACGCCTCTCCGCAGAAAATTTGTTGTTTTTCTTTACAAGAGGGCTCTTGTTAAAGGCTTTTCTCTTTTTGAGGGGGTAAGAGTGGGGCAGTGAGGGTTGTCTTATAAGAAGTGTCTGACTGGCATGTTGCTCAGAGCAGCAATGACAGCAAGGCCTAAAGTCTTTGCTCTTTTGTGTTTGGAAAAGATGGAACTCGATTAGCTTTTTGGGATGCCTGCTATAGACTTTTAAAATGATGGCTGTATTAATATGTCTTCTTACCATAGAAGCTGTCATTTACTTTAGAGTTATACCTATTAGGCTGCGCGTGGGCTCATGCCTGTCATCCTAGCACTTTGGGAGGCTGAGGTTGGCAGATTGCTGGGAGTTCGAGACCAGCCTGGTCAGCATAGTGAGACCTCTGTCACTACTATATATGTATTAATTGGGTGTAGTGGTGCACACCTGTAGTCCCAGCTACTGGGGAGGCTGAGGCAGGAGTATGACTTGAGCCCATGAGGCCAAGGCTGCAGTGAGCCATGATTGTACCACTGAACTCCAGCCTGGGTAACACAGCAAGACCCTGTCTCAAGAAAAATAAAAAAGAATTATACCTGTTGATAGGTATAGACAAGAAAACAAAGTTATTTTAAAGAAGAAGTGTGGAGTGTGATCATATTTTTTCAAAACAGATGTAGTGGGCCTGAGTATGCTCATTCATAGGTTTGAGGCCTTGAAATAGTTAGAATTAGAAGCAGCTGATCTCATGGCCTCCACAACCTGGGCACAGCTCCCCAGAATCTGCATTTTGAAACATTTAAAGTGGATGACCCTGGAAAGTTTAGTTTTACATGAGCCTACACCAGGATTAAAAATGAAACAAACTCAACAACATGATTATCTTATTGGACAAAAATGTAAAATCTGTCACCTTCATGATGCAATATGAAGTCCCCATACAACCATTCTGTTTTTCAGTCTAAGTATTCAATAAATTATGTGAGCTATTCCACACTTTGTTATGAAATAAGCTTTGTATTACATGATTTATCCAACTGTAGGTTAATGTAAGTGTTCTGAGCATGTTTAAAGTAGGTTGGACTAAGCTATGTTGTTTGGTACTTTAGGTGTATTAAACGCATTTTCAGCTTAGTGATATTTTCAGTTTACAGTGGGTTTGTCAAGATGTAACCTCATCATAAGTTGAGGAGCATCTTTACGGGAAATTTCCCACAATCAGCAATCACAAACATGAACCGTGTATATGAAGCCAGCTTGGTGAGGACCAACACTAGGCATATAGTTTTTCTGTTTTTCAAACTAACACTAAAATGTTTAGTTTTGTGAGAAGAAGGGGAGGGGAGGACAATATTGAGAAGCTATCCAGTGATATTTGCATCTTCAGGTACAACCAAAAATCCACTGGGCCTGCTGTGATATCTCCCAGGTTATTTGGTGTTCTCTGAAAAACACCCACCTTCTTGCTTTTCCGTAGTGAACAGCTGTGTGCTGTCGATAAAAGGCCACAGGACAGCTGTGCAGGTAGAGCTGGTGAAGGCACTTTTGAGCGGCCCCTGATTCTGTGCTTTGTTCTGCCTCTCTGCAGTGTGTGCCTCCTGACGAAGCCTGCACCTCGCTGGACGCCTCGATAATCTGGGCCATGATGCAGAATAAGAAGACGTTCACCAAGCCCCTTGCTGTGATCCACCATGAAGCAGAATCTAAAGGTGTGCTTTGGGAGGCACGATCAGAGCATGGGGCCTGAGCTCTGCTTGTTAAGAAGACTCAGTATGTAAATCAAAGTCCAGCTTTATTCACCAGATAACTAAAGGCCAGTTAGTTACTTCAGAAGACCATTCTTTGCCCGAAGAGTCTTTTCTTTAGCTGGTTCTCTTACAGCCATTATGGCTTAGTTGTAAGTAATCTATTTGAAAAAGATTTCCTCTGTAAAAAGAATCAGGTCTAGGTTGTTCCTGTCATAAGGTGACTCTCCCTTGCATTCAAATATGCTTCCTTGAGTATGCAAAAAAGGGTTCTAGTTAGTCCCATGTCCCGGGAATTGCACACAATCCACAGTTCATCTTTCTGTGATCTACTACTAAAGGTTATGCTGGCTATAACCTATTGTATTGCTTTATCAAAATTGCAGATGCCTTTGAGAATATGTGAACATTATTCATCTTAGGTATGGCAGATGAGAACCACTGCCCAAATGCATCTTAAAATTCAGTTTTCAGAATTTTGCACAACCACATTTGTTGCTTGGAGCCAAGCATGCCTCTTTCTCCACAAGCAGGAACATTCAGCAAGCTGTATCTTCTGTGAGAAAAGGAAGGATGTGCCCTAAGGGGTGTGGCATCAGTACCTGAGAGGACAGGCAGGGCAGAGCCAGACCTGGCATGGGCCTGGCCAGCCAGAGCAGCAGAGAGGCAAAACTGGGCCCTAACAAATGTTAGGAGTGGATATGAGGCCCTGTGGGCAGTGAGAAGAGCATCTGACAAGGACCCGCATCACAGCTCCAAGGGGTATAAACAAGCAAGGACACACCAGGCAGCTGTCAGCATCTGAGGGGTGGAACCAAATGTCACATGGGATATCTAGGCAATTACAGTTGTCACCATCTAGAGACATTGATATCTAAGGGTGTCAAACCGAGAGAAGGCTGGGAGAGTGAAAGTGGATTCCAAGCGGGGTTAGATATTTCAGGATTAGAGCTACAGGCTGCCTCTCGCCACTCTGAGGGGCACAGAGGAGCCTGGGCACCAAGGGCCTTGACAAAAGCCAGCACACTGTCTGGCTCCAGTTTCGGGGCATTAGCTGGAAGACCTGCTGGGTGGTGCTGACACCAGATCTAGGGTTTGGGGTGGCCCTGGGATGACATTCCTGATCTGAGCGTGTTGGTTTGGGATTTGGCAAGACTAGGCAGCGAGGGTGACCCCTGGACAGTGGGCAGAACCTACCAGAACAGAGGCATGCAGGTACTGTCTAGTGTCTTATTGGTTGACTTACCTTTGTGAAAACAGCTGTGCCATTCAAATTGTGATATCTGGTGGTGGCATCTGCCCCCTTCCTATGAATGAATGTGCTCCCTCAAAATGGCAGAAGACTATAGGTGGCAGGCACACTGGATTGGAGCTGGGAGCCTAAGGCACTGCTTTTAGCTTTCTCTGCTAACTGGCTGTGGGACATTGGAGAACCCCCCCTACCACCAGCTCTTTGGGTTTCATTTTCTCTATCTGGAAAGGAGAGGTTTGGACTGGGTGCAAAAGGTCCTTTCAATTGTAATACTCAACTATGCTGTTTGAAGAAGCAAAATAATCTTTAATTCATTTTCCTGGCCGTCCTAAAGTTGGTGTGAAGTGTACATGAGATGTTCTCGGCAACGTTTTTGTTGTTGTTTGTTTTACTTTTATTGATTGGTTTTCAACCATTTGAAAGTTACAACAGACCCAGTCTTCATATAAATGGATGTCCAAATAGTTCCTTTTTATTGGGTTCAGGAGAAAGAAATAAGAATATAAATTGTGTTGCAGAGTAATCACAACTGGGCAGCAGCTGGCTCCGTTTTGTGCTATGAAAGTGGTTTTGTTACCAGAAAGGAGTCCCAATTCAGACCCCAATAGAGGGTTCTTAGATTTCACCCAAGAAAGAATTTGGGGATGAGTCCACAGAGTAAAGTGAAAGCAAGTTTATTAGAGACATAAAGAAGCAAAAGAATGGCTACTCCATAGACAGAGCAGCCCCAGAGGCTGCTGTTTGCTATTTTTATGGTTATTTGTTGATCATATGCTAAACAAGGGGTGGGTAATTCATGAGTTGTCCTAGAAAGGGGCAGGCAATTCCCAGAACTAGGGTTCCTCCCCTTTTTAGACCATATAGGGTAACCTCTAGGCTTTGCTATGACATTTGTAAACTGTCATGGTGCTGGTGAGAGTGTCTTTTAGCATGCTAATGTATTATAATTAGTGTATAATGAGCAGTGAGGACAACCAGAGGTCACTGTCATTGCCATCTTGGTTTTGGCGGTTTTTGGCCAGTTTCGGCTGGCTTCTTTACTGCATCCTGCTTTATCAGCAGGGTCTTTATGACCCGTATCTTGTGACCTCCTCTCTCATCCTATGACTGAGAATGCCTAACCTCCTGGGAATGCAGCCCAATAGGCCTCGGCCTCATTTTACCCAGCGCTATTCAAGGTAGAGTCGCTCTGGTTCAAATGTCTCTGATAATTTAACAATAAGAGCAGCTACCTCGGATTCCATCTGTTATTCATAACTATTTTGAGAGAGGTAATTCTGCTAGTAATTGAAGGCAGCGGCTTGCTTTTTCCCATGCCAGACAATAACTAGGCATTAATATTGCAGCAGTATAACTTCCAGCAATTCATCCATTCTTCTTTTGAGCCTGGTGACATTTTTCTAAGTAATTTCTCTTGCAAATTAGGTAATTTTATTTAAACTTAGTATAATTGTACTGAAAGTTCAATGTTGTATAAAAGTTCAAGAGGAAAGTTTTACCAAATATCAGAGCAATTTTATGAGATTTGCTAATTGAGACTAGATTTTAGTTGAGAAGCATGTGGGTGAAGAAAGTTTATTACTTAGGTTTGTTAAATAAATTGAGGAGGTTAAACTGTAGGCCAGCTTCCCAGGGGCTGTATGCAAATTCGCTTTCCAACTTTGCGCTGACTGGGGTAAGTTTTCTGGCAGGTTTCAGCTGTGTGTGACTCCTCTCACCTTTTATGTTTATTTTCTTTTGACTTAAATCATTTCTCCTCAATGCAGACCATTGGAGTCTGTGCTTTCTGCCTCAAGATGAATTGGAATAGTCATCTGAAAAGAGACTGTGGGCTGGGCGCAGTGGCTCACGCCTGTAATCCCAGCACTTTGAGAGGCCGAGGCGAGTGGATCACAAGGTCAGGAGGTCAAGACCAGCCTGGGCAACATGGTGAAACCCTGTCTCTACCTAAAAAAAAAAAAGCAAAAAATTAGCCAGGCATCATGGCACACGCCTGTAATCCCAGCTACTCTTTAGGCTGAGGAAGAGAATTGCCTAAACCTGGGAGGCAGAGGTTGCAGTGAGCCAAGATCGCGCCACTGTACTCCAGCCTGGGGGACAGAGCAAAACTGTCTCAAAAAAAAAAAAAAAAGAAAAGAGACTGTGACCATTTGCCTAATTGCATTGGTTTATTTGAATAATAACAGGTCACGAATGTCCTTCCTGCCAGACAGCTTTATGTCCCTTTATTGTAGAATCTGTGACTTTTTGGGTAAAAATTTCCTAACCAATGGGATGCTTCCCTGTGCTTTTACTACCTACATAGGTGCTCCCTGAAGGCCATGCCAAAACTCCAGCTGTCTCTGGTCATTTGGTTCATCTTATTTTTCAACACTTGGATTTTCTGGGACAGCAGATAAAGGTTCTGGTTGGGCAACTTCACAGCCAGGCAGAGAGCTGCTCTGTGGCCACCACTGCCAATAGCATTGACATACTTCAGTGTTTCTTCTGTGGACAGGAAAGTAGGCAATCAAGACTATAAAAATGTTTCTGGATTCCTCCTCTGGGCCACTGTTTTTAGTGGAACCTTCCTGAGCACATCTTTGCCACTTTTGATCTCTAAGTCCCTTGGGAATCAGTGTTGGGTTAGCATTCTTTTACCATTTAAATTTTTAACAATAGATGAAAGTTTAAAGCTGATGGTGATGACAGTGATGGAGATGAGGATGATGATCTAACATTTGTGGAGCATTTACTTTGTGCAAGGCTCTGTGCTAAATGCTTTATGTGGATTATTATATTTTATCCTCATAGTACCTCTGTATAGAGATAACTTGGCCAAGGGCACACAGCATATAAATGGTGGATCTGGGATTCAAATTCAGGCACTGTGATTCCAGAGCCTGTGCTCTTAAACCCTATGTCTTATTCCAGATAGAGGTTGATTCTAGTTTTTACTGAAAACTAAAATCATGTGCATCTATGTCTTCTCACCCCTCTTCCTGCCCCACTTCTCCCTTTTCTTTCTTTCTTTTTTTTTTGGGGGGGAGACAAAGTCTCACTCTGTCGCCCAGACTGGAGTGCAGTGGCGCAATCTCGGCTCACTGCAACCTTCACCTCCCGAGTTCAAGCGCTTCTCCTGCCTTAGCCTCCCGAGTAGCTAGGATTACAGGCACCTACCACCACACTTGGCTAATTTTTGTATTTTTAGTAGAGACGGGGTTTCGCCATGTTGCCCAGGCTGGTCTCGAACTCCTGACCTCAGGTGATCCACCCACCTCGGCTTCCCAAAGTGCTGGGATTACAGGCATGAGCCACTGTGCCCGGACCGCTTCTCCCTTTTCATACCATATCACATTAGTATTCAAGGTAACACCCCAAATACCCTAATGATTATGAACTAAAAGGAAGATGAAGGATTTTAGGAAAAATCTCTGTTCACCCAAAAGATTAAGATGTTGGGAAACGTGTAACCTGTTTAGCAGAGTATTAAAGTTCAGGAGAAGTTCTGTGATTTTCAATAGTAACTCAAAAAGCCCAGAAAACGTAAATAGTTTATGCATACTATGGTTTATGACGAAACATTTAAAATAGTTGAGGTGGTGCCATCCTACCCTATTTTCTGAAATTTTGAAGTATAGGCATATTAGTGCTGTTTGCCTTGGATTCTGTGACCACTTTTTACAGCATTTGAGAACACTTGGGCTTATACAGTAAAAATGATTACACCATGTTGGTGATTTTTTTTTTAATTGTGAAAGGGAGGAGTAACCATTTCTCTGAAACAGTGCACATACACAGAAGAGAGTGGATGTAGATGTCAGGAGCAATAAATATCATTCCAAAATTTGCCGTGATTTACATACCTGTAGATGTGTTCAATTCTTAGCAAGTTAAATCCTGAATTTTCTCCGTATTTTCACCACCTAACTTTAAAAAATAAAAATGCCTGCATATCTTGGATACTCAGTAAATGTTAATTTCCTCCCCTTCCTCTCAACCTCTCAGCAAACTAGAGGTTTTTTGGGAAGGGAGGGTTGAGGAAGGGAAAGTTGTGAACGTCATTTGGAAGTTGATCCAAGAGAGGCATTACTTTTTGGAACACATTTGATCTTTCCAGAATAAAAATACTCTAAAGGACCAGCCAGGTTTTGTCCTCAAGCTGAGGTCGAGGTGAGGGGAAACTGAGTGGAAAGATGGTAGAAATGCGTAATTGACAGACCAGGGCATTCAGTGTCTATCCAAGAAGGGAAGGAGGGATATCATAGAGATTTCTTTTTAACACCGTGTATTTTACTTTATTTATTTATTTATTTATTTATTTATTTTTGAAAAGGAGTTTCACTCTGTCACCCAGGCTGGACTGCAGTGGCGCAATCTCGGCTCATTGCAACCTCCACCTCCCGGGTTCAAGTGATTCTCCTGCCTCAGCCTCCCAAGTAGCTGGGATTATAGGCGCCTGCCACCACGCCCAGCTAATTTTTGTATTTTTAATAGATACAGGGTTTCACCATGTTGGCCAGGCTTGTCTCAAACTCCTGACCTCAGGTGATCCCCCTGTGTCGGCCTCCCAAAGTGCCGGGATTACAGGCATGAGCCACCGCTCCTGGCCAGTATTTTACATTTTAAAACCTTTTTATTTTGAAAAATTTCGAATATATACAAAAATAGAATAAGTCTCAACAATTGCCAATTTATGGTGAATCTTGTCTTATCACTTTCTGTCATCCACTGGATTGTTTTGAAGGAAACCCAGATACTTAATTTCATCCATACATATTCTAGTATGTACCTCTAAAAGTTAAAAACCATCAGAAGATCTCAAGCAGGAAACTGATGATTAGGTCATTTTTTTTTCTTTTTTTTTTTTTTTTTTTTTTTTTTGTATTTTTAGTAGAGACAGGGTTTCACGGTGTTAGCCAGGATGGTCTCGATCTCCTGACCTTGTGATCCGCCTGTCTCAGCCTCCCAAAGTGCTGGGATTACAGGCGTGAGCCACTGCGCCCGGCGATTAGGTCATTTAGGAAGGCTACTCTGAAAATGATGTGAAGGTTGCATTGCTGGGGAAAGTACCCAAGAATAAAATATACATGATATTTGTGGTTATTTATTCAAAAAAATATGGTAGGTATATAGTGGACAAATTATCTTGTCTTTAAGTCCTTTACAGCCTAGTGCAAAGTTTCTCAATCTCAGTACAATCAGTGTTTGGGCTGGAATACCCTTTGTAGTTGGGGGGCTGCCTGTGTGTTACAGGATGTTAAGCAGCATCCCTGGTCTCTACCCACTGCATGCTAGTAGCAACACCCTCCCACCACCAGCCCAGTTGTAACCATTCAAAATGTCTCTAGAAGTTTCCAAATGTCCCCTGGAATAAAAATCACCTACCATGTAAGACACACTGGTCTAGTGGCAGGATACAGATAAGTGAACAGGTAATTGCAATGGATATCATAAATATTGAGAGAATCCAGAGAAAGGGTTCAGTTACAGTGACGTCAAGTTAGTAAGAACTCTATCTTAAATGGCGCCTGCACAAAGACAACCTGAGCCTCCAGAAGGAATCTTCCTCTCCCCATTCTTCTCTTTGCCAAATGCCAATACATGTGGGTACCAGTTGGACGCCTTGTATCACTGTGGGCCCACTCCGTCCTATGGTGCGTAGTACCAAATTGAACACTAAAGGCCAAAAGCTGTGGTCAGTTACTCATAGAAATAACCCCAGAAATATCCAGTTTATGAAAACCATGCTGAACAATCTGAGGAGGGGAATTTTGGTTCTAGAGGTAGACCAAAATTTGTTCAGCGTATATGAAAAGATTTAATTCAGAACATTGATTATAGTTTGTCCTTTCTGTAAAGAAATCTTTATTGTTACAGTTCTCTTTACAGCAATAGCTAAGATTCCTTTCTTATAATCTTATCCTTAAACCAAAAGTAAATATTGTTACGTCCACTCTTTTCCTCTCAGTATGCCAACTCAATGATAGGGTTCCGGTGGAGATCAAGCCATTTTAGTTATACTCAGGGGTTCTTAGGGATTCGGGAAGAGAAAAGTTCGAGGATAGAATCCTTTAACCTCAGTTCTGCAGCCTCTGCTTGTTATTGTTTGTGCACAGAAATCACGAAGGGACTTCACCCAGGGGGAATGAACAACAACTGTTTCTGTTTAGCTCTGTGAGAAGGCTCCTATTTGGGGTGGGGGTAAAGGATTAGATCATAAAGAAATCCATTAAGAATTTTAAAACAATGCCATCCATCACACAGGCCTTACTATAAAACTTAAACTCTTACATGGGAGGTCTCCTTAGGAGAGAGTCATAATTTTTCAACTGCTTGGGGATTCTGAGTGAGAAAGTTTAACCATGGGTGGTTGATTGGATGGAATTATTCCCAGAAGTGTGTATATTTCTTACATGATGCATATTGTAGCAACCTTTAAGTGCCTTTGAACTTAGTTCAGGGAATCAAATAGTACGTCTTGAAAGGAGGAGAAGTTTGTGGCTGGATACCCTTCCTTCATAGAGTTCTTGGGAGTTTAAAATGAGACAATATAAGTGAAGGCCGAAGGCTTTTTGTCTATTGCAAAACACCATACAAATGTACAAATGTAAGGCATCATTGTTGTTATTGGTGCCAATGAGGCTGATGGGACCCAGCTCCCAGGACAGTGCATTCTATAGTTAGCATAATTAGTGTGTATTCTGCATACTGAATTAGATTTTCTTAAAAACATACAATCATTTTTATTTTCTTAGTAATTGTATTTAAGTATAACTTTGCATGTATCCTCATTCCAGGGCCACTATGTTGCACAACTCCAGGGGGCACCATTCAATTGTGGTGGCTCTGATTCATCCAGTAGCATTCCTTCCCCTAGAGCCAGACATTGATAACTCATGTGGCCAGAATGTTGACCCACCCATCGGAGATGGTTAATCCTGAGAATTTACAATTCTGTTTTCTTTTACCCTGTCTAGCTTCTTTATTTTTATAGACATCAATTCAGATGCTACTTGTTTGGGTCACATTTTCCCAAGTTCTTTTTGCTTCCCTGTGAATTCAGACACAAGGTGTGTGTTCCTTCTGTAGTGAATAAAAATGGAGATGAAAAGAGAGGTGCTAAACATGTATCGCTTTTAAACTCCGAAGAGTAGGGTCAAGGTCTGTAGGAGGACTTGACACACTTTTCCTCTAAGGGACCAGATAGTGATTATTTTTTATTTGTGGCTCATACAATCCCTGTCTCAACGACTCAACGCTGCTGTTACAGCATGAAAGCAGCCATAGACAATATGTAAATGAGCATAGCTGCATCCATATAAAACTTCATTTATGTAGTCAATTTGAATTTCATATAATTTTTACATGTCATGAAATATCCTTTTTTGATTTTTAAAAAATCATTTCAAAATATAAAATTCATTCTTAGCTCATGGGCCATACAGAAATAGGTGGTGGACCATAATATCCCAACTGCTGGTCTCAGCCTCACTGCTGAGGTAATGAGTAGCTGTGCACAAATAGTTACTTCATCAGTGCTTCCCCAGCTAGGGACAGAGCTACACTCACCAGTCATTTAGCCTGCTAGGCAGAACTCTGGAATTCTGATTCAACTTCTGCCCTGATGCTTTCCAGCTGTGACCTTGGGCTCTAGTCACACGATATCAGAGTCTCAGGCTGCTCATTTCCAAAACAGTGATACAAAACTTTTTTCTGCCTTCTTCATGGCACTGGTGCAAACCACATAGAACATCTTCATAGTCTGATTGCTGGTTTCCTCTGTGGCCTCCATTTGCAAAAAGTACATTAACATTTTAATCATCCTTCACCAAACGTTTCTGGAAGACCTATTCTATGCCAGTCTTAGCCCTTGGGGATATACAGATGACTGAGAACTAGACCTTGCCCTCACAGCAAAAAAAAAAAAAAAAAAAAAAGAGAGCAAGAGAAAGAGAGAGAGAGAGAACTAGGAGGTATTGTGGCCCAAGTGTAACAGAGGAGGGATGGAATGAGCAAGGGTGGGAGAGACTAGCTCTGCTGGGATGGAGATGGAGCAGTGGGAGACTCAGCAAAGGTCTCCCAGAGAAAATGCCAACAAAGCAGGTCTGGGGAGGAGGGTGTCTTGGGATAGCTTGCAAAGCATAATGACACGGAGCAGCATAGAGAATTTGGGAAGCTTAAATTACCAAGTATGAGGAGCCCACCATGGGTGAAGGACTCCATCAGGAAAGGAGGCTGGAGAGAGAGGATAGAGAAGGGAGGGAGAACTTTGTGTGCCATGTTAAAGAGTGTGGATTTTTTTCCCCATAAAGGAAGGAGAGTCATCAAGGGGTTTAGTCAGGGTTATAACATGATCAGCTCTGGGCTCTGGAATATTCACTCTGGGGGCAAATGTGGAGGAGGAAATAATTGGGGGGAGGGTAGTGGTGGAGATAAGGGGGCCTCTGTGATAATCCTGATGAGCAATGAAGGGGAGTTAAACTATAGGGTAATAGCATTAAGGATAGAAGAACAAAGGTACTTTTACAAAATGTGTATATTAAATTAAAAGAATATTTTGAAGGCTGGGCGCAGTGGCTCACGCCTATAATCGCCGTTGGGAGGTCGAGGCAGGTGGATTGCTTGAGCCCAGGAGTTGGAGACCAGCCAGGGCAACGTGGTGAAATCCTGTCTTTACAAGAAATATAAAAATTAGGTGGTGTGGTGACACACGCTTGTAGTTCCAGCTACTCAGGAGGCTTAAATGGAAGGATTGCCTGGGAGGCGGAGGCTGCAGTGAGCTGAGGGTGCCACTGCCCTCCAGCCTGAGCAACAAAGTGAGACCATCAAAAAAATATATATATATATTTTGAAAGCAGAATAATATTACAGACTACACTGGAAAAGCATGGTATTTAAAGGTATTGAATTTTTTTGTAAGTAAATAAAAAGATATACTCAAACACACACACGAATTGTTGGACCCAAATTCCCTAAGTTTAGGTATTTGCCTTCAAATTTTCTTCAAATTGGAGAGCCTATACAACTGATTGTCAACAAAGTGCAATGCTTAAAATTTCTGGGTAACTCATTATAGTTTTGATATCTAAAGAGGATCATTGACAGAGCTTTCTCAAAGTATTTATTAACAAATGGAAAAGTGTCAGTTTCTGCTGAGACTTTGATGACCCTTTGCTTAAATCTTGGTTCTCCATAGAATACATTGTGATTTATGCTTTTGTTTCAGAAAAAGGTCCAAGCATGAAGGAACCAAATCCAATTTCTCCACGTAAGTCTTTATGCAACTATTTTGAAATAAAACCTCCTGGGCTTTCCTAAGAATGAGTTGGTTAGTGAACATTTGCCAAACTTTGAGTTTTGATAAGGAGACTTCTGCGCTCATTTTCCCTTCCCCCTTCCCCTTTCCCCTTTTTGCTCATATTTTTTTCCTTTCCTCTGTCCTTTGTTTATCCCTGCTTTCTTTTTCCCTTTCCACCTTTACCACTTTGAAATATTAATTTGTTGATCCATTGGCATGTATGGCTTGAATGGGAAGGTAGTAACTTATTTAGAGAGATAAGTTAATGACTTGCATGCTTATGTCTCTTCTAACCTGAAAGAATTCACATACAGCCATGGAAGTGGTTTGCTTTAAGTCTTATCAACAATATTTATCTGCTCAGAGGGGTAATGCTAAGGAAACTCATTGCTATACTTTCAAGACAATCCATAGTGCAAGGGCTGGGGGCACCAGGAAGAGCATGTAAGAATTAAAGAGAAAGCAACACCAATTGCTACAGAATGAGGACTTGGAAATTGTCTGGGCCAATTTCAGACGAGATCGGGCGCGTTCAGGGTGGTACGGCAGTGGACTGTCTAGGCCAATGTCACTGTTTTATGCAGAAGAAAATGCTGACCCAGAAATATTCCTGCCTCATTGGCATTGAGGCAGGACTTGAACCTGGACTTCCCAGCTGTCCACCCAGAGCTCTTCTAGATAATGTTGTCTGGTGAGGAGAATTTGTGAATCTGTGCTTTTTTTCCTTTCCTGAGACTCCCAGGAGTAGTCTCCATGGCTGATTCTTCACTACATTTAACAATCAGTCTGGAAAGTTCCTTTCACAAAGCACTTCGTAAACCATTGTCTTAAGTGGATTATTATTATTATTATTATTTTTAATTATGGAACAATATGAACTCAAAGACAGGCACATGTGGACACATATCCATCTTTGGAAATTTAGAATAGTTTCACTAAAAATTTGTAATCACGTTCAATTTTTGCATCTGTGGGCATAAAAAGGCAAATGATCTTCTAATATCAGTTCTAAGGACTAGATTAAATAGGTTGATGGCTCGGTTCAACTTCACCTCCAGGGAGCTCTTCCCACCTCTTCCTCCATCTAGTGGATCTTCATCCGTTTTACAAACTCAGGTGTTGACCCCCTGACTTCAGCAGGTGACTAAAGCTATCCGCATTTTTCAGAAGTTAAATGAACACACCAAAGAGCACAGGTCTAGAAGAGTGGGGACCAGAACTTGGGAGTTTGGATCCTTCCAGACTCGTTCCACCACGGCATACTTTCCCCGAGCCTTTGGAGTGCCGGGCTGCCCGAAGGTCACAGGAGTGTATGGCAATCTTCAATTTAAAAAAAATAGCTTTCTTTACACTGAAGTGAGTTGAAAGGCAAAGGGATTTAATTTATATAGAGATCACTGGAGTTGCTTCTGACTGGAGCAGAAAGTAGAAATAGTATGATAATAGTGGGGAGATCCTGTATTTCCCACTCATATTCAAAACCCAGAGACCTTAGAAATTGTGTTCTACCAAAAACTCCTCTCCCTTGGAAACCAATTTTAACTTTTTATAAGTGACTCAAAGAAGGTAGTTCTCTTAAATGAAAGGAAATGTTCTATTTCTGGGGCCTGGAATTAATTTCAAATATAAAAACCTTTGCCAAATGGAGAAACAATTGGTTCTATTTATATGTTTTGCTGACCATAAAGCTGACATCACTCCCCACTGGGAAGTATTTCCGTTCCCCTCATAGAAAGATCATGGTTGGAAAAGTGTTAAAAAGTAGGTTGTTTTAAATGACACAATATGAAGCTGTTAAGAGTTTAATATGAGATCGGTGAAATGTTATAATCCACAGGAATAGTTTATTTTTATTCTGTATTCTCCTTTCTGTTATCTTTCATACTTGTAAATGTTCACAAAAATATGTGTATAAAGTATTCTAAGGTGTGTGTTTTCTGTGCAGTGTGTCATTTTTGGAGGTGTTCAGTGAATAAGCAGCAATAAGCCAGATTTTGATCATGGAAGTTCACTTTATTTTCCAAAGCATCTTAACCTGTGAATTTTCAAGCCACCCTCCATTCAAATAGTAGGTTCTC
Source organism: Nomascus leucogenys (assembly GCF_006542625.1). Taxonomy (NCBI): domain Eukaryota; kingdom Metazoa; phylum Chordata; class Mammalia; order Primates; family Hylobatidae; genus Nomascus; species Nomascus leucogenys. Next base: position 82,957,584 of record NC_044392.1, read on the forward strand.
AGAGTGAGACAATGAGATGACAGACAAGATTTTACAGAGTTTGCAAATCTGATTTTTTTTTTTTTTTTTTTTTTTTTGAGACGGAGTTTTTGCTCTTGTTGCCCAGGCTGGAGTGCAATGGCACGATCTCAGCTCACCGCAACCTCCGCCTCCCGGGTTCAAGCGATTCTCCTGCCTCAGCACCCCCGAGAAGCTGGGATTACAGGCACGCACCACCACGCCCGGTTAATTTTGTTTTTTTTTTTTAGTAGAGATGAGGTTTCTCCATGTTAGTCAGGCTGGTCTCGAACTCCCAACCTCAGGTGATCCGCCCACCTCGGCCTCCCAAAGTGCTGGGATTACAGGCGTGAGCCACTGCGCCCGGCCTGCAAATCCGATTTTTTAGTTAGTTTGTTGATCAAAATAAATTGCAAACTGAGAATACTTTGGAAACCTGATAATTTCATTTCTCCTTTGAAAAAAAATTTGCAAGTTACAAAATACAGTGTATTTTATTGGAATCTTCATTGCATTCTCAGATTTTATTAGTGCTCAACCTTTATGACAGTGCTTGTGAAACAAATATAAAATTGCAATGTATGATGCAGACTAACCGAGAAGTTGTGTGTATCGGTTTCTCTCCTTTATAGCAATTTTCCATGGTCTGGACACCCTAACCGTGATGGGCATTGCGTTTGCAGCCTTTGTGATCGGAGCACTCCTGACGGGGGCCTTGTGGTACATCTATTCTCACACAGGTTAGTGTGACTGTTGAGTATGAGTTGGTGAACAGCTTGTGTTCCTGCCACACAATAGACACTCAGTGTTTTGTTGGATGAAATAACCAATGAAAGAGCAAGTTCATTCCTACTATTTTTACGTTTACATATTTGGTATAAATTAGGTTTTACAAAAGTATAATTTGCCATAAACAGTGGAAAGAAAAGGAATGTTTAAACTGTGCCAGTTGCAATTGTGATGTTGGTGAAACTTAGCTGCTAATAAAGCTACTTTGTTGTTAGAGTTAAAGTTAATTCAGACAATGTACAGAAATACAAACCATTCCGTCAAAACCAAAGACTTAGGCATATAAATGAGAGGAAGTGAAAAAGAAAGCCAAGATTTTATTACCACGCCTGCCAAGGTATTGAGCACTGTCCATCAGAGTCCTTAATCAATGACTTAAGCCAGATTTTCTCAACCTTTTTTTAACCCATGCTGTGTCTTCTTTGATAAAACAAAATTTTCATGTTTTTCTATAAAGTTAAGTTTTCTAAATAGATTTCCATGAACTGAAAAAAATAAAAGTGATGAAACAGAGCACTTCATTTTCAAGCTATTATCCCTCAATCTTCAAAATTCAGATGTGCTCCTCCCTACCAATCCCAAGGTTGAAACATACTAGCCTGATGAGAGAACCTGTTCTGACCCCAGTACAGAATGCAGGCCAGCAAAGGGAGTCTTTAGTGCAATGGAGAAAGAACAAATGGATTGCCCTGCTATTGATTCTTTCTTAGTTTCCTTACAACTATGGGAAGGAGTGACATGCATTTTGTGGCATTCTAGAGAACTAGTCGGTCTCGTTCTTGTTTGTTCTTGGATCCTTGTAGTTTTACACTGTGAACCTAGGTAAACTGTGCTAGATTGATCCGTCAGAGGCAAGTGGCAGGCCCAGCTTCTCTGCTTAGAATTTCATTAATTGGCCATTAAACCAATGAATGCCATGATCTTTGGCTTCCCCTTGGGCCAAGCTGAAAGGATGGCTCATTTAAAGAGGAAGGAAGTACTGAAGGATATTTTGGAGAGTCATATCTTTACCCTCTTGATTGCTAGATAAAATGTCAAGCTGTTGAGAATAAAAGCTTGACACAGTGATCCTCTGATAGTTAAAAGTGTCAGATTCAAATCAGAATTTTCACTTTAAATACTACATCTCTTGACTGAGGTATTTTAGATTATGCCAGAAGGAGAGGAATGGACTCTTTCATGCCTAGCATGGGACATTCACCCAAAAGGCAACCTCTTGGCAAAAATGTAGAAGACTTGAATAGAGGGACTTTGAGTCCTCAAATGCTTGTTCCTAATCACGATACTTTGAGTGAAGTGTGTTTATGTGAAAGATTAAAAAATGACTTCTCATAATCCTAGCATTTTGGGAGGCCGGGGCAGGAGGATCACTTGAGCCCAGGAGTTCAAGACCAGCCTGGGCAACATAGTGAAACCCTGACTCTACAAAAAAACACAAAAACTAGCATGGCATCTTGCTGTGCATCTCTTGTCCCAGCTGGCTGAGGGGGGGATGGCTTGAACCTGGGAGGTTGAGGCTAAAGTGAGCTGTGATGGTGCCACTGCACTCCAGCCTGGGCGACAGAGAGAGATGTTGTCTCAAAATAAGTAAGACTCCAGTGTCATGATTCTGAGTATTATATAACCATCCGTGAATCAGTTCAGGAGGATTCTCCCTCATGAACAGTTTATAAAAGGACCAGAAAGACAGAACTTAGCACAGCAGCATTTTAAAGTAAGTAATTTTGTCGCAGGAATACTGACATGTTGAGATCTCAAGCTAACAGTTCTTTGCAACTTTTCCAACCTCCTGCCTGGCTGAGAGGTTCTAGGGCTGTTGGCAGCCTGTGTTGGCTGTTGGGAATGAGTTTGAAAGTACTCCAAGGAGACTGGGTCACCCACAGATGTTTACCATGTGCCTGCTCAGCCACTTACTGGCCTTGGTCACACAGCTGCACTCTCAAAGGTAATCTTGGGCCAGGAAGCCAGGTCCAGGCAGAGTATAGGGCAACCAGATAACACTCACTACTGGAACACGCCCCACTGAAATCCCCCCAATCGTCCAGACTGTTATCCACAGCCAAGCACACAAACCTGATAAAAAGCAAAGCTTGGTTGTAATGGCATGTGTTCATGCTCATTGGATTTGGAAGTGTGTTGTTACTGATCCTTTTTCCCCCAAGCCAGAGACTTCAGGAGGGCCTTTTAAAGTACTGTTAATGTAGAAAAAGGTTTGTAAGTAAATTTAAGAAAAATGGAACCAAAGACCTCCCTCCTGTGATGCTTTCCAGCAAAATGAATTACACTGATTCAGAAGGTAAAAGGTTTATAGACACTGTCATTTGGGCTTAAAATCCATTGGCATGACTTATGAGACAGCTTCAAAATTACTTTTTATTAAAAACTGTAGCCTCTGGCTCATTTTATAGATTACTCTTGAGGAATACCAGCATCGTACAAGCATGAAGAAGACTCACTTCAGGACCACATGATAGTTCTTTTCCAGAACCCCTTCAGTTTCTTACCTGGGTCAGCTAGCAGCAATTTAGATTAATAAGGAAGATTATAATGCAGTGGGCAATGGGGAGAGCTAGGATACAAGTACTGGCTCAGTCCATTCAATTTCAACAAGAATTGAAGCTGTGGAACTCACAGATCGTATATGCTGTATTTGGGGGTTCAGATAGCATCTGCCTCTGTGTGAAAAACAATCCTTAATTTGAATGACTTTCCCTTTGTTTACGCTTTCCATTCCATGTGCAGCATAGAGCACAAAACCAAGTCACAAATTTGGATTGTGGATATCTACTTAACATACCCGGGATGTGTGTTAGTCTACAAAGGCTGGGTTCCCACTTTATCATATGACAACCCTGGGCACAATAAGAGGTACTCCCTTAAGGCTGGATTAATTCTGTTTGGAAAACTCCATTCCTAAAACTTACATTCTCTCCTAAGATGCTGTAGAGAGGAGGGGTGTTTCGGGGCTGAAATGGTGCTGGAACCATAGAATGTTCATGCTCCTACGGACCCTACCTAGTTCAGGGGTCCCTAACTTCTAGTCCATGAAGGTCCCTAAAGTCACATGCAAAATCGTATCTGTTTTTTTCTTGAAGGGAGGAACAAATGCTTTTATTTTTATTTTCTAGTAAAACTTTTTAGCTTTATCAAAGTAGTACATGCAAATAGTTTAAAGGTTGAAATAATCCTACAAGACTTGTTATGAAAAAAATCAAACCCCTACTGCCCTTACCTTCTTTTCTCACTCCCCAGAGCATTATTTTTGGCGCTTAGCTTATCCTTTTGGACGTTAATCCATACTTCTAAATAACCTGAGTATATTGCTGCTTTTTGACTTTGCAGGTTTACACCTTTGCTCTAGACCTCCTCTTATGGAAAATGTCCCCTTCCCCCAACATCCTCTTAATAGAAATATACTGACATTTTTGTTAGATCAGCATTTACTGTTTACGTTATTATGACTACCTAAATGCCAATCACAGTTAACTCATATAGTATAATATCCTGCATGACTTTTAATTTTCCCTCGAATTAATTATTATCTTTCCCCACCCTACCCCATTAGCTTAATTTTCTTTTCTTTTCTTTTTTTTTTTTTTTTTTTTTTGAGACGGAGTCTTGCTCTGTCACCCAGGCTGGAGTGCAATGGCGCGATCTTGGCTCACTGCAAGCTCTGCCTCCCGGGTTCATGCCATTCTCCTGCCTCAGTCGTTAGCTTAATTTTCTATGTGTTTATCATTAATTCTTCTGCTGACCCTGCCAGCTGTCTCAATCTCCTTTTAATACATTGAGACGTATGGAATGTTCTACTGATTCCTTTTCTTCAGCTCTTTCCTGGAGCCTCTGACCTGCTCCTGTCTGAACCGGTTCCCTCCACTTCTGGACGCTGCTGTCTTCCTATGATCTTCTTCACTACCATTCTGTGCATTCCCTTCACTTCTCTTTTGAGTTGTGGATGTCCTGTGTCATGTATCTCTGCCTTTCTTCTTCCTGGTTTAAAGCATACGTAGGAGGCAAATGTTTCTCACACCTTGCATGTCTGAAAATATCCTCATTTAACAGAAACGCCTGATAGATAGTTTGGCAAGGTATAGAATGTTAGATTATAGACACTTTTTCCTTTGGACTTTTGAAAGCCCTCCTCATTGTCTTCTAGTTCTGAGGATTGCTGTTGAGAAGTTCAGAGCTGTGCAGATTCCTGATCCCTTTTGTATATAACCTGTTTTTTCTTTCTGGAAGAAATTTTACAATGATATCTCTTGAGTTAGGTGTATGTTTATACATTATGCTGGTCATTAATTGGGCCCTTTCAGTTTAGAGACTCATATCTTTCAGTACTGAGATTTTTAAGAATGATTTATTTTTTTCTCACCCCCTTTTTTCTGTTTTCTCTCATTTTAGAAATCATTTTATTTGAAAGTTGAACCTCTTATCCTTTAATTTTCCTTTCTTTCCTGTTTTCCATGTTTCTGCTTTATTTTCTGGGAGATTTTCTCATCTTTATCTTTCAGTTTTCTACTGAGTTTTTAATACTGGCTTCAAATTTTTTAATTCCAATAACTTTTTAAATTCTAATAACTTTTTTCCTATGAATTTCTTTTCTTTTAAAAAAAAGTTCCATTCTTGTTTCATGGGTGCAGTATCATCTGAGAATATTAATATAGGATTATTTAAGAATGAGGAAAAAAAAAGAATGAGGAAATTCTAAGCTGTGGGTGGGATGTATTGATTGTGAACTCCTTTAGGGTGATCTGACTGGGCCATTTTATTGATGAACCCCTGATATCTCATCATTGGAGCTTTCCTCTTTAGCTCTTCAGGTTTCCATAAAATGTTTTTCTGTCTCCTGCTTGAAAGGTATAGGACTGGCTGTTGGAAGACCTTTATAATGGGCACTGATTAAAATAAACTGACATGGCAACAAATTATATTTGGCAAATAGACACCGGAAAGCAAATATCCAGACTTCCCTGCCAGGGTATAGTCCCGGCACTTTTCCCGAATGCAAATAATGAAGCGCATGGCAAATGCTGCAGGAGACAAATCTGTTACATAGTTACAGTCAGGACTGGAACCCTACTTTCTTGATTCAGAGTTTCACTGTTGCTAGATAAGGCAAGGCCATCTGGCTTTATCTCCTTTTAGGCTGAGCAAAAGAAGCCCAGGTGAGCCAAAATATGTATTAATATATGTTTGCTGAATCCCCCCTTTTGAATGTGGTTCTCTTGCCCTCAAATGTGCTGGTGTTGATCATTCCTGGAACATTCAGTTTCCTCCTCTTAAGAGAGTAAACTTCCCGTCTTCTTCCTGGATTAGGAAGGGCAGATCTCAGCCCAGTGGAGTCAGGGAGGAAATTTAGAGAACTATTCTGCTTCTCATATAGTTCAGCCAACCCCTCTTGCTTATAGCCATATGTTCAAGGGAGGTTTCCAGAGGTACCTGATGCCACCATTCCCTGAGTTTTTTAAGGGTTCGGTGACATAAATTGCTTGTTTCTCAGTTTTTCCCACTGTTGGCTTAGGTTTCGGCTCTCTTGAGTCTGCCAAGTCAGTTGCCACTCACCCATTTCCTCACCAGCTTCCAATATTTTATTGCTGTTATCTTTACTTTTGTTATCTTTGTTTTCATGTGTTTATGCCTTTAAAAGTCCATTTACTGTCATTCTGGTAAGATTTGGGAAAGGAATGCAAGTCAGTGCCTTTAAATGCACTATCTCTATGCAAAGTCGTACCCTTGCTTTTTTTTTTTTTTTTTTTAATCAGTTTCTTAAAAGGAGTCCTTGGAAAATTACTAGTCTGCATCAGCATTTCCCTTTTACATAGCGAGAAAACTGAGCCCAGAGAACTGATGTGACCAGCTCAAAGTTACACAGGCACAGTGGTCAGGACTGGAGGCTTGCTTTCTTGATTCAGAGTTCACTCTTCTCTTCCTATTCTGTTATTACAAATTCAAAGGTCCTGTAGCCATAATCTTTTTATCTTCCTTCTGCTTATCAGATAATAAACATTAATTAACATGTATTTTGGTTTTTCTTTTTGCCTCTGCTTAGTATCAGCTAAATTTTTTTGGTTTGTTCACTCATGTATTCATTCTTTCACTCACTTATTCAATGGATTTTTTTAAGCTATTGTTAAATGCCAACACTATTCTAGGCACTGGTAAAATAGCCATGAGCAACACAAAGTCCTTGCTGTTGTGGAGTTCCCATATATTCAGAGGAAGAGAATAACCAAACAGACTGATTATAAGCAGATTGGCTCAGGCAGAAACCCAGCTACAGGCACACATGCCAACCTTTAAGAAAGCAATGACCGGATGAACTGTGTCAGAAAAATGGAGAACTGACAAGGGAAGTCTCACTGGAGAAAGAAGAAGTGTTTCTAATCTGAAGAATTAAGTTTTCTATTAACCTTTCATGGAAACTGAGGGGAGGGTGAGAAGAAGGGGGAAGGGTGTTGAATGGCCAGATGCTCCGGGAGGTGCTTTGTTTTTTGAGAGAAAAAGACACACCAATAGACACCAGGAAAGCCGAAGGCATTCATCTTAACCTCTATGTTTAATGGTTTTATAAAATAATGATATGGGCATTTGAATGAAGAGAGTGGAGCCTGCCTTCTTTATAGTCACATTGGGGTTTCCATCTGTTCCAGCTGCATCTGTCTGATCCCTGGGACTTGCTCTCTTGCCTCCTACCTTATCACACCTTAGCCTGTCTTCTTGCTGTTTCTCTTTTCATCGGGCTACACTTGGGAACCTGGAGAAACCTCAGGCCTCTGAACACATTGGCACCTCCAGAGCTGCTCCTAATGCAAACCTCTTACCTGACTCGGGTGGATTTTGGGTACGCGTTTGACTTTTGCTTTAAGAACACATGGTGTGTTCCATGGAGGGTTGCTGAAAACTGCCCGATGAGTTGGGACGGGCACACCTAATTCAAAACCTCAACATTTTATTATGCTCTGTGAAACAGTGTTCCTTACACGCTTAGATTTTTTTTCTGCTTACACATCAGAGCAGCCTTAAAGTTGAAAAAGCTTTTATTACGCATTTCTTGTTTTAAGTACGCTCACCCTAATAACCCTGTGAAGTAGCGATTATCTCTGTGTTGACTAAAGTGAAACACAAATAATACACCTACTAAGGTAGCAAGTCTAGCCATTGAACAAACCGGAGCTTCAAGTCCAGTTTCTGACTCGGGGTTGTAGCGACAACTGTGGAGGACAGCCTTCCTCCTCCACCTGATTTCTCTTTCCCTCTTGCTTTTCTTCTTCTTCTTAGTTATTATCAGACTTTGCATCCTATTCAGGGGCCACAAAGGCAGGGAAGATACCACAGAAAACCAAAGTCCATATACAAACAGGTTGGCCACACTGCAGGAATACAGAGAGAAAGTAGTAGGCAGGACATTGTGAAAAACTTTAATTCTTGATAGAGTCTTTTCCCTGTGACTTCTAACAACATCTAACTCACCCCTCCTGGAGAATTTTGCTGCAAAAGAAGAGTCTTTCGCCTGGAGGCTGGGGAGGAATGAAATTTGAAAATGATAAAAAGTGATTGAAGACTTCTCTAAATTAAAGGTAGTATCATTCACTCTGTTTAAAGAGTGAGCTTGTGAATTAATTACAGTTAGGAGATCAAGAAACTGAGACCTTAACTGATACAAAATCACATCCAACACATAGACCTAGAAGAAAATATCTTCATTTTTTTTCTAGCATCAAGGAATGTTAAATCTAAAGTGCCCCCAGGTATGTGGTTTTCAATCCTATGCTTAAATATCTCCTGAGAAGGAGATTCCATAAATTCCCTCTATAACTAACCAATCCTCATAATCAACAAGTTCTTTTCTATCTGACCTAAATCCCTATTCCTGCCATTTAAACTCATTTCCTCATGTTCTGCCCTCCAGGGAGATAAAGAACAGCTGTCTGCTCCTCTTTGTGATAATCCTCATAGAGAGTATTTGCAATAGTCTCCTTTGGCCTAAATACCAAGCTTCCCCTCACCTTTCTTTTTAACTCTTCTGTTGTTTCCTCACAGAGTCCTCCCATGCCGTTCACATCTTTCTTGAATAGTTTCTTCCCCAGGACCTGCCATGGTGAAAGACTTAGAAATAAGAATCCAGTTGTAATATAGACGCCAAAGAGGTAGCAGGAAGTCAGATCTGGACAACTCCATGCCATGCTAAAGAAATAAAACATTCTCCATTAAGAAATGTTTTTTGTTTTGTTTTGTTTTATTTTTTATTTTTTTTGCTCCTTTTTTTCTTCCCCCCCTCCGCAGAGACAGGGTCTCTCTATGTTGCCCAGGTTGGAGTGCAGAGGCTCTTCACAGGTGAGATCATAGCTCACTGCAGTCTCTAACTCCTGGCCTCAGGAGATCCTCCCCCTTCAGCCTCCTAAGTAGCTGGCACTGTAAGTGACCGCACCTGGCTTTGTTTTTCTATTTCTTAAGGCATCTCTGGCAGTATCTAGGCCCAGCCATAGGCTAACTGTGAGATGGGTGGAATTAATCCTTAGTTTCCTTATCCTCAGCGTACCCTCCTCCTCCAGAGTATGTCAGGCACCAAATTCCTCTCTCCCCTACTTACTCTCCCTCCTCTCAAATCTCTGTTCCCTCAATGTGGTTTGATATTTTAGGAGGAAAGCAGGAAGACTGAATACATTTCCTCTGCTGGCCAAGTTCGATATTTATTTACGAGCAAGGCGCCCTCCTTGAATTTCTTAGATGTGTTAATTGGGCCTAGTCTGCTTAGCCACGAGGTCCTCCCTGCCCATCTCCTTTAGGAGCAGCCTTGTTATATTTGTCACCCAAGGGATGTTTTAGAGAAAGTTGGTGCTCCACGAAATCAGAGACCACTGTAGTGGAGAGCAGACAGCCAAAGACCCATCTCAGAAAACCCAGGGGTCTCTGTTGGCCCATTAAGTAGAAGCATCTGTACATTCAACTTTCTTCCTCATGGTGAATTTTTCTGTAGCATCACTTCCATTTGACAGTGAAAAATCTTTTTCTTAATTCTGTCAAAAGGTAAGAGTTATTTTTAAAACATGGTTGTATTGAGAAACCTTGCATCTTACATGTGAAAATAGCCACAGAACTGGAAAGGATGGTCTGAAGAGGGGACTTTCAGTATTTCCCAGCAGATTCTCAGACAGAGACTCACCTTGGCCCATTATTGGATCAAAGTCAATATAATATTAAGTTAACTTGACTTATCCAGCTGGTGAGATGCATCCTGCAGTCTTGAGTGCAGAGGCTTCTTGTTTTGTTTGGGGTTTTGTTTTGAAGTGTTTTGCATTACCAGAACAAGAGTTCCCAAAACTCGGGAAGTTGAAAGGTCTCTTTAATGGGCACTGATGAAAATAAACTGACATGGCAACAAATTATATTTGGCAAATAGACATCGGAAAGCAGATATTCAGGCTTCCTGGGCAGGGCATAGTCCTGGCACTTTTCCTGAATATGAATAATCAAGCACAGGGCAAATCCTGGAGGAGCAAACTCGCTCCCTATTGCTAGATGAAGCAAGGCCCTCTTTTTTACCTGCTGTTGGGCTGAGCAAACAAAGCCCAGGTGAGCCAAAAAAGAAAAAGATGGAGTTACCTCCTGCTTTTCAGATGTATCCTTATTTAAATAGGAAAAAATATTTTTAAAATATGGTTCATGCATAGCCACATTCTGATTGATTATGTGAGGATCCAGCCGGATATGGCCCAACATGTGGTTTGTAAGGGAGTCGAATTCTTAAAGTATATCTAGAGTTGTTTGGGTCTCTGGAGGTTGTCTTTGTTTTGACATCAGAATAGTTAAGAGATTTGATTCCTTTCTAGAAATGAAGCTCCTACTCAGGGGAAAGTGAATTTTTGGCAGAAAGTTATTGCCATGGAGGCGAATTTCCCCACCCTTAGTTATACATACACACATGAAGAGTAGAGGGCAGTGCTGGGGAGGGTCCAAAACATAGGTTTCCAAAAAAGTCAAAAGCAGTGTTTCAGCCGGGTGTGGTGGCTCATGCCTGTAATCCCAGCACTATGGAAGGCCGAGGTGGGCCGATCACTTGGTCAGGAGATCGATACCATCCTGGCTAACACAGTGAAATCCTGTCTCTACTAAAAATACAAAATAAATTTAGCCAGGCATGGTGGCACATGCCTGTAGTCCCAGCTACTCGGGAGGCTGAGACAGGAGAATTGCTTGAACCCGGGAGGTGGAGGTTGCAGTGAGCCAAGATCATGCCACTGCAGTCCAGGCTAGGGGACAGAGCGAGACTCCGTCTCAAAAAAAAAAAAAAAGCAGTGTTTCTCCGCTTCTCAGGAATATTGACCCCAGTCCCCTATCCATCCCGCCAATCCCAGAAGAAAAGATAATTAGAGGAAGTACAACAAGGGCCAAACTTACAACAAGCACATAAATACTTGAGGTTGATGCAAAAGAGTGTATAGCTGTGTGGTTCATGAAACGGGTGACAGGAAAAGCTGTAACCAGACCCAGGGACATGAGCCAGGTCTACATTTTGCAGAACTGCTTTTTTCACAGAGGCTTTTGAGGGGCCCCAGAAAGAGAATGGAAGTAATGGGGCCAAGTTCCTGCACTGGAGGGCAGGGCCTTTCCTCGAGTGTTATGTTTTAATGAAGCAGCTGGGAGGGTTGCTTATCTCCGGCCGATAGATGTGTATTTCAGCATGACAGGAAAGAGGAGGCTCATTCATAAACAGGCCTGGCCCTCTGGGGTTTCCCACATTGAAGGAGGGGATGCTGCTTACAAGAAGTTTATGAAGTTTATGCTCTGACTTTTCAAAGTAAATGCAGTGTTTTTTATTGGAGAGCCCTGATCACTTTTCCCTACCTAGAGCCATTTTTTGAGGGTTGCACTGAGGCTGGTTTTGCCGAAGAGAAGACTAACTCTAGGGCCTTTTGCACTGTTAAATGCAAACCATGTGTGTGACTTGAGGTTTCCTTCCTCTCCAAAGCACTGCACATTTGGCACGATGAATGGCTTTAGCTAAAATGCAGTGGGGTGTGTAATGAAAAGTGGGATGCTCAAAGTGTTAGGAGATACTCACACTGCACCCCACAGGGAACCTCAGCGGGGAAGAGAGGCCATTCGCTGGCAGCTGTAGTCCCCGTGTGCAAACAGCTAAACCCCTTCCCCAAAAGGTTTTTCCAATAGCAGCTATCCCCCACCCAATTTCTCAGGTAATTTATCTGTTTGGCACACAAGGCTCTCTCTACTGTAGCTAGGACAAAGTCTATATTTCACTCCTGTTTTTAACAAGTGCATTCAGAACAAGGCTCCCAAACTTCCAGGGTTCTCTTAACTACAATTTAAAGATCGCACCCTCCAAATCCTACAATATCTTTATGAGAGAAGATGGACAGTGTTTCCTGAATACAGGTGCTGGTCAGTTGCCAGCTCACACAGACCAAGTGGTGGTGATTTCATCAAAGGCTGTAGGCCCTGAAATCCAGGGACTTTGTCATCAACTCTCAGAGGTCTTAGCCACAAGAGCTGCCTGTCAGTCAGCTGTCTTCTTTTTCCCATTCATGATGCTTTAAAAATAAAACAACAAATAGCAAAACCTTATTTTAGAAGGTATTCTAGCCATCTAGGACCTAGTCTAGTTGCTTCTGCCCTGGTTGAGAAAAACATCGGTTAAAATGGCAAATGCAGAATAAATGATCTTTTCAGGAATGCACATACATAATATGCATCTTTCTCTGACTCTGCCTTTTCTTTATTAACTGCAGGGGAGACAGCAGGAAGGCAGCAAGTCCCCACCTCCCCGCCAGCCTCGGAAAACAGCAGTGCTGCCCACAGCATCGGCAGCACGCAGAGCACGCCTTGCTCCAGCAGCAGCACGGCCTAGCCCAGCCCAACCCAGCCCAGCCCAGCCCAGCTCAGCTACTGCCAAGGGCAGGACCAATGGCTGAGCCTCGTGTCCAGACTCAGAGGGCTGGATTTTGGTTCCTTTGTAAAGACAGAGTGAATTTCAGTATAAAGATCACCCATTGTATTCACCCCACACCCAGGGCTAGTATAAACATGACCCTGGGCTTCTGTACCACACTAGAATTCATGTGAGAAAGCTAAAATGGTGGTCTCCACCAGCCCCTCACAGGCTTGGGGGTTTTCAATGTGAAACACATGCCAGTTTTTAAAATGCTGCTTTGTCCAGGTGAGAACATCCATAATTTGGGGCCCTGAGTTTTACCCAGACTCAAGGAGTTGGTAAAGGGTTAACAGCCAGATAGTAGAACCAGTGAGGAGATGCGGCCAAAGATTATATCTGAACCAAGATGTAAAACAAGAAATGCTTTGAGGCTTTCTAAGCGTTCCTCCTGTCTAATCTGCACCTTCGCTGGATGCACACTTCTGACCTTGCTGCCACAACCTGTGGGGTCTGATGTGTCCCTTGATGGGTGCTGCCCTCAGGGACCGCACCCTGACAAGTGTCAAGGCAACATTCCTTTCTTGTGTCCTGGGCCAAAACCAATGCTGATGACCTTATCAGCTTCCTGTTTCTTCCCATACTTGCATACACCACTGCAAAATGTCTTAATGCAAATTTTGTATTTCTTATAGGCCTACAGAAATTGAAAATGACCAAAATCAGGAACCACAGATTTGTGCCCGTTCCTAATATTTTGTTCTGACAAATTAATGTATAATTTGAGGTGAAATTCAGTTATAAAGTCAAGGACGAATTTGCACAGTGATATATTTCTATGTGTATGCAAGTACCAGTATATAATATGTCATCTGGCACATTCATTTTCTCAGTTGAAGAAGAGAAAATTTGAAAATGTCCTTATGCTTTTAGAGTTGCAACTTAAGTATATTTGGTAGGGTGAGTGTTTCCTCTCAAAACGTGTCAGCTTAAAAAAAAAAATAGGCCCTTTTATAAAAACCAAGCTCTAGTGAGATGCAAATGCATGGCAAATCCTGTTGGTCTCCAGTTGGTTATCTGAATAGTGTTGCCAATTCCATCAAGACAGTGCTGAGATTGGAAAAGGGCACTCATTTGGATTGCCTTACTTCTCTTGCCTTAAATATATCCCATATATTTAATATATCAAAAAGGGCTTGAGGTGAATTTCATTAAATGGAATAATATGATGCCACTTTGCAGCTAAAATAAGCTCAGTGATACTTCTATGTTAAAAAAAAAAAAAAAAAAAAAAGAATGCCAGAGGGGAATTATCATGCTAAATTATTTTACTGCTGAAGATAGCTTCATTGCAAATTATTCTTTTTCTGGAATTTCCCCAAACAACTTAGAATTCCGTAAGTAGAACAAGATAGATTCTACCCCCAAAATATTCATAAGCAAATCCCACTGCCCTTAAAATAAGGAAGTTATGCCTGGTTGTCTGTGAATGGAACCTCAGTAGGTAATGCTAATGAAGCTTAAAACCTTAGGGCAGTGTCTATAGGGAAACAAGTATGTGGAAATTGACAATCATTTTTACCAAATCGTTGAGTAATAATCTGACTTACCTGATACATATACACATTCAATAAGGAACATTTTTTTTTTCAGTAAGGAACATTTTAACCAAAACAGATTACTTTAGGGCTGAGATTTCCAGGCTATCTACATTCATCTACTGAAAAATTTCCAGATTTCCATATACAAACGAAGAAGACATGAGTTTAGAGAATTTTTTTTCCTTTAGTTTTTTTTTTAACAGAAGGGTATCAGAGTGGAGGACCTAGATTACGCTACCTGTGTTTGAAAATACTGCGCTTTGCCTAACCTTTGGTGGAATGTATTGTTTCAGCATATTCTATGTATAAAAAAGTTTAAAGATGTCTTCAAAGAAGACTAGAGTCTTTAAGTCACTTATAGCTATATTTTACTACAAATTTGTGTATAAAGATATATTTAAGTGTTTTAGATAAATTTAAGTTACTCCATATGAAATGTTTAATTTCAGCTACTGTGAATTCTTTCGATCAGTCCTTTGCTTTTTTAAAAAATCTTTTCCATTGTGTTAAAAAGAAAATTAGCTATTAGGAGATATTAAAAGATTGATGGCTTAGAAGGACAGGGTTAAAACCTTCTGTAATATATTTAAATATATATTTTTAAGAGAGATGCTACATTGCCGATGATTTTATAAATAATTTAAAATTAATTTACAAATTTATAGATGCAAACCAAAAGATCTTTTTAAAAGAGAGAGAGAGGAAAAAAATCACCTTTTATTTGTTTGGGTCTCATTGTCAGAATTATTATTCAGATCAAGAAATCTGTGTCAATAAAACCAAATCTCATATTGGAGAGTGAATGTCGTTAAGTATTTCTGAAATGTTTCTGAAAAATGAACATGAAAAAAAAAAAGTATTTTCTCCCTAGCTTCTCATTACAGTATTTCTAATTGCTTCACACTTTACAGTTTTAATACAAAGTACAAGCTCTACTTTTGTAAGGTGTACTACAAGTTTCTTTAAAAGTATTATTGTATTTCAGCTGAACTCTTCTATCTGCAGTCTTTTGTTATCTCTGCAGGCTACACCCTTAATTTGCAGAGGCCATTTTGTTGTTTGTTTGATGCTGAAGCTGTTGTTAAAATGCCCTAAACTCCAAGGCAGATTGTCTGTATAATACGCTATAGCTTTTCACCATGTGGTGTTTACCAGCTGTTACTCTGTATTTTAAAAAGCCAGAGAGTTCTTCTGTCTAAACTGTCTCTATAGCATTTTCTAAACAAAAAAACCGTTTTTTCCTTGCCTTGTAATAAGATCGTAAATCCATTTCCTGCTTGTGTTCTTAGTGGGCATGATTGTGAGTGTGTGTGGGGTGCTCACACGCGTGCCAGTCTTTTTGTACTGTAACTACCTCATGGTTTGAATGATGATTGTACTGCTGGTTGTGTTAACAGAGCACATTTTGTTGGGTGAGTCCTATGTGATTTTTTTCATGTTTGTTTTATCTGGGGGTTGTTCATGAAACTGACAGATGTTTTTCTAAAAAGGACTATTATCAGTTTCCAAATACAATACTTCTCTCTTCTGGTTTTTCCTGAATGAGCCTGATTTTGTTGCTGGTTTTCATCATCTATGAGGGTAAAAAGAGTACCCTTAAAATCCCTGTGGCCAGTTCGAACACCCCTGTTGTATTCTTTTCTCTGTTCAGTGTGTCAGCTATTTTGTGAAGATGCTTAGATGTATAGTTTTGATAACCACAGTTTTAAGTCTTTTATCTGTGCATAATAAAAAGATATATATCAATTATTAATATGTGTCTTGTTATCATTAAATTCTACCCTCAGGCTCATGTAACTTTTTTCACTGCGACTTTCTCCTGAATGGATCGTCTGCTCCGTGTTGATGAGGAAGTGGGAGGAGAAAGGCTAAGAGGTCCAGAGCAGAGGGAAGGGCGGACGGACTAGAAGAAGAGTGCAGCAGGAGCTGTCGCTCTTCTCAGAAAAACATGGCAGGAGACTTGGAAGTGGGTGTCTCGCCCTGGAAACCATTCCTGGGCCTTCTGTCAATCTCCCAGAGTCAAAGAAAGAAACATAATACTCATTTAAGCTCTACTATTTTCAGCCCTTTCAAATACCGCAGTGCTGCTTCCAGCATTCTGTATCTCCGTGTGGTACCACCGTCTTCCAGTTGTCCAAGCCAGAAACCTGGGAATCTAACTACAGCCTCTTTGGCTCCCCTCTTCCCAAATCAACAAGTCCAAGTGTTACTCTACCTCTAAAATGTCTCTTTCCTCAAACCACTGACTTATTCCTACTCCGGCTGTTGTTGCACACTGCTCAAGAGCCATTGTCTCTTGAGTTGAGTCACTGCAGCAGCCTCCTAACTAGTCTGCCGACTTTCCATTTTGCTCCCTTCAGTTCTCTCTCCACCATGCAGCCAAAGTAATCCTAAAAAGACTCCATTTTGAGGCCTTTAAGTAATTCCCCCATTTGCCTTCAGGGTAAAGTTCAGATTCCTAAGCATGGTTCCGAGGAGGCTAATCTGCCTGCCTTCCCAGCTACTTCTCTCACCTCTCCAGAGCTCAGTTCTATTTGGCATCGTCACCCCCAGACAAATTTGTAATGAAAAAAGTTCTTGTTCAGTATCAAATATTACATTATAGCATTGAATATGCATTTACAGACCACACTCCCCTTTTGAGATTTTTAGTGACTTAGATGATTTGGCATCAAGGCCAGCAGCCCATCCCTCACATGTTACACAGGTGGGTACCCACAGAGCAGGAACAGTGTTAAGCTGCATTTTACAGCTACGGTGCCCCCTGCAACCAGCTCCTCTTAGGATATGTGGGAGTAATTGGCAGGTCAATGAATTTTTTTTGCCATTAAACTCTCCTTGTGTCTACTGGAGGAAAAACCTGGGTGATTAATAAATGGCCTTCACAGAGTCTGTGAAGTGGCTGGAATTGTATGTAGGATTTTATTGCAGATGTGTCTCGGCTGTTGGTTTTGGTGAGAGTCCATGGGCTTTTTGTAAGAAAAAATTATCTTTCTTGTTCACACAATATATATGTATAAAATGAATGCAAAAAATACAGACATGTAGCAATGAAAAGGCCTCCATAATCCTCCAACTTGAATATAAGAATACCGATTTAGTGTATGTGTTCCCAGATGTTTCCTTAATTCATATCAATATGTCCATGTCATTAAATAAGATTGGATTATGGACCGGCGCAATGGCTCACGCCTGTAATCCCAGTACTTTGGGAGGCCAAGGTGGGTGGATCACTTGGGGTAAGGAGTTCGAGACCAGCCTGGCCAACATAGTGAAACCCTGTCTCTACTAAAAATACAAAAATTAGCGGGGTGGGGTGGCATGCGTCTGTAATCCCAGCTACTCACAAGGCTGAGGCACGAGAATCTTTGAACCCAGGAGGTGGAGGTTCCAGTGAGTTGAGATCGTGTCACCGCACTCCAGCCTGGGTGACAGAGGAAGGCCCTGTCTCAAAAAAAAAAAAAAAAAATTGGATTATAACAGTTGTGACTTGCTTTTTTCTTTTTTTTCTTTTTTTTTTTTTTTTTTGAGACAGGGTCTCACTGTGTCACCCAAAGCTAATTTTTATATTTTCAGTAAAGACGGGGTTTCTACTAAATCCAAGGCTAATTTTTATATTTTTAGTAGAGACAAGGTTTCACCATGTTGGCCAGGCTGGTCTCGAACTCCTAACTTCAAGTGATCCACCCATCTCGGCCTCCCAAAGTGCTGGGATTACAGGCGTGAGCCACCACGCCCAGCCTGTGACTTGCTTTTTTCATATGGCATATCTTTCTCAGGCCTCCTGAGATGAATGCTAATCATCATTTTCTTATTAGGCTTACCTTAAATTGCCCAAATAAAAACATAGTTCTCATAGGAAGTGAAATACAAAGATATTTGTTAACGCTACCCTTCCTACTCCCTCCAGTCACTTACCTAGAGGAGCTGATGTTAACAGCCTTTTTTCAAATTCAAACATATTGAAATGTGTTCATGAATATGACGTTTTTGTTTCGTTTACTAAAAATGGAAGCACAATATATATACTCTGCAACTTGCCTTTTTCACTTAACATGGACCTCCTGTAGATTATTAGATATGGAACAAATTTCATGTTTTTTGGTGGCTGCATAATATTTTTTACAATGAATTCAGCCAATTCACTAGTAATGACATTTTAGTTTTTTGCCAAGATATTCTGCAGCAGTTACTATCCTTATGTATTATGTTCTCACACTCCAATGCTTTAAAGCAAAAAAAAAAAAAAAAAAAAAAAAGTGACAGAATTATAAAGAGGAAAAAGAGGAACTGACAAATTCATCATCACAGTAGGATATTTTAACATATCACTCTCAGAAGTTGACAAGTCAAAAATATTTGGATATGGAAGATTTGAACAATGTAATTAAGCTTGATTTAAGATCCATACATAGAATCCTGTGTCCCCCAATTTGAGAATTTTGTATATACCACTCCTGGAACTATAATGGCATTCTCGGCAAATATCACAAAATTTAATCATACTGATCAGGTTACCTAATCACAATGCAAATAGTTTAAAAATGAATACGAAAATAATTTTTAAATACTCAATACATTTAGGAATTTAAAAACACTTTATGGCCGGGCGCAGTGGCTCACACCTGTAATCCCAGCACTTTGGGAGGCCAAGGCGGGCGGAGCACGAGGTCAGGAGATCGAGACCATCCTGGCCAACATGGTGAAACCCTGTCTCTACTAAAATACAAAAAAATTAGCTGGGCGTGGTGGCGAATGCCTGTAGTCCCAGCTACTCGGGAGGCTGAGGCAGGGGAATTGCTTGAACTTGGGAGGCGGAGGTTGCAGTGAGCAGAGATTGCGCCACTGCACTCCAGCCTGGTGACAGAGCACAACTCTGTCTCAAAAAAACAAAAAAAAAACCACTTTACATGTTCTGACAATCAGTTAAATGGAAAAAAAAACAAAAACACTTCTAAATAATTCATGGCTCAAAGAAGAAGTCATAATGAAAATTGGATTGGGAGGCTGAGGCGGGTGGATCACCTGAGGCCAGGAGTTCGAGACCAGCCTGGCCAACATAGTGAAACCCCATCTCTACCAGAAATACAAAAATTAGCTGGGGATGGTGGCATGCGTCTGTAGTCCCAGCTACTCTGGAGGCTGAGGCAGGGGAATTGCTTCAACCCGGGAGGCAGAGGTTGCAGTGAGCCAAGATCGCGCCACTGCACTCCAGCCTGGGTGATAGAGCAAGACTCCATCACAAGAAAAAAAAAAAAGAAAAAAGAAAATTAGAAGATTAGACTTGAACAGTGAAAATACTACATTCAAACATGCAGCTACAGCAGGTAACTTATGAGAAACCTAAATTGCTCTAAGTTGTACACTGGAAAAAAAAAGATTGAAAATGTAACAGCATCCAACATGGCAAGTTAATTATTACTTTAAAAGACTATTGGAGATAGGTAAAAATTAAGTAAAAGTAAACACATGCATTAGAAGATAAAAAAAGACACAACAGATATAGTAGAAATTTTAATCAATAAGGGATCATCATAAACTTTATTTTAATAAATTAGAAAACAATGTGGGCGATGTGTCAGGGACAGTCAGAGTTCTGTTGGGTAAACAAAAACCACTCTGATTATTTCAACAGAAGGAAATGAACGTGAGGACTTGGTGTAGCAGATGTTGAAGGGCTGAAAAGGTGAACAGAGATCGCTGAGGGCCCAGGGCAGGGATTATCAGAGCGGGAAGTTGAGCGTGGCTTGCCCAGTCCCACTACCAGCATCATCAGGCAGCTAGGGAGCTAGGAGACAAAAACTTGGTGGAGGGCACTGATGACGTCCTAGTAAAAATGCAATTTTGCAAAACTATTTCAAGAAGCAATAAAAATTGAAAATAAATCTTTAATAAATCTTTACATTTAAGAAAAGTAAGATCTAGGACTACAAGAGGCTTATGGGAAAAACAAAATAAAAAATAAAAAGTAAAAACTAAATTAAAATCTACTCACAACAAAATAGAACACAAAATTTAAAACAAACAAACAAAAAAAAAACACTGCCAAGCCCAGCTGGTTTTACAGGTAATTCTACCAAGTAGTCAAAAAACAGATAATGCCAAGATCCTGGTGGTTCTTTTATTCCTGGGATGGCAGGTCAACGAGAATGAGTTTTTTTTGTTTTGTTTTTTTTTTGAGACGGAGTCTCGCTCTATTGAGAATGAGTTTTTTATATTAATCTTAATATTTATTGCCACATTACTTTCTCTAAAGGTTTTTGAAAATCACGCCATCACTACAGGCAATGTATGAGTGCCAATTCCCTGGCTTCCTCATCAACATTGCCTACGTTGAAACAGAAGTTTGGGCTCTAGGCATCAGATTTAAATCTTGGTGCTACCATTTGCTAGGTGAACTGTTTCTGCGATATTAAAAAAAATCTACACTTTAGCATTGTTGTGAATATTAAATGAGCTAGTCCACATAAAGTTCTTAGCTTACACTAATCACTTAATAAATATTACCTACTATCATTGTTATGTGTTTTAAATTTTGCCAATCTGATGGTTGAAAATTATATCTCATTTGAATTTGTATTAACTGCAATGACTAAGTTTTAAGTTATCATATCAGTCTTTCCCAGGTTCTGCTGTAAATTTCTATTTTCTTTGCCCATTTTTCTAATGAATTGTCTTTCTCTTAATGATCGTACATTAGTGAAATTCTGTGTCACATGTCATGTATGAGAAATATTTTCCCAGTCTATCATGGTCTTTTCATTTTGTTTCTAATTGATATTGCCAAGACAAAAGGTTTAATTCTTTTTTTTTTTTTTTTTTGAGACAGAGTCTGGCTCTGTCGCCCAGGCTGGAGTGCAGTGGCACCATCTCGGCTCACTGCAAGCTCCACCTCCCGGGTTCATGCCATTCTCCTGCCTCAGCCTCCGGAGTAGCTGGGACTACAGACGCGTGACACCACGCCCGGCTAATTTTTTGTATTTTCAGTAGAGACGGGGTCTCACCATGTTAGCCAGGATGGTCTCGATCTCCTGACCTCGTGATCCACCTGCCTCGGCCTCCCAAAGTGCCGGGATTATAGGCATGAGCCACCGCACCCGGCCGGTTTAATTCTTATGTAGTTGAAGATACATACCTTTTCCTTTTGGCCTCTGGGTTCCCTGTCTTGCTTAGGGTTTCTCCGACTCTAGATATACACTAATACTTTTAAAATTTTATTTTTAAAATGTAGGTCTTTATTCATACTTTTGCGTATGATATGAATGTAGGGGTCTATTTTTGCTTCTTTCCAGATGATTATTCAATTCTACTGGAAGCATTTATTAAAAAGTTCATTCACTTCCCATTGAATTAATACTTTTAAAAAGAATTGTGAGGTAGTCTGGCCTTAGCACATATAGTATAAAATCATGTAATAAAAATAGTATGATATTAGCATAGGAATAGTTAAGTGGATTACTCAGACAAGTAAAACAACGAGAAATCGATCTAATTCATTAGGCCCTTACATATGACAATAAGTCATAGTTTTCATTAGATTCTTACAAGAGTCTATGATCCAAAAATGTTATAATTTCATGACCTATATAAGAGTTGTGGGTTGTCTGATTTTATTGTAAAAAAAAAAAACTCAGATGTAATTTCTTTTCCTGTTATTTCCAAAAAAAAAAAAAAAACAGAGAGAGAAAAGGTTGTCTAGTAAATAAAAAGCAAATCAATGTTAGGTCTATCCCAAACTTTTCATGGTTCCATATAGTATTCTTGATAATTTGCTGTTCTTCCTCCTCTTCCTCCCTCCCCATGTTTATGGAAAAATTAATATTCCCTAATCAAACATTATTTATAAAGTGTTGGTTTCATCTAGCCACTTGTGAATGTTATAATAATTCTGTAAAGTGGAGAAATGTTACCAAATGCCAAATATAGGCATCTTTTTTGTTTCAAAGCAAGCCAAACCTATAGCATTGCTCTTCCCTAATGCAACATGTTTGAAAATGGGCAAATGGTCAGATTAATTTTTATAGATGTCATTGATAATCATTTGGCATATTATTTTTATAGATGTCATTGATATTCATTTGGCATATTATTTTTATAGATGTCATTGATAATCATTTGGCATATTTGTTGCCCTTGTTCTTAGATTTCCATCTCAGCTTTTTCAGAGGAACTCAACACTGTACTTTATGTAATTTGATTTCACACTTAAAATAAAGGTCATCATATGACATCACCTCCCCTTACTCAGAAAGTCACAGCTTGAATTAATTTTTAAAGACTTTCTGCATGTACTGCCTCTGAGAATTCATTAAAAAGAAAAAAAACTTTAAATGTAGAACCACATGACTGAAGTGAACTCTACCTTGACTTAAAAAGAAATGAGGGGTGGGAGTGTGAGTGTGCACACACACACACACATACACACACACCCCTCAGCCATTTTCCTTTCAATTTTATTAACATATTATCAATGTTTTCTTTCTTCTCAGAAACCCCAGAACTGATTATCCTTTTATCAACCAAAGCACAGCACCTGTGCAAGAAAAGAGGGCGTGGACAAGGAGAACAAGAAATTCTCAGCTTTAAAACCCAACTTGGTTCTTTCCACTTGATCAATCAAAGACTCAAAGCTGAAAGTCTTCATAAGTGATTTGGGTGGAGCAGCTTTTGCTGGTCTGTTACTTGTCCCGGTTCATAAACTGCCTATGGCATAGTTTCTGCAAAGAACACAGTGTACTTGACAACAGTGCTGAAATAAGGCTGAATTTTTAAAAGGGAAAATCACATGGATTCTGTATGGTGCAGGGGTGGTGTAGGAAGGGAGAAAACTAATTTTTTTTTTTTTTTTTTTTTTTTTGTGAGACAGGATCTCACTCTGTCGCCCAGGCTGGAGTGCAATGGCAGAATTTCGGCTCATTGCAGCCTTGACTTTCTGGTGATTCTCCTTCCTCAGCCCCTCAAGTAGCTGGGACTACAGGCGCCTGCCACCATGCCCAGTTAATTTTTGTATTTTTAATAGAGATGGGGTTTCACCATGTTGGCCAGGCTGTTCTTGAACTCCTGGCCTCAAGTGATCCACCTGCCTCGGCCTCCCAAAATGCTGGGATTACAGGCATGAACCACTGTGCCTGGCCAGTTTTTGTTATTGAAACCCAAAACCGTACAGCATACCCCAAAAGTGGAAACTAGAGCTTCAAGAATCTTAATCTGAAACACAAACTTCTTCTGGAGCACCACTTTTTGATAAGTACAGCAAGTGCAGAAGAGACTTTCCATTGAGGATTCCAGTTATCAAATCTTTTTCTTGAGTGGAGAGGAGAGGTGAAAATAAAAAGCTTCTTAGCCCGCCAGTTAGCCTTAAAAGTGGAAGCACCTGGAGGAGCATCCAACCTGCACTCCAGGGAAATCTACCACGCTTTACCTTTCCATCCCAGTGAGTAATCCAAGTGAAGGTAATTACATTATTGCACCAGCAAAGGAAAAAGCGACAAATCTTTAACCCAGCCAGCCAGCCAGCCAGTCCTCATTTTGGCTGGTTGATTTTTTTCACTTTTAGTGTATTTCTCAGAATGCCAATGCATGTGATAGAAACTCTAGTTACTGCAAGGAAACAGTCACAGGAAGTGTAGAAAGCAGTTAAAAGAAGCATATGATGGGAAATAGAGGATTTGGTTTCAAGTCGTTTCATGGCCCTGGGGCTGAGCTGAGCTGCAATGGAGAAAAACTGAAACAACTGTGAGCAGAGAGACCCAAGCAGTTCACGGAGCAGAGCCCCCCACTGCCTCCTGGCCCCTGGCCCTGCCTGCTCCATTCCTTCCTCTCCATCTGCAAGGCCTTCTCATCACCTCCTCAGATCCTAGAGTCCTTCACAGCTCTGCTAACAGGCAGCCTTTTCCATAAAACCTTATGAACTGCCCCAGCTGTTATTTTATCAATTTCTGGGGTCTGGTAGCACCATGCCACCTCATGACTCAAGACACAAAACTGTTATTTTTCTGTCACCTCCCACAGCCAATCCATCAGTGAGTCCTGATGGCTTCCAAACATATCTGCTGCTCTCCATCTGCACCACCACCACCCGAGTCTACGCCATTCTTACCTCCAACATAAACCAGCACATCCAGCAGACTCCCTGAGGCCTCCTTGTCTCTCTGTGATTATTCCCCACGTGGCTGCTAGAACGCACTCTTTAAAAGACGTTAGATCTTGTCAATCCCCTGTTTAATACTCCAAATGGCTTCCCATCACACTTAAATTCCAAAAAAAAAAAACCAAAAGTATACTTTTAAAAATCCGGCTTCTATTACTGTGTGTACCCTTCTGTTCCCCTGTAGGTAGCCACTTTCACTAGCTTGTCATGCTTCTTAAAGCAAATGTGAGCAAATAATCTCCTCTCTTTCCCCCTTTATTACACAGTGGAAACATATTAATACTATACATGTTGTTCTGCATTTTGCTTATCTCACCTAACGTGTTTTGTTTCCATATCAGAATATAAATCAGTATCTCATTTCTTTTCTATAGCCACATAGAATTCTACTTTGCAGATATACCATAATTTATTTAACCTATCCCTTTTTCTTCTTCTTTATTTTATTTTATTTTTGAGATGGAGTCTCGCTCTGTTGCCCAGGCTGGAGTGCAATGGCACAATCTCGGCTACCTAGGTTCCGCCTCCCAGGTTCAAGCAATTCTCCTGCCTCACCCTCCTGAGTAGCTGGGATTACAGGCACGTGCCACCACGCCTGGCTAATTTTTGTATTTTCAGTACAGACGGAGTTTCACCATGTTGATCAGGCTGGTCTCAAACTCCTGACCTCATGATCCACCTGCCTCGGCTTCCCAAAGTGCTGGGTTTACAGGCTTGAGCCCCTACGTCCCGCCTAACCTACCCCTTTCAATACACACTTGGCTTGTTTTCATCTCTTGCTATTAAAAACCACACTGCACTGAGTAGCCTCATATGAAGGTTCTTTGGTTTGTGTGCAGGTGTATCTCAAGGAAAAATTCCCAGAAGTAGGATTTCCAGGCCAAAGAGTAAGTGCATTTTTATTCCTAATAGATATTACCAAATTGTATCCCATTGAAGTTGCACCATTTTAAACTACTATCAACAATACCTGTTTTCTCATAGCTGTACCAATTGCGTGCATTATCCAACTTTGGTATTTTTGCCAATTTGATGGATGAAAAAATGATATCTCAAAGTAATTTTAATTTGCATTTTTCTTACAATGAATGAAGTTGTGCATCTTTTTATATGTATAAGGATTATTTGTTGTTACGCTGTGAACTGTCTGTTTTATCCTTTGCCTCATTTTCTATCGGGTTGTCGTCCTTTCTTTTCTCAATTTCTAGGAATTCTTTGTATATTACAAAGATTAGCCCTTTGTCTGTGATTATCTTGGCACTCAAAGCCCTAAGGGATCTGGCTCCTCCTCAGCTCATACGACTCTCCTGCCTCCCTGTTATGCTCCAACCATCATGTTCTGTGATGTCTTTGTTACTTTAACGCCCTCACATTGGCAATTCCTTTGCCTGGAATGCTACTCCCCGTATCATCCCACAGCTGGTTCCTCCTTACTTTTCAGATCTCAGCTTAATTATCACATGGGAAAGGCTTTCCCCCAGCACCCAGTCTATGGTAGACACCCAATTTCCTTCCATTACATCATTCAGTTTTAATTCTTTGCATGGCACTTATTCCTTGATAATATTTTTCTTAATTGTTTTAGTTTGTACATTGCCCACCTCTCCCTAAGGGAGGAGACCACCCCTCATATTGTCCTATGCCCAATTTCTGCCTCCAAAGAAAGAAAAAGAAAAAACTAAAAGGCAGAAATGAAATCCACAAGCAGAAAGCTCGGCGCCACACCCTGGACGTGGTAGTTAAAGATCGACCCCTGACCTAATTGGTTGTTATCCATAGATTACAGACATTGTATAGAAAAGCACTGAGAAAATCCCTATCCTGTTTTGTTCCGATCTAATTACCCGTGCATGCAGCCCCCAGTCACGTACCCCCAATCTGTCATGACCCTCTCACGTGCACCCCCTTGGAGCTGTGAGCCCTTAAAAGGGACAGGAATTGCTCACTCAGGGGGCTCGGCTCTTGAGACAGGAGACTTGCCGATGCCCCGGGCCGAATAAACCCCTTGCTTCTTTAACTCGGTGTCTGAGGAGTTTTGCCTGTGGCTCCTCCTGCTACATTTCTTGGTTCCCTGACTGGGAAGCGAGGTGAATGGCGGATGGTCGAGGCAGCTCCTTAAGCGGCTTAAGCCTGCCCTGTGGAACATCCCTGTGGCGGACTCTGACCAGCCCGACTGATGCGGATCCTGAGAGCGCTCCTCGTAGGCATTTGCCCCAGTGGGACGCCTCGCCAGAGCAGTGTGTTGCAGGCCCTCGTGGAGGATCAACGCAGTGGCTGAACACCGGGAAGGAATGGGCACTTGGAGTCTGGATATCTAAAACTTGGTAAGACTAGTCTTTGGAACTTGCCCACTCCGTTTGAGTGGAAGCATGGCCTGATCACCCACGGCGTGCCTTTATCAGCAGTTTGGTTTGGTTTTGGTTTTGACTTGGTTTGAATTGCTTGACAGGACCGGTTTTGGGAACTTGCCTACTCCATTTGAGTGGAAGCGTGGCCTGATCACCCACGGCGTGCCTGTACCGGCACTTCGGTTTTTGTTTTTGACTTGACTTGGATTGCTTAATACTTTGGTTTTGGTTTTGACCTGGCTTAGATTTCTGGATACTCTGATTTTGGTTTTGATTTTGGTTTGGTGCAAACTGCAAAAGTGTGTGTGTGTGTGTGTGTGCTCTTTTTACCTGTTCTTTGTTTTGTGGTGTGCTTGTGGAGTGAGCGTGCTGTTTTGTCTCGAAGAAGCGTAGGTCAGGCACAAATAAGCCCACGCTACTAGGAACTATGTTGAAAAATTTCAAAAAAGAATTTAAGGGAGACTGTGGAGTACTATGACACCAGGAAAACTTAAAACTTGGTGTAAGATAGACTGGCCAGCATTAGAGGTAGGTTGGCCATTAGAAGGAAGCCTGGACAGGTCCCTTGTTTCAAAGCTATGACACAAGGTAACCTGTAAGCCAGGGAATCTAGACCAGTTCCCGTACACAGACACTTGGTTACAGCTGGTTTTAGGCCCCCCGCCCCCAACACACAGTGGTTGAGAGAACAGCAGCAGAAGCCGCTGGCAAAGGCAAGGAAAGACCAGCAGAGAGAGAGAAAGGAAAGAGACAGAGAGGAAAAGAGGCAAAGAGAGAGAGGAAGAGACAAAGGAAGAGACAGACAAAGAGGAAGTCAAGGAGAGAGAGAGAGAGAGGAAGAGACAGAGGCAAAAGGAAAGTCAAAAAGAGAGACAAAGTCAGAGAAAGAAAGAAAGAGAGATATACAAGTAGTTAAAAAGTGTGCCCTGGCCGGGCGCAGTGGCTCACCCTTGCAATCCCAGCACTTTGGGAGGCCGAGGCGGGCAGATGACAAGGTCAGGAGATCGAGACAACGGTGAAACCCCGTCTCTACTAAAAATACAAAAAATTAGCCGGGCGTGGTGGCGGGCGCCTGTAGTCCCAGCTACTCGGAGAGGCTGAGGCAGGAGAATGGCGTGAACCCGGGAGGCGGAGCTTGCAGTGAGCCGAGATTGCGCCACTGCACTCCAGCCTGGGCGACAGAGCGAGACTCCGTCTCAAGAAAAAGAAAAAAAAAATAAGTGTACCCTATTCCTTTAAAAGCCAAGGTAAATTTAAAACCTATAATTGATAATTGAAGGTATTCTCCGTAACCCTATAACACTCCAATACCACTTTGTCAGTGTAAACAAGGGCGTATCCCGAAAGCACTGGGGCCTTCCTATCAAAAATCCTTAACCCAGTAACACGTGGATGGCCCAGATGCATTCAATCTGTAGCGGCAACTGTTTTGCTAACAACAACAACAAAAAAAAGTAAAAGGTAACTTTTAGAGAAAACCTCATTGTGAGCACACCTCACCAGTTCAGAAGTATCCTAAGGAAAAAAAAGGGAAGGCGGAATTTATATAAAAAGAATATTATATGGTAAATTCTTGTTCTGAAATAAATTAACTGGTTGTTTAAAGAAAGAAATATTTGTAATAAGTCAGAAAGTTGAGGCATGTTGAAGAATTGTCTGTGAAAGTCATGAAAGAGAAAAAATGTTATAAAAAAGAATTTATGCAAAAAATATTGTATAATTTAAAAGTAACTAGGCCTCCTGAATGTAAAACTATTAAAAAAAAAAAACCAGTTTATGTGCAAGGTGTATAAAAAAAGTAAAATATACCTTTGGTAAAAGAATTATAGGGAGGCATAAGAATGTACATTTTAACCTACATTAAAAAGTTAAAAAAATTACTGTTTTGAATATTTAAACAAGTGTTAAAACATTAATTGTAAAAAAAATTCTCTGTGTACACATATTAGTTAAAGTTAAAGAAGTATCATCCAGTTTTTCTGTAAACTGGACATTAAAGTAAAAACAGGTTTTTCTTAAAGCACCAGCCTCTTTAGAAAAAATTATAAAAGGTTAAAAAGAGTCTATAAAATCTTGCCTTATGGTCAAACATTAAAAATTAGATAAATATGTCTACAAGGTTTTATTAAAA
This sequence comes from Nomascus leucogenys, assembly GCF_006542625.1. Classification (NCBI taxonomy): domain Eukaryota; kingdom Metazoa; phylum Chordata; class Mammalia; order Primates; family Hylobatidae; genus Nomascus; species Nomascus leucogenys. The sequence continues at coordinate 82,986,487 of NC_044392.1, forward strand.
TTAGGTTTAACATTAATAACACACTAATATAAAGATAAAATTTAGTTTATCTGGTATAAAAATCATACGAGAAGCATTGTTAAATGGTATTTGGCTTTCTTTGATTTAAAAACTAATAAAAATAGGTGCTAAAGGAAATTTCTCAGTAAAAAGGCACTAAGGACTATAAAGTCCACTACCAAGGTCCCCACATTTAAAACAAAAGGTCAATTTCTTAAAAACTATACTTGGTTTATCTTCCACTTTCCTTTCCCTCAAAAACTAAAAGTCTTTTAGCACATGTACCACCCCTAAAATTTCCGGTAAACCAGCACCAGCCTGAAGATCACATTCTCATCAAAGGGTGAAAAGAAGAAAAACTCGAGCCAGCCTGGGAAGGACACTACCTTGTGCTGCTAACCACCAAGACTGCTGCTCATACAGCAAAAAAAAAAAAAAAAGATGGACTCATCACACCCGAGTCAAGAAAGCCCCACCCCCTCCAGAGTCATGGGCCATAGTCCCAGGGGAAAACCCTACCAAAATAAAGCTAAGAAATGTAACTTTTCATCTATTCTGTTACTTGTTCTTCTTTCTTCGTTCTGTTGCTGACCATCTAGTTATAACATAACCAAGTCAATTTTGCCTCAAACTATTGCATTTAATGCTTGCCTTGTTATACGCTGTGGGGACTTGCCAAGTCAAAGACAGCTTTCTACTTCAGAAAAGTACTTATGTCCCTCTTGACTCTCCTCAGACCGGGCACTAGTAAACTAGGACCATTTAATCCGGGGAGATTTCGATAAAGACCCCAGTGCCAACCAGGAGTCTTGCCCCTGATGTAGAGCTTTCATGCCACAGTTGGTCCAACATTCTGTGGACCACTAAAGAGCAAGGATGGACTGCCCTAACCGGTTTTTGTAATTTCCTAAAACCATACATTCATTTTACTAGAGGATCATAGAAGTTAAAGACTTTAAACAAACTTTAGCAATTAAGACAGGATACCAAGATGCAAATGCCTGGTTAAAATGGATCAAATATTCCATCTGCACGTTAAACAAAAGCAATTGTTATGCTTGTGCACATGGCAGGCCAGAGGCCCAGATTGTCCACCTTCCACTAAGGTGGTCCTCCAGTCGACCAGGTGTAGGTGGCATGGTAGCTCTTTTCCAGGATTCTACAGCCTGGAGAAATAAGTTGTGCCAAGCTCTCTCTGCTATATCCCAAAGTCTGGCACCCTGGAGGTCAGCCCCCCAGGGCCATCCAGCCTCCATCTCCCAACACTAAGTTCACTTCGTGTTTCTCACAACAAGGAGGAAACTTAGCGTTCCTTGGAGACCTGAAAGGATAAAATGAGCTTAAGAATTTTCAAGAGCTTATCAATCAGTCAGCCCTTGTTCATCCCGAGTGGATGTGAGGTGGTACTGTGGTGGACCTTTACTGGGTACTCTGCCGAATAACTGGAGTGGCACTTGTACTTTAATCCAATTGGCTATCCCTTTCACCCTGGCATTTCATCAATGAGAAGAAAAAAAAAGTAAGACATCGTAAAGCAAGAGAAGCCCCTTATGGGTCTTTCAACTCTCGTGTCTATTTAGATGCAATTGGAGTCCCACGAGGAATACCAGATCAATTTAAAGCTTGAAACCAAATAGCTGCAGGATTTGAGTCAATACTTTGATAGGTGACAGTTAATAAAAATGTAGATTAGATAAACTACATCTATTACAACCAACAGCAACAAGGTTTTCATGAGTTAAAAGAAAAACTCATGTCTGCGCCAGCCCTGAGGCTACCTAACCTGACAAAACTCTTTACACTCTATGTGTCAGAAAGAGAAAAAATGGTAGAGTTTTAACCCAGACTGTGGGGCCTTGGCCAAGGCCAGTGGCCTATCTCTCAAAACAACTGGATGGGGTTTCCAAAGGCTGGCCCCCAGGTCTAAGGGCCTAGCAGCAAAGGCCCTGTTAGCACAAGAAGCAGATAAACTAACCCTTAGGCAAAACCTGAATATAAAGGCCCCCCATGCTGTGGTAACTTTAATGACTACCAAAGGACATCATTGGTTAACAAATGCTAGATTAACCAAGCACCAAAGCTTGCTATGTGGAAATCCCCACATAACCATTGAAGTTTGCAACACTCTAAACCCCACCACCTTGCTCCTGGTATCAGAGAGCCCAGTTGAACATAACTGTGTAGAGGTGTTGGACTCAGTTTATTCCTGCAGGCCCAACCTCCGAGACCATCCTTAAACATCAGTAGACTGTGAGCAGTACGTGGACGGGAGCAGCTTCACCCACCCCTGCAAAGTGACTCTGAAGAAGACGACAAGCCCTGCTCCAGTCACACCCAGAAGCTGACTGGTCCACGCATGGCCGAAGCAGGAGAAAACTCATCGCAGGATTCATTTTCCTTAAAATTTGGACTTTTACAGTGAGGACTTCAACTGACCTTCCTCAGACTGAGGACTGTTCCCATTGTATACATCAAGTCACTGAGGTAGGGCAAAAGGTTGCTACGGTCCTATTATTTTATGGTTATTATAAGTGTACTGGAACTCTAAATAGAACTTGTTTGTTGGCCGGGCGCGGTGGCTCAAGCCTGTAATCCCAGCACTTTGGGAGGCCGAGGCAGGCAGATCACGAGGTCAGGAGATCGAGACCACCCTGGCTAACACGGTGAAACCCCGTCTGTACTAAAAGTACAAAAAATTAGCCGGGCGTGTTGGCGGGCGCCTGTAGTCCCAGCTACTCGGGAGGCTGAGGCAAGAGAATGGCATGAACCCCGGCAGGCAGAGCTTTCAGTGAGCCGAGATCGTACCACTGCACTCCAGCCTGGGGGACAGAGCAAGACTCTGTCTCAAAAAAAAAAAAAGAACTTGTTTGTATAATGTTATTCTATACAAGGCATGTAGCCCAGGAAATGACCAACCTGATGTGTGTTATGACCCATCTGAGCCTCCCATAACCACAGTTTTTAAAATAAGATTAAGGACTGAGGACTGGTGGAGGCTCATAAACGATATGAGTAAAGTGTTAGCCAGAACAGAAGGAAAAGGGGTCCCCAAACAAGTCACCTTAAAATTTGATGCCTGTGCTGTCATTAATAATAATAAGTTAGAAATAAGGTGTGGTTCTCTTAATTAGAAAAGAGGCTATATGGCAGAAAATTAGTATATCTGTCATAAATTAGGACTGTGTAGAAATAAATGTAAATACTGGTCTTGTGTTATTTAGGCCACTTGGATAAAAAGAAATGAAAAGGATCCAGTCCACCTTCAGAAAGGAAAAAATGTCCCTTCCTGTACTAAAGGACAATCTAATCCCTTAGAGCTAGTAATAACCAATCCCCTTGATCCTGTCTAGAAAAAAAGAGGAGCATGTGATCTTAAGAATCGATGGGGCCAGACTGGATCCTCGAGTAAATATCTTGGTTCAAAGAGAAGTTTACAAACGCTCTCCTGAGCCAGTGTTTCAAACTTTCTATGATGAACTAAATGTGCCAGTACCAGAAATTCCAGGAAAAACAAGAAATTTGTTTTTGCAATTAGCCGAGCATGTAGCCCAGTCTCTCAATGTCACTTCATGTTATGTATGTGGAGGAACTAATAGGAGATCAATGGCCATGGGAAGCCCAAGAATTAGTACCTACAGACCCAGTTCCTGATGAATTCCCAGCTCAAAAGAATCACCCTGATAATTTCTGGGTCCTAAAAGCCTCAATTATTCGACAATATTGCATAGCTAGAGAAGGAAAAGAATTCACTCACCCCACAGGATGACTTAGTTGTCTGAGACAGAAACTGTAGGATGGTACCACAAAAACAGTCACTTGGTGGAGTTCAAATCACACAGAGAGAAATCCATTTAGTAAATTCCCAAAGTTGCAAACCATGTGGACCCACCCGGAGTCCCACCGGGACTGGACAGCCCCCACTGGGTTATACTGGCTATGTGGGCATAGAGCTTACACCAAATTACCTGACCAGTGGGCAGGTAGTCGTGTTATTGGCACTATGAAACCATCTTTCTTCCTACTGCCCATAAAAACAGGTGAACTCCTGGGCTTCCCTGTCTATGCTTCCCGTGAAAAAAGAAGCATAGCTATAGAAAATTTTAAAAATAATAAATGGCCCCCTGAGAGAATCATACAATATTATAGGCCTGCTACTTAAGCACAAGATGGCTCATGGGGATACCGGACCCCCTTTTACATTATCAACTGAATCATACAGTTACAAGCTGTCTTAAAAATAATCACTAAAAAAACCAGCAGAGCCTTGACTATTCTGGAACGGCAAGAAACTCAGAAAAGAAATGCTATCTATCAAAATAGATTAGCTCTCGACTGCTTGCTAGCAGCTGAGAGGTCGGTCTGTAGGAAATTTAACCTTACTAATTGCTGCCTACACATAGATAATCAAGGGCAGTAGTTAAAGACATAGAGATATGACAAAACTGGCACATATGCCCATGCAAGTGTGGCATGGATTTGATCCTGGGGCCATGTTTAGAAAATGGTTCTCAGCACTAGAAAGATTTAAAACTCTTATAATAAGAGTTATAATAGTAATAGGAGCCTGCTTACTGCTCCCTTGTTGGCTACCTGTACTTCTTCAAATGATAAAAAGCTTCATCGCTACCTTAGTTCACCAAAATGGTTCAGCAGAAGTGTACTATATAAATCACTATCGATCTGTCTTGCAAGAAAACATGGGTAGTAAAAATAAAAGTGAGAACTCCCACTACTGAGTGAGAGTCTCAAAGCAGGGAAATAAGGGAGGAGACCACCCCTCATACTGTCTTATGCCCAATTTCTGCCTCCAAAGAAAGAAGAAGTAAAAACTAAAAGGCAGAAATGAAATCCACAAGCAGACAGCCTGGCGCCACACCCTGGGCCTGGTAGTTAAAGATCGACCCCTGACCTAATCATTGATGTTATCCATAGATTACAGACATTGTATAGAAAAGCACTGAGAAAATCCCTATCCTGTTTTGTTCCGATCTAATTACCGGTGCATGCATCCCCCAGTCACATACCCCCTGCTTGCTCAATCGATCACGACCCTCTCACGCGCACCCCCTTAGAGTTGTGAGCCCTTAAAAGGGACAGGAATTGCTCACTCAGGGGGCTCGGCTCTTGAGACAGGAGTCTTACCGATGACCCCGGCTGAATAAACCCCTTCCTTCTTTAACTCGGTGTCTGAGGAGTTTTGTCTGCAGCTCGTCTTGCTACATCCCTATCCAGAATGCAAGCTCCGAAAGAAACAGGGTGTGTGTCATGCTCATCAGTCCATCCCCAGCACTTAGAACAGTGCCTGGCACTTAGTAGGTATGTCACACAGATCTGTGCTTGATGAACCCTTTCATCCTCTCCTTAGATGTTTTCACATGCCTTTATAGTGAGTATTATCAGTCATGTTCCCCAGACAGAAGGTTTAAAATGACATTTTTTTGAGCTGCTGATATGTGCCAAACCCTGGGCTTGGTTTTATTACACATCTCAGTCAATTTTTCTGGTCACTCTGTGCTACTTAGCATTATACCTATTTTTATCAATAAAGAAGCCGAGACTCTAATAAGGCCTTAAAGAAGTTATCCAAGAATACATGGTTAATACATGTGGATCCAAATGAGTTAAGCTGATTTCAAAGCCCATTCTTTTTGCACCATACATAGGACATTATCTTGTTTCTTTATTCTCTGCATGGTACTTCTTGTTATTGTCACATTGAATATGCTCCATAAATTAGAGAACCATAATATGTCAGAGCCTTAGTGATCACCTAGGCTTAACTAAGCAATATAGAAAATTAGCAATAGGTCCAGGATGCAAGTCTGCAATCCCTAACTCTTTATCACCACTCCCCTCTCCATTCCTTGTTACCATGGTCATGCCAAACTCATTCCCACCCTAGAGACTTTGTACTTGCTATCCCTCATCCTGGAATTATTTTCCTGCTGATTTTCATATGGCTGGCTCTTTATCATCATTGAGGCCTCAGGGCAGATGTCACCTTCTTAGAGAAGCCTTCTGTCACCACACAAACCAAATTTGGCACCTCTCTCACCCCCCAGTCATTCTCTATCCCATTTTTCTGTCTTTATTTTCTTCTGAGAACTTCTCCCAATCTAGAATTTATATACATTTGTTTTCTTGCTTATTGCTTGCCTTTTGCCCTAGAATGTGAGCTCCATGAAGAGGGGTCATATCCAACTTGTTCATGGCTCTATGTCCAATGCCTAGGATGGTGCCCTCCTTAGCAGGTCTGCAATACTGTGGAATTTAAAAATTAACAAGATGGCTCTAGAAGCAGCATGGAAAAAGCCTAGGCTTTGGAATTAACCTGACTCAATGATTACCCAGCTGCTTCTTACCATAACAAGTCACTGGGCTTTGGTTTTCTCATCTCTCAAATGAGGGAATAGATGATCCCCATGACCACTTACAGTGTGATAATTCTATGAAGTTGTAAATTATTCATATGATTCAAGAGTTATTGTCAAACTTACCCCAGGTTTCTATTTATTCTATTTGGGACATAAATCCTTAAAAATATTATATACTTCTCTGCCTTTTAAACAAAATAACCAGAATATCATTTACCTTCTTACTGAATCAGAGTTCTAATTCTGAAAAGAAAATACTGTATCACATTTCAAGGAAAACATTAGAAGCATTTATTTCTGTTGGCTGATATTTCTTCTCACTATAGGTCACTTTTTTCTACTTCTTCAGATGTTTAGTAATCTTTGATTGGATGCTGGACATTGTCAGTGTTACATTGTTGAATTCTGGATTTTATTGTCTTCTTTAATTATGATGAGTTTTGTTCTAGTTGGTCGTTAATTTACTTGTGGATCGACTTGGTTTTTACAGGAGTTGTTTTGCCCCCTATCCTTCTCCTCTCTTTTTCCCTTCCCTTAGCCTCTCTAACTAAATAAATAAATAAAATAAGAGCTGTTTTTAAGCCTTATTAGAGTAGTCTTTACTAGAGTAGCCTTTATTGTAAGGTTAAATTAGTGCTATCCTAAGATATGGCCTTCCTGGGGTCTCTAATGACTGCTTGGAGTGTTCAGTGAGATCTCTCCATCTGGCTGCTCAAAACTTTAATGTCTCCTAGGGCTGTGTGAGTTTTTGTGGTTATTTAGTTCACATCATCCCAGTGGTTATTTTTTTCCCTGACAGTTAAGTCTTTGTCCCAACTCATGGAGTCTTGTCCTACACAAGCACAGCTTAATATCAGCTAAAGACTCATGGGGACCTCTAAGCAGATGTGTAGAGTCCTTTCTCTGCAAAGTTCCCTTTTCTCCAGTGCCTTGCCCACAAGTTCCAACCATTTCAATAGTGCTGCCATCTTGGCTCAGCAAGAGGACTATCCACAATTAGAGCACCCCCTCCTTGTACCACAGTGGGCAAAGTGCTCCAGACAAAAAGCCAGGGCAATTGACAAGTTCATCTCATTTGTTTTCCTCCTCTCAGGAATCTCAATACTGTCTAAAGTCTGAAAACAATTATTTCATACATTTTTTCCAGTTTAAGAGTTGTTTAAAACAGGAAGACTAGTCTGTTGCTAGTTACTCCATAATGGCTGGAAATGGTAGTTGCCTTCTTAAGTGTTTTTGAGGTGTATAAAATCTATTTGTTCCAAAACTAAATGACCCCAGCATGCTATGTATTTTTATATTTTTCCTTGGATAAAATATAATCATTTGTGAAATTCAAAGAAACTCAAAAGATACAATAGATGGATGTAATAATGAGATAGAACCCTGGTATAACTCACTAAATCAGAGTATCAGAATTAAATAAAGTAATAGCCAATAGTGTAGGCCCAGTGATGTGAACATATGGATATTTGGTAAATACAGGCTTCTTTCTTTTCTTCTAGGAGAGACACTTGAAGTCAAGTCCTATTTTAAAGTGATTTGGTGAACTGGTTATGGAAAGGATTCCTGTGGTGAATCCTTTTCCAAAGCAAAAGTTCCTTCTGTGAAATGGATAAACATCTCCTAAAATCTTTTTGTAAATATACATTTTTATATATTTGGTTAGCTAAATATGTTCTGTGAAGATTTGTTTGCTAAAGCTAGGTGCGGGTGTAGATGTAGATGTGGATGTGGGTTTGTGTTTGGGAAATGGATAAGGAAGAAGGAATGGTTTGGTTGTGCCATGTCATAAACCCTGTTGGTCTGGGTAGAAGCCATGAGGTTTTAGAACTCCATTTTGAATGAGGTAATAAGACAACAACAAATACAGGATGAGAAATCCCTAGACTGAAAAAAAGGGGCAGCCAATATACCAGTTTCTGCTATTACCTGCTGCTCTCTGAGCTTTCATAGAACATTTTCCAAAAACCTCACAAGAAACCTGCCAGGCCATGTCTCTGCCATGGCAGTTTATTCACTCATTCACTTATTCTTGCAACAAACATTGATTGAGCCCTCATTGTGTGCCAGGTACTGTTCTAGATGCTGGAGACACATCAGTGAACAGCAGACTTGCCTTCATGGAACTTACATTCTAGGTGGAGAGGCTATCAAACAAACACACAATATGCAGAAAAATAGACCAGAATAAGAGTGTTAGAGAATGATGGGGTGAGGACAGCATCTGTTTTAAGCTAGGCTGGTAAGAAATGCCTCTTTGATATAGGGAGAGGCACCCAAACAGAGCACATTGGAGCAGAGACGAAAAGAAAGAGTGTTGCAGGGAGTGATATAAATCTCTATAAGGAAACAAGGACTGCAATGGGCTGTGATGGGTGCAACATTTTGGGGGTATTGAGGACTGGCAATGAGGCCATACTGGTTAGAGTGGAATAAGAAAGGGTGAGATGTAGGAGCAAGAGATGAGAGTAAGAAATGAGGACAGAGGGGTTGAGGGGGTGCCAGATCAGGTAGTCTTGTAAGCCATGGCAAGGACTTTGGATTTTATTCTGGATGAAATAAGAAGCTACTGGAAAGTGTTGAATTGAAGAAGGACATGATCTTATATTTCATTTCATTTATTTATTTATTTATTTTTGAGACAGGATCTTGTTCTGTTGCCCAGGCTAGAGTGCAGTGGTATGATCATAGCTCACTGCAACCTCAAACTCTGGGCTCAAGCAATCCTCCTGCTCTGTCTCTCGAGTAGCTAGGACTACCAGTGTGTGCCACTGTGCTCAGCTGATTTTTAAACTTGAGACGAAGTCTTACTATGTTACCTAGGCTGGTCTCAAACTACTGGCCTCAAACAATCCTCCCACCTTGGCCTCCCAAATGATCTTACAGTTTAAAAGGATCACTCTGGCTACTATGTAGAGAAGACACTGAGGAGCAAAGACCAAGGAAGTAGCTCTTGCAATAGTACTGATGGGAGATGACAGTGGTTTAGGCCAGTATGGTGGCAGCAGAGTTGATAAGAAAGGGTCAGATTCAAAGGAAAATATGATAATATATGCAAATAGATTGGACATGAGGTATGAGAGAAAAAGCAATGTCAAGGACAACACCAGGTGTTTGGCCTGAGCAACTGGAAGAATGACAGTACCATTCTGAGTAGGAATGGAAACTAAGGCAGTAGGAATGCGGGTGGTGAGATTTGGCAGAGAAAACCAAGAACTCTGTTTTGAACTATCAAGTTCATTCTTTGATATCCAAGAAAAGATGCTGAGAAGGCAAATGAATATCCAGGCTGGGAGTTCTGGGGAGTAGTCTGAGCTGAAGATACAAAGCTGAAGAATCATCAGTGCAAAAATGGTACTTACAGCCATAGAGTGGGGTGAGACTCCCTCATAAGTGAGTGATTCCAGTACTTAGGGGCAGGATGAGGAAGGGGCAGCAAAGAAGACAGAGAGAGCAGCTGCTACAGAGAGACTGGCACCCACATTACTGAATCCCTCTGACACTCAGACTCTTCACTGGGAAAGCAGAGAGAACAATTTGCAGCTCACAGTTTCTGTGATGGTTAAGTGAGATCATACACTGACCTGGCATTGTGCAGCCCACTGAGCAGAAGGGAAAGGACCGGTTTCTTTCCCAGTGGCTTCTTCTCCTGTGTTCTCTTCACTGAACATTGTAGGGCCACATAGGATCACTTCCCAAGCTGCTCTGGGATGGTGAGGATGAGACTGAGGCCCTTGGAGCCTGTTGTTTTGCCAGCTCCTGGGGACGGGACACTCCCAGCCTGATTTTACAGGTCCAATAACCGGTCTTTCTTGAAGGTGAGAGAGGCTAGTATCTGGGTGGGGTGGCTGGAGAAGTGTGAGATGGGGTGGAAATAGGTGGAGGAGGACCTCTAGGGAGAATGTAATGGGTGTTGGATGTGCTCAGGATTGGTGTACTTACCCCTCTTCCTGCTGGGAGTGTTGGCGATTGACTGTTCTCAGCTGACTTTCTCTTGGGGTATTTCCCCCAGTGAAGATTTGCCTGCCACGATCATGCCCCCTTCCCTGCAAGCAGCCTGCCTTCAACAATTTTGGATGATGAGAAAGTTTTAAGTCCCCAGCCCTCTTGCCTCAAAGCAGAACAGCACTGAAGGCCATTTGGGTGCTATGGCAAATTATAGGAGCAGCTGAAACCTTTGTTGCAACTGCAGTGCAGGTCAATTTATTCCCTTGCTCAATCTTGCTTCCCTCACTCCTTGAAGATGTTTGTTCCAAGAGTGCACCCCAAAAAAACCTCCTGCACGCACATCTCAGAATCTTGCAATCTGTTTCTCTGTGTACCTGAGCTATGACAGTTGATACGAGAAGTGGTCTTAGGATGCAGACTCTAAAATGGGATTTTTGGATGGCATCACTCACTGGCAGGCTGGCTATGAGGACCCCATCACCTCTGGCAAAATGTAGCTGTCAATTGCTAAAACCAATAACTAGGGTCAAGTCACAATATATCACAGCTGGGGAAGTGCCAGACCTGCCAAGAGAAGAAAGGAGCTCCAGACCTGGCCAGTATGACTTGGTCAAACCTGGGACAGTGTGTATGGGACTAGATTCTAAGACTGATCAAGGCAGAGGATGGACAGAACATAAGTGTATTAGTTATCTATTTCTGTATTACAGTACCCCACAAACTTTGTGGCTTAAAAGAACACACATTTATTTTCTCACAGTTTCACTGGGTCAAGAGTTCCAGCACAGATTTCCTGGGTCCTCTGCAAGGCTGCAATCAAGGTGTCAGCCTGAGCTGAGATCTTACCTGAAAGCTCAAGTGAAGAAGAACCCACTTCTATGTTTACACAGTTGTTGGCAGGATTCAGGGCCTTGCAGACTATCCGACTGAAGGCCTGTTTCTCACTGGCTGTCTGCCAGAGGCCACCTTCAGTGCCTTGCCACATGGCCCTCTCCTTAAGGCAACACATGACATGGCATCTTGCTCCTTGGAAGCCAGCAAGAGAGAGTCCTCCTAGCAAGACAAATGTTACTCACATACAAGTAACCACATAGAACTCAGCATGTGTCTGGATTGCACTCTATGGGGGGATTACACAAGAATGTGAACACTAGAAGGTGGGATCATGGGGCCAACCTAGAGTCTCCTGCCATGGAGAGCATACTGATATGGGAGTATTCTCCTATGATGCAGGATTTAACTCCCTCGTATGCACCCGGGGAAGTAGTGCTAACTTGCTGCTCCGGGAAAGGGATGGCCCTGGTAGAACTATGACAACTTCTATGGCAATGGTGAAAGAAGGGATGAAAAGCCTCAGAGTAGTAGGCTTACAAGACTGGCTACCTCACGTAGGGCTGGGAAACCCAACAGTTCTATTCTGCAGGAGGGCCCAGGGGACATGCTATTTGCCTAAGCAATGCTTGATACACTGGGGAGAGGGATGCTGAGTATCTGCTATGGAGGCCGTGACACGAATCCAGGCACAATAAGACTGTGGCTTGGAGAAGGGAGGTTGCTGTGGAAGTGATGAGAAGTGGATGGATTCTAGAATGACAAGATTTGCTGACAGGTTGAACGTGGGATGTAAGAGAAAGAGGAGTCAGGGATGATGCTAAGGTTTTGGGGCTGAGCAATGAGAAGAGTGGAGGTACATTTACCGAGAGGGGGAGAACTATAAGGAAGGCAGGTTTGTGGGGAAAATCAAGAGTTCTGTTGTTGAGAGTGAGACGTCTGTTAGACATTTGAATAGAGACAGGAATAGGCTACTGGATATATGAGTCTGAAGTTCAGAGGAGTCCAGACAAGAGATACAAACATGGGGGTTATTAGCCTATGGATGTGTAGACCATCCACATGGTTGAAAGACATCGCCTAGGGAGTAAGCATGGAAGGGGTCAAAGAAACTAAGCCCCAGAACATTCCAACCTTTGACCATGGAGGAGATGAGAAAGCCAGAGTCTATCGCAGGAATAATGAGTGAGAGGGACCCACAAGGAATGAGGGGTGAAGGGGTGGGACCAGGCTGTAACAAGGTGGGCTAGTTGGTGTATCATCTGATATGATGGGCTTCAGAGCTGGAGGTGTTACAGCCTCATGAGAAACAGTGCTCTGTGGTAGAGGGTGTGGCAGGATCAACAACCCCAAGAGCAGCTGAGTGTCAGGACACAGCCCAGGAGCAGGCAGAGCAGCAATGGAGAGAGGTCAGAGAAGAGGTTGGGGATGCAGGCATTTTACTGATGAGAGATAGTGAGATGCCTCTTCTCTCCCCCTTTCCCACACCCCAGACCACCAAAGAGATTTCAAGAATTTCCAGATCACTTTTCTCCTACTCCCACCCCCATCTTCCCAAGAGAATGTCTCAGTCAGACTTACTCCTGGACTTTGGTAAAGACTACTGGGCTCTGAAGTTCCAAAGACACAAGAGACTCAGATCAGATGGTGGGGGGAAGAAAAGGGTTTAGAAAGGGATCAAGTCCTAGTGAATAGCCAGGGAGCAAGAAAGGACAAGGAACAGTGTTAGAGGTGGGGTTGGGAATGGGGGTGTTGGGTGAGAAGGGGATGGGAAAATTGGTAAAGAAAAATCTAGATGAGTCTAGATTCTTGCGGGTGGGCAGGAGATTGGGGTAGAGAAGAGAGGATATGAAAAGTCCCATAGGGGTTATAAATTAGACTCCCTTGAATGTCAAGAGACACAAGGAACAAGTGAAAGTCCTTTTTGATAATTTCTTTGTTGAATTGTGCTTCCTTGTTTCGGTGGTCCCCTGTGTTCTGGAGCTGGGCTTTGGGTATTGACTAGGGTAAGGTTCCAGTTAGATGACAGCTGAATTCAAGACACTGACAGTCCCCAGCTTATGAATTTTCTACCTTACAATGGTACAAAAGCAATACACATTCAGTAAAAACCATACTTTGAATTTTGAATTTTGATTCAAAATTATTTATTGTAGCGTTACTATAAAATAGGCTCTGTGTTAGATGATTTTGCCCAACCGTAGGCTGATGTGCATGTTCTGATTGTGTTTAAGGTAGGCAAGGCTAAACTATGATGTTCAGTAGGTTGGGTGTATTAAATGTATCTTCAATTTATGATCTTTTAAAATGTACAATGGGTTTATTGGGACATAACCCCACCATAAGCTGAGGAGCATCTGTACTTGATTGAAGTTAGATTAAGTTTGACAGAGACTCTTGATTCAAGTCAAGGTTCTGGTCTTTAGGAGAGACAAAACATGGGGAGACAATCCTTACAGAATACTGTCATGAGAGGCTTATCCAACTCTGTTCATTAATTCATCTATTCATTCATTCAAGCAACTAATCCTTCAGGAGGGAAGGGGCTCTGTTTCATTTTCTCTTACTCTTCCAACACCAGATGAGTGCCTATTCATTGTCCCACAAATGAGTGTTGCCTAGCTGACCTGTGCCAGCTCTACTTTACTCTACCAAGTACTGCTCTATGCCTGTGAACAGGCAGGAGTCTTCCTGAGCCGCCTTTATGGCCTTACTCTCTTTCTAGAGGAGGCCTAGTCACAAATGAACAAATATGTTTATATTTACAAGGTGTGGTTTTGATAAATGCTATAAAGAATGCACATATTGGTGGGATAAAGAGTAAGGAATGTCTTGAGTTAGACTGGTTAAAGTAAGCCTCTCTGAGAAGGCATCATTTATGCCCAAGTCTGAAGCATGAGGCATGGCTGCCCATGGGGTGAGAAAGAAAGGACATATTTACTTTTTAAGCAAAGATAACAGCAAGTGTAGAGGACGTCAGAACAAAAAGATCTTGGTAGTTTTTGAGGAACTGGAAGAAGGCCCACAGAATTATGTGCTGTTGTGAATTAAGAACTAAAACCACATCTTACTGACACTTTCCCCAAAAATGCTCCTTTAGAATAGATGTTAATGAACGTTCTATAACAAAATGCAACACCAGCAACATGTTTTCTGCTAACATTGAGAAAATTTCTGAGTACTTGTAAGTTTGTTATTTGCCTTTTTGTTTGGTTTATGCTGTTCATCAACATATTTTTAAAAATTTTTATATAGGTCATATTTATCCAACTTTTCACTAATGGTTTCTGCTTTTGGGATAATCCACAGAAAGTCTCCCCTATCTCAGAATTACATAATTACCTAGCTTTTCCTCTGGTACTTTTACAATTTCATATTTTACATTGAAATCTTTAACTCATCTGGATATTTTTAGATGTGCCCCTCTTTTGATATCCTTGTCTCTCAGTAAGGCAGAATGCTTTTTTTATCTAGCTTCCTCATTTCTTGTTATATTAATTTATTAATTCCTGGGCACTTAAAATTTTGTTGTTGTTGTTGCTACTGTGAAAAGAATTTTTTTCCCATTGTATTTTCTAACTGGTTATTGTAGGCATTTGGGAAGAACTCTGTCTCTCTACGCTTTTTATATGAGAATATGGTGACCAGTCATTGGACTGAGGCCTCGGGCCTAGTGGTCTTCCAGTTGACTCGCTGGTCTTCCAAGAGTTAAAACTGACAAACGATATTATTTCTTTCTAGTCCTTTTAATCTGAAAGACACAAAATAGTACCTGGTTGTTTTGATTGCATTTCTTTGGTGACTGTTGGGGATGAACATCTTTGCACACATTCATTTGGCATTTGTTTTCCTGTAGTGAACTGTCCATTCATATACTTCGTTAATTCCTCTATTTGGTATTTGTCATGCTTTTATCAATCTGATAAAATTATTTTAATTCATTTCCACTTGAAAAATATACATTAACCTATTATTTCTGCCCAGAGAGGAAGAGTCACCAAATACCAAATGCATGGGAGCACTCTAGAAAGGCTAGGAATCACTGCTGGAGGCTGCATGCCTGTACATTAACTTTTTGTCCCTTGATCCTTAAAATCCTGTAGGAAGCAGCCAGGTGACCAGTAAAACAGGCATCCTGCATGGAGAAGGTGCTATTCCAAATCAAGCAGCCCCAGAGCCTCCTTGGCCCCAGCCCTCCCCAAGTTGTCACCTACTGGGCCCCTACCTCCCTTCACACCGGGTGGTCTCCCTGACAGGTTTGAAGGGATTATCCAGGATCAATATTTGAAATAGTTGTATTTTTTCCTAACTGGAGTTAAGTTTATAAGCTTATTTTATGTAACCACCAAACACGAGAAATAAAAATCTGGGTGAGAGCCAGTTTGACTTGGAGCCAGCACACTTTCCCATAGCCAGGGAGCTCGCCCTTCATCCCAGTTGTTTTTCCCCTAGTTACTGACATTTCCTCCCAAAAGCTGAATCAACTTCTCAAATTCTTCATCTGAGTAATTCAGGCCCCCAGTGATTCCTAGAAATCTTGCCTTCCCAGTCCAGCCCCCACCCCCAGCCCAGCCTCTGACACCTGAGCTGCAACTGGGGCCAGAGGAGGCCCAGGCTCCATGCAGTGGCCCAAACTATGTGACGTGGGCTCTGGCTCTAAGAAAGTTCCTGGGGGAGTTTTAATTGCCGGCTCTGCAAATGCAAAACGAGGCCCTGGTGGACAGCGGAGAGGGGAGCAAGAGCATCTGCAGGCTGGTCCGGTAAAGAAGGGCGGGAAGAGGTCTTGTTCATACTAATTCCTAACTAAGGGCTAGAAGAAGACCAGTGTCCATGCACAGTTTATCACCCAACACATATATGTTGAGCACCAGCTGTGTACCAGGCACTCTCCTAGGCAAAAGTGAACAAGACCAGCCTGGTCCCTTCCCTGGTAACAGTTACTGCCCAGTGGGAAAGACAGACATGGAACAAGTAATTTCACATCACAAGCTCAATCGTCACAAGTGTGAGAATTCTGCTTATACAAGTGGGAACAGTTTCATGGCCTTGCTTATGAGCTCTTTTCCTTTGAAAGGATTCAGAGGAGTGGCAACAAGACTGCCCCAGGGATTTTTGATGGCGCTCCTTTCTTTTGCCCCCTACATTTCAGGGTGGGCCATCCTGGGAAAACAGTCCTCCCTGGCCTGAGTGAGACCAGAAAGGGACAGCATGGGAGAGGCTAGGCAGTGTTGGAGTCACCCTCTCCTCCCTGCTTGGGAAACTGGTCTTGAGGTTCGGCCTTGCCACTCTCATGACCTTCCACAGCACTTGGGACTGGTCCGAGACTCAGCCAGATCACCCCAGGTTGGCCTTGGAAGTCACCTCTGAGTCAGTTCTCACTGACTAGCACTTCCAGGGCTCCACCCCTCATCTCCCTGCTCTTTTCTGCTCAGAACTCATGTTCCAGATGGACTCAGCTGGCAAGTGTTTGAGACGTGTCTCAGCATCTTGTGATGTGTTACTGAACCTCTGGGCCTTGTGTGGGCTGAGTCACTGACTCTGACTTGATCCCTGATGCATATTGGCCCCTTCTTCCTGGGTCCAAAAACCAAAGCCCATCTTTGGAATGCAGGCCACAGAGTCCCTGCGACCAGGCCTGGAGGGGACCACTCTCCAGGGAGGGACAGTCAGCTGGACCTGCCCTGCAGTTTTTCTGTTCTCTCCCTTTTCCCTCTATACTGATTCTTTCTGGGAATGTGTTTGTCAAGGGAAGGGGATATAAGGACCATCCCAGACACTGGGCCTTTCTCCCTCCCAGCTCTCTTCCTCACCTCACTTTTGTTCTACCTGAGCTATGAGACCAAATACAGCTGGGAATCCTGCCTTGACAGGAATATTCTTCTATCAAAAAAGATGAATTGTTTTTCTAGCAACTTGGGGTAGGTGGTGAATCGGTGAGATCAGGAAATGGGAGGGGAGGCAGCTTTTCTCTTGTCATGGTTGAGAGCATGGATGCCAAATTTAGACTGGATTTAGACTCCGGCATTGCCACTTCCTAGCTGAATTGACTTGGGTAAGTTTCCTGAGCCTCAGTTTCCTCATCTATAAAATATGAATAAGCACCCAACTCATAAGACTCTTGTAAAGATAAAATGAGCTACAACATGCACAGAACTGTAAAAAGTCCGTAAGATATAAGCGTTAGTAGTAGTGCTTCTTGTTGGTATGATAAGCTCTTAGGGAGGTTCTTGTTTGCAGCTTTTTGCAGCTTCAGGCTGGTATTTTTACATACGGCTTCCCTTCTCTGCCTTTTCTGGATCAGTACTCCATTGCTACTCCGGCATCTTTTCTTCCATTTCTGCCAATCCAGATCAGTAACAACTGGCTGGACCACCTCCTTTACTCTACTATTTCTGGGAACTAGTTTACCAAGGTTTAGATGAGAGGGACAGGAGAAACTCATTCCTAACTTGAACTCCTCTTTTTTCCCCAAGCCTGAGGCCTTGCTCTTCTATGGCAGTCTTTCCAAGGAGAGCCTGTTTGAAGCATCCATCTGTCTATTCATTGATCCATTTATTCCATTTGTTCTGCAGCCATTTTTTTTTTTTTTTTTTTGAGACAGAGTCTCGCTCTGTCACCCAGGCTGGTGTGCAGTGGCACGACCTTGGCTCACTGCAAGCTCCACCTCCCAGGTTCACGCCATTCTCCTGCCTCAGCCGCCCAAGTAGCTGGGACTATAGGCACCTGCCACCACGCCTGACTAATTTTTTTGTATTTTTAGTAGAGACGGGGTTTCACTGCATTAGCCAGGATGGTCTCAATCTCCTGACCTCATGATCTGCCCACCTCAGCCTCCCAAAGTGCTGGGATTACAGGCGTGAGCCACCACGCCCGGCCTCTACAGCCACTTTTAAACATCTGTCAAGAACTGTGAGAAGTACTAGCTCTAAAAAGAAAAATGTTCAGTTCTTGTGTTAAAGGAGGTCAAAGTCACAGGCAGTGACAATTCTGGTATATTAAGTGTTGTTATGAATACAGGTGTGGGGTACTTTAAATGCACAAGGGAGGTATCTGACCCAGTGCTGAGTGTGAGGGGTTAATGATGCTCTGTGCTGGGTTCTGGAAGGTTAAAAGGACTTGGTCAGGTGAAATGAAGAAAGGACATTCCAGGCTGTGAAAGCAGCATCTGCGAAGGCCTGGAGAGGAAGAGAGCAAGCTCAGAGCTTGGTGGGGATTCAGTGCCCCACCCCCAACCCCAGAAAGGAGAGGGAGCATAGCTTGGGGTAGGGGAAGGGGTAATCCAGGAAAGTATGGGGGCTGCTCTCTAGCTTTTCCATTGGCGGTCTGGATCTGGCATATTTACCCTACAGTCTCTTACTCTCTAATACTCCATCTAAAATAGTTTTCATAAAAGGGAGTTAGTTTTAGTAATTTTCACATGACCTATATGAAGCTGGAAGGATTCATTATATGTTCCATGGTGTTATTAATATATTTCCAGACTTCTGGTCAAACAACAGATTGAACACATATGTTTAAGCCAGATGCCTTGTAGAAATATCAATAAAATGAGAACAGAAGAAAGAAAATAGGTATATACTCGTAAAGTCAATCAATATAGGAGAGGAGACAATAGCAGATGAGAAATACCAATATATTTTTGGAATATTAAAATGAGATGAAACAGCTAGAGACTGAAAGGTGTCTTTGATTCGGTTCCCAGTGAAACAGACCCGCAGATGGAAATCTGGTGGTGGAAGTTTACTGGGCAGAGCTCTTGGGTACAACACCTGCGGGGGAGTGAAAGAAGCAGGACTGAGTAGAGAGTGAAAGAAGCAGGACTGAGTAGAGACAGGTGGAGCTGAGACGCAGTCACAGCACAGTCACAGAAGACCTCATAGGAAGCCCTTCAGAGTGGTCCCAAATTGAGGCAAGGGGCTCAGGCCTTGGGATAACTTTGGGTGTGGCAGTTCCCATCATCCATGGTCAATTCCTAGGAATGTCCTCAGCCAATACTCCTAGCAGCTGGGAAATGAGACCTCCATCAAAAGGGGGCCATCTGAGTGGTGCACCCCAACATTCTCAAAGAGAATTCAAAGGAGAAGCAAGCCCATTCACACCACAGAACACTGGAAAGGCTCAGGAATTGGGGATGCAGAAGCCTCTAAGGACAAAAGGAGACATGGGTCTGAAACAGGAACATTGAGAGGTACCCATCTCTCCCCAACCTTGCCAGGGGACCGAAGGTTTACTGTGGAGTAAACTTTAACCAGAGAGGTTTTCAGACCCAAAACACCAGATGTAGCAAAGAGGTCCAGGGCAGGCAACTGAAAACAGAAAAACAGTGGAAAGAGTCTTCCAAAAACAGGCAATTCCACGTTCTGAATGGGGAGAACTTCAACCATTTTCCTGATCAGCTCAAAGAACCCAGCAGTCAGGTCTACAGAGCCTGGGCAGAAGACTGAAGAATCCTTCTCTAAGAATGGCCAGTGGAGTAGAAAAGCCCTAATGATACTGAGATGATATTCTCAAATGGAAAAACCCAGCCAGCCACTTTACCTTTGTAATGAAGATTAACCAGGCAACAAACCCCACCCATGGTCACATAGCTTTTAATCAAACCCCAAAGGACTGAGTTCTGGGAGCTTGCAGATAGCTGAACACATGAAGGTGCCTGGAGGGTAAGGCACCTGGAGAAGACATGAAAGCTTCAGGCTCCCTCCCACTTCCCTTGCCCTGTGCACCTCACTCTCAAATATGGTCAGAGGTCAATGATGATACTCATATACTTGAGGAAAAACTCAATGTGAAAGAGTGATCAAAACAGGTAGGTGTCAAAAAGAACTCAGAGGAAACAGGCACAATGCAGGAAGCAAAACAAACAACAGCAAAAACTCTACAACAATCTTCAATGTCCTCAAAGAGGTAACAAATGTTGTTACATTATTGAAATAAGAACTGGATGCTATAAAAAGGAACCATTACAGAATAGAAAGCTAGCAAATTATTTCTCATTCATTTAAGTCCAATCAGTGGAAAAAGACAGTAGAGTGGGGTAGGACTCCACAAAGTTGTTAGGAGCTCCACTGACAAAGACCCTGCCATCTTTAACATGTAGCTTCCAAGATCACCCTGGACATCTCAACAGGAGAAGACAAAGTGAATCTCCCTGGGAGGCTTTTATGGACCAGGTCTATAAGTGACAGGAATCATTTCTGCTCACATTCCATCAGCTAAAACTGACATATTCTAGCTTTGTACTCAGGAAGAAGGATCTGTTTTGATAAACACAGTAGCATCAACCACAAGAATGGTTGGAAGATAAAATCAAGGAAATCTTGCAGCAGGCCTAGAAGTCAGCTAGTCTGATTGAAGCAGGAAGATGAAAAGCTTCAGGAGAGAATGTCCCTAGGAAAAAAAAAAAAAAAGGAACTGAAAGAATATCAGACCAGGCATGGTGGCTCACACCTGTAATCCCAGCACTTTGGGTGGCCCAGGTGGGAGGATTGCTTGAGCCCAGGAGTTTGAGACTAGCCTGGGCAACATGGCAAGACCCTGTCTCTACAAAAAATACAAAAATTAGCCAAGTAGTACCAGCTACTCGGGAGGCTGATCTCTTGAGCCCGGGAGGTCGAGGCTGCAGTGAGCCATGATCACACCACTGCACTCCAGCCTGGCTGACAGAGTGAGACCCTTTCTAAGGAAAAAAACAAGAATATCAGATGTTTAACTAAAAAAGGAAGTTGATTCAGAGTTTTAAAAGGCTTTTGTGAGTGTAGAAAGAAATCATGACAGTCAATAAAAAATGAGCAAAGGGAGGCAATTATTACTTACAGAAAGAACAACAGTAAGAGAAGAAAATGTAATCACCTAACACCTCATAATAAGATGAAAACTAAATAGTAATTTATCAAAAAATTGTAAAATAATCTATTTTGGAAAGATGAAGTTGGGTGAGGGATAGGTAGTGAGAAAATAGCGCTAAATCCTTTTCTTCCACAAAGAAAGTCATGAGGGAACATATGAGAAGTATAATCTGAGAAATAGCAGGATAGCCCTATTGGTTAGATATATGGAGATAAACACAACATAAAGTAGCAGGAAACACTAAAGAGGAAGATAAAAGAGGTGGGAAGGAATAGGCAGGAGAATTCTGTTGTTGCAGTTTGTAGATGTAATATTATTTGGTTTTTAATACTCTGTATATTATATTACTTCAAAAATAATGACATAAAACGTCTATGGATAGGACCATCTTCAAGCATGACTGGATCCAAGAACTCATACGAAGTCATCAGGACTTGACCCTCTAGGCTTTGCTTTTGTAATATTGTGAAATATATTTTTGCTCATTGTCCTGTTTCCTGACATAAAGCTCCCCAAATCCTTGAAATCTCCTGAGTAATGAGTGTCTTTTGTATATTAATGAGATGACTGGCAGCTGGGGCTCCCAGGTGGCCTCAGAATCGGGGCTGGTTGCCAGAGAAACCAGCCATGTGATGGGGGGGGGGGGGGGTGGAACTTTCTACCCCACACCTCCCGACCTCTGGGGAGTGGGGAGGGACTGAAGGTTGGGTTGATAAACCAGTGACCAATAATTTAATCACGATTGAATCATTATATGTAATGAAGCTTACATATAAACCCCAAAGGACTGAGTTCTGGGAGCTTGCAGATAGCTGAACACATGGAGGTGCCTGGAGGGTAAGGCACCTGGAGAACACATGGAAGCTTCAGGCTCCCTCCCACTTCCCTTGCCCTGTGCATCTCTTCACCTGGCTGTTCATCTGTATCCTTTGTAATATCCTGTATAATAAATGGCTCAATGTAAGTAAAATGTTTCCCTGAGTTCTGTGAGCAAATTAACGGAACCCAAGGAAGGGGTTGGGAAAACCCCAGTTTATAGCTGGTTGGTCAGAAACACTGGTCACATCTTACACTTGCAACTGGCATTCTGAAGTGGGGGCAGTGTCGTGGGACTGAGCCCTCAACCCGTGGGATCTCTTGCTATCTTCAGGAAGACAGTGTGAGAATAGAATAGAATTTGGTTTGAAGACACTCAACTTGTGTCCACCAGAGAATTATCTGCAGGATTGCTTGGTGTGTGGGGGAAGGCCACCCCCATATCTGGTGTCTGAAGTATTATACTGAGTGACTGTGTGAGAGTAGAGGGTAGGAAAAACACTTTGGTTTGTCGTGTATCCCTACAGCTTTCCTTGTGTTGGTTTTCTTTTCAATCAGGCCCTCTCATCACAGCACAGCAGCTCCTGGCCTATGCATTCTTAAAGCTGTTAGTGCTAGCAGAAAGGAATGTTGTTTTCCTGATCATTCTGACCAAAGCCCAGGAATTAAATTCTACTGGATTTGGCGGGGGTGGTGGGGGCAGTGTTGCCCAGCATCCACAAAACAAATGGCCTGAGAGTCAGGGATGAATGGCTACCTGGGGAGTGCTGACAGTAGAAGAAAAGGACCCAGAAAGCAGGCAGACAAAACTAACCGAGTCTATCACAAAAGTCAATGGGTGGAGCAGGCTGCAAAAAATCAAGTCCCCATCCTGCTTAGACCCTGCTGGATTTAGAGGTTTATCTGCATCTCCATGACCTTCCAAGCAAACAAGATTATCTCAACACTGTCCATATGACTTTTTAGTGTGAACTGTTTTTAAAAAATACATATTGTTGGGATAAGTACAAAATTGTGATTATTAGTAAAAATGACCTTTGGAAATGTTCATTAATAATGTGTATTTTTTCTTATGAATCATCTGTCTATGCTCTTTGCCTATACCATTTTATTAATAAATATATTTATCAGGTATCTCAATACATCTAATAATTGTGCAAAGTCTAAAAATATTTCAACATCTAAAAAAATATTTCATAGATTCTTATACAGGTCTTTGGAGATTATCTAGTAGCGTGACTCTCATTTTACAACAAATCAAACGAAAGCATCGAGAAGGGAAGTGTCAAGCCAACTCAATGGATGAAGGAACAGAAAATCCAGTTGGATCCTCCATCAGTTAGATGGTGCTACCTCTTCAATTACTTCTAAATTTGGTCCCCTTGAAGCCACATTTCCTACTCAACTGCCATATCCAGGAATTACAGAGAGCCACTTTTGTTTTCCCACAGTCTGAAGCATTTTTTTAAAGACGGAGTAAATAGTGGAGAGGATTTTAAACTATCTTGAAGCCCCTTGCAATTTCACGCTGTAATTTTTTTTAGGGGGGAAATCTTTTATATTTTTATACACATGACAAGATTTTACATCAAGAATGGTCAGTTTAACAGTACAAATTTAACATACATGAGGAATGTTAAAGAAATTCAACTAAAAAACCCACTTCTTCCTGTGACCCATAATCCCACACTTTACAGTGCAGAGGAGAAAGGGTCTGTGGGGAGCATCCAAAACAAGTCTCTCCCAAAAGAAATGACTTAAATTCCACATTCCCTCTCCACACAAGATCCAAACAGTGAGAGTATAATTTACAGTTTATCTTTTTCAGTTGTAGATTCCTTTGCTGTTTCTTGTTGTTCTTCATCTGTTCCTACATCCATTTCTTCATCTTCATCTTGCTCCGTGTCTTCTGTTGTGTCTTCAGGTTCTTCTTTGGGTTCTTCTTCCACCTTTGCATCAGGGTCAATGTTCAAACTGAGCGAAGCATTCTTTCTATTCTGTCTCCATATGCTTTAGTGTCTGGTAAAAGATATCCTGACTGAAGTGTTGCTGTTTCACACAAAACCACAGCAAGAACCAAAACTATTTTATCATCTTCACCTTCCTTAATTCATCGAAGTGTGTCTCTGATCAGCAGGTGTCTGGGATTGATTTCAAATGTTTTCTTCTGACTTGCATAGTAATTTGTAGAGCTGCCCTTGCTTGTTTGGTACGCTTGTGCTTTCATGATTCTCTCCATGTTGCCAGACCGTCTGTACTGGCTGGCCACCAAAGTACACGGAGATTCTGTCAGGTGCTGAGACACCACAGCCTTCTCAATTTTGTCCTTAAGGGCTTTATCTTTCATCCAATTGAGCAGAGGCTCAAATTCTTTCTCAACTGCTTCATGACTCTCCTTAGTTTTCTCACTTTCATCAAACTTCATTTCTTCCTTGACAACATTCTGGAACCTCTTCCCATCAAATTTGGGAAGGGCCTGAATGCAGTATTCACCCACAGGTTCTGTGAGGTAAATAACTTCATAGCCTTTTTTCAGAAGTCGTTCAACAAATGGAGAAGATTCAGCCTCTTTTCTGCTGGATCCAGCCATGAAGTAGATTTTGTCTTGTTTTCCCTTCATTCTTTCCACATACTGGTCTAGGGTAGTAATGTCAGTTGGTTGATGAGAAGACTGGAACATAAGAAGTTTAGCAAGACATGTTTGATTGGAGTGGTCTTCAATCATACCAAGCTTGATGTTGGTACCAAATTCTTTCCAAAAAGTATCATTGTATTTCTCATCAGCAGTCTTCTTGATCATGTCCAGAGTTTTACAAACAAGCTTCTTCCTAATATCCTTAAGCAGTTTATGTTGCTGAAGAGTCTCAAGGGAAACATTCAAGGGGAGATCATCTGAGTCCACCACACCCTTGACAAAATTAAGGTACTTAGGCATCATATCATGGAAGTCGTCTGTGATGAATACACAGAGCACATAGAGCTTAATGTAATCACTCTTTTTAGATCCATATGCATCAAATAGACCACATGGATCAGATGTGGGTACAAATAAAATTGATTTGAAGGTAACTTCCCCTTCAGCAGTAAAGTGAATATAAGCCATGGGGTCATCACTTTCCTTTGAAGATGATTTGTAAAAAGCTTTGTATTCATCTTCTACTTTTTTTTTTTTTTTTTTACTACTTTTGATGGTCTCTGCCATATTGGTTTGATATCATTCATAAGTTCCCAGTCCCAGACAGTTTTTTCTACTTTTTTAGTCTCTGATTTCTTTTCTTCTTTTTCTTTCTCTACTGCAGCTTCATCATCAGATTCTTCTTTATCTTCTTTTGCTGCTGCTTCTTCCTCCATGGGCTCCTCAACAGTTTCAGCCTTGCTCCAGCCGCACAGTCTGCCCACCTCAGGCTATAATTTTAATTTCCCCATTAGCACCTTGAAAATCTCCATTCCAGGTAGCACAGTATTCACCTGCATTTTGCCATTTACATGACACAAGTTATAGCCAAAAAAGGTTAGTGTAGTGTTGTATCCCTGTCAAGGAATAAGAATGAAACGTGGAGACCAAGCTGTGGAATTTTGTAGGAGGAGGAGTGGAAAGGGTGGAGCAACCATTTCAATGTTGGCCTCAGCGCCTCTTTGCTTTGAAATCCTGGATCCTCAAAAAGTTTCTGACCACAGAAAAGACTGAAAATACCCTGATTGGAAGGAGGCATTCCGTGCTCCTCCCACCATTCCTACTCAGCATCAGTGATGCAGTGAGTGTGTGGGTCAGTATTAGTCCGTTTTCACGCTGCTGGTAAAGACATACCCAAGACTAGGAAGAAAAAGAGAGTTTTGTCTGTTTTTGAGATGGAGTCTCACTCTGTCACCAGGCTGGAGTGCAGTGGTGTGATCTTGGCTCACTGCAATCTCCGCTTCCCAGGTTCAAGCAGTTCTCCTGCCTCAGCCTCCTGAGTTGTTAGGATTACAGGCACACACCACCACGCCCAGCTAATTTCTGTATTTTTAGTAGAGATGGGGTTTCACCATGTTGGCCAGAATGGTCTCGATCTCTTGACCTTGTGATCTGCCCGCCTCAGCCTCCCAAAGTGCTGGGATTATAGGGGTGAGCCACTATGCCTGGCTGAAAAAGAGGTTTTATTGGACTTACAGTTCCACATAGCTGGGGAGGCCCCAGAATCATGGCGGGAGGTGAAAGGCACTTCTTACAGGGCAGTGGCAAGAGAAAATGAGGAAGATGCAAAAGTGGAAACCCCTGATAAAACCATCAGATCTCATGAGACTGATTCACTACCAGGAGACCAGTAAGGAGGTAACTGCCTCCATGATTAAAATTATCTCCCACCATGTCCCTCCAACAACACGTGGGAATTATGGGAGTACAATTCAAGATGAGATTTGGGTGGGGACACAGAGCCAAACCATCTCATTTTGCCCCTGGCCCCTCCAAATCTCATGTCCTCATATTTCAAAACCAATCATGCTTTCCCAACAGTCCCCCAAAGTCTTAACCAATTCAGCATTAACCCAAAAGTCCACAGTCCAAAGTCTCATCTGAGACAAGGCAAGTCCCTTCCACCTATTAGCCTGTAAAAAAATATGGGAGTACAATTCAAGATGAGATTTGGGTGGGGACACAGAGCCAAACCATATCAGGGTCCCAGCAGATGTGATTTGTAGAAGAGTAACTGGAGGGTTTGGAGTTTCAAAATGTCAATATAACTTGAGGGAACATGATTTTTCCTCGCTGAGGAAACTCTTTGTCCAGAGTAAACTTAAGCAATTGTGTTTTGTTGACTCTAAGTTTCAAGACTAATCAAGTATCTCCTGTAGTGTGGAAGGCTAATTGCTGAACTCTGTATTTTTATGGGTTAACTGAGTGTTTCCTTTTTCCTTGACAGTGTGTACCACTCAAGTGATTATAGATCAGACAGTTGTCTCAATTAAGCTGCTGGCAAGACAGGAGTAGAATTATTTGAAGTGTAGGCAATAAAGAGGTTTAGCATTATTGAGAGATGGCTCTAGTGCTTCAAATGAACAAAACTTCAATAATAACAGCAGGAGGACAGTGTTAAAGCTAATAATAATAGCTAGAGCACTTAGTATGCACCAGACATTGTATGAAAGCTTTGCAAGCATTATCTCACTTAATTTCCACAACAATCCATGAGGTAGGTACCATTATGCTTACGTCACAGATGAAGAGAATGAGGCTCAGAGTGGTAAAGTTCCTTGCCCAAAGTCATATGGTAAACTTCTTGGGACCACAGCAAGCAATCTGACTCCAAGATCCTAGGATCCTAAGCTCTCTCTATACAAACTCCATGAATACTCTGGAGGTTGTAGCCTCTGCTCCTGAAATAGTAGCTGCTCAAAAAATAGGAGCCAATTGAATGAATAAATGCTCTGTAGTAGGCTGTTCTTGCAGTGCTATAAAGAAACATTTGGCCAGGTGTGGTGGCTCACGCCTGTAATCCCAGCACTTTGGGAGGCTGAGGCGGGCAGATCATGAGGTCAAGAGATCAAGATCATCCTGGCCAACATGATGAAACCGTGTCTGTACTAAAAATACAAAAATTAGCTAGGCATGGTGGCATATGCCTGTAGTCCCAGCTACTCAGGAGGCTGAGGCAGGAGAATCGCTTGAACCAGGGAGTCAGAAGTTGCAGTGAGCCGAGATCGCGCCACTGCACTCCAGCCTGGTGACAGAGTGAGACTCTGTCTCAAACAAATAAACAACAAACAAAAACACCTGAGACTGGATAACTTATAAAGAAAAGAGGTTTAACTGGCTTACGACTCTGTATGCTTTACAAGAAGCATGGTGCTGGCATCTGCTCAGCTTCTGGGGAGGCCTCTAGAAGCATGCAATCATGGAAGAAGGCGAAGAGGAGGCAGGCACATCACATGGCCAGAGCAGGAGCAAGAGAGTGAGGTGCCACACACTTTTAAACAGCCAGATCTCACAAGAAGTAACTCACCATTTCAAGGACAGCACCAAAGGGATGGTGTTAAACTCTTCATGAGAAATCCACCCCCCAGGACCCAATCACCTCCCACCAGGCCCCACCTCCAATATTGGGGATTACAATTCGACATGAGATTTGGGTGGAGATAAACATACAAACGATAACATGCTCTATGGTGCCGAGTCCTGGGTCAGAGTCAGGTGGCTGCGTGCTCTGCAAGCCTGAAGGGAGGCCTGAGAGCTACATTAAGATGGCCTTTCAAACTCCTCAGAATTTTGTTTGAATTTAGAACCTTTTGAATAATTGTCACAGTAATGCCTCATCTTTGTTTTAGCAGTGTTTAAGAGGCCGAGGCGGGCAGATCACAAGGTCAGGAGTTCGAGACCAGCCTGGCCAATATGGTGAAAACCCGTCTCTACTAAAAATACAAAAATAATTAGCTGTGCGTGGTGGTACACACCTGTAATCCCAGCTACTCAGGAGTCTGAGGCAGGAGAATTGCTTGAACCTGGGAGGTGGAGGTTGCGGTGAGCTGAGATCATGCCACTGCACTCCAGCCTGGGTGACAGAGGGAGACTCCGTCTCAAAAAAAAAAAAAAAAAAAAAAAAGAAGTGGTAATTATGTTTACCACAGTTATTTTTTAGGAGGGGAAAAATGGTAATTCCTGAATATGCAGTGAAAGGGGTTGGTTAAATAAATTATGAAAATACATGTGACAGAATACTTAGCCATTAAAAATCCAGTTGTATAAGAATACCACAGGACATAAAAACACATTTTTGATATATTGTCCAGAGGAAAAGGCAGGTTACAAAATAGAGTATTATCCCAATAATGTACATACATTTATGCATACAAAAATATCTGGAAGAAGATACATTAATACATTAACCATAGTTATTTCCATGTGGTAAGAGTGTAGATAGTTTTAATTTTCTTCTTTGTGATTAAATTTTTTTTTCAAATTTTCTACAATAACTATATATACATTTTCTAATCAGAAAAAGCAATAATGTGATTTTTCTTTTTTTTTTTTTGAGACAGTTTCACTCTTGTTGCCCAGGCTGGAGTGCAATGGTGCGATTTTGGCTCACCGCAACCTCTGCCTCCCGGGTTCAAGCGATTCTCCGGCCACAGCCTCCCGAGTAGCTGGGATGATAGGCATGCACCACCATGCCTGGTAATTTTGTATTTTTAGTAGAGACAGGGTTTCTCCATGTTGGTCAGGCTGGTCTCGAACTCCCGACCTCAGGTGATCTGCCTGTCTTGACCTCCCAAAGTGCTGAGATTACAGGCGCGAGCCACTGCACCCGGCCTTATAATGTGATTTTTAAAAGGAGTTATAATCAAATTTTGATCTTCAGTTTAAAATTAAGGTATGTGTCCAGGCACAGTGGCTCATGCCTGTAATCCCAGCACTTGGGGAGGCCGAGGCAGGAGGATCACCTGAGGTCAGGAGTTCAAGACCAGCCTGGCCAACATGGTGAAACCCTGTCTGTACTAAAAATACAAATTTAGCTGGGCATGGTGGTGCACACCTATAATCCCAGCTACTTGGAAGGCTGAGGCAGGTGAATCGCTTGAACCCAGGAGGTGGAGGCTGTTGTGAGCTGAGATCAGGCCACTGCACTCCAGCCTGGTTGACACAGCGAGACTCTGTCTCAAAAAAAAAAAAAAAATTAAGTAAAATTAAGATATGAAGTTGCAACTTAATGAAAGACGCAATATAGCTGGTAAAAACATGACTAGCCAAAATATAAAGTTAAATCAGAAAAAAATTACAATACAGGGAAGAGAGAGTTTTCCTAGCCCAACACTCAAATTCCCTTCTGTGCTGACCCTTGACATCACTATGTCACTCTAACATAAGCCACCTTATGAATCTTTCAATTCTTATCTTCTTCTCCCTCACTCCTCCTCCCTCAGCCTCCTCATATCCCTCCCTTCATGGGCCACCTTACCCCAATCCCCAGGCCTGGCTTTAACAGCTGACCTCCACACAGAAGAGGCCCGATTCCACAGCAGCCCACACCAGCCCTGACCTCTCAGAACTCTGAGGTCCTGGGAAAGGGAGCCTGACCCCGACCCTCCTTGAGAGAAGGAAGTGGCAGTGAGATGCCCTCACCAGGCCTGCTCCCAGCCTGCCTTATCCCTGGTACAGAGGCTGGGGTTTCCTGCCCGGAAGCACTAGGCCGGAACACAATGGGGGTTATCAGTCAACATCGGGGGATTAGGACCACCGGAGCCCTCCACTTAACGGTCAGGTTTCCAGGCCTTTCCTGCATGAATCTTTACTTCCGTGGAAGCTCTTGTTTTGGTCTTTTCCAAGAAGGAAACCCTTCCCCCAGCTTCCCACCCCTCCTTAACCCTGGGTCAGCGCCCTTTCACTTCCCAGCCTTTCCGCCATTGGGTCTAAGTCAACTTAAATTGATAATGATAACAGCCTGGGTAGGGAAAGTGTTTCTGCTCTTTCCAGACTTTTTTTTCTCTTAAAATTATAGGTAAAGTAGATGCATTAATTTAATTGGCCTCCATGATGAGACGAATAATTTCATCAACTGAACAAATTAACAAATGATACCTGAATTGAGATTTAAGTTCTTAATCTAACAGTTGGCTTATTTAGAAGCCCTTAATAGAGGGTCTTTACATATTAAAAAGCAGAGGTATTAATAATTAGTTTATTTATCAGAAAAAGGTTTTTTTTAAAGCGTAACTTATATTGTAAGCTTTTATAATAAAAACGGCGGAGTTGCTTTTAAAACCTATCTCGGAAAATAATAACTACCACTTACTGAATGCTTATATGTATTAAGTAGCTTACTCATATTAGCTCATGCATCTCTAAGGATCACTTATTTTATGAATGATAAAACTGGCCCTCCGAGAGGTTGAATAACTCACTGAGATCACCCGGTATGTAAATGTCAGGGCTGAATTTTGAACCCAGCCTGTGTGACCTCACAGTCTTTAGACCTTACATTATACTACTGCCTCTCAAAGTAGCTGAAACAACTCACATCTACCAACATTCTCCAGTATTAGTGTAGGTATTAGACATGGGTTTACGTTTGAAAGCTTGTCTCCCTCCCTAACCTACTCCAAGCACAACTTCTCAAAACTCACCACTGTTACCCAAGGACTTTAGCAGCTGTAAGCTCAGAAAACATGAAAAGATAATGGTGTTGGTTTTCACAACCCCCATGTAATTCAAAAGAAAAACTACACTAAGCCACAAAGTGTTAACAAGGTAAACAAAGGTATGATTTTTCTAATGCATGTGTCTGTGTATGTGATGATATACATGATATGAGATACTTTTCAAACAATTTTGGGGGTATTCCTGCCTTCCTGGACCTTAAGCGCATGTTTATCTGCCTATTGGGTAATTGAGTATTGCCAACTCCCACTTCCTGAATTGGATGTGGGAAAAGAGAAAGCAAAGAAAAGGAAAAGAAAGGATGAAGGGACCAGGAGTGGTGGCATATGCCTATAGTCCTAGCTACTCAGGAGGCTGAGATGGGAGGATCCCTTGAGGCCAGGAGTTCAAGGCTGCAGTGAGCTATGATCACACCACTGTACTCCAGCCTGGGCAACAGAACAAGACCCCATCTCTATTAAAAAAAAAAAAGGCGGGGGGAAAGAAGGAAGAAAAGGACATCTGCTCAGAAGTGGGGGTGGGGGTGGGGGTGGGGATTAACATTTGTGAACTCCTGCAGCCTTCACTGACCTTTCCTGCAGGAGGGTGAGATCCTGAAGGGAGAGAGCCCCTGATTGGGGTAAAGGGCATCCAGGGTCTGGGGGCACAGCCCTGCCTCCTAGTGCGAGGCCTGCTCTGACTCAGCCTGGGAGGGCAGCCAGACCTGCGCCTCCCTGTTTCCACTGATTCCACTGGGACCCATCGCAGAATGACTCAGATGAGCTCTGCTGCCCTGCGAAGCCTGAGGGATGTCAGTGCATGCTCTGGGCAAACACCCCAACAGTCAATTTAAGTTATTTAATTAATTTTTATGACATCCAGTCAGCCTGCCTGAGGGGTGAACCTCTGAGATCATGATGACACATGTGGCTGTGGCTCCTGGGATGTCTGCAGTTTCTGTGGTTTCCATGGGGCTTCAGTCCCCTGCAGGGCCACTGGCTGTGCTTTGAGGAACGCCATCCAGAACATGGTCCATGTGAGAACATGTGAGGGATGACGGTGGGCACTTTTCAGGGAAGGATGGATGCTCTGCAGTCAGAGGAGCCACCTTGCCATGCCCCTTGGGTGAGGTGACCTCATGCAGTGGATGCCTCTGTGGCCTCCATATGAAAGATGCAACTGTGGGTTCCTTTGGGGCGCTGGGAGAGCCATTCACCTTGGGGGAGCTTGGAGGTTTTCCAGAGGAATCCAAATTTATCTACTAAGAGCACTGAAATGTCCTGGAGGGTTCTGATGTTGGTTGGGGAGTCTTCTTCCCACGCCTTGGATAATCTGTTCAGGGGTTTGTGAAGTTTGTGGCCTAGAAGCCCTAGGGTGATTCCCTGTGTATTGGGAAGGTGCTGCTATTCAGCAAGCCCTCAAAGGTCTGATAACCTGGACAAGGGAAAGAACCATGATGAGGAAATTTGGCTTTCTCTGCTGGGACTGCTCCAACAGCCAGGAGCAGAAAGATGGGGTAGGATGCTTAATGGTATTGACTCACTCAGGCCTAAGGCCCACAGGTGGCTGGGAAGTGAGATCTGTGGAAGGGGCTTTTCCACAGTTACTGACACCACCAAAACTCATGCTTTCCTCCTTTATTGCAACCAATCCTCTCTCCTAGCACCCCTTTGGGAGGCAGCCCAATACCAACTTCCCCTACCTGGGGTGAGAGTAGGGTGTATCCTCCCTGGGTCCGCAGGCTCAGCCCAGCCACCATCTCAAAGTTCAACCCATCCATCATTCAATACTAGGCCAAGTTCTTCCTGCTGAGAAGGAAGTCACCTCTGCTGCATCCTATACAGATGCTAATCCTTCCTAATCACCTCCTCCTCCACTAGCACCCTAAACCACCTTCCTGTCCCACTGAGGGAGTCTCCCATTGGTCTTCCTGATGCTGCAGCCCTGTGGTCTGTTTTCAACAGAGCAGCCGTAGGTATTTACATGTAAATCAGATCAGTGTGATAATCTGCTCAAAATCCTTTGATGGCTCTTCTGGCTCAGAGAAAAAAGCCAGATTTCTTACAATAATCTATAGTAAGGGCTCTACATGATCTGGTCCAGTCTTCCGTTGTACCTCCTCCAACCCCCACCCAACACACCTTACACCCCATCATCTTTTCTCTCCCCTCTCTGTCACTCAGCTGTCGCTGAGCTGGCTTTCTTACTGCTTCTAGAACACAGAGGCAGACTGCTGCCTCAAGGCCTTTTTCTACCGGGAGTGCTTTACCCCCAGATTAACCACAGGACTTGCTCCCTTAGGACTTCCCTAAAATGTCACCTTCTCAGTGAAGCCTTTCCTGATCAACTTAAAATGGAACATTCCATCCATCACCCTATTCACCTTCTCCCCATTCCTCATGTGTATGTGTATATATATATATATATATATGAGATTTACATATATTTGTATATACATTTTTTTCTGTAACACAAGTTCTCACCTAACACATGCGTCATTTGATTGTCTCCTCTTACTGGAATGTCAGTGTCACAAGGGCTAGATTATGTTCTTTGCTGTATCCCCTACACCTAGAATAGTACTTGCACCTAGGGAGCACTCAACAAATATTTTTGTTGAATAAATTAATGAAGGAATCAATAATTTCTTCATAATAACCTTTTGAAATAAGGCATTATCTGAATTTTACAGTTTAATAAACTAAGAGTCAGGAGGTTAAAAATTAACCATATTATTTTAATTAATTTTGTATCCAACACAAATCCCTGCAATTGCATTTTTAGCAGTTTTATTGAGATATAATTTGCATACCATACAATTTACCCATACAATTCAATGGTTTTTAGTACATTCACAGTTGTGTAACCATCACCACAATCTAACTTGAAAACTTTATTATCACCCCCAAAAGAAACCCTGTTCCCATCAGCAGTTGCTCCCCTCCTTCTCCCCAATCCCCCAGCCCTAGGCAACCACTAAACTACTTTCTGTCTCTATAGATTTGCCTATTCTAGACATTTCATGGAAACAGAATCATACAATGTGTGTCTTTTGTGACTTCCTTCTTTCACTTAGCATAATGTTCAAGGTTCATTCATGCTGTAGTATGTATTAAAACTTCATTTCTTTTCATGGTTGTATAATATTCCATTGTGTGGCTATATGACATTTTATCTATTCATCAGTTTATAGACATTTGGTTTTGCCTATTATTATTATTATTATTATTTATTATTATTTTAAGACAGAGTCTCTCTCTGTCATCCGGGCTGGAGTGCAGTGGCACTCTTGTGGCTCACTGCAAGCTTGGCCTCCCGGATTCACGCCATTCTCCTGCCTCAGCTTCCTGAGTAGCTGGGACTACAGGCGCCCGCCACCATGCCTGGCTAATTTTTTTGTATTTTTATTAGAGACAGGGTTTCACCATGTTAGCCAGGATGGTCTCGATCTCCTGACCTCGTGATCCACCCACCTTGGCCTCCCAAAGTGCTGGGATTACAGGTGTGAGCCACTGCGCCTGGCTGGTTTTGCCTATAATTAATAATGCTT
The DNA here is from genome assembly GCF_006542625.1 of Nomascus leucogenys. NCBI lineage: Eukaryota > Metazoa > Chordata > Mammalia > Primates > Hylobatidae > Nomascus > Nomascus leucogenys. The sequence goes on from NC_044392.1 coordinate 83,020,961, forward strand.
TTATGAGCATTCATGTACAAGTTTTTGTGTGGATGTATGTTTTCACTTCTTTTGGGTACATACCTAGAACTGAAATTGCTGGGTCATATGGTAATTCTATATTTGGCCTTCATGAGGAACTTCTAGATTGTTTTCCAAATTAGCTATACCAGTTTACATTTCCACCAGCAGTGTATGAGAGTTCCAATTTGTCTGTGTTCTCACCAACACTTGTTACTACCTTTAAAAAAAAATTTTAGCCATCTTAGTGGGCATAAAGTAATATCTCATTGTGGCTTTTATTTACATTTACCTAATAATTAATGATATGAAACATCTTTTCATATGTTAATTGGTTGTTTATCTTTGGAGAAAATATTCTGACCTTTTACCCTGTTTTATAATTGTTATTGAATTGTAGGAGTTCTTCATATAGTCTAGAGTTCCTTATCATACATATATTTTGCAAATATAGTCTCCTATTTGATGGCTTTTCTACTTTTTTGATAGTATCAGTGGGAAGAAAGTTTACATTTTAATGGTGTCCAATTTATCTTAGTTTTTTCACTTGTGCTGTTGCTGTTGAATCTAAGAAGACTCTTAACCTAAGGTCACAAAGATTTATTTTTATGTTTTTTTATTTTCTTTTCTTTTTTGAAGCAGGGTCTTGCTCTGTTGCCGAAGCTTGGGTGTAGTGGCAATCATGGCTCACCACGGCCTTAGCCTCCCAGGCTCAAACAATTTATCCTCCCACCTCTGTCTCCAGAGTAGCTGGAACTATAGGCACATGCCACCATACCTGACTAGTTTTTTTTTTTTTTTTTTTTAATTTCTTGTAGCAACAGGGTCTCACTCTGTTGCCTAGTCCGGTCTCAAACTTCTGGTCTCAAGCATTCCTCTTGCTCTTGCCTCCAAAAGTGCTGGGATTGCACCTGGCCCTTTTTATTCTAAGTGTTACATAGTATAGGTTTATCTCTTTCACTTAGTTCTACAATCCATTTTGAGCTAATTCTTGTGTATCAAGATCATCTAATTTGTTTTAAATTTATTTTTTTTAGTTGTTGTTTTAGAGACGGGGTATCATAACTCGCTGCAGCCTCTACCTTCTGGACTCAAGCAATCCTCCTCTCTTGGCCTCCCAAAGTGCTGAGATTACAGGCATGAACCACCACACCAGGACTAGTTTTTGTTTTTATGTTGTTGATATGGTATATTACATAAATTGATTCTCTGATGTTAGACCAACCTTGCATTTCTAGGATAAATCCCATAATACTAAAAAATCAAAGGTCATTCTTCCCACTGAGTTTAAGGAAAAAAAAAAAGTAAAAAACAAAACAAGACAAAACAATACAAAACCAAATGTGAGTCCCACGAAAGCAGGGACTTTGGTTATCTTATTTCATAGTTGTGTCCCAAGCATAGTGCTGTAAACCATGAGGACCCCCAATGGTGAATAAGTGAATGATTAATAGTAGCTGCCTGTCACTAGGTTTCACTGTAAATAATAATAATGAAAACCTCCTTTTTGTTGAAGAGATATCACAGTTCAAAGGCAAAAAACCCTCTCCCTGCAACTTTCAAAGGGCAGCTATAAAATTCCCCTGAAGAAAGCGGTCCCCTGAGTGATAAAGCGTCCCAACTCGAAGTTTCAAAACTCAGCCTGTCGGGCATATCAGAATCTTAAAACAATCACGTTTAAAACACTGTTGTTGTAAGGACTTTCTTTGATTTAAATGTTGTTTCTCTTGGAAAAGTCTTGTTTTTCTAAGCAAGTTAGATGGTTGAACTGGGCATACTGGGAAAAGAGAAAATGAAAGACGTTTTAAAAAAGGAGAATATGGTTACTTTTTGTAGGAGTCTCTACTGAGTTTCTGATACCTTACATTTAACTTCACCAATAAATGCTTTTTTATCCAAAAATAGATTGAAATACAATCTTATGTCAAGAATTTTCCTAAGACTAGCTAATCACAACCTTTCTTATGGGGTTATGAGTAGTTAATGCTCTAATGTATGTAAAGTACCTGAATACACAAGACAGTCATTCACTGCAGCTTCTGTCCTTATTTAACATTTTGAGATTTTCTTCACTGTGGATTTTCTAAAAGTAATTTTGATTCATTAAAGGATTGCATTAAAATGTTATTTATCTTGATTACTGAACGTTTTGGCTCCCCCTAAATTTTGTGCCTGAAGCAAGTCCCCCCTTTGCCTCACCTTAACCCCAGCCCTGGTGGATAACTCGGTGATCTGGAGATGATTTAACAAGGTTGTGCAGTGTGTACCAGGCCTAATCCTCCTTATACTGAAAACTGTTGGCCTTGTGGAGAAGCAGTGTCATCACAGTTATTTGGTGATAATGAACACGGTTCTGCCTAGCCACTCTTGATTGAACTGGGTTGATCACCTGATCCAAAGACATCCAGTCCATGGACTGCCCAGTGATCATTTTTATGCCTGGGCTTACAATGGTGAGGCAGGCTAATCAGATTCTTTTCTGATGGAAAGGGTCTAATGACTTTAAATATGGAAATTGAATAGAAGTATTTACAAGTGAAATGAAATGATTTCTGGGATTTGCTTTAAAATACAAAAAAAAAAGAGAGAGGTAAACAGAAGTTTATTTTTATTTAAAAAAACCTTTTATTTTAGATTCAGGGGTACATGTGCAGGTTTGTTATATGGGTAAACTTGTGTCATGGGTGTTTGTTTGTTGCACAGATTATTTAGTCACCCAGGTACTAAACCTAGTACTCAATAGTTACTTTTTCCTTCTCCTCTCCCTCCTCCCACCCTTCATTCTTAGGTAGGCCCCAGTGTGTGTTGTTCCACATGTCCCTGTGTTCTCATCATTTAGCTCCCACTTATAAGTGAAAACACACAATATTTGGTTTTCTGTTCCTGCATTAGTTTGCTAAGGATAATGGCCTCCAGCTCCGTCCATGTTCCTGCAAAGGATATGATCTTTTTCTTTCTTATGGCTGCATGATATTCCATGATGTATATATACCGCATTTTCTTTATCCAGTCTACCATTGGTGGGCATTTAGGTTGATTCCATATCTTGGCTATTGTGAATAGTGCTGCAGTGAACATGCACATTCATGTGTCTTTATGATGGAACGACTTATATTCCTTTGGGTATATACCCAGTAATGGGATTGCTGGGTTGAATGGTAGTTCTGTTTTTAGCAGTATGAGGAATCACCACACTGCTTTCCACAATAGTTGGACTAATTTACACTCCTAACAGTGTATATAAGTCTTCCCTTTTCTCCACAACCTCGCCAGCATCTATTATTTTTTTACTTTTTACTAATAGCCATTCTGATTGGTGGTTTTGATTTGCATTTCTCTAATGGTCAGTGATATTGAGCTTTTCTTCGTATGCTTTTTGGCCTTATGTATGTCTTCTTCTGTTCATGTCCTTTGCCAACTTTTTAGTGGTTCTTTTTTCTTATAAATTTGCACAGGTGTTTTATAGATGCTGGATATTAGACCTTTATCAGATGCATAGTTTGACAGAAGTTTAGAAGAAAAGTATTAGTAATTAGAAGTCAGGTGATGGGTATGTGGGGCTTTAGTATTCTACTGTAATGTGTATGTGTTGTGTGTTAAATTCTATAATTAAAACATTTATTTTTAAATTGCAGCTTTTCTAAAACTAGACCAATGAACACTGAAGGCAAAAGCCAAATCTCTATGTCAAGAGTTGCCATTAGGCTGGGGCCTGAGTGGCCCTCACAAGCCACAGGCATTCCAAAGTTAGAGGGATTTGAAAGAATGGGTAAGCAGAGAAAGCTGGTCAGTTAGGGAGGAGAACGGAGCGTCATTGCCAGAGATAGGTAGATGCCCAGAGAGAGTGGCCTCTGCTAGTTGCAGATTTCCCATGGGGCCCAGCCATACTATGGTACCTGTCCTTGAATTCCTATGCCATTTCTGATCCCCCTTTGCCTCATGTTTATCTTTAAAAATTGATTCCCCTTTTCTTTAGCTAATTTGAGTCAAGCCTCTGTTCCTCTATATCAAAATAGCCATCTTCAAAACAAAGGATTATTTGTATCTGTTACAGTCGGGATCTGCCCAGGTAGAGTGGTCTTATCAATCTTGGAATCAAATGATGATCAGTGTCTTGTGGAGATAAGGAGAGAGAGACTCTTGTAAGGAGCCAGAATGTCAAGTGATCAAAGTCAATTCAATCTGCCCTCCAGGTACAAATGTACCAGGAGAGAGTTAAGAGCACTTTTCCTGAGAGATCTTGACAGCGAACAGGCAGAACTAATAGGCAGTTTGCCATGGTAGTTTCCTGGGACCACAATGATCTAAGAAGTACACGTGGTCACTGAACTGCCAAGTTGAACTACAGGCCCTGTGTGCTAGGCCAATCTTCTCGCCTGAGGGGTCTTACATCTTGAATGCTATGAATGCAAGGTAATCTCCCATTTGGATAAGGATGAAAGGCTTAGAGGATGTCCCCTTTGCCCTTCAATTGACCACAAAGAATAAAGGGTTTCTAGGCAGGATGAAAGAAGTAATCCAGGAAAGAAGCCAGGAAAATGATTCCAAAGGGGAGTATCAAGAAACTAGTTATTGGAGGGAATTAGCTCAGAGGTGAAATAGGCAGAACTTGGTGCCCATGGTAGGACAGTCTCTGTAGAATAAGTCTGGATCATGTGAATGCATCAAGGGTGCCAAAGGGAGGGGTGCCAACTCTGCAGCCTTGGCGTGGGAGATCTTGCTAGAAATAGAAGTTGTAAATCTAATTCAGGGAAATCTGAATTGGGAAAGAAAATATACTTGTCCTGAAGAGCTGAGAGGAGGGGGAGTGGTCCACTTTGCTCTTTTAGGAAAATGAGGTGGTGCCATGTACTTCCTGGGTCAAGGAAGGTCATGCACTCATAAAACAAAGAAAAGACAGACAAAAGTGAATACAGTGTTTGTAAGTTTAAAGAAGAAAATAATAATCACCATGCCCCAACATGCAAAATCACCAGAAACAATTTAGTGAATTTTTTTTTAGTTTTTTTCCTATGCATTTACATAGTTGAGATAATATATGCTGATTTGTAAGTGCCATTTATATTCATAGGTCAAATAATTTAGGAAGAGGCACTTAATGATATGTAAAGTCAGTCCCTAAGTGATTTATTGTATTTCATCATTAAAAAAATATTTCAGTGAGTTAGTTCATTTAACATGAGACTTAAAGATGCATAAAAGCCATTTCTCAAGTTCTTTAGCAATGAAAAAGTTCATTTATGTCATTCTACGCAATACTCCTTTTGTGGAGAGGGAGAGAAAAGAACAGTTGTTTAGTAATTTTCTTGGCACAGGATCTTCACTATGTAATAAGCTTAGCCATTGTTATAAAAATCTGGACAAGAACAGCACCAGTTATTGTTATAAGTGACCATCATATCAGGCAAGAGATTCCATATGAACTGTGGGTTAAAGGATATGGCTCAAGAAATGTTTCTTGACAATGAAAGAAAGGTGGAAACAGTGGACTCTACTGCTTAGACTCTAGCGAGTGGAGGAATAGCTAAGTTAACACTGCAGCACTGTGTCGCTTAGGATGCTTTTGGCTGTAAATGACAGAAAATTTGGACTCATTTGTATTAAATAATAAATACATCTAGTGTCACACTGCAGACCCAGGTTTGGTTAATTTAGCTAATCAACAATTTCAGCAAGGACCCAGGTTCTTTTCATCTTGTAGCTTTGCCATCCTAGATATATTGGAGTGGTCCTCAAGCCAGCTCCCTTCATGGCTGTGAGATGATTGCAGCAGTTCCTGGACATGGCAGTGACAAGAGAAGATGAGCCTGTCTCCTGCTAGGTGTCTCTAGTTAAGAGTGAGAAAAATTTTCCCATAAGTCTCCCCTACAGGCTTTCCTCATGTCTTATTGGCTGGGGTTATGTCACATGTGCATACCTAAACCAATCACAGACCAGGAGGTAGACTGGTCACAGTCCGCTTGGTGTCTGGGTGTAAGGCTACCTTCCTTTGAAGCCCATAGTTATGTAAGGCGATGGAGATGAATAAAATTGGGGTTGTGGTGGAAAGGAGGAAGGAGGGAAACATGTTAGCAAGCAACAATGTTTCTCACGAGGGGTAAGCTTAGTCTCTGAGTATACAATGTCCCAGATATCACAGTCTACTGAATTCCAGAACATGATTCCAAACTGAAGGAGTTCCTGCTCTTCTGCATGAAGGTGCATGTTGTGTGTGCACCTGTGCGTGTGTTGTTGATTTTGATTCTTTTATCAGTTGGTTATTGTATGTCTTCCAATAATGTTTTCGAGAAGAGACCATAGACCAATCTGTTTTCTGAGTCCTTGCCTATCTGAGCATGTCTTTCTGTTGCCTTCATTAATCAGTCTACCATCAAAAGCTAAGACTAACAGAAAGCCACTTGGCAAAATCTAGAAGGGTGGAAAAAAAAAAACAACTGGCTATCAGCCTGGCCTTTTTCTCAAGAAACAGAAGCTCCCTAACCATGGAAAAGAAGGTGGGAAGAGGTTTTGCTCCTCCTAGCTGCTCTACTCCCCTACATAGAGAGCTGGAGTCTACACCACAAGAAACCTGGTGGCCATCCCTTTGCAATAATGGTGTTACATTTTGAGTTCAACGTGGTTAGATAGAAAATTGAGATTCACAATCGTTTTCCATCAAAAGTTTGTAGATTTGGCTCCATTGTTTTCTGGCAGTTAGCATTGCAGAGAAATCAGAGATTAGATTACTTTCTGCTCCTTTGTAAATAGCTTATTATTAACTTTTCAACCTGAGTACCTGAAGGATTCTTTTCTTCTTTCAATCTAAAAACGTGCTCAGGTTGGGAGGCTGAGGCGGCAGACTACCTGAGGTCAGGAGTTCGAGACCAGCCGGGCCAACGTGGCGAAACCCCATCTCTACTAAAAATACAAAAATTAGCTGGGTGTGATGGCTGGTACCTGTAATCCCAGCTACTCAAGAGGCTGAGGCAGGGAGAATTGCTTGAACCCGGGAGGCGTAGGTTGCAGTGAGCCCTGATCTCACCACTGTACACCAGCCTGGGTGACAGAGCGATACTCCATCTCAAAAAAAAAAAGGTCATTTTGAATCATGTTCTCTGTCTTCTGTGTCTACCATCTTCTCACACAGCATTTACATTTCCTTGTTCTTTTTCTCTACACTATAGAACATCTCAAGTGTGATCTCCAGAATACTAATTTACTTTTCTGAAAGGCTAATGCCACTCTTTCTTCATCTGAATGTGTAATTTATATTATTTAATACGTGTATTATATTTTAGTTAATATTTATTAATATTCTTATTAACCTCACCTATCTCTTGTTGCTCTTCATCTTACTCCATGTCTTTGCAACCAATTCTTTTCTTTCTTTGTGACTATTTGTACCTCTTTCACAGAAGTTTCTTCCATGCTTCTGAGGATATTACACAGTTTTCTAAAATATGTTCTGGTTCCCCTGCAGGAGATCATTTTCAGAGGAAGGTTTTTCATCTTGTCTTCTGCATAATTGCATTTGTGCTCCCAATGCCAGCTTTCTTTTTCTTTTTTTTTTTTTTTTCTGATTACTCATGTTTGAACGAGAAGAGAATGAGCTAGTCTCGGATTCACCCACAGACAGGGTGTGTAGATTTTATTTGGTTCTGTTGATTGGACACTTGGGTAATGATTGAATTTTCTCAGCTCTACAGCTGGAGAGCAGGTTGATGATAATGGATCTTGGCCCAATTTCGAGAATTTAGCTAACATTCCTATAATATGGCTCTGCTGTGCTGAATTCCTACCCCATTGTCTGATTCTGTGATACCCTTCTATCCCCAGCTGTAGCATTTTATCTCTGGTGATTATTCCTAACAGAACGCAATGTATCCAGCACTCCCAGTCTGATACACTTCCAAGAATTGTTCTCCAAGTGGATGGCAAAAGATGGAGCTGATGAAAAATATTTATATGAACTCAAAATGTAACACCATTATTGCAAAGGGATGGCCACCAGGTTTCTTGTGGTGTAGACTCCAGCTCTCTATGTAGGGGAGTAGAGCAGCTAGGAGGAGCAAAACCTCTTCCCACCTTCTTTTCCATGGTTAGGGAGCTTCTGTTTCTTGAGAAAAAGGCCAGGCTGATAACCAGTTGTTTTTTTTTCCACCCTTCTAGATTTTGCCAAGTGGCTGTTAGTCTTAGCTTTTGATGGTAGATGAGGTTTTTAATCTTTCTGTGCTTCATAGGTACTTCAGAAGAAATTTAGGCATGTTTCTACCTGGGCAGTTAGCCAAGTCCCATTTAAAATCAGAAATGGGCTGGGCATGGTGGCTTACGCCTGTAATCCCAGAAGGTGGGTGAATCGCTTGAGCCCAGGAGTTCGAGACCAGCCTGGGCAACATGGCGAAACCCTAGCTCTACAAAAAAAGTAAAATAAAAATTGCTGGGCGTAGTGGTCAATGCCTGTAGTCCCAGCTACTCAGGAGGCTGAGGTGGAAGGATCACTTGAGCCTGGGAGTTCTAGGCTGCAGTGAGCCATGATCATGCCACTGCACTCCAGCCTAGGTAACAGAATGAGACCCTGTCTCAAAAAAAAAAAAAAAAAAAAAAATCAGAAATGAAAATTAGTAGTTTTATAGATGGTCCAAACTGGATACACATCAATAATGTATCTGGCTGCTTAAAAAGAAAAAGTCTATCTGGATATACAAGGTGGGCAATATTCTCATTGCCTTCTGAGTGGTTTAAGTTACAAGGCGCTTTGGATCCATTTATGGCCCTTATTATTAACACAAATTTCAAAAGGGTCTTATTTGATGAATAAGAGCAAGTTCAAAGATGGGTAAACAGGATGCGAACAGTGTGTATCATATTTGAGGCAGTGAAGGTAGTTAATTTTGAAAAAGATGGTTGTATGGAAAAGGGATTATATTTATTCCGATTTGTTCCAGAGAGCAGAGCAAGGATCACTTGGAGTAAGTTATAAAAAGGTAGGTTTGGCTTAACATTAGGTGATTGGCAGTGGAGTGGACACCTCATAGAAGGCAGTAATCTGTCTGGCTCCAGAAGAGACCGTGAAGATCCTGGCTGATAACCCATCAAGGAGGCTGTGCGAAAAATTCTGATACAGGGCGGAAAGTGGGTAATCCTGTGATCCATATTTTAATGAGCTTAGTTTCGGAGTTTTGCCCTTGGGGTTTCTGCCTCTTAGGTCAGATGAGTGACTTCCCTTTCAAGGAAAGCATGGAGCTGTGAGAACTCAGCTACTCCAAATATTGGGCTAGATTCACACAAAGGAGGACCTAGGCAAAGCAAGTTCCACTTTCCCCTTTGCTCTGTAGCTCCCAACTCACAGTAGCAAAGGCTACTTTCTGCTAGACCATGACCAAGCTTCTGTCAGGAAAAGTGGGGAGTGGACACAAACAGATGGTTTGTATGTCATCTCACTATAGTCTCCACTATAGCCCTGGGAGGTTGCTTTCCAGCCAAAGAATCTGAGACTAAATGTGGCCAGACAACTTGCCAAGAACAAGAAGATATTCATTTGTGGAGCCCGTGAAGGTTCCAGAATTTTGATGTAAGAACAGCTTAGGGGCAACACATGGGTTTTATGAGTACCTGGAGATGGATGATGAAGTTGTATTTGCAGAGTATTTTCTAAAGATGCACTTATTCACGTTTTATATTGTTGACAAATACAATGCAATTTTTATTTTGTATTTGGGGTGGCTTGCAGGGCAGACAGAGCCGGGGATAGAGCCCCTCCATACCACCTCCAGCCACTCCTTGGCATCATAAGGTTGAGTCAAAATTTGGACCCTGTTCTGATTTCAAATCTCAGTCTGACCTCATAATGAGCAGAAAGACCTCTGAAAATGTTACTGGGGATTTTTTTTGTTTTGTTTTCTTTTTGTGCTTCATTTAAACGAATGTAACTAAATTAGACAGGAGAAAGCAGACCGCATGGTTTAGCCTATTTTCCTGAAGACTTCCCCAAATACAGAAAATCCTCTTGGAGGCTGGCCGGTCTTCACTCCTGCTCTGAGCTGGCTCTAGCCCTCTGCTGGCCCTTTCCCCTGACCTGCAGGTGCTGCTGCTTATTGCAACACAGGCAGGAGGGACACCTGCTGCTTCCCAGTGGGGACACTGCAGTCAGTCTGGTTCAAGGCTGGAACTATTTTATTCTTTCTTCTTACAAATAAAAATACCTCTTCTGTTTGTCCTATTGGACTTTACTGTCCCAGATGTGTCAGAAATTGGTTCTTGCAAAGCAGCCCAACCAAGGGGCTCTTCCACTGCATTACATAATGGCAGGGTTCACGTCACTTTTCCATTGGTTTTGGACTGTGCTGCATAGTCCTTTGGGGGATGTTCTGAAGTTCAGGCTCCTTCAGAGCCAGGAGGGGAAAACCCAACAGCAAAACAAGCGGAAAGAAAGACAATATCGGTCACATGGCCTTGGGTGTTTGAAATGCCTGCCCATAGTTGTCTCTTGTTTCTGGAAGGTTGTGAATGATCTTATTAATGCTAGGTCTAATGTTTTTTTCCTCTACATCAATCCTCCTTCCCCCATCTTTGATAGTTAATTTCTACTCAAGGCTGCTCCTCCCTTGACTTCAGAACAGTGCACCTTTGGAGTTCTTCTATTTCTCTAATTGCCCCCTCTTATTTCCTTAGCGGAATATCTTGCTTGTCTATCCTCTTTGCCATACCTTCAACCTGGCATTCTTCAAGAGTTCTTATTGTAGGCTGACCTTCAGTCACAAGTAGATTCAAAAATGATAATGGCCCAACCACAAAAGAAGTCTATTTCTCAATCATGTATTAGTCCACAGTGGTTTTCCCATTTGCAGGTGGCTTTCTTACTCAGGAAACGTTCCTTACTCAGAATCCACAATTTAGAATCCATTCTATGGCTCCACCATCCCCCTAGACTCTAAGGCCTCCTTGTTACCTGCATCCAGGAGAAAAAGAGAATAGGGAAAGCACATCTGCTTTAATAGTCTGGCCTAGAAGTGACACACATCACTTCTGCTCATTCTCCATAGAAAAGAACTAGTCACATGGTCACTTCTAGACACCAGAGGAGCTGGAAAATATAGTTTATGGCTGGGGACCCCCTTCCCTAGTAACAACTCTATTTTATTGTAAGGGAAATGGATTTGGAAGTGCAGTTAGCCAGCTCTGCCATGGCCCTTGAGTTTTCTCACAAGACTACGGCTCTTGGTGAGCTCATCCATTCTTGTAGTTTTTATCTTTACCTCGGCATTAATGACTCCTACATTTCTGTTTCTAGTATCAACATCACACTAATGTCTAGTCTTGTATCTCCAGCTGCCTCCTAAATATCAACTTCTCTCTCTTCAAACTCAACATCTTTCCTCATCCAGAATGGGCTGTTATACTTGTCTTCCCCATTTCTGGCAGTGAATCACTATTCATCTGACATCATCTAGAATTCTCCCCATGCTGGGTGCGGTGGCTGATGCCTGTAATCCTAGCACTTTGGGAGGCTGAGGCCAGAGGATCACTTGAGCCCAGAAATTTGAGATCAGCCTGGGCAACAGAGTGAGATCTGGTCGCTACAAATAATTTAAAAATTAGCTGGGTGTGGTGGTGCACACTTGTGGTCCCAGCTACTCAGGAGGCTGAGGTGGGAGGATCACCTGAGCCCAGGAGGCAGAGGTTGCAGTGAGCAGTGATCACACCACTGCACTCCAGCCTGGGTGACAGAGTGAGGCCCTGGGTGACAGAGTGAGGCCCTGTCTCAAAAAAAAAAATAGAAATTGCTTCTAGGCCACATATCCAGTGCATTTCTGGAGCCTCACTAATTTATTTCTTTTCCTGACTCCATTCTCCCTCTTCTCTGATCTATATAGAATGCTTTTGACTGACTAATCTTCCTAGAACACTTGTATTATATCACTGCCAAGAAATTCTCCTTAAGAACCTACAATCTTTGTTGCCACTTTGGAAATGTGAAATAGTTTTAAATAGTAACAACCTATACATAAGACAGCTTGTTAGGCAAAACAGTAATTTTTTAATCTTAAGAGTAAGTCTAGGTCAATGTGATGAGCTGTAATAAGAAACAGACAGGCCAGGCACAGTGGCTCATGCCTGTAATCCCAGCACTTTGGGAGGCCGAGGCGGGCGGATCACGAGGTCAGGAGATTGAGAACAGCCTGGCCAACATGGTGAAACCCCGCCTCTACTAAAAATACAAAAATTAGCTAGGTGTGGTGGCATGTGCCTGAAATCCCAGCTACTCGGGAAGCGGAGGCAGGAGAATCACTTGAACCAGGGAGCTGGAGGTTGCAGTGAGCCAAGATTGCACCACAGCAGTCCAGCCTGGCGATAGAGTAAGACTCCATCTCAAAAAAAAGAAAAAAAAAAAGTAACAGACAAGGGAGTGAGGAATCATCTTTTTTTTTTTTTTTTTTTTTTTTTTTTTTTTTTTTTTAAGACGGAGTCTTGCTCTGTCGCCCAGGCTGGAGTGCAGTGGTGCGATCTCGGCTCACTGCAAGCTCCGCCTCCCGGGTTCACGCCGTTCTTCTGCCTCAGCCACCTTAGTAGCTGGGACTACAGGTGCCTGCCACCGCGCCTGGCTAATTTTCTTTGTATTTTTAGTAGAGATGGGGTTTCACCATGGTCTTGATCTCCTGACCTCGTGATCCACCTGCCTCGGCCTCCCAAAGTGCTGGGATTACAGGCGTGAGCCATTGCGCCGGGCCGAGGAATCATCATTCTAGCCTACCCTCTACTTCTAACCAAATCTGTGAGCCTCAGTTGTTTATTTTGTAAAATGAAGAAGGTAGCATCTTTCCTGTGTGAAATCTGTGGGCTAGAACAGGACATCTCTTTTGGTTCCTTCCAGTTCTAAGGATGATTATTTTAAAATGCAAACTCTAAGATGGGAGGATTGCTTGAGGACAGGAGTTGGAGACCCCATCTTCACAAAAAATAAAAATTAGTCAGATGTTGTGGCATGCGCCTGTAGTCCCAGCTTCTCAGGAAGCTGAAGCGGTAGGATCGCTTGAGCCCTGGTGTTTGAAGTTACAGTGAGCTATGTTGGTGCCACTACACTCCAGCCTGGGCAACAGAGTGAGATCCTGTCTGTAAAAAAACAAAAAACAAAAACAAAAAAAAACCCTCCCCTGCCTATTTTTTAAGACTCTCCATAATTTAATCCCCCCTCACCAACCTGGGCATTTAACCCCCCTAATGCTTGCTTCTCTCCATCGAGTTATTTTCTCTCTGCATCCTCGATGAGGCTAAGTGTCATCTGACCCTGTGCTTATGCTGCTCCCTTCCTCTCTGCCTATCTAAGCCCCATGGGGACTGGTAAGGGGCAGCCTGAGCTACCTTGGAGAATTTGAAGTATTTTGAATGACATTGCCACTCACCTGGTTCTGCCACATAGAAGCCCAGTGACCTCAGTAATGTGGAGATGACACAGAGCCCCTCAGTGGGGCAGACGTGAAGATTAAGCAAGATAACACTTGTAAATATTGCTTTGTAAAATGCCATCACCACATCATTTAGTCCTATAATTACTTCATGAATTATTATTTTTTTTTTTTTGAGACAGAGTCTTGCTCTCTCTCTCTGTCACCCAGGCTGGAGTGCAGTGGCAGGATCGTGGCTCACTGCAAGCTCCGCCTCCTGGGTTCACGCCATTCTCCTGCCTCAGCCTCCTGAGGAGCTGGGACTACAGGCGCCCGCCACCACGCCCGGCTAATTTTTGTTTGTATTTTTTAGTACAGACGGGGTTTCACCGTGTTAGCCAGGATGGTCTCGATCTCCTGACCTTGTGATCCACCCGCCTCGGCCTCCCAAAGTGCTGGGATTACAGGCGTGAGCCACCGCGCTCGGCCAATGAGTTATAATAGTTTTGTTTCCCCAGTTAGCTGGCTGGCCGGATTAATTGGTAATTGATTGAGTCAGTCAGCAATCTTCACATAAGGTAAAGAATCATTTGAAGTTGCTGACGTTTGACTGCTTTTGATCTATTAAAAAAAAAACCCCAGCAATTTGCATGCAAAGCCATGTAAAGTACTGTAAAAATACTTGCCATTCTTTTCACTCAGCTTGATCAACTCCTCCAAGGCAGAGGAAGCTAAGGTCTGAGAGTGAGAGTTTAAATCACCTCACTGATGGGAGGTAATGGCCACATTTTCTTTCAGCAGTATTTGCAGTGATTTGAGGGGAAAAGCTACACCCAGAGGAGTGGGACATTCTAAACAACGACCACACCCTTTGGGAAGGCTGGTCCCTGGGGGATGGGAGTGACAGAGCAGCATGTGGCTCCAAGCTGGTATGAGGCACTGACGAGTTGGAAATCCATCTGTATCTGAGACTGTGATTTCATCTGCATCACCCAGAAGACTCCTAGTACTTAGAAGGATAGATCTGAGACTAAGGTTTTGGGCCTCCTTACTTCGACTTTCTTTTTTTTTTTTTTCTTTTGAGATGGAGTTTCACTCTTGTCGCCCAGGCTGGAGTGCAGTGGTGCGATCTTGGCTCATTGCAACCTCTGCCTCATGGGTTCAAGTGATTCTCCTGCCTCAGTCTCCCAAGTAGCTGGGGCTACAGGTGCATGCCACCATACTGGGCTAATTTTTTTGTATTTTTAGTAGAGATGTGGTTTCACTACGTTGGCCAGGCTGGTCTCAAACTCCTGACCTCAAGTGATCCTCCTGCCTTGGCCTCCCAAAGTGCTGCTGGGATTACAGGTGTGAGCCACCGTGCCTGGCCTCTTTTTTTGTCTGGTTTTTTTTTTTTTTTTTTTGAGATGATCTTGTTCTCTTGCCCAGGCTGGAGTGCAGTGGCATCATCATGGCTCACTGCAAACTTGATCTTCCATGCTCAAGTGATCCTCCTACCTCAGCCTTCTGAGTAGCTGGGACTACCAATGTGTGCCACCAGGCCCAGCTAATTTTTTATTTTTCGCAGAGGCGGGGTCTCACTATGTTGCTCAGGCTGGGCTTAAACTCCTGGGCTCAAGCCATCCGCCTGCCTCCCCCTCCCAAAGTGCTGGGATTACAGGTGTGAGTCGTTGCACCTGCCCTCAAATTTTCACAAGGGAACTAGAGACAAGCCCTTTATTTAGCCAAGAGTTTAGAAATCCAGGTATTTTCACTAGTTCCATAGAATTTAGTCCTTGTCTGAACTGTGTCACTGTGCAGCACGTGGAGGGTTTTGTGGGGAGAGAGAATGTGAGTTTTGACATCAAACAGATCTGGTTTAAAATCCTATCTCTGCCCTTTACCAGATATGTAATCTTGGGGAAATTACTTAGTTTCTTCAATTCTCAATTTTACCATCTGAACAATGGGATTAAAAAAACGCTAGAATTTTCATGAATACTAAATGAGATAATATTGGAAAAATGGCTGGTATATTATCTGACACATAGTAAGCCCCCAAGTGGTAGCTATTATTGTTCTTCTAATATTATGCTAAAATATGAGGGTGAGCAGACTAGGTCATAATACTTATATGTGAGTTTTTCAAATAAGGGAAGCTTTACTTGATGATCCTGGTGACTTTGCTCTAGGCCAGGCTGTTCAACACAGTTGCACACCAGGGCGGTGGTGCTTGTCGGAGTTCAGCTCCCCTTGCGAGGTGCTGCATGGCTCCAGTGTAGCCTGATTCAGCAACACGGGGCTTCTAAATTAAGCACACAGCCCCCTTATTACTCAATCATGTCTTCTGTTAAGCACACAGCCCCCTTATTACTCAGTCATGTCCTTCATTCCAGACTGGGTCTGGAATGTCCTCCTCAAACAGGGTTTAACTCATGGACAAGTCAACCGATGTCTCTATAATGTGCTGCATGGACCACGAATCACAAAGTTGGGACATCCTAGTTTCTACTGACCAACTCCATCAAGCCAGAGGAGCACCAGCTTGGCCTCTTTATGCACACTGTGGAACAGTTACTTGGGCTCCAGAGGGAGTCTGGTGGTTCCATGTTCCCTGTTTCCTTCCATCTTCATTTCTGCATTGTGAGAGGGCAGTGGGTCTGGCTGAGAAGGGGGTACAAAGCTGGGAGGGTAGGCCGGGAGCTTGGCCCGGGCTGACCTCCCTTGCCTTTGTAAGGGCTCTGGGAGGAAGGAGTTCTGTTGGGCCCCAGTTGCTCTCCTTCCTCCTTGCCCCCATCCACACTGGAAGGTGCCTTTCAGAGGAGCTTAGTTTAATGAGTGCCTGGGCTGAACCTCTCCTGACTGCCCCCACTCCTGTGGTCACTAACAACAGCACACTGGGGAGTGGGCGGAACTCCGAAACCAAGCCCATCTGTTTTGTCTCTTTAGATTCAAGACAGATGTTCCCACAATCTGGCGACAAAACTGCAGTCCTTGGAGAGACTGTGGGTGCCCTGATTGTGGGGGTGGGGATAGGGGGTCTTGTGATGTGCAGTGACAGCGAGGTGGCGGACTTCTCCAGCTTCCTTGCAAAGCCCTGGGGAGCCAGGGCAGGCCCTGCTGGAATCCTGCAACAGGCGCCGCACCCTGCCATACACCTTCAGCAAATACGACAGGAATGTAAAACTTCCTGCCCTAATCCGCTTAAACTTAAAGCCTAGTAGGAGGTCACTGTAGTGTCAGATTTTTGGGTCTTTTTTTTTTTTTCTATTTCAGAAAGATTTGTTTGTTTGTGAAGATCTTAAGGCCCAAATGCCGAGAGCTAGAGTCTGTGCTGGTAAAATGAAGGCTGAAAATGACAAATGTTAGAAGTGAGCAAATAAGTTTATTATATATATTAGAAAAAAGCAAAATGTTAAATTTGACTTTGCGATGCATGGAATAATCTGCTAATGTTGGATGATGATGCCACCTCCTTGAAAACTCCCTTTCTAGAGAACAATAATTGCTAACATTACTGGGCACATATGATGTGGCAGGCTCTGTTCTATTATAAATACTTTTCATGTATTAAATCGTTTATTCTCCACGACAGCCTAATGAAAAAGTGACGATTGTTATCTCTACTTTCTAAGCGAGGAAACTGAAGCACAGCATGGTTAAGCAACTTGCCCAAGGTTGCAGAGCTCATAAACGGCAGATCTGAGCCCAGGCAGCCTGGCTGTGTGCGCTACCCCTAGCAGGCTGCATTATCTCTCCAGTATAAGGCCTGTAAGATCACGGCCAAGTCCTTCAAACTCCCTTTCTAGGGTACTTTCAAAGTACGGCTTTGTACTTCTCTTCTCCCAGCCCCTGAGCAAGAGTAGTGGGGTGGGCATGTTAAATACTTGTGAGTAAGTGAATGCATTAATGCAAGATTTATAGTATGGTCAGCTGGTAGCAGCAGACCTTTTCTGTTAAGAAGCCCTTCCACGTTTTATCCAAAATACTTGCCCTTCTTACCACAGTAGCCCATGGCTAGTTACTCATTAGCTTCCTAGTACCTATGGGCCTTTTCCTATTCCAAGACCCCAGCTCTCTCCTTTGCTCTCATTAGCACAGTCCTCTCCTCACGTGTCCCACTTTGAGTTCTTCCTGAGATCCAGCACAAAAATACTCGGATGGGATTTCCATTTAACATGGCTTTTCATTACATGGTTTTGCTTATTACACGGATCACATCAAGTTCTGAAACCATAATTACATTGGGAAAGGCTGCTCGCCAGCCCCAGAGTCAGCAGGGAGGGTGGAGTTGTGGGTGCACTGACAACTTTTCAGTGAAAACAGTTAAGACTGTGTTATCTCACAGATGAAGCAGGGAAGCTGTGACTGTTCTTCCCATATTAGAGAAGCGGAAAGTGGGGAAGAGAGACGTGGCTTGTCCAAGCTTCCATGGGTGGAGCTCAGGGACCTCCTGAATCGTGTGTGGTTGGAGCCGCAGATGGAAGGCCTTCCTCTTCCTACTGTGTGGCAGCCTCACGACTTCCTGGACATCTCTGCCTCTCCCCTAACCCTCTCAGGCCATTCCTTGCCCTGGCAGATGGCTACTGCCAAGATTCTACCTTTGCGGAGGAAGGAAGGCTATGATGTATTTGTTTATGCACCGGTTCATTCATCCTGACTTTTTTTGCTCTTTCACAGAACCAGACAGTGGGGCAAAATCCAAGGTTAAGGTAGTGCTGGAGCGCCTCAGGTCTATGGGAGTCTCCTGTCAGCCCAGGATCAGAGTCATCCCATAACGAAAAGCTTTTCTACCATTTGCCTGGAACTGGGGCCTAGACCAGATGACATGGGTCTCTTCCAGGTGCCCCAGATGCTTAGGTTGGGTCCAAGTTACACTGAAAAGGATCCAGTGAATTTCCAGTCGGGTCCACACCCATCATTCCTGGAGCTGAGTGACTCAGGGCTCCAGAAGATACCTCAGTGCTAAGTCATCATCCCCGAGGGAAGAATGTTTCACGTTCAGGGATTCTGTCACCTGTGCTCTGGAAGCAAGTTCTAGGCCTTTTCACCCCAGCTTTCACTTTCATCCTGGGGTTTGCTATGGGAGCTGGCATTCTGCCACCCCATTTCCAGCTCGAGTGTAGTGACATTGCTGCGTTCTGTGAAGACTGTTTAGTGGGTCATTGCATCCTTGACCACCTCCTCCCTTCAGCCAATTTTTGATTTATTAAACAAAGTAGAAAGAAGAAGCGTAGATGGTGTACATGGGATTTAGGGTATGGGGCTGTCTGCATGGCCTGGAGGCTGACCTACAGGAGATTGTGGGCACAGCTCGCAGTCACATGTTGTGGGTGTGTACACACACACATGGCTCAGCCCTCATTCATGGATCCTTCGGGTCTCAGTCCCTTGTGCTTGGATACTACTGAGCTCTGGAACTTTAAGCCAGTAGCTGAGTTCTGTTCTGCCCACAGGTGACGCAGCCTCTGAATCTGAAACGCTGCTCTGGGTGATTTAGCACTGAGGTATCTTCTGAAACCCTGAGTCAAAAATCTTTTCAGTGACTCAGCCATAGGCATCTAGGAAGACAAGCTTCCAGATTCACTGAGAACAGACTGTATGTACTGACATGCTGACATTAACTCCCATTCCCTGTAGGGACTTTCTCATGTGGAAGAGCAAATGCTGAGTGCCGGCAGGACCCTGGCAGTTTGATGATTTCCAGTGTTACCATTAGTCACTATGTGTACATTCTGCAGGTCCTCGTGTGGCCACTGCAGGGCACCAGCCTTTGGAAACAAATACACGGCTTTTGAGAACCTGCTCATCTTTCATATATATGTGTCTAACTTTGACACACAATACATGTATATTTTTATTATATTAATAAATCATGAGTAACCTAAATGTCTACCCACAAGAGAATGATTAGGTAAATTGTGGTGTACCCATAAATGGAATAATCTGTAGTCATTAAAACTCAGGCTTGGCAAACAAAAACATAAAGTGGGGAAAAGCCTGCCTGTTCAACAAATGGTGCTGGGATAATTGGCTAGCCACATACGGGAGAATGAAACTGGATCCTCATCTCTCACCTTATACAAAAATCAACTCAAGATGGATCAAGGACTTAAATCTAAAGCCTGAAACTGTAAAAATTCTCTAAGATAACATTGGACAAACCCTTCTAGACATTGGCCTAGGCAAAGATTTCATGACAAAGAACCCAAAAGCAAATGCAACAAAAACAAAGATAAATAGCTAGGACATAATTAAACTGAAGAGCTTTTGCACAGCAAAAGGAACAGTCATCAGAGTAAACAGACGACCCACAGAGTGGGAGAAAATCTTCACAATCTGTACATCTGACAAAGGACTAATATCCAGAATCTGAAATGAGCTCAAACAAATGAGCAAGAAAAAAACAATCCTATCAAAAGTGGGCTAAGGACATGAATAGACAATTCTCAGAAGAAGATATACAAATGACCAACAAACATATGAAAAAATGCTCAACATCATTAATGATCAGGGAAATGCAAATCAAAACCACAGTATGATATCACCTCACTCCTGCAAGAATGGCCATAATCAATAAATCAAAAAATAATGGATGTTGGTGTGGATGCGGTGAAAAGGGAACATTTCTACACTGCTGATGGGAATGTAAACTAGTACAATCACTATGGAAAACAGTGTAGCAATTCCTTAAAGAACTAAAAGTAGAACTACCATCTGATCCAGCAGTCCCACAGCTGGGTGTTTACCCAGATGAAAAGAAGTCATTATATGAAAAAGATACTTGCACAGGCATGTTCATAGCAGTGCAATTTGCAATTGCAAAATCATGGAACCAACCCAAATGCTCATCAATCAACAAGTGACTAAAGAAACTGTGATATATATATATCAGATGGAATACTACTCAGCCATAAAAGATGGAATACTACTCAGCCATAAAAAGCAACAAATTAATGGTATTTGCACCAACCTGAATGGGATTGGAGACTATTATTCTATGTGAAGTAACTCAGGAATGGAAAACCAAACATCATATGTTTTCACTCATAAGTGGGAGCTAAGCCATGAGAATGCAAAGGCGTAAGAATGACACAGTGGACTTGGGGGACTCAGGTGGAAAGGGTGGGAAGGGTATGAGGGATAAAAGACACAAACTGGATTCAATGTATACTGCTCGGGAGATGGGTGCACCAAAATCTCACAAATCACCACTAAAGAGCTTACTCATGTAACCAAATACTACCTGTTCCCCAAAAACCTATGGAAATTAAAAGATGTATATATATCAGGCTTGGTCTGGAGTGGTGGCTCACGCCTGTAATCCCAGCACTTTGGGAGGCTGAGGTAGTAGGATCACTTGAGCCCAGGAGTTCAAGATCAGTCTGGGCAACATGGCAAAACCCCCTCTTTACAATTTTTTTTTATAAATCAGGCTGATATTATAAAGAAGTTCTTATGATATTTTGCTAAGCAAAAAAAGCAAGCTGTAAAATTTTTTATGCAAAATGTGAACCCAATTTTGAACTCATCCCCCAACAAAAACAACAAAAACCAATGTTGTATATACTGTGTATATATGTGTATATAAACACTGAAAAATACCAAACCAATAAATATGAATATTCATTTGTCTTTATGCTTTTCTATGTTTTCTTGCAGTGGTTGTGTATTAATTTTTGAAATGCTATTGTGTTTTTTGAGACAGAGACAGACGGAGTCTCGCTCTGTCGCCCAGGCTGGAGTGCAGTGGCGCAATCTCAGCTCACTGCAAGCTCCGCCTCCCGGGTTCACGCCATTCTCCTGCCTCAGCCTCTCCGAGTAGCTGGGACTACAGGCGCCCGCCACCACGCCCGGCTAATTTTTTGTACTTTTAGCAGAGATGGGGTTTCACCGTGGTCTCGATCTCCTGACCTCGTGATCCGCCCGCCTCGGCCTCCCAAAGTGCTGGGATTACAAGCGTGAGCCACCGCGCCCAGACTATTGTGTTTTTTTTAAAAGGACACTTATGAATGGCATGTTTTGAAAAGTCACAGGGTAAGACCTTGAACCTTCCACCAACATACGCAAACTGTGCATGGAAATCAAGTGCTGCTGATGTGAGCTGAGCCCAGGGATTGCAGTTCAAGGATTACCAGGGGCATGGCTGTAACCTTCCGCTTCATATCCCTGAGCTGATTAGTCCCCTAATCAACTGATAAAATAACACATGTTGTTCATAAGCGCAGCATAGCTCACATTCTTCACCCACATGGTGGGGCGTCTGGCCTGTGAGGGTCCCCTCCCTCTGCTTGGCTGCTCAGCTTGCCTGTAGCTGGTCCACATTCAGGGACAAGCAGGCGCCACCAACTTGACACCTGCTAGCACCTATCGTTGAGCTCCATCACCTGCTGGTGGCCTACATTAATACCCTTAGGGGCAGAGGGTCCTGGCTACATTCACCCTAACACTAACCAAATGAACCCCAAAGGCAGGCTGGACAAGGAGTCGCAGATGATGGCACATGGCCTGGAAGATGTGGGAAGGATTGGAGGGCAAGTTGCCTGCTTTGCCTGGGTGGTGGGGAGGAGAGGGGCAAGGGCAGGGCATGTAGGCTTCCTGCTGGTTGTGTTCATGGGCTCCAGGCATCTCACATCAGCTGAAAGCCCCTCTGATCCATTGCCCAGCTGCTGGCCATTGTGAAAAACGAAACAAACCAAAAAAAACCCTGCTCCTTTGCCCTTCCGAAGAGACAAAACATGAGACCCAACCCCTTTTGGTCTTGGTCTCTAAAAGGTTTGACCTTTAGGGTGATGTATGGAGTTTGGCTTTTGAGGGTCTAGAGGGGCACGTGGGCAGTTCAGGTGTTAAGTAAGGGTGGCAAAGTAACAAAAGAGACTGGGCACTCGTTCAGTCATTCATTTGTCCACCTAATGCTTATTGAGTGCTTACCATGTGCATTGGGGTTACAGCAGGGAACACTACATATCAGGACCATGGCCTCATGGAACTCATATTCCAGGGTGACAGGAGGGAGATGAGAAGTAGTAAGACACAATTATAGTGATAAGCATTCTAAGGAGACTGTAACAGCATGACGTGGTAGAGAGAACCTGAAGGTAATGGTACTTGGCTCCTGCATTATGCCCATAATGTCCACTGGGACCCCTGCAGGGAGCATGGGAAATGATTCTCAGTAAAGTAGGAGGGGCCCCCCTGCCAAGGGCATCACAATTCAAATGAGGCTACTCTGTTTCTCTCCGTGTGTGTGGGTGTGTGTGTGTGTGTACGTGTGCGCGTGTGGGTGTGTGTGTGTGTGTACTGGGGCGCTCCCTGTCAGCCTACGTTGTTTCTCTCCTGAAACTTAAGGTGTGTGTCTTAGTCTGTTCATGCTCCCATAACAAATACCTTAGACTAGGTAATTATTCTGTAGTTTATAAAACAAAAAAAATCTGTTTCTCACGGTTCTGGATGCTGAGAAGTCCAAGAACTGTGCCGGCAGAGTCAGTGTTGAGTGAGGGCCCATTCTAGTCTATGTCTGGTGCCTTCTGTGTTTCCTCACATGGTGGAAAGGGGCAAGAGAGCTCCCTCGAGCCTTTTTTTTTTTTTTTTTTTTTTGGCATGGAGTCTCGCTCTGTTGCCCAGGTTGGAGTGTGGTGGCTCGATCTCAGCTCACTGCAACCTCCCCCTCCCAGGTTCAAGTAATTCTCATGCCTCAGCCTCCAGATTAGACTTTTTTTTTTTTCCCCAGTAAGGGCACTAATCCCATCCATGAAGGTGGAACCCTCATGACGTAATCACTTCCCCAAAGCCCCACCTCTTAATACTATCACATTGGGTATTAAGTGCCAACGTGAATTTTGGGGGGACACCAACATTCAGACCATAGCAACATGTTTGGACTTGTCTCACTGAACAGTAAAGAGAACCCAGGGGGTTGATTTATACGTGGGCCTTTTAGATCATGGAAGGAGTTCAAAGGAGTACTGGGAGCCCACGTAGATGGAGAAGACAACAGGGATCTGGCTTGATTGCTCCTATTCCCCTTCCCTCTGCCTCAGAGCCCAGCTTGATGAGCTCATGTTTGAGCTTTCTGGAGAGAGCAGCTGCAGACAGAGCAGGAGAAACTCCTGTCACTGAGGACGCTGAGAGACACAGGACTGGAAGCAGTCTGGCTGTACATGGTTACACGGCTATGTTTCCAGTAGAAGAAATGCTCAGTCATGCTGCTATTGCCATGATGTTAATAATGAAATACGAGAGAGTAATAGGAAGGGGCCACTCCCTACAAACGTAACTTCAGTGCTGAGATTCCTGGGCACTCAGCCTAATTTTGGCATCTGAAAGGCCTGCAGGTTTGGGAGGACAGGAGGCCTGCTCCCTCTAGGAAGCCAGGAGG
The DNA here is from genome assembly GCF_006542625.1 of Nomascus leucogenys. Taxonomy (NCBI): domain Eukaryota; kingdom Metazoa; phylum Chordata; class Mammalia; order Primates; family Hylobatidae; genus Nomascus; species Nomascus leucogenys. The sequence continues at coordinate 83,044,679 of NC_044392.1, forward strand.
GCAGCCAGGATTGGGACAGTGGCCTTGTCAGAAGGTGGGAAGTGCGAGAGAGGAGATGCAGGTGCCACAGAGGAGTGCAGAGGACTCTTCATGAGCTCCTTAAGATATTCCTGGGACTCTCAGACTTAGAAGTAGGCCCAAGATCTGGGTTTGGGAATGCTAATAATGTAAAATGTTACATTTTCTTTACTTAGAACAGTATTAAATAGCAAATTAAAAAAAAAACCCACATGGCAAATAGAGGAGATGGACCATGAAAATTGTATGAAATAAAAAAGCTTTATATTTTAAAACTTTGAAAGATACTGTTTTCCTACAGATCTGGGTTCAAGAAATGCTCTGGCACTGACAATATATATGGCATTAAGTCACTTGACCTCTCTGCTCCACTCTTCTCATCTGTAAAGTGGATATAATAATACTACCCATGCGGTTATTGAAAGGATTAAATGAGATAATAATGTGCATAAGACACATTATTAGCCCAGGGTCTGGCATGCACTAAGTGCTCAGTAACTAGGTAGAGGCTCCAGCATGGCAGCCCATTCCTACTCCCAGTCTGAACTGGTCTGGGGAAACTTGGGTGTGGACATAATATGCTATTCAGCTTTCTCAGGTAATGATCCTTTAGAAGGGACTGTTGGGTACTCATGCTTTGCAGGTCACAGGGGGTGAAATATTCTATATGGGGATGTAGGCATGACAGACAGGGAGAGGCAAGGAACAGGGCCAGCTTCAAAGGTATGCAACCTGGGCAGTCTCACCAGGCCCTGTCTGCAAAAGGGCCATGTGCTTGGTTTAATGTTGTGCTGTCACCATCTTGAAATTCTTAATAATTTTCTCTTTGAACTTGTGTCTTGTAAGTGAAGTCTGATGGGACGATGGAGCATGCATGTTGGGGAGATGCATGCAATACATGTGTCTGCCATTCCTTGCTGCTCCATTCGCATACAGCATTTGTCATGCCTCATTGAGCACACAATGTGGGTGTACCCACAATGCGTGGGAGTTCGGGCAGAGTGAGTACAAGGTGAAGGTGTTTCTACCACTGAGCAAGCTGGGTCCCTGCCAAAAGGCCATGCTGTCCATTCACATCAGAACTTGTTACGAATGCGGAAAGAAGGCAATGGCATTCTAAGAAATAAAAACGACCAAGGAAACCTATCACACCTTTTCTTACTCCCTTGCATTTGCCAGTCACTTTCAGGGAAAAACAATGATGTAGAAGGAAAGAAAAGGTAGGCCAAACCATTGCTCTTTTTCCTTTCGGTCCTTCCTTACTCATTAGTAAACTGAAGGTAGAGAGTGTTGGTAGAACATGCGCACAGCAAGTTGTGCAATGAAAACAATTTCATTAATTTTGTGTAGTGTCTCCACTGTTCCAGAAAGCATGAAATACATAGGCATGGCCTGGCGCGGTGGCTAACGCCTGTAATCCCAGCACTCTGGGAGGCCGAGGCGGGTGGATCACGAGGTCAGGAGTTCAAGACTAGCCTGGCCGACGTATTGAAACCCTGTCTCTACTAAAAATACAAAAATTAGCCAGGCGTGGTGGCATGAGCCTGTAATCGCAGCTACTCAGGAGGCTGAGGCAGGAGAATTGCTTGAACCTGGGAGGCAGAGGTTGCAGTGAGCTGAGATTGCACCACTGCATTCCAGCCTGGGTGACAGAGCAAGACTCTGTCTCAGGGGGAAAAAAAAATACATAGGCATATGCACACCATGAAATGCAAACTATATAATTTCAGTGATTCTACATAGAAATTATATGCCCTTATATTTGCTTGTAAAACAGGTTTTGTGCAATATAGAGCTGAATGGTAAAATTCATGCTAATAATTTAAAACATCAATTTTTCTTTACTTAGAACAACATTAAATAGCAAATAAAAAACATATGGTGAATATAGACCATGAAAAAGTACATGAAAGAAAAATGTTTCGTATTTTAATATTTTTAAAGGCCTTTTTTCCTGCTTTTTTAGTAAGAAACTCTATGTTGTCATTTTGCACTGGGCCCAACGAATTATGTAGTCAGTCCTGGCAGCCAGTTGATATATGTGTTGCAGAGTTTTAAAATTTTTCCATGTCACCCTCGTCAGGCCGCAGGGGAGCTTCCCCACCACCTGGACCATCTGGACCACAATGGAGCAAAGTTGAGTAGGGCTGTGTTGTCAGAGAGAGCCTTACTGGGCAAACAGCCTCCTCCTTTTTTTCTTGGATTTATCTTTCTTTTTCTAGAGAATGGCAAAGTCTAGAGTGCTCAGATGAAGGTGCTGGCCACCCTCAGCCGATTTTCACTAAGGCTCCAGGCCTGCCTATCGCCTGTAAAAAAACTTGGCTCCTTCTATCTCACCGGGAGACAACTAGGGAGCTTGTGGCCAAAGCCTCATCCAGGAAGACTCCCTTTAGGCGTGTGTGTGTGTGTGTGTGTGTGGTGTGTGTGTGTGTGTGTATGTGTATGTATCTCCCTCAGGGCTTATCTTCCTAGCAGGGGCTTGTTCACAGCTTGGTTGGGACCCCCGCACTCTCACCTCAGTGTAAACAACCATGAGAGTCCGCTCCCAGAATCCGTCCCCATGCCTTTCTCTCCTGGCCACCTGTCAGCACTCCAGAGTTTGGAGGGAGAGTGGTGAGGGCTGATGGACTGTTGAGAGGCCCTGGGAGAGGCCGTGATGGGAAGGTGGACCTGCCAGGGAGGGCACCTCCCCTGCTGAGGAAGCAGCAACGGCGGGGATGTGAGGAACTCTTCTGTAACGAGCGAGCGAGGACAGGGGCATCAATCACCACCAGCGGTGACACCATCCCAGCTCCTCCTGTCAGCAGCTGGCTTCTCTCTTCACCTCTTCTGGGAGTGGGGATCTAGAAGCGTCCTGAGTGAGTGCGATGTGTGCCAGTCAGGGCCTTTCCAAGGCTGCAGTGACCGCTCACTGCCACCTCTTGAGTACAGTTTGCTCGAGTTGAATTGGCTGTGTCCGAAGAATTGTTCCAGCCAGAGCAAAACAAAACCCTTACAGTGACACAAATGACTGAGACAGGGGCAGGGTTACAGGTTTGTCTTTCATGGTAACATTTTTGGTCAATGGGGGAGCCAAGGAATATTGCTGGGAAAATTCATCCACTCATGCGGTGTTTTTATTATCTACCTATTTTATAAAAGAAGTCCCAGGATTCAAAGATGAATAAGACGCACTTAATGTCCTTAAAAGCAGACACCTTAATAGGGAGGACAGCAGAGTAATAACAGAATTATCAAATACGTACAGCACCACTGGCTGGGCTGTAATCCCGCCATCAACAAAGAACTGAGGGTACCTAAAGGAGAAAGTGCCTAACTCTGAACAGATTCAGGGAAGTCGTGTGAAGTGACATACCAGCTGGACCTGACGAATGTGTAGGAGTTTTCCAGGAGGTTAAAGTGTGTGTGTGCAGGAGGCAAAGAGGCAGAAGTTGGTGTGTAGCCTAGTTTATCCTAGAAGGGGGAAAAGGGAATGTAAAGGTATGAAAGTATAGATGAGCAAGTAAGGGCAGATACCAGGGGATTTAGGAACAGTGAGGAAGCTGAAAGCTCTGGAGTGATCAGCCCTTCTAGATTGTGGGGTCCAGGGGACAGTGTGAGGAAAGAGGTGGCGATCGCTCTGGGCCTCTGCTGATGGAGTATTTTGACTGGCAGAGCTAGAGAGGAGAGTATTCCAGGAGATGAGATAGTACAGACTGAGTAGAAAACCCAGGGCATGTTTGCGTGACAGCAAAGTTTAGCTGGTGTGGAGAGAAAATGAATAGCAGAAATGGTCAGAAAGAAGGTCTGCCTAAGAGTTTGGACTTTAATTCCTTTGGCAAATGGGAACCATTAAAGTTTTTTTGTTAGTGGTTTTGTTGTCATTGATCTCTCTCTCTCTCTCTCTCTCTCTGTCTCTCTCTCTCTCTCAGTCTCGTGCACGCATGCTTTTTTGTAAAGACAGAGTCTATGTTGCCAGGCTGGTGTCAAACTTCTTCTTCTTCTTCTTTTTTTTTTTTAAATGAAAGGCCTCACATATTTATTACCGAACCCAGCCAACCAACATGTTTATAATAGACTCAGAGAGGAAAACATGTTGAACTCTCCAGATAGTGGTGACATTTTCAGCTTGATATGTTAACATGATTGTGACCTTCAGACAGCATAAATATGTGTGCCATCTCATGTGCAATTCCTTATAGACCCAGCTTGGTTCTTCTCCAATGTCTCCTTTTGGAGTTGTACCTGATTTTATTACCAGTTTTCATCCGAATCCACTGGGGAATAGGACGATTTTGCTTTTGTTTCTTGGCCAGGAACTGCTTAATTCTGAAAGTCTTGTGAGAAGACATGGCGAGAAGCGGAGTCAGGCACACACCACCATGGCGGAGAAAGGAAGAGAGGGCGCTGGTGTCAAACTTCTGGCTTCAGTGATACTTCTACCTCAGCCTCCCAAAGCACTGTGATTCAGGCATGAGACACTGGACCCAGCCCTTATTATTGTTTTTGAGGTATAATTTACATGCAGTAAAATCCATCCTTTTTAGCGTTCTATGAGCTTTGGCCAATGTATGTATTCGTGTAAACACCACCACAGTCAAGCTGTAGAATGTTTCCAACATGTCACGACATTTGTTTATGCCTCTGTAGTCAACCTTTCCCCCCACACTAGCCCCTCAAAACCACCGACGTGGCCAGGTGTGGTGGCTCATGCCTGTAATCCCAACACTTTGGGAGGCTGAGGCGGATGGATCACCTGAGGTCAGGAGTTCAAGACCAGCCTGACCAATATGGTGAAACCCTGTTTCTACTAAAAATACAAAAAATTAGCCGGGCGTGGTGGCAGGCGCCTATAATCCCAGCTACTCAGGAGGCTGAGGCAGGAGAATCCTTGAACCCGGGAGGCGGAGGTTGCAGTGAGCTGAGATTGTGCCATTGCATTCCAGCCTGGGCAACAGAGCGAAACTCCATCTCAAAACTACAACAACAACAAAACACCGATCTGTTGTCCATCTCTATAGTCTTCCCTTTTATAGAATGTCCTATACATGGAATCATATAGGAAGCAGCTTCTTAAATGTGGTTTCTTTCACTTAGAATAACACATTTGAGATCTATCTATGTTTTTGTGTGTATCAACAGTCTGTCACTTTCCTTGTTAAGTAGTATTCTATTGTGTGGATATGCCCATTGTTTATCCATTCACCAGTTGAAGGGCATTTGGGCTATTTCCGGATAGGGACGATTATAAATAAACCTACCATCAACATTCATGTACAGGTTTTTGTGTGAACATAAGTTTTCAATTCACTTGGGTAAATTCCCAAATAAATAAGACTAAGATTGTTGAATTGAATAAGCGTTTATAAATATATGCTCAACTTTATTTTGAAAAGAAACCTACTGGCCAGGTGCAGTGGCTCACGCCTGTAATCCCAGCACTTTTGGAGGCCGAGGTGGGCGGATCAACTGAGGTCAGGAGTTCGAGACCAGCCAGGCCAACATGGAGAAACTCCATCTCAACTAAAATACAGAAAAAAATTAGCCAGACGTGGTGGCATGCGTTGTAGTCCCAGCTATTGGGGAGACTGAGGCAGGGGAATCACTTGAACCCGGGAGGCGGAGGTTGCAGTGAGCCGAGATTGCGCCACTACATTCCAGCCTGGCAACAGAGCAAGATTACGTCTAAATAAATAAATAAATAAAAGAAACCCGCCAAACTATTTTCCAAAGTAGATGTAGTATTTGAAAGTTCTAATTATCCACATCCTCACCAGCACTTAGCACAGGCACACCTCGTTTTATTGTGCATTGCTTTATTGTGCTTCACAAATACTGTGCTTTTTACTCATTGAAGGTCTGCAGCAACTCCTCATTGAAGGTCTGCGGCAACCCCACCGAGTCTATTGGTGCCATTTTTCCAACAGCAAGTGTTCACTTCGGGTCTCTGTGTCACAGTTTGGTAATTCTCACAATATTTCAAACATTTTCATTATTATTATATATGCCATGTTAATCTGTGATCAGTGATCTTTGATGTTACTATTGTAATTGTCTTGGTACACCACAAACCAGCCATCTATAAGATGGTGAACTTAATCAATAAATGTCATGTGTGTCTGACTGCTCCATTGACTCGCTGTTCCTCCATCTCTCTCCCTTTCCTTGGGCCTTCCTATTCCCTGAGACACAACAATTTTTACATTAGGCCAATTAATAACCCTATAATGGCTTCTAAGTGTTCAAGTGAAAGGAAGGGTCGCACATCTCTCACTTTAAATTAAAAGCTAGAAATGATTAAGCTTAGTGAGTAAGACATGTTGAAAGCTGAAATAGGCTGAAAGCTAGGCCTCTTGCACCAATTAACCAAGTTGTGATTGCAAAGAAAAGGTTTTCGAAGGAAATTAAAAATGCTACTCCAGCGAACACACAAATGATAAGAAAGCAAAACAGCCTTATTGCTGATATGGAGAAATTTAAGTGGTCTGGATAAAAGATCAAACCAGCCACCACATTCCCTTAAGCCAAAGCCTAATCCAAAACAAGCTCCTAACCCTCTTCAATTCTGTAAAGGCTGCAGAAGAAAAGTTTGAGCTTAGTAGAGGTTGGTTCACAAGGTTTAAGGAAAGAAGCCATCTCCATCACATAAAAGTGCAAGGTGAAGCAGCAAGTGCTGATGTAGAAGCTGCAGCAAGTTATCCAGAAGATCTAGCAAAGATCATAGATGAAGGTGGCTACACTACACAACAGATTTTTAATGGAGATGAAACAGGCTTATATTGGAAGAAGATGCCATCTGTGGCTTTCATAGCTAGAGAGGTGAAGTCAATGCCTGGCTTCAAAGCTTCAAAGGATAGGCTGACCCTCTTGATAAGGGTTAATGCAGTTGATGACTTTAAGGTGAAGCCAGTGCTCATTCACCATTCCAGAAATCCTAGGGCCCTTAGAATTTTGCTAACATGTGCTCTATAAGTGGAACAACAAAGCCTGGATGACAACACATCTATTTCCAGCATGGTTTATTGAATATTCTAAGCCCACTGTTGAAACCTACCGCTCAGAAAAGAAGATTCCTTTTAAAATATGACTGCTCTTTGATAATGAACCTGTCACCCAAGAGCTCTGAGTGGAGATGTACAAGGAGGCTACTGTTGTTTTCATGCCTTGCAACACAACATCCATTCTGCAGCCCATGAATCAGGAGTAATTTTGACGTTTAAGTCTTATTATTTAAGAAATACATTTCATAAGGCTATAGTTGCCACACATAGTGACTCCTCTGAGGGATCTGGAAGTGCATGGAAAATCTTCTGGAAAGGATTCGCCATTCTAGATGACGTTAAGAACATTTGTGATTCATCAGAGGAGGTCAAAATATTAGCATCCATAAGAGTCTGAAAGAAGTTGATTCTAATCCTGATGGATGACTTTGAGGGGTTCGAGAAGTCAGTGGAGGAAGTCACTGCAGATGTGGTAGAAATAGCAAAAGAACTAGAGTTAGAAGTGGAGCCTGAAAGTGAGACTGAATTCTCATGATCAAAGTTGCAATCTCATGATCAAAGTTGAAGAGGTGAGAAATTGCTTCTTAGGGATGAGTAAAAAAGTGGTTTCTTGAGATAGAACCTGTTTCTGTTGAAGACGCCATGAACATTGTTAAAATGACAACAAAAAATTTAGAATATTCTATCAACTTAGTTGATAAAACAATGGCAGGGTTTGAGAGGATTGACCCCAATTTTGAAAGAAGTTCTACTTGAGTAAAATGCTATCAAACAGCATCTGATGCTGCAGGGAAGATGTTCATGAAAGGAAGAGTCAATAGATGTGGGAAACTTCATTGTTATCTTTAAGAAATTGCCACAGCCACTCCAACTTTCAGCAACCACTCCCCTGATGAGTCAGCAGCCGTCAATACTGAGGGAAGACACTCCATGAGCAAAAAGATGAGAACTTGCTGAAGGCTTGGGTGATTGTTAGCATTTTTCAGCAGTAAAGTATTTTAAAATTAAGATACATACATTTTTTAAGACATAATGTTCTCGTACACTTAGTAGACTACCGTATAGAGTAAACAGAACTTTTATATGCTCTGCGAAACCAAAGAAATTCATGCGACTTGTTTTTTTTGTGATATTTGCTTTGTCCTGGTGGCAACTGAACCCTGCGTATCTCTGAGGTGTGCCTGTATTGTAATTTTTAATTTTAGCTATTCTGTGTGTGGTGGAATGTCATTGTGGCCTTAACTTGCATTTCCTTAATGACTAATGATACCGAGCATCTTTTCACGTGTTTATTTGCCATCTTTATATCTCTTTTGGTGAAGGGTCTGTTCAAATCCACTAAAGTGACATGATCACAGTTCCGTGTTAGGAGATTATCCTGGCAGTGGTGCCCTGCCTTGCTCCTCAAGCTATGGAATGAGGACCTACAGCATCTTCATCTCCCAGGGGCTTGGTAAAAATGCAGCACTTTGGCCTCATCCCAGTCCAGTTCAATCAGACTCTGCATTTGAACAAGATCCCCAGGTGATTTGTGTGCGTGTTAAACTTTGAGAAGCACTGGTGTTCAGAAGAAATTAGAGGAGAGGGGAAAAATGTAAGGGACAAATTTAGGAAGCTATCGCCCTATGGAGAACTTAGGAAGGCTGAACAGTTAGAAGGCAAAGGAAGTAAGAATCCACACATCTACTGGCCCAGTCTGGAAACTTGGCTCAGGGTTTGAGTCCCTATATGTTCCCTTGTGTCCTGCTGCTGGATAAAGGCCCATGTGGTAATAAAGAGGGTCTTCAGAGGAAATCCCATTACCTAGAACAGCAGACACATCTGTCCAGGCTCTAGTTACAACCTGAGGGATGGTAGTGTGGGGAGGCTTGTGGGGTCCCTACGGCAGGACAGGGATAGGATTCCGTTTAATCAATTACTTTAGCCAATACTGGCAGTGCCTCTGACACCGTGCTGGATACACATGAGTAAGGCCCAGCCCTCAGATGAAAGTCATGATCTAGTGGAAGAGACAGGGACGTAATTACAATTCAATAGGATCAGTGTCATAGCAGAGATCTCTCTCTCTCTCTTTCTCTAAAATACTGTACAAGCCCAGAACTTAGAGAAGGGACAGAGGGATTCAGAAAAAAGTTAACAGTTGACTTGGGCTTTAGAATTTTAATAATAGCTAACATTGATGGAGCACCATCATGGAGCTATGTGCCAGACCCGTATTTTAGATTACACATTACTATGTTTATTCCTCACAATGGCCTTCTGAGATAGGAACTGTTGTTAGCCCCATTTTACAGACAAGGTAACCATGGGCACGCCCCAGGCCTCTTAGCTAGATTCCCACTCAGTCTGTGTGGCACCAATGCTTGCATTCTTAACTGAGCTTGCACTGTGAGCCAGGGGGTGTCCGAGAGAACCCCGGGGAGAACAGATGCAGAAACCAGTGTCCATGGCCCAAGGAGCTCCCAGACCTTGCCTCTGCTCCTTCGCCCAGAGTGACTGAAGAGAATGACAGATGCCTAGGCAAAGGCTTCAAGCTGCCTAGGGGAGGTCAGGCATTGCTGGGGGCACCTGGCTGTCTTGTTTGCTGCTGAGCAGCCTTTGGTCAAGCTTCCATGGTCAGCCTCTGCTCCGGCCACTGCCTTTCTCTGCAAGCAGAGCTGGACAGTGTCAAAGCTTGGCTCTCCTTCGATCTCACATAACTGTGGATTTCTCCTCTATCTAAGGAGATAAAGCCAAAGACAGGGTTTTGCTATTTCTCAGCCACCCCTGACAGCATAGAGGTCTGTACATTGTAAAGATTTCCAAAAAGGAACTCTGTTATGGTTTTTAGAAGTAAACCTGGAGATGCAGGGTAGACATGCCCCCTCAGCATGCCTTTGTAAAGGCCTCTTGCCCCACCCCCCACAACTGCCACCCCCACTCCCGACATGTCAGTTGGACTTTGTAAGCTCCTTGAGTTCAAGGACATGTATGCACTTTACATTCTTCTTGCAGTGCCTTCGCACTGTGCTACCCAAGGGAGGCACTCCAGAAGTGTTGGTTGTGCTGACACTTCAGGAGGCTGAAGCATGGGGAGTTTGTGTCTCACAGGAGTGAGGATCTAGGCTGCCAGGCTGATCCTGTCCCGGCCTCTTAACAGCTGTGCGACATTAAGCAAGTTGCTTAAACTCTCTGGGCCTTAGATTTTCCTCTGGAAGATGGAGATAATTGTTCCTCTTTCCTACAGATGTTGTGAGGTTTAAGTGAGTTATAAATACTGGTGGTCCCGACTTAAAATTTTTTGGCTCTGTGATGGTGCAAAAGTGACACTCATTCAGTAGAAACTGAACTTTAAATCCTGAATTTTTGATTTTTAATGATTATACAATTTTTATTTTAATGAATATAAAAGATGCTTTGTATTCCATAATTGTACCCAATTGTAGGCTAATGTAAGTGTTCTGAGCATGTTTAAGGCTAAGCTGTGATGTCAGTAGGTTAGGTGTACATGCATTTTTGACTTAATGCAGGTTTATTGGAATACTCCATTGTAGGTCCCAGCCTGTAAAGTGCTTAGAAGAGTATCTAACCCATATTAAGCACAATGTAATGATTAGCATACTAGAAGAGAGCAGTTTTGGGGATCAGAACTGGATTGGACTGGGTTGGAATCCCAGTCCCATCCCCTTCTAGCTATGACCTTGGGCAAGTTACTGAGCCTCTCTAAGTGTCAGCTTCCACATCTGAAAAATGGGGATGATAACACCTTCATCGGAGGATGAGGGAGAGGAGAAGCAGTAACAAGGCCAGGCGCGGTGACTCACACCTATAATCCCAGCACTTTAGAAGGCCGAGGCAGGCAGATCACTTGAAGCCAGGAGTTTGAGACCAGCCTGGCCAACATGGTAAAACCCGTTTCTACTAAAAATACGAAATATATTAGCTAGGCATGGCAGTGGATGCCTGTAGTCCCAGCTACTCAGGAGGCTGAGGCAGGAGAACTGCTTGAATCGTGAGGCAGAGGTTGTAGTGAGCCGAGGTCGCACCACTGCACTCCAGCCTGGGAGACAGAGCAAGACTCTGTCCCCCATCCCACCCCCCAACTCCACTCCCCAAAAAAGGCAGTAACAAAAGTAAAAGGCTGGCCTGGTGCCTGCTCACAGTAAGACTGCTGTAATCATATGGTTTCTTGATTCACTTGTCCACCTGATCTGAGGGGAAGGCAGACACGGCTGCTCTTTGGTTGACCTGATAAGGTGCCTTCACCCCTATCTTAGGGCAAGTGGAAGTCATGGGCAATTGGAGGTCAAAGGCAACAGGACAGCTGAGTTGTGTTCATGGTGAACCTAACACTTAAAAAGGCAGAACCAGCAAGATGAATTCAATAGGCGCCCTGAGGTAAGACAGCAAAATGGCCCCTAGTTCAGAAAGCAAACACTAGAAAATGTGGTGGCTGCAGGGGCCGAGGACAGGGACCCAGAACTGGAGCCACCTCCAAGCCATGGTTACCCAGAACCTCTGTGTATTTCTGCCCTTGGCAATCTGCCTGCAGCCTGGGTCTCTGTCTCATTTCGTAGCTCATTACCTGTTTCTACGTATTTCAGGCTCTGTACAGATGAGTCTGTGCCATTTGGTGTTGCTGGGACTGGATTTCTCAGTAAACCTTGCTGACAGATAATGTGCAACATCAGAGTACTTCTGGCAAACCTTGGGTCAAGAACAGGGAGGGGGAGGAGAGATGAAGAGCAAACATCCACAGAAACTCAGTGGAGAAAGCCTGACTCTTAGTAGAACTCCTGTACAGGGTGGCCAAGGACACGGTCTTCTGAGTTTCTTCATCCACTTGGGTGGATGGTCTCAGGAAGTTTTTTATCACCTCTGTCTTCTGATGCATCTTCACTGTGACCATGGCAGTGGGGCCCCTCCCATCCCTTTGAGTATAGCCTTCGGGAGCTCCTGGGGAGGAGGTGCATGGAAGGTGGGCGAGGGTTGACACTAGAGAGGTGGGCAGCACCGAATCACAGAGGGCTTTGGCTGCAGAGCCAAGGAATCCAAATTGCATTGTGTAAGCAACCGGCAGCCAGTGAGGGACTTTATTCAGGGAGGCAGAATTATTTGATGGGTGTTTTAGAAATTTTGTTCTCCACTGTGTGGAAGATAAGCATCTTGAGAAGATAAAGGAAACGCTGTCTAATTTTTTTTAATGTACTATATTTTCGAAGTGAAGCCTACATCACTGATATCACTTTCCTCTAGTTACGTATTTTTATTGATGCAATCTCTTTAAAAGGTCAAGGAAAACTTTTATTATCTTAAGCCTTTGATGATGCCCTAGTTTGTCCTTTCCCCACCATGTAAAGTGGGGCACAGAGAAATCAGGCAACTTTACCAAACTCGTGCAGTGGGTTTTTAGCATAGCCAGAAAGGACTTCACAGAGTCTGGATTCTCAGAACTGTGCTCAAATTAGATCCTGCTGCAATCCACCCACACAACCAGGTTTGCACTTAGCTCCTAAAAAGTTACTTTCAATTTCAAAAAAGAGAATACCCAGGTTTTCGAAACCTGGCTGAGATCGAGTTCCATGTTAGATTTTTGCAGATCACTGCCTTAGTTTTCTTCTGCAATACCGGCCTTGCATCATTAGTGTTTCTCAGCGGTTTTCCTGCCAGTCCCTTCAGTGTATTCCAAGTGTAAACACAGTGTCAATGTTGACCTCTAGCCCGGCGGGGCTACGAGGCCCAAAAGAACCTCACCTCGGGAAATGTGAAGGGGGGTCAACACTGGATAGAGAAGTCAATGTTGCCTGCCTTCTAATATCTCCAATGCGCCTCTTCCTTTACTGCGGCAACTTGCCTCAGACTTTTGCATGAGTCAGCAGTTTCTTCTAATTGGCTGGAGTTGTGGCGGCTGCTCCGCAGTCCATCCCACTGTACTATGTCTCTAGAGCACACCTGGCAGGAAGGGACTGTGTGCAGAAAGGATGTTCAGATGTTCATGAGGCTGCATTTATAGTGCACTATGAATTTCATGTAAGTTCTGCAATTTGATGTTGAAAGTGGTGCACTATATATCACTGCAATTTATTTCAAATTCTATCTATGCTATTCCCAAATGCAACATAAATGCATTGCTGTCCTTTGTACAAACGACTTCCAAATGGTACTGTGACAAACAGGTATGTTTCCACATAGTTTTGCTCTTTTCAAAATACTGCATAGTACTTTGATTCTGGTCCGTGTCTGACACACTTACCCTTGAGTCTTCTAAGGAAAAACCAATAGCAGGTGAAAAACCCTAGATCACTCAAGAAAACAAAATTGGAGCTTTTAAAATTCCGTATTGTTGGACTCAATTGGACTTTGGGCTCTGGGGAATGAACAATGCCTTTGTCCACAAATGTAGGTTTCCAAAGAAAAGTATGGCAGGCTTCAAGGGAATCAAGCCTGCAGACAAGTTAGGACTTTTACAAATAAAATAGAAAATATAAATCTTGTGCTTTTTAAGCATCTACTCTCAAGATATTTTCAGCCAGAGAGTAAAAGCATGCATTTTCTAGCAAGGAGGCCTTACAAACCTGTCTCTGCAAACAGGTGTAAGCATGCATGTAAAAGCAGGGGGTGGCCACTTTATTGTCCCTCAGAGAATAAAGTGTTGTCCCAACAGGATACAACATTCACCTTGCTCTGAACAAAGCCCTGAGTGGGCCTGTGCTGTATTTCACTGTGACACCATCTGGCCCCTATTCTCGAAGCTCTACATCCTCGTTTTCTCTCAGTGAAGCACTAACTCAGAACAAGCTTGTGCTTATAAGAGGACTTGCATTCAGTTCAGTCCTCCTTGGAAAGGGATGGCAAATAGTGACCATGGCTGGCAAAAATCCACATGAGAGAAAGACCTCCGCGTGTGCCTTTCAGAAGTCTGAGGTGTCCAGTCTATATTGTGCTACGAGCCTCTCCTCCACCTTTCTTGATTTTTAAAAAATCTCGAGCGGGCGCGATGGTTCACGCCTGTAATCTCAGCACTCTGGGAGGCCTAGGCGGGTGGATCACAAGATCAGGAGATGGAGACCATCCTGGCCAACATGGTGAAACTCCATCTCTACCAGAAATACAAAAATTAGCTTGGCATGGTTGCCTGTGCCTGTGATCCAGCTACTCAGGAGGCTGAGGCAGGGGAATCCCTTGAACCTGGGAGGCAGAGGTTGCAGTGAGCCGAGATCGTGTCACTGCACTCCAGCCTGGCAACAGAGCGAGACTGGAAAAAAAAACCCAAAATCTCACCGGCCTTCTTTGTATTCCCAGTCACTTGTGTGTTCTGTTTCACTATGTGATGCATTTATATCATTCAGGGATAATTTCAGAGCTTCATTTAATTTTTGTCGTCTACCCCCAAGTCCAAATGGGGACCCCAAAACACAATGACCATCCATTATTATACCAAGGAATTCAGGAAACGCTGAGAATAATGTCCCTCAGGGTTGCTTTCTAGAATTAGCATTTAACTGTGAGCCTGAATTTCTTCCTTTTGCCACAAGGAAAAAACAATCCACTGGAGAAATTGTGTTACTGATGAAACTGAAACAAGAGCATAAAGTCAAATGTCTTCCACAAATCTTCCAGCTGGGAAAAATGAAAGCGGCTTCCCTAAAAAGGGATAAGATTCAAGAGAATTGTGTTATCATCCTGAGCCTTGTTTACAAGATTCAAGCTTAGGGGAGCACAGTGCTATCAGGACAAAACTAGCTTGCTAATCTTGTTTTCAAATGTATTTGGAAAAGTCAACTAAAGTTAAAACTAAAAATCTCCAGCTGGAAGAGTTTTTTTAAAAAAAAGGTCTAAGTCTATTTGCCCAAATTCCCAAGTTAATATTTAGTATTTATTAAAATGTGAAATTGTGACATTTAAAAAGCCACATAATTAGTTTAAGCCAGGCTTGATTTGTCTTTACCAACTTTCCTCCTACATTATATCAATAATTACATATATTGCTTTTTTTCCCCACTTACAAGCATTTTTTCATGTTATTGTCTTCATAATTATCTTTTCATTTGTACCTTAATATTCGAACCCCTAAATGCACCATAAATACATTTATCATTCCCCTTTTGTTTTTTTAGGTTGCTTCCAATTTTTCATGATTGTAAATAATACTGCAATCAGCATTTTGAGTACTTTAGTTATATTTCAGCATTTGAATTACTTCCTTAGGATAGATTTCCAGAAGTAGAAATAATGAGTTAAATAGTATGTACATTTTTATGCCCCTGGATAGTTCGCTAAATTGTTTTTCCAAGGAATTATACCTAGTTACTGAGTTGTTAGCAATGAATGAGAAGCTTGTTCTCACCAGCATTGAGTATTAATATGTAAAATGTGTTCATTAATTTAACAGGAAAATAATTTATTTACCTGGAAGCTTTAAAATTTAAGTAGGCAGGCCGGGCGCGGTGGCTCACGCTTGTAATCCCAGCACTTTGGGAAGCCGAGGCGGGCGGATCATGAGGTCAGGAGATCGAGACCACGATGAAACCCCGTCTCTACTAAAAATATAAAAAAAAATTAGCCGGGCGCGGTGGCGGGCGCCTGTAGTCCCAGCTACTCCGAGAGGCTGAGGCAGGAGAATGGCGTGAACCCGGGAGGCGGAGCTTGCAGTGAGCCAAGATTGCGCCACTGCACTCCAGCCTGGGTGACAGAGCGGGACTCCGTCTCAAAAAAAAAAAAAAAAAAAAAAAATTTAAGTAGGCAAATACATCCACCTTTTCCTCCGAGCTTTCTTAACTTGCTTGAGACTTATTAAGTTGTCCCTTCTCCCATCAAGAGCATTGGTTTTGCAAGTATGTGGGAGGGCAGGATCCCCCTGGCCTAGGACACACTCTCCGGCAACGCCATCAAAACATCTGGAGGTGGGTCCTGGCTCCAGGGAATTCCCATGTGCAGCCAAGCCCGAGAACCTCTGGCATAGAAGGTAGGGATTCAGGCAGTGGGAAGATGGAAGGCAACAGTTTCCCTTTAAGGAAGTTTGAGGGAAGGCAGAGATATGATGGAAGTTTGAAGTAGTAACGGTCAAAGAAAGGTACTCTTAAAAATAAAATACATGGGCTGAGTGTGGTGGCTCACACCTGTAACCCCAGCACTTTGGGAGGCTGAGGCGGGCGGATCACCTGAGGTCAGGAGTTCGAGACCAGCCTGCCCAGCATGGCGAAACCCCATCTCTGCTGAAAATACAAAATATTAGTCGGGCTTGGTGGTGGGCACCTGTAATCCCAGCTACCCAGGAGGCTGAGGCAGGAGAATCGCTTGAACCTGGCAGGTGGAGGTTGCAGTGACCCAAGATTGCGCCACTGCACTCCAGCCTGGGCAACAAGAGCAAAACTCTGTCTCACAAAAAATAAAATAAAATAAAATAAAATACATGACCTCAATATGTTTGAAGGCAGAGGGAAAGATTCTTTGGAAAGCAAGAGAATAAAGTAAGAGAAAGAAAAACAAAGAAAACAGGAATGAGGGAGAGGAGTTGGGCCAATGTCCCAGGGAGAGGGGTGAGCATGGGAAAGGGAAAATCATTTCTGCTTAGACGTGTGAAGGAAAGAATATGGGTGAAAACGCAAGGACGTTTTGAGGTATAGGAGTTTGCATGGGTTGGCCTTGATCTCAGCGCAGTGGAAATTATGTGGAATACCTATGGTAGAGAAGGGGAGAAGAGGAAGTAAAAGGATAGTTTACTAAAAGCAGTCAATTTATCAACTGGTCAGCAGCACTCTTCCAGAAAGCCTCCATTTAGAAATGGACAACAATCTAATGACTAAAATTGGGGTTGGACATGATTAGCTGTCACTTACTCACATTATCCTTCCAAGTCTATCATGGTGGCCTGGCTGTATACATCGTATGAGGCAGGGCTCAATCAGAAAAGTGGAATCATCATGCATGAAATAGGGTAAGATAATTTTTTTTTAAAAAAAAATGTGGATTAGGCCTTAAGCAATTGTGGGTCCTGATGGAGACGTCAATGCCAGACTGTTGTCTCTGCATCTGGTGTTGGGACTGAAGTTGTTGTAGGCCAGAGGGAAAGGAGAACTGAATGTGCAATGAGGGAGAGCAATTAAGAACAACTGGTACTCCCATCTGTTTCACCATCTCCAGCCTTGAGGATGTGGGTGACTTGCAGAAACAGCTGGTACCTTTCGTCAGAGGTGCACACATACCCGGCCCAGGACTCGGAGGGGCTGAAGGAGGGAACTGGCAGGAGCTGGAGTCCCACGCTAACAAGGTAGGCTAGGAGATAGTTAACAACATACATGAGCTGCCACGGTACCTGGTACCTATATCCACCTTCCGAACACAAAAATGGCTGCTGCCTCAACTTTGCCTTCCAAATCTCACTTGCAGAACTGTAGAGGAAAGGGAATTCTGAGACTTGGCTTCATTGTGGTCCAGTTGACACCTTACAAAGCCACCACACTGTTTAAAAACAGTCTGTATTTGAAGACCCTATTTGACTGTTTGAAAACAGTCTATTTTCAAAAGTGCTTTGAAGTGGCCAGACGCAGTGGCTCATGCCTGTAATCCCAGCACTTTGGGAGGCCAAAGTGGGCAGATCACCTGAGGTCGGGAGTTCGAGACCAGCCTGACCAAAATGGAGAAATCCCGTCTCTACTAAAAATACAAAATTAGCCGGGCATGGTGGCACATCATCCCAGCTACTCGGGAGGCTGAGGCAGGAGAATCCCTTGAACCCGGGAGGCGGAAGTTGCGGTGAGCCAAGATCGCACCATTGCACTCCACCCTGGGCAACAAGAGAGAAACTCTGTCTCAAAACAAACAAAAAAAGTGCTTTGAAGCACTCTACAGACTCATGCAAGAATCCAGCACATGAAGTAGGCTGCAAGCAATGGCTGAGTTTTATAAGAGGAGAAATATCAGCCCAAAGGTTCCAGTTTGGGCCCAAAGTCACATCTTGTACTCCTGTTGGAATGATGGCATTTAAAACTAGTTTTCTGGTCCTATAAACGAGAACAGAGATGCCCTCTCTCTGCTGGTGGTGTGATTAGGGAGGAAAGTCTCCATGCCACTGTCTCATAACTGTCACCACAGCAAGAAGTTTGGGGCAAATTAGCCCCCAGAGTTTTTGGAAATGTAGCCTTAACTGAGCTTTTCGTTGTCTCAGCACACCCTCACAACTTAGACGTGACTGGGGATTGGGAACCATTTCCATAGCTGGCGCTGCAAACAGTGCCTGGTATGAGTAATTAACTCTCATGCGGGGGCAGCTCGCTGTGAATTTGAAGACTCTGCAATGTCCCAGATCCTCATAAAGCAGCTCAAATATTTGCCGTCCAGTGAAGCATGGCTGAAATAACACAATCTCCTTGTTGCAGGTTTTGGGAATGCAGCGTCAGCTAGACCCTGGGGCCCTGTGGCTTCCGTCCTCTCCTGGAGAGGTGACCAGCTGACGAGTCAGGCCCCCTTGGCTCTGAGGAAGGGGGAACAACATCTGCTGTGGCATGTGCCCTGCCTGCTTCATCTCTCACCTGGCTTTAAACACACAGGGAATCAACACCAAGCTAGAAGCTAGACAGCAGGCCCTCCTCCCTGTGTTTAAGCTCACATGGCCACATCTGATGCTGTGGAGAGGGCTAGTGTCAATCAGACTCAGACCCTCATTTAGTTTTACTGCGCATGTGCGATGAAGCCAAACCATTTACTAGGATCTGGGTTTGAAGGATTTTGGAAAACATTCTTGGAACCTTGAAAGGCTGGCTTCCCAAAGAGTCTCTCAACCCCTCTCTTCTTTTTCTTTCTTCTGTGGTTTCCTTTTCCTTCTTCCCCTTCCTCTTTTTCTCTGCCCTTTGTTCTCACTCCAGAAACACATAACCAAACACTTACTGGGATCACGCCTGTGAGGTAGGTAGGGGACAGGAGAATGGAAGGCACTGTGCCTGCCTTCAGGGGACCGACTGGTCAGCATGCGGGGAACACGGGGCGGTGAAGGCACAAGAGAGGGCGGATGTCAGTTGAGCTGAGTCTTGAAGCAAAGGTAAGAATTACTGGTGGTCTTCTCTGTGCTTCGGTTGTCATTTATCTGCCCCAACACCCTCCTTTCATACCCTTTGCCATCCACTAGGCTCTCACTGGAGAAAGAACCTGGCAGCCAGCAGTAAACTCTGACATCTTCTTATGGCCATCTCTGGGCTCATCTCCTGGGTAAAGAAATCACTCTCGAATGCAAACCCTCCTAACTTCCTGACTCTCCAGAAGTACCCAAAGTAAAGTTTCAAACACCCAATCACCTGCCCACTTTTAATTAGAGCTGGCAAGTCCTCTCAGCTATGGTGGCCACTTAACATTTCTGCAATTCTCTTAGAACACGAACAGACTTTCCAATCTCTTTCCTGTTGTTCGCAGTGTTCCTGGCTGCTATGGTAGATTTTGCTGTTGCCTCTATTTTCACTCATGCCCCAGCCACACCAATGCTTGTAAGGGGGCCAGAAACAGTTTTAAACATAATTTGGCTTCCAGCCTAGAGCCGACTTTATCATCCACTCTTTCCCTGGCATCACACTTGTCCTGCCAACCTCTGGTGCCTGGCTCAACTATAGCCTGAAAGAGTTAACAGCCAAGAAGCCAGAACCAACTCTTAGAGGAGGAGCTTTAGAATGCTGACATGGCAGTCACCAGATCTGCAAAATGGTATTCAGCAAAGTGTGAGATTGTTATGAGACCAAATGCTAAACTTTATATATGAGACCTTGACACTAGGTACTAGATAGATCTGCTTTCAGGTCCCCTTTTTGCAGAATCCTTAAGAGCAGCATGTCATTTACCCACATTGCTTTACAAATGCTGCATCTGGAGTCAAGAAGACAATCTGAGGGGTTTGGAGGTTGCTGTCTGCCTGGTGATCAGAATGCTGCCCTTGTGTCGTATAGCAAATCAGAGGGAGGTCATTGGACCGCATCACCTGTGTCTCCTGGGAGCTTGTTAGAAATGCTGAATCTTGGGCGCACACTTGACCTGCAGAAACAGAATCTGCATGTTGACAAGATCACCAGGTGATCTGTATGCACATTACTGTTTGAGGAGCTCTGCTATAGAGTTTTACGGCAACAAAACACTTTTACGGCAACAAAACACTTTTACATACATAAAATCCTCCTCTGAGGAAGGCAGAGGAAACTGAGGATTTGAGAAGGTGAGTGATTCTTTCAGGTCACATGGCTGGCACCAGACATTTCTTAACTTCTACTTATTTGGCGCTCTTTCCACTGAACCACTTTGCCTCCTGCCAACAGTCAGGAGAGAATGACAGTGGCCACGGCGGCTTTCATTGAGCTCTCACCACACGCCACACATTGTTCTGATTAAGTTATTTAATATCACTGGATCTATGAGGTGGGGGCCTTTATTTATCTCATTTTTCTATTAGGTAAGTGGTGGAGCACCAGAATCAACTAGTGTATTCCAGACTCCACGTAAGTTGCCCACACTGAAAGTTGAATTTTGAATTTCCCAGTAGTAACTGAGAAGCAGTATGGAAACAAGGGAATAAACAGGAACCTAGCTGTGTGACACTGGGCATGCCACATCACCCCATGTTACTTATCCAAGAAATGAGGTTGAACTGGATGATCTTTAAGGCAATTTCCAGCACTGACATTTTAGCATTCTAAATATTTCTAAATCCTTTGCTTGATATCTACTGATGGCTTTTCTTCTGAGCATCTTTGATTTAGGATCAGAAACTGTCAGCCAAGGCCAGAGGATGGGGGAAGGAGATTGGAGGCAGAGGCACATTTTACATGAATGGGACAGATGACAAGCCCCGGGACCACATCCTGCACCTGCCTGCTGGCCAGCCACAGCCCAGTCTACCGTGTGGCATCATGGGATAACTCCCAATATGGCTGTCCTGCAGAAGTTTATGAGACTAATTTAACACCACTCCTTGCAGCTGCACCACACCCAGTTCAGCTGGCAAGAGGATGCTTTTAAAGAAGAAAAGGTGATCAGGCCTGGAGTGTTTCCCACAAGCCCAACGTCACAGAATGAGTTAACTGCCAATGAATCAGAAACACATGGTGCTCAACAAGCTTCTCTCAGATTACGCACTGTTTAATAATCTAGGGAATCGTTATTTGTCAAAACAGTTGGAACTTGTTACCAAATGCAGGACCTCTGAGACCCAGTTTGAAATGTATTGTCAAACACGCCAGAGTCTCCAGGGCCAGATTAATGCATTTAGCTCCATCCATGGGAGATTATTTTCCGAGTGTACCATTTGGTGATTGTAACTCCAAATGGGGTCTGACGAGAGCTGAGGTTTAAAAGACACCTGACCAATTACGCCTAAGTAAATATAGCTTAAAACAAATCACAAGTAAGCACTACTTTAGTCACAGTGCAAAAGAACACACACTTGCTGCTTCTATTTTCAGAAAATTAATGAACGATTTTAGTTATGGCAAAACAACCCTGCAGAACAAGGGTCAGTTTGCTCTTTAATCAAGAAGCTTTGCCAAATATTTACTAAAATAGGGCAGACTCCTTGTAAAAGTATAAATAGTTTTGTTTCTTATTTAAAATAAAAAGGTCTCTAGCACCTTATATGGTCTGATCCTTTGATAGCACTCAAGTGTTTCTATAGTAGGATTTCCATTGTGGTCTCTGCTAAGGAAAAAAGAAACAAAATTGCAGCACGAGGTCAGAGAAAAATGATGCTTCCCATAAAAATCCAATTGAAACTGCAGAGTGAACTGTGAGGAATGTTGTCTCATAGGATAAAGCATGTGGTGATGCTGTACTCAGACTCAGTGAGGACCAAGATTCCCATGGCCGACTCATGATTCATCCCTTCACCTTCTTCCCTCCTTCCTGATAGCCCCAGATTCTGTGTCTTGGTCCAGCGGGTGAGCTCCATGCTCAGCTCCAGGGGCAAGTTCTGCTTAAGCCAACCATGGGAGTTCCCTGATTGGTTTAGGAACAGGCATGTGACCCAGTTCTGCCCCATGAAAAGTAGGAAGTCTGCTATGGGGAGGTTTTGGGAAACAGTTTCTTGCTCCTAAGAAAGAGGAACAGGAAGAGACAGATCTTCTTCTTACAGGTGTTGCCGTGTTTGGATGTGATGCCCCAAAGTGGCAGCCATGTTGCTTTCAGGTGAGGGTAAACCTGACACAGGGTTGGGCAAGATAAGGAGAATCAGTGAGAGACGGAACATAGCCCTGACACATCACATCTGGAGCCCACCTGCCTTTGGATTTCCCGTTATGTGAAACAATACACTTCCTTATTGCTTAAATCAGTTTGAGTTGGTATTTCCAGTATTTGCTGCCCAAAGCATCCAAACAGATCTAATATAGCTTTCAAATTCACATACCACAGACTAGCCACCCCCCTTTTCTATTACTGTCCTGAAAACTTTGCCTCACCCATTGTTTTGTCAAAAGTCTTCTGAAAGGGTAAAATTTCCCCAGATACCATAACATAATGCTGTAGATTAACCAATATGTCTAAATGGTGATCCTCAACTGATTACAACTAATTTCATTTTCATTTCTCAAGACAGGCAAACCAGAGTGGTTTTCTAAAGGGCCCTTTCTGTAGTAAAAATAACATTGGGTCAGTCACACGTTCATTTCCAGGACTGGTTGAGTGGATCCATCCATATTCTCTCATGGATACCCCTTGTGACAAAGCTGAGAATGTCAAGACAGCTGATGGGACTCAGGGCAGACAACAGAGGGTCTGAAACAGCACATCTTACCGGTTCAACCAAGAGCCAAGGGAGTTGGCATAAAAAACAGACATATTCTATATTTTGCATTCAGAATGTCTTTTTTCTTTTTATAACCTTCATCAGAGATTTTTATATACACACATTCCAAAATGGAACAATGCAGCAAAAAGAGTCAAGGGGAATTCTAAAAGCATTCTCTGCTTACATCTGATGAATGAAAGGGTTGGATTTTTCATCTTTATTTATTTGGCCTCAATGTTCAGCTTTCTTGTATCTATGAAGATACAAGAGAAAGATACAAGATATCTATTTAGCACACTTCAAATCCCTTGAGGGAGGTAGTTATGAAGCTACAAGAAAAAGATACAAGATATCTACTTAGCAACCTCAAATCCCTTGAGGGAGGTAGTTATTGAATGTGCTACCAGCTCTAAGAAGGAGAGCTGGAGGCTTTACTCCATGAGGGCCTCTGGCACTTAGATTACAGATTAGAGGAATGGTGGGTAATTCCCAATCAAAACTGAATCTGAAAATTATTTTTAAGACCACTTAACATGCTATCTATCTTCTTAACAAATCTTAAGTGTACATTACTGTTGACTATAGGTTGATTAGAGCTTACTCATGTTGCCAAGTGAAACTTTATATCTATTGATTAGTAGCTCTCCATTTCCCCCTCCCCCACTAGTCCCTGGTAACCACTATTCCAGTCTTTGATTATGAATTTGACTATTTTAGATACTTTATACAAGTGGAACCATGCAGTATTTATCTTTCTGTGTCTGGCTTATTACATTTAGCATAATGCCCTCAAGGTCTATCCATATGGTCACACAGTACAGAATTTCCTTCATTTTAAAGGCTGAATAGTATTCCATTGTATAAATATATCACATTTAAAAAAATCCATTCATCTGTCAATGGACATTTAAGCAGTTTCCTTGTTTTAGCTATTGTGATTAGTGCTGCAGTGAACACAAGAATGCTAATATCCCTTAAAGATCCTCATTTCAATTCTTCTGGATATATACACAGAAGTGGTATTGCTGGATCCTATGGTGGTTGTATTTTTAAATTTTCGAGGAACTTCCATGCTGTTTTCCATAGCAGCTGCATCATTTTGCATTCTTGCAAACAATGTATAAGGGTTCCAATTTCCTCACATCCTCACCAACACTTGTTGTCTTTTTTTTTTTTTTTGATAATAGCCATCCTAATAGGTGTAAGGTGATTTCTCATTGTGTTTTTGACCTGCATTTCTCTGATTATAGTGATGATAAGCTTTTTTTCATATTCCTATTAGCCATTAATATTTCTTTTTTGGAGAAATGTCTGTTCAAGTCCTTAGCCACTTTTTAAATTGGCTTCTCAGTTTTCTTGCTATTGAGTTGTTTGAGTTCCTTATATCTTTTGGAGATTAATCCCTTGTCAGATACATGGCTTACACATATTTTCTCCCATTCTGTAGGTTGTCTTTTCACTCTGTTGATTCTTTCCTTTCCTGTGCAGAAGATTTTTAGTTTGAGGTAGTCCCGCTTGTTTATTTTTGTTGCCTGTGCTTTTGGTGTCATATTCATTGCCAAGACCAAGATCATGAAGCTTTTCCCCTATGTTTCCTGATAAGAATTACACAGTTTCAGATCTTATGCTTAGAAATGTTTTTTGCTGGATGCTAGAATGCTAATCTTTGGTCCCATATTCACTCAAAATTATAAAATGAAAAAGAGGTTGTGAGAATCTGAGCAAAATTCACAAATTATAAATCAAATGTCAATTATACTTTCTATGTTCATGCATTCTTATAATGGCAAAAATATCTGTGGTTGCAGTGACATTTTGGCACACATCATCATGCTCTTCAAAGACTGTAAACTGTGGTGTGACCTCTGTTCAGAAAGAATTACTGCCCTATAAAGTTATAGAGGCACTGAGAGTCTTTTACTTTCTCTTCTTTGGAAAGGTGCAGTGCGTTCCTTGCAGACATTGCTCTGAGTAGTATGTTGCACAGACTCAAACACTGTACCTTTTTAACACCCGCAGCTTGAACCCAGATTCACAACCTTTGGGACTCCTTCCTTTGATATGAAATCCAACCACAAGGCTCATGAACTATTAACACAGGCCTTTATCTGTTGCACTTGTTACAATTCGAGCAGAACTCACTGTAATACTATTATGGGACAGTGGGCTCCAGTGATAATAATGCAGGGCACAACTCAGTTTGCAAAATACTTTTCCTTACGTTATCTCATGTCAGCCTCTCAAGAATCCTGATGGGATTTTATAGACAGGAAAAACAGATGAAATCAAAAGGCTCAAAGTACTTGACCAAGTTCAGAGGCAGAAGCAGAGCTAGCACTTGAGCCTAGCTTTCTTACTGCAAACCCAGTGTTTCTTCCATGATAATATCTTGTCTTGACGAAGGTGGCATGAGGGCAGTGTTATGTGATGGTTAAGGGCACAGTAGTTCTGGGTTCAAATTCCAGTTCTGCTACTTATCAGCCAGGTGAACTGGGGAAAGTTGCTAAGCCTCAGGGCCCTGCCTTGGTTTTCCCATCTATAAAATAGAAATAATAATATGTACACCATTGGGTTTTGGAGCTTAATGCATTAATGCAAGAAGAGCACTAAGCGTAGTGCTTCACACAAACTGCAGTACTCAGCAAGTCCTCAATGAATAATAGCTCTTAAAAAACCGAAGGGAAGTGAGCCTTGGTTGAGCACTTTGCATGTGAATCCCATTTCTCTGGGTTTTCACTGTTATTGACTGTTAGTCAAAGGTGTCCTGTGAGCTCCGGTTTCCTGTTTGGCCAAATGAAGGCAATGGGACTTGATAAGAACACTCACAAGAACCCCTCTACCTGGCCTCCATTTTTAACACTGGCTCTCCATTGTCTGTGGGGTGTTTGTGTTCACCCTAGGTGTCTGGGGAGAAAGGAGGTAGAAGGGAGTGAAGGATCCTGGTATCAAATTTACCACCTTTCCCTTCATGTTAACACTCCCCCACCCCGCACCCAGCCAAGATGTTTACAGGGCAGGAGATTAAGATGCAAAGGAAAGTGGTGACGCCTGGGAACGGCCTTGGCTGTTTTGGAAAATACACACCAACACACAGACACAGCTGCTATTGACTTCAAAGACATAATGATTCCAGGATGGCAGCATTATGATTTGGTAGTTAGATCTCGTAAATTTACGTCATTTGTTTAAAGCACTACAGGGCACAAACAAGTAAACTGCAACAGTCACGTCACCTGACAAAAGTAATCATAAGATGAGAAGGCCAGCACCAAGGAGAGACTGTTTCTTTTTTTTTTTTTTTTTGAGACGGAGTCTCGCTGTCTGGGCAGGCTAGAGTGCAGTGGCGTGATCTCGGCTCACTGCAGGCTCCGCCCCCCAGGGTTCATCCCATTCTCCTGCCTCGGCCTCCTGCGGAGCTGGGACTACAGGCGCCCGCCACCTCGCCCGGCTAATTTTTTGTATTTTTAGTAGAGACGGGGTTTCACCATGTTAGCCAGGATGGTCTCGATCTCCTGACCTCGTGATCCGCCCACCTCGGCCTCCCAAAGTGCTGGGATTACAGGCATGAGCCACCCGTGCCCGGCCAGGAGAGACCGTTTCTTATTACTGCACTAAATGAACTGGACAATTCAACTGGGAATGTTTACTTTGTGTCATACAAGCCACTCTAACCAAGGCCCAGGGGATGGAGGAAGTTCCAGAGAGGCAGGGTCCTCTCTCCAACCCTTTTGAAGTTGACCAACTCTTTGCTGGAATGTGCCACACAAAAAGAAAACAAACAAGAATTAGTACAGATTCCTGCGCAGCATTAAAAGTGATTCTTCAAGAGTGTCAACGCTCCCTAGGGCTGTACTTGGCCAAGGGGATCAAGCTCCCAAGTTCTATAGCTCTTTATAGTCAGTGTTTACTTTCCCTCTTCCAATAGCTCAGGCCCTAGAATGGAGCCTAGGACCCAAACCCTGACTGCCCATCTCCTCCCCATGAGTTCACCCTTGGAACCCAGGGTGTCCTTTCTCAAAAGTCCACCTTGGTTTGGACCCTCTCGACCCTCAGAGTTCTAGTAATGTGAAGCCCTGCATAACTCCTGTATGGGAGGGCAGCTTTGTAAAGCCTTGAAATGTTTCTCTTACCTCCCTCCCTTGGGCAATGAGTGCCCATGGCCTTTAAGACACTTAAGTAAAAAGGAGCAAAAAAGGACTACTCAAATGAGTCTCCTCAGAATGCAGATTTATTCCAAGGCAGTTTACTGTCTTTCCTAGATGGAGCACTGCTTGACCACTTTTAAACACACAGCCCTTGATAAAACAAATTCAAGTTCTGCCTAACCAGTTCTGCCCACTGTATTAAAAATACTGGACACTTATGGTCTCTTTTTGCTGGTATGAATTAATAGACTTTTTGTCTTCAGTAATGTTTCAGGAAGTCTGGTCTGTTGACTGCTTTAGAATCACCTGAGATGCTTGTGAAAATGCAGAATCCTAGACCCCATCTCTGGCCTAATAAAGCAAAGTTTCTGGGAACGGGCCAAGAAATGAGCATCCCACGTGATTCCGATGCACACCAGAGCTTGTGCTGATCAATGAGAAGTCACCTTGTCTGGCATTTACTCCTTCAGTTCATGAATATGTATTGAGCACCTATGACGTGTCAGGCATGGTTCTAAGCTCTGGGAGTACAGCAGGAAATAAAGTAGACACTTCCAGAGGAAGCTTACCTTCTAGAGGGGAAGACAAACAAATACATAAATGAGCCTATTTTAATACCACATAGTAGTATCAGGGGAAGACAACAAGGGCAAGGGGATAGAGAGTAGAGGTGTTGTTTTTAGCTAAGGCAATGGGGAAGGCCTTTCTGAAAAGGCATTTGATTTGAGCAGAGCCCTGAATGCAGTGAGGGTGCAAGCCAGCAGATATCTGAAGAAGGAGTGTTCCAGGCAAAGGGAACAGCAGGTGTAAAGGCCCCAAGACAGAAAGGATGCTGGGCATGTTCGAGGAACAGTGAAGAGAGAAATGTAGCTAGGGCAGAGGGAGTGACGGGGACAGGGGTGGAAGGACTTGTGATCAGAGAGGTTGGGGAGGGGTGCAGGTCACGAAATGATTTGAGGACTTTGCTTTTACTCTGGGTGTGATGGGAAGCCACTGGGCGGTCTGGACAGGACAGTGACATGCCCTGCCTCTGGGTTTGAAAGGGCTCTTCTAGCTGCTGCTTCTGTCTCTAAATCTCTCTTGGTGTTCCCAGCCAGTTCTATGGCTATTAAGTGAAGAGCTGATTGAGGGGAACAAGAGTACCTTCTAGTCACACTCATACATCTATCACTCATGGTATTCTTCTATGTGTCAGGTGTTTAAATAAATCACCATCTCATTTAATTCTATGAGATAGGCACAGGATTAGCACCCCTATTTTATTGATGAGGAAATTCAAGCTCACAGAGATTATACAACTTGAAATGTGATGGAAGCGGGTTTTCTAACTTAGGCTGCTGATTTTAACCAGTGTGCCCCACTGCCTCCCCTGATAGAACCACTAAGCTTTGCTGCAGCTGCATGGGTAAAATGAAGCATAACAATTGTGAAAATTTAACAAAGAAAAGAAAAGGGGTCTAGATTCATGACCAGTGGGGGAAAGGTTGAAGCCAACACATGCATGTGAACCTTGAAATTTCAGCTTTATTATTTTCAGTTTGTGCTTTAGCAGCTCCTTCTTCTGTGTACTTCATAGCGAGTCATGTAAATTCAAAGTCACAGCCCTAAAAAGCCACCTAACCATAGGTAGTTTAATTTATCAGCAATTTCAGACTGCCTTCTTTCTCCTCCTTTGCTCCATCGAACCACAGCTGCTGCATCCTGCTCTATTAACCACAACTCAAAGTTGCTTCTAAAGTCTGTTTATTTTCCTTTTTTCAAACTGGTCTTTCTTTTTAGGGAATTATCTCCATACTTAGCACATCAAAATAGGAAATGAACTTCTTGACTCTGTTAGAATTACCCCCTCAGTTAGCAAAGTTGAATAGAGCCCTAACCCAAGGCAGCCCACCTAATCTAAGATGTCATCTCATAAACATATCAAATGATGGTCCCCTTGTGCCAGGGAGAGATCTACTTTTTATACAGTATTTTTGTAGGTAGTCTTGGCAGACTAGGAGCTGTCTAATTGAAAGGCATGGAGTATGAGCTAATTGCTGCCGTTGTTTTTCAAGCTTAAACTATTAATTTGTAGCTTCTTGTGTAACTGACAGAAAAGTAACCAGGAAGTATTATCCATTAATAATGCAGTAAAGTTCTAGTTACTCAGGAGGCTGGAGCAGGAGGATTGCTTGAGTCTAGGAGTTTGAGGCTGCAATGAGCTGTGCTTATGCCACCACACTGCAGTCTGGGTGACAGAGCGAGACTATGTCTCTAAAAAAAAAAACAAGAAATTAATATAAAAAATACAAGTAAAATTAAATGCCGCCCAGCCACTCTTGCAAATTCTGAATCAAATGAACTGCAGATATTCATATGTTTAATTCAGTCGCCAATAAGAATTTATATTTGCCTAACAGTTGAGCTGAGAGCAAAACTTTTTGTTTTTTTAAGTCTAAGAAGAAAAAAAAGGTAAGGACAGAGAGGGTGGGGTTCAAAACTAACTTAGAGCCAGCTGTGTTTCTTCTTCAAGAGGGACCACTAAGGAGGTGATGGCTTGTTTAATTTCAGAAATGTAAACAGAAGAAAGCCTGTCACAATTAAGTTAGAATTTAAGTACTAATTAAGTCTGATGCAGCATAATGGAGATTTAGATTTAGTAAATATTGATCCCCAGTGGCTTTACTTTCTTTATACATCTCAAATTAATCTTAATGTAAACAAAGGGCATGTGTTCTTTTCAAAGTAAAATTTGCTCCTATCTGTATTCCAAGAGAAATGAGATTGGAAACCACAAGGATTACATTTCCCAGGAATGTATATGAAAGACCACAGCCTTGGAGCAGTGCTATCTGTATTTCTGCAGTACAGCTTGGGGCCTGTCAGTCCACACAGAGCAGCAGCAGATCACTAAGGAATCCTGGGCAAGATTAAACACACACACACACACACACACACACACACACACACTCACACATGCTTATATAAACTGACCCAAAGTGTTATAGACCCCAAGATTTTAAGATCTACTTCTTAAGGTCAATTGCATAACTGGAAAAGTGAGTTTAAAATATTTGAAAAAAATTATAATTAATCTGCCAGTGACTACAGCTCCCATTTCAGTCCATCTCTGCGATGGCTAACTGAAAATCCAGATTGCCTTTGAGGGCATGGAGAAATAAACAGGTTGTCCCCTGATACTTCACAGAAGCTGGGTACATTTCTAGTTAGGAATTTATTTAATGCTGTTAAGGGAGTTAGTGATTGCCCAGTTTACTCTGAAACCATCTTTGTCATCTAAAAACATAAGAAATTCTTGTCAAATGAGTTAACTGTTAATTTTGTTTTTATGTAAACACAATATACCTATATTGTTTTCCTAAAGTTTTAGTATTTTCTTAAGCAGTTGGCATCAGAAAGACAAGAAGAAAAAGTGTGCACTTGAAATGGGCAAGACATTTTCTCAAGACGGGGATTTTGTCGTACTGAATTGGTAGATAGACCAGGAAATATTTTGGTAATAAAATGTATGCTGTCTTAAATTTTATATCAGAATTATTGTCCTAGAAAGAACTATCCCCCTCTTCTGGGCATGACTGTCCCCGAAAAACATTAGCATTTCTCTGAACAGTTTTATAACTGAACTAGAGATCAGGAAAGTGAAATACCTGGGTTACTCATTTTATAGGTGGGAGGACTGAGGCTTCTTCCGTGAACCCACTAAAGAGATGATAGCTTAGATGAAATCCAGGATGTATGTTAGAGGAGGAACAAACAGCAATTGGCAATGGATAGGATTTGAAGGGCAAGAAAAAGGAATCAGGTATGTGTCAGGCCTCTGAGCCCAAGCTAAGCCATCATATCCCCAGTGACCTGCACGTATACATCCAGATGGCCTGAAGCAACTGTAGATCCACAGAAGTGAAAATAGCCTTAACTGATGACATTCCACCATTGTGATTTGTTTCTGCCCCACCCTAACTGATCAATGTACTTTGTAATCTCCTCCATCCTTAAGAAGATTCTTTGTAATCTCCCCGACCCTTAAGAAGGTTCTTTGTAATTCTCCCCACCCTTGAGAATGTACTTTGTGAGATCCACCCCCTGCCCCCAAAACGTTGCTCTTAACGCCACTGCCTATCCCCAAACCTATAAGAACCAATGATAATCCCACCACCCTTTGCTGACTCTCTTTTCGGACTCAGCCCGCCTGCACCCAGGTGAAATAAACAGCCTTGCTGCTCACACAAAGCCTGTTTGGGGGTCTCTTCACACGGATGCGTGAGACAGTATGCCTCCCAGCTTTCGGGTCTGAGCAGTTGACTGGATGCTGATATGACTTCCTGAGATGGTAAAGCCTGGGAGAAGAACAGTTGTGAAGGTAATAGGACAAAGGGTTCTGCTGTGCATGATGTCCAAGGCGTTAACTATCCACATGGCGATGTTAAATAGGCAGTTGAATATGTGAGTCTGGAGGCTCAAGGGAGCTCAGGGCTAGACATAGAAAAGGGGAAAGAATTCAGATGGAGAAGAGAAGCAGGCCCCAGGCTGAGCTCTGTGTATGGAGTCATTCTAGTAGGAAAATCAAAGTAAGGAGACTCCTAATTTTGAGATCCTGTACAGAGTATTTTTATTACCTTGTTTAGAGTTATGAATTCCTAGAATAGCAAACATACACATATTTAAATATGTGCACAAAAACATATTTCAGGGTCAAAAATTGGTGAACTTTGGATTAATTGCTTTGGAATTATTTTTAATCATTGCAAGTCAAGAGTTGATTATATTCTGGAATACTACGCAGCCGTAAAAAAGAATGAGACCATGTCCCTTGCGGGAACATGGATGGAGCTGGAGGCCATTATCCATAGCAAACTAATGCAGGAACAGAAAACCAAATACTGCATGTTCTCACTTGTAAGTGGGAGCTAAATGATAAGAACTCATAGACACATAGAGGAGAACAATAGACACTGGGGTCTATTGGGAGAGGATCAGGAAAAACAGCTCATGGATACTAGGCTTAATACTTGGGTGATGAAATAATCTGTACAACAAACCCCCATGACACAAGTTTACCTGCGTCACAAATCTGCACATATACCCGTGAAATTAAAATAAAAGTTAAAAAGAGTTGATTATATGCTTATTTTCACATCCAGTAGGATCTAGTTCAATGAATTTGACAAACCTTTAGTAAATGGCTTTGGAGTCAGACATTCTGGGCTTGCATGCTAATTACACCTACCTAACTAGCCATGAGATCTCAGGCAAATAAATTAGGATCTAAGCATTGAGTTCATGAGGTAAAAAATTGCATTGGGAGAAGTAAGTGAGACAATTTAAGGTAAAATACCTGGAACAATTCCTAGCGCACAGTAAGAGTTCAATAAGAGGAAGCGATTATTAATTAGATAAGGCATGTTCTCCCAGAGACCTTCAAGTCTGTTGAGAAGAGGCAGACACAACCAGGAAATGCCAGCAAGAAGTTTCCAAAGTGCGGAGATTTGATATGAGCAGAGAACCTCCTGAAAACACTTTTGTTGTCTTCCAGTCAAAAGGAGTCAGAGGGATGGTCCCAGCCACCCTTGCTCTCCTGGGTGGGTTGAGGCAGCCCAGCTTCAATCCTTAAAGAACTGTCTGTGCACAGAAGAGATGCTGCCTCCTCAGGACTCGGCGCCAAGGGCAGCTGGCTGCCCTATCTCGGTCCTTTCCTTCCCTTGGGTGCATCCGCCTGTCCCACCGCCCTCCCCTTACCCGCCTGAGTCTCCTCCCAACCGGAACTTTACCCCTCCCAGGGTCACGCTTGGTTTCCTGACATGCGCGTATGTCCCTAATTAAACAGTTTCAGTTCCCTCTCCGGCCTGGGGTTTCCAATAACAAAGCCTGTGGCATCCAAAGGACATTCTCTTTTGGACCCAGGTCTTGCTGCTGGGTTGGAGCCCTTGTTTTCGGGGCCCACTCTGGTCCGAGGCGCTGCCTGTACCTTTGCAGACATGGGTTCCATCCCCTGTGAGGCAGGGGGCTGTTTGTCCCTGCTTGACATGGCTACTTGGCTCACTGGTCTAATTCACTATGGATTCTGAGATGTCTCTTTCTTCTATGCATTATATCACAGCAGCTTGGGCAGCTAAAGGATCAAATCTAAGCAATTCATGAGATGTACTTCCTGCCTTAGACTTGCCCTTGTTGGCAGCCAGGCCTGCTGTAGAGGCAAAAGGCAGAACATTTTACTGAGTTCAGTGTGTAGCTGAGTAATAGATCCATTTTTAGGGTGTTGGGTCCCAAGGCAGTGGTTGAGCTGTGTCTCCAGGGATTTACAGGATTGAAGAATAACAGCAACAACAACAATAATCGATAAATGTAAAATGCTATATGCTGGTGAACAATATCCCGTAAGTTCATTTAAAACAGCAAATATTCTGTATAATAACAATTTCTAAAATGATCTTTTAAAATGATCACTTTTGAATTGATTAACCCAGTGCTTCAAACTGTGAATAGTCCTCAGTATTGCTGAGTTTGTTTACCTCTCATCCTGATCTTTTTGCTTTCTACTCTGAGCTTGAAAATCAACAATTAAGCATCTCTGTGTGCCAAGGAAATTAGGTCAAGCCTGCCGCCATGGATCCTGCCAGCCATGCCGGGCCCAGAGGCTTCCTGCCACCTGAGAGGAGCCATTGAAGACCTCCTTGGGTGGTCAGAGCTTAGGGAAAGGCAGAAGTGGGTTTATTTCAAAGGTAGGCTTATGCTTTGGGGCCTTTTTCTTGTACCGGCCTCTCCCCAGGCCCTGTACCTCACTTTCAGTTTGTAATTTTGTGTTCCTTTTCTTTAAAAGGGCAGCGATTATATGGGCTTGAGGAGTCACTAAACCTGGGTCTACCCTTATGAGGGGTGAACTCCCTTGAGGGCCAGCCAAGAGATCCTGCCAGCTCTGGGCTCCTTTTGGGCAGCCTGCCCTGAGTGGGCAGGGGCTGACCTGCAAAACCGTATTGGGTGTAGTTGCCATGACAACAGGCCCAGGGCAGTGACCAAGGACCATTCTGGGGAAAATATCCCAGGGCCCAGGTTACTGCTGGAGAAATTTGAATGGCCAGAGGCAATCCACATTTTTTCTTCTTTTTTCAGAGAGAGAGTCTCACCATGTGTCCCAGGCTGGACTCGAACTCCTAGTCTCAAGCAGTCCTCTCACTCAACCTCCTGAGTAGCTGGGATTATAGTCACGTGCCACTGCCTCAGCCCACAATGGACATTTATGGCCCTCACTGAGTAACCAAAGGGAGGTGCTTTTTGATGGAGTATTAGAAAAAGAGATTCACATAAACCATGGGCTGTGAGGTAGGGCTGATCATCCATCTGGTCACTTGGAGGAGCCTACCAAGGACTCCTGTCTCCCTGAGTTTGCCCACATGTGACCGGATCCTCCTGGTTTGGAGGACTTGTCTTTGGGGATCCCTGTTCTTTACACGTCTCATTCAGGGTTCTTGTTGCTAGTTTTTGTGGTTTCTTGAGTCTTAGCTGTTTCTCCAGGACTCTGGCCAAGTTCCTTGATTCATTGTACCTGCACGGAGGGCAGGGAATGTAAATAGTATATAGATTTTGAGCAATATTGCTCAACATAAATGCTTTATGGATTGTGTGTTACAGAGAGTAGCTGAGCTGTAAAATTGGGATTAAACCAATGTGTTTACAGAAATGTTCTGACCGTAAAATTTCTGTGCTTTCTTAATACAGCCTTTGTGATGCAGAGCTTTGAGTACTTGGAGGGTGCTTCAGAACTGGGGACTCCGAGACCATCTCTGGCAGCCTCTTGTGAGCATCTGAGCCAACATCTTGGTTGCATTTTCTCCACGTTGGAGTGACTCTTCTTGGGCATGCCAGCTTCTTCTTTGAGTCTGTAATGCATTCCTGACCAAATACCCCGCACATGTGCCCTTCCATGTGAACAGAAACGCCTCTCCCTCTGAGGTGAAAACGGTGCTGTCAACACCCTCCTCAGAGGGCACATGCCTTGTGAGTGAGAGTGATGGAGCTCTGCCAGCAGCCATGCTCTCCACCCTCCTCACGGGGAAAGGCTGCTCTTCACCGGCCAGCCCGCTGGAAATGTCCCTCTGAGTCAGTCTTACCAAGGCAGGAGAAAGCAGTTTCCTGTTTTCACGCCTTCCCTTTTTTTCTTTTCTCTCTTCCTTCCTTCTTCCGTTCCTCTTCCTTCCCTCCCTCTTGACCTTCCTCTCTCCCGTCCTCCCTTCTTTCCTTCCTTCTTGTGGCTCTCCTTTGTGAGTGACCTACCTCCGCTTCCTACTCTGTGACTTTGCACGTTCAATCATTGCCTGGCTCCACCAGCAGTATATAAGGTGAAAGAGGATCCTGCCAACCATTCTAGGCCCAGAGGACACCTCTCTCTCTCTGTGCGCCACACACACACACTCTCTCTCTCTGACACACACACTCATTGATGGGGTAATAGGATCAAGAGGTAGCCTTGCATCATCAAAAAGAAGTCAGCCACTCTAGTCTGGAGCTTGAGAAGACACAGTAAAAAAGAAGTCAGACAGTCCTAGCTTTGAATCCTGGCCCAGCCACTTACTAGGTGGGAGACCGTGGGCAAGTCACTTAAGCTCTCTGAGCTTCTGTTTCCTTCCTTGGGTGTAGAATGGGGATAAGAAGCCTGCAAGAGCAGAATAAGGATTCAAATCTATATAGTAGATGCTCACTAAATAGTAGATATTTGTATGATTTGAAACTGTCCATAATTGTTCCTGTAGGCTTTAAGAAGAAAACACCCAGAAATGAGTTGTATCGTCTGAGTTTGTGATGGATGCATATTGGTAGGAAATAAGTGAGACAATATTTCAGAAATTGGCATAAGGCCATGGGAGGTCCAGCTTAGAGACCACTTTGGACTGGTCTTGGCTTACAACCCACTGAAAACCAGCTCACTGAGGTTCATTTATTGGGAGGTTTATTATAGTTAATTAATAAACTAGGATTGAAATAGGCAATGGTTGGGCCTATTTTTAGTACCTCTTTTTTTTTTTTTTTTTTGAGATAGAGTTTCACTCCATCACCCAGGCTGGAGTACAGTGGCACAATCTTGGCTCACCACAACCTCTGCTTTCCAGGTACAAGCGATTCTTCTGCCTCAGCCTCCCAAGTAGCTGGGACTACAGGTGTGTGCCACCACACCTGGCTAATTTTGTATTTTTAGTAGAGATGGGGTTTTACCATGTCGGCCAGGCTGGTCTCAAACTCCTGACCTCATGATCAGCCGCCTCGGCCTCCAATTTTTTTTGAGACAGAGTCTTGCACTGTTGCCCAGGCTGGAGTGCAGTGGCAAGAACATGGCTCACTGCAGCCTCAACCTCCCCAGGCTCAAGCAATCCTCTTGCCTCAGCCTTCTGAGTAGCTGGGACCACAGGCACATACCACCACAGCCGGCTCATTTTTAAATTTTTTGTAGAGATGGGGTTTTGCCATGTTGTCCAGGCTGGTCTCAAACTCCTGGGCTCAAGCAGTCCTCCCTCCTCGGCCTCCCAAAGTGCTGGAATCCCAGGCATGAGCCACTGTGCCCAGCCAAGTTTTGGCACCACCAGACTCCAGACTGCTGTCCAGCACTTGTGCTCTGCATTTTTTCCCAGCCTTGCCTGCCATCATAATGTTCATTTCCACATTCCATTTGCTCTCAGCTGACTGTAAATAACGCCAAGAAGCAACCTGGCATACAAACCCCTCTGAAGGGATTAATAACTGTTAATAATAATACCAGAAAGCACTTTACAGAATATATTATTCCTAATCCATATCATAATTCTACATGATAGTTTTATTTTCTTTATACTTTCATACAGATGAGGAAACTGAGGCTGAAACAGGCAATTAATTTGTGCAGGTGGCACGTTTACTACATGGTGGAACCAGGATCTGAACTCAAATTTGTCTGTGAATGTTTTCAGAATATTCACCTAGTGTTGCCCAAAGTCAAGGCTGCCCTGGGGTGGTGTGTATACCTGAATGACAATCAGTGCAGGCACTGAGGGAAGGGAGAACCGATGCTGGAGAGGCAAGCATAACTGCCACTGTTAACTTTGTGACCAACCTTCATGTCTTGTGGCCTAAAGGACAATCGTATCCCTTCTGGGGGAATTTCCCCACCTTCATGTTGAAGCCAAGGATGATTAGTACTCCATCGAAAAGAGGTCAACATGATAACCAGGAGATGTGGTCATGGGGCATTAAAAGGTTTGAAGCTGTTCCAGAAAGGATGTCATTGATGTGGAATACAGGTGAGCCACTTGGTCCTCAAGGGAGTGTCAGGGAGGAGAGTAAAGACCACATGGCAGGCCAGGTGTGGTGACTCACTCAGGTAATCCCAGCACTTTGGGAGGCCGAGGTGGGTGGATCACCTGAGGTCAGGAGTTTGAGACCAGCCTGGCCAACATGGAGAAACCCCATCTCCACTAAAAATAAAAAATTATCCAGGTGTGGTGGTACATGCCTGTAGTCCTAGCTGCTTGGGAGGCTGAGGCACAAGGATTGCTTGAACCCAAGAGGTGGAGGTTGCAGTGAGCCAAGATCATGCCACTGCACTCCAGTCGAAACAAAACAAAAGACCACATGGCAGTGAGGAGGCTCCCATAGCGATCCCAAGCAATGTGTATTCCATCCCCGTGGCCTGCTAAGTGAGGTTTCCAGCAATTCAGTTGAGACTGCTGGCTGGCCGGGGCTTCTGTTATTGGTGCCCACACCATTTGGTTGGCCCCTCCAGGAGACAGGCCTGAGGAGCCTGGGGACTTGTATGATACAGCTTGGTGGCTAGGAGGGTGGGTGCCTGTGTCAGAGTGCTTGAGCCAGATCCTGAATCTGCTACTCACAAGGAGTGTGAGTCTGGATACACTGATAAACCCTTCTGTAAATGCAAATAATTTCTTAGTCTGTCAAATGTGAATCATAATTGTGCCTATACTTTATTGGAGTGTAGGAAGATTAAAAGGGTTAATATATGGGAACACTTAATACAGAGCCTATACGTAATAAGCAGCCAATAAATGTAAGCTTTTAATATCTTTTTGGTTTCTTTATATATTAAAGTATAGTGGTTTTCAACTGGGGACAATTTTGCCCCCCACACCACTGTCACCCCCACATTTGGTTGTTATAACTGGGGGGTGAGTTCTACTGGTTTCTAACGGGTAGAGGCCAGAAATGTTGCTAAACATCCTCAATGCACAGGACAGCCTCCCATCGAAAGGAATTACCTGGTTTAAAATGTCAGTAGTGCTAAGGTTCATAAAAACCAAACCATGTGGATCTTCCATTGTTCACCAAGAAGTTGCTGAGATATTTGATCCAGCCATGAGACTGGGAAGAGATTCAAGAGATTAGTAAAAAGCGTCTTTGGTATAAATAAGTGGGGCTGTACCCCACATCATTTTGACCCAATTCTCAAATTCCACTTTCACGATTGGTTAATTTGTTCCATGTATTATCAAGCAATAGGTGACAACTTGGAGATCACTAGCATTCTGGAAAACTAATGAACAGCAACAAGGAAATAAAATAAACCATATTTGTTCCTGAGGTTCAGCTTTGCTCCTTGCATGTATGGACATCTCCACCACTGATGGGTTTACTCATTATACTTGCAGAAAACTTTATAAAATTCTATTTGCATGACTTCCTCCAAGATATTTTCTCTACCTGAAATTCTCTGTTCTCCTTGCACCCTCACCCAACCCTAACTCGCCACACCCCCACCCCATCTCTTGACTGCTGAAATTGACTTTTTTTTTTTTTTTTTTTTTTTTTTTTTTTTTTTTGAGACAGAGTCTGACTCTGTCGCTCAGGCTGGAGTGCAGTGGCGTCATCTCGGCTCACTGCAACCTCTGCCTCCTGAATTCAAGTGATTCTCCTGCCTCAGCCTCCCGAGTAGCTGGGATTACAGGCACCCGCCACCATGTCTGGCTAATTTTTTGTGTGTTTTTAGTAAAGACAGGGTTTCACCATATTGGTGAGGCTGGTCTCGAATTCTTGACCTCAGGTGATCCACCCACCTCGGCCTCCCAAAGTGTTGGGATTGCAGGCATGAGCCACTGAGCCCGGCCTAAAATTGACATTTCATTCAGCTTTTAACATCTGCTTCCCGCTTCACCTCCTCCAACTTTACTGAAGTTGGGAATTTTCTCTCCTTTTCTGAACTCCTCAGTCATGGTCTGATCACACCTTGCCTTAAATTGAAGTTATCTGTGAACTTGTCTTTCTCCCCGACCTACCTGAGAGCTTTTCCATGCAAAGACTTTGTCTTTTTCTTCTTTGTATCTTCCAGAGCTTCTAATGTTGAGGCTCAGCATGTGCTTGAGTAAATGAGTGAATGAATGGGTCCCCACAGAAATACTCCCTCATTGCAAGCCAAATTCAAGTCAAGTGCAAGCCAGGGAGACTTGTGCCCAGGCGCAGGCCCTGGTTAGGCATTTCTATAGTACCACACATCTCTGATGAAGCCATTTTCTCTTGGATTCCCTGGGAAAACATCCCAGGCATGTACAATAAAGGTCACCCCTCTGGGCAGTGGAGTGTCTAGCTGAATTTATGTTTCTACTCTCAAATGCCACAAAGCTAAAGTATAAATAGGGTGGGGCCTAGAAATAAGAGGAGATTGTGATGTGCATGCCAGCAATTTAGAGCACTGAGCCCCCTGCCCTTGATGCAGCCAAAGGGCACTGCCCATTCTCTATAGGACTGTTGTTAAGGGCCAAAGGGTGTCATGTGAGTGTCAAAGGAAAGTTCACATTTCCATGGAAGGCCCAGGGGCCAAGAGAGAGGTCAGGAGCATCTGTAGGGCTTTTGTCTGACTGTTCTTTGTTCAAACCCACATGTGGCCCTATGTTGATCTCACAGCTCTCTGCATGTGTTGCTGGGTGGATGAGAATGCTGTGCAGCTGCACCCTGAGTAATGGTTCCGGCCTTCAACGAGCTCTGCAGAGAAGCTAGTTTAGACAGGGTTGCATTCTCCTCTCAATTTCCAATTTGGCAAAGGAAACTGCATATTCATCAAGTCAGAGGAGAGTTAAGGGCGTTGCCACCAAGTTCCTCTCCCTTCCCACATATGTAAGTCATGAAGGAAAAGTTCTGACAGTGTTTTTCTGTGATGCCAGTTCATGGCTTAGGTGTGTCAATGCCAGCCTAGCTCCTGGTACAGGGTTGGTATTATTTTTTAACTTTGTATTATGGAAAATTCTAAGTATGTACACAGGTAGATGAATACGCAAGATTTCAAACATCTAAAACAGTGCTTATCACTCAACTTCAACAGTTATGACCTCATGGTTAACATTGTTTTACACGCACCCCCACTCACTTCTGTCACCTCATTTGCATTATTTGGAAGCAAATTCCAGACATCATATAATTTTCTCTGTAAGCAGTTATGTATAAACATCTAAAAGAGAACTAACTTTTTTAAAGGCACAATACCATAATCACATTTAAAAAATAACAACAAATCCTTAATCTCATCAAATATCCAGCCAGTGTTCAAATATTAAATTCTCATAAATGTCTTAATTCCTTTTAAAAAGTGTCCTTATTTGATTCAGGATCCAAATAAGGCCCACACGTTGTGATTGGTTGCTATGTCTCATTATGTTTCTTTTGATCTATAGATTCTGCTCTCTCTCCCATCTCTTTCTCTCTCTTAGTACCCTTGAAGAAACCAGACTGTTGGTCATGTAGATTTTCTCACAGTCTGGAGTTTTCTGACTGCAACCCTGTGGTGTCATTTTACTTGTTGCTCTATTCTCTGTTCTTTCTGTAAATTGGTAGTTGGATCTTGGGCTTTATATACTTCAGGTTTGGTCTTTTAAAAATTTTTTGGTAAGATTGCTTCATAGATGGTGGCATATTCTTCCATCAGGAAGTATGTAATAGTTGGTTTCTCTCTTTTTGTGATACTAGCAGCTGTTAATGATCAATTCCTAGATCCATTAATTCATTAGAAATTGCAAAATGGTAATGGTGGTATTCTAATTCAACCATTCCTTTTTCATTTTTAGCTGTAATACTTCCATAAAGAGAAGAGGAACTTCTCCTCTTCTGTTACTTGGTTACCCACTACAATTGTTCATATAGAAAAGGCAGGACAAATGCTCAATTTTTTTTTCTTATTTACCAGTATTCTTAAAAAAAGGATTCACTAGCCACCTTCAAGGGTGGCCAATTATTATCTTTTAGAATCATTACGAACTCATGATTTAAACATATTTGATGCATTTTAATCTATTGCAATTACTGTCATTGATTTTCAAATTACCTCATCTTTGGCCAGTGGGAATCTAAGTTGGCTCTGTAGTCTTTTGATACAATTCCGGTAGTTTTTGATAACTTCCTTGCTATCTACTATGACAAGGTATTCCAGGCACATCTTGTACATTTCCTGTTCTAAATGTGTAACCAACCATCTATCCAAAGAATCCTTGTTCCTTTTAGTGAGAAATGGCATTTCCAGAGCTCACTCTGGGCCCTGGGGGTGCTGTATGCTAACTAGGCAGCCATTGGTGCTAGGCCTTTTTGGTAGACAGAACTAGGAAATATGTTTATTTCTTAAGATAACATCCAACATGAGTTCATATTGATATTTCCAATTCAAATTCAGAATTGCAGGGATTTTGCTTAACGTCTTCAATCCTATATTTCCTTTCTCTCAAAGTTGAGAACCTTGATTTTTAAAGACACTGGGAATTATAGATTATTACATAATTATGCATTTGTTCTATCATAAAACATACACACATGCATGTCTCAGAAAAACTACCAACATTTTCCCCAACAATATAATTCCTGAAAAGAGTTTAAGTGGTTTTTGTTTATGTAGTTATTGTCCCTATGGTATATAGGGACTTGCAGTCAAGTTGAAGTTTTAAGTCTCATGGAATAATTCCCCTCTGTGGAGCTATGCAAACTATATTCACGTTTAGGATAATTTATTTCATTTTATTTTCTGGAATTCCTTTTTTAAAATATAATTTTTTAGTAATTACAAAAAATATTTACACGGTTCCAAAGTCAAATCTACCAAAGTATATTTAAAGTAATGTGGCTTCTATTAAAATCTCCTCCATTATTTCCTCCTATCTCTTAAAAGTAATCATTTGCTTTAAAATTTTATTGTTTATTCTTCTTTTTGTTTTTTTAAATGCACTACACACATACATTTCCTTTTCTCAGATATATATATATTTATATGGACAATTTTCTCTATTTATTTAGTTTATTATATCTTGGAAATCATTCCATAGTGGTATATAGAGATACTTCTTGTTCCCTTTTCTAATGTGTATATGATGGGACTCAACCAGTCCCTTAGTGGTGAGCATTGGAGTTATTTCACCTTTGTTGGCAAAATATAATATTAGTTGTGTACCTTTTTATCAACAATATATGTTCAGATTAGATTCCCGAAAATGAAATTGTTGGATTCAGAGTAGCTTGTTGTTGTTTTAAAACAATCTCAAATTTAAACTGTAGTACAAAGAACATATTTTTTCTACACCATTTGAGAGCAAGTTGCTCTCAAACATCCCATCACCGGTGGATATTTTAGTGTGTATTCCCATAAACAATGACATTCGCCCATGTAATTGCAATACAACTATCAAAATTAGGAAATTAATGTTGGTACAATTCTACCTTTTAATCTTTGGACCCCATTCAACCTTTACTGATAATGTCCTTTAAAGCAA
This sequence comes from Nomascus leucogenys, assembly GCF_006542625.1. NCBI lineage: Eukaryota > Metazoa > Chordata > Mammalia > Primates > Hylobatidae > Nomascus > Nomascus leucogenys. The sequence continues at coordinate 83,087,268 of NC_044392.1, forward strand.
AAGTATCCATTTTAGATTCATGCATTGCATGTTTGTTTGACAGAGACATCTGGTCTCTGTCATTTTGAAACAGCTCTCTCTTTCCTTTACTTTCATGACGTTTATATGTTTGATGATTACAAGTCAGTTATTTATTGCATGTTCCTCAGTTTGGGTTCATAGTGGTTTTTGTTTTTTTTTTTTTAAGTTGTATAGGATTAATGTTGATCATGTTCTACTTAAATTAGTCTCAGGACCTCGGCTGAAGGGGTGGACCAGAATAAAGGGAGAGACCTATCTCCACAAGACAGGGGCCCATCCCCTTTGGAAATGTGTTTATCTTACTGTACACAAAGGATCGGGATCTTTTTCATGGAGAGTGCGAGTGTGGGGAAGGAAGCTGATTCCCCAGGAAGCTCTGTCAGATAAGAAATCTGTGACTCGGTAAATCCATCTACTTCTGTGTTTTGTATTGTTCCTCCTTAGCTTCCTCCTTAATTTCAGTACAATTATTTGAGGGGGAAAAAAATCCCAGCTTTGTTTCAGCTGAAATAAAGGGAAAGGAATTGGTTAGGAGGACTGGTTAAGAGAGGGCGGCCCAAGGCCAAATGGGGTGAGTCCATAGCAAGCACTGGATGCGTAGCTACTAAGTAGACTGAGTTGAGAGCTCCTCTTTCTCCCCTCATACGCTCGTCCCTCTGCTATGGAACCTACCCTATTGAAACTGTGAGTGTTTTTCTTCTCCAAGGAACTGTGGATGCCTCCTGAATGGGAGCTGCAAACGATTATCAGAGTCAAGCAAGAGGAATGGCAAGGCATGTGCTAAATAACATCACATTAATATGGCTTTTAGCTACCTAACCCATTAGGAGCCATAATTAGGAGAGCTTGAAACAGACTGCAGGCATCTTCTTCCAGAAAGAAGCTAGGTAAGGGCACACACTGACATGGAAGGAAAGGGGTGGGAATATCTGTAAGAAGGACCTGGTGAGGGGTGTTTCTACTTGATGGGGTTTTGTTTTGTTTTGTTTTGTTTTTTTGATTTTTTTTTTTTTTTTTTTTTGAGGCAGAGTCTCGCTCTGTCGCCCAGGCTGGAGTGCAGTGGCGTGATCTCGGCTCACTGCAAGCTCCGCCTCCCGGGTTCACGCCATTCTCCTGCCTCAGCCTGAGTGGCTGGGACTACAGGCGCCCGCCACCATGCCCGGCTAATTTTTTGTATTTTTTTTTTAGTAGAGAGGGGGTTTCGCTGTGTTAGCCAGGATGGTCTTGATCTCCTGACCTCGTGATCCACCTGCCTCAGCCTCCCAAAGTGCTGGGATTACAGGCGTGAGCCACCGCGCCCGGCCTTTTTTATTTTTTTGATAACAGGATCTCGCTCTGTCACCCAGGCTGGAGTGCAGTGCTGTGATCATGGCTCACTGAAGCCTTGACCTCCCAGGCTCAAGTGATCCTCCCACCTCAGACTCTCATGTAGCTGGGACTACAGGCATGTGCCACCACACCCAGCTAATTTTTAAATTTTTTGTAGAGATAGAGTCTCCCTATGTTGTCCAGGCAGGTCTCAAACTCCTGGCCTCAAGTGATCCTTCTGCGCTGGCCTCCCAAAGTGCTGGGATTACAGGCATGAGCCCCTGTGCCCAGCCTGATGCTTTTTTTGGTCTGTTTTTTTTTTTTAAAGATCTCTCAGCAGAGTAATTTTATTTAAACTGAACTTGAAGAGAGAAGGAAGAGAAGAGAAAGCAGGAAGTTAAAGGTTTGTGATTGATTTCAAGTACAGGATGCAGGAGCCCTCAGAGGGGCCTAGTTAGCCAGTACTCCCAGGAGCCCCTGCAGCCCAAATCTAGCCAGGCTTAACCCTGGGACTATAATCTGGGCCTACCTGACAGGTTGACAGTTTGGTGAGGCAGGGAGCAATTTACTTTAGCTGCATTGGTTTTCTTTTCTGGGGGCCTGGCGGGGAGGAGTGGGGGCGGGGTAGGGGTGGTGAGGAGGAGTAAAACCACACATCCTTAGTTTAATCAAGGTGTTTGTACTACTAAAGTTAGAGCAGACATGATTTCGCCTAAGGAAGAATGGTGGTAGTTTGGGGGATGCTGTCTGTGTGTGTCTGAATTGGGCCAGAGCCCTCAAATAGACTGAGTCCTTTTGTTACTTGGCAGGAACTCCAATCCACTCATCAAGGAAAAATCAACGTGCACCTTCAAACAACAGCTTTGAGATAATCTCAAATGATTCAAAAGTCAATATTTGCTTATGGGAACTCTATGTACATTCCAGACACTTCATACTTCGGCCTTTTAAAATACTTTCTTTCCGATAGGGTCTAGCTTGGAGATCACCACTAACCAGAAGGTCTCCGTTTTTCCATCCTCCATCCCGTTCTTTGGACTAAGCATTATTATATTTAGCCCTCTAATGGTGGGTATCAGGCTATAGTTGGAGCTGTCTTGATGAGAGAGTTTCTTGGCATGATTCTGTTTATTGGCTTATCCTTTTATGAGCTGGGGAGAAACAGCACAATTAGACAGTGGAACTTCTAGATAAAAAAGATTTTGTTAAAACACTTGAAATTTAAAAGCCCTTTTTGCCTTGTAATGAGTTCTTTGAAAAATAATCTGTTTGGAGCCCTATGGGGTTTCCGAAGAAACATGTAGCTTCGAGGGGAAATGCTCTCTCTCCTGGTCCCACGAGCACACGTTTCTCAGCCCGCACTCTAGCTGGACTGCTCTGCTTTCTAACGCAGTAATCAGATATTTTGGTGGAGGAAATTTTAAAGCCTAATCATGCTGTAGTGAGGAAGGTGGGATTTCTTTCATTGCCTGCAACTCAAGGGCACATTTTCCTCAAAAACCATGTATTACATTTTGGCTTCTCACAAGATGCCCAGCCCATTGCTATGAAAGGGCCCCCAGTCTCTGCCCTTGGGGAGGTTACCATCCAGAGCAGAGGAGAGGCAGCCAGCCAAATAATTTACACGTGTGGTAATTGCAGTAAACTTTTACTAGTGTTGTCAGTACATTCAACACATTTATTACATTTATTGAGCTCAGTGACTGGGAACACAGAGACAAATACCAACGTGTATCCAATCTATGCCGTATGCGCTCATTGTGCCATTACTTTTTTAGTTTGGTCTCACCAAGCAAGGAAAAAAAAAAAAAACAAACACTGCCAATTGTAACATAAATGCACCCCGATTTCAGAGACATTAAAACGTGGAAATTCTGTATTTTTGAATGAGATATGGCAATCCCTTCCAGATTCATCCTGGAAGACAGGTAGGGAAACACTCACAAAGCAAGGTAAGAAGCCCTGTTACGGAGGTCTGAACAAAGTCAGGAGTTGGTCCAGAGCCAGGAACACCTGACGCTTCCTAAGAAGGAAGGTGGTAGGCTTCACAGAGGAGGCGACATTTGGACAAGATCTTAAAGAATGAATAAGGGGACGGGAAGGGTGGGAGGGAAGACAGCCAAAGATTGGTTAATGGATACAAAAATACAGCTAGATAGGAGGAATAAGTTCTAGTGTTCTAATAGCAATATAGGGTGAGTATAATTAACAACTATTTATTGTATATGTTTAAGTAGCTAGAAGAGCAGATTTTGAATGTTCTCAACACAAAGAAGTGATAAATGTTTGAGGTGATGGATATGCTAATTATACTGATTCGATCATTACACATTGCATACATGTATCTAAATTTCACCCTGCACCCCATAAATATGTACAACTATCATGTATCAATAATAATAAAAGCAAAAAAAAAAAAGTAGATTAGTGATGCCTAGGATTGGGGAGGGGGAAGGGGGATGGAGAGTGACAAAAATGTTTTGAACTTAGACTATAGTGATGACTGTGTAACCAACCCTGTGAGTATACCAAAGCCATTGAATTGGACACTTTAATGGGTGATTTTTATGGTATGTGATTTATATTTCAATAAAAATGTTCTTTGCAAAGTTGAAATTAAATAAAAAGAATGAATAAGGATTTGCAGGTGGAGAAGATAGGGCATTCCGGGCTGAGGAAATTACATGTGCAAAGGCAAAGAGAAACAATAATCTTATTCAGGACTTCAGCTGTATCTCTCAGTTTAATGTTCACAACAATATAAGTTAGGTTGTATTATTACTTCTCTTTTGTAGAGAAGGAAACTGTAGGCACAGGGTTAGTAACTTGCCCAAGGTCTCTCGGCTGGTAGTCAAGAAATATTAGCTATTATTATGATTTCAGTACAGTCATTTGGGCCATTGTACTAGAGCTGTGCTATTCAATATGGCAGCTTAAAATGTGGCTAGTACAAATTGAGGTATGCAGTAAGAAAAAAAATACACGCCAGATTTTAAAGACTTAGTACTCAAAAAGAAGATGTAAAATATCTCACTAATTTTTAAGAATGTTAAGTACATGTTAAAATGACAATATTTTGGATATATTTGGTTAACACATATATTATTAAAGTTAATTTCATGCTACTCTTTACAAGGTTTTCTGGGAAAAGAGTTAATTCCAACTGTTTCTTTCCATTTTTTTTTTTGTAATTGAGTTACCAGAAAGATGTTAAATTACATTCATGGTTTATGTTATATTTCTGTTGGTCAACACTGTTCTAGAGCATTCTGCTATGAATTGGCATGGTGAGGGTAAAAGGTGTGTGAGGGCAAAGGAATGTATTTGCACCCATGTTCTCTGCACTCTGCTGCTGGCATCTCTATGTGCCTCACCTCACATGTGGGTGCCTCGCTGTTACCTGGCCACTGAGGTTAAGTAGGTTGCCCCAGGCTCCGTGGCTGCAAGCGGTAGAGCTGGGCTTTGAACGCAGGTAGCCTAGCTCCAGAGCCTGCCTTTGAGTTCCAGAAATGTGAGTGATTTTAGGTAGTGATGTTCAGCACAAGGAGAGTGGGGTCAGCTTATGAATGTCTTACCCCTTTCAGGAAGCATGCATGTGCACATTTCCAGAGGCCTCTGAGGAGTGAGTGAAATGCTGGGAATTTCTGGCATCAGTGGCAAAGTCTCCAGGAAATACCTTCCATCCTAAAGCAGTCTCCTGTGAGATCTGAGCTGCTTGCACATTGCGTTCCAGGGCCACCAGCTTTTGGCCTGTACTAGTGAAATTCTGCCTGAAGCCTAAGTCCTGAGCAAGGATCTAAGCCCCTTTGTACCCCAAACCTGCCTGCCTGTTAGAACATAACTGTTCTAACATCTGCCTCACCCTCCATCCAGCCACATACATCCTGGCTCTCATTCTACCCCATTCACTTCAATGCACCCTAGCCTTTGCTCTATGCTCCCACTCAGCTTATTTGATATTTCTTGTCTTGCCCACAAGGCCAACTCATCCTTGAAGACCCAGCTCACACATCACCCTCTCTACAGCCTTCCCTAACTCCTTTAAGATAAAATCTATCACTCCCTCCTCTGTTCCACATTGTAGTTCCAGATAACTATTTGTCTATGTCTCTGTGGCCCCCGCTTGATGATGTGCTCCACCTGGGCAGTGGCAGCATCCTGCCTGTCCTTGTCCATCCTAGCAGTGCCTAGTAAGTGTCTGCACACATAAGATGCTCAGCACCTGCTCTGGAGCTGAATTAGATGGAATCACATTTAAACAACTGAAGGAGAATGATGACAGCTCGCTCACAATCGGAATTCCCCTTTGCAAATCCTCAGGGAGACTAATTGCTCCTGCTCTTGGCCTGTCTGTTAAAATGCAGGGTTAAAAAGAGAAACAGGTAGCAGGTTTTTTGTTGTGTTTGTTGTGTTTTTTTTTTTTTTTTTTTTACTTCTGAAATGAGTATTACAGAAGAAAATCATGCAAGAGGAAAACCGTGATAACTCACCAGCATGACTCAGCAATGGGGCACACTTCAGAGGAAAGGAAGATTGGTTTTGCTCATAGGCTCTTTATCTGTGAAACTCAATCACTCTCCCTCACTGGTGTTTCATGCTCTGACATCTTATGGTTTGAGGCACGATCGGGGCCTATTTCTGTGACACCTGAAGGCTTTATTTACACTTGATTCATTTGCTTCTCACAGCAGCCTCATAGAGTGCAGTGAATTTTTTCAATATTTTCATTGGTCTTACAGTTTTGTCTTACAGATTTGCAACTTGTGACAACTTTTCCCACCTTCACATGGTTTGATGATTTCCTTTCACACCTACTACTAATGGTTACAATGCTCTGGATCACGCCTCGTGAATCATCGGTGTCTGTCCTCCCCTACCACAGCCAGGTGCTGACAGTCACAACTAGGTGCCGGCAGTATTTTAAAGATGGCAGTATGGCCTGGACGACATGCTGCAGGCCCTGAAAAGAAACCTTGGGTTGGTCCCAAGAGCCAGTCCAACGGAGGTCAGGTGCACCAGAGGTCAGGATCCCTCCCTTGCCTCACAGGGATACACTGACCACTCTGCTCCCACTCCCCATCTCTCACTGAAGGATTCATGTCTGCTATGTGTGGATGAGTTATCCTCCCACCAGTGATCCTGCCCCACCAAAATCAAAGTGACTCTTATTCTAAGAAGCAAAAAGTTGACCTCACAAACACACTGCTATTTCATCCTAGGAGCCTACTCCATTCCCTGAAATAATATTTTGCACAAAACTTTCAATTAATTTACTACAATGTCCAGCAAAGATCCAGCACTTTGAAGCTGGATGACTCAACAGGAAGAGCTTTCAGTTTTCTTCCTGATTGTAAGTTTGTAGCCTAAATTTTTGAGTAGGTACAACTTAGAGAAGGAAGGCTGCCTTCTGCTCAGGATAAACAGGAAATTTTCCTGTACAGTCAGTGTGAAGAGCTGTGTAGTAGAATGATCTGCTGATATTTAGCTTCTATTATAGTGTTCTTCTCATTCTTCCTTCTCCATCTCCCCCTCCAGCTTCTCTTCTCTACTAAAAAAGGTGTCAGAAAGTCTGGGAATACAGACTGTCCTAAAGCACTGCAAGTAGTTCCCTCCTCCTGAAGGCAATAGAGCCCCCTAGAGACCATCCGGGTGACCAGTATGAAGAAGTGGGTGGGTAGCCCTATTTGTTGGAAGTGAGAAATAATGAGGACTTTTTATGTTTCAAAGATGGAATAGGAAAAGTTGTCAGACCTGCAATGTAATAGTCCCAGCGGATGAAGAGTATACAGAAGTTGGGGGTCTATAGGGCTGGACAGCCTGATACAATCTGATGCAGCCCCTTTGGATGACTGGATCTTTGCAGAAAGGTCACATAAGGGACTGAAAGTTAGCACTAAGAGCTAACTTTCTGCAGTTCTGGGAACTTAAGCAAGGGGCCATCTTGGCCAAGCTGAACACAAGGTGGATCATTTTCCTGAAGAGACCTTGCTGTGGTTTGAATGTGTTCCCTACAAAATTCATGTGTTGAAGCTTAATCCCCATGTGATGGTACTGAGTGGTGGGGCCTTTTGGGAAGTGATTAAGTCAGGAGAGCTCCGCCCTCATGAATGGATTAGTGCCTTGTGAAAGAGTGTGAGGAACTAGCTTCAGTCCATGTTCTCTTCCACTCTTCTCCCATGGGAAGGCACGCTGTTCCTCCCCTTCAGAGGATAAAGCAAGAAGGTGCCATCTTGGAACCAGACACTGAACCTGCCAGTGATCTTGGACTCCCAGCCTCCAGAATTGTGAGAAAGAAATTTCTGTTGATAATAAACTACCCAGGCTCAGGCATTTTGTTACTGTAGCACAGACAGACTCAGATAGACCTTCAACAGCCTGTGCAAAGCCTTGAACTAACATCATCTGAAGGCTCAGGTGGGCACTTTCCACAGCCATGTGGCAATGATCAGCAGCATTTCCCCCCCGCCGGAGTGTGAAAGTCAGGCTGACCCTTCTTTTTGAATTATGTAAACCTCTGGGATTTTGGAAAAGTTATGGGGAGACAGAGGGCCCCAAGACAGAGAGGCTAGACTTTCTGCTAATCCCACAGTCTGATAAACCATGGGAACTTAGGCTACTTGTTTTGTGTAAAGAAACTAAATGTGACAGTATTTGCCCCCTGGGTTTGTGGAGCAGTCCTGTCGATTACACTCAGGATACATGTATACATAAGCAATTTGAAAACAAGAGGTTTCACCACCAGCCCAAAGTTGAAAGCTGGTGAAGGGGCTGATCCCCAGCCTCTGTCTTGATGGTTCTGGGATTCACTGAGTCAAAAACACACAGCAGAAGCCACTTGATATATATTTTATGTTTATAATAAGAAGCAGAAATGATCACTCTTGGGGGAAACAATGCTAAAACAAAACAAAATAAGAGCTTGAGCTTTGAGACAAGGTTTGCCACAGTCATTCTGCATGTAAATAAATATTTCCCTAGAACTTACTCTCTGCCATGCACTATGCTAAGTACTAGGGAATAAAATGAAAAACAAAGAAGACATAGTCCTTGCTCTCTAGTATTAAGGTAAAGAAATACATTAATCAAATAATCACTCAAATAAATAAATAACTGCAGTTAGCATTGAAGACTAATTATTATCTATTTTCAGCCCAATTAATTTCCAGCTAAGAAGCAAGACAGATCAGCCTCTATGTGTAAAGCTCAAGATAGAAAAGAGTTAAGCCCTACATGTGGCCCTGTTAAGACTGTCCCAGGGGGAAAAGAGGGACCCATTCATCAGCCCTGGGGCAATGGGTTGGTTCTTCCTCTACTGTCATTTCAGAGAATGTGCATTCCCTCTGGCATCCTGGTTGGCCCGGAAGGTCACTGCAGGCTCAGGATGCCACAAATACAGGATTGTTCACTTTCTTTGGCTGGGGAACTGGGCTGGGGACCAAGCTGGCCCACAAATGCAGGTTTTCCCACTGTATTTCAAGGGCAGCCAACTTCAGGGCCTTAAAAACGGGCTAATGGCAACAATGAGAGTGACGGTGAGGGGAGCCAAAGTCAATGCCATCAACAGGCCATGTTGCCTTCAGAAAATTTCCCAATCTTTGAAATAACTACAGACTGATTGCCAGACTGACTCAGTGGGGAAGAGAGTTGGAGTGACTTTGGCTACTAAGGTTGTGTGTTGAAATAATAAGAGGAATTTCCCAGGGATCCCCAATCTAGTCTATTTTTTAACAGTGTGGTTTCAATTTCTTCCTATAATTCTTAGGCATACCTTGAATTAATAGAGAATTTTCTATTAATTAATCAATTCAATACAGATTAATTCTAGTTCACTCTTTTAATAGATGTAAGCTCTTAGGTTACAATTAATCCATCTTTCATTTCATCTAACCAACAAACATATTAAGTGCCTATTATATATCAGACTGTGCTACAATCGAAGAGGGGCACCTAACCCAGACTGAAGAGGAGAACAACAGAGAAGGGTGGCTTCCTATAGCAGAGATAAAGCTTTGGGGGTCACCAAATTTCATGCCATCTATCGCTTCCCAAGCACATGTGAAAACTACACTTTCCAGACACCCTTGGGAGTCCTTAGGTTGGGGCCACATGACTGGATATCCAATAGGATAGAGCAGAAATGATGTATGCTACTCTCAGGCCTGGCCATAAAATTCACTGTGCAACTGTCCATGTTCCCATTTTCTTTCCCTTCTGTTGTAACCTCTGAATCCAGATGGCAGCAATATAAGATGAAAACAATATGGATCTCTAAGTCACTGCTTAGAGGAGAGCCACAGAAGGACTATGGGGTTTATTTGCTACAACCTAGCCTTGCTTACCCTAATATGTACTCTGTAAAGGTGGGGACATCTAAGTTTAGTACTGAAGAAGAAAATATCTAGGCTATGTCAGGTAAGATGACCAACTTTGATGATCTTATTCCAGCTAGATGGGGAAAACAAAACTATATCAAAAAATAGCCAGCTTACCAAGCAAAATATCTTGATCAAATACTAAAGTCTTGAATGAACCCCAGTTTTCTGCTTGAGAACAACTGAGTATTGTGGTTGTAGTCACCAAAGTAAAGGCTGTAGAAGTTTCCTGGAAAAGTCTGATTCACAGCTGAGAAAGTTCTACCAAGAATGTAGGAAGTAGTAGGTTCATTGAAGGAATCACTTTCTAATCATAAAAATGGATCATCCAGTTCTTGACCCTCTGAAGTTCACAATTTAATGAGGTAGAATTGAGGAGATCAGAGGCAGAATGTCAAGTTTATTCAAGTCCTAGAACCCTGGATCCAGAATTTTTCCTCTTCCAGGAAGCCTCTTCTGCTCAAATGGTAAACATGTCTCTGCTCATATGGTAAACATGTCTCTACTTAAATGTTGCTTCCTTAGAGAACCTTTCTGACAGCTTGATATAAAGAAGTCATCCAGTTACTCTCTGTTGAATCTCCCTATTCTAATTCTCTGTGTAGTGCTTCCCACTCTCTGATGCTTTTCTTGTTTATGAATTTTGTTTGTTTGATTATTGGCCATCTCCCTTCACTAGAATAGGGGAAGGAATACTTTGTTCACCTCTCTCTCTAGCATGTTGCCAAGTGGCTAGCACATAGTAGGAGCTCCATAAATGTTTATTGAATAAATAAATAATCCCAGGATGCCAAAAAAGAATAAAAAAGCAAACGTTTTGTTTTGAGGTAGATTTGTAAATATACTGAATGGCCAGGTTGGGATGTGTCTCAAATGAGAACTACAAGATGGCATATTTGTCATTCTGCATCAAAGAAAAACCAATGTCAATTGGCATCAATATCTTGACTCTTTTAAAATTAAATTTTCTCAAGTGGTCACACGGGAGCAGGTCTATTTCTGGAGAATACCTTTTTTAGACTCAACAAAATCCCAGGGATGAACACAGTTTTGATATAATGGAATTTGTATACACTAAACCCCTTTATTGCAATATGTCTCCAATCATTTGATGCCCTAGATGCAATTATTGCTTTGGAAGCTAAAGTAAGCAAATTCTCTTTTCAAAAGGAATATGAATTCTTGAGCTTGGGCCTCCACCACCTGATCTAACTTCTCTGGATCCTGAGGCGGGGGCATTTTAGAAATGAGTTATCAGATTTTAAGAGCATGTAGGGGGTCTGTTTCGCGACTTAATATTATCTTCAGAAAATCAACTAAAATCGATTTAAATATCATGTCTGAAATAAGTGTAAAGACTAAACGGATGTGGTTACAATCTTGAAACTAGAAGCTATAGCCAGAAAATAGGTCAAGAAAAAAATAGACACAAATTGCCTGGATCTTAGCCGTAAAGGTTAAGTATTGCTGGTCACAAAACAAGGAGGATTCTTCAGAGAAACTGAGGGACTCACATAATAGTTCTAGTAACAATTACAACAACTAACATTTATTTAGTGCTTACTATGTGCCAGGCACTCTGCCAAGTGCTTATCATATATCATCTCATTTAATTCCTTGGAACATGTGCCACCGGGGGCCATATTAGTAATTTCTACCTACCTGTCAGGAAACTGAGGTTAATTACTGCGTTAGTCCATTCTAATATTGCTATAAAGAAATATCTGAGACTGGGTAATTTATAAAGAAAAAATGCTTAATTGGCTCATGGTTCTGCAGGCTGTACAGGAAGCATGATGCTGGCATCTGCTCGGCTTCTGGGAGGCCTCAGGTAACTTACAAATATGGCTGAAGGAAAAGGGGAAGCAGACCTGTCTTACACGGTGGGAGCAGGAGAAAGAGAGAGAGAAAGAGGGAGAGGCTGTACACTGGTAAACAACCAGAACTTGTGAGAACTCACTCACTGTCATGAGAACAGCACCGGGAGATTGTGCTAAATCATTCATGAAGGACCACTCCCATGATCCAATCACCTCCCACCAGGCCCCACTTCCAACACTGGGGATTACATCGCGACATGAGATTTGGTGGGGACAGATCCAAACCATATCAATTACCTTGCCTGAGTACAGACAGGTTTTCCTGATTCTAAAATTCAAGCTATTAACCACAATCTCTCCAGCTTTAACGTTCAAATTTCCCATTGTGAATGTCTGAAAAATGCTTACAGTTCTTTTTATTATTATTATTATTATACTTTAAGTTTTAGGGTACATGTGCACAACGTGCAGGTTTGTTACATATATATACGTGTCATGTTGGTGTGCTGCACCCATTAACTCGTCATTTAACATTAGGTATATCTCCTAATGCTATCCCTCCCCCGTACCCCCAATGCTTACAGTTCTAGGGTGACCAAAAAAAAAAAAAAAGCGTGAAATAAGAAAACATATAGATATATTTTATTTGAATCATTTTATAATAAAGAAGATCAAAATGTTCAATTTAGGAGACAGTATGTGGTATAGTGGAAACAGTAAAGCGTGCCAAAGTCTCTGTGCCCTGTATCCTGCCATAACCATTCGTATGATTCCAATTCCCTCACTCACCTTCTGTCTCAGTTTGCTGATCTATAAAATGGAATTAATCCCTACCATATATTTTGCATTCCTGAGAAAGCTTTCTGAAAGGCCTAACAAATGAAGGATTCTAATTTAGGTGGTGTAAATGGTTTTAATACATTTTAGGACTTTATTTCACTGTGGCCCACCCAGTCACAGAAAAGAGAAATGCCACACTAGAATCCTCATCTGCGCCACAAGAAACTTAAGTCAGTCTCTGTGGCCTATATTATATTTTTTCTCTGGCCTATATTATACTTTTCCTCTGGCCTATATTATACTTTTTCTCTTAAGAGGAATAGGAAAGGGAAAATCTTATATTTATGCTGAGGAGGCAGTGTGAAGTAGCTTGGAAGAAGGGTGTGTTCTCACCTCAGGTTCTCACCTCACAGCCATTGTGGGAGGCAGCTGGTATAGTGTGGCAGTCTGTAAAACATCAGGAGAGCTGAGATTGTGCCACATCCACCTACTTAAATTCCTTCAACGTTTTTTATTACTGCTGTGTAGATTATAAAGCTTCAGGATGTGTGTGTGTGTGTTTTCTAGGTAGAAAGCTTGGATCAACTTTATATGTATTATACTCAGACAAGATGAAGAAGGGATTCTTGGTCTGGCTGGCTACCCCTAAGAGGCAGGGATAAATTAGGGAGGGCCTCAGATGTTGTGGCGCCCCCAGGGTGGCGGCTGGGGGGTCTGTGAGGAAGGAAGATGTGGTGCCCAGAGGTACTGAGAAACCTCAGGGCTGGGTTTGAGGTGGCTCTGTGGTTGAAGGGTGGAGCCCAAGAGATGGCTCAAAACAATATCCTTCCTCCCTTCCACAAATGTTGATTGTGTGATACATACCAGGTACTGTCCTGGGCATTGGAGATACAGTGATGAAGAACAGTCTTTTACAGAGTGGTTTAAGACATTTTTGAGGCAATCAGACTTAGGCTTAAGTCCTCCTGCCTGTGTCACCAACTAGCTATGACACTGGGAAAATTATTTAAGTCTTTGAGCCATGGCTTCTTCATCTATGAAGTGGGGACAACCTGACAGTTATGACTGAGAAAAGTGAGATTATACAAGTGAAGCATTTAGTGCCGTCTCTGGTGCAGTGAGGACTGAGTGAATGATGGATGTCCACACAGTGCTGTAAACCCCATGACGCAGGGATTGTGTGTTGGGTTCACCTTGAATCTTCAGCACTTACTGGTGTGCATAGCAGATGCTAAAAGAATTATCTGTTGAAGGTTTGACAGTTAATGGAAGAGTCAGATTAGAGGCTAGAGAGCAGGCTAAGGGGCTGGAACAGGATGCAAAATCAAAAGCAGAAACAGGATGTAGCAACGGAATATTCATAGTAAGTAAGTTACTGGGCAGGGGGCCGGGGGAAGCCTCTTCGGGGGGTGGAGGGTGTGTAGAGGAGCATGCATTAAAGGCACAGGATTGTGATAGGTACAGGGATCTCCCTATCACACCAGACCCATGGGCTCATTAACACTCCCCGCTGCTCACCTAAACACACCCTGCCCCACTTCCAGCAACCACTAATGATTACGATAATAACAAAGGCAACTAGCAGGCAGAACAGACAGTTCAATGATTAGAAAGTTGTCTACGGTGAAAACTGGGGACAGAAAGATAGGCTCTTGAGACCATATTTCTAAATCAGGGCCCAGTTTGGGAGAGGACCCCAGATCTGTGGCTGCTCAGATTTCCTCTCACCCTCTCCCTAGCCCACCATCTACCATCTATCTCCCTGATAGGACTGGTGACCATAGGTCCAGGTTGCCCAAGTTTAAGCTTGTTCCCAGAGCAGTCATTACTAAAGCAGGGATTCTTACACTTTTGTGTATATACCAATCACCTAGAGATCCTGTTAAAACGCAGACTCCTATTCAGTAGGTCTGGCTGGGTCCTGAGATTCCGCAGTTCTTAAAAACTCCCAGGTGTAGTCCCAGCTACTCGGAGAGGCTGAGGCAGGAGAATGGCGTGAGCCCAGGAGGCGGAGCTTGCAGTGAGCCGAGATTGCGCCACTGCACTCCAGCCTGGGCGACAGAGCGAGACTTCTTCTCAAAAACAAACAAACAAACAAAAAAACTCCCAGGTGAGGCTGATGCTGTTTGCCTGAGGACTAGAGTAGCAAAGATCTACCTACCACTGGTTCTCAAATGTAACTATATCAGCATCATCTGGATTGACTCTGGGGTCCCAGACACACACATACACACACACACACATACACGGTGTGCTTCAAGGGGGCTCAGAAAGACCTGCTCTGAAGTAGCCCCCGTCAAGAACTTCCATCTGCCTTTCCCACCAAATCTTTTTTCTTTTTTTTTGATTAAGGGAGCACAAACAAAAAATCACCGTGTTACCCTTAATGAATACCTTTAATGATACCCTTAAAGAAGGCATCATGGGACCTAGCAGCTCTCAAAGGACATTGAGGGTAGCAGCTCTTCCTGCTCCAAAGAGTCACTCTAGAGTGTTTCCTTCAGACGTCCTGGGGTTTAGTTGTGTGGCATACATGAGGCTTTGTGGCAGTTGGGTAACATACTGTGGGACAAGAACTGAACTAGGCACTGTGTGGGACAGGTAAAGATGCACTCTCTGGCTTTAGGGGATTTGAAATTAAAGGATAAGATTTCGGATTCTTTCAAAGCCCGAGCTAAACACATGAAAAAAAAAGTCAAACAGAACACCAGAGTGCTGAAAACAGAAGAACTGCAGTGGATGGGGTTGGAAAAGAAAGGCTTCCATTTAGAAGTCAATTTCACACCGTGCTTTGCAGGAGCGAGTACAGCGGATTCGTGGACATGGATGGAGGCTGCTGAGTTGAGAGACTGAGAAGTGGAGGTACCTAGGAAGGTCCTCCCTGAAAATACATCGGGTTGTAAAACCTGGAAAGAAATACCTCCATTTGTCAGGCACTCACAGGGCGCTCTCCTCTGACAGCTCCCATGTTGAGCGCCCAGGGCAGCGACCAGACCGCGTCCTGTCCTCCTGCACCGGGCCAGCACTGGATGGTCCCGCGACACATCGTGCCTGGAGCTTTAGAGGCCTCCCCAGGAGTGCTACTGCGGTCATTTCTGCCCAGCAGTAAAATAACACCCAATCAGCGAGCCGCCAGCTGCAAACTGTTCCGACCTACTCCTCCCTCCCCCCTTCATTCCCATCTATACCAAAGTGGCTCCACGCGGGCAGAAGCGAAAGACGGAAATGAGGGGAGGCCAACTACTCGAGATCTGCGCCCGAAGCAGATTTTCCACGCACTCAGAGCAGGGTCGGGAAAGGCCCACTTGGGGCTTCTGAGAGAGAAGGGAAGGGCAGGCAAAGGGCTGCCCCCCAGCAAGACACAGTTGGGTGAACAACTGAGTCTTTGCCTCGTTGACAAAGGAGAATGAGGGACTCGCGCCAGGCTGGCTTGAACCGACTGGAGAAAAGCGACTTCTGTAATTCAGGGCCCTCCGCGTGCGAAGGAAACTTTGGCAAAGCAAAGAGACAGGCCTGCAGTCTCCAGGCGGAAAAACGTGAACGGCGAGACATGACGGGCTCCAGGGCTGTGGATGCGGTTGCCCGAGGCCTCAGGGCCGCCCCCGGAAGGCCGGGACTGCCAGGGACGCGGCATGGGGGTGCTGACTGCCGCACCGGGCCTCGGGGTTCACGCGCTCCAGCAGCACCCGCTCACCACGCTGCCCGCCCACTTCCATGATCACGAGGGGGCAAGGCTAGCCAATCCGGGGTGGCCACTGCCCGGCCCTGCGAGGAGTCGAGGAGCACTGGGAAACTGCGCGGTGCCGACAGGTACAAAGAACAGGTCCTGGGAGGGTAGTAGGAGGGGACTCAGCACAGCCTATATCAGTTTGTCAACAAGGATTTGCTGAGAAGTCGCACTGTGCTCAGCATAGCGGCACTGCCTACCTAATGGGCTTTGGGGCATAGACAGTGAATAACCTGGCAGTGACAATAGTGTGCTGAAAGAAAGGCCAGCCCCAACAGCCACTGCAGGAACCTCAGAAAGGAGGAGGCGTCCCTGTTAGTGGCTGATACTGGATTTCTCATTGTGTTCGTGGCTGGCGCCAAGCCAGAGATCATAATGTAGAACAAATAAATGTGAAGTTTCTTGCATCCAAGTGGCCAGGGAAAACCTATACTAATTACATGGTACAAACCCGCTGTGATCATGTGCTAAATTGGGTGGCAGAGTACAGCTGTAGAGATATCTCTGAGGGCCAGTGTGATCAGGAAAAGCTTTGTGGAAGAGGAAGAACTGGAGTTAGGTGCTGAATGACGGGCAGGATATGGACAAGCAGAGGAAAGTGGGAAGGCGTTCCAGGAGGGAAGGGGCAGCATAGCCAAAGCCTGGGGGATAAGCATGGTGGGTTTATGGGGTTTTAGAGGGATTAGCCTGTTTGGAGTGTAGCAGGTGCTCTGAAGAGCATGGGACAGAAGAGAGCACAGGCAGCTGGAGTGTAGAGATAGGGGCAAATTGCAGAACCCCACAGTGCCTAGGAAGGTCTCAGCTGTCAGGGTCTTCTCCTGAGACTCATTCTCAGCTCCTTTTGGGGTTTAGGAAGATCTTTCATGAGAGTTCCAAACATTTTAGTTAATGTATAATTCCTTCTCACTGAATCCCCATGGAAGGGGCCAAAAAGCAACTGCTACTCCTCCGAGGTACTAAAACTCTGGTGCTGAGGATGAGGCTCCTCCAGAGGGACCTCTGAGACGGAGAGAGAGATGGTATCTTATGAGTTTCATAAGTCTTTTAGGCAAGAAAGCAGGAGGAGATACTGAAGGGACCCCCTAAGGAAGCAGAAAAGCTTTACCTTCTCCTCTGCAAGAGGCATCAGGATTCCCTTTGAAAACAGAGCAAAGGACAGCGCAGAAAAAGTCAAGAATGTTTGCTCTCACCACTTCTATTTAGCTTTATACAGGAGATCCTAGCCAGTGCAAAAGGGCAAGAAAAGACATTAAAGACATGCAGACTGAAGCAGGAAGAAGTAAAACTGTCCTTATTACAGGTAGCATGATTTTGTATGTAGAAAAGCCTAAGAAATCTATAAAAATCTACTAGAATGAATAAGCAAACTTAGTAAGGTTGCAGGATACACCATAACAAACTGTCCAGAAATGAAGTTAAGAAAACAATTCCACTCATAATAGCATAAAAAGAATAAAATACTTAGGAATAATTTTAAGAAAAGAAGTGTAAGACCTATATACTGAAAACCTCAAAACATTGCTGAGAAAAATTTTAAAAGATCTAAACAAATGGAGAGACACACAATGTTCATGGATTGGAAGATTCAATATTGTTAAGATAGCAATTGTCCCCAAATGAAACTATAGTTTCAGCTCAACCCATATCAAAATAGGTTGCTTTTTGTAGGACTTGACAAGCTGATACTAAAATTTATATGAAAATGCAAAGAATCTAGAGAAATCAAAACAACTTTGAAAAAGAACAAAGTTGGAGGATTTAAAAAATAAAGCTACAGTGATCAAAACAGTGTGGTGTTGACTTAAAGATAGGCATATACATCCATAGAACAGAGTAGATTCCAGAAATAAACTCTTACATTTACGGTCTATTGATTTTTGACAAGGGTGTCAAGGTAATTCAACAGTCATCAATAAACGATGCTGGAGCAATGGATATTCCCTGTGCAAAAAAAAATTTAACTTACATTCTTACCTCACAACAACCATATGCAAAAATTAACTAAAAATGAATCACAGCCTAAATGTAAGAGTTAAACTATAAAATTCCTAGAATAAATCATAGGAGAAACATGGATTAGGGCAAAGGTTTCTTAGATGTGATACCAAAAACGTGATCCTTAAAAAAATTAATAAATTCAACTTTATCAAAATTTAAAACTTTTATTTTTCAGAAGATACCATTGAGAAAATGGAAAGGCAAGCCACAGACTTGAATAAAATATTTGCAAATCATATACCTGATAAGGTATGTATATTAAGAAAATATAAAGAATTTAATGACAAACTGATTTTTTTAATGAGCAAGATGTGAATATATACTGCACCAAAGCAGACATATGAATGGTGAATAAGCATATAAAAAGATGTTCAACATCATTACTCGTTAGAGAAATTCAAATTAAAACTATAATGAACTATTAATACCCACTGACAATATCAGGTGTCAGCAAGGATGTGGCAAAATTGAAACCACAGAATGGTACAGCTCATTTAGATAGTTGTTTGGAAGTTTCTCAAAATGTTAAATATATTTGCTATATGACCTAGCAATTAAACTCCTAAGTATCTACCCAAGAGAAATGAAGGCACAGATTCACACAAAGACTTCTATGCAAATCTTCATAGCCATGTTATACGTACTAGCCCAAGCTGGAAATAATCCAAATGTCCTTTAGCTGGTATATGAACAAAATGTGGTAGATTCATACAATGGACTACTACTTGGGAATAAAAAGGAATGAACTACTGATACATGCAACAATATGGATGAATTTCAAAAACATGCTAAGTAGAAAAAGTCAGAGATAAAAAATGTTTTGTATAATTTCATTTATGTGAAATTTCTAGAAAAGGCAAAATATAGAAGTATTCTAAAGTTGAATTATTATAATTGTGATTATTGTACAAGTGTATAAATTTACTTAAACTGTACCCTTATAATAGGTAAATTTTATGGTATATAAATTATACTTCAATAAAGCTGTTAAAACAAAGAACAGAAAGACTGCTAGATAGGTCCTTGGGGAGAGGGTGGGGTGTGTGTGTGTGTGTGTGTGTGTGTGTGTGTGTGGCGTGGTTATAGGAGGACAGAAAACACCTATGGGAGAAATTAATGAGTTTAAGTGCAATGAAAAAACATAGGGGCTCTGGAGCCAGCATGCTAGGTTTGAATCTTGGTTCTACTACTTACTAACTATATGAACTTGAGACAAATTACCCTCTTCAAGCCTCAGTTTTTCCCTCTGAAATGAGGCTAATGGTAAATCTCAAGGTAGTTGTACCACTAAAAATAATATATATATATTGGCTGGGTGCAGTGGCTTATGCCTGTAATCTCAGCACTTTGGGAGACCTAGGTAGGAGGATTGCTTGAGGCCAGGAATTGAAGACCAGCCTGAGCCACATAGCAAGACCCTGACTCTAGAAAAAATAAAAAATTAGCCAGGCATGGTGGCATCTATAGTTCTAGCTATTTGGGATGCTGAGGTGGGAGGATCAGTTCAAGACAGGAGTTTGAGGCTGCAGTGAATTATGATTGCGCCACTGCACTCCAGCCTGGGTGACAGAGCAAGACCTTGTCTCTAAGAAAAAAAAGAAAAATCAATTAAAAATATAAAAATAATGTATATTGAAGGTAATGTATGGGATGTGAGGGAAAATTCTGAAACCAATTACTTCTACAGAAAATTCAGAGCTTTGTTGTAACTGAAGAATTGTGGGTTCTCTGGGTATGTTATAGCAGAATTATAAGCCTCTCACTGAACTGAATAAGAGGACTTGTTAGTGAAGAAGCCTGGGACCGTGGCCAAAAGCCTTGGTTTCCAGTACTGGTTCTGCAACCATTACACCGTGTGACTATAAAAGGGTTCCACATCTAGGGGTTCCTAGATACGTCCCCCTCCCAAAAGGGGTTGTTGGGATGCTTCAGAAGTCAGAGCTTGTTACCAACATAAAAAATGACGGGTATAAGGTAATGATGGCACAGAGGATAGGGTGGTGGCTGGGGCCCAGCATGAGAGATCAACATCTCTGTGCCTGCGAACTGGGATATGAGAAGAGTAGCTTAGCAGGGGGCCATGGAAATTTTCACAAACCAAAATTGGCATTTGGAGCTGAGCTGGAAAGTTGTGAGCACAGGATGTTGCTGAAAATGGTGCCCAACAGAGCTGCTACCTGAGGTTTTGGCAGGCTTCACCCCCTGCTAGTTGATTGCAGAAGGATGTTGGGTCATCAGGAAATAGGGGTTTAAAATGATCCCACAGGAAAGTGTGAACAAAAACAGAAGCAATAACAAAAAAACAGCCTAGTCAGGTTAGCTGGGGGGAGGGTGGGTGTTGGATGGGAGACAAGTGAGTTCTCGCTTTCTTCAACACTTTAGAAACTTCTAAGGAGGAGCCCTGCTGGCATTCAAGGATGGCACTGTGATAGATGCCCATTTATCCCTCCATCCTCCATGAACACCTCCTGGGGGTAGACAGGGAAAGCAGCAGCTTGCCAGGGAGACTCATTTCTGGTTCAGGATGTTGGAAGTCTCCATGTAGCAGTTTGTAGTGGACACTGCTATTTTTTTGGATACCTAGCACACACTCCCACTTTTTTCTGGTAAGATCACTTGGATTATTTGTGGGGAATTTCTTCTTCCCCATTACATACAGTCTTGGTGGGGCTGTCAATAAGGCATTCTGCCCTCATTTAGCCGATTAAATTCTCTCTCCTGGACTCTGAATTGAGCTGAGTGGTGAGAAAGAATGGAAAAAAACCTGTTGGAGAAGACCTAATTCCATGGACCTCACTCAACCTTTACTCCTGCTCCTGAAATCTCAGCTCTGCCCCAGTTTCTTAACTGTTCTTCCATTCTGCGAACCCCTGATATCATCCATTAAACTGTTTTGCTTAAGTTAGCTGTGGCCCATTTCTGTTACAAAGAACAAACACAGAACATGACTGTGACACTGCATGGGAGAGTTTTCATGAGGACTTGCAGGGGAATCGAAGGAGCCTGGCTTCAGGTACCCACTTTCAGTCTTCTGATTTTTCAACTTTCTAGCCATGTGACCACAGGCAAGTCACTATATCCCTCTGAGCATCAACTTCTGTAAAGTTGAGATATTGTTACTTTGCAGCACTGTCAGGATTAAATGTGTTTATTCAATTATTCATGTAATACTTCCCCAGCCGCCGCCATTTGCCTGGAACTCTGGGAGGAACCAGAATAGAGATGTAAATAAGACAGACATTGTATAGTCTCTGTCTCCATGGAGCATACATTCTAACAGGAAGAGAGATATTGAATATGTTTATAACACTGATGATGTTAAAACTGAAGTTCAAGGCACTGTGGGAGTGGTTAACAAGAGGACCCAGGAAATCTAGTAGAGGGCCATGTATGGAAGACCCTTAAAAACTGTGACTTCCTTTCCCCCTTCCTTCTCCTGACTGTTTTCTTCTTCATCATACCACTTTACACTTTGCATGCATGTTTTCTTTGCCATTTATGGCCCGCTCATATCCACTTCTTGTAGTAGAATTAGGATACTCCAAAGAAGTCCTGAATTGGTTCAGTGATTGACATCTGCCTGTTGTGTTTGAAGCATAAATTGGAACCTACTTACCCCAATAGATAAGCCAACTTGGTGGGGGTTCCTTGTGTTGGGCATAAGGAAAGAACAAGGTTAAGAGGATGGGGAAAGAATAGAGAAACTTTAATACCTTTAGAATTAATTGTTTCTTAGGTAACAAGGTTTAGTAAGAGTCAAGATGAAAGAGGTTGCCTAAACTTGATATTGACAAAACAAGGGTAGGCAATTTACTTGATCTGCTAGGTAGCTCTGGGTATCTTTCTAGCATTACAAAATCTCAGAAATTATTTACAGAATTTTAGCACTAGAAAAGATCTTAGAGAACATTCAGAAAGGGTTTTATTTAGTATGAGGAAACCATGGCTCACTAGAGCTAAGTCTCATCCATGTCCTGAGTGTGTAAACTTGTGACATCTTTAGACCCCAGGCTGGCAGTCAGAATGCCCAGAGTGGTTCCCCTCTCATGTGGACAAATTCTGGTAGATATGCCCCCTGAGAAATAGCCTGTGCTAGCCTTGTGAAGGAACTTGGCAAGGACCAGAGGAATGAGGCACTGCACTAGGTATGAGGGAGGGACACAGACAATAAGATAAAAGTCCTTTGAGGTTCTTCTGACAGTTTGAGAAGTCGAGACACATACAATGCCAGATAATCATACAAGCAACGTTCCACGAGAACTCCTGTTGGACATGGTCGCATCAACATCTCTGAAGCCATTTGGGCTCACTTATCTCTTAAGTCTCCTGTTAGAGATGTCTTCTTCTCAGACACCTGTATCTATTAATAGCAGCACTATCCTACAGTTACAAAGGCTTGAAATATTGAAGTTGGTTTTTATTCCTATCTTTCCCTCAACCCCACATCCAGTATTTACTCGGATCTGTTGATCTGGTCCTTAAAGCTACCCCATCCTGTCCGAAGACACCGAAGTAGTATTCCTAATATACAGCTCTTATATTATTCCTCTGCTCAGAATCCTTCAGGGTGTACAGAACATTATTTACAGAATGAAAACCAAACTCCTTAGTTTAACATTTGTGGTCTCTTATGGTCTAGACTCAGCTTCCATTTCCTTCTAGTCTGCTACTTTCCTACAGGGATGTATTAACCATGTTATTTATTTTTTGTATTTTAATGCTTTGACATCTGGGGCCTTGGAGACCCTGGATTTGCTGCCCCTTCCAGGGCTAGCCAGTTCCTAGAGACTGTAAACAACTTGCCCTTGAGCAAACCTTTCAAAGGCAAACCACCCGATCCAGAGCCCACACCTGCAAATACCTTCTCTATTGGGCTGTCATACTTAGGACCATAATCCCCTACCCTAATCACTCCAGGGTCAGTTACCAGACAACTAAGAGTAGTCCCTATGCCCCTGAACTAGCTGAAATTATTCAAACTAGTCAATCCTTAATCTGCTTAATGTGCCCTGCCCATTCTTTCCCATGGAAACCACCATAAAGGCTCTTGCTCATGTTTTCTCCTTTCCTTCTGCCTCTTGACAGACTCTGGTGCTTCCCTGAGTGGCCCCCTGTGGTGTGGCACGTCCGCTTCTCTTGGCATCTGTGAGTATAACTATCTTTTTGATAACAGTCATCTAGTCTGCTGGCCTTGCTATACCTAAATAATAATAATAAAACCATTAACTATATTTTAAAACAAGAAACCCTATGCTCCAGAGGGGTTCCTTCTGCTCCCCAAACAGGTCCCGGCTTTCCTATGCCCATGTCTTTTCCTGTGCCTTTCCTCGTTCCCAGAATAAACTTTCTCTGCCACATCTGCGTCTTACAATTCTATCCATCTTTCAATATATTCTTGCTGGCATTGTCTTGAATTTCTGGTGATAATATAGACTTGAGAGTGTGAGGTTCAGATTGGTTTGTGACTTATACTATATCACACAGCAAGTTGAAGGCGGCATCAGGCTCGAAGCCCAGCAGGCTTTCTTTGTGCCCCTTCCAATCATTCTATTGGCTTAGGCCAACTGAGTGTGTGCAACAGAAACGGATCTTAGTCAACTTGAGAACAAAAGGGATTTTCCAGAAAGACGCTGGGGCAGCTCAAAGGATTTAAGGAGGAGCAGAAAGACCAGATCTCAGGTGAAGTGGGAACAAGAGCAGCCCTAGTGATAAGCCCTTGAATCTTCCCTCAGGATCCAAGTCTTTACTAGAACTCAGCTCAAACTCACTCCCTTAAGCTTTTAAATATCTGAAAGTGACAATTTGAGGGACCCATCCTGTTGGGTATATCCCCTGGATCAATCAGCTATGGTAGGATGTGTTTGGGAGACAAGGTAGGGTCTCAGAACACTGATGTGATCACTGGGGACCACTACTTTGTATTAAGAGTTTCCCGGCCGGGCGCGGTGGCTCACGCTTGTAATCCCAGCATTTTGGGAGGCCGAGGTGGGCGGATCATGAGGTCAGGAGATCGAGACCACGGTGAAACCCCGTCTCTACTAAAAATACAAAAAATTAGCCGGGCGTGGTGGCGGGCGCCTGTAGTCCCAGCTACTTGGAGAGGCTGAGGCAGGAGAATGGCGTGAACCCGGGAGGCGGAGCTTGCAGTGAGCCGAGATTGCACCACTGCACTCCAGCCTGGGCAACAGAGCGAGACTCCGTCTCAAAAAAAAAAAAAAAAAAGAGTTTTGCAAAGAAAATGCAGCCATTGAGACCTGCCAATTTGAATCCCTTGCAGTCATCTTTCTAATATATTAAATCCTAAGTCCTTCTAAATAAAATGGAGCAGTGGAAGGGTTAGATAAAAACAACTCCAAAGCAAAGCAACTTTAATAGTTCAATAAATAGTCACTGAATGCTAACTCTGTGCATTCAAAGGACTTACGCTAGACATTGGGTGGGTAAAGGGATGAGGGTGGAATGAGAAAATCGGTAAGACCTGGCAGCTGCTCAAAGATAAGACAGGCATACAAATCATGACACTGAGAGGCAGGATAAAGGAAATGATGCTCCACAACAGACACAAAGTGCTATAAGGTTTTACAGCATGGAGAGATTCTCTAAAATTTATATCCAGAGGAAAACCAAAAAGCTAAAGTCCAGATTTTCCTTCTTATTGCAACTTCATCATATGCTGGAAAAACTATACATGACTTCATGTGCAAAGGAACACAATGTTCTTATTTCCACCTACTGCAGTCCAGCTGCCAATTCAAATGTCTGCCACCTCTTAATTGTGCAATTAGGGAAGCATTAGGTTCAGTGGACTCATGTGCCACTGCTAAACTCCTGCTTGGATGGATTGTGTAAACATGGTATCTGGGAAGGGGAAAAGGAATTGCTAGAGGAGTCTTGCCTATGCTTCTGTGAAGATTTCAGATGCTGGTTC
Source organism: Nomascus leucogenys (assembly GCF_006542625.1). Classification (NCBI taxonomy): domain Eukaryota; kingdom Metazoa; phylum Chordata; class Mammalia; order Primates; family Hylobatidae; genus Nomascus; species Nomascus leucogenys. Next base: position 83,112,222 of record NC_044392.1, read on the forward strand.
CATCAGGGAAAAACTTCTGAAAATCTGTGAGCATGGCAAAGAGAAAGTACTCTAGAATTCTTGCTGATAGGGTTAAGGATGGAGTTCTTGGGTGATAACATTGCTATGCAAGGAGAGTTTGCTGCAACATTTTATAACTCAAGAGCTGCTGGCCCAAGGCTATGCTATGCTGTTGCAACATATTTGGATCCATCTCACATTGTGGTGATGAGAGTGAGAAGAAGAATTTAAACATCTTAGTCTCACTTGGCTTATTAAAACAACTTTGGTTTATTGAGAGCACCAAGGTGCACCTCATGCCCTCTCAAGGTTAGGGAAGATGAGCTTAGGATATGATGTGGGGGTAGGGGAATGCACTGGCTTCTTCATTGACTACCCAGTGGTTACCAGAGGCACAGGAGGAGGCAGAGGCAAAAAGGCTGTAGAGAAAGGGAGGGCTGGAGAAGTAAGTGGGCAAGGAAATTAAGGAGGGAGGATGGTGTATGTTTGAGAGCAGAGTGAAAGGGAAAGGAAAGACCCTGGAGTTGTTTAACACTGTTTTCACTGTTGAAGTTGGGGAGAATTAGTAAAACAGAACCGGTCTCTTCTTTAGCAGTAGAGAGTGAGGAGAAAATCAGTTGAGGGAAGGAGAAAATGAGCCAGTTAGTTAATACTTCTGTAGGCCCACTAGGCATCAGGCACTGCTGCATTTTCTTCTTGAGAACTTAGGAACAGAGAAGCCTCCAGCATTTGTACCTGGAAAACTTACAAAGATATATCAGACATCTCCTTGTCCTTAATATATACTATAGGCTTGTCTAGAATTTAGAATTCTAGATTTTAGTTTTCTTTTAGCCCAGTGTTCAGTCTCCACTGTTTGGTCAGAGGGCTTAGACCCCTTTTGTTTAGAGGTTGAACTTTCACATACACAGATGGGATGCCCTCAGCCTGAAGGCTGTAATCAATATTGGGAGAGTTGGGATGGGCAGCAGTGCACTTAGCTAGGGCCTCATAGTCACTAAAGGCAGGGCCTCAAATATAGACTTCTAACATTTATCTCAAAATGAGGTTGTATTAGGTTGAACTATATGACATTATTGATTTTCTAGGTTAAAAAAATGATTGAATATCAACAGTTTCATGTGGTTCAACTTAATACCTTAACTCATTGTAAATTATGTATGTGTTAAAGGTATTAATTTGTTTTTGTTTTTGTTTTTGTTTTTGTTTTTTTTGAGACGGAGTCTTGCTCTGTCACCCAGGCTGGAGTGCAGTGGGACAATCTCGGCTCACTGCAAGCTCCGCCTCCCGGGTTCACGCCATTCTCCTGCCTCAGCCTCTCCGAGTAGCTGGGACTACAGGCGCCCGCCACCACGCCCGGCTAATTTTTTTGTATTTTTAGTAGAGACGGGGTTTCACCATGGTCTCGATCTCCTGACCTCGTGATCCTCCCGCCTCGGCCTCCCAAAATGCTGGGATTACAAGCGTGAGCCACCGCGCCTGGCCAGGTATTAATTTGTTAAATGAAAATATTTCAAAACTATCATTTTCAAAAATCTGCTTTGTCTTTTTTTTTTTTTTTTGAGACGGAGTTTTGCTCATGTTGCTCAGGCTGGAGTGCAGTGGTGCAATCTCGGCTCACTGCAACCTCTGCCTTCCGATTTCAAGTGATTCTCCTGCCTCGCCTTTCCAAGTAGCTGGGATTACAGGCACCTGCCACCATGCCCGGTATTTTTTTTTAGTAAAATTACTAAACTTAGTAAATTTTAAAAATTTAAAATTTTTGTATTTTTAGTAGAGATGGGGTTTCACCATATTGGCCAGGTTTTCTTGAACTCCTGACCTTGTGATCTGCCCACCTCGGCCTCCCAAAGTGCTGGGATTACAGGCGTGAGCCACCGTGTCTGGCCTGTCATTTAAAAAAAAATAACAGAGCTGGGTATGGTGGCATGTACCTGTAATCCCAGGTACTAGGGAGGCTGAGGCAGGGGGATGAAAATATTTAAAAACTATCATTTTCAAAAACCTGCTTTGTCATTAAAAAAAAAATAACAGAGCTGGGCATAGTGGCATGTACCTGTAATCTCAAGTACTAGGGAGGCTGAGGCAGAGGGATCACCTGAGCCCAGGAGTTTGAGTCCAGCCTGGGCAACATAGCAAGACCCTGTCTCTAAAAAAAATACTTTTTAAAAAAAAAGTTGGGACCCGCTCGGCTTCTGCCTGTCGCCCCAAGATGGCAGACACAATGAGCTGGCGCCGCGCTGGTTGCCCGTGGGGTGGCTGTGAGGACGAACGGTCGGCGAGGCTCCACAGTCCAGGTGGAAGACTGTCGTCCAAGCAGGAGGAAGAGGAGGAGGCGGCCCAACTGTTGGCCAACTTCCCCCTAGCCGCCGGCGCGGTGCCCGCCTCACCCAGGTTGGCCCTTAGGCAGCCTGCCTGCTCGTCGCCGCCTGGCCGTGCGCCGCCGCTGCCTTCCCCAGCCGCAGCCATGAAGCTGACCCACTGTGTGCTGCTGCGGAGCTTCTTTATCGCCAACGTGTTCTGCGAAAACTCGGACAAGATTAACTGCTTCGATTTCAGCCCTAACAGCGGGGTGATCACTTCGAGCAGCAACGATGACTCTATCATGCTCTATGACTGCCAGGAGGACAAACCAAAACCCTGTTCAGTAAGAAATATGGTGTGGCCTCATCAGATACAGTCCTGCGGCAAACACAGTTGTTTACAGCTCTAACAAAATAGACGATACTATTCGTTATTTGTCCTTGCATGACAACAAATATATCAGATACTTTCCTGGACATAGCAAAAGGGTGGTGGTCTTGTCCATGTCACCTGTGGATGACACTTTCATTTCTGGGTCTCTTGAATAAGACCATTCGACTCTGGGATCTCTCGTCTCCCAACTGCCAGGGCCTCATGCATATAAAGGGGAAGCCAGTTTGTTCTTTTGATCCAGAAGGGGGAATTTTTGCTGCTGGTGTCAACTCTGAAATGGTCAAACTTTATGACCTTCGTTCTTTTGATAAGGGGCCATTTGCTACCTTTAAGATGCAGTATGATCAAACTTGTGAGTGGACAGCACTTAAAATCAGCAACGGTGGCAAGCTCATCCTCATTTCCACCAATGTCAGCTTCATTCGTCTCATTGGTGCATTCAAAGGAGTGGTGAGACACACATTTGGCAGTTATGCCAACAGCAAAGCTGTCACACTGGAGGCTTCATTTACTGCAGACTCTCAGTTTGTTATTATGGTTCAGAGGATGGCAAGATCCATTTCTGGAATGGAGAGAGTGGTATAAAAGTAGCTGTGTTGGATGGTAGACACACAGGCCCAATTACCTGTTTGCAATTCAACCCCAAGTTTGTGACTTTTGCCAGCGGGTGTACCAACATGGCCTTTGGGTTGCCCACCATTGATGACTGACCCTGATGCTGCTTGGCTATTTCTGTACAGTGAGGGCTGCCAGCAGGAAGAAACTCAGAGGGGACTGAGATAATAGTGGGACTGGATCATTTGACTGTGCTGGAGAACATCCTTTTACATGGCCTTCCCATGGATGTGCTGTACATCTGCTCAAAAGAAAATAATTACTTTGCTGAGCATCTTCAAAAGGACTCTTGGTGCAACAGACTCAATTGGAACTCAGCTTTTCTAGCTGTCACTGCATCAAGCTCTGCTAGAGGAGTGACCAGACTCCTAATTTGGGTATAGTGGGGCTCTCAAGCATCTTCAATTTGAATATACATGCCGCTGAGGAGTCAGTGAACTCTTCAGTTCCTCACATCCCTTCTCCTACCCCCCTAAATGTATGGGAAGCCACAGTCCTGGTTTTGAAATGCTGCAGCAGCTCAGTGCCCCTTGCCCTCACCCTGCATGTCTTGTTACTGGGTCTCCCCGTGTACTTGTGGCATTATCCACAACCGTCATGTTTCTTAGGTGCCAAACACTTACAGAAATGTTTTCTTATATCTTGGGGTTAGAGAAAGGGACAAATACAGAAGGACCTTGCTTGCAGGAAGCTGTGCAGTCAGTCACTGCAGTTAGTTGTGTGAAGCTAGGTGGTCGGGCAGGCCTCAGGCTGTAAGTGTTGGGTGGGAAAAGGGCCTGAAAGGGAAGGAAGGGGGAGGGTAGCAGGTGAGTTCCTAGGGCTGGAAGGTTTAGCAGCAGCCTGGTGCAGTGCCCTGTCATCAAGACAAACTCACGGTCCTCCTGGATGCCTACGAAGCTTGGTTTGTACAAAAGCAAGGTGGGAGTCTATTTTTGTACGTGAGATACATCACACTTTGCTGTGGGCTAGTATTGTGAAGTGAGTCTGAGTTGTTTACACTGATGCCTTCCCTGCCTACCACAAATCGTGTACGTAGTCTTTAGATGATACCACCCCTTTCCCCAGCTCCCAACCAAGAGCTGGTTCTAGGCCTGTGTTATATGTTATATTTAGCCTTTTTGCATATGATCTTTGATTTCTGTTGTTTGTATTTTAGCACAGTGTATGCACCTTCATTTAAATACATCTGTGTGCATACAGATAGGCATACATGTGTGCGCGTATGCATGTATTGCTCTCACCTGTAGTTTCTGAGAGTTCAGCTGAAGCAGATGGAGTCCCGCAGCCCAGGGGACAGACTGCATCCTTGCTAATAGTGTTTGCCACAGGTGTTAGTGAGTCTTCCCTATTAATGTTTTCATTTCAGAAGACCGAATGAAGCAAAGCTTATAGTGTTTGCTGTTTCCATGGCAGCTAAGTGAGGGTCTTGGGGTGACTCCCTGTGTTCCTCAAGCCGCACTTTGGGGTCCTCTCTGCAGTATTATCTCCCTTTTTGCTTGGTGGTACTCTGTGCCTGTGGTGTGTGTGATAGACACTCTTGCATGGCTTTTGTGTCTGGCTTGTGGCATTTGGGGATAGGGTGCTGGAGACAGAGCATTTTCAGTTTGTTTGAGGCCTCATTGCCAACGATAGATCACTCCCATTTACCTGTTATGTCTTCTTGCTTGCTGCTTTTCCTCGCTTTCTCTTGGAAGAGGAAGGGACTCTGGTCAGGCCCAGGCTGAGTGAGATGAGCTGCAGCTGGCTGATGGCCCTCTTAGAGCAGAGAGAGTGGTATGTCATTTTACTAAATTCCTAAACAAACATTTATGCAGGCAACACTCCTTGCAGATCCAGAAACTGAGGCACAGTAAGGTTATGACTTGCTCAAGAATACGTAGCTGCTAGGGAGTAAATTAAGGCATCACAACTTCTGCTCAGAGGCAGGAATAGGCTGTGAATGGCTAGCACTTTTTTTTTTTTTTAAAGCAATTACTTTTTGACTTGTTCCTTAAACTGAAAGTGCAAGAGGTGTATACCTTTCCCAAATGTAGACTAGAATCTGCAGGATGCCACCCATTGTATAGCTCTGCTTTCCTAGAGAGGGTGGACTTTTAGAAACCAAATGATCTTAATTGTTAGTACCCACCCCTGGCTTTTCAGGGTAGAAAGTTCATGATAGAAATAATTGTTAAGAGAGAGTGCTTGGAATCGTGGGTTAACAGGAAAGGCTATATAACTTCACATATCTGCAACCAGAGCAGCCACCAAGCATGACTTACCTAGCAGCAGGAAAATGATTTGTGTTTGAGTTCCTGTGTGTCCCAAACTGAGGCACCATGTTCTTTGAAAACATGCCACCTCATGGCCTCTATTTTTGGGTCCTGCAGTTGCAAACCTGCCTCCTGAGTTAAGAAGGAAAGGGAAAAGATATAGCTGGAAGTGAGTAGAGATGATGTGGTGGGGGGATAAGGCAGAATAAGAGAAGAGATTCTGAGGGCTGGGGCTGCAAAGTTTCTCTCAGCGGAGCCAGAGGTGCTCAAGGTCTCTTGGGGGTGGTTGGGGAGTGGGGCAGCGGCATTTGCCATCCTCTTAGGAGTCACGGCCAAAACCACTGATGTGTATTTGATAGTGACACTGCACTGCTCAGCCAGAGGGGTACTTAAACAATTATTTCCAGTTGCAATTATAATTACTGCTTATTAAGGAAAATTTGGAAATTTTAGAAATAATCAGTTTGCCACCCAAATGCTACCACTGTTAATCTTCTGGTGTTAAATGTTCCCCTACACATTTCTGTGCATAGATTTTTAGTGTGTTTACATAGTCGTTATTCTACTGTCTATATAATTTTATGTCCCTTTTATGCTTAACATACAAACATTTTTTCCATGTTACAGTCTTAAACAGAAAACAAATATTGGGATCCAAAAAATGGAAGTGACCCTAGGCCCTTCTTGACTCTGAGAGACTCCGGCTGGAGCCATGTTCTACTTTTTTGCCAGGCCCTTCACAGAGGAGGCCTCATAGATGAACATCATTTGCTACCTAAGACCCAGAGCAAAAATTAGCAGGGTGTGGTGGTGCGTGCTGTAACCCCAGCTACTTGGGAGGCTGAGGCAGGAGAATTGCTTGAACCTGAGAGGCAGAGGTTGCAGTGAGCCGAGATTGTGCCATTGCACTCCAGCCTGGGTGATAAGAGTGAAACTCTGTCTCAAACAAACAAACAAACAAACAAGAAGACCCAGAGCATATCTTGTGAAGTGTTCTTGTGTTCAAATCTGAGTATTTCTCTAACTGTTCCATTTCAGCCCATTTCTTACAGCTGACTATCTAAATCCATATAGGTTATTCTGTTGCATATTTATTTTATTTTATTTTATTTATTTATTTTTTTGCACACAAAACAATAAACATTTTCTAAAAGTACATACAAACAAAAAGATGCATATGAAACATATTAGGAAGCTTGCACATGGGAAGACGGGGAATAGAAATGGGGGGTGGGAATTAAAGAAAACAAATGAGAGAGGGACTTTGTATGGATCAATGATAATAACTCAATCCTCTATTTGACAAAGAAGAAGGAGAAGGAAGAGGAAGAAAAAGAAAGTGGGATAAAGGATCAGAAAGGGAGGAAAATAGAAAAAATTAGAGTATGACTCCAGGGTAGACCTGTTTTGTTGTCGCTGGGTTGGTTGGTTGGTTTGTCTGTTGTATTTTTCATATGTTTCGCCATGTTGGCCAGGCTGGTCTCGAACTCCTAGCCTCAAGTGATCAACCCGCCTTGGCCTCCCAGAGTACCGGGACTACAGGCGTGAGCCACCACGTCCAGCCCCCACATTGCTTCTGGCCTCTGTGGTAGACCTCCCAGACGGGGTGGCCGGGCAGAGGCGCTCTTCACTTCTTCCCAGATGCGGGGCTGGGCAGAGGCGCTCCTCACTTCTTCCCAGACGGGGCGGCCGGGCAGAGGCGCTCCTCCTCCCAGACGGGGCGGCCGGGCAGAGGCGCTCCCACATCCCAGACGATGGGCGGCGGGCCCCCCCCCAGACGGGCGCCGGCAGAGGCGCTCCTCACATCCCAGACGATGGGCGGCCGGGCAGAGGCGCTCCTCACTTCCCAGACGGGGCGGCGGGGCAGAGGCGCTCCTCGCTTCCCAGACGGGGCGGCCGGGCAGAGGCGCTCCTCACTTCTTCCCAGACGGGGCGGCCGGGCCGGGCAGAGGCGCTCCTCACTTCTTCCCAGACGGGGCGGCCGGGCAGAGGCGCTCCTCACTTCTTCCCAGACGGGGCGGCCGGGCAGAGGCGCTCCTCACTTCTTCCCAGACGGGGCGGCCGGCAGAGGCGCTCCTCACTTCTTCCCAGACGGGGCGGCCGGGCAGAGGCGCTCCTCACTTCTTCCCAGAGGGGGCGGCCGGGCAGAGGCGCTCCTCACTTCTTCCCAGACGGGGCGCGGCCGGGCAGAGGTGCTCCTCACTTCTTCCCAGACAGGGCGGCCGGACAGAGGCGCTCCTCACATCCCAGACGATGGGCGGCCGGGCAGAGGCGCTCCTCACTTCCCAGATGGTGGGTGGCCGGGCAGAGGCGCTCCTCACTTCCCAGACGGTGGGTGGCCGGGCAGAGGGGCTCCTCACTTCCCAGACGATGGGCGGCCGGTCAGAGGCGCGCCTCACTTCCCAGACGGGGCGGCCGGGCAGAGGCGCTCCTCACTTCTTCCCAGACGGGTGGCCGGCAGAGGCGCTCCTCACTTCCCAGATGCGGTGGCGGCAGAGGCGCTCCTCACTTCTTCCCAGACGGCCCGGCAGGCCCCCCCCCCCCCCCCCCCCCCCCCCCCCCCCCCCCCCCCCCCCCCCCCCCAACGGGGCGGCCGGCAGAGGCGCTCCTCACTTCTTCCCAGACGGGGCGGCCGGGCAGAGGCGCTCCTCACTTCTTCCCAGAGGGGCGGCCGGGCAGAGGCGCTCCTCACTTCTTCCAGAGGCGCTCTCATTTCCAGAGGGGGCGGCCGGGCAGAGGCGCTCCTCACTTCTTCCCAGACGGGGCGGCCGGGCAGAGGTGCTCCTCACTTCTTCCCAGACAGGGCGGCCGGACAGAGGCGCTCCTCACATCCCAGACGATGGGCGGCCGGGCAGAGGCGCTCCTCACTTCCCAGACGGTGGGTGGCCAGGCAGAGGGGCTCCTCACTTCCCGACGATGGCGGCCGGTCAGAGGCGCGCCTCACTTCCCAGACGGGGCGGCCGGGCAGAGGCGCTCCTCACTTCTTCCCAGACGGGGTGGCCGGGCAGAGGCGCTCCTCACTTCTTCCCAGACGGGGTGGCCGGGCAGAGGCGCTCCTCACATCCCAGACGGGGCGGCTGGGCAGAGGCGCTCCGCACATCTCAGACGATGGGCGGCCGGGCAGAGGTGCTCCTCACATCCCAGAGGATGGGCGGCCAGGCAGAGACGTTCCTCACTTCCTAGACGGGGTGGCGACTGGGCAGAGGCGCTCCTCACCTCCCAGACGGGGTGGCCGGGCAGAGGAGCGCCTCACAACCCAGAGGATGGGCGGCCAGGCAGGGACGCTCCCCACCTCCCAGACAGGGTGGCAGCGGGGCAGAGGCTGCAATCCCAGCACCCTGGTAGGCCAAGGCAGGCGGCTGGGAGGCGGAGGCTGCAGCGAGCCAAGACCACGCCACCGCACTCCAGCCCGGGCAACACCGAGCACCGAGTGAGCGAGACTCCGTCTGCAGTCCCAGCACCTCGGGAGGCCGAGGCGGGCAGACCACTTGAGGTCAGGAGCTGGAGACCAGCCTGGCCAACATGGCAAAACCGCGCCTCCAGCCAAAGGAGAAAAACCAGAGAGGGGTGGTGGTGCGCGCCGGCAATCCCAGGTAGCCCGCAGGCCGGGGCAGGAGAATCACGGGAGCCGGACGCAGGGAGTCTGCAGCGAGCCGAGTGTACTCCAGCCTGGGCCACAGAAGGAGAAAAGAAAGAAGAAAGCAAGCAAGATGGAAGGAAGGGAGGAAGGAGGGAGGGAGGGAGGGAGGGAAGGAAGGAAGGTAGGTAGGTAGGTCGGTCTGTAGCGTATTTTTATATCACTATATCTGTTTGGTCACCAGGTGGCTGCTCAAAAACATCTATTTTATCTCTTCAAACCTTCTGTGGCCTCCCAAATTCTTGCTCTGCAAGCCATGTTCAACTTCCTACAAAGTTTGACATTAATTCTAAATTCATTCATTGAAAATTCAGGTCAACATAAAACCCACTTAGTGGGCCAGGTGCAGTGGCTCGTGCCTGTAATCCCAGCACTTTGGAAGGCCGAGGCAGGCGGATCACCTGAGGTCAGAAGTTCGAGACCAGCCTGGCCAACATGGCGAAACCCTGTCTCTACTAAAAATACAAAAATTAGCTGGGCATGGTGTTGGGCACCTGTAATCCCTGCTACTCAGCAGGCTGAGGCAGGAAAATCGCTTGAACCTGGGAGGCAGAGGTTGCAGTGAGCCGAGATGGTGCGCCATTGCACTCCAGCCAGGGCGACAGAGTGAGACTCGTCTCGAAACGAAAACAAAAACAAAAACCTACTTAGTGTAACTGCTATCAAAAGCCCACCTGGTTGACTCTGAATATGGATGCTGTCATAGCAAAGGAAGCCTGGTATAGGTCCCTGCTACCATTTCTCCTCCTCTGCTTCACTGACCTCCTCAAAAAACAAAAAAATTTTGCTTCACTGTAGTTACTGTGTGCATATATGTATAGTATATGTGTGCTCATTTTTCAACACATACTGATTGAGGCCTGATTCTGTGCCAGGCACTGGAGATGCAATGGTGCATGAAATAGACCTGATTGTTGTTGTCCTGGCGCTCACAATCTAGTGGTGTTATAGAGGACTGATAATGTAGTGCTATAAGTGCCACAACAGGAATAACTGGAAGCTACAAAGTGTTGGGGGAGCAAAGGCATTTTTTACCGTAAGGTTGAATGTCTACTTGTCCCAAGCACTATTCTACATGTCAGAAAAAGAGACACTAAGTAAGAGTAAACTGGGATGCCTGTGTGAGGAGGCAACATTTGAGCAGGGTACTACTATATGATGAGCAGGGTACTATACAATGAGCAGGATGGGGTGGAGGAAGGATATGGTATCCTGAACTCAGAAGGAGAGGTAAAATAAGTCTTCCTAATGGCAGTGATGCTGAACTGAGACCTGAAAGATGAAGAGGAGTTAGCTAGGTGAAGGAAGCTGGGGTTTGGTGGAGAAGTGCTCCAGGCAGAGGAAACAGGAAACGCAAAAGCCCAGAAGAGAAGGAATAGAAAATACAAGAAATTTGTGACTAGAAAAGATGAGGGGGGTAATAGGTTATTACTAGCTCTCCCTTTGTCTGGTAAAATTGTTTTACTTATATAAGAGCCAGTTTATTTTGTATACCTTGTTTTCTCTTTTAGTAGCCTTACTGATACACAAGTCCAGACGTGTTTGGGCAGCTTCCTCACAGAACATGGCCAAAGGAACTCCTGCCATCTAATGGACAGAGAGATCATGATTTGCAGAAAATTAGCATTACTACAGTGTGTTAGGCTCACAGTATCTCAAATGACAGCAATTTTCCACTCAATGGTTTAAAAGCCCTTATGTACTAAAACAGGTTAAGGAAGAAATATGTAAGAATATTCTCAGACAATGCTCCCCTGTATGGGGAGATGAAAGGAAACCAGGGAAAGAAAGGAAGGAGGGAAGTTTAACAATTAGGTACTTGTGTCAGCATTGTACTTAGTGAGCATACTCTCATTCCTCCAGTCAATGAGGTAGGCAACATAAACCCCATTTCCAGATGAGGAAACTGCAACTCACAATACAGGAAAAAGCTGGCCTTGGCTGTCTCCTTTATGTTATGCTGCCTCCCATCAGGATTTATTTCTAAATCAACAAATGGTAAGGAGGCATTAAAATGTTGCCCAGTTGTGACATCCATACATTTACATTTAAGACCTCAGTGAAAGTGCTTAAGATCCCATTTAGTTCTCAGAAGACACTGGAAGAATCTGTATTTCACTGAATAATATACACATCAGCTGGTGCCCAAAGCAGAGAGAACCTCCGATACCACATATATTAGAACGGACATATTTTCCAAGCTAAAAAACTGGAATGCCTTTCTAACAATTTCATACTACTTCTAGTTGAGAGACATTCTTAAAAATGCAATTTGGATGCAGAAACATTGGCATTCTCAGAACACATCGAGTTTTTGGAATTGAAGCTGTCTCAGAAAAATCCAGATGAATAGGGTTCCACATGTATGAAGATGAATTGCATTAGCAAAGCATAATCAAATGTGTATATTATGCTTTCCCATAGTATTTTATACATACAAGACCTTAAAACAAATTGATTTTTAAAATTGTTATGGTGCTTGGTACACAGGAGCTAAAAACATGACTATAATAGAGAATTGTAAAATTTTTGCTTACCCACCTCTTATACAAGGTTATAAAAAGTTGTTAGAGATTAAATGTCCACCAGCTGTTCTGTCTTCACTGAGGTCAAAGCGATGGGAATGGAGCACCAGCAAATTGGAGTGGAGAGAAATTAGAACTAAGATGGATAGGATGGGGGTTGCGGGGCTGAGAAGCCTTAGGACAGATGACCAAGGGAAAAACAGTATAATCCTTTAGATGTTTTAAGAATGACAGGAGCTGTCCTTAGAATGGGATTATCCTGGTGGAGCTTGGAAAACCCCATGGTGTCAGATTCCTGGTCAACTCCCAAGTTTTGACTGAGAACCCGAGTTTCTAAATGCAGCAATGGAAGATGTGGGGGGATATATAATACAGTCTCTACTTTTAAGAAGCTTATAAACTGTGTATAGGGAATCAAGGAAATGATCACTTGGACTGATCAGTGAAGGCTTTGTAGAGGGAAGTGGGATTTCTGCTGGCCTAATAATGAATACATTTGGGATATACAGATTAGAGGGAAAGGCATTCCAGGTAATGGCAACTACAAAATCCAAAGGCCCCTTTGGGGCCACTCTGAATCTAAAGCATGGCATTAGAATCTTGGCTTCATTTAAATTACATTTTATGGGGAAGTTGGGTGGTCTACTGTTAAGAGATTATGTAAGAGGAATGAGGCATTTCATTTTTCTTACCATTTGGTGTCACTGTCAATCAAATAAATTGTACTAAACTTAGGAAAATAGGCACCCTTGTTAAAAGAGGTTTTGACTTTTGTCAAGAAAGCAAATTAATTTTTTTAAACATAACAGTGATAGTGAGGTTCCTTTTTATGAGGAGTACACATGTGTTATGACTATTTACCTATGGAGTTTCAAAATAAAAAATTAAAATGACAGAAAGGACACTCACAGAACACCAGGCATTCATTTCACAAACTGCGGGGGGGGGGAAAAGTTTATTTTAAAGACACATTGTTAATACTTGCCTAAAGATTACTCTTACACATACACAGTGTGACTGTTTTTTGTAAATCAGAGCTTTGAGTATAGAGAGACAATGGCAACACACCAGAAGAAATAAATTTCTACCGGGTAAAAAAGCATGAAGATGAGTGTCTGGAGAGATTTGGAGGTGGCTGGGTTCCCCTGGCCCTGCTCCTTTTTCTTAAGGACAGGGCTAAAATAACAATGTGAGGCTACAGATCATCTGTTTCTTATTTACTTTCTTGGTCTTGTCCTAGCTAAAGTCATTTCTAGATCATGTGCTACAGTCTTCAGAGAAGTTATGGAAGGAATTTACACAAAGGGCAAATACATAATTGAATACATGTATAAAAACACATCAATAGAATGTGGATAAAGAATACAGGCAAAAATTCTGATTAGAAGGAAATCAATGGATCTTTCATTTTCTGATTTGTACTACTCACTCCACAGCTGACAGTGTTCAATTTCTTCAGGATATCTATCAGAAGCCCATTCCTTGATCCATCTTCTTGGTTACCTGCTGGAGTAACACTGGCATTCTCTAAATCTAGAACTAGAGATGTATCTATAAAGTATTTATTCCCTATTTTCCTTCATATGTTAAGTTTTCTAGTGCTAAGCCTGTTATTTTCCTTAAAGAATTGCTTCAGTAGGGTCCAAGATGGAATCAGCTAATGGCTAACACATGATGTGTTAAATTCAGAAGAGTAATTTTGCACATGGTTTATGCTTAAATAGAAATTCTAAACCATTTACATCTGTTTTCTGGTCATCGTTCTTGCTTTATAAAAGCTATGCGTATGCTCTCCAAACAAGTTTTTATTTTGCCCATTTTGAACTCTTCCATATATTAATTTTTTTAAAGCACTCAAAACAGAGATGGAGAACAATTGTGTCCTTTTAGTTCATTGTCTTCTATAGAGGAAAAAATCAGGTCAGATTAAACTCTTGAACTGTTGCAATTCCTTTTGTTTTCCAAACTTCAGTTTTTTAATTTTCTCTTTTAATTTGCAATCACTTTCCTAAGATCACGCCTTTTTACTTTAGATAGCTAAAACATCGTTTACTAAATATTTGCCTTAGCACTGACCTTTGTGGTTAATTTGTTGAAAACTGTGCTGTAACTTGACACAGTATTAACTACTTCTGATTACTTATCTGGTACACGTTGGTAATATCTACCTTTCAAGAAAGGAAGACAGTTCGGACACATAATTTGACAAAATTAGAAAACAGCAACATCAGTTCTTCGAATATAGGAAAAAATCTGAACAGAGTTGACATTTCTGTCTGGTGTTAGTGTTCTTTAAAGACCACAGACAACAAATCTAGGCAGAAACAATACATCTGCAGATACTGGCAGACAGCATTACCCGCCAAATTTGGCTAGTTTGTTAAGATAAATAGCTTTTCAGTGACGTGCAGGGCTGAAATTACATAAACAACAGAAATTACTAAGACTTAAGCCTACGAGTTTTGTGGGTTTCAAGATTTTATGCAATCAATATTCTGACATCTGTAACACCATTTTGTCCCTAAAATGCTGATGCCAGGAACAGTAAGATATTAACGTTTTACTTGATGACTTGTTCATTATCTTGAAATAAACTATGATTAATTCTTTAGAATAACCATTATTGAGCCACATATTTAGGTCATTAAGACAACTATAATCATCTCCTTATAAGGAAGTTTCATTAAAAATGCGAGAGCTCAGCCTGTTCCAAAAACCAATACTTGTAGCTTGTTATATTAATAGTTCTAAATGTCTAAGGCTTTTTAAATGAAAATACCCTTAACAATTTTATCGAGCCTGAGCACTAGGAATTTTTAAAAACTGACAGTGAGAAATAGCTGATTAAGAGGAAATGGCATTAACTAGTTACCTTCTTAGTCTATCCTTAGAAATGACTATTCTGCCTAATTCAAATATTTTAGAGGCATTTCTCATTATTTAAAATGGTCTTCAGAAGGCTTAAAACCTAAAGAATATGCATATAGAAGCTCCCTGCCAATTCTGATTTAGCACATTGGGAATATTTGTCCAAAATTGAGGCAATATTCTTCAGTGGGACTGAAATTCCCTGAGAACTAATTTGTAACACTGGGTATCTTTAAAAACACTAGCTCCCTTTTACTTACCCCTCAGTATCAACCAAGTTCTTTGCCATTAATGGAAAGTTAAAACAGCAGCCCTGAATTTTAAACTTTCTTAAGAGAATGTCTCCCTATCTACCCTTTTGGTAAATTTTTCTTCCTCTTTAATTTCTGAATATATGTTAACATGACTGTTTCATTAACATACTACCTATTTGCTGAAGGAATATCACCATTCACCCATCTCAAAAGAAAAATATTCCCAGTGGTCAATTAAAAAAAAAAGCTATTTTTCAAATGAGTAGTCTGACATAAAAAATATAAAAGGATAACTTTATTAAATATACAAATTCAAGAGCATTCAATTTTTTTTTAAGATTATGGTATAAGACAGAGCAGATCAATGGTAATGGTTTATATAGATACATCCTATCCTTACCAAACAGATTAGGTAGATATACTGACCTATCAATGCTCAAAATAACAAAATGAATGTATGTCCCTAAACTATTTCTGTATTCTATGACTACTAAATGGGAAATCTGTCAGCTGACCCACCCACTAGACTTTTTCCCATAGGAAGTTTGATATGCTGTCATTGATATATATCATTTCTGAATATAAACCTCTATCTTGGGTCCTTTTCTCTTTGCCTACTTCACTATCTTCCCAACCCACCTAAGACTTAGTCAAAACAGGATACAGTGATCTGGATGGCTCTACGCAGAGGAAAAATCTCCAATAATACTGTCAATTCTGTATTCACTTTTCCTTTCAGCAGCTACCTAATTATATCTAAGATGGTGTGAAAAAATATACAACTCAAAAAAGAAAAGCATTTGGACTATCAATCTTTACCTTGGTCCTGCAGCTTCCCTTTATCAACCAGTGTATGTATTATTTTAAATTCCCAACTGTAAACACATGCAATATTTAATAAAACATCCAGAAACTCTGTGGTCAGCACCATGTAATTTCCAAGGAGAATGTTTTAGGTAGGGGCAGAGAAGGAAGAAAATCGAGAAGCCATTAAGAAAAAATGGCAATTCACACTAAAATGCTTTCATGAAGTGTTTTTTAAAAATGGATAAATTCAATTTTAAGTGATACTTTGCCCCATGACCATTTCCTCATTTTAGTGTTCATGAAAGGCCTAATATATACCTCTAAAAAAGGAAATTATCTTCTTTACTTACAAAATTGTTAGAGCACCAGCACCAGGTTGAGTTTCCCCAAACTATACCTAGCTCATAACTCTAAAAGAATCTACAAATTAAGTCTTTTGATTCATTTAATCCTCATCACATCCGTTAATTTTAATTAATTAAAACTAAAACTGCTCCTTTTTCTGCATATGTCAGTGAAAGGTAATTAGGGAAACTAAAAATCTGACCTAATAGGAACTCACCTAAAATCTACTTAGGTAGTTTTAACTCAAAGATCATGTTGTTAGTCCCAAGAACTATCCCAGGCATTTTAAGTATTCTTAATCTACATTTTAGAATGTGCCACCAAACGCTAAAATGTTAAAATAAATTATTAATCCTGCTCTGGTCTCTAAACAAGAACTTATGGCTATTACAAAGTATTCTTTTTTATTCTACCTCATAACAGTAAACATTAAATGAAGACCCATTATCACAAACTCATATCTTTAAAAAATGGATGCAACAAAGCTTCTTCTGCTGTTATTCTTGAAGCTGGATTTAGATCTAGAAGTTTATCAAGCAGGTCATAAGCTTCATTGGGTACCTCATTCCAGCCTTCTAAATTGGTATTATACTCATCAAAACAATGCTCACAGCTATTACTATCCCCCTTTTTAAATGAATTCCCTGAGTATTGTCCTGGAGGTGTTTGTATGAGGCAAGAAGCTTTATGGTCAGTCTTCTCTGAAATAGTTGGTTGATGAGAAGCATGCCCTTGTACATCACTTGTTAACTTGGGAGTGTTAGAATCCATACCCCTGAGTCTCTCACAGAGTTTTCTCAAGTCTTGTGCTGGAACTTCTTTGCTACATAATATTGATTTCCCTAAAAGCAAAAGAAGAAAAAACAACAACAGAAAAAAACAGTTTATTATTTGAATATATCAGAAGCCTCTCTCATGAGAAACATGGAAGTTCAAACATATGCTTCATAGACATGGACACACACACACAGTATGAGATAGAGCACCACACGCTATATTTAAGTTGTATTTGAATTGCATAGTGGGAGATGAAGTGGGAGATAGTAAGTAGAAAGCAGTGACTTACTAAGCTATGCCAGGCACTCACTTGACTCTGCCAATTTCTCAAGCTTCATCTTACCCTTCTATAATCTTTAACTAGCTGCAGCTCCCATGCCCCCACTCTACTTCCTTTCCATGCTTCTGTGTCTTTGACTACATGACTCCTGTCTTTGCCTAGGATGCCGTGCACCCCTTGTGTGCCCAGGACACTCTCACTGACATCACCACTTAGATCAAGAATCACCTCTGAGGCTTGACACCCTCAGAGAGAATTGATCAATTTCAGCTTCTATTGTATCTTGAGAGGAGTTCTATTATTACTTTTGCTATCCTATATATGTCTGTCCCACCTAGTAGACTGTGAGCTCTTTGAAGGTAGGAAGTGTCTTATTTATCTTTGAACCCCTCAAACCCAGCCTATGCCTGGTACATATTAGGTAGTCAATGTCTGTTGGACTAGACAAAAAGGCATTATTCTTTTCAACAACTCTGTTCAAATGACACATACATCCTTAGAGATGCTGTTCTTGACCAACCTATCCTAAATGAGCCTCTTCCCTCCCCTTTTCCTTTTATCTCAGTACCACTCATTTCTCATAGTATTTATTTATGTTCTCTCCCTCACTAGAATTTAAGCTCTGTGAAAGCAGAGACTCGCAATAGTACTTGGCACACATAAAGACCCAATGTTTCTGAATGAACAAATAAACTAGATGTTTTTAAAAATATAAATGTCTTTGAAATAACTTCCTGATGGGTTTATTATCAGATGTGCAAAAAAATGTTAATCACACAAATGGCAATCATATATTATTTTTGCCTTGCATTTCCTTATTAAACAGAAATGTACTAAATGTATGAAACAACAAGTACCACAACATTTAGATGCCTTTCTGAGAATGTAGATTGTCAACAAAGTCATTAATCTGGCTGTGGATGATAAAAAGTTACCTTTACATATTCTGAACTAACTACTGGACTGGTATACTAAGCTAGGGAAAAAAACGGGGGAGGGTAAGGGAGGAAACAAACAATTACCAAAAACCAAATTCTTTGAGAATACAATATGCCAATCCTTTTTTACTTTTAAACTGATTCTATCATTCCTATTCTCTCTAGAAAATTATAGCCAGAGGGGAATACTCATATAGTTTTATTCCTTTATTAGCTTGTTCTGAAGTCATAAAATAACTAATAGTATATGTTATAGCATGTCCCCAAGTTACACAATATGCTTTTTTTTATATGACCAAAAAGAGGGTTCATTTACTATATTCAGGAAAAATAACTTCAAGTAACAAAATCATTCAACATATTTTGTTACAGACTACTATGTGTCAGGAATTTGTTTCAGCTCAAGACTTTTCTTTTTAATTTATTCAACACAATTCACTGAATACTTAATGACAACCCACAATGGAGCCAGGTTTAAGGGTTGAGGACAGATAAGAGAAGTAAAGGTGCTCTCACTGCTAATCTCAGCCAAGTCATTTCTTTAGGTTACAAAGGGGAATGCAGTTGTGTTTGTTGAAATTTTGAGGCTTTTATACTCAGTCTAAAGTTATAGTAAGATCAGACTAAAATAACTACAGATGTCATACTAATACAACTGAGACAAGTCCTATGGCATTATTTTTATTATTTGTTTTTTTGAGACAGTCTTGCTCTGTTGTCAGGCTGGAGTGCGGTCGTGCAATCTTGGCTCACTGCAACCTCCATCTCCTAGGTTCAACTGGTTCTCCTGCCTCAGCCTCGCGAGTAGCTGGGACTACAAGTGCATGCTACCATGCCCAGCTAATTTTTGTGTTTTTAGTAGAGATGGGGTTTCACGTTGGCCAGGATGGTCTCGATCTCCTGACCTCATGATCTGCCCACCTAAGCCTCTCAAAGTGCTGAGATTACAGGTGTGAGCCACTATGCCTGGCCCTATTTTTTTTTTTTAAATATGAGAAGTATTACAATGATAAATCTCTAAAAGCTCTTGCTTGCTATCATGGCACTTGATCTGGAGTATTTTTGTGTCAGATGTTGTATTCCCATTGTTGGCCCTGATTATAACTTGGATTACCAATGGGGGAGATTCAAGCTCTTCAATAAAATATTTTGGTGTTGGCTGATAAACTTCATGTTCATAAACCTCTCACGAAGTTATTCAATAGTAGATGGAAGTTTTCTCAGTTGAGAATAAACATACTTGTTTTTTTTGTTTTTTTTTTTTTTTTTTTTGAGACGGAGTCTCGCTCTGTCGCCCAGGCTGGAGTGCAGTGGCGCAATCTCGGCTCACTGCAAGCTCCGCCTCCCAGGTTCACACCATTCTCCTGCCTCAGCCTCTCCTAGTAGCTGGGACTACAGGCGCCTGCCACCTCGCCTGGCTAATTTTTTTTGTATTTTTTTTAGTAAAGACGGGGTTTCACCGTGGTCTCGACCTCCTGACCTCATGATCCGCCCGCCTCGGCCTCCCAAAGTGCTGGGATTACAAGTGTGAGCCACCGCGCCCGGCCAAACATACTTGTTATATTTATTATTATGTAAGAATGCCATTTCTAAGATATCAATCTTGCTTTCCACTCATGGTCACTTTTTTCCCCTTGTATGTATTATTTCATCCTATTATTTTCAAATAAAATTTTCTTACAATAAGTACAAGATAGTTACAAATCGTGGACTGACTTTGCTGTAGAAACATATTTTGGCAAGCCTCTATTAAGATGAGGCTTTCTTTACAACCGCCACTACGTTTTTCTTGTAGATTAGACTATAGCACTAGTGCATAAGCAAGGGCAGTAATTTTTGCAGTGGTTCTTAAACACCCATAGTTTCTTAGTCAGAATCACTTGTTTTTTCAAACTAACAAGGCTGGAGCCTTCCTAAGTATCTTGTTTTTCTGAATCATATTTTCCAAGAATAGGCTGAGTGGGCAGGCATATGTATTTCTTAAATATTCTCAGATAATTCTGACATGCAACTCTGGTTAAGACCCACTGATCCTGGGGTTGAGCACAAGGCAGCCCAGCTACTCTTGAGGTAGGCTGGCTGAAACTTTGTCTCCTGGGCTGTTCTGTATTGTATGGTAGTAAGCTGACTCAATCCCACTTATTCCTTGGAAAGTTTAACTATAACTGAGCTTGGAAAATAAACATTAAATGGGCACTTGAGTTCAGATTGTTGGCCAGAGCAAGGCTGAGATAATTCTCACGTGCCCTATGAAGTACACTGCACATCCCAGTCTTGAAGAACTTGCATGGCTAAGGAGATGACATCCAAGTCCAATATATGCTTACAATAATATCCCATCAGTTAAGGCCTTCTATGCATTCTGCTTCTCTGCTACCGTAAACCTACACAACCTGACAACACACATTTCTATTCTCTTCCCTAGTCCTTATTACACTGTATTAATAATTAACTGTTTACTTGTTAGTATAGTCTAAGATCATTTAAAGCAAGGACACTCTAAGTACCAAGACACAGTGCATCTGATGTTTAAAATACAATAAAAAAGTAAAACATATTAAAAAGTAAAACATACCTTTAATAAAAGGTAAATTTATGTAATAAAAGTCAAACCATAACTAAAAGGAGTTAAGATTTTACTCCTTATTCTTATAAAATTATAAAGGTAAACTTTAAATACTGCAACAGTGTATTACTTTGTGCTTAATAAGATTAAATGATTGTATGTATGGAGGAGAGGTGATAAATTTATTTTCAAGCAACTGATGAATTTTCTACTTAATATTAGAGAACTTTATCAAGACTGAATGTTTATTTGTAAAGAAAATTTCATAATAATTTATTAAGTGATTTGTAGGAGATAATCAAAGGCATTTTGTTTTGTTCTATAATACAAAACTGCTTACCAAAAGTTTTAGCAGCTTGGATAGTTTCTCTGGATCCCCTAATTGTCATAATTTGGGCCAAAGCAGTTAAATCATCACTTGCTTTATAAAATGGATATCGTCCACTAAGCAAAGAAAGAAATATGACACCTGCAGACCACATGTCAATTGCTGCAACAGAAGACAAATTTTAAAAATAAATTTCAAGTCTATAATTTTATCATTTAAATCAATAGTCCTCAACATTTATTAGCATTAGAATCACCTTGGGAGCCTTAAAAATTTCAGATGCCCAGACCCAAAGATTTTGATTGAACAGTTCTGAAGTAGGGCTCAGGCATCAATGTTTTAAAAAAGTTCCTCAGGTGATTTTAATGTACAACCAGGACTGAGAATCCTCACTGCAAAGTATGTTTTCTTTCTTGAACAATGTGTTGGTAAATTTAAAAGGATATTTAATCACTAGGAAACACTAAGTAAATGCACATTTTATAGGATCAAAAGGAATCCAAAAATAGCTATGTGGGAAAAAATCTGAATGATCCTTGAGAATTACATACCATACTGGTCAAAGTGCTTTCATTTTAGTGAAAAGTAATAAACATTAGAAGCTCTTCTTCAGCTGACACTAGTGCCAACTACTGCTATAGAAACTTTTAAAAAATTACTTTTATTTTTTTGTGACTGAAGACTTTAATTTTTCTGAGTACACAGTAGGTGTATATATTGATGGGGTATATGAGATGTTTTGATACAGGCATGCAATGTGTAATAATCACATCCTGGAAAATAGGGTATCCATTCCCTCAAGCATTTATCCTTTGTGTTACAAACAATCAAATTATATTCTTTTCTTTCTTTTTTTTTTTTTTTTTTTGAGACAAGGTCTCCCTCTGTGGCCCAGGCTAGAGTGCAGTGGCACAGTCTCAGCTCACTGCAATCTCTGTCTCCCAGGTTCAAGCAATTCTCATGCTTCAGCCTCTTGAGTAGCTGGGATTTCAGGCATGCCACCATGCCTTTTTTTTTTTTTTTTTTTTTGTATTTTTAGTAGAGACGAGGTTTTGCCACATTGGCCAGGCTGGTCTCAAGCTCCTGGGCTCAAGTGATCTGCCTGCCTCAGCCCCTCAAAGTACTCTTTTAGTTATTTTAAAATGTACAATTAAATTTTTGACTATAATCCCCCTGCTATGCTATCAAATACTAGGTCTTAATTCATTCTTTTTTTTTTCGAGATGGGGTCTGGCTCTGTTACCAGGCTAGAGTGTGGTAGTGTGATCTCGGCTCACTGCAACCTCTGCCTCCCAGGCTCAAGTGATCCTCCCACCTCAGCCTCCTGAGTAGCTGGGACCACAGATGCACACTACCACATCCAGCTACTTTTTTGTATTTTCGGTAGAAATAGGGTTCTACCATGTTGCTCAACCTGGTCTCGAGCTCCTGAGCTCAAGCAATCCACCTGCCTTGGCCTCCCAAAGTGCTGGATAATTCATTCTTTATAACTATTTTTTGTACCCATTAGCTGTCCCCATGTCCCCTACACCCTCCCACCACCCTTCTCAGCCTCTGGTAACCATCTTTCCACTCTATATGGGTTCAATTGTTTTAATTTTTAGATCCCACAAATAAGTGAGAACATGCAATGCTTGTCTTTCGGTGCCTGGCTTATTTCACTTGACATAATGATCTCCAGTTCCATCCATGTTGTTGCAAATGACAAGATCTCCTTTTTCATGGCTGAATAGTACTCCATTGTGTGTAAGTACCACATTTTCTTTATCCATTCATCTGCTGACAGACACTTAGGTCGCTTCCAAATTTTGGCTATTATGAATAGTGCTTCAACAAACATGGGAGTGCAGATACCTCTTCGGTACATTGATTTCCTTTCTTTTGGGTATATACCCAGCAGTGGGATTGTTGGATCATGTAGTAGCTCTATTTTTAGTTTTTTGAGGAACGTCCAAATTGTTTTCCATAGTGGTTGTACTAACTTACATTCCCACTATAGAAACTTTAATCTTCTGAATTCTGGTAGTTACAGATTACGACTAGCTCAACTTGATGTTAAAAAGCTCTTTTTTTTTTTTTTCTTAAAGTGACATCTCTCTTAATTGTTGACCTCCTAGTATCACCAGGTTATTTGCTCTCTGCTCTCTGTTCCTTGGGCTACTGTATCACCTTTTTTTTGGCTTTTTTGTTTTTGTTTTTTTGATACTGAGTCTCACTCTGTTGCTCAGGCTGGAGTGCAATGGTGTGATCTTGGCTCACTGTAACCTCTGCCTCCTGAGTTCAATTCTCCTGCCTCAGCCTCCCCAGTAGCTGGAACTACAGGTGCGTGCCACCATGCCCAGCTAACTTTTTGTACTTTTTAGTAGAGATGGGATTTCACCATACTGGCCAGGCTGATCTCGAACTCCTGACCTAGCAATCCGCCTGCCTTGGCCTCCCAAAGTGCTGGTATTACAGGCATGAGCCACTGTGCCCGGCCCCACTTGCCTTTCTTAGCTCCTTTTGTACCTCTGCCTGCTCCTTCAATGTTTTCTCCAAGCCTTACATGCTGATGGATGTTCCTCAGAGTTCTAACTTCTCCCTCTGTATACTCTCCCTGATTGGTCCATCCACTTCATGGCTTCAACTGTCATTTATATAATGATGACATTCAACCGTATTTCTAGCCCAGCTCCTTCGCTGAGCATCAGACTTAACTTTGATTCTGTTGGACATCTCTATTTGGATGTCCCACAAATACCTCAAACCAATTATACCCCAAACTAACCTTACCTTCCCCTATAAACCAGTTACTTCTCCTTTACTCTCCACCTTGGTTACTGGTACACATCCAAGTCTCCCAAGCTAGGAATCTGGTAAACATCCTGAATGCCTTTTTCCCTCACCATACCACACCCTAATTCTACATCCAATTATCCACCAAGCTCTGCCTTTCCAACCCTTCACTTTTCTTTTCATTCCTATTACCAATACCCTCATTCACATTTTCATCCTCTCACCTGGACAAATGCATGCCACTACTCTCCAAAAGCTAATCTGTTTGCACGCCTGCCAGAATGATCCATCTAGAATATACCATTGTCACTTCTTTCACTTAACTTTCCAGTATCTACAGTATATAGTCCAAACTGTAACAACTGTGGTCTGACCTTGTCTACCTCATTCCAGGTTTATTTCTCACACTCCTCAACTTGCATCTTAATATTCTAGCAAAATTGGACTTTTGAGATGAAGTCTTGCTCTGTCGCCCAGGTTGGAGTGCAATGGTGCGATCTCGGCTCACTGCAACTTCCGCCTCCTGGGTTCAAGTGATTCTCTTGCCTCAGCCTCCTGAGTAGCTGGGATTACAGGCGCACAGCACCACACCCAGCTGATTTTTGTATTTTTAGTAGAGATGGGGTTTCACCATATTGGTCAGGCTGGTTTCAAACTCCTGATCTCAGGTGATCTGCCCATCTCAGCCTCCGAAAGTGCTGGGATTACAGGCATGAGCCACCGCGTCTGGCCAAAAGGAAACTTTTTTAGTTTCCTGTATGCTGTTTCTTGAGTTCCTTGGCTCATGCCTCTATGCTAACCTCTCATCCCAATTTACATTCTAAGAGGTCATTTCTTTCATGAATTGCCTTTCATAATCTCTTCGGGTTAGGATAGTTAGATACTCCTTAAATACCTTGAATAAGTTTTATTACCATACTCAACAGGTTATTTTATAATTATTTGATGGTGTGTCCTGACTAGAGTGTGCACAGATGGTCTCATTTATTTATTTATCATTAGCAAGCAAGAACAGACATTCAATGAATGAATGCATTTCTTCAAAGCCCACAATCCAAGTGAATAGCAGGATTCATCTATTCATTCAAGATGTTTCCTGGATTCCAGCTCCATGGTAACTTTTTAGATTACGGAAGACATTTTTCTTTTTCAAAACCTTCTAACTGCTATTATATTGTTTATATAATAACAAAAATAATTTTAATCAAACACAATTATATCTACATCACAGGAAACTTTTGAGGTATTAAGCAAGCAAATAAAATGCTTTAAGTCTTTGGCTGGCAAAAACTATTAAACATAATTTTTTCCCCCACAAAGGTGATGTCAACAAAATTCCACAGATTACATTTTGCGTATTTATTTACAAGATGGTAAGATCATCTTGTAAATAAATATGCAAAATGTGATCATCTTGTAAATAAATATGCAAAATGTAATCTATAGAATAAACTGTTTAAACAAAAAAAGAGAGGCAACATTAGGATCGAAAACTTTCATAAAGAATAGCATTAGCTCAAAAATAGGAATGCCACACTGCCAAGAACTGCTTACATAACTTAATTAAAAGCAGAAGAGCTCAACTATTAGTTATAAATAGACAAAGATCATAAAATAAAATACGTCTGGGACAATCCATTTTAACTGGGTTCTGTATTTCCAGTACAACATACCTGTAGTTTGATTGGGGCACTTTGTCAAGACCTCTGGTGCTCTGAATCCTGGTGTACCTGCCCTAGGGGCAACCTGCTGACGCCTTATGATGAAATAAGATTTCTCTAGTTATGTTAAAGTTGAACTATGTAAGTCTAAAAACATTCATCAATTTAGTTCACAGTAAATTTTGCCTTGATACCTATATAATAAGTGTTACTATAAAGTAAATGATAATCTGGTGTGATAAAAATCCTAGATTTTTCTTTTACTGTTTTTTTTACCCCCTCTACTAGTTCCCCGGACTTACTCCAGAAAGGTTTTAAAATAACCTCCAAGAATAAAAAGCAGTAGTGGATAATAAGAGCCATAATAGAAAAATAGAACCCAATAGCAATTCACAGGTATAAAAATTCATTTGTTTGGAGTAATTGATCACAGATACACTTTTATATATTTGAGTTAATCAAGAAAGGCTTTATGAAAGCCAAGTCTTGAAGGAAAGGAAGAAATTTATGAGTCAAACAGTTGGAGGTGGGAGTAAGAGAGGAGCTCTACTATTTGGTTCTGGTTACTCCACATAAGCGGGAATAAAAAGAGAAAACAGAAAAGATTACATCAGCAATCAAAATGTGTGATTCTAAGCTTCTAAAAGCCGCCCCGTCCCACTTATTTGCATATAAGAGCAAATGTATTTTCCAGAGTATGTCCATATTAAATAAATAATATATGAAAACTGTTATCATTTGCTCTTCAACATACTACTGCTCTGCATCAAGGCCCATTGTAGTTCACTGATCTGAATTGATCCCTTGCACTCACAAAATTATCCACCCAAATCAATGCAATTTCTAATGGCAGCATGCTGGTGATTTTATAACACTATCAAAACACGTTACCTTGAAAGGCAAATACTACAAACTTTATCTGTTGCATAGCAGTCACAGGTCAGGCTAGCTGGGCAAGAACTGGCAGTTTTCCTCATCACACCACTATTCATAACTTTTGTAGAAATAGCCTTCTTTTTTGTTGCTAACTTTCTAGACAGTACATCCACAGTCTTTGACTGCTTCATGAGCTGTAAAAGAAAAGTCTTATTTTTCTATTTTCATGACATTTAACATGATGTCCTAAAATGCTAGTATGGCAAAAAGCAATAGCGGAAGCATAACTTTAAAAACTGCTGAATGGCTATTGGACTGTAAATAAACAGTTGTCTATTAAAATGTTTAAGGTCTTCTTGGGTTTTTCTGTAAAGTCACCTTATATTAAAATTTACTAATTAGTCCTAGCTTGGCCAATATTTGAGTTATACTTTATTAGAACTTTTCCTGATATATTACAAAAGTATAAAACAGTTATGTTCTAGTGTCTAACTCCATTTCAGAACTGTAAACTGCACAAGTACGTTGGCTAAAATCACAGTTTTAATTTGTTGTTCATGCTGCCTAGCTGTCACAAGATATCGTAAGTCAATCTGAAATCATCTATGTTGACGATGATTTTGTTAACTTTACAAACATCTTTACACTATCAACTATGTGTCAGAATAGTTAGCTAACTGTATGGAGCTCACACTCTAGCAATGACAGAAAAGCCCTTAATGTTCTAAATGTTCCTCTAGAGAAAGAGCAGTAATAGTCAGCTAACCAAAAATGAGAAAAAATTCCACCAGAAAAGTTCAGAAAAAAACTGGAGAAAACAAGTTTTGACTAAATGCTTAAAGCAGTAATACCTTCTGCCAAAGCCAAACTCTAGTTTAAAAAAATTTCTGATAATAAGTGTTAATCTAGTTATTACCTAAATTCTCTTCAGTGTATGACTGACTGACCATTACGCTATTAAGCTACATTACTTACTTTCACTGCAGGGCTCTCATGTGAAATGGAGCTGTGTATATTGAAATTTCTTTCTCCAAAAACAGAGCGCTGGACAGAAAGGCCTACAGATCCCTCCTACAATACCAACAAAAACAAGGAAAATAAGGATTATATCTGTAACACTTTCTGCCAGCTGTACTCTGCCACAGTTTTGAAAGAGTTAAGTGAGATGAAACAAAAACAGCTGCATTCAAGTCATTCTCAGGCACCAAACCACTTCTGTGAAAGGAGAAAATAGTCTAGACAGAACTCAACACCCATACAATGTTATCATAGTCCACAAATCTATATAACTAAAAAATATTCAAAAACCACCTGCATGGATGTTACATTTTGCTGTGCAGCTAAAATGGAGATAGACACTTCAGAATTCCTCCCCTATAACTAATGCTTTCTTTTAAAAAGGATAATTAATCTGAACTTTTTAACATGCAGGGAAAATTTAATATTTTCCATTGTTGTCATAAAATATGATTTCATAATAGTTAATGACAGATGTTATAAACTGACAAAGTAAATTTTAGTTTTAAAATAGTAACCAAAATGATTCAGTACAAATCTTAGTGAAAATTTAATCAACTGAATACATATAACAGATGCAAAAAAAAAGTTTTTTAAATTACAAGTACTATCCTAGTATTCTATCTCCCTCTGTTGGTTGAAGGAGTACATTTCTAAAACAGTGTCAGTACTTAAGAAATAAAAGAGAACCTTTCCGTCTTTTCCTTGTTTAATCTGACTTTGTGCATTTGTGTAGGGTCTTTTAACAGAAGCTTTTGTGGTGGACTGCTGATCCAGCTCCTTAGGTACTGGGCCACTCAATGGAATCTTGTTTCCTGTGATTATGTGGGATTTGTTTTGTGAACACCTTTCCTGCTGAGCTTCAGACTGGACAAATTTAAGAAGCTCTATTTTCGTATCATGGGTTCCTTGGGCCAAACCAAAGTCTACCAAGGCATACCTAAGAGAAAAAATTAAGGATTTTTACTTATCTGTAGCAATTAAAGCTTAGTAACATTGTAATACTCTCAAACCATCCTCATAAAAACTGTAATTCTTTTTGGGATCAATTAGGAATTTATAACATTCTGGAAAAAAGAAAAAAAAATAAGTTTTCCAGACAAAGTAAGAATTTAACACCTAACTAGGATTGAAAATTAAGAGGTGTCCCACAATCAATCAAATTTTCTTTTTCCAGTGGTCTGTGTTAATAAGGCAGAAGAGGAATATATAACATAAACACAGTCCGCTGTTCTCTGATGGTGGCAGAGATGGCATCATAGCAGATAATTTCTAGTTAAGCAAGCTTAAAAAAATTAAAATCATGGTTTTAAAATCTGATCCAATTAAAGAAAATTAAAAAGTCAGGCATATAAAAGCTCAAAAAAGAAGTTATAATATTACTATGTTTAATATGATCCATTATATAGAGGTATTTATGTTATTTTCAGCTTATAATTTCTCTATAATTATAATCAGCATTAAAAAGTACACATAAAAATAAAACTTTTGTGTTAAAACAGGAAATTGGCTATCATGTGGTCCAATCCCCTCACTTACTAGAAAAGAAAAATGAAGTCCAGAGATAGGAGACATGTCTAAGGTCAAAAATTATTAGACTCTAAGTCTGTTAGTTATGCTATTTCCACTGAACCATGGTACATCTAATAATGTACATTATTCCACTAATACAATTTTATCTTCTTCGTCACCAAATTTCTCTTTCCAATCACAAAGAAACTGAAACAGAAATAATCTGTGCATGGCTGTTGCAATATGTTATACTATATCTAAGAGATATAGGTCAGAGGATACAAAGTAGCAGATATGTAGGATAAATAAATCTAGACCTAATGCACACTCTGAAGATTACAGGTAATAAAACTGTACTGTATATGAGATTCATACTAAATGAGTAAATTTTAGCTGCTCTTGCCATAAAAACAAAAATAAAATGGGTAACTGAGATAAATATTTGCTTCACAATAGTAACTTTTGTACTATCTATATATAACATCATGTTCAATACCTTAATATAGACAATAAAATTGTTTTTTAAAAGAGAAATAGGGTAAATATTTTCTAGTGACTCTTCATACTTACTTTTTCAAGCGCCTATTATATAAAAAATTGCTGGGCTTAACATCACGGTGAACAATACCAAACTGATGAATGCGTTTCAAAGCTTTGAACAGATTAAACATATATTCCCGTACTTCTTGAAAGGAAAGAGAATTCAAAATGTCCTAAAATAAAGTTACAAATGAAATGAGTTACAAATATTGTTTGCAATTAAATATTTAGCTAATAAAAATTCAAGAAATGTTAAAACCTACCAAAAACGACTCATGCTCCAGATATGGCATAGCAATAACTACATGATCATTCTTCCTAAAGCAGTATTTAACTCCCATGACGTTATCTTGCCCCCTAGTGGAAAAATGCACAACGAACTTTTAGAAGAAAGGTCAGAGGGACTGAAACTTTATGCCTAATTTTAAAAACCGCAATTTTAGCAATGCATACATATTGCTAGAGAACTGACTTAAAATCATCATCACATAATATAAACACAAGTGACTTGTGTTCTTGTGTGAAAGTTTTCTTTTAAAACAAAAATGGCACCAGTTTTGAGGTTACTATAATAATTCAAACGAGGTAATTATAGTTGTAATTGGGGAAGTAGCAGAATGAGAAAAAAGGGAAAAGATGAATAAGACTTAGCAGGTAAGATGGTAACAGTAATAAATAAATTAAGGTCACTAAACTAATAGATCAATGAGCCAGGATTTGAACCCAGGCATTTTGCTCCAGATATATGCTCTTAATCACTATGCTACACTGCTTCATAAAAGAGGAAAACAGGACGAAGGTGAATTCTGTGATTTTGAGCCTGAGTAAGAAAACAATAGAGATACCAAAAAATAAGTAGAGAAGCCAGTAAAAGCAGCATCTAAAACCAGACCTCATCATTTTGATAGAGGTATCTAGATAAGGGACAAAGTCTTAAGTGAGAAGACAAGTGAGAAGTCAGTGAGAGTACTTGCAGAGAAGTGATACCTACAGACATGAAAATTAATAGCAAGAAAAGAAAACTGAGCTTGGAAGAAGTCAATTTAGAGAGCCAAATAAGAAAGGAATTTTGAAGGAAGAGTTATTAGCATGGAAGTCAAAGAGAATAACAACTGAGGGAAGGCTTTTAGTTTGGCAAAGAATAATTAACTGGTAATTTTTAAGACAGCAATTTAAGTGGAAAGGAAGAAACAAAACAGAAGGAAGGAAAATATAACACAATGGAAGCTGAGCCTAAAGACAATTTGCCTGACTGCATTGTAAGATCAGATGAAGGCATTTTTAGCATGTACTTTTTTAAGCACAGAAAAAGAAAAAGTGGTAGAGGGAGACAGTTAAAAGTATAGATAAAGGAATGATCACATTTAGGGTACAAGAATGTATGCAAGCATTCTTTATAGAGGTCATCTCATTTTCTCGTCTTCTATAACACAGAGGGCTGAAACAAACAGGCTTACTTATTCATTCATTCATTCAGTATTTAGTGGGCACTGTTATTTGCTGTTAGGGATTACAGACATTAGTGATGCAATAGTGAATAAAATTTACAGAATTTCTGTTCTCATGGAGTTTACTATCTATAGTGGACAATACAGATAACAAGAAGGTAACTTATAGTGACAGATTATAAGGGCTTTGAAAGAAATCTAAAGATGCTATGACAAAAAAAAAAAATAGGAGAATCTAGTTTAATTCAGAGAAGACATCTTTCAAACAGTGTCACTCATTTTTTTTTTTTCTTAGAGGCAGGGTCTTGTTTTGTTGACCAGGCTGGATGGAGTGCAATGGAGTGATCGCAGGTCATTACAGCCTCAAACTCCTGGGCTCAAGTGATCCTCCTACCTCAGCCTCCCAAGTAGCTGGGACTACAGATGTATGCCACCCTGCCTGGCTAATTTTTAAGTTTTTTGTAAAGATGGGTTCTTGCTAGGTTGCCCAGGCAGGTCTCAAACTCCTGGCCTCAAACCATCCTCCCAAAGTGCTGGGATTACAAGCATGAACTACTGTGTCCAGTTTCACTCTTGCTCAGATCAGAAGATGAAGGGTCAGCAAGCAATGACTGGGAGAGGTCTTCCTGAATGGGGAAACAGTCTGGGCAGTGGCCCTGAGGTAAGAAAGCTCGAGACAAATTTGATAAACTAAAGAAATGGAGCACAGTGAGGGAGGTGGGACGATAGGCATGAGAAGGTTGATTTTTTTTTTCAAAGTACACAGGGAAACCATTGAAAGATTTTAAGTGGTGGAACTAATGACCCAATTTAAGTTATATACATATATATTTTATAAAGATCATTCTGGCTGCTGTGTAAAGACAGAATTAAGGGGAGAGGGAAGAAGCAGGCTACAGTCATAGTCTAGGCTTCATCTGAGGTAGCGGCAGAGAAGATAGAAAGACATGGATGAACTTCTAGATATATTTTAGAGCCAAAATGGCTAGGACTTAGTGATTAATGTGGTTTAGGAGAGAAATAGAGAAAATGAGGATGAGTTCTAGGTTTCTGGCCCAAACGAGTGTGTAGACGGGCCGTTTGCAGAGATGGGTAGATAAGAATATTTGTTGTGGTGGTTTTGTTTTTGTTTTTGTTTTTTTGGCATGTTAAGGTTTAGTTTTGTCATATTAGGTTTGAGATATTTATCAGGCACCAAGTGGAAATGTTAAATAGGCAGGTGGATATATACAAACCTGTAGTTAAGATAAAAGGTCGGAGATTAACTATATACTTTTGGGAATCATTACTTTAGATCATGTGGAAATGGAGGACACTAAGGAGAATACAGAGAAACCCAAGAGCAAGCACGAGGAACTCCAACATTTAGGGGTCAGATAGAAGTGGAAGAGCTAGCAAAGACGCTGAAAATGAAAGGCCAAATGAGGGAAGAAGAAAACAAGGAGGGTGTGGCAGGACAGAAGTCAAGACAAGGGTTCAAGTCAATTGTGTTAAATGATGTCTAGAGTAATGGTTGACTCTATAGTTTCCAGTTTAGCAAAGAGGAGAACAGCCGCAATAGGTATTTAGTGAAAGAGAGGTGTGGAATGAAAACAATGTATGCAGATAATTTTTGAGAAGTCTGGCTGTAAGGGGGAACAAAGAAATGATGGAGCAGGTGGAAGAAGGAGGGCAGTTTAGGAGAATAAGATTCTAAATCATGTCCATATGTTGACAGAAATGACCTAGCAGAGAGAAACCATACCAGATGATTCTGTTATTCTAAATAAAATATTAGATGAGGTCGTCAATAGCTGGGGAAATGTGAAATGTGAGTTCCCTACATTTACAAAATAATGTAAACCATGAAAGCCAAGGTTTATGATTTGGCAGGAAGGTTACAAAAAGCAGTGATAAAAGACAGGAAGTCAAGCTGAGCCTCAAGGGAAATCCAATCTAAAAGAATTACTATAAATTTAACTAACTATTGCAAGGTTAGAAGTGCTAGCAAATTGCAAACACTTGACTGAAAAATGTATTTAATTCACATATAATCTCCTCATCCCTGCTAAATATCTACTTTAAAATCTTACAAATTATATACAAGTTCAATTAAAATATGTTTAAATTGCCTACCCAGCCACCGTTAGGCACTGAAGTTCAGCTGCAATTCTTATAGGATGACTTGTTGGAATCAAGTGTTTTAGAGCAATTTTCTCTTCAGGTCCTACTTGTAACTGTGCTGTGGCCAAATAAACAGAGCTGAAAGTGCCTGTAAAACAATTTATTAAATTTTTCAATATCTGGTTTTTAAAAATGTTAATGACACAATTCTAAGATAGATTGTAAAAACTGTTTCAATGGCATAATAGATTAAAACAGGACTTCATTTTACTGTAAATATTTATTATTTATTCTTTCTTTTGAGGTTGAAAAAGAAAAGCTGTTACCATAATTAGTAATAAAACTATGGTCTTAATAGTCTAAAAAGTGGTATATTTTTCAATAAGAAATAGTAATGAAAACCAAGGCTACAAAAGGAAAATAGAAGGGAAAAAATAACTTGTAAAAATAGTAAAGCATATCCCCAGATTACCTTCTCCAATTTTGTCCTTAATCTTAAACACATTACTAAGCTGTGGTACTGCTTCATAAAGCTTCTCAATATCTCTTTTAACACCTTTCAAGGAAACAAAAATTTAGAGTTTTAATCAATGATAGTATATTTTACAGTTTCTTAAAATTTAAAAAGCTCAATGAAATAAATTATAAAATATAATTATACATAAAGTTTTAATAAAATTGTGATAAGATTAAAACCCTATCAAGTTGCCATAACTCACACACACCTCTTGAACAGACAAAAATGACAGTCCCAGAATTAAATACACCAAATTTCTACTATACTGGAATTATATACTAATAGATACATTGTTACTATAGAGATTACAAGATGAAAAAGCACCACATTTTTTTTTATTTTTATTTTTTAAATTTTATTATTATTATACTTTAAGTTTTAGGGTACATGTGCACAACGTGCAGGTTTGTTCCATATGTATACATGTGCCATGTTGGTGTGCTGCACCCATTAACTCGTCATTTAGCATTAGGTATATTTCCTAATGCTATCCCTCCCACCACCTCCCACCCCACAACAGTCCCCGGTGTGTGATGTTCCCCTTCCTGTGTCCATGTGTTCTCATTGTTCAATTCCCACCTATGAGTGAGAACATGCAGTGTTTGGTTTTTTGTCCTTGCGATAGTTTGCTGAGAATGATGGTTTCCAGCTTCATCCATGTCCCTACAAAGGACATGAACTCATCATTTTTTATGGCTGCATAGTATTCTATGGTGTATATGTGCCACATTGTCTTAATCCAGTCTATCATTGTTGGACATTTAGGTTGGTTCCAAGTCTTTGCTATTGTGAATAGTGCCGCTATAAACATACGTGTGCATGTGTCTTTATAGCAACATGATTTATAATCCTTTGGGTATATATCCAGTAATGGGATGGCTGGGTCAAATGGTATTTCTAGTTCTAGATCCCTGAGGAATCGCCATACTGACTTCCACAATGGTTGAACTAGTTTACAGTCCCACCAACAGTGTAAAAGTGTTCCTATTTCTCCACATCCTCTCCAGCACCTGTTGTTTCCTGACTTTTTAATGATGGCCATTCTAACTGGTGTGAGATGGTATCTCATTGTGGTTTTGATTTGCATTTCTCTGATGGCTAGTGATGATGAGCATTTTTTCATGTGTTTTTTGGCTGCATAAATGTCTTCTTTTGAGAAGTGTCTGTTCATATCCTTTGCCCACTTTTTGATGGGGTTTTTTTTTCTTGTAAATTTGAGTTCACTGTAGATTCTGGATATTAGCCCTTTGTCAGATGAGTAGGTTGCAAAAATTTTCTCCCATTCTGTAGGTTGCCTGTTCACTCTGATGGTAGTTTCTTTTGCTGAAAGCACCAAATTCTTAAAATAACTAAACAATTTGTGCTGTGATCATTAGATGGCATGACAAGGACACATTGTGATGTTCTTGAAAACTATTTCCCGTAAAGATACAAAATCTTAAAGGCTTGGTAAAATTTTATGTATTAAATATTCACACTACATTTTCAGAGAGAAGGCCTACTAAAGCTCTAAAGCATGTAAAAAATTATTTTTAAAAATTTGTCCCAATTGCCAGTAGTATCCTCTATCCTTGACTGCAGATAAATTGCTACTTTTAAATAAGTATCAGTTCTTTATAAAAATGTACATAGTTAAAACAAGGGGAGGCAATAATATAAAACCCAGTAAACTACTGGATACAGAAGAGAACTAGATAAGTCTTCAGATTTTATTACAGTATCTAGGCTCTACTAGCCCTACATAGCGTAAGTCTAAGACATTTTCAAAGCACCTGCACATGCATTATCTTCTGAGATCTTCCTAACAGTACTGTGAACTTGGCAGAGCAGGAATGATCATCCTGATTTTTCAGATAAGGAAACTCAATTCAGGGAGGTTAAATCATTTGCCCAATTTCAAAGAGGTGTTGCTGATGTCTACAGAACTTATTCCTTTATTTTTGTTATATATATTTTCTAATTTTCTTTCGTTTTTGAGATGGAGTCTCACTCTGTTGCCCAGGTTGGAGTGCAGTGATGTAATCTCCACTCACTGCAACCTTTGCCTCCTGGGTTCAAGAGATTCTCATGCCTCAGCCTCGTGGGCGGCTGGAATTACAGGCACGTACCACCACGCCCAGCTAATTTTTGTATTTTTAGTAGAGACGGGGTTTCACCACATTGGCCAGGCTGGTCTCGAACTCCTGACCTCAAGTGATCCACCCACCTTGGCCTCCCAGACTGCTGGGATTACAGGCGTGAGCCGCCGCACCTGGCTAGAACTAATTCATTTAAATAAACACTGTCTTAAAAAATGCTCAGCAATGGGCATGTAAAAAAAAAAAAAAACAATAAATTTGGTGCAGCCACTAGGAGCTTGGTCTAGTAGAGGAAACATGTTATCATTCTTAATACAAGGTGACACCTGTAATAAAAGAATGCATATACTACTAGGTTGGGGAGGATTTCTGAAGGTGATAGGAAACCTTCAGTTGACAGCTAAGTTTTTGTTCTGAAGCATTCACCAAGTAGTGAAAGTGGAAGAAAACATTTTCGGAAAAATTAACTATGTCTGTAAAGACAGGAACAAGAAAAAAAAAAGGCTTGGATGATTAGGGTAGGGGGAGGGCTGAGAGACAATGAAATACAATGTGGCTTGGGGCGGTGGCTCAGGCCTGTAATCCCAGCACTTTAGGAGACCAAGGCAAGAAGACTGCTTGAGGCCAGGTGTTTGAGACCCCATCTCTTAAAAAAGTTAAAAAACAAACAAACAAAAATTAGCTGGGCTTGTAACACAGGCCTGTAGTCTCAGCTACAGAGACTGAGGCAGAAGGATACCTTGAGCCCAGGAGTTTGAGGTTACTAAACTATGATCGTGCCACTGTACTCCAGCCTGGGTGATGGAAGAGGGAGACCCTGTCTCAATAATAATAATAATAATAGAAATAGAATGTGGCTGAGGAAGACAAGAGAGAATGCACATGAAAGCTGTAGAAAGTTTTTAAGCAGAAAAATGACAAGTGGAGAACAGATGTGAAAGGGAGGAGAAACATTAAGGGTACTTCCACACCACTACTCACTTATTATGCACCTATTCCTCTTTACAAAAATCAAAATATTTATTAAGGTTTCCTGTCACTTCAGAACAACTTCAACAATTTTAAACAACAGTAAAACTTCCTGGCAACGAAAGTGAATGCAATATCCTCAAATTCTGAAGTGGGAAATGAGAGCAGAAAGCAGAAAAGTGCATTCATGTCAAAAGCTGGAAAACAGTACTAAAGACAGACAAATGAAATAGACTTTGAGGACTGGAGGAGGATCCTGAAAAGTCTATAATATGCTAAAAATTATTTACATGCCTCTATTTTATACATGAAGGTCTAGGCTTCTATTTTGACATTTTAAGTAACTTTTGTTTGCTGCTGCATAATATATCCAAGTTGGTTTTAATATACCAATAGTCTCCTTAACTACACTCCTTGCCAGCCTGTAGTCTATCTGTAACATAGTAGTCAGTCGGCTTGCAACATAGCAAACAGAGTTTAAACAGAGTATTCTGATAGAGCTAAGTCACCTTGTCACTATTTTGCTCAAAACCTCTAGTGGTTTCACATCTCACTCCATTAGAAAGCCTCTTCACATCTCTCTTTGACTTCACTCCAATTACCTTTCCCATTCTAGCCACAATGACCTCCTTGCTATTCTTGAATGCTAGGCACACTCCCATCTCAGGGTCTTTGTACTTGCTGTTTCCTCTGTTTGGAATGCTCTTCCCCAAGTATCTGCACAGCTCACTCCTTCACCACCTTGAAGTCTTAGCTCAAATGTTACAGAAGGCTATGACCGACTATACTTACTAAAATTACAATCTCCTTCCCCAACACTTCCTATCTCCCCTTTCCTTTTACATTTTCTTTGTAACATTAATCACTTTTGAACATAGTATTTCTTTTGTTTACTGTCTGTCTACTGTCTAACTACCAGGGTGTTTATTTCTGTTTTATGCTTTGATTTATCCCTAGCACCTAAAAAAATGTCTGTGTATAATAGACAATAAATACTCATCACATAAATGAAACGTTTTCAATATCTTGTCATGGAGTAAAACTGATACTCTAGGAATATAGTCATGGTTATTCTGGGGCTTCATGTACTCTCTGGTTTATACCTCCTGTAACTAGGGGATAATACATAATGTAAGCCCAAACTGGGACACTCTTGAGTGAAAAGGCAGCAGGAATAATAATTACATCGTGACAATAGCCATAAGCTAGATTTGTTCCAGGCAAACAAAGACGGTACCCATAGCCCATTTTAGAAGCATGGGCTAAGGGTGTCATTGTAGCAAACAGAATGAAGCAAGCCTTCCTTCCAGTAGAGTTCACCAGTATGGAGGAGACTTTCAATATGGAGTTTATACATCATTCTTTCACTGAACAGATCTTTCTCACTTATTAAAACTTGGCATGTAATAGATACTTAAAAAAAAAAATGAAAGCTTACTGGCCAGGCATGGTGGCTCACACCTGTAATCCCAGTGCTTTGGGAGGCCAAGATGGGAGGATCGCTTGAGGCCAGGAGTTTGAGACCAGCCTGGGCAACATAGCAAGATCCTGTCTCTAAAAAAAATATTTAAAATTAGCTGGGTATAGCGGCACACGCCTGTAATCCAAGCCACTCAGGAGGCTGAGGGGGTAGGATTGCTTGAGTGCAGGAGTTAAGGCTGCAGTGAGCTGTAATTGTGCCACTGTACTCCAGCCTGGGTGACAGACAGACCATGTCTAAAAAAAAAAAAAAAAAAAAAAAAAAAAGCTTGCCAAAACAGTGAAAGAATAAACATTTGACCAATATTATGCCGGATAGTTTGTGCATTACAGCATTTTTCTTAATAGGAAAAAATAGAAACAATCTATAGGGTCAACAGTAAAAGGTGATTAAATATATTATAATATAATATGCAATGGACCTTAAATCCAGTTGTAGAATATTTACTACATGAGCAATATTCAAGATATATATTAAAAAAA
Organism: Nomascus leucogenys; assembly: GCF_006542625.1. Taxonomy (NCBI): domain Eukaryota; kingdom Metazoa; phylum Chordata; class Mammalia; order Primates; family Hylobatidae; genus Nomascus; species Nomascus leucogenys. Next base: position 83,150,569 of record NC_044392.1, read on the forward strand.
AATGGAGATCAGAAATAAGATCCCATACTCCGGTTCTCTTTTGAAAAACAAAAACAAAAACAAACAAAAAAACAAGATCCCAATTTAGTTTCTAAAAAATGTACCTATGTATGCCTAGGAAGGCTAAAGGAATATAACAAAATGTCAACAGTGGCAATATTTCAATAATGGGAAAAGACTTTATTTTGGCTTTCTTTACTTCAAAAATTTCAATAATCATGTTTATCAGAAAAATATTATAAAAATCTGACGAATATCTCAAAATAAAAAGACATGCTATTCATCCATTACACTAAGTATTTTACTTTATATCCTTACATTAAATCATTCATTCAAATATTTTCAAGCACCTACTATGCGCTGGACATTGTTAAGCTCTGGGAATGCAAAGATATATAAAACATCCAGTCAAAAATATAACTTCAATAAGGAGTAAAGCTGATGAGGTGCAGGCATATACCTGTCTCATGATCTAATTTGATTTACTTTCCCAATTAGCTTACGAGACTGTTTTGTGCCTGGACCTCATCAGCTTTACTCCCTATTGAAGTTATGTTTATATAACTTTAGCTGTTATTAAGGATCATATTTAAAAAAGAACCATAAAAGTAAAGTTTTAGCATGTTTTATAATTTATCGTATTATTTATAATGTCCAATGTTCTGTTACATAAACGCTATGAAACTTTTGAAATCTGGAATAAAATTCACCCCATTCATTACTTCCCAGCAGATTTTCAGAATATTAGAATAGTGGCATTCTCCTAAACATGATGCTAGAACCAAGTCAGAGTCATCCATTCAGATACTCTGCTGAAGTCACAACATAGTTCAGAAACCAGAGGAGATACTGCCGCCAAGGGGCTTACAGTGGAGACAAAGTGCAGAGTCCTAAGCAACAGAAAAAGAATACTACAATGACTGTGTTACTGTGTTATGTGTCCAGTGACTAGTAAGGGAAAGATGAACTAAAAAACCAGCTAACTGCTGGAAAAATGGAAAGGAAGAGGAACAGTATCCATGAAACTGGATGAAAGTGGCATTTTAAGATTATTCTAGCACCAACGTACAAGATGAACTGAAGGATGGAGAAGTGCACGCAGGCAGCACAGGTGAGAAACTGTTGTAAATCAGGAACAAAGTATAAGGAAATGAATTAATGTGGTGGAAATGGGAATGGAAAGAAGACACAATGCCATACTTATTAAAAAGAAATAAAGCTAGGTGACGACATGGGGAACATATAAAAAGCATCAGCTGAAGATTAAAGTTTCAAGTTTAGTTAAGTGGGATAACTGACTTCCATCAAAGCAGAAAGTATGTGATGTCATATTTTTCTAGGGTGGGGTTATAAAGAATATATGGACAAAAGGTCAAAATAAGTATCTTTTGGACAAGCACAGAATTCACTTAAGACAAAGATGGGAAAGATGATCTGGCTACCCTTTCAGAAAAAAAAAATACAGTCAACTAGAATTCCTCTATTTAACAAATATTTATTATTAACAAATACCTACTATGTCCCAGGTCCTGTGCCAGAGCAGAAATGAAGGTACACATGCGAGTGTACAAGAGCAGGCACTGCTTGACCCTGTCTTCTTCACCCCAAGGTCTGGTTTACGGTCAAAGAACATTTCATGCTGTACACTGAGATATGGTGCTTTATTACGGCTACAAACATTTCATATTTTTTTGTCTGTGAGTTCTGCTTTTGAATACTTAAGTGATGAGCTCCAGTGTCAATTTCTAAATTTAAGCTTAAGGCAATGTGGTGAGTAGAGATAAGAACACAGGTACAAAAGAGAACTTTAATTTGGGCATCATCAAATTTCTGCATTCTTAATTACCAATACTGAGACCAGAGCAACTTCAACCGTAAAACAGGTTGTATTACAGTCTTCCAAATCGCAATTCGGTCCTACATTTAGATCATACGAAGCTCTGTTTTAACACTGTCCTATAGAAACATACAACTCACTTTAAGATTCAATCTTATTTTTTGAGAGCAATTGAAAACACAGAATTGTTGCCTGAAAAATCTTTATAACTGTACATCTTTGGATTTAAACACATACCTGCAAGTTTAAAATTCTGCTCGTTTTTTTTTAAAGAGCCTTCAGCCTGAAACCGGTCATGCTGGGGAGAAAAAGCCATTGGCTCATCCATCTGAATCCCCAAAGACGCCTCCATCACAAGCCAATTGGGATGCAAAATGCCAGCTAAGGGGTTACATCCGCAGGGGGAGCAAAGCAGCTGTGAAAATTAGAACACTGGAGAAGTTTAGATCACTCGCTAAACCACGCACTAAAAACATGCTACTGCCCCCAAAGGGGCAAACATTTTCAAACGCACGATGTGTCCAAACCTCCACAGTAGGGCATACTGTGGCCTTGTCTAAGGAATTCCATGTGCTTTATTTTCACCTATCAGAAACACCGGCAGGGGGCTGCAGGGTGAATTTCCCGGCTTGGGCACCCGCGCAGCAACAGGCGCAGTGGGAAACGGCGAGGCTGCGAGTCCGGCGCAGCCAGCGGGACCGCGTGGGGGAGGGGCCGAACGCCGGGGGCGGTTTGAAGTCAGGAAAAGAACTGAGGGAGAAAACCGTTTCGCCACTGACAGGAAGCGCCAGGAGGCTCGTCCAAGGCCCCAAGCAAGTTGACGGAGAACTGATACGACCCTGGCCACGAGTACTGGGCGGAGGAGCAGAAGGGTGAATGAATGGGAATCCTCCGGCCAGCGCTGGCCGCGAGCTCAGCGGGGAAGGACCGGCTTCCCTCGGGCCAGACACCGAACCAGATGCTTAGCGCGCAGGCGCGCGACTTTCCCGCCGCAGCTCGGAGGGATCCGAAGGGGGGGCGGGGAATGGAACTGCACGGCGAGAAAACCGAAGTCACGATCCAGAATTCGTTCCTAATCCCTCACAATCCCGCGCCATGGGACAAACCGTCGGAAACTCACGGTTTAAGGGAGTACGACTTCTGTGGCTCCCCAGATGCCTGGGTCGCCGTCTCCAAGAGCTCCCCACCTACCGAGTCGATCGGATGCGCCTGCGCAACACTTCCCGCCGCCGCTCTGGTTGCACATGCGCACACTAATGCCCTCGACCCCGCGGATTCCGCTACTGGGCGCTTGCGCAAGAGGGTGGGGTTTCTTCCCGCCGCCTTGGCCAGCTAGAAGAGTGGTTACGGGAACGAAGCCCAGAGATGATCTTAAAAAACAGGATGAACCGTAAGGCTAAGGGCCCAACGGCCCAACATGATTTCCAGGAAAGAAGCTAGCTCAGAGAAGGAAAAACCTCAGGTGCTGACACATCCCTATATACCGTGGCCGCATACTGGGCACTCCATGGATAAAAGGCACTTTCTTGACTCTGCTTTTATTTCCTTTTCGTTGAGTGCCCTACTTCCCCGTTAAAAACAAGCAGAAAATGTAATTGCTGATTGTTTGTGGCTGTGTTAGTAGAAATTAGCACAGTGGCAGGAAGGCAGCGTATACTATTTACTGAGCCCTTGGCTATGAGGTAGATGGGTTTCTAGGGGCTGGAATCATAGTGAGCAAGATAAACACCATCCCTGTAGGAAGCTAAACTCCAATGAAGCGATGACAATAACGGATGAATGAATGAACAGTATTCTTTCCGGTATTGATTACTACTTGAGGGAAATAAAATGAAAAGATGTGATACTGACCAGGAGGGTGGCATCTAGATGGTCAGGGAAGTCCTCTCAGAGACCTGGATGAGAAAGAGCTGGTAGGGAGACTGTTGTCCTGGCAAAGAAAGGACAGGGCAAATGCAGACAGAAAGAAGAATTTGGTATGTTGCAGGGGCAGGGCAGGAAAGGCCAGTGTGGGGGAAGCATAGTGAGTGAGCGGCAAGATAGTCCCAGATAGATGAGGGTGGAGAGTTAGTCAGAAGCCAGACCATGGTCCTTGAAAGCCAGGGTAAGAAGTTTAGCTTTTATTTTGAGTACAATTGGAAGCTATTTGAAAGTTTTAAAGCAATGGAGTAGTATGATCTATGTGTTATGAAGAGAATGGATTGTAGAGGGGCAAGTGTGGAAGCAGAGGAAATAGGATGCACTTCATGTTTAGGAGAAAGATAATGGTAGTTTGGACCAGAACAATGGCGGAAGAAATAAAAGAAAAAAGACAATGGGATTTGGTGATTGGCTATGGAAAATGAAGAAAAGGGCGTCATCAACAGTGAATCTTAGGTTTTGGGGCTAGCATATGTGTGGGTGGTAGTGCCACATAGAAGAGAAGTCTGTGAGGTAATGGTTTTTGATTGAGTGAGGTGGAAGAGAGTAAATCAAGAATTCTAGTGTGGATACTGAGAAAGAGAAAAGCAGACCATGACATCCAGGAGATGGCCTGGTACTACCAGCTTGGCTTGCTGTTGCTTTGAGCTGGCCTGGCAATCACAGCTAAGCATTGATATTCTTCTGTTGAACATAAACAATTTCACAGAACATCAGACAAGACAGAGTTGTGACCATGATAGATCAAGACAAAAGTAAGATCACTCTGTAATCATATCTGAACACAGACACAACATCAACATTGCCCAAGCCATAAAAATGATCGAATATCTCCTTATCCTGGCTAATACGAGTGCCTGCTGCTTCTTTACCAATTATATTTTTAGCCTCAGTCTAGTCTTTCTTCCTTCTACATAATACTTCTTAAAATACCCAATTATGGAACTATCCTTGCTTCCTTACAGCTTCCAATCCAGGCCAAAGTCCCTCTTCCTTGAACTCTTCCATAAATCTCCTAACACAAACTCAAATTCTATAACAAGTCCTTTTTAACACCCTCTTCCTAAGACATCCCATGGTTACCCATGGTGTGCATTCTCACGTACTGAAACAAGCAATACATCCAAGTTGCTCAGCTATAGTTGTGTTCCTGGTGGTCATTATCTGGAGGTCATTAACAATAATCAAGTCTAAGATATGCAAGTGATGATGTCAAAGAAACAGATGAATATATTGGTCTGGGGTATAGTTCAGGGTGAAGAAATAAACTTGGCAGTTATTAATTTATAGATGAAACCTAGTCTTGGACTATATGATATTATCTAAGCAAAGATTGTAGATGGAGAGTTGGGCTATGATAACTTCCAACATTTCATAGTTGAGCAGAGGAGGAGGAAGAACCAGCAAGAGACTGAGAAGTAGTAGTCTGTGAGGTAAGAAGGCGATGTCATAAAAGTCAAGAGCAGAAAGTTTTACAATTAGAAGAAAGTGGTCAGCTATAGCAAATGCTTCACGGAAGTAGTGAGGATACAGAATTGATCAGAGATAGTCATTAGAGCCTTTAGAAAGAGCAGCTTTGGAGTGAGACAGAAAGACTATATTGAATTTATTGACAAACAAAAGATCTCCAAATGGAGATAACTCTTGCGGTTTGGTTTGTATCTTAGTTTGGTTTCTTGTCTTTATGGGGGGGGTAGGGCACACAAGTAGAATTGTGGCTACAGTGTCAAATTGTCTATAAACTTTACACTAGCCATGTAACTTGGGCAAGTTATTCAATATCTGTGACACTCATATTTCAAAAATGTTAAACGGATAAAATACTTGCTTGGTTTTGCTATAGGGATTAAATTAGATAAAGTGACATAATACATGTAAAGTGCTTGGTCCCATAGGCCTGGACATTGTTAGCTTGTATTAGTTGATTTATAGTAGGTACTTTTTCCCCCTTTGTCAATGATCCTATCCCTAATACCTAGCACATGGCTGTTCACATAGTACGGATTTAATAAATGGCTATGGAATTAATGTATAATGAGAAGTTAGGTTTTGTTTATTTTTATTCATTCATTTATGTATATACTTAGTAGAGACTTAATAAGTGGCTATGGAGTTAATGTACAATGAGAAGTTAAGTTTTATTTATTTTTATTATTCATTCGTTTATGTATTTACTTAGTAGAGACAGAGACAGAGTCTTGCTCTGTTGCCCAGGCTAAAATGCAGTGGTAAGATCATGAATTACTACAGCTCCGAGGCTTAAGCAGTTCTCCTGCCACAGCCTCCCAAGTAGCAAGGATTACAGGTGTATGTCACCATGCTCAGCTAGAAATTAGGTTTCAAATGGTTGGTTGCACTTATGTCTCCTGTAAGCAGATTGGAGGTGGAGATAGATTGTTTAATAAAAATTATTATTTAGAGATGTTGATAACTACATACACACAGTTTTCTTTAGGGTCAGACCAGTGCCTTTACCACTTTTCCTTCATAACATGTTTATGCTGCCTCCAGGTCTGTTTGTGCTACGTGTGCATGTCTGTGTGTGTGTGTGTGTGTGTCTTTTTATCTTTTGTTTCTATTTCTGCATCCTCCAAAGTCAGTGAAGTTTTCTTTAGATAGCCTAGCCCAGGATCTGTCCCTTCCCTAACTCATGGCTGACCCATTATGGGCTGGAAGAAGTTACTAACTCAGAGTTAGCAAGAGAAGCTATGGACCTGCTTGTGCCAGTGAGATTGTGGATCTGTGCTATTGCAAAGGGATCCTGCCCTCCTAAGTGTCCCCCTGTCTTAGAGGGAGCACATGAGAACAATCTTATTAGTGGACTTCAAACTACTTAGGCACCAGGTAATCTGCATTTAGAAGCCAAGTGATTCTAAGAGTTGTCTGGGAAAACCAGATGCCCAGCTACTGGAGACCTTGAGGCTTGTGGAAATTTGAGTTGGGTGCAACTTCTCACTCTGGGAGAAATGGGGAGTCTCTGGTCAGTTGTACGGTGAACTCAGAATAAGTTCCCAGAACAACTTTCAAATAATTCTGCTCATCTCTCTCTCCATGAATGTCCTTACTAAAGGGCACACACACACACACACACACACACACGCACACACACACCAAAAAAAAAAAAAAAAGAAAAGAAAAAAATGACTAGGAAAGAAAGACATGACAAAGGAAAAGTTACTGGAAGTCTTATCCCCCTTTCCACTATTATATATATAAATAGCTGACACACTCTCTTAGAACCTTCTATCTTTGAGGAACTTGTTAACCTAGGATAGAAATAAAGCAGACTGGGTGTGGTGGCTCATGCCTGTAATCCCAGCACTTTGGGAGGTTGAGGCGGGCAGATAGCTTAAGTCCAGGAGTTTGAGACCAGCTTGGGCAACATGGTGAAACACTGTCTCTACAAAAAAAAACAAAAAATAAAAATAAAAAGGATTAGCTCAGCGTGGTGGCACATACCTGTAGTCCCAGCTAATTGGGAGGTTGAGGTGGGAGGATTGCTTGAGCCTTCGGGGTTTAGTCTGCAGTGAGCTGTGATGGCACCACTGCACTCTAGCCTAGGTGACAAAGCAAGACCTTGTCTTAAAAAAAAAAAAAAAGATAAAGTAAAGCAAATACATAGCTTTTGAAACTGAACAGAAATTATTTCTTAGGGCCATGCCAAGTAAATGAAGAAATTCCTAGGTTATAAAATGAAATTCTAGCCAGTCATTATAAAGTATACCAGGACGAAACACTTAGAATTTAATGGGGAAAATTTTTATTTCAAAAATAAAATTGCAAATTATTTAAAAATCTAAAAGCTAGTAATCAATTCTGAAACTACAGTGAAACAGCAAGAAAATTTGAAATACACAAAGGTCCACAAATTTACCAAAGTTTGATTTCTCAATTAGTAATGTAGGACAGAAAAAAACTGCCTTACAGGATTGTTACACAAACCAAATAATATTTAAAGCTTCTAGGAGAGCTCATGGAAGACATCTAACATTTGAATTTATTTTTTCATTCAATGAATGCCTTCTCACACTTGCTGTGCCCAGCAACACAATAGGTACTTGTAATATGCAAATGACTAAAAAGAGGACTCCACTCTTAAGTAGCTTGATATATATCTAATGGCTGAAGTGGACAGTTTTCTTTTTTTTTCTTTTCTTTTTTTTTTTCTGAGACGGAGTCTTGCTCTGTTGCCCAGGCTGGAGTGCAGTGGCGCAATCTTGGCTCACTGCAAGCTCCGCCTTCCGGGTTCACGCCATTCTCCTGCCTCAGCCTCTCCGAGTAGCTGGGACTACAGGCGCCCGCCACCACGCCCGGCTAATTTTTTTGTATTTTTAATAGAGACGGGGTTTCACCGTGGTCTCGATCTCCTGACCTCGTGATCCGCCCGCCTCGGCCTCCCAAAGTGCTGGGATTACAAGCGTGAGCCACCATGCTGGGCGACAGTTTTCATATTTATCTTTTATGACCCAGCATGGAGCATGTCTTTCTCAGGGAAGCATGTCTTTCTCACTAACTGAATAGGTTGAGTTCCTGGGTGTGTGCTTCCCTAGCAACTGGTACTCCAGCTTTTATCACAGTAACATGAATAGCATTTATTCCATGTTATTCATTTATTTGACAAATTCAACACCGTTGGAAAAATATTCACTGACCACATATATGTCAATTACTGTGTAAGGGAATCTCATCATCGTCATTGTTATCATGGCTAACAGTGACATAGAGCTCACCACATGCCAAGCACTCTTCTAAACAATACACATTTATTAATTACTTGACTTGAGCAACAACTCTATGAGGGGGTGATTAACTTTGGGTCAGAAAGTTTTTCTGGAAAAGGGAAGTCCACGCTGGGTTTTGAAAAATTGATAGGAGCTTACCAGGTCAACAGGGTAAGGAAGAGATACTCTGCTAGGCATTCTAAGAAGATTGAAACAGACAAATGTTTTCAGGGAACTGTAAGTTGTTTGGTGTTACTTTAGCCCAAACAGCAAGAAAAAGACTGGTAGGAGTTGAGCTAGAGAATAGACAGGGATATATCATGAAGTTTCTTGTGTGCTGTTCTCAAAATGAGGGCTATAGAGAACTAATGAAGGGTATTAAATCGGAGAGAGAGAAATAGACTTGAATTATTGAGATTACTTTAGTGTAGGAAATAAACTATAGGAGGAAGAGGCTATAAGCTGAGTGACCTATTCAATAAATGTTTAGAGATGGAGAGTGACATCTTCTCACTTGTAAGTGGGAGCTAAATAATCTGTATGCATGGACATAGAGTGTGGAATGATAGACATTGGAGATTCAGGAGAATGGGAGAGTGAGAGGGGTGTGATGGGTAACAAATTTCTTAATGGGTAAAATGTACACTATATGGGTCCTGGATACACTAAAAGTCCAGACTTTACCACTATGCAATATATCCATGTAACAACTCTGTACTTGTATCCCTTAAATTTATACAAATATAAAAAGAGCAAGAGAGAGAACATAAAATAGATGACCTGAAATGGTGTCTTTTGGAAAAGCTTCAATTTTTTTAGTCTCCTCTACATGAGGCCTTATGCTGCATATAGGACGTTTCTATTCTGTGTTTATTTCTCCTTAAGAGATGATGAAAAGAGGCTAAGCACCTAGTTTGATTAAGTATAAGGCTTACAAGAAAGCAAAAGTAGCAACCCTGATCTCATCATTGCTGATTGACAAGAATGTTGTTTCTAGCATTACCAAATGTGGTCTCCTTTGCAAGAGAAAGCAGTTGAAGTACTGATAACCAGGTCAGTGATTCTAACAAGTGGATCATAGGAACAAATTAGCCAATGAAAATACATCCCTTTCTCTCTGATGTAGCTTTTTGGAGGAGGTGGATTAGTGAGCAATGGGTCCCTGTTGGATGAGGGGTTAGGGAAGAGATGGCCTGAGCTCTAAACATAGGAAGGGCTTCCATGCATATCCTACATGTCTGGATGATGGATGAGTCTGCCATTTTTTGGCTTCCTCCTGAAGATGATAGTCAGTAGCAGTCAAAGTCATGGTCCAAGAAGGGTCACTAACATAGCACTTTCCTCTAGACACACCTCTCCTTAGAAAAACACCCAAAACAGACTATTCTGCTTTGGAGTCAACAGTGGGAGAGTGAACAAATAGAATAGATACTCCCTGCACACAAGGTATGGGCTCACAAGAGCTAGGCAGCTGGTGACAGCACTTTCTTTGTGGCCCACTGCTCCTCTAAAATAGGCCTGTTTGTTTAAAAGAACCTGGTGAATTATTGAGAGGGAATTGGGATAAGCTGTTCTGCCCTCCACCCCTTTCCTCAGGGTACAGCTGGAATTGAGGTAAGTATATAATATCTAAGTTTAGGCCTATATTAGAATAACGAGGGAAATGGACACTTTTGGCCACTTAATGAGGTAAATGGGGCCGGGCGCGGTGGCTCACGCTTGTAATCCCAGCACTTTGGGAGGCCGAGGCGGGCGGATCATGAGGTCAGGAGATCGAGACCACGGTGAAACCCTGTCTCTACTAAAAATACAAAAAATTAGCTGGGCGTGGTGGTGGGCGCCTGTAGTCCCAGCTACTCGGAGAGGCTGAGGCAGGAGAATGGCGTGAACCCGGGAGGCAGAGCTTGCAGTGCGCCAAGATTGCGCCACTGCACTCCAGCCTGGGCGACGGAGCGAGACTCCGTCTCAAAAAAAGAAAAAAAAAAAAAAAAAAAAAAAAAAAAAAAAAAAAAAAAAATGAGGTAAATGGACACTGAATGAGGTAAAAGAACATAGTACTGGCATCGAGGGACATAAATTCTAGCAACCAAACTAGGAGACTTCTCTCTCATCCAAGCATCCCAAACAAAAATGAGATAAGTTCAATAGCAGTGCTATAAGGGAAAACCTCTGCAATTCCTTCTTGATCCCATTTGATATATATTTGAATTATTGACATAATGAATGTAAGGGAAGGGGATGCATTTGATGCACACTGTCATAGGCACTGAGTTGGGCACTGTAGTAAGATCTTTTTATGTGTTATCTTATTAATTCTTTAATTATTGGACCTATTTTATAGATCAGAAATATTAGCTTTAGAAAAGACTGTCTAGGCACTGTGGCTCACTCCTGTAATCCCAGCACTTTTGGGAGGTTGAGGTGGGTGGACTACATGAGCCTAGGGGTTTGAGACCAGCCTCGGCAACAGGGCAAAACCTCATCTCTACTAAAAATACAAAAATTAGCCAGGCATGGTGGTGCGCACCTCCAGTCCCAGCTACTTGGGAGGTGAAGGTGGGAGAATCACCTGAGCCTGAGAGGTCGAGGCTGCAGTGAGCTGAGATCATTAGGCCACTGCACTCCAGCCTGGGAGGCAGAGCAATCCTGTCTTTAAAAAAAAAAAAAAAAAAGACTAAGTAAATACTGATGACAACAAACCAGTAAGTGGCAGAGCTGAAATTGGAATCTAGGATTCTTTGAACACAAAGGTCTTCATTTGGATTAGACCTCAACTATATATTTTTTCCTTTTTATTGTGGTAAAATACACATAACCTGCAGTTTACTATCTTAACCATCATTAAGCATACAGTTCAGTGATAGTAAGTACATTTACGTAGTTGTGCAACCATCACCACCATCCATCTCCAGATCGCTTTTCACCTGGTAAAACTGAAACTCTACATCCATTGAACAATAACTTTATTCCCTAGTCCCCCAGACCCTAGCAACTACCATTCTACTTTCTGTCTCTATGAATTTGACTACTCTAAGTAACTCTGGCAGAATCATACAGATTTGTCATTTTGTGACAAGTGCATTTCACTTAGCATAATGTCCTCAAGGTTCATCTGTGTTGTAGCATATGTCAGAATTTCCTTCCTGTTTAAGGCTACATAATATTCCATTGTATGTAGATGCATTGTGTGCATATACAACCTCTGTATCTGTGGGTTTCACATCTGTGGGTTCAACCAACTGAGATTGAAAATATTCAGGGGGAACAATAGATGTTTGTGTCTGGACTGAACATATACAGACATTTTTTCTTGCCATGATTCCCTAAACAATACAGTATAACAACTATTTACATAGCATTTACATTGTATTAGGTATTATAAGTAATCTAGAGTGATTTAAAATATATGGGAGGATTGGATAGATTATGTGAAAATACTACACCATTTTATATAAGGGACTTGTGGATCTGTGGATTTTGGTATCTGTGGGGGGTCCGGTAACCAATCCCCCATAGATACCAAAGGATGACTGTATCACATTTTGCTTATCCATTCATCTGTCAATGAACAGTTGGGTTGCTTCCATGTTTTAGGTATTGTGAATAATGCTGCTATAAACATTGGTATACATGGGAGACTCTTTCGGTTCTTTTGAGTATGTACCTAGCGGTGGAATTGCTAGATCATATGGTAATTCTATTTTTAGCTTTTTGATGAACTACCATACTGTTTTCCATAGCAGCTGCACCATTTTACATTTCTACCAACAGTGCACAGAGTTCTAATTTCCCCACATTTTTGCCAACACTTTTTTTTTTTTTTTAATAGTGGCCGTCCTAATGGATGTGAGGTGGAATTTCACTGTGGTTATGACTTGCATTTCCCAAGTAATTATTGATGTTGAGCATCTTTTCACATGTTTGTGACCATTTGTATATCTTCTATGGAGAAAAGTATATTCAAGGCTTTTGCCAATTTTTTGAAATTTTTTTAATTGTTGAATTTTAGTTCTCTTATATTCAGGGTATTAATCCCTTATCAGATGTATAACTTGCAATATTTTCTCCCATTGTGTGGGGTGACTTTTTACTTTATTAATAGTGTCTTTTGATGCACAAACGTTGTGTTGTTTTTACTCCCCAAAGGAAACAATCCCAAAAGCTTAAATGTTCATAAAGTACAGTTTGTCTATTTTTTCTTTTGTTGCCTGTGCTTTTGGTGTCATATTCAAGAAATCATTGTCAAATCTAATGTTGAGAAAATTTGGCCCTTTGTTTTCTTCTAAGAGTTTTATGGTTTTAGCTCTTTGTTTAGATCTTTGATCTATTTTGAGCTAATTTTTGTAGATGGTGTTAGGTAAGGGTCCAACTTCATTCTCTTTTTTTTTTTTTTTTTTGAGATGGAGTCTCGCTCTTGTCACCCAGGCTGGAGTGCAGTGGCACGATCTCGGCTCATTGTAACCTCTGGCTTCTGGGTTCAAGTGATTCTCCTGCCTCAGCCTCCTGAGTAGCTGGGATTACAGGTGCCTGCCACCACGCTTGGCTAATTTTTGTACTTTTAGTAGGGACGGGTTTTGGCCAGGCTGGTCTCGAATTCCTGACCTCAGGTGATCTGCCCGCCTGGGCCTCCCAAAGTCCTGGGATTACAGGTGTGAGCCACCGTGCCTGGCCCCAACTTTATTTGTTTGCATGTGGATATCCAGTTTTCCAGGAGACCTCAACTATATATTTTTTTAAGTTTTTTCAGCTTGGCTAGCAAATAACTTGCTCAGGCTGACTTCAATTTGAAATTCGATTTTCAACTATAGGTAACTTCATGCTCTTATTATTGAAAAAAATACCTGTGGATAGTTGCAACCCAATTTCAAAAACTAAAAACGTGAAGAATGGGAAGCTTGGTAAAAAAAAAAAAAAAAAATACCTGCAAATCTACCAAGGGAGAAAAAGTATTTATAGTATGAAATAAATATGTTGCACCTGAAGGTAATTACAGCATACAAAGAAAACAAATAACACATATTTTCCTCCTAAAACATGCAGATTTCAAACACTCTGGAGAAAAAAAATCCTGTTATTATTACTAAAATTCAGAGAGACTCACAGGACCAAATTCATATTTTAAAAATTTAAATGCAAACTTATGAAAATTAAGATTTCTGTACATTACCAGGGCTCCAATATATAGTCAAATACTATTAGGACTGGGAGGTCAAGGAGCAAGTACTGTGATATGTCAAGTTTCGTCTCCAGGGACTGAAACTTGCTAGCATCTGGTACTACTCTGAAATGTGCTGATTATTTCAGTTCAGCGATTAATGGGAAAAATACCCAGTATGATGAAATCTTAATGGCTTGACTTACAATTGTTTGTTATCTTTAAAGAAGATGATTTAAGATTTTGAAAAATCCCTAGAAATTTCAAGGTCAGGCCCTTTGTGTTGGTGCCTTTTTGCTGGAAAAGAAATATGCTTAAGAGCACATTTTAAAAACGATGTATCAATACTGTACAAAACTTTTCATATTCTTATGTGTTTTAAAATTACAGAATAAGATTGTAATTAGCCAATATTTATTTTTTAAAAACATAAAGTTGTGACTGTCCATTATTTAAGACAAGTTACTAAGATATAACTTAATACAGCAATATTAATTGGGGTTTAGTGCTAGTGGTTTTTCAGGTTTAGAACAATTATCTTCTCAGTTTTAAGTTTTAAATATAAAATTTTATCCCAAAGAAGAATTTTCCAATTAGGCTATCCATCACTGCCCCTTCTCCAAAATACTAAAATAAATTTATTTTATTTTATTTTATTTTTGAGATGGAGTCTTGCTCTGTCTCCCAGGCTGGAGTGTAGTGGTGCTATCTCAGGTCACTGCGACCTCTGCCTCCCAGGTTCAGGTGATTCTCCTGCCTTAGCCTCCTGAGTAGCTGGGACTATAGGCATGTGCCACCATGCCAGGCCAATGTTTGTATTTTTAGTAGAGATGGGGTTTCATTGTGTTGGCCAGGTTGGTCTCAAACTCCTGACCTCAGGTGATCTGCCCACCTTGGCCTCCCAAAATGCTGGGATTACAGGCATGAGCCACCATGCCTGACCCTAAAATAAATTTAAAATGGAGGCATAAGCACCATTAACTTTGAAGCTTTAAATATAGTGATAAACTTAACTCTCAGAAGTTTGAGGTTGGAGCATCACAGGGGTCTGAGAACTATAGACCAAATCCCTTGTGGGACAAATCCAGCCTGTCACCTGTTTTTGTACACACTGCAAGTGAAGAATGGATTTTACACTTTTAAGTTATTGAAAAAAATGTATAAAAGAATATTTGGGACACATGAAAATTATATAAAAGTCAAATTCTAGTGTTCATAAATAAAGTTTTATTGGAATACAGCCATGCTCATTTGTTTAGTATTGTCTATGGCTGCTTTCACTCTACAATGACAGAGGTGAGTTGAGTAGCTGCCACAGAGATGTGTGGCCCACAAAATTGAAAATATTTACTAGCTGGCCCTTTATGCGAAAAGTTTGCCAACTTCTGAGCATCATAATTGCAGCTTGCATTGTGAAGTCAACATACAAATAAACCAAATGTCACTAAGGGGTGCAGAAGAAATTTTTACCATATACATCAGTTGTTTAATGTGGAGAAACAAAGCACACAAATATTTACTTAGTATTTGTTAATTACAACAGCTCAGAATCGTGACTAGTGCTTTGTAATGGTAGTTTCTTTTTCTTGACAGGAGAGCACCAGCTTAATCTTTCCATGTGAAAAAATACACTTATCCCATGATCCTCCACAAGGCAGGAGATAGAGGAAATATTGCAGGAGTCTCTATGCTGAAGTCTTTGTTAACAGCATGACTATGGATGGACAGTGACTGGCATTTAATTTTGACGTGAGGAGGGAGGAGAAGCCAGCAATACTCAGTGCCTCTATTAAAGTGAAGGGAAAGACACACAGGGTCTTTTCTTGTTGCCACTTGTGTAGCTGGGAATGGGTTGTAGTAAAGTCAATAAAATTCTTCAACATCCTTCAATAACAATGATTCTAGTCCTTCCGAATGGTTCAAATTCTATGTTGATACTTACGTTTTCTAGTACATTATTCTCTCTCTAGCCACATGAAAAGGCTAGAGTACCACAAATGTCTCAAAATTTAGAGGTCCAAATTATGACACCTCTTTAGAAAGATGGCAGGTCCTCTGGGTATTACAAAACTAGGGTTATATCCTCACTACCTAGAAATATCCCCCTGTGGTCATCTCTCAAAAAGGATAACAGTGATCTCAGAGAATATGCTATAGGGAGTTTAAAAGGATCCCTTGCCTTCTAAGCACCCGGGGATTGTGAGCTGTATGTTTTAAGAATATATAGCTGGCCAGGTGCAGTGGCTGACATCTGTAACCTTAGCATTTTGGGAACCCAGAGCACGTGGATCACTTCAGGTCAGGAATTGGAGACCACACTGGCCAACACATCAAAACCCCATCTCTACTAAAAATACAAAAATTAGCTGGTTAAGGTGGTGAGAGCCTGTAATCCCTGCTACTGGGGAGGCTGAGGCCTGAGAATCACTTGAACCCGAGAGGCGAGGTTGCACTCCAGCCTGGGTGACAGAGTGAGACTCTGTCTCGAAAAAAAAAAAAAAAATACATATATATATATATATATATACACACACACATCCACTGTTTCTTCCAACCATCACATAGCTAAGAAAGTGGCTGAATGTAGCTACCAAAAAATACAAGAGAAGGGAAAACAGAGGCCCAGGAATGAGAATGAATAGTGTCTTCTAGCATGTGATGTATAAAGCATATCACCCCAAATAAATAGCAGTCTTACTAATAAAAATAAAAATTAAAAACACAGTTATATTTAATTTTTAGATCCTGTAAGCAGACAAAATTATATTCAATTTTTAGATCCTGTGTTTAGATGAGTATTATTTAAACACTCATCTTCTATATAGCAAGAAATCACATCTCTGTGATCTATACTATGTTCCTGTGTTTCAATATTTCTGGTATGAAGCACATCTGGAACTTGTCAAAGAAAGTTAACTTTACAAGATAGTTCCTTGTAGCAAGACCCCTGGCCAATGAGTTCTTTCTACCACATTTCCACTATGGTTCACTCATGAGTAGTTACCGTGAATATTAAAAGTGAAGGATAAGTTCTCTTAAAGTTTACATTTTGCTTGAACAAATTGAGCACTTTATCATAAAATTGGTCTAACAACAAGCATTCCAAAATTTCCTTTTTTTCTTGTAAACCTTGAATAGACAGTTTTAGAAATGAATGTGATCACGTGATATGCCCGCTTCCCTCTTTCGTGCCATTTTGTGGTTATGATTGATTTTATATTTGATCTTTTTCAATATGAGGTTAGGAAGTCCTATGAAAGAAATTAATATAGGACTGATAATAGGGACTGATATAGTTTGGATGTTGTCCCCTGTGTCATGTGGAATTGTAATCCCCAGTGTTAGAGGTGGGGCTCGGTGGGAGGTGATTGGATCATGTGGGTGGGTTTCTCATGAATGGTTTAGCCTCATCCCCTAGGTGCTGTCCTCGTGATAGCGAGTTCTCAAGAGATCTGACTCTTTACAAGTGTGCGGCATCTTCCCTCTGGCTCTCGCTTGCTCCTGCTTTTGCCATGTGACATGCCTGCTCCTGTTTCACATTCCACCATGAGTAAAAGCTCCCTGAGGCCTCCCCAGAAGCTGAGCAGATGCTGGCACCACACTTGTACAGCCTGCAGAACTGTGAACCAATTAAACTTCTTTTCTTTATAAATTACCAAGTCTCAGGTATTCCTTTATAGCAATACAAGAACCTCCTATAGCATAAGGACTAAACATTCTTCTTAAAGCCCCTGAGATGTTTTGGGATTCTGTCAGAACTCAGTATCCCAGACTTTTGGTACTATTCAGTTTTGGTACATCCGGCACTGATGCAGTAATAACTCTTCAAACATTCAGAATGTTAACTTACAGTAAAATATGAATTGCTAAAGCTAGGACATATAAGATAGTGTCTGTCTGGGTTCCCCCGAAGCCCAGCAACATTTATTAAACAATGTCATTCCAGGGAGCAGGCATACAAAACAGGAAGGAGGAGAAGCCAAGATGAGTACATATTAAGTATTAAGGGGTTAGCCACTCCTGTGGATGACTGGCACACAATGCTGCAGCGTCTTCTGAGGAGGCTTTTGAAATGTATTGTAGAATTTTTCACCTCAGTTTAAAAGGGCAAGCAAATACTTATCCATTAGTGTCTGTCCCTCATGGGTCAACTCCCTCCCCCTTGCCAGAATGCTGAGTGGGTTCCTATGGGTGTTCCATACAGGGGTGCCAGAGGTTCCCCAGGAGAGACAGCTAGAGGAACACTTCACAGGTTGAAGCAAGAATACTATCAAATCACTTCTGCACAAACTTAGTTGAGGTCTACAGGAAACAAGCAGCAGCAGCAGTGGCTGAAGTGAGAGGTCTGGCTGGTAGGATTGAAGTGGTGCACTGTCCAGAGCTGGGAAGGGTTTGAATTTTACCCTACTTGCAAGCTAACAAGTTTGCCTGTCACAGTTTCATGGGCACTGGCAGAAGACATGAGACTGCTGAATCAGACAAAGGACTTTATTCCATACGATACATCAGGCAGCCTGAATTTCATGTTCATGTTAGCACCTCTTTCCTCCAACTTCCACTAGGACAACACAGAGGGGAGTCCAAGTGGATGTGGCACATACAGCGTGAGGAATACCTGAGATATTCCAAGCTTAACAATCCTCAATCTTTTGTATGACGGCCCGCAGCAAACCTGCCTAGCCTTTTCCCTGGTAGAAACTTGGCCTTCATTTTACTGGTGCTATGGTTTAAATGTGTCCCCTACAAAATTCAGGTATTGCCAATGTGGTATTATTAGGAGGTGAGGCCATTAAGAGGTGATTAGGTCATGAGGGCTCCTCTCTCATGAATGGGATTAGGTACCCTGATAAAAGGGTCTGATTAGAGAGCTTGTCCCTTTTGCCCTTCCATGTTATGTCATGTGAAAACACTGCATCCCTCCTCTCTGGAAGATGAAACCCTCACCAGACACCTAAGGTTGGTGCCTTTCTTGATCATAAACTTTCAGCCTCTAGAACTGAGAGAAATTTCTGTTCCTTATAAGTTACCCAGTTTGTAGTATTCTGTTATAGCAGCACAAGCAGACTGAGACAATTGGCCAGCAAAAAAATCTGTCTTCTGAGGTGGAGAGATATATTATCTTATTTTTCCAAAGCTGTCTGCTATACAAACATCTTCAAAAAGATAGTCTGGAACGAAAGCTACTCGGAAGACATGCATAAATGTGAGAGATCAATAGAGAATCATCTCCCAAGATGCACAAGAAGTGTTCAATACTAGTGATGTTTAACTGGTTTAAGTAATAGAGACATTTAGTCTTTTGATGCTGGTCACCTTGCTTAATTAGATAATCTTTGCAGAGCCTCTTGTTTCCAGGTGTGGAGAATTCACACCGTAATCTGAGCTATCCTAAACTGTGAAAAAATGTAGAAGTTCTATGGGTCTGTCTTGACTCTCATCCATTCTCCATACTGTTGTCATGATTAACTACATGTGCTTATGTCATACTGCCAACTTGTCTCAAGCCTATTGTATAAAATTGAGTTTATAGAGATTTATGTTTGACACAAAGGTGGGGAATTTTTAGTGTTTGAGTGTCAGTAAGCAAAAGAAGATATGTAAGTTTTAGCAACTTTGTCTCACTGATAAAAGTATTTGAATTACCTATCCTATACTATCTATAGGCTGTAACTAATTTTACTTTTGGAGTAACTTGAAGAAAGGAATAATATCTTGTTCATTTTTCACTGTCATCTAGCACATACCTGGCATATGATAGATACTCAAAAAGATATTTGTTGAATAGATTATTAAAGGAAAACACAAAAGACTAAAGTCATCTACAAGAAAAGATAAAGACCAAAAAGAAATGTAAATACCAATATTGAAATACAGTGTTGTGGGAAGTCAGGGAACCCGAAAGGAGGGACCGGCTGAAGCCATGGCAGAAGAACATAATTGTGAAGATTTCATGGACATTTATTAGTTCCCCAAATTAATACTTTTATAATTTCTTATGCCTGTCTTTGCTGCAATCTCTGAACATAAATTGTGAAGATTTCATGGACACTTATCACTTCCCCAATGAATACCCTTGTGATTTCCTATGCCTGTCTTTACTTTAATCTCTTAATCCCATCATCTTCATAAGCTGAGAAGGATGTATTTCGCCTCAGGACCCTGTGATGATTGCATTAACTGCACAAATTGTTTGTAGAGCATGTGTGTTTGAACAATATGAAATCTGGGCACCTTGAAAAAAGAACAGGGTAACCGCATTGTTCAGGGAACAAGAGAGATAACCTTAAACTCTGACTGCCAGTGAGCCCAGTGGAACAGAGCCATATTTCTCTTCTTTCAAAAGCAAATGGGAGAAATATCACTGAATTCTTTTTCTCAGCAAGGAACATCCCTGAGAAAGAGAATACGTCCCTGAGGATAGGCCTCTAAAATGGCTGCTTTGGGGGTGGCTGTCTTTTACAGTCATAGCTGTAGGGATGAAATAAGCCTCAGTCTCCCCTAGCACTCCCAGGCTTATTAGGAAGACGAAATTCCTGCCTAATAAATTTTGGTCAGACCGGTTGTCTGCTCTCAAACCCTGTCTCCTGATAAGATGTTATCAATGACAATGCGTGCCTGAAACTTCATTACCAATTTTAATTTCGCCCCGGTCCTGTGGTCCTGCGATCTCGCCCTGCCTCCATTTGCTTTGTGATATTCTATTACCTTGTGAAGCATGTGATCTCTGTGACCCACACCCTATTCATACACTCCCTCCACTTTTGAAAACCACTAATGAAAACTTGCTGGTTTTGTGGCTTGTGGGGCATCACAGAACCTGCCGACATGTTATGTCTCCCCCAGACACCCAGCTTTAAAATTTCTCTCTTTTGTACTCTGTCCCTTTATTTCTCAGACTGGCCAACACTTAGGGAAAATAGAAAAGAACATACGTGAAATATTGGGGCTGAATTTCACCTGATAATATAGCACTCCGTGGTATACTTGTTAGGGATATTGCTATTTTTTTTTTCTACTTGCTGTGGTTTGAATATTCCCTTCAAAACTCATCTTGAAATCTAATTGCCATTGTAACAGTATTAAGAGGTGGGGCCTTTAAGAAACGATTAGGTCATTGGGGGCTCCACCTTCATAAATGGATTAATGCTACTATCGTGGAAGTAAGTTAGTTATCACAGTAAGGCTTCTTTATAAAAGTGAACTCCCTCTCACATGTGCTGTCTTGCCCTTGTGCCTATCTGCCATGTGATGTTGTACAGAAAGGCCATCACAAGACATGAGCACCATGCTCTTGAACTTCCCAGCCTCTACAACCATGAGCTTAATAAACCTTTCTTTATAAATTATCCAGTCTGTGGTATTCTGTTATAGCAATAGAAAATAGACTAAACACTACTTAAAACCTCCTGTCCATGTCAAGCAGACAGTAAATATTTATGAGCACCTATATGGTGAAATTATTTTACCTTTATGGATAAAAGAAGATCCCTTGACTTTTTTCAATGTCACATTCTCTATAAAAAGCCATAATTTGGCTGGGCATGGTGCCTCATGCCTGTAATCCCAGCCCTTTGGGACGCTGAGGCAGGTGGATCACCTGAGGTCAAACCTGGCCAAAATGGTGAAACCCCATCTCTACTAAAAATACAAAAATTAGCCGGGCGTGGTGGTGCACACCTGTAATCCCAGCTACTCGGGAGGCTGAGGCAGCAGAATTGCTTGAACCCAGGAGACAGAGGTTGCAGTGAGCTGAGATCATGCCACTGCACTCCAGCCTGGGTGACAAAGCAATACTCTGTCTAAAAAAAAAAAAAAAAAAAAGACAGACATAATTTATTTGGCAGGTAGCACGTTACAGTAGATAGCTCATATGAACTTTATGATCAGACTAATTTAGTTTAGTTTTAATCTCAGCTCATTACCACTCATTAACCAAGTGATGGTGGGTAAGTTTCTAATCTAAAGATGAGCATCTGAATAATACTGCCTTACCAAGTACTTCTGAGGGCTACATAAAACAACATGTTTGAAGCTCCTGGAAGAGTGCTAGGATCCAATAAATGTTAGTTTCTATGTTAGTTTCCTGTGGTTTCCATAACAAATGACCACAAATTTGGTGGATTACAACAATAGAAATGTATTTTCTCACAGTTCTAGAGGCCAAAAGTCTGAACTCAAGGTGTTGGCAGAACTGCACTCCCTTTGAAGACTCTAGGGGGAATCCTTTCTTGCCTCTTCCACAGCTTCTGGGGGCTCCAGGTATTTCTTGCCTTGTGGCAGCATAACTCCAATCTCTGCCTCCATTTTCACGTGGCCCCTTGTTTTCTCTCACTGTCTCTACTTTGTGTCTCTTATAAAGACATTTGTCATTGGATTTAGGGCCCACCCAGGCAATTCAGAATGATCTTATCTTGAGATCCTGGCTTAGTTACGTCTGCAAAGACCCTTTTCCAAATAAGGTCACGCTTTCGAGTTGCAGGGGTTATGGCCTGGACATATATTTTTTGGGTACCATTCAACTCACTACGGTTCTCTTCCCATTTCTTCCTCTCCATTTAAATATATAGAGCACAAAAATCTGAGTGTGTTAAAAAGGTTTTAGCAAATTATACCTGGGGGTTGAAGTAAAATCTTAACAACGAGAAAAAATATTCAAAATTTTCAAGCAGTCAAGTGATGAAAAACAACTTGTTATAATTGGTGAAAAGAGGTTTTATGCAGACAATCCGGGAAGCAGATAGTATGAAAAAGAAGTGAGAAAACACCTATGCCTAGTTATGAACCAGACACTGTACTTTGTTTTGTGTGTGTGTGTGTGTGTGTGTGTGTGGTTTTGTTTTTGTTTTTGTTTTTGAGACAGAGTCTCACTCTGTCACCCAGGCTGGAGTGCAGTGGCACAATCTTGGCTCACTGCAACCTCCGCCTCCTGGGTTCAAGCAATTCTCCTGCCTAAGCCTCCCGAGTAGCTGGGATTACAGATGTGCACCATCACGCCTGGCTAATTTTTTTGTATTTTTAGTAGAGACGGGGTCTCACCAGGTTGGCCAGCCTGGTTTCGAACTCCTGACTTCAGGTGATTCACCCACTTCAGCCTCCCAAAGTGCTGGGATTACAGGCATGAGCCACCACACCCAGCTTGTGCGTTGTTTTTTAAATACACCTTTTAAAGAAAAATATTCCAATAATCCTATTAGGCAGAGTAAAACAGATTTACAAAATATATATTTACAAAAATTCAATTCAGAAGGGTTATGTGTCTTGACTAATATCATATAGCTATCAGGTACAGTGCCAGAATTTTAAAAAACTGTACCTTCATTGCACCAAATTTAATTATAATTGATTCATAGACACACCATTATCACTAGGCTGTACATTATCTATTTTTGTTATTTTTACTGCAACTGGTGGTTCACTGCAACCACCCACAAACCTATCACTCAAGATAGCTCAAAAACCAGAACCTTAACAATTTATGTCTGCTTGTATATTCCTCCCTTATCCCATTCCCCCAGATCCTAGAGGTTTGCTCTTTTCATTACACCACAGTGTCTGAAAGAAGTGGGAAAAGCCTTGGCTTGAAATTAGAAAGCCCGTGTTCACATCTCAAGTCAGCCACACAGGAGGGGTAACTTTATGCCAATGCTTGTCTATTTCTGCCCTTTCCAACCTGTTTCAAGTGTTAAAGACAAACTGTCTGCAGGCTCAGCCCACCTGGTCCACTGACAGCCAGCTCGGCAGCATATTAAGAATATCCCACCTTGTTTCTGATCATTTAGGTGAACTGTTGTGATTTAAAATAAATTGCTTCAAATATTTTCCTTTAAAATAAAAAAAAAAGTAATTATATTACCCAAGGGTAGAAAGAATAATTTCTATCCATGTAGCATATCTTTTTCTGCAAAAATCTTTGAATAGTAACATACTGGTGAGATCAGTATGTTGAACTGACCAGCCCATAGGAACAAAATAATTAATCTTTAAGAGTGGCTGGGTGTGGTGGCTCACCGCTGTAATTCCAACATTTTGGAAGGCTGAAATAGGTGGATTGTTGGGTCCAGGAGTCTGAGACCAGCCTGGGTGACACGGTAAAACTCTGTCTTTACAAAAACATACAAAAATTAGCCCAGTGTGGTGGCGTTTCCCTGTAGTCCTAGCTACTCGGGGGGTGGAGGCAGGAGGATGGCTTTGAGCCAGGGAGATTGAGGCTGCAGTGAGCCATGATGTCACTACTGCATACCAGCGTGGTCTATGTGTCTGTTTTTATGCCAGTACCATGATGTTTTGGTTACTATAGCTCTGTAGTATAATTTGAAGTCAGATAATGTGATTCCTCCAGTTTTGTTATTTTTGCTTAGGATAGCTTTGGCTATTCTGGGTCTTTTGTGGTTCCATATAAATTTTACAATTTTTTTTTTATCTTTCTCTGATGTAACAGAATTAATTCTGGAAAGAGAACTGGGTAGCAGAAAATAGAGTAGAAAGGAAAATTTACCTTTGTATGCATGTTTGAATCTTGTTCCACATAATCATATTTTTCTATTCAAAAGAATAAGTGAAAATTAAAACAAACTATTTAAATAATGTTTCTGATTTCCAATTGTGTGGTACTCTGTGTGTATGTATATTGAAGGCTAGGAAGAAAATATTATTAATAATAGTGGTTATTTCTAGAAGATGAGATTATTGATAATTTTTTAAAATTCTTATCTTCATTTTCCAAAACTTACATTAAAACCATGTAAACAGTTAATTTTTTTAAAAAGAAAAAAATTATTTATAAATGAAAAGCTGTGAAGAGAAGCCAGTGGCTACCTGCTTAGCATAACAGTTTGTGAGGAGGGTAGGTCAGGCCTGAAGGGATCACCTATACTCTCCAAGAAAGCACTATGCAAGTTACAAGGGCAATGAGGGTACTGCTGGGGACCCATCTTTGTGGATCGTGTTTACCTCAGTAGTAACAACAGCTCTCAGGATCAAATGGATCACACTTAGTCACGGAGACCCCTGACATAAAGGAGTGGAAGCTCCCAGAAGGAATTCTCCTTTTATCATTATTATTATTACTATTATTATTTTGAGACAGAATCTCACTGTGTCGTCCAGGCTGGAGTGCAGTGGTGTTATCTCGGCTCACTGCAACTTCTGCCTCCTGAGTTCAAGTGATTCTCCTGCCTCAGCTTCCCGAGTAGCTGGGATTACAGGCATGCGCTACCATGTCTGGCTAATTTTTGTATTTTTAGTAGAGATGGGATTTCACCATATTGACCAGACTGGTCTCGAACTCTGGCTTCAGGTGATCCACCCAGCTTGGCCTCCCAAAGTGCTGGGATTACAGGCATAAGCCACTGTGCCTGGCTGGAATTCCCCTTTTAATCCCCAATACTTGATGCCAGTAGTCTCTCAACAGATGTTGAGTAAGTAAGTGAGAGGGCCAGGGAGGAAATAGAAAGCACTGGTCTTGTGGCATCAGAGGACATGGACTTAATTCCCTATTCTATAACTTAAAAAAAATGTTCAGTGTTGTACCCTAAAGTTACTTAAAACGGTGGGTCTCAGTTTCTTCAGTCTTAAAAATGAAAGGTTTGAACTTGATCAATGATTAGCAACCAAAGGTTTACAAATCAAGTGACTTTTCTACTAACATCTGGCTATTAGGGTCTTCCCTCCAAACCCATCCACTTTTCTATAATTCCACCTCTTCCATAAGGTTGCATCTAAGTTCTTGGGACCAAGATTTGCTGACTTTTCAAGATGTGCCTGTCTGTGTGCACATGTGCAGATGGTAACCTCTGGTCTTTGCTTATCATCTACACATGCTGGCATCCACCGAGAAGTGCAGCCTCCCATCCTGCCCTTGGCCAGTAGCCCAGGCAAGACCCTATGAGTCATTCTTCGTTCCCATCCACAGGGTCTCTTTAGGTCCAATAGCTCTTTGTTTCCACAACTATGTCACTTTGGGTTACAAAAAGACAATATGCAGCTTCCCCTGACACTTTGGAGAGCAGGGAAACTCAGTAAACCTGTCTCAGGACCACCAGTCTAGACACTACACAGCTGATTCTTCTGCCCCCAAAGGGTCTGGTCACTAACCTGGTTTCTCCTTGAGAAAGGAGACCATAGGCACACCTTGCTCCTAAATCTCTGAACCTATTTGCCTTAGATTTCTCCTGTTCCCTCCCTCCCTTTCCTATTTCTTGGCTTGGAAGAGGGGTTCCTGGCCCCTCTTCTCAGACTATACTTCCATCTAGAACTCTTCGGTTCCAACTTTTCTTCCTCCTGGTCCCAGAGTAACCTTTTTACTCATTCCTCTGAATCTCTTGCTTCATGTGACAGAGCAATAGAGTGTAGTGAGTAATCATTCAGGCTGCCACACTTGTGTTCTGTGACAATACCAAAGCTGCATAATATAGTGGGCCTCAGTTTTATTATATGTAAAATGGGGTTAATAACAGCACCCACCTGTATTAGTTTTTTTGTTTTGTTTTTGTTTTTTGAGATGGAGTCTGGCTCTGTCACCCAGGCTGGATGCCATAGCACAAGCTCAGCTCACTGCAACCTCCTCTTCCCGGGTTCAAGTGATTCTCCTGCCTCAGCCTCCCAAGTAGCTGGGATTACAGGTGTGTGCCTCCATGCCCGGCTAATTTTTGTATGTTTAGTAGAGGCGGGGTATCACTGGCCAGGCTGGTTTTGAACTCCTGACCTCAGGTGATCCTTGGCCTTCCAAAGTGCTGGGATTACAGGTGTGAGCCACCATGCCTGGCCAGTTTTCTATTGCTCCTCTAACAAATTACCACAAAACTGGTGGCTTAAAACAACATAAATTTATCTTACAGTTCTGGAAGTCACAGAGTCCTCAATGTTGGTAAGACTGTTCCTTCTGAAGCCTCTAGAGGAGGATCTGTTTATTTGCCTTTTCCAGCTTCTAGAGGCCACCTGCATTCCTTGGCTTGTGATTCCTTCCTCCACCTCCAAAGCCAGTAGCAGAGCATCTTGAAATCGAGCATTTGTGCACACTCTGAGGCCATCATCAGTCATCATATCTCTTTTTCTCACTCTGGCTCTTCTCTTGTGATTACATTGGACCTAGCTTGGATAATGCGGGCTAGTTTTCCCAACTCAAGCGCCTTAATTTAACCACACCTGCAAAACTTCTTTTGCAATATAAGGTAATATATTCACAGGTTTTGGAATTAGGATATGGATATCTTGGGGGCCATTATTCTGTCTATCACACCATCTAATATGATTATTAAATAAGATAATGCATGTAAAATGCTTAGTTTGATACAATATTATTGTTAAGCCTAGGCCTAGTCTTTTGAAATTCCTAAGCCGAGAATTATGATCTTCAGCCTGTTGTGTTAGCTTTACTTTGAGGCAATGCATGCTTCGTGTTCCATCCACCACCTGAATAAAGAGGACAGTTGTAGGGTATGAGGAAATGTGGCATAAAAAAATGTTCATTAAGTTGCAAATATCCATTCCTGCCACATCTGTAAGCATTTTCATGTTTCCTGAATTGGCCCACATGTAAACAAGTTTACTCACCAGTGAACTAGATGGTCTCCAAAGTCTATTCCTAGTCTATTATTTAGGTCTTCTTTTCTGAGCAAGTATGAACTTGTCTGGGACCCCCTCCTGGCTTTTCTTTTCACTGTGCTTTCCTCTCTGTCTCTTCCTTCACAACTGAAATCCCCGAGTAGTCGCGTAAGTGCCAGGAGGGGGAGTGTGTAGTCAAGGTGGGGCATAGGTGGGACTAGCACCCTAGGAAGGACTGCCTATTCGTGTTGCGCAATGGAAGCCCCACCCCACAGAGGGAAGCAAATATTTTATGGTACTTTATTAGCATCAGAGAGCATGAGCATTTCCAGGTGACAGTTGAGAAAAGCTGGAACATGAAATTGAGTTTGAGGGAGTCTTGCTTGGTTCATTTGAGTGGAACCATCTGGTCTTTCACAGGCCTCAATAGCTGTGCTAGCTTGACTGTGCTCAGGGAAGGCTGCAACCCATCAACTCTAAAAATGACAAGAAACGGGCAACATTCAGTTCCTTAAGGCCAGGAAGGAAATTCTTTTAAAACGCTGGGAAAAATGTAAGAATGTATTCCCCAAAGTGGGGTCAGGAAGTCCCAGAGGGGAGTTATATCTCATTTTGTGAAATGACCTCCAGAAATTAGAAGCATGGACTTTGTGGGAATCGAGGGATTGCACCAAGGATTAGAATGAACATTGAAGAGAGGAAGTAATTGTCTTCTTCTAGGAAAAGAAGACAAGTCATTGATTTAAAATTATCAGCAGCTGTGGTGCACCTGGACCGGCACTGACATATAGTTAGGAGACACTAATAAGCCCTGGCACTTATCACTGATCAATAATTGTAAGGATCACCTGTTAGTTATTGCTATG
This sequence comes from Nomascus leucogenys, assembly GCF_006542625.1. Taxonomy (NCBI): domain Eukaryota; kingdom Metazoa; phylum Chordata; class Mammalia; order Primates; family Hylobatidae; genus Nomascus; species Nomascus leucogenys. Next base: position 83,178,610 of record NC_044392.1, read on the forward strand.
TTTGGGATTCAGTACTTGTACTTATTTATATTATCTTTCACTTTCAAAAAACCCTGCAAGATAATTTATTATCTTGTTTTATTCTCACGCACTCTCAGCTTTAGTTTTCTTTATCTTTAAAACTGGAATGATAATGTATATCTTACAATATTGCTAGGAGAACTGCATTTAAAAGTCTATATAGGCTGGGCATAGTGGCTCACGCCTGTAATCCCAGCGCTTTAGGAGGCCAAGGTGAGCAGATCACTTGAGCCCAGGAGTGTGAGACCAGCCTGGGCAATATGATGAAACCCCACCTCTACAAAAAATACAAAAATTAGCTGGACATAGTGGTGCATGCCTGTAGTTCCAGCTACTTGGGAGGCTGAGGTGGGAGGATCACCTGAACCCTATGGAGGTCGAGGCTGCAGTAAGCTGTGGGCGCCACTGCAACCTGGGTGACAGAGTGAGACCCTATCTCAAAAAAAAAAAAAAAAAAAAAAAGGCCGGGTGCTGTGGCTCACGTCTGTAATCCCAGCACTTTGGGAGGCTGAGGCAGGTGGATCACCTGAGGTCAGGGGTTCTAGACCAGCCTGGCCAAGATGGTGAAACCCCATCTCTACTAAAAATACAAAAATTAGGTGGGTGTGGTGGCGAGCGCCTATAATCCCAGCTACTTGGGAGGCTGAGGCAGGAGAATCACTTGAACCCAGGAGGCGGAGTTTGCAGTGAGCTGAGATAACACCACTGCACTCCAGCCTGGGCGACAAGAGTGAAACTCCTTCTCAAAAAAAAAAAAAAAAAGTCTACATCAAACTGTCTGGCATTTAGCAGATGCCAATTTATATTTATGAATATGAAATTATTGTTGAAACAGGCAAAAAAGATATGAAAGTTTTTTTTTTTTTTTTTTTTGAGATGGAGTTTGGCTCTGTCACCCAGGCTGGAGTGCAGTGGTGTTATCTCAGCTCACCGCCTCCTGGGTTCAAGTGATTCTCCTGCCTCAGCCTCCCGAGTAGCTGGGATTACAGGCACCTGCCACCACGCCTGGCTAATATTTGTGTTTTTAGTGGAGACGGGGTTTCACCATCTTGGCCAGAGGCTAGTGTTGAACTCCCGACCTCATGATCCACCTGCCTCGGCCTCTCAAAGTGCTGGGAATACAGGCGTGAGCCACCGCGCCAGGCCCATGAAAGGTATTTTGATCGATTATTTTATTGGCAGTTCTACAAGGTGCCTGCTACATTTCAGGCTCCAAAAAAACTGTATTCAAATATAGCCCTGACTTTAGGATGCTCACAGTGTAGTGAGGAAGACAGACCCAAAAACCCTGATCAAACAAGAAAGCTATAATTAGAATTTAATAGAATATATTTTAGGATAGGGTGCTAAAAAAAAGCTGCTTCTAAAACCAGGATGAATGTTAAGTGGACTCTTAAAAGTAATGAGTGGCAATCAGGGTGAATGAGAGAGAGAGAGTGCGTGTGTGTGTGTGTGTGTTGTGTAGTGTCCTATCCATTCATTTGGGGCAGGAGAATAACTGCCACTAGTTTTAGACTGCCGGGGAAGGAAATATGCCTGTGGAATAGGACCAAACAAGTAGGCAGGAGCTGAATCACACCTGCTCTTCCCCACCTTTCCAAGAAGTTTAAATTTTAGGCTAAAAGTGATGGGGAGCCATTGAAGGATTTTCTGAAAGGTATGCTGTGTTCAGACTTAAGGTTTAGAAGGATTGTTTAGGTAATAGTGTGGAAGGGAGGGACGCAGGATGCAGGAAGAGTCAGGAAACTAAAAAGATGCAGTAGAGTATAGCGGTTTGAAGTATGAATTCCAGAGATGCACAGCCCAGCCCAGGTTTTCCGGCTTCACCATTTTCTGGCAGTATGGTCATGGACAATTTAACTTTTTTTGTGACTCAGTTTTCTCATCTGTGAAAGGAAGATAAAAATACGACCTACCTCTTAGGATTGTGTGACAATTAAAAGAGCTAATAGAATACAATAAACAGTACAATATCTCCCACATAATGAGGCCCAAATAAATGTTAACCTGTTGTTATTATTATTAATTAATACGCTAGTGCAAAAGAGGAATGAGAAGGGCCGGGGCTAAGTCAGTGGCCAAGTGGAAATGAAAGGAAGGGGAGGGTGTCAAGGAAATGGAATTGGAAGGACTTGGTAAGTGTATTAAGGTGGCTTTAAAAGGAATGGAAGCACAGGGGAGCTTTTTGAATTCCCTGAGTGAGTGGAGGAGTCTGGATTCAAAGCTGTTCTGGTGGATGTTCTTTCCCCACTGTTCTTTTTCAGTAGGTTGCACTATGATTCTGTCATCCTGCATGTCCTTGTCTCTGTGTACTGGGTTCAAATCTCATCCACAAAGACAGATATAGAAGAACTATAAATGTCGTTCTTTTTCTGTAGCTCAACTTAAGTTCTGTTTTGAGCCTTCCTCTTGGATGGCAGGAACACAATTTCAGTTAAATTGGGGTCTTCCTTCCATTTTCCCATGAGCTTACCTATGTTCTAGGAGTGCCAAGGTTTGAGGTTGGGCCTGGACATTAGGTCTTTGGTGTCATCTGGCCAAGCTGACATCCCCTGGGGCTACTATTGCCTCATTGGGTCCTCAGCCATGTTCCATTCGGGCTGTCCTCAGGTCACCTCTCAAACTCATTCATAAAGCTCCTTTAGGTTCAGGCCCCTCCTCTTGGGAATGCAGTGATTGTTTTGCTTCTCACTCAGGTGCTCCCATGATACATGGGGCAGTGGAAGCCTTGGAAAGATGTTAGGTCTTCATTTCTGTCCCCTCTTGGACACATAGAAGTGATTCCATGGTTTCTGTACCACCCTGACATGTGGGTGAAGCTGTCTAAGATGTCGGTTCTTCTCCAGGGTCTTGCCACCCGCAGGACGTTATCTGTGTTCTTGGATCTCCTAAACCTAGCCAGGGTTTCTGCAGGCTCCCTTGGGTCGCAACTCAACCTGAAGGATGGGGTGAGAAAGCCAAGATGCCCTTTTCTCAAGGACCCCAAGCATCGAAGCTCTTCTCGCATCACCTTGACTCTTCTTTCACCCTTCAGGCCTGAAGCCTTGTTCTTATCCTATCTTTTCTTCTTGTTTTAAAAAAATTGCCCTGAGTCTTTTCAGTTTCCTTCAGGGCCTAGGTTTTGAAATTCAAAAGCAAGGAAGAGACTCTTTTTAAATCTGCTTTCTTCTGTAACAACCCTTCCCTGAGGCAATTAAAGAGGAGAAGTGCTAAAAGATGAGAAGGTGTCAAAGAAAGATAATCCATTAATACTTCATAGACGTTATCCCACCACATTTTAAATACAGTCATCAGGCAATAACCTACAATCTCTTGTCTTTAGTCTTTGAATGTCTTTGATCTTCTCCCTAGTTGACAGATATGATATAAGTAATTCTGATAGTCATTTGACTTATTGATGTCGGACATGTGGGTGGAGCTGAATTTTACTAATAAAGAAAACTCTTAAAGACAAGATAAAGCCAGCCTCTTTGAATTAGGGGGAAAAACTAGGGTAGAAATGAAAGACGAACGTCTCTCTCAATACTACCTTAGCGCCATGGGGGTGGGACAGGGCTGAAATTGGGAAATACCTGTGAAAAGCTGAGATAGGAGAAGGAATTTATCTCCAGCTAGATGCGGAGGATCATAAACATTGGTTTGCCTGGGATGGCACCAGTTTATGCCACTTTTCCTCATGTGCCACCTGGTTAGTGCCCACTTCCTCTCTAAAACCTATCACATCTTGGACAGTAAAGTATGTGGTTATCCCATTTCTGGTTTATATAAGCCTGTTTGGATGTTCCAGTTTGGAACTAGGCTGGAGACATTGAAAGCCTTAATTACCAAGATTTCTCTTTATGCAATGAGGTCAGTAAAATCACCCAAGAGCCTGAGATAGAGGAGGGTCTTTGTTTTTAACTCTAGGACTACATAAGTAAATAGCTACTTTGATATAAAAATCATAATTTCAGTAAAAATAAATAAGGGTATACTATTTAGCCATTTCTCCTTTATTATTCACATATATTATTACGGTTTTATAGGCCTTTTGTGCCCATTCAATTTGTAGTAGCAAGGAGAATCTCAAATCATCTGCTATTCTGTGTTTCATTCCAACATTTTTAGAGTTCTCAGTTATCCATGAGTAAAACCAAAATACACGCTGCCTAGATAAAATTATCATTTTCAATCATTGATGTGATCTTGCATTAAGATAGTTTCTAGCAAAATGGTCAAATTTGTATATTTTATCCATAGATGAAGTTGATTAGATTCTCAAGGCCAAAAGTAAGAGCCCTGAAGCCATGTTGATTTCCAGTAAATTCCCTGCTGCAGTCCACTATTCTGATCCCCTGAAGCCCTCCTTGTCTTCTTAGGAGTTAGATCAGGTTTTCAAGAAAAGCAGCTGGGTCAACCAGGCATCCTAGAACTGGATGAACAAACTACAGTCTAGAAAAACTCCCTATCTTTTCATCCTTTCCTGTTACTAGAATGCCTTAGTCCATTTGTGCACTATAACAAAATACCTTAAACTGGGTAATTTATAAAGATCAGAAATTTTATTCCTCATAATTTTGGAGGCTGTAAGTCCAAGATCAAGGTGCCAGCAGGTTCAGTGTGTGTTGAGAGCCCTGTCTCTCTGCTTCTTTGTCACTGTATCCTCCAGAGGGGATAAACTCTGAGTCCTCACATGGAAAAAGGGACAGAAAGGACAAAAAAGGCCTAAGCTAGTTTCTTCCAGCCCTTTTATAAGGCACTAATTCATCCATGAAGGTGGAGCCCTCATGACTTAATCACTTTCCAAAGGCCCCACCTCTTGGTATCACCACAAGGGGAATTAAGTTTCAACATGAATTTTGGAGGGAATACATCCAAACTGTGGCATTCTACCCATGGTCTACCAAAATTCATGTCCTACTCACATACAAAATACATTAATTCTATCCCATAGCCACAAATGTCTTGTTCTAGCATCAATCTTCAGATCTAAGTCCAAAGTCTCATCTATATATTATTTAAATCAGATATGGGTGAGATTCTAGGCACAATTCATCCTGAGACAAATTCCTCCTCCAGCTGTGAACTTGTGACATCCAACAAGTTATGTGCTTTCAATATACAAAGGTAGGGCAGGCATAGGATATACATTCCCGTTTCAAAAGGGAGCAACAGAAAAGAAGAAATGGACAACAGGTCTCAAATAACTTGAAAACTCGACAAGGCAAACAACATTAAATCTTGAGGCTTTAGAATAATCTTCAACTCCATGTCCTGCCTTTCAGATACACTGGACTGGGGTTGGATCACCAAGGCTCCAGGGACTCTGCCTCCATGGCCTCACTGGGCACAGCTCACATGGCAGTTCTCAAGGGTTAGAGTCTTTTGCCTGTGGCTCACCCAGGCTACAGTTGCATGTTGGTGGGTCTACAGTTTTGGTGTCTCAGGTGTGACCCCATTCCCATGGCTCCACTAGACACTGCTGTACTGTGGGGTTCTCTGTGGTGACCCTGACCCCATGGCTCCACTGGACATTGCCCTAGTAGGGGACCTCTGCAGCAGCCCCACCCCAACGCAGTTCTCTGCCTGGCACCCAAGGCTCTCTGATGCATCCTGTGAAATCTAGGTGGAGATAGGCATACCTCCATGGCTCTAGTGCTCTGTGTACCTGCAGAGTTAGCACCATGTGGACTCTGCCAAAGCTTATAGCCTGTACCTTCCAGAGGGGCCATCTGAGGCACCTCTGGGCCTGCTTGAACCACAGCTAGGACAGCCAAGGAGCACTGTGCCTGATGTGGGGAGCAGAGATGAGGTGGTGCAGGGCAGTGAATACTAAGATCCCGAGGGCCCCTGAGGTTCTCTACTTTCCTTTTAATTGTGAATTCCATCTTTAAATCATTTCTCTCTTTACTAGAAGCAATAAAGAGATGCTATGCAGCCCGTTCAATATTTTGCTTAGATATTTCTCCCATGAGATATCTTAGTTCATTGTTCTTAAATTCTGTCTTCCACAAAGCCCCGGAGTATGGACACAATTCAGCCAAGTTCTTTGCCACTTTTTAACAAGGATGGCCTTTTCTCCAACTTCCAATGAGATAGTCCTTATTTCCATCTAAGACATTATCAGAATAGCCTTTACTCTTTATAGTTCTACCAGCATTCCGATCACAACCATTTAGATAACTTCTGAGAAGACTGAAGCCCTTTCTATAGCTCTCCCCTTCTTTTGTGTTTATCTTAGTCCATTTCCTGCTTATTATAACAAAATGCCTGAAACTGGATAATTTATAAAGAAAAGGAATTTATTTATTACAGTTATAGAGTCTGAAAAGTCCAAGATGGAGAGGCGCCATCTGGTGAGGGTCTTCTTGCTGCTGAGGATTTTCTGCAGAGTCCCAAGGCAGTGCAGGGCCTCACATGGTGGGAGGGCTAGGTGTATTACATTAAGTCTCTCTTCCTCTTCTTATAAAACCACCAGTTCCGGCCGGGCGCGGTGGCTCACGCCTGTAATCCCAGCACTTTGGGAGGCCGAGGCGGGCGGATCACAAGGTCAGGAGATCGAGACCATCCTGGCTAACACGGTGAGACCCCGTCTCTACTAAAAATACAAAAAATTAGCCGGGCGAGGTGGCAGGCGCCTGTAGTCCCAGCTACGCGGGAGGCTGAGGCAGGAGAATGGCGTGAACCCCGGGGGGCGGAGCCTGCAGTGAGCCGAGATCGCGCCACTGCACTCCAGCCTGGTGACAGAGCGAGACTCCATCTCAAAAAAAAAAAAAAAAAAAAAACAAAAAAAAAAAACCACCAGTTCCACTCCCATGATAACCCATTAATCCATTAGCCTATTAACCCATTAATCCATTCATCCATTAATAATGTATTTATGAGTGCAAAGCCCTCATGACCCAATCACCTCTTAAAATTTCGCAGCACTGCCACATTGGGGATTAAATGTCAACATGAGTTTTAGAGGGGACAAATATTCATACCGTAGCAGAACCCCACAAGAATTACCCTTAATGGTCCATTCATAGCAATATGGGATTTTTTTAGCCTGCTCCTCCAAACTCTTCCAGCCTCTGCCCATTACTCATTTCCAAAACTGCTTCCACATTTTTAGGTATTCGTTATAGAAAATACCCACCTTCTTGGTAAAATTTCTGTCTTAGTCTGTTTATGCTGCTATAATAAAATAGCAGCCTGGGTTACTAATAAACAATAGAAATGTATTTATCATAGTTCTGGAGGCTGGGAAGTCCAAGACTGAGGCTCTGGCAAGAGCAAGGTACCCATAGATTCAGTGTCTGGTGAGGGCCTGGTCTCTCTGATTCTAAGATGGTGCTTTATTTCTTTATTTACTTAAGATAGAGCTTTATTGCTGTGTCATTCAGAGGTGTGATGGTTAATACTGGGTGTCAACTTGATTGAATTGAAGGATGCAAAGTATTGACCCTAGGTGTGTCTGTGAGGGTGCTGCCAAAGGAGATTAACATTTGAGTCAGTGGGCTGGGAAAGGCATACCCACCCTTAATCTGGGTGGGCACCATCTAATCAGTTGCCAGTGCAGCTATAATATAAAGCAGGCAGAAAAATGTGAAGAGATGAGACTGGCCTAGCCTCCCAGCCTATGTCTTTCTCCCATGCTGGACCCTTCCTGCCCTTCAATGTCGGACTCCAAGTTCTTTAGTTTTGAGACTCAGACTGGCTTTCCTTGCTCCTCAGCTTGCAGATGACCTATTGTGGGACCTTGTGAGTGTGTGAGTTAGTACTTAAAAATTCCCCTTTGTGTATATATATGTCCATCCTATTAGTTCTGTCCCTCTAGGGAACCCTGACTAATACAGATTTTGGTACCAGGAGTGGTTCTAGAGGAACAGAATATTAAGGATGGAGTTCTTTCACTGGTTTTGGGGTTTCTGGAGTTGGCTACTTAATATGATTAGACCCAAAAATGCTAAGGATGCTCTTATTTATTTGTTTACATATTTGAGATAGAGTCTCACTCTGTCGCCCAGGCTGGAGTTCAATATCGTGATCTCAGCTCACTGCAACCTCCACCTCCTGGGTTCAAGCAATTCTCCTGCTTCAGCCTCCCAAGTAGCTGGGATTACAGGTGCCCACCACCAACTCTGGCCACTTTTCGCATATTTAGTGGAGATGAGGTTTCACCATGTTAGACAGGCTGGTCTTGAACCCAACTTTAGATGATCCACCTGCCTTGGCCTCCCAAAGTGCTGGGATTACAGGTGTGAGCCACCATGCCCAGCCAGGACTCTACTTCTAATAGTATGGAGAACACTGACAGTCTTGTACAGGGGTCTGACCCGCAGACCCTGACCCAACAATGGATGACAGATGTACACTGACACCGATATTTTTGCCTGTCAGTCCAGCTAAGGAGCTCTGCTCTGAGTCTGGAGCATTGCCTCAATAAGCCAGTGAAGTTTGCATTTATTTAGTACAGCTTAAATGACAAAGGTCTTGAGTAAATACCACTAGAGGGTAATTGACATTGCTGACCGCCGAGCAGAGAGCAATTATGCACCTGCAGTTGATCAAAGGTTGGTCTTAGGACCACATGAGTAAACAAGCTATTTAGATAAGCTCCCCACATTTCCTTGTTGTTTGCTTTTTTGCTATGAACTAAAGGTAAAGAGGCTTAGGCTGCTTTCAGCCAAATCTGTTACTGAAGTTATGCAGCCCCCTTCCTGGGCTTCCAAGAAGGTTTGTGACTATTTTCTACAACTATCTTTATAATTTTTCCCACCACCCTGACTGAATTCCCACAGTCTTTGTGTGAACTGTTTAGAGAGCTATGCAAAATAAGTGCATTTTACACTCCTGACACTGCTTATGAGAGGGAAAGAGTTTAGTGACTCTATATGTAATGCCTTTGACCACATGTGGAGAACCAAGGAACATAATGAAGCTGGTTGTTTGCTCCTAAGTTCAGTGGATGAAGTGATGAAAGAAAATGATAAACTCAGGGATTCTGTCTCCCAGCTTCAGAGGCAGATACTGAGCCTCAAATCTGCTAAGATTTCCTGGAGTGAGAGTCTTAGCTCCTGTAGAGAAAGAGCTGAAATTGTGGAAAAACAGACACAAGCTCTTAAGTGAGTGGCTGACCTGCATTGAAAGATGCATGCACAGCCTCACCAGGTGTCTACTATCCAAGTAGACAGGTGTCTACAGGTCCAAGTGAGGGCATTGATTGGAAAAGAATGATATCCTGCTATTGTGGGATCTGGCCAGCAGCCCTCAATGCAACGGGGCTCTCTCCTTGTTCCCAGGTGGATCGGCAGGTTGAGAAATAATAGACATACACAAGATAGTGAAAGCTGGGTCCAGGGGGGTCACCACCTTCTGGTCCCATGGTGCCAACAATGCACTGGATATACCAGCATTTATTATTAAGTTTAGTAAGGGCAGGGGTAGGTTAGTGAGGGATTTAGGGTCATTTGATTATGAAGTGAGATGGTCACATGGGGAAGAAGTAATTCTTTAACAAAACATCTATGCAGAAGTACAGTATACAGGGATAAGAATTTACAATATAGTGTGTGCATCAGTAATTTCTAACAGAGCCTTAAAACAGAAACACAGTCTTTCCATAACCTATGATTAGCAAGATATTAATCAGCAGTAACAGTTGCAGCAAAAGCTGGTTACAAACAATCTGTAGAAACAGGACGTGAAGCTAGACAACCAGTTAGACCAGAAATTCTCAGAAGGGAGTATGTCTTAACCCTAAAGAGGCCTAGAAGAGCCGTGGCAAGATGAGGGTGTTTATAGCCCTATCTTATCCATATGGACAGGAGCCCCCTACCCCCCATGCATCTGTTTATAGGCTCTCCAAGTGTCACATTCCATTCCCAGAGCTATGAACATCTGCTTTTCTGGGATAGGAATCTTGGTGATGTGAAACCTCCCTGACTGCACATCCATTCATAGGCTCTCTGCAGGGGGAAGCACATCATGTGCTGTTGGCTCATTCTGGCAGTCCAACCTGGCATTACACAATCCTGCATGCAATTTCGTATTTACAATAATCAGGAGCATTTCATCTTTTATTCCACAGCAATAGTTTCAGGGGATCTTCCTACACCCTGCAACTTGGAATGGGGATGTGTGGGAGGACCCTGATGAAGCTGGGGACACTGAGTTTGTAAACCATGATGAACCTTTTTTGCCAGAAGAAACAGCTTCCCCATTCCCAGTAGTGGCAACATCCCCTCCCCAACCCATGCTGCCATCAGCCTTTCCACCTTTGTCTGAGGAAATGAACCCTGCACTGCCTAAGGCAACAGTGATGGCCTCCCCTGAGGCAGTTGCCAGGCAAGATAATGTTGATTCTCCTCAGGAGCCACCCCCAACACCCCTGTTTGCTTCTAGACCTATAACTAGACTAAAGTCCCAGCAGGTCCCTAGAGGGTGAGGTTGAGAGTGTGACCCATGAGGAGGTGTGCTATACTCAAAAAGAACTGCTTGAGTTTTCTAATTTATGTAAACAGAAATCTGGAGAACAGGCATGGGAATGGATATTAAGGGGTGGGGGTGGGATAATGGTGGAAGGAAAGTAGAGTTGGATCAGGCTGAATGTATTGATTTGGGCCCACTAAGTAGGGACTCTGCATTTAATGTTTCAGCTTGGGGAGTTAAAAAGGGTTCTAATAGTTCATTTGCTTGGTTACCTGAAAGAAGCATTAAAAGATGGCCCACTGTGAATGAGCTGGAAATGCCTAATCTCCCTTGGATGAATGTAGAGGAAGGGATCCAAAGGCTTAGGGAGATTGGGATGGTGGAGTGGATTAGTCACTTTAGACCTACTCATCCCAGCTGGGAGGGTCCAGAAGATATACACTTGACCAATGCCTTATGAAATAGATTTGTGAGGGCAACACCTGCATCTTTGAAGGACCCTGTCATTGATCTCTGTATGTCAGATCTAACAGTGGGAACTACAGTCACTCAACTACAAAATTTAAATACAACAGGAATAATTGGATCCCGAGGGGGCAGGGGCTAAGTGGCAGCACTCAACCGTCAAAGGTGGGCATAGCTACCATAATAGACAGCAGAGGCAAAGCAGCAATCAGAATAGTCTGAATTGTGTAGGGCTCTGGCATTGGCTTATTAATCGTAGTGTTCCTAGAAGTGAAATTGATACAAAGCCTACTGCATTCCTACTTAATTTATAGAAGCAGAAAGCTTCTAGGTTGAATGGACATAAGACTAATTTGAGGCTGGGCATGGTGGCTCATGCCTGTAATCCTAGCACTTTGGGAGGCCAAGGCCGGTGGATCACCTGAGGTCAGGGGTTCAAGACCAGCCTGGACAACATGGTGAAACCCCTTCTCTACTAAAAATACAAAAAATTAGCTGGGTGTAGGGGTGGGCACCTGTAATCCCAGCTACTGGGGAGGCTGAGGCAGGAGAATCGCTTGAACCTAGGAGGGGGAGGTTATGGTGAGCCAAGATCACACCACTGCACTCCAGCCTGGACGACAGAGTGAGACTCTGTCTCAAAAAAAAAAAAAAAGACTAATTTGAATTATAAAAGCAGAGAATCATGGGCCCTCAACTGATTTCCAGACTTGAGCCAGTATACTGTCTCAGGACCCCTTGAAGGAAGGTGAGGCCAGGTCCCCATGAGGAAGGACCCCCACTATACCAACAATGTATGCAGTTAATCTTTCTCCAATCCTTCCCCAAGGAGACCTCTGGCTTTTTACCAGGGCAACTGTGCACTGGGGAGAGGGAAATTATTAGACATTTCGGGGACTACCAGCCACTGGCTCTGAGCTGATGTTGATTCCAGGGGACCCAAAAACGTCATTGTGGTCCTCCAGTTAAAGTATGGAGACACTTATGGAGGTCAGGTAATTAATGGAGTTTTAGCTTACATCCGACTTACAGTGGGTCCACCAGGTCCCTGGACTCATCTTGTGGTCATTTCCCCAGTGCCAGAATGCATAATTGGCATAGACACACTTAGCAGCTAGCAGAACCCTCACATTGGCTCCCTGACTGGGAGGGTGAGGGCTATTATGGTGGGAAAGGCCAAATGGAAGCCATTAGAGCTGCCTCTACCTAGAAAAATAGTAAATCAAAAACAATATCACATCCTTGGAGGGATTGCGGAGATTAGTGCCACCATTAAGGACTTGAAAGATGCAGGAGTGGTGATTCCCACCAAATCCCTGTTCAATTCTCCCATCTGGCCTGTGCAGAAGACAGATGGATCTTGGAGAAGGACAGTGGATTATCATAAGCTTAACCAAGTGGTGACTCCAGTTGCAGCTGCTGGACCAGATGAGGTTTCATTTCTTGAAAAATTAACACATCTCCTGGTACCTGGTACACAGCCATTGATTTGGCAAATGCCTTTTTCTCCATTCCTGTCCATAAGGCCCACCAGAAGCAATTTGTCTTCAGCTGGCAAGGCCAGCAATATACCTTTACTGTCCTACCTCAGAGGTATATCAATGCTCAGGCTTTATGTCATAATCTTATTCAGAAAGACCTTGATTGCTTTTTGCTTCCGTGAGATATCATACTAGTCCATTACATTAATGACATTACGCTGATTGGATCCAATGAGCAAGAAGTAGCAAACACACTGGACTTATTGGTGAAATATTTGTGTGCCAGAGGATGGGAAATAAATCCGACTAAAATTCAGGGATCTTCTACTTCAGTAAAATTTCTAGGGGTCCAGTGGTGTGGGGCCTGTCAAGATATTCCTTCTAAGGTAAAGGATAAGTTGCTGCTGCATTGGCCCCTCCCACAACCAAGAAAGAGGCACAACACCTAGTGGGCCTATTTGGATTTTGGAGGCAACACATTCCTCATTTGGGTGTGTTACTCCAGCCTATTTATCAAGTGACCCAAAAGGCTGCCAGTTTTGAATGGTGTTCAGAACAGGAGAAGGCTCTGCAACAGGTCCAGGCTGCTGTGCAAGCTGCTCTGCCACTTGGGCCATATGACCCAGCAGATCCAATGGTGCTTGAGGTGTCAGTGGCAGATAGGGATGCTGTTTTGAGCCTTTGGCAGGCCCCCATAGGTGAATCACACGGAAATCCCTAGGATTTTGGTGCAAGGCCCTACCATCTTTTGCAGACAACTATTCTCCTTTTGAGAGACAGCTCTTGGCCTGTTCCTGGGCTTTGATGGAAACTGAATGTTTGACTATGGGTCATCAAGTCACCATGAGACCTGAACTGCTTATCATAAACTGGGTGTTTTCTGACCCATCCAGCCATAAAGTGGGTCATGCACAGCAGTACTCCATCATCAAATGGAGGTGGTATATACGTAATCAGGCTTGAGCAGGTCCTGAAGGCACAAGTAAGTTACATGAGGAAGTGGCTCAAATGCCCATGATCTCTACTCCTGCCACCCTGCCTGCTCTCCCCCAGGCTGTACCAATGGCCTCATGGGGAGTTCCCTATGATCAGTTGACAGAGGAAGAGAAGACTAGGGCCTGGTTCACAGATGGTTCTGCACAATATGCAGGCACCACCTGAAAGTGGACAGCCACAGCACCACAGCCCCTTTCTAGGACATCACTGAAGGACATCAGTGAAGCCAAATCTTCCCAGTGGGCAAAATTTCAAGCAGTGCACCTGGTTGTGCACTTTGCATGGAAGTAGAAATGGCCAGATGTGTGATTATATTCTGATTCATGGGCTGTAGCCAATGTTTTGGCTAGATGGTCAGGGACTTGTAAGAAGCATGATTGGAAAATTGGTGACAAAGAAATTTAGGGAAGAGGCATGTGGATGGACCTGTCTGAGTGGTCAAAAACTGTGAAGATATTTGTATCCCATGTGAGTGCTCACCAATGGGTGACCTCAGCAGAGGAAGATTTTAATAATCAAGTGGATAGGATGACCCATTCTGTGGACACCACTCAGCTTCTTTCCCCAGCCACCCCTGTCATCACCCAATGGACCCATGAACAAAGTGGCCATGGTGGCAGGGATGGAGGTTACACATGGTCTCAGCAACATGGACTTCCACTCACCAAGGCTGACCTGGCTACAGCCACTGCTGAGTGCCCAATTTGCCAGCAGCAGCGACCAACACTGAGCCCTCGATATGGCACCATTCCTCGGGGTGATCAACCAGCTACCTGGTGGCAGTTTGATTATATTGGACCTCTTCCATCATGGAAAGGGCAGAGGTTTGTCCTCACTGGAACAGACAAACCTATTATTCTGGACATGGGTTTGCTTATTCTGCACGCAATGCTTCTGCCATCCATGGACTCATGGAATGCCTTATCCACTGTCATGGTATTCCACACAGCATTGCCTCTGACCAAGGCACTCATTTTATGGCTAAAGAAGTGTGACAGTGGGCTCATGCTCATGGAATTCACTGGTCTTACTGTGTTCCCCATCATCCTGAAGCAGCTGGATTAATAGCATGGTGGAATGGCCTTTTGAAGTCACAATTACCATGTGAAATATGTGACAATACTTTGCAGGGCTGGGGAAAAGGTCTCCAGAAGGCCATGTATGCTCTGAATCAGCATCCAATATATGATACTCTTTCTCCCATAGCCAGGATTCACAGGTTCAGGAATCAAGGGGTGGAAGTGGAAGTGGCACCACTCACCATCACCCCTAGTGATCCAGTAGCAACACTTTTGCTTCCTGTTCCCGCGACATTACATTCTGCTGGCCTAGAGGTCTTAGTTCCAGAGGGAGGAATGCTGCCACCAGGAGAATGCTGCCTTCCATTCTGTTAAACTGGAAGTTAAGATTGCCACCTGGACACTTTGGGCTCCTCCTACCTTTAAGTCAACAGGCTAAGAAGGGAGTTACAGTGTTGGCTGGGGTGATTGACCCAGACTATCAAGATGAAATCAGTTTACTACTCCACAACAGAGGTAAGGAAGAATATGCATGAAATACAGGAGATCCATTAGGGCATCTCTTAGTATTACCATGCCCTGTGATAAAGGTCAAAGGGAAACTACAACAGCCCAATCCAGGCAGGACTACAAATGGCCCAGGCCCTTCAGGAATGAAGGTTTGGGTCACTCCACCAGGAAAAAAGCCACGACCTACTGAGGTGTTTGCTGAAGGCAAAGGGAATATAGAATGGGTAGTAGAAGAAGGTAGTCATCAATACCAGCTATGACCATGTGACCAGCTGCAGAAACGAGGACTGCAACTGTCATAAATATTTCCTCCTTCTTTTGTTAAAACATGTTTGTGCATGTATATACTTGTACTAAGAAAATATCTTCATTTTATTTCCTTTATCATGTGACATAAGATTTATTGACTTCATATCTGAATTTAAGCATTGTTAACTTTGTGTAATAGTATTTGGGTTGGGGATTGGTGCATTTCCAGTTGTACAAATGATAGTTGTATTATGTTAGGGGTAATTATGACCTTATTATTGCCTTTATTTGAAGATTATGTATGATCTCAGTTGTGTATAGGTTCCAGTTAACAAGGGGTGGACTTGTGATGGTTAATACCGTCAACTTGCTTGGATTAAAAGATGGAAAGTATTGATCCTGGGTGTTTCTGTGAGGGTGTTACCAAAGGAGATTAACATTTGAGTCAGTGGGCTGGGAAAGGCAGGCTTACCCTTTAATCTGGGTGTGCACCATCTAACTAGCTGCCAACATGGCTAGAGTATAAAGCAGGCAGGAAAACATGAAGAGATGAGACTGGCCTAGCCTCCCAGCCTACATCTTTCTCCCATGCTGGACTCTTCCTGCCCTTGAACATTCGACTCTGAGTTCTTTAGTTCTGGGACTCAGACTGGCTTTCCTTGCTCCTCAGCTTGCAGATGGCCTGTAGTGGGACCTTGCGATCATGTGAGTTAATACTTAATAAACTCCCCTTTATATATATAATGTTTATATATATAATATATATAATATAAAATATATTTAATATATTTTATGTTATATATTTAATATATTATATATACTATATATTATATATTATAATATATAATATATATTATATATTTTATATATATAAGGGATATATATATATAAGTGATATATATATATATATATATATCCTTTTAGTTCTGTCCCTCTAGAGAACCCTGACTAATACAAAATGGAACAAATGCTGTGTCCTCACATTGTGGAATAAATGGAAAGGCAAAAGGGCAAATGCTTTGTGAAGCCTCTCTTATAAGAGCCTTCATCTCATTCACGAGGTAAGAACCCTGTTGACCTAATAATCTCCTAAAGGCCCCACTTCTTAACATTATTGCATTGGAGATTTATTTTCAACATAAAGTTTGGAGGAACACAAAGATTTAAACCATAGCATAGAGGGATCCATTGGCTGTCCTTATTGGAAACCTTTAGTTTTGTGTAGGAAATGCTGTTTTTCAGCTGCATTATTAAAAAATGCAGTTCTTTTCATTTTTGTTCATTTAAATTAGTTTTTTGCATATACATGACATTATAGTTTGTCTTTCAAATGTATCACTCTACTTTTATAATAAACTTAAAGGTCAATTTTGATAGAAAAATAAATGGGCCCTTTCTGTCAAATTTATGCAGCCCTATTATTCAAACAAATTTCAGTGATCCCATGAGCTTTATGAAATAATTTCTTTTTATAATTTATAACATTTCAAAAATAAAATTTAGTTGTTTGTTGCTTTGAGGAACTTGGCAACTTGGCAAAGTTGATAAATATTTCCAAGTTACAAATAATATTTACAGTGAAACAGGATAATGTAAATTGTAATCAAAATGCTATCAAGACAAGCATATAAAATGATATAAGAGCTGTTTTTCAAAAATATATGTATTCCTGTAACTTGTTATCATTCAGTTTCTATCATCAGAAAACATTAGAAACATGCAGGAGCTCAATTATTCCTCCAGGACATATGTGAATTAGATAATATACTTCAGTTCCTAGTGAAGAGATAAGAAAATTGAAGATCCTATTGGGCCCTCATTAAATGTCTCTTGCCAGTATTTCAAACACTTTGGGGAACATTCTCAGGAGACAGTAGACTCTGCCTAGGGGAAAAAGAGTGCGAAATTAGAACAGATGTCATATTTTCCATTGCAAATAAGACCAGAAGATATGTTTTATTGGCTGAGTGAAGCAAAATCATTCTATTGGACCTCTCTGACACTTGGCAACACTGGAATCAAGTCAGTTCTTTCTCTTTAAAGACAAGGAAGATAATAAGGTAGCAAACAAGTGGGTAAACAGCAGGTGTGAGGAAAAAGCCTTGTCTTTTGGTTGATCTGTTCATTAACAGAATGAGATAAACATAGGCAAAGAAAAGGTAAAACAGTGCTTGTTAAAGGCAATGGAAAACAAATTAGATGGCATGGTCTTTGTGATAATACACCATTGACTTTTCTCATAATAATAACAGCAGGACAAAGCATCTTATCTGAGTCCCAATAAAGTACCAGGTGCTCTGCTAGGTGCTTTTACATGCATTACTTGAATCCGCACAATTGTCCACTGTATTATAACCTGATGTTTGCTGGTGCTTGCTCTTACCTACTAACACAGGATATCAGCTCTTCAAAGCTCCCTCCTTCCTGTACAGTATTTCTGGGAGTCCTCAGAAGGGACTTCCCGTGCATTCACAGACAGGTTCAGCCACGGACCATCTTTGCTGGGTACCACTGTGTCTGTCATGCACAAATTGCTGCAGATTGTGGGCACAAGTATTGCTTTATCTTGGGCTTAGGTGGATGCCATCGCTGTCCTCCACTGCCACTCCTAATAGGTAGCATCTGCTGGACATCACTATCAGTTCCATTGGCTAGCACTGTTGATGGCCGGAAGTGCTGAGGATTTCAGATTTACATGGTGTTCTGTGGAGATGAAGGAAAGTATGCCTCTGCCACACACAAATAGTGGGCTGCCAATGGAGCACAGCATTTTAAAATGAATATGAGTCTCTCAGTTTTTGACTTCCTGTCTCTATCCCCTCTCTGCCACAGTAGGTTCCATTTGACAAATTAGAAAGTGAGTCTCAAAGGAGTTAAGTAACTTGAGTTAGGTAACTTGCTAGAATCACATGGCTAGTAAGTGGAGGAACTGAGGGCTGGACTTCGATTTGTTTAAAGTCTGAGCTTTTTCGATACACCCAGTATACTATGCTGTCTCTCCATTCTTGGGATTTCTTGGGTGCTTGATGGTTCTGAGGATTCCTTCTTTGGAAATTGAAACTCTCTCTTCCCTTTGCCTCCAAGCCCATACATACTCCAAATTATCTTCCAAATTCATCCTTTGTTTTCTTCCCCAGATCCTCTTCTTCTCACCTATTAACCTATTGTTTGGCCCTCATCCTCTTTCCATCTTTCTTTATACTCTCCTATAGACTCTCTAGTTTTGCCTATTGCCTTTAAAGAAACTTTCCCAACAACATTCACTTAACATTTATTCAGCTGTTATTGCAGATGCTATGGTAAGCAATGGAAATAAAAATCTTCAAAGACAAGGAAGATAATAAAGTAGCAAACGTGGGTAAACAGATAGCAGTTGTGAGGAAATAGGAAGGAATTTATAGTCTAGTATGGAAAATACACTAATAATTAATTATAGCACTATATGATAGGTACTGTACTGCGGAAAGGCAGGCATGGGGGTGATGGGGCAACAAAAATCCGATTATAAAGGTAAAAACCCACAGGGAAGGGGCAAATAAATTACCCTGGGAACTAAGAGAAGTTAGATGAGCAGCCCTTGAACTGAGCCTTGAAGAGAAAGTTGGTATTAGATAGGTAAAGGATGGGGTAAAGGCAGAATGGGCTAAACAAAGGAAGCAACACTTACAGAGTCACACAGTCTTGAAGCTCTATTACCTGTTGCAGGAGCTGCAAGTAGTTCCATAAATTAAGGGTGTGTGGGAAGAAGTAAAAGGGAGTAGTTTGAGGGTATCCACAGGCCAAAAATACTTCCAGCAGCTACACAGATAAAGCCAATGAGCGAAGCAGGCTGGGTAGATTACAACATGGAGAGTGAAGGCTGTGACAAACCAGAGAGCACATATGCTGTCCCCATGAGTGACTGCTCCTCCCTCCAGCCTGAGTTGCCACTGTGAATACAGACCCAGATATGACCAGTTTTTTTTTTTGTTTTTCAAGGGAAGCCTAGAATATAGATTTTTATGTGAATTTTCCCAATGATTAAAATACCATGTGGCCAAGCAAAATACATCTGTCTGCAACATATGGGACAAATCATAATGACCCATGTATGTTAAGATGAAGAGACTGAACTTCCTCCTAAACACATTCAGCAGGACATCACTGGATGTTTCAAAGTAGGGATTTACATAATCAGACTTGAGTTTTGCAAAGACTACAGTTCACTGATAGAAATGTGAAGGATGGATCAGAGAGAGGCAAGACTGGAGGGTGAGTGAGCTGCTAGACATCTATAGTAGGAAACCAAATGTAGCCATAAGAGCAGAGGCAGCAGTTGTGGAGAAAAGAGGGCAGACACAAGGATGGCTTGGGATCTGCAGGGCTTGGTGACTGATTAAATAGGAAGAATAAAAAGAGAGAGAAGAGGCAGAACAATTTCCTTGCCATATGGGCCGATAGTTTTCTAGAAGCTGAAAAACATTCAAAGCAAAAAGTTCTTCAGTTCAGAAAGATAACAGCAAAATGATCCAGAAAGTTGAGTCAAGGCTTGTGTACTGAAATGAAACCCAATGAGAGTATTTACGAATGTGCTTTATGGACCCCACCCAGAGATTCATGGTGCTGGGTCCTGCACTATCTCTTCTGCATGACAGCTGGTTATAACCATGGGTTGGGTCATTTTCCTTTACACAATTCTCCTTTCGGAATATCTCTCTTTCTTACAGCAACCAATTTAGTTTACATCTTCAGGCCCTGGTTATTACAATAGCTACCTGGTTAGTCATCCTTATTCTTGATCTCCATTCTTCAGCTTGTCCCCAGGATGCTTCCTCTTTCAAACCACAACAAGATTAAACTCTTCTTCCTGGCTTTCAAGGCACTCCACAATTTGGCATCAACCCTCCCTTTGAACTGTATTCCTAAATGCAGCCTGATTTGAATCCTATACCCTTTGTGAACTGGTCTACTCAAATCTCATTTTTGCCTTCAAGACTTGGCTCTGTTTGGAAAGCCCTAACTTCTCCCCTTGCACACAGGAAATGGTCCTTCTCCCCTGAAGTCCTCTATTTTGGTCTCATTGCTCCTCTTTCTAAGCTCCTAAAGCAGTTTGGACCTCTGCTAGATGGACCATAGGGAGAGGTCTTGAAGCCTTAAAATGCCTACCACATATAAGGAGTAGCCAATCCCCTCTTGTGTATGCTGCAATGACTCTAGCAGGATGCTTCCAGTGAGCCCAACTCAGTGTCATGGTCATGGAGGAGTACACTGGATAGGAATTACATGTTCCAGAAGCAACTATGTTTGGATTGAGTCATCTCTGAGATTACTTGTCACAAACCTGACCTCAAAGACATGTTTCAAATGATGGTTAGTCTTCTTTTTTGGGAAGGATAAAATGTTAGATGAACAAAGTAATTTGTATTTAGGTTGCTATCATGAGAAGAACGACATTCTTAATTCTCTGTGTAGTCATTACATTGACCAATGCAAGAGGAATACCAGATCCAGGTACCCTGAATGGCTAATGAAGAAACTCCCTCTGCTACCCCAGTTCCAGCATATTTTTGCTAACAATCTCTATCACTAAAGGAAGTCTGTGCATGTCTTATGCTAAATCGAGCAGTTTTTAAAAAACTATAGTGTTGTTTCATGGGGTTTAGGCATCTTCCCAAGAAGACCTCAGAGATATTTCAAGTAGAAAGCACATGGGTAACTCCAGGCAAAAATCAGTTGGCTACCTTTCAAGAGGCTCTACAGGTTAGATTATCTTCGTAAATTTACCACAGCCCATGGTCTGGCTCTCAGCCTTGTGGGTTTTGAAACTGGATTTTGTCAACACAATACAGATCTATTTGTCATTACTGGTTCACATTAATCAACCTACAAAGACTGGTGGAAAACACCAGAACATCTGGTATTAGTAACTTTCCTAAGGACTGGAGTATTTTCTTTTTTTTTTTTTAATTTTCTTATTATTATACTTTAAGTTTTAGGGTACATGTGCACAATGTGCAGGTTTGTTACATATGTATACCTGTGCCATGTTGGTGTGCTGCACCCATTAACTCGTCATTTAGCATTAGGGATATCTCCTAATGCTATCCCTCCCCCCTCCCCCGACCCCACAACAGTCCCCGGAGTGTGATGTTCCCCTTCCTGTGTCCATGTGTTCTCCTTGTTCAATTCCCACCTATGAGTGAGAACATGTGGTGTTTGGTTTTTTGTCCTTGTGATAGTTTGCTGAGAATGATGGTTTCCATTTTCATCCATGTCCCTACAAAGGACATGAACTCATCATTTTTTATGGCTGCATAGTATTCCATGGGGTGTATGTGCCACATTTTCTTAATCCAAGGACTGGAGTATTTTCTAGGAACATGAAATCTGAATAAGAATTAGAGTAAGGAGAGTTCCATGTGTCATAACGTTTATGAGAGGGAAATGGGTGAAGGTAATGTTATTGCCAAGAACTGCACATGACCTGTAGCTGACATTATTGCTGGGGCAGCTAGCAGTGAACTACTATCACTGGTGGGTGTTTATTCCAGATTTGATAGTCTTTATTCAGCTCAGTGTTTGGCAATGAATGATGTATAATAGAGATATATCTATCCCAGGAACCAGGTACTTCTCTCTGTTGCTGAGGGTACTCTTTCTACTAAATGATGACAATGATAAATAATATCTAAGAAGTTGAATGATTGATTGGCTGTGGTGAATGAGGTGAAAGTAAGAGTCATAACCCTCCCCTCCCCCCAGTTCTTTATGACTTGAGTAACTCGATGTGTAATGGAGCCATATGATTGTTCTCTAGAGAGAATAATAGTTATCCGTTTTCGACATACTTAGTGATTTAGGGATGCCTTTGAGACATCCAAATTGAAATGTCCTATAGGCAGTTCTATATTCAGATATGTTAACTCACAAGCTTGATCTGCACCAGAGAGATAACTTTGGGATTTGTCAGTGTATCGATAACTAAAGCCATGTGAATTGATAATATTTCCTCAAGGGAAAGTAAAGAGAACAGAGAGTAGAGGGCCTAGGACAGAATTCTGAGGAATACCAACATTTACTTGTTGGTTAGAGGATGAGAGACTGACATAAGAGACTTAGTATAGCCAAAAAAGTAGAAAGAGAATCAGGAGTGTGTGCTAACATGGAAACCAAGACCAGAGACTATTTAAAGAAAGGTGTGTAGGCGCTTCCTGAATGGTGATGTAAATTCCAAGCATAAAATGGCTGTGGCTCTGCATAGAGTTAAGTGTCTCAAATTTAGCAAGATTCTACCTGAGCAGACATGGTCACTGGCAGCAGTGTTCCCTGTTAGGGACCTTACGGAGCCTTGGAAAAATCCTCTGCATCTATGTAGCATCTGCCCTGCCATGGCAGGGGGCACTATGTTTGGCCTACATTTATGTATAATTTGCTATATAAATAAGAGAGTGAAGAACTTAATTGGATTAAAAACAATATAACTAAAAAAAACTTGGTATTCTGCAATATCTGGATCAAATGTCTTTGGTGAACTTCAGCATAGCAATGGGGGTGGAATAATGAGAGTGGGCTGAGAAACCAAAGACTTGCTCCTAAAAGAAGGGTGTGTGTGTGTGTGTGTGTGTGGGTGTGTGTGTGTTTGTGTGTGTGTGTGTATATAAAGCAAATATATACTACCAAACACTAGGGGAAGAACTAGATCAGAGTGTTGCAAAATACCCTTTGAAAAGTTATTTTATACTCAGAAATTTTACTTTAGTATGCTAGTTTGATCTTTCTTTTCAAGAGCCATTAGTGATGGCTTTAAAAAATTAAGTCTGAAAATGCTGGACTGTTTCTGGGAATATTTGATGCCCACAGAGTATGGCTTGGAACCCTGATACCAGAGGAATGTTGTCATCATTGATTAAAAGTGAGTAGCTGCATATGGCCTGTCCACATTAAACCAAGGTCAAAGTTCAAAACTCAGAAATATTAAACACACACTTAGGATGACATCTGACAACCTCAGTCTGCAGGATGGAACTCTAATAAAAATTAAAGGACCATGTGCTGCACTCAGCCACACACTCAACTCTCACTGCTATTGAGAGACATCATTCTTGGCTTAAACCAGCAAAGCGGGATATAAAGGCATGCCATTCCCTTGTACTCCCTTTGGGAACAAATTAGCTTTGAAAAATTCCCAGAGATGTCTGATTCATGAAGGGCCAAGTAAAAAGGAAAATGCAGATGCTTCCGTGAACAGTAGAATAGTAGATATTTTCTCCTCTTGGGATGAAGAGGATGGAGGGATCGGGGGGCAAGGGGGCAATTCTCCTTAAACAGTCATCCCCACACCCACATGCTCAAAACAATTTAAAATGGCTCTCCAGGCTTCATATTCTCTTTCATCTAAACCCATAATTAAGAATGGCTGTTTTTAACTCACTTTCCAAAGAACAAAGGTGCTGTATAACGGGATGTGGTAGCTACTGCAGGGCAATAACCCCAGAATTGCAGTAGCTACTAACCTGTTTTCCTCTTGTACAATTTTCATTCATCTCTGGCAAGCAGGCAAATACTAATCCGTACTGGAATTTGGGATACTGGAAGGTATCCCAAAGGAATCAACCTGCCTCCATGCTTTGCCTCTCTAAAAAACCCCTAAATGGGACTGTGTTACTGGTGGGACCTCACCATAATTTTGTAGAAGACCAGAGGGTTTGGCATCAGACAGATCTGGTTTCAAGTCC
Organism: Nomascus leucogenys; assembly: GCF_006542625.1. Classification (NCBI taxonomy): domain Eukaryota; kingdom Metazoa; phylum Chordata; class Mammalia; order Primates; family Hylobatidae; genus Nomascus; species Nomascus leucogenys. The sequence goes on from NC_044392.1 coordinate 83,202,460, forward strand.
TAGCCCTGCTACTTGCCCTCTGTATGAGCACTTTGCTTTGCCTTGATTCGATTCCTGTTTCTTTATTTGAATAATGGGCACAAATAGGGTTATTGTGAGAATTAAGTGAGATAATTCGTGTAAAATTCCAACACAGTATCTGACATAGAGTAAGGGCTCTGAATAAATGTAACTGTTAGATATATTAAAAAGGCTGGAAATTATTATAAATTTAGCACAATTGGAAACAATATTTCAAGTGAAAAGCTATTGGAATCATAGGTTTCTTCAATGAGCCTCATACATAATAGAAATGCTTTTCTAAAATTTAGAGAAACTTTAAAGAGACTTTGATTATGATTTCTAAAAAGGCAAGGATTGAGAGACTCTTTAATAAGACAGTCCTTTATCATGACAAAACTAGCCTAGGAAAGCTTCATCCAAGAATTGTCACAGCATCAATTTTAGGAACCCAGGTTGAAACAACATGCCTCCCCTGCCTCAACCCCCCTTTGCATACGTGATGATTATAAAATGAAATAAAATAACAAATATAATTATGCTGTGATAAAAAACATTTTAAAACAGTACAGAAATAAGTAAGATTTGGGATGGGCACAGTGGCTCACGCCTGTAATCCCAGCTACTCAGAAGGCTGAGGCGTGAGAATTGCTTGAACCGGGGAGGTGAAGGTTGCAGTGAGCTGAGCCAGCCTGGGCAACAGAGCGAGACTCTGTCTCAAAAAAAAAAAAAAAGAAAAGAAAAAAAGAAATAAGTAAGTTTTGAAATCTTATATGATAATGTACATTCTGGAGGCCAAAATTTTTCAAATACAACTTTCATTTTTAGAAAAGAGAAAAGGGAAAAAATAGTTATAAAGTAAATGGAATGCATTTAGTTAACTCTACTGGATATTTTAATTTCTTATAAAATTAATTCACCTATATCTAACTCTACTTAATGCAGTTGTTGTTGACTAGAAATGCATAATTTTCTTACTTTCCATTTTTATTCATTCATTCACTTAATAAATATTTTTAAAACCTACACTAAAACTTGGTTTTTGTTGTGAACTACACAGCCTGTTTAATAGTAAAACACCTGTTTGACAATAGAATATCTCCACACACTGATAAAAAATTATGCTTAAATCACTTTTTTGGTATTTGTAATTTATTATGACCTTCCAAAAGGCAGACATTAGAGAAGGAAGGTTAAAGTATTTGTATCTATGACACAAAATAGTGTGAGACCAGACTGTAAAGAATTTAACTTGAAGTGGATGCTCTTACAGTATACAAAACATGCCTTGTCTCATTTTACTTGGCCAAGGGTAATTAAGAGGATAAGTAAAAGTATTGTCCAGAGGCCAAAAGAGCCTAGAGGCAAAAAAATTACAGATGGCTTCATAACACAGCTCAAGTTACTGGAATCTAGTAAAGGATGAATTTAGAAATACAGTAAACTTTTGTTTATCTTGGAATTCAAACAACCAGCATATGCAGATAATGAGAAAGCTCTTCCTTTCTATTCTGCACTCCATTTTTAGGAAACGAAACAAGTAGGAAATATGCTCTTGCCAGACTTTTGCAGAATTTTGGTTTAAAAACCAAAACCAGGGTATGCCATAGGGTCAGAACAGGTTAGGTGTAATTTTTCCCATCTTCCATATAGCTATACAGTGAAAATTGTTCAGGGTTACATAAATCAGGTTTAACCAGGCCAACATTTCCTGTGCATTTAGTCCAATTAGTCATACATGCAATAAGTATGTCTGCCCCCTGCCACGTGTCAGGTATACAGTAGGCCAACGGTACAATTCTGTGCAAATTATTCAGAGAATGTACATGAATGAGGACTTTCATTTAAGGAAATAGTGAGAAATTAGTTTGGGAAAGTAGTTTGGAGCCCGACTCTGAAAGACTTTGAAGATCAGACTAAAGGATCATGGAAGAATTTTTGTGACAAAGAATGATATGACCAAAGGAGGGTTTTATTGCACTCATTTAGAAATGGGTTGCAGGCTGGTGTTCTCCCTCTCTCCTTTCATGGGACCACTGCTGAAATAGGCAGAGGGGTGGGAAGTGAGCTGTTAGTGGCCATAACAGGACCCTTCATCTGAGATGGTCAGTGGCATTTGCTGGGCCAAAAGGAATAAGCTGTGTCACAAATCATAGAGGGGAGGTGAAGTTCAATGTGCCTGGTGAATGGTCAAGGGGCACCAAATCAGCAAAGGGTAGAAATAGACACTGGGGTATGAACCAAGAATTTAAAACCAGGGAGGTGAAAGTGCATTGTGTTAGGTACATTATCCATATCTGTTACCCTCTAATAATAAACGTATCACCTAACAAATAATCTGCTACTGTAACTGCTATTATATTCATCTTATGTACTTGTGGTTGGTAGATTAATTGAAAATATTGCATTAAGTCTAAACCTTATTTTGTGAATGCAGCAAGGACAGACTTAACTTTCCATCTTCTTTTTATGAAGTAATGCAAGCAGAAGAATATATAATAAAATTAAGGTTTTATAGGAACATGTACATCATCTGTGTACCTGTGGTGCCAACTTTCTGGGTTCACAAAAGGGAATGATCATGGAAAGCACCAAAGGTCAGTAAGTTCTTGTGCTCACAAATATGAATGGAGAGAAGTTCCAAGGATCTGGACAGATCTGATATATCTGCTTTTTAAAAGCAGGACTTGGCTCAGCCCTGCGATGCCTGTGGACTTGCTACAAAAAGCTGTGCCTGAATTACTCGAATTTAATTATTTTCTATCTACTTTCTCTCCAAATAAAGGACATGAGTTATCGTAGCATCAGGCATTTATATTTCACGAACATTTTTTTTTTTAAAAAAACAGAGTTCTTGTTTTCCTTGTCCATCCCATGGTCAAGGTACTAGTGAGCAGAGAAATAACCTAAAGGCAAGTTGTACTTAAGAGAGGAATAGGAATCTGACATCTCAGAATTAGCCACAGAATTAATACTTAGGCCCAGAATAATTGCAAGTTCAATGAATATAAAGGAAAAGAAAATTAAATAAAAAGCATCTGTTAGAGAATTTTAATACTTTATGAATTCCAAGGAATTTTTATTTTTTAAAAATGGTCTTTTTTTAAAATACTTTAAGTTCTAGGGTACATGTGCACAACGTGCCATGTTGGTTTGCCGCACCCATCAACTCGTCATTTACATTAGGTATTTCTCCTAATGCTATCTGTCCCCCAGTCCCCCACCCCATGACAGGCCCTGGTGTGTGATGTTCCCCGCCCTGTGTCCAAGTGTTCTCGTTGTTCAATCCCCACCTATAGTGAGAACAGGTGGTGTTTAGTTTTATGTCTTTGTGGTAGCTCAGAATGATGGTTTCCAGCTTCATCCATGTCCCTGCAAAGGACATGAACTCATCCTTTTTTATGGCTGCATAGTATTCCATGGTGTATACGTGCCACATTTTCTTAATCCACTCTATCATTGATGGACATTTGGGTTGGTTCCAAGTCTTTGCTATTGCGAATAGTGCCACAATAAACATATGTGTGCAATGGTCTTTATAGTAGCATGATTTATAATCCTTTGGGTATATACCCAGTAATGGGATCACTGAGTCAAATGGCATTTGTAGCTCTAGATCCTTGAGGAATCACCACACTGTCTTCCACAATGTTTGAACTAATTTACACTCCCACCAACAGTGTAAAATCGTTCCTATTTCTCCACATCCTCTCCAGCATCTGTTGTTTCCTGACTTTTTAGTGATCACCATTCCAACTGGTGTGAGATGGTATCACATTGTGGTTTTGGTTTGCATTTCTCTAATGACCAGTGATGATGAAATTTTTTTTTTTTTTTTTGAGATGGAGTCTTGCTGTGTCACCCAGGTTGGAGTGCAGTGGCATGATCTCGGCTCACTGCAAGCTCCGCCTCCTGGGTTCATACCATTCTCCTGCCTCAGTCTCCTGATTAGCTGGGACTACAGGCGCCCACCACCATGCCTGGCTAATTTTTTGTATTTTTAGTAGAGATGGGGTTTCACCATGTTAGCCAGGATGATCTCGATCTCCTGACCTCATGATCCACCCACCTCGGCCTCCCAAAGTGCTGGGATTACAAGTGTGAGCCACCGTGCCTGGCCGGATGATGAGCATTATTTCATGTGTCTGTTGGTTGCATAAATGTCTTCTTTTGAGAAGTGTCTGTTCATATCCTTTGCCCACTTTTTGATGGGGTTGTTTGTTTTTTCTTATAAATTTGTTTAAGTTCTTTGTAGATTCTGGATATTAGCCCTTTGTCAGATGGGTAGATTGCAAAAATTTTCTCCCATTCTGTAGGTTGCCTGTTCACTCTGATGGTAGTTTCTTTTGCTGTGCAGAAGCTCTTTAGTTTAATTAGATCCCATTTGTCAATTTTGGCTTTTGTTGCCATTGCTTTTGGTGTTTTAGTCATGAAGTCCTTGCCCATGCCTATGTCCTGAATGGTATTGCCTACGTTTTCTTCTAGGATTTTTATGGTTTTAGGTCTAACATTTAAGTCTTTAATCCATCTTGAATTCATTTTTGTACAAGGTGTAAGGAAGGCATCCAGTTTCAGCTTTCTATATATGGCTAGCCAGTTTTCCCAGCACCATTTATTAAATAGGGAATCCTTTCCCCATTTCTTGTTTTTGTCAGGTTTGTCGAAAAATGGTTGTAGATGAGTGGTGTTATTTCTGAGGCCTCTGTTCTGTTCCATTGGTCTATATCTCTGTTTTGGTACCATTACCATGCTGTTTTGGTTACTGTAGCCTTGTAGTACAGTTTGAAGTCAGGTAGCGTGCTGCCTCCAGGTCTGTTCTTTTTGCTTAGATTGTCTTGGCAATGTGGGCTCTTTTTTGGTTCCATATGAACTTTAAAGTAGTTTTTTCCAATTCTGTGAAGAAAGTAATTGGTAGCTTGATGGGGATGTCATTGAATCTATAAATTACCTTGGGCAGTATGGCCATTTTCACGATATTGATTCTTCCTATCCATGAGCACAGAATGTTCTTCCACTTGTTTGTGTCCTCCTTTATTTCATTGAGCAGTGGTTTGTAGTTCTTATTTAGGAGGTCCTTCACATCCCTTGTAAGTTGGATTCCTAGGTATTTTATTCTCTTTGTAGCAATTGTGAATGGGAGTTCACTCAGGATTTGGCTCTCTGTTTGTCTGTTATTAGTGTATAAGAATGCTTGTGATTTTTGCATGTTGATTTTGTATCCTGAGACTTTGCTGAAGTTGCTTATCAGCTTAAGGAGATTTTGGGCTGAGACAATGGGGTTTTCTAAATATACAATCATGTCATCTGCAAACAGGAACAATTTGACTTCCTCTTTTCCTAATTGAATACCCTTTATTTCTTTCTCTTGCCTGATTGCCCTGGCCAGAATTTCCAACACTATGTTGAATAGGAGTGGTGAGAGAGGGCATCCCTGTCTTTTGCCAGTTTTCAAAGGGAATGCTTCCAGTTTTTGTCCATTCAGTATGATATTGGCTGTGGGTTTGTCATAGATAGCTCTTGTTATTTTGAGATAAGTCCCATCAATACCTAGTTTATTGAGAGTTTTTAGCATGAAGGGTTGTTGAATTTTGTCAAAGGCCTTTTCTGTATCTATTGAAATAATCGTGTGGTTTTTGTCTTTGGTTCCGTTTATATGCTGGATTACATTTATTGATTTGCATATGTTGCATATGTTGAACTCCACATATCTGCAGAGGATCCCCTTGAATATTCAGCTATGTACTGATAAGCACAACCATGTAAGGAAAGACTCTTACCATTAGCCGGGAAACGTACTTTTGGCAAGGAAAGACCCAAATGAATTAGAAGTAACAGGGCCAGAAATAATGCCTATTCCTCACCAGCCAGACAGAAAAACTTCAAGGTTTATGCAGCACTGGTAGAGTATATAAAAGCTTCTGCCTTGATAGTTGGGAATAACTAGGCTTAGATTGAGCACGGCTCTGCTTCCACCAAATAATCTTAAGAGCAAGATATAAAAGCACCAAACAGCTTCCAAATAACTTAACTGTCTTCTGGAATGAAGCCCAACAATGTTTATAGAATTACAAAAATATCCAGCACCCAACAAGTTAAAGTTCATGATGTCTGGAACCCAGTAAAAATAACCAATAACCAGCTGTACAGGAAGCAGGAAAATATGACCCATAATGAGGAGAAAATCAGTTGAAACTGAATCATAACTGATATAGAGTTAGAATGAGCAAAGACATTAAAATGGTTGTGATAGTTGTATTCCATACCATCAAAAAGCAAAATAGAGACCCAAATCTAATTTTAGAGATGGAACAATAATATGTGAGATAAAAATATACTTATACTGGAGAGAATTAACAGCATATGTGATGTTACAGAAGAAAAACTTAGTGAACTTGAAGATAATAATAGAAACAATCTAAAATGAGACAAAAGAAGGAGAATTTAAAAAACAACCACAGGGGAACAGTCAAGCAGTCTAATAGACATCTAACTGGAGTCCCTGAAAGAGAGGAGAGGAAGGGAGAAATAGAAAAAAATATTTGAAGACGTAATAGCCAAAAATATTCCAAACTTGATGAAAAGTACAAACCCACAGAAAAAAGAAGCTTAATGAACCCAAAGAAAATTGCACAAAGGAACATCACATTCAAACTGCTCAACCCTAGTAATTAAGAAAAAAATAATAAAAGCAGCCAGAGGAGAAAAAAATCACCTTATGTACAAAGGAACGAAAATTAGAATAACAGCAGATTTGTCACTGAAATCAATGCAAGTGAGAAGATGGTGAAACAACATCTTTAATGCATTGAAAGAAAAAAAATCCTCTGTTGACCTGAAATCTGTATCCAGTGAAAATACCTTTCAAAAATGAAAGGAAAAAAAGTGCTTTAGCAGACATACAAGGGCTGAAAGATATTGAAAGAGATGGGGAGAAAAAATCTGAAAGAATTCATCACCAGCAGAACTTTACTGCAAGAAATGCTACAGGATGTCTTTCAGGCAGAAGGAAAATGATATCAGATGAGAAACATAGATCTGACATCACGACAAATGATGACATAAGGAGCACAAAGGCTATGAGAAAAGAAATGGAAATATATTATTGTAAGTTTCTTACACTATACATGAAGTGGCAAAATATCGCTGGAAGATGGATATCACTTATTAGAAACCCTAGAGCAACCTTCACAACAAAAAAGATACAGCTAACAAGTTAACAAAGGAAACACATTATAATAATACCAAATGTTCAATTAATATGAAACGAAGTGGAAAAGGAGGAAAAAGGGGACAACAAATAGATGAAAAAATAGAAAACAAATAGCAAGATAATACATTTAAACCTAATTATATCAACAATTACATTGTTGTAGTTTCTTACTTTTGTATGAAAAATCTTAAATCTTAAAAAATGGAGTTTATGTAGTCGTGTGCCACATAACAAGGTTTCAGCGACGGACCACATGTACAACTGTGGTCCCGTAAGATTGTAGTATGTATTTTTACTGCACCTTCTCTGTATTTAGATATGTTTAGATAACACAAATACTTACCATTGAAACTACAGTAATATGTAATATTACTGTAATACTGTAAAATACAGTAAAATACAGTAATATGCTGTATAGGTTTGTAGCCCAGGAGCAATAAACTATAGCCTAGGTACATAGCAGACTATGTCATCTAGGTTTCTGTAAGTACATGCTGATGTTTTCACAATGACAAAATCACCTAACGAAGCATTTCTCAGAACATATCCTTGTTGTTAAGTGACTTGTGACTTTATATGCTGCATATTTTGTAAGGAAAAGACAAAGGGAAGGATTGCATTAAGCCAGCCTATCTAAGTAAGAAAGAAATCTAGGGGAGATTTTAGGGCAATTGTGTGCTGAGTTGATATTAGACAAGGAGTTCCAGAGAAAACATGGCAAATGTTGGATGTAAGGTAGAAGCAAAATGGTATAAGAAGAAGGGGAAGGGATGAGGATTAAGATTTTTCTAAAAAAGATAACTTGGGATGAGGCAAGTTGAATTACAATAAGAAAGAGTTAAGTCAGTGTGTTAAAATCTCTAGATAATATTATAAACTGGAATAGTGCTTACTATTGATATGTATGTCTTAGGAAGACTTTTTAAAACTTGGTTTTTTATTTACTCTGAGGATTTTTTAACCTTATTATACTGATTCGTTTCATTTAATTATCAAGCTTATAGAATATCATTAAAATAAAAGGTATTAAAAAGTGTGATATGACCTTCATGCTGGCTCTTTCCAGTGGCTAACTTGTTACATCCGATAACAGTGAGAATGTATTACAGGGCAAAACTTTAAAGCAAGAAAAATATTAAACTAATATTATTTAATCTGGAACCCTTAGAAGGACTGAAAAAAGAATTACATAAAGGCCCAGGGTTTTTTGGTTTTTGCTATCCCCTTCCTGCCCCCCAAGTATTTTCCTGGTTCCATATGCATGTAAACAAAAAATAATTTTTGATAATATTGATAAAATCTGATGCTTCAGTATCTTCTCCAGAAAAATAACAGTTTTCTCATGTTCTTCATATCACTTGTAGAAAGCACTAATTTAGTACAGATAGGCGCAAAGGAAATACCTTTATAAATATATTAAAACTTACATTCTTTGTTTTTCTCCTGACACATCAAATATTTGATAATAATGGGAATAATAACAATACTCACTTATTGAACTCTTATAATGTAAGTTACTGTGACAGGCTCTATGTACATCATCTCATTTCTTCACCAATGCCTTTTCAGGTGAGTATTATTTCTCCTGCATTACAGGTAAGAAAAGTGAGGTACAGAGAAGTTCAGTGACTCATCCCCGGGCACTCGGCTCCAACATGGGCTCCAACTCAGGTCCAGGTAATGCCAAAGCCCATGCTCCTAACCACAACCTATGCTTCTCCCCACAGCCATTCTCCCAATAATAAATGCAATGGGGATTTTCAAAGTCCAATTTTGGAATATAGTGAGAAAAAAATCAGATGCTCATTAAGCATAATTATCCCAAGCGTATGAGAGTTTCAAGGATAACTTTGTCATAATAATAATTTTGTTCATAGATGAAGGAAGAAACTCCTGATTGACTTGAAAGAAACTAACACGAATTTGTTAAGCACTGACTATATGCAAATCTTGGTAAACACTATTTCGCATCATAATTTTTCCATAATATAACTTGGTCTCCTTAACTTTAATTTGTAAGAAACCAAAATCTATAAACTTTTCAGTCACGAAGATTACGCATTTCAAAAGATCTTCTATTGTACTGCTAAGGTCAAAAAGTAAACTATAATAAGATCTCTTGTTTTCCACTCAATTCCAGTGAGAGAAAAAGTCTGAGGATTTATAAAAATAATTATTTAAAACCCCAATATAGAACAAAAAAGCACATTGAGAGAAAACCTTACTTTACCCGTAAATCCAACAGCTTGTCAGAAGTGTAGGGAAAACTCAGTCGGCAAATGTGAAATGTTTTTGCCATACCCAGTAGACCATACACTGAAACCCGAAGACATAAAGCAACCCATCAAAGCAAGAATCGTCTAGGGAGAAGAAAATAACCAGTATATCACTTAAGGCATTGGGCTTAAAATACTAAAGGTGAGGCAAGACTTTAGAAAGGATTCTGTGGCTGTTGTTAGAATTTGCTCGGGGACTATGGTTTAGCACTCCAAAGTAGCTAGTTCCCTGAAGCTGCTTTAGTCTATCCCACTCTTCTCCTACCCTAGGAGCACTATGATTAAAGGGCTAAGAATCACAGGAAACAGGACCCTGTTTATTCCTCTTCACTCTTGAAGTTCTATTTCTAGTAAGCATCATTGTATACTGTGACTGGGCACCCCCTGCAAAAAAAAAAAAAGAAAGAAAAGTAAAGAAACTTTTGCAGAATTAAAGATGCCAATTTTGCTGACTTTTAATTTTGAATTAAATTTTAAATCAACTGGACAAGTAGTATCATAAAATTCTTAATTTTACCAAATAATAACAGTAATTTATCAACATCATTGTTATGAAATGTTTAGTTGATTTGTAATATTTAGCATGTTTTTCTTTTCCAGTATTTGGTATGGAAATTATGTTTACTCATTTTTCCTAATGAAGATGAAATTTCATATCAATGTTGGGTTATAGGCCAGGTGCGGTAGCTCATGCCTATAATCCCAGCACTTTCAGAGAGGCTGAGGCAGGAGGATTAATTAAAGCCAGGAGTTTGAGACCAGCCTAGGCAACAAAGCAAGACCTTTTCTCTACAAAAAAATTTAAAAAAATTAGCCAGGCATGGTGGCATGTGCCTATAGTCCCAGCTGCTTGGGAGGCTGAGGCAGGGAGACCACTTGAACCCAGGAGTTTGAGGCTGCAGTGAGCTATGATTGTGACACTGCACTCCACCCTTGGCGACAGAGTGAGATCCTGTCTTAACTTTGTTAATTGATTAAAATTAAAATTATATTATAATTATAAACATTATAAAGAAGGTAATTATATAATTATATTATAATATAAATATTATAAAGAAGGCATGCATACTTCTCATATTAAAGAAGTAATTATCATCCGGGTGCAATGGCTCACGCCTGTAATCCTAGCACTTTGGGAGGCTGAGGCAGGCGGATCACTTGAGGTGAGGAGTTTGAAACCAGCCTGGCCAACATGGTGAAACCCCGTCTCTACTAAAAAAAATACAAAAAAAATTAGCCAGGCATGGTGGCGGGTGCCTGTAATCCCAGCTCCTCGGGAAGCTGAGGCAGAAGAATTGCTTGAACTTGGGAGGTGGAGGTTGCAGTGAGCCGGGTTCCTGCTATTGCACTCCAGTCTGGGCAACAAGAGTGAAACTCTGTCTCAAATAAATAAATTAATTAAATTAAATTAAAAAATAAGTAATTATCATCCACCAGGAATTAATAAACACATTTTTAGAAAGGCATTGTATTCTTAGCTTTATTACTAGCAACAAGTCTTGTATCTTAATATACACTGTGGCTTTGGGTCTGACAGAAGTAAAAGAGTGTTCACACTCATTGCTTAGTTTCATCTTCAAAATGGTCCTCAGAGAAAAAAGCCAAAGACATCAGTGCTAGCTCAGAGTGGTGGAAGTCGAATACTTTTTTTTTTTGATGGAGTTTTGCTCTTGTTGCCCAGGCTGTAGTGCAATGGCGTGATCTTGGCTCACTGCAACCTCCACCTCCCAGGTTCAAGTGATTCTCCTCCCTCAGCCTCCCGGGTAGTGGGATTACAGGCATGTGCCACCACGCCCGCGTAATTTTGTATTTTTAGTAGAGACAGGGTTTCTCCATGTTGCTCAGGCTGGTCTCGAACTCCCAGCCTCAGGTGATCTGCCTGCCTTGGACTCCCAAAGTGCTGGGATTACAGGTGTAAGCCATTGCACCTGGCCTCAAATTTTATTCTTAAAAATAAAGTGGGGTTAGAGGTCAGAATTCTTCAATAGTAAAAGATTCTTTGAAAGAGAGACTTCAATTGAATATGGCCCATCTAACTATCTGATTCATGTTTGATGATGTAAGGGGGAAAAAGTGTTATGCCAGGAGAAACTTTTGAAAGCTGTCATAATATTTACTGTAAACATGTTCATATATACATACATCAGTATCCAAAATGTAAGTAGGGTATGTTCAATAGAATCAGATCCTGTCTTCTAGAAATTTAAATGTTAAAGTTGCTATTATTGATGCAGGCTAACAAGTAAACATAAAAAAGAGTGTGCTATACACAAAAGGATTAAATAGCAAAATATTTATAGTTTCAGTGACCAACTTTGAGTTTTTGTGATGTGGGAATATGCTATAATTTTCTGACTCCCACTGTGGAGTTAAGTCTTCTATAGCACCCCCTTGCAGAGAATTGGCTAGCATTTTTGAGACTGTGATGTCCTAAAAGCTTTGAGAAAATAGCCTCAGCTATAGGCTTTCTAAGTATTTTACCCAATGTTGCATTAGATAAGAAACATCTTTTTTTTATTCCTTCCTGAGAACACTCTTTTTTTTTTTTTTTTTTTTTTTCTTTTTTTTTTTTGAGACAGAGTCTCGCTCTGTCGCCCGGGCTGGAGTGCAGTGGCGCAATCTCGGCTCACTGCAAGCTCCGCCTCCCGGGTTCATGCCATTCTCCTGCCTCAGCCTCTCCGAGTAGCTGGGACTACAGGCGCCCGCCACCACGCCCGGCTAAGTTTTTGTATTTTTAGTAGAGACGGGGTTTCACCGTGGTCTCGATCTCCTGACCTCGTGATCCGCCCACCTCGGCCTCCCAAAGTGCTGGGATTACAAGCGTGAGCCACCGCGCCCGGCCCCTGAGAACACTCTTGAAAGAAACCTATAAAAGTTGAACAAGGCATACTTGTTGGAAATTGCTCTTGATCTTAGGAAATAGTGTCTATTATTTGTAAAAATATGACAAACTTGTGAACATGTCTGTAATATGAAAATAAATACAAGGCAAATATTTCTATTTATAAGGAGAAAAACACTCTCATAATCACATTGATTCAGTTTATAAAACTTCTTGCCATCAATCTAATTAAATAAGCTACATAACCATAATCCAATTTTGTTGAAATGAAAGACAGTATTCTAAAAGGAATTGAGACCAGATGTGGTGGCTCATGTCTGTAATCCCAGCATTTTGGGAGGCCGAGGCTGGCGAATCACTTGAGGTCAGGAGTTCGAGACCAGCCTGGCCAACTTGGTGAAACCCCATCTCTGCTAAAAATACAAAATAATTAACCAAGCATGGTGGTACTCACCTGTAATCCCAGCTACTCAGAAGGCTGAGGTGGGAGGATCACTTGAACTGGGGAGGTGGAGGTTACAGTGGGCCGAGATCACGCCACTGCACTCCAAACTACTCAGTAGGCTGAGGTGGGAGAATCTCTTGAGCCCAGGAGTTTGGGGTCAGCCTGGGCACCATAGCGAGACCCAGTCTCTTAAAAAAAAAAAAGAAAGAAAGAAAGTTGAAACTTTACAAATAATATGGCTCTACTTTAGATGTCTCTCAATAGAGTCTATAAAATATAATTTATGATAAAAGAGACTTAATAAGATCATAGGTTTTAAACAGAAATGTGCTTCAAAAGATTAGAAGTAATAAGTACACAAGCACACTGTGGATGACATTAGTTATATTTCAGTTTTTTTTTTTTTTGAGACAGAGTTTTGCTCTTGTTGCTCAGGCTAGAGTGCAGTGGCTCGATCGTGGCTCACTGCAACCTCCACCTCCCAGGTTCAAGCGATTTTCCTGCCTCTGCCTCCTGAGTAGCTGGGATTACAGGTGCCCACCACCATGCCTCGCTAATTTTTATATTTTTAGTAGAGACTGGGTTTCACCATGTTGGCCAGGCTGGTCTCAAACTCCTAAACTCAAGTGATCCTCCTGCCTCAGCCTCCCAGTGTTGGGATTACAGGTGTGAGCCACCGCACCCAGCCATATTTCGGATTTACTAGTGATGGCTTTGATAATGACTTTCTTGTTGTAAATTTTAGGTAATGTTATTTTTTCTGTTTCTCTGAATTATAATAAATAATTGATCGATTAAACATTTATTTACTTTTCATTGTGCCGGGGATTGTACTATAAATATGACACATGCCTTCAAAAAATAGATACGTAAACAAATGGTAAGAGTACAACAATATGAGTGCTACAAGCTAGCACAGAATTATGCACACACTGCTGTGGAAACACAGAGAAAGGAAAGCGTCTCTAATTCTGGGAGGTAGAGTGGAGGTTGGAATACCGAGGCATTGTCAGGGAAGGCTTCCCAGAGCAGGTGAGGAATAGTGAAGGAAACAGAATATTGAAGAGAAATTATTTGCCAATCAGGTAACTGGGGGGAAAAAGGGCATTTAACCAGAGAGTTCAGTAAGTCTAAAAGGTTTGGACTCTAGCTCTCTTGGTAAGTATGACGGTAACAAGTGTTTAGTATGGCTAGGGCAGAGAGACCTATACTGAGAGGTTGGTAATTGATTTCACTTTGTTTCTCATCATCCATATCAACATTTATCAAGTCCTCTTGTTTCTATCTCAGAAATATCTCTGGAATATGGCTATTATCTCTAATTCCATCTCCACTTCACTCACTCACTCCAAGCCACTATCATCTCTAAGGGGAACCATTGCAATAGCTTCCTTAATAGGTGTTTCTGCTGTCACTTTTACTCCCACTAAAATAATCATTTTAAAAAATCAGAAGCCAGGCATGGTGGCTCACACCTGTAATCCTAGCACTTTGAGTGGCTGAGGTAGGCAGATCATCTGAGGTCAGGAGTTTGAGACCAGCCTGGCCAACATGGTGAAACCCTGTCTATACTAAAAATACAAAAATTAGCCAGGTGTGGTGGTGCGCACCTGTGATTCCAAGTACTTGGGAGGCTGAGGCGGGAGAATTGCTTGAACCCAGAAGGCGGCAGTTTCAGTGAGCCAGGATCATGCCACTGCACTCCAGCCTGGGTGATAGAGCGAGACTCGGTCTAAAAAAAAAAAAAATATCAGATACAGTTAGTCCTTATTACAGCTCTGTGTAACACGGCTTCAGCCTGTCTGCTGCTCATGTCCTTCATAGCATGTATCTTAACCATATTAATTAATTAACTTTTTCATTTTTAGTTTTACTGACTACTAGACTGTGAACTTTAAGGAAAGACATGCTTGTTTATATTCCCAGTGTTTAGCACAGAACAGAAACAAACAAATAAGAAGAGAAGGAAGGGAAAGGGGAAAGGTAAAAAGAGATATAATGATTAAATATAATGTGGTATTTTAAATGAGATTCAAGGAAAGAAAACAGATTAAAAACTAAGGAAATCTAGATAAAGTATGGACTTTAGTTAATAATAATGTGTCAATATTGGTTTTTTAGCTGTAATAAATGTACCATACTAATGCAAAATGTTAATAATAAGGGAAAACTGCATTCAAAATATAAGGAATCCTCTATAATACCATTGCAACTTTTTTGTAAATGTAGAACTATTATAAAATTACCAGTTTATTTAAAAGAAAGAGGAAAGAAAGGAGAAGTAGGCAATATACAGCTGAGGAAGTGAGTAGGGGTCAGTTAAGAAGTTTCTCATATGTCATGCTAATAAGTTTGACTTTTTCTGAAGTGAGGGAATGAAATAATTAGATTTGTATTTTAGAAAATGTAACTTTAATGCAAGGATTGGCGTACTTTTCTCTTAAAGGACCAGGTAGTCAATATTTTAGACTTATGTGCTGTATTAGTTCCCAAGCCGATGTAATAAAATGACCATGACTTTAGCGGCTTAAAACAACCAAAATTTATTTTCCCACAGTTCTGGAGACCAAGAGTCCAAAATCAAGGTGTTGGTAAGGCTGCACTGCCTCCAGAAGCTCTAAGGGAAGATGAGGTTCCTTGTGTCTTCCAGGCGTTCCTTGGCTTCTTTGGCTTGTGGCCACATTACTCCAATCTCTGCCTTCATCTTTACATTGCCTTCTACTCCGTATGTGTCTTCTGTGTGTTTCTTTTAAGGATATTTGTTGTTAAATTTAGGGCCTACCTCGGTAATCCAGGATGATCTCATCTCAAGATTCTAATTTAATTATATCTGAAAAGACTTTTTTTCCAAATAACTTAACATTCTGAGGTCCCAGAAACTAGAAGGTGAACATATCTTTTTGGGGCCATAACTCAACCCACTTCACAGGCCGTGTAGTTACTGAGTTGAAACTGCTCAGTACAGTAGCACCAAAGCAGCCATAGACAATACGTAAATGAAAAGAGTGTGACTATGTTCCAAAAACCTTTTATGGCCTGGCTTTCATCCAAAAGCTATAGTTTGTTGATTCCTAATGGCAGTATAGAGGGACAATTGGAAGACAGCAAATTAAGACAGTTAAACAAGTTAGGAGGGAATTATAATGGTAGCCATTAAGGAAGAGGAAGATTTGAATAAGACAACGGCAATAGAGGAGAGGGAAAGGAATTGAGAGTTAGTGAATAGAATCAACAAGTGTGGGTGATAGATTGCGGGGGACGGATAATTAAAGTTCATTAGAGAGGTGGGAATTATGAGTCACATAGTAGATCAATACTTCCAGTTTTCAAAAGAACAACTTGAGACTTTCTACTTCCATTGCTTGAGAAATACTACTTTTATCAAGACAAGTTTGTGTAACCCACACAGATGAGTACTGAAAAATAGAAAGGCTCAAAAAATGTTAAGATATTTTATTGTATAGCCAGAGACACAGTGTAAAGGATATTTTGAGGTCAGAAAAGACAATAATTAGCCAGTTGGTTTATTCCTTTTTTTTTTTTTTTTTTTTTTTTTTTTTGAGATGGAGTTTTGCTCTGTTGCCCAGGCTGGAGTACAGTGGTGCAATCTCAGCTCACTGCAACCTCCACCTCCCAGACTCAGGTGATTCTCCTGCCTCAGCCTCCCAAATAGCTGGAATGACAGGCATGCACCACCACACCCAGCTAATTTTGTATTTTTAGTAGAGATAGGGTTTCACCATGTTGGCCAGGCTGGTCTTGAACTCCCAACCTCAGGTGATCTGCCAGCCTCGGCCTACCAAAGTGCTGGGATTACAGGCATGAGCCACCACATGTGCCTGGTTTATTTCTTAGAAGGAACAAGACAGATCTGGCAAGATGGTCGAATAGGAACAACTCCAGTCTGCAGCTCCCAGTGAGACCAACGCAGAAAGCTGGTGATTTCTGCATTTCCAACTGAGGTACCTGGTTCATCTCACTGGGACTGGTTAGACAGCGGGTGCAGCCCACAGAGGGTGAGCAGAAGCAGGGTGGGGCATCACCTCACCCAAGAACTGCAAGGAGTGGGGGAGCCTCCCTCCCCCAGCCAAGGGAAGCTGTGAGGGACTATGCTATCAGGCCCAGATACGACACTTTTCCCACATTTTTGCAACCTGCAGACCAGGAGATTCTCTAGTTTGCCTACATCACCATGGCCCTTGGCAGCTGTTTGGGCAGGCACTGAGCTAGCTGCAGTATTTTTTTTCCATACCCCAGTGGTGCCCGGAATCCCAGCGAGACAGAACCATTCACTCCCCTGGAAAGGAGGCTGAAGCCAGGGAGCCAAGTGGTCTTGCTCAGCAGGTCCCACTCCCACAGAGCCCAGCAAACTAAGAACCACCGGCTTGAAATTCTTGCTGCCAGCACAGCAGTCTGAAGTTGACCTGAGACAATTGAGCTTGGTGGGGGGAGGGGCATCCGCCATTACTGAGGCTTGAGTAAGCGATTTTCCCCTCACAGTATTAAGGAAGCTGCTGGGAAGTTTGGGGGAACTCACTGCAGCACGGCAAAGTGGCTGTGTCCAGACTGCCTCTCTAGATTCCTCCTCACTGGGCAGGGCATCTCTGAAAGAAAGGCAGCAGCTCCAGTCAGGGGCTTATAGATAAACTCCCATCCCCTGGGACAGAGCACCTGGCAGGGGGGCGGTGGGGAGGCAGGGAGTGAGGGGCAGGGGCTGCTGTGGGTGCAGCTTCAGCAGACTTAAACGTTCCTGACTGGTGGCTCCGAAGAGAGCAGCGGATCTCCTAGCACCACGCTTGAGCTCTGCTAAGGGACAGACTGCCTCCCCAAGTGGGTCCCTGACCCTCATGCCTCCTGACTGGTTGATACCTCCCAGCAAGGGTCGGTAGATAACTCATACAGGAGAGCTCCAGCTGGCATCAGACGGGTGCCCCTCTGGGATGAAGCTTCCAGAGGAAGGAATAGGCAGAAATCTTTGCCGTTCTGCAGCCTCCACTGGTGATACCCAGGCAACAGGGTCTGGAATGGACCTCCAGCAAACTGTAGCAGACCTGCAGCAGAGGGGCCTGACTGTCAGAAGGAAAACTAACAAACAGAAAGCAATAACATCAACATCAACATCAACAAAAAGGACACCACCTCAAAAACCCCATTGAAAGACCATCAGCGTCAAAGATCAAAGGTAGATAAATCCACGAAGATGAAGAAAAACCAGTGCAAAAATACTGAAAATTCCCAAAACCAGAACGCCTCTTTTCCTCCAAATGATTGCAACTCCTCTCCAGCAAGGGCACAAAACTGGATGGAGAATGAGTTTGACAAATTGACCAGGGTAGGCTTCAGAAGGTGGGTAATAACAAACTCCTCTGAGCTAAAAGCGCATGTTCTAACCCAATGCATGGAAGCTAAGAACCTTGATAAAAGTCTACAGGAACTGCTAACTAGAATAACCAGTTTAGAGAAGAACATAAATGACCCGATGGAGCTGAAAAACACAGCATGAGAACTTCGTGAAGCATACAGAAGTATCAATAGCCGAATCAATTAAGTGGAAGAAAGGATATCAGAGATGAGAGATCAACTTAATGAAATAAAGCAGGAAGACAAGATTAGAGAAGAATGAATAAAAAAGAATGAACAAAGCCTCCAAGAAATGTGGGACTATGTGAAAAGACCAAACCAATGGTTGAAAGTGACAGGGAGAATGGAATGAAGTTGGAAAACACACTTCAGGATATTTTCCAGGAGAACTTCTCCAACCTAGCAATATAGGCCAACATTCAAATTCAGGAAATACAGAGAACACCACTAAAATACTCCTTGAGAAGGGCAACCTCAAGACACGTAATCATTAGATTCTCCAAGGTTGAAATGAAGGAAAAAATGTTAAGGGCAACCAGAGAGAAAGGTCAGGTTACCTACAAAGGGAAGCCCATCAGACTAACAGTGGATCTCTCTGCAGAAACCCTACAAGCCAGAAAAGAGGGGGATCAATATTCAGCATTCTTAAAGAAAAGAATTTTCAACCCAGAATTTCATATCCAGACAAACTAAGCTTCATAAGCGACAAATTGACAGAAGTAGGCGAAGGAGAAATAAAATCCTTTACAGACAAGCAAATGCTGAGGGATTTTGTCACTACAAGACCTGCCTTACAAGAGCTCCTGAAGGAAGCACTAAATATGGAAAGGAAAAACTGGTACCAGCCACTGCAAAAACATACCAAAATATAAAGACCAATGACACTATGAAGGAACTGCATCAACTAATGTGCAAAATAACCAGCTAGCATCATGATGACAGGATCAAATTCACACATAACAATATTAACCTTAAATGTAAATGGGCTAAATGCCCCAATTAAAAGACACAGACTGGCAAATAGGATAAAGAGTCAAGAACCATTGGTATGCTGTATTCAGGAGACCCATTTCATGTGCAAAGACACACATAGGCTCAAAATAAAGGGACAGAGGAATATTTACCAAGCAAATAGAAGGCAAAAAAAAGCAGGGGTTGCAATTCTAGTCTCTGATAAAACAGACTTTAAACCAACAAAGATCAAAAAAGACAAAGAAGGGCATTACATCATGGCAAAGGGATCAATGCAACAAGAGCTAACTATCCTAAATATATATGCACGCAATACAGGAGCACCCAGATTCATGAAGCAAGTTCTTAGAGACCCATAAAGAGACTTAGACTCCCACACAATAATAGTGGGAGACTTTAACACTCCACTGTCAATATTAGACAGATCAACAAGACAGAAAATTAACAAGGATAATCAGGACTTGAACTCAACTCTGGACCAAGTGGACCTAATTGACATAATCCATCACATAAACATAACTCTCAACCCCAAATCAACAGAATATACATTATTCTCAGCACCACATAGCACTTATTCTAAAAAAGGCCACATAATTGGAAGTAAAAGACTCCTCAGCAAATGCAAAAGAAGAGAAATCATAACAAACTGTCTCTCAGACCACAGTGCAATCAAACTAGAACTCAGGATTAAGAAACTCACTCAAAACTGCACAACTACATGGAAACTGAACAACCTGCTCCTGAATGACTACTGGGTAAATAATGAAATGAAGGCAGAAATAAAGATGTTCTTTGAAACTAATGAGAACAAAGACACAATGTACCAGAATCTCTGGGACACAGCTAAAGCAGTGTTAAGAGGGAAATTTATAGCACTAAACACCCACATCAGAAAGCAGGAAAGATCTAAAATCCTTTAATTGTGTCCTAACATCACAATTAAAAGAACTAGAGAAGAAAGAGCAAACACATTCAAAAGCTAGCAGAAGGCAAGAAATAACTAAGAGCAGAACTCAAGGAGATAGAGACACAAAAAACCCTTCAAAAAAATCAGTGAATCCAGGAGCTGGTTTTTTGAAAAGATTAACAAAGTAGGTAGACTGCTAGCCAGACTCATAAAGAAGAAAAGAGAGAAGAATCAAATAGACACAATAAAAAATGATAAAGGGGATATCACTGCTGATCCCACAGAAATACAAACTACCATCAGAGAATACAATAAACACCTCTATGCAAATAAACTAGAAAATCTAGAAGAAATAGATAAATTACTGGACATGTACACCCTCCCAAGGCTAAACCAGGAAGCAGTTGAATCCCTGAATAGACCAATAACAAGTGCTGAAATTGAGGCAACCTACCAACCAAAAAAAGCCCAGCACCAGAATGATTCACAGCTGAATTCTACCAGAGGTACAAAGAGGAGCTGATGCCATTCCTCCTGAAACTATTCCAAACAATAGAAAAAGAGGGACTCCTCCCTAACTCATTTTATGAGGCCAGCATCATCCTGATACAAAAGCCTGGCAGAGACACACACACACAAAAAGAAAATTTCAGCCCAATATCCCTGATGACCATCAATGCAAAAATCCTCAATAAAATACTGGCAAACTGAATACAGCAGTACATCAAAAAGCTTATCCACCACGATCAAGTTGGCTTCATCCCTGGGATGCAAGGCTGGTTCAACATATACAAATCAATAAACGTAATCCATCACATAAACAGAACCAACGACAAAAACCACATGATTATCTCAATAGATGCAGAAAAAGTCTTCGACAAAATTCAACACCTCTTCATGCTAAAAACACTCAGTAAACTAGGTATTGATGGGACATATCTCAAAATAATAAGAGCTGTTTATGACAAACCCACAGCCAATATTATACTGAATGGGCAAAAGCTGGAAGCATTCCCTTTGAAAACTGGTACAAGACAAGGATGCCCTCTCTCACCACTCCAATTCAACATAGCTTGGAAATCCTGGCCAGGGCAATCAGGCAGGAGAAAGAAATAAAGGGTATTCAAATAGGAAGAGAGGAAGTCAAATTGTCTCTGTTTGCAGATGAGATGATTGTATATTTAGAAAACCTCATCACTGGAGCGCCTCTGCCCGGCCGCCCGTCTGGGAAGTGAGGAGCGCCTCTGCCGGCCACCCACCGTCTGGGAAGTGAGGAGCACCTCTGCCCGGCCACCCCGTCTGGGAAGTGAGGAGCGCCTCTGCCCGGCCGTCCCGTCTGGGAAGTGAGGAGCGCCTCTGCCCGGCCGCCCCGTCTGGGAAGTGAGGAGCACCTCTGCCCGGCCACCCACCGTCTGGGAAGTGAGGAGCGCCTCTGCCCGGCCACCCACCGTCTGGGAAGTGAGGAGCGCCTCTGCCCGGCTGCCCCGTCAGGGAAGTGAGGAGCGCCTCTGCCCGGCCACCCACCGTCTGGGAAGTGAGGAGCGCCTCTGCCTGGCCGCCCCGTCCGGGAAGAAGTGAGGAGCGCCTCTGCCCGGCTGCCCCATCTGGGAAGTGAGGACTGCCTCTGCCCGGCCGCCCCGTCCGGGAAGAAGTGAGGAGCACCTCTGCCCGGCCGCCCCATCCGGGAAGAAGTGAGGAGCGCCTCTGCCTGGCCGCCCCGTCCGGGAAGAAGTGAGGAGCGCCTCTGCCCGGCCGCCCCATCTGGGAAGTGAGGAGCGCCTCTGCCCGGCCGCCCCGTCCGGGAAGAAGTGAGGAGCGCCTCTGCCCGGCCACCCCGTCTGGGAAGTGAGGAGCGCCTCTGCCCGGCCGCCCCGTCTGGGAAGTGAGGAGCGCCTCGGCCCGGCCGCCCCGTCTGGGAAGTGAGGAGCGCCTCTGCCCGGCCGCCCCGTCTGGGAAGTGAGGAGCACCTCTGCCCGGCCACCCATCGTCTGGGAAGTGAGGAGCGCCTCTGCCCGGCCACCCATTGTCTGGGAAGTGAGGGGCGCCTCTGCCCGGCCACCTATCGTCTGGGAAGAAGTGAGGAGCGTCTCTGCCTGGCCGCCCCGTCTGGGAAGTGAGGAGCGCCTCTGCCTGGCCGCCCCGTGTCTGGGAAGAAGTGAGGAGCGCCTCTGCCCGGCCGCTCCGTCTGGGAGGTCTACAATGGAGGCCAGAAGCAATGTGGGGGCTGGACGTGGTGGCTCACGCCTGTGGTCCCGGCACTCTGGGGGGCGAGGCGGGTTGATCACTTCGGGCTAGGAGTTCGAGACCAGTCTGGCCAACTTGGCGAAACATGAAAAATACAACAGGCAAACCAACCAACCAACTCAGTGACAACAAAACAGGTCTACCCTGGAGTCATACTCTAATTTTTTCTATTTTCCTCCCTTTCTGATCCTTTATCCCACTTTCTTTTTCTTCCTCTTCCTTCTCCCTCTTCTTTGTCAAATAGAGGATTGAGTTATTATCACTGATCCACATAAAGTCCCTCTCTACCTTATTTTAACTCCCACCCCCATTTCTATTCCCCGACTTCCCATGTGTAACTTCCTAATATGTTTGATACGCATCTTTTTGTTTGTATGTATTTTTAGAAATGTTTATTGTTTTTGTGTGCAAAAAAAATTAATAAAAAAAAAAAGAAAAAAAAAAAAAAAAGAAAACCTCATCATTTCAGCCCCAAAACTCCTTAAGCTGATAAGCAACTTCAGCAAAGTCTCAGGATACAAAATCAATGTGCAGAAATCACAAGCATTCCTATACACCAATAACAGACAGAGAGCCAAATCATGAGTGAACTCCCATTCACAATTGCTACAAAGAAAATAAAATACCTAGTAATACAACTTACAAGGGATGTGAAAGACCTCTTCAAGGAGAACTACAAACCACTGCTCAAGGAAATAAGAGAGGACACAAACAAATGGAAGAACATTCCATGCTCATGGATAGGAAGAATCAATATCGTGAAAATGGCCATACTGCCCAAGGTAATTTATAGATTCAATGCTTTTCCCATCAAGCTACCATTGGCTGTCTTCACAGAATCAGAAAAAACTACTTTAAATTTCATATGGAACCAAAAAAGAGTCTGTATAGTCAAGACAATCCTGAGCAAAAAGAACAAAGCTGGAGGCATCAAGCTACCTGACTTCAAACTATGCTACAAGGCTACAGTGACCAAAATAGCCTGGTACTGGTACCAAAAGAGATATATGGACCAATAGAGCAGAACAGAGGCCACAGAAATAACACCACACATCTACAACCATCTGATCTTTGACAAACCTGACAAAAACAAGCAATGGGGAATGGATTCTCTATTTAATAAACAGTGCTGGGAAAACTGGTTAGCCATATGCAGAACACTGAAACTGGACTCCTTCCTTACACCTTAAACAAAAATTAATTCAAGATGGATTAAAGACTTACATGTAAAACCTAAAACCATAAAAACCCTAGAAGAAAACCTAGGCAATACCATTCAGAACATAAACATGGGCAAAGACTTCATGACTAAAACACCAAAAGCAATGGCAACAAAAGCCAAAATTGACAAATGGGATCTAATTAAACTAAAGAGTTTCTGCACAGCAAAAGAAACTATCATCAGAGTGAACAGTCAACCTAAAGAATGGGAGAAAATTTTTGCAATCTACCCATCTGACAAAGGGCTAATATCCAGAATCTACAAAGAACTTAAACAAATTTATAAGAAAAAAACAAACAACCCCATCAAAAAGTGGGCAAAGGATATGAAGAGACACTTTTCAAAAGAAGACATTTATGGGAACCACAAACGTATGAAAAAAAGCTCATCATCACTGATCATTGGGGAAATGCAAATCAAAACCACAATTAGATACCATCTCAGGCAAGTTGGAATGGTGATTGTTAAAAGTCAGGAAACAACAGATGCTGGAGAAAATGTGGAGAAATAGGAAAGGTTTTACACTGTTTGTGGGCATGTAAATTAGTTCAACCATTATGGAAAACAGTGGCGATTCCTCAAGGATCTAGAACCAGAAATACCATTTGACCCAGCAATCCCATTACTGGATATCTACCCAAAGGATTATAAATCGTTCTATAAAGACACATGCACACGTATGTTTATTGCAGCACTATTCACAATAGCAAAGACTTGGAACCAACCCAAATACCCATCAATGTTAGACTGGGTAAAGAAAATGTGGCACATACACACCATGGAATACTATGCAGCCATAAAAAAGAATGAATTCGTGTTCTTTGCAGGGACATGGATGAAGCTGGAAACTATCATTCTCAGCAAACCAACACAGGAATAGAAAACCAAACACCACATACTCTCATTCATAAGCAGGAGTTGAACAATGAGAACACATAGACACAGGGAGTGGAATATCACATGCTAGGGCCTGTTGTAGGGTGGGGAGCCATGGGAGGGAGAGCATTAGGACACATACCTAGTGCATGTGGGGCTTAAAACCTAGATGACGGGTTGATGGGTGCAGCAAACCACCATGGTACATATATACCTATGTAATAAACCTGCACGTTCTGCATACGTATCCCAGAACTTGAAGTATAATAAATAAACTTTTTTAAAAAGAAGGAACAAGACAGTGCTGGGAAGAATGTCTTTTCTTATTAAAGACGTCAGTGTGTAAATAGTTCCCCCCATCATGCAGAGTAAGATGGCTGAGGTTATTATTTATAATTACTATGTGTATATCCACTTATAGTTTATAAAGTTGTAGCATAATACATCATGTCATTTGATCCTCACATCTCTGAAGTAAGGAGGACAGATATTATTATTATACCTGAAGTGAAGAGAAGTTAAGTAACATTTTCAAGGTCACACAGATAGCAAACGATTGTGTGCAGATGCATTCTGGTTTCCTTATTTCAAATCTTGGGCTGTTTGCTTTGCACTGTCTATGAAGTTGGATCAGAAAACTGTGACAATGTGTGGCCCATAAAGCTGGGTTGGTCAGCATGACCAGGAAGATAAAGATGAGATTAATGAGCTTCTTAACTAGGCAGCTGGGGTGGCCTTCCAGCTGTCCTTAAAGGGCAGGTGGCCAAAATAAAAAATGCAGCCTTGAGAGCAAAAGCAGAACACAGCATGGGCCAAAATGATGAGAGAAACTGGACCCAGAGCAGGGTTACAAAAATTATGGAGTGCAGAGATAAAGCAGCAATGTCATGAATGTAACCCAAAAGAGTGGGTGCCAAACTCGCCAGTGCAGCAGTTACTTGCAGAGCTTGTTAGCAATGTAGCTTCTCCAGCTGTAATTTAGGACTTCAGCTTAGAACCAAGTCTGCTGATTCAGCCAATCTGGGCTGGGGGTGGGGGGACATGAAAAACCCCCTTTCCCACTCTAGAAAAGCTGAAAATCTGATAGAAAACATCCATTAAATAAGCCAGAAGATAAAAGCAGCAGAAAGTATCTAGAGAGATTTTTGATGTTAGGGTAGCAAAATTTTGGCAATATAATATATTTTTAAGAAAAAGCAGAGGGGGTCTAGGCCTCTTTTAGAAAATAATTTAATAATATTTGTTGACACCTGCCTTGTGCACAGTAATAGGCTAGATACTAGAAGTGCAGAAGTGAGTAAGAAATTAAGACAGACTTGGTCCTCATTCTCAGGGAGCTTACACTATAGATGGAAGACTGATATTAAATAATTATATAGTTATTGTATAATGTTTTATTATGCAACAGTATGAATGTAAGAATGGAGGATGTCAAAACAGGGACAGACAACAGGGGAGCCTGACCCTGCCTGGGACATCAGGCAAGGATCATCCCCTAAGGAAACAGCATATGATTTCAGATCTGAAGAATTAGTAGGACTGGTCAAGAAAAGGGAGTGAAGAGGACAAAATAGGTACCCCAGTAGAATATTAATTTGCTGCTTCAAAAAATATTTACTAAGAACTCACAATATGCCAAGTATTCTTCAGTTCTGGAATACAGCATTAAATAAGATGAATAAATGTTGAGCTTTATATCCCAGTTTATGAAACAAGACAAAATTTAAAAAATTAATAAACAGGAAATCAGCTGATAATAACAATATTGTGAGATTTCAGTTCTCCCCAAATCAGTTTGTTGACTCAATGCAATGCCAATAAAAATCCCAGCAAGACTTTTCATGGAATTTGACAAACCAATTCTCATATTTATATGGAAACTCATATAAAAAGGAAGTCTTAAAGAATAAGGTTAGAAAACCTCTATTACCGAATACCAAGACTTATTTTAAAGTGGTAATTTAGACAATGTGGTATTGGCATAAGGATAGAAAAACAGACAATGGAACACTATAGAGCTCAAAAACAAACTTACTTTTGGTATATGACAAAGGTGCCGCTGTAGTTTTGTGAGGGAAAAGGTGGTCTTTTCAATAAATAGTGCCAGATTAATTGAATATTCATGTGGAAAATTAATACACAAAATCAATACTTGTGCAAATGAAAGCAATAACACTTCTAGAAGATAACATACAGCTTTATGACCTGGGATAGGCCAAGATTTCTTAAACCGGGAGCTAATCAAAAAGGAAAATATTGATAAATTGAGCATCGCTAAAATTAAGAACGTCCATTTATCAAAGGACCTTATTAAGAGGAGGTAAAAATTGGGGCAGGCATTTATATATGCCCCCCAAAAGTTACATAAATGGACAATAAAATGTGAAAAAGTACCCAGGCTCCTTGGCAATAAGAGAAATATAAATTAGGCCGGGTGTGGTGGTTTACGCCTGTAATCCCAACAGTTTGGGAGGCCGAGGCGGGTGGATCGTCTGAAGCCAGGAGTTCGAGACCAGCTTGGCCAACATGGTGAAACCCCATCCCTACTAAAAATACAAAAAATTAGCCAGGCGTGGTGGCACGCACCTGTAATCCCAGCTACTCAGGAGACTGAGGTGGGAGAATTGCTTGAACCCGGGAGGCAGAGGTTGCGGTGAGCCGAGATCATACCATTGCTCTCCAGCGTGGGTGACAGAGCGAGACACTGGAAAAAAAAAAAAAAAAGGCAGGGAGGAAGTATAAATTAAAACCACAGTGGGATACTACCTCACACTTTTCAGAATACTACCAAGAATTAGGTAGGGTGTGGTGACTCACATCTGTAATACCAGCACTTTGAGAGGCCGAGGCGGGTGGATTACCTGAGCTCAGGAGTTGAGACCATCCTGAGCAACATGGCGAAACCCTGCCTCTACCAAAAATACAAAACTTAGCTGGGCATGGTGGTGTGTGCCTGTAGTTCCAGCTACTCTAGAGGCTGAGGTAGGAGAATAGCTTGAACCTGGGAGGCGGAGAGCCAAGATTGTGCCACTGCACCCCAGCCTGGGTGACAGAGTGAGACTGTCTTAAAAAAAAAAAAGAGGAATTAGCTAGGGTGTGGAGCAATTAGTGAAAGTGTAAATTGGTACAACCATTTTGAAAAATAGCTTGGCAGTATCTGCTAAAACTGAACATGTGCATATTGCATGATTCTGCTCCCAGTTGTAAACCAAACAGAGATACATTCATAAGTGCACTAAGAAACGTGTGTGAATGTTCACAGCAACATTATTTGTAATAGCTCCCAAACAGGAACAACCAAAATATCCATCAACAAAAGAATGCATAAACAAATTTGGTTTATTCTTAAACTGGAACACTAGACAGCAATGAAAGTCAACAAATCTACTACATGAAACAATCATAAGCATGAACATAATATTGAGCAAAGGAAGGCAGTAACATAAGAGTACATATCATATGATTCAATTTATATAAAGTTCAAGTACAGGCAATATTAATTTATGGAAGTTGTATTGGAGGGCGATTATTTTATTTCTTGATTGTGGGATGGGATGGGAATACAAAAGTGTTCACATTGTAAAAAATCATGAAGCTATATACTTAAGATTTTTGTACTTTTCTGTATGTAGGTGTGCTAGAACTCAAAGCATTTGCTTAAGAATTAAGATCATCCAAACCTCTAAATCTCTCTCCTTAGTGAGAAGGCATTGGTGGCTATAACCTGAACAGCAACTTATTAAGAAAAATTAGTAGCAGAAATTATTAGAGTTAAACATTTCAGAAAAAGTGTTTAAAATTTATCTTTTGTGTGATTTAATTAATTTCATACAATTACTTTTATTCTAACATCCCAGTTAGAGGATATTCAGGTATAACTGAAGAAAAATTACATGGTGTATTAGGGTAGGTGAAGCTACAATGTGGTAATAATGTTCTCCCCTCCCCTTCACCTCCCTGCTCCCAAATCTCAATGGCTTCAAACAACAAAAGTTTATTTCTTGCGCTTAACAGTCTAATGAGATGTTTGACAGATGGCTTTCCACTTGACGGTTCAGGGACTCAGGCTCTTTCTGTCTCATGACTCTGCTTTCTTCTAAGATCTTGAGTTCCTCCTGGATCCTCTGTCTGGACAGCCAAGGAGCAAATAGAAAGTGGAAAAGACATACTATTTGTTAACCACCTTGGCCCTGGGATGACACATCCCTTCCAATCACACAGTAAGAATTAGTCTCTTGATCCTGTAAAAGACAGTGGGACTGGGAAATGTAGTAAACACTGTGCAGAGGAAGAACAAACACATTTAGTGAGGCTCCAGATATCTCTGACACATCTGGAACCCAAGACAGATCATGAGGTCACTACAGAAATGCTCAACAAAGAACTGCCAGGGAATGGGCATTCTAACAGAAAGAGTTACAAAATGGCGTGTTAATCAGGAATCCTGTTGCATTCAGAGATTTAAAAAAGAAGTCGGAAAAGGAACAGCCTTTCATGATTTGACAGAAAGAAGTTTTTGTGAGGGAGATAGTAATTAGAAAAAAACTGAGATGGAGCCTCTATTGTATTAGAGGAAGAAATATATCAAGGTTAAATATTTGAAGCAGACTGTTGGGAAGTTAGTGAATTCATGAGATATTGTACCGGTCAGTGAGACTTTAAGGCGAGGGAAACAAAACAGAGAGACAAGGCAGGCAGGACTATAAAATATTTTGCATTCTTTTGCCCTCGAGAGTAAGGAAGTCAAGAATACAGTACACATTTCACCAAAAAAGAGTTAAATTCTCACAGGAAAACCTCAGGTTTTACCCACTTCCCAGCATCCCTGACAATGGAAGCTGTACTTAATGGTAATAATTATAATAAAGAAAAACATGTAGGAAACAGTAATTAGACTCTGATGTGAATGCCACCTCTTGGAGTTGTTGAAAATGGTGTTCGTAACCACTTAGCTTCACTTTGGGAGAAGACTGGGGACGAGAGGGTGGGGTTTATGTCTCAGAAAATAAGGTCGGGAGGTAAAGAATGTGAATTATTTTAAGACAGTTAATTTTGGTCTTCTCATGTAAGAGAGCTACTGGGAATTAAGCATATCTGTTATTTCTTCTGTCAACCTTGGTCAAAGTTGCTGTAGAGAATAACTTGTATCTACATTGTCTCTCTGCCTAATTAACTCATATAGCTGCCTGGAAGGAATCTTACACTTGGAATGACAGGTGCACATTCTTCTGGTGCCCTGTGTGAAAGGACATGGAATTGTAGAATCTGCTGCTTTGACTATTCTCCCTGTCCTTATTACCACCTAGAAGTGCTGAGACTGAACCCAAGGTGTGTTAGGATAAGGCTAGCCTGCTGAAACAAAGACTACATAAATTCAGTTTTTTTAAAAGAAGGTATATTAGTCTGCTCTCACACTGCTATAAAGAAATACCTGAGACTGGGTAATTTATAAAGGAGAGAGGCTTAATTGACTCAGTTCCACATGGCTGAGGAGGATTCAGGAAACTTAATAATTGTGGCAGAAGGCAAAGGAGAAGCAGGCAAAGAAGAACCTTCTTCACAGGGTGGCAGGATGGAGTCAGTGCAGGCAGGGGAAATGCCAGACTCTCATAAAACCGTCGGATCTTTTGAGACTCACTCACTGTCATAAGAACAGCATGAGGGAAACTGCATCCATGACCCAATTACCTCCACCTAGTCCCACCCTTGACAAGTGGGGGTTTTGGGGATTATAGTTCAAGATGAGATTTTGGGTGAGAATACAACCAAACCATATCAGAAATAAAGGTTTGTTCCACCTGAGTAATAGTCTGCTGTGATTGTCCCAGGCTAGCAGACAGCCCTTCTGATGGTGATAATTTAAGGACCCAGGTTTCATCCATCGTGTTGTACTGTCATCCCTGGGGCATTGCTGCCATCTGCATGGTTAAAAGTAGGTCACTGGTGGGAAAGAGAATGTATCTGAATGTCTGAATCAGAAGTGATACACTTCACTTTCATCACATTTTATTGGCAGGAACTCAGTTGTGTTATTCCACTTAACTGCAAGTTGGGGTCACAAATGCTGTCCCTAGTGAGATAAGCCCAGTTATAAATTCATTTATATGAAAGATGAGAAAAATGGATGTTGGTGGATATTTGGCAGTATCTATCCAGGAAGAATAGAGAAAGTTAAACAGAATCACTCAAATTATTTTACACCTATTAGTAAAGAAATATATAGTTGAACTTTGTTCATACTACAGTTGTGTACACCATTTATTGTAAAATATTCTCAAATTCTGAAAATTATGATTTTTGAAACTACCATTGTACATTACAGTTGCAGAGAATTTTTATCCCCAATTTTGACTTATCTTTAAATGACCAAGATTTCTAAGTCTATATCTTTAAGATTTTCTGTTCCCTCCTTTTCTAAGTCAAATTATTAATGATAAATACGCAAACACATTGAAAGTTGGGAGCGATGTAGTTACTATAAAGAAATGAAGGCAGAAGTTCCTTTTTGCAGTAAGTTTATAAAGCAATAATCCTAAAAATTTGTTTGAAAGTTCATATTAACACACTGAAAGTGTAGCCTTGTTAGTTACAGAATATGAGACTTTGTGATTTAGAGTACATACAGTAAGATACTGAAAGGTAATCTTACTTTTTGGTTTTGAATAAAGCTAGAAAGAACATTTTATACAAGTCTTGGTGTATTCAAGGAAATCACATATCTTGGCCCAATACTTTAGTAATATACAAGACTTAAAATAGGTCCTGTTCTGTATTTTTATTAAGGTAGTGATTTCACTGATATATACAACTATCATAATTCATTAAAATGTATCTTTTAAATAGGTGCAGTTTATTATACATAAACATTGTACATACCAATTTATTGCTTCTGGTATGGAGGAAGAAATGAGAAGCATGAGAAATGCAAAATATGTGGGTAACTGTGGAAAACTATTTTTTCTATTAGTTTCTTTAAAATATATATAATTTTGAAAAGCAAAAATTAGAACATTGCCTTGAGGGGTTTAAAATATTATGTAGAAGTAATGTATAGAACAACTATAACATAAATTATGGCAGGAATGGGGGTAAATAGACCTAGATTGCCACAAAAAGTACTATATTAACTCTAAGCAGACTGTGAAAAGTTTAAGGATATATATTGCAATACCTAAAGCAACTACTTTAAAAACTACGAAAAGGTATGATTAAAAGGCAAAGAGAGGCCAGGCACGGTGGCTCAAGCCTGTAATCCCAGCACTTTGGGAGGCCGAGGCGGGTGGATCACGAGGTCAGGAGTTCAAGACCAGCCTGGACAAGATAACAAAACCCTGTCCCTACTAAAAATACAAAAATTAGCCAGGTGTGGTGGCAGGCGCTTGTAATCTCAGCTACTTGGGAAGCTGAGGCAGAGAATTTCTTGAACCCAGGAGGCAGAGGTTGCAGTGAGCCGAGATCACACCACTGCACTCCAGCCTGGGCAACAGAGCAAAATTCCATCTCAAAAAAAAAAAAAAAAAAAAAA
The DNA here is from genome assembly GCF_006542625.1 of Nomascus leucogenys. NCBI lineage: Eukaryota > Metazoa > Chordata > Mammalia > Primates > Hylobatidae > Nomascus > Nomascus leucogenys. The sequence goes on from NC_044392.1 coordinate 83,234,340, forward strand.
GAAAAGCTAAGAGATTCAAATTAAAATATAAGAAATATTTAATAATCTGAAAGAGGGCAGGAAAGGGAGAATGAAGAAATGAAAACTGAGATGACAAGTAGAAAGTTAATAAAATAGTAGACTGAACCCAACCATATCAATAATTACATTAAATATAAATTGACTAAACACTCCAATGAAGAAACAAAGATTATCAGACTAGATTAAACAGCAGACGTGACCATCTGCTGACTACAAGGAAGTACTCTAAATATGGAGATACACTTTAAGTATAAAAATAAAAATAAGATAAAAATATAGATATTTACATTAATGGAATTATAGTCCAGAAATAGGACCACACATATATGGCTGATTGATTTTTCAGTGAAGTTGCCAAAACAATTCAATGGGAAAATGAAATCAACAAACTGCTGGAAAATCTGGATGTCCATATATGAACAAAAAGAAAAAAAGAACATCTACTCTTATGTCACATAATATGGAAAATTAGCTGAAATGGATGACAGACCTAAAGATAAGCTAAAACTGCAAAACTACTGGAAAATAAGATAGGTGCAAATCTTCACCAACTTGACATAGGCAAACATTTCTTAGAATAAGACACAAAAAGAATGAATCATGAAAGAAAAAATTTATGAATTAGATTTCATCAGCATGAAATATTTTCTTTGAAAGACACTATTAAGAAAATGAAAAGACAGGCCACAGAATGGGAGGAAATACTCTCTGTCACATATTTGACAAAGGACTGACTGGTATTTAGATAAAGACCTCAACTCAACAGTAAGAAGACACCTCAATAACATTTTATAAAAGATATTGAGTACATGAAAAGATGCTCAGCTTTATTAGTCATTAGATACCATTACAACCATTAGAAAAAATGAAAAAGACTGACAAAGCAAGTGTTGGCAAAGCAGAATTAGCTGGAACTCAAACACAGCTGGCAGGAATGCAAAATGGTACAATTACTTTGAAAAACAATATGGAACTTTCTTAAAAAGGTAAACATATGCCTATCATATAATCTAGTTATTCTACTCTTACGTATATACCCAAAATAAATGGAAACATATGACCATATAAAAACTGTTACACAAATGTTCATAGCAATGTCATTCACTATAACTCCAAACTGAAAACAACCCGAATGCCCATCAGCCAGTGAATGGATTAAAAAGTGTATTATATTCATGTATGGAATAGTATTATCCAATAATACTAAACGATATTGAATAATATTCAGCAAAAGAAATGAGTTACTCATATATAAAACCATAGGGATAAATCTGAAAATCATTAGAATAAATGAAAGAAACCAGACACAAAAGAATACATGATATATGATACTTTTTATATAAAATACAACTACTATATAATGATAAAAAGCAGATCAGGGTTTGCCTGCAGCCAAGGGCAGGTGGAAGAACTGACTGTAAAGGAAATGAAGAATTTGGCGGGGGGGGGGCGGCGGGGGGGTTCCTAGAAATGTTCTGTATTTTTTTTTTTGTTAAGGTGGTGATTTCACAGATATATATAACTATTGTAACTCATTAAATTGTGCCTTTTAAATAGATGCAGTTTATTGTACCTAAATTATTCATCAATAAATTTTATAAGGAAAACCTTTTCCATATAATTCTTCATAGTTGAAATCTATTTCTCACCCAATAACAACCCTAATTCAATGGTACTAGTTCAGCCTTCTGAAACCACGCCTATAAAAGCACAAACAAAGAATATTTATTCCACTGAGAGTCCCTCAAATATTTGAAAAGAGCCAATTTTTTTAGCTTTTCTTCTCTGTATTATATACTACCATTCCTCAATCCTCCAGCTTGTTTTTTTTTTTTTTTTTAACATATTGTTTAAGTCCCAGGCTCTTTAACTTTCCTATTTCCCCACCTTCAAAAACACTTTGTTGTCAATATTCCTTATAAACCAAATGCAAAACTCCAAGTGTTATCTGCTAAGTCTTGTTCAATGGGAAGAGTATGGCTTGTGGAAAGAGCAGGAGACTGGGTATATAGAAATTTGAGTTTGCTGGCTCTGCCAATGAAGCAAAGCAATAATTATATATTTCTCAGTATAATGAGGGAGTTGGAATTATTTATTTTACCTAAGATTTTATTCATTTTTAGTATTCAGAAATGAAAGTATAGGTAAGAAACTTCTGAGAAACTTTCTCAATTAAGAAATACAAATCGACTGAGACATTCTGATCACAAGTTACTGAGGCCTAAAAATATTTTTTGGTTTAGATGTTAGGGTAATCATAGAAAATTAAAAAAAAATTTGGTATGATTTGAAAACAATCATTTAGCTTTGTATTTAATTTGTATCCATTTTTCTATTTGCATATGTATCATTAGCCCCTAATTTCTGATGTTGGAGATTTTTCCAGTCATGTGCTTTAAACTAATAAGAACAAATACTGCACTTGATCTTAGCCAAAAGGCTGAGAAGTGATGCAGTCATGTGCTTTCAGACCATGCAGGTTTGTGACTTGCTACAAAATCTCTGTGAGTTCAAAACATTCATAACATATGGCAGCTCAGATGTTAGATTGGGAGAAATAGCTGTTTAGAGGATGCTTTGCTATAAATATTTTAATGTGATTTGTGTATATGAATATGTTGGGAAAGATGTCACTTGGGAGTGAAGTTGAAAGAAAAAATCTTTATGCTTTAAGTTCACTCTGGATAGCAGTAGATATTACAAATAAAATTGGAATTTGTTCAAAGCCAGATATTTTTAAAATACACTTCTTCTGATTGTAATCTTTAAGTAACAACAAAAATCAGTGTTAACTGCTGTTCAAGGGAAATAGTGTGGTTTGTAGAAAGAGCTGGAGATCACATATAGGGGAATTTAGGCAAAATCACCGTATTAGATATCAAATATTCATGTCTAGGATACTTCCCAATTTGGGGAAAATATCAGCTAAATCATGTGAATGGTACTTTTATCCAGAAAAAAAATATGTTTAAACTCCCCAGTATTATACCTTACGGCCTACAAAATAACTTGTTTTGTCAAAACTTCCCCCAAATGACTTGTGATACAAAGCATCCTGCTGGAAAAAGAAGCTTCCTACTACTTGAGTGAGCCACTTGCTCATTCTTAACGTGTGGATGGAATAGACAGTCTGAGCACAAATTGCAGGAATTGGCAGGACTCCTTTTCAGAGCTAATGCTGTCATTTTTTTTCTGGGGTAGCAAAGTTTATATTTTCTGTTAATTAAGAAACACATAAAATAGGTGAATAAAGATCAAGTTCTTAATGTTCAATGACACCTTACAGTTTGATAGCTCTTTTACTTCACAGGTATCTGAAAGATGTCCAATATACATTAACTCATTTTACTTTTATATTACTCACTCTCTTACTCGTTGTTTTCTGGGCTTATGAGATTTTAATTCCCACTCAGTCTCCATGTCTTTTCCTAAATCCTCAGCCTTCACTTTTGACTTGTGTTTCTGGGCAGAACTCTTCCACTGGGATTTGCTTTAACCCACACTACTCTATTTACTAGTGGAAGGATGATGTTCTAATACACCTAATATATGTATCTAATATGTTCTCCATCTGCTTGGTTTCATGCCATTGTCCTCCCCTCCCCATAACACACACATACAAGGCACCTACCCTCAGCCACTCATTCAGACATGCACACACACCATTTTTATGAATTCTCAGAAATTTTCCCCATCCATTAAATGAGCAAATGCTTTTAAACTGTGCTACTAAATTTTGTTGTGACAGTGATGTTTCATAGGCCACTAATCTGAGTTAGACAAAGCAAAATAACAATGCAGGTAACTCATTTCCTACCAAAAACCATGAAGCATTATTTCTCTGAGAACATGTCCCAGTTGTTGCAATCCTAGATTCTCTGACACTCCCTACTCAATAGTCCCTCTGATTTCCCAGCTGACAACTAGGAAAAGGGGCTTGACAAACTCCTGGTTTTAGCAATCAGTTCAATTAACCATCATAATAGCATATACTTTTCATAAACCAGGCTTACATTCCTGGTTGATTTCATAGCTCCTAGTTCTAGAACTGCCCCTGCAGCCATGGTGACAGTTCTGCTGCCTGCTTCACTGCGTCTACCCTGGCAACATGTTGTTCTAAGGCTAGCAGATCTCACCCAAGGCAGGATTCTCAACTCTGGAAGGCTTAGTGGGGCCAGGCCCAGGGAATGGTCTGTGAGTATTGCTTAAGCCACCTCTCCTCCACAGCTTGGTCCCTGCAGCTTCTCTTGCTGCCTCTTGCTCCATCCACTGCTCCCTGGATGCGAATGTGTCTCCCCTAGGGTGCTGGGCACTGGGCTGAGAGGGTCCTAACCTTACCACTCATTCCCTACCAAAGAGCTACTCTATTCCTTTTGCACTTCAACACCTCCCTCTCCCTCCTGAAAGCTATTTCATGTTCTCAGGACTGGTGGAAGCCATGAGCAGCCAGAAGTTCAAGAGAAAATGTTAAAATTTATCCCTTTTTCTTTCTCTAGTGATTATTGGTGGTGGCAGCTCTTGTGTAAAACTGATGTGTCTATTTCCCTTTGTGGTGGCTTCAGACTCTGAGTAGACATGTATACAGCACTCTCAACTTTGTTCCAAGACGCTTTTTACTCAAGAGGCTAAAATATATGCTATTGTATGTACTGTGCTTTCTCAAAGCTTTGACAAATTTAAACATGAGATAACCCATGCTTAAATGCATCCTAACTCAACATATATCACAAATGAATAATCATCTGCCGGTTGTGATAGCGTCTCTTCCTTCTCCTCATTTCCTGGAAAGGATTCCAGACAAATGCATTATTTCTACTGCTACATAGTGTTTCTTATTTCTTATTCTGTCTACACATCAATTTGTTCAGTATCTTAACTGGTAATTTTACCGTTGCAATATCTCTTGATTAACTACAAAATAATATCACCTGTAGAAACTGTCTTATTTCTGGACAACATGTATATATAATATTAATCAATCTTTGATCATATGGCTGCAAGATCCTGCCAATTACTTTTTGGCCTGAGACAAAAAGCAAAACAAAACATAACAAAAATGCTTTTTTAAAAGTATGTTTTCTACTCCAATTTCTGACATTTAAATATCTTTTGAAGATATCTGTCAGTGGCTTCTAAAAGTTCCTTTAAATAATCTTTTTGAAGATACAATATGTTGCATGTTTCATTAATACAATCTTATATAGATTCTGGATGCCAGAATCTTAATTATAATAGTCAGGTAACGTCTACTCCAGACACCAACTACCTGAAGGAATATGTTAATTCTTATTTATACAGGGACTTTATAATAATGGCAAAAGAATTTGCTAAGAATGACTACACCTAGTATACTCAGTGTGAAGTATGTATAGTTTGCCTCACAAAACTGAATACAACTAACCATAAAACATGCATACACTGGTTATGAGTCCCCACATACTCCTCCTGAAGAAACTGGCATTAATTTTTACTTAGGAAATAATCTATGCTGGTGTGGAATATTTCCCTTTGTCCTCAAGTTTATGTACTGGGATGTTTGCTTCCTAGTTCAGGGTTTGTGTTAACACATTTTAGAATCTACAGTCAAGTACAAAGAACAGCCATTGAATGCTGAATCTTTCTCAACTGATTTCTATGGAAAGCTTATGTTCTTTGTAATATACCTTAGCTGGCTGTCGTTATATGGTGCATTGGTTCTAGGCCTAATTGGAACACCCTGTCTGGCAGTTCTATTAGGATCAACATTCTTGACTTTGGAGAGCAGAAAATATTTTAAATTCATTTTGGTAGGAGGAGTCAATTTCTGCCTGAAAAGAAAAAAAAAAACAAACAGATTTCCTGAAATAAGAGTATAGGATCTTATACAACACCATTAAACACTCTCCTTAGCCATTTGGAACTCAAGGAATTGCTTTCTAATCAATTTATGTCATTATGTTCTTGGTTACATACATACTTACTAAATCTTTCCTAAAGAAAAATTATCCTGGCCAGGCATGGTGGCTCACACCTGTAATCTGAGCACTTTGGGAGGCCAAGGTGGGCGGATTGCTTGAGACCAGCCTGGGTAACATAGCAAGACCTCATCTCTACAAAAAATAAAAATAATTTTTTAAAAATTAGCAGGGTGCGGTGTGGTGGTATGTACATGTGGTCCCAGCTACTAGGGAGGCTAAGGCAGGAGGATTGCCTGAGCCCAGGAGGTTGAGGTTATGGTGAGCCAAGAGGTTACAGTGAGCCATCACATAATTGCCCTCTAGCCTGGGCAACAGAGCAAGACCCTGAAGAAAAGAAAACAAAAGAAAAGAAAAGAAAAGAAAAGAAAAGAAAAGAAAGGAAGGAAACAAAAGAAAGAAAGAAAAGGCCGGGTGCTGTGGAAGAAAGGAAGGAAGGAAGGAAGGAAGGAAGGAAGGAAAAGAAAGGAAAGAAAGAAAGAAAGAAAGGAAGGAAGGAAGGAAGGAAAAGAAAGGAAAGAAAGAAAGAAAGGAAGGAAGGAAGGAAGGGCCGGGTGCAGTGGCTCACGCCTATAATCCCAGCACTTTGGGAGGCCGAGGCGGGCGGATCATGAGGTCAGGAGATCGAGACCATCCTGGCTAACATGGTGAAACCCCGTCTCTACTAAAAATACAAAAAATTAGCTGGGCGAGGTGGCGGGCGCCTGTAGTCCCAGCTACTTGGGAGGCTGAGGCAGGAGAATGGCGTGAACCCCGGGGGGCGGAGCCTGCAGTGAGCCGAGATCGTGCCACTGCACTCCAGCCTGGGAGACAGCGAGACTCCGTCTCAAAAAAAAAAAAAAAGGAAGGAAGGAAGGGGTAAAAAGAAGGGAGGGAGGGAAGGAAGGGGAGGAAGGGAGGAAGAGAGAAAAGAGAAAGAAACAAAAAGAAAGAAGGAGCAAAAAGATTTTTTTTTTTTTGGTTTGTGCTTAATTCAGTCTTCCTTTTGTTATTTAAGTATCTACTGAATTGGGCCTAACTCCCTAAACTTTTCTTTCCTCCTGAGAATCCCATCATATCAAACTACCTTTATTTCCTTTTTTCTGTTTTTTTTCTCAGAAATTAATTTTGTAATTCTTAGATTCTTCCCAAATGATCTCTTCACTGTTTCTTGTCCAAATCTGACAATAAAAAACACAACACATTTCCGGCTGTCACCTGCAGAAATAGTCTTGAAACCTCAACATTTCTTGGTTCCTGCTTCTCTAGAGCCATCAACACTAATTTTTCTTTTTTCTTTCTTGCTTTTTTAGATACAGGATCTTGCTCTATTGCCCAGGTTGGAGTGCAGTGGTGGGATCACAGCTCACTGCAGCCTGGAATTCCTTGGTTCAAGCCATTCTCCTGCCTCAGCCTGCCAAGCAGCTAGGACTATAGGCACACACCACCACGCCTGGTTAGTTTTTAAAATTTTGGTAGGGATGAAGTCTCGCCGTGTTGCCCAGGCTGAGACTAATTTTTCAATATCAATTTCTACTGACTAATCAGAGCGTAAAAGATGTGGACATTACAAAGTAAAGAAAATTTTGGTTATGTTGGATATATCAGCTAGAACTCATGGCATTGGCTGTAATAGCATTACCATATGTCCCAGCAATTCCACTCCTAGGTACATATCCAAAGGAATTGAAAGCAGGGACTTGAACATAGATATTTACACACGAATGTTCATAGAAGCATTATTCACAATAGTCAAAAGGTGGAAATGTGGAAACAACTCAAATGTCCCTTAGCCAGGATTACAAATGGATAAACAAATTGTGGTATATAAATACAATAGAATATTACTGAGCCTTAAAAAGGAGTAAAATTCTGATCCATGCTACAACATGGATGAACATTGAAAACATTATGCTAAGTGAATAATCCAGAAATAGAAGAACAAATATTGTATGATTCCACTTATATGAAGTACTTAGGATAGGTAAACTCATAGAAATAGAAAGTAGAATAGAGGTTACCAGGAATTAGGGAAAGGGGAGAAGGAGGAGTTCCTGTTTAATGGGCAGAAATTTCTTTTCTTTTCTTTTTTTCTCTTATACTTTTTAAGTTTTGGGGTACATGTGCACAACGTGCAGGTTTGTTGCATAGATATACGTGTGCCATGTTGGTTTGCTGCACCCATCAACTCGTCATTTACATTAGGTATTTCTCCCAGTGCTATCCCTCCCCCAGCCCCTCACCCCCCAACAGGCCCCAGTATATGATGTTCCCCTCCCTGAATGGGCACAAATTTCTTATTGGGGATAATGAAAAAGTTTTGGGTATGGATAAGAGTGATGGTTATACAACATTGTGAGTGTATTTAATGTCCCTGAATTATACATTTATATATGGTTAAAATTATAAATATTATGCATGTTTTACCACAATAAAAGAAAGAAAGCGCGCCTTCTAGTGGGAGCTGGGTGCAGAGAGAGCTCTGTATTCTTGGCTGCAGCTGTCTAGAATGGAGCCTGTCTCGCTAAGCTGGGACTTGGGAGTCTTGGATAAAATACCACAGACCCTTGCCTTTCTTACCAAATTTTTGTATGTCTTTCTTGAAGAGATGTTTCTTTTTTTGCTGTTTGCCCTTAGGATCATTTCCAGAGGGTCTGAGTCATTTTTCTAGAATTTTCACCAGTTTCACTGAGAAGTGAGATAGCAAAGCTCTTTATGCAGTCATGCCGGAAGTTGATCGGGAAGACTATATTTCAAATGTTAGTTATGTTATTCAATTTGGAGGATTGCTTATAACGTTGTTGCACTGGTTGTAAAATTAAATCTTTAGGATTAAAATGTTTTCTTGAGAAATGTGGCAACACTACTAAAAACCATGGTAATCCCTCCCCCCAAAATGGGATTTTTAGTAACTTTATCACTGTCCTGAGGCTTCCTTTTAAAAACTGAAGCTTTGACATTTTTATTACATTATTTTAAGACAAAGTAAGGCTGTATAGATTCCCCACAGATTCTTGAATAAATGAGTGAGTGAGTGAATGAACGAATGAATGTTTTTTGTTTATGAACGTGGGGGCCATTTGCTACTGTGTGCTTTGACAGTAAGACTCCTCCTGTACCTGCCTGTTGCTGAATTCTACAATTCTATCACTGAAACCCTATCTTAGTTCAAGCTGCTATAACAAATTACCATAGGCTGGGTGGCTTAAACAGCAAAGATTTGTCACAATTTTGGTGCCTGAGAAGTCCAAGATTACAGTGCAGGCAGATCCGGTGTTTGGTGAGGGCCTCCTTCCTGGCTTGCAGATACCGTCCTCCTGTATCCTCACATCGTAGAAAAAGAGCGAGCTAACTCTCTGGCCTCTTAAAAGGGCACAATCCTACTCATGAAGGCTCTACCCTTTTGAGTTAATTACCTCACAAAAGTCCCACGTTCAAATATCATCACATCGGGGGTTAGAATTCAACGTATGAATTTCAACACATTCAGGGGTTCACTATAACAAATGCACTGTTTTGTTATTTTCCTCTATGCAGTCTATGGAAAGTAACTTTCCTCTCCAGTATTTTTGAGAGGAATGATAATTCAACATTTCTATTAAGAATAGTTTATGCAGTCAAAATGTTATTTTCTCCAAGAGACAAAGACTTGTTATTTTATCAGTATCCAAATAACTGGCTTATCCAATTACTGGAATAATTTTACATTTCAGAGAAGGTGAAAGAAATTAATATTCATGAACATTTACTGTGTAGTAGGACTACTGCAAGTATTATTTTATTTAACCCTTGCAGCAGTATCTAGGAGTTAGAGCTTATTAGTATCACTGAGGATAAAGAATTAAGACTTAAAGGTTGGGTCTTTTCCAAGGTCATATAGCTAAAGAACAGTAGAACTGCAAGGAAAAAAGAGGACAGGAATAGGGCAGTCAGACAGCAGTAGGTTGGCCCTAGATGTCACAGGTGGGGGTTTCCAAAGGAAAGATAAACGTCTCTGCAAGAAAAGCATCATTGATTCGTTGCTATTTTATCATCTACAAAACAATCTTCAGAGGACAATTCTAAAGAAACTTAAAAGGATAACTTATAGTTTGTTCGTGTTTACAGCCTAAGAACACATTATTGCCCTGTTTTTATAAATTCATGTTGGCTAAACATATTTAAATATCAGTGTGTTTTAGAACATTTATTTCTGAAATTTAACTTTATTTCTGAATCAAGTTCCTCAGTAATACTGACCTCATGAGTGCCACGGTGATATTTTATAAATAATACAGGTAAAACACTTTTTAGGTACGAAGAGACTGGAAGTCCCAGAGCTGAGGCCTGGCTAACTTTTATGAGAAAGGCAGGTTGGGGTATGTTTGTGGAGTGGTGGTTGTGGGGGTAGAGAAGCAGGTTAACTTAGGGAAAGGGTACCGTTTAGTAGACCCTTAGAACCCAGGATTAGGAGCTGTATTTAACGAGAATAGACACAGTAAACTGCAAGAGATATATTCAAAACCAGTTATAAACTTTCGGAGAAAAAAAGGTAGGAAGGGAGAGGCTGGGGGCTTGGGCGATCCATTGCTTGGAGCTCGGCTTAGCTAGGCTGGGGGTCCTCCGAGGGGCTGATGAATCGGCGCTCGACTGGCCTAGGAGCTGCCCGCAGGGAGGTGAGGAGTGGGCCCGGACGCCCGCGGGGAAAGTGGGGACCGGGGCCCGACGCCCGCGGGGAAGTGGGAACCCAGCCGAGCCGTCCGGGCAGCAGTCGATCTCTAGAGCCGTCTGCCGGGTAGGCAGCGGACGGGCGCGGCGAGTTGTTGGTCACCAGCCGACTCCAGGCCGCGGGCCCGCGCCAGGCGCCTCAGCCGCATTTCCAGTCAGAAAGCAGAGAGGCTTGAGGCGCGCTTGGGCGCAGGGCGGGCCCAGCTCCCCCGACTGGCCCGCCGCTAGAGTCGGCTGATTGGTGTTCGGTTCCTGTGTCTTGTGTTCTGGTGTGTGGCGCCCCCTGAGCGAGCGCTGGGGGGACGTACCCATCTGTCTGAGCCGCGGGTTTCCCAGCGGTGGGAGGAAACGGGAACCTGGGTGTGGAGTGACGCGCCCCAGCGCCCCGTTCTTGCGCCACTCTCGGGGCCCTAATCCACAGAGCTGTTATTTTGCTTTAGGTGCTGATTCGTTCCCCAGCCAGACCCTTCCAGCCCGGTTGGTGCCGGGGGAGGGGGTGAGATCTGGGGCTCCGACAATTGTATGGTCCTTTCCCAGGCCGAGCCTCGGAGTAATTTGTTCCCATTTCCTTCTTTGTCAAATTCTCTGCAGTTATTTGTGACAGTCGGTTATTCCCGTAAATGTTGGTCCCTACTTCTTCCTTAACTCACAAAAATTTCTAGCAAATCAATAATTTATATCTGAGTTTCTGTACTTTTAAAATAAGGAGTATATTTCTGAGTAAAAATTGTAAGAAATAAGTAATAGGCCTGCAAACTTATACAATAAGTTCATACAATAATTGTATACAATAAGTAAAGATTACAGAAGACAAAATGGTGAATTGTCATTAATATAACTAGAGATTAATTGTATCTAGTTGTATTAATATTTAACTAGAGATTGTCATTAATATAACTAGAGAAGGTCTGCACCGCAAATTATGTAGACTCAAAAATAGTTTAAGTATTTTAACAGTGATTATAGCAGAGCAGACACTTAAAAATAAAACTACCTGGGATGATATTGTTTATTGTGTTTGGCAATCTAATTTTGTGCCACGTGCTGAAATTAAAACTTTAATAATAAATAATAGGAACTTAGAAAATCTGAATCTAAACCTAGAACTTTAATTAATTTAAAATAGCATCCCCTCACATCCAAACTCATACTGAACTGTAGCAAGGTCCGTTTTAGGACCTGTGTTTCTTTTTTAAAAAAAGATTTATTTACATAATGAAAGTGCTAAATTCATCATCTTTTAGAACCTTCATGATTTTATTTACATAAATCCTGAACTAGAAAAAAATTTCACATTTTTAAACTGAACGTTGAAGATTGGGGCTCAAATTTTAAGTTTCTAAGTTAACAGAAAATTATTCTTATTTAACACTATTTTTATAAACTGGTTATTGCTAACGCATTTATTCCACAATACATTCTTATGGACCATTTACTGTGTGCCAGGCACTATTCTGGGTTATTAGAACACATTAGTGAGCAAAAAGTCCTTGCTTGCTCTAAAGGGAGAAACATAATAAAAAACTAAGCATATACTATAATGTTAATTATCAATTCATGCTATGAAGAAAAATAATGCAGGATGAGAGGATGCAGTTTTAGATAAGGGGTGTTTTTTTCATAGGACCATATAAGAACTAAAATACGTACATGATATTTTTATTCTGAACCCAAACAAGTTATATTCTTGTATGCTAGAACTAGAAATCAAAAATTCTTCTGAAAATATTTGCTGTTTGTATAGGAGGTTTTTGTCAGTTTATGCAACACTTTTCTTCCCAAATGTTTTAAATTTATAGTTCTGTTGTCTATTTGTAGTTGCTTTGGGAAGAAAGTATTCAAGTGTATAAAAGTGTTAGCCTTAAGATTTTCGACTTAAATTCTGAGGTAGCAAAGCCATATGAAACTGGTCTGGTGAGGTTTATTTTAGAAAAAGTTTCTTTTGTTTGAACATAGTTTTCCTAAAACTAGAAAGGGAACATTTTATTTGTTACTTTTTGGGCAATATAAAAACATGATTAACATTTTCATTTATACTTTTTCAGATAATTGTTTTCAAGTTCTGTAATTGTTTACTTAAAGCAGTTAAAGACTTTGCATATTTCTGAATGACTCCCTCTACCTCCTGCCCTATTATCCTAGGCTTCTATTTTTTGTATAGTCAAATTGTTTTAGACATTTATAGAACCAGACTAGTTTGTGTCATTTTTACTACTTGTTTTTGTTGGTAATGGATTAATAGATAGAGAAAAATGAAGAGGGCAATTACATTAAACAGATGGAAGGGGGAAGAACCCAATAACGAAAACAGCGAAAACCCCACAATATTCTATATCAGTAAGAACAGCCCTAAAGTATATATACAGGTTTAGTTCTCATACAGTAGCATTTGTCAAGCGGTGTATGTGGAAACATTCTCCCTTCCCCATATCACTCCCATTTGTATCTCATCCCCACATCAAGGAGGATTCAAAATTGGAGAGACATAATCTGACTTAGTAATGTGTATTTCTCCACTAGATGGCATTAATACAATTTCTTTGATTGTAGTTTCTATCTTGAGGACAAATTTACAATGTATTAACTAAAACAGAAGAAACAGAAATGTGATTTATGTTTTACAATTTGTTCATCTGATTTTATGGTTTGTCATATAGAATGTTCTATGATGTTTAAGAATTTAGAAAATAGGATATGCAGGGAAAAATAATTCTAATGGGAGCAATGTATGTATCTAGAGACTAGTTTTTTTTTTTTTTTTTAAATCACATTTGCATCTTTGTTCAGCCCCAGATTTTTGTTATGTTCCAAGGTGGCCACTGCTGAATGTTTTTATCCTTTATGTTTAGATAATATCTCTGAGTACAAAAATTATCTTTTAAAAAAGAATGTAAACATATGTAGTATATGCATTATCTAATATAAATGTAAATATGCATGTGTTAAACTTGTAATTTTTTTATTTTGAAAAAGTTCAAACATATGAAAAAATATTATAATGAACCCCATGTACCTATTACATAGCTTTAGCTGTGATCAACTCATCGTCAATATTATTTCAATACTCCTTCATCTCGCACCTTTATTTTGAAGCAAATCCCTGCGTATGTACGTAGTATATTGTTAGAGGTGCACATATTCACAATAAAATGTGCTGTCCTAACTCGAAAATAATGGTGTGAACAAAGTAGTAAGAGCTCAAGAAGACTGATTAATTCTGCCTTGAGGAAGAAGACAAATTCAGAAAAGCCTTTGAAGAAGAAATGACATGTGACCTATAACATGAAGGATGGATAGGAATTTGCCAGTTGGAGAATGGCAGAAAACGCATTCCAAGCATTGGAGCACTATGAAGAGAAGGGAGCAAGTGTGAATCTGTGAATGAGTGGAAAACAGAATAATGTATGTGAATATTGAGGTGCTTTGAAGGAAGTTGCAGACGATGAAGCTGGAAGGATAGTCTGTAGTTATATTTTACAGGAGACTGGAAAATTAGTGATTATACAGAAATATTTTTCTACATCTTTATAAATAAAATATAAACTACTTTTTCCGTATTTTGTAGATTTATGACGAAGTCCAGTTTTCAACAATGCTGAAATCAAATGATTGCTTGTTTTCTTTGGAAAATTTGTTTTTTGAAAAACCAGATGACGTTGAAAAGTAAGTAATCTCCCTTAAAGATTGATAACATAGTATATTACTTTAGGATTTTTTGAATTTGGGTGAGTTTTAGTTTTCTCTCTGGTAAATACACAAAAATGAGGAATCAACAGAACGATATTTCAGTTACATATTTGGAATTTACAAACATGGAATTCCCTTACCAGTAGTATAGGGGAGTAACTGAAGTTTAACATCTTAAATGTTATAGTTTTAAAAATAGAATAGATTTGGGCCAGGCGCTGTGGCTCACGCCTGTAATCCCAGCACTTTGGGAGGCTGAGGCGGGTGGATCACCTGAAATCAGGAATTCAAGACCAGCCTAGCCAACATGGTGAAACCCTGTCTCTACTAAAAGCACAAAAAAATTAGCCGGGCCTGGTGGCGCATGCCTCTAATCCCAGCTACTTGGGAGGCTGAGGCATGAGAATCGCTTGAAGCCGGGAGGCGGAGGTTGCAGTGAGCCAAGATGGCGCCACTGCACTCCAGCCTGAGCAACAGAGTGAAACTCTGTATCAAAAAAAAAAAAAAAAAATAGATTCTTGCCTATTTGGCTTACATTTATTTGCATTTCTGGTTTGTTCGGATTATTTTTGGCCAAGCTAAAAATGGGAAATAATGCTCAAAGAGTAGCTCAGGACAAGGAATGACGTCACCATTTGGAAACAGAATGGACAGTATGCCAAAGGCAAAGTATGATAGGCACTTTAAGTGCTGGCAGGAAGTAGGGGAGGGAATAAAGATGTGAGACCAAAGAAAACAAGACTAGAGAGTAGGTAGTATGTTAAATACTGACTTTTATGGATTTTCATGTGCATTGTTCAATTTTGAATTTTCTATGTGTTTTTAGTGTATTGTATTATCCTATTTTAATGAGGTATATTTATTGCCTCATTATTTTACTTGTTCATTCAAATAGTGATTGAAAGTTGAAAGGGTTATAAAAAGGATGAAACAGACTTTTACTTACAAAGTACTTAAAATCTAGTTGAGGAGATTAAACACACAAATGGAAAGACATTAATAAGTAATATGACCATGTAAATAATCATCTATACTGGGACACTTTTGAGAGCGAAAGAGCACATCCAACTGGGGCAACATGTGTTAATCAGGTCTGGCCAATGCAAATTTTGTAACATATGGTTGTTTTTCTGAAAATACGGTAAAAAATATGTGCAAAGCAAATGACAAGCATATGTTCATGCAATGAAATTTCAGACTTGGAAGGAAGGTCGTCTTGGAGTACACAGTCAGGTCAGGCTTTTTGGGTAGTAGGGGGAGACTTCAGGAGGCTTTGAAGGATTTGATAATTCCTATAGAAAGAGAAGAAGTGGGCATTTGAAGGCAGAGTGTTAGAGCAAGAGAAAAAGAATGGAGACAGGACAATTCATGGTACTTTTAAGGGATAACAGGTAGAGAAGTTTCCTGGAATAGACAATTCATGAAGGAGAAACATTGGGACATAAAGTTAGAAATTCTAAGTTGAGGTTAGATGGTGATGTGCGTTAAATGCTGGAATAAGGATTTTGGATATAATTCACTGTGGGTTAAAAGCCATTGAATTAAATCAATAATTATTTATTGAAATTATGTAAGGGACTTTGCTAAGTACTGCTGATGTAAATGGACATAAAAATAAAACTAGATATTTATAATCTAGAGGGAATATCAAATATCTATCTGTCAAAGCTATCCATCTACTTCTCTGTTTCTCTCTGTTATCTATCTGTACATTCACACAGCTCAAGGCAGACTATAATACATATTATAGGTTCCCTCTATAAGAAGAAGGGAGGAGAAAATCTTTGGGAACCTAGGGAGATTTCTTGGAAAAGGTAGGATTTGAGCCAGCCTTTGAATATAAGCTCTAGTGCCTAGAACAATACCTGGCACATAGTACTCAGTAAGTAATTACTGAATGGATTAATGAATGAATAAAATAGTAGAACTTCTGCACGTAGATATCGAGTGGGGCAGGGCACAGGGGGTAAGCTGAGTAAATATCTTTGAATGAGGGCGAGGAGTGACCAGCCACGGTGGTTCACATCTGTAATCCCAGCACTTTGGGAAGTTGAGGTCAGCAAATCACTTGAGTCCAGGAGTTTGAGACTAGCCTGGCCAACATGGTGAAACGCCATCTCTACTAAAAATACAAAAATTAGCCGGACATGGTGGTATATGCCTGTAATCCCAGCTACTGGGGAGGCTGAGGCATGAGAATCGCTTGAACCCAGGACGTGGAGGTTGCGGTGATCCGAGATCTGGCCACTGCACTCCAACCTGGGTGGCAGAGTGAGACTCTTGTCTCAGGAGGGAAAAAAAAAAAAAGATGAGGAGAGAATGCATTATCTATTTGTTATACAACAGGGAGTTCAGTTTAGTTTGGACTGTAAGATATGTGTAGTAGAGTTAAAACTATAAGGTGGTCTAAGACCACTACGAAATTTGGCAATATTTGAAAGCCATTGAAGAATTTTGAATGGAGTAATGTAATGAAAACAATTCCAAATGAATATGGTAGGAACTTGTAAAATATATTAGAGAGAAAGCCTGGAGGCAGTGAGGGCAGTTAAGACAAGCTAGTAAGAGCCTTGATTATGATAATGACCGTGGAAACACAAAGAAAATGATGAATTTAAGAAGCATTACAAGGAATATACAATAAGACCTAATATGTATCTAGATATAGTTAGTAAAAAAGATACTATGGTTTGGATTCTGGGTGATTGGGATGATGATGTCACCTCTGGAAAAAAATTGGGAAATTATAAGGAAGATTTGATTTTATTAAGAGGCAGAATAGTACCGCTATTATTCCTCTTTCTTGGATTTTCTGAAATAGTCCTTGTGTAGAAAAGAGTTAATAAAGCAGACCTAGACTGCTGTTCTTGAAAAGGCCAGTTTGCAAGGGTGGCTTTGGCTAGAGTCTGAGAACTTAGATTTCAGGAAGATCCCCTCCATTAACTGACAACAGTGGCTTACCATGTGTAAACTGTTTATACAAATAATGTGGTTAATGTTGAACACCTGCTTTTTTTCTGAGATTCTGGAATTCAGGTGTCTGCTAGACAGGGGATGCTTATGTTAATGTTAGCCCCCAATAAAAACCTGGGCATTGGGTCCCTGAAGAGCTTCCCTTCTTTGGCAACATTTCATGGGTATTGTCCTAAGTCATTACTGAGATAATTAAGTGCCTCCTGCAGAGTCTGCTGGGAGAAGACTCTTGAAAGCTCATGCCTGGTTTTCCTTGGACTTCGTCCTGGTAGCCATGAGTAGCACTACATGCTGAGTCTTATGAGTCATTTTAGGGTATTATTGAACTGGGGGTGATCTTGGGGACCCTCTGACATAGTACTAAATTTTAAAAGATCTGGCCTGTTATTAAACAGTCTGTTAGATGTTGCCAGATAATGTGTTGTAGATTTTTTACTTGGAAAATGTGGTAAGAGTAGCTTTGTGCTAGGTGCTCTGTGAGACAGAAAAGTAACAGACTGAGTCTCTCACTTTAGAGAGAGTAATATCCTAAATGACTAGATCATAAAATCTTTGGGACTTGGTATAGACAAAATATATGATGCTCTTCTCAACTTTATTTCCTGTCACCTAACACTTATCTTTTTGTCCTAATGAAGAACAAGTCAACTTTGATGGGAAAGGAACCATTAAAGCAGTATCAGTTAACACAATCACAGTTGAAAGATGAGGAGGGATAGTTAATGATGCCAACAGTAATTAGCAAAAATATCAATTACTATAGGTTATAAAGAGGTCATCAGTTTCAAATGATTTCTTGGATTTTTCTGTAGTTTGTAGATGGTTTGGACTAAGAATATTTAGGTTAGGACATTATAATGTTATAGGAATACTCTAGAACAACGGTCCCCAAACTTTTTGGCACCAGGGACTGAATTTGTGGACAGTTTTTCCACAGATGGTTTTGGGATGAAACTGTTCCACCTCAGATCATCAGGCATTAGATTCTCATAAGGAGCATGCAACGTAGAGCCCTCTCATGGGCAGTTCACAATAGGGCTCGCACTCCTGTGAGAATCTAATGCCGTTGTTGATCTGACAGAAGTCAGAGCTCAGGCAGTAATGCTTACTTGCCCAGTGTTCACCTCTTGCTGTGCAGCTGGGTTCCTAACAGGCTAGCATCAGTCTGAGGCCCCAGGGTTGGGGATCCCAGCTCTGGAATACCAGTAATGGTGTCATTTACACATTGATGACCCATGATTAGTTGTGAGATATGTCAAGTAATTTGTTACTTGTAATAGTTAAAATGCTAAAGTTTGAGAATGATTTACTACTTCGTTTTTATATTGGAGCAGATTTAAGATTCCTGTTACTGGCATTTGAATTGGAGAAAAGGAGATAGAGTTATTGCCATTATTTAGGTAGCACATCTCACACAGCAGTATCATTAATCCTATGATACATAAGGGTAAAAGGTTGAGAACACTGCTGTATGGGGATAGATCAAAGTGCTGACAGAAAGTTAATTTATAGGATGTTTAAGAGTCTGAGTAATGTTTAATAAATACATAGCTTCTCATGTTATATCTTTATTAACATATATACTCACATTTTTATATTTTATATAGCCATCCAGACAATGAAAAGTCATTGGATTGGTTTCTCCCTCCCGCTCCATTGATTTCAGAAATTCCAGATACTCAGGAGTTAGAGGAAGAATTAGAAAGTCATAAACTGTTAGGTAAATTATCACATATTTGTTTTGAAACCAAACCCATACAGTTCATGGCAATATTTTTTTAAAAACTCTGATTTGATCATTGTATATGCATGTATCAAAATATCAGATATCCCCCCAAAATATGTATACTCATTATGTAAACAATTAAAATTTCTTTATTTTAATGAAATAAAATGAAAGTCAGATCCTTCTTTTATTAAAAAGAATGCTCACGAAGCTGGATGCAGTGGCACTTGCCTGTAGTCCCAGCTACTTGGGAGTCTGTGAATAGCCACTGCACTCCAGCCTGGGCAACATAGTAGGACCCTATCTCTAAATAAATAAATAAATAAATATATAAACAAACAAACAAACAGACCCCCGTCATCTCTAAATACATACATGCCCCCAAAAACAAAATAGTGCCCACCAAATCTTAAAATTTAAAATATTTTTCTTCTCTATACATATAATACACATACATATGCATACATAAATGCACACAATACACTATTACACACACGTTTTGATTTTTGTTTTATGAATATTTTTTCTGTGACTATTAAAACTCCTATCACTGCTGTTCAGTTTTTGCCTTGCCATTTACTAAAGGTAAGATCACCTGGTAACCAGATCCCAGAAATATTGAGTGAAAAAAGCAAGATGCAGAAGATTAAATATAGTGTGATACCATTTTTAAAAAGCTCAAAAACAAGCACACTCAAACAATGTATGTGACCTAATGTAATATTAGTAAAATTTTAATTTTTAAATTGGGTCATAGGTTCATGCACATACATTTTATTATTAAGCTTTGTAATTTACATATATGTTATATATATACTTATATCAAATAATATATAGCATAGTATGTAATGTAGACACATAGATGCTAAAGCAAATTTAAGTTCTAGTAAGACATCCAAATTCCCCCTAAACTTCCCTAAAAAATTCTTGCAAAGCCTCTAAAGAAGCCTTTAAAATTCTGTCACTCTGATGAAAACATTCCTTTGTTTTGATTTTAGAAGCAAGATTACAAACTTAAAAGCATTAGATATGTTAATAATGAATTGTGTTTGGTAACATTTTATATAATTGGTCATTGTATTTCTGTGTGTAAATCATTTATATAAATTTTAAATCTTCATAATTACTTGTATAATTATATCATTTGTTATGGGTCAGAAAGAAATTAAACCTATTTTATAATGCAGGTGCCATATAAACTTCAAATTTAATTCAATAATTCCACATTAATTTCTGAGTGTCTTTTAGTGATGTAATATACCATAAGTGTAACAATCACCTGTATTTTAACACTGTATATGGTATTACAGATTATCTTATTACTAGTGCTTTGCTTTTGGCTTTCATACTTAACTTGGAATTTTTATTAAAGTTTTTCATCATCATTTTGAAAATTTCCTTTAATGGAGAACATGTAATAATTAAGATATTCCTTTTTTGTAGGTCAGGAAAAGAGGCCAAAAATGTTAACATCAAATTTAAAGATAACTAACGAAGACACAAATTATATTTCACCAACACAAAAATTCCAATTTGCCTTTCCTTCTGATAAATATGAACAGGATGATCTAAATTTAGAAGGGGTAGGTAACAATGACTTATCACATGTTGCTGGCAAGCTGACATATGCTTCTCAGAAATATAAAAATCACATTGGCACTGAGATAGCACCTGAGAAGAGTGTTCCTGATGATACAAAATTAGTTAATTTTGCAGAAGATAAAGGAGAGAGCACATCAGTATTCCGGAAAAGGTAATTATTATAATTAAACTAAATAATATTCTGTGAATAAAGAATATTCAATATTGAATAAATATTGAATGTTTGTACATCTAAAAGTATTAAATATGGTAGAATGTGAATGAGAAAAACAGCAAAATTCTATCTCCTAAATAATTCCTTACTTTCTCCGTTCCTGGTGTCATAGTCCTGGTCCTACACATAAAAATAACCATAATTGTAATATTTAACTATGTACTATAAATGGTACCACAGCAGTCCAGGTGGGACACAGGAATCTTCATTTTTAACAAATTTTCTAGGTGATTATTATGCACACAAAAGTTTGAGACCCATTTTCCTAATGCCTTGGGTGTTAAACAGAGGAGTGAAATTAGATTTTTTTTTCTTTAAGAGTTCATTTTGGTCCCAGTATGGAGGATAAATTATAATAGAAGGGAGTTAAAATGTGAAGGTCTTCTTGAAAGGTTATGTTATTAGTCTAGATAGGAGAAAATGGTAGCCTGACCTAGGACAGTGGTATCAGGAATGGAGACAATCCAGAATTATTTAGGAGGTATAATCCCACAGGACTTATGTGATTATTATATATAAGATCTGACTCCTAGGTTTTTGGTTTGAGCCACAATGATGAAGGTTGGTAGTGCCCTTTTTTGATTTAAAGAACTATAAGGTAAGAACAGGTTCGGGGGAAGGTGATGAGTACAGATATGGACATGTTGATTTTAGATATTTATAAATAGTTCAAATATTCAATTGGGTGTATGGATTCAAGATTCAGAAGAAGTTTAGTTGATCGTTTTTGTTTTCTGTGACATAGCAGATGTGGTTATCTGTGGAGTCTGAGGGAGAAAGAGAGTATTGAGCAAGAATGAGAAGAGTGGAGAATGGGAAAGCAGTCTAATTAGAATAATGGTAGGATTAATGGACACTGTAAAGGGTCCAGCTGAGGTTGATTTCTATAATGTTTGTAATAACAGCTTTATTAAGATATAATTCACATACCATAAAATTCACCTTTTTGAAGTGTAGAATTATTTTATTTTCTTATTTTTTTCATTCTTATGTATTTACCCACATTGGTTTTTATAATACCTACTTTTGCAACCATCATTATTAACTAATTTTAAAACATTTTCACCTGCCGCAAAATAAATTCCTTACTAATTAACAGTTACTCTTCATTTCTCCCTTTCCACAGCACCTGGTGGCCACTAATCTACTTTCTGTCTCTATCATCTCTATGGATTTACCTATTCTAAACATTTCATATAAGTGGAATTATACAAAATATGGCCATTTGTGCCTGGCTGCTTTCACTTAACGTAACATTTTTTTTGGAGGTGAATATTTTTCTTTTCTTTTTTTTTAAATTATACTTTAAGTTATAGAGTACATGTGCACAACGTGCAGATTTGTTACATATGAATACATGTGCCACGTTGGTGTGCTGCACCCATTAACTCGTCATTTACATTAGGTATTTCTTCTAATGCTATCCCTTCCCCACCCCCCACCCCATGACAGGCCCCGGTGTGTGATGTTCCCCACCCTGTGTTCAAGTGTTCTCATTGTTCAGTTCCCACCTATGAGTGAGAACATGCGGTGTTTGATTTTCTGTCCTTACAATAGTTTGCTCAGAATGATGGTTTCCAGATTCATCCATGTCCCTGCAAAGGACATGAACTCATCCTTTTTTATGGCTGCATAGTATTCCATGGTGTATATGTGCCACATTTTCTTAATCCACTCTATCATTGTTGGACATTTGGGTTGGTTCCAAGTCTTTGCTATTGCGAATAGTGCCACAATAAACATATGTGTGCAATGGTCTTTATAGTAGCATGATTTGTAATCCTTTGGGTATATACCCAGTAATGGGATCGCTGAGTCAAATGGTATTTGTAGTTCTAGATCCTTGAGGAATCACCACACTGTCTTCCACAATGGTTGAACTAATTGACACTCCCACCAACAGTGTAAAAGCGTTCCTATTTCTCCACATCCTCTCCAGCATCTGTTGTTTCCTGACTTTTTAGTGATCACCATTCCAACTGGTGTGAGATGGTATCTCATTGTGGTTTTGATTTGCATTACTCTGATGGCTAGTGATGATGAGCATTTTTTCATGTGTCTGTTGGCTGCATAAATGTCTTCTTTTGAGAAGCGTCTGTTCATATCCTTCGCCCACTTTTTAATGGGGTCGTTTGATTTTTTTCTTATAAAGTTCTTTGTAATTCTGGATATTAGCCCTTTGTCAGTGGGTAGATGGCAAAAGTTTTCTCCTATTGGTTGCCTGTTCACTCTGATGGTAGTTTCTTTGCTGTGCAGAAGCTCTTTAGTGTAATTCGATCCCATTTGTTTATTTTGGCTTTTGTTACCATTGCTTTTGGTGTTTTAGACATGAAGTCCTTGCCCATGCCTATGTCATGAATGGTAATGCCTAGGTTTTCTTCTAGGGTTTTTATGGTTTTAGTCTAACATTTAAGTCTTTAATCCATCTTGTATTAATTTTCATATAAGGTGTAAGGAAGGAATCCAGTTTCAGCTTTCTACATATGGCTAGCCAGTTTTCCCATCACCATTTATTAAATAGGGAATCCTTTCCCCATTTCCTGTTGTTGTCAGGTTTGTCAAAGATCAGATGGTTGTAGATGTGTGATATTATTTCTGAGGCCTCTGTTCTGTTCCATTGATCTATATCTCTGTTTTGGTAACAGTATCATGCTGTTTTGGTTACTGTAGCCTTGTAGTATAGTTTGAAGTCAGGTAGCGTGATGCCTCCAGCTTTGTTCTTTTGGCTTAGGCTTGTCTTGGCAATGCGGGCTCTTTTTTGGTTCCATATGAACTTTAGTTTTTTCCAATTCTGTGAAGAAAGTAATTGGTAGCTTGATGGGGATGGCATTGAATCTATAAATTACCTTGGGCAGTATGGCCATTTTCACGATATTGATTCTTCCTATCCATGAGCATAGAATGTTCTTCCATTTGTTTGTGTCCTCTTTTATTTCGTTGAGCAGTGGTTTGTAGTTCTCCTTGAAGAGGTCCTTCACATCCCCTGTAAGTTGGATTCCTAGGTATTTTATTCTCTTTGTAGCAGTTGTGAATGAGAGTTCACTCATGATTTGGCTGTTTGTCTGTTATTGGTATATAGGAATGCTTGTGATTTTTGCACATTGATTTTGTATCCTGAGACTTGACTGAAGTTGCTTATTAGCTTAAGGAGATTTTGGGCTGGGACGATTGGGTTTTCTAAATATACAATCATGTCTTCTACAAACAGGGACAATTTGACTTCCTCTTTTCCTAATTGAATACCCTTTATTTCTTTCTCCTACCTGATTGCCCTGGCCAGAACTTCCAACACTATGTTGAATAGGAGTGGTGAGAGAGGGCATCCCTATCTTGTGCCAGTTTTCAGAGGGAATGCTTCCAATTTTTGCCCTTTGAGTATGATATTGGCTGTGGGTCTGTCATAAATAGCTCTTATTATTTTGAGGTATATCCTGTTAATTCCTAGTTTATTGAGAGTTTTTAGCATGAAGGGCTGCACTTAACATAACATTTTTAAGGTTCATGCATGTTGTGTTATGTATCAGTCTTTCTTTCCCTCCCTCCCTCCCTCCCTCCCTCCTTCCTTCCTTCCTTTCTTTCTCTTTTTTTTTTTGGAGTCTCACTCTGTCACCCAGGCTTTAGTGCAGTGGTGTGATCTTGGTTCGCTACAGCCTCTGCCTTCCAGGTTCAGGCAATTCTCCTGCCTCAGCCTCCCGAGTAGCTAGAACTACAGGCATGTGCCACCACACCTGGCTAATTTTTGTATTTTTAGTAGAGACGGGATTTCACCATGTTGACCAGGATGGTCTTCATCTCTTGACTGCGTGATCTGCCTGCCTTGGCCTCCCAGTATTGGGATTACAGGTGTAAGTCACCGCGCCTGGCCAGTATTTCATTTTTTTATGGCCAAATAATAGTCCATTAAATGAATATATCACATTTTGTTTATTCACTTATCGGTTGATGGACATTTGGGTTGTTTTCACTTTTTGTCTGTTGTGAATAATATTGCTATGAAAATGCATGCAAGTTTTTGTGTGAATGTGTGTTTTCAATTCTTTGGATATAAACCCAGAAGTAGAATTGCTGGGTCATATGGTAACTTTATATTTAACTTTTCTGAGGAACTGCCAAATTGTTTTCCAAAGTGGCTGCATCACTTTATAGTCCCATCAGCAATATTTGAGGGTTCCAGTTTCTCCACATTCTGGCCAGCACTTGTTATTTTCTGTCTTTTTTATTATAGCCATCCTACTGGGTTATTTGAAGAGGTATCTCATTGTGGTATTGATGTGCATTTTCATAATGACTAATTGTCTTAGTTATTTTGGGCTGGTATAATGAAATACTGTAGATTGGGTGGTGTAAATAACAAACATTTGTTTACACGATTCTGGAGGCTGGAAGTCAGAAATCAGAGTGCCAGCATGGTTGGGTTCTTGATGAGGATGCTCTTCCTAGTTATGTTCTCTCATGGTTTTTCTTTGGTGTGTGTATAAACAGAGAGAGCTCATGTTTCATCCTCTTTTTATAAGGGCATTAATTCCATCATGGGGAGGTACCCTCATGACCTCATCTAAACCCAATTACCTTCCAAAGGCCTCACCTCTAAATACCATAACATTGGGAGGCTGAGGCGGGCAGATCACAAGGTCAGGAGTTCGAGACCAGCCTGACCAACGTGGTAAAACCGCGTCTCTACTAAAAATACAAAAATTAGCTGGGTGTGGTGGCATGTGCCTGTAATCCTAGCTACTCAGGAGGCTGAGGCAGGAGAATCACTTGAACCTGGGAGGCAGAGCTTGCAGTGAGCCGAGATCACACCTCTGCACTCCAGCCTGGGTGACAAAGCGAGACTCCATCTCAAAAAAAACAAAAACAAAAACAAAAAAACCCACTGGGGATTAGGTAGGGCCTCAACAAATGAATCTGGAGGGAGGGACATTAATATCCAGTCTGTAGCAATAATGTTAAGAATCTTTTCATGTGATTATCAGCCATTTGTGTGTCTTCTTTGGAGTAATGTCTTATTCAGATCCTTTGTCCATATTTTAATTGGGCTATTTGTCTTTTAATTGTTGAGTTTTAAGAGTTCTTTATTCTCAATAAAAGTCTCTTATGATCTGTATGATTTGCAAATATTTCCCCCTATTCTGTGGGTTTTCACTTTTTTGATGGTGTTCTTTGCAGCACAAGTTTTAAATTTTAATAGAGTCCAGTTTATCTAATTTTTGTTTTATGCTTATGCTTTTGCTTTGATGTAATACTGCTTTGGCATCACTTTGGTTGCTTATGGTTTTGGTGTCATATCTAAGAAACTATTGCCTAATCCAAGGTAATGAAGATTTACTCTTAAGTTTTCTTCTAAGGTTTCAGAGTTTTTAACTCTTACATTTACATTTGTGATCTATTATTTAATATTTTAAATATTTGTGTGAAGTAGGAGTCCATCGTCATTCTTTTTGCATGTAGATATTCAGTTGTTCCAGCCTCATTTGTTGAAAAGACTCTTCTTTCCCTGCTGAATGTTATGGCACTGTCATTGGAAATCAGCTGACCATAAATGTAAAGACTGGGTGTTGACTGACACCGACTGATTCTCTGACACCAACTTGGCGTCTAACAATTTAAATCAATTTGAAACTTAACTCCTGGAATTAGCGTCAGACCCACAGGTTGAAGGCTCAGTTCAGTAAATTCAGTTACCCACTTTGAATTCCAGCTGAAAATGAGATTCCCAGGCTACCCACATTTCTGTCTGGCCAACTACAAATTTGAGGCTTCCCATGACCCCATCTTAGGTTTAATAATTTGCTAGAATGACTCAGAGACCTAAGGGAAACACTTTACTTACATTTACCAGCTTATTATAAAGGGTACAACTCCAAATGAAAGAGATACATACGGCAAAATATGAGGGAGGAGGTGCAGAGTTCCCGTAACTTCTCTGAGCATGCCACTCTGTCAGCACCTTGATGTATACTATTCCAGAAGCTCTCAGAACCCTGTTGTTTAGGCATTTTAATGGAGGTTCCATTTCATAGACAAGACTGACGAAATCACTGGCCATTGCTAATTAAACTTGATCTTCAGCCCCTGAATGGATAAGTCATCTCCATTACTTATTCTATAAGATGTGAATGTTTTATTAGGAACCTTAATGGTTACTTCATCCCTTAGGGATATTGTGAACAAGTTACTTCGATAGATTGACTTTTGATCAAATATAATACAGTACAGTCATAAAGATAAAGTGTTTCCTTGTTTTTAGAACTTTGCAAAGAAGTAGTTCTTACATTGAAATGGTTATTGGATATAGTGTTTGGGATGATTTAATCTGCTAATATACTGAGTTTGTATCTTTTCCTTTTTTGGGGGATACACAGTGCTGATTTGATTGGCTAGGAAAACTGTCTTATCTGGTAGCTTCTGTGGCGTGAAATGCAGTTGCTGACAACTTTTAATTCATAACAACTCTGTTAACTTATTCCTATAAATTTGATATGTTAATATAATTCAGTAACTTCAATCACTTCAGTTAAATTTAACTGCTATTAGGTGTTACGAAATTTACTATTTACTGTGACTATATTTAGTGGCTTTTATCTCTCTTAAGCACTTTACTGACTTTAAATGGAATATTAGTTATCTGTTGTTGTATAATAAAATTATCCCAAAATTTAGTAGTTTAAAACAACAATGAACATTATTATCTCTCACAGTTTCTCCAGGCTAGGAATTTAGGAACAACTTAGCTAGTAGTTCTGGCTTAGGCTCTCTTGTGAGAATGCATAAAGATATTGGGGGCCTCTCACAAGAAGGCCACAGTCAAAATGTTAGCCATGCTGCAGTCATCTGAAAGCTTGACAGGAGCTATAAGGTCTCTCTTCAAGGTGGCTTGCTGTCCTTGACTGAAAAGTCAGTGCTGGTTGTTGGCAGGAGACCTCAGTACCTCTCCACCTGGGCCTCTTCATAGGGTTGCTTGAGTGCTTTCTTTATATTGTGACTAGCTCTCTACAGAGTGAGGGATCTAAGAGACCATGGGGAAGGGGCAATGTCTGTTATTACCTAGGCTTGTAAGTCAAACATTTGCACTTCTGCAGTACTCTGCTAGTTAGACAGGCCAGTCCTGATTCAGTGATTCAATTTGTAGGAGACTGTAAAGGGATGAGGAGCAGGCAAGGATCATTGGGCCGTTTTGGAGGCTGACTACCACAAATGGATTTACCTGAGTTTTAGGAAAGTAGAAAGACATACTTCAGTGGTAAATTTAGCAAGTTATATTTTAGGAGAATGTTTAGCTTTTTTGTTTGAGTAAACCATAATCTATGAGTGTTTTTAAGGGGGCCAATTTTATGCTAGGTTTTCATATTCCAAGCAAGTGTTACACGTGAGAAAATATGTGGGTCTTTTTTTTTTTTTTGCAGATTATTTAAAATATCTGACAATATACATGGGAGTGCTTATTCTAATGACAGAGAATTGGACTCTCACATTGGCTCAGTGAAAATTGTACAAACAGAAATGAACAAAGGGAAATCAAGGAACTACAGCAATAGTAAGCAGAAATTTCAATATTCTGCAAATGTGTTTACAGCAAATAATGCTTTTTCTGCTTCTGAAATTGGAGAAGGCATGTTCAAAGCACCATCTTTTTCAGTTGCTTTCCAACCTCATGATATTCAAGGTAATTTCTTGCTTTTTCGGTTCATTTTATGAGTACAGACTAAACTGCATTTCTTAGCATAAGGGAAAATGTAAAAATACAGTAAATTTGAGTAAATTATCTCTCTGTGCAATTTCTGCATTTTTTTATTATGTTGCATTATTTTCTAAGCTGTGCTGTGTGTTAAAATATTTTATCCTGTGTGCTAGAAATATTTTTAACTTTGCTCTCAATAAAAAGTTGTGTTAGTTTTATTGAAACAGTTTTTATGGAAAGGTTAAAAATATTCATTTCAGGTCCTAGCTGCTGACCATTAAATTTTTTTTAATATTTATATAAATATGTAGGATTTTTTTTTTCAGAGGTAACAGAAAATGGTTTAGGTTCCTTGAAGGCTGTCACAGAAATTCGTATCCTTTAAGTTATTTACAGTAGCTGCTTTGTATTTATTAAATCATAATTTTAAAACATTTGTTTAATTGTGTTTGTTTATTTTGGTTGATGGAGAAAAAGAGGGAAAAGTTAATCTTTTTGGTGATGTAAGAGGTACATGTGGCCGGGTGCGGTGGTTCACGCCTGTAATTCCAGCACTTTGGGAGGCTGAGGCAGGCAGATCACAAGGTCAGGAGTTTGAGACCAGCCTGACCAACATGATGAAACCTTGTCTCTACTAAAAATATAAAAAATTAGCTGGGCCTGGTGGTGTGCGCCTGTAATCCCAGCTACTCAGGGGGCTGAGGGAGGAGAATCGCTTGAACCTGGGAGGCAGAGGTTGTAGTGAGCTGAGATTGTGCCATTGCATTCCAGCATGGCAAAAGAGTGAGACTCCATCTCAAAAAAAAAAAAAAAAAAAAAAAAAAAAAGATGTATGTGTGTGCTACTTAGGGTGTGATTGCAGACTGGTGCCGATTTGTGAACTGTTTGTTATCAGTTTATGGCAAAGTAAGTACAGAAGTCAGATTTGTATTATTGGCAGAACTCTGAGCATATTTACTTACAAATAGGTACAGATAATTTCTCATCCTTTGAGAAAGAGCAGCCAAATTGGGTTGAACTGGGTAGGGGAAATGGATGAGAATGGGATATTGTGTGGATTGGGGGGACATTTCTACAGATCTAGTATTTTTGAAAATCTAATTTGGAGTTTATACCTAGAATCCAATTTTCATGTCTGGACATTTCCAATGTAAATATTTTGAGTATGTTTGTGTGTTCTTGAGGTAACATTGTTTTTGTTTCTTTAATACCCTGTGTATGCCTATAATAGTGCACTTATTTTGTTTTAATTCACCAGCAGTTTATGTGGCTATTTCCCCATGATCTATGAACTCTTTGAAGGCAAGGATCATGACTTATTTACCTGCCTATTTCCAAATACATTGAAAGGCAGATAAAGTAAGGCAGTTAAAGTAAGGAAATTGTTCTGGCAAAAGTAGAGACATAAGCAAGGGTGAAGGTAAAAACGTATGAAATACATTTGGAAAGAATAAGCTTTCCAGTTTGGCTAAAGTGAAGGATATGATTAAAGAATTAATGAGAAAGATAGTTATCTTAGAATCATAATATATAATGTCATGAATACCAAGGTCAAAGGTTTTTTTATTTTATTTTAATTTTTTATTTTTTCCCCCAGCTTTGTTGAGGTATAATTGACAAATAAAAATGTTATATTTTTTAAGGAGTACAACATGATATTTTTTAATATGTAAACATTGCGAAAATAATTACCACAATCAGGCTAATTAATGTATCTATTGCCTCTCATAGTTACTTCTTTTTTGTAGTGAAAATACAATCTCTGTAATGAGGAGAAACCATGCAATATTTTTGAGCAGGTCAAATATCATCATTAAAACTATGCTTTAGGAATATATAATTAGTGACTCAATGCTTGGCAATGCTCTAGCATCCACAAAAGTTATGGTCTAGTTGACAAAATGAAAAATGAATTCCAGATATTGCATAGCTGTGCTAGAGAAATCTAGGCAGCAATAATCCTGGGCACTCGAAGGATCATCTGACGTAATTCTGAAGTATGGTTAGAAAATACTTGCCTCACTTCTCTTGAGAAGTTGCCTCCAATGCAGATAGCTGATTTGAGTAAAAATGAGGGAGAGGGATCAATAAGAGAGTTACACATGTTGATATAGGAACTATAAACATAGCTAGTGTTTAGCACTTTATTCAGCATAGTGTCTCAATGCTGCCACATTTTCTTTTCTCTGGTGATCAAAATAGGATGGAAACATAGGAAATATATTAGCAGTAAGCTGTTAAAGATGTTTAATTATCTGTACAATGGCTGATTCTTCTTATCCCTTACTGGAAAGCCTTTCCATAATATGACACTGGCTTTTAAAGAGCTTTGAGGATTTTTATGCTATATTAGCACAGCTGAAGTGGTTCTGTTGTTTAGGGGTCTTTATTAGTTAAGACTACTGCCTACACTTGTGTCCACTGATTTATTGTCCAAAAAGTTCATTTTCTGTAAAACTCATTGTCCTATACCTTATTGTTTCCAAGTATGTATTTAAAGTGGAAGACTGAATGCTATTTGTGATAATTTGAGAGTTTGTAGATTACTTGGACACACCTTATTTTCTTATTCTCTTTAAATATTTTACTACATTGGAATCCTCAGGGCAATAGAAGTTTTCTCGGATTGATCCTACCACAGTAGTCTTGTCATTTTCAGTTCTGCAGACATTTTCCCCATAATTTCAGTGACACTGCTGAGAGTTTATCGAATGTAAGGAAAAAAATTGACTTCAAATGTTGATAGTGATGATAAATGATGTTAGCAGTTGAGTTTTCTTACGAGCTGAAATACTGATTCTGTATCTACTCTGAATCAAATATTCATTTTTGTGAATATAAATTGATATGGAACTATCTAATGAGAGAAAAACCAACATGATGGCCCACTCGTGGGCTTGTTACAAATAAATATTTGATAGAAAGAGACATGTTTTGAAGGAAATATGAGATTCCTTCTAAAGCGGATGGATTTTCAAACTCAAAATTACGTTTTTGTTTTGGCACAGATATGACACTTTGCACACCAGAAAGTAAAATGAGGATTTACAAATTAGCTGCTTGATGTAATAATTGCAAACCTATATTAACTGAGTTATGTGTCAGGCACTGTTCTAAGTATTTGAGTTATGTGTCAGGCACTGTTCTAAGTATTTGGGATATGTCACTTAAGAAAACAGACAATTAGTCCTTGCTTTTGAGGAGATGACATTCTTGGGATGAGGGTGGGGAAGAAGCTAGATCTCAACAACTGTAATAACATATAAATAAGTCATAGAGTTTTTTAGAAAGTGGTGACTATTATGGGAAAAGAAAAAAGTAGAGCAGGGTAAGGGGGTTAAATTGGGACTACTGGGATTTGTGGCTCAGGGTGTAGAATTAAACAGTACTTAGGGTAGACCTTGAGAAGATCAGATTTAAGCACTTAATGGAGGGAAAAGAGCCAAGAAAATATGGAAGGAATAACAGCCTAGGCAGGGGGAAGGCCTCATGGCAGGATCATAGCTGATATTTTTGAAGAACAGCAGAGTTCAGTATAGCTAGAGGAGATGAGTCAGGGGGAAAGAGTAGTAGGACATGAAGTCAGAGAGATAAAGGCAGGGGCTGATGCAGGGAGGGAGTGGCAGTGGGGAGACGATCATGTAGAGCCTTATAGCCATATACTTTGAGAGAAAGGGAGGAATTTGATCAGAGAAGTAATATGATCTAAGTTTAAACAGGATCACTACAGCAATCCATCAGTTCTTGTATATCTTTATAAAAATCCAGTTGTTTAAGTAACTGTGTACTTGTGTTCTCAGATATGTTCTTAACCATCTTATATCTTCTAATAGATTATAACAGTCTCAATTGTAGGAACTCATTTTCTTCTTCATTTACAGCTTCCCACAGCTTTCTAAATCTAGTAATGTATTCTGTATGTAGTGTTCAATGACTGTAGTTGATATATTGTAAGAAGAATACCATATAAATACAGGTATCTCCCAATCTGTCAATAGACCCTCACCTTGGAGAGGGGACAGTTTATTCTTCATATCTATTAATATTTTTGAACTTTCTTACAGGGGAAGGATGATTTAAGTTCTTCCTGTCAAGCCAGTATGTTGATAATTATAATTAAACCCACCACTTAACACAACCAAATTATCAAAAACAAAGAGATTTGGTATTAGGTAACCAGAAACACATCAGCTAATGAAGTACAATCAATGCTTAATGAAATAGTTGAGTGAAATTCTGTACATTAAAGAAGAAATAAAAATCAAGTGGCCTTGTCAAGGTAAATAAGAAAAAGCACCACTCTGGAAAAGATAAACTAGAAGTGTAGTTCTGATTTACTTGCCATTATGTACTTGCATCTCCTCCATCATATTTAGCACTCATGTATAACCCTTATATAATCTCTTGTTTCCCTATAGGAACTTTGCAAGTTCTTTTCAGAATATGGAATGTGACTGGAGACTAGAATAATTTATGATAATTCTTTTTTTAAGATGCCAAATAGCAAATGTTAAAACCTCATCATTAAATATTGTCAGAATCAATATTAATGTAACTTAATTTTAAAATTAAAAGTAACTAATTTTTTAAATTCTGAAATATTTGAATCCTTAATGTTATTGTAAGCGGCAAAATTTAGAAGTATTTTCAAAGAATTTCCATATTTCAACTATATACAGTCCAAAGCCTTTGATGATGTAAGTATTTTATTTTACTTACTTATTTTTCTACCTTTCACTAGGTTGTAATCACTAGATTGGGACAGCTAGGATTTACTAGATCTTTATGTCCGCACTGCCACACTCCGTGTCTAGCACATTATAGGAGCTCAGAAAATATTTGGTAAATGAATGCATGTGATTTTCATAGGTGGATTTGTTTGTATTTGAGTGCAGTGGTGAAATCTCAGCTCACTGCAACTTCCACTTCCCAGGTTCAAGCGATTTTCCTGCCTCAGCCACCCAAGTAACTGGGATTACAGGCTTGAGACACCACTCCTGGCTAAGTTTTCTATTTGTAGTAGAGACAGGGTTTTGCTCTGTTGGCCAGGCTGGTCTTGAACTCCTGACCTCAAGTGATCTGCCTTCCTTAAGTGCTGGGATTACAGGTGTAAACCATTGCGCTCAGCCAGGAATGATTTTCTCCTAGGTCTACATTGACGAATAACAGCATGATAAAATACTAATAGTGTTATTTTTCAAGAGCAGAGGCTCTGGAGCAAAGTTACAATTTTTATAACTTTAGAGGAAAAATGTTTGAACTATTATTCCTTAGATTCTTATTAAGGCTTTTTTTTAACAAATTGAGAATGTGTGTGAAAAATTCTGTATGTTACATGATTGATTACTTTTTATTTTTTAGCTTCTTTACACAGATAGGAATTTTGTGATTTGTGCTCCAACTGGTTCTGGAAAAACTGTAGTGTTTGAACTAGCTATAACAAGATTGTTAATGGAAGTACCATTGCCATGGTTGAATATTAAAATTGTTTACAGTAAGTATTTATTATGAGTGATGATTAATTTTAATAATGAAAAACCATTGAAGTAAAATGAAATAAATTCAGTTTCTGGCCTCAGGAATTATTTGGTTTTCTATATATTTCTAGTACAGTCTGGTCTTATTTGTCATTAAATTTAAAACACATTTTCCAGAATTATAAATAAAAAGTAATATTTGAATTGAGAATTTGACTTTTACATGCTTATTTTTTAAAGGACAGGCAAAATGAACAAATAAAATCAAACATTTTGTAATTCTAGAAATTTGCATAGGAACTGTTACTCTCCTTTCTTAGGTGTGTATTTTTTAAACATTTTTTAATCAAAGTAATATACGCATATGGATTAAAAATCAAATATCACTAAAGGCCTTATAATGAAAAGCAATAATCTTCTGCCCTACCTTTCTTCACTTTTAGTTACACTTGCCTGAGAAATCATTTCTATTTCTGTTTTTAGTTCTTTTTGGCTATTACCTTGATATCTCTAAATCAAGCTTGTCTAACTTGTGGCCTGCAGGCCACATGTGGCCCAGGATGGCCTTGAATGCGGCCCAACACAAATTCGTAAACTTATGACAAATTTGTAACATTATGAGAATGTTTTTTCTTTAGCTTATCAGTCATCGTTAGTGTTAGCATATTTTATGTGTGGCTCAATACGGTTCTTCTTCCAGTGTGGCCCAGGGAAGCCAAAAGACTGGACACTCCTGCTCTAAATAATATGCCTATATTGTTCATTTTTAATTTATCAATATTAGGAGTATGTAGATGTGTATTTTTTATGCTAACTTTATTAACCAAAGTTTGTGAAAATAATTTTGAAATTGAACTGATGTTCAAAGTAAATATTTTATATTGTTACAGTGGCACCAATAAAAGCCTTGTGCAGTCAGCGTTTTGATGACTGGAAAGAAAAATTTGGACCAATAGGATTGAATTGTAAGGAACTTACTGGAGATACAGTAATGGATGATCTATTTGAGATTCAGCATGCCCATATTATTATGACAACTCCAGTAGGTATTATTTATACTTTATGATTTCCTTAGTTTGTTAGAAAATACCTATTTTTCTTTACCGAGACAAAAAGTTTAAAAAATACAAACTAGAAACATATATTTACAATGTAAACAAACAGCATTAAAAAAATACTACAATTCAAGGTACAGAAAGAATACCTACAAATCAGTAAGTAAAAGACAAATGACCAAATGGGAAAAATTGACAAAGAATAGGCAGTTTGTTATTGTGGATACTTTGTAATCATATTTATTGCTTTTTTCTTTTACCTAAGTAGTATGTTTTATAAAGGGAGGTCCTTGGTAGAATTTAAAAATAGGTAACAAAACTTGGACTTTGAATATTTTGTGGTTCAGTGTAAAAACAATTGAGGGCCCAGTTTTAAAAATACCTTTAAGACTGTAAAAATTCTGTAAGTATTTTTTAATTTTAAAATATTTTTCAGAATACCCTTAAGGGATCAACCAAAATTGCCTATTATTTGTAATATGTCATGTTAAAAATGTTATTGATATCTTAATATTTATTATAATTCCTTATCACATTAAACTACTTGTATGCTTTTTTTTCTCTCTAGGAAAAATGGGATAGCATGACTAGGAAATGGAGAGACAACTCTTTGGTTCAACTGGTTCGACTGTTTCTCATTGATGAGGTAATGAATGCATTCACTTTCAGAGATAAACATAAAAGGATGATTAGAATAAGACAGAAAGAAAAAAGACATTGCAACCAAACTGTATGTTTGTTTTATCCCTTCAAGTGGAAAATGCTCATTTTCTAAAGCAAGAATGTTAATATTATTGAATATTTTAATTGATTAAATGTATTTTTAATTCTATAGCTAATGATTTTTTCTTGATTTCCTGCTTAGGTACATATTGTAAAAGATGAAAATCGTGGTCCAACGCTTGAAGTTGTAGTTAGCAGAATGAAAACTGTACAGTCTGTTTCTCAGACTTTAAAAAATACCAGCACTGTTATTCCAATGCGATTTGTAGCTGTGTCTGCAACAATTCCAAATGCTGAGGATGTGAGTTACAATTTTAACTGAGCTGTTAGGTTTTTTATGACTTGTGAAATATTTAGTCATCTTGATCTTAGAGAAAAGTGAATTTTTTTGTCCTTTCCTTTAATAGGAAAGTATGTTGTAGAAAGTTGTGGCTAGATCTCATAAATATGACAGTATTAAGGTCATAAAATTTGGTTAATCAGGTTTAATAAAACATTTTTTGTGGACATGTGGACATCTCTTGTTTGCTAGTATCTAACAGTCTTAGTTTCCTGGGTTTCAGGTGCCTCATAATAACTTCACTAACAATATGTGATGGTTGTTGTAACTAGCTGACTCTAATTGTATAGCGAAGTATGGTGGATAATAAAAATAATTTCTTAGATGATTACCACTTGCTCCTCAATTCTGTACGCTTGGCATTGTGGTAAGCACTAAATATAGATGCAAAAGTGAAAATATATGGACTCCATCCTTGAGGAAGATCTCATGGTTAATGGGGTACATGGACATGTAAAGAAATAATCGTGTGCACTATTACACTTTTCATAATGAATATACGACTTAATTTTTTCTTCAATTTTTAAGTAAACGTCTTGAAAACTAATAGTCTCACTCTACTTTCTCACTCCTACTTACTTCTCAGCCTACTATAATACTGGTTTTCCCCTACTACTTCTTAGAAATTGTTTTCACAAATAGCCACTATATTGTCTATTCCAATGGAATATTTTGTCTTTATTGTTAATTTGGCGCAATTAATCATTTTCTTGTTCTTAAAATGACAACTTATTTTGTTCATATTTGTCAAGAATAATATAGAAAAATTTAGTTTATTAAAACAACAAAACTAAATCCTAGTGTTTACCTTTACACATGTAGGAAGCATAATGTACATGCTTTTTTTTGTAAGCATGTAGGAACTATAATATACATACTCTTTTTTTGACCTGCATTTCACCTTTAAACATTTTTTTATCATTAAATATTCTTCAATACTATTTTTGTGGTTTTATTGTAATTTATTTATCAAACACTATAATAATGGAAGATTAAGTTATTTCCAATTTTTGCTGTTGTAAACAGAGTGAAATTAATGTATCTGAAACATCCATGATTATTTCCTTAGGATGAACTTTTAGAATGAAATAACTGAATCAAAGGATATATAAAACGCTAAAGAAGCACTTCTTTCAATAAATGTTATATTCATTTACACTTCTACCAGAAGCTATTTTCCTGTATCCTAACACTGGATAGTATAATAATGGAATTATTATTGCTATCATTATTTTTAAATATTTATAGGATTTATTGTTTAGTGTAGTATCTCATTTAAAAAATTTTTACTTCTTTGATTTCTACTAAAGTAAATATTTTTAATATATTTATCAACTACTTTAAGTTCTTTTTTAAAAACTTGCCAGATTATGTCATTTGCCTTTTTTCACATTGGAATACTAAATTTTTCTTACTTATTTGTAAGCAATTATTATGTACTAGTACTCTCTAATTCTTGAAACTTTTCCCCTTTGTGATAAACACTACTTCTGTGAATGCTGTTTCTCTGTCTCTTTCGTCAGATCTTCTTCCTCTGTTTTTCCCTAAATTAAGGTTTTTATTCTTGGCCTTCTGCTCCCCTCTATCTGTAAATTCTTGTGTGATCTTAGGGATAAGATCACACAAGATTAGGGATTATTTTATCCCTAAAATAAAATAATCTTATGATAACCTTGAGATTATTTTAATGTTTTCTACCTGTCAAAACAGCAGTCAGTTTCATAGCAGGGCATGGAGCCTGATTATTAACTGGGCTATGTAAAGATAAGGATTGCTTACCACAGTTCCAGAAACTAACTAGTAACTCTAGCTTGAGTCTGACGTTTGCTTTTGGCACTGGCATCTCTCAGGTGTTTGTTGTTTGCTTAAAAACTTGTCAACCCTTGCCAACCTAAACCAACTATTAATTTGCTACTATTTATCTAATATTTAGGACAGCACAAAAGAGATGTCAGCCATTTTGAGGCATAGTTTTCAAAAATAGCAAAGAAGTTAAAATAATAGTGAGAAATTTGGCCTCCATGACAAAATTGATTTTAAATTTTTCTTTGGATTCTTATGAAGGAAAATAAAACAAAATAATAATAATTAATTGGAAGTTTACCATGGTGAAAAGTGGGTATAATCTTGAAATACTACTATTGGTAGTGTTGACCACTATATCAACAGAATAATATTAATGGAATATGTCATACTGAAAAAGACAGTATGCTTGATTAAATACTTTTATAGCTTGACCTTAAAGTGCCTTGTAATTGAGTTGTTTTTAGCAGTAAAACTTTACTAGAAGAAAATTTTAATGCACATGTTTTTGTGTCTTAAAGATTGCAGAATGGCTTTCAGATGGTGAAAGACCAGCTGTGTGTCTGAAAATGGATGAGAGCCATAGACCAGTGAAACTTCAGAAAGTGGTCCTTGGATTTCCCTGCAGTAGTAACCAAACTGAATTTAAGTTTGATTTAACCCTCAACTACAAAATTGCCAGTGTTATACAAATGTACTCTGATCAGAAACCCACACTTGTGGTATGGATTGTTGATAGCTTATTTTTTAGTATATTCAGTTTTTAACATGATTAATACAAATGTTATGAATTTATTTTCAGTTTTGTGCAACAAGGAAGGGTGTGCAGCAGGCTGCTTCTGTTCTTGTGAAAGACGCTAAATTTATTATGACTGTGGAACAGAAACAGAGGTATAGTTTTTCATTTTTTCATGGAAGTAGAAGGACTTTTAGGGCTCATCTAGATGAGATGAGAAAATTAGGCTTGTCCTATAACCTTGGGGTAAACTTCAGTGTCCTCATCTATAAATTAAGGATAATGGTAATTTTAAGGATTAAGTGAGATAATGAATCTTCGTGCAGGGATGATCCAGATTTCTTGAATGATAAAGATTATCCATACTGATAATCTGATGATCAGATTTCTTGATGATAAAGATTATCCATACTACTATCTATTTTTTTAACCTAATTTCAATCCAGCATCTTTTATAGTCTTTCACTAAAGCTGATCTTGCGAATTAATCTTTAAGGACTCTATCATATTTGGCCACTTCCACCTTACTTAAACACTCTGGACTCTGTGCTTCCATGATCATCTTTACTGATTTTCTTCCTCCTTTGCAGGCTGCTCGTTCTCGGTCCCCTTTTCACCTTTTCTACCCAACTCTTAAATGTTGGCATTCGAGTGAGTATACCTGAGGTTCATTCTTTCTAATGCCACACTCTTAGGTGTTTGTAACTACTCACATGAAGTTCAAATAATACTTATGCATGTCTATGAATTCCCACATTTATGCCTTCAGCCCAGACTTCCCTACTGAGCTCCAGGCCTATAGTCCATCTCTGTAACTGAATCCAGTTGTATGTCTACCAACAGTTATCTCAAATTCACTGTGTACCAAATAGAACCTTGGTTCTTGCTCTCAGACCAGTTCCTTCTCCAGTGTTCCCCATCTTAATTATACATTATCTCCCTAGTTACTCATAGCAGAAAACTATGATTGATATCTTCTTCACCTTATACCCCACAGACAATCAATTACAAAGTCCTGTTTATTCTTACTTCTAAATATATCTCAAATATGTCATTTTGTCTCCATCAACACTGCCACTTCCCTAATTCAAGTCACTATTAATCTCTTGCCTAGGCTGTATCCTTTTCTTTCATCACTACACACACACTCTCTTATCCAGCTTTATTCTCTACATAGCATAGATGATGTAAGATTGCAAGTCTAAATGTCAGTTTCCTGCCTAAAACCCTTTAATAGATTCTTACTGTTCTGGGGATTAAATGCTAAATCCTTAGTGTAGCCTGCAATAGCCCATATAATATGATGCCTAGCCAATTCTCCAGACTTATCATGACCATTCTCCCCCTTTACTCATCACGGTCAAGCTGTATTAGCCTCTGTGTTCTGTGAATACACCAAACTCTTACTCTGTACAGCATCGTCTTGCATCGTGCTTGCTTTTACTGGAATGGTTTTCACCTAACTCCTATTTATCCTTCATGTCTAAACTTTAATATGAGTTTTCCATAGTCATCAGTTTCCCTGTATTTACTTTTATAAGCAACTTGTACTTTATTTCATAGAAATTACTATAATTATAATATCCTTTTGTTTAATAGTTATTTTAATATCTTTTCTATTCATTAGATTATCAACTTCTTGAGGAAAGGGGGACTCATGTTCATCCTGCTTACCACTCAATCTTAGCAGGTGTGTTAGGTCATTCTTGCATTGATATAAAGAAATTTCTGAGCCTGGGTAATTTATAAAGAAGAGAGATTTAATGGGCTCACAGTTTTGCAGGCTGTACAAGAAACATGGCACCACATCTGCTCAGCTTCTGGTGAGGCCTTGGGCTGCTTACAGTCATGGCAGAAGGCAAAGGATGAGTTGGTGTATCACACGGTGAGAGCAGGAGCAGGGGTAGGGGGGTGCCATACATTTTAAGCAACTAGATCTCGCAAGAACTCACTCACTGATGTGAGGACAACACCAAGCCATGAGGGATCTGCCCCCATGATCCATTCACCTCCTACCAGGCCTCACCTCCAATACTGGGGATTACAATTTAGCATGAGATTTAAATGGACAGCATCCAAATTATAGCAGAAGGTCTCAGCAGAGTGCTAGCACATGATTACTATGTAATGAACATTAGCTTGTTGTTATTGTTAATAACTTCTGGAAATCAGTAAATATGTTTAGTGGTAGACTTCAGACTAAAATTGGACATGTGGATATGAGCAGATACTTATTTTTTTCTGCCTCATTTTGTATGGGGGGGGAATATACTTCTCTCCACTTTGGGTCAGATCAGCTTTCCAATTACCAGTCTGTTCCTTTGCTTGTCAACCAAAGATATGTAGCAAACCTAGAGGAGCCAATTTAGTCTTCTTTACATTCTTTGTTTTTTTTCTAATCCACTAAAAAGGTAGACTATAAAGATAGTCTATTAAAGAATTACAAACATAGCCACTTATTCACCCTCTAGACACTATTTTGACACTTTTCCTTTCATTTAAAGGATTTAACTTGATCTTTGTTACTACCATATGAAAAAAAATCTCTAGGGTGTGAAGCATGTAGAGTAGTTCTTTTATAATACACATCAACAAAGCAAGATTAAGCAATAAGAAACAGTAGAGAGCAAGACAGAATGAGAAAAACCAACAAAGAGCTCACAGCCAAAAAGCAGATGAAGTCTGAGAGGTAGAAAGAAAGGGAGAAAGTGAAATTATTGCTAATAAGACTACCAGCAAATAATGATTAATAATTTTCATACCAACTGCATGTAGTTTTATAGCATTCTTATTAATTTTCTTTTTTTTATTATACTTTAAGTTTTAGGGTACATATGCACAACGTGCAGGTTTGTTACATATGTATACATGTGCCATGTTGGTGTGCTACACCCATTAACTCGTCATTTAACAGTAGGGATATCTCCTAATGCTATCCCTCCCCCTTCGCCCCACCCCACAACAGGCCCCGGTGTGTGATGTTCCCCTTCCTGTGTCCATGTGTTCTCATTGTTCAATTCCCACCTATGAATGAGAACATGCGGTGTTTGGTTTTTTGTCCTTGTGATAGTTTGCTGAGAATGATGGTTTCCAGCTTCATCCATGTCCCTACAAAGGACATGAACTCATCATTTTTTATGGCTGCATAGTATTCCATGGTGTATATGTGCCACATTGTCTTAATCCAGTCTATCATTATTGGACATTTGGGTTGGTTCCAAGTCTTTGCTATTGTGAATAGTGCCACAATAAATGTACGTGTGCATGTGCCTTTATAGCAGCATGATTTATAATCCTTTGGGTATATACCCAGTAATGGGATGGCTGGGTCAAATGGTATTTCTAGTTCTAGATCCCTGAGGAATCGCCACACGGACTTCCACAATGGTTGAACTAGTTTACAGTCCCACCAACAGTGTAAAAGTGTTCCTATTTCTCCACATCCTCTCCAGCACCTGTTGTTTCCTGACTTTTTAATGATGGCCATTCTAACTGGTGTGAGATGGTATCTCATTGTGGTTTTGATTTGCATTTCTCTGATGGCCAGTGATGATGAGCATTTTTTCATGTGTCTTTTGGCTGCATAAATGTCTTCTTTTGAGAAGTGTCTGTTCATATCCTTTGCCCACTTTTTGATGGGGTTGTTTTTTTCTTGTAAATTTGTTCGAGTTCATTGTAGATTCTGGATATTAGCCCTTTGTCAGATGAGTAGATTGCAAAAATTTTCTCCCATTCTGTAGATTGCCTGTTCACTCTGATGGTAGTTTCTTTTGCTGTGCAGAAGCTCTTTAGTTTAATTAGATCCCATTTGTCAATTTTGGCTTTTGTTGCCATTGCTTTTGATGTTTTAGACATGAAGTCCTTGCCCATGCCTATGTTCTGAATGGTATTGCCTAGGTTTTCTTCTAGGGTTTTTATGGTTTCAGGCCTAACATTTAAGTCTTTAATCCATCTTGAATTAATTTTTGTATAAGGTGTAAGGAAGGGATCCAGTTTCAGCTTTCTACATATGGCTAGCCGGTTTTCCCAGCACCATTTATTAAATAGGGAATCCTTTCCCCATTTCTTGTTTTTGTCAGGTTTGTCAAAGATCAGATAATTGTAGATATGTGACATTATTTCTGAGGGCTCTGTTCTGTTCCATTGGTCTATATCTCTGTTTTGGTACCAGTACCATGCTGTTTTGGTTACTGTAGCCTTGTAGTATAATTTGAAGTCAGGTAGCATGATGCCTCCAGCTTTGTTCCTTTGGCTTAGGATTGACTTGGCAATGCGGGCTGTTTTTTGGTTCCATATGAACTTTAAAGTAGTTTTTTCCAATTCTGTGAAGAAAGTAATTGGTAGCTTGATGGGGATGGCATTGAATCTATAAATTACCTTGGGCAATATGGCCATTTTCACAATATTGATTATTCCTACCCATGAGCATGGAATGTTCTTCCATTTGTTTGTATCCTCTTTTATTTCATTGAGCAGTGGTTTGTAGTTCTCCTTGAAGAGGTCCGTCACATCCCTTGTAAGTTGGATTCCTAGGTATTTTATTCTCTTTGAAGCAATTGTGAATGGGAGTTCACTCATGATTTGGCTCTCTGTTTGTCTGTTATTGGTGTATAGGAATGCTTGTGATTTTTGCACATTGATTTTGTATCCTGAGACTTTGCTGAAGTTGCTTATCAGCTTAAGGAGATTTTGGGCTGAGACGATGGGGTTTTCTAGATATACAATCATGTCATCTGCAAACAGGGACAATTTGACTTCCTCTTTTCCTAATTGAATACCCTTTATTTCTTTCTCCTGCCTGATTGCCCTGGCCAGAACTTCCAACACTATGTTGAATAGGAGTGGTGAGAGAGGGCATCCCTGTCTTGTGCCAGTTTTCAAAGGGAATGCTTCCAGTTTTTGCCCATTGAGTATGATATTGGCTGTGGGTTTGTCATAGATAGCTCTTATTATTTTGAGATATGTCCCATCAGTACCTAATTTATTGAGAGTTTTTAGCATGAAGTGTTGTTGAATTTTGTCAAAGGCCTTTTCTGCCTCTGTTGAGATAATCATGTGGTTTTTGTCATTGGTTCTGTTTATATGCTGGATGACGTTTATTGATTTGCATATGTTGAACCAGCCTTGCATCCCAGGGATGAAGCCCACTTGATCATGGTGTATAAGCTTTTTGATGTGCTGCTGGATTCAGTTTGCCAGTATTTTGTTGAGGATTTTTGCATCGATGTTCATCAGGAATATTGGTCTAAAATTCTCTTTTTTTGTTGTGTCTCTGCCAGGCTTTGGTATCAGGATGATGCTGGCCTCATAAAATGAGTTAGGGAGGAGTCCCTCTTTTTCTATTGATTGGAATAGTTTCAGAAGGAATGGTAACAGCTCCTCTTTGTACCTCTGGTAGAATTAGGCTGTGAATCCATCTGGTCCTGGACTTTTTTTGGTTGGTAAGCTATTAATTATTGCCTCAATTTCAAAGCCTGTTATTGGTCTATTCAGAGATTCAACTTCTTCCTGGGTTAGTCTTGGAAGGGTGTATGTGTTGAGGAATTTATCCATTTCTTCTAGATTTTCTAGTTTATTTGCGTAGAGGTGTTTATAGTATTATCTGATGGTAGTTTCTATTTCTGTGGGATCGGTGGCAATATCCCCTTTATCATTTTTTATTGTGTCTCTTTGATTCTTCTCTCTTTTCTTCTTTATTAGTCTTGCTAGCAGTCTATCAATTTTGTTGATCTTTTCAAAAAACCAGCTCCTGGATTCATTGATTTTTCGAAGGGTTTTTTGTGTCTCTATTTCCTTCCGTTCTGCTCTAATCTTAGTTATTTCTTGC
The DNA here is from genome assembly GCF_006542625.1 of Nomascus leucogenys. Taxonomy (NCBI): domain Eukaryota; kingdom Metazoa; phylum Chordata; class Mammalia; order Primates; family Hylobatidae; genus Nomascus; species Nomascus leucogenys. Next base: position 83,278,845 of record NC_044392.1, read on the forward strand.
CTTCTGCTAGCTTTTCAATATGTTTGCTCTTGCTTCCCTAGTTCTTTAATTGTGATGTTAGGATGTCAATTTTAGATCTTTCCTGCTTTCTCTTGTGGGCATTTAGTGCTATAAATTTCCCTCTACACACTGCTTTGAATGTGTCCCAGAGATTCTGGTATGTTGTGTCTTTCTTCTCGTTGGTTTCAAAGAACATCTTTATTTCCGCCTTCATTTCGTTATGTACCCAGTAGTCATTCAGGAGCAGGTTCAGTTTCCATGTAGGTGAGTGGTTTTGAGTGAGTTTCTTAATCCTGAGTTCTAGTTTGATTTCACTGTGGTCTGAGAGACTGCTATAATTTCTGTTCTTTTACATTTGCTGAGGAGTGCTTTACTTCCAACTATGTGGTCAATTTTGGAATAGGTGTGGTGTGGTGCTGAAAAGATTGTATATTCTGTTGATTTGGGGTGGAGAGTTCTGTAGATGTCTATTAGGTCTGCATGGTGCAGAGCTGAGTTCAATTCCTGGATATCCTTGTTAACTTTCTGTCTCGTTGATCTGTCTAATATTGACAGTGGGGTATTAAAGTCTTGGGTTTCCTGAACACAGCACACTGATGGGTCTTGACTCTTTATCCAATTTGCCAGTCTGTGTCTTTTAACTGGAGCATTTAGCCCATTTACATTTAAGGTTAATATTGTTATGTGTGAATTTGATCCTGTCATTATGATGTTAGCTGGTTATTTTGCTCGTTAGTTGATGCAGTTTTTTCCTAGCCTTGATGGTCTTTACAATTTGGCATGTTTTTGCAGTGGCTGATACCAATTGTTCCTTTCCATGTTTAGTGCTTCCTTCAGGAGCTCTTGGAGGGCAGGCCTGGTGTTGACAAAATCTCTCAGCATTTGCTTGTCTGTAAAGGATTTTATTTCTCCTTCGCTTATGAAGCTTAGTTTGGCTAGATATGAAATTCTGGGTTGAAAATTCTTTTCTTTAAGAATGTTGAATATTGGCCCCCACTCTCTTCTGGCTTGTAGAGTTTCTGCCGAGAGATCAGCTGTTAGTCTCATGGGCGTCCCTTTATGGGTAACCCGACCTTTCTTTCTGGCTGCCCTTAACATTTTTTCCTTCATTTCAACTTTGGTGAATCTGACAATTATGTGTCTTTGAGTTGCTCTTCTTGAGGAGTATCTTTGTGGCAGTCTCTGTATTTCCTGAATTTGAATGTTGGCCTGCCTTGCTAGATTGGAGAAGTTCTCCTGGATAATATCTTGCAGAGTGTTTTCCAACTTGGTTCCATTCTCCCTGTCACTTTCAAGTACAGCAATCAGATGTAGATTTGGTCTTTTCACTTAGTCCCATATTTCTTGGAGGCTTTGTTCATTTCTTTTTGTTCTTTTTTCTCTAAACTTCTCTTCTCGCTTCATTTCATTCATTTGATCGTCTATCACTGATACCCTTTCTTCCAGTTGATCGAATCAGCTACTGAGGCTTCTGCATTCGTCATGTACTTCTTGTGCCATGGTTTTCAGCTCCATCAGTTAGCCATTCATCTAATCTTTTTTCAAGGTTTGTAACTTCTTTGCCATGGGTTCGAACTTCCTCCTTTAGCTCAGAGTAATTTGATTGTCTGAAGCCTTCTCTCAACTCGTCAAAGTCATTCTCTGTCCAGCTTTGTTCCGTTGCTGGTGAGGAGCTGCGTTCCTTTGGAGGAACAGTGGTGCTCTGATTTTTAGAGTTTCCAGTTTTTCTGCTCTGTTTTTTTCCCCATCTTTGTAGTTTTATCTACCTTTGGTCTTTGATGATGGTGATGTACAGATGGGATTTTGGTGTAGATGTCCTTTCTGTTTGTTAGTTTTCCTTCTAACAATCAGGACCCTCAGCTTCAGGTCTGTTGGAGTTTGCTGGAGGTCCACTCCAGACCCTGTTTGCCTGGGTATCAGCAGCAGAGGCTGCAGAACAGCGGATATTGGTGAACAGCAAATGTTGCTGCCTGATTGTTCCTATGGAAGTTTTGTCTCAGAGGAGTACCCAGCCATGTGAGGTGTCAGTCTGCCCCTGCTGGGGGGTGCCTCCTAGTTAGGCTACTCGGGGGTCAGGGACCCACTTGTGGAGGCAGTCTGTCTGCTCTCAGATCTCAAGCTGCGTGCTGGGAGAACCACTACTCTCTTCCAATCTGTCAGACAGGGACATTTAAGTCTGTAGAGGTTACTGCTGCCTTTTGTTTGGCTATGCCCTGCCCCCAGAGGTGGAGTCTACAGAGGCAGGCAGGCCTCCTTGAGCTGCAGTGGGCTCCACCCAGTTGGAGCTTCCTGGCTGCTTTGTTTACCTACTCAAGCCTGGGCAATGGCAGGCCCCCCTCCCCCTGCCTCGCTGCTGCCTTGCAGTTTGATCTCAGACTGCTGTGCTAGCAATGAGCGAGGCTCTGTGGGCGTAGGACCCTCCGAGCCAGGCACAGGATATAATCTCCTGGTGTGCCGTTTGCTAAGACTGTTGGAAAAGCACAGTGCTAGGGTGGGAGTGACCCGATTTTCTAGGTGCCGTCTGTCACCCCTTTCTTTGACTAGGAAAGGGAATTCCCTGACCCCTTGCACTTCCCAGGTGAGGCGATGCCTCACCCTGCTTCGGCTCATGCTCGGTGCGCTGCACCCAGTGTCTGACACTCCCCAGGGAGATGAACCTGACACTTCAGTTGGAAATGCAGAATCACCTGTCTTCTGTGTCGCTCACACTGGGAGCTGTAGACTGGAGCTGTTCCTATTCGGCCATCTTGGCTCCACCCGTCTCTTATTAATTTTCTAAGTTTTTAAAACAAAGATGGGGTTTCAAAAACATTGACCAGTTCATTATAAAACTAGTAATAGAATAAAGGTAAACTGGGATTTTTTTAAAAAGTGTAGGTATAGGGTAGAGAGGCTGTAAGTAGGTATAAACAATTTGAAGCTTTCTACTTGTTGGGTGAGTAAACTAGATGATCGAGTTGGTTCATATCACTTTTTGTCAGAAACAAGATGTGGGGATCAAGTAATGAGGCTTGTTTTCTTGCTCATAAACTTAACTCTGAAGGCAGTTTTGAAAGACTTACAGAATTCTTTGTGCAATGGTAGCATCATTCACATAGAAATATCTGGTGTCCCAAGGTGAATACATAATAATTAACATTTTTGAGCTGAACTTATCTATATGAGTAGGGAATTGAAATACACTACAAGTTCCCTTAAAACTGATTTGCAATTCATCCTCTCCCTTTTTTCTGTTGTGAACAAATTAGCTAATTTTGTTTCAGATAATCATTTTTTGCAAATGTATATCTTAATTCCTTTTCTTATTTCCCACTCTTACCTAGTTACTAATGGAAAGTTTCTCTCTCCTTTAACTCTCTTCTTTCTTCAGTCTTTGCCCCTTATTTTTTCTTTATCTCCTTTTTTATTCCTGTTTTTTTTTTTTTTTTTTTTTTTTTCAGGAACATGCTAGAGTTAGAGACTCAGATTTGAATTACAGTGCTGCTACTTTTACTAGCTGTGTACTGTTGGGCATATTACTTCTTTCAACTTGAGTTTCTTAATCAATTTTGTATATGTGAGAATCAGTCATCTCACCGTGTTTCTATGATAATTAAATAAGGCAACATTTCTAAGATACCTAACAGTGGGTAGCAGAGTTTGTACTTAATAGTAACATGCCCTTTCCTCTTGCCTTATCTTCATTTCATTGTGAATCCTTGAAAAAAGTCATGACTGTTGTCATAAAAATAATTTATCCTAGTGTCATATCTGCAACAAGGAAGTAGAAAAATACTAGATGTTTTTATATACTTAAGAACCAAGCCTACCAACTTCCAAAATCTTTTAATGTGCCCAGAATTCATTTTCAGATTATCAACACACTTTCTTAACTTCCTCGTCTTTTAACTGAGTTTTCTTTTTTAAAAAATAAATTTTATATGGCATATTTGAGGTTTACAACATGATGTTATGTGATTCATATAGCTAGTAAAATGGTTACTATAGTGATGCAAATTAATATAACTCTCATCTCACATAGTTTTTTTTTTTTTTGACAAGAGCAGCTAAATCTTACTTAACAAGAATCCCTAATCCAAAATAATTTTATTAACTGTAGTCTTTATGTTGTACATTAGGTCTCTAGACTTGTTCACAATATGTATCTGCTTTTTTGTGTATCGTTTGACCTACATCTCCCCATTTCTTCCCCTGTTCCCTCCCTTCCTGCCTCTGATAGCTACTGTTTTATTCTCTATCTCTGTATATTTGACTTTTTAAAGAAACGTTTCACATATGAGTGAGAACATGCAATATTTTTCTTTCTGTGACTGGCTTATTTCAGTTAGTGTCTTAGCAATGTCCTCCAGGTCCAGCCATGTTGTGGCAAATCATAGAATCTCATTCTTTTATAAGGCTGAATAATATTCCATTGTGTGTGTGCGTGTGTGTGTATACTATGTTTTATATATATATACACACCAGGCGCGGTGGCTCATGCCTGTAATCTCAGCACTTTGGGAGGCCGAGGCAGGCAGATCATGAGGTCAGGAGATCAAGACCATCCTGGCTAACATGGTGAAACCCCGTCTCTACTAAAAATACAAAAAATTAGCTGGGCGTGGTGGCTGGCACCTGTAGTCCCAGCTACTCGGGAGGCTGAGGCAGGAGAATGGCATGAACCCCGGGCGGGAAGAGCCTGCAGTAAGCCAAGATTGTGCCACTGCACTCCAGCCTGGGTGACAGAGCAAGACTCCGTCTCAAAAAAAAAAAAAAAAAAAAAAATATATATATATATATATGTATATACACACACACACACATACCACATTTTCTTGTGCATTAGTTCATCAACAGACCTTTAGGCTGTTTCCATATCTTAACTATTATGAACAGTCTGCAAGGAACATGGGAGTGCAGATATCTTTATGAGGTAATGATTTCTTGTTTGGGTATATACCCAGAGAAGAGGTTGCTGGGTAATATGGTAATTCCATTTTTAATATCTTTAGAAATCTCAATACTGTTTCCATAATGGCTGTACCAATCTGCATTCCCACCAACAGTGTACTAGGATTCCCTTTTTTCCACACCATCACCTGTATTTGTTGTCTATAATATAGTGATTTTAATTTACATTTCCTGATAATTAGTGATGTTCAACACCTTTTCATATACCTGTTGGCCATTCTTATGGGTTTTTTTTCCTTCCACTTTTAAGTTTAAGGGTACATGTGCAGGATGTACAGGTTTGTTATATAGGTAAACATGTGACATGGTGGATTGCTGTACAAATCATTGCATAACCTAGGTATTAAGCTCAGCATCCATTAGCTACTATTCTTAATGCTCTCCCTCCCCAACCTCCCCAACAGGTTCCAGTGTGTTCCCCTGCATATGTCCATGTGTTGTCATCATTCAGCTCCCACTTATAAGTGAGAACATGTGGTGTTTGGTTTTCTGTTCCTGTGTTAGTTTGCTGAGGATAATGGCTTCCATCTCCATCCATGTCTCTGCAAAGGACATGATATCTTTGCTTTTTATGGCTGTGTAGTATTCCAGAATATATATGTGCCACATTTTCTTTATCCAGTCTATCACTCATGGGCATTTAGGTTGATTCCATGTCTTTGCTATTGTGAATAATGCTGCAGTGAACATATGTGTTCATGTATCCTTATAAAATAATAATTTATATTCCTTTGGGTATATACCCAGTAATGGGATTGCTAGGTCAAATGGTATTTCTGGTTGTAGGTCTTTGAGGAATTGCCACAATGTCTTCCACAATGGTTGAACTAATTTACACTACCAACAGTGTAAGCATTCCTTTTTCTCTGTAACCTCGCCAGCATCTGTTGTTTTTTGACTTTTTAATAATTGCCATTCTGACTGGCATGAGATGGTATCTCAATGTGGTTTTGATTTACATTTCTCTAATGATCAGTGATGTTGAGCTTTTTTTCATAATGTTGGTTGGCCACATGTATGTCATCTTTTGAAAAGTGTCTGTTCATGTCCATTGCCTGCTTTTTAATGGGGTTTTTTTTTTTCTTGTAAATTTGTTCAAGTTCCTTGTAGACTCTGGATATTAGACCTTTGTCAGATAGATAGATTGCAGAAATTTTCTCCTGTTCTGTAGGTTGTCTATTTACTCTCATGATAGTTTCTTTTGCTGAATGGAAGCTCCTTATTTTGATTTTAATTTGATGCCATTTGTCAATTTTTGCTTTTGTTGCAATTGCTTTTGGTGTTTTCTTCATGAAATCTTTGCCCGTGCCTGTGTCCTGAAGGGTATTGCCTAGATTTTATTCTAGGGTTTTTATAGTTTTGGGTTTTACATTTAAGTCTGTAATCCATCTTGAGTTAATTCTCGTGTAGGGTGTAAGGAAGGGGTCCAGTTTCAATTTTCTGCATATGGCTATCCGGCTCTCCCAGCACCATTTATTAAATAGGGTGTCCTTTCCCCATTGCTTGCTTTTGTCACATTTGTTGAAGATCAGATGTTTGTAGGTGTGTGGTCTTATTTCTGAGTTCTCTATTCTGTTCCTTTGGTCTATGTGTCTGTTCTTGTACCAGTCCCATGCTGTTTTGGTTACTATAATAGTATAGTTTGAAGATGGGTAGAATGATACCTCCAGCTTTGTTCTTTTTGCTTAGGATCGTCTCAGCTATTTGGTTCCATATAAATTTTAAAATAGCTTTTTTCTGATTCTGTGAAGAATGTCAATGGTAGTTTAGTGGGAATAGCATTGAATCTATAAATTACTTTGGGCAGTATGGCCATTTTCACAATATTGATTCTTCCTATCCGTGAGCATGGAATGTTTCTCTATTTGCTTGTATCCACTTTGATTTCTTTGAGCAGTGGTTTGTAGTTCTGCTTGAAAAGTTTCTTTACCTCCCTCATTAGCTGTATTCCTAGGTATTTTATTCTTTTTGAAGCAAATGTGAATGGGAGTTCATTCACTGGCTCTCTGATTGCCTGTTGTTGGTGTATAGGAATGCTAGAGATTTTTGCACATTGATTTTGTATCCTGAGACTGCTGAAATTGCTTAATAGCTTAAGAAGCTTTTGTGCTGAGAAGATGAGGTCTTCTAAATATAGGATCATGTCATCTGCAGACAAAGATAATTTGACTTCCTCTCTTCCTATTTAAATACCTTTATTTCTTTCTCTTTCCTGATTGCCCTTGCCAGAACTTCCAAAACTGTGTTGAGTAGGAGTGGTGAGAGAAGGGATCCTTGTCTTGTGCCAGTTTTCAAAGGGAATGATTCCAGTTTTTGCCCATTCAATATGGTATTGGCTATGGGTTTGTCATATGTGGCTCTTATTATTTTGAGGTATGTTCCTTCAATACCTAGTTTGTTGAGAGTTTTTAACATGAAGGAGTGTTGAATTTTATCGAAGGCCGTTTCTGTGTCTATTGAGATAATAATGTCTTTAATTCTGTTTATATGATGAATCACATTTATTGATTTGTGTATGTTGTTGAACCAACCTTGCATCCTGGGGATGAAGCCAACTTGATCATGGTGGGTAAGCTTTTTGATGTGCTGCTGGCTTCAGTTTGCCAGTATTTTACTGAAGCTTTTTGCATCAATGTTCATTAAGGATATTGGCTTGTTGTATCTCCACCAGGTTTTGGTATCAGGATGATGCTGGCCTCATAAATAGGTTAGGGAGGAGTCCCTCCTTTTCAGTCTTTTGGAATAGTTTCAGTAGAAGTGGTGACAGTTCTTCTTTGTACCTGTGGTAGAATTTAGCTGTGGATCTTTCTGGTCCTGGGCTTTTTTTGGTTGGTGAGCTAGTTATTACTGCCTCAATTCCAGAACTCATTATTGGTCTATTCAGGGATTCCGTTTCTTCCTGGTTCAGTCTTGGAAGAGTGTGTGTGTCCAGGATTTCATCCATTTCTTCTAGATTTTCTAGTTTATGTACATAGAGGTCTTTTTTTTGTTTTGTTTTGTTTTTTGTTTTTTTTAATTTAATTTTATTTTATCTTATTATTATACTTTAGGTCTTAGGGTACATGTGCACAATGTGCAGGTTTGTTACATATGTATCCATGTGCCATGTTGTTTTGCTGCACCCATTAACTCATCATTTAGCATTAGGTATATCTCCTAATGCTGTCCCTCCCCCCCTCCCCCCACCCCACAACAGTCCCCGGAGTGTGATGTTCCCCTGTGTCCATGAGTTCTCATTGTTCAATTCCCACCTATGAGTGAGAACATGCGGTGTTTGGTTTTTTGTCCTTGTGATAGTTTACTGAGAATGATGTTTTCCAGTTTCATCCATGTCCCTACAAAGGACACAAACTCATCATTTTTTATGGCTGCATAGTATTCCATGGTGTATATGTGCCACATTTTCTTAATCCAGTCTATCGTTGTTGGACATTTGGGTTGGTTCCAACTCTTTGCTCTTGTGAATAGTGCCGCAATAAACATACGTGTGCATGTGCCTTTATAGCAGCATGATTTATAGTCCTTTGGGTATATACCCAGTAATGGGATGGCTGGGTCAAATGGTATTTCTAGTTCTAGATCCCTAAGGAATCGCCACACTGACTTCCACAATGGTTGAACTAGTCTACAGTCCCACCAACAGTGTAAAAGTGTTCCTATTTCTCCACATCCTCTCCAGCACCTGTTTTTTCCTGACTTTTTAATGATGGCCATTCTAACTGGTGTGAGATGGTATCTCACTGTGGTTTTGTTTTGCATTTCTCTGATGGCCAGTGATGATGAGCATTTTTTCATGTGTTTTTTGGCTGCATAAATGTCTTCAGGAGTGTCTGTTCATGTCCTTCGCCCACTTTTTGATGGGGTTGTTTGTTTTTTTCTTGTAAATTTGTTTGAGTTCATTGTAGATTCTGGATATTAGCCCTTTGTCAGATGAGTAGGTTGCAAAAATTTTCTCCCATTCTGTAGGTTGCCTGTTCACTCTGATGGTAGTTTCTTTTGCTGTGCAGAAGCTCTTTAGTTTAATTAGATCCCATTTGTCTATTTTGGCTTTTGTTGCCATTGCTTTTGGTGTTTTAGACATGAAGTCCTTGCCCACGCCTATGTCCTGAATGGTATTGCCTAGGTTTTCTTGTAGGATTTTAATGGTTTTAGGTCTAACATGTAAGTCTTTAATCCATCTTGAATTAATTTTTGTATAAGGTGTAAGGAAGGGATCCAGTTTCAGCTTTCTACATCTGGCTAGCCAGTTTTCCCAGCACCATTTATTAAATAGGGAGTCCTTTCCCCATTTCTTGTTTTTGTCAGGTTTGTCAAAGATCAGATAGTTGTAGATATGCGGCATCATTTCTGAGGGCTCTGTTCTGTTCCATTGATCTATGTCTCTGTTTTGGTACCAGTACCATGCTGTTTTGGTTACTGTAGCCTTGTAGTATAGTTTGGAGTCAGGTAGCGTGATGCCTCCAGCTTTGTTCTTTTGGCTTAGGATTGACTTGGCGATGCGGGCTCATTTTTGGTTCCATATGAACTTTAAAGTAGTTTTTTCCAATTCTGTGAAGAAAGTCATTGGTAGCTTGATGGGGACGGCATTGAATCTATAAATTACTTTGGGCAGTATGGCCATTTTCACGATATTGATTCTTCCAACCCATGAGCACAGAATGTTCTTCCATTTGTTTGTATCCTCTTTTATTTCATTGAGCAGTGGTTTGTAGTTCTCCTTGAAGAGGTCCTTCACATCCCTTGTAAGTTGGATTCCTAGGTATTTTATTCTCTTTGAAGCAATTGTGAATGGGAGTTCACTCATGATTTGGCTCTCTGTTTGTCTGTTTTTGGTGTACAAGAATGCTTGTGATTTTTGTATATTGATTTTGTATCCTGAGACTTTGCTGAAGTTGCTAATCAGCTTAAGGAGATTTTGGGCTGAGACGATGGGGTTTTCTAGATATACAATCATGTCATCTGCAAACAGGGACAATTTGACTTCCTCTTTTCCTAATTGAATCCCTTTGTTTCCTTCTCCTACCTGATTGCCCCGGCCAGAATTTCCAGCACTATGTTGACTAGAGTGGTGAGAGAGGGCATCCCTGTCTTGTGCCAGTTTTCAAAGGGAATGCTTCCAGTTTTTGCCCATTGAGTATGATATTGGCTGTGGGTTTGTCATAGATAGCTCTTATTATTTTGAGATACGTCCCATCAATACCTAATTTATTGAGAGTTTTTAGCATGAAGGGTTGTTGAATTTTGTCAAAGGCCTTTTCTGCATCTATTGAGATAATCATGTGGTTTTTGTCTTTGGTTCTGTTTATATGCTGGATTACATTTACTGATTTGCATATGTTGAACCAGCCTTGCATCCCAGGGATGAAGCCCACTTGATCATGTTGTATAAGCTTTTTGATGTGCTCCTGTATTCGGTTTGTCAGTATTTTATTGAGGATTTTTGCATCAATGTTCATCAAGGATATTGGTCTGAAATTCTCTTTTTTGGTTATGTCTCTGCCAGGCTTTGGTATCAGGATGATGCTGGCTTCATAAAATGTGTTAGGGAGGATTCCCTCTTTTTCTATTGATAGGAATAGTTTCAGAAGGAATGGTACCAGTTCCTCCTTGTACCTCTGGTAGAATTCAGCTGTGAATCCATCAGGTCCTGGACTCTTTTTGGTTGGTAAGCTATTGATTATTGCCACAATTTCAAAGCCTGTTATTGGTCTATTGAGAGATTCAACTTCTTCCTGGTTTAGTCTTGGGAGGGTGTATTTGTCGAGGAATTTATCCATTTCTTCTAGATTTTCTAGTTTATTTGCATAGAGGTGTTTGTAGTATTCTCTGATGGTAGATTGTATTTCTCTGGGATCGGTGGTGATATCCCCTTTTTCATTTTTTATTGCATCTATTTGATTCTTCTCTGTTTTCTTCTTTATTAGTCTTGCTAGCAGTCTATCAATTTTGTTGATCTTTTCAAAAAACTAGCTCCTGGATTCATTAATTTTTTGAAGGGTTTTTTGTGTCTCTATTTCCTTCAGTTCTGCTCTGATTTTAGTTATTTCTAGCCTTCTGCTAGCTTTGGAATGTGTTTGCTCTTGCTTTTCTAGTTCTTTTAATTGTGATGTTAGGGTGTCAATTTTGGATCTTTCCTGCTTTCTCTTGTGGGCATTTAGTGCTATAAATTTCCCTCTACACACTGCTTTGAATGTGTCCCAGAGATTCTGGTATGTTGTGTCTTTGTTCTCATTGGTTTCAAAGAACATCTTTATTTCTGCCTTCATTTCATTATGTACCCAATAGTCATTCAAGAGCCGGTTGTTCAGTTTCCATGTAGTTGAGCCGTTTTGAATGAGTTTCTTAATCCTGAGTTCTAGTTTGATTGCACTGTGGTCTGAGAGACAGTTTGTTATAATTTCTGTTCTTTTACATTTGCTGAGGAGTGCTTTACTTCCAACTATGTGGTCAATTTTGGAATAGGTGTGGTGTGGTGCTGAAAAGAATGTATATTCTGTTGATTTGGGGTGGAGAGTTCTGTAGATGTCTATTAGGTCCACTTTGTGCAGAGCTGAGTTCAATTCCTGGATATCCTTGTTAACTTTCTGTCTCGTTGATCTGTCTAATGTTGACAGTGGGGTGTTAGAATCTCCCATTATTATTGTGTGGGAGTTTAAGTCCCTTTGTAGGTCACTCAGGACTTGCTTTATGAATCTGGGTGCTCCTGTGTTGGGTGCATATATATTTAGGATAGTTAGCTCTTCTTGTTGAATTGATCCCTTTACCATTATGTAATGGCCTTCTTTGTCTCTTTTGATCTTTGTTGGTTTAAAGTCTATTTTATCGGAGACTAGGATTGCAACCCCTGCCTTTTTTTGTTTTCCATTTGCTTGATAGATCTTCCTCCATCCCTTTATTTTGAGTCTATGTGTGTCTCTGCACGTGAGATGGGTTTCCTGAATACAGCACACTGATGGGTCTTGACTCCTTATCCAGTTTGCCAGTCTGTGTCTTTTAATTGGAGCATTTAGCCCATTTACATTTAAAGTTAATATTGTTATGTGTGAATCTGATCCTGTCATTATGATGTTAGTTGGTTATTTTGCTCGTTAGTTGATGCAGTTTTTTCCTAGCCTCCATGGTCTTTACAATTTGGCATGTTTTTGCAGTGGCTGGTACCGGTTGTTCCTTTCCATGTTTAGTGCTTCCTTCAGGAGCTCTTTTAGGGCAGGCCTGGTGGTGACAAAATCACTCAGCGTTTGCTTGTCTGAAAGTATTTTATTTCTCCTTCACTTATGAAGCTTAGTTTGGCTAGATATAAAATTCTGGGTTGAAAATTCTTTTCTTTAAGAATGTTGAATATCGGCCCCCACTCTCTTCTGGCTTGTAGAGTTTCTGCCGAGAGATCAGCTGTTAATCTGATGGGCTTCCCTTTGTGGGTAACCCGACCTTTCTCTCTGGCTGCCCTTAACATTTTTTCCGTCATTTCAACTTTGGTGAATCTGACCATTACGTGTCTGGGAGTTGCTCTTCTTGAGGAGTATCTTTGTGGCATTCTCTGTATTTCCTGAATCTGAATGTTGGCCTGCCTTGCTAGATTGGGGAAGTTCTCCTGGATAATATCTTGCAGAGTGTTTTCCAACTTGGTTCCATTCTCCTCGTCATTTTCAGGTACACCAATCAGACGTAGGTTTGGTCTTTTCACATAGTCCCAAATTTCTTGGAGGCTTTGTTTGTTTCTTTTTATTCTTTTTTCTCTAAACTTCCCTTCTCTCTTCATTTCATTCATTTCATCTTCCATCAGCGATACGCTTTCTTCCAGTTGATCGCATCGGCCACCAAGGCTTCTGCAATCTTCGCGTTGTTCTCGATACTTGGCTTTCAGCTCCATCAGCTCCTTTAAGCCCTTCTCTCCATTGGTTATTCTAGTTATACATTCGTCTAATTTTTTTTCAAAGTTTTTAACTTCTTTGCTATTGTTTTGAATTTCCTCCCATAGCTCGGAGTAGTTTGATCATCTGAAGCCTTCTTCTCTCAACTCGTCAAAGTCATGCTCCGTCCAGCTTTGTTCCGTTGCTGGTGAGGAACTGCGTTCCTTTGGAGGAGGAGAGGTGCTCTGCTTTTTAGAGTTTCCAGTTTTTCTGCTCTGTTTTTTCCCCATCTTTGTGGTTTTATCTACTTTTGGTCTTTGATGATGGTGATGTACAGATGGGATTTTGGTGTAGATGTCCTTTCTGTTTGTTAGTTTTCCTTCTACCAGACAGGACCCTCAGCTGCAGGTCTGTTGGAGTTTGTTAGAGGTCCACTCCAGACCCTGTTTGGCTAAGTGTCAGCAGCGGTGGCTGCAGAACAGCGGATTTTCTTGAGACCACAAATTCAGCTGTCTGATAGTTTCTCTGGAAGTTTTGTCTCAGAGGAGTACCTGGCCGAGTGAGGCGTCAGTCTGTCCCTACTGGGGGCTGCCTCCCAGTTAGGCTGCTCGGGGGTCAGGGACCCACTTTAGGAGGCAGTCTGTCTGTTCTCAGATCTCCAGCTGTGTGCTGGGAGAACCACTACTCTCTTCAAAGCTGTCAGTTAGACAGGGACATTTAAGTCTGCAGAGGTTCCTGCTGAGTTTTTGTTTCTCTGTGCCCTGCCTCCAGAGGTGGAGCCTACAGAGGCAGGCAGGCCTCCTTGAGCTGTGGTGGGCTCCACCCAGTTCGAGCTTCCTGGCTGCTTTGTTTACCTAAGCAAGCCTGGGTAATGGCGGGCGCCCCTCCCCCAGCCTGGCTGCCGCCTTGCAGTTTGATCTCAGACTGCTGTGCTAGCAATCAGCGAAACTCCGTGGGCATAGGACCCTCCGAACCAGGTGTGGGACAGAATCTCCTGGTGTGCCGTTTTCCAGGGCTGTTGGAAAAGCGCAGTATTAGGGTGGGACTGACCCGATTTTCCAGGTGCCATCTGTTACCCCTTTCTTTGACTAGGAAAGGGAACTCCCTGACCCCTTGCGCTTCCCATGTGAGGCAATGCCTCGCCCTGCTTCGGCTCGCGCACAGTGCGCTGCACCGACTGACCTGCACCCACTGTTTGGCACTCCCTAGTGAGATGAACCTGGTACCTCAAACGGAAATGCAGAAATCCCCCGTCTTCTGTGTCGCTCAGGCTGAGAGCTGTAGACCGGAGCTGTTCCTTTTTGGCCATCTTGGCTCCACCTGCATAGAGGTCTTTATAGTATTCTCTGATGGTTGTTTGTATTTCTATGGGGTCAGTGGTGATATCCCCCATATCATTTCTGATTGTATTTATTTGATCCTTCTCTCCTTTCTTCTTTATTAATCTAGCTAGCAGTCTATCTATTGTATTAATTTTTTCAAAAAACTAGCTCCTGGATTTGGTGATTTTTTTTTTGAAGGGTTTTTTCATGTCTCTATCTCCTTCGGTTCAGCTCTGATCTTCATTATTTCTTGTCTTTTGCTAGCTTTGGGGTTTGTTTGCTCTTGGTTCTCTAGTTCTTTTAGTTGAGATGTTAGGTGGTTAACTTGGGATATTTCTAGCTTTTTGACGGGGGAATTTGGTGCTATATGTTTCTCTCTTAACACTGCTTTAACTGTGTCCCAGAGATTCTGGTACACTGTCTCTTTGTTCTCATTAGTTTCAAAGTCTTAGATTTCTGCCTTAATTTCATTATTTACCCAAGAGTCATTCAGGAGCAGGTTGTTCAGTTTTCATGTAGTTGTGTGGTTTTGAGTGTATTTCTTAATCTTGAGTTCTAATTTGATTGTGCTCTGGTCTGAGAGACTGTTATGATTTCCATTCTTTTGCATTTGCTGAGAAGTGTTTTACTTCCAATTATGTGATCAGTTTTAGAGTACATGCCATGTAGCTATCAGAAAAATGTATATTCTGTTGAATTTGAGTGGAGAGTTCTGTAGCTATCTATCAGGTCCACTTGATCCAGAGCTGAGTTCAGGTCCTGAATATCTTTGTTAATTTTCTGTCTCAGTGATCTGCCTAATATTGTCAATGGGTTGTTAAAGTCTCCACTATTATTGTCTGGGAGTCTGAGTCTCTTTGTAGATCTCTAAGAACTTGCTTTATGAATCTGGGTGCTCCTGTATTGGGTGCATATATATTTAGGATAGTTAGCTCTTCTTGTTGCATTGATCCCCTTACCATTATGTAATGCCCTTCTTTGTCTTTTTTGATCTTTGTTGGTTTAAAGTCTGTTTTGTCAGAAGCTAGGATTGCAACCCTTGCTTTTTTCTGTTTTCCATTTGCTTGGTAAGTTTTCCTTCATCCCTTTATTTTGAGCCTATGTGTGTCTTTGCATGTGAGATGGGTCTCTTGAAGACTGCATACCAGCGGGTCTTGGCTCTTCATCCAGCTTGCCATTCTTTGCGTTTTAATTGGGGAATTTAGCTCATTTTCAGTTTAAGATTAGTATTGTTATGTGTGAATTTGATCCTGTCATCATGATGCTAGCTGGTTATTTTGCAGACTTGTTTATCCTTTTCATATTTAGTGCTTCCTTCAGGAACTCTTGCAAGGCAGGCCTGGTGACTTCCCTCAGCATTTGCTGTCTCTGAAAAGAACCTTATTTCTCCTTTGCTTATGAAGCTTAGTTTGGCCAGATATGAAATTCTGGGTTAGAAATTCTTTTCTTTAAGAATGTTGAATATTGGCTCCCAGTCTCTTCTGGCTTGTAGGTTTTCTGCTGAGAGATCCACTGTTGGTTTGATGAGTTTCCCTTTGTAGGTGACCTGACTTTCCCTCTGGCTGCCCTTAACATTTTTCTTTCATTTCAACGTTGGAGAATCTGATGATTATGTCTTTTCAGGTTGATGTTCATGTGGAGTATCTTCCTGGGGTTCTCTGCATTTCCTGAATTTGAATGCTAGGCTGTCTTGCTAGGTTGGGGAAGTTCTCCTGGAAGTTCTCTTGAAGTATGTTTTCCAATGTGGTTTTGTTCTCCCTGTTTCTTTCAGGGACCAATCAGTTGTAAGTTTGGTTTCTTTACTTAATCCCATATTTCTGGGAGGTTTTGTTCATTCCTTTTTCTTCTTCTTCTTCTTCTTCTTCTCCTCCTCCTCCTCCTCCTCCTCCTCCTCCTCCTCCTCCTCCTCCTCCTCCTCCTCCTTCTTTTGTATTCTTGTCTGCCTGTCTTATTTCAGAAAGATAATCTTCTAGCTCAGAGATTCTTTCCTCCACTTGGTCTATTCTGTTATTGATACTTGTGATTGCATTGTGAAGTTCTCGTGTTGTGTTTCTCAGCTCCATCAGATCAGTTATGTTCCTCTCTAAACTGGCTGTTCTGGCTATCAGCTCCTTGTATTGTTTTACCATGGTTCTTACCTTTTTTTGCATTAGGCTATAACATGCTCCTTTAGTTCAGTGAAGTTTGTTATTACCCACCTTCTGTAGCCTACTTCTGTCAATTCAGCCATCTCAGTCTCAGCCCAGTTCTTTGCCCTTGCTGGAGAAATGTTACAGTCATTTGGAGAAGAGACACTATGGCTTTTTCAGTTTTCACCGTTTTTACATTGACTCTTTCTCATCTTTGTGGGCTTATCTACCTTTGGTCTTTGATGTTGCTGACCTTTGAATGAGGTTTTTGTGGGGTCTTTTTTGTTGTTGTTGGTGGTGTTTTCTGTTTGTTTTGCTTTTAACAGGCCACTCCACTGTAGGGCTGCTGTGGTTTGCTGGGGATCTGCTCCAAACCCTAGTTGCCTCAGTTTCTCCCATACCTGGAAATATCACCAGTGAAGGCTGTGAAACAGCAAAGATGACAGCTAGCTACTTCCTCTAGAAGCTCCATCCCCAGGGAGTACTGACCTGTTGCCAGTCTGCATGTACCTTTAGGAGGTGGCTGGAAACCCCAGTTGGGATGTCTTACCCAGTCAGCGGAACGGGATCAGGGATCCCCCCAAATAAACAGTCTGACTGTTTTTTTGGTGGAGCAGGTGTGCTGCATTGCCAAGGCCAATATCAAGGTGCTTTGCCCTGTGTTCTCTTCTGGGAGTTTTATGATTTCAGGTCTTACTTTTAGATCTTTTGTCAATTTTTGAGTTGATTTTTGTGTATGGTGTAAGGGTGCAATTTTATTCTTTTGAATATGGAAATTGATTTTCCAGCCTCATTTATGGAAGAAACTATTGTTTCCCCATTTATTTTGGTGTCCTAATGGAAAATTAGTTGACTGTGTATGTTTGGACTTATTTCTGGACTCTCTGTTCTGTTCCATTGGTCTGTGTTTCTGTTTTTATGCAAGTACTATATTGTTTTGGTTAGTCCAGCTTTGCAGTATAATTTTAAACCAGAAAGTGTGTACCTCCAATTTTCTTTTCCTTCTCAGTTTTGCTGTTGCTATCCAGGGTTTATTGTGATTCCATACTAATTTTATGATTTTTTTTTTGAGATGGAGTCTTGCTCTGTCACCCAGGCTGGAGTGCAGTGGTGTGATCTCAGCTCACTGCAAGGTCCGCCTCCCAGGTTCACACCATTCTCTTGCCTCAGCCTCCAGAGTAGCTGGGACTACAGGCGCTTGCCACCACACCTGGCTAATTTTTTTGTATTTTTAGTAGAGATGGGGTTTCACCGTGTTAGCCAGGATAGTCTCGATCTCCTGACCTTGTGATCCACCCATCTTGGCCTCCCAAAGTTAATTTTATGATTTTTTTCTTCTATTTCTGTGAAGGATGCCATTGGAATTTTGATAGGGATTGTATTGAATCTGTACTTCTTTGGGTAGTATGGACATTTTAACAATATTAATTCTTTCATTCCATCAACACAGGATGTCTTTCCATTTATTTTTGTCTTGGATTTCTGTCACCATTGTTTGATAGCTTTCAGTGTACAGATCTTTTACCTCCTTAATTAAACTTATTCCTACGCATTTTTTTTATGCTATCATTACTGGGATTGTTTTCTAGATTTCTTTTCCAGTTAAATTATTATTTGTGTTTAAAAATGCTACTAATCTCTGTATATTCATTTTGAATCCTGCAACTTTACTGAATTATTAGTTCTAACAGTTTTTTAATGAATCTTTGAGTTTTTTTACATGTAAGATAATGTCTGCAAGTAAAGATAGTTTTACTTCTTCCTTTCAAATTTGAATTCCTTTTATTTATTTTTTTCTTATCTGATTGCTCTTGCTAGTACTTCTAGTACTATGTTGAATAGAAGCAGTGAGAGTGGGCATCCCTGCCTTGTACTGTACCTTAGTGGCAAAGCTTTCAGTTGTTCCCCACTGATTATGATGTTGGCTGTGGGCTTTTCATAAATGGCCTTTGTTACGTTAGTTGAGAAGTTTTCCTTATATGCCTGCGTGTTAAGAGATTTTATCAAGAAAGGATGTTGAACTTGCTGTCAAATGGTTTTTCTGCACCAATTGAGATGATCTTGTGTTTTTTATCTTTCATTCTGTTAATGTGATATATCACAGTGGTTGATTGGCATGTATTAAACCAGCCTTGCTTGCCAGGAGTAAATCCACTTGGCCATGGTGTATAATCCATTTTGATATGTTGTTGAATTCAGTTTGCTTATATTTTATTGAGGATTTTTGCATCGATATTCATCAGAGATACTAGCCTATAGTTTTCTTGTAGTGTCTTTATGTGACCTAGGTATCAAAGTGGTAGTAGCCTCACAAAATATGTTTGGAAGTATTCCATCTAGCTGTATTTTTTGGAATAGTTTATGAAGTATTGGTGGTAATTCTTCTTTGAATGTTTGGTAGAATTCAGTTGTGATGCTATCTGGTTCTGGGCTTTTCCTTGTTGGAAGATTTTTCATTACTACTTCAATCTCATTATGTGTTATTGGTCTGTTGAAGCTTTCTATTTGTTCCTGATTCAAACTTAGCAAGTTGTATTTTTCTAGGAGTTTGTCCATTTCTTCTAGATTATCCAATTTGTTAGTATTAATATATAATTGTTCATAATAGTCCCTTATGATCTCTTTAATTTCTGAGGCATCTGTTGTAATTTCTCCAGTTTCATTTTTTATTTTATTTGTTTCTTCTTTTTTTTTCCTTAGTCTAGCTAGATATTTGTTTATTTTATTTTTTCAAAGAACCAAGTCTTGGTTTTATTGATCATTTTCTATGTTTTTTTGGTGGTGGTTCTCTATTTGATTTATTTCTGTTCTGATCTTTATTATTTCCTTTCTTCTGCTAACTTTGCATTTAGTTTGTTCTTTTGCTAGCTCCTGTAGGTATAATGTTAGGCTGTCTATTTAGTATCTTCTTTTTTAATATAGGCACTTATTGCTTAAAATTTCCTCTTGGTTTCAAGACCAGCCTGACCAACATGAGGAAACCATGCCTCTACTAAAAATACAAAATTAGCCGGGCGTGGTGGCACATGCCTGTAATCCCAGCTACTCAGGAGGCTGAGACAGGAGAATCGCTTGAACCTGGGAGGCATAGGTTGCAGTAAGCCAAGATCGTGCCATTGCACTCCAGCCTAGGCAACAAGAGTGAAACTCTGTCTCAAAAAAAAAAAAAAATTCCTCTTAGAACCACTTTTGCTGCATCTCATAGGTTTTGATGTGTTGTCTTTCCGTTGTTACTTGTCTCAAGATATTTTTTAATTTCCCTTTTGGTTTCTTTAACCATTGATTGTTTAGGAGCATGTTGTTTAGTTTCCACATACTTGTGATTTTTTTCAAGATTTTTCCTGTTATTGATTTCTAGTTTCATATTGTTGTGGTCAGAAATGATACCACATATGATTTAAATTTTCTTGAATTTAGATTAATTAAAAATAGTTAAATCTAGTTTTGTGGCTTAATGTATGATCTGTCCTGTGGAATGTTTCGTATGCACTAGAGAAGCATATACATTCTGCTGCTATTGAATGCAAAGTTCTATATTTGTCTGTTAGGTCCATTTGACTCAAAGTACAATTCAAGTCCAGTATTTCTTTGTTAACTTTCGGTCTGGTTAATCTATCATTATTGAAAGTGGGATATTGAAGACCGCTCCTATTATTGTATTGCTGTCTATCTCTCTCTTCATGTCCTTTAATAATGTTTTTTGTATATATATTTGATGCTTCAGTGTTGGGTGCTTATATACTTACAATTCTTATGTGCTCTTGATGAATTGACCCCTTTATCATTAAATTATGACCTTCTTTGCCTCTTGTAACAGTTTTTGACTTGAAGTCTATTTTAACTGATGTAAGAATAGCCACCTGCTCTCTTTTGGTTACTATTTACATAGAATATTTTCTTCTACCCTTTAACTTTCAGCCTGTGTCCTTATAGCTAAGATGGATCTCTGCTAGGCAGCATGTAGTTGGATCTTGTTTTTTTTTTTTCTTCTATCAATTTAGATACTATATGTCTTGATTGGAGAATTTAATTCATTTGCCTTCAGGGTTATTATTGATAGATAAGGACTTACTCCTGCCATTTTAATTGTTTTCTGGTTGCTTGGTAGATCAGTTGTTCCTTTCTTCCTCTTGTTGTATAAGTTTGTGATTTGTTGTTTTTCTGTAGTGCTAAGCTTTGATTCCTTTCTCTTTCTCATTCGTATCTCCTATAGCTTTTTACTTTGCAGTTACCACAAGGCTTATGTAAAATATCTTATAGTTATAATAGACTATTTTAAACTGAACGTCAGTCACATACAAATACTCTAGATTTTTGCCCTCCCCCCACAATTTATGTTTGTTGCCACAGTTTACATCTTTTTATATTCAGTATTCCTTAACAACTCATTGTAGCTATATTTTTGACCGTTTTGATTTTTCACCTTCATAATAGAGATTTGAAAGATTTACACACCACCATTACAGTGGTGGCACATTCTGAATTTGACTATGTATTTACCTCTACCAGTGTGTTTTATGCTTTCATATTTTTTTTCATGATACTAATTATCATTCTTTTGTATCTGGTAGAAGAACTGCCAGGTCTAGTGGTGAATTTCCTCAGCTTTTATTTATCTGGCAGAGACTTTATTTCTCCTCATTTCTGATGAACAGCTTTGCTTTGTATAGTATTGTTTACTGGCAATATTGTCTTCTTTCAGGACTTTGAATATATCATCTCATGCTCTCCCGGCCTGCAAGGTTTCTGCTGAGAAATCCAGTGATAGTCTAATGGAGATTCCCCTATAAATCACTGGACACTTTTCTCTTGCTATTTTTAAAATTCTCTCTTTGTCTTTGACTTTTGACATTTTGATTATAATGTGCCTCAGTGCGGACCTTTTTGGGTTTGAACATGTTTGGTGATTTGGGATTCATGGAACTGGATGTCCATGTCTCTCCCAAGACTTGGGAAGTTTTCAGCAATTATTTTGTTAAATAAACTTTCTATGCCTTTTCCTCATTCTTCTCCTTCTGGAACCTCCATAATATGAATACTTGTTTGTTTAATGGTGTCCCATAAGTCCTGTAGGCTTTGTTCACTCTTTTTTGTTCTTTTTTCTTTCTTTTTTTTCCCTCTGACTAGGCTATATCAGAAACCTAACTTCATTTCACAGATTCTTTCTTCTGCTTGTTTTGGTTTGCTGTTGAAGCTCTCTATTTTTGATTTCATTCATTTAATTCTTTAGCTCCAAGATTTCTGTTTGGTTCTTTCTGAATGACTTTCTTATGCAGATAATTAATTGTTTTCCTGATTTCATTGACCTGTCTATCTGTATTCTCTTGTGTCTCAGTGAGTTTCCTTAGGATCATTACTTTGAACTCCTTTTCAGACAATTTACATATTTCTGTTTTTTGGAATCAGTTACTGGAGAATTATTGTGTTCCTTTGGTGGTGGTTTGCTTCCTGTTTTTTTTTTTTTTCATGTTTCCTGTGTCCCTCTATTGATGTCTGCACAACTAGTGGAATAATCACCTCTTTCAAATTTATAGAGAGGCACTTTCCATTAGTCATTCTGTTCAAAATGTAGTTAGTTGTTTATTCATTGTTTTGCTCTTTTTTGTGGGGAGGATGAGCATTAGGCATCTCTAGTTGACCATCTTGCTTCCTCCTAACCTAGTTTTTTTAAATGCTATGTCTCAGAGCACTGGAAACAACTATTGTTTATTTCTATGTTTTTTTTTTTTTTTTTTTTTTTGGCTTACTTACTATTGATATAGTAGTTTTAGAAATGGTTGCTTCTTACAATTTTTTTTAGGCAAATTATGAGAGTAGACTTATATACTGACTTGTTAATCACCAGTTATGTTGTTTTCTTGGGGAAAGTGAGTTTTCCAAATTCTTGGTTTAAAAGTGAGCTTTAATATTATAGCTCGTAAGTTTATAGACTTTTGAGTATGAAAGTTGGATATTTTCTACTTCTTAAAATAATTTTCAGATAATGATATTGTGAAAATTTTTTGATATCTCTAAGTTTTAAAATAATAAACTGTTTCAGAGTTCTCTAATGTTACTGGGAGTAACTCAATAATTTTATGGTATTTTTAAATAGGTTACAGAAGTATGCATATTCCGTAAGAGATTCAAAACTGAGAGGTAGGTTTAGAGATAATTTTTGAATAGCATTTTCACATATAGATGAAAGGTGCCAATTATTGATGAAATATTAATAGTAACAGCTGATGTATTTCTATTACAGGTATCTTAAAAGATGGTGCTGCTTATCATCATGCTGGTATGGAGCTGTCAGATAGAAAAGTAGTTGAGGGAGCCTTTACTGTTGGAGATTTACCAGTTCTTTGTAAGTAAAACATATTTCTTGTGGATACTATAAAATATTTTGGAAAATTATTTTTAAGAGGAAAAAAAGAAAAAGCTCAAGTGTTTGCTTGTTTCTGCTTTTCTTCTGAGAATATAAAATTAAGTGGTTTACCTATTCATGTAGATGCTACAGTAAATTCTTTGGCAGTGTTTAGTTCTTTATATATTATTGAACATAGTGTAATTTGAAAAACAAGAATTTAATAGGTTTTTGGATTTAAGATGTGTTACCATTTTAGATTGTAATACTCTTTTTTCTTTTCTAAATTTCTTATGTATGAGTTTTTATTACATTTGTAAGAATGTCTTTTATTAAAAAGTCTTCCTGAAGCAATAAAGTTAAATGGCTCAAAATTACTATGTCTTAATCTGATGCAGTTACTACCAGTACTTTAGCTATGGGAGTAAATTTGCCTGCTCACCTAGTAGTTATAAAATCTACAATGCATTATGCTGGAGGACTGTTTGAAGAGTACAGTGAAACAGATATTCTACAGATGATTGGTAGAGCTGGTCGACCTCAAGTAAGTGACAATAACTTTGCTTTTTATACTTAAAAACATGATAAAAAAAAAAAATTTGTGTATTTTTTGATTAGCATGTCATAATTATATCAGGCTTAAAAGTAATATAGCAGAGAAAATTTATGTTTAATGGAGGAATAAAAGTAAAACAAACCTCACCAACTGGGACATACTTCCTTCATTCTGTCTAAGCTTGTATTGGCTGATGAAGGGATGGGTTTATGAATGGGTATGCTGTTAAAGGTCTTTTTGATTTTGACTTTTTTTTTTTTTTTTTTATTCTGAATGGGGATACTCTTAGCATTTTGGATGGAACAGGTTTTCCTTGTTTAGGGCTGTCACATTACAGAACATGTAACATCCCTAGGTCCTAGCACTAAATGCTAATAGTGTTCCCAGGCATTATGACAAAAGTCAGCCCAAATACATTTCAAAACATACCCTACTCTGACAAATACATGAATAAGTCATTTTTATAGGTATTATGGGAACATCAGGAAGCATATATTTTCAAAACATTTGTAAATATTATGTTATACAATTCTACAATTTCATAGAGTAAATCAGATTATATGTAAATTATACCAAATCTTACAACTTTTATACAGTTACCAAAGTTTGTTTTGATTTTAACATTGCCAAAATTATGTTACATTGAAACCAAAGTGATATTTACAGCTATACTCTTGGAAGGCTTTTAAATTAAATTTTAGGTTAACGAAGTGAGAGCATTTTTAAGGCCTTTTCGAAGTATTATTTCAGACAAGGAGACTGTTTGATATAAAATGGAAGTCTTGAGTTATTGCAGAGGACTGCTACCAAGATGTGTTCTTCTTCACTAAATTTCTGTTTGTTTTTTCCCCAGTTTGACAGTACAGCTACTGCAGTTATCATGACTCGATTAAGCACAAGGGACAAGTACATTCAGATGTTAGCTTGTAGAGACACTGTAGAAAGCAGGTAATACAAAAAATGTTCTAAAAAGATACTAATGCTAATATAGCTTATTTTATTTCCTTTTAAAATATCAAAGGGAAATTTGGTTTGGAGATGTTTTTAAGGCAATTTTCTGTAAAGTTTTCAACAATTTAACTAGAAAGTTTGTGTCATTTTAGGGAATTTAATAATTTTTTTAAAAGGTAGTAGTTTTATTCAGTGGTATTTCTTGGCAAGCATGTATTCTTGTTTATAACAAACCCTAATTTGTAATAAAGCCTTAGTAATTATGATTATAATTTATAAATGAAATTATGTAAATTTATAATTACTAATTTGTAATAAACGAGAAATATCATTTTCACATCTTAATTTAATAATAGAGGAAATCTGGCACCTATTAGTAAGGTATTTAATGTATTCTCTTTTGGAGAAAGTAGGATATGATTTATGCTTCAACTTTTGTTAAAGCAATAATCTGTCTTCTACAGCCATAGAGTAGAGAGGTATATCTGAAGCCTTTTTAGAAGTTGAACTGACTTTTTAAGGTTTTCTTTTATGTTTTTGGAAATTAAGTTATATTTCATGAATTAGTAAAGTAGCAATGGGTATATTATATATTATTAAAGTTAAAAAGTAAGAGTTATGGCATTGAACTGCATATTCATAATGCAAAGTTTTTTTTTTCATTAGTTTGCACAGACATCTTATTGAACATTTAAATGCAGAGATAGTACTGCATACCATTACGGATGTGAATATTGCTTTGGAATGGATACGATCAACTTTGCTTTATATCAGAGCCTTGAAAAATCCATCTCATTATGGTTTGTTACTTTGACTTGGAAAAGTAGTAATTTTTTCAAGCCAGCTAGGCCTGTATTTATACTAATAAGTTACAGGATAGATAGATTACAGAAACTAATAGGTAACAAAACAAAAGGTAACAACAGTCCCAAATACATTTAGAGACAAGAGTAGACAAGCTGAGAAATTTTTATCTGTTTTACTTCTAGTGTTTTAACAAGATTTGAAATCAGCACCATTAAAAATAGATCTAGTAGAAAAAAATTCAGCTCCAATAAAAATAACAGAAATGTCTGAATCATTGAAAATAAGTTAAAGTTACAAAAAGTTTTGAATTTTTTCTGTACTTAGTGTTCAGCTACTCACTTTTTCTGAGTTTATGACTGTTTATTTTTCAGTTTATAAGAAATGAAAGTATATAGTACTACTGTTGCTGCCACAATTTTCATCTTGCTTCTAAAGCTAACCCACATCTGGTTATGTGGCTTCCAGAGGGTTTTTTCATTCATTCATTCAACTTGGGGTTGTTGAAATACCAAATTAAAGCCTGACTCGTTGAAGTATCATTCTAATGTACAGAGGTTCAAAACTTTCAGATCTCAAAGAGTAATTAATATAAGCCTATATTAAAAGAATATCTAAATATTCATATCACTTAAAAATTTATATTTCGGCCGGGCGCGGTGGCTCATGCTTGTAATCCCAGCACTTTGGGAGGCTGAGGCGGGCGGATCACAAGGTCAGGAGATCGAGACCACGATGAAACCCCGTCTCTACTAAAAAAAATACAAAAAATTAGCCGGGCGTGGTGGCGGGCGCCTGTAGTCCCAGCTACTCGGAGAGGCTGAGACAGGAGAATGGCGTGAACCCGGGAGGCGGAGCTTGCAGTGAGCCGAGATTGTGCCACTGCACTCCAGCCTGGGCGACAGAGCGAGACTCCGTCTCAAAAAAAAAAAAAAAAAAATTTATATTTCAACTAGGTAATACATTTACTTAGTTCAAAAATCATAAAGTGAAGGAATATATACAATTAAAATTCTTCCATGTATATCCCCACCCACACAGTTGTTCAATTCCCATCTCTCGCCTTTCCCTCCCATAGTTCTGTAATCATTGGCATATCTTTTTTGTATAATATTTTTTGCATATAAAAGCAAATAAGAATGTAATTTTAGTTTCCCACCTTTTAAACACAAATCGTGGCATATTGTATTAGTTTTCCATTCCTTTTAACAAATTACCCTAAAACAAATCATCTAGAAACAACCAGAATTTATTATCTCACACAGCTTATGTGGGTTAGGAATCTGGGAGTGTCTTAGCTAGGTGGCTGTGGGTCAGAGGCTCTCTTCAGATTGCAACGTATGTCAGCTAGGGCTGCAGTCATCTGAAGGCTTTCCTGGGTCTTGAAGATTCACTTCTAAGTTGTCTCACTCACAGAGCTATAAGTTAGAGGCCTCAGTTTCTCACAGTTGTTGATAGGCCTCAGTCTTTCGCCAGGTGGATCTTTCCTCATAGCATGGCAGCTGACTTTTCTCAGGATGAATGATCTGAGAGAGAAAGAGAGACAGAGACAGAGACAGACTAAATCAGAAGCAGCAGTACTTTTTTATAACTTTGTCTCTGAAGTCACACATCATTACTTCTGCTTTATTCTGTTTTTTAGAAGCAAGTCACTGAGTCCTGGTCACATGAAGGCGAGAGGGATTAAGTTCATCTCTCAGAGGGCAGAATATCAAAGAATTTGTGGGCATTTTTTTTTTTTTGAGATAGCCTCTCTTGGTTGCCCAGGCTGGAGTGCAGTGGCACAGTCTTGGCTCACTGCAACCTCCACCTCACAGGTTCAAGAATTCTCTGCCTTACCCTTCTGAGTAGCTGGGACTACAGGCACGCGCCACCATGCCTGGCTAGTTTTTTCTATTTTTAGCAGAGACGGCTCTTCACCATGTTGACCAGGCTGGTCTCAAACTCCTGATCTCAGGTGATCCGCCTGCCTTGGCCTCCCAAAGTGCTGCTATTACAGGTGTGAGCCACCATGCCTGGCCTTGTGGGCGTATTTTTTTAAACCTCCATTATTTTAGTCTTCTGCACATTCCTTTTTTTCTTAGTATGTCTTGGAAGCTTTTTTGAGACAGGCTGTCACTCTGTTGCCCAGGCTGAAGTCCATGGTGTGATTACAGCTTACTGCAGCTTCAACCTTCTGGGCTCAAGTGATCTTCTCACCTCAGCCACCAGAGTAGCTGGTACTACAGGCACATGCCAGCACACCTGGCTAACTTTTGAAAAAAAAATTGTAGAGGCAGAGCTTCCCTATGCTGCCCAGGCTGGTCTAGAACGTGTGGGCTCAAGCAATCCTTCCATTTCACCCTCCCAAAGTGCTAGGATTATAGCTGCGAGCCACCATGCCTGGCTGGAAGCTTTTTTTTTATAATAGCTAAATAATATTCCATTTACTTATGTATCACCTATTTAAATGATCCCCAACTGATGGACATTTATACTTTTTCTAATTGTTTGCTATTACAAACAATGCAGCAAAAAAACCCTTCATTTTTTACATGTGTTAATCTATCTGTATGATAAATCTCTAGAAATGAAATTCCTGTGTCAAAGGATATATGCATTTATAAATTTGATACCTGTGGCTAAATTGGTACCTTAGTAGCTCATATATCTACCAGCAGTGTTCGAAAGTGCCATATTTTGTTTCTCCAGCCTTTCCTTCAGGGTGTATGCTTGTGTATTTTTATCAATATTATGCATGAATATTGGTATCTTTTCATGTTTTAATTTTCATTTCTTCCTTTTCATAGTTACTTTATTTTCTGTAGTTACTTTTTTGTATTGAGATGTCACTTATAGTAAACTGCACAAATATGAGGTGTAGAGGTCAATGAAGTTTTATATATGTGTTTATACACACATATACACATGTAACCACAGCCCAGATTAAGATATAAAACATTTTCTAGATGTTCCCTCATGCTCCTTTTCTGTCAGTATTTGCCCCCAGAAGTCAATGCTGTTCTGACTTACATACCATAGGCTAGCTTTGTCTATTCTTGAAAAGATTGCATTTATATGAATATAAATCTTTTGATGAAAGGAAATTATTAATTTTAAATAATGCTGCTGTGAACATTGTTATATGTATATCTTTTGATACACATGTATATGTATATCTGTGGGTATGTGCCTAGGAGTGAAATTATTGTGTTAAATGGTATGTGTAGTTTCAGCTTTAGTGAATAGCACAAAATGGTTGTATTACCAAACATGTTTTCCTAGGAACATTCATGTTATAATTAAAGTTCATTAGAAGATATTAATCACTTGACAGGTATTTACTATGTGTAAAACATCTGGAAATTTATTCCATACCATTCTGGTTAAAATATGATATTCCTGTTCATTGTTTCTATGGATATTTAAGCCTTGTTTGAACTCAGTCAGCTGAGATTTTTTTTTTCTTATATAAGATTTAATTAGATTACTCTTCACTAGTTAACTGGGGTATAAACTGAGCCTGTAAAGATGAACTAAATTCTATTTTACTTTTTGTAAATTTTCATGACATGCAGGTTTTGCATCTGGATTGAACAAAGATGGAATTGAAGCAGAATTACAAGGTTAGATGCATTTCATTCTAAAAATTAGATTCTATATATTTTAGTGAAAAAGTTCAGTTATTGTGAAAGTAAGAATATGCTTTTGTAAATCGTTTTTTAAAAAGGAAACTTGTCTGCAGAAAAATAATGTGAACTATTTCTTTTTCACACAAAAAGCTTGGCATATATACTTTTTTGCTGAATTAATTTATCCTATCAGAATATCTTTCTTCGTATAATATGTTAACGTGGTTTATTTGGTTTTTATTTCTAACATCACCCTGGTCTTTGAAAATATGCCTGCAGATACACACTCTGTATTTTTTCTTTTTTTAAAAGAGACAGCCTTACTCCGTCACCCAGGATGGAATGCAGTGGCATGATCATAGCTCATTGTAACCTTGAACTCCTGAGCTCAAATGATCCTCCTGAGTAGCTGGGACTATAGGCGTGAGCCACCACAACTGGTTAATTTTGTATTTTTTTAGAAAGGGGTTCTCACTGTGTTTTCCAGCCTGGTCTCAAACTCCTGGCCTCAAGTGATCCTCCTACCTCTGCCTTCCAAAACACTGAGAATATAGGTGTGAGTGACCATGCCCAACCTGTATTTTTCTTTTCTACTTAATTTTAATTGAAAAATATAAGCCTAGATTGATTATGGGCTTCGTATCCCAACCTGTGCCAAAGATGTATTCCTATCCAACCTCAGCTTTGTTATTTAGTTCATCAACTAGTGTTTCCTACTTGTTTTTTAAAATATAAAATATTGTTAGGCATTTATTCACATTAGAAATTGCTACCTTTTCATTGTGTTGAAACTATCTCTTTAGTAAAAGAAAAAATGTTAGGTCCTCTAAAAATATTTAGCCAATTTAAATTTATTCTCTACTTGGATATACATGTGTGGCAAATAAAAATGCAGAGATAAAGATAAAGCAGTAAAATTGTCTTGCTTAAAGAATAAATATGTTCTTAAAACATGGTCATAACCAATAGCATATATTCATAATGCTGCTGTATTCATATTGAAATACAGATTATAAGTTGTATTATCTTCAAGATATTGATTACTTTTGTAATGGAATTTTTAATTAAACATATATTTTGAAAATAATGATCAAATACACTCAAGAAATTAGACAAAGAGATATATTACTATATTTGGATAACTTTAATGTTTTATCTCTTGTTAAATTAGCAGAATCACAGCTCATATTTGCCTTGTCTTCAGTCACTATAGGGTTAGCAAAGTTTTGCCTTATAAACAAGAATAGCTAAATATAACTGAATATTAAGGTTTTGGTATTGTAGGAGAGAAAAAAAGTAACATCTTTTCTTCATTCATTGCAAAATGTTCACAGCTGACACTCCTGTAACAAGACAGATTAACAAGAGAAAAGCGTAACAAATTTATTTAATCAAAGTTGTATATGACATGGGAGCCTTCAGAAATTAAGACCCAAAGACCCAGGGAAAACTGAATTTCTCTGGCAAGTCTAACGAAAAAAATGGATAGTTGTTGAGAAACATGACTGGACAAAAAGGGTATTATCTAATGTTAATAAACTGGGAGGAACTTAACAAGGCCTGTTTGTTCAGATTCTTCTTGGCCTCTCTGTGTAGCATTCTTTCTTCCTGGGCATGAGATAGGACCATTCCATGGGTATGAGACAGGACCATTCCACCCTGGAATGAGGGTCTTAGACTTTTAGACAAGGTAGGTCAGAGAATTCCTTTATGACCATGCTTCACACAGAAAGGCAGGGAAAGGTCAGAGTGACCTTCTTGTTTCTGAAGTCCTCTTAGTCTGAGTTCGAAATGCCTTGAGTCAGCATTTTCTGAGCCCTGCTATTAGCCTTGGAGATCTGCCTTAAATCCCTCAGGAAGGATCCTTAGCATAGTATATGCTGTTTCCTAAACTTGATTATACTTCCTTGCTCAGTATACTCTTAATAGCTTCCCCATCACTCTTAGAATAAAATACAAACTTTCACCACAGCCCACAAAATCCTGCTTGATATCTCCCTGCCTATTTCTCTAACTACATCTCTTGTCACTTTCTCTCTCTTTTATTCTACTCTCACCAAATTGGCCTTCTTGCTATTCCTTAAACACACCAAGCTTGTTCCCACATCAAGTCCTTTGCACACTTTGTTCCTTATTTTTAGAACACTCCTTGCATATTTTACACCTTCATTTTATTCAGGTCTCTGTTCAAATATTAACTTTTTAGAGAGGTCTTCCTGTGGTATCTTACTTAAATCCACCTTTACTGAGAGGAAGACAAAATGATTCTATGATGTTGTTGTTGTTTTCCTTGTTTTTAGAAAAGGTAATGTGTTTATTTTGACAATTAGGGTGAGGATAGCCTTACTCTATATCAAAATATATAGCATTTATGAGAAATACATATAGGTTGGGCATGGTGGTTCATGCCTGTAATACCTTTGGGAGGCCAGGGTGGGCAGATTGCTTGAGCTCAGGAGTTTGAGACCAGCCTGGACAACATAGGGAGAGCCCATCTTTACAAAGTTTTTTTAAAAAATTAGCTGGTGTTGTGGTGGTACATGCCTGTAGTTCCAGCTACTTGGGAGACTGAGGTGAGAAGATTGCTTGGGCCTGGGAGGTTGAGGCTGCAGTGAGCTGCGATGATGCTACTGTATTTTAGCCTGGGCAACAGAGTAAGACCCTATCTCAAAAAAAAAAAAAAAAAGAAAAGAAAAGAAAGGAAAATAAAAAGAAAAGGAAATAAAGATAAGCTTTAGTAAAAAGATTTAAAATTCTACACAATCATTCTATATAGGTTCTTAGCCTTATGTTTCTTTATAGTATATGTGAAACCTTATTATTTATTTGTATGTTAATTGCTTTCTTCTGTAAAATATAAATTCTGAAGAGAAGAACCTTATCTTGTTAACTGCTATAAACAGAGCTTAGAATCATGCTCAGCTTATGGTAAAGTAAGCATTTTTCATTGACTTATCGAGTAGTGAGTGGGTAATGAACTGATTTAATAGTGGGTAATTAAGAAAATTAGAAAAGACTTCAAAATCTTTACTTAACCAAACGCTTAACACCATCAAGCTGTCTAAAGAGTGTTGCTTAAACTAAAGTGTTTCCCAAAGAACTCTAAGGGTGTTTTTTTGAGTGGCTGCTCTATTTAGGATTGAACTATTACAGTATTCCCACTGTCTGCTCTGAGCTGTCTTATATCTCCTGGACTATAGCATGAGGCAGAGAAGGAACTGTCAGCAGCAGATTACTACAATTGCTCTGATCCCCATCAATAGTGAGCATGAACTAGCATTGCTTCCTATCAGAGAAACAGAAGTAAACACCTAAAAGCATCAGTTAAAACAGTTTTAAGTTGTTGCTTCAAGAAAGTGGCAAACAGGGAGGAGGGGAAGAACTGGTGGTTTTTGGAATAATCTTTGCAGAACTATTTGACTTCTTATACTTTGTGCATATATTAATATATCTTTGATAGAAGTTTAAAGAAAAAAGAAAAAGAAAACCATTGCCTTAATGGAGGGCAGATAGCAAAGTGGTTACTTAGACCTGGAGCAAGTTACTTAGCCTCTATTCTTTAGTTTCCTAACCTATATATGAAAATATCGGTGTCTACCTTATTGTGATGTTTTGAGGATTAAATGAGGTAATACATGTGTATCATTTAAATACTCCAAGTTTTAAGTGTTATTTCTACTTACTGAATGTTATTTTTATTACTTGTATTCTTGTTACTTTTAGAAAATGTTTTTAGCATATTAGTTAGCTTTTTTATTTAAATGAGCTTTTTCTTACTGCTTAAGTAGGGCCTAATGGTTCTTCTAGAACAATTACACAGTAATAGCACAACTTTAGCGTATTTAATAATAAATTATTTTGCCCTATTTCCCTAAAATTAAATGTGTTTTCTATAATTAAACAGAATTATGCTTGAAGAATCTGAATGATTTATCATCCCTGGACTTAATAAAGATGGATGAAGGTGTTAATTTCAAACCAACTGGTAATTTCTTATCATTCTCAGTAAATTTAGCAATTGTTTACTTAAGACTAAATTAACATTTTGTTTTAATAAAATTTTTTGTTTTAAAAAAATTTTTTGTTTTAAAAAAATTTTGTTTTAATAAAATTTAGATGATGATAAAAATAAATTGTGATCTCAGTTCTCAACAGGGTATCATCATTATTAGCTGTAGGCATGATAAATTTAGACAAGTCCTATTTGTAATAGTTTTTTTTTTTTTTTTTTTGAGACGGAGTCTTGCTCTTTTGCCCAGGCTGGAGTGCAGTGGCAAGATCTTGGCTCACTGCAAGCTCTGTCTCCCGGGTTCACGCCATTCTCCTGCCTCAGCCTCCCGAGTAGCTGGGACTACAGGCGCCTGCCACCATGCCCGGCCAATTTTTTTTTTTTTTGTATTTTTAGTAGAGATGGGGTTTCACCGTGTTAGCTAGGATGGTCTCGATCTCCTGAGCTTGTGATCCACCCACCTCAGCCTCCCAAAGTGCTGGGATTACAGGCTTGAGCCACCGCACCTGGGCACAGGTGCACAGAATTTGTCTTCAGTGATTCTGGTGACTTCTGGCAGAGGAATGAAATGCTTGAATCTTTGGGTTGCTTTAAACCTGTTATAACTATTATAGATATACTTTTATTAGTATGCTTTTAATATGCTTTTTATATTCTTGAATATTCAACCATTGATAATCTGGTGGTGAGACTTCTGTAAGGTTAGTAAAAATATCTTTTCCTTCTACTCATCTTAGGTTCATTAACTGGGACTCCTATAACAAAATGTATTAACAAGAGAAAAGCATACAAATTTATTTAATATGTTTTATGTGACATGGGGGCCTTTATAAGGAAATGAAAACCCAAAGAAATGGTTAAACCTGAATGTTTTTATGCCAGGTGTGATGAAGATTGAAAAGTCATGGAGAAATATGATAGGACAAAGGCGATATGAACTAAGTGTAATAAATTGGGGGAAATTTAGCAAAGCCTGTTCATTCAAATTCCGCTCTGTGTCTATGGAGATAAAGATGCTCCATTCTTTAGGTATAGTGAGGGCACCTCTCACAGGAGGGTGTTATTACTTGCTTCAGGGGAAGGCCAGAAAAATTCTTCCTGTACATGTTGTTTCTCAAATTCCTACAGCTTAAAATATTCAATAGGCCAACATGCTCCATTTTGGGATAGTGTGTCCTGAACCCTATCTCTCTCTCTTTCTTTCTCTCTCATGGTGGATTAGCTTTTTGATGTGCTTCTGGATTTGGTTTGCTAGTATTTTGTTGAGGATTTTTGCATCTATGTTCATCAGGAATATTTGCCTGAAGTTTTTTTTTTTTTTTTTTTTCCATTGTGCCTCTGCCAAGTTTGGTATCAGAATGATGCTGGCCTCATAGAATGAGTTAGGGAGGAGTCCCTCCTCCTCAAATTTTTGGAATAGTTTCAGTAGGATTGGTGCCAGCTCTTCTTTATATGTCTGGTAGAATTTGGCTGTGAATCAGTCTGGTCCAGGGCTTTTTCTTGTTGATAGTCTTTTTATTTCTGATTCAATTTTGAAACTTGTTATTGGTCTGTTCAGGATTTCGGTTTCTTCCTGGATCAACCTTGGAAAGTTGTGTTTGCAGCAGTCTATCTCCCCATTTCTTCTAGGTTTTCTAGTTTGTGTGTATAAAGGTGTTCATATTTCTGGGTTTTTTTTTTTTTTTTTTTTCTATGAGATGGGTGGTCGTATCTTGTCATTTCTGATTGTGTTTATTTGTCTAGTTTCTGTTTTTTTTTTTTTTTTTTTTTTTTTTTTTGAGACGGAGTCTCGCTCTTTCGCCCAGGCTGGAGTGCAGTGGCGCAATCTCGGCTCACTGCAGGCTCCGCCTCCTGGGTTCACGCCATTCTCCTGCCTCAGCCTCTCCGAGTAGCTGGGACTACAGGCGCCCTCCACCACGCCTGGCTAATTTTTTTGTATTTTTAGTAGAGACAGGGTTTCACCGTGATCTCGATCTCCTGACCTCGTGATCCGCCCGCCTCAGCCTCCCAAAGTGCTGGGATTACAAGCGTGAGCCACCGCGCCTGGCCTAGTTTCTGGTTTTTTTTGTTTGTTATTCTAGCTAGCAGTCTATCAATCTTATTTATTCTTTCAAATAACCAATATCTGGTTTTGTTGATCATTTGTGTGGTTTTATGTCTCTCAATTTTGTTCACTTCAGCTCTGATTTTGGTTATTTCTATTCCTCTGCCAGCTTTGGGGTTGATTTGCTCTTGCTTTTCTAGTTCCTCTAGGTCTGATATTAGTTAGGTTGTTAATGTGATACTTCTAGCTTTTTGATATAAGCATTTAGTGCCATAAACTTTTCTCTGAACACTGTTTTACTTGTATATCAGATATTCTGCTATGTTCTACCTTTGTTTTCATCAGTTACAAAGAATATCTTGATTTCTGCCTTAAGTTCATTATTTTCAGAAAAGTCTTTCAGAAGCATGTTGTTTAATTTTCATGTAATTGTATGGCTTTGAAAGATCTTTGTATTGATTTCTGTTTTTACTGCATTGTGGTCTAAGAATGTGCCTGGTATGATTTTTTTTTTTGAATTTGTTGAGAATTGCTTTATAGCTGAGTGTGTGGTTGATTTTAAAGTATGTTACATGTGCAGATGACAAGAATGTATATTTTGTTGTTGTTGGATAGAGTGTTCTGTAGATGTCTGTTAGGTCCATTTAGTCAAATTTCAAGTTTAGGTCCTGAATATTTTTATTTGTTTTCTGCCCCCATGATCTGTCTAATACTGTTAGTGGGGTGTTGAAGCCTCCCAACATTGTGTAGGTATCTAAGTCTCTTTGTAGGTGTATAAAAACTTGTTTT
The DNA here is from genome assembly GCF_006542625.1 of Nomascus leucogenys. NCBI lineage: Eukaryota > Metazoa > Chordata > Mammalia > Primates > Hylobatidae > Nomascus > Nomascus leucogenys. Next base: position 83,314,203 of record NC_044392.1, read on the forward strand.
ATGAATCTGTGTGCTCTAGTATTAGATGCATATGTATTTAGGATAGTTAAATCTTCTTGTTGTATTGAACTTTTCATCATTATCAGTGTCCTTCTTTGTCCTTTTTGATAGTGATGGTATAAAGTCTGTCTTGTCTGAAATTAGAATAGCAACCCCTGCTTTTTTTGTTTTCCATTTGCTTGGTAGATTTTTCTCCATCCCTTTAAGCCTATGGGTGTTATTGCATATGAGATGGGTCTCTTGAAGACAACATACAGTTGGGTTTTGCTTCTTTATCCAACTTGTCACTTTGCGCCTTTTAAGTGGGGTATTATAGTCTGTTTATATTCAAGGTTGATATTGGTATGTGTAGATTCGTCATTGTGTTGTTATGTAGACTTGTTATGTTATGTTATGTTATGTTATGTTATGTTATGTTATGTTATGTAGTTGCTTTATAGTGTCAATGGTCTAGATACTAAAGTGGTCTTTGTGGTGGCCAGTAATGGTCTTTCATTTCTATGTTTAGTACTGTCTTAAGGACCTCTCATAAGGCAGGTCTGATGCAAACAATTCCCTTAGTTTATCTGAAAAGGATTTTGTTTCTCTTTCATTGATGAAGCTTAGTTTGGCTGGATATGAAACTTTTGGTTTGAGTTTCTTTTCTTTAAGAATGCCAAGGCTGGGCACAGTGGCTTATGCCTGTAATCCCAGCACTTTGGGAGGCTGAGGCAGGAGGATTACTTGAGCCCAGAAGTTTGAGACCAGTCTGAGCAATATAATGACACCTTGTCTCTACAAAAAATTTTTCTAAAAATTAGCTGAGCATGATGGCATGTGTCTGTAGTCCCAGCTACTTAGGATGCTGCAGTGGCAGGATCACTTGAGCCTGGGAGGAGGAGGTTGCAGTGAGCCAAGATTGCACCACTGCCATCCATCCTGGGTGACAGAGTAAGACCCTGTCAAAAAAATGCTTAATATAGGCCCCCAAACTCCTCTGGCCTGTAAGATTTTTGCTAAAAGAGCTGCTGAAAGATCTGCTGTTAGCTTTATATGTTTCCCTTTGTAGGTAACCTGCCCTTTCTGTCTAGCTGCCCTTAATATTTTTTCTTTCCCATTGACCTTGGAGAATGTGATGACTATGTGTCTTGGGGGATGGCTGTTCTACATAGTATCTCACTGGGTTCTCTGAATTTTCTGAATTTGAATGTTGACCCCTTTAGCAAGGTCAGGGAAATGTTTTGAACTGTATTCTTAATTATATTTTCCAAGTTTCTTGCTCTCTCTCTCTCCCTCTCTTTCAAGACTACCAATGAGTTTTAAATTTTGGTCTGTTTACATAATCCCATATTTCTTGGAGGTTTTGTTCTTTCTTTTTTATTCTTTTTTCTGTATTTTTCTCTGACTGAGTAGATTTGAAAACCTTGTTTTTGAGCCCTGAGATTCTTTCCTCAGCTTGATTTATTCTGCTGTTAATACTTCCAGTTGTATTATGAAATTCTTGCAGTGAGTTTTTCAGCTCTATCAGATCCGTTTGATTCTTTCTTAAAATGGCAATTTTGTCTTTCACCTGTTAATCATTTTACTGGGTTCCTTAGATTTCTTAGATTGGACTTCAACTTTCTGATGAACCTTGATGATCTTCATTGCCATCCAGATTCTGAATTCTAGGTCTGACATTTCAGCCATTTCAGCCTGGTTAAGAACCATTGCTGGGGAGCTTTGTGGTTGTTTGGAAGTAAGAAAACACTCTGGCATTTTGAGTTGCCAGAGTTCTTGCTTTCTGGCAAGAACATCAGCCCAGACAGACTAATTGTTTTTCGTCTGTCTGGGCTGATGTTCCTTTAATATTTGAAGTTGCTGTCCTTCAGATGGGGCTTTTTCTTTTATATTCCTTGATGCCATTGAGATTTACTGTGGCATAAGTTGGGTTTAGTTGACTGGCTTTGTTTCTGTATGATTTCAGAGGGCTTGGGCTCATCTCAGTGCTCCTGGGCTGCATGCTCATGGCTTTGTTTGCTGGCCCCTCGAGGTTAAGTACCTGCTGCACTGGAGGGTTAGAGGTGTTCCTGGTTCACTGGCAACCACACTTAAATGGGGCAGTGGCAGAAGGGTACGCATTCATGTGTAATGCCAACTGTGGCTGGATAGTAGCATGGTGAGGTCTGGGTATGTGCACCAGTGGTGGTGGCACAGCAGGGTCCATGTTTGCAGTGTATCAGCAGTGGCAAGACAGCAGCATAGTGGGATCTGCATGTACCAGTGGCACTGGTGGGGGTGGGGCTGTGGTGACAAGGTCCATGCACCATGTGCATGCTAGCAAAGCGACGCGGGGAGGCCATGGTTGAGTGCATGCCAGCAGAGTGGTTGGGGGAGGCTGCAGACAGGTGTGTGTTGGCAAAGCGAGGAGGCTGTTGGTGGGTGCACATCGGCAGGGTCCATCTAATGGTTCAGTGGCATCTGCTGGCTAAGGAGCTATGGTGATGGCCACTAGGAGGTGCCCCTGTTGGTATTTTGATAGGGATTGCACTGAATCTCTAGATTACTTTGGGTAGTGTGGAAATTTTAACAATATTGATTTTTCCAATCCATGAACATGGAATATTTTTTCATTTTTTGGTGTCCTCTTCAATTTCTTTCATCAGTGTTTTATAGTTGTTGTGTTTCTTTCTTTCTTTGTTTTTGAGATGGAGTCTCCCTCTGTCGCCCAGGCTAGAGTGCAGTGGTGCAATCTCAGCTCACTGCAACCTCTGCCTCTCGGGTTCAAGCAATTCTCCTGCCTCAGCCTCCTGAGTAGCTGGGATTACAGGCGCCTGCCATCACACCCAGCTAATTTTTATATTTTTATTAGAGACAGGGTTTTGCCATGTTGGCCAGGCTAGTCTCAAACTCCTGACCTGAAGTGATCTGCCCACCTTTGCCTTCCAAAGTGCTGGGATTACAGGCATGAGCCACTGCACCCAACCAGTGTTTTATAGTTTTAATTACAAAGATCTTTCACTTCTTTCATTAATTCCTAGATATTTAATTTTAGTTGTGGCTATTATAAATGGGATTACTTTTTTATTTCTTTTTCAGGTTTTTCATGGAATATTTTTTCATTTTTTGGTTTCCTCTTCAATTTCTTTCATCAGTGTTTTATAGTTTTAATTACAAAGATCTTTTACTTCTTTCGTTACTTCCTAGATATTTAATTTTAGTTGTGGCTATTATAAATGGGATTACTTTTTATTTCTTTTTCAGAGTTTTCAATGTTGGCATATAGGAATGCTACTGATTTTTACATGTTGATGTTGTATCCTGCAACATTACTGAATTTATTATTTCTGACAGTTTTCTTGTGGATTCTTTATGTTTTTCCAAATATAAGATTATTTCATCTGCAAACAAGGATAATTTGACTTCTTCCTTTCCAAGCAAATGTCCTTTATTAATTTCTCCTATCTGATTGCTCTAGCTAGGACTTCCAATACTATGGTGAATAACAGTGGTGAAAGTGGGCATCCTTGTCATATTCTGTATCTTAGAGGAAAGCTTTTCCATTTGTCCCCATTCAGTATGATACTAGCTGTGGGTCATGATATATGGCTTTATTATTCCTTCTATACCCAGTTTTTTAGGGTATTTATCATGAATGGATGTTGAATTTTATCGAATGCTTTTTAAGCATCATTTGTGATTTTTGTTCTTCATTGTCTTGATATGATGTATCACATTGGTTGATTTGTATATGTTGAACTATCCTTGCATCCCTGGGATAAACCCCACTTGGTCATATTGAATAATCCTTTTAGTGTGTTGTTTAATTTGGTTTGCTAGTATTTTGTTGAAGGTTTTTGCAACAATATTCATCAAAGATATTGGCTTGTAGTTTCCCTTTTTTGATACGTCTTTGTCTGGTTGTGGTATCAGGGTAATAACGTCCTAGTAGAGTAAGTTTGGAAGTATTCCCTCCTCCTCTGTTTTTTGAAACAGTTTTTGAGCAGGATTTGTGGTAGTTCTTCTTTAAATGTTTGGTAGAATTCAGCAGTGAAGCCATTGGGTCCCAGGCTTCTCTTTACAGGGAGACTTTATTATGGTTTCAATCTCATTACTTATTATTTTTCTGTTCAAGTTTTGGGTTTCTTCGTGGTTCAATCTTAGTAGGTTGTATGTGTCTAGGAATTTGTTCATTTATTCTAGATTTTCCAATTTATTGGCATATAGTTGCTCTTAGTAGCCACTAATGATCCTTTGAATTTGTATGGTATCAGTTGTAATGCCTCCTTTTTCATCTTTGATTTTATTTATTTGGATCTTTTCTTTTTCTTCTTTTTTTTTTACTTTTATAATTTTATTGACTTTTTTCTTCGTAACTTTAAAACAAAAACAGCACATGAAAACCAGTGTCTTACCCCAAAGTCTCAACTCAGGTGATTGCCAGATGAACATCACCATCTTACTCCTCTGAATAACTAGACACAAATTACATAGCAAGTTCGAGTTTCTGCCCACCCAAGACACAGCCAGTAATCAGTCACAAACACAGACACAGTCATCTCCAGGGGCTCCAGCTCTCTGCCTGTCTTCTCTCAGCAGTTCCTCCCATCTGCTAAGATGTGCCTTCCTGATGGCTGTCTCTCAAGGTGGGTCAAGGCTGAACAAGACAGAAAAGCAGTCTAGGTCAACCATCACCTCCCGCTGGCCACCAGTTGGCCAGCCAGGAAATCATTTCTGTACATCTTTTGTCTCCCCCTTTTATCTCCCTCTCTCTTCTCCAAAACTTGTTGCTATCTGTCACTTTCATGTAACAATGGACTTAGTGTCCGTCCATTAAAGTGCCTGAGAAGTGGTTTGAGCCTGACATACTTTCCTGAGCTAAAAAAGGAAAAGTACCTCTGTGGCCTTCTTGCCATTAAGATCAAGTGAAAAAGGGACTAGCACTACTGAAAAGGGTCATGCTAGAAACATCTTAGAATCCTCTCTCCACCCCTGTGAAGGTTTCTCTAGCTGTAGCTCTTAAGGGTACAAGAGGGCAAATATTCTGGTGTCAAGGAGGTATAATGGGGAAACACATTTACTTTCCCCTTGTAAACTTCCTTGCTGCCCCAGTCTTTGCCTTCTTCTTAGTGGATCCCTTTGATTCTGGCTCCTTGCGCTTAGCTGAAGAGAGTGAGCCAGTCACCTTGAAGAAATCATCCAGGCGGCCCTTGGTGCTGCCTTGGTGACTCTTACTCAGCCTCTTGACCCCACTGTGGATTCGCTCCTCAGAGAACTGCTTTTCACCACACACGAACTTGACTAGCTCTTCTTCATTTGGCTCGCTCCACTTCAGCTCTACGGACTCTGGGCCCAGCACCTCAGGTTCCAAGAAGAGCTGGTAAGCCTTCCAGTTTTCTGGCACAAGGGTACTTGTTGGGGTCAAGTCGCCACACGATCTCCTCGATGCTCTTGTGCTTCTGGATGAGGTCCATAGCCCGCTTGGGCCCAATACTCTGGATACTCCCACAGTAGTCACTGCCTAGCAGGATGCACAGATCCACAAATTGTTCCTGGTTCCAGCTCCTGCAGAATCCAGCTCAGGTGGAATTCCTGGATTGGCAGCTTTTTGGCTTTACTGGCAGTCAGGTGTTGCATTAGCACAGGGCTGCTGAAAGTGAGGCAGTCCATGTCCTCGGTAGCCACAGGATAGACTTTGCCAGCCTTCACCAGGGCAGCACAGCTGGCCTCTGCCTCACTGGGTGCATCAAGATAAGGGATGCCCATGAGGCTCAGCAGATGTTTGCACTCATCATTGTGCTACTTAGTGACCTTCACCAGCCGCTTAGTGAATTTTTCCACCTCCTGCTCGGCCCCAGCAGCCTGAGCCTGCTGCAGCTGCTTCTCTGCCTCAGCCCCGCAGTTCACTGCATTTGGCCAGCTCACCTGACTTGAGCTGTGGCGGCTTGCCCTCAAAGACATACACGGGCTTGATGCCGTTCTCCATCATGCAAATCGTGCGGTAGAACATGCCTATCAGATGGCTGGTGGTCTCACCCTCCTCTTTCTGCAGCACATCCCCACCCTGGCGAACAGCAATCAGGAACTGATAAATGCTCATAGAGGCATCAATGGCCACCTTATGGCCAAAGTAGCTCTTGATGTCATTCTCCCGGGTGGCACTGGGGGCCACATCAGCATTTAGTTTGGCCAGGCCTTGAATACCTATGGCAACACAGAGGAGGGATGACTGGCCTTTGGGACACGAGGCCTTGGCGGCTAAAGCTTGGTTCAGGGTTGCCCTGGGCAGGCGGTCCTAAGCCCGCTTTCCCTCCTCAGCTTAGCTGCGGGTCACCTGACACTCAGCCCTTCTTTTTCTTCTTAGTCTGGCTAAAGGTTTGTCAATTTTGTTAACCTTTTCTAGAAACCAACATTTTTGTTTCATTGGTCTTTTGTATTGTTTTCTTCATTTCAATTGTTTTTCTGCTCTGACATTTATTATTCCTTCTACTAATTTTGTGTTTGGTTAGCACTTGCTTTTCTAGTTCTTTAAGATGCATCATTAGGTTTTTTATTTGACATTTTTCTTCTTTTTTGATGTAGGCACTTGTAGCTATAAACTTTCCCCTTCATACTACTTTTCTGTATCCCATTGGTTTTGGTATGTTGTGTTTCCATTATCATTTGTTTCAAGAAATTTTTCAATTTTCATCTGAATTTATTCATTGATGCACTGGTCATTTAGGAGCATGTTGTTTAATTTCCATGTATTTGTGTAGTGTCCAAAATTCCTTTTGCTATTTATTTCTAGTTTTATTCCAGAAGATGCTTGATATTATTTCAGTTTTTAAAACTGTTTTAAGACCTGTTTTGTGACCTAACATGGTCTCTCCTTGAATGATCCATGTGCTGATGAGAAAGATGTGTATTCTGCAGCTGTTGGATGAAATGTTTTGTAAATATCTATTAGGTCCATTTGGTCTATAGTGCAGATTAAGTTTGATGTTTCTTTGTCAATTTTCTGTCTGGATGATCTGTTCAGTGCTGAAAGTGGGGTGAAGTCTCCAGCTATCATCATATTGGGGCCTATCTCTCTCTGTATCTCTAATAATATTTGCTTTATATATCTGGGTGCTCCTCACTATAACCTCCACCTCCCAGGCTCAAGTGACCCTCCTACCTCAGCCCCACCAAGTAGCTGGGATCACAGGCACGTGCCACCATTCCTGGCTAATTTTTTTGTATTTTTGGTAGAGATGGGGTTTTGCCATGTTGTTCATGCTTGTCTCAAAGTGCTGAGCTCAGGCAATCCTCCTGCCGTGGCCTTGCAAATTGCTGGGATTATAGGCATGACCCATTATGCCCAGCCTCAGTCTGTGTATTTTTATTGGAGAGTTTAGTCCATTTACATTCAATGTTATTATTGGTAAGTAGGAACTTACTCCTGCCATTTTGTTATTTGTTTTCTGGTTGTTTTACAGTCTTCTCTTCCTTCTTTCTGTCTTTCCTGTCTTCCGTTCAGTGAAGGTGGTTTTCTCTGGTGGCATGCTTCAATTTCTTGCTTTTCATTTTTTGTGTATCTGTTGTATGTCTTTCAATTTGAGGTTACCATGGGGTTTGCAAATACTGTCTTGTAACCCATTATTTCACACTGATGATAACCTAACACTGATTGCCTAAACAAGCAAACAAAAATGTAAAAAGAAAACTAATAAACACTCTAACTTCATCCCCGTGCTTTTTACCTTTTTCTTGTTTCCCTTTACATCTTATTATTCTATGTCTTGAAAAGCTGTTGTAGCTATTATTTTTGATTGCTTCATCATTTAGTCTATTTAAGTCAAGAGAAGTTTACACACCACAATTACAGTGTTATAATGTTCTGTGTTTTCCTGTGTGCTTACTATAACCAGTGAGTTTTGTACTTTCAAATGATTTTCTTCTTGCTCATTAACATCCTTTTCGTTCAGATTGAAGAACCTCCTTGAACATTTCTTAGAGGACAGGTCTGGCATTGATGAAATCCCTCAGCTGTTGTTTGTCTAGGAAGCTCTTTATTTCTCCTTCAGTGTTAAAGGATATTTTCAGCAGATATACTATTCCAGAGTAAAAGGGTTTTTTTTTTTTCTTTAGCACTTTAAATATGTCCTGCCACTCTCTCATGGCCTGTAAGGTTTCCACTGAAAAGTCTGCTGCCAGACACATTGGAGCTCCATTGTGTGCTATTTGTTTTTTGCTGAGCTTAGGATCCTTTCTTTATCCTTGACCTTTGGGAGTTTGATTATTAAATACCGTGAGGTAGCTTTCTTTGGGTTAAATCTGCTTGGTATTCTATAACCTTCTTTTACTTGAATGTTGATATCTTCCTCTGTGTTTGGGATGTTCTGTGATACTATGCTTTTGAATAAACTTTCTACTGCCATCTCTTTCTATACTGCTTCTTTAAGGTCAATAACTTAGATTTGCCCTTTTGAGGCTATTTTCCAGATCTTGTAGGTGTGCTTCATTTTTTTTTAAATTATTTTTTCTTTTGTCTCCTCTGACTATGTATTTTCAGATACCCTGTCTTCAAGCTCACGTACTGTTTCTTCTGCTTGATCAGTGTTGCTGTTAAGATACTCTGATGCATTGTTCGGCATGTCATTGCATTTTTCCAACTCTAGGATTTCTGCTTAATTCTTTTTAATTATTTCAATCTCTTTGTTAAATTTATCTGATAGAATTCTGAATCCTTTCTCTGTGTTATCTTGAATTTCTTTGAGTTTCTTCAAAACAGCCATTTTGAATTCTCTGTCTGGAAGGTCACATATCTCTCTTTTTCTAGGATTGATTCCTGCTGCCTTGTTTAGTTCACTTGGTGAGGTCATGTTTTCCTGGAGGTGTTCTTTGGTGTCTAAGCATTCAGCAGCTAGGTATTTATTCTAGTCTTCACAGTCTGAGCTTGTTTTTGCCTGTCCTTCTTGAGAAGACTTTCCAGGTATTCAAAGGGACTTTGGCCATAAGCCCAATTATGCTGTGGTTTTTGCAGATTCGTAGACCTACCACCTTGGTGGTCATGGATAAGATCGAGAAGAATTCTCTGGACTACCAGGCAAAGACTCTTGTTCTTTTCCCTTACTTTCTCTCAAAAATACAGATTCTCTCTCTCTGTGCTGAGCCACTTGGAATTGGGGCTATGCTGATGTAAGCACTCCTGTGGGCTGGGACTGTGCTGGGTCAGACCTGAAGCCAGCACAGCACTGGGCCTTCCCAAGGCCTTTCCCTTCGGGATGGTGAGTTCCCCCAGGTCCTGGGTGTGTCCAGAGATACTGTCTGAGAGACTGTCTGAGAGCCAGGGATTAGAAGAGTCTCTGCCTGTGGCCACCACCTTCACTGGTCCTCAGGGGGTTGTGCCAAGTCATCACTGAGGTTCACTTAAAGCCCAAGGGCTCTTCTGTCAGCTTATAGTGAATGCTGCCAGGCCTGGGACTCATCCTTCAGGGCAGTAGGCTCCCCCTCTGGCCCAGGGCAGGTCCAGAAATGCTGTCTAAGAGCCTAGGCCTGGACTTGGAGACCCCGAGAGCCTCCTTGTTTCTCTACCCAGCTATGGCCAAGCTGGTACCTGATTTTTGATTCTTGTGACAGTGCTTTTCTGTGTGCAGAGAAGCAATTAGAGTGCTTTTGTGTGCGCAGATTGTTGTTAAAATTTGGTGTTCCTGCAGCGAGGACCAATGGTCTAGGCTTCTGTTGTACCATCTTGCTTCTCCTCCCCTCAGGAAATGTTCGTTAAACATAAAAAAACAAGTTGTTTCAGCTGATGAGGGGAGAATGGACGGTCGTTCATTTTTCCATCTTTTCTTACAGAAGCAGGAAGATTGATGGCTTGGTATTATATTACATTTGAGACGGTGAAGAAATTTTATACAATCAGTGGAAAAGAAACCTTATCAGATCTGGTAAATTCATTTTCACTAGAAAATAAATACATAATGGTATAGTATAAAATAATATTTGAGAAACAACTAATTTGTGTATCTCATATAATTTAAGAATGAATGAGCAGAAAAGAAAGCATTTCTAAGATATATCCTCTGGTATAATTCTGATCATGAGATATGGAATAGTCTTTCTTAGAATATATTTTCTGTTTTAACTCATATCAGAGCTAAGAAAACTTATATACAAAACTGAAATAGGTATGGCAACTACTTTACAACTTAGGTGATAATGCTAATTACCTTGGTAGTGGCTACACAATGTAATAATATGTAAGAAAGATTCCAAGATGATATGGTGTGGTATATTAGGAAAGTCTGCCATGAGTGAAGGACAGTGAGTTGCATGCAGCATGTGTGCCATGTACTTGCAACCCTTCACTAAATATTTTGGGTCAGAATAGTGAGAACAATGGAAATAGAATAGTATTGGTGATGACCCAGATAAAAGAACTGATTGCAGAAAAAATGGGAATAATAACAGGTTATGCTAAAATATCAACAATGGGGCAACTTTGCAGCTGCAGCAGTGAACAGAACCATAGGCATGTCATTGGTATATGGTAACTGCATTGGTCCTTTCTTCCTTTACTCAGGACATGAATATGAAACAATATTTATAAAAGAAAATATTTACTCTCAAATTTAACCATTCATTTTTATTTAAAATATCTAATTTGATTACTGTGGTAAGATTATTATAGTAAAAATTGCACAGTAGAATTCCAGTTATTAATGAGGAGTCACATAAACAACAATTGATGAAAAATAGAAGGTTTGTATTTTTGTGTAAACATTATTCTTAACTAAGGAGAAATCAAGAGTCGAAAACACCCACTATTAACATTAACTCATCTGATCTTGAGTTTAGCAAGTGTGTAAGAAAATTAAAACAAGTGTTAGTTCCATTTTAGATATGTGGGAAACCAAAGCACAGAGACTGCTTTGTTTGTCATCTGGCAGAAGTAGGCTCTAGAATCCAAATTTCCTAATATCTAAAACATTCTTTCTATGCCTAAATTACCCTCAATTGAGATAATGATTCGCAAACTATAGAACAGTAGAATAGTGGTAGTAGTAGTAGTAGTAGTAACAAAAACAGTGTTTATTGAGGACTTATTTATTACTATGTGATAGGCACTGGGCTAGATATTTTAAATTCTATCTTGTTAATCTTTAAAGTCTTACTGGTATAGTCTTGGTGTCTAATGCAGTGTCTGGTATATAATAGGAGTTTGTAAGCGTTTGTTAGTGAATGAATGAATCCTTAAAGAAGCAAAATGTATAAAGCAGGTTTTTAACTCTGTTATGTTCATTGATAAAACTGTGATGGTTTAAGGCAGTATGAAAAATAAATTTGGAGAAAGGATGAGAGGAAATAAAAAACAGACTTCATTAAATGGACAACTACTGAAATGTTATAGGTTACATTGATAGCTGGCTGCAAGGAATTTCTAGATATACAGTTAAGGATAAATGAAAAGAAAACACTGAATACTTTGAACAAAGATCCAAATCGGATGACTATCAGGTACAGAAATTACATATGTTTTAAATAATTTTAAGAGGTTTTATTTAATTTAAATAAATAATAATAATGTTTTGCCATGTGGTTTTATTTACAGATTTCCAATGGAAGGAAGAATTAAAACAAGAGAAATGAAAGTAAATTGGTAAAGATGATTCATACTTACGAAAGTTTTCTTTTTTTTTGGTTTTAAAATATTTTAAATTTGTTTTTCTTAATACAGAAAAAATTACATAAAAATGAGTCAGAATGTGGATGTGAAATTAATTTTTTAGAACTCTCAGACTTTAAAATTGATGATTTGTGAATGCTTTTTCTTAGCGAACATTTTTTTAGAGTGTATTCTGTTGAGGCAAGGTGGACGGTTGAATGAAGACATGCTTCTTATGCTTCTCATTGTCAGGAGCTTTCAAGTTAGCTTGAATGACAGTAGTACATTTAAAAATAATGGACAGTATGAAAACCTGTGTAATAAATGTCTACTGAATGGTAGTGGCATTCTGGGAGAGACAAAGAGTAAAAGCAAAATCATGAGTGAAGGAGTGTATATGTGACAGTGGATGCCTGTTCTGCCAAAAATGGGGAGTTTGTACAGAGACTAGTAATTGAAAGAGTAAATTAAGGTTACACTGTAACTTGTGACTTTTAGCAGTTTTCAATCACAAATGCAATGATACTGTTTTCTGCTATACTGAGTGCTTGGCTGTCTGAGTATGTAGGTCTTAGTGTTATGTAATTTAAGGAGAAATGATCTTTTTCAATGTGGCTCAATAAAACCAATTAGCCAAAGAATTTTTTTTTCCTCCATAGCTAGAGAAGACCATTCTTTCTTTGGGATTCTTCCTGACATCTCATTAAATTTTATCTTCCGAATACCTTTAAGTCTGTAAGACAGTCTTCTCATTGTTGTTTACAACTCGTCAGGCAGATTTGTAGCTTGTACCACAGAAGTTAATGTTTATTTTCTTAGCTGTACTTCTATATTCAAATATTTATTTCTATAAATTCATATATCCTTAGAGATCATAGTAAACTTAAGAGGTCATATAGCCCAATCCTCTCATTTTACAAATGACATAAGTGATGCCCAGATAAGTTATGACTTTGCCAAGGTTATGTTGCTATCTAGAACTCTTGATTTTCTCATTTTTTCCCCCAGTATACTGTGTTGCATAAATTATTGAGTCAGATTAAATCAAGTATTTTTCCACATTCATTTTGTTGGGAACACTTTATTTGCACTTTCAGTGCTTCCATTAACTTTGCCTTAAATTGGGTAGTATATTCTTTTGATTGAAGCTGTCAGATTTTAAAGTTAATTATTATACTTTATAATTGTTTTTATACATATCATAATTTAGATTCCCATTATCATTTCCTGCCTTTGTGCATCTTATTTAAGCATAGCCAAGAAGAGAGAATATGCGTATATGTGGGATGGAGGGGTCTTAATCCAAAATTTATAGTCTTTTGGTAGGTGATGATGGCTAATAGTTACCTTTTTCATGGCTTTGTCATATCCCTATTACTTTGCTGAACTTCAAATCTGTTCTTCTCCAAGTAGATGTTAATATTCTTAGTTTTAGGATTTTATCCTTCAAGTTTCTGGTTTCTGCGCTTTTTATTATTTTTATTTATGTATTTATTTTGAGACAGAGTGTCGCACTGTGGCCCAGGCTCAAGTGCAATGGCATGATCTCAGCTCACTGCAACCTCTGCCTCCCGGGCTCAAGCAATTCTCCTGCCTCAGCCTCTGGAGTAGCTGTGATTACAGGAGCACACCATCACACCTGGCTAATTTTTGTATTTTTAGTAGAGACAGGGTTTCACCATGTTGGCAAGTCTGGTCCCCAACTCCTGACCTCAAAAGTGCTGGGATTACAGGCATGAGCCAGTGCCTCGGCCTCCCAAAGTGCTGGGATTACAGGCATGAGCCAGTGTGCCTGGCTCTGCCCTTTTAATTTAAGTCTATTTTTAAATTCTTCCTAGCTTTAATTCCTAGGTCTTCCCTCTTCAGCACTAGCTCTGTTTTCTCTAACTGGTATTTTTCAGTGAACTGACAGGGTATGATGTGGAGCCACCATATGAAGCCCTGGACTTCCCAACTCTGGATTCCGCTTTTACACACAAGAATAAACCGTTTGTGTGTAAACTGATATGGTCTGGTCATGAATGTAATTCTAACCGAATCAATACTTTATCTCATTTAATTCTTTTACTAACCCTGGGTTAGTCATAACTACCATGTAACTCTGCCCCTGTTAGTTGAGGTGGTAGAGGTGCCACCTCACCTGAGGCTGTGGCACTTCTGTTTCTGCTGAGGACAAGCTCAGGGGTAAGATCACAGGACATCACTGCTTGCCTTATCTGGTGCAGAGAAACAGAGAGCCCTGCCATGGTTCTGTACCTACTAGCTTAAATCCCTGTCCTTCCTCCTATCCCTGTTTTATTACTGCTTCTTGAAATAAGATTTCTGACAGGGAAGTATGATGTTGAAAAGTGTCCTATTTATTATTAGAAAGATTGCTTTTAATATAAATAAATATTACTTCAAAAGTCTTATTTTTACTCCAGCAATTTCTTACTCCACATTTGTGCATCCCTAGGTAGCTTAACAAGGAGTTTTATTTGCCCAGCATTTAAAAGCACCCCATTTACATTTTTCCATCAGCTCCTTCTTTGATAGTATACTGTGTATCTTTGTAACTATTTCTTAATAGATGATATAAAATAATTTTCAGAAGCATATACCATAGCCAAAAAAAGTGAATAGTTTAAATTTCAGCTGTATACATCCATTCCAGGAAGTGAGTTGATTACTTCTTTCAATTTTCACATATCTTCTGCTAAACTAAATCATGAAATATAACTATTCTGCCCTTTTTCTTTGTATAGCTGACTGTTTTGGTCTTATCAAGAGACCTCCTTCTACTGAGGAGTTTAGGAAGAAATTTGTTTTTTAAAAGAGATCCCCGTAAGAGAGTAATAATAAGTACAGTAATTTTAGTTAGAATCATCAGTGATTTACATATCAATGCCTGATTAGGTAAGTTTATGGGCAAAACAGGTAGCAAAGAACCCGGGATATACTAGGCATGTAGGCACTAGTGTCTTTTTTCCCCTTATACAACTAACACCTCAAATTTAGTAGCCAAGCAGCTGCTGGTTTTGAATAACCAGCTAATATGCTACTGACCTTCATACACTGAACAGAATTATCAGCACCTAATACTATGCCTGGCACTTAATAAGCATTTAATAAAAATGTGTTGATTAAACAAATTGTATTATTTTTCTCTAATTCCTTGAGAAGAAATAGTAGAGCCAAAAGATAGAACTGTATTGGAGGAGAATATGAAAACAATTTGAGATAGCTGAGATTAAAGTAACAGTCTAAGTGAAAGTCTCCTGTAATTTTTATCAATCTAGAGATTATAATGAAAGTCTGAGAAGAAATGAGATCTTTTAGAGAGATTGAGTGAATAAAGAAGAGCAATAAATAAATAAATAAAGACAACTTTGAGGATTTGGGGAAAAAGGAATGAACTTTTATTATTGACCTGCAATAATAATTATGCAAGATAGAGAATCATATAGTATTGCAGAAATTAAGGCAGAGAAAAGTTTTAAGAAGGAATACTTCAGTGAGTGATATCAAATACTGGGAGATAGATAACCCTTAAAAGGGAGTAACAATTTTTTTTCTTTCCCCCAGTCTTATTCAGGCTCAACTAGGATGCATTCCCATACAAGATTTTGCTTTGACACAAGATACCGCAAAGATTTTCAGACATGGCTCCCGAATTACAAGATGTATGTTACAGGATTAGTGGATTTTAAATATTTTTTCCAATAAACTGGTATATCAGATTTAATACTGGAAACTTTTTTTTTAGGGTTGTCAGATTTTGTAGCTGCTCAAGAAAAGAAGTTTGCTGTACTATTGAATAGTTTGATTTTAGCTAAATGTTTTAAGTGTAAACTTTGGGAAAATTCTCTGCATGTATCCAAACAACTGGAAAAAATTGGTAGGTACTGAATACAGGCAGGCAGTTTGGCCATGTCTGCAATTTATTTTGTATTCACTGTTAGTAAGATTATTCTGTGATGATTACAGACCCTCAAGCAAGATATTTGTAGGCTTAAATAAGTGCTGTACTTTACTTTCGAAAATCTGATTTTCATTTGCTCCTGCTTAAAGGATTCCATTTGAAATCAACTGAATGATACATGAGTACATGAGAAACCTAATAAAAATTAATGCTCTCATTTGAAAATTTTTTCTCATACCAAGAGGGAAATTTGGGTATAGTAATTAGGTAACTATGTGATGCCCTCTCTTCCACTTTTATGACTAATATTTTGTTTTGATCTCAATTACAAGGTACAGAGTTAGCAGTCCCAGCCACTCCTAACTCATTACAGAAAATTGTTACTTCTTTATGTCTTAATTTTTTTTTTTGGTTTTCAATAACAGTAGGGTATTAATACTGATTTTCATAGAGATTCTGTAGACAAAAGATTGTGCCTGATTATTTTGTCTATAGGGACCTTGTGTAGTGTGTGCTATGAGACTGTAGGGAGTACCATTTACAAAGGATTTTCCTGTTTGGTACCTGTGACCTTGTGACCCTATTCTTTCTTAGATAGCTAGAATTCTAAAAAGAGAGTGACTATCTCATCACTGACAGCCTTGTTAGTTTCACAATTTTGTATGCATCTTGGGGGTATCAACAAATTAAATAATGGATTTTTAGGGATGTTTTGTTATTTATTTGAACAAAGATTACCAACTGTTTATGAAGAAGTCCTACCTTTTGTATCTGGAAATTTGAAATCAGTGGGGTGGCAGAGGGCTGACTAGGAAGTCATGGGAGCTGGGGTGAAGTGGGGATTGGCTAGTGAAAGTAAGGGGAGAGATTCCTGATGGAAAGGCTCACCTTCTTACAGAAGTCCTGGCAACCAAATATCACATCCATCCCACAAAGGCAAGAGTTTCAATTGGAAAGGTGGTTCCATACAACATTTAGAAAATTTTGAAATTCGGCTAAGTGGTTACTAGTAAATTTCATTATACTTGAAAAAGCCAATCTTTCTGGCTTTCTAGAGTATTGTCAATATGGGCATCCCTTGCATTCTGTCCCTTCCAGATTGTTGAAACTAACCTGTTTTCACACACGCTCATTACAGCTAAACAGAAAAGCAAATATTGCCCAGAAAAAAAAAAAATCATATAATAGAAAAGTGAGAGAATCTAAACAAAAAGTCAAATCCAAGTTGTTATTGGGCATCTTGAAAAAAATAATGCATACAAATTGATTTTAATGGTGGCTATAAACTAAAAAGTTAAAAGTCAATAAACATTTTGAGGGGAAATGGAAATGAACATTAAGGAATTATGAATACTAGAAGCTGAGTCTTAAGAAGAACTAAGAGAAATTCCCAAGAACAAGTAAATATATGAGTAAGGAAATAGGGTCATACCTTCACCAGTAATACATGTAATATATGGGCCTTAGACAAAGTAGTAATATTTTGGAATTTTATACTGTTCAGTAGCTTCTATTTGGGGATTTGGATAAATTCATTCATAAGCATATAAGAATTTTAAATTCTGCCTTCTGAAAGTATAAGGAAATAGGAAGGATCCAAAGAAGAAAATGAACTTGATTTTTTGTTGTTGTTTGTTTGTTTGTTTTTGAGATGGAGTTTCGCTCTGTTGCCCAGGCTAGAGTACAATGGCATGATCTTGGCTCACTGCAACCTCCGCCTCCCGGGTTCAAGCAATTCTCCTGCCTCAGCCTCCTGAGTAGCTGGGATTACAGGCATGTGCCACCACGCCCAGCTAATTTTGTATTTTTAGTAGAGACGGGGTTTCTCCATGGTGGTCAGGTTGGTCTTGAACTCCTGACCTCAGGTGATCCACCCGCCTCGGCCTCCTAAAGTGCTGAGATTACAGGCTGAGCCACTGGGAAGGAATAAAATGAAAGCAAGAGTGACTGGAGAGTAGTCAGCAAGAGGAGAGTTAGAGGAAATTAGATTTGAGACAAAGGCTGTAGTCAAGTTATATAGGTAAGGACATTTGGCCCCAGTAAGGAAATTGCCACTTCATTCTAAATACAATGGAAAAGCATTGGAAGTTTTAGGCAGTAGAGTAAAAAAGTCTGGTTTAGATACAGAAACATAGAACTGTATTTCTAAGACAGAAATGGTCAGAGAGCCATAGCTTCATGAAGCAGTATTCCCTTGCTTTATGATTCTTGAATCATGTTGCCTTTCTTTCAGGCATGAGTACAAAAATACACGTCTCTTGGTGATTGGACTATGGATGACGTATAGTAAAACTAAACATCCGTCATGTGGACCAGAGTTTTTCTTTCTTTTATAAAGCAAATGCATATTTTATTTGTCTGAATAAATATGAATAATTGAATAATGTCACAAACCAAATAATCCAACTGAAAACTTTTTAAGTTATTTGACTGGATCTTAAATTTTTTTTTTTTTACTAATTTAGTTGTTAAATATTTAAATATATGTTTTATTTAAAGTGGATTATTTTTAAGTTGTTGTTTGATTAATTTTCCACAGGTATAACATTGTCAAATGCAATCGTAAATGCTGGTTTGACTTCCTTTAAAAAAATAGAAGAGACAGATGCAAGGGAACTTGAATTGGTATTTATATTCACTTATTCCTAATTCCATCGAAATTCTAAGGCCTACCTTTATTTCTATTAAAAGTTATTTTCCTTCTCATAGTTATAAGTATTTCAGCTTACCAAGGTTTTGGGTGATAAGCATTATTAAAGCTATTTATTCTAAAAAATATTTTACTAAAAGAATTTCAAGTGTTGTGGTAAGAATATAATGATGTAAATATTTTTAGATTTTAAACAGACATCCCCCCTTTGGAACCCAGATAAAAGAAACTGTGATGTATCTACCAAAATATGAACTTAAAGTGGAACAGGTAAGTATTTTCTGTTTCTTAGATATTTTATTGTCTTTTCAGAAATAAAGCTACCCATAAATAGGCTTCAGCTGAGTATGAGAAGTAAGATTATTTTTAACACTTTTTATACTTGTCCTTTTTTAAAGATTACAAGATATAGCGATATGACGGCAGAAATATTAGTGACTGTTATATTAAGAAATTTTGAACAGCTACAAACTAAAAGAACAGCATCGGATTCTCACTGTGTTACCTTAATCATAGGTGATGCAGATAATCAAGTAGTTTATCTGCACAAGATTATGTAAGTGTGAAATTTCTGATGTTTGATTTTATTTCTAAGCATATACTGTAAAAGAAAAATTCTACTGGAAAAAAAATAACAAGATCATTGTGGGATCAACTAAATTACATTTTCCTGACACAATAATGGGATAGTTTCTCTATTTTTCTATTAAAGAAGATATTAACATTGGGTCTGTTGTTTTAAATTGTTGTGTTTAGTACTCAAATGAACAAAGTATAAAATCTTTCACCATGATCTGAAACAAGTGAGTATATTACCTCTAGGAGGTCTTTCTTATTTCACTGCTTTTCTCCAGTCATTCATGGCCCTACTACTGTTTGGATGCAGTCTTTCTCCTACTGACCTCAAAATATACCTTCTACTTCCAAATTAAAATCTGACAAATTACTGTAGCTCCATTGTAGGATCCAAGCAAACAAAGCAAATGTATAGAGGAGGTACCCTCCCTTATATCTAGTTCTGTAGCATGCCATTCTTTAATTTTTACTTCAGCATTTTTCCAGGTACCATTATTTTCTCCCAGGATGTCATAAGCAATCTCTAAGGATATCAATTGCAGCTATAACTAATATTTTTTAGCACTTAGTAGGTTCCAAATATTGAATTATTTAATATTTGTATGAGACAGGTGCTATCCATATTCTGTAGAGGAGGAAATTGAGACAAAAAGAGTTTGAGTTTGATTTATAATTAATCAAACCTTAATCATGGTCATATAGCTAGTTAATAGCAAAGTCTAGATTTGAACCCAATCCAGAGCCTAGACTCCCAACCACATGACTGTACTTGTAAGTTCAGGAATGGCAGTGATTCTGAAATGGGAATCTCCTAATTGCGCCAGTATACTAGAAGATACCTTCCCAAAAAGCCGCATGCAAGGTTTCTGAAGGGACTGCAGTGACCAGGATATCCCTTTCACTGGTAACTGCTCTCCTGCAGCTAACCATGACCCACTTATAGAGAATATGCTATTGTACAAATCTTTGTTCTGTGTGACTAACAAGTCTATGACCACATGAGACTAAAATAAGTTCAGTCATAAAAATGGTTGCTGGTTTGTTTGTGATGTTATTAGATACAAACCATTTTATATAAATTTAAAAATACTATTGAAGTTGTTCTCATAATACATGTAACTTACATATAGCCAGTTCAAAATGGTAGTGATTTAAGGGCAAGCTCATGTGTTATTGATACAAAGTATATATTCTTACTGGGACTAAAATGAGTAAATGCAACTTGGAAACAGCTGTAATTAAAAAAAATTAGGGATCGGATGGGGTGGCTCACACCTGTAATCTCAGCACTTCGAGAGGCTGAGGCAGGAGGATCACTTAAAGCCCAGAGTTTCAGACCAGCCTGGGCAACAAAGTGAGACCCTATTTCTACAAAAATAAATTAAATAATCTGAGCATAGTGCCAATGTGCCTGCCTGTGGTCCCAGCTACTCAGGAGACCGAGGCAGGAAGACTGCCTGAGCCTAGGAGTTTGTGGCTGCAGTGAGGTATGATTGCACCACTGCACTCCAGTCCAGGCAACAGAGTAAGACTCTGTCTCAAAAAAAAGAAAATTAATTAATTTTTTAAAAATCATGGTCAAGAGAGTTCCATTGATACTTTATTCTCCCTCCTTAAAAGTTGGGGAAAGCAGTTTTCAGTAATTGATTTCAGTTTACTACTAAAGAGTATATTTCTTAAGAACAATCAGCCCTTCAAGATTAATATGTATTTCATTCAGTGTTTGGATCACTATTTAAACTATACTATTTTTCAGGGATTCTGTTTTGCTAAAAGCTGGAAGTTGGGCTAAAAAGATTGCTGTGAAGAGAGCTCTTAAATCTGAAGATCTTAGCATAAATCTAATAAGTTCTGAATTTGGTAAGTTAATTGAAGTAATGAAGACATGAATATAAATAATATAATTGCATTTAAAAATTACATCCTTTATGCTGGTACAGAAAAACAGTATAAATGGTATTATGCAAAAATAATATATTTAGGTAATATGAATAAACTTCAAAGGAAGTTTCATGTATTTAGATATGTAAAAGATAGCATGGACCAGGATGACATAATTAAAAGTTTATCTTTTCATTTATAGATATTTTATTTTCCTAGATAGTTAAATTACAGTTATTGTTGGAAGATTTTTATTTTTATAATGATAAATATATAATTTTTTAGTTGTCATATTTTTTAACCTTTCAACATATTTTAACTTTCTGGACTTCTTAGCTCTAGAAGTTATAAAAATATAAGAGAGATAAAAAGAAATAAGTGTTCTCATATGTGGATTTATATGACTTACATAAGCATTTGTATACTTTTTTTTCATTTTCCAGTTGGGCTTGATATTCAGCAGAAATTTACAGTCTTTTACTTAGAACCCAAGAGGTTTGGAAATCAAATCACTATGCAAAGAAAATCTGAAACACGGATTTCCTATTCTAAACATTCAGACGTATCTACAATAGCAGGACCTAATAAAGGTAAATAGCTCTATTAATTCCTATTTTATGTTAAAGCAAAGGTATGGCTAGGAAGGAGTATCAGTGTTATAGTACTGCAACACTCAGATTGAGGATACTCTGGAATTAGATATTTAAGCTTCATAGTGATTGCATTAATCGTATATAGTAGAGATTCTTATAGTTAGTATTTGTCAAATTGGGGTGATAGTTGGGGGACAAATTTTTTTATTCATCTTTTGGTATATGTATTAGTCCATTTTCATGCTGCTGATAAAGACATACCTGAGACTGGGAAGAAAAAGAGGTTTAATTGGACTTACAGTTCCACATGGCTGGGGAGGCCTCAGAATCATGGCAGGAGGTGAAGGGCACTTCTTGGATGGTGGTGGCGAGAGAAAAATGAGCAAGAAGCAAAAGCAGAAACCCCGATAAGCCCATCAGATCTCGTGAGACTTATTCACTATCACAAGAATAGCACCAAAAAGACCAGCCCCCATGATTCGGTTACCTCCCCCTGGGTCCCTCCCACAACACATGGGAATTCTGGGAGATTCAATTCAAGTTGGGATTTTGGTGGGGACACAGCCAAACCATATCATTCCACCCCTAGCCCCTCCAAATCTCATGTCCTCACATTTCAAAACCAATCACACCTTCCCAACAGTCCGCCAAAGCCTTAACTCACTTCAGCATTAACCCAAAAGTCCACAGTTCAAAGTCTCATCTGAAACAAGGCAAGTCCCTTCTGCCTATGAGCCTGTAAAATCAAAAGCAAGCTAGTTACTTCCTAGATATAATGGGGGTACAGGTATTGGGTAAATACAGTCATTCCAAATGGGAGAAATTGGCCAAAACAAAGGGCTTACAGGCCCCATGCATGTCTGAAATCCAGTGGAGCAGTCAAATTTTAAAGCTCCAAAATGATCTCCTTTGACTCCAGGTCTCACATCCAGGTTATGCGGATGCAAGAGGTGGGTTCCCATGGTCTTGGGAAGATCCACCCCTGTGGCTTTGCAGGGCACAGCCTCCCTACTGGCTGCTTTCATGGGTTGGTGTTGAGTGTCTGCAGCTTTTCCAAGTGCACAGTTCAAGCTGTCGGTGGATCTACCATTTGGGGGTCTAGAGGGTGGTGGCCCTCTTCTCACAGCTCCACTAGGCAGCACCCCACTAGGGACTCTGTGTGGGGGCTCTGACCCCACATTTGCCTTCTATACTGCCTTACCAGAGGTTCTCCATGAGGGCTTTGCTCCTGCAGCAAACTTTTGCCTGGGCATCCAGGCATTTCCATACATCTTCTGAAATCCAGGTGGAGGTTCCCAAACCTCGATTCTTGACTTCTATGTACCCACAGGCTCAATACCACGTGGAAGCTGCCAAGGCTTAGGGCTTCCACAAGCCTTGAAGCCACAGCCCAAGCTGTATGGTGACCCTTTTCAGCCATGGCTGGAGCAGCTGGGACATACGACACCAAATCCCTAGGCTGCACACAGCACAGGGACCCTGGGCCCAGCCCATGAAAGCACTTTTTCCTCCTGGGCCTCCAGGCCTGTGATAGAAGGGGCTGCCGTAAACAACTGTGACATGGCCTGGAGACGTTTTCCCCATGGTCTTGAGGTTTAACATTAGGCTCCTTGTTACTTAGGCAAATTTCTCAGCCAGCATGAATTTCTCCCCAGCAAATGGGTTTTTCTTTTCTATCGCATAGTCAGGCTGCAAATTTTCTGAACTTTTTTTTGTTTTGAGATGGAGTCTCGCTCTGTCGCCCAGGCTGGAGTGCAGTGGCACGATCTTGGCTTGCTGCAACCTCTGCCTCCCGGATTCAAGCAATTCTCCTGTCTCTGCCTCCTGAGTAGCTGGGACTACAGGCACCCGCCAGCATGCCCAGCTAATTTTTGTATTTTTAGTAGAGACAGGGTTTCACCATATTGGTCAGGCTGGTCTCAAACTCCTGACCTCAGGTGATCCACCCGCCTCGGCCTCCCAAAGGGCTGGGATAAATTTTCTGAACTTTTATGCCCTGTTCCCCTTTTACAACTGAATGCCTTTAAGAGTACCATGTCACCTCTTGAATGCTTTGCTGCTTAGAAATTTTTTCCACCAGATGCCCTAAATCATCTCTTTCAAGTTAAAAGTTCCACAAATCTCTTGGGCAGGGGCAAAATGACACCAGTCTCTTTGGTAAAACATAACAAGAGTCCCCTTTGCTCCAGTTCCCAACAAGTTCCTCATCTTTATCTGAGACCACCTCAACTGGGACTTTATTGTGCATATTGCTATGAGCATTTTGGGCAAAGCCATTCAACAAGTCTCTAGGAAGTTCCAAACTTTCCTACATTTTCCTGTCTTCCTCTGAGCTCTCCAAACTGTTCCAACCTTTGCCTGTTACCCAGTTTCAAAGTCGCTTCCACATTTTTGGGTATCTTTTCAGCAATGTCCCCACTGTACCGGTACCAATTTACTATATTAATCTGTTTTCGCACTGCTGATAAAGACATACCTGATACTGGGAAGAAAACGAGGTTTAATTGGACTTACAGTTTCACATGGCTGGGGAGGCCTTAGAATCATGGTGGGAATTAAAAGGCACTTCTTACATGGCGGCAGCAAGAGAAAAATGAAGAAGAAGCAAAAGCAGAAACCCTTGATAAACCCATCAGATCTCTTGAGACTTATTCACTATCAGGAGAATAGCAAGGGGAAGACCAGCCTCCATGATTCAATTACCTCCCCCTCAGTCCCTTCCACAACACGTGGGAATTCTGGGAGATACAATTCAAGTTGAGATTTTGGTGGGGACACAGCCAAACCATGTCAGTATATGTTTTTCCTTTTCCATACTTATGTCATTATTACAGCCATTGTCAGGGGAGAGCAAGTGATGTACAAGAATCAACAGATTTGTTAAGGCAAATCAAAGTGAAAATGAATTAGTATTTTTTATTATGGGAATTTTTCAAACATATACAAAAGTAGATAGAAGTATAAGATGAATTTTCATTTACTCATTATCCACTTTAAACAGTGATCGACTCATGGCTACTACTGTTTCACCTATACCTGTCTAGTTTTTTTTTTCATCCATATTTTGAAGCAAATTTTAGATATTGTATTTTTCCTCTGTACATGTTTCATTATATATCTATCTAAATGGTAAAGATTTTTTTAAACTATATTACTTTTACACATAAAAACTAATATCCAATATTAAGTCAGGGTTCAAATTGTCTCATAAACATTGTAGATGTATTATCATCTTCATACCATCTAGATATACCAGATTAACTCCTGAGTCTTTCTGAGTATTTCTAGTAGTTTTGACAGCTTCTTTGCTATGCAGAGTAATATGCTGTTCTAGGCTTATCTCGTATATCTCTAGCTTCAGTCCCAAACATAATAAACCCTTTGTTCAAGAAGCCTTTTTTTTTAATGATAGTAGTTTTCAGAGATCACAATCTGTGTCCTAGAGGAGCTCATTGCCATTGAGTGATCATAATCTCTTAGATTTTTTCATGCATAGAGTTAAGTATTATGTGATTATATTTTGTCTTAAAAGACATCCTGAATTCATACTTATCAAATTCAGAGATACAGAATTTATCCTTAAACCCAATTATCTGTATATGCCTTCTATCATGCTGAGAAACTTGGTTCTCAATGGCTCAAAAATAATAGAGTATCACTAGTTTTCTATCCTTTATGTACATTACACACACAAACAGTCTGAGAATAGCAGCATGTCAGACTATCACTCTTAATATGATCATTAAAATTTGAGAATTATTTTGCAGGTATTTTTGTTCTTAGACTGTATCTTACTATCTTAGACTGTATCTCAATAGTAAAATTAATGTGTTTAAAAATCACTTGGAATAGATCCTCTGTATGTGGCCATGCCACTCTGGATACATATACTTTCATTTGTTTCATTTTATTTTATATTTTTAGGACTAGCTTTCAAAAATTAATTTTGTTGTATAATAATGTAAAACATTTTCATGGCTCTGTAATTAAATCTACAAAACAAGCACTAAATATATAAACACTTGCAGCATAGGCAGTCTACCTTACAGCTCTTTCTTATTCAGTTGGTCCTGTTTTCACCCTTTTGACCCCGTAAGGGGAGCAGTTAACAGACACTGGGGAATTTGAGAGCAGCTGCGTGATTAGTCATGCGCTCTGAATAGTATTGGCAATTATGATAAATAGTAACTGCAGTGAGTAGTGACAGGAAGAGCACATTTAGAACTATTCTGTGAGCTCATGAGCCTTCATCTTCTTCCTTTTGAAGAACACAAAAGAGCTTCCATTTCTGGGTAGGATATAGTTTTGTGGTAGGCCAGTGCTTCCACAGCTACAACTATGAAAACCTTCATACCCTATAAAATTATAATTTTTAGGGCATCAGAGATTTGTGGAAGCAATAAGGACTAAAGGAACTATAATTCTTAATAAAAAGGCTAGGTAGACCATGCCCTGTAAAGAGGTTTACATGATCAGCCATTCACCGTGTTTGCCTGACAGAGGGAAAGGGAAACCTCTTCTGGTGAAATGTAATCTGGAAACCACAGACACAGTGTCTGTCATACGATAAAAAAATTATGAGGCCCACAAAGAGACAAGACCGTATGACTGATAATCAACTGTGTCAAGAAACAAGCCAGACATGGTGACACACACTGGTAGTCCTAGATATTCAGGAGGCTAAGGCAGGAGGATTTCTTGAGCCCAGGAGTTTGAGGCTGTAGTGCACTATGATCATGTCTGTGAATTTACCACTGCATTCCAGCCTGGGCCACATAGCAGGACCACATCTCTTTAAAAAAAGTATAAAATAATTATGAATATTTTCAAGAAAATATAGAAAAAATAGGTAAATGCATGAAAAGATGGAAAGTTTTACCAGATATTTAAGATCTATACAGAGATTTAAATGGACTTTCTAGAATTGAAAATGCGATATCTGAAGTGAAGAGCTAGTTGGGTAGGTTTAACATTAGATTCAATATAACCAAAAATAGGATTTGTGGGCTTTGAGACGTAACAGTAGAAAATACCCAAAATACCCAAATTGAAGCCCAGAGATAAGAGAATGGAAAGAACACAAAGGAATATAATACTCAAAAAGAGGTCTAACATATGCATAATTAAAGTCCCAGAAGCAGAGTAGAGAGAGAATGGGACAAAATTAACATTCAAAGAGACAATGGCAGAGTCCATTTCAAAATAATAAAAGACATCAACCAACAGATTTAGAATTTTGGTAAACTCCAAACAGAGGCAAATACGGGGAAAACCACACCTGGACACATTGTAGCAAAACTGCTGAAAATGTTAAAATTAGACACATCATTTATGCATTACCTTCAAAAGAACAACAGTGAAACTGACAGCTAACTTCTCAACAATAATGATGAAAAACAGAAGACAATGGAATGTCATATTCAAAATGCTACCAACCTAGGTTTCTGCCCAGTGGAAAATATCCTTCACAATGAAAGTGAAAAAAGAAAGAAGAGAAAGAAGAGAAAGAAAGAGAAAGAAAATAACTAAATAACTTTATCACCACTAGTATATTTATCAGCCTGAATTAAAATAAATACTAAGGCCAGGCTTAGTGGCTCATGCCTATAATCCCAGCACTTTGGGAGGCCAAGATGGGCAGATCGCTTGAGCCCAGGAGTTCAAGACCAGCCTAGGCAATATGGTGAAGCCCTGTCTCCCCAAAAACTATAAAAAATTAGCGAGTGTGGTGATGTGCACCAGTGGTCCCAGCTACTTGGGAGCCTGAGGTGGGAGGATCATTTGACCCTGGGAAGTTGAGGCTGCAGTGAGCTGAGATCACACTACTGCACTCCAGCCTGGGTAACAGAGTGAGACCCTGTCTCAAAATAAAAAATAAAATGAAATAAATGCTAAAGGGATTTCCTTAGAGGAAAATGATCACAGATGAAAACATGGACATGTTGGGGGGAATGAAGAAGAGTAGAAAGGATAACAGTATGACTAAATATAAGTTGACTATGTAAAACAATAATTGAAATGACTTACAGAGTTTAAAATATATGTGGAAATAAAATGCAAAGCAAAAAAATACAAGCTTGCATCTCAAGAGTATACCATATCAAACATAATAATGTAACAAGAGAAAAACAGAAATCAACGATAGATAGGATGTAAATATACAACAGAGAAAAATCAACGAAGCTGAGATTTGGTTCCTAGAAAAGATAAAATTAAGAACCCTCTATGAATGAAGACTGATCAAGAGAAAAAGAAAGAAAACACAAGTAACAATATCAAGAATGAAGAAGAGGATATTACATTGTATATCAAAAAGTTACTGAAGATATTCAAAAGCACAAAAACAAGATATTAACAATTTTATAATGATAAATTTGACATAGTTTGGGTTAAAATGAGAATATTTATTGAGAAGCAAAGCTTACCAAAACTGACAGAAGAAAATAAAATCTGAGTAGTCTGATACTAGTAATGAAATTGAAGCAATTGTTAGTAAAAATTTTTCCACAAAGAAAACTTGAGGCATCGATGACTTCACTGTTAATTTTTCTTAATTAAGAAGAAATAATATCAAACTTACCTAAACTTTTCTAGAGAATAGAAAAAAAGAGAATATTTTCTAATGTTTTGTTTTTGTAATGAGGCCAGTATGTCAAAACCTGACAAGGACATTAAAAAGAAAGGGAAATTATTTAGCAACATACCTCATGAACATAGATCCAAAAGTCTTTAATGACATATTCACAAGCTGAAATCGGCCGTATTTTTTAAAAGCACAATTAAGTATGGTTTATTGCATGTATGCAAGAGAGGCTTACCATTCAAAAGTAGATCAATATAATTCAGTATGTTAACAGAGAAAAAGGAGAAAACGATTTGATCCTCTTGATAGGTGTCAAAAAAGTTTGACAAAATTCAGTATTCGTTTTTGATTTAAAAAAAACTCTTAGCAAACTAGAAATAGAAGGGAACTTCTTTTGTTTTGTTTTGTTTTTGTTTTTGAGACAGAGTTTCACTCTTGTTGCCCAGGCTGGAGTGCAATGGTGCAATCTCGGCTCACCATAACCTCCACCTCCCAGGTTCAAGCTATTCTCCTGCCTCAGCCTCCCGAGTGCTGGGATTACAGGCATGCACCACCACGCCCAGCTAATTTTGTATTTTTAGTAGAGACGGGATTTCTCCATGTTGGTCAGGCTGGTCTTGAACTCCCAACCTCAGGTAATCTGCCTGCCTCGGCCTCCCAAAGTGCTGGGATTACAGGGTGAGCCACCACACCTGGCCTGGAACTTCTTAAATAAAAAGAATATCTACAAAAACTATAGCAAATGTCATACTCGATAGTAAAATATTAAACACTTTCCTATTGAGTTGGAGAATGTTACAAGAATGCTCTGTGTTATTATTTCTATTCAACATTGTGCTGGAAGTCTTAGTAATACAATAATACTTTAAAAAAGCAAAAAGGGGGCTGGGTGCAGTGGCTCATACCTATAATCCCAGAACTTTGGGAGGCTGAGGTAGGAGGATCACTTGAGTCCAGGAGTTCAAGACCAGCCTGGGCAACAGTGTGAAACTCCCTCTTTACAAAAATAGAAAAAAATAGCCAGATGTGGTGGTGTTTGCCTGTAGACCCAGCTCATCTGGAGGCTGAAATGGGAAGATCACTTGAGTCCAGGTGTTTGAAGTTACAGTGAGCTATGATTACACCACTCCACTCCAGCCTGGGCAACAGAGTGAGACCTTGTCTCAAAAAAAAGAAAAAAAAAAGAAATAAATAAATTGTCATTATTTCTAAGCAACATGATTATTTATAGAGAAAATCCAAAAGACTCTATCTATAGACATGCTGTTGGAATTAATATGTTTAGAAATATCACTGAATGCAGTCAATATAAAAAACAATCGTACAATAGCATCAAAAAGAATAAAATACTTAGGAATAAGTTGAACAAAAAAGCATAAGAAATGAACACTGAAAACTACAAAACACTATTTAAATAAACTAAAGAAGTTCTAAATAAATTGAAAAATATTTTATGTTTGTGGATTGAAAGTCAATATTGTTAAGATGGCAGCACTTCTCATATTAATCCACAAATTCTACAAAGTCCATATCAAAATCCTAGCTGTATTTTTTACAGAAATTCACAGGCTGAATTCATGTAATATTTTCGGACCAGAGTTGACTTTGGGTAACTGAAACTGCGGAAAGGAAAATCATGGATGAAGGGGGCTACTGTATGTGGTCATCCAAATCTTAGGAACTTACGCACATCCGTATTGTACAATTCAATTTTTATATGCAAATTTATATATCCCTGGATAAAGATACACAATTATACCTTTAAACATAACATACATACACTCTTTCTTAGTAACTGACACAATTAAGGGGCAATAGATTACCCTACTAAGGTTGTGACACGAAATTTGGGCCTTTTCAAAACAATTCAAATTTCAGTTGTTCTAATCCCTTGTCAAATGGTGTTATTAAATGATACAAACTGATATTTAGTTCAGAGAATATAATTGCTAAATGGCTGTTTCCAAATATGCTTTCAAGTTGAACAAATGTTTCAATTTTGTATATCATCAAATTATAGGACTATATATAAAAACAAAAACACGCACCTTAGGGAATATAAAATAATGAAAAATTATTTTCATGCTTTCTACAACTTATATTAGTCCGTTTTCATGCTGCCGATAAAGACATAACTGAGACTGGGTAATTTATAAAGAAAATGAGTTTCAATGGGCTCACAGTTCCACGTGGCTGGGGAGGCCTCACAATCATGGCAGAAAGTGAAAGACACGTTCTTACATGGTGGCAGACGAGAGAATGAGAGCCAGGCGAAAGGAGAGACCCCTTATAAAATCATCAGATCTTGTGAGACTTATTCACTACCACAAGAACAGTATGGGGGAAACTGCCCCCATGATTCAATTATCTCCCACAGGTCCCTCCCACAACATGCAGAAATTATGGGAGCTGCAAATCAAGATGAGATTTGGGTGAGGACACAGCCAAACCATATCAAACTTTTTGAAAACATTCTTTTAGCTGCAATTTCTCACATATGGTTATAGTTCCAAGAGATAAAATTCTTGTATAATTTGAGGAAGAACATTTTTGTTATTTTTAATATATGGCAATGTGAGACATATTTTTAAGTTGTAAAAACAAAAATTAAAGAAATTTCAGGCCTGCTCTTAGTATATGAAGATTAGGCATTTAAACTTCTTATCCTTTAAATGCATTCTAATTAAGAATTATAGGCTTTGCTTAATTTGAAGAAAATCTGTTGGACATTAATAAATTTATCTTCATTTGCAGTGTTATTCTGAATATGAATGTCTTGGGGCTGGGCGCAGTGGCTCACACCTGTAATCCCAACACTTTGGGAGGCCAAGGCAGGCAGATCACCTGAGGTCAGGAGTTCCAGACCAGCCTGGCCAATGTGGTGAAACCCCATCTCTACTAAAAATACAAAAATTAGCTAGGCATGGTGGCAGGCACCTGTAATCCCATGTAATACCAGCTACTCGGGAGGCTGAGGCAGGAGAATCGCTTGAGCCTTGGGCAGAGGTTGCAGTGAGCTGAGATTGCACCACTGCACTCCAGCATGGGCAACAAGGGCAAAACTCTATCTCAAAAATAATAATAATAATAATGTAGTTGAATGAATGCAAGGATAAAGCCAATCCTCAGTCACATTGTGTGTACATTTAAATACTAGTCAAAAGGCAGTCTACTTTTCTTTATATTCTTTGGTGTGTATGTGCATTAACTTGCGAAATCAAGGACTCCAGTTCAGTGCATTCCTTTTCTTCATAAATAAATGACAAAATGATAGTAAAATATTTGACAGAAGAATGAAAAGGAGACTCTCTGATCATTAAAAAAAGTAAAACCATGAATTGCATAAATCTATGATTAGCATAAATGGAGAACTGCAAAAGTGAAGGTAATATTAAAAAAATACTCTAGTAGCTTCTGCACAGACCAAATTATTTGAATTTATAATTAGAAAGTTGCGCTAAGTGTGTCAGAGATTCTTGCTATTTTCTATTTATTGTCTGGACTTCTTTTTTTAAAGAAGTGACCCTTGCCCCGCCACCTGTTAATGACCCTGTTAAAGTAATTTTAAGTATTTTCTTTCAATACATTTCTATTTGATATTATTAATAAATTTAAATGCTTGGAACTGGAGACTTTATAACATGTAAATTAATATAATATGTGGCAAAACTGTAAAAATATTTGCATCTCAGATTATGACAGTGATGGAATATGGAATCTGCTATCTTTAGAGTATACTTAAGAGTACAGCTTAGGCTGGGCATGGTGACTCACACCTGTAGTCTCAGCACTTTGGGAGGCCGAAGTGGGTGGATTGCTTGAACTTAAGGTTCAAGACCAGCCTGGGCAACATGGCTGGTCTTTACAAACCCTGTCTTTACAAAAAATACAAAAATTAGCTGGGTGTGGTGGTGCATGCCTGTAGTCCCAGCTACTGAGGAGGCTGAGTTGGGAGGATCACTTGAGCCTGGGAGGCCGAAGTTTCAGTGAGCCGCGATGGTGCCACTGCACTCCTGCCTAGGTGATAGAGCCAGACTTTTTCTCAAAAGAGAAGAGTACAGCTTAGATTTTTTTTTCTGAGAACCTTATCTTTCTAATTACCAATATCTGTAAGCTTATATTTGCTAATAAGACAAATTCAGACAATTCTCAGGAGGTAGGGAGGGCGGCAGGGTAGAGGGAGCACTTTTATTTTCAAAGTACCCATTTGTAACAAAAATACAGCAAAAAGATTTCGTCAGGTAGTATCCATGTGCTAGTATTCTATAAACAAACAAACAAAACTTGTATACAGTCCTCATTCCTGACAAGACTTGCCAGTTTTGCCTTGAAATTTTTGGGAGCCCTCAGAGTCTCTCAAATTAGATTCCCAGATCCTAGTTGTTGCCACTGGGAGCAAATGTGCATAGTCATTGTGCACCACCTTGTGGCAGCGTTTAGAGATGCATCTTTTTTAGTTCTTTAAGAGCCAAAGGCAACTCTTTATTCTTAATTTTAAAACAGCAACTTGTAAAGCTTTTCTTCCAAGTCTTCCCACCTCAAAACAATAGGTTCCTTCTCTAAATAACTTAAATGAATCCTTTGGGAGAGCTAAAGCAACTGGTACAACTAGAGAGGGAATTGTTGATAGATCAGGCTCTGGAATTAGACTACCTTGAATTAGAAATCTCAAATTTGCTACTTACTAACAGCATAGTCTTGAGCATCTTACTTAACCTCTGTAAGAATTAATTTTCTCATAGGTGAAATGGAGATATAATAGGAACCTTATAGGCAGACAACCAAGGGTGACGAGACATTTGAGGAAAATGTAGAATGTGTGAAAGTCCAAAATAAGGAAATAGAAAATGGATGAAAGAGCAACAGGATAATTCAGGAATGTAATAAAACTTTTTATATAATATAAAACTTTAGTAACCTCCGAGAAATTAAAGGTTAAATTGCAACCACAAAACTGAATAGGATGCCATTTTAAAATAAAAAGAACCAGAGCAAGCACAGAGAAGCAAAATATGTTTGGAAAGAAAACCGGAGGGCTCGAACATAAAGTCAGTACCTTCTCAATGAAAGCAAAAAGTCAAGGAGACAGAAAATATAAGAGAAAAGGGGGGCAATTTACGAACCCAGTATGTAACTTATAAGTGTTCAAGAAAGAACAAACAAATCAGAAGAAATAATTTGAGAAACCTTTTCAGAACTGAAGTGAGACAGAAATCTTCACATTAAAAAGGCTTACTTAATGCTAGTTAGGATGAATGAAAGGTCTACAAATAAAGCATAATTGCAATATTTCAGAACATTGTGGATAAAGAGAAAATTGTAAATGCTTATAAGGAACAAAAATTTAAAAATGTAATAGTCTTTTTGTGAGCAATGTTGGATGCTAAATGTCAATTGATTTAAAATTCCAGGGGGAAGCCAGGCGCAGTGGTTTGTGCCTGTAATCTCAGCTACCTGAAAGGATGAGAAGGCAGGATTGGGTGCGCCCAAGAGTTCAAGGCTGTGGTGAGCTGTGGTCTCACACCTGCACTCCAGCCTGGGTGACAGAGCAAGACCCTGTCTCCAAAACTGTAATAATAAAAAATAAAATTCCAAGGGAAAAATGATTTTCAACCTTATGTTCTATGCCCAGCCAAACTACTAAGTATGAAAGTAATATAAAAATGCCTTAATACATTCAAAGATTCAGAAAATTTTATTCTCACACGTCCTTTCTTAGGCAGTTGCTCGAAATCGAGCACCAGTAAAACAAGAAAGAAAAAGCCCAAGAATCCATTTGTAGTAGATTCAGCCCAGGAACTTAATGAAAGGAAGTTCAAAGGTGACAGTTACAGGACAGGTCTAGATTGCATTAGGAGGCAGATAGAGGGTTCAAGGAAGGAGGCATCTATGAGGGGGGAATAAATGGGTGAGTTATTTCCATATATTTGCTTTTACCCTTGAACTATTGAGTGAACTTAAAGAAACAAGATAGATATTGCTAGACAAAAAGGAAGGCTGCAAAACTTCAGGGGAAGCAATATGCTGCTCAAGAAAGAAAACCACTCCACTTGATTCTGCATTAAAAATATTTTTACCTTCTGTATATCTTTCAAATCAGTCTATTCACTGTAACTCTACTACCACTACTACTCTGGAGTTACCATCATTTCCGCTTAGACTTCTACTGGTTTTCTTGCATCCTTTCTGTCTTATCTCAAATCTATTCTCCATATTACACTCTATGTGGTGATGTTTTTCATAATGCAAATCTGATTGTGCCCCCTCTTTGGTTAAAACACTTCAGTGGCTTCCCATAGCTCTTAGAATCTAAATCATTAGCATCCCCTAGAAGGTTCTGTGTGGTCACATGGTCAGCCAGTCCCTAAGAAGCAATGTAGTGGTAGCTGCTATGTGGTCTTGCCTCACTTCTGTAGATTTGGCTGGTAAGGACACCCTAATGAATTTAAACAGTTTATTACTTACACAGATGGCAAAGCAAGATCAGCATGGTATTAGCTGCTTACATCCCAAATTCCATAGGATGATACCAAACTAGGGGGGTCAGATGACAGACAACATGAGTGGCGGGTTGCTTTGTTTTTGAGAAGTGAACTCTAGGCTTCAGCTAAGCAGTTTTATCTGAAAGGGGCAAAGTGGAAAGTTCCATGTCTTAGTGGAATCAGGGAGGCCTCATGGCAAGTCTTCTGCAAGATTGGGGGTCTTCTGCAAGGTATGGAGCAAATGTGAAATGGCCTTTGATAGCTCCTCACAAGACTGCCTATCTTGCCATTTTTAAGGATGATCACGAGGCATTCTGCCAACAGTTGAGTCTTACCTACATGGCCTATATGGAGACATGCAATTGCCATGGTGCCACGGTGGAACTGTTCCCCTACAAAGAGGCTGCCTTTACTAACACTATAGTCTCATCTTACGTACTTTCTCATATTTGCTAGCATCAGTCATATTGACCTTTCAGTTTCCCCAATGTGCCATGCTTTTCCTTGTCATAGAGCTTTAGCATATGCTATCCGCTCTGGCTGAACCCTACTTTATCCTTCTTCTTTGCCTTCTTAACTTCCCTTCTTTCTTCGGTACTCAGTCCAACATTCCTGACCAGAACAGCTCCACCTGTTACCACATAGCATGATGTACCTCTCCTTCACAGCATTCAGAACAATTTTAGTTTAAAATTGATTTGTATAATCTTGAATGATGTAATAGTAGAGATAGTGGAGATAATATAGACATTAATATATTTATCACTTAATTGTCAATTGTTTTTACATACTTAATTACATTTTATTTTTATGTCTCTGTGAGGTAAACAGAACAGACACTATTTTAAATCTTTTTTCCCAAATAAGAGCCTATATTAGAGCTCATTTTTTTCCTATTTTAGTGTTCCCTGTACTTCACCATTATGTTTTTTTCTGTAAATACATTCAACATAAGGCAGCATTCAGTAAGCAAGAGGCACAGAGAAAATGCCACAGGGGCCCAAAGGAGAGGGAAATCAGATCAGGTGATCACCATAGACCTCCAACCCAGAGGTGCCGTTTGAGTCAGACTTGAAGGTTGGTAGGCATCTGTTGGGCAAGGAAACGAGGGTCTTCTAAGACGAGATAGTATCAAAGCTACAGTTATAGAAAGGCATGGAACTATTTGAAGAATGGCAATTGAATGTGTTTTGATGGATGTAGGGTTAATATGGGTCCCAGGAAGGGAAGCTGGAATTGGATTGTGCAGGACCTTGAAGATGGAATTGATTTTGCTGGCAGTAGGAAGTAACTCATGTTTCTAAGTGGGCAAATTGGTCTGATCAGCATTGGACTTTAAAAGTATTAAATAAGCAACAATGTGTAGAATAAATTGTGTCATAGAGGAGTAGATTCAAAGAAACCAGTTCTGATCTAAGTGAGAGGTAACAGGATCATGACTTCGGACAAAACACCTGAAACAGTAAGTCATGACACACCTTACAAAGTTTAAAGTCAAAGCCTTTCAGTCAGTGCTTAACACACTTGGGTTTGAGGAACGTTAGGTTTATTTAATGTACTGCAGCAAAGGAGAGCACCATAGCAACAGAACTGTGGGTCATCTCAGGGAGCCGGGAGGATTTTCTGCTTATAGGATTTCAGAATCTTATTATAGGATTTCAGAATCTTATTATAGGATTTCAGCTTGTGCTGGGTGACTCTTAGGAAGGTTTAGGGAAAGCAGAGATCAGTTCTAGATTGGATGATCTCAGGAAGTAAGATATTGGGTATTTTGGTACATTTTTTTTTTTGGAAGTGAGAGGATTTAAAAAACAGTAGTCATCTGTGTTAGCCAGAAGAGGGGGATGTTTCATTATTTTTTATGGTTCTTGAGGGTTCTTTCCTCTAGTTTCAGAAATATTTACATGGTAGTCTTATCTCTGTCTTCTTCTACTGTGGTCACAGAGTGGCTTTATCTGGGTATTTATAGTCTCAAAATTGTTTGCTCAATTGGGAATACTGTGGTTAGCTGTCAGCTTCCAGCCACCCAGGTGTTTTCTTTTTACTTTATCAGTACCCAATACATTGATCTGTTCAGCTCTAAGGACCAGCCGTTGCCTCATATGTTGAGAAGCCTCATCCATTTACCCTAGGCTGCAATATATATATTATCACTGTCTAGACGTGCCATGACTTGGAAAGCTTGATTGAACAATGGTACTGAAAATGAAGAGTAAAGTACCAAGAAAGGTTGTAAAGTTTTCAAGCTCTCTACTATCTCCAACATTTCTGGTTCACTTAAAATCTATGCTCCAGCAAAAATAAGCTGATTTCAGCTCTTACAATCTCTGATTTGCTGCCTTTGGGTATTATGCCCTCCACCTGGAATATCTTCCCTTCATCTCATTCTCATGTTCATATTTCCATCTGTCCTTCAAGGACCAGTTCAAACATCTCTCTCCTTCCCCGTGCTACTAGTGAGAGCTAAGATCAAGAAAAAGCTGATTTAAAGTATAATAAATTAAGAGTAAATTATATATTTAGATATATTATTTAATATATCTGAGAGGAGTCAAGATGGAAACAATCTCTCTTTCCTGTGAATTCATATAGCTAATTTCTTAGATCCCTAAATCATTTATTTCTAATATTTATTAAATATGTACTACATCCTGTTTACTAACTTCTGTCAGCAGTACCATCAAAATGCCATGATGTTTACTTCTTTCCAGGTTTTTCAGGCTTAAGTACAAAGCAGCAGAAGTGTTTTTAAACTCCACCCTCATTCTTACCTCATTTAGTATAAAAGTTACTGATGTGTGGCCATATTTGGCCCTATTTGTATATATATATATATCAATATATATGTTATATATATTAAATATATTATACACACACACACACACACACACCAGGGAGGTTATACACACACACCAGGAAGATTGAGAGAAACTCATAGGTGGCTAGATGTTTCTTGTTGGGACTAATAGTGGGGCAGGGACTAACTCATCAAAAATATGTTTTAAAAATTACCAGGCATGGTGGTAAGTGCCTGTAGTCCCAGCTACTTGGAAGGCTGAAACAGGAGGATCTCTTGAGCCCAGGAGATTGAGGCTGTAATACTAATTATCGTGCCTGTGAATAGCCATAGCACTCCAGCCTAGGCAACATAGCAAGACCCTATCTCTGTATTTAAAAAAAAAAATTACGTGGATTACAAAACACTTGAGGAAGTATAAAAATCAATATTTTTGTATTGTCTGAAAGGAAGGAAACTGGATAAAAATTAATTAAATTAACAATAATAAATGTAGTGACAAATGGGTTTGTTTTTCTTATATTAATTTAGGAACGACTACCAGCAAAAAACCTGGGAACCGAGAATGCAATCATCTTTGTAAAAGTAAACATACATGTGGACATGACTGCTGTGAGTTCCTTAAAACAAGTTTATTTCAAATGTTCAAAATTGAAAGGTCTTTGGTGGATAGTAATGACATCCTAATTATGTATGATATGTATATTATGCACCTTAATAACGCAAATAATTTTCTCTCTTTTGTGGGCAACATGAAAAAAGTAAATACTAGATTTGAAATTTTAAAGAAATTTGATTTTATAAGAATAAGATCTGAAGTTTAACCTAAAGAATCTGAAGTTTCTTTTCATAGGTAAAATTGGAGTGGCACAGAAGTCAGAAATTAAAGAGTCAACAATTTCTTCATATTTATCTGATTTAAGAAACAGGAATGCTGTTTCATCTGTTCCTCCAGTTAAACGTCTGAAGGTTAGTTTTAATAACATTTTTCCCATTGTTCTGTAGTTAAATGTAAATAAATATTCTTTGTTCTGTCTGTCAATTAGGTATCCACAGTGTACTTTAGAATTACTTGTGGGCTTGACTAAGAGTATTACCATTATTCATAATCCATCTTCCCTTCTTTCTTCCTTTTTTCTTCTAAACTTTCTTCTTTCCTTCTATCTTCATTGAGCACCAAGAATATGCCAAAGTGCTAAGATACAGTGACGAATAAGACAGTCTTATTCCCAATCATAGAATTTGTAGTTGAGTGAGAGATACAAATAAGTAAACCTGCTTTTTTAATATAGTGTGATGAGTGATTCTGTGACAGAAGTACAACACACTTAAGTTTAGATAGAAAATGTACTCAATCCACATCTGATGGACCAAGAAAGGATTCCTAATAGATGTGAGTGGGACCTGAAGGATAAGCCAAGGATGGAGGGGCAGGCACCAGAATGATCATAGGAAGGGATAGCTAAATATTCCAAGCATAGAGATTATACAAAGGTCCAGAGGTATAAAGAAAGAGAGAGAGAGAGAGAGAGATCTT
This sequence comes from Nomascus leucogenys, assembly GCF_006542625.1. Lineage (NCBI taxonomy): Eukaryota > Metazoa > Chordata > Mammalia > Primates > Hylobatidae > Nomascus > Nomascus leucogenys. The sequence continues at coordinate 83,352,793 of NC_044392.1, forward strand.
TAAAGAAACTCTTAGTAATACAGTATGTCTAGAGTTTGATTACAAGTAAAGGAGTAGAGAGAGATGAGGCTGAAGAGGCAAGTAGGAGCTAGATTATGCAGACCTTTTTACTATTTTAAGGAATTAGACTTTATCATGAAAGTACTGAGAAGCCAATTAAAGATTTTAACCAGTGACATGATCAAAATTGTGTTTTGTAAAGGTCACTCTGACTGCAATTTAGAAAAGGGATTAGAGGATGATAGAATAGGAACAAAGGGACTCAGGTGGTTTTTACAATAATCTAAGCAAAATAATGGCCTAGTTTAGGGTAGTGGCAATAGCAATGGAGAGAAGTGACTGGGTTAAAATATTTTTCAGAGGTAGAATTGCTACCTTGCTACTTCATTGGTTATAAGAGACAAAGTAAAAGGAACAGTCAAAAATGATGCCCAGGTTTCTGGCATTAGCAACTGGGAGAAAAGTGGGGCCTCGTTCAGGTAGATATTCTGAAGGAAAAGCAAGTTTGCCGGAATAGAGAACAGGGTAAGTTCAACTTGGGAAACATTGAATTTAGAGGGCCTGCAAGATGTCTAGATAAAGATGTCCTACAGACAGTTGGATATAACTGTTTGAAAATCAGGAGAAAGAGCTGAGCTAGAAGTAGAAATTTGAGAGTCATTCACATGTGGATGACAATTGAAGCCACAGGAATAAATGAGATCTTTGATTGAGAAGGTGTAGTGTAAGAAGAGACCTAGTAAAGAACCATGAAGAATGCCAACATTTAGGCTGGATGTGGTGGCTCATGCCTGTAATCCCAGCACTTTGGGAGGCCGAGGTGGGTGGATCACAAGGTCAGGAGTTCGAGACCAGCCTGGCCAACATTGTGAAACCCCATCTCTACTAAAAATACAAAAATTAGCCAGGCATGGTGGTGGGCACCTGTAATCCCAGCTAGTTGGGAGGCTGAGGCAGAGAATTGCTTAAACCTGGGAGGCAGAGGTTGCAGTGAGCTGAGATTACACCACTGCACTCCAGCCTGGGTGAAAGAACAAAATTCTATCTCAAAAAAAAAAAAAATGCCAACATTTAAGAAGGGCCTGAGTGAAATATTTGAGTCAAGAGCTAACCTGAGTTTCTCCTAATTCATTGATTTGGGGACTTTATGTACCAGCAGGAATTTTGTTGTTTGGCTCATGTGTTACAAGTTATTGATGTGAAACTGATAGTTGAACTTATTTTTGTTTCATTAATAGATACAGATGAATAAATCTCAAAGTGTGGACCTTAAAGAGTTTGGTTTTACTCCAAAACCTTCCCTTCCTAGTATATCAAGGTACAAATACACTGTTAATATCTAAGGTAAAATATTTATCATGAACTCTGTTCCTGCAGATAACCACTTATTCAGGGAAACATAGTCACTGGCTACCATCAAGTCACAGTTATCGTTTAGTTCCATAATGAAGCAATAATATCATAATGGTTTCATTATCTTTGATACCCTAAATTTATTTAGAACTCTACAGTTATGAAATAACACTCATTAGATCATCTCTTCCCTAGGAAACTACCTATTCTATGTCATTCCCTTAGGTTCTCTCTTTATAGGGAATATAAACTAAGTGACAAGAGTATACTTTAAAATGGAAATCATGTTGGTGTACAAAGTCTAACCTTTCCATTTAGAAACTCAGTCCGTATTAATAACATCTCAGATTTATAATATGAAAATTACACATTTGTGCATTATATTTTCTGACTTAACAACATGGCCCATAAAATGAGGTATTTTTTTGTCGTATTGTATAGATGGAAAAACTGAAGTTCATATTCCTAGTTAGCAAGCAGAAGGCCTTAGGTGGTAACTCATTGTTCTTTTCATGTATCCTGATGCCTACAGGACAATCATATATGTAATTTCCCTGCCAGATAAGGGCATTCTATGTGCAGGAATGACATTCAATGTATTTAACAACTAGTACAGAACAGGAACTGACTCATCAGAATAGATGCCAGCAGTACTTCTAGAGATCGTGGCTTTTGTTATCTAACTAAGGGCATGTAAAGATGACTAAGTATTGGTCACTTCCATGAAACACCTATTTATTTGCTACCCAGGCTGGGTCCAGTTTATCATAGAAGTGTTAAATGGATAAATCATTATTTTTGTTTATATGAATAAATAGTTTTCAGGCTTAGATTAATTTTCATATTTTCTTTAACATTTTTATGGTTTTATCTTTATAAAGATCAGAATATTTAAACATATCTGAATTTCCTATAATGGAGCAGTGGGATCAGCCTGAAATCTATGGAAAAGTTAGACAAGAACCATCTGAATATCAAGACAAAGGTAAATTACCATTGATACTTACTTGAGAGAGTAAATGGCTTATTATTGACAAGTAGTGTTATTGAAACACCGGCATCCGAAATTATTATAATTATTAACTTGGCAACATTTTTCTCTTAGATTACTGAATCATTTTCAAATTCTTGGGTCTGTTATTCAGATGGTCTTACTCTGTTTGTCGTACTTTTTTTAAAAAAAATCTCTTTCCTACATAATGCTATTTTAATTTAAAAATACTATGAGGAAAATCTGAGCAAATAAGGGATCCTTGGGTATATAGAGTATTAACATACTGAATGATTACATTCATATATCGTTAGAATTATGTAAAATAATTTTATGTTTATAAAACTAGTCCAGTTTTACAAAATAGCAATGTGACCTTGGGCAAGTTATTTAATCTCTTTGGGCTTTAGTCTTATCTTTAAGATGAAGGTATTGAACTGGGTGACCTTTAATATCTCTCCAATTCTTAAACCTATGATTCTTACAATTCTATGTTAGTATGAGAAAATAACTTAGGTTGTGGGATATAGCTAGTTCGTAATCTAGATTTGCTTTTTTATCTGTGTCTGTCATTAAATTAATGAGATAATGCATATAAATTTAACACTGCCTGGTTCATCATTACTCTGGTTCCTGCAATTAATAGAGCATAATTTCCCTGAATAATGCTATTAATAGCCAGTCTGTTAAAACATGAGACAATCCTATCCACTGAGTTATTTCTTCAAGTGGCTCTATGTAGTAATGGTAACCTTGGCGTTTTTTGAAAATCATTTCATATGTTTGGCATTGGCTTCTGTTGACATTATTTTCTTCATGCTGTCATTTTTTTTTTCTTCATGTTGTAACTTTTTTTTCCTCTAGTCATAATTTAAGATTTTACAGAGGCAAGGGCTGGAGTATTCACTACCTCTTGTGATACCATGGCAGCTATTAGGCCCAATAATGAGATCAAGAAAAGTTCCCTAATTTCACCTGGAGAACCGGAGCATTTATCCAACTTATTCAAAGCCTGGATATCATTACAAAGTGGATAGGAAGTGTAAAATTGTCAACCTTCTTATATTTATCTTCGTTCAACATGTAGCCCTCTAACTTACTCCTTCCTTATATTACTACATTATTACCTGTCATTCTGCATACAAGAGCTTATCTATCCTTCCCTCTGCTTACCTTTGTGTTATATTTACATGGTTTTCCTACTTTTCTTTCCTACTCACTATTCCAAATCCAATTTATATTATGATATTAAAGTCTCATCTAGATACTTTAACCCCCAATAATAACTCTATCCCTGTTTTACTGAGTGGGCCACTTTTTTTTTTTTTTTTTAAGAAGGAGCTGTATGGTATAGTAGTTAAGTTCACAGGATCTGAAAACAATCTGTCCAAGTCCTAGCTCTGACATTTAGTATAACCTTTCATAACCTACTTAACCACTTTGTCTGAATTCCTCATCTGGTTATATTTTAGGGGTTTCAGGATTAAATGAGATAATGCATGTAAAGCTGTTATGGTTTCTGGTACTGTTAGTAATAATTAATTATGTTTATTATATTTTTCACATACTAGTCTTTGGTGGCAAAACATACTTTAAATGTATTCAAATACTGCTTTCGAGAATGTTTTTTAAAAAGCATGGCAGTTTTTATCTTCTGTATTCCAATTTCAAAAAGGGAAGAAGAAAAAATGTCACAAATTATATGAGAAAGCATGTTGAATCATAAGATTTAAATTGGAAGAGACCTTTGTGCAATTTCTCATTTTATAGTGAAAGAAGCCAAGACTCCAAGAGATTAAATGACTTGCCCAAAAATTTCATATCTAATTAATGGCAAGGCCAGAAATAGATTCCATATCTTTTGATTCCCAGCCCAATGCCATTTCTATAAAATGAAATTGACTTTTAGTGATCAGTGGAGAATTGAAAATTGAACCAGTAGTATATGAACTCTTTCAGCTTTTTGCCCCACCCCTCAACTATATATTTCCCTGTCTCTGCATCCATCTCTAACCATCTATTTGTCTTAAAAGAAAAATTATCTTTTCTTCCACTCGAGGCATATCTGTCCTCCTATAATCTTAATTCTATCCAATCCTGCTGTCTCTGGGACTTTAGAAGATCATTATCCATCTCCTCTTTCCCATATTTTCATTGTTTCCTCTCCACTGTGTCTTTCCCTTTAGCATATAAATATGCTGAAGTCTCTTCCTTCTTCAGCTTCATGTCCTTATCTAGCTGGTCGTGACTTTTTGTTATAAATGATAAAAATTCTATTCCAAATGACTTAAGCACAAGAAAAGGAACCAGTTGTCTCAAGTAAACTGAAAAGTATCTGGCTTAATTCTGGCTAAATCAAGGCACTCATGCCTCTGGCTTTCTCTCAATCTTCTAGCTATGCCTGTTGCTACTTGACTTTACTTTTTAAATAGGGTTTCTCACATGGCGGGCAGCCCCTAACTTACATCTTACCAGTTTAGCAGCCTCAGTGGAAAAAGGTAGACTTCCCTGTTAGTTTTGGCAGACCAGAGCTCATTCTAACTGGCCTCATTTGAGTCATGTGTTTATCCCTTGATCAATCCCAGTAACCTGACGATTGGGTCATTATATACCTGTGGCCCCAGAAAAGGCAGGGCACCATGAATAACAGCCTTACTAGGATCCAGTGTAATTGTAGAAGTAGTTTCCGCAAAGGAAAGGGAGGGTACTCCCACTAAAAGAAGGGAAAGCATACCAGGCAGACAAAAAACAGAATTCTAGAGTCCCCATACCCTCTATCTCTTGCTTTCTTATCAAAACAAAAATTAATTGAAAGAGCAATTGACACTCAGTGTGCTCATCACTTCCTTATACCCTAGTTACTCTTTATTCATTAAAATTTGGGTTTTCTGTGTATCAGTCCTTTGAAACTGTTTTTGTTCAGGCCATTTAGTGACTTTCTAAGTTCTTAATTCAGTGAACTGTTTTCAACTGTTACTCTCTTTGACCTCTGTAGTATTTGATACTTCTGGTCTTTCCTTTCTTTTGGAAATCTCTCCTTTGATTTCAGTAAAACCATTATGTTGGTCTCCTGTTACTTAGACTGCACGGGCTTTTCTTCCTGTTGATGTTGCAAAAGGATTCTTTTTTCTTTTTTTTTTTTTTATTCTTCTCACTTCAAAAACTTTTCCTATACAGTATCACCCAAGCCCGTGTCTTTAATCACTGACTATGTTTTGATAATTTCTAAATCTGTATCTCCCATCTAGATCTTTCCTTCTAACTCCAAATCCATCTGTATAATCACCTTCCTGGACATATGCACCTAACAGTTAACATATCAGACATGTCAGCATCTGAACTCTGTCTTCTTTGTACCTCACTCTACACCTTCTCTTTTTGCCTTAGCTCAATGAATGAACTCTTTTCTTTGTTAAGCTGCTAAAGGCAGAAAAAGGGTCCTTCTAAATAGCTCACCCCACGTGTAAATAATCACCAAATCTTAATTATTTTGCCTCCTGCACATCTCTCATATTTGTTACTTCCTCTCTATCCTTTCTGCTGATACTCTAGCTTAAGCATTCATTTTCTCTCATTTACTGCAATAACTTACTTTTCTCTCTGCTTTCAGTCTCATTATCCTTCAATCCCTAATATTCAAAGTGATCTAACAGACATATCTGGTTGTGTAAACCTTCTGCTGAAACATCTTCAATAGTTATCCTTTGCCTGTAAGAAAAACAAAAAACAAAAAAATATCCTCAATATGGCAGATAAGCTTCAGTGTGATCTAGCACTTAACTACCTGTGCAGACACAATGGACCCTGCCTTCTCCAACTTTGTGCTCCAGAAATCCTGAAAACTTACAGTTCTCCCCAAATTCTCCGTTCTCTCATATTGCTGTGTCTTTTACATGGTGTTCTCCCTTCATGGCATAGGTTCCCTTTGCTCTTGCCCTGCTTCACAACCACAGCTCTATCAAGCTGAAATTCCGACTACTCTTCCTTCATATGTTATCACCTCAAGAGTCTGTCTGTCATGTGGTATCACCTTAGAAGAGTATGTCTCACTTCCATTGCAGGTTTAGATCCTCCTCTGCATTCCCATTGCACTCTGTACAAACTTCCATTTTTAGTACATATATACATTGTGTGTCTCAGTGTGTGCACATCAACATACAAAAGTAGAATAATGTGAACTGTAATTATAGGTATAGTTGAAGAATAAAGAAGGGTTTGGACAGGTGAAGAAATTGATAGAGGATATTTAAAGTTGAGGAAACCCAGTGATATGCTGGAGCAAGTTTATACTAACTTATGAGAGATGATTATTAAATTTCCAAGAATCAGCCATTGTTGAAAATTTAATTACATAAGCTTTCAATTAAATTATGTTAAAAACAAAGGCAAAAATACTCAAAACTCATCACTTCCTAATTGTTCTACTGCATTTTACTGTTATCTGTGTTCTCGAGATTATTTATCCAAATGGTAGATATACTATATAATAGGGTTCTGTCGTGCATTTTTTCCCAACTTCTTATTCAATTATGTCACATTAATAGCTTGAAATCAGTTATGGTGAGAATATTTATACCTTAGGAATCAGCAAACACTACCAATCTGGGTTTGATTTATTGTTTTGCTTATTTTTTAGACTTAAGAAAGTGAGGGATAAAGTTTTAATAGTGTAGATTAAACAAATGTATTGTTATTGTAGCCATTACATTGTGAATAACAAAAAATTGAGAGAATATTCTTCTAGTATTTGAAAATTACTATCTAATTCAGGAAAGAAGTTACTTAAGTCAATGATGAATGAGTGAAATCCCAACAGATGTCTTTGTTATTTTATTAATATTTTCATCTTACTTGTCAGAGTCAACAAAAATATCAAACAACATTCACATGAGAGCTACATTCATTTGTCACTTGCAACCATAGGTTGACTACAGATAAAAGAGTGGCAAAACCTAATGAAAACATTCAATGAGAATCAATTAGATATATGGAATTTACATTTAAGCATACCATATATGTTATTGGTAAAATGTGTGCTGTATAGCCTTTATATCAGCAAAGATTATAATAAACTTATATATGTATACATATGCATACGCTTTTTGTAGAGGTAGCTATTAAACATTTATTAGCACAATACTGTGTAAAACTTTACAACTAAAGGCATTTAGCGCCCCATAACAATCTTTTGAGGTAGGTACTATTGTTGCCTTATTTTGCAGAATCAGGAAGTTTGAATTACTGTCTAAGACCATACAACTAATAAATTAGAGAGGTGGAATTTTCACTTACGTAGTTTGGCTCTAAATCCAGGCTGTAAACAATGAATAACACTGAGGATTTTTTAGCAGGAGAAAAATATTATTTATTTTCGACAAATACCTTTTATAACAATACTGAAAATTAACTTTAGGGAGAAGATCTGGAGGAGGAAGACCATTTTAGAAACTATTATAATCCAATCTTAGAGTAGAGTTATTCTAATATGGGAATTAAGAGGAAAAATTAATTGCCTAAAAATTTATTGAAAATTAAATTTAGTGCAACTTAAAACAGTTAATAGAATTGGCTGAATGCAGTATTCAACAATGCTTGACACAATGCTTTTGAAAACTATTACTCAAGAACTCTGTTTAGTAGTTGAAAGATATGTTTGATATATCAATAGACTACGATGCTTGTGGTTCAGAAAGTACCTATAGTCTTTTATACATACACATAACAGATTCTTCTAGATATAACTATTCTACAACTTCAAATGAGAAAGTCTGTCAAACAGTGTTCTTCAACAGAAATCTTAATATATCTGGAAACCAAAATTTGACAGATGCAGATAAAAGCAATTCTCTATTTTCAGAAGTTTTGAATGTGAACTTTGAATTGGGAAATGAAGTTTGGGATGATTTTGATGATGAAAACTTAGAAGTTACCAGCTTTTCAACTGATATTGAGAAGACAAAAATACCAGGTAAAAATCATACTTAGCATGGAATCATTTCATTAGAAATTCTTTGAATATTTTTCATTTCAGCTCCTGGAACTAAGTTTCTTTGCCTTTGTTGTGTGTGCTTGTTTAGTTAGATTTGGTTTGTTAAGATTATAATTTTTAGCAAAACTGAAAATGTGACCCTTCTACAAAGAACATTTCCCCCCTAAGGACAGAGATCAAGGTTATTCCATGATGATAATGTAGCAAATGAGCACTTTCTATTCTATTGCTCCTAGCTCTTGTAAAAGTCAAATTCAAATTGTTTATTTAATTTTCTCTCATGAAACAGTATTTTGTTCTCCATTCTAAGATCACAAATGGTCTGCTAATATTTGTGAAGGACAAAAAAATCCATTTTTAAAACTATTCATCTGCTTGCAAAGAAAATAACTTTTATTTCTAGTTGAAATATGGACTTTTCAGCTCGAAGTAAATAAATAAATAAGTAAATAAGAAAGAAAGGATGTTTCTCCTGTACTAGAAATTCTATTTAAATCATATACAACCCCAAAATAATGAGGCTTATTAGCTCTTTGAGTGAAAGGCAAATTTACTCTATTTCACTAAACCAGAGAATTGAAAACCTTGGCCAGTATGTGACAAGATAGCAATGGAGATACTGTCTTCCATTAGGGCTGACAGAAATAAATCTGTCAGTCCCTCAGCCTTCTCAGTGCAGACTGGTATTTCCACAATTACAGATACCTCTTACTATACCCCACCTCATGTTTTGAAAAGAGTATTTCAAAGGGAAGCAGTTAGAAGTTGAAATGTTATTGTTTTAGGGCCCTTAGAATTACCTAGAGAACTAATACTGCTTCTGAAAAGAACAGGATTTGACCACCTTCACAGAATAGGCCAGGACAATCTCCATGATGTGGGGTCATTAGGCACAATTTTGTATATCACTGGACAACTACTATTCCCTACCTCAAGCTTAAGTGTATTAGGTACTGCAAGTTAATAGGCAATGTGTACTGATCCTTTGAGGTGAGCCTAGTCCTAAGAGGGCATAGCCTTGTCACTGGGAAAATCAGTCTCAATAAATGCCATTTTCCCCTATGTATAGAGCATTTTAAATGATTATGAGCAGACCACTGAAAATATTGAGTGAACTTCAACTTGATCGTTTATGTGAATGAAAATGTAAGTATATAAATAATGAGGGTGAGTGGAAAAACACAAACTGTTTTTCCTCACTCTAACACCATGATCAGCCCAGAAGACATCCGTGACCAAATGTGTGTGGGTTTTTTCCCACACGCCAAGCAAGCAGTCAGTTACGCAGTGAATACCAGCTGGGTGTCTTCCAACCCAGTAGAGTTAGAAACAGGAGTCAAAGACCAAATATGTATTTTACAACAACACAGGTGGCTTGAGGACCTTTTAATATAGTTACTAATAAGCTAATCTATATGTTTTATAGTTTTACTCCCTTAGCCTTGTGCCCCTAATTTTTCTATGCAAATTAAATTAGGTTATTGAGAATTATTCATTCCTTCCTTAACCAGATCATATCTGTTGGAGAGAGCGTTGTAGAACTTGTGAAAAGCTTCATTCAGCTGTTTTCTTGGCATTTTGTTTCAAAATGTTATCTCTTCACATAGGATTTGGAAACACTTTGAGTTCAAGTACCAGGGGGAGTAAGCTACCCCTTCAAGAGTCAAAGAGCAAATTCCAAAGAGAAATGTCAAACAGGCAAGTTTTAGAACTTTGGTTTGTAATACTTACAACTTTATATCCCCTTGACACATAGTTGGAGATGGGGATCAATTTATTAGATGTCACAGATGTTAAAAGGTATTAGCCAACCTAAACCCTCTTAATCTTAGAGGTGTGTTTCTCAAAGTGCTGTTGTGAAACCACCTGCATCAAAATCACTTTGGGGTGCATACTAAAAATGCACACTCTTAAGCCCCACATTAGATCTACTGAATTTTTGTCTCTGGGACTGGAGCCCAGGAACCTTCACTTTTAACAAGACTTGAAAACTGAATAGGAGTTTGACAACTAGAACAGAGGCGGATAGGCATTCCAGGTATGAGAAAGCATCTGTAAAGGGATAAGGCTTGAAAAGGCCTCCTGTGCTCAAAGATCAGTAAAGTGTGGTATGTGTGGCCACAGCATAAAGTCTGTTGCTGAAGTCTTATTGTAAGGGCTTTGAGTGCTGTGCTTAGACACCTGTCCTGTACCCAGACAGTCGGGGGTCACAAACCCAAATACCTTCAAGATTTGGTGGGCCAAGGCCAACTGTAGAGTGTCCCATCTAAAGGGAGTAGCCACTACTCAGCTCCAAATAGTTGTTACTGTGCAGGCAATGTGAGTCTAGTGTTACAAAATATTCTGATTTTTCAAGAAAAGCTAGGAGTCTGAAATTTTATGTGATATCTTATTATTTTTAAATTTTGACAACTAATTCAAAAAAAATGTGATATACTCTGTGGCACCCTCCTCCAAATAATAATAATATCTGTAGGCCAGATGTATCCTCGGGCCCTCTAGTTTTTACCTGTATGGTAGGCAGTAAGGAACCATCTAAAATATTTAAGCACAGGAAAAACAATTTGATTTAAAAAATCATCCTAGCAGCAGTATGCAGAGTGAATCATAGGGAGTGGGACTGCCAGAGGCATGGTGGGCAATGAGAAAGACAGACTATAATGAGGCCTAAACTACAGCAGAAGTGATGGGAACAGAGAGGTAGGGTTGGATTTTTAAAACATTTCAGAAATAGAGCAGATTCAGTTTGGCAATTGATAGGATATGGTAGTTGAGGAAGAGAGAAGAATAAATGGCATGTAGGTAGATGTTATTTAAGGATATAGGAAACATAAGATATTTAGAATGGAAAACATAATTTTATAAATCTTCAATTTGAAGTATCTTTACAAAAAATGCAAAATGCATTGGGAAATATTGGACTTGATTAGAAGTCAAGGGAGAGAAATGATGGCCAAAGCCAAAATGTTCAAAACAGAAGAAATACCAACAACTTTTTATTCAGGGTCTGATTTTCTACTTAAGGATTATTTCTCTGCTTTAAAAAATACTAAATTTGTGGTATCCCTTGGAATTTTTGCTGTTATTTAGCCATTACTGATTAATAGCATCAGCATCACAGACTCATAGTTTTAATAGAATTCCAGAGCTAAGGGGGGACTTCGGTATTGTTTAGTCTCCCTGTCACTGGATCCTTGAATCACCATTCAACATCACTGGCAAGTAATCATGCCACCTCTACCAAGACAGTTCCAGTGACCAGGAGCTCATTCACCCTTGTTCCATGTTAGGATTTCTTAGATCATTGAATAGCTTTTTAAAACGTTTGCTTAAAATGAGTCTTTTTATCACTTTGTTTCGTTGGTTATAACTCTGAGTCACATAGAATAAATGGATATAAGCATCAAAGTGAGACAAAGCTGTAGGTGTAGAGAAGCAAAAAGTAGATAAATCATAAGGAGGAAGGTAACAAGGCACATGAACAGTTTTGTGCACCACACCTTTAAAAAAAAACAAATACTTTTGGAAGAGTTTAGAAGGGACCAACAGAAGATGTGTGAGTTTAAAAATGGATTCTAACAGGAAGCCTCTGAGAACCTGGTGTAGAAGTTGCTGCTGGGGAAAAGGCCTGTGGGACCTGAGGATTTGGGGTGGAAAGGAGATTTGCTTTTTTATTTATTTAAGCTAGAGTACAGTGGCATAATTATGGCTCACTGCAGCCTCAACCTCTTGGGCTGAAGAGATCCTCCCACCTCAGCCTCCCAAGTAGCTGGGACTACAGGTACATACACACCACTATGCCTGGCTAATTAAAAAAAAACTTTTTCTAGAAATGGGGGTCTTGCTGTGTTGACTAAGCTGGTCTCAAACTCCTGGACTCAAGCTGTCCTCCCACCTCAACCTCCCAAAATGCTGGGATTACAGGTGTGAGCCACTGTGCCTGGCCTGCTTTTTCTTTTACACACTTTTTACTATTTTAATTCCTTGCCATGTATATATATTTATTAGTCAGAGACAAAACGATCCAATCCTATCAGTATATGTGATTCTTCCCTGTCCCCACCCACACTACTCATTGCTCCTTACATGGCTGTTACATTTTAGCCTTCAGGTGTCAACTTAAATGGTTACCTCATCAGAGATGCATTGATGATCATCTTTTAAAAACGGGTTTATGGCTCCACACTGTTATTTCTTATGCTATTATCCAGTTCATTTTCTTTTTATAATTTCAGGATTTATAATTATGTATATATTTGTTTTTATACATTGTCTGCTTGATTAACTCCCTGACATTTTCTTTATCACTTCATACACAGCTTCTAGTCCAATATCTGGCATATGATAATGAATAATAAATGTGTTTTAGTGAATGAGTTAATACAGAAGGTTCAGAGTAAATTCTTCTATACAGTTATATCTAAGAAGATAACTAGAGATGTCTATCTACAATGAGACCAGAATAGAGAAAGGAGATTAAGTTAAGCAAGTGGAATTTAGAAAATGTTTATAGACAATTAAGCGTAAGACTCAATTTTAAAGAAAATTATTGAATAATATTTCTACAGTCCCTTAAAAATAGTATTTTTTCCTAATTTGGGATATATAAATTATGGTTTGGTCTAAAGGAAAGGAAATACACCAAGCTCTCCATGAGTATTTGAAACAATGCATTACATTTTTGTGATAAATGTGATAAACTTTGATCATATTCCCCAAAAATCATTATGATCCAAATTAGAATGGTTTGTTTTTCCTGTTTGCCATGTTTTACAAATAATTAATTTTAATTTTTAGTTTTGTTTCATCACATGAGATGTCGGATATTTCTTTATCAAATTCTGCTATGCCCAAGTTCAGTGCATCCTCCATGACAAAATTACCTCAACAAGCCGGAAATGCAGTTATTGTAAGAAGCAGCACTTCTTTGTTTTTCTTTTAAATTTTGCCCGAGTGCTTAAACTTTCAATGATTGTTATTTTTTATCTCAAATGTAGGTCCATTTTCAAGAAAGAAAACCACAAAATCTGTCACCAGAGATTGAGAAGCTATGCTTTACTTCCTCTGGAAAAAACCCAAATTCTTCGAATTATAAAAAAGTGGATTTTTTTATTAGAAACAGTGAATGTAAAAAGGAAGTTGATTTCAGGTAAGAACTGTTTAAAGACACTTTAAGATTACATCAATAAGAAACTATTTACGAAGAAATTCAGCATCCCTTTTTCCTTGGTTCATTTTAAAGATCAGAGCCTGAACATTTCATTTATTAAAGACATTAAAATTTTCAAACCTCAGTGAGCTAAGCTCTTTAAGATGTTTCAAACATCATATACCTCAGTTTTTGAAAACCCGTATGTTTGATGCTGTTTATTCAAACATTATATTGAGTTGATAAACTTACTTTTACTGATCTGAATACAGTATGTTAATTTTGTAAAGGGTAAAGTCACTTGAGAAATCCAGATGAGATCAGCTAATTTTTTAAAAGTTGAAGTTGTATTTTAGTTAACCAGTTATTTCACAATCAACAGGTTCAATGAAAATGTCAGATTAAATCTCATCGGTTCCCCCACTGCTGGCCATTTTAGAAAAGGAAACTGTGTTGCAGTTTCTCTCTCCTTGAAGAGTCAAAAGATTTGAGACCTGTTCACACTGTTTTGCTTTTATTTGTTTGTTTTAAGACTAGTCAAGTGAAGCAGTGGGAGTGCAGAAGAAACAAAGAAATCTGTAACTGGTTGTGATCAATTAGTTGTAAACACCACTTCCCTTGGACCAGGCTGTTCACACCTTTATTAAATGACATAACTTTTCAATATGTTTAAAGAAATAACCTTTACAGTTCCTACCATTTGCATTTTATGAAGTCTAATTTTTCCCAACAGACTTCCTACAAAGTTATGCATACTGAAGTTTATTTGATACATTAACTTCACAGCAATCTTCAAGTTTATTTTATTGTGTTTAGTATTACATTATTTATTGTGTATTTTAAAATAAATTGTGTTAAAAATAGTTATTTTTACTTTTTCTTCTTTCTCCCAGTATGTATCATCCTGATGATGAAGCTGATGAAATGAAGTCTTTATTGGGAATATTTGATGGTATTTTCTAAAACAAACAAATACTTTTTATATTAATAAGAGAAAGAATAAAGATACCTAATCACAAAGCATGCTTTTTATTTTTAAAAAGTAGTTCATAATTGTTCAGATTTTTTTCTCCTGTATTTGATTAGCTTTGTTCACTTTTTCCAACAAAATATATGGACTGATTTATTTTCCCATTATATTGTAACTTCTTGAAAAGCTCTTTTACAGAGGCTTTGTTTCAATAAGCCCTTAAGGGCTGATTGCACTTAGAAATAAATTGCACTTAGAAATAATTATTTAGTTATTAATTGGATTTTGACAAGAACCAATGTAAAATTTCATTTTTATATTTTCTTAAGAAGAAAAATATTTTATGAAAGCAAAATAATGCTAACTTAATAAATCTGCTTATTGTATGGATTAGTCACTAATATTATTCCCATGTATTTTGTTTTACTAAAGATTTTTAAGAATCCAGTGGCTATTTGAACCTACTGTTATCTAACTTTGAGCAACAATAAATGAAACATTAATTAGTATAGAGTATTGTTTTCATTTAGCTTGTTTTTCAATGTTGTGAATTTTAAAACTTTGTTATGTTGACTTTTACTGTAGTAAAAAGATATTTTATATTTTTTTCCAATGAATTACATTTCAAATTCATTTATTGATAAGTATTATATAGGTACCCTAAGCAATATTTATTATCAAATTTATTAATAAGTACCATGAGAAGTTGAAGCCCACTTAAGAACTTTTAGAAAATTTTTTTTCTTTTTTTAAAAACTTATTTTAGATTCAGAGTTACCTGTGCAGGAGTGTTACATAGATAAACTCATATCATGGGGATTTGTTGTACAGATTATTTCATGCCCCAGGTACTAGGCCTAGTACTGAATAGTTATTTTTCCTGATCCTCTCCCTCCTCCCACTGTCCACCCTCAGGTAGGCCCCAGTGTCTGTTGTTCCCTTCTTTGTGTCCATGAGTTCTCATCATTTAGCTCCTACTTATAAGTGAGAACATGCAGTATTTGGTTTTCTGTTCCTTCGTTAGTTTACTGAGGCTTCCAGCTCCATCCATGTTCCCGCAAAAGACATGATCTTGTTCTTTATTATCGCTGTATATGTAAAACATTTTCTTTATCCAGTCTACCAGTGATGGGCATTTAGATGGATTCCATGTCTTTGTTATTGTGAATAGTGCTGTGATGACCGTAAGTGTGCATGTGTCTTTATGGTAGAATGATTTTTATTCCTTTGGCTGTATACCCTGTGATGGGATTGCTGAGTCAAATGGTGATTCTGTTTTTAGCTCTTTGAGGAATCACCAGACTGCTTTCCACAATACTTGAACTAATTTACACTCCCACTAACAGTATATGTGTTCCCTTTTCTCTGCAACCTTGCCAGCATCTATTATTTTTTGACTTTTTAATAAGAGCCATTCTGACTGGTGTGAGATGGTATCTCATTGTAGTTTTGATTTGCATTTCTCTAATGATCAGTGATCTTGAGCTTTTTTAATATATATATGCTTGTTGGCTTCATGTATGTCTTCTTTTGAAACATGTTTGTTCATGTTCTTTGCCCACATTTTAATGAGATTGTTTTGGTTTTTTTTTTTCCATGTAAATCTAAGTTCCTTAAGATGCTGGATATTAGACCTTTGTACAGATGCCTTTGTACAGATGCATAGTTTGCAATTTTTTCTCACTCTGTAGGTTGTTTCCTTACTCTGCTGATAATTTCTTTTGCTGTGCAGAAGTTCTTAAGTTTAATTAGATCCCATTTGTCAGTTTTTCCTTTTGTTGACATTGCTTTCGGCATCATTGTCATGAAACCTTTGCCCGTTCCTATGTCCCAAATGTTTTTTTTATATTTTTGCATTTTACATTTAAGCCTTTAATCCATCTTGAATTGTTTTTTGTATATGGTGTAAGGAAAGGGTCCAGTTCAGTCTTCTGCACACAGCTTGCCAGTTATCCTAGCACCATTTATTGAATAGGGAGGGAATCCTTTCCCTATTTTTTGTTTTTGACAGCTTTGTCAAAGATCAGATGGTTGTAGGTGTGCAGCCTTAATTCTGGGCTCTCTATTCATAGACATTGGCCTATGTGTCTGTTTTTGTACCAATACCATGATGTTTTGGTTATTGTTGCCGTTAGTACAGTTTGAAGTTGGGTAACGTGATACTTCTAGCTTTGTTCTTTTTGCTTAGGATTGCCTTGGCTATTTGGGCTCTTTTTTGGTTCCATATGAATTTTAAAATAGTTTTTTCTAGTTCTGTGAAGAATGTCATTTGTAGTTTGATAGGAGTAGCACTGGATGCTACTTTGGGCAATATGGCCATTTTAATGATGTTGATTATTCTTATCCATGAGGATGGAATGTTTTTCCATTTGTTTGTGTCATTTCTGATTTCTTTGAGCAGTGTTTTGTGATTCTCTTTGTAGATCTCTTTCACCTACTTGGTTAGCTGTATTCCTAGGTATTTTATTCTTTTTGTAGCAATAGTGAATGGGATTGTGTTCCTGATTTGGCCCTTGGCTTGGCTGTCGTTGTTGTGTAAGAATGCTAGTTATTTTTGTAGATTGATTTTGTATCCTGAAACTTGGCTGAAGTTGTTTATCAGCTGAAGGGGCTTTTGGGCCAAGACTATGGGGTTTTCTAGATATAGGATCTGGTCATCTGCAAACAAGTATAGTTTGTCTTTCTGTCTTCCTATTTGGATACCCTTTATTTCTTTCTCTTGCCTGATTGCTCTGGCCAGGACTTCCAATACCATGTTGAATAGGAGTAGTGAGAGAGGGCATCCTTGTCTTGTGCCAGTTTTCAAAGGAAATGCTTCCAGCTTTTCCCCATTCATTGATGTTGGTTGTGGGTCTGTTATAGATGGCTCTTATTATTTTGAGGTATATTCCTTCAATACCTAGTTTATTGAGAGTTTTTTTTAACATGAATGAATGTTGAATTTTATCAAAAATCTTTTCTTCATCTATTGAGAAAATTATGTGTTTTTTGTCCTTAGTTCTGTTTTTGTGATGAATCACATTTATTGATTTGCATATATTGAACCAGCCTTGCATCCAGGGATGAAGCCTACTTGATCATAGTTTATTAACTTTTTGATGTGCTGCTGGATTTGGTTTGCAAGTATTTTGTTGAGGATTTTTGCATCAATGTTCATCAAGGATATTGGCCTGAAGTTTCCTTTTTGTTGTCTCTTCCAGGTTTTGGAATCAGGATGATACGGGCCTCACAGAATGAGTTGAGGAGGAGTCCCTCTTCCTCAATTTTTTGGAATAGTTTCAGTAGGAATTGTACCTGCTCTTCTTTGTACATCTGGTACAATTTGTCTGTGAATCTGTGTGTGGTCCTGGTCTTTTTTTGGTTGATAGTTGATAGGCTTTTTTTTTTTTTTTTTTTTGAGACAGAGTCTTGCTCTTGTTGCCTAGGCTGGAGCACAGTGGCGTGAGCTCGGCTCACTGCACCCTCCGCCTCTGGAGTTCAAGTGATTCTCCTACCTCAGCATCCCAAGTAGCTGGGACTACAGGTGCATGCCACCACGCCCAGCTAATTTTTGTATTTTTTAGTAGAGATGGGGTTTCACCATGTTGGCCAGGATGGTCTCGATCTCTTGGCCTCGTGATCTGCCCACCTCAGCCTCCCAAAGTTCTGGGATTACAGGCATGAGCCACTGCGCCCAGCTGCTTGGCAGCCTTATTACTGATTCAATTTTGGAGGTCATTACTGGTCTGCTCAGGGTATCAATTTCTTCCTGGTTCAGTCTTGAGAGGGCATATGTTTCCAGGAATGTATCCATCTCTTCAAGGTTTTCTAGTTTGTGTGCATAGAGGTGTTCATAGTAGTTTCTGATGCTTATTTTTTTATTTTTTTGAGATGGAGTCTTGCTCTGTTGCCCAGGCTGGGGTGCAGTGGTGATCTCGGCTCACTGCAAGCTCCGCCTCCCGAGTTCACGCCATTCTCCTGCCTCAGCCTCCCGAGTAGCTGGGACTGCAGGCACCAGCCACAATGCCTGGCTAATTTTTTGTATTTTTAGTAGAGATGGGGTTTCACTGTGTTAGCCAGGATGGTCTCGGATCTCCTGACCTCATGATCTGCCCTCCTTGGCCTCCCAAAGTGCTGGGATTACAGGTGTGAGCCACCGTGCCTGGCCTCTAATGCTTATTTTTATTTCTGTCGGGTCAGTGGTAACATCCCCTTTGTCATTTCTAATTGTGTTTATTTGAATTGTGTCCCTTTTTTATTAGTCTAGTAGGAGACTATCATTAATTTTTTAAGATAACCAGCTCCTGTATTCATTAATCTTTTGAATGGTTTTTGGTTTGCTCTTGCTTCTCTAATTTTTTTCAGTTATGATGTTGTTAATTTGAGATCTAACTTACTAATGTAGGCTTTTAGTGCTATGTATTTCCCTCTCAACCACAGCCTTAGCTGTGTCCCAGAGATTCTTCTGTTTTTATCTTTGTTCTCATTAGTTTCAAAGAACTTCTTGACTTCTGCCTTAATTTCATTATTTACCAAAAAGTCATTCACGAGGAGGTGGTTTAATTTCCATGTAATTGCATGGTTTTGAGCGATTATTTTAGTCTTGACTTCTATTTTTATTGCACTGTGGTCCAAGAGTGTGTTTTGTATGATTTTAGTTCTTTTGCATTTGCTGAGGATCATTTTATGTCCGATTGTGTGGTCAATTTTAGAGTAGGTACCATGTGGCAAGGAAAAGAATATGTTGTCTGTTGTTTTGGGGTGGAGAGTTCTATAGAGGTCTGTTAGATCCATTTGGTCCAATGTTGAGTTCAGGTCCTGAATATCTTTGTTAATTTTCTGCCTCACTGATCTGTCTAATACTGTCAGTGGAGTGTTGAAGTTTCCAACTGTTATTGTGTGGGAGTCTAAGTCTCTTTGTAGGTCTCTAAGAACATGCTTTATGAATTTGGGTGCTCCTGTGTTGGGTACATATATATTTAAGATAGTTAGGTCTTCTTGTTGGATTGAACCCTTTACCATTATGTAATGCCCTTCTTTGTCTTTTTAAATCTTTGTTGGTTTAAAGTCCGTTTTGTCTGAAATTAGGGTTATAACCTCTGCTTTTTTCTTATTTCCATTTACATGGTGATTTTTCTCCATCCCTTTATTTTGAGCCTGTGGGTGTCATTGTGTGTGAGATGGGTCTCTCGAAAACAGCATACCATCATTAGGTCTTGCTTTTTTATCCAGCTTGCCACTTTGCCTTTTTTTTTTTTTTTTTTTTTTTTAAAAAGACAGATTCTCACTCTGTCACTCAGGCTGGCTGGAGTACAGTGGCACAATCTCGGCTCACTGAAACCTCCACATCCCAGTTTCAAGCAATTCTCATGTCTCAAACTCCTGAGTAGCTGGGATTACAGGCATGTGCCACCATGCCCAGCTAATTGTTGGTATTTTTAGTAGAGATGGGCTTCACTATGTTGGCCAGGCTGGTCTCAAACTCCTGGCCTTAGTGATCTGCCCACCTCAGCCTCCCAAAATGCTGAGATTACAGGCATAAGCCACCATGCCTAGCCCCTTTGCCTTTTAAATGGGGGCATTTAGCCTATTTACATTCAAGGTTAGTATTGATATGTGTGGATTTGATCCTGTAATTATGTTGTTAGCTGGTTATTATGCCGGCTTATTTGTGTGGTTGCTTTATAGTGCCACAGTAGTCTGTGTACTTAAGTGTGTTTTTGTATTGCCTGGTAATGGTTTTTCCTTTCCTTATTTAGTGCTTCTTTCAAGATATCTTATAAGGTAGGTCTTTTGATAATGAACTCCTTCAGCATTTGCTTATCTGAAAAGGATTTTATTTCTCCTTTGCTTAGGAAGCTTAGTTTGGCTGGATATGAAATCCTTAGTTGAAGTTTTTTTCTTTAAGAATGTTCAGTATAGGTCCCCAATCTCTTCCAGCTTATGGGGTTTCAGCTGAGTAGTCTGCTGTTAGCTTGATGGGGTTCCCTTTGTAGGTGGCTTTCCCTTCTCTAGCTGCCTTTAACGTTCTTTCTTTCATTTTGATCTCGGGAAGTCTGATGATTATGTGTCTTGGGGATTATTTTCTTGTGTAGACTCTTGCAGGGATTCTCTGTATTTCCTGAATTTGACTGTTGGCTTCTCTAGCAAGGTTGGGGAATTTTCATGGATGATATCCTGAAATATATTTTCCAGGTCATTTGCTTTCTCCCTGTCCCTTTGAGGGATGCCAATGATCTGTAGATTTGGCCTCTTTTCATAGTCCCATGTTTCTTGGAGGTCTTGTTCATTCCTTTTCATTCTTTTTTCTTTATTTTTGTCTGACTTATTTCAGAAAGCCAGTCTTCAAGTTCTGAGATTCTTTCCTCAGCTTGGTCTTTTCTGCTGTTATTACTTGTGATTGCATTGTGAAATTCTTGTAGGGTGAGTTCCATCTATCAGTTAGGTACTTTTTTATACCAGCTATTTCATCTGTCAGCTCCTGTATCCTTTTATTGTGTTTCTTAGTTTCCTTGGATTGGGTTTTGCCATTCTCCTGAATCTCAATAATCTTTGTTCCTATCTATATTCTGAATTCTATTTCTGTCATTTCAGCCAAAACAGCCTGGTTAAGAATCCTTGTTGGAGGACACAGACACTCTTACCATTGGAGTCACTGGAGTTCTTGCGTTGGTTCTTTCTCACCTCTGTATGTGGGTGTTTAACTGTTGTGTAGATTGAGTACAGTCAGTAGATCTGTTTTCTAGATGTTTTCACAAGGCCAAGGGTTTTTGCATGGTCTTTATTTGGCTTCACAGTGGGTATGTTAGCAAGGTATTTTTGGTGTTAAAGCTTTGGGGTGTGATCCAGTAGGTGGTGCTTAGGGGTAGTGGTCAGTTGGTAGGTAGGCTCTTGCTCAGTTGTGTGGCTCCCCTATATTTCTGCAGTTGCAGCTGTGCTCCCTCTCAATGCTCTGAAAGTGTGGGCTCCTCTCCTACTTGAGTACTGGCTGTAGATCATGGCTTGGCCCTCTCCCAGGCTGCCCACCACAGCTCTGGTGATCTCAGGGTTTATGTTTCCTCCTCAACTTGGAAGCATCAGAGGAAGGGATCTTCATAGTAGTTGTGACCAAGGATCTTTTGCTTGTTTCCTGTAGGCACCACCCCCAGAGAGATAAAGGTCAGCAATTGCTCAGTGCAATCAGCCCAGGATGGGGGGGTTCTGTGCTGTGGGCCTGGTGATGAGCAGAGGATGTGGGTGGGATCCATAGGAGACAGACTGGCCTCCTCTCCTTCAGTTGACTGCAGCTTGTTGGAGGTGTGGATAAGTCACTTAGGGTCTTCATTAGTCTGAGGGTAGCAGGGGTAGTACCACTGCAGAGGCAATGGCAGAGAGGCTTTTGGTTGCCCCCGGGGGCTCTACCTCTGACAAATGTGGAGCTGTTGTTACTGGGAGTGTTCAGCCAGTGGGGTGGGATAGCTGCACTGCTGGCATGAGCTTGGGGCTCTGCTTGTTGAGGAGCAGGGGATTGAGGGCTCACCAAGGGGAGAGGCTGGTATTTGTTCCGTATGTTGCCTGTGGTGTGCTGTAAACTCAGGTGTATCCCTCAGGTTGTTTCTTCCCCAGACCACTGGCAGCAGGGAAGGAACTGCTGCTGTGGCAGTGGCAGAAGGGCTTTAGGATGCCTCTGGGAGCCTCTCCTCAGGGAAACTTTGGGCCACTACCAGTGGATATGCTCAACCATGGATGAAGTGTCTGTTCTGTGGTTATGAGCCAAGGACCTTGCCTGGTAAGGAGTGGGGTGGGGATGGGGTTCCTAGAGAAGAGGGACTGGACTCCTCTCCATGTGGTGACTTTGGTATATTGGAGGTGCCGTATAGTGACTAGGCCCTTTGTTCCTTTCCCAGCCTGAGGGCTGTTAGGGTGGTACCAGTACAACTGTAGTGATGGAGGGGTTGTAGTTTGACTCTGGGATT
Organism: Nomascus leucogenys; assembly: GCF_006542625.1. Lineage (NCBI taxonomy): Eukaryota > Metazoa > Chordata > Mammalia > Primates > Hylobatidae > Nomascus > Nomascus leucogenys. The sequence continues at coordinate 83,375,179 of NC_044392.1, forward strand.
TCCTCCTCAGAGAAATGCTGGGCTGCTTCTGCCTCTGATTGCAGTGATCAGGCAGGGGCATGGTGGTTGTGCTAGAGTACCAGGTTGGAAGGCCCTGCCCAGGGAAGAGAAATGAAGACCAGGACCTGCATGGAGAACAGTCTGGCTACTTTTCCATGAGGTGGTTGCTCTGTGCTGGGAATTCAGACCAGTCCCAGCTCCCCACAGACTCTCCAGAACCCAGAGACAGTAAGGGTGAGGGCTGTGAGACAGCAAAGATGGCAACCCATCCCTCCCACTGGGAGCTCTGTCCAGGGAGTTACAGAACTGCTACTGGCTCAATAGCCCCACCTGGAGAACCTGCCCAGTGAGGATATACAGGATAAGGGCCCACATAACAAACACTCTGGACAGTTTTCTGTGGGACTACGGCAGTGTGCTGGGGGTCTGCTCCAGTCCCTAGTCACCTCAGATTTTCCAGTACCTGAAGCTATCAACAGTGAAGGCTGCAAAACAACAAAGATGTTGGTCTGCCCCTTCTTCTGGGAGCTCGCTCTGTCCCAGGGAAGTATGGACCTTTTGCTGGTCCAAACACACCTGTAGGAGGTGGCTGGAGACCCCAGTTGGGAGGTCCTGCCCAGTGGGGAGGAACAGGATAAGGGACCCACTTAAGAAAGCAGTCTAGCTATGTTTCATAGAGCACCTGTGCTATGCTTGCGGTCTGCTCCATCCCCCAGTTGCCTCAGACTGTCCAAAGCCCAAAGGCAAGAATGGCTAAAGCTATCAAACAGCGAAGATGGCAGCCCACCCCACACTCTGTGACCTCTATCCCAGAGAGGTTTGAAATCAGTGGGTTGGAAAACACCAGTGGGGGTGACTAGAGACCCCAGCTGGGAGATTCTGCCCAGTGAAGAGAAATGGGGTCTGGGATCCACGTGAATAAGCAGTTTGACTGCCTCTCTGTATAGCTTCTAGGCTATGCCAAGGGACCACTGCAGTCCCTAGTCAACTCGGACTCCCTAGAGCCCAAAGGCAACAATGGCTAAGGCTGTGAAATAACAGAGATGGTGGCTTCTCTCTCCCCTTGGGAGCTCCATCTCAGGGAGGTGTAATGCTGCCACCAGTGGCTGGCTTGTTTCCCAAGCCAGTGGATCTTACCCTGCTAGATGCCATGGAAACAACAGCCTGCAGACTGTCACTGCTCGGCCCCCTGGATTCAGTGCCTTTCCTAGGAACATGTATAGGGATCTAACCTCCTGCTTTGCCGGAGTTGCAGCTGCTTTTGCTAGGAAGCCTGGGTATCTAAGGCTGCTGGGGCTGTGTGTGTGTGCCTGAGTGGTTGCTCTGCCAAGACTCCATGTAGCTCTGCGTGTCAGACTGAAAGCCCTGATGGGGTGGATCCATGAGAGGATCTCCTGACCCGAGAGTTGCAAAGATTTGTGGGTCTCAGGGGTTGCTCACTCACCACTTCCCTGGGCTGAGGAGGCGCTCCTGGCTCCATGTCACTCCTGGGTGGGCAGTCATCCTGCCTTGCTTTTCTCCATTCTCCATGGGTCAGCTTGTTTCCTTGATGAGTTTCCAATGTGTGTACTTGGATGTTTCCATTGAAGGTGCTGTATTTACTCGCCCGTTCCATTTCTCTTCATGAGAGTGGCATACACTAGCTACTTCTATTCAGTCATGTTGGCCAACTCCATACCAATATTTTTTTCTTTAAGCATAAAAACCTTGGAGATAAGAGAAGTAAAGAAGAGAGACTTCCACATGAAATTGTTATTGTTATTATTGGTAAACATTTATGAGGCATCATAGAAATTAAACTTAGATAAAAAGCTTAAAACAAAACTAAGACTTTGTCCCTGTGTTGAAAAATAAGGGCAATCAGTCCCTTTATTTTAGTCCTTTTTACAACTGGTGTGTTTCTGCATCTGAATCAATCATGCTACAACCTCTAAAGGTTCTTAAACACCATTAAAATGAAAAATTGGTGCACTACAGTCTGCTCATCTCACATACATAGATGTTGACACTAAAGAAATAGCAATTTAATTCAGCATGACTTATTGTGATCTGCTAAATGAAGATGTACTTGGTACTGTAAAGGATGAAAACACTGTTTCTTTTCTTGTGGAGCTTAGTTTATATTCTGGTAGAGAAGTTAAGATACATAATAAAGTAATAATAAAATATAGAATACATCACAGCAATACCCAGAAACTGTTTGCTAAAGAGATTAATATGGCTAGAAGGGAACCTGGTACTAATCATCAGGACAATGGGAGAAAGACCCTGAAGGCATTTCAGAGATCTTTGAGGCTGCTCCCCCCATCACAGTCTAAGAATGTTAGGATCTTGAGGGCAGCAAGGGCTTGCTACCTTGAGCCTAGGTAGGGCAGGCTGGGGTCTCTGCTCTCTGCATTCAGGAACAGGACTCCTCAGCCAGTTGTGGCTCAACTGGCCTCAGGTACAGCTCAACTTGTTGCTCCAAATGGTACAAACTGTAAACCTTGGCAGCACCACACCTTCATTCAAACAGGCCCAGATGTGGCTCATGCTCAAACTATAGAAGGCACAGGCTGTAAGCCTTGGCAGTTCCATGTGCAGAATGCAAGAACTATGGAGGTGTGGCTTCCTCCACTTAAATATCTGAGGGTGATTGAAAAGCCTAGGGGCCCAGGTAGTGATTTGTCAAAGGGGTGCAACCACTGCTGAGTTCTCTTACTAGGGTAATGCTTAGTAGAGCCACAGGGCCTGGGCCACCCTTGAGACCCCAGAATTGTAGAGTCACTGGCAGGGGATAATGCCTGCCTGGGAAAGTTACAGGCACCAGACTCCAACCCATGAGAGCAGCCACGTGGGCTGCACCAACAAAGCCATAGGGGCAGGGCTGCCTGATGCCTTTGGGGCTCCACCTCCAACCCTAGTGTGCATGGAGTTTAGGGAAATTATTCTCCAACTTTAAAATTTAATGTCTACCTGCTGGGTTTTGAACTTGCTTTGAGCCTGTTACTCCCTTCTTCTTGCCTGTTTCTCCCTTTTGGAATTGGAATGTATATACCCTATGCCTGTCCCACCATTGTATCTGGGAAATAGATAACTTGTTTTGATTTCATAGTTTCCCAGATGAGACTTTGGGCTTTGGACTTTTAAGTTGGTGCAGGACGAGTTACGATTTTGGCGATTTTGGGGATGGGATGATTTTGCATTGTAAGAAGGACATGAGTTTGAGGGAGGAGCAGAATGCTGTGGTTTCTTCTGACCAAAACTCATGCTGAGGCTTGGTCCCCAATGTGGTTGTGTTGAGGAGGAAGTAAAAGCATGGAGAAGTAAGGTGATTAGGTTGCTAAGAGGAATTAATGCCATTCTCAAAGAAGTAGTTCTAACTCTGCAGGACTGGTTAGTTACTGCGAGGCCAGGTGGTCATATAAAGTGAGGCTGCCTCTCATGTTTGGTCTCCTTGCACTAGCTTGCCTCCCCTTCTGCTTCTTTGGCATATTATGATGAAGCGTGAGGCCCTTACCAGAAGCCAGCCAGATGTGGTGAACTGATCTTGGACCTCCCAGCCTCCAGAATCATGAGCTAAAATAGACCTCTTTATAAATTACTCAGCCACAGATATTCTATTATATCAACAGGAAACAGACTAAGACCATCTCCTAAGCAATCAAAATGAATGGAAAATTAACAGCGTTATTATAGACATGCCAAACTTTTTGCTAGTGTTTACCTGGAAAATTATATGTACATTAAATATATGTAACTCAAAAAATCCCTGTTACATATACTAACCACTTAACTGCAATCACTGGCTATTCTTTTCATGAAATGAATAATAACCCTAAGTTTTCCTATTCTTAAGTTTTAAATATATTGGATATATTTATTCATATAGGATAAACCATACAATGGAGCTTTTCACAAAACTCACTGTTGGGTTAAATTTTTTCAAAAGGTTTCCCAATTAAAAAGTTCCTCGAGAAGAAACTGCATCAACTAACAGGCAAAATAACCAGCTAACATCATAATGACAGGATCAAATTCACACATAACAATATTAACCTTAAATGTAAGTGGGCTAAATGTTCCAATTAAAAGACACAGACTGGCAAATTGGATAAAGAGTTAAGACCCATCAGTGTGCTGTATTCAGGAGACCCATCTCACATGCAGAGACACACATAGCCTCAAAATAAAGGGATGGAGAAAGATCTACCAAGCAAATGGAAAACAAAAAAAAGCAGAGGTTGCAATCCTAGTCTCTGATAAAACAGACTTTAAACCAACAAAGATCAAAAGAGACAAAGAAGGCCATTACATAATGGTAAAGAGATCAATTCAACAAGAAGAGCTAACTATCCTAAATATATATGCACCCAATACAGGAGCACCCAGATTCATAAAGCAAGTCCTTAGAGACCTACAAAGAGACTTAGACTCCCACACAATAATAATGGAAGACTTTAACACCCCACTGTCAACATTAGACAGATCAACGAGACAGAAAGTCAACAAGGATATCCAGGAATTGAACTCAGCTCTGCACCATGCAGACCTAATAGACATCTACAGAACTCTCCACCCCAAATCAACAGAATATACATTCTTCTCAGCACCACATCACACTTATTCCAAAATTGACCACATAGTTGGAAGTAAAGCACTCCTCAGCAAATGTAAAAGAACAGAAATTATAACAATCTGTCTCTCAGACCACAGTGCAATCAAACTAGAACTCAGGATTAAGAAATTCACTCAAAACCGCCCAATTACATGGAAACTGAACAACCTGCTCCTGAATGACTACTGGGTACATAATGAAATGAAGGCAGAAATAAAGATGTTCTTTGAAACCAATGAGAACAAAGACACAACATACCAGAATCTCTGGGACACATTTAAAGCAGTGTGTAGAGGGAAATGTATAGCACTGAATGCCTACAAGAGAAAGCAGAAAAGATCTAAAATTGACACCCTAACATCACAATTAAAAGAACTAGAGAAGCAAGAGCAAACACATTCAAAAGCTAGCAGAAAGCAAGAAATAACTAAGATCAGAGTGGAACTGAAGGAGATAGAGACACAAAAAACCCTTCAAAAAATCAGTGAATCTAGGAGCTCGTTTTTTGAAAAGGTCAACAAAATAGACTGCTAGCAAGACTAATAAAGAAGGAAAGAGACAAGAATCAAATAGACACAATAAAAAATGATAAAGGGGGTATCGCTACTGATCCCACAGAGATACAAACAACCATCAGAGAATACTATAAACACCTCTATGCAAATAAACTAGAAAATCTAGAAGAAATGGATAAATTCCTTGATACATACACCCTCCCAAGACTAAACCAGGAAGAAGTTGAATCCCTGAATAGAAAAATAACAGGCTCTGAAATTGAGGCAATAATTAATAGCCTACCAACGAAAAAAAGTTCAGGACCAGACAGATTCACAGCCAAATTCTAGCAGAGGTACAAGGAGGAGCTGGTACCATTCCTTCTGAAACTATTCCAATTGATAGAAAAAGAGGGAATCCTCCCTAACTCATTTTATGAGGCCAGCATCATCCTGATACCAAAAGCCTGGCAGAGACACAACAAAAAAAAGAGAACTTTAGACCATTATCCCTGATGAACATCAATGCAAAAATCCTCAATAAAATACTGGCAAACCGAATCCAGCAGCACATCAAAAAGCTTATCCACCATGATCAAGTGGGCTTCATCCCTGGGATGCAAGGCTCATTCAACATATGCAAATCAATAAACGTAATCCAGCATATAAACAGAACCAACGACAAAAACCACATGATCTCAAGAGATGCAGAAAAGGCCTTTGACAAAATTCAACAGCCCTTCATGCTAAAAACTCTCAATAAATTAGGTATTGATGGAACGTATCTCAAAATAATAAGAGCTATTTATGACAAACCCACAGCAAATATCATACTGAATGGACAAAAACTGGAAGCATTCCCTTTGAAAACTGGTACAAGACAGGGATGCCCTCTCTCACCACTCCTATTCAACATAGTGTTGAAAGTTCTGGCCAGGGCAATCAGGCAGGAGAAAGAAATAAAGGGTATTCAATTAGGAAAAGAGGAAGTCAAATTGTCCCTGTTTGCAGATGACATGATTGTATATCTAGAAAACCCCATCATCTCAGCCCAAAATCTCCTTAAGCTGATAAGCAACTTCAGCAAAGTCTCAGGATACAAAATCAATGTGCAAAAATCACAAGCATTCCTATACACCAATAACAGACAAACAGAGAGCCAAATCATGAGTGAACTCCCATTCACAATTGCTTCAAAGAGAATAAAATATCTAGGAATCCAACTTACAAGGGATGTGAAGGACCTTTTCAAGGAGAACTACAAACCACAGCTCAATGAAGTAAGAGAGGACACAAACAAATGGAAGAACACTCCATGCTCATGAATAGGAAGAATCAATATCGTGAAAATGGCCATACTGCCCAAAGTAATTTATAGATTCAATGCCATCCCCATCAAGCTACCAATTACTTTCTTCACAGAATTGGAAAAAACTACTTTAAAGTTCATATGGAACCAAAAAAGAGCCTGCATTGCCAAGACAATCCTAAGCCAAAAGAACAAAGCTGGAGGCATCACACTACCTGACTTCAAATTATACTACAAGGCTACAATAACCAAAACAGCATGGTACTGGTACCAAAACAGAGATCTAGACCAATGGAGCAGAACAGAGCCCTCAGAAATAATACCACACATCTACAACCATCTGATCTTTGACAAATCTGAGAAAAACAAGAAATGGGGAAAGGATTCCCTATTTAATAAATGGTGCTGGGAAAACCGGCTAGCCATATGTAGAAAGCTGAAACTGGATCCCTTCCTTACACCTTATACAAAAATTAATTCAAGATGGATTAAAGACTTACATGTTAGACCTAAAACCATATAAACCCTAGAAGAAAACCTAGGCAATACCATTCAGGACATAGGCATGGGCAAGGACTTCATGTCTAAAACACCAAAAGCAACAGCAACAAAAGCCAAAATTGACAAATGGGATCTAATCAAACTAAAGAGCTTCTGCAAGCAAAAGAAACTACCATCAGACTGAACAGGCAACCTACAGAATGGGAGAAAATTTTCGCAACCTACTCATCTGACAAAGGGCTAATATCCAGAATCTACAAAGAACGCAAACAAACTTACAAGAAAAAAACAACCCCATCAAAAAGTGGGCAAAGGATATGAACAGACACTTCTCAAAAGAAGACATTTATGCAGCCAAAAGACACATGAAAAAATGCTGATCATCACTGGCCATCAGAGAAATGCAAATCAAAACCACAATGAGATACCATCTCACACCAGTTAGAATGGCAATCATTAAAAAGTCAGGAAAAACAGGTGCTGGAGAGGATGTGGAGAAATAGGAACACTTTTACACTGTTGGTGGGACTGCAAACTAGTTCCACCATTGTGGAAGACAGTGTGGCGATTCCTCAAGGATCCAGAACTAGAAATACCATTTGATCCAGCCATCCCATTACTGGGTATATACCCAAAGGACTATAAATCATGCTGCTATAAAGACACATGCACACGTATGTTTATTGCGGCACTATTCACAATAGCAAAGAGTTGGAACCAACCCAAATGTCCATCAATGATAGACTGGATTAAGAAACTGTGGCACATATACACCATGGAATACTATGCAGCCATAAAAAATGATGAGTTCATGTCCTTTGTAGGGACATGGATGAAGCTGGAAACCATCATTCTCAGCAAACTATCGCAAGGACAAAAAACCAAACACCGCCTGTTCTCACTCATAGGTGGGAATTGAACAATGAGAACACTTGGACACAGGAAGGGGAACATCACACACCGGGGCCTGTCGTGGGGTCGGGGATGGGGGAGGGATAGCATTAGGAGATATACCTAATGTAAATGATGAGTTAATGGGTGCAGCACACCAACATACCACATGTATACATATGTAACAAACCTGCACGTTGTGCACATGTACCCTAGAACTTAAAGTATAATAAAAAATAAATACAGAGAAAAGTTCCTCGATAAGCTATATTTTCTTATCTTATTGGCATAATGGCACCTACCACATAGATACATAGTGAGAACTTACTAAGCCACTGCATAGAGATTTCTTAGTTTAGATGTGGATACATAGTATGTGTTCAACATATGGTAGATGTTTATACCCCCAAAACATCCTTAACAGCACTTTAAATAATCCATTGAGAAGGGGAAAATAATGCAATGTCCATTTGTATTATTTCAGTTGCATTAGAACTTGACAGATGAAATCTTGACTTTCCACAGATGTATTATTCATAAAAAAAAATTTATCCCAGACTACCCTCCTACATATACTTCCTCATGCTTTCAGGCAGATCCCCCTCTCTTTATCGCCTCCTCACCAACACTATTAATTGGTGTATGGTCAGAGCATACAAATATATTTTATTACCTTAAGTAAAATGTAATTAGTAAGTAAATCTCCTGCAAATTCTATTATAATACATTCTAAAGCCAAATTGACATGATTGCAGAATTATTCACTGTTTTAAGTTTCGGCACCATTTACCCCTTAGTAGAGTCATTCAGAGTCTCTTTACCATGACCCTATTTCTAGAAAACATTCTAATCAAGCACAGTAGGGAACCATTCTTTGAGGACCCTTAGCCTATGCGTCACATGGATAATATTACCTATGGCATGCTAGATAATAACAGGTGTGTATATTTAAGAACTTTTCTTTTGTGGGAATAGAGTAGGCACCAGTGAGAAGGAAGTAAAAGCATGGAGAAGTAACTAAGCTAAGAATTAAGCTAAGTAAATAAGCTAAGAATTTCAGTCTGGGTTTTGAATAGGTAGTAGAACAAAACAAAAAGGAAAACCCTGGCACTTCTTATCTTTTGTCATTTCAACCCTGGCTGCCCATAATTAAGGGCCTTGCCACTCAATCTGAAGACTAGTAACACGGGAAACCCCTGGGAGCTGGTTAGAAGCTCAGCATCTCAGGCCACACCCCAGGCTTTCTGAGTAAGAATCTGCATTTTAACAAGATCCCCAGGTGATGATGTACACACCAAAGTGTAAGAAGCACTTGTTTAAGGTGGAGAGGAAAGGAAAGGAGGCACTATCAGAATTTTAAGAGAATCCATTCCAGGAGACAAATATAAGAGTAATGATGATTACTTGGTTTTCTGCACATATATTTCCTATTTTAAATATAATGTAATATAGCTCTTGTTTAATTGCCTTTCAGTATAGGCTGTTTCCTTTACCAACTGTGTAAATTATCTTTATAATTCCCATGCATCAACTGGGTATTCTTTTTATGTAGCTTGAGAGGCACTTAGATTCTCTATAAAGTTTTGTTTTAATTAACATAATAAAAGCAGAGAATTCAAAATAACAATCTTTGTTTCAATCTGGAAACCTTTCCATAAACATATGCCTTAAAAATTCCTACATACTTTAGCAAAACAAAATGGAAACAAACAAACAAAAAAAAAACCTGGTAATATATTCTGAAAGATTTAGAAAAATGTGCATAAACCTGCACTTGCATATTATGTGTTGTAGCTATAACATTTTTACTTTAAAAAGGAATTAAAATTAAGCTGACAGTATTTTGCCTGAAGTACCTCCTTATGACAGTAGATGGCTTCAATTATTTAGAAATTACATACATAATAAAGTCTTTTTTTTAAGTTTCTATATTGATCAGTTTGGAAACTTAAACCTTTTACCATTTAGAAACTAGAAAAGCAATTTTAAAGTTAAAATGGTTTTACCACAATTTTTTACATGACTGATTTACTCTGCATTTTTTAAAATTTCTGTAATTTTATTCTGTTATCTGACATGTTTTTAAACAAGGGAAATAATTGAATGGTACAATGAAAGAAACAGAGATTCTAGTTCAAAATTTCAGCTTATAGAAGGAAAAACAGCCCCTTAGAATATTAAATGCCTTTCCCGTAGTTTCTCTGCAAGTAATTTGTAGAACGAGAACTGGAACCCAAGTTGGTTTATTGCTTTTCCTACTTCAATTCCTAATGTTGAGGGTTATATCTCAATGCTCACTTTTTTTAAAATTTTTATCTTTTGTTCAGAAATGTAAAATGTACTTTGCTGTCTTCTTCCTTAAATGTGTTAAGGAACTTTTCTGCTATGAACTTATAATAATCCAATTCTGAACACATTTTTACCCATAATTGTTGCTACACTTACACTTTTGAAATATAGTGGATATACAGTATATGGTATGTGACAGAGTAGAACAGTCTCGCTATGCATTACTGTTTGAAAACAGCCAACTATCTTATTGTTCTTTCATTTAGTGGTGATTGAAGAATTGCTGTTACCCATTGTATCATGAAGAAGTCCTACAAAGATGAATATGGCCGTATTGTATTTCAAGGGGGCTCACTGACGACCTAGGTAACAGTGATCAAAATGCAATACAAATATATGGGTCTTTGAAATTATCAAGAGCTTTAAAAATTAATATCACCACCATCAAATTATATTACCAAATGTCTCTGTTTTCAAGTTTTCTCTAGACTCCACAAAAGATGTATTGTGTCTGAAATTCTTAAGGAGATAACATGCAGACATGGTCAAATTTTACAAAACGAAAAGCTACACATTCTTTTGGATAGTAGATTATAAAAAGAGGATGCAGTAAATTTGTAGAGTAACAAGAAGTCACTGAGGAACAAATCGACCAGCAGATTGTAGAAGGAGATAAAGAGGCAAGGATAGGAACTGAAAACACTAAGAAATCCTCGCTGGCAAGCTGATGTTAGAACCATCTGCATGCATGTAATGGGTATAGTTGATATTTGCAATTTGGGCTGAAAGGAATTATAAAATCCAGCACTTTTCAATAATACATGATGAAATTCATGTTTTTAACTAGCAGAAAATATTTTACTTGGAAGACTGTTTATTTTTGAAAGTCAAAGTATTTTACTTATATGTATTTAAAATATAGTTTTAGATAAAAAGAAAAAACAGATATCCCTTCTTATTTTGAGGAATTTTGAGGTATTTTGAGGTATTTTGAGATATTAATCAGTATTTTCGGTTTTGTATATTTTTTCCCTATGACTTTACTCATTGAGGTAGCTAGACTATGAACTGGACATTCCTTTTGGAAGAGTTTTCAAATCTTTGATTTTTAAAAATTTTAAAAGCCAAGATTCAGCCTTGAGACAAAACAATTAGAAAAATACCTGACAGGTCAAAGCCAGTTTTTCCTGTCCCCAAGACTGAAGACTGTCTAGACTTGTGGAAAAGGAGAGAAATCAGAGGAAAAGAAAGGAGCCCAGATGCTGGGTACCTGAAAAAGGACCTGTGCCCAGCTTTCTCCTGGATTGATTCTGAAGGCAGCGTGGGGTACAAGTTTAAGGCATAGTAGAACATCTCCCTTTGCATAATTTTGGGGAATTCAAGCACAGAAGAATCATCATTTTTTCTGTTTAATCTGGATTTCACCCTATGTTCACCCTATGCTAGAGTTCACCCCCAGAGTTCACCCTATGATAGACCAGGAACAATATAGTAGAGATGGCAATATGGTATGTTAGACTTACAAAGGGAGACTGAAACAGCCTCACAGAGCACCTTTGTGCCCCAGCATAGTGGTCGGAGGAGCAGCAGATCATTTCCCATAAGCCAGAGGCTAGTAGAGGGATGGGGTAGGGACTTTTAGTGTCTCACTAATTTTATCACGCTCCCAAAAGTTACAGTAAGGGAGACCACCCCTCATATTGTCTTATGCCCAATTTCTGCCTCCAAAGAAAGAAGAAGTAAAAACTAAAAGGCAGAAATGAAATCCAGAAGCAGACAGCCCAGCGCCACACCCTGGGCCTGGTAGTTAAAGATCGACCCCTGACCTAATCGGTTAAGTTATCTATAGATTACAGACATTGTATAGAAAAGCACTGTGAAAATCCCTGTCCTGTTCTGTTCCGTTCTAATTACCAGTGCATGCAGCTCGCAGTCATGTACCCCCTGCTTGCTCAATCTATCACAACCCTCTCACGCAGACCCCCTTAGAGTTGGGAGCCCTTAAAGGGGACAGGAATTGCTCACTCAGGGAGCTTGGTTGTTGGAGACGTGAGTCTTGCTGAAGCTCCCGGCTGAATAAAGCCCTTCTTAATCTTTAACTCAGTGTCTGAGTGGTTTTGTCTGTGGCTTGTCCTGCTACAACAGAAACTGGTGTCCAATACAAGGAGGACACAACTGTCAACTTTGTGGACTGGCAACTAGAACATAAGTCTCAACAGATAGTAGCATGGTCAGATGTTGACAACTAACAACAGATGATAGCCCCCAGAACATATATGCAATCCCAATGCAACTGGGTTTGGGAGTGGGAACCTTGAGTTGACTGAGATTATTTTTCTAGCATCTGGTGTAATGGGGGCTTGAAATAGAAATTAAAACATTTCTTGTATACTTGAGTTTGTGGACTAAGATTTGTACCCTCTGTTATCAATAGTGATAGATCTGTGCAAGTTTCATATCTTAATATTAGTAAATAAAGTCTTCTTTAGATTTAATATATCAAAACATTATAACATAACAATTTTAATTGGTATATAAATTCAGATATCAGTCTCAGGCAGATAGATGCTCAAATGGTAATTCTACCAGCACTAGCTAACATTTACTGAATACATGCTATGTGCCAGAACTTGTCCTAAGCTGTTTAGAAGACCTATTTTGTTTAATCCTTTTAGTAATCCTATGAGGTGAATTCTTTTACTATGTATATATTCTATAGATGAGGAAGCTAAATAAACTGCCAAAGGTTACAAAGTTTGAACTTTGTGAGACTGAAGATTATGAATCTACAACCATTATGCCATTCTGCCTAAAAATGAATGAAATGCTGACTGCATCTTTAAAGTTACATCAACTCATAAGTAAATTCAAGAGACCTCTTACTCAAGGCACATCCTACAGTCTTGGTTTCTGGTTTAACTCGAGTTTCCAGAGAAAGCAAGGCTGCTGTGACCTTCTCCCTAGACAATGTGGTCATCGTGTGGGGCCTTTCCCCTCAGTCCTTCTTCCCATTTGGCCCTGGACTCCCAAATCACTATTTTGTGGGTGTTTTGTTTGTTTTCACACTTAAGCTTCTGTACTTTAATTTGTTTTTCTGACCTGGCTCTGGTCCCTGAAGACTATTTATTTTTCCTAGGTCAATGACTTCATTCTGAAACCCAATATTCGGGAGAGGGGTAGAAAAAGGAGGCCCTGTTTTCAACAAAATACTCTTAGTAAGGGCAACTTGGTGTTGTCTTCCAATGCTGTGTTATAAACCTTCTCCACTGTTATCAGTAAAAACTAGCCAAAATAAGAAAGAGAAGAAAGCTTTTTGTGACCTTTACTTGACTTACAATACTTCAGTAACATCTGCTTTGAAATATGACTCTCATCTTGCCATTTCCTTTCATAGTATATAGTCAAATGTGATTTTCTTTCATACCTCTCACCTAGGAATATGATATTGTTTTGAAGAAAAGTTTGAAAGTTAAACACAAATCTTTACTGAGAGTATTTGATATCTATGTTATAAAAATATGACTGAATAAAGTTACTCTTGAAGTTCTATTTTTATCCTTAAATTAAAGTTTAAAGAAAGGAAAGGGATTAGCAGTTATTATTAGATTTTTATGTTAAAAATTATGAACTTTCAACACATAAATTTCAGTTTTTCCCAATAGGCTTTATTGCTTCCTCTGTCTTTTCATATTCCTGTGCTGTCCATCAAATGTTTCCTATCCTTTTGGGATTTTCCTTAATTTCTGTTTGCATTACAATATCATATTTCTTTTATTTTCAATGATTTTAATTTCATTTTTAATATATAGTGAGAACACACTCTAATAATTTCTTTCACTTCTTTTAACTTTCAAAATAACTTTGTCTTTTGAAATTTTTGCCTTCTAAAATAAGTCAAGCATTTTAGAGTCTACATAGAAATAAATATTCTCTTTTCTCTGAATTTTATTTATTTATAGAAAAGAGTTCCATGTATCTAAATACTTTTTAAATGTAGAGATGCTTGGTAAAACAGAATCTCCACTGTAATAAATATTTCTTCATTTGGATAATTCCATTGACAAAATTATGTGCAATAATTTGCAACTTTATGTATGCTTTTAGGTTTGAAGAAGGGTAGTTTTCTTTATTTTTTCCACAATAAAAATAGCTTTATTGACCAGGTGCAGTGGCTAACACCTGTAATCCCGGCACTTTGGGAGGCCAAGGTGGGCGGATCACCTGAGGTCGGGGTTTGAGACCAGCCTGAACAACATGGAGAAACCCTGTCTCTACTAAAAATACAAAATTAGCTGGGCTTGGTGGCGCAAGCCTGTAATCCCAGCTACTTGGGAGGCTGAGGCAGAAGACTTACTTCAACCCAGGAGGCAGAGGTGGCCGTGAGCCAAGATCATGCCATTGCACTCCAGCCTGGGCAATAAGAGTGAAACTCTGTCTAAAAAAAAAAAAAAAAAAAAAAAAAAAAAAAAAAAAGCTTTATTGTGTATTTATCCAATTATGAAGGTAGCACATGCTTAGAATTCATAATGCCTTTATTATAAAACAATTCAGCAGTTCTATGCATAGACTAGGTATACACATAGCAACATAGATCTGAAAATCATAGTACTATGTAAAAATGTAAGGAACAGGATGTCATACTATCTAAGTAAATCTAAATACCTACATACAAATACCTACACATAAATACCTAAACTACAAAAATGCGTTTTGTAGAAATACATGCAAACTGAAAGATTTACATAAAATGCATTAGAATAATGTGTGTATGTTTGGGGGGAGGAGGTATTGGGTGATCTTCTTGGGAAATAGAGATAAAAGAGAATAAAAGAAGAAATTTCAGATAATAAAGAAATGTACAAAGAAGTTAAAATCATCGTCAATCCCACTACTTGGTGATGATCACAGTTAACGTATTTTGGCACGGCCATCCAGATAACACAAACACACTTTAAAGTAGAATTATAATTTGTTTATTAATCTTCAATTTTTTTTTTTTTTTTTTGAGACAGAGTCTCACTCTGTCACCCAGGCTGGAGTGCAGTGGCACGATCTCAGCTCATTGCAACCTCTGCCTCCCGGTTTCAATTATTGAAAGTGATTCTCCTGCCTCAGCCTCCTGAGTAGCTGGGGTTATAGTGCACACCACCATGCCCGGCTAATTTTTGTATTTTTAGTAGAGATGGGGTTTCACCACGTTGATCAGGCTGGTCTCAAACTCCTGACCTTGTGATCCACCCGCCTCAGCCTCCCAAAGTGTTGGGATTATAGGCGTGAGCCACCGTGCCTGGCTAATCTTTAATTTTAACAATACAATATAAATGTATTGATATACATAATCATTTTTCATGTAGTACATTCATGGATGTGCCCACTTATTTAATGACTACCTTATCGATACACATTTAGATTATTTGCAGTTTTTGGTTATAACCAATGTTGTAATAAGCATTCTTACACCTACAGCTTTATTTGCTTTTTGTTAGAAATTCACATTTAAATTATTGAAACAAGCTGGGCACGGTGGCTCACACCTGTAATCCCGCACTTTGGGAGGCTGAGGCAGGCAGATCTCTTGAGCCTAGGAGTTCAAGACCCGCCTAGGCAACATGGTGCAACCCCATCTCTACAAAAAATACCAAAATTGGCAGGGCGTGGTAGTGCTTGCCCATATTCCTAGCTGCTTGGGAGGCTGACGTGGGATGATCACCTGAGTCCGGGAGATTGAGACTGTGGTGAGCCATGATTGCTCCACTGCACTCCAGCCTGGGTGACACGATGAGACACTGTCAAAAAACAATTATTGAAACAAATTATCAAATTGCTCTCCAGAAATGTACCATTTTTATATTTCCAGTATGAAGCTTTCTGATCCCTGCACTCTGAAACTTTCAACCTTGAGAAAAACAAAAACAAACAAAAACAAAATTATCTCCATATTCCAGACCATCCAAATGTCCAGCTCTCATCCATAGCCTAAATTTACTCACAGCCTTTTCCGTTCAGTGTTAGGTGAAATGAAAGACTTTGAAACACATTAATGTCAGTGCACAACAAACAATTTAGCATTGCCTTTGTCTGATCTAAGCATCAGGGACTGAGAGAAAGCAGAAGGGATGCACCTAGAACTACCTCTGATTTCATTTCTATGTATTCACTTCAGTAGTACATCAACTTTCTTGTGCTAAGTTTTCTATGTGCATCAGAATCCTGAAGTTAAAAAAAAAAAAAATTAAAGCTTTTTGCCAGGTGTGGTGGCTTACGCCTGTAATCCCAGCACTTTGAGAGGCCGAGACAGGTGGATCACCTGAGGCCAGGAATTTAAGACCAGCCTGGCCAACATGGTGAAACCCCATCACTACTAAAAATACAAAAATTAGCTGGGCATGGTGGCATGCCTATAATCCCAGCTACTCTGGAGACTGAGGCTTGAACCTGGGAGGTGCAGGTTGCAGTGAGCCAAGATCGTGCCATTGCACTGTAACCCGGGCAACAGAGTGAGACTCCATCTCAAAAAAATTAAAATTAAAATTAAAGCCTTTAATTACTAATAACCTGTGTTCTAAGAAATCGTGCGTTTTCTATTTCTCCTCGACCTCATTTCTAAAGAAAAATTCCTAATTTTTCTTGATAGTTCTGACATCAGTGATAATCCTATGCCCTAAATAGTTGAATGGGTTTTCAAACATCCCAACCAAATCAGACAGCAGTTCCGGTGCCCCAACTGAAGCAGCCTGGTGGGGTGGGCTGAGCCACGCTGTTGAGCCTGACAGATTCTGAGCTTTGCCTGTACCCATGCACTACAGGGCCTTGGGCTAGTCACTTAACTCCTCTAAGTCTCACTTTCTTTAACTGTTACATGAAGATAAGGATATTCACTTGGCTCTCTCTCTAGTAGATGGAGAAAGTAGCTCAACAAATATTTGTTAGTAAGTTAACTATTAGGAATAATAAGGTAACAATTAGGAGTAATGAATGAGAAATGCCTAGAACCTAGCAAATATCATTAAGTGGTAGCTATTGTCATTATTAAGATAAAATAATAAGGCCGGGCGCGGTGGCTCACGCTTGTAATCCCAGCACTTTGGGAGGCCGAGGCAGGCGGATCACGAGTTCAGGAGATTGAGACCACGGTGAAACCCCGTCTCCACTAAAAAAAAAAATACAAAAAATTAGCCGGGTGTGGTGGCGGGCGCCTGTAGTCCCAGCTACTAGGAGAGGCTGAGGCAGGAGAATGGCGTGAACCTGGGAGGCGGAGCTTGCAGTGAGCCGAGATTGCGCCACTGCACTCCAGCCTGGGCGACAGAGCAAGACTCCATCTCAAAAAAAAAAAAGATAAAATATAGGGATGTCATTGGAGAGAAGCAGATGGCGAAAAACTTCAAATAGTCCTGATGGCTGGTAGGAGTCCATGGTTAGGTACTGGGACCAGTATGAATCTAAAATGTGGGAACTGATATTGACAGGTTAGAGGAAGAAAGGGAGTTACTCTCAGTTAGGCCTGGCATTCTGGGTTACCAACAGCCTCTCCAAATGGAAAATACCCATGTAGCTTTTAACAGAGTGTAAATGTGAATAATCACCTAATCAATGCAAGGTCCTTAAGCTTTATCTACCCAATATCATTGCTATACCCAAAGCCACATTGCAGAAAGAATTGTGAGGTGAATGTTTTCTTAATGCTACTATGTGGCAGGAATTTAAATTGAAAATCTCTTTTCAAAGAACATGTGCATTAAAGTGAGATTATTCAAAGCTATCTGAGTGGTAATTACTAATGTAAAGGCTAATTGACCTAATTAATCTAATGTGGGTCAGTGGCTCTATTGTACCCAGAGAAGAGCATTTTCAAATGACATTTTAAAAAAAGAAACTCCAAAAGGAATTTCTTTAAGTGAACATCCTTAAATTTAGTGACTCTGGTTTATTTCTTGCACACAGATATTATATTGCTGGATATTATATTGCTGGAGTGCCTGAGCAGGGATAAAAAGATATAGAGAGACGAACTCTCTAAGGATACTAAGGAATATTCTGTTCATCACTCAGGGGAAGGCACTATATAAATTACATTATAACAATACTGCCTCTCTCTGATAACATAGCACTGAAAGAAGAATTCAACACGACAAGAAGTCAAATTTACTATCATACTGTTTTGATTCTCTTGGTGATGTGATAAAGTGCATGCTGATACCTGCTTTTTATTTTATTAACTTCAGCTTCTCTGAATGCCAGCTTGTCCCATTAGAAGTCTTGACTGCAAAATATAAACTGGGTCTGATAATATCTGTGCCCTATAAGAGCTATCTATGACAGACCCACAGCCAATATCATACTGAATGGGCAAAAACTGGAAGCATTCCCTTTGAAAACTGGCACAAGACAGGGATGCCCTCTCTCACCACTCCTATTCAACATAGTGTTGGAAGTTCTGGCCAGGGCAATCAGGCAGGAGAAGGAAATAAAGGGTATTCAATTAGGAAAAGAGGAAGTCAAATAGTCCCTGTTTGCAGATGACATGATTGTATATCTAGAAAACCCCATCATCTCAGCCCAAAATCTCCTTAAGCTGATAAGCAACTTCAGCAAAGTCTCAGGATACAAAATCAATGTGCAAAAATCACAAACATTCTTGTACACCAATAACAGAGAGCCAAATCATGAGTGACCTCCCATTCACAACTGCTACAAAGAGAATAAAATACCTAGGAATCCAACTTACAAGGGACATGAAGGACCTCTTCAAGGAGAACTACAAACCACTGCTCAATGAAATAAAAGAGGATACAAACATTCCATGCTCATGGGTTGAAAGAATCAATATTGTGAAAATGGCCATACTGCCCAAGGTAATTTATAGATTCAATGCCATCCCCATCAAGCTACCAATGACTTTCTTCACAGAACTGGAAAAAACTACTTTAAAGTTCATATGGAACCAAAAAAGAGACCGCATCACCAAGTCAATCCTAAGCCAAAAGAACAATGCTGGAGGCATCACGCTACCTGACTTCAAACTATACTACAAGGCTACAGTAACCAAAACAGCATGATACTGGTACCACAACAGAGACATAGATCAATGGAACAGAACAGAGCCCTCAGAAATGATGCCGCATATCTACAACCATCTGATCTTTGACAAACCTGACAAAAACAAGAAATGGGGAAAGGATTCCCTATTTAATAAATGGTGCTGGGAAAACTGGCTAGCCAGATGTAGAAAGCTGAAACTGGATCCCTTCCTTACACCTTATACAAAAATTAATTCAAGATAGATTAAAGACTTACATGTTAGACCTAAAACCATAAAAACCCTAGAAGAAAACCTAGGCAATACCATTCAGGACATAGGCATGGGCAAGGACTTCATGTCTAAAACACCAAAAGCAATGGAAACAAAAGCCAAAATTGACAAATGGGATCTAATCAAACTAAAGAGCTTCTGCACAGCAAAAGAATTACCATCAGAGTGAACAGGCAACCTACAAAATGGGAGAAAATTTTTGCAACCTACTCATCTGACAAAGGGCTAATATCCAGAATCTACAATGAACTCAAACAAATTTACAAGAAAAAAACAAACAACCCCATCAAAAAGTGGGCAAAGGACATGAACAGACACTCCTCAAAAGAAGACATTTATGCAGCCAAAAAACACATGAAAAAATGCTCATCATCACTGGCCATCAGAGAAATGCAAATCAAAACCACAATGAGATACCATCTCACACCAGTTAGAATGGCGATCATTAAAAAGTCAGGAAACAACAGGTGCTGGAGAGGATGTGGAGAAATAGGAACACTTTTATACTGTTGGTGGGACTGTAAACTAGCTCAACCATTGTGGAAGTCAGTGTGGCGATTCCTCAGGAATCTAGAACTAGAAATACCATTTGACCCAGCCATCCCATTACTGGGTATATACCCAAAGGACTATAAATCATGCTGCTATAAAGACAAATGCACACGTATGTTTATTGCGGCACTATTCACAATAGCAAAGAGTTGGAACCAACCCAAATGTCCAACAACGATAGCCTGGATTAAGAAAATGTGTCACATATACACCATGGAATACTATGCAGCCATAAAAAATGATGAGTTCATGTCCTTTGTAGGGACATGGTTGAAACTGGAAACCATCATTCTCGGTAAACTATTGCAAGGACAAAAAACCAAACACTGCATGCTCTCACTCATAGGTGGGAATTGAACAATGAGAACACACGGACACAGGAAGGGGAACATCACACTCCGGGGACTGTTGTAGGGTGGGGAGAGGGGGGAGGGACAGCATTAGGAGATATACCTAATGTTAAATGATGAGTTAATGGGTACAGCACACCAACATGGCACATGGATACATATGTAACAAACCTGCATATTGTGCACATGTACCCTAAAACTTAAAGTATAATAATAATAAAAAATAAATAAAATAAATCATACCACACACACAAAAAAGCTTAATCTTCATGCCTTGGGAACATATCATTTCTGCTACTTGTCACATGCTGGGGAGATGTTCAGCTTGGAGGTGCAGGTGTCTCTCCAAGCTAAGGAAAAAAAAAATATCTGTGCACTATGACTATGGAGAGAATGTATAATCCACACCTGTGGTAGACAAAATAATGGCTCCTGAAGATGTCCACATTCTAATCCCAGAAATTTCATAAATATGGTACCTTACAATGGCAAAAGGGACTTCGCACATGTGAAATTAAGTATCTTGAGATGAGATTATCCTGGGTTATCTGGATGGGCTCAGCATAATCACAAGGGTCCTTATAAGTGAAGGAGCCTCGGAGGCAGGAGAGTCAGAGTCAGAGAAAGAGACATGACCATGGAGCAGAGGTCAGAGAGAATGAGAGAAGGAGCTAGATTTGAAGATGCTACATTGCTGGCCTTGAAAATGGAAGAAGGGCCACAAATTACAGAAAGAATGCAGGTCTGGATTTTGAAATCAAGCAACAGCCTTCATTTTTCACTCAGGGACACTGATTTTTGGACTTCTGGCCACCAGAACATAAATTTGTGTTGTAAGGTAATCAATGTGTGCTGTTTAAAGCTGCTAAATTTGTGGTAATTAGCTTGTTACAGCAGTAACAGAAACTAATACAATGTTTCTGGATTCATGGCACAGAGCTATATTCATATCATTTTCATTGGATTGAACTGACTTTCCCAAACTGTGTGATAATCCAAAACAGAACTATGACCACAACCCAGGGAGACCCTACAGCAGAAGATCTGGCTTTGCCTTTTTATTTGCAGCACAAGCTCACTTCACTTCTTTGTTCCTATATATTTTCAGGCTTTTTGAGAAATGGAGTGCTAGTGGAAGTTTGTAAGTGTGGGAAGAAACCAGTCCTTTTATGAGTTAATTCCTCTCTCCCAGGTTTTAAAACCCAAAGACACTATCGGAAAAGATATTTACAACTATAAACAATGTCTTTTAATCACTTAGCTTCTGTTTTGTGCTCAAAAGTAAACAAGAGTGAACCACTTGGAAGATGAGGAGAAAGTTCACAAAGCCTTAAGAAGGTGGGTAAGTATCTTCACCAAGAGTCACAAGCTGTGGATATGCCGTTGGGCAGCTGATCAAAATTTCACATGGGTCTAAGGAGTTGGATAATATTAACATCTACGGTGCTAAGGAGCACTTGAATTACAATAAGGAACATATGCATTATCCCATTGTCCCATACTTATCCCAGTTTTCATTTGAGGAAATTAAAACTTAAGAAATGGCACTATTTGCACCGTTACCTATGGTGGACTCACTGTACATCTGACTCACTCTATACTTGAGTTGTTTACCACTATTCTATGTCCTTTCCCTTCTCCACATCAGAACCATAACAACTTGGAAAGTTTTCTATGTGACGTAGTCATGGCAGGTTCATTTTCTTGAGTTTCTAAGTGTGCTGCCTACCCAGGAAAATTCCTGAGAGTGCAGGAAGGGTTTACTACAGGAAACACATTATCACCAAGCAAAGTCCTACTGCCAAATGCAGGTAGCAGAGAATGGCTAGACAATGCAGGACAAGCTTGGCTTTTTCTGAAGTGCACTAGTTCTTATTGGCCCAATGGAAAAGCTTGCTAACTGATGCCATGATGGTGACTTCATTAGAAGTAAGGCAGACAATGAAAATGAATATTTTGCACATTTTGATTCCAATCATTGCAATCGTCGCACTGAGGAAGAAAAGCTGAAGGAATTCATTGAGAAAAATTAGGATAAATAACAAGCTTTCTGATGAGCATGGATAAAAAGTAGACAGGATGACACTATACCCAAGGTATTGGAGTAACTCAGCAAAACGCACTGGGAATGAAGACTAATGCTCAGAACAAGATAAACATGCTAAAGAATGGCTGGGCATGGTGGTTCATGCCAGTAATCCCAGGAGCTTTGGGAAGCCAAGGTGGAAAGACTGAGGAAGGAGTTTGAGATGAGCCTAGGCAACATAACAAGACCATATCTCTACAAAAAACAAAAAAAAACAAACAAAATTAAAAATTAGTCAGGCATGGTGGTAGGTACCTATAGTCCTAGCTGCTTGGGAGGCTTAGGTGGGAGGATTACCTAAGCCTAGGAGGTTGAAGCTGCAGTGAGCTACAATTGAGCCACTGCACTCCAGCTTAGGCAACAGAATGAGACTATCTCCTTAAAAAAATGCTAAAGAAAACATTACATTCAGATCAGAAAGAGTTCTGGGGAGAGGAAGGCCCCACCTTGAAAATAATGATGGTAGGTTAACATATAGCAACAATGAAGAAGTAGAACTTCTGTACTCCTATTTTACTACCTTTCTTCCCCCCTGGGGAAAGACATGGCCCATCAGAGTTGAGTGGAAAGGGTAGAAATAATAAGAAATTGGAGGCCTAACTTGTTTAAGATTCCACATCTAAGTCACTGTATCCCAAGGGATGGTAATATCATATTGATTGAGGAAACAGGTTTTGGAATCAGATAAATCTACTATGTTCTCCTGGCAAATGGTTTAACAGCAATAAATTTCAGTTGTAAATACCTCATAGGGCTAGGGTGGTAATTCAGCTAAAGCACTTTAACGTAGTATCTGGGACATAATAAATACATGCTAGCTATTCATTTTATCATTTGGTATTTTCATTGACTAGCTGAAATGACATCAGTAATCTTTAAAAAATGGTGCAAAAAGAATAAATATCATGAATAGTCTGTAAGACTAGAACTAATAATTTTAAAGATAGTTTTTTTAGTTTACAAAGTAAGTAATGATGCTAGGAATAGTATGAGTTCAGTAAGAAGAGGCCATACCAATGTAAGTAAATTTTCCTCTTTTCTAAAGGGCTACTTAGTGGAAATCAATAGAATTTTATGTACAGAGAGTATTCAGATTTCAGCATGACCAAGAATCTCATGAAAGAGTCTTGTGAAAGAACTGTGGGCTGCTTGTCACAGAGAGACGGATTTTTAACTTGCTGAATAACCCAAATCGTGCTAGTTAAGAAATATTCTAAATCAAGAAAAAATTTATTAGGAGGAATAACTTAGAGGGCGGTCCCTCAGCCCTAAATTTTTCAACAGTTTCACCAATGACTGTTATGCTGACATCTGTAGCATGCTGATCAATGAAATGATTGAGGCAAAATTCAAATTCAAAATATTCTGAAATGGCTGAAACAGTAGATCAAGTCTAACACTATGAAGTTTGTCCACAAAAAAGTCCAGTCTTTTACTTTGTTCCAGCATCAAACTGTATAAGCAGAGGATGGGGTACATGACTTAGAAGCTTGTATTCTTTAAAAGTTTTACAAAAATAACATTGGGCGGTGATTGATTATACATTGATAAATTATAGGTGTATGTTATTTTATAGCTATTTGGCATCAAGATGATCTAGGGCCCACATAACAAGTGTCTTCAAGAGGTAGTTATTTAGCTCAAGGCGGAGTGAGAGAGGACTGGTGCTACATTTTAAATGCCTTTCTGGGCCTGATAATTTAAAGGGGCTCATATTCCTCAGATAAAAGGGTTTTTTTCTTTTTATTTCCCCCTTTTTGATGAAAATCTTTCTTCTTGAAAGCACTTATGATCAAAATCTGACTGTCAAAGTGTCCCTTGTCACTGGGAAGGCTCATTTCCAGATAGTCCTGTCCCATGTCAAAGGGGGAAAGGGAGACAGTCTCAGTGAGGATTTTTTTTAAGAGTCCCCCAGAGCTCATTTGGGATGGCATCACAGAGTGGCAAAAGTGAGAACTCTGTCAAGCCATTGATTTATGTAGCTGCTGTTGCCTGTTGAAACATAAACACCATGATTTTAGTTTTCTCAGGAGTAACACATATGGATTATAACCAAAAAGAAAACTGGTATGCCAGAATGGAAAAACAAAAACACCCAAATCTGTTCCTTTGGGGGGGCCAATTAAAAACATTATGAAGAGAATTAAACCCAGGTTCTTCTTTAGAAACTTGTTGTAGCAATGAAACAATTCACGATTTAGTCCAAATGATAGGAAAATAAAAAAACTCAAAAACAAGGATAAGGGCTAGAATCTAATTACAGGTGTGCTATAGTTTTTATCTGAAACTTAATTTCTCTCTCCAGTTTCCCATTTCTACCAAAGATAAATCGCAGTAGGACCAATTTACTTGTAAAATAAGTTTTAGTATTATGTTTGGCCTGATTATTTGCATAAAGTATAACAAGAATAGTGATTGGCCATTTAGGCTTCTTTTTTCATTTTTCATTTTTATTTTTTTTCTGTCCTTACAGTCTATTCACAAGGCTCCTTTTTAAGTTGGCTTTGCTGGAACTCTTTCATAAGGAATTTCAGATTAGACTTTTAAAA
The DNA here is from genome assembly GCF_006542625.1 of Nomascus leucogenys. Classification (NCBI taxonomy): domain Eukaryota; kingdom Metazoa; phylum Chordata; class Mammalia; order Primates; family Hylobatidae; genus Nomascus; species Nomascus leucogenys. Next base: position 83,400,107 of record NC_044392.1, read on the forward strand.
GCCTCTTGAAGTTATAAAGCCAAGCCAAGGATTCACCATCAGACTGTGCCCTTAATACCTGTATGAATTGGGTGAATTCCTTTCTTTTTGAGGTCCCTAAATATCTTGAGGTTCCTGGCCCTATCAAAAAACAACATTTTTCACTTACCACAAGGTCAGGAACCTTGTAAGAGAACCATGTAGACAAACAAGCCAGTTCTTTAAGTCAACTTGAATTCCTCAAACCCGTCTGGTCATATCTGAAAAGATGTCATTCCAGTCAAAGCCTTGGGAAAGTTACCAGTATCTTCAATATGTCCTGTTACAAAAGAAAACAGATTTTTATTGAACTTATGTAAATTCCTATATCGTTATAAAATAAGAATACTCGCAAATAGTTTCTGAATTCTGGAGGAATCAGGTAGAGAGAAAGGCAAATATTTCCATTTTTGTTCACAAAAGTATACTTTGCTGGGCATTGTGGCTCATGCCCATAAACCCAGCACTTTGGTAGGCTGAAGCAGATGGATCACTTGAAGCCAGGAGTTTGAAATTAGCCTGGCCAACATGGCAAAACCCCGTATCTACTAAAAATATAAAATTAGCTGAGTGTGGTGGCACACACATGTAATCCCAGCTACTACAGAGGGTGAGGCATGAGAATCACTTGAACCCAGGAGCCAGGAGGTGGAGATTGCAGTGAGCTGAGATCACACCACTGCACTCTAGCCTGAGTGACAGAGTGAGACCCTGTCTTAAAAAAAAACAAAAAAAAGTGTACTTTGCCCAAATTGCTATAAGCTATAAATAGCTCAAACAAAAAAAAGTTTGTGGAAGACAAAACACATTACTACTTCAGGTGGAGCCCTTTAATGATAGAGCAAAGAAAGTATTTGTGGTTTCCAGGGCCAAATATTTTAACACGTAAAAAGCAGGCACAATTAGAGGGCAACACATCTAAATCTTTAAAAATCAAGGATCCCACTTTTATATTGAATCCTGGCTCCCCCAAAAAGAAGGAAACACCATGACACCAGGCCATGACACAGGCTTCCACAGTGTACCTCACTACAAAGACATTCTCCTGGCTGGTAGGTAACCCAATGTCAATCAGCCCACTCTGTGAACAGCCCATCCCTCATAAGAGTTTTATCCCTCGGTGGTGAGTTCATACCTGCACCTTTACTTAAATGCACAAGGACTCTTTTTTCTTTTTTTTGAGATGGAGTCTTGCTCTGTCACCCAGGCTGGAGTGCAGTGGCATGATCTTGGCTCACTACAACCTCTGCCTCCGAGGTTCAACTGATTTTCCTGCCTCAGCCTACTAGGTTCAGCTGATTTTCCTGCCTCAGCCTACTGAGTAGCTGGGACTACAGGCATGCACCACCATGCCTGGCTAATTTTTTTGTATTTTTAGTAGAGACAGGGTTTCACCATGTTGGTCAGACTGGTCTTGAACTCCTGACCTCGAATGATCCACCTGCCTTGGCCTCCCAAAGTGCTGGGATTATAGGCGTGAGCCATTGCACCTGGGCTCCAAGGATTTTTGTAGTTTTGAGTTTAACATTGAAGTCTTTAATCCATCTTGAGTTAATTTTTGTATAAGGTGTAAGGAAGGGGTCTGGTTTCCATTTTCTGCATATGGCTAACCAGTTTTCCCATCACCGTATATTAAATAGGGAATACTTTCCCTGTTGCTTGTTTTTGTCAGGTTTGATAAGGATCAGATGGTTGTAGAGGTGTGGTCTTATTTCTGAGATCTCTATTCTGTTCCATTGGTCTGTGTGTCTGTTTTTGTAACAGTACCATGCTGTTTTGGTTATTGTAGTCTTGTAGTATAGTTTGAAGTCAGGCAGCATTATACCTCCAGCTTTGTTCTTTTTGCTTAGAATTGTCTTGGCTATATGGTCTCTTTTTTGGTTCCATATGAATTTTAAATTAGTTTTTTTCTAAATCTGCGAAGAATGTCAATAGTTGTTTAATGGAAATAGCATTGAATCTATAAGGGTGTACATAGTGGCTCACACCTGTAATCCCAGCACTTTGGGAGGCCGAGGTGGGTGGATCACCTGAGGTCGGGAGTTCAAAACCAGCCTGACCAACATGGTGAAACCCTGTCTCTACAAAAAATACAAAATTAGCCGGGCATGGTGGCACATGCCTGTAATTCCAGCTACTTAGGAGGTTGAGGCAGGAGAATTGCTTGAACCCAGGAGGCAGAGATTGCAGTGAGCCAAGATTGCACCATTACACTCCAGCCTGGGCAACAACAGTAAAACTCTGTCTCAAAAAAAAAAAAAAAAAAAAAAGCACTGAATCTATACATTATTTTGGGCAGTATGGCCATCTAGGCAATACCATGTAGGACATAGGCACTGGCAAAGATTTCATGATGAAAACATCAAAAGCAATTGTAACAAAAGCAAAAATTGACAAATGGAATTAAATTAAACTAAAGAACTCTGCACAGCCAAAGATACTGTCATCAGAGTGAACAGACAACCTAGAGAATGGGAGAAAATTTTTGCAATCTATCCATCTGACAAAGATCTAATACCCAGAATCTACAAGGAACTGAAACAAATTTACAAGAAAAATAAAAACACGATTAAAAAGTGGGCAAAGGACATGAACAGACACTTCTCAAAAGAAGACATACATGTGGCCAACAAACATAAAAAAAGCTCAACATCACTGATCATTAGAGAAATACAAATCAAAACCACAATGAGATACTATCTCATGCCAGTCAGAATGGTGGTTATTAAAAAGTCAAGAAGCAACAGATGCTGGTGAGGTTGTGGAGAAATAGGAACGCTTTTACACTGTTGGTGGGAATGTAAATTAGTTCGACCATTGCGGAAGACAGTGTGGTGATTCCTCAAAGACCTAGAGGCAGAAATACCATTTGACTCAGCAATCCCATTACTGGGTATATACCCAAAGGAATATAAATCATTCTATTATAAAGATACCTGCACACATATGTTCATTGCATCACTATTCACAACAGCAAAGACATGGAATCAACCCAGAGGCCTATCAGTGATAGACTGGATAAAGAAAATGTGGTAATGTGGTACATATACACCATGAAATACTATGCAACCATAAAAGGGAATGAGATAACGTCCCTTGCAGGGACATGGATGGAGCTGGAAGCCATTATCCTCAGTAAATTAACACAGGAACAGGAAACCAAACACCGCGTGTTCTCATTGATAAGCGAGGCTGAACAATGAGAGCACATGGACACACTGTGGTCTGTTGGGAGTGGGTGAAGGGAGGGAGAGCATCAGGATAAATACCTAATGCACACGGGGCTTAATATTTTTTGATTGGTGCAGCAAACTAAAACGGCCTTTGCAAAAGTATAACTGATGAAATTATGACAGTGAAAGAAATCGGACCTAACTGACTCTATCTTGCTTCTAACCTTTAAGCTGTCCTTGTTCATTCCTCAGCATAGGCCAAACTAACCTTGAGAAGGAATTCAGTTCATGGTTTGACTCTGAAACAAAATTAATAACAGCTCTTTCCTGAAAAACACCCCCTTCTTGCCTAGAAACCAGTCTGCCTTTGCAGAACTAGCAAATTAGCTACAAGATTAGAAATTACAGTTTAGGGGTCATGCAGCCTCTGGCTCCAAGAGTCTGAACCTCCCCAAATTGCTTCTGGGGATAACATCACTATTGTAAAACCTAAGATCAGTGCTTGAGATATTTTGCAGACCCTGTACTTGATGGATCAGCTGATACCACACAGACTGGTAATCTGGCTCAACCAGTTATGCCATCTCACCCAGGAACAGAAGACAGCAAGAAAAACTCACTTGAAACCCTTATGACTCCATCTCCAACCTGACCAATCAGCACTCCCCACTTCCCAAGCCCCTACCCGCCAAATCTCTGATCCCTGAATGCTCAGGTAGAGTGATTTGATTAATAATAAAACTGTGGGGCCAGGGGCAGTGGCTCATGCCTGTAATCCCAGCACTTTGGGGGGCCAAGGAGGGTGAATCACCTGAGATCAGGAGTTCGAGACCAACCTGGCCAACATGGTGAAACCTCGTCTCTACTAAAAATATAAAAAATGTTAGCCAGGTGTGGTGGTGCACACCTGTAATCCCAGCTACTTGGGAGGCTGAGGCAGGAGAATTGCTTGAACCCGGGAGGCAGAGGTTGCAGTGAGCCGAGATCGCACCATTGCACTCCAGCCTGGGCTACAAGAGTGAAACTCCATCTCAAAAAAACAAAAACAAAAAACAAAAATCAAACCAAGCCAAAAAAATACTCCAGTCTCCCGCACAGCGATCTCTGCGTGAATTACTCTTTCTCCATTGCAGTTCCCCTGTCTTGATAAATTGGTTCTGTCTAGGCAGCACGCAAGGTGAACCCCTTGGGTGGTTACATAACCAGTATGGCACACATTTACCTTTGTAACAAACCTGCACATCCTGCACATATATCCAGGAATTTAAAATTAAATTGAAATTTAAAAAAGACTAAATAATAAATGCACAAGGAAACGAGTATTCCCTTGCGGTAACTACCATTCATTGCAACTGTAACCGCCCAGTGGGTTCACATTGCCGGCTGCCTAGAAAGAACCAGTTTATCATGACTGGGGAATTGCAATGGTGAAAGAGTAATTGACACAGATCCAGGTGTGCGGGGTGACCGGAGTCTTATTATTACTCTCATCAGTCCCCTGGAACATTCGGAGATCAGAGTTTTTTTTTTTTTTTTTTTTTTTGAGACGGAGTCTTGCTCTGTCTCCCAGGCTGGAGTGCGGTGGCGCAAACTTGGCTCACTGCAAGCTCCGCCTCCCGGGTTCACGCCATTCTCCTGCCTCAGCCTCTCTGAGTAGCTGGGACTACAGGCGCCCGCCACCACGCCCGGCTAATTTTTTTGTATTTTTAGTAGAGACGGGGTTTCACCGTGGTCTCGATCTACTGACCTCGTGATCCGCCCACCTCGGCCTCCCAAAGTGCTGGGATTACAAGCGTGAGCCACCGCGCCCGGCCAGAGATCAGAGTTTTTAAGGATAACTTGGAGGGTATGAGCTTGGAAAGTGGGGAGTGCTGATTGGTCGGGTTGAAGATAAAAATCACAGGGAGTAGAAGTGAGTCCTTGCTGACTTCCGTTCCTGGGTGGGATCGCAAAATTGGTTGAGCCAGATAATCAGTCTGGATAATGTCATCTGCTGCATCAGAATGTAGGGCCTGCGAAATATTTCAAGCACTGATCTTAGGTTTTACAACAGTGATGTTATTCCCAGGAGCAATTTGGGGAGGTTCAGACTCTTGCAGCCAGAGGCTGCATGGCCCCTAAACTGTGATATCTAATTTTGTAACAAATTTGTTAGTCCTACAAAGGCAGACTGGTCCCCAGGCAAGAAGAGTTTTTTTGAGAAAGAGCTATTAATCCATTTTGTTTCAGAGTTTAAACTATAAACTAAGTTCCTTCCCAAGGCTAGTTCGGCCTACACCCAGGAATGAACAAAGGCAGTTTAGAGGTTAGAAGGAAGATGGGGTCAGTTAGGTCTGATCTCTTTCATGACATAATTTCCTCAATTATGATTTTTACAAAGGTGATTTCACAACCACAGTCAGCCACCTCCCAGACTGTAGCCCTCACCAGTGATCCACCAGTCATCATACATACAAAAGTGTATTGTCTCACAGTCTCACCAGTAATCCCTGGTACCCCTAAAAATGAAAGAGATTGGGTAATTGATGTAATAAAAGACAGTAGAGTTTAGACTTGAGAGGAACGTGTCCATGACTCTTTGGACTCCACAGGAAGGCAGAATACCTTAAAAAGGGGATGAGTGGTGACTCTTTCTGTGTCCCTTAAGGGGTCTGAGTCATTAGAGGTTCACTCAGATTTGTTTTCTTTTTTTGTCTTTTTTAGATGGAGTTTTGCTCTTGTTGCTCAGGCTGGAGTGCAATGGCTCAATCTCAGCTCACTGCAACCTCTGCCTCCCGAGTTCAAGTGATTCTCCTGCCTCAGCCTTTTGAGTAGCTGGGATTACAGGTGCACGCCACCATGCCCAGCTAATTTTTGTATTTTTAGTAGAGATGGGGTTTCATCATATTGGTCAGGCTGGTCTTGAACTTCTGACCTCAAGTGATCCACCCGCCTCAGCCTCCCAAAGTGCTGGGATTACAGGTGTGAGCCACCACGCCAGGCCTAGATTTCTTCATGTAGCACTGAAGACAGCAAAGAGGAAGGAGGATCTTGAATATCAGCTTTTAACTAAGCTGACTTCTGACCATAGAATGCCTTTTTAAAAATCCTTTTAAATATCTTATTATCAGATTTTAGCTAGGATAAACAGCTGAAATTCCTGGATTTTGAACTTTTTTTTTTTTAACTGAAGGTACCCTCCCAAGTGACTCACTAAACCAGTAAGACTTAAATAAGGTTATACCTTCACCAAGGACACATGAGGCATTTCCAAAGAGGTGCAAAGCAGTCCTTATAAAATCCAGAACCACCCCAAAAATGGTTCAAAGAAAGGAAGGTTTTGCTAGCCACAAAAGGGGCACAGCCCACATTGATCTGGCCATATCTTTCAGGGTCTCAGCTTCTCAGTTGACCATTGATACACAAGGCCCAAAAGCTCTGTTTAACTCCACAGATGGAAGAAGACGGGAAATCAAAAGTCGTTCATAGAAGGGGAAGGGATCAATAACAAATGGGTGCTCCAAAAGGTCAAAAGTCACGCAAATATCAAACCAAAGGAACTGGTTCCCTGACTGGGAATTGAACCAGGCCATCGCAGTGAAGGCACAGAATTTTAACTACCAGACTACATGGCGGAGCAGCTCCAAAGCAGGCTGTTTGAACTTATGAAGGACTTCAGCTTTGTTTTAGGTCAGATTCTGGCTCTTCAATTTTGCCGAATTTCTGAGGCTGGCCATGACACTATTATTTATCTTAAAAAAAAAACATTTTTTGATCTCCCATAAATACAAATAAGGCAATTGCTTGGAATGAGAGATATCTTTTTAAAATTTAGGAGTCATTCTAATTTAAAGGATCCATCTTTTGGCCACCAATGATTAGACTTTCCAGTGGTGTACTTATTCCAATAGCAACTCAATCCAATTATCATAGCAAAAATTATACCAGAGTCCCTATACCCAAGACTAGTCACACAAATCCTTTTCTCCCATTAATCAACATTTTGCAGAGGAAACAGAAGCAAACAGTGATTTTGGATGGTAACATCCACTCAATCTGTTAACAGTGGAGGGTGTCCAGGTTCTTGGTGTTTTGAACAAAGAATTGGACAAAATGCACAAACAAAGCAAGGCAGGAATGAAAGGATTTATGGAAAATGAAAGTATACTCCACAGTGTGGGAGCAGGCTTGAGCATAGGGGCTCAAAGACCCCATTACAGAGACTTTGGGGGTGTAAATACCCCCTAGAGGATTCCATTGGTTACTTGGGGTATGGCTTATGTAAATGGACAGGATGAAGTAAAGTTATAAAGTCATTTACTTGGCCTACGTCCTATGGAGAGGATATTTCCTGTCATAGCTGAAGTGTGAATCGGCCTTATGTTCCCTGCCTCCAGACCCTATTTTCTTGCCTCATCTTCCCCCTGAGAGATGTGATCCCCATAAATATTTATGGGAGGCAGAGGGACCAATGGTCTTTTTTTCTGTAACTGCTTCATGCTGGCTTGGGGCATAGTCCCTAACTATTGTGGATCATGGATCTCTTGCCTCACTCAGTCTGGTGGAGGCAGGGTAGGTAGCTCCCTGATGGTCAGGGGTGGTGTCTTCACCTTGAACTGGCTGGAAGCTTTGTTGCATGATCATCTGAAGCTTGATGGTCTCTAGGTGAGAAGAAATGAATTTAATGAAGAAGAAAAAAATTTAATGGGAACTTCAGGAAGTGGATGCCTATGCTGTCAGAAATGTTTGTTATAGAGATTTGCAGGAGAAAAAACAAAGCCTGGTCTGTTCTAGAATCTATGTGTTTCTTTAAAGTCTTAGCATGAGCAACTCCATTTTGGTTTGGCTTGGTTTGTTGGGGCCTAGTGCATGAGCTTAGCCCAAAACAATGGACTCCTATAATTTTGTTTAAAAAAATTTCCCCATTTTGGTAATGCTCTCACTTAGGTGAGAGTGTAATCAAAACTTAGGGCCTTAGTGCCACTCTCAGTTACCAACATTTTGAGTTTCTGGTCTCAGCACGTCATTTATAGGTGTCCTCACGGTTGCACATTTCTTTCAGCTCCTGTTATTCCAGTTGAAGAGAGACCATAAACTGAACCTCCTAAAATCAAACTGATCAAAGAATGAGCTAAAGAGTTTACTCACTTAACTAAGCAATTTCTTTGTCAATCCCTTACCACTTAATTTCTATAATCTTCATTTGATGTATTTCTGAATAGGCCACAAGTGCCAGCAGCTACACAGGTACTTTTCTGTTTAGCTAATTCTATTGTTTAGCATAACTTTCACAAGACAATTTAAAGTCTGTTGTGTAACTGTACCCTTTACAGTAGAATTTGCTGTAGAGTGTATCATGCAGGACACATTTCTAATAATTGCTTCTTTTACTTTAAACCATGGAAAAAGGACCTAACAAATGATCCCCTTTTAGAAGAGTGAAGGCCTTCTGGCATTGTTCTCTTTAACCCATGATGTGGGTTAAGAGGAGTGAACCAATGTTTTGTTTTTGACTGATTATGAGGGAACATATGTACCATTAAAGTTTCTTACCTACATTGGGCCTTCATTCTTTATCTATCAAAGTATAAAGTAATCCATGTGTAAGGCTGGCTACAAACTCCTTCACAAATAAAAGTACACCCCATTAGTGCCCATAACAGACCCCTTTTCCACTTCCACTGTCCATAGAGTCATAAGCAAGGAACAACATTCAAAGATAAGAGTTTCATGACAGTAGAAGTCTTAATCTGTGAACTTGAGAAAAGCTGTTCACATCAAGGATGCCATCTTCTTCTTAGAAAGTTCCCTGGTTAGCTTTACCTCAAGGGTTTCAATGAGTGCATAGTTCCAAAAGTGTGGAGGGACCCTTCTTGGTTGCGAGACCATGAACCTAAAGCCCAAAGTCCCGAAGTTTGGTTGTAGTGTGGATGGCAAGGAGAGTCTTTCTCTGATATTTCCAGAAGATTCAAACTGTAAAAAGCTAGTTTTTACCTGGTGAAAAATACACTGTAGCATAATAATCTAATGTTATAACATCAGCCCTCTTACATGGGAAACCTTTTATACAACCAGAAAAATTACATTAAAAATAACAATTGAATGAAATCCCTTCATAAAATGTTTAAATGGCCCACCAGGTGACCAAATGTACTTGAAGCTTTAATTGTTTCCCCAGGAATATGGGATCAAGCATTAGTTATAAACTATTTTAAACAATTTCAGTATTAGCTGGTTTAGCATGAAAGTATTTTCTTGATATTTAATTTTTTGTTTTACTTAGGTTAGTATCTTTATTCAAGGAAATTCGGTTATTTCTGTGGTTTATAATAACTATAATTGTGATTAGCAGCATATACTTAGACATTAAAATTTTAGAAATCCCATCTAATTTTGGAATATAAATTAGTATTATTCATAAAAATATAACCTAAAGGAAATCCCATCTAATCTTGGACTATATATTAGTATTATTCATAAAAATATAACCTAAAGAAGATTAAACATCATTTTGGCAATCCCATGTACCTAAACACATCAGATAATCCTTTTTACCTCTTTTCTGGATGTTTTCAGGGGACTTTTGATCCATCCAGAAAGCCAGGCATTAGGAAAGACAATTTTGAAACTGAAGTTTGATTTTGGAATTCCAGATTACAGTTAATTATTTAAAATTTCTGTCATCATTTTGGTAAAATAAAGAAGCAAAAACCTTTTATAAGCTTAAAAGACATATACACACACACACGCATTCTACTGTTCTTACAAACCTTGCATGTAAAACTGTTTCTAATAGTATTAATTCCATGTTACAATGGCGACTCTTAGAAATTTTAACTTGAATGTAATAAAACCTGGTAAGTTACGTTCTGATAAGGTTTGACTGTTTCCAGCATAGCCAGGGCATGGCCAACTCCACATGCATGTCCCCAGGTCTTACCTAGCTGGAAAGCAGTCAAGTTAAACTATTTTCAAAAGCCACAGAAGCAGCTTATGACCTTAAAGCATTTAGCAAACCTAATGTTTGAACGTAATTTAGAACACATGTTTACATTTTGAAGGCAATTGTATTTTACCGATAATCTTTAAAAGCATCTTTATTTCCCAAAGATAGCTAAATTCAAGTGAACTAAAAAGCATTACAGTTTCTACTTTTCTGACAAAATATTTAAGTTCTTATTATTAAACCAATTAATTTAAAACTTCACAGAGGAGATTAACCAGTTTACACAGAGCAAAAGAGGCCAGAGACTGACCGGTAAGATATTCTTACCCTGCTGGGCCTATCCCGCAGACCCTGGCCAACAGACGAAATGAGAAGTCAGACACAGGTAAGCAGTGTAAGAGCAGCTAGGTGACCGTCTCACTCTAGTGAGCAGAGAGCAGCTCTGGAGCTGCTTGCTTTTATTCAGTGGAGGGACAATGCCAAAAACCTGGAGCCAACACAACCTGCAGGTAATTAACGTTTGTTGTTCCCCTTTCAGGGAACGCATGGATGATCAAAGATCAGTTCCTCGTCAACATAAGTAAACAAACCTGTTTAAGATAAATTCCTCCACACTCCCTTGTACCTACTCCTTGCCCTCTGCCTCAGGGTTATAGAACAGCTGCCTTCACCTATTCTCCCCAAGGGCTCTACAGAAACTTCCAACCATTCAGAGGTTTGGGTCCTTTCCCTATAGTTTTTCTACCACTGTGACTGATCTCCTACATCTCTCCCTTTTCTATTTTTTGCATCAGGTTTTGTTGATTGGGGTGTACAGATGTGCACAGTGACAACCTTGACAGGTGCAGCAGTTACAGCTTGTGTTCCAGCTTTGCATCCTAGAACCAGTAAATAACATAAGACAAACATCAGTATAATCAGTATTATTCTTTTCCAATCAAGGAGTGATATGTAGTGTTACTTGGCACCTCAGTCCAATGTGTGCCATTACTGAGGGACCCCAATGGGGTATGTCAATCCTTCCCAGCCAATCAGTCACATTGTTAAGAGGCTGGGAAGGGGGTGTCTACCCAAGTAACAGGGTGGAAAAAAGGCGGATCTAGAAGATGGGCCCAATAGGATATAGCAGGTACAGGTAGTAGGCAAAGTGAGATAATAAAAAAGGTTAATACCCTATGAGAGTTGCCATATGCAACAGAAAGCATAGCAAGGAACAAATTATCTGGAGTGAATGGTGTCTGTGTCTGGCACAGGATTTGTTTGGCCTCCTGAGTTGTCTTCTTCAGCATCCCCCAGGTAATATCTGGGGCCTACGTCATCCAAGGAAGCCGCACCGTCCGGGGTCGTGCATCCTGCAGGGTCATTTTATTCATTTCTGGTACCAGGTTGGGTGCCAGTCATGCCATGGTAAGGTTTGATGCATCGTGCTGGAATCCAAAGAGGACCTCATGGGGTGTGGACACAAGCATATCCTCTTCCCCATGTTAGCAAATCAGTTGGACCACAACATACATTTCATTTACATTTCACCACTATTTGCATTTCCATAAAACTGAAGGTTTTATATCTTGAATGTTTTTTTGCAACGTGCTTTTCTATAGCTGATTGAAATGTATCATCTAAATGCTTTTCTATAGGTGATTGAAAAGTATCATCTAAATTTAAGAAATTAAGGCTAAATAAGGCTTTTGTCAATTGTGTTGCAGGATCCTTATTCATGTTCCCCCTTTTTTGTTTTCTCAGCATGTTTTTAAGGGTAGAATGGGCACGTTCAACTATGGCCTGTCCTTGGGGGTTATATGAGATGCTCGTGGAATGTTGGACCTTCCATGTGTGACAAAATTGTTGAAACTGTGAGCTGGTGTAAGCCAGACCACTATCAGTTTTAATCTTTGTGGGCCTCCCCATAAACACACAGGTTAAGAGAAGATGTTTAATGAGATCTCAGGCTGACTCTCTAGGAAGAGCATGAGTGTTAATTAGGTGGAAATCAGTATCAATGGATACATGTACATATCTTAGTTTTCCAAATTCAGGGATGTGTGTAACATCATTTACCATAACTGATTAGGTTCTAGTCCTCTAGGATTAACACCTGTTGAAGGAGGGGACATGCCTGTGAGCTGACAATCTGGGCACTGTAAAATAATTTGTTTCACTAGTCTTTGGCTAAGTTGAAATTGTTTAGATAAATTTCTCCAATTCTGATGAAGAAACAGATATGATTGTGTGGCTTGGTCAAGTAGCGATGTCATGACCTGCAAGTCTGCTTGATCATTGCCATGAGCTGGTGGGCCAGGCAGTGAGCTGTGGGCCTGAATGTGTGTGGTAAAAACAAGATGTGTTCATTGAATCAGCAACTGCTGAAGTCAAAGAAAAAGGGGACACAGCGTGGGCTCAAGAGTGGACTTAATGAAGGCTGTTTCAAGGTTTTGCAATAAATAAATGAAGTAAGCAGAGTCACTAACAATATTGATGGGCTGAGCGGAAAAGGTTTCCAGGGCTGATATTAGGGCTCCAACCTTAGCTCTCTGAGTGCTAGTAAATCCAGATCGAGTAAGGGAGTTATGTGGTTCTCACCAGATAGCTGATTTTCCATTTTTACCAGAGCCATCAGTGAAAAGCATTAAAGTGTTAGGTATAGGGGAGTGAACTACCTTTGTAGGCAAAACTACAGGAGTATAAGATAAGAACTGGAGTAATTTATCAGCAGGAAAAGCATGTTCTATATGGCCCACATAATCAGAGAGTATGATCTGAAGGTCTAGAGATAGGGGCAGGACTGCTTCAAATTGTTTTTTACTTAAGGGTATTCTTATGACATCAGGGTCATAACCTTGCAACTGATTGAAAATTATCTTCTATGGCCTCAATTAATCCTTTCATAAATGGGCTAGTGGCTCTGGTTTTTCTAATGCTTTTTCTTTTTTGCTTTATAAGTGTTGAAAGTATGGATTCATGTACCCAATTGCCTTGTTGATCTTGCATCACCAGGCAGGCCAAGAGCTCCCCTTCTAATGCCACTTGCTTAAGACAGGATCCCATAACTGTAGTGTATCCCTTGTCTTTTTTTCCAATTTATTGGGGAAGGGGGTTGAGTAAAATCTCGTCTCCTCTGTGACACCTTTACCCGGTAATGGCAGGGCTGAGGGAGAAGAAGGAGGCGGTAAGGTATATGACGGTTCCTCTTCTCTTCTGTTTTAGGCTCTTCTGTGTAGAGTGGGGCCAAAGAAGCCCTAATTAAGGCCCATAGCATTAAATATGTTACTGGGACCCGTTGCCCTTGTACATGATGTCATTTAAGATTTCTTCCCACTTGTTCCCAGAGCTCTAGGTCTAGCATGCCTTCTTCTGGCCTCTGAGACCAAGGCTCCACTAGCTTTAAGCAGCTGTTTTAATACTTTTATATACTTTTGCTGTTGAGCTGGTAACTGTTGTCCCACGATGAAACCCTAGCTTGCAAATCCCCTCAAACTTGGAAATCCCCAATGGGCACCAATTACCCACTGCGCAGTCACTTCACTTTCATTTTCGAGGGTTCCATTGTGGTCCGTTGCAGCGTTCCTCACACGGGATACCACCTGCTGGGCCTGTGCTGCAGACCCTGGCTGACGGATGAAATGAGTACTCATGCACAGGTATGCAGTGTAAGAGCAGCTAGATGGCTGCCTGGCTCTAGTGGCCAGAGAGCAGCCCTGAGGAGCTGGAGCTGCTTGCTTTTATTCCGTGCAGGTACAATGCCAAAAACCTGGAGCCAACACAACCTGCAGGTAATTAACATTTATTGTTCCCCTTTCAGGGAACATCACGCGCATGGACGATCAAAGATCAGCTCCTGGTCAACATATGTAAACAAGCCTATTTAAGATAAATTCCCCCACGTTCCTTTGTACCTACTCCTTGCCCTCTGCTTCAGGGTTATAGAACAGCTGCCTCCAGCTATTCTCCCCTTAAGCCATGCAGAACCATCCAACCTTTCAGAAAGTTTGCATCCTTTCCCTATAGTTTTTCCACCACTCTGACTGATCTCCTACATTACCCTTTTGCCGGCATGCCAGTTTTCTGGGTTCTTTCTCCCTGAATGGCCCTGGCAACCCTGTTTGACTGTATGCAAACAAACACATTACCATGAATTAAGAATATTCATAGTTTACAAATTTTGGAGAAACTAGGCAGAGAGAGAAATATGACTCAAATTCTATTTGTAAGTGTATACGCAACACACTTAAAGTATCAGGAAGCCTAAAATCTGAAAAGTTAGTTTAAGGATAAAAAGCTGGTGTGCTCCATTAATTCCTGCAGCCCGACAAAGGTAGCTCAGGAATTCCAGACAAAAGGAATGAATGACGACTTGCTAGAAATGCATAGGAAACAAAATAACTATTCACAGAACCAAATAAAAGCCTTCCACTAGCATAGTTTTATATGTATGGATACACAAGCAAAGCCAGAGGAGAATAAACAGCCAACAAATTAACACTAGAAGCAAAAATAAATAAACAAAAACCAAACCTAAATTTTCATACTCAATTTGCTCTGAAGGCTACAGTGTTACCTAGGGCCCCCAAAACCCCACATATTGAATATTTTATTTCTAATATGCAATTCAATATCCTTAAGTTTACCAGTATCATTATACATTCTGTGCAATTAAGAAATTCACTTTAGGCACATGACCAATAAGTACTCTAGCACTATCCATGCAAAACAGTAAACATAGTGTGAAGCAATGCAAGCATGTATGTGAAATTTGGCTCCACGCTAAATCCAGCTTCATGCTTAACTATGTTAAAAAAGAATTGCCAAACTGCCAATGCATTTTTACAATATTTCTTACTTTAATCAAGACTAAGAATTTTAACTATGAAAACATTAATTAGCCAAATGTTTCCAATTCTTTATCATGTTATAAAGAATATTTTATTATTTAAACTTTTTCCACTCCTTTCCCACCATTCCTATTTAATGATTCCTTACTATATCGTTTCATAAACAACATTTACAAATCTGTAATTTGAACTAACTTTTAGATAACTTCTGAATTAGACAAAATTATTCTTTTTCTGCTAATAACAGAACGCTTTCTGGCACATTTTGTATACAGAATTACGTGTTAACTAGAATTTTATCCTTAGTAACTTACAACTTTAGTGAAACCCTAAAACCCAAGAAATCCTGAACTATTAGATATGGGCATTTACAGATAAGAACAATTCCACAATTTTAGAAATATTCCTTCATATTACAACCCTTTTTAAATTGGAAATGATCCAGATATCAAATGAGCATTAAAAATAACTTTAAGATTTTAATTTACACAAAAAGTTTACCTAAAACAATTATCCTATTCACCGTACTTAATTTTTTATTTTTAACAAGGGAGACATGAGACATCAATCAACATATGTAAAACAAACATTGGTTTGGTCCAGAAAGGCAGGATGACTCTAGGCCAGGAGGGGGCTTGGGGGCTTTGACACCACAGGCGGGAGACAAACGGTTGCATTCTTTTGAGTTTCTGATTAGCCTTTCCAAAGGAAGCAATCAGATATGCATTTATTTCAGTGAGACTTTGAACAGAATGGGAGGCAGGCTCACACCAAGCAGCTTCCAGCTTGAATGAACACTGATGTTTAAAAATATCACCCAGCTGCTGTGGCTCATGCCTGTAGCACTTTGGGAAGCCGAGGCAGGCAGATCACGAGGTCAGGAGTTTGAGACCAGCCTGGCCACTATGGTGAAACCCCATCTCTACTAAAAATATAAAAATTAGACAAGCATGGTGGCACACATCTGTAGCCGCAGCTACTCAGGAGGCTAAGGCAGAAGAATTGCTTGAACCCAGGAGGCAGACATTGCCGTGAGCTGAGGTCGCACCACTGCACTCCAGCCTGGGCAACAGAGTGAGACTACGTCTAAAAAAAAAAAAATCTAGCAGGCTGGGCGTGGTGGCTCATGCCTGTAATCCTAGCACCCTGGGAGGCCAAGGTAGGTGAATCACTTGAGGTCAGGAGTTTGAAACCAGCAGGGCCAACATGGTGAAACACTGTCTCTACTAAAAACACAAAAAAATAGCTGGGCATGGTGGTGGGTGCCTATAATTCCAGCTACTTGGGAGACTGAGGCAGTAGAATTGTTTAATCCTGGGAGGCGGAAGTTGCAGTGAGCCAAGATTGCGCCACTGCATTCCAGCCTGGGCAACAGAGCAAGACTCCATCTCAAAAAAAAAAAAAATAAATCTAGCAGAGACAAACATAAAATTCAGGCAAAATGTATGCTGACAATTCTGAAGGCCTTTCTATTTTTATTCCACCAATAATTTTAAAGCAAGCTTGTTTAATAAAATTATACTTAAGTCACATGAACTTAAAAATTGGTTAGGCTTATTTACTTAATTTATGAGTGTTCTTTTACTTATAAGCCAATTTGGTAGAGACAATGTATAATAATAAATGTACATACAAATAAACATATCTAGACATGTATACACACACATAAACGAAGATCCAATAGCTTGGAACCTTAGCCATGAGATAGCAATACAAGCCTGCCAGTTTTACTTTGCCTCAGTAGATAATCCGAGAAAACCTGTGAACCAAAGTTTTGGGTAAAGCAGTCTCCATGGCAGTTTGATTTTTAAAGGCTAAACCTCCCCAGACTCCAAGGAGCACAGGGACCAAACAGTACCAAAGTAGGGTGTCACATGTTAACCAGGCCCCCTGCTTAGTACAGCGGCACAAAAACCTGGATACATGCAATGCCATCCCACTTTCCCATTAGACAGTAAACTTCAGATGCTAAACAATTTTGGTGCCAAGCAGCATTGTAACTGCGAGAGAAAATTCTAAGAAGGGCTTAATACTAGATTTCAGAACCTCTACCAACAGTGTCCTCTTTGGAGAGTTTGAGGTCCTGAGGATCCCCCAGAGTGTCCTCCTGTGGGGTCCAATCTTAGAGTTCCAGACATTGCTAGCCTTACTTAGGTGGGCACCAGTGCCACTTTGCATGCAGTTCCCCCAGAGCCTACTACGAGCTTTCCTTTGGTACCTAGGTATAATCTCTGACTTTTAGCATCCTTATAATTTGATAAGGCCATACTTTCCCATGCTTTCCATTCCGTGAACTTTAATGATAGGAACTGCAGGCTGGGTGGGTTTCCTTTGCCCTTAGTCAGTTGAATAAGGGAAGGGAAGAATTTAGCATAAGAAAAGAAGGTTTAAGTCACCTGAAACATGTATGAGTTTGCTCCAAGCTGTGCCTCACATAGGAATCAAGGACCACGCACAGAAAACATTTAAAAAAAAAAAAAAGTCCTTTCCCCTTCAGGGCAGGGTGATTATTCCCATTCATTCCTAGGCCTTTGGGCAATACCAAGAAGTGGCCTCAGCCAATTGCCCTCAATTTCCAAAGAGCTACTAGGAAACAGCCACTCAAAGACTGAAAAAGAAAGAGGAAAAAAAAATGAAAAAGACTCAGGTTTCTTAAACAAATTGGTGGTGGCAGTCAGGCTTATTCACATGGAAACCCCTTAGTTTCACTGGCCGTGGCCGGAGACCTGCAGTTGCTTCCAGGTTTAGGTGCTGCCCACCAAGGGTCCTGGGTTGGAAAGGAAAAGAGATTTCTCTATATGGAGCAGAAAGGAGAAGGAGAAAGGAGAAGAATAAATCCACAACTTTGGGCTTACCTCGTCCTCTGGTCTGGGGTGGCTCACCAAAATATGTTAATGGTGGAGGGTGTCTGGGTTCAGGCATCTTGAACAAAGAATTGGACAAAACACACAAACAAAGCAAGGAAGGAATGAAGGGATTTATTGAAAATGAAAGTACACTCCACAGTGTGGGAGCGGGCCTGAGCATAGGGGCTCGAAGGCCCCATTACAGAATTTTGGGGAGTTTAAATACCCTCTAGAGGATTCCATTAGTTACTTGGGGTGTACCCTATTGTTAGATATGAGTTCTAAATTTCTTTTCAAAGAATTAATATGTCAGTATGTTCAATTGTTTGCCCTCTACTTTTAAACTTAACTTCCTCGTAAAGCAATCTTTTTCAATTACCTACGCCACCCTGACTCATTCTGATCACCTGCTCCACCCTAATTCATTCCAATTACCTGCTTCACTCTGACTCATTCTGATTACCTGCTACCCACTCTGCCCTGACTCCCACCAAAGCACTCACTCAGTCATTCTCTTTAAATTAGCCAATCAGAATTAGTTTAGCCTGTGCTGTCTAACCCTAGCCAGTAGGGGAATGACACAGCAGCAGGGGACATGTGCATGAGGGATAAGAACCCCTTCCCCACCATTGTGCCATCTGTAATGGCGCACCCTTCTATAGAAGTAACTTGCTTTGCTGAGAATTCAAAAGAAAATTTTATATTCGAGTGCTATTTCTTTTGCAGCACCAAAACTCTATATATAACAATTTGGGGGCTCATCTGGGATTACATTCCCCTCCGGGGATGGTTTCTGGTTCTATCTCATGGGGCATGCCCCGCCCCCTTGTGGTGGCCTCAGGAGTGAGAAATCAAGACCCACCCAGTGCGAAAAATAACTCGAGCTCTCAGCAACGCGGGAAAAATAAAAAACTGGCCAGCAACCTAGCTTGAAGGATCCTCATACACTGCAGCAATGACTCTGTGCACAGACCAAGGAAGGAGAAGCTGTGGGAGCCAGTAAAGTACATCCTTGGTGGCCAAATTCTGGAGGGCTAAATGTGTGTGTGTGTGAATGATCACAAACAACCCTGCTTGCGGTGTTGTTCGTGTGGATGGTGACAAGTCCTACTGCTGGACGGAGTGAGTGGGTCTTCTCCGTGGTTCCATAGCTACCTTATATGGCTTAGGGCAGGTCCTGCCGTGGGATTTATGCCAGCATGCCAACACTAAGAAGGGCCTAATTCTCACTTGGGGGAGCAGCCAGAGAGGACAGCATGAGTGGGAAGTGTGCAAAGAACTTTCAGCGGGGGAAAGGGGGAAACAGATCAACCTCCCAGGACAAGTGAGGCAAGACACCCCCTGGTTTGAGGGGTTGAGCCTTCCAGGGAAGGCAAGGTGAGACATCCCTCGTGTGAGGGGTTGAGACTTCTGCTAATTTTAAGGGTTGAACCTCACACAAACCCCTTCTTTCCTTTCTTCTCAGGGGAAAAGAGTAGCCTCACTCCTGCCAGTCCCTCCCCAGGGGAAGGGGAAGGAGGGAGAGAGGGAGAGGGAAAGACAGAGAGACGGAGACAAGAGAAAGAGAAGAGGGGAAAGAGAGAGAGGGGAAAGAGAGGCAGAGAGACAAAGAGGGAGTCAAAGAGAGAGACAGAAAGTCAGAGATAGAAGTAGTAAAGAAAAAACAGTGTACCCTATTTCTTTAAAAGCCAGGGTAAATTTAAAACCTATAATTGATAATTAAAGGTCTTCTCTGTGACCCCGTAACACTCCAATACCATCTTGTTGTCAGTGTAAACAAGGGCACAGCCCGAAAGCACTGAGGCCACTAACAACCCATACCCTTCCTATCAAAAATCCTTAACCCAGTAACCCACGGATGGCCCAAATACATTCAATCTGTGGCAACAACTGCTTTGCTAAGAGAAGAAAGTATGAGGCTATTCTGTTAAAAAAAAAAAAAAAAAAAAGATTCAACGTTAACCACTAAAAATTCCCTTAACCCAGCAGGTTTCCTAACAGGGGATCTAAATCTTAATTTAATTACTATACAAAGGTCGGACCAAACCTAGGAGGAACTCCCTAGGTCAGGATGATAGATGGTTCCTCGCGGGTGACTGAGGGAAAAAGACACAATGGGTATTCAGTAAATGATAAGGAAACTCTTGTAGAAGCAGAATTAGGAAAATTGCCTAATAATTGGTCTGTTCAAACATGCCTGCTATTTGCACTCAGCCAAGCCTTAAAGTACTTACAAAACCAGGAAGGAACCATTTATACCAATTCTAAGTTAATTTGGACTAAACAAGGTTTTATTAATAGCAAAGAATAATTGAAATCCCAAACTTACAAGGTTTTCAACAAAGGTAAAGTTTGCTAAAAGTTAACAGTGTAACCTGTATTATCCTAACTTCTAATCTTGTGGCCTTAGGCAGTCTAGTCCACAGACATGAAGGAAGTTCGTTTTGGAGAAGAATGGTTATCATCTTTAGAAAAAAAAAAAAAAGCGGGGGGAAGAATGTATATAAAAAATGTTATATGGTAAATTCTTGTCCTAAAATAAATTACTGGTTGTTTAAAGAAAGGGATGTTTGCAACAAGTCAGAAGGTTGAGGCATGTTGATGATTGTGAAAGCTGTGAAAAAAAAGTTATAAAAGGGAATTTAAGAAAGAAATATTGTATAATTTAGAAGTAATTAGGCCTCCTGAATGTAAAACTATTGAAGAAACAGTTTATGTGCAAGGTGTATAAGGAAGGCAAAATATACTTTTGGTAAATGGATTATAAAGAGGCATAAGAAGGTGGACTTTTACCTACATTAAAAGGTTAAAAAAAATTTTGTTTTGAAGGTTTAAGCAAGTTTTAAAACATTAATTGTAAAGGAAATTCTGTGTGTAAACATATTGGCTAAAGTTAAAAAGGTATCATCCAGTTTTTCTGTGAACTGGACATTAAAATAAAAGCACAATGGGTTTTTCTTAAAGCACTAACCTGCTCATTAACAAAAATTATAAAAGGTTAAAAAGAGTCTATAAAAATCTTATGGTCAGACATTAAAAATTGGATAAATATGTCTACAAGGTTTTATTAAACTTAAGTTTAACATTAATAACACACTAATATAAAGGTGAAATTTAGCTTATCTGGTATAAAAATCATACAGGAAGCATTGTCAAATATAAAATGGTGTTTGGCTTTCTTTGGTCAAAAAACTAATAAAAATTGATGCTAAAGAAATTTCTCAGTAAAAAGGCACCAAGGACTATAAAGTCCACAGCTGATGTCCCCACTTTAAAACAAAAGATCAGTTTCTTAGAAATTGTATACTTGGTTTATCTTCCACTTTCCTTTCCCTCAAAACTAAAAGTCTTTTAGCACAGGTACCACCTCTAGAATTTCCGGTAAACCAGCACCAGCCTGAGGATCACGTTCTCATCAAAAGGTGGGAAAAAGGAAAACTTGAGACGGCCTGGGAAGGACCCTACCTTTTCTGTTAACCATTGAGACTGCTGTTCATACGGCAGAAAGGGGATGGACTCACACCCAAGTCAAGAAAGTGCCATCCCCTCCAGAGTCATAGGCCATAGTCCCAGGAGAAAACCCTACCAAACTAAAGCTAAGAAAAATTTAACTCTCTTTCATCTATTCTATTACTTTCTTCTTTCCTTGCTCTACTGCTGACCATCTAGTTATAACATAACCAAGTCAATTTCACCTCAAACTATTGCATTTAATGCTTGCCTTGTTAGATCCTGTGGGGACTTGCCAAGCCAAAGACAGCTTTCGACTTCAGAAAAGTACCTCTGTCCCTCCTGACTCTCCTCAGACTGGGCCTTGGTAAATTAGGACCATTTAATCTGGGGAGATTTCGATAAAGACCCCAGTGTCGACTAGGAGTCTTGCCCTCTGATGGAGAGCTTTTATGCCGTAGTTGGTCCCATGTTCTGTGGACCACTAAAGAGCAAGGATGGACTGCCCCAACCAGTTTTTGTAATTTCCTAAAACCATACATTCATTTTACTAGAGGATCATAGAAGTTAAAGACTTAAACTTTGGCAATTAAGACAGGATACCAACATGCAAATGCCTGGTTAGAATGGATCAAATATTCTGTCCACATGTTTAACAAAAGCTATTGTTTTGCTTGTGCACATGGCAGGCCAGAGGCCCAGATTGTCCCCTTTCCACTAAGGTGGTCCTCCAGTCGACTAGGCGTGGGCTGCATGGTAGCTCTTTTCTAGGATTCTACAGCCTGGAATAATAAGTTGTGCCAAGCTCTCTCTCTGCTCTATCCTGAAGTCAGACACCCTGCGATCAGCCCCCGAGGGCCACCCAGCTTCCGTCTCCCAACACTAAGCTCACTTCGTGCCTCTCATGACAGGGAGGACACTTAGCAATCCTTGGAGACCTGAAGGGATGCAGTGAGCTGAAGTATTTGCAAGAGCTTATCAATTAGCCTTTGTTCATCCCCGAGTGGATGTGCGGTGGTATTGTGGGGGACCTTTACTGGACATTCTGCCAAATAACTAGAGTGGCACTTGTGCTTTAGTCCAATTGGCTATCCCTTTCACCCTGGCATTTCATCAACCAGAGGGAAGGAAAAAATAAGACATCGTAAAGTGAGAGAAGCCCCTTATGGGCCTTTCAACTCTCATGTCTATTTAGACACAATTAGGGTCCCACAGGGAATACCAGATCAATTTAAAGCCCAAAATCAAATAGCTGCAGGATTTGAGTCAATATTTTGGTGGGTGACAATTAATAAAAATGTAGATTAGATAAACTACATCTATTACAACCAACAGTGATTTATTAACTACACTAGAGATGCTGTTAAAGGAATAGCTGAACAATTAAGGGCTACTAGCCAGATAGCTTGGGAAAACAGGATAGCCTTAGACATGATATTAGCAGAAAGAGGAGGAGTTTGAGTTATGATTAAAACTCAATGCTGCACCTTCATCCCAAACAACACCACCCTTAATGGAAGTATAACAAAGGCATTGCAAGATCTGACTGCTCTATCCAATGAGTTAGCCAGCAACTCAGGGGTAAATGACCCCTTTACAGGATGGCTAGAAAAGTAGTTCAGTAAATGGAAGAATAATAGCCTCAATTCTTACTTCCTTCCCAGCCATAATAGGTGTACTTATTATTGTCAGGTGCTGTGTCATACCATGCATCTGTAAGTTGATGCAGAGGCTCATAAAAATGGCACTTACTAAAACCTCCCTTAAACTCCTCCACCTTATCCAGGGAAGCTTCTTCTTTTGGAAAATCAAGCAAAACAACTAAGCCAAGACATGTTAAAAAAAAAAAAAAAAGTTTGCAAAGAAAGCTATAAGGAAATACAAGGGGAGAGGTTGCTAACAACCTGAGTTCTAGGTTTCTTTTCAAAAAATTAATATGTTAGTATGTTCAATTCTTTGCCTTCTACTTTTAAACTTCCTCATAAAGCAACCTTTTTCGATTACCTGCTCCACCCTGACTCATTCCGATTACCTGCTCCACCCTGACTCATTCCGATTACCTGCTCCACCCTGACTCATTCCGATTACCTGCTACCTGCTCTGCCCTGACTCCTGCCAAAGCAGGAGTCATTCTCTTTAAATTAGCCAACCAGAATTAGTTTAGCCTGTGTGGTCTAACCCTAGCCAATAGAGGAATGACACAGCAGCAGGGGCCACATGCGTCAGGAATAAGAATCCCTTCCCCTCCCTTGTCCAAGTGTGCCCTTACCATTGCTCCATCTGTAAGGGCACACCTTTCTGTAGAAGTACCTTGCCTTGCTGAGAATTAAGAAAATTTTATATTCGAGTGCTATTTCTTTTGTGGCACCGAAACTTTATATATAACACTATGTAAATGGAGAGGATGAAGTAAAGTTACAAGGTCATTTACTTGGCCTATGCCCTATGAAGAGGATATTTCCTGTCATAGCTGAAGTGTGAATCAGTCTTATGTTCCCTGTCTCCAGACCCTATTTTCTTGCCTCAAATCAGATTTCACAGAAAGAGATTTGTGAGCCTGTCTGGTTAAAAATTCTTACCTCTTTGCTGGTTCCCTTCGCTGTGGCTTCTAGCAGAGAAGCTTTGGTATCCTGCGCATGGCACCAAAACTGTATAGGCCAAGGGAAAGCTTCCCCTTCAGCCTCTGAAGTTTCACTGAAAAATCAACTCACAAAAGGAGATTAATAGGAGAAATGGCATGCACATTTTCCAATGTGCACATGGAGGGTGAACCACAGAGTGATTACTCCTCTTTTAAGAGAAAGAAATGTGAGTACTGTATAATTCTAAAAAGTATCTGCCTATCAGATGGATGCAGGATGAAGGAAGCAACAGGAAAACCTGTGTTCCTCATAGGAAACCTAACTGAAAATCAATGCTGGCAGTATTTTTCAATTTAGAAATTGTTTTAGACAATCTTATTTTCCTCTTGTAAATACGTGATTTTACCAAAACCTTTTTTAGAAGCTTCTAAGTATGTTGGAAATAGATCTCCCTGGCCAGGTGTGGTGGCTCACACCTGTAATCCTAGCACTTTGGGAGGCCAAGGCAGGTAGTGTGCTTAAACTCAGGGGATCAAGACCAACATGGCAAAATCCTGTCTCTACAAAAAAATACAAAAATTGGCTGAGCGCAGTGGCTCATTCCTGTAATCTTAGCACTTTGGGAGGCCAAGGTGGGTGGATCACCTGAGGTTAGGAGTTCAAAACAAGTCTGGCCAACATGGTGAAACCCTGTCTCTACTAAACATACAAAAAAATTAGTCAGGTGTGGTGGTGGGCACCTGTAATCCCAGCTACTCGGGAGGCTGAGGCAGGAGAATCTCTTGAACTGGGGAGGCAGAGGTTGCAGTGAGCCAAGATCATGCCACTGCACTCCAGCCTGGGCAACAGAGCGAGACTCCGTCTCAAAAACAAACAAACAACAACAAAAACAAAACAAAACAAAACAAAACAAAATTAGCTGGGCATGTCGGTGCATGCCTGTAGTCAAAGCTACTCGGGAGGCTGAGATGGGAGGATCGCTTGAGCCTGGGAGGTTGAGGTTGCAGTGAGCTGAGATTGCACCACTGCACTCCCGGCCTGGATGACAGAACAAGACCCTATCTCAAAAAAATTAAAAAAAGAAAAGAAAAAGAAAAAGAAAGAAAGAAAAAAGAATAGATCTCCCAGTTATTTTGTTTTATTCTCCGGCTGGCTCTTTTCAGATGAGTGTACAGGTAATTCGAGAATTAGAATGTTATTTAAAGAGAGTTTATTCAAGCACAAAGATTGAGGACTCCAGCCCAGGACACACTTCCAAGTTGCCTTGGGGAGTGTTCCAGAGAACAAAAGAGAGGCTCAAGATTTTAAAGGAAAAAAGGACAAATTAGGAGAGGGGGTGATTATGAAAGTTGTTCATCAGGAATTCTCCTTAGTTTACAGAAATAACATCGGTAGTTACTGGCTATATATTATTAAACTACAGGGTGTGATATAGTTTGGATGTTCATGCTCTCCAAATTTCATGTTGAAATGTGATCCCCAGGGTTGGAGGTGGGGTCTGATGGGGGGTGTTTGCATCATGCGGGCAAATCCTGCATGAATGGCTTGGTGCCCTCCTGGTGGTAATGAAGGAGTTCTTGCTCTGAGTTCATACAAGATCTGGTTGTTTAAAAAGAGTCTGGCACCTCCCTCCTGCTTGATCCCTCTCTTGCCATGTGACATGCCTGTTCCCACTTTACCTTCACTACAACTGGAAGCTTCCTGAGGCCTCACCAGGAGCAGATGCTGGCACCATGCTTTCTCTACAGTCTTCACAACCGTTAGCCAAAATACACTGCTTTTCTTTATCAATTACCCAGTTTCAGGTATTCCTTGATAGCAATGAATATGGACTAAGACGGGGTGGATGGCATTTTTATGGTTACTTGGCATCGGTTATTCTAGAGCTCACATAGCAAGGGGCTTCAAGAGGTAATTATTTAGCTCAAGGACAAGTGAGATGTGACTGGCATTACATTTTATTATTTATTTATGTATTTATTTTTGAGATGGAGTCTTGCTCTGTCACCCAGGCTGGAGTGCAGTGGTGCAATCTCTGCTCACTGCAACCTTGGCCTCCCGAGTTCAAGCAATTCTCCCGCCTTAGCCTCCCAAGCAGCTGGGACTACAGGTGTGCACCGCCATTCCTGGCTAATTTTTTAATTTTTAGTAGAAACGGGTTTTCACCATGTTGGCCAGGATGGTCTTGATCTGCTGACCTTGTGATCCACCCACCTCGGCCTGCCAAAGTGCTGGGATTACGGGCGTGAGCCACCACGCCCGGCCTTGGCATTACATTTTAAATGCCTTTCTGGGCCTGATCAATTAAAGGGGCTAACATTCCTCAGATAAAAGGGCTTTTTTCTCTCTCATCCAGTATAAGTCATTGCTTTCATCCCTAGAGATGTTCAAGCACAGAGAAAACCACCACCTGACAGGACTTTGTGGAGGGGATCCCACTCGGCAGACAGAAGCCTGGGCTAGATCAACATTAAGATCCTAGGATCAGTCATTCATTAGATCCTGTGTCTTCTTTGTCCTACAACTGAAACATGGCCCAAGGATCTAAGAGGTGGTTCAGCAGAGTCCCACTGCGATGAAGGTGAGGAACACTACGCATTTTTGAGAGGCCTAAAGGTCAGAAGTGGAACTTTCCATGTTGCTGATTCTGGCTGGTGAGGAGACAGGGCTGACTGTCGTAAGCAGCCCAGCCGTAATGCACACTCTCACTGTTCTGCGGCATGGGGGTGCTGGGTGGGTGGACCCACCTGTGCCCAATTTGGAGGCTGATGTTCGATGGATTGGGCAGGAACTGGCCACAGTACTGCCAGCAATGGTGACCACAGGGAAGGTGCAGTCATGGCTACTGAGTTCAGCTGCCATTCCCCGTGGGACAGAACTGAGTTGACTTGAGCTGCCATCCGTCCGCATGAGGGCTGAGATTCACTTTCTCTTCCTTGACTTTCAAAGGGAGGCTGGTTCACATTATTGAGTATTGTGCAGACATTTGAAAAGGAATACTGTGTGGTGACCAATTTCTCTGTCTCTACCGATAAGCTCTTCTCAAATTTTAATGCTCAGATGGATTACCTGGGGATCTCTTTAAAATGCAGATTCTGGCCTGGTGTGGTGGCTCATGCCTGTAATCCCAGCATTTTGGGAGGCCGTGGAGGATGGATCACCTGAGGTCAGGAGTTCAAGACCAGCCTAGACAACATGGTGAAACCCCATCTCTACTAAAAATACAAAAATTAGACAGGCCTGGTGGCGCACACCTGTACTCTCAGCTATCCGGGAGGTTGAGGAGGGAGAATCACTTGAACCTGAGAGGCGGAGGTTGCAGTGAGCCAAGATCACACCAGTGCACTCCAGCCTGGGAGACAGAGTGAAACGCTGTCTCTAAATAAATAAATAAATGCAGATTCTGATTTGGTAGGTCTGCTGTGAAGCCTGATATTCTGAATTTCTAACCTCTCAGGTGATGATGATAATGATGACCCCAAAACCACAGTTTGATAAGCAAGAGACTAAAAGATTTTAAATAGTAATGGATGGATAAAGTTAGGAGGTGCTCACCACACTAGAAGCACCAGAATCACCTGGGGATGCTTAAGAATAATGACGCCTGTGCCTGATTAAGACAAAATGAATCAGAATCTCTGGGAGCACCTGCATGTTTTTAAACTTTCCAGTGATTCTCATCCTCTAGATTAAGATTGATTCAGCCAGGTATGGTGGCTCATGCCTGTAATCCCAGCACTTTGGGAGGCTAGCACAGGAGGCTCCCTTGAGCCCAGGAGTTGGAGGCTTCAGTGAGCTATGATCACAGCACTGCAATCCAGTGTGGGTGACAGAGTAAGACCCTGTCTCTAAAAAAAAAAAAAAAAAAAAAGAAAGAAAGGGACTGATTGATGTATCTAAGATGTTTTGTAACTATACATATAAGTAAAGTTTGTAATTTATATATAATCTATAAATTATAAAACTTATTAGATATCACTGTACATGTATGTATGAAATATATATATATATATAAAATTAGGCATATAAATAACTTAGGGGACAGAAATGATTTTTAAAATTAAGGAAACTGATGCTCAGAGAAATGAGACTAGAGCCCAAGATTCCTGACCTATAGGGCCAGATTTCATTCCCCTCCAAATCATCCCTGGCAGCACTTTGCTTCCAGTGTCTGAATTTTGAGGTGGATGTGCGTATGTGTGTATGTCTTCAGTTTTCTACATTAATATTGTGCTTGGAGGTTTTTGCAGTTATTAACATCTCTGATAGGTTGCCATGGCAGAGATGTTTGTCTCTTTACCAAGCTGGTGACAATTTAATGATAGTATTGTCAACCAGTGTCTTCAATGATTATGCACATTTATCAAACAGTATAATCATCTCTACTATGCCAGTTGCTCACACACCAGAAATGAAGCTCCAGAAACAGTCTATTACTCTGACAAGGATAATAGGTCATTATTACCAAATCAGCAGCCAGTGAGCCAGTGCTTTAAAAATAAACGATCCTGCTTCCCATCATTATTTATTTTTCATAAGTGCCCAGGTTTGTCTTGCATCTGACAGCAGGAGACAATTATGCTATAATATTTTTCTGCTTTTAAAAAACATGTCTTAAATGGTAAATGGAATATTTCTATTGACCCCACAGTAGACGCATGGGTGATTTTTATAGGTGCATTATAAGATGATGGGTGGAATTCATGATATGTGCACACCAAGTACATATAATCTTTTCCTTTTCCATCCAGTTCTCTTGAAAAAGAATGACCAGCTACGAAAATAGGGGTGGGGGGTGGGGATGGGGGCAGAAGGAGAAGTACTATGTGATTATCACGTGACCTACGGTGAATTCTCAATGCTGTCTTATTGCTGTTTGATTGGGCAATCAGAGTGTACAAATAGTCTCCATACACTGTCCCTTCCCTATATAGAGTGTTTTCAAAGAGAATCTTATAACTTGTGAAAGGAAAAATTCTTCTCCACCCGCCAGGAGTTACCCCTCCTCTTCCCCAGACAGGACAGCCTGATGGGAGCTTGGGAGGTCTTTCCCAGTTGAACACCTGCCCTTACCACCTGGCAAGAGACTGTGCTCAGAGGACACCTCTCCTTGTAATGAAGTCTGGATTAAATTCCAACTCAGACTGGAGAGTGTACCATACCTACAGCTGCAGTGGGAAAGAAGGTACCATTGAGGAAAAGGGCATTTTTTTCTAAGGAGGGAAAGGGGAGAGCAGCTGAATGAGGAACCGGGTTTCTCTAACAACTGAGAACCATCCTGTTAGAGGTGGCCGCTCTCACTTTCAAAACAAAAAGAAGCTTGTAACTGTAAAAAGCTGCAGTGGGTTTCCTGCTACCCCACCCATTTAGAGGAAAAACCTATTTATGAGGCTTTATTAAGTGCAAATAAGTCCCTGGGCTTCAACGGAGAAGGAGCAGCTGCTGAAGATGTTGTCATTTGCATATAAATGACATGATTTCAGCTCAGAGAAGAATATTGAAAAATATACATGTCGACAATGGAATCCTGATAGATTCGCACATATTAAGGTCAGATACTGTAATTTTTAAGGCTGCTGCATGCTGGTGACGGCATCATATCACACATTCGATTCTGTTTCGGTTATATCATATTATCTTCTATGAAATGGAGGATTTTTATTGTGAATTAATTAAACTACTTTTTTTCCCCTAAAGATGAGAACATCCGGGTCAATAAGCTAAATGATCTACAAATGTATAGGCTCTGTGACAAGCAAAGTTACCAGCTACAAACTTGGTTTCCTTCACAGTTAATAAGGAAGGTTGTGTGCTCAGGTGTCTCCTGGGGAAGAGACTACAGAGCTTTCTCTCATTTCTCTCTCTCTATGGCAGGGTCAACCTTTTTTTGAAGAGCCAAGGAAGTTTCAGTTTCTATATTCTAAGAAGTTTTCCAAAACTTTGGCTTGAAGATTAGGGGGAAATTATTGTAGCCCAGAAATTTGCACAAGTTTGCCACGAACCCACCATTGTTTCCTTCCCCCGGGGCCTGTGCTTTGAGGTTCACAGCTGGCAAAAGAGCTTCTGGAATCTCCACACTGATTCCAAGCATGAGTCCTCTATGCTTGTTGGAGGAAGTAAGTGGGCTCGCCTGAAATCTGCCTGGGATTCTGGCCCTGCGTCACACAGGGTGCTTATTGGCTCCTTCCCCACCTGCGATATAATTTTTTTTTTTTTGAGGCAGGGTCTCACTCTGTCACCCAGGCTGGAGTGGAGTGACATGATCGTGGCTCACTGCAGCCTCAGCCTCCTGCTGGGCTCAAGTGATCCTCCCACCTCAGCCTCCCAAGTCGCTGGGAACACTGGCATGCACCAACACGCCCAGCTAATTTTTGCTTTTTTGTTGTAGAGACAGGGTTTCGCCATGCTGCCCAGGCTGGTCTGGAATCCCTGGGCTCAAGCAACCTGCCTCGCTTGGGGTCCCAAAGTGCTGGGATTATAGACATGAACGGCCATGTCTGGCCAGAGGACGGCTGGCTTGCTTGCTTGCTTGCTTTTTCTTTCTTTCTCTTTCTTTCTTTCTTTCTTTCTTTCTTTCTTTCTTTCTTTCTTTCTTTCTTTCTTTCTTTCTTTCTTTCTTTCTTTCTTTCTTTCTTTTCTTTCTTCCTTTCTTCCTTTCTTTCTTTTCTTCCTTTCTTTCTTTTCTTTCTTTCCTTCTTTCTTTCTTTTCCTTTCTTCTTTCTTTCTTTCTTTCTCTGTCTGTCTGTCTGTCTGTCTGTCTTTTCAAACTGCCTGTTGTCTATTAGCTGCTAGGAAGGCATGGTAATATATTATGGAATACTATCTTAACTTTGCCAGTCAGTCCACAACTCCCTCAGGGAGAAACTTTCCCCATCAGTGATGATTATTTATGTGATAATTATAGATTTTCACTGTGAAAATCAGCATCTAGTGTTCCTTGAAGTAATGGATTCTATTCATATCAATTCAACATTTATCATTGAATTATTTATTAACTAAGTCAGAGGTCATTAATTTTCAACACATTTTTAAACCCTATGTATTAACATTTACTGGATGAATACAGTCCTTAGTATACACATACTCTTTATAAAAGATAATTAAAGATGGCCAATAAATCATTACATAGCCAGCAGGGAAAAAGGAAAATTTAGAAAGTCACCATAAATATGTGGTTTTTTTTTTTTGTTTTTTTTTTTTTTTTTTTTGAGACGGAGTCTCGCTCTGTCCCCCAGGCTGGAGTGCAGTGGCGCAATCTCGGCTCACTGCAAGCTCCGCCTCCCGGGTTCACGCCATTCTCCTGCCTCAGCCTCCCGAGTAGCTGGGACTACAGGTGCCTGCCAACATGCCCGGCTAATTTTTTTGTATTTTTAGTAGAGACGGGGTTTCACCGTGTTAGCCAGGATGGTCTTGATCTCCTGACCTTGTGATCCGCCCGCCTCGGCCTCCCAAAGTGCTGGGATTACAGGCTTGAGCCACCACGCCCGGCCAAATATGTGTTTTATAGAAAGCTTTAGAGGCATTTGAAAACTTTATGATGCCAACTTGGAAAAAGATCTGAATGCCAGTTTGCTGATGTGTTCAACATATTCTCTTAAAATGACTTATGGAGATACCTATGGTGATTTAGGTTTAGCAAAGATTTCGAAACTATAAATTCTAAAAAGATTACTCTTAGTTATTGATCAAATTATACACATAGAAAATGATTACATTATCCAACATTTAACATCCCAGGTTAAGAGAAGGGTGATTTAGACCACCCAGGAGCAGATCCAGGTATTGTAAGGCCTAAAGCTTGTAAAATTTGGAGAGCTCTCTTTAAGAAAAAGAAGACAAAATTACTGACACAATATTGGGTACCAAGTTAAATATTTATTTAGAATGAGAAAAACAACAAATTATAAATTTCAAAAGATAAATTCCAACAAATTATAAATCTTGGCCAGGCACGGTGGCTCATGTCTGTAATCCCAAGACTTTGGGAGGCTGAGGTGGGCAGATCACAAGGTCAGGAGTTCAAGACCAGCCTGGCCAAGATGGCGAAACCCTGCCTCTACTAAAAATACAAAAATTAATCAGGCATGGTGGCGGGTGCCTGTAATCCCAGCTACTCGGGAGGCGGAGGCAGAGAATTGCTTAAACCTGGAAGGCAGAGATTGCAGTGAGCTGAGATTGCACCACTGCACTCCAGCCTGGGTGACAGAGTGAGACTCCATCTAAATATATATGTATATTATATATCTCACAGAAATCATTAACTGGCTGACATGCCTCTATAATACTTTTCTCCTTACAACTGATTGTCTCTTCAGTCTGTCTTTTAATACGGTTGATAAAAATTTGGTTTTTAGTATTGGGAGTTTAGAAAAACTTATTTCACCTCCACAACTTGCTATATATTATTTCATGTAAATTTTAGAAATGTAAGATTTGGTAAAACCTTTATTTCTTTCATATGTGAGCTGTAAAATTTGTGGGAATTTTAGATTTTCTTACTTTATGCCTAATCCTAAATAGTGCCATATTTTCCTAGTACCTGGGGCCTTGGGCACATTGTTTTCTATTACAACATGCTCTAATGTACTTTTGTGTTCCTAGATGCAGGAGGTAGTGTGTTTCTGGAAGCTGTCCCTATATCAGGATGGCTACCTTTACTATACACAGATGGGACTGTGAAACACAAAATTAAATATATTCCCAAATTAATGTATTCCCAACTCAACTTTGCCACGGGGGCGGGGGAAAGACTCTAAGAGTGAGCCCTGCTGAAAGATTTCCAGCCCTTTCTGCCTTTTGATAGTCTGATGGCTCTTTATGCCTGATCATTGCTGACTTTCAAGGCACCAGATCTGTGATGAGGGAAGAGAGGTTGTGAAAAGCAGTAAAAGGTAGTTGAACACAGTTCCCCTCTGGCAGCACACAAGCTTCTTAAAGATTTATTTAAGCTCTTCTCTAACTTCATGAAAACAATGCCCTCCAGACTCCCTCCTACCAGCATTCTCTGTACAACAGTTCAGTTTGGCCGTAGTAGAATTAAAACCAGAAAAGCCACGAGAAATAGAAAGATAAGCGCCTCAAGTGAATGCCAGTCTCTCTGGGGTGTGACTGACTGCACACAACCAATTCTCTAGTGGATCAATACCCACCATCCCTGGGAAGAGCTTGGTTAAAAGCAGCACATCCCAGAGCTGCCAGAGATGAAATGGACACTCGGTTCTGTCCTAGAAAGAAGATGAAGCTGGCAGTTTAGATTGCTGAAAAACAGTTTGAGATAAGCTTGTGGTTCCATAGAAATTAATCCGTGCCTCTAGACAGCACGTAAGCCTATTGGAAAGCTTCTTCAATTCAAGCAGTTAATAATATATCAAGTCTTGTAGCTTAAGGGATACAATTTTCAAAATTATTGTACTGAGGGAATCATAAATTCCACCAAGAGGAAGGCTGTATTCCAGATATTTTATTTTAGATTTCCATCTAGGGTGCATTATGACACTCCACATGAAAGTCAAATCGTCCATGTAAAATGGTTTCCAGGTGATAAGTTTACCCCAAGGGGTCCAGTAAAGTAATACATTCAGAGTTATATCTGACTTTCACCATCTATAAAGACTAGTTATCAATTTTTTGAAAGATTTGATAAGCAGGAACAAAAAAATAGCTTATGGATGCTGACATTTGCCTCATTAATGGGAGCAGCATAAGAAGTACAAGCTCCTTCTGGATTTGGCTGTAAATACACCACTGACATACATTTTGGAAGGTTGCTGTTTTGTGCTGGTGGGAATGTATTTGTCTAACCTTGCACCGACTACAGTAGATGTAAGGAAGCAGTGATACTACTGTCAGCTGCGTTCAGCTTTTTAAACCAGGGGCACCCACTCTGCCAATATCTGTCAGATTCCGGGATGCTGCATATTAAAAATTATGTTCCATTAACACTGTCTGGCCTAGTAGAAGTTTTATAAGGAAATAATTCTGTTGTGTTTGGGGAAGGGAAGAAAAAAAACACATTACACAATAGAATTCAAAGGAATAATTAATGTTTCTTCCTGCCTCGGAATAGGAATGCTGCTGACTTCTCTAGTGTTTCATATGGAACACCACAGCCCATTTGCAGGGGCAAAACTAATAAACATGTTCCAAATATCAAGAGACCAATACTAATTAATCACCAGTTTGAATGTTGCCTATCACTACATCATTCTGTGTATTATAGAGCAATATTTTCCATAAGTTGTTCCTTTATTACCAGGGAAAAAAATTATATCCTCTTTTCAGGAAGATAAGATTGGTAAGTTTGCTGAAGATGTTTTTAACGCAGTAATAGTAAATAACACGGTGCTTACATTTGCTTGGCCCTGGATAAACTTTCTAGTTTAAAGTGCGTTCCTGGGAGGATGCTGACTACTCAAATGGCAGAAGAATTGCTTTGAGCTGCCTCCATCCTCTCTTGGTTCATGGGGTGGAATACAAGAATGGCTACACTATTCAACTGTCCAGAATTTAACACTAAACCCCATCTTCCAAAAACTCACCACGCACTTCAATAAAAGTGTATTGCAATAATACCTCATTTATCTAACACCATCAGTTAATGAGTTGTTTTCCATAAAAGTGAATCTTCCAAATAACTGTATTTTTCTTTTAAAGCATTCAGTGTGACCATGTTACATTTTAGCCTTTCTAAAACAATTGCATACTTCCGTATCTTTTGATGTTAAGTAAACGTAACTTTTTCTTTGTGAAAATGAATGATTGTTACCAGTTACCGCCTAGGCTTCCAGGGCTACTGAGGTGCCTAAGATTCTTTGATGGTGGTGATCAGACCCCTTCTTTGCCTTAGCATCTTTCCCTGCTTCTCGTGTGCTTATCTGTAAATCCTACTTACCTCTTCTCAGCAGAGAGAGGTGGAGTATAACAGGATAGAGCAGGAGTTTGGGACTTTGACACATCTGGAGTGAATTCCAGCTCCACCACTAACTACCTGTATGAATTTAATTAACATCTACTGGGCGCGGTGGCTCACGCTTGTAATCCCAGTGCTTCAGAAGGCAGGGGTGGGAGGATCACTTGAGGCCAGAGGTTCAAGACCAGCCTGGGCAACATAGTGAGACCCTGTCTCTACAAAAGAATTTTAAAATGAGCCGGGCATGGTAGTGCATGCCTGCAGTTCCAGCTACTCAGGAGGCTGAGGCAGGAGGATTGCTTGAGCCTAGGAGTTCAAGGTCACAGTGAACTATGATCATGCTATTGCACTCCAGCCTGGGTGATAGAGTGAAACACCGTCTCTAAAAAAATAAAAATATAGCCAGACGTGGTGGCTCATGCCTATAATCCCAGCACTCTGGGTGGCCAAAGTGGGCAGATCACTGGAGTTCAGGAGTTGGAGACCAGCCTGGCCAACATGGTGAAACCTTGCCTCCACTAAAAATACAAAAATTAGCCAGGCATGGTAGCACACACCTGTAATCCCAGCTACTCAGGAGGCTGAGGCAGGAGAATTGCTTGAACCCAGGAGGCAGAGGTTAAAGTGAGTTGAGATTGCCCCACTACACTCCAGCCTGGGTGACAGAGCAAGACTCTGTCTCAAAAAAATAAATAAAAATATAAAATTTAGTGTTGTCAGTTTTCTCGTTTATAAAATGGAGAAGAAATACCTACACCTACCTATAGGGTTGTGAGACAAAGTGACGTTAGCATAGAATCAGGCACACAGACTTCTGAGGTCTGAGGCATTAACTCCTCAGCTTCTATAAAGTACAACTAAAAGTAAATAGATTCTAAGAAAAAACCCTGGAGGTTTGCAAAAGCTCATTTTATGTTTAGGGCCCTTATTTATTTACTTGCATGTCCTTTGCTGGGTGTTGGAGGGCTAACCTTGCCAACACCTCACCCCTGAAGACATGGACAGACCACTGCCGCAATGGTCCAGCACCTAGGGGTATAAAGCAGTACCATCCAGCATCTTCTCAGTGCCTTTCTGTTTGTCTTTGTATATAAGCACAATTAAGTTTTTGAATTGTTCTTCCATCACGTGAAAATGATTGAACAGATTTCACCGTACAGTATATGCAGGCCTGACTTTGTATGTAAGCTATACAGGATGCCCAACAGATCCTCAGTTCTGTGGTTCTCAAATTTGAGCATGCATCAGCATCTCTGTAGGGCTTCTTCAAGCACAGATTCCTGAGCCCCATTCCTAGAGTTTCTGATTCAGTAGGTCTAGGGTAGGATTTGAGAATTTACATATCTAACAAGTTCCCAGGTGCTGCTGATGCTGACCTTGTTGGTCTAGGGACCACACTCTGAGAACCACTGCCTTAGGTGTTCTAGAGCCTCATGCACAGGCTTCTTCCTGGGCTAGGGATTCCCTGGAGGCAGGCTGACAGGCCCGCTAGTTCTAGCTAGTTCTACTAACCTAAGCCTGATCTTAGGGGCAATGGCTATTTGCAACTTGATTCCTAAAAACAGTATGACGGAGGTGAGGTGTGAGGCATATTTTCTTGTAGCCTTAATTTCTTCCCACACCCCATTGCCTAGTAAGTGCAAATAGCTGGAGCCCCCATTCCAGTGCCCGGCCCGCTCTTATTTTCTCTCCTAAATCTGCAGTGGCAGATTGAGCTGGGGATCAGTGAGGCTTGTGGTCTGGATTATTATCTGATGGGTAAGGTGAGGCCCATTTTGGTTGTTCTTTTCAATTTCCCACCAAACATCTGGGTTGAGAAGGAAGCAATTTTCTAATGACTTAAACTGGAAATTGTGTTCATAAAACATTTAATTGAAATAATCCTAAACCATGTTGTCACAATTCAAATCACACTTGGTTAGTTGAAATAAAAAAAAACAGCTTTCTGAGACCTGGACACTAAGACCAGGTCTCAGAAAGCTGTTTTTTTATTTCAACTCCTTTAATTCAATGTCTTTACCTTAATGACACTGCAGATAAAGGCATCCCAGGGAACTTCTCACCAGACCCAAAGAGGAGAGCTATAGCTGTGGGCCAGGCCTGTGTCTATGTGTGGCCTGAGGAGAGAAGTGGGCAGTGCAAAATCCTTGGGGGTAGAGGAGGGGTGGCCAAGTGACTTTTAGGAAGGATACCGAATCTTCCACTTAAATGTGTTGACGTCTTGTACTGTGATGAAACCCCTAACTTCAGGATGAGCCTGCTGTGCATGCCACTCTGTACCGATAGGGTACAGTGGTCTCCGCAGGATGAGAACAGCACCAAGACCATCTAACGTGTGTCAGGCACAGAGTCAGCAGGCCTGAGAACTTAGTCAGAGAGGTAGCTCAGAGAACTTAGGCCTCAGGGATTTACTGATATTTGGGAGTGGGTGAGCTGGAACTCCCTGCAGCCTCAAACTCCTGGGTTCAAGCAACCCTTCAGCCTCAGCCTCCTGAGTAGCTGGAACTACAGTCATGCACCCCCAGGGGCAACTCATTTTTTAATTTTTTGTAGAGATGGGGGGGTTCTCACTATATTTCCCAGGCTGGTCTCGAACTCCTGGCCTCAAGTGATCCTCCTGTCTCCGTCTTCCAAAGTGCTAGGATTACAAGCATGAGCCACTGTGCCCAGCAGACATGAATTAAGTTTATACAGGAGTAAATAGTAAATAAGGTGATGTAGCAAGGGGACACCCAGGTGATAAACTTTGTGTAACCTCAGGTTATAGGAGGGTTATGAAATCAATAAGAGTGATTAATTTTACCTTCATCCTTGTTCAGGTATCTCCAATCTGAAGAAAACACATTCATCTATTCAATAGATATTTCCAAGTGGCTGCTGGGGGCCCGGTTGTGTGCCAAGTGCTGGGGATATAATGATAACCAGAAAATTAGTCCTGGTCTCAAACAGCCAGGTTTCCTGGGTCTCCGTGTCCCCACTCCCTCTGAAGCCCAGTCCTGTCAAATTTACATGACCCCTCCACCTTCCTCTTCTGCATTTTCACCAATGACCCTCCCGGAGCCTCAGGTATTCATTCATTTATTCAACAACTGTGTGCTAGGCACTATTCAGGGCAATGGGGACTCAGCAGTAAACAGAATAGATTAAAATCCCTGCCTTCTTAGAGTGGAAGGAGAAACAATAACTAGGATAAAATGCAGCCAGGATACAGCATGTAGCAGATACAGCATGCTGGGCAGTGATCAAGAGAAACCACAGAGCAGGGGAGAAGAGAGGAGTCTGGGGTGGGGTTTAGGTGGTCCAGCCAAAGGTTTAAGGTTCAGAAGGTTTAAGACAGGAAGGACTGGAGAGAGGATCCCAGCAGTAGGAAAAGCAAGCGCAAAAGCCAGAGGTGGTTTTCCACTCCTGACCTCACGAGCAAGAGCAGGGGGGCAGCGTGGCTGCAGCGGAGTGCAGGGGAAAAGAGCCGGAGGTGAGCCCAGAGCGGGGTGGGGCTGGAAATCAGACCAGATAGGTCCTTGCAGGAAGAGGAAGAACCTGGCTTCTCCTCTGAGTGATGTGGGAAGTCATGGGTGTGTTTTGAGCTGTGGGGAAACATGGCATGTCTTAGTTTAGTGGGTGGCTGGCTGCTGTGAGAATAGCATAAAAGAGCAGGAGGCTACTGTGGAATCCAGGCAAGAGATTTTGGTAGCCTGGACCAATGTGTGACAGTGGAGTAGGAGATGTGGTCAAATCCAGGATATATTTTAAGGTGGAGCCAATGGGATTTGTTGACAGATTGTGAGATATAAAAAACCTAAAGACGACATCAAGTGTCTTGACCTGAGCAATTACTAAAACCAGGGAGACTGCAGGAAGAGCTGATGGGAAAGATCATGAGCTTGACTTTGGACATGCTGAAGTCTGAAAAGCCTATCAGATGTCCAAGTGGAGATGTCAAGTAGGCAATTGGATACCTGGTTCTAGCTCAGGAGAGAATTCCAAGCTTGAGATGTCAATTGGGGAGTAATTATGACTGACCATGGACTTTAGGCTGGGAAAGGAGAAGATGAGGGGCTTAAGGGACAGCAAAAGGAGAAAAGGATTATTAGATTTGGGGATGGAGGGTGGGGAGAGTCACTACCATACTGAGCCACTGAACAAGCCATTGCTTGTCCTCAGCAGAGCAAGTTTCAGCAAGGGAAAGGGAACATTCAGGGAAGAAGTGGCAGAGATGGGGATTTTGCTGATGACTGGAAGTGAGTTCCAGAGAGCACAGAAGTTTCAAGAGAAGCAGGGGAGCAGAGGAGATGGGGCTGGAAAATGTGACATTCTGAATAGAATGTGCATAAGAGGACAGAAGATGCGGAATGGGCCTGTCATGGGGACAGAGGTAAAGAGAGATAAAGGCATAAGGGGGCTGGAACTCTGGGGACCAAGACCATGGAGGTAAAGAAGGAGTGATTGTGTGGGCGCATGGGGCGAGGGTGGACCTGGGGCAGGGAGTGCTCCCACTGGACTTCAGAGGCCACCCTCACATAGTTACCTTTCCAGCCTTGGCCCTGGGCTACACTGGTTTTCTCCATTCCATCTTAGCCTCCACTCAGGTGCTTTTCCTTCTGACGGGTTGACTGCAGGCTCCCAGGCCTCTGTCCTGAGCCAGGCTCTTCTTTCTTTTGCACTGCTCTGAAAACATCAACACTTACAGAGATTCCTTCTGTTTCATGCAGGTGCTGCACTTGCCTTCTTCAAGGTCCTGAAAATAAAGATGTGTTTGGGACTCATGGGATTGCCCAATGTGTGCCCCAACTGAGCTCATCCTTCGTAAGCATCACATTTTCCCAACATCTTAACGTCTATTTCCTTTTCCTCACAGTGACTTCTTTAACCAGCCATAAATGAAACCAGACTTTTTAAAGCCAATAGTTTGCATTCTTTGTTTTTAATTTTTAAAACAAAAGTCAACTGTCTTCCTCCTTCTGGGGTCTCCCTTAACCTTTTTTTTTCTTTTCATATATTAATTAATGAATTTTGAGACAGGGTCTCCTGTTGCCCAGGCTGGAGTGCAGTGGTGTGATCACAGCTCACTACGTTCTTGACCTCCTGGGCTCAAGGGATCCTTCCACCTCAGCCACTGCAGTAGCCAGGACTATAGGCACACACCACCATAACTGGCTAATTTTTTTTTATTTTTTGTAGAAATGGGGTTTTGCCATGTTGCCCAGGCAGGTCTCAAATTCCTGCCCTCAAGCAATCCACCCACTCCGGCCTCCCAAAGTGCTGGGATTACAGATGTGAGCCATCACACCTGGCCTTTTTTAAAAAAAAATCTATAAGATTGATAGCCTTCTGTGATGAAAGGATTCCCTTGGGCTCCTCTAGCCCTTTGAAGCATTGGATTTCCAACAGAATTTTTCTGAGGGCCTCTCCTGTTTGGGCACATTGTCACCCACAGCCTTTCTCCAGCCCGGGGCTTCTGCCCTTTGGCCCACATTCTCTGGGCCCCACTTCCTGACCACCAGCTGGGTACTGGCTCTCCAGGAACCCCATCTGTCTTCAAGCAATACTAAAGGCAAAAACATCACCTGGCAGAAGAGACAAATGGGAAGATGGTGTTTGATTTACTACCTGTCTGATATGGTTTGGCTCTTGTGTCCCCACCCAAATCTCATGTCAAATTGTCATCTCCAGTGCTGGCGGAGGGGCCTGGTGGGAGGTGATTGGATCATGGCAGTAGATTTACCCTTTGCTGTTCTCATGATAGTGAGTGAGTTCTCAGGAGAGCTGATGGCTTAAAAGTGTGTGGCAGTTCCCCCTTCTCTCTCACCTGTCACGCTGTGAAGAAGGTGCTTTATTCCCCTTCGCCCTTCCACCATGATGGTCAGTTTCCTGAGGTCTCTCCAGCCATAGTTCCTGTACAGCCTGTGGAATTGTGAATCAATTAAACCTCTTTTCTTCATAAGTTACCCAGTCTCGGGTAGTTCTTTATAGCAGTGTGAAAACAGACTAACACACCATCCAAGAATGAGCAGGAACAGAAAAGTCACATTGTATCCAACACCGTCAGATGGAAAATACAAGGGTCATCAGAAGGACAGAGAGAAGAAACCCCTTCAGTGGCCAGGCCATGCTCTCTAGAGGTGTAGCCCTTTTTAGCTATTGTTTGCAGCTCTGCCAACAGTTTTCCTATTGGAGGTTGCAGGGCAGAACAAACTAATCACCATTAAGTGTTCATGAGCAGCTACCACAGAGTTGGACCAGAGCAAGTGATGGCTGGGTTCTTGGGTTTGCTTTATTTCTTCCAACGCGAGCACATGGCATTGGTTGCCCTGACTTGCGGGCAGCTGGGCCTGCCCCCTTCTCCTGCTGGGCTCGTTGGAACGGATTTTTAAAAACAGGTCAGGGAAGAATCCGTCTTGCATGACACACTGCGTATGAACGGCTCCCGTGTGCCTTCTCACCCTGAACATGTCCCCTTCTTAATTACGATGACAATCCCAAGTCTGGGTGCTTTAGAAAGTCATCCATCTGCGGTGTGTGTGTGTGTGTGTGTGTGTGTATGTGTATGTTCTTTGTGCTCTGTGTACATGTGTGTTCTCTTAGACAAGAAAAAACATACTTTTGCTGTTTAAAATATCTTGTCAAGGTGCAGGTGGCTGGCAAGATGGCCAAACAGGAAGAGCTCCAGTCTGCAGCTCCCAGCGAGATCAACACAGCAGCTGGGTGATTTCTGCATTTCCAACTGAGGTACCCAGCTCATCAGATTGGGGCTGGTTCGGAGGGTGAGCCGAAGCAGGGTGGGGCGTCACTTCACCCAGGAAGCGCAAGGTGTCGGGGAACTCCCTCCCCTATCCAAGGGAAGCTGCGAGAGACTGTGCCCTGAGGAACAGTGCACTCCAGCCCAGATACTATGTTTTTCCCATGATCTTCACAACCAGCAGACCAGGAGATTCCCTCGGGTGACTACACCACGAGGGCCCTGGGTTTCAAGCACAAAACTGGGCAGCCATTTGGGCAGACACCAAGCTAGCTGCAGGAGTTTTTTCATATCCCAGTGGTGCCTGGAGTGCCAGCAAGACAGAACCATTTGCTCCCCTAGAAAGGGGGCTGAAGCCAGGGAGCCAAGTGGTCTAGCTCAGTGGATCCCACACTCATGGAGTCCAGCAAGCTGAGATCCACTGGCCTGAAATTGTCACTGCCAGCACAGCAGTCTGAAGTCGACTTGGGTGCTCAAGCTTGGTCGGGGGAGGGGCGTCCACCATTACTAAGGCTTGAGCAGGTGGTTTTCCCTCACAGTGTAAGCAAAGCTGCCGGAAAGTTCGAAATGGGTGGAGCCCACTGCAGTTCAGCAAAGTCATGTAGCCAGACTTCCTCTCTAGATTCTTCCTCACTGGGCAGGGCATCTCTGAAAGAAAGGCAGCAGCCCCAGTCATGGGATTATAGACAAAACTCCCATCTCCCCGGGACAGAGCACCTGGGAGAAAGGGCGGCTGTGGGCACAGCTTCGGCAGACTTAAATGTTCCTGCCTGCTGGCTCGGAAGAGAGCAGTGGATCTCTCAGCACAGCACTCAAGCTCTGCAAAGGGACAGACTGCCTCCTCAAGTGAGTCCCTGGCCCCGGTGCCTCCTGATAGGGAGACACCTCCCAGCAGGGGTCAACAGACACTTCATACAGGAGAGCTCTGGCTGGTATCAGGCAGGTGTCCCTCTGGGATGAAAATTCTAGAAGAAGGAACAGGCAGCAATCTTTGCTGTTCTGCAGCCTCCACTGGTGATACCCAGGCAAACAGGGTCTGGAGTGGACATCTAGCAAACTGCAACAGACCTGCAGCAGAGGGTCCTGACTGTTAGAAGGAAAACTAACAAACAGAAAGGGATAGCATCAACATCAACAAAAAGGACATCCACACCAAAACCCCATTAGAAGGTCAGCAACATCAAAGACCAAAGGTAGATAACTCCACGAAGATGAGGAAAAACCAGCGCAAGAAGGCTGAAAATTCCAAAAACCAGAATGCCTCTTCTCTCCAAAGGATCACAACTCCTCACCAGCAAGGGAACAAAACTGGACGGAGAATGAGTTTGACAAATGGACAAAAGTAGGCTTCAGAAGGTGGGTAATAACTAAGAAAGCTAAGAACCTTGAAAAAAGGTTAGAGGAATTGCTAACTAGAATAACCTCCTTAGAGAAGAATATAAATGACCTGATGGAGATGAAAAACACAGCATGAGAACTTTGTGAAGCATACACAGAATCAATAGCCAAATTGATCAAGCAGAAGAAAGGATATCAGAGATTGAAGGTCAACTTAATGAAATAAAGTGTGAAGACAAGATTAGAGAAAAAAAAGAATGACAAGGCCTCCAAGAAATATGGGACTATGTCAAAAGAACAAACCTACATTTGATTGGTGTACCTGAAAGTGATGGGGAGAATGGAACCAAGTTGGAAAACACACTTCACGATATTATCCAGGAGAACTTCCCCAATCTAGCAAGGCAGGCCACATTTAAATTCAGGAAATACAGAGAACACCACAAAGATACTCCTCGAGAAGAGCAACCCCAAGACACATAATGGTCAGATTCACCAAGGTTGGAATGAGGAAAAAAATGTTAAGTTTGGCCAGAGAGGAAGGTTGGGTTACCAACAAAGGGAAGCCCATCAGACTAACAGCAGATCGCTCTGCAGAAACTCTACAAGCCAGAAGAGAGTGGGGGCCAACATTGAACATTCTTAAAAAAAAGAATTTTCAACATGAATATCATATCCAGCCAAACTAAGCTTCATAAGCAAAGGAAAAATAAAATTCTATACAGACAAGCAAATGCTGAGAGATTTTGTCACCACCAGGCCTGCCTTACAAGAACTCCTGAAGGAAGCAATAGATATGGAAAGGAAAATCCAGTCCCAGCCACTGCAAAAACATACCAAATTGTAAAGACCACTGACGCTGTGAAGAAACTGCATCAACTAATGGGCAAAATAACCAGATAGCATCCTAATGACAGGATCAAATTCACACATAACAATATTAACCTTAAATGTAAATGGGCTAAATGCCCCAATTAAAAGACAAAGACTGGCAAATTGAATAAAGAGTCGAAACCCATTGGTGTGCTGTATTCAGGAGACCCATCTCACATGCAAAGACAAACATAGGCTCACAATAAAGGGATGGAAGAATATTTACCAAGCAAATGGAAAGCAAAAAAAAAAAAAAAAAAAATTGCAGGGATTGCAATCCTAGTCTCTGATAAAAACAGACTTTGAACTAACAAAGATCAAAAGTGACAAAGAAGGGCATTACATAATGGTAAAGGGATCAATGAATCAAGAAGAGCTAAATATCCTAAATATATATGCACCCAATACAGGAGCACCCAGATTCATAAAGCAAGTCCTTAGAGACCTACCAAGAGACTTAGACTCCCACACAATAATAATGGGATACTTTAACATCCCACTGTCAATATTAGACAGATCAACAAGACAGAAAATTAACAAGGACAGTAAGGACTTGAACTCAGCTCTGGACCAAGCAGACCTAATAGACATCTACAGAACTCTCCACCCCAAATCAATGGAATATACATTCTTCTCAGCACCACATTGCACTTATTCTAAAATTGACCACATAATTGGAAGTAAAACACTCCTCAGCAAATGCAGAAGAATGGAAATCATAACAAACAGTCTCTCAGACCACAGTGCAATCAAATTATAACTCAGGATTAAGAAACTCACTCAAAACCACACAAGTACTTGGAAACTGAACAACCTCTCCTGAATGACTAGTGGGTAAATAACAAAATGAAGGCAGAAATAAATGTGTTCTTTGAAACCAATGAGAACAAAGACACAACATACCAGAATTTCTGGGACACAGCTAAAGCAGTGTTTAGAGGGAAATTTATAGCACTAAATAACTAAAGGAGAAAGCAGGAAAGATCTAAAATCAACAACCTAACATCATAATTAAAAGAATTAGAGAAGCAAGAGCAAACAAATTCAAACGAATTCAGAAGAAGACAAGAAATGACTAAGATCAGTGCAGAACTGAAGGAGATAGAGACACAAAAAATCCTTCAAAAAATCAATAAATCCAGGAGCTGATTTTTTGAAAAGATTAACAAAATAGACTGCTAGCCAGACTCATAAAGAAGAAAAGAGAGAAGAATCAAATATACACAATAAAAAATGATAAAGGGGATATCATCACTGATCCCACAGAAATACGAAC
Source organism: Nomascus leucogenys (assembly GCF_006542625.1). Lineage (NCBI taxonomy): Eukaryota > Metazoa > Chordata > Mammalia > Primates > Hylobatidae > Nomascus > Nomascus leucogenys. The sequence continues at coordinate 83,445,062 of NC_044392.1, forward strand.
TACCACCAGAGAACACTATAAACACCTCTATGCAAATAAACTAGAAAAACTAGAAGAAATTGATAAATTCCTGGACACAGACACCCTCCCAAGACTAAACCAAGGAGAAGTCAAATCCTTGAATAGACCAATAACAAGTTCTGACATTAAGGCAGTAATTAATAGCCTACCAACCAAAATACAGCCCAGGACCAGAGAGATTCATAGCCAAATTCTACCAGAGGTACAAAGAAGAGCTGGTGCCATTCCTCCTGAAACTATTCCAAACATTAGAAAAAGAGGGACTCCTCCCTAACTCATTTTATGAGGCCAGCATCATTCTGTTACCAAAACCTGGCAGAGACACAACAGAAAAAGAAAATTTCAGGCCAATAACCCTGATGAACATCGATGTGAAAATCCTCAATAAAATACTGGCAAACCAAATCCAGTGGGACATCAAAAAGCTTATCCACCATGATCAAGTTGGCTTCATCCCTGGGGTGCAAGTCTGGTTCAACATATGCAAATCAATAAATGTAATCCATCACATAAACAGAACCAATGACAAAAACCACATGATTATTTCAATAGATGCAGAAAAGGCCTTTGATGAAATTCAACACCACTTCATGCTAAAAACTCTCAACAAACTAGGTATTGATGGGACATATCTCAAAATAAGAAGAGCTATTTATGACAAAGCCATAGCCAATATCATACTGAATGGACAAAAGCTGGAAGCATTCCCTTTGAAAACTGGCACAAGACAGGGATGCCCTCTCTCACCACTCCTATTCAACATAGTATTGGAAGTTCTGGCCAGGGTAATCAGTCAAGAGAAAGAAATAAAAGGTATTCATATAGGAAGAGAGGAAGTCAAATTGTTTGCAGATGACATGATTGTATATTTAGAAAACTCTATCATCTCAGCCCAAAATCTCCTTAAGCTGATAAGCAACTTCAGCAAAGTCTCAGGATACAAAATCAATGTGCAAAAATCACAAGCATTCCTATACACCAATAATAGACAAACAGAGAGCCAAATCATGAGTGAACTCCCATTCAGAACTGCTACCAAGAAAATAAAATACCTAGGAATACAACTTACAAGGGATGTGAAGGACCTCTTCAAGGAGAACTACAAACCACTGCTCAACAAAATAAGAGAGAACACAAATAAACGGAAAAACATTCCGTGCTCATAAATAGGAAGAATCAGTGTCGTGAAAATGGCCATACTGCCCAAAGTCATTTATAGATTCAATGCTATCCCCATCAAGCTACCATTTACTTTCTTCACAGAATTAGAAAAAACTACTTTAAATTTCATATGGAACCAAAAAAGATCCTGTATAGCTAAGACAATCCTAAGCAAAAAGAACAAAACTGGAGGCAGCATGCTACCTGACTTCAAACCATACTACAAGGCTACACTAACCAAAACAGCATGGTACTGGTACCAAAACAGATATATGGACCAATGGAACATAACAGAGGCCTCAGAAATAATGCCACACATCTACAGCCATCTGATCTTTGACAAACCTGACAAAAACAAGCAATGGGAAAAGGATTCCTTATTCAATAAATGGTGTTGGGAAAACTGGCTAGCCATATGCAGAAAACTGAAACTGGACCCCTTCCTTACATCTTATACAAAAATTAAATCAAGATGGACTAAAGACTTAAACGTAACATCTAAAAACCATAAAAACCCTAGAAGAAAAACTAGGCAATACCATTCATGACATAGGCATGGTCAAAGACTTCATGACTAAAACACCAAAAGCAATGGTATCAAAAGCCAAAATTGACACAGGTGATCTAGTTAAACTAAAGGGCTTCTGCACAGCAAAAGAACCTACCATCAGAGTGAACAGGCAACCTACAGAACAGGAGAAAATTTTTGCAATCTATCCATCTGACAAAGGGCTAATATCCAGAATCTACAAGGAACTTAAACACATTTACAAGAAAAAAACAAACAACCCCATCAAAAAGTGAGTGAAGGATATGAACAGACACTTCTCAAAAGAGGACAATTATGCAGCCCACAAAAATATGAAAAAAAGCTCATCATCACTGGTCATTAGGGAAATGCAAATCAAAACCACAATGAGATACCATCTCACACCAGTTAGAATGGCAATCATTAAAAAGTCAGGAAACAACAGATGCTATTGTTTCCTATTGTGGAGAAATAGGAATGCTTTTACACTGTCGGTGGGAGTGTAAATTAGTTCAACAATTGTGGAAGACAGTGTGGCTATCCCTCAAGGATCTAGAACCAGAAATATCATTTGACCCAGCAATCTCATTACTGGGTATATACCCAAAGGATTATAAATCATTCTACTTTAAGGACACATGCACATGTATGTTTATTGTAGCACTGTTCAAAATAGCAAAGACTTGGAACCAACCCAAATGCCTATCAATGACAGACTGGATAAAGAAAATGTGGCACATGTACACCATGGAATACTATGCAGCCATAAAAAAGGATGAGTTCATGCTTTTTGCAGGGACATGGATGAAGCTGGAAACCATCATTCTCCACAAACTAACATAGGAACAGAAAACTAAACACCACATGTTCTCACTCATAAATGGGAGTTGAACAATGAGAACACATGGACACAGGGAGGGGAACATCACACACCAGGGCCTGTTGCAGGGTGGGGGGCTAGAGAAGGGATAGCATTAGGAGAAATACCTAATGTAGATGACAAGTTGATGGGTGCAGCATACCACCATGGCACGTGTATGCCTATGCAACAAACCTGCACATTCTGCACATGTATCCCAGAACTTAAAGCATAATTTAAAAATATGTATATGTATCTTGTCATGCTGTTCTTTTAAGGAAACAGCCTGAGGCAGTGGGCATGGGGGGCGATTATACTTGATGGATTTTTTAATAAAAAATGATAAATGAATATAAAAATAAAGTTAATAGAATTGACAAAACTGCATTTTAAATAGTTTTACTAGCGATTTATTGGGTATGTTTACTAGATATTCTAGGCATACAAGAACTTGGTTAAGCTCTCTAATAGCCCCAATTGAGTAGGCATTATTAATCCTACTTTATATATAAGGCAAAGTAACTTTTAAAAAATATGCCGTTCATAAGAGATAAAACAGAGGTTTTTAAGCAACTCTGTCTTACTTTAACACCCATGCTTAGCCCGCTACATCTTGATGACTTTAAAAGCAACCAAAGGGCCCATCTATAAGGTGAAACTGTGTTTTGCCTGGTTATTATGGTTTGAATGATGATGTCTCCACAAAAATTCATGCTAAGACTTAATCCTCAATGCAACAGTATTAGGAAGTGTGGCCTTTGGGAGGCGATTAAGTCATGAGGGCTCTACTCTCATGAATGAGATTAGTGACCTTATAAAAGGGCTCACAGTTGAAGGAAGCTCTCTTGCCCTTCTGCCCCTTCTGCCAGGCGAGAACACAGTGTTCCTCCCTCTGGAAGATGCAGCAATGAGGGACTATCTTGGAAGCAAAGAGGAGCCCTCAGCAGACACCAATCCTGCTGGCACCTTGAGCTTAGACCTCCTGGCCTCCAGAGCCATGAGAATAAATTTCTATTGTTTATAAGTTACCCAGTTGATGATATTTTGTTATAGCAGCACAAATGGACTAAGATACTCACAAATAACCAAGAAATGTTTATCAAATATTGACTAGATGGGCAGCATCAAGATTGGGGCTAAGAACTTTTCCCATATTCAGATGAGACAGAAGCTAATTCTTGTGAGTTGTAGTTGGGTAACAACTGGGAGGGTGTCATGTATTTTTACTATGTCAAGCATTGCTTCCCAGGTAGCGAAGGGTGAAACTGCTGATGTCTGAAGGAGGCAGCAAGGGACTAGACATATTCTACACAGTCTTCAGTTGTGCCTCAACTCTGACATAAGTCATAGTGTTACCTGGGACTGCATCTCAGGCTTGGCTCAGAGAGCAAGCCCAGCCTATATTCCAGCTGGAACACACACACACTCCTCCCCACACTTTACCTGCCGCCAGCTGATGCAAGTCCATTTTTTTTTTTTTAAGATGGAGTTTCACTCTTGTTGCTCAGGCTGGAGTGCAATAGTGCAATCTCGGCTCACTGCAACCTCTGCCTCCCAGGTTCAAGCAATTCTCCTGCCTTGGCCTCCCAAGTAGCTGGGATTACAGGCATGAGCCACCACACCTGGCTAATTTTTTGTATTTAGTAGAAATGGGGTTTCACCACATTGGTCAGGCTGGTCTCAAACTCCTGACCTCAGGTGACCCACCCACCTCAGCCTCCCAAAGTGTTGGGATTACAGGTGTGAGCCACTGTGCCCAGCTCCTCAGGGAATTTTTTTTTTTTTTTTTTTTTTTTGCACTTGCAAGATTTAATAGAGTGAAAACAGAGCTCCCATACAAAGGGAGGGGACCCAAAGAGGGTAGCAGTTGCCGGCCCGAATGCCTGGGTTTATATCCTGATCATTGTCCCTCCCGCTGTGCTCTCAGGCAATAAATGATTGGCTATATCTTTACCTCCTGTTTTTGCCTAATTAGCATTTTAGTGAGCTCTCTTTACTACTTAATTGGTCAGGTGTGAGCTAAGTTGTAAGCCCTGTGTTTAAAGGTGGATGCGGTCACCTTCCCAGCTAGGCTTAGGGATTCTTAGTCGGCCTAGAAAATCCAGCTAGTCCTGTCTCTCAGTCCCCCCTCTCAACAGGAAAACCCAAGTGCCATTGGGGAGGTTGGCCAACGACCGCTGTAACTGCTTCCTGCTGAACTGGGGCACAGTTGGGGTCGTGCAGTTGAGATTTCCTCAGGACGGGTGCCTTTGATGTCACTAACATCAGGGCACGGGCTAGCCAGCTGGTCCAGGGGGCTGCGGTAGCCCTTTTAGTCATGGATTGCATCTGGGGTTCCATTTGAAGAACGATTTGTAGCTTTACAGCTTTGATTCTGGAAGAGACAAACTTAACAAGGAGGTTAAAGATACAGGGATAGAAATGTATGGACTGAAGTGCAGGAGATTATTTCTTTGCCACACTTCACAGGCCCTGACTATCTGCTTGATAGTTTTGAAAAGGCCTGGTCCAGTAAATGCAAATTTGGCCACCTGATGGGTGCTATCAATGCCTAAGTGAAAGGTTTGGTGAAGGGTTTTAAGTTATTTCCATTGGTTGGCTGCAGGCAGAAGTATTTTTCCTTCTTAGTGGCTAGCCATCCTGAGGGGAGGACACCGTGTCCTCGTGAGGTTCCGCATTCTATTTTTCCTGCTGAGTACTGGGGCTTGGTTTCCCGGAGGGAATTACCCCACACTAAGGGTCCTTCTATAAGCATTTCTAATGGAGGGTCCTGCCTTGCGGCTCTTTTGGCTTCAATATCTGCTTGGTGGTTCCCTTCTATCTCCCTTTCTTTTCCTTTCTGATGACCCCAGCAGTGTTAAGACTGCCACCTTTTTAGGTTTCTGTAACGCCAATAATAATCTCCTAATGGCTTCCTGATGTTTGATAGGTGTTCCCTCAGAAATTAGGAATTCCCTTTCTCTCTGTATTGCTGCATGGGCATGGAGGACTAGGTAAGCATACTTAGGGTCTGTATATATATTTACCCTTTTTCCTTCTCCTAATTTTAGTGCCCGAGTGAGGGCTATTAGTTCTGCCAGCTGAGTGCTAGTTCCTGGAGTGAGGGAATTACTTTCAAGTATTCCATTATCACTGACCACTGCATACCCCGCTTTTCAAAGTCCATTTTCTACAAAGGAACTTCCATCAGTATACAAGTTGAGGTCGGGATCAGTCAAGGGAACCTCTAGAAGGTCCCCTCGAGTGGCACAGGTTTGAGCAATTACTTGTTGACAGTTATGTTCTATTTTTTTCTTTGTTGTCTGGAAGAAATGTGGCTGGGTTAAGAGTTGCACAAGTGCACAGTCACAGCACTGGTCCTTCAAGTAATAGAGCCTGATATTTAAGCAAATGGTTGTCTGACAGCCACAAGTCTCCTTTAGCAGTGAGTATGCCATTCACATCATAAGACGTCCACACAGTAAGATCTCTTCCCTGTACCATTTTAACTGCTTCAGATACTAAGACTGCTGCTGCTGCCACTACCCATAAATAATGAGGCCAACCCTTTGCCACTACATCAATTTCCTTCCTCAGGTAAGCCATAAGCCACGGGTTGCAAGCTCATCCCTTGGACATGTGTAAGGACTCCTAGAGCTATTCCTGTTTTTTCTGTGGCATATAAAGAAAAGTCTTGCCCCGTTGGCAAGCTTAACACTGGGGCTTGGGTTCGGGCCTTCTTTAGGGCCTGGAAAGCTGCTTCTGCTTCAAGTGTCCATCTTACTAAATGGGTATTGGCTTTCTGAGTTTCCTTAATTAGTGTATATAATGGCCTCCTCAGGGAATATTTCTTAGAATGTGTGTTTTTTTTTTTTTTTTTCCTGTAGCGCCTACTAGATCTAAAATAGCCTGCAAATACACACATGCATGTATGTCAGCAGCCTCCTATGGGCCTCACTGACAAACACTCTTCCTTCATACACTGACCACGTGAAAGAGAATACCTGGTCCCCATTGTTCTTGACAGGGCTGTGGGGACCCCACACTATTTGGTTGTTCTAAGTATGTTGCCAAGGCCACTACCATGAACAACTTTGGGCAGCAACTCCGAGTCTTGTCCTGGTCTTGTCTGAGGTAACCTGGAGCCAGGAAAATGTATGCCAGGATTTGGGGATTTGTCCCGCTATTGGCCATCTTTCCCTGAAAGAAGCTGCCAGAGCAATTAAAAATCAAACAAAAGAGAAGCCATGCACACGCACCTCCCTACCTCAAGAAAAAGGAACCCCATGGGGAAAATAAAATTTAGGAGGTTTATTGAACCCACTGTAGAGCTGATCCAGAATTTAAATTGATTCCACAATTTATTGCATTTTAATTAGCAATCACAGGAGACCAAGTCTTGTTTACTCTCTTGTTAGGAGCCCTAGCTGGAAACAAATACCAGTGAGTCTTAATAAGGATGAGTTATATTTACTGTTTTCCATTTTACAGTCTTGTTATAATCATCACAAGAAGAGATTCATTTAGTGCTCATCTGTTCTTGGTATGACATTTGTTAACCACTAGGGTGACATAAATTCAGAACATACCCCAGGACAAGACCAGGCAAGACCCCCTCCAGCCCTGTCCCAGCCCATGGTTGCTCCTGCATTGTTTCCAATCATATAATTTAATGTGGAAATATTTCTAGCTTAGATTAGATAACAGTTCGCATGTGCCATTGTCACCCAAAATGCATCCATATGACTGTTGTTTGTTATTTATTTAAAAAAGAAAAATGCTACAAACAGACAGCTGTATTTATATGCACCACTCCAACTTAGAAGCACCAGCCCCGTCAGGCAGCCAAGACGCTGCCTCTCGGCCACAGCGCACACCCTTCACTTAGCAGCCATCCATCCGATATGTGATCCCACTTGCTTGCTTTCATTCTGTATTTTTGTTTTGGGGGGTTATATAATGTTAATTCTTTTTAATGACAGGGCCAGAGCTTTTGGGACTTCTAAACAGCTCTTGTTATTATTACTCAAGCAGAAAGAATCCTGCACTTCTATTTGCGGATTGGGACTCTCTGGAGCAATGCGCTTCCCTGGGAGTATTCTGGGTTCCTATTTCTTGCTAGGAACATTATCAAGTACTTTTTAAGTACCACTGCATAATGTTCCAGTGATTCCCATCAGTCATCCCAATTCTCCCTCTTGGATTGGGCTCCCAGCAGGTAAGGGAGCTCATTATCTAAAGTCCAAAGGATTTTTCATTGAATGAGGAAGGAGGACTTAATTCCAAAAGGCCATCCTCACAAAAGGGATGTTTTGTGTAACCTGGATACACATTCTTTTTTGAGACTTTTCATTGAAAATGGACTTTTACCCCCAAAAAGCAGGTGAAGTAGGTGCCATTGTTTATTTACTCCTCTTTTTCTTTTTTAACCTAGTTTTTCTGCTTAGCCACAGAGGTGCCAATCCTATGCTGGAGTTTTAATTAAACCTTGCTCTCTGTTAAAAAGCTCCTATTGTCCTTCTCATTTAAATAGGATTCTTCTTAGATCTTTAACAAGACCACGGAGGAGTAATAAATCTCAGTAATTGTCCTTATTAAGAGCAGATTATTCTCACAAGACTATAACAGTCACCAAAGTAACTAAAGCCATTTCCAGGTAGTATTCTCCTCCTACCCAAATACAGAAATGCCTCGTTAGTCACTTTCTTTGGTGCTCAAATTAAATTAGATGGCATTCTGTTTATTTTTCATATCTTTTGCTAACAGAAGGGGATTTGCCTTTTGATGACATTAATCAGGAAACCTCAAGTCCAACTACATTGAGTCCATGGGATGGAGACGACCCCTCCCTCCCTCCTTTCCTTCCTTCTTTCCTTCCTTGCTTTTACAACTGACGCCTGAGTTTCTGCCAGACATTCTGCTAGGCATTAATGGCTCCAAGATAAAAAACCTAGTCCCTTGGATGGTATATTATATGTTCATCTAATCTTTACTAAACATCTTCCATGTGCAAGGCACTGTCGTAGGTGCTGAGTTTTCAGAGGGGGAAAAGCCCACCTTCTCGGAACCTAAAATGTAGCAGGAATTTAGACATTAACCCAATAATTACATAATCGACTACGACCATGGTGAAAACTTATGAAAGAGAGGACAGGGTACCACGTGAGCGTGTTCCATGGAGTTAGAAGCAGTCTACCAGAATTATCCACTTAGTTTATTCCATTACAGATGCAGACCTCTGCTTTCCTGCCTTGCAAAACTTCCAGGGAAGCTTTCCCATTTCCCAAGTTCTTATGCAGTCAGTGGCTTCTGATATTTTCAGTTTTAATTTAAAATCCATGTTCTAAACTAGCCTCCCTTAGAGAAAGCCAACCTAACATTTCTAGAATAGAGTTGTCAAACAACAACAACAACAACAAAAACTGGTAGCAAACTCAAGCATCCCTTAAAGCTTAAGAAATGCCTTACAGAAGTGCCTTCCAAGAAATGGACTCCCTAAGGAGCTTGGGGAGGGAGGCTTAAGCCAAAATGAGAAAGTATTGTTTGTCAATCTTATTGGCTTCAGACTTTGTCTTCAGATCTTGAGGGCATAGTTGGCATCAGCTTAGCTCTTATACACACTTCATGTTGAGTGTTCTGTGATGTTTGGGAATTGCTAGTAAGAACTGACACATTCGTTGCTCCCCAAATTGCCAGTAACATAGAACTTGTGGGTATTACTTGCAAAATTCATTTTCAGGGCACAAAAGAGAAGCAACTTGAAGCTGTGCAGAGATGAAAATTGGAATCTTGCCATTTGAGATGGAAAATTTCTGATTATATGACAATAGTAAAAAATTAGCTCTCTTTTCACACATCCAACAAGTCAGAAAGTTTTCTTGAAGAACAAGATCAGCAGTCCACCTGCTGGGAAGCCTTGACTGGTGGACTTCACTGCCTTTGTGAATTGCCCATGAGCTAGGTTGGACTTCAGCCTTGCAGATTCAGAACTTAGACAACATAGCAAGAGTAGATCCATTTTTCTGAGAGAGACCCATTAGCTAAGTATCGAGACTGAAGGATAAAAGGACTAGGCCAGGGTACTAATTAGCAATGAGAAGTAACTGTCCAAGGGGCTGAATTTCTCCAAAGACTACATGACCAGCACATTATTTTCCTGAAGCCCACTCCAAGTCATGATCAGAAGACTCCTGGGGAAGTGTATCATCAGAAAAAGAAAAGTTAGATGACTTGAACATTTAGTGAAATAAAACTAATACCACTCAGTCTTTCCATTGAGCAACAGAACTAACTGGGGCTAGAAGACTGGAACTCAATTGGCCTTACTCACCACATTCATTCATCTTCACATTAAGGATACTTTTGCCAATGACAGAGAGTGACTCAGTTTGTTGAGTTTGACCTCCTTTAACCTCCTTTAAGTGAATCTTCCCCAAATGGCACTTTGCTATTCACAATAATCAAGAAAGCATTCTCAGGAAAACGTTTTTGCAGTCTTAAAAGTAAGGCTACTACCTCTTTACCAAGGGATACTTAAAAACAAAATCCTCATTTTATATTTGAGCATATATGATAACCATCTATAGTTAAAAGTCAGTAATTAAATAGGGACCTCTATAGGGTGGGATTCTCTTCCCTGATTTCCCATGGCCTCTGGGATCCAGCCGTAATTCCTTTGCACTGGGATTCAAGGCCCTTTGCTTATGCCACTAGCACATGCCTTGGCACATCTCCTTCCTCTAAGCTGCCAAAGCTGACTAGCTTTTCTCCTAATGGGCATGTTCTTCCTTTATCTATGTTACCTCTTCCCTGGATTGCTAGTGGAGTTTTAGAGGCCCTGGAGCCATTTTGCCTTCATCAAGAAACTTTGCTTCTTTCTGATACTGATCTTGTTGTTTGGCTTTCAAAGGGCAGTCTTATTTCAAGTTCTCAGGGAAGCGAGGTGAGGTGAGGGAGTACCTTACTAAAGCCCCAAGTACACAAGTAAGTACCATCATCATAACATACTTGAAACTGCAAAAGGAGTTGGACTTTGACAGTTACCTGTATACACCACAAGTGTGAAAACACATGCACACACACTTCCTCTTTGTAGCCTTTGCTTCGAGATCTCTAGTGACAAAATTCTTTTGAATGAAAATGTAATGACCCAAAGTAACAAAGAGAAAAATCTGTATTTTCCCTTAAGCTTAACAGAGTTGATTATTATGACTTTCTCTCTCCTTTTTTTGAGACAGAGTCTCGCTCTGTTGCTCAGGCTGGGGGACAGTGGCACGACCACAGCTCACTGCAGCCTCAACTTCCCCTACCTCAGGCAATCCTCCCACTTCAAGCCTCCCGAGTAGCTGGGACTACAGGTGCGTGCCACCATGCCCTACTAATTTTTGTAGTTTTTGTGTAAACAGGGTTTCATAATGTTCTCCAGGTTGGTCTTGAACTCCTTGGGCTCAAGAGATTGGCCAGTCTTGGCCTCCCAAACTGTTGGGATTACAGGTGTGAGCCACCACACTTAGCTATTATAACTTTTTCTAAAATGACTTAGTACAACAGATCTTTAGTGACAAATAAATGTAAATAATGATCAGAAAACTTAAGATTAACGCACAACTCAAGTTATTCCATTTCCTCTGGGTTTATTTGTGGGTCCCCACAATAATAGGGTGGTTTTGAATTCCTTACTAGTTAGTTCCCTTTACAGAATTCTTGCTGCCTATGTTGTTGCATTTCTTGCATTATTAGTATTCATTTCTTGACAAATGAAGAAGCTGTCCCCCGTGCACTCCTACCCTACCGTACAGGGCTGTCCTATGGCTTTGGGCAGGATGTGAATCATTCAGGACACCTGTGCTGAAGGGGCTTTGATTTAATGATGCTGGACATAGAAAACAAAAGACCTGATAAATGGAAGAGAAACTCTCTAGAAAGTATGAAAATCAATCTTTGAGCTTTAAAATTGTCCCCAGCAGAAGTGGCTCCCTACTATGTGTAGCAGAGACTGCTGGTGTTCACTGAGACCACAAGTTCCTCTGTTCCCAGCCTCCTTGCAGTTAGGAGGGGCGGTATGACTGGGTTCTATCTAATGTGGGCACAGCGTGTATACCACTTCAAGGCGTGGCCCCTAAAATGCCCTGCAAGCTCTTCTGTGGTCCCTGTCTTTGCCAGCTGTGTTCCTGGAGCAAAGGACTCTGAGAAGTCAGAACCACATGCCATGTCAGGAGCTGAACCCCTGAACTCATGACTTAAATTTGCCTGACCTGTGAGATTCACATGGGACCTTGTGTGAATGAAGAATAGCTTTTATTGTGTTAAGCCACTAAGGTTTTGCAGTTGTTTCTTGCCACGCTTAGCCCAGCCTCACCTGACTGAGGGAGGTAGGCAAGCCCAGCGAGTCAGCATGCTGCCAACACTCCATGGAGTCCATCCCCAGGTGCCTCTGTCCTCTTTGTTCTGATGCACGAGCACAGGATGCACGTACCACCCAGGATGTTTTCACTCTGGGAATCCAGCCAGCTCCATACTTTCTAGCACATTTGTAAATGATTTTCTTATTGAATAAATATTCCAGATGGAAAAGCCCATCAGACCTACTATTGTGCCCAGACTTACCTGGGACCTACTCAAAGTGGACTGTTTTAAGGCTGGGTCTAAGCTAAGGTCCTTGAAGTGTAGCCAGATCAAAGCTTGAATCCAAATGTAAGCCAGTGCCTGCCGCATATCAGAATCTCCACAAACATGGGTTGAAGGAAGGAAGGACAACATCCTTCATCCTGATCCAGAGACAAGCAGGAAGCAAAATCAAGGGGTAGGAGCTTGCAGAAACTGCAGCAGAGCAGGAAGGAGGGATCATTCTGAGCATGCAGTGCCGGCGGTGCCATGGCTGCCTGCATTGGCAGGGAAGGCTTGCATGGTGTATATATTTTTTAAGAGCAGTTTTAGGTTCACAGCAAAATTGAGCAGAAAGTACAGAGAGTTCCCATATACCCCTTGCCCCAACCCACATGCATAATAAGCCTCCTCCATTATCAACATCCCTCACCAGAATGATTCGTTTGTTACGATTACAATTTGTGTCCACCAACAGTGGACACAAATAAACAACTTGGTCCACAGCTTTCTCCTAAAAGGCATTTTCCCACAGCCCAAAGACCCCAAGAACTCTTTAGATATCCATGTAGAAAAGGAAAGCCCGTCTAGGATCCTGCTAGACATGAACAGAGTCTGTGGCTCCATTCCCAGCATTCTCTGGAGTTTAGCTTGAGAAAATAATAAGAATCCTATAGGATCAGTGATCTCACTCATTTGGACTACAGTAAATCTCTTCTATATTACTGCTCAGCCTCTGAGAATATTATATTGGGTCTCATTTTATTAAAGAATGTCGTGCATACCCAGAAGTCGCTATTTAATTTTTAGCTGCAAGATACAATTTTGAAAAACCATTATCTAGAAAGTGCAATAATCAAACAATGTAATCATGAATGTTAAACCTCCTTGGAATATTATTTTAAATGCTTGCCAGCTGGAAGCAAAAGTTGACAAGGAAGTATCTGACTTGGTTGGCTTTGTAATTTGTCAAAGCATCTACACTTTCCAACATGATATATTTGTTAAGATATGTTTTTTTTCTCTGCATGATTGTTTTGAAACTATCAAAGAATACAAAATCCTTAAAGAAGGAAGACAGATTTGCATTTTCTATTTGTTCCAGCCTAAGATTTAGGATTAAATCACTTTAAGAAACAGAATTGAATCCTTTCTCAGAGGAGCCAGACGGTCCACATACATCATCAATTGCCTCTGAGCTTTCTGGCTGCTCTGTGAGATCAGACTCGTAAATTCTGTGACATATGGAAAACATCAGAAAGCCACGGCATGCATTTTAAGAGAGCCCAGCAAGCTGGATTTACACTGTCATGAACGATTCCTGGCAATTTCCCCATTTTTCCCATCACTCAACATTGAATCTCCACAGAAAGGGTCGACTGGATATTTGGCCCGTGACTGGGAGTCTGGGGAGGGGGGTGATCCAGCTATCTGGCAAATGTGCCACCCTCCCTGCCTAAGGGGGCCCAGCAAGTCTTTGCATCATTGAGCAGTTCCCCAGGGAGGACATCTTTTTTGGGGGTGGTGGGGGGCTCTGAACTATGGTTCAAGCAACTCCTGCCATCTGAAATACCCTTCTTGATCAGTGAACTCCCCATTTCGTTCCCACACACTTCCCACCTACCTCTCTCTCAGCACTATACTATAACTTACATATCTGTCTTCACTATTGGGCATTGAACTTATGAAGTGTGCGTCTCTTAGCACTTTGAATGACTAAATATCAATGTCTGCTCCTTAAAGGGAAGACTGGAAGCAGGATCATCACGCTTCCTTCCTCCCCAATGCCATCTCTAAGGAGTCCTCAATGGACCCCGGAATGGGTGGTGATGTCCGGCCTAGGCCTTATTGTCTTTGTATGACCTGAATTTGGCACTTACCAGGCATCCAGCAGGCACTTGAGATGAATGGGTGAATGTGTCCATCTGCTTGGGGAGCCTGGGGATGGATCAGGGATTGATTTTAGCCTCTGGCTTCTCTTATTCACACTATCTTCTACCTTCAAAACCTTAGGCAAGATAGTGAACCTTTCTTTAAGTTTTTTTTGTCTATGAAATGGGAATGATAGTGTTGTCTACCTCATAGGATGTTATGAATAGTGAATGGTGTATATATCTATTATATAAACTAAAAGCTAAAATGATAGCTTGGGCTAGTAAGAGCTCAGTACGTCTTAGCTAACAAAGTGAGTTCTCAAAAAATATGAGCTGTTCTTACTAGACATAATAATGCCTTTCCAAATGGCCTACTCCATTGAACTTCCTTCTACAGCCTAAGTCTCTGTGTAAAAAAGTGATGGCTATTGGGTTTACTTAGAGGAGCTATTTGCTGGGGCCTCAGGGATTCTGGTAAAGTAAATAGGGATTTTTTTTTTTTCCTGGGAGTGTGCTTCCCTTAGCACTTTGAAAGACTGTATCAGTGATCTGCTCCTTAAAAGGAAGACTGGAAGCAGGACCTTCATGCTTCTTTCCACCCCAATGCCACCTCTAAGGAGTCCTTGATGGACCCTGGAAAAGGTGGTGATGTCTGGATCTGGCTTTGGACAGTGCTTCAGGCTCTAATGTCACTGAAAGTCGACAGACCCAAGAAGGACTCTGAAGGGCACAGGGAGCCACGGCCCTTGAAAGCAACAAGCCCTGCCCTGTGCAGATGATGGGGAAAAGACTTGGCCACCAGCCAAGGCCCTCTACTGACTTCGCAGGCGTAAACTATCAAGTTTAAACATTTCTAGGCAAAAGGGTAAAGGTCTGTTTGAGAGAATGGACATGGGCATGGGCATGGGCTGGGGAGCAGATAGATGTGCAAAGCTGCCCCAGTCCTGAGGGCAGGTATCTCTATCCTAAGACCTGCCTTGCCCTCTGAGCAGGGGGCTGTGAATTGGGGAAGCAACTATCTGAGTGTTGTCTGGGGGAGATGGGGAATGGAAGAGTAAGTAAGAATGAGACACCCTAGACCCATTTCCCTGGAGACTTCCGAAATCCAGAGGCCCTCGCCCGCAAAGGAAGAGATTGTGTGATGTTGGCCCTGAGTCCATAGGCAGGTGACATAGGAGCAAGTTCTAGCTCTCTGTCCATCTGTTTGGGGCCTTAGGTGGTCACTTAGCCTTGCCTTGGCCTCTCCTCCTGTAAAATGAGGCCAATACAACTATGTCACAGAGCCATTGTCAGTCTCTAATGAAGTAAGGCTTGAGATGTGTTCTGAGATCTATAATGTGATAAATTAATAGCAAGCATTTTACACATAATAATTGTACTTACGATTTAAAGACTCCTGGGATAGAACTGAACTGGGTTTGGTCTTGGGGGCTAGCAGCTGTGGTAGCGATGGTAGAATGAGTCCCATGAGGTTGGATGTCCCTTTCCAAAGTGGCCTCTCTCCCTTATCCTTCCTCCACAGCCTGGATAAGATTGGCAGTAAAGGAGAGTGGTTGAGGGTATGGAAACCAGAAGGCCTGCATTTGAATCCTGTCTCTGTCACTGACTAGCTTCATGGCCTCAGGTAAGAAATTTAAATTTTCTGTATCCATTTCCTTGTTTGTAAAATGGGGATGATATTGGTGCCTACCTTGTAGGATGTTGTAAACACTGAATGATTTAATGCATGTATTATTGTTAAAAATGATAGCTAACAAAGTGAGCACTCAGAAACTGTGAGCTGTGTTTATCAATCATGGTAATGTCATTCCAAATGCCCAGCTCCATTGACCTCTCTGCTCCCTCAAAGAATACTGGCTCTGCTGGGTTTGGTGGTGCGTGCCTGTAATCCCAGCTGCGCAGAAGACTGACGTGGGAGGATCACTTGAGGCCAGGAGTTCAAGACCAGCCTGGGCAACAGAGAACCCTGTCTCTTGAAAAAAAATACACAACACACACACACACGCACACGTGCACACACACTATATATATATATATATATATACACACACACACACACAAAGAACACTGGGTCCTTTCCACCCTGGCAGGTCAACCAGGAAGCCAGAAGAAAAAAAAAAATAGAAATCTCTGAAGAATGAAAATGTCTTTTGAGGGGAGAGGTTACACACCATGGATGTTTATATGATTCACTAGGAATCCAGTAGATCCAAAAATTGGGGCTGTTCCCTGATGGTCCAATTTGACTTCCTATAGAGGAAGGCCCTCAGGGAGGCATCACCTTAGATCAGCAGGACCTCCTCTCTCCTTCAGCTTCTCCAATGCTACTGCCAGTGAGAATCATACACTTTAAGACTGGGAAGGACCCTACAACATCACTCAGGCCAATGAATCCTGAGGTCCAGGGGAAAGACAGTTGACTGAGGGAGTTCTGTTCTTGAGAGGCAAAATCCACTACCTGCCTCCCAGAGCCAAATGCAGACAACGCAGCCCTGTGCTGCATAAGTGAGGACTGAGGATGTATTCCAGCAGTTCCATGACACTCCTGCAGCATCTACCAACCTACCACAGTCTTGTGCCGCTAAGAACCTCACGGTTTAGTAGAGGGAGGCACACGGTGAACATCATCTCAACACAATGTAGATAAAGCCATGCTTTGGGTATTCACAGGGTTGTGGGGAAGCCAAGGGCAAGGGCACCAAGCCAGCCCCAGGGCATGTGTGGAAGGTACTCTCCAGCAGTTGCTGACACTTGAGCTAAGTTTGAAAAGAGGAAGAGAAGTAAATCTAGGAGGGAAAAATGAAAAGACCCTCCATGTAAGAGTGGAGAGAATGAACGAGCGGATCAATGTGGCCGTAGGCTAAGATGCCAGAGAGAGGGGAGGGTGACAAGGCCAGAAAGACCAGGAGCCACGGTGCAGGGCTTATGTTCCTGAATGGAACAGGACTTTAGCTTGGATAATGGGAGCCAACAGCAGGGTTTTCAGCAGAGGAACTGTGCAAATGTGCAGTCACTTGGGGGCTGACTGGTAGAGGATGGATTGGAGTAGACAGACCTGGAAGACATTCAGCTGACTTCCCTGAGTGATGCTTGGGTTCACTACTTCCTTAGTGAACAACAGGGCTTCCTAGAGACCGAGGGCAACAGGCTCACAATGACATTCCACATGTGCCACCAAATATCTACCCCTCACTTTGTGGTCACTATCCTTAATTATCCAGGTATTCCCTCACCCCACCACAGCTCATGTACTCACGGGGGACACTTCACTGCACCCACTGGGCATGGGCTTAGGCTCAAGTGAATGAGCACAACTGTATCCCTCTGGTCATAGTATATGCTTTAAAAATGGTCAAGTGTGGCACAAGACAGGGATGCCCTCTCTCACCGCTCCTATTCAACATAGTGCTGGAAGTTCTGGCCAGAGCAATCAGGCAGGAGAAGGAAATAAAGGGTATTCAATTAGGAAAAGAGGAAGTCAAATTGTCCCTGTTTGCAGATGACATGATTGTATATCGAGAAAACCCCATTGTCTCAGCCCAAAACCTCCTTAAGCTGATTAGCAACTTCAGCAAAGTCTCAGGATACAAAATTAATGTACAAAAATCACCAGCATTCTTGTACACCAATAACAGACAAACAGAGAGCCAAATCATGAGTGAACTCCCATTCACAATTGCTTCAAAGAGAATAAAATACCTAGGAATCCAACTTACAAGGGATGTGAAGGACCTCTTCAAGGAGAACTACAAACCACTGCTCAATGAAATAAAAGAGGATACAAACAAATGGAAGAACATTCCATGCTCATGGGTTGGAAGAATCAATATCGTGAAAATGGCCATACTGCCCAAGGTAATTTATAGATTCAATGCCATCCCCATCAAGCTACCAATGACTTTCTTCACAGAATTGGAAAAAACTACTTTAAAGTTCATATGGAACCAAAAAAGAGCCCGCATCGCCAAGTCAATCCTAAGCCAAAAGAACAAAGCTGGAGGCATCACGCTACCTGACTTTAAACTATACTACAAGGCTACAGTAACCAAAACAGCATGGTACTGGTACCACAACAGAGACATAGATCAATGGAACAGAACAGAGCCCTCAGAAATGATGCCGCATAGCTACAACTATCTGATCTTTGACAAACCTGACAAAAACAAGAAATGGGGAAAGGATTCCCTATTTAATAAATGGTGCTGGGAAAACTGGCTAGCCATATGTAGAAAGCTGAAACTGGATCCCTTCCTTACACCTTATACAAAAATTAATTCAAGATGGATTAAAGACTTATATGTTAGACCTAAAACCATTAAAATCCTACAAGAAAACCTAGGCAATACCATTCAGGACATAGGCATGGGCAAGGACTTCATGTCTAAAACACCAAAAGCAATGGCAACAAAAGGCAAAATTGACAAATGGGATCTCATTAAACTAAAGAGCTTCTGCACAGCAAAAGAAACTACCATCAGAGTGAACAGGCAACCTACAGAATGGGAGAAAATTTTTGCAACCCACTCATCTGACAAAGGGCTAATATCCAGAATCTACAATGAACTCAAACAAATTTACAAGAAAAAAACAAACAACCCCATCAAAAAGTGGGCAAAGGACATGAACAGACACTTCTCAAAAGAAGACATTTATGCAGCCAAAAAACACATGAAGAAATGCTCATCATCACTGGCCATCAGAGAAATGCAAATCAAAACCACAGTGAGATACCATCTCACACCAGTTAGAATGGCCATCATTAAAAAATCAGGAAACAACAGGTGCTGGAGAGGATGTGGAGAAATAGGAACACTTTTACACTGTTGATGGGACTGTAAACTAGTTCAACCATTGTGGAAGTCAGTGTGGCGATTCCTCAGGGATCTAGAACTAGAAATACCATTTGACCCAGCCATCCCATTACTGGGTATATACCCAAAGGACTATAAATCATGCTGCTATAAAGACACATGCACACGTATGTTTATTGCGGCACTATTCACAATAGCAAAGAGTTGGAACCAACCCAAATGTCCAACAACGATAGACTGGATTAAGAAAATGTGGCACATATACACCATGGAATATTATGCAGCCATAAAAAATGATGAGTTCGTGTCCTTTGTAGGGACATGGATGAAACTGGAAAACATCATTCTCAGTAAACTATCGCAAGGACAAAAAACCAAACACCGCATGTTCTCACTCATAGGTGGGAATTGAACAATGAGAACTCATGGACACAGGAAGGGGAACATCACACTCCGGGGACTGTTGTGGGGTGGGGGGAGGGGGGAGGGACAGCATTAGGAGATACACCTAATGTTAAATGACGAGTTAATGGGTGCAGGAAATCAACATGGCACATGGATACATATGTAACAAACCTGCACATTGTGCACATGTACCCTAAAACCCTAAAGTATAATAAAAACAAAAAACAAAAAACAAAAAGTATAACCAAACTTAAAAAAAAAAAAAAAAAATGGTCAAGTGGCCAGGTACGGTGGCTCACGCCTGTAATCCCAGCACTTTGGGAGGCCTAGGCAGGCAGATCACCTGAGGTCAGCAGCTCGAGATCAGCCTGGCCAACATGGCGAAATCCCGTCTCTACTAAAAATACAAAAATTAGCTGGGCATGATAGTGCGCGCCTATAGTCTCAGCTACTCAGGAGGCTGAAGCAGGAGAATCTCTTGAATGCAAGAGGCAGACGTTGCAGTGAGCTGAGATTGTGCCACTGCGCTCCAACTCCAGCCTGAGCGAGAGAGTGAGACTCCGTCTCAAAAAAAACAAAACAACACAAAAAAAACAAAAAAAGAATGGTCAAGTGATTCCATTCAGGCCACTGAGACTCATGGCAACATTTTTCTGGGGGCTCTGGAAGGTGAAATGTGCAGATGTGAGGCCGGGAACTGCTGCAGCTATTTTCCATCATGAGGGAGGCAGGCCTACGACAAAGCTGGCCCGCGGAAAGCAGAAAACATCAGAAAAATGGTTTGAGGCCCTGATGATGGGGTGAATCAAATGGGATCAAAAGGAATCAAAATGGGATCTCCCTCCCCACAGAACAGACCTCTGGACTTTTCAGTCACAGGAACCAATATACCCCCTTTGTTTTCTAAACCTTTCTTTCTTGCTTGCAAAAGCTCAGAGCTCAGGGGCAATAATGTCTCACCTAGAGCACAGTAGTTGGGACTAACCAGTTCTAAACAGGTAAAAAACAAAATCACAGGGTTTTTCTGACATTGTTTTAGAAAACTTAAAAATCGTTTTTAATGAAAACGATTTTTCAAAGCTCTCTGCTCTGTGGGACTTGCCTCCCAAATCCACTTCTTTTCTGGGTCCCCCTAAAGCAGTGGAGTGCTGCCACCTGCTGGCTGCAAAGCACAATGTGCTCTAGAAAGTAGATGGAGCGCATTAATGCTGGAAAAGGCCTAAAAGGTCAGCGTGGGGAATACAATTAAGGGGAAATTCGTTCTCTGCTAATGTATATTGTTGAGCTGTTTGAATTTTGATAGGGAGTTTTATTTTTAAAAAAATAAAATAGTGAGTCACTTTCACAAATATAATATTTCATATCTTGTGGCATTTGTTTATTATACTTGGTTAATTCATCAATACCTGACATTTCCTTGAAAAGCAACAACTACAATCACCACCACAAAAAAAAAAGCCCTCCTTTCTCTCTCTGCACAAGCACATTGGGAAGCACGCATGCACATGCTCTGCCTCTACTAACTCTGCCTGAAGCAGCAACCACCTCCCCTTAATTCCGTTTCCGGGGCAGCCGGCCAGCCCATTTCTTACCTGTCCGATTTTCTAGGCAGAAGTCTGACCTTAGTCCAATGCCTTTTTATTCAGGAAAAACTTACCAAGCTTTCCAAGTATTCTTAGAGTCTCTCTCCAGACTTCATGCAGGGCGCAGCCACAGATCCCCTCCCACCAACCCTGGGAGAGATGAGATTTAACAGCTTCTCACTTTAAAAATTCTCTTTGCAAATCCTCTTTGCCTTTTCCTAATGGTTCAGGAATTTAAAAGGTGTTTACCCTGTTCTTAATACTACTTTGAAATTTCTGCACAGTAGCCCCTTTGGAATTTAGCATTTATTGTATTCATGCCTCAACCAAAACTAAAATAGTAAAAATCCCGTCATGAGTGCTGTTCAAATTCCCTCCTGGCCTCCATTTGAGGTGGACCTGCCCAGGGCCAGAGTAACAGTAGCCTCAGCCTACCAGCAGGTGGCGCCCAAACAAGCCTTATCGCCACTGCTCCACCTGGGACTGAGCTCGGTGCCAGATCATCACCCCTCCGCACAAAAGCCTCCCTCCGCTACAACCCCCCTTCAGCCTGCTAAGGTGTGACTCAGATGTTTCCTGGACTTTGGCTTCTGTTACTGGTAAGCCCTGATATACCTGCCCAGTCCAGCGGGTCCCCTCCTCCAGGGATCGTTCCCTGTGTTGCCCCAAACTCAACCCACCAGCTGGGGCTGACCTGGCTGCCCTCTTCCCTCCTGGATGTCCACAGCCACGTTCTGCTCTGCATGACTGTGCTCTCTCGAACCAGGCTTGAATTTTCCAAGTCTCTCTAGACACAGCATTGTGGACTGACAGCCCCCCTCACAGAGTTCACCATATAGCCAGGCCGGCTTTCCATGGCCCCTTTCTACCTAGTCCAGGAGCCTCTTACCCCCTGAGGCAGCGTTGAGGCTGCTGCCCCACGTCCACAGTACATGTGCATTTGTAGCCTGGAGCTGACAAGGCCCAATATGGTCTGGTCCTGTTCTAACACCATCTTGTCTGCCCGTCTCAGCCTTCATCTCCGCTGTGCATGTTGAGAGAACCTCCAGTCTCTCATAAAAGCCCACTCTCTCACTGTTTCAATATTCTTCTATTTTAGCCCATTCAGCTGCCATGTGGTAAATGGCAGTTTCCTCCAGTCCAGTTCCCAGTGGAGTGTCTGTGCTAAGGTTTCTGAGGCCCGCCAAGCCCATGAAGGAACCAGGCCCGGCCACAGCTGCTGTCTCCCTCAGAGTTCACCTACATCGTGTGATGTCACCTTCACTGAGCCACAGCTCTGGGCACCGAGGGCTCAATGACATCAGTGGGCCGCTCTTCCCTGTTCCATGTGGCCAGAATGTCCTTTCCCGTTTTGTCCCTCTGTCATCCTTTAGGAATCAGCACTGATGGCCTTCTCTGTGAACCTGCTCCTGCATTTGGAACAGGAGACTCACCTGGATTGAAGGTGTGGTGCCTTCACCTGGGTCCTGCAGCTCCTCTGGCCCAGCCTCCTCAAGGGCTCCTGTCTGTCAAGCCCACACTGATCCCCTCTGAGCTGGCTACACCAGGGCTCTTTGCATCCCTCCGCCCACGGGGTTTAGAGTAAAGTGTACCTGGGATCAAAACCTGGCTTCTCTACCTATTAACTCTGTGTGACTTTGGGGAAGTTACTAAAGCTCTCTGAGCTTCTGCCCCCTTTGTAAAATGGGGTTGATAATAGCATCTGCCCCATAGGTTTGCTCTGAGGCTCCAGTGAGATTGACGGTGCACATAAAACATTTACTAAAGGCCTGGCAGAGATTTTGCATTCCATAAAGGGCAGCTCTTGTTAACCGCAAAAACCAAGGCTGCTCCCCACATTGCTCTCATCAGGATAGGAGGTGCCTTTGAAGACAGGAACGAACTTCCTCAACTTTATGTGCCCACCTAGGATGGTGCTTGATACACAATGGGGACTCAAATGTCTACTGAGCTGCAATATTTGATAGCACTATGTTCTCTCTTCTCATTTAGGTTTTATCTTTCTTGAGGATAAAAATTACATGTGTCTTTTGTAGACTGACTTTTTAATTTTGGTAAAATATACATAATGTAAAGGTTAACCATTTTCACTGTTTTTAACTGCACAATTCAGTGGCATTAAGTCCACACACATTGTTGTACAACCATGTGGTATTTTTTAAAACATCCACAGCAGCCAGCACAGGAGCAGGAATAGAAGCTGAATTGATATAGACTGAGTGGACATGGATAGAGAAGCCCTGCACCAGCAGGCAGCCTTCATTCAAACAGGGGCTATGCCTGTTCCCCAGCACTCGGCACAGTTCCTGGACATAGCAGGTGCTCAATAAACGTGAAATGTGCCACAGCAGGAGTTGCACACTGGCAGGGAAGCGGGACGGGGCAGTGAGGCATGTTGTTTGGGGCCAAAGTTTTTCTTTTTTAAAGTTTTTAAAAAGAAGTTGTTTTGAATAAATTGCGCTCTCACACAAAAATCTGTATTGCAGTTTCTCTTGAAGAACGGAAGGCTCTAGCAGCTTTGGGCCTGCATTTTTGGACGGCAGCACTCTGCTAGCACTGAGCATGGGCTGCCCCTTTGGACGGGGTGAATGTTCTCCAGGCCGCTGCTCTCACTGAAATGACTCCACTGCTCCCCTGAGCACTTGAGTTTCAGACCCCTGCCATAGAGTCAGATGAACAGGACTTGAGACTTACTTCCTCTGCCGAACAACTCAGAGCTTTTAAGGAGGTCAGTCAGCCTCTGAGCCTCCACATTCTCATTTGTAGAATGGGAAAAATGGCAGCTTCCTTTCTGGGTTTCTGTGGAGAGTGTTATGAGATCATGTATATCAAAGTATGTGAGAGGCTGGGCGCTATGGCTTATGCCTGTAATCTTAGCACTTTGGGAGGTTGAGGCAGGAGGATCACTTGAGTCCAGGAGTTCGAGACCAGCTTGTGCAACACAAAAAATTTTCTCTACAAAAAATAAATTAAAAAAAATAGCCGAGTGTGGTGGCATAAGCCTGTTGTCCCAACTCCTTGGGAAGCTGAGGCAGGAAGATCGCTTGAGCCCAGGAAGTGGAGGCTACAGTGAGCCCCAGTGCACTGCAGATGGGGCAACACAGTGAGACCCTGTCTCAAAAACAAAACAAAACAACAACAACAACAACAAAAAAAACACCAAGTATGTGAGAAAATATCAGGACCATGATACAAATGCTGGCCCTTCACCACAGGCCTGCTACCTGCAGTCTTTGTGCCTGCACTGAGGATGTATGGATTCCCCTGCCACTTGGAATCTCCAGGTTTATGTTGCATCCTCACCTGGGAAGACACCAGCACCTGGAAAAGCCAGGGTGCTGGGGCACTATCTGGTCAACACAGGCAGCTACCAGGTACCTCCATCACCCGTCAGTCACCCCAGGGCTTTCACAAAGTCCCTGCCTGGGTATGGCACAGTTGAGAGCAAGTTCCTCGGGCACAGGCCTACTCTCCAGTGCCCTTTCACACCACACAGCAGCCCCACAGACAGTGGACTCCACGGCGCACATCAGTGCATAACGCACTGTGTATTTGCCACATCTTAAGCTAACTCCTAAGAGTGGGGTTTTTGGCCTCAGAACACCACCGGTTCCCTCCTCTGCCTCCTTCTCTCACTCTCCCTGCCCTTCCATTCCTTTCCCAGGCTAAGTTTCCATGGTGCCTTTTCAGCCTCTGCTGTTAACACCATCCTTTCAAAATCTAAAGGAAATGAGGGCTCTTTCCCTTTAAGTCCTTTTTACAAACCCCTTTCTCTCGATTCACCTGAAAATTCGGGTCCACTGTGTTTCATTAGTAGCATGATATCATAAAAAGAATTCAAGACAAGAAATAAATAGAAAAGTAAGTTAGGTGATTCTGTTTTGAAATAAAACAAGTTTGTATAGTAACTGGTTCCAGATTGCCTTACAGTCTTGCTTGGCAGGTAGAGATTTATTCCTGATAGCATACCACATGTCCCACTTGCTCTTCTAAGACATTTGCTTTTATCTCCAGCAGTTCCTGATGGAATAGATACAAAGAAAAGACTAGAGCCTTGTTTAAGAAGGGACTAGCGTGTTTGCATCCTGACACCAGAGAAGATCTGATCATCTGAGAGCTTCCAATCTTGGGCTTAACAGGTTTAAAAAAATCAAACATGTTAAAACAAAACAAAACAATAGAAAACAAAAGCACAGAGAGGCAGTTGCACATATTGCAATATTGCAATATTTTGTGTAAAAAGCAGTAAGATGCCCATGATACAAGAACCAGCTACCACCTAAAATGAGATGTGCGGTTTGCCTCTTCTAGAAGAAAACTAGGCCTCCAGAAACTGAATATTAGTTTCCGAGGAAAAGCAGAGGGTCCTTTGACAGCATTTCATTGACAATGAACCCAGAAACTCTTCTGAGACTTGTTTTTGCCAGGAGCGGCAGCCTTCTCCCAAGCCAGGCCCTTCGGTAGCAGTGCCTGCCCTGGGCCTTTCCCTCCCTTCTTGTCTCCTTCAGTCCACTGCCACACAGTCTGGGGGGCACTCCCTGGCTTAGCAAATCTAAGTGCTGGAGGCTCTTTAGCCAAGTTGCACAAACCCACTACAAACTGGCTTAAACAAAACAGAACAGCCCTCAGAAACTTAACAGCACTGATGCACAGACCTTCGCTCCAGACCTGTCATTAATAGGAATCAGCTCCCGTCTCCTGATCTCAGTGTCTCTCAGCTCCACATCCCGGGAGGGAGATTCTGTGTGCTCCAGCTTGGATCACATGTCTCTCCTGCTGCAGTCAGCTAAGTCCAGGTAGGAGGGTCTCATAGACATGTGGCTCTTGAAACTCATCTTGGGCGAGTTGAGCAGGTGACCAAAGGAGCAGGTCACGGCTGGCCAGACACCCTACGAGGAATCTGCCACTTCATACTACTTGGTTTTGATGAGTGGCTGTGGCAGTGTTACAGTAGGTAGCGAATCAGACATGAACAGGGCAAGAGAGGGCCTCACTACCCCACCAGGAATTCCAGGCGACCATCAGGTGATGGTCAGGCAGTTGTTACACTGTCTCTCTAAAGTAACAGTTGGCGGCAGCTGGCCCCAGGGCAAGGCAGTCTCCCTATAGAGAGAAAAAAACCTGAAAATAATCAGCAGCTTCCTGATAAGCTCTCAGGAGTTGAGTGAGCGCAAGTGTGCGCATTAAGAGGCAAAATGGTGGAGTTTAACCGGTATACGATCTCAGGGACATTCGGCTGGTAAGGGAAAAACGCCTCAAGTTGAGCATGCGCACAACTCCAGTAAATACACTGCGCATGCTCCCCTCCCAGGCGTTGGCAGGCCACTGCGCATGCGGACAGCCCACCCCAAAGGAAGAGTCAGGTGAGAAGGAAGGCAAGACTCCAGAAGCATGCATGCCAGCATATAAAATCCCAAGTCAAAAGGTCGAATTGAGCACTTGTCTTTCAAGTCGCCCGGTTGGCCCTCTTCCAAGTATACTTTTCTTCCTTTCCTTCCTGCTCTAAAGCTTTTTGTTTTGTTTTGAGACAGAGTTTCGCTCTTGTTGCCAGGCTGGAGTGCCAATGGTGCGATCTTGGCTCACTGCAACCTCTGCCTCCCGGGTTCAAGAGATTCTCCTGCCTCAGCCTCCTGAGCAGCTGGAATTACAGGCCTGCGTCACCACGCCCGGCCAATTTTGTATTTTTAGTAGAGATGGGGTTTCTCCATGTTGGTCAGGCTGGTCTTGAAGTCCCAACCTCAGGTGATCAACCGCCCGCCTCGGCCTCCCAAAGTGCTGGGACTACAGGTGTGAGCCACTAGTAGTGCCCAGCCTCTAAAGCTTTTTAATAAGCTTTCACTCCTGCTCTAATACTTGCCTCGGTCTCTCCTTCTGCCTCATGCCCCTCGGTCCAATTCTTTCTTCTGTGGAGGCAAGAATTGAGGTTGTTGCAGACCCATAAGGATTCACCGCCAGTAACAGCAGGGGTGGGACTTCTGTAGTGACTTACTCCCAGCATAGAAGCATTATTTATAGGGGGATGAGAGATCACGTGGCAAACTTAGGAGCTGTGGTTGGGGGAGGTTGTATTAGTAGTTTTCTATGGCTGTTATAACAAATTACTACATACATAGTGGCTTAAAATAACACAAATGTATGATCTTACAACTGTAGTTCAGACATCCAACACAGGCCACTGAACTGGGAACACGGCGTCTGATTCCCTTCTGGTGGCTCAGGGGAGAACCTACTTCCTTGCCTTTTCCAGCCTCTGAGGCGACCATCATTTCTTGGCTTACGGCACCTTCCTCCATCTTCAAAGCTGGCAGTGTTGCATTTCTCTGACCCTTCTGTCGTTACCACTCTCTCCCTGACTGCAGATGGGAAAGATTCTCCACTTTTAAGGACTCAAGTGACTAAATTGGGCCCCCCAGGATAATTCAGAATAATTTTCCCATCTCAAAGCTATTAACTTTAATCTGCAAAGTCCTTTGTTAGGAATTGAGTCATGTCCCCCAACAATTCATATATTGGTGTCCTAACCCCCAGAATGGGACCGTATTTGGAAATAGGGTTGCTGCCATTGTAATTAGTTATGTTGAGATCTTACGGTAAGCCCTAATCCAAAATGAGCCATTCTTATAAAAAGGGGAAACTTTGGCTGGGCGCGGTGGCTCGCGCCTGTAATCCCAGCACTTTGGGAGGCCGAGGCGGACGGATCACGAAGTCAGGAGATCGAGACCATCCTGGCTAACACGGTGAAACCCCGTCTCTACTAAAAATACAAAAAATTAGCCGGGCGTGGTGGCGGGCGCCTGTAGTCCCAGCTACTCTGGAGGCTGAGGCAGAAGAATGGCATGAACCGGGAGGCGGAGCTTGCAGTGAGCCAAGATTGCACCACTGCATTCCAGCCTGGGCGACAGAGCAAGACTCCATCTCAAAAAAAAGGGGAGGGGAAACTTGGATCTGCACCCATGCAAAGAGGAAAGATGAGATGAAGAGATAAAGGTTGAAGACACCCATCTCCAAGGCAAGGAGAGAGGTCTGGAACAGATCTTTTATTCACAGCCCTCAGGAGGAACCAATCCTGTGGATGCCTTGATTTCTTACTTCTAGACTCTAGAATGGTGTCACAATAAATTTCTGTCATTTAAGCCACCTAGTTTGTGGTAGTTTGCTACAGTATCCCTAGCAAACTAATACATCTCTTTTGCCACTTAAGGTAACATATTCACAGATTCTGAGGATTCAGACATGGGAATCTTTGGGGGGACAGGGCCATTATTCTGCCTACCACAGGATTAGACAGCAGATCCTGGCCAAATGACTTTCACTTGACCTTGTCACGGGACTATGGTCAGTAACCCCCTACCATAAATGAAATAACGTCCTAGACCACAGGCCTGTTGCTCGCAAACACCCTACCAGCATGAGAGGAGACTCAAAACAATTGGTCTTTGCATGGGACACTGTCCGGCTCCAGGCTCACTGGTTTTTATATATGACAGTGAAAGGTGTTGGTATTTTCTGCTATTTTTGAGAGGAAAGATTGTGTTCCCAGAATCCACTGAACTGGACGTTGTTGGCTACTTTTGTACAACAAACAAATACATATATTCTGTGTTATCCTCTGTGATGGTTAATACTGTCAACTTGATTGAAGGATACAAAGTATTGATCCTGGGTGTGTCTGTGAAGGTGTTACCAAAAGAGATTAACATTTGAGTCAGTGGGCTGGGAAAGGCAGACCCAACCTTAATCTGGTGGGCACAATCTAATCAGCTTCCAGTACAAAGCAGGCAGAAAAATGTGAAAAGAGAGACTAGCCTAGCCTCCCTACCTATATCTTTCTCCCGTGCTGGATGCTTCCTGCCCTTGAACATCAGACTACAAGTTCTTCAGTTTTGGGACTCAAACTTGCAGACAGCCTATAATGGGACCTTGCGATCATGTAAGTTAATACTTAATAAACTCCCCTTTATATATATACATCCTATTAGTTCTGTCCCTTTAAGAGATCCCCGACTAATACACCCTCCAATGTGAGTTCACTGTAAGTTGCTTCCCTTACGCTATAGTGAGCAAGCATCACTCCCAGACCTTCCACCCAGCTCCATCACCCACACAGGGACCACGCCAGCTTGGCATGGACCATCTCCCCTGCCAGTTGGAGTAGCCCATATGCCAGATAGCAGAAACTGAAGTCGAGTCCCAGCTGGTGAGACATGAACAACAACATTGGAAAGTAAATCTGTGACTGATAATAAAATAACAGGTTCATGCTCACTACAAAAAAGTGTTCACCTTGCTCCATGTCCCCCACCACTGTCCTAATCATGTCCTTATTCTCTTTGATTTGGACCACGCAATACTCTTCTAGGTGGTTCCATATCCTCAATCTCTTTCCTTCCATTTTTCATCCTCGATCTGTTCTTGTAATCAGGAAAAAGAAGAGTAAAAAACACACAGAAATCTGAGAGTGTCATTCACCTGCTCAGGCTTAAAAGCATCCAGTGGCTCCCCCTGACATAAAGTGCAAGTTTCTCACCATGGCATTTGAAGTCCATCCCATGTGGGCCCAGCATGCTTTTCCAACCTCAGTGTTCACTGCTCCACACATCCGGGAATCTATGACAGTTTTCCCTGAAGTAGGTCCTTGAGCACCAGAATTAGCATCACCTGGGGTGCCTTGTAAAAAAATGCCAGTCCCTCTGAATCAGAATCAGCAAGTGCAGGAAACCATTTCTGTGCTCACTACAGCTGGGGTCACTCACCTAGAGCCACCATGTTCTTTCCTCCTGTGTCTCCCGAGCCATTCCCCCTTCTTGGCTGCCTCCTTTTGAAGCATTGTTCATGGGGCCTCTTTTCTTTCTCATAAGCCAAATAAGTTGTTCCTCTGCCCCTGTTTCCTTAGCACTTTATGCAGACCCTCATAATACGTTTTGTTTTACAGATGTTTGCTACAGATCTGTCCTTCCTGTTGAGTTTTGAATTCCTTGTCGTTAGGAGCCAGGTCTTATTCATACTTTTTCCTGTAAGTAACTCTACAATTTCTCTGTTTCTACAGTGAGAGTGTGTATTGACCATGTTTCCTTTTCTCTGGCCCCCTAATGTGCTTAGGGTAAAATATCCAACTCAAGTATAACAATTAGGAAGGCCTGCATGGGCTGTGTATCTGTGTCCTCTTTTCCCTCTGGACTTGACCTATTTTAATTCATATTTCCCTTGCCCTGAGTTTTAAAAACCTGCATTTGAACGTTTCATTTTATATGTTTCTGCTACAAGCTGCCTCACATCCTTTCTGGAACAAGGTGGGAGAGAAATAAATTATTCATCTCAGTATTTCTACCAACCTGGACAGCATCTGGCAGATAGAAAATACTCAATAACTGTTTGTTAAATGTAATCAAAGGAATAAAGTTATGTAGATTCTGTGACAGCTATTTGAATTGTCGCTTAGAACACTTTCTGCTGATTTTTATCATAGTGTTCAAGAGCTAAAAATGCTGGAAGGATACCTGGTGGATAAGTGTCTATTTCTGTATTAGGTTGGTGCAAAATTTATTTGATCGCAGCAACTCAATTATTGCAATTTTCCACCTTGATCCAAATGTAACCCATCTGAGAACTCAGACTACTCATCAACTCTGGACTGTGTGATTAATCTTAAAAGATGGTGACTAGGTAGCCAGGAAATGAGACAGGGGACCAGGACAATGCAGCTCCATGAACAGGGAAGAGAGGCGTTCACATGGGATTGCATGAGGACAGAGCTAAGGATGGGACACAGGATGTTGAGCACAGGACCTCAGAGATGGGGAGGTGCACCAGAAAAGGAAATAGACCAAGGGTGAGGAGCCCACGGGCAGAGTCAAGACTTCTGTTTCCTAAAGACAAGCCATCACTATGCCCCCGTGTGCTGCTGCTGGAAAGATAAGTGTGTTTAAGCACACAGTTAAAGATGTCAGTATCAAATCTCTGCATAATAAAACTATGAAGAGATAAGAGGAAAATCTTCAGAACAAAAAACAATCTCACTTTTTATACTCGTTTTTCTTCAATTTACAACTACTGTTTCCTTAAGAAAAGCCATCTTTTCTGTCCCTGTGTATTATGTCTGAAGGAATAACAGCAGCACCCACATCTCTTTAAATTGCAGATTTTTTTCCCTTGCAAACACATGAGCATGTGTAGTCTTGACTTTGAGTTGTCACCTCAACTTTCTAAATAAGCCCCTCGCGCTTCCAGTTAGCTATTTTCAAAGCATCATTCAACTGGAATTTTTTTTTTTCTTTGAAGAAAATAAAGGTATGCTAACCCATTGATTGCTACTCCTAACCAACTACATGTAAAACCACATGTTTAATTTAAATTTGCTCCAGACATATTTGTTTCAATCAAAAACATCAATTCAATGTGTTGATTTTAATCATATTTTTCTTCACAAAAACCTAGAGAATCTGAGTGAATTCTTTTTTTTTTTTTTTTTGAGACAGAGTCTCGCTCTGTCGCCCAGGCTGGACTGCAGTGGTGCGATCTCGGCTCACTGCAACCTCTGCCTCCCGGGTTCACACCATTCTCCTGCCTCAGCCTCCCGAGTAGCTGGGACTACAGGCGCCGCCACCACGCCCGGCTAATTTTTTTGTATTTTTAGTAGAGATGGGGTTTCACTGTGTTAGCCAGGATGGTCTCTATCTCCTTGTGATCTGCCTGCCTCGGCCTCCCAAAGTGCTGGGATTACAGGTGTGAGCCACTGCGCCTGGCCGAGTGAATTCTTTGAACAACATAAAAGAAAGGTGTTAATATTAAAAATATTAAAATGGAGAGTTTGTAGGAATGAACTTGGTTACATTGTTACCATGTGAAAACATACATATGTGAGATTAAAGGACTGGCCCATCATAATAAAGTATGGCTCTACCCCCCAAAATGATTTGAACAGAGAAACTGTGAGTTAAAGTTTGGGATACATGGTTTTTTAATGTTGTCTTGGTCCAATGAGCTACTTGTTCTGCCTGAGAGTTTGGTCTGGGCCTCAAAGGATTAAGTGTTAATGACAAGGCAGTCACCTCATCAGCCCAGACAAGGAGGCCTAGTTAACCTATGATCTGAGGGTCCAGTGCCTGGATATGTCAGACCAGGGCTGGGGTCAGGGGTCATGTGCCAGTCCCTCTATGGCAGGGGCCTCCTGCTCAGCTGAAGCTAAGCTGAGAGTCAGGCAAGTCTCTCATTTGTCACTCCCCAGCCCTAACTGATGGCACCAATACCCTCAACTTGCAGGCTTAGCCCTCCCACATTCTGAGCCTGGGAATCACACCATGTATATGGCTGAAACAGTAAACTCAAAGGGACTCGATGCTTGGCATGAGATTAGTCAGGCTGCTGTAAGCCTGGGAATAGGCTTAGGGACAGCCTGGAAGCATCTCTGCACCCATCAGGCTGTCTGGGCACTTCCTTGAACCCTTCTGCAGTCCCCCAATTCCCAGAATATGTAACTGCTCATAACTGCTGCTGTTTCCTCAGTAGCCTTCCAGTTTCCCTTCTGAGACCTCAGCACCCTTAATGGAAGTCTTGATACCTCATCAAACTCTCTGCACCCATCAGGCTGCCTGGGCCCTTCCTTGAACCCTTCTGCCATCCCCCAATTCCCAGAATATGTAACTGCTCATAGCTGCTGCTGTTTCTTCTGTAGCATCCCAGTTTCCCTTCTGAGACCTCAGCACCCGTCATGGAAGTCTTGATACCTCATCAAACTTTGGCCAGTTCCATCCCAGAAGCTGTATCCTGACTTGTTAAACAGAGGCACAATCCCCACCTCACATTCCTATTGGGGGCCTACCTGGTTCATCCTCCCTCCAGTCCTAGTCCCTAATAGCCCCCTTTCTATGCTCCTTTATGCCTCATGACTACTGCTGTTGTGATGTCAAATCACAATAATACAAGCTGACATGACTTCAGCCCTTGCCATGCACCAGGCTAGGTGCTAAGAACTTAACATACAGTATCTCAGGTCATTCTCACTACAACAGGATGAGATAGATATACTGTCTTATTTTACAAAGTAAACTAAGGCTCAAAGAAGTTAAGTCGCTTACTTACGAGAACAACACTCATAAATGATAGAGCCAGGATTCAAACCTAGGACTGAAGAAGGCCAAAGTCACCCTATTTTTCCCTTACAATGAATGAGAAACAAAGAGATCATAGGAGTCATCTAGAATCTTAAGAATATTTCATTGCAATTGGTTGGTTTATTGATATGTCGTGAGTACCACTCCAAATCCCTTCAGCCCTACCTCTTCCTCCAGCCATGGAAAACGCAACCAGTTCTGTGCAGGCTTCAGTTTGCCTCATGCATAAGTAAGCAGGCAGTGCCTTGCCTCATCCTGTGTCTCCCATCCTCTCAATTCCTGCTCTATGACTTCTCTGATGTCACACCATGGGACACCACGGCACAACATTTCTACAGGACAATTCAAAACATAGGGAGTTAACCTCCTGGGGCCGCTCTTGACCAGTGGCAGATGAGAGCTGATAAATAGATGTTTTACTCTTCCATTCCCACAATGGATATTCTGAAACACATCTAATCTGGCTCTGCAGAAAGTTCCACTGAGTTGAGCTCTAGTTGCCTATGGCTGTGGCCAACCCGACAATACATCCTTATATTGGCTTTCATTGCTCAACCCTGACCCCCTGGGACCACACCTCAAGTTACCTATCTGTACATAATCCTTTGTCTCAGGCTCTGCTTTTGGGGGAGCCCAGGCAGGTGAACAGAGAAATGCCCATTTCTCAAGAAAACTGGTCCATTCACTTACATATTGCTTTCTACTAGTGACCACGGAGATTTTTCTCTCTGTTTCCGTTCAATATTTTTCATCATGGGATCCCAGGCCCCCTTTCTCTTTCCAAAGTCACTACTGATTAAAATGTCCTGAAGAAGATCTGACTGTGGCAGAGAGGACAGCCAACATCTCCAAGTCAAAGGCTTAGTGAGGGCAGGGCTTCCATAACACAGATGAAGATGTGAATTTAAACAGAAGATAAAAGCTTTTCCTGCTACAAATACAGAGTAATTATTTTTGGAAAGAAGCCTCTCTCAGGACTGACAAAACACACAAAGAATATCGCTCATCACCTAAATGCAGGCATCTGGTCTGGGGCTGCAAGTTTGTTTCTAACCTGCTCCCACCAGGCTTCCCAGCATTTCTTTCCCTGTGGCAGGCAGAGTTCCAGCCTCTTTGTTTCCTTAAACCATTGCTACTTTTAATCAACGTAGTTGCTTCTTCTTTCCACATATATTCTCAATGGGGAGGTCAGTGTCATCACTCTCAGCCTGAAGATGGGCCTAGGGAAATTAGGAAGATGAAATGGATCAAGAGAATCCCCAATGCAGCCATACTTTCCATCTTACCTCAGCAGCTGAGGTGCGCACTGAACATTCCTGAGTGCCCTACTTGAATTCCTCCATCTACTTGAGCACAGGCAAAACCAAGGAGTGTGTCAGCCTCTTTTCCAGCCCTGAAATGAAATTTATTCATTTTTTCCAGATATTTATTTATTCTTATTTATTTTGAGACAGAGTCTTGCTCCGTCACCCAAGCTGGAGTGCGTTGGCATGATCTCGGCTCACTGCAACCTCTGCCCACCAGATTCGAGCAATTTTCCTGCCTCAGCCTCCTGAGTAGCTGGGATTACAGGTAACCACCACCATGCCCAGCTAATTTTTATATTTTTAGTAGAGACAGAGTTTCACCATGTTGGCCAGGCTGGTCTCAAACTCCTGACCTCAGGTGATCCACACACCTTGGCCTCCCAAAGTACTGGGATTACAGGCAGATATTTATTTAGAGTTAATTTTACATGGAGACTTTCTGCTAAAATAGGCCTTTTACCCTTTTAGTTATTTTCATCCAAAACTGGTGACCCATTTTTTGCTTTTGGATGCAACAGTTTCTTTTCTAAGAAACCAAGAATTTAATAAAATCATAGCACCCATGTCACATAATACATTACACTAAGAAGTGGCAGTTCCTCTTTTTGTGACTCTAGTAATGATCAAATGATTGCCTACAAGTACCCTAAACCATTGTAGCCACAGTCATCTCAATGGCCACTACATTGCAGGGATGTGTCCCAAGGCTTCAGACCTCTGGGGCATTTGGAGCTATTATGAGAGAACTCAAATCCAAGCATAATTTGTAGTCTTAAATACCTAATACCTATTGTATACATATGTATGACTATTTAAAAGTGTTTGTAGAAGCTGTTGTGAACGATACAATGCAAACCCATGGATTTATGTTTTAGCCCACTAGAAACTACAGTGGTGGTGGGAGGTAGTATAAGCATACTTTAACTATTAAAATGAGGTCCTAGTGCCCCCAGAAGATTAGGGTAATTGGCGTCATGGAAAGCTTACTCAAGACAAGAGTCAGAAGACTTAGGCCCATATTCTAAACTCAGTTGTTGATGGGCTCTGAAACCTTAGGCAAGACATTGGTCTTGGTAAACCTCAGTTTCTTCATCCGCAAGAAGATAATCAAACCCACATCACAGAACTTTTATAAGAAATATAATCTGGGCCAGGTACAGTGGCTCATGCCTATAATCCCAGCACTTTGGGAGGCCAAGGCAGGAGGATCACTTGAGGCCAGGAGTTTGAGGCCAGTGTGGACAACACAGTAAGACCACACCTCTACACACAAAGTTTCTAAAAGTTAGCCAGATGTGGTGGAACTGAAGGGAAAAATAGACAGAAACACCATAATAGAGGACTGCAACATCCCACTTTCCACAATGGATAGATTATCCAGATAGAAAATCAATAAGGAAACAGTGGACATCAAATGGACCTCAGACATATGGAACATTCCATCAAACAGCAGCACAATACACATTCTTAACAAATATACAAACATTTTCCAGGATACATCAAATGTTAGGCCACAAAACAAGTTTTATCAAGTTTAAGAAGACTGAAATCATATCAAGCATCTTTGCTGATCGCAATGGTATGAAATAAGAAAATATGAGAAGAAAAACTGGAAAATTCACAAATATATGGAAATTAAACAAACACTCCTTAACAATCAAGTCAAACAAAAACTTAAAAGAAAAATAAAAAATAATCTTGAAGCAAATGGAAATGGAAACACAAAATACCAAAATATATGGAATGCAGCAAAAGTAATTCTAAGAGGGAAGTTTATACTGATAAACACCCACACTGTAAAACATGAAAAAACTCAAATAAACAACCTATCATTATACCTCAAGGAAACAGAACAAGAAGAACAAACTAGGCCCAAAGTTAGCAGAAGGAATGAAATAATAAAGGTCAGAAGAAAAGTGAAATAGACTAGAAATACAATTTTAAAAACCAATGAAACTAAACATTTTTAGGAAAGATAAACAAAATAGACAAACCTTAAACTAGACTAAACAAATACAAAAATCAAATAAAAGTACAAACAAAAGAGGAGACATAAAACTGATACCAAAGAAATATAAAGATTTATGGGAGACCATTATGAAAATTTATATGCCAATAAATTGGATAACCTAGAAGAAATAGATGAACTCCTAGAAACGTATAGGCATACTTCATTTTACTTCGCTTGAAGGTTTGTGGCAATTCCATGTTGAAGAAGTCTATTGTTGCCATTTTTTCAATAACGTGTGTTCACTGTGTGTCTCTGTGTCACGTGTTGGTAATTATCACAGTATTTCAAACTTTTCATTAATGTTATATTTATTATGGTGATATGTGATCAGTGATCTCTGATGTTACTATTGTCACTGTTTTGGGTTGCCACAAACGGTACCTATATTTAATTTGATTAAGATGGCAAATTTAATCAATCAATGTTGTGTATATGTGACTGCTCCACAGACCAGTTGTTCCTTCATCTGTCTCTGTTTCTCTTTGGGCCTCTCTATTCCCTGAGACACAATTATATTGGAGTTAGGCCAATTTAAAAACCTACAATGGCCTCTAAGTGTTCAAGTGAAAGAGTCATATGTCTCTCGTTTTATATCAAAAGCCAGAAATGATTAAACTCAGTGAGAAGGCATGCCAAAAGCCAAGATAGGCTGAAAGATAGGCCTTTTGCACAGAACAGTTAGCCAAGTTGTGAATGCAAAAAAAAAGGGAAAGTTATATAAGGAAATTAGAACAATGACCTTGTTCCTGATCTTAGAGGAAAAGCTTTCAGTGTTCATCATTGAGTATCATAATGGCTGTGGGTTTCTCATATATGAATAGGAGGGGGTTGGAGCAAGATGGCTAAATAGAAGCCTTTATCAATCATCCCACACACAGGAACACCAAATTTAACAACAGTCTATACAAAAAAAAAACACCTCATAAGAGGTGAGCAAAAATCAAGTGAGCAATTACAGTACCTGGTTTTAACCTTCTTTCATATCTCTGAAAGAAGCTCTGAAGAGAGTGGGAAAGACAGTCTTGTCCAGGCACAGTGGCTGACACCTGTAATCCTAGCACTTTGGGAGGCTGAGGCGGGTGGACCACTTGAGGTCTGGAGTTCGAAACCAGCCTGGCCAACATGGTGAAACCCCATCTCTACTAAAAATACAAAAAAGTCAGCCAGGCGTGGTGGCGGGCACCTGTAATCCCAGCAACTTGGGAGGCTGCGGCAGGAGAATTGCTTGAACTTGGGAGGTGGAGGTTGCAGTGAGCCGAGATCGCACCACTGCACTCCAGCCTGGATGATAGAGTGAAACTCTGTCTCAAAAAAAAAAAAAAAAAAAAAAAAAAAAAAAAAAAAAGACAGTCTAATTGCCATACCTGCCCCACCTCCCTAGTAGTGGCCGGGTGACATGGAGAATCTCTGAGTTTGGGAAAGGGGGAACACAGTGATTGTGGGACACTGCACTGAACTCAGTGCTGTCCTGTCAGAGTGAAAACCAAAACTAGGCTTAACACAGCTGACACCCATGCACAGAGGGAGCATTTAGAACAGCCCTAACCAGAGGGAATCGCCCATCCCAGCAGTCAGAACTAGAGTTTTGGCGAGCCTCGCCACCATGGGCTAAACAAACTTGTATACATTTCACGATCCTAAATAAACTTGAAAAGCTGTCTAGGTGACAAAAACTGCAATTTCTAGGCAATTCCTAGTGCTGTACTGGTCTTAAAGCCAGTAGACTGAGGGGCACATGACCTAGTGAGACACCAGCTGGGGCAGCTAAGGAAGTGCTTGTGCCACCCTTCTCCCAACCACAGGGAGCATAGCTTGCAACAAGAAAAATGACTCCTTCCTTCTGCTTGAGGAGAGAGGAGAGGTGAGAAAACCAAGAGAAATTCAAGATAATGCAGAGGAGGAATTCAGAATTTTATCAAATAAATTTAACAAACAGATTGAAATGATTAAAAGAATCAAGCAGAAATTCTGAAGTTGAAAAATGATGCATACTGAAGAATGCATCAGTCTCTTTATAGCAGAATTGATCAAGCAGAAGAAAGAATTAGCGAGCTTTCAAACAAGATATTTGAAAATACACAGACACAGCAGACAAAAGAAAAAATAATAAAAGAGAATGAATCATGCCTTCAAGATCTAGAAAATAGCCTTAAAAGGGCAAATCTAAGAGTTACTGGCCTTAAAGAGGAGGTAGAGAAACAGATACAGGTAAAAAGTGTGTCCAAATGGATAATAAGAGAGAACTTCGCAAACCAAGAGAAAGATACCAAATTCAAGTAAAAGAAGGTTATAAAACACCGAGCAAATTTAACCAAAAGAAAACTACCTCAAGGCATTAAATAATCAAACTCCCAAAGGTAAAGGATAAAGAAAAGATCCTAAAAGCCACAAGAAAAAAGAAACAACGGTACAATGGAGCTCCAAAACATCCAGCAGCAGGCTTTTCAGTGGAAACTGTACAGGCCAGGAGAGAGTGACATGATCAAGTGCTGAAGAAAAAGAACTTTCACCCTAGAATATCAGGTGAAAACATCCTTCAAACATGAAGGAGAAAAAAAAGACTTTCCCAGACAAACAAAAGCTGAGGGATTTCATCAACACCAGACCTGTCCTGCAAGAAATGCTAAAGGGAGTTCTTCAATCCGAAAGAAAAAAAATGTTAATGAGCAATAAGTCATCTGAAGGTATAAAACTCACCGGTAATAGTAAGTACCCAGGAAAACAAGAATATTTTAACACTATACTATTGGTGTTTAAACTACTCTTAAGTAGAAAGACTAAAAGATAAACCAATCAAAATAATAATAACAACAACTTTTCAAGACATAGACAGTACAATAAAAGTAGAAACCACAAAAAGTTAAAAAGCAAGAGGACAAAGTTAAAGGGTAGAGTTTTTATTCGTTTTCTTTTTGCTTGCTTGTTTATGCAATCTGTGTAGTCAGCAGATTAAAATAATGGGTTATACCGTATTTGGAAGCCTCATAGTAACCTCAAATCAAAAAATATATGACAAGCCAGGTGTGGTGGCTCATGCCTGTAATCCCAGCACTGTGGGAGGCCAAGGCAGGCAGATCATTTGAGGTCAGCAGTGCAAGACCAGCCTGGCAAACGTGGTGAAACTCCGTCTCTACTAAAAATACAAAAATTAGCCAGGCATGGTGGTGGGCACCTGTAATCCCATCTACTCAGAATGCTGAGGCAAGAGAATTGCTTGAACCTGGGAGGCAAAGGGTGCAGTGGGCCGAGATTGTGCCACTGCACTCCAGGCTGGGTGACAGAGTAAGAATTCATCTCCAAAAAAAAAAAAAAAAAAAATATGACAGATACACAAAAAATAAAAAGCAAAAATTAAATCATACCACCAGAGAAAATCACCTTCAACTAAAGGAAGACAGAAAGGAAGAGAAAAAGGAAGAGAAGACCAGAAAACAAATAAGAAAATGGCAGGAATAAGTCCTTATTTACCAATAATAATATTGATGTAAATGGACTTTTATCCATTCAGAGTAGCTGAATGGGTAACAACAAAAGAAGGCCCAATGATCTCCTGCCTACAAGAAACACACTTCACCTATAAAGACACACACAGACTGAAAATAAAGGGCTGGAGAAAGGTATTTCATGCAAATGGAAACCAAAAAAAAAAAAAAAAGGCAGCAGAAGTAGTTATACTTATGTCAGAAAAAATCTATTTCAAGACAACTATAAAAAGAAACAAAGAAGGTTATTACATAATTATAAAAGGGTTAATCCAGCAAAAGGATATAACAATTTAAAATATATATCCACCCAGTACTGGAGTACCCAGATATATAAGCTAAATGTTATTAGAGCTAAAGAGAGAGATAGACCCCAATATAATAATAGCTAGAGAATTTAACACCCCACTTTCAGCATTGAACAGATCTTCCAGACAGAAAATCATCAAAGAAACATTGGGCTTGACCTGCACTATAGACCGAATGGACCTAATAGATATTTACAGAACATTTCATCTAATGGCTGCAGAATATACATTCTTCCCCTCAGCACATGGATCATTCTTAAGGATAGATCATGTGGTAGGTCACAAAACAAATCTTAAAACATTCAAAAAATTTTAAATAATATCAAACATCTTCTCTGACCACAATGGACTAAAACTAGAAATCAATAGCAAGAGGAATTTTGGAAACTATACAAATGTGGAAATTAATATGCTCAAGAATGACCAGTGGGTCAATGAAGAAATCAGAAGGAAATTAAAAATTTTATTGTAACAAATGATAATGGAAACATGACATATCAAACCTATGGGATATAGCAAAAGCAGTACTAAAGGGAAAATTTATAGCAATAAGTGCCTGCATCAAAAAAAGAAGAAAATCTTCAAATAAATGAACTACCAATACATCTTAACTAACTAGAAAAGCAAGAGCAAACCAAATTCAAAATTAGTAGAAGAAAAGAAATAATAAGGATCACAGCAGAAATAAATTAAATGAAGAAAGCGGGCTGGGTGCCGTGGCTCACGCTTATAATCCCAGTACTTGGGAGGCCGAGGCGGGTGGATAATGAGGTCAGGAGTTCGAGACCAACCTGGCCAATATGGTGAAACCTCGTCCCTACTAAAAATACAAAAATTAGCTGGGCATGGTGGCGCATACCTGTAGTCCCAGCAACTAGGGCAGCTGAGGCAGAAGAATTGCTTGAACCTGGGAGGTGGAGATTGCAGTGAGCTGAGATTGCACCACTGCACTCCAGCCAGGGCGACAGAGTGAGACTCCATCTCAAAAAAACTCAAAAAAAAGCAAAAAACAAAAAAAAACAACAAAAACACACAATGGTCTTAGGTTTAAAAAAGATTTCTTAAGTATGACTCAAACAGCATAACATATAAAGAAAAATTGGCCGGGCACGGTGGCTTATGCTGGTAATCCCCACACTTTGGGAGGCTGAGGCGGGCAGATCATGAGGTCAAGAGATCG
Source organism: Nomascus leucogenys (assembly GCF_006542625.1). NCBI lineage: Eukaryota > Metazoa > Chordata > Mammalia > Primates > Hylobatidae > Nomascus > Nomascus leucogenys. The sequence continues at coordinate 83,486,285 of NC_044392.1, forward strand.
AGACCATTCAGGCCAACATGATGAAACCCCAACTCTACTAAAAACACAAAAATTAGCTGGACGTGGTGTGGAGTGCCTGTAGTCCCAGCTACTCGGGAGGCTGAGGCAGGAGAATCCCTTGAACCTGGGAGGCAGAGGTTGCAGTGAGCTGAGATCATGCCACTGCGCTCCAGCCTGGCAACAGAGTGAGACTCCATTTCGAAAAAAAAAAGAAAGAAAAAAGAAAAATTTAAAAATTGGACTTCACCAAAATTAAACACATTAGCTCTTTTAAGGCACTATTAAGAAAATAAAAAGGCAAGTCATAGACTGGGAGAAAATATTTTGAAACATACATCCAACAAGACATATCTATTAGGTGAGTGCAAAAGTAAATGTGGTTTTTGCATTGTTGGAATTTGCCATTTGATGTTGGAATACATTCTTAAATAAATGTGGTTATGTTATACATCATTTTAATGTGCATTTTTCACTTTATGTTTTTTGCTAATAACTTATTACTTGCTGTTTATTTTATGTTTATTTTAGACTATGGAAATGATATTATTCGAGTTCAAAATGGGTTGTAAAGCAGCAGAGACAATTTGCAACATGAACAATGCATTTGGTCCGGGAGCTGCTCACCAACATACAGTGCAGTGGTGGCTCGAGAAGTTTTGCAAAGGAGAGGGGAACCTTGAAGATGAGGAACACAGTGACCAGCTATCAGAAGCTGACAACGACCAACTGAGACCAATCATCTAAGCTGACCCCCTTACAACTACACAAGAAGTTGCTCAAGAACTCAGTGTGGATCATTCTATGGTCATTCAGCATTTGAAGCAAACTGAAAAGGTGAAAAAGCTCCATAAGCAGGTGCCTCAAGAGCTGAGTGAAAATCAAAAAAATCGTCGTTTTCAAGTATCGCCTTGTCTTATTCTATGCAACAACAATGAACCATTTCTTGATCAGATTGTGATGTGCAACAAAAAGTGGATTTTATATGACAACTGGTGATGACCAGATCAATGACTGGACTGAGAATGGCTCTAATGCACTTCCCAAAGCCAAACTTGCACAAAAAAAGGTCATGGTCACTGTGGTCTGCTGCCAGTCTGATCCACTACAGCTCTCTGAATCCCAACAAAACCATTATATCTGAGAAGTATGCTCAGCAAATCAATGAGAAGCACCGAAAACTGCAACACTCACACGGGCATTGCTCAACAGAAAGGGCCCAGTTCTTCTCCACAACAACCCCTGACCACAACGCTTCAAAAGTTGAGTGAATTGGGCTACGAAGTTTTGCCTCATCCGCCATATTCACTTGACCTGTCGCCAACCGACTGCCACTTCTTCAAGCATCTTGACAACTTTTCACAGGGAAAACACTTCCACAACCAGCAGGATGCAAAAAATGCTTTCCAAGAGTTCATCAAATTCCGAAGCATGGATTTTTACGCTACAGGAACAAACAAACTTATTTCTTGTTGGCAAAAATGTGTTGATTGGAATGGTTCCTATTTTGATTAATAAAGATATGTTTGAGCCTAGTTACAATGATTTAAAATTCATGGCCCAAAACTGCAATTACTTTTGCACCAACCTAATATGATACATAAAAAATTTCTATAACTCAGACAAACAACACAATTAAAAAATGGGGTCTGAACAGTGACTCCACCAAAGAAGATATACAGATGGCAAACAGGCACATGAAAAGCTGCTGTACATCATTAGACATTAGGAAATGCATATTAAAATTGCAATAAGACACCACCACATAGCCACTAAAATGGCTGTTATAAAAAAGAGTGAACATACCAAGTTCCAGGGAAAATGTGGAGAAATCAGAGCCATCATAAGCCACTGGTGGGAATGTAAAATAGTATAGCCAATCTGGAAAACAAATTGGAAATTTCTTTAAAATTAATCAGCTTACCATACGGTTCAGCAATTCCACTCTTAGATATTTACCAAAAAGAAAGGTGACCAGGAGCAGTGGTGCACACCTATAATCTCAGCACTTTGGGAAGCCAAGGCAGAAGGATCACTTAAGGTCAGCAGTTCAAGACCAGTCTGGCCAACATGGTGAAACCCTGTGTCTACTAAGAATGCAAAAATTAGCTGGGCATGGTGGTGTATGCCTGTCGTCCCAGCTACTTGGTAGCTGAGGCAGGAGAATCACTTGAACCCAGGAGGCGGAGGTTGCAGTGAGCTTAGATCATGCCACTGCACTCCAGCCTGGGCAACAGAGTGAGACTCTGTCTCAAAAAAAAAAAAGAAAAAAGAAAAGAAATGAAATCATTTTTTCACCCAAAAACTTGTACACAGATGTTCATAGAAGCTTTATTTGCAATAGCAAAAAACTAGAAAAAATGCAAATGTACACGAACTTGTGAATGAATAAACGAATATTGGCATATTCATATAAGGTAGTACCACTAAAAATTAGAAAGGAACTGATACATGCAAAAAGAGAAATGAATCTCAAAGCATTATGTTAAGTGAAAGAAACCAGACACAACAGGCAACATACATATGACTCTAATTACATGAAAGAAGGTAGATGCCAGGGCCTAGAAGGTGATAACAGGGCGTCAATTGCAAAGAAGCACAAGGAAAGTTTTCGGAGTGTTGAAACTGTTCTATACCATGACTGTGTTGATTATGAGACTTTATAAGCACTTGTCAAATTTTACACTTAAAATTGATGAATTTTATCATATGTAAATTATACATCAATAAATCTAATAGAAGAAGGTGAAGGAGGAAGAAGAAAAAGAAAAGGAGGAGGAGAGCAGGAACAACAACATCTAGAAGAGTTTCTCTACCTGAGTTTGGTAAAACTACTGTAATCAAGGTGGTGTGATATAGGTAGGAAAAAAGATCGGTGGAACAGATTGCCTGGATTCCAGGAATTCACTTTTATCAGATATGCCAAGGATAGTGGTCCATGTTATGGACCACTACGTGTTCATTTCTTTTATTTTTTTTAAATTGGGGCAAGGGAGCAGGTGACCTAACTTAGTCATACCATCAACAAAAATAAAAGCCAACCAAATCTTCCTTACTAAAAGAATACATAGATGATAGTGACTATTCAGTTCCCCATTCAGGGATCCTGTACATCTAGAGCTGTTCTGGTATAGGTGTATGGTGTTGAGAACCCATCTGAGAATGAAGTCAGTTCATAGGGAGGCAGAGCTAACAAATGGTAGGAAGAACAGAACCTCTTGTGTTAATATTGGGCTCATGGAGCTAGTTATACCTGACTCAGATTGTCCTTGAACTGCCTAGTTATTTGAACTAATAAATTCCTTTTTCTGTCTAAGCAAATTTGAGTTGGGTTTCTGTTTCTTACAACAAAAGGAGTTCTGAATAATATATATGTGTACTATGAGGTAGTATTAGAAAAGCACTAGCTTATGCACATACTAAATGGGTGCCCGGGGGAGGTTCTTTTAAAGCTCTGGGCCCAGGTTTCTCATCTCTAAGTAGAAGTGATTGGAGTGGGACAATAGTTTCCCAGAAGAGTTGCACAAAACGAAGGCACCACAGTGACCTCAATAGGAAATAAGAAAGAAGCACAGTCTCTATCTAAGCTAGACTGGAAGTAAATCCTCCTTTAAAAAGTTTTAGATGTTGGAATTACACAGAGTGTGATGTGAAAAAAACTCCTTTGCTTAAAACAATGGCTGGATGCGGTGGTTCACACCTGTAATCCCGGCACTTTGGGAGGCCAAGGAAGGTGGATCACCTGAGGTCAGGAGTTCGAGACCAGCCTGGCCAACATGGCAAAACCCTGTCTCTACTAAAAATACAAAAAATTAGCCAGGTGTGGTGTTGGGTTCCTGTAATCCCAGCTACCCAGGAGACTGAGGCAGGAGAATTGCTTGAACCCAGGAGGTGGAGGTTGCAGTGAGCTGAGATCACGCCATTGCACTCCAGCCTGGGTGACAGAGAAAGACTCTGTCTCAAAAAACCCCCAAAAACAAAACTTTTGTGGTCTTAATTCCAAAATTCCAATATTCTATGTTGCTTTCTCAGAGGCATGTAGCACTGGGCATTATATTCCAACAAGTCAGGTTATGCCTGGGGTCTGAATCCAGCTCCACCCCTTACTAACTGTGTGATCTTGAACAAGTTTCTCTATTCCTTGGCTTCTTCATCAGTAAAATAGGAAAAATAATACTATCTATTTCAAAGGGCTGTTAGGAGGGTTGAGTGGCAATATATCCAAAACCTTCCCAACCATGCCTGGCACCTGGTACAAGCTTGTTAACTGTTAGCAATGATGATGACAAAGAGAAGGCCTTGAAGATTTCAGTGAAACTGACTTTGGGTTTGCCTTTGTCACCTCTCCCAAGGAGTAAGCTGGAAAAAGAACAGAAATGCAAATCAGGTCACCTGCTTGTTCCCTGTAATTGTGTCAATAGGTTGAGAGTAAGGAAAACCTCTGTCTCTGTTCTTTGTTTTCTGAATATAATTATCCTTTCAACTAAAGACTAACCTAAATAATATTTTTTGTAGGCCGGGCGCAGTGGCTCACGCCTGTAATCTCCAGCACTTGAGGAGGCCAAAGCAGGCAGATCACTTGAGGTCACGAGTTAAACACTAGCCTGGCCAACATGGTGAAACTCCGTCCCTACTAAAAATACAAAAATTAGCTGGGCGTGGTGGCAAGTGCCTATAATCCCAGCTATACGGGAGGCTGAGGTAGGAGTGAGCCGAGATTGTGCCACTGCACTCCAGCCTGGGCGACAGAGCGAGACTCCATCTAAAAAAAAAAATATATATATATATATGTGTGTGTGTGTATGTGTGTGTGTGTATTTATATATATATGTGTGTGTTTTTATATATATATATGGTATGTGGCTTAAATAGCTTTTTTTCTGATTATTAATAGCATATAATACATTGCTAAGTATTTGGAAATTTAAAAAGAAATATTAAAACACATAATCCTACTATGAACAGATAAATGCTCTTAACATTTTGATTATTTCCTATTTCAACTTGGTGTTATTTTCTTCCAGATTTTCTTTTAAAGCATTTTTTAAAATATATAAATGCATATTAAAAACTTTATTATGTATGTATATATATGCATATGCATTGTTTTATGTCCTTCTTTTCTCAAAGTTGTGTTGTAATTTTCCATGACATTAAATATTCTTTGAAACAACACTTTTATGACTTCTTAACATTCATCGTATCACTCTGTCATCATTTATTTGACAAGTTCCCTATATTTGGACCTTTTTGTTGTTTTTAGTTGGCTCTAGCATAAATAATGCTGTTATAAACATCCTTGGATAACAATCTTGAAACTTCTCTGATTAGGATCCCTAGGATACTATTTCTAGAGGTAGAATGTCTAAGTTAAAGTATGTGATCATTTATAAGGTCTCTGGTACACATCATCAAATAGTCCTTCAGAAAGTGTGCACCAATTTACAACACTGACCAGCACTGTGGGAGTGTTTGCAAACAGCGATTTTTTAGAAGTTATAAACAATTTTCATTATAGAAACTACAGTGGGAAAGCAACCTGCTGTATGTATTGCCCTTGTTTGAGATATTAGATCAAATTATTTTTTAGAGTGTTTTCCTTTAAAGCTTATGAAACTAAGCTTTTAGGGCCCAATACAGATCACATATTTTTTTCTCTAGCCCTTAAAGTTTACTATGTTTTTAAAATGATTCCTGTAGGATCATAAAAATGAGAAGTCCATCACATCACAGAGTGATTTAGTCTTTATAAGCCACGGTGCTTACTAACTAGAAAATGAAGAAAACATTTTTATGATTATTTTAATTACCACATATTACCCAGGCCTTTCTTGCCATGCTTCATGAAGGACAAACATCCTGTAATTTAAATAGTGTGGTCAAATGAATTCCCTGCCTCACACTAATGCTGACTTCACACTGGCCCTAGAACAATTAATGCTCTCTGGTTTAGATCAGTGGTCTGTGGTTCATTAAACATGAACATTTGAATTTAAGTGTGAAAGACAATTTGAAAATATTCCTTACACGTCTTTTATTCAAGCCCTGGAAACTTTAAGTAGGAAAACGGTGCAAGAGGGCAATTCTATGATTGGAATGCCAAGTTGTGAAAAGCAAAATGGCATCATTTAGAATTTAAAATACTGTTTTTAAAGCCTCAATTTAAATTCCCTAGAGCTATAACTGTGTCCTGACTGACATTCTGTTTCTCCATGAGACCTGAATTTGCAGCTGATGTGATACATTCTTGGCCTTCTTCTCAGTGTGTGTCTTTACCAACATTAACTGCTCTTTGTAACCTGAAGGGAACGAGCAGAGGTGAATCTGATCATGTACCCATCCTCCCTGCGGCTTAAGGGTCTTGTCCAAGCATCAGCATGACAAGCAGACCCCCGACAATCTGGATCCTGCTATTCCACCCTCAGTCTGTCATCCTCCTTCATCCTTCCCTCTGGTCACACTGATTTTCCCACCACTCTCTGGACTCACCTTGGCCTTCTGTGTCTTTATTCCTGCATCAGCTGTGTCCCCTGGAAGAGACTTTCTCCTCTGTGTGGTTTGGTAAATTACATGTTCCCACATGGTTCCAGTTCATATGCACTAAGACCAAGATTGACATTTGTTATGTTCTTTTGGTTGCAAGGGATAGAAATTCCTTCAAACCACTTAAGTAATGGAGTTTGTTATTAACATAACTATGGGGGTAAGAGACAGGTGAAGAATCTCATAGAAACCAAGGGCAGCCTGCCCCCTCCCCTTCAAGATCCAAGACAGGCCTCGGATCTAAGTAGTTTTGTCACCCTCCTCAGTTACAAGATGTCAAGATCTCCATTCTTGTGCTCCCTTGCTAGGGTGCCTCCTACTCTGGCCCTGTGTATCTTTGTGTGTGACATCACTTTCTTCTCCCTACCGACAGCTGGCTCTTCCTCTGGCTCCCCATTCAAACTTGCTTGAAGTGGTCTCCCGGGCAGAGCTCCTTAGATAGGACCATCTCATACACATGTGTCCAATCCCAGGATTGGCTGCCTTTGCTGGCTGCCCCAAACTGGTCTGGTCCAGTGGCCACCCTTGTTTGAATCCCAGCCTAAGACCTTGCTTTCTATAACAGAATTGTGTGGAAGGGCAGATGCCCTTCATAAGGGGATAAAGGGCCGGGGGGAATCTTGCCAGATATCTCTAATGCTCCAAGTTTCTAAGTTTGGCCCTGTGAGTATTACTTTTGTGGATAGAAGATGGAAGACCGTAGTTCTTATGTGCTTCATACGTTGTAAGGGAGAGGATTCATAGTGATCTTGCTTTTTTTTTCTTTTTTTGAGACAGAGTTTTGCTGTTGTTGCCCAGGTTGGAGTGCAGTGGCGCGATCTCAGCTCACTGCAACCTCTGCCTCGCGGGTTCAAGCGATTCTCCTGCCTCAGCCTCCCGAGTAGCTGGGATTACAGGCATGCACACCACCAGCATGCGGGCTAATTTTGTATTTTTAGTAGAGATGGGGTTTCGCCATGTTGGTCAGGCTGGTCTCGAACTCCTAACCTCAGGTGATTCGCCTGCCTCAGCCTCCCAAAGTGCTGGGATTACAGGTGTGAGCCACCGCACCCGGCCTTATAGTGATCTTTCAAGCACTATCCTGGAATAACAGAGATTTTTAAAAACTTGTTTTACCTATTCCTACATCAACAAGCTGCTGCCCAGTGTCCACTCCATCCCTAGCCCTTTAAATGGGGCAGGCCTACTTACATAGGAAGTACCTAAAAAGCAGCCTTGGTCCACAGCTCCAATAACAGCTCTCCACCTACACTGACTTCCAGCTGGCCTTCCGTAATCCCTTGGCTTCATTCTCCAGTTCCCACCACCTGCCCCAGGCCATCTTCCCCTTTCCTATGACCCACTCTGCTGTGGCTCAGCAGCTGCTGCTCAGACCAAGAGGTGCCTTCTCTGCTGGCTGTAATCACTAGCACCCCTTGCTCTACCCACTGAATACTTCATCCCTTACCTCAACCCTCAAGAGAGGAGATTCATGATGCAGGGCAAAGTGGAGGATTGCCTGTAATGAGCTTTTGGTTTGGACTATGGCTAAGGAACCAATATATTCTACTTATCTGAGAGATTTGTTGTGAGGACTAAATAATACATGTAAAGTGCTCTGAATAGCTTATTTATTTGAGATGGGGTCTTGCTCTGTCATGCAGGCTAGAGTGCAGTGGCATGATCACAGCTCACTGTAGCCTCCAACTCCTAGGCTCAAGAGATTCTCCCTCCTCAGCTTTCTGAGTAGCTAGGACTACAGGCATGTGCCACTATACCCAGCCAATGTTTTTACTTTTTGAAGAGACGGGATCTTACTAGTTGCCCAGGCTGGTCTTGAACTCCTGGCCCCAAGGGATCCTCCTGCCTCAGCCTCCCAAAGCACTGGGATTATAGGCATGAGCCACTGTGTCCGGTCTAAAAAATAATGTATATATTATTATATTTCACCATTTGAAATCCTCTTGGCAATCTCCTGAGCTGCTTATCCTTTTAGAGCAGGATCTGCTCTGTGCTGTAGTCCAATTTATGCAGAACAATTATATTACCAAGCGATGAGCACAAAACATTACATTTAGAAAGAGCATAGATTGTTACTAATAATAGCTAGCATTTGAGTTTTTAAAATATCAGACCCTATGCTAAGTGCTTTGTAAATTTTCTCTAATTTAGCCCTCAGGAAGCATGTTTCCCCATTATCCCCACTTAATTAATGAAGAAACTAAGGCACAGAGAGATTAAGTAATTTACCCAAGGTCCCTTGGTCAGCAAGTATCAGAGTCAGTATTCAAACCAGGTTGTCTCTTCTACAGCCTCAAATTTCTGCCATTAACACTAACTAGACTAACCGCCAACCAATGGTCTGAAGATCAACTTGCCCCCACTGGCTAGTTTTACAGATGGAGAAACTGAAGCCCAGGCAAGTGAAATGATTTTACCTAGATTGCAAATACTGTTAGAGCACAACAAGGACTAGCACCAGGACACTGCTTTCATTTCAGGGGTTTTCTACTATACTTTATAAGTGTATTAGGGTTCTCCAGAGAGACAGACCAATAGAAAATAGGTGATAGATAGATGATAGATAGATAGATAGATAGAGATGCAGATAGTTATAGATATGAGTTTATTAGGAAGAACTGGCTCACACAATTACAAGGTGAAGTCCCAGGATAGCCGTCTGCAAGCTGAGGAAACAGAGAAGCCTCAAAACCAGGAAGCCGACAGTGCGGTCTGCGGTCAGTGGTGAACCCCCTGGCAAGCCACAGGTGCAGTCCCAGAGTCTAAGAACCTGGAGTCTAGATGTCCACGGGCAGGAGGAGAGCAAGCAAACGTCCAGCTCGGGAAGACAGCGATCCAGAAGACGCAGCAAGCAGGTTGATCCCCCTTCTTCCCTGGCTTTGTTCCAACCGCGCTTGCAGCCGATTGGATAGCGCCCACCCACATTGAGGGTGGGTCTTCCTTTCCCAGTGAACCATTCAAATGTCAATCTTCTCCGGAAATTCCTGCCGAGACACACCCAGATACAAGGCTTTACCAGCTATCTAGGCATCCCTCAATCCAGTCAAGTTGACACCTAATGTTAGCCATCACAATACGTTTATATGTTTATATCTTTTAGGCCACTTTTATTAGCATCTGCAGAAATGCCATCTTCAGATAACAGTGAAAACCAGGTTCATTTTGCTTGAGGGAGTTGTTTCTTCTTTTCATTTGTCAAAGCCAACTTCCATATTCAGATATATGCTCAAAACTTGGAGAAATTACGTAACTTTTCAGGAATTAATTTCTTTTTTTTTTTTTTTTTTGAGATGGAGTCTCTCTGCCGCCCAGGCTGGAGTGTGATGGTGCGATCTCGGCTCAATTGCAAGCTCTGCCTCCTGGATTCAAGTGATTCTCCTGCCTCAGCCTCCCGAGTAGCTGGGATTACGGGTGCCCACCACCACACCTGACTAATTTTTGTATTTTTAGTAGAGACGGGGGTTTCACTACGTTGGCCAGGCTGGTCTCGAACTCCTGACCTCATGATCCACCCGCCTCGGCCTCCCAAAGTGCTGGGATTACAGGCGTGAGCCACCGCGCCCGGCCTTAGGAATTAATTTCTTAACCTTTCCCCGTTTAGGAAAAAGAAAGTGCAGCTCGCTGCCAGCGCTCATTTAATTTTACATAAACACACTCTTTGAGACTGAAGCAAGTTCGACTAATTTTCAATGTGAAAATAAAATATAATAACTTGTATTAGAGTTATTTCTAAACAGAACTAACATCAAAATCGTCTATTTTGGAAAAATCAGATTCATAAAATGAATCTTCCATCAACAACCGTTCAAGAACAATGTTAACATCACGTGTAGAAATGCTATGTTTTCTAGGATTTGACATTTTTAGCGATCGAGAATCACTATATTTTGTAAATGGAAATACTACTGCTAAAAACAGAATGCTATAAATAGAACAATGTCTTTTGTTTCCAAAGTCATATACTAGAGCGATACTAAAATAATAATAAAACCTAGATATTTTGTTGCAAAGTTATCTCAGGGTAAATGGAGCAGCCTCAAGTGTCACAGCGAGAATTTTCAGGGAAAACGAGGTAAGGGTTAGTATATTATACATGGTGGTTGAGTTTGATGAGTCGTTTCTAGATTTTGAATTTCAGCAAATAATAAAATTTCAAAAAACTTGGAGATGATATAGAATTGCCAACTTTTTGTTTTTAAAGGTAGAGATTTTTAAAAATCCATGTACAAAAAATAAAAAATAAAAACAAACTACCATCTAAGATACTATCATCATTCTATAATACAAGGAATATTTCAACACCAAAAAACTAGGATGACCATAATATTAGAATAAAAGATAAATCATTTAAAATAAATAAAATGTATTGCATGGAAAGACAAAAAATTGTTAATTGTTTTCATCGTGGACCAGTGGAAATTTCGTCATGGATTGGCATTTGAGAATCTGCGTTAGATGACCTTCGAGGGTCTCTCCAGCTCTTAAACTCTGTGATTTTTGAGTATCATTTCTTCCTTTACAATGATTTTAGAGGTTTCCAGTTGTTGGGTCTTTGTAAATTAATCCTTCTTAAGCTTGTCCTTAAAGGCTTTGCTGTGTTGTGTGTGGAATGACTATTGGAGATTTTACAATCAGAATAGCAACACATGTGTGGACATATAATTAATTATCTGTGCCCCTTCTTAACACTTTGTAAGACTTCAGCTTCCCTCATCTCCACTCAAGAGAAGCAGAGCAATGAATCTGAACTCTGACCTCTCCCGTCTCCCCAGACTCCTTCAGACCATGGGAGTCAGGCAGAAGCTGCAACTGAACATGCGCTTCTCTCCTGAGAGAACTCTGAGATTTGACTTCTCCTGTCCAGGGTCTAACTAGAGAATTTTGCCAACCCTTGGACTTAGAGGGAGAAATTCCTTAAGGAAGGACTACCTGATCCCATGTAACAACCTAGAGGAAGAGAAGAAATCTGGCCCCAGGCCCGTTTTGCATTTGTCCCTTCCAAAATTCACTTCTTTGTTTTCCACTTCATATTGCCATGTCGTGCCTGTGTGTGTATTTGGGGTGAGAGGTGGGGATGGCAAGAGGAGGTCAGAGGATGCCAGGACTAGAGCCTAAATGCACTGAGGGCAGAGGTTTGTCCACTCTGCCTGTGTAACTAGCAATTTGCCTGGCCATAGCAAGAGCTCTGCAAATGTTTGCGAAATAAATCAAGTATTAAGCACATGAATTTAATAGTAACAACCCTTATTGCGTGACTACTAGTGCCAGGCACTGTGATCGACGCTTTACAGAAACTATTTCTACTTCTCACTAGAACTCTATTTGGTAGGTACATCATTGTTCCTCTTATGTGGACAAGGAAACTGACACACAAAATGGTTAAGGAACTTTGGCCAAAGTAATAAAACTAGTTTAAAAGACAACCAAATCATATAACATTTTCAGTGTGCTGAGCTGCAGAGCCTGCACATAAGTTCCAGGAGAAAAAGGAGGGGAAAGGGGGCTGGCATGTCCCTCCAAGGGCTTAGCAAATCTCCTTTCTTGGCCAAGTCTCTGCATAGGCAGAGAGGCAATTATGTCATCATCGGAGAGGACAGAATCATTGACCTTCTTTTTTTTCTTTTCTTTCTTTTTTTTTTTTTAATTATACTTTAAGTTCTGGGATACATGTGCAGACTGTGCAGGTTTGTTACATAGGCATACATGTGCCATGATGGTTTGCTGCACCCATCAACCTGTCATCTACATTAGGTATTTCTCCTAATGCTATCCCTCCCATAACCCCCCAGCCCCCAACAGGCCCTGGTGTGTGATGTTCCCCTCCCTGTGTCCATGTGTTCTCATTGTTCAACTCCCACGTGTGAGTGAGAACATGCAGTGTTTGGTTTTCTGTTCTTGTGTTAGTTTGCTGACAATGATGGTTTCCAACCTGACCTTTCTCTCTGGCTGCCCTTAACATTTTTTCCTTCATTTCAACCTTGGTGAAACTGACAGTTATGTGTCTTGGGGTTGCTCTTCTCAAGGAGTATCTTTGTGGTGTTCTCTGTATTTCCTGAATTTAAATGTTGGCCTGTCTTGCTAGTTTGGGGAAGTTCTCCTGGATAATATCCTGAAGAGTGTTTTCCAACTTGGTTCCATTCTCCCTGTTACTTTCAGGTACACCAGTCAAATGTAGGTTTGGTCTTTTCTCATAGTCCCATATTTCTTGGAGGCTTTGTTCGTTCCTTTCCATTCTATTTCCTCTAGTCTTCTCTTCATGCTTTGTTTCGTTAAGTTGCTCTTCAATCTCTGATATCCTTTCTGCTGCTTGATCGATTCAGCTATTGATACTTGCGTATGCTTCACAAAATTCTCATGCTGTGTTTTTCATCTCCATCAGGTCATTTATGTTCTACTCTAAAGTGGTTATTCTAGTTAGTTAGCAATTCCTCTAACCATTTTTCAAGGTTTTTAGCTTCCTTGCATTGGGTTAGAATATGCTCCTTTAGCTCGGAGGAGTTTGTTATTACCCACCTTCTGAAGCCTACTTCTGTCACTTTGCCAAACTCATTCTCTGTTCAGTTTTGTTCCCTTGCTGGCGAGGAGTTGTGATCCTCTGGAGGAGAAGCAGTATTCTGATTTTTGGAATTTTCAGGCTTTTTGCACTGGTTTTCCCTTATCTTTGTGGATTTCTCTACCTTTGGTCTTAGAGGTTAGTGACCTTCTGATGAGGTTTTTGTGTGGATGTCCTTTTTGTTGATGTTGATGCTATTCCTTTCTGTTTGTTAGTTTTCCTTCTAACAGTCAGGCCCCTCTGTTGCAGGTCTGCTGGAGTTTGCTGGAGGTCCACTCCAGACCCTGTTTCCTGAGTATCACCAGTGGAGGCTGCAGAACAGCAAAGATTGCTGCCTATTCCTTCCTCTGGAAGCTTTGTCCCAGAGGGTCACCTGCCAGATGCCAGCTGGAGCCCTCCTGTATGAGGTGTCTGTCGACCCCTGCTGGGAGGTGTCTCCCAATCCGGAGGCATAGCGGCCAGGGACCCACTTGAGGAGGCAGTCTGTCCCTTAGCAGAGCTCGAGCGCTGTGCTGGGAGATCCACTGATTTCTTCAGAGCTGGCAGGCAGGAACATTCAAGTTTGCTGAAGCTGCACTCACAGCTGCCCCTTCCCCCAGGTACTCTGTCTCACGAGATGGGAGTTTTATCTATAAGCCCCTGACTGGGGCCATTGCCTTTCTTTCAGGGATGCCCTGCCCAGAGAGGAGGAATCTAGAGAGGTAGTCTGGCTACAGTGGCTTTGCGGAGCTGCAGTGGGCTCTGCCTAGGTCGAATTTCCTGGGCTTTGTTTACACAAAAGGGAAAAAACGCCTACTCAAGCCTCAGTAATGGCAGATGCCCCTCCCCGCACCAAGCTCAAGCATCCCAGGTTGACTTCAGACTGCTGTGCTGGCAGCAAGAATTTCAAGCCAGTGGATCATAGCTTGCTGGGCTTCATGGGAGTGGGATCCGCTGAGCTAGACCACTTGGCTCCTTGGCTTCAGCCCCCTTTCCAGGGGAGTGAACAGTTCTGTCTCGCTGGCCTTCCAGGCTCCACTGGAGTATGAGAACAAACTCCTGCAGCCCAAATGGCCACCCATTTTTGTGCTTGAAACCCAGGGCCCTGGTGGTATAAGCACCCAAGGGAATCTCCTGGTCTGCGGGTTGCAAAGACCATGAGAAAAGCGTAGTATCCGGGCCAGAGTGCACCATTCCTCATGGCTCAGTCTCTCATGGCTAGGGGAGGGAGTTCCCCGACCCCTTGCACTTCCCAGGTGAGGTGATGCCCCACCCTGCTTTGGCTCGCCCTCCATGGGCTGCACCCGCTGTCTAACCAGTCCCAGTGAGATGAGCCGGGTACCTCAGTTGGAAATGCAGAAATCACCCGCCTTCTGTGTTGATCTCGCTGGGAGCTGCAGACCTGAGCTGTTCCTATTTGGTCATCTTGCCAGCCACCCTTTTTTAAATTTTCTATTTTTGTAGAGACAGGGTCTTGCTGTTTTGCCCAGGCTGGTCTTGACTCTTGGCCTCAAGCAATCCTCTTGCCTTGGCCTCCTAAAGTCCTGAAATTATAGGTGTGAGCCACCATGCTCAGCATGACTTTCTTAGACTCTCTAAATGCTCTTCACATTTCTAAGGGTATTTAGATCCATCAGAAAGAGACAGGTAGAGCCCAGACTATGACCAGCTTTCCTGACAGCCTTTCTGGTGCTTTAGTCAACCTTCAGAGACCAGCAAAACCTGGAAAAGCTCATTGTACCTATTAGACTAGGCAAGCTGCTACAACCACCACCACAACTATTTAATTAAAATATCAGTAGCTTAACACAATAAGAATTTATTTCTCATTTACATCACAGTCTTATGTAGGGAAGAGGGAAAGAGGCAAACCTCTTCTCTTCCCTCTGGGCTGGCCCTCTCTCAGGCTGTTAGTGTCCTTGGTGTTCTATTTCACCAGGAAATGAAAAAGAGAGAGCCAGCATTGTACCAGGAGGGTTTTACAGGCCAGGCCTGAAAGTGGCACACCTCACTCCCACCCAAGTTCCATTGTCCAGAACTCATTCTGGTGGCTACATCTAATTGCACGGGAGGTTGAGAGAAGTTGTCATACTGTGTGCTCAGGAAGAATAGCCCTCATAGACATTTGTCAGTTCTAGAAGTCTATTCTGGGACAAGTTCTAGAAGTCTATTCTGGGACCAGTTCCCAGATTGCAATTTTGTCCTGAGCATACTATGAGCACTTGAACTTTAAGTCTCTATAACATATTTATTTAAATATAACTTTCTTTGACGTTCACTGTAATTAGCATGCTTGCAGACAAGGGTGAAAAGGAAAGGGGCAGTGGCAGTGTCAAGCAGCTAAACAACTTTACGTGGCTCTTCAGGGCTTCTTGTCCTGCTTTTGTTGTTTTGTTTCATTTTTGTTTTGCTAATATTTATTGTATACTTACTACTTGCCAAGTACTACACTAAGCATTTGGCATGTGTTATCTGTGCTAAGTCTCATAGCAACTCTGAGAGGCAGGTACTATTATCATCTCCATTTCCCAGATGTGAAAATGGTAGCTTAAAGGCATTAAGAGACTGACCTAGGTCACAAAGCCAGGAAATGTGAGAGCTGAGATTTTAACCTGGGTCTCTCCCATACCAGATCCTATGCTGTCCACTCCATTATCCTCTGACTGGCAACATTCTGGCCAGAGCTGAAACCCAATTACAGCGTGGGACAGTTCTCTGAAGTTTACACACCTCTGAAGTTTAACCTCCATTTGTTGACATGTTGAGGCAAAGGTCACAAAGTGTGCTCCTCTACTAATAGAAGCTGCAGGGGATACTGACTCCCACCAGCATTCTGACCAAGTGAAGACATCAGCATTGCCTCAACTCTTCCTTGAGTGTAAAACAAGTTCTTTTATGTACATACATCTTTGGTCTAAGTTTAGAGACTAATTTCACCCAAAATGAAATAATTTATGTTCAGTCAAATATCTTCTAAATAATTTTTAATTCACTGGGATATTTCAAAGGGAATACTGTAGCAGGTCTCTTAACCACCATGGTTACAGGCTAGTCAGATCTTTCATTACATGCTTTTAAATACTTAGAATGCTCTGGGATTGAAGCATGGGATCAATTAGGGCAAACTGACTAAAGGTTAATTTCACAGAGCCCTGAACTGATGCTCTGCTGTCCTGGCAGCTCGATGGTCTAACAAGCTGAGCTGCTTTGACTGTGTAAACACCATTAAAGTATAACTGGTTGTGTACCCACCCCACCATTAGAGAGTAGCTTAAAGAACCTTATTAGAGGAAGCCATTGGGTAGGAGGCTGGGGAGCAGAAGGGGGACATAGGGGTCTGTAAGCTATTGAACTCTGATTGAACTATAAACAAGGGCTTATTATAAGCACCACTCCCAGTACTCTCAGCATGTGATCTCCTTTGGGAGTTTCACTGTAAGCAGAATGTAATCACACACCTGTCTTTCTAGGGCATCGTGCCACTCCACTTGCCTCTTATTCAAATAACCGAAAGGTGTGAACAACTGATTTTGAGATCCTGGTGCTTTAAAAGTAGATTATGCAAAGAGCCCCCAAGCAGCACAAGGCTGAGACCACTCTGGGATGGTCCCATGGCTCAGGACGAAGACTGGGAGCTGGTTCCAATCCCATGCACTCTTCTCTAGCAGTGACGGCCATCATGGCCATAGGCTGCCATATGTTAATTTTCTAGGGACTCATCACCTAGTTTTTAACTTGTCCCCATAGAGGAAGGGGGAGCCCCATGAATACCTCAGTGTCCCGCTCCTTGTCTAGCCCAGTAGTTCTGTTTCCTGGCTGCATTTCAGAATAACCTAGGAAACTCTTAAAATACTGATTCTTGGGCCCCTCCCTCAAGAGATGGTACTTTTCACAAGCTCCTTGAGAGGACCTAATGTGCAGCCCATGTTGAGAACCATGGGTGTGGCCCCCCTCCTTTTCTGGTTGGGTGATTCTGTAGCAGATGGAGTGATTTGGTCCTGCTGGACATCTTGGATATGGAAAACGGGACAGAAGGAAGTGAGTCTGAGAACTGCTAACTGTGACCAAGAGCAACCATTGGGTAGTCCAACATGCCCAATTTTATTAATGAACGGGGAACATGGTGGTGGTGATAATCCTGGGTTTTCAGATCCCAACACAAGGCCTTTGCTTTTCCTTCTTCCTGTCACATTGCCTTACTTCTTGCCACATGACAATTTAATGAACATTTATTGAATGTCTTCTATATGCCAGGCACTGGGCTGGGCACCGTTAGGAAAAAGAAAGGAAGAGAAAGACATGATCCTTATCCTCAAAGAACTTACTAACCCTGGCTAGGGAAAGCAAATGCAGTGGTATGGAAATCAGTTTCCTACTTATTTACAGCTCTTATTAAAGTTTCCATAGGGTGAGATAAAAATGTCAAATTTTACAACATTTTGAAGGATTATTGGTGCTTTGCCCCATTATAGAAGTAATAAAGAGTTATCAATATCCCTTCTCCAGATCCATTCACATATGTGGCACACATACACACACACCTTCCAAAACAGGAAAGAGCTAAACATAGATATTTTACACACCAGTCACAGGCCTGCTATCTTTTTTTATACAGACCTGTTTGTAGAAACACCTGGGTGAGCTAAGTTTAAGCAAGGCCCCAGAGTCCCTCTAGTTAGTCCCAAATTAACAAGAGCTTCCCACTGAGCTCATTAGGCCTTTTCACAGGACCGCTCCAGACCCCTACATTTATTCAAGATTTGAGTCCTATTATGCACCAGACACCATCCTAGACACTGCAAATGGAATAGTAAGCCAAAAAACAATCTCTACTCTAGTGGTGCTTAAAATTTAGCAAGGAAGATAGATATCAATTTAAAATTACTGTTGCAGTAAGAAGATGTACATAAGGCATGTGAGAATGTTAAAGGGGGACATAGGAAGTCATGGAAGGACCCCTGAGAAGTTGATCATGAACCCAGGCTCTAGGGCACAGAGTGTGATGGCCTGGTGAAGAGGATGGGAGTGGGGCACATTCTAGCCAGAAGGAATGGTGTGAGTGAATTAGTGAGAATGGGTTAAATTGGTGATTCTCAAAGTGATCTCAGACCACTGGGATTTCCAGAGATGCCTTCAGAGGTTTTGTACAGTCAAAATTGTTTTTATACTGACACTAAGATGTTACTACCCTTTTCATTTGATTGACATTTGCACTGATGATATAAAAGCACTGGTAGGTAAAACTTCTGATGTCTGAGCACAAAGCAAACTGTACTAATTGTCATTGTATTTGTATTCTTTACCCCATGCACTTGCAGGAGAAAAACAAAAAAACAAAACCTGTTTTACTTTAAAATGCCTTTGATTAAGTATAAAAGTTATTTCTCTTATTAAATCACTACCCAGGAGCATAAAAGTTATTTCTCTTATTAAATCACTATCCAGGAGTACACATGTGTTTAATATTCTGTGTGACAAATGAGAAGTATGCATAAAACCCTTCTACTGCATACCAAACTCTGATGGTTGTCTTGAGGAAAAGCATTTGTTTGATTTTTTCAGTTGCAAATGGAACTAGCTGCTTTTATCATGGAATGACATTTTTACTTGAAAAAACTGACAAACTATAGTTATTCAAACTTGGGTAGTTGGCAGACATTTTCTTGAAAATGAATAAAGTGAGCCTGTCACTTCAAGAAAAATGAATGACAGTGTTTGTTGCTAAAGATAAAATGCAAGCTTTCAAACAAAAATTGGAATGTTAGAAAACTTGTAGCCACTGCTATCAGCTAGACAGCTACCAGTACTTAAAGACTCCAATAAGACTGATGGTGATATTAATTAATGTGATTTTTAAAAATATTGTATAAGGAAATATGTTAACATTTGGAAGATCTGTGTAACTCAGTGAAGTAATCTTTTCCAAATAACCCATCATGAGGTTATAAGACCATGTATGGGTAAAGGATCCTTTCAAAGTGCAAGAGAGCCTAACAAATTTTAATGTAGCAGAGTATCAAAAGTTCATTGACATGATTTCAGATTCTACATTGTAACTAACTTTTAAGAAACTACCACTTGGGCCAGGCATGGTGGCTCACACTTGTAATCGCAGTACTTTGGGAGGCCGAGGCAGGAGGATCACCTGAGGACAGGAGTTTTAGAGCAGCCTGGCCAACATGGCGAAACCTGTCTCTATTAAAAATACAAAAAAATTAGCTGGGCATGGTGGTGGGCGCCTGTAATCCCAGCTACTCAGGAGGTGAGGCATGAGAATCGATGGAACCTGAGCGGCAGAGGTTGCAGAGAGCCGAGATTCCAGCCTGGGCAACAGAGCGAGACTCTGTCTCAATTAAAAAAAGAAAAAAAGAAAGAAAGAAAAGAAAAAAGAAACGACCACTTAAAGAGTTTTGATGTAGTGTCCAAAAAGAATATCCACGATTATCAGAAGAGGCTACTAAAATACACTTCTTTTCAACTACGTTGTCTGTGTGAGGCCAGATTTTCTTCCTATATCTCAACAACAAAAACAACAACAAAACAGACTGCAACTGATTAAATGCAGAAGCAGATATCAGAATTCAGCTGTCTTCAATTAATCCAGAGATTTGCAAAAATATAACACTGCCATGAGTTTGTTTTGGCAGCTAGCTGTTTTTCATAAAAATATTTAGGTTAGACTGTAATTGTTTTACTATTGTTATTTTAAAATTAATATATACACATCTTAAAATTTTCTCCGTTTTGGTTTCTGATATGGAAATATTGATGGATGTAACCCACAGAAATCAAAGCTCTTTGGGATCATCAATAATTTTTAAGCATTTAAAGGGATCCTGAGACCAAAATGTTTGAGAACTACTGGGATAAATTATTTTGCAGTAACAAAGTTGTCTTGAATTTCAGTGGCTTAACACCACAAATGTTTATTTCCCACTCATGCACCATCAAGCAAGTTTCTACAGACAGCTGTCCTCCACGTGCTGACTCAGCAATCCAGGTTACTCCATTGTGCGGTTCTGCTGTCTCAACACATGGCCTCCACGATTGCAGCTGGAAGATGGCACACCACTCTTCAATATTCTTCTGTGTGTCACTGCCACTCACTGCTCACTTGGCAGAAGTGGTCACATGGCCCCACCCGACTGCAAGTGGGCTAGAAAATGTGAGATAGTTTGTGAATATTTGGTGAGCCACAAATGGCTGGAAACACTATGTGCAAAGAACTTGTGGTGAGAAACTGTAGTTCCATTGAATGAACTGATGGAGCACATACAGTGAGGTAAGATGTAATGCAGAAAAAGGCTGAGGAGACCTCTAGGGCCAGATCATGTAGGCTGGTCTCATAAGCTATGGTAAAGACTGTGGGCATTTTCAGAACAATGGGAAGACAATGAATGGTTTAAACAATTGGTGACAATGATCAGCTTTATCTTTGGATAGATCACTGCAGCTGTGGAGTAAAATGTAGGGGGATGGGAGTGCACATAGTGAAGTGCTGTGCTGACAAATCAGATCTTCAGGGAAAACCCAAACGCCTTGACTCATGGTGCTTGCCAATTTCTGTAGTGTAAATATTTCCACCATGGCTAATTTCAGGCTTGCAAATTTGATGTCACTGAACACAGTTATGAAGAGACATGCACAATTAGCTGTTATGAGCCATTAAAGCAGGCTTCAGTGCCCCGGAGGCAAGAAAACTATTTGGGAGGCTACTCCAGACATAAGACATTTGTAGCTTAAACTTTCCTCTCCTTTGAGCATACAGTTGGAGCTAACTCCAGCATTTAGTCACAAACTGCATTTCAGTGACTAAAACCCCTTGCCTACACCACAAATACAACCACCACCAACACTGCATATCATCAGGATTTTTCCTGCTGTTGCTATAATACATGAGGGTGAGAGGTGTGGCTATCTCCTCACTTGCATCTACAGTCTTGCTTCCAGTCCAAAAAACATGGGCCTATTTCCCGTAAGGATAGGCAAAGAGATTCTCTTCCACAATTAGCTCATCTTCTAGTGCCATGTTTGCAAACACCTCAGATATTCTGGCATAATATTTCTCCTCAACTCTTCCAAGAAGCGGGCAGCACAGAAAGCTGCTAGAAAGGCCCTGTTTGGGTTTTCAACCACTCCTGATTTACATGAAAAGATTCACAAGAATCAAAATGGTTACAGGCTCTACAACTACAGGTTATACTAATGACTTTGCAAACTTATGAAGGGGTGAACCTCGGCTTTTGCTAGCTGGCTCAAAATGGAACCAGATGACTGTCTGGCAGGGATGAGAGATTCAGTGAGAGTGCCTACTCAGGGCGCTTTTGCTGAAGTTACCAGGTATCCGGGGCTTGCAGCAGCAGACAGCCATGACCTTTGTCTACCTGACCTCAGATTTAGCTAGTTTACCCAGGCTCTTTTTCCTTCTTCCTCCCCATGGCTCAAGTTTCCAGTGCAAAAGAACAGCTTATATATACCTGAAGTGGTGCCTGGGGTGCTGCTATTTAAATAATTCTGCCTCTAAATACAACAGGTGTCCCTCACAATGTAGCTCCCAAATTTTAACTGTTTTGTATTTTTCTCCAGAGAGCCATAGGGATTTTTTTTAAATGGCTTGTCTGGCTCAGATAATAATCCCTTCTTTTTTCTCTCCTTCCCTCCTTTCCTTCCCTTCCTTCCCTCCTCTCACTTTCTCTTTTCTTTTTGCTTTTCTCTTTATATAAAGCCACAGACTGTAGTCTTTCTCAGATGCCTCTCCTGTCCCTCCTGCTGATTCTGGAAGTCACTGACCCTTGGGCAGAATGGGACATTGATGTGCTGGCTCCAAAGTTCTCTTCTCCTGGCTCTGCCTGTTGGACAAATCTCTAAACAGAATAAAAGGACTCTAACCAGGTTCAATTGCTATATCTGCATCCTCAATCAAAGATCTCCCATAACCCATGTCACCAGACACCCAAGTAATCAAAGGGCAACAAAGATAGATGTGGTAGGCAGATGAGGAAGAAAATCCACAAAAACCTGGATGCCATCAAATGCTAATGTTCCTCTTGAAACAAATTACAAAAACAAGATTGAATAGCATGGACTTTAATATTCTGTTTTACACATTTCAGTTCTTATTCCTAAATTAACTGAAACCAAAAAACAAATAGAATATCTGAAAATCAAAGAGAATACACCTCTTATTTTGCTGGAGTCACCTAATCCAAATATTCCTGGCTATGCTGGCAGAAATCTCGAGTGAATGGATTAAGAGGCCAACTTCTTATATCGCAAGGTAAAGATACTTTTTAAAAACTGTATTTTTATCACTATCATATAATGAAATAAAGGATATTTAAACATCAAATATTTTAATGAATTTGCATGATGAAAACTCTCTACATTGTCTTTTTTCACCTGGCAAAGGAATGGTGACAATTATGGTCCATTTAGCAGCATTTGAGAATCCAAATCTCAGTGCATTCAACCACATCTAAGGGAGACACAGTATATTTGGCAGGTATTCTCATTAGATCTATGGAAAAATAAAGTATCAGAGGGATTAAACAACTTGCCCAACGTCACACATCTAAAAATGTCAGAGTTAGAATTCAACCCCATGGAAAGATGCAACTCTTTCCATGGGGAAATAAAAATGGTAACAGCAGATTTTCCCAGCCTCAATATTGAGTATATTGTACTAGGCCTATTCTTCCTGTTGTATAATTCTCTGCCCATCGGGTAATCTTCCAATCATGTTTTTGATTTCACAAGGACACCTACTACCAGGTAAAGAGATTCCGAAATAGACTGCATCTGGTTGTAAATTATTAGCTTTGTTGTTTACAAATCAATCTCAACAGAGTTCAGGTGTCAGAAGCCTAGTTCCTGAGGCAGGGCTGGGGAAATGAAGAATAGATTGTGGGATTTTTACACTTGAGAAACCTGACTTTCCAGCCCTAGAATTCAAAGGCAACAAACATGCTGATAAGCACTGACAGGGCTGTAGAGAACATTCTGTCAGGCTGTGACTAAGGATGGACCCTCCACCTGCCAAGCAAATGGTTCTCCAGCAGGTATTCTCTGCAGGTGATGCCAGTAGCTGACTGTGAGCTTGGGTACGTCACTACACTCTCCACCCAAGCTACACTTTCTTCATCCATGCATGGGAAGAATCTGGATAAAATAGTCTCAAGAACTTCTCCTAGATTGACGAGCAAAAGTAATAATAATAACCAGTGAAATCCTAAGGACGTTTTCTGCTGCTAAATGTAGAAATCAGGCATTTTTCTTTTCTTTTCTTTTTTTTTTTTAATTCTAATTTGGTTTATATGGCATTTCTTGTTTTTTAGCCATGCACAATCTGGGAACCAAGCAAGACTCATTTCCTTCATTTTCTTCCCCCAGTGTCATCCACTTCCACCAGCTCCCAGCAAAACACACACTGTGCCAGCCAAAGCTGCTTGCTTTTGAGGAGTTCTTATTCATAGGTGAAATGAGAAAATGGCTGTAATTCATGTAGGGCATGGTACCATACAGCAAGCAGTCACTAAATGGTAATTATAATTATCATAGGTCTACATCTACTGCTTGATTGCCTCCATTTTTTTAATAGTATGACCTAAGTCCACACCCCCAAGTGTCCCCAGAGGGGACACATTTTACACCCAGTTGGTCAGCTGCTGTCACCACAATGCCTGCTCTACTGTGGCTCCTGCTGCCATGTGTCTGGCCCCGCAGGCCCATGGGCTTTGGCCTTCAGCTGACTCAGAGACGAACCAATGTCAAAGTTCACCAAAGGAGTGAACCCTGGACACTCCCAAAGCTCCCAGACCCAGCATCAGAACAAAGCTGGATGAGCTCTTAGGCAACAGAGAGGAGGAAGGAGAAAAATGTGTTGAAAGTCAATAAAGGTTGCCTCTTATCAGAGTCATCCCTGCCCTGCCTGCTTTGGCACCTATTGGGTCCCAGTCCAACCACAAGCTACAGAGATATCAACTGACCATGCCATTGTTCATTGATAGAGGTTGAACACATTTGCTCCCCTGGCTCAGCCCATTTGCTTTGATAGGCTTCCTCCACCTCTGCCCCACCTTCCAATGAATCAAGTAATACTAGCCTAAAAGGTCATCCCTACAGGCTAATCCTTACTTAGCGACACCCAGAAGTGACTTCATAGTTCTCTAGCTGGGCTCCCTTAACCCTTTGTTCAGAACTTGCTTCCAGCAATGATCTCTGCAGCACATTCGTTTGCTTCTCTGTCTCACCCACTAGATGGTGAGCATTTTTTAAATTCCCCTCCCAGCCCAGTGCTGAGCTCAGCCCTGGAAACAGAGGAGAACTCAGTAAATGTTTACAAAATGAATAAATAATGAAAAAAATAGAGCATAAGTGCAGTTATTTTGAGAGCCAGTGAGCAAAAGTAGCTGAAACTCTTATAGCAAATGAAAAGGGTAGGGTCAAAAATTTTTTAACAGAGGGAAAAGTGGAATGTTCATTCAACATTATTGAATAGATAAGTCATTTGGTGAGCATGCTCAAGGAAAACTGGGTTTTCCAAACCCCAACCCAATGTTTTCTCATAATGCCTTTATTACCTCTGTCACATTACTTTTGTTTGTGATTTGCAGCCTTTCGAGAATTACAACATCATCCTTCATTGTTTACTGGGTTTCACAATTTTCCCTTCCACAAACATATACAGTAACCGCTTTTTACATATCTAAGAATTTAAATTGTATTTTGTTTTGCAAACTTCAGGACACCCCTTTGAGATAACTGGAAACACCTGGGGATGTTGCGCAAGCAGGCCTAGGAATGGCCTCTTCATAATGTCCTCAGCCGGGCTCCACGGTGGAGAAAGAACATGCAGTTCCTTGTTTGTAGTTTTCTTCTTTATATGTGTGTCTGCGCCTATGCTCCGAACTCTCCATGTTCAACTCAGCTGGAACCCAGGAGAAAGTGGCAGGAT
The DNA here is from genome assembly GCF_006542625.1 of Nomascus leucogenys. Taxonomy (NCBI): domain Eukaryota; kingdom Metazoa; phylum Chordata; class Mammalia; order Primates; family Hylobatidae; genus Nomascus; species Nomascus leucogenys. The sequence continues at coordinate 83,511,310 of NC_044392.1, forward strand.
AGTACAAATTATTGAGAAGCCAAAAATCTAAGCAGCAATAAGCACTTTCCTCCAAAATAAGCTATTAATTTAGGCACAGATTTTTATTTCTATTTTATTTTTTTAGAGATGTGGTCTCGCTCTGTCAGTTAGGCTGGATGTAGGGGCACAATCACGGCTCACTGCAGCCCGGACCTCCTGGGCTCAAGTGATTCTCCCACCCTAGCCCCCCAAGTAGCTAGAACTACAGGTGTGGCCACCATACCCAGCTAATTTTTGTATTTGTTGCAGAGATGGAGTTTCGCCATGTTGCCCAGGCTCATCTCCAACTCCTGAGCTCAGGCAATCTACCCACCTTGGCCTCTCAAAGTGCTGGGATTATAGACATGAGCCACCATGCCCCCACTTAGGCATAGATTTTTGACTTGAACTATCATACTGTTTCTATTCTTTTACTTATTTATTTAGTTATTTTAGAGACAAGATCTCGCTCTGTCACCTAGGCTGGTGTCCAGTGGCAGCATGATCAGAGCTCCCTGCAGCATTACACTCCTGGCCTCAAGCAATCTTCCCACCTTGGCCTCCTGAGTTGCTAGGACTACAGGTGCACGCCACCATGACTTGCTAATTTTTACATTTTTTGTAGAGACGGTGGTCTCACTATGTTGCCAAGGCTAGTCTCAAACTCCTGGCCTCAAGTGATTCTCCTGCCTTGGCCTCCCAAAGTGCTGGGATTACAGGCATGAGCCACCATGCCCAGTGTGTTTCTATTTTTTTTTTTTTTTTTTTGCCAGGGTGGGGGGGGTTGTGGGGGAGGGGGGATGGAGTCTCGCTCTGTCGCCAGGCTAGAGTGCAGTGGCACGATCTCAGCTCACTGCAACCTCCACCTCCTGAGTTCCAGCGATTCTCCTGCCTCAGCCTCCCAAGTAGCTGGGATTACAGGCTACAGGCGCACGCCACCATGCCCAGCTAATTTTTGTATTTTTAGTAGAGTCGGGGTTTCACCGTGTTGGCCAGGATGGTCTCGATCTCTTGACCTCCTGATCCACCCGCCTCTGCCTCCCAAAGTGTTGGGATTACAGGCGTGAGCCACTGCGCCTGGCCTTTTTTTGTTTGTTTGTTTGAGACCAAGTCTCACTCTGTTGCCCAGGCTGGAGTGCAGTGGCACGATCTCGGCTCACTGCAAGCTCCATCTCTCGGGTTCACACCATTCTCCTGCCTCAGCCTCCTGAGTAGCTGCCCGCCACCACGCCCAGCTAATTTTTTGTATTTTTAGTAGAGATGGGGTTTCACCGTGTTAGCCAGGATGGCGATCTCCTGACCTCATGATCCGCCAGCCTCGGCCTCCCAAAGTGCTGCTGATTACAGAAGTGAGGCACCGTCCCCAGCCATGTTTCTATTCTTTACTTGGCTTTATGTAGGTCTGTGTGGTCCAGTATGGTAACCACTGGTCATTTACCACTACTGGGTACTTGAAATGTGGCTTGTCTGAATTTTGAAGACTTACTACAAAAACAAAATGTAAAATATCTCAGTAATTTTTAGCATTGATCACATATTAAAATACAATATTTCAGGCCAGGCATGGTGGCTCACGCCTGTAATCCCAGCACTTTGGGAGGCCGAGGCAGGCGGATCACCTGAGGTCAGGAGTTCGAGACCAGCCTGACCAACATGAAGAAACTCCATCTCTACTAAAAATACAAAATTAGCCGGGTGTGGCTGGGCGCGGTGGCGGGCACCTGTAGTATTTTGTACTTTTTTTTAGTAAAAAATACAAAAATTAGCCAGGCGTGGTGGCGGGCGCCTATAGTCCCAGCTACTCTGGAGGCTGAGGTAGGAGAATCACTTGAATCCGGGAGGCAGAGGTTGCAGTGAGCTGAGATCGCGCCACTGCACTCCAGCCCAGGTGATGGTGTGAGATTGTCTCAAAAAAAAAAAAAATTAGCCAGGCATGGTGGTGGCACACGCCTGTAATCCCATCTACTCGGGAGGCTGAGGCAGGAGAATCTCTTGAACCTGGTAGGCAGAGGTTGCAGTGAGCTGAGATTGTGCCATTGCACTCCAGCCTGGGCAACAACAGCGAAACTCTGTCTCAAAAAAAAAAAAAAAGAAGAAGAAGATTTCAACATATTGGTTAAACATACTATTAAAATTAATTTCACCTGTTTCTATTTATTTTTTTAATGGGGCTGCTAGGAAATTTCTTATTGCATATGTGGCTTTCATTAAATTTCTATTAGACAGTACTGGTGCACACAATGCCTATTCATGCTCAGTAGACTATTGATGTAAAAAATCATAAAGACTGTGTCACTAACAGAGTGAAGGGAGAAATTATCCCGGGGGAAAAATAGCTTATTTTAGATGAAGAGGAAAAGAAAATATCTTTTATACCCATTTTAAGTTCATGGCTGAGGCATCTCTAACAAAAGACAGATTAACAAGAGAAAAGCATACGAACACATTTAATATAAGTTTTATGTGACATAGTAGTAGCCTTTGGAAACAGAGACCCAAAGAAATGGGGAAACCTATGTACTTCTATGCTAAGTTTGGTGAAGGTGTGGATATTTGTCGAGTATGTATGGTTAGGCAAGGGTGGTATGATCTAATGATAATAAACTGGGGTTGGGGGGAACTTAGCTACACCTGTTCAGATTTTTCTGAATCTCAGTGTGACATTTCTTTTCCCCAGGTATAGAGAAGGTATCTCTGGAAGGTCTTATGATCTATTTCAGAGAAAGGTGAAAGAATTCTTTTCTGGCATGCTCAGGGGAGAAGGATGAGAGGAAGGTAAGAGCGACCCTTCTGCTTCTGCTGTTTTCTCAAATGCCAAGATGTCATATTTTGGTGTAGCATATCCTGAACCCCAATATAGGCTTATTCTAAAGAATAAATGAGCTTGTTGGGGCTCAGAACACAGTACCCCAAAGTATGACACCTTGATGTGCTGAATACCTTGAACTGAAGATTGGAAAGGCCTCAGGAGAAAAGTCTCTCCCACCTTCTCCTGCCCTTCTTTCTCTCCTGAACGGAGTCATAGAAACCAGAATTTCTCCGTCACGAGCTGGGTCATAGAAACTAGAACTCCTCTCCCCAAAGCAAGCTGTAAAACCTAAAAATGCCACACTCTCTTTTGCCCTTAAAGAACCTCAATTCAGAGGGCCCCTGACCCACGGGAGGCGGGGAATGCTTTACAGAGAGACCAAGAAGCATCTGAACAGACAGGCCTCACTGGCTTTCCGCCATGTCCATTACCATTCGATCACACCCTTTTGTCCAATCACATTTCCACATGGCTGTCTATCCCTAAGTACAAAAATAGACGGTTTTCCCTGGATCTTTGGGTCTTCATTTCTGCAGGCTCCCATGTCACACAGAACTTTGATTAAATAAATTTGCTACTCTTTTATGTTGTTAACCTGTCTTGTGTTATAGGAATGCCAGTTGTGACCCTGATGATGGCTGAGGAAAGGTCTCACACCTTTCTACCACTATGAGCTGATGTATGTGAAGCGCTTCACGCATTCGCAGTTCCTGGCATACAGGAAGTGTTAGATGTAAAGCGGCCATGATAATCATTTATCCTGTTAGTCAAGGTCAAGGGAGAAAGGTGGTACAAAAAAGAACATGTGGGCTGGGCGTGGTGGCTCATGCCTATAATCCCAGCATTTCAGGAGGCTGAGGCAGGTGGATCACCTGAGGTCAGGAGTTCAAGACCAGCCTGACCAACATGGTGAAACCCCGTCTCTACTAAATAAAAAATAAATAAAATAAATAAATAAAAAATTAGCCAGGCGTGGTGGCACATGCCTGTAATCCCAGCTACTTGGGAGGCTGAGTGAGTCAGGACAATCGCTTGAACCCGACAAGCGGAGGTTGCGGTGAGCCGAGATTGCTCCATTGCACTCCAGCATGGACAACAAGAGAGAAACTCTGTGTCAAAAAAAAAAAAAAAGAGAGAGAGAGAGAGAGAACATGTGCTTTGGTGTCAGATCTGGAAATATGTTGGCTCAAATCTATATATTTGTGGTCTCAGAAAAGTAACTTCATCTTTCTGTGCTTCAGTTTACGCATTGGCAAGGTAGAATTCCACCTTGTAGGCTTGTTATGAAAATTAAAGGGGACATACTAAATATGCACATGGTGGTCAGCTATGATTATTGCTATTAAGATCTCTCCAATTTTAGCCTGAGAGACCCACCAGATTTACTACCTCCCAGCACCCAGTGCACCCCACACACCAAGCTTCTGTGGCTAGGTTCCTGTTCTCTCACCGGTAAAAACTGACCATGATACATTAAAATCCCCCTACCATTCAAAATCCTGCTCAAACCTACTTCCTTAAATGTCCTTTCCTCTCCCCAGACAGAGAAGTTAGCTCTCCTTTGCTAATTATTCCCTCATTTAATCAATTCCAATGAGCCAGGTTGTGTTGACCTTGGATACATTCAGCCTTCTACACCAGTAGTTCTTTAAAAAAGGCAACATAGAGGCCAGGTGTGGTGGCTCACGCCTGTAATCCCAGCACTTTGGGAGGCCAAGGAGGGCAGATCATTTGAGGTCAGGAGTTCGAGGCCAGCTTGACCTACATAGTGAAACCCCGTCTCTACTAAAATACAAAAATTACAAAAATTAGCCGAGTGTGGTGGTAGGCACCTGTGATCCCAGCTACTCGTGAGGCTGAGGCAGGAGAATCACTTGAACTCAGGAGGTGGAGGTTGCAGTGAGCCGAGATCGCGCCACTGCACTCCAGCCTGGGCGACAGAGCAAGACTCCCTCTCAAAAAAGAAAAAAAAACAAAAACAAAACAAAACAAAAAAAACGCAACATAGAGAAAAATTATAATAACATAGTGAGTTTTATAAACCAATTCACATATCTTTCTCCTTTTTAAAATCAGTGCTAGAATCCTCTTTATTTTATATAATCATGGTAATGATAGATGATAGCTACTTTTTTTTTAGTGGCCTTCATCTTTTGTTTTATTTTTTATTTTTATGGGTACATAGTATTGTATAGTTTGGCACTGTATCCCCACCAAATCTCATCTTGAATTGTAATCCCCATTTGTCAGGAGAGGGACCTATAATCCCCACATGTTGAGGGAGGGAGGTGACTGGATCATGGTGGTGGTTTCCCCCATGCTGTTCTCGTGATAGTGAGTGAGTTCTCTCGAGATCTGATGGTTTTATAAGTGTTTGGAAGTTCCTCCACACACTCACGCTCTCTCCTGCACCTTGTGAAAAAGATGCCTGCTTCCACTTCTGCCATGATTGTGAATTTCCTGAGGCCTCCCCAGCCATGTGGAACTGTGACACAACTGAATTTCCTTTGTTTATAAATTACCCTGTCTCTGGTAGTATCTTTTTTTTTTTTTTTTTTTTGAGATGGAATTTCACTCTTGTTGCCCAGGCTGGAGTCCAATGGCGCCATCTCAGCTCACTGCAACCTCCACCTCCTGGGTTCAAGCGATTCTCCTGTCTCAAGCCTCCCAAGCAGCTGGGATTATAGGTGCCCACCACTATGCCCAGCTAATTTTTTGTATTTTTAGTAGTGATGGGGTTTCACTATGTTAGCCAGGCTGGTCTCAAACTCCTGACCTCAGGTGATCTGCCTGCCTTGGCCTCCCAAAGTGCTGGGATTACGGGCGTGAGCTGCCGTGCCCAGCCTCTGGTAGTATCATTATAGCAATGTGAGAACAGACTAATACATAGTAGGTGTATATATTTATGAGATATATGAGATACTTTAATACAGGCATACAATGGGTAATAATCACATCGAGGTAAATGGGGTATGCATCACCTCAAGCTTTTATTATTTCTTTGTGTTGCAAACATTCCAATTAGACTCTTTTAGTTATTTTTAAATGTGCTATAAATTATTGTTGACTGTAGTCACATTTGTGCTATCAAATACTAGATCTTATTCATTCTATCTAACTATATCTTTGTACCTATTAACCATCTCCACTCCCCGCCGCCAACCCCACTACTCATCTCAGCCTCTGTTAACCATCATTCTACTCTCTATCTCTATGAGTTCGATTGTTTTAATTTTCAGCTCCCACAACTGAGTGAGAACATGTGAGGTTTATCTTTCGGTGCCTGACTTATTTCACTTAACATAATGTCCTCCAGTTCTGTTCATGCTCTTGCAAATGACTGGATCTCCTTTTTATGGCTGAATAGTACTTCATTGTGCATATGTATCACATTTTCTTCATCCATTCATCTGTTGATGGACACTTAGGTTAATTCCAAATATTGGCTATCATAAATAGTGCTGCAATAAACATGGGAGTGCAGGTATCTCTTTGATATACTGATTTCCTTTTTTTTTGGGTATATAACCAGCAGTGGGATTGCTGGATCACACGGTAGTTTTATTTTGAGTTTCTTGAGGAACCTCCATACTGTTCTCCATAGTGCCTGTACTAATTTACATTCTCACCAACAGTGTATGAGAGTTCCCTTTTCTCTACATCCTCACCAGCATTTGTTATTGCTTGTTGTTTGGATAAAAGCCAATTAACTGGGGTGAGATGACATCTCATTGTAGTTTTGATTTTCATTTCTCTGATGGTCAATGATGTTTAGCCCTTTTTTTTTTTTCTGGTTGAGATGGAATCTCGCTCTGTTGCCCAGGCTGGAGGGGAGTGGCAAGATCCTGGCTCACTGCAACCTCCATCTCCCTGGCTGAAGCAATTCTCCTGCCTCAGTCTCCCTTGTAGCTGGGATTACAGGCATGTGCCATCACACTTGGCTAGTTTTGTATTTTTAGTAGAGACGGGGTTTAGCCATGTTGGCCAGGCTGGTCTTGAACTCCCGATCTCAGGTGATCTGCCCACCTCGGCCTCCCAAAGTGCTGAGATTACAGGTGTGAGCCACTGTTTCCAGCCTTTGGGCACCTTTTTATATGCTTGTTTGCCATTTGTATGTCTTCTTTTGAGAAATGTCTAGCTGGGACTACATGCATATGCCACCACACCTGGCTAATTTTTTTTTTTTTTTTTGGTAGAGATGGGGTTTCACCATATTGCCCAGGCTGGTCTCAAACTCCTGAGCTCAAGAAATCCACCTAATTCAGCCTCCCAAAGTGCTGGAACTAAAAGCCTGAGCCACCACATCCAATATATTCTGCCTATTTTGCCCATTTTAAAATCAGATTATTAGATTTTTTTCATATTGAGTTGTTTGAGCTCTAATACTATAATAATAATAATAATTAGTAATCCCCTGTCAGATAGTTTGCAAATATTTTCTCCAATTCTGCCTGTTGTCTCTTTACTTTATTATTTCCTTTGCTGTGCAGATGGTTTTTAACTTTTTGTGATCCCATTTGTACATTTTACCTTTGGTTGCCTGTGCTTTTGGGGTATGATGCAAGAAATCTTTGCCCAGACCAATGTCTTGGAGAGTTTCTCCAATATTTTCTTTTTGTAGTTTCATAATTTTTGGCCTTAGATTTTAAGATTTAATCCATTTAGATTTGATTTTTGTATATGGAGAGAGAGAGAGGGGTCTAGTTTCCTTCTCCTCCATATGGATTTACAGTTTTCCCAGTACCGTTTATTGATAAAAGTATTCTTTCCCTAGTGTATGTTCTTGGCACCTTTGTCAAAAATTAGTTCATTGTAGATGTATGGATTTATTTCTGGGCTTTCTATTGTGTTCCATTGGCTTATGTGTCTGTTTTTATGCCAGTACCATGCTGGCATTACTATAACTCTGTGGTATAATCTGAAGTTAGGTAATGTGATTCCTCCGGTTTTCTTCTTTTTACTCAAGATGACTTTGGCTATTCTGGGTCTTTTGTGGTTCCATATAAACTTTAGAACTATTTTGTCTATTTCTATGAAGAATGCCATTGATATTTTGATAGAGATTGCATAAATCTATAGACTGCTCTGGGTAGTATGGACATTTTAACAATATTGATACTTCTAATCCATGAATATGGAATATATTCCCTTTTTTTTGTGTATTCTCTTCAATTTATTGCATCAATGTTTTTTAGTTTTTATTGGAGAGATCTTTTGCTTGTAAATGAGATTATTTTCTTGATTTCTTTTTCAGATTGTTGTTGGCATAGAAATGTACTAGTTTTCATATGTAAATGTTGTATCCTGCAACTTTACTGAATTTGTTTACCAGTTCTAATAATTTTTTGGTGTAGTCCTTAGGTTTTTCCAAATATAAGGCCATATCATCTGTAAACAAGGATAATTTGAATTCTTACTTGTTTTTCCCTTATCTGATTGCTTTAGCTAGGACTTCAAGTACTATGTTGAATAAAAGTGGTAGAAGTGGACATCCTTGTCATGTTTCAGCTCTTAGACGAAAGGCTTTTAGTTCTCCATTCAGTACTGGCTGTGGATCTGTCATATATGGCTTTTATTGTGTTGAGATATGTTCCTTCTATACCCTGCTTTTTTTTAGGGTTTATATCATAAAGGGATGTTGGATTTTATCAAATGCTTTTTCAGAATCAATTGAAATGGTCATAGGGCTTTTGTCCTTCATTCTGTTGATATGTTGTATCATATTGATTTGTTTATGTTATACCATCCTTGCATCCCTGGGATAAACTTGTTCATGATGAATGACCTTTTAATGTGTTGTTGAATTTGGGTTGTTGGTATTTTGTTGAGAATATCTGCATCGATGTTCATGAGAGATACTGGCTTACAGTTTTCTTTCTTTTTACTTTTTTGATGTATCTTTGTCTGGTTTTGGTATCAGAGTAATACTAGTCTTGTAGAATGAGTTTGGAAGTATTCTGTCCTCCTCTTTTTTTAAGAATAGTTTGAGTAGGATTGATATTAGTTCTTTAAATGTTTGGTAAAATTCAGCAGTGAAGCCACTAGGTCTTAGGCTTTTTTTTTTTTTTTTCCCCTGGGAGACATTTAATTATGGCTTCACTCTATCCGCTCGTTATTTGTCTATTCAGGTTTCCAGTGTCTTAATGGTTTGATCTGGGTAGGTTATATGTGTCTCAGAATTTATTCATTTCTTCTAGGTTTTTCAATTTATTGGCATATGGTTGCTCACAGTAGTCCCCAATGATCCTTTGAATTTCTGTGGTATAAGTTGTTATGTATCCTTTCTCATCTCTGATTTTATTTGGGTCTTCTCTCTTTTTTTTCTTCAGCTGGCTAAGCGTTTCTTCATTTTGCTTATCTTTTTAAAAAACCAACTTTTCATTTTGTGGATTTTTGTGATATGATATATCACATTGATTGTTTTTGTTTCAATTTCATTTGTTTCTGCTCTGATCTTTATTTCTTTTCTTCTAATAATTTTGCACTTGTTTTACTCTTGCTTTTCCAGTTCCTTAAGATGCATCATTAGGTTGTTTATTTGAAGTTTTCTGCTTTTTTAATGTAGGCACTTATTGCTATAAACTTTCCTCTTAGTAGTGTTTTTGCTGTATCCCATAGGTTTTTGTATGTATTTCCATTTTCATTTGTTTTAAGAAATTTTTCAATTTTTTTCTTAATTTCTTCATTGCTTCACTGGTCATTCAGGAGCATATCATTTAATTTCCATGTGCTTGTATAATTTCAAAAGTTTCTCTTGTGATTGATTTCCAGTTTTATTCCATTGTATTCAGATGAGAGTCTTGATGTGATTTCAACATTTTCGAAATTTTTAGGACTTGTTTTGTGGCCTCATGGTCTATCCATGATAATAATCTATGTGCTGAGGAGAAGAATGTGTATTCTGCAGCCATTGGATGAAATGTTCTATAGGTGTCTATTCAGTTCATTGGGTCTATAGTGCAAATTAAGTCCAATGTTTCTTTGTTGATTTTCTGTCTGAAAGACCTGTTGAATGCTGACAGTGGGATGTTCAAGTCTCTATCTATTATTGTATTGGGGTCTATCTATCTCCTTAGCTCTAATAATATTTGCTTTATATATCTGGGTGCTCCAGTGTTGGGTGCACATATATATTTACAATTGTTATATCCTCTTTCTGAATTAACCTTTTTATCACTATATAATGACCTTCTTTGTCTTGAAATCTATTTTATCTGATAGAAGTAAAGCTACTTCTGTTCTTTTTTGGTTTCCATTTGCATGGAATATTTTTTTCCATCTCTTTATTTTCAGTCTGTGTATGTCTTTATAGTTGAAGTGTGTTTCTTAAAGGCAGCAGATCCTTAGATATAGTTTTTTATCCAATCAACCACTCTATGCCTTTTTATAGGAGAGTTTAGTGCATTTACTTTTACTGTTTTATTCATAAGTAAGAACTTACTGTTGCTATGTGATAGTTATTATTTTTCAATATTACTTGGAAAAAGAAAAGTAAGTGGCCCTAAAATGATCACCAAAATGTTTTCGGTTTTTATTTATTTTGCTCTTTTACTGATTTACAAAACAACAAAACAGTCTGGAAACTACTCCTTTACAGTGTACAGTATAGAAAAAGGAGATAAAAGGATGGAGGAGTTGAGATTAATAGGAGCTGGTCAGACAAAATTCAACAGTGCTCCATGCTAAAAACTCTCAATAAATTAGGTATTGATGGGACATATCTCAAAATAATAAGAGCTATTTATTACAAACCCACAGCCAATATCATATTGAATGGGCAAAAACTGGAAGCATTCCCTTTGAAAACTGGCACAAGCTAGGGATGCCCTCTCTCACCACTCCTATTCAACATAGTGTTGGAAGTTCTGGCCAGGGCAATCAGGCAGGAGAAAGAAATAAAAGGTATTCAATTAGGAAAAGAGGAAGTCAAATTGTCCCTGTTTGCAGATGACACGATTGTATATTTAGAAAACCCCATCGTCTCAGCCCAAAATCTCCTTAAGCTGATAGGCAACTTCAGCAAAGTATCAGGATACAAAATCAATATGCAAAAATCACAAGCATTCTTATACACCAATAACAGACAAACAGAGAGCCAAATCCTGAGTGAACTCCCATTCACAATTGCTTCAAAGAGAATAAAATACCTAGGAATCCAACTTACAAGGGATGTGAAGGACCTCTTCAAGGAGAACTACAAACCACTGCTCAATGAAATAAAAGAGGACACAAGCAAATGGAAGAACATTCCATGCTCATGGATAAGAAGAATCAATATCAGGAAAATGGCCATACTGCCCAAGGTAATTTATAGATTCAATGCCATGCCCATCAAGCTACCAATGACTTTCTTCACAGAATTGGAAAAAACTACTTTAAAGTTTATATGGAACCAAAAAAGAGCCCACATTGCCAAGACAATCCTAAGCTAAAAGAACAAAGATGGAGGCATCATGCTACCTGACTTCAAACTATACTACAAGGCTACAGTAACCAAAATAGCATGGTACCAGTACCAAAACAGAGATATAGACCAATGGAACAGAACAGAGCCCTCAGAAATAATACCACACATCTACAACCATCTGATCTTTGACAAACCTGAGAAAAACAAGAAATGGGGAAAGGATTCCCTATTTAATAAATGGTGCTGGGAAAACTGGCTAGCCAAATGTAGAAAGCTGAAATTGGATCCCTTCCTTAAACCTTATATAAAAATTAATTCAAGATGGACTGAAGACTTGAATGTTAGACCTAAAACCATAAAAACCCTGGAAGAAAGCCTAGGCAATACCATTCAGGACATAGGCATGGGCAAGGACTTCATGTCAAAACACCAAAAGCAATGGCAACAAAAGCCAAAATAGACAAATGGGATCTAATTAAACTAAAGAGCTTCTGCATAGCAAAAGAAACTACCATCAGACTGAACAGGCAACCTACAGAATGGGAGAAGATTTTTGCAATCTATTCATCTGACAAAGGGCTAATATCCAGAATCTACAATGAACTCAAACAAATTTACAAGAAAAAATTGAACAACCCCATCAAAAACTGGGCGAAAGATATGAACAGACACTTCTCAAAAGAAGACACTTATGCAGCCAACAGACACATGAAAAAATGCTCATCATCACTGGCCATCAGAGAAATGCAAATCAAAACCACAATGAGATACCATCTCACACCAGTTAGAATGGCCATCATTAAAAATTCAGGAAAAAACAGGTGCTGGAGAGGATGTGGAGAAATAGGAACATTTTTACACTGTTGGTGGGACTGTGAAGTAGTTCAACCATTGTGGAAGACAGTGTGGCGATTCCTCAAGGATCTAGAACTAGAAATACCATTTGACCCAGCCATCCCGTTACTGGGTCTATACCCAAAGGGTTATAAATCATGTTGCTATAAAGACACATGCGCACGTATGTTTATTGCGGCATTATTCACAATAGCAAAGGCTTGGAAACAACCCAAATGTCCATCAATGATAGACTGGATTAAGAAAATGTGGCACATATACACCATGGAATACTATGCAGCCATAAAAAAGGATGAGTTCATGTCCTTTGTAGGGACATGGATGAAGCTGGAAACCATCATTCTGAGTAAACTATCACAAGGACAAAAAACCAAACATTGCATGCTCTCACTCATAGGTGGGAATTGAACAATGAGAACAATGAGAACACTTGGACACAGGAAGGGGAACATCACACACCGGGGCCCGTAGTGGGGTGGGGGGCTGGGGGGAGGGATAGCATTAGGAGATATACCTAATGTAAATGATGAGTTAATGGGTGCAGCACACCAACATGGCACATGTATACATATGTAACAAACCTGCACGTTGTGCACATCTACCCTAGAACTCAAAGTATCAAGTCTCAGTGTTGTGACTTTCTGCAGGCAGAATGGGGCCCCAAAGGTTCTGTTCAGGTGCTAATCAGGCACCCACATAAAACAGGCCACAGTTAAAAGTACATTTATTTTCTAGAACCAATGAATAATCACGTAAACCAAAAATAAAAATTGAAGTCCCCAAACGACTAAATAGACCCTTCTCTCAGCCAAGGAGACCCAAAGAAACCTAAGTAAGTGGTTCAGGCCATAATGAGAAGAGAGGGTCAGACATGCCTCATTATACTCTCCGCCCTTTGGAGTTCAGGCATAACTGAGTAGCATTAACATTAAAGCAGAGATCTTAAGACTGAAAACACAGACTTTCTAGCAATAAGATACTAAATTTTAACCTGACTGTAGTGTAGCTTCATATGACAAATAACAGACCCTAAAAGAAATAAAAGTGTTTTACTCCAAAATATATTTCTTTGACATATTTTGGAATGGCCCTGCACAGCTGTCTCTTATGGGAGAAAATTACATTCTGTAGGAAACATTGGCCATCTATTGTCTCTAAGAGTAGCCACTTATGAGACTTCATTTATCTGATAAGAACCTTGGTCTTCACAACTACTTATCTTTTTTTTTTTTTTTATTTTGACAGAGGAGTCTCACTCTGTAGGCTGGAGTGCAGATGTGTGATCTCAGCTCACTGCAACCTCCGGCTCCCAGTTTCAAGTGATTCTCCTGCCTCAGCCTCCCAAATAGCTGGGATTACAGGTGCCCACCACCACGCCCGACAACTTTAGTATTTTTAGTAGAGTCAGGGATTCACCATATTGGTCAGGCTGGTCTTGAACTCCTGACCTCAAGTGATCTGCCTGCCTTGGCCTCCCAAAGTGCTGGAATTACAGGCATGAGCCACCATGCCCAACCCACAACTACTTATCTTAATCCAGACACTCCTTTCTATTGATTCCAGATTTGTAGATAATAACTCTTTCAACCAATTGCCATCAGAAAATCTTTGAATCTGCCTATGATCTGTATGCCCTCCCTTTGAGTTGTCTTGCCTTTTTGGGCTGAACCAATGTATACTTCACATGTATTGATTGATGTCTTATGTCTCCCTAAAACGTATAAAACCAAGCTGTAACCCAACTGCCTTGGGCACATGTTCTCAAGACCCCTTTAGACTGTGCCTCAGGCCATCGTCACTCATATTTGGCTCAGAATAAATCTCTTCAAATATTTTACTGAGTTTGGCATTTTTGTCAATGATCATCTCTTTCTAACTCCAAGTTGCAATAGGTAAGCCTGGCTACACCAATTTTAAAACAATGCTTTTTAAACTCCAACATGCAGAAGAAGCATCTGAAAAGTTAATTAAACTCTAGAGTCCAGAGCCCACCCACAGAGATTCTGATTTAATAGATCTGGGGCATCTGCATTTTAAACAATCCTCCTGGGAATTGCTGATGTAGGTGGTCCCCAGGCCAGCCAGACATTGAAACACTGTGCTGAAAGACAAATACTGACCAATTGGCTCTCTCCTACGTATCCAAAGATTCACTCACTCCGAGCCTCCACCCTTACCAGCTTCTGTCTGATGTTGCATCTGCTTTCACAGATGTGCAACCCTAAGGTATCCATAAAATTTTTTGTTGGCGGGGGGGCCTTAGTAATCAAAAGACTCTAGAAGGCTAACTTCTGGATCAAAATGAAGTCCATGTCAGTTTTTGGCAGCTTATTTAAAAGTCACAAGTATTGTGAATATCTGGGGGTTCTAAGACAAAGCAGCACACCTTCTACCTCCCCATCACTCCATCCAGTCCATCTATGGCAAGAGGCAAATGTTTTCCTTTTGCATGAATATATTGTGCAAGAAGCAACAGCATTCTGTTTCTTAGAGCAGATGCTTAGGTGTTTGTTCATGATCAACTATCTGAGTTTAGTACCACAGTTTTCAGATGCCACAGGAGAAAAAACATAGCTTAAAAAGTTACCTACTCTAAGTTGGCTGGGTGTGGTGGTGGGCGCCTGTAGTCCCAGCTACTCAGGAGGCTGAGGCAGGAGAATTGCTTGGACCTAGGCCAAGGCTGTGGTAGGCTGAGATAGTACCACTGCACTCCAACCTGGGCAACAGAGCGAGACTCCATCTGAAAGAAAGAGAGAAAGAGAGAGAGAGAAAGGAAGACAGAGAAAGAAGGGAAGGGAAGGGAAGGGAAGGGAAGGGAAGGGAAGGGAAGGGAAGGGAAGGGAAGGGAAGGGAGCTATTCTGAATGTGGCTGATTTAGAAAAAGCAAAGATAGATCTTAATGTGGAAAGCAGCTCTTTTGTTTTACCAAAATCACTTAATTTCACTGACTTCACCTTCAGCCTATGCTCATGACATTTGTCCATTTTCTTGTTCTAATCACCACTTAGTGTTGCTGTCATATTTTAATCATTTCTTTGTAAAAATCTTGACCAAGATTCGTGCAAATAGCCCAAAAGAAAGGAAAAACAACCTTTCCTGAGACTCCCCCTATTGGAGTTTGCATTATCCAGAATCATAAAGACTTTGAAAAGACTTCACAGGTGGGTAAAGCTCTCAAAGAGATTGATTTACAAAATGCCAGCTAAGGGCCAACCATACTCCTCAAAGACTTGAGTTTCTGGTGGAGTGAATTTTAGGGGCCTAGGAACAAAGCCTAGATTTGGTAAGCTTAGGAGGATAGCTGAAGCGAGGAATTTCTTTGCTTTACATACAAAATAATTGAAAAAGGAGGTGTATCAGTGAGAAGTGTGGGGGAAGGGCACTCATTCCTGTGTTAAAAGAACAGAAAAGGACCATGTTTTGCTTTTTAATTTTTTTTATGCAAAGCAGATGGGCTGTTGATCGATACTAAATAAATCCTTGAATAAACGAATCTCTCTAGCACTGGGGAGGGTGGTGATGGAGAGAGTCAGGGGAGGATGGGAAGTGCCTTGTACATATGGAACAGATAACTTTTTAAGAAAAGGGGGATTAAAAGCAAGAACCTCAGGGCATTTAATAACTGTGGTGTTTTATTCTTACTTTATGTGGATTATTGGGGATTACCTGCTAAAAGTAAGAGCCCAGTCTAGTGTTACTTTTTGACTCACCCTTCTTTTTCTCTCATTTAAAATCTTCTGTCTCTTCCATGATTTTCATTTGGCTAATGGCTGACAAACCCGGAATGCAAAAAAAGGTTTCCTGATAAATAGAAGGCACTACACAATCAACTTTCACTATGGGTTTTACTATCAAATTCCACCTTTATAAAATCAAAAAGCCCAATTAAATGCATTAAACAGCAGATCCATAAAAAGCTTTTCAACCAACTGCTTTGGCTTAAAGCATTGAGCTGCTGAAACTCAGTAAAGCCAGTTAGTGGCAGAATGTGGGCTGAAACCCAGGCATCAGTAGCACAGTGCTAGCTTTTCATTCCACCATGTGATCTCTGCAGGTTTTAGGTCACACATGTTTATTAATACACTTTGCCTCTCAAACATCACAAATTGCCTGCATTTCAAAAGGAAGAGTCTTTCCTTGGGCTTTGTGGAGATAGAAGAAAAAGAAATTTTAAGCTGAAACCCAGCATAGGTAAGGCTTAGCCTCTATAAATTCAGTTTGGGGATTCTAGACATATGGGACAGTCTAGATATATGGTGTAGGGCTTCCCTTTTGCCCTTGGAAGGTTCGCTGAAAAAATCAACTTATAAAAGGCAGACTAATTTGAGAAAAGGCACACAAATTTATTAATGTGTACTCAAAGGAGAATCACAGAGTGATTACCCAATATACCAATGGCATCAAAATACTTACATAACTTTATTTCACAGAGGGGTAGGGGGAGATGGGAATATACGGATAATTTCAGGGGAATAGTAAATAATTCTTAGAATTTTTTTTTTTTTGAGACAGGGCACTCTGTGAGGTGCAACCTCAGCTCATTGCAACCTCCACCTCCTGGGTTCAAGCCATTCTTGTGTCCCAGCCACTCTGAAACCGCCTTTGCAAAATTATGACTGAAACAGTGAAAGAGATCTAACTTAACCGACTCCATCTTGCTTCTAACCTCCAAGCTGTCCTTGTTCATTCCTGGGCCTAGGCTGAACTAACTTTGGGAGAAACTTAGTTTATAGTTTAAACAAAGATGGTAACAGCCCTTTCCCAAAGCAGACTTCCCTCTTGCCTGGGGACTAGATTGCCTTTGTAGGACTAGTATTAGCCACAGGATTAGAAATTATGGTTTAGGAGTCATGCAGCTGGAGGATACAAGATTCTGACCCTCTCTAAACTGCTCCTAAGATCAGTGCTTGAGATATTTTGCAGACCCTGCACTTGATGCATCAGCTGGCACCACCCAGATCAATAAACTGGCTCAGCTGATCTTGCGGCCCCCACCCAGGAACTGACTGAGCACAAGAAGACAGCTCTGACTCCCTGTGGTTTCATCTCTGACCAATCAGCACTCCTGGCTCACTGGCTTCCCCCCATCCACCAAGTTATCCTCAAAAACACTGCTCCCCAAAAGCTCGGAGAGTAATAATAAAACTCCAGTGTCCCTCACAGCCGGCTCTGCATGAATTACTCTTTCTCTGTTGAAATTCCCCTGTCTTGATGAATCAGCTCTGTCTAGGCTGCAGCTAAGGCGAACCCCTTGGGCGGTTACAACCTGAGTAGCTGGGAGTATAGGCAAGTGCCACCATGCCCAGCTCAGCTAATATTTGTATTTTTAGTAGAGACAGGGTTTTGCCATGTTGGCCAGGCTGGTCTCGAACTCCCAACCTCAGGTGATCAGACAATTTAGTGGGCTTGAGGAACATAAAAATGGCCTGGCAGAAGCTGGTTGGGCCTGCAGAGTGAATAGTGGTTTGTGACAAGTCTGTCCAGGTGTGTTGACCGACTTCAGTCGTTCTTCCTGCAATATGAGTTCAGTTAATGGAAACTCAGGGAAGGGACCAGAGATAATTGTTTTCCTTTTGGGGAGTGTGACAGTTAATATTGAATGTCAACTTGATTGGGTTAAAGGATGCAAAGTATTGTTCCTGGGTGTGTCTGTGACGGTGTTGCCAAAGGAGATTAACATTTCAGTCAGTGGACTGGGAAAGGCAGACCCACTTTCAATCTGGGTGGGCACAATCTAATTAGCTGCCAGCGAGGCCAGAATAAAAGCAGGCAGAAGAACGTGGAAAGATTAGACTGGCTTGGCGTTTGAGCCTACATCTTTCTCCCATGCTGGATGCTTCCCGCCCTTGAACATCAGACTCCAAGTTTTCCAGCTTTGGGACTTGGACTGGCTTCCTTGCTCCTCAGCTTGCAGATGGCCTATTGTGGGACTTCACCTTGTGATCATGTGAGTTAATACCCCTTAATAAACTCCTCTTTAAATGTACATCTATCCTATTAATTCTGTCCTTCTACAGAACCCTAATACAGAGAGGTCTGAATTTTGGCAGATAAGGAAATTTCAGAGAACAACTTCAACCTGTCTTTGGGAGAAGTAGAGGACTGAAAGACAGGAAGGGAGGAGAAAAAAACAATTTTGCTCCTTGTTGGATCTGTCAGGTCTTTATGTAGGTAGGAGAAAAGCCTCTTCCAGCATCTGTTGTTCTCTAAGGGCCTTTAGTTGAAAATACTCATTATACTAGGGGGCCATATTTTGGGTTCCCTGCCTTCCTTTAGTGGAATAATCTGAGAAGGTCATAGTACTATCAGGAATTACGGGAAGAGCAATGGGTTTTGCAGCCAACTCCAAAGTGTGGATTCTACTCTCAGTCCTGTTACTTATTTATGTTTTGTCCTGGGACAAAGTTTTTATGTTCTCTAAATCCAAGTATCTTTATTTATGTAATAGAAATAACAACATCTCTCTCACAGGGTTGTTGTGAATATTTATAATGGAATACACAGAAAGCTCCTTCCTTCAATATGGAAATACTCAGTAAATATTACTTTCATTTTCCTTCTCTCTGTCTTCCTCCCACCTATCCCCACACTCCTTGGTCCAACCAAAACTCCTCAGTGCTGTTGTGCCAACATGCCTCAGTCATGCTTCAGCCATCTGGCTCTTTGAGTCTCCTATTTGCAGGACTCGCATGTTTAATAAATTCCACATTAATAAATTCTTACACTTTTTTTCTATTAATCTATCTATTGTCAGTTCATTTCAATAGACTTAGACGTGAACATTCACAGAGGAAGAAAAATATCTCCTGGTTCCTACATTATCCATGTCACCTCTAAACAGAAGCTATAGAGCAGGAATGATATTAACAGGAAGACAAGAGTCAGGCAGAGTAGAGACCAAATGCTTAAACTCTTCCTCCTATATAATGAGGATAATAATAGTGTCTTTCTCATATATGTTTTTAATTCCTCACTTGACATTGTTGGGAATAAATGTGACATTATATTTAAAGTACTCTACAAGGGCCCTGTATGTAGTATGCCAGTATGTTATAAACGATGTTGTTACTGATAAGGAAGATGATGATAATAACATGATGATGAAAATATACATTTTCCGTGTGATATACATTGAAGAGCTCTCAGTAGGCTAAGCACATATGGTTGAGTGTTCTCCATAAAATACAATGGCATGTTAGTCCAAAGCCAAATGGTAACTCTCCATAAATAGACATCCACATTTATGTCCTGTTATGGCTGGCGAGGATGTGGCATGGTGCCTCAAAGTGCACCACGAACTTTCACACACATAATCTTTTTTACTCCTCGCAGCTGGCCTTCAAGGTAGAGAGTGAGGGCATAGCAATGTAGTATAGACCACTGGACATGAGTCGGGCTGGAGTTCCACACTCGCCCTGTGACTTTGAACAAGTCCTTTCACCATTTTAGTCTCCATTTGCTCACTTGTGAACTGAGATAGAATTCCTGTTTTGTGGAATCCACAGTCTTGTGGGAATCAAACCGGAGACCATATGTGAAAGTGCTAAACCACCCTGCCCACATACAAAGATCTGATCTGCCCTTATTTTGAAACATAAGGAAACTAAAGTTGACAGAAGTGACCTGACACGTGCAAAAGCTCTCAGCTTACAAGAGGGAGAGGCAGAATAGGAAATTGGGTCAGTGTGCCTTCCTTCACACAGCACTGATCCTGAACCGCTGACATTCCCTGCAGGCCCTTCACTGCAGTGGCAAAGTAAGAGAAAGACGCAGGTCACATAGACCCCTGCAGTCAGAGTTTTACAAAGCAGACCTGGCCAGTAGATCACTGCACTATGTCCCCACAGGTCAGGCCACCACCTCTCTGTGGGAAGCACAGCTTCCTGTATCCGGCTCTATGCCAAACCGAAGCCCTTTGCAGGTATTTAACTCTTTGCTACGTCCCAATTTATACTAGGGTCATGAGAGGCAGAGTGAAAGTGATGGGGTGCTGGGTTTAAGTTATCTGCTGATGAACTCGGAGCCATCATGAATGTGTCAGAGGCTTGTGAACCAGAGCAACTCCATCTTAAATAGGATCTGGGTAAAATGAGGCTGAAACCTACTGGGCTGCATTCCCAGACAGTTAAGGCATTCTGAGTCACAGGATGAGATGGGAGGTCAACACAAAATACAGGTCATAAAGACCTTGTTGATAAAACAGTTTGCAGTAAAGGAGCTGGCCAAACCCACCAAAACCAAAATAGCGATGACAGTGACCTCTGGTCGTCCTCACAGCTATACTTTCACCATTGCCATGACAGTTTACAAAAATGCCATGGCAACGTCAGGAAGTTAACCTATATGGTCTAAAAAGGGGAGGCATGAATAATCCACCCCTTGCTTAGCATATCATCAAGAAATAACCATAAAAATGGGCAACCAGCAGCCCATGGGGCTGCTCTATGGAGTAGCCATTCTTTTAGTCCTTTATTTTCTTAATTAAACTTGCTTTCACTTTGCACTGTGGACTCGCCCTGAATTCTTTTATGTGCTAGATCCAAGAACCCTCTCTTGGGGTCTGGATTGGGACCCCTTTCCTGTAACAAATTGATAATTTAACTCGCTCTTTTTTTTTCCTCTCTCTGTCGTCCAGGCTGGAGTACAGTGGCACAATTTTGGCTCACTTCAACCTCAGCCTCCCGGGTTCAAGCAATTCTCCTGCCTCACCTCCTGAGTAGCTGGGATTACAGGCATGCGCCACCGCTGGTATCGAACTCCTGACCTCGTGATCCACCCGCCTCTGCCTCCCAAAGTGCTGGGATTACAGGCGTGAGCCACTGCACCCAACATTTTTTTTTTTTTTTCAGACGGAGTCTCACTCTGTCACCAGTGGCGCAATCTTGTCTCACTGCAACCTCTACCTCCCAGATCCAAGTGATTCTCCTCCCTCAGCCTCGTGAGTAGCTGGGACTACTGGCATGCACCAACACACCTGGTTAATTTTTGTATTTTTAGTAGAGACAGGGTTTCACTATGTTGCCCGGGCTGGTCTCGAACTCCTGACCTCAAGAGATCTGCCCTCCTCGGCCTCCCAAAGTGCTGACTACAGGCATGAGCCACCGTGCTCAGCCTATCTCTCTTTTAATTCAAGGTAACAATAGTTGCCATTTCTTGAGTGCTTCATATGTGTACTTTACTCATGTTATCTCATTTAATCCTCACTACAGCCCTCTAAGAATGTAGGTGTTATTATTATCACTATCCCTCAAGTGAGAAACTTTAGACCCTTACAGATCAGGTTATACTTCCAAGGTCATGCAACTATGTAGGCTGCCTCAGAAGTTCGTGCTCTTAGTCACTCCAGTGTTTCTTTCCTTTTTCTTTTTTCTTTTCTTTTTTTTCTTTTTTCTTTTCTTTTTTTTCTTTTCTCTTTTTTTGAGATGGAGTCTCACTCTGTTGCCCAGACTGGAGTGCAATGGCGCAATTTCAGCTCACTGCAACCTCCGCCTCCCCGGGTTCAAGTGATTCTCCTGCCTCAGCCTCCCGAGTAGCTGAGATTACAGGTACGTGCCACCACGCCCAGATAATTTTTGTATTTTTAGCAGAGACAGGGTTTCACCATGTTGGCCAGCCTGGTCTCAAACTCCTGACCTTGTGATCCACCCACCTCGGCCTCCCAAAGTGCTGGGATTACAGGGTGGGCCACTGCACCGGCCCAGTGTTTCTCAAGGAATGGCCTGCAGGCTACACATACCAAAATCACCTGATGCACACTCCCTCCCCTAACCCACCTTCACCTATGGAATCAGACAAGGAGTGGGAGCAAGAATGGGAGCCCATAAATCTGCATTTCACAAGGCTACAGCTCAGTCCCATAGACATCCAAGTTTGAGAACTACAGCCACACTCCCCAGCCTCCCGGAAGCATTCAATCCAAAGACAGACAAGGAAGGGAACAGTGTGACCTTCAATCCTGAATGCTTCTTTGGCATCACTGTGGACAACAAAAGCCAAGTCCCTTTCCCCTTACTATTTGCTGAATAACCTGCACAGCTCTTCTTTAGCAGGTCTGAGTGGGACAAGGTTGTTTCTGTTGATTGACAGGGATTTTAGCATGAATATTTAATGGGCAGGGCAGCTGGTACACTTGGCTAATGTAATATTTCAAGCTCTGCTTTCACACTGAAGGGATTTGCCCTCCCTTAATGCATGTCTACATCCTGTCCCAGTCCTTCCAACGGCATTTCCCACACAGTTAATGCCGGTTCAAGGGGCCTCTATTTTCCCAGTCCTCAGAGTAAGTTAGCACTTACTCTTATTTTGAGATAAGGTCCTTCATGCTGATGGAAAGCTACTGGGCATTCTCTTGATTTTTACCATTTCCTGTCCGGGCCCTCCAAGCCATCTCAGTAACAACCCATTGATAGAATCCACTTGGCTGATGTCATTTAGATGAGTCACTCATGCCTTTACCATTCTGTCTCTGTATCATCTCTATATCTTTCTCTATCTCTATCTCTGTCTCTGTCTGTCTTCTCCTTCCAGCCTCTGATATTTCCCAGCTTGCAAAATATTTGGTTCCAGTATTGTAGTTGTGGTTTATCTGAGCCAATTAGGGGAACAAAGAACACTGCCGTCAAGATGAACAGTCTCACTTGCTGTGTTTCTGAAAATTCTTGGAGAGTAATTTCATGCAACTAACATTATACTTAATAATGAAGAACTAAATGCTTTCCCCTTAAGTTGGGAACAAGGCAAGGATGTTTACTCTTACCCTTCTATAAGGTAAATAAATAAATCAATGCTTTCTGATTGGACAGGAATATGCAAAACTGTCTTTATTCACTAATAACACAATATTGTATGTAGAAAATCCCAAGGAATCCACAAAAAACTAATGGAATTAATGAAGTTATTCCATTATCCTCACAGTTGTGAGGTTATAAGATACAAGAACGATACACAAAAAACCAATTATACTTCTATATATTGTTAATATAGAAACAATCCAAAATAAAATTAGGAAAACAATTTCATTTGTAGTAGCACCAAAAATATATGTAGCAATAAATTTAATAAAAAAGTAGAAAATGTACACTAAAAACTACAAAACATAAATGAGACACATTAAAGAAGATCTAAATAAGTGAAAAGACATTCCATGTTCATATTCAAAGACTCAATATTGTCAAGATGGCAATTTTTTCCAAATTGATTTATAAATTTAACGCATCCCTATCAAAATCACTAGAATAGCTAAAATGGAAAGGATGCAATAACATGGGTTGGCAAGGGATGGAGAGCAACAAGAATATTCATGCGTTGCTGGTGTGAATACGAAATGGGGCAACCCCTCCAGAAAACCATTTGGCAGTTTCTTGAAAAGTTAACATACATCAACCCTATGAGCCAGCAATTCAGCTTCCTAGGTATTTACACACAAGAAGAGAAATGAAAACATCTCTCTGTCCATGAAAGGGCTGTACTTCAATATTTGTGACAGCTTCATTTATAATTACTCTAATTTGCAAATTACCCAAATGTTCTTGAACAGGTAAAGTGATAACCAAATTGTGATATATTCATACGATGAAATACTCTTGGCCAAAAAAAATGTTATTGATATATGAAGTGACATAGATGAATCTCACAGATATTATGCTGAGCAAAAGAAACCAGATACAAAGGAGTACATAACATGATTGTTTATATAAAGTTCTAGAGCAGGTAAAATTGATCTAGAGTAATAGAAATCAAATTAATGGTTATTAGGCATGATAAGGGAAAGAAGGGCCACATGGGAACTTTCTGGAGACTGGCAAACACACACACACACACATTTCTTTTCAGAGACAGCATCTCACTGTGTTGCCCAGGCTGGAGTGCAGTGACTATTCACCAGCACAATCATACAAACACACTGTGGCCTTGAACTGCTGGTCTCAAGGGATTCTTCTGCCTCAGCCTTCCAAGTACATGGGACTACAGGCGCATGCCACCATGCCCAGCTAATTTTGTATCTTGGTTTTAAGGTGGTGGGTACACAATACATACCTTTGCCAAAAGGCATCAACCGGTTTCATCAATCTGCTTACTCTGTGTAAATGTTATTGTACATAAATTACCTTATTTGAGTTCAAATTAAATAAGTTTATTATCTTCTCTCCAAATCACCACTATCATGGACGATAACACCCTCCAAGTTAACCAGGTCAAAAACTTCAAAGGTTTGGCTGATTTTTCCTTCTTTATCTTTCAAATCCCATTAGCTATAGGTCCAGTGGATTTTCCCTTTGAAATCTATGCATTCATTCCTACCTTCGCCCCAGTACTGAAGTCTATTGTTTCCATTAGTCTTGCACAGGCAAAAGCAGAGGCAGAGTGGAGAAAAAAAGAGAGAGGAGGAAGGGGCGGGGGAGGAAAACTGACAACCATGAATTCCTTGTTTGTTATTTTTTTTGTGGGGGACGGGATTTAAGCTTAACCTTTGTGTTTTGTTTCTATTATTGGCAACAAATGCTGAGGCAGAGTGACGTGGTGATTAGAAGCTTGACTCTGGAGCTAGAATGACTAAGTTTCAATGAATCTTGGCTCTATTAACTGTGTGACTTTGAGCAATTTACTTATCCCTTTGAGCCTCAGTTTCCCCCTCATTACTGCACTACCACTACAACGAAAAGCACATGTTAGATGCTGTGATAGAGATGGTGACCAAGTGCTGTGGGAGAGCCGAAGAGGAGCACTACTCCATCAGCCAGACTTCAAAGGCTGAGGGCTAATCCTCAAGACGGCCCTCACCAACTCCAAGCTCAGGAGTTTCCCAAACTACCCTCAGATGCTAGGATTCTATAAAGACACAGAACTTACAGAAAGCTATTATTCTCCCAGTGACGGTTTAATTACAGTGAAAGGATACAGATAAAAATCAGCCAAAGGAAGAGGCACACAGAGCAGAATCTGAGAGGTTTTCAATTGTGAAGCGTCCATCGTCCCATCCCCCCGAAGTCAGGAAGTGTTACCCTCTCAGCATCCATGTGAGACAATGTGCATGGAATATTGCCAACCAGGAAGCTCATTTGAGCTTCAGTGTCCAGAGTTTTGTGGTTTCATTTATTTATTTACTTATTTAAGATGGAATCTCACTCTGTCACCCAGGCGGGAGTGCAGTGGCACGATGTTAGCTCACTGCAACCCCTGCCTCCCAGGTTCAAGCAGTTCTCCTGTCTCAGCCTCCCAAGTAGCTGGGACTACAGGCGTGATCCACCACCCCTGGCTATGTTTTTGTATTTTTAGTAGAGATGGGGTTTCGCCATGTTGACTAGGCTAGTCTCGAACTCCTGACCTCAGGTGATCCACCCGCCTTGGCCTCCCAAAGTGCTGGGATTATAGGTGTGAGCCATCTTGCCTGACCTGTGGGGTTTTTAATTTTTTAAAAAAATTTTATTTCTTAGACAGGGTCTTGGTATGTTGCCCAGGCTGGTCTTGAACACCTTGGCTCAAGTGATCCCCCTGCCTCAGCCTCCTGAGTAGCTGGGACTTTAGGCATGTGTCACTGCACCCATCTCAGTGTCCAGAATTTTTATTGGGGATTCATTACATGAGCAGGATTAATTTATTGGTTGACTGATTGATTGCCATGTGGTTGAATTCAGACTTCAGTTTTTATGATACTGCAAGACCCAAAGCCCTGACCCTAGGTCACATCATTGGCCTTTCTGGTATGGCTCATTCCCACCCTAAGACTGAGGTGTGATAAACTCCACCCTGAAATCTGGTGTGGCCATCCGCCATCCTAAACAAAGACTCTCCTCTCAGGTATGACAGAGTACCTCCTAGAAGTCTAGAGTAAAAGCCAGATATTTTCTTTGGGTAAGGCCAAATTCTTTACTACAAAGAATTTGGGAGCCAAGCTTTATGGTTAGGGTTGAGATAAGTTGAAGTCTAATTGAAGTCAGCAGAAAAATCTGACAAAAGCCATGATGGATTGATTTGTTACTGATATTTTTATGTAAAAAAAGAATCAGGGCTGGGAGCAGTGGCTCATTCCTGTAATCCTGTAACCGCCCAAGATGTTCACCTTGCCTGCTGCATACACAGGGCCACTTCATCAAGACAGGGGAATTGCAATAGAGAAAGAGTAATTCATGCAGAGACAGCTGTGTGGGAGACCAGAGTTTTATTATTACTCAAATCAGTCTCTCCAGGCATTCAGGGAGCAGAGTTTTTAAGGATAACTTGGTGGGTGGGGGGAAGCCAATGAGCCAGGAGTGCTGACTGGTCAGAGATGAAATCACAGGGAGTCAGAGCCGTCTTCTTGTGCTCAGTCAGTTCCTGGGTGGGGGCCACAAGATCAGCTGAGCCAGTTTATTGATCTGGGCGTTGCCAGCTGATCCGTCAAGTGCAGGGTCTGCAAAATATCTCAAGCACTGATCTTAGGAGCAGTTTAGAGAGGGTCAGAATCTTGTATCCTCCAGCTGCATGATTCCTAAACCATAATTTCTAATCTTGTGGCTAATGTTAGTCCTACAAGGCAATCTACTCCCCAGGCAAGAAGGAAGTCTGCTTTGGGAAAGGGCTGTTACCATCTTTGTTTAAACTATAAACTATAAACTAAGTTTCTCCCAAAGTTAGTTCAGCCTAGGCCCAGGAACGAACAAGGACAGCTTGGAGGTTAGAAGCAAGATGGAGTAGGTTAAGTTAGATCTCTTTCACTGTCTCTGTCATAATTTTGCAAAGGCGGTTTCAATCCCTCCTTTTGGGTTTTATAACACCTTAACCTTGAGGTGTAGGGTATGAAGATGGGAAAAGACCATTGATCGCTCTGGCTTCTTCTTGCTGATAGGGAACGTAGTAGGAATGGGAGTGAACCCCAAGGTGAGAAGAGTGGAAGTGCTTTGCAACTGTCTCAGCAACTCACACAGGCCTGGCTGGGCTTTCATGCCTTGCATGGCAAAAACATTAGACTTTCATCTATGGTTTTAGTACATTGTTTAAGTGAACAGCCTACTATAAGGTAAATAATGAGTCCTAGGATAAGGAGTACAATTCCCAATTTTTGTTTTTTTTGAGACCGAGTCTCGCTCTGTCACCCAGCCTGGAGTGCAGTGATGCGATCTTGGCTCACTGCAAGCTCTGCCTCCTGGGTTCATGCCATTCTCCTGCCTCAGCCTCCGGAGTAGCTGGGACTACAGGCGCGTGCCACCATGCCTCACTAATTTTTTTGTATCTTTAGTAGAGACCGGGTCTCACCGTGTTAGCCAGGATGGTCTCGATCCCCTGACCTCATGATCCGCCTGCCTCAGCTTCCCAAAGTGCTGGGATTAGAGGTGTAAGTCACCGCGCCCAGCTTTTTTTTTTTTTGAGACCAAGTCTTGCTCTGTTGCCCAAGCTGGAGTGCAGTAGCGCGATCTTGGCTCACTGCAACCTCTGCCTCCTGGGTTCAAGAGATTCTCCTGTCTCGCCCTCCCAAGTAGCTGGGATTAAAGGCGTGTGCCACCACACATGGCTGATTTTTTTTATTTTTAGTAGACTCGGGGTTTCACCATGTTAGCCAGGATGGTCTCGATCTCCTGACCTTGTGATCCGCCCACCTTGGCCTCCCAAAGTGCTGTGATTACATGCGTGAGCCACCGTGCCCGACTACAATTCCCAATTTTAAAAGCAAAGATTTGAAAGCATTAATTTGAGGACTTCTAACCCACAAAGAATTTAGAATTTAGTCTAAACTGCAGAAAAAAACCTCAAGAACAGCTATGGTTTTTCTGTGAAAGCATAATTTTTCTCTCTCCAGTCCTCATTTTTATTAAAAACAAATCATGACAGAACTTATTTGTTTACAAAATAAACTTTAGTCTTACTATATGTGGCCTGATTATTTGCATAAAATGCAGCAAGAATAATTATTTTTCACTTAGGCTTTTAAAATTGGCTTTGATAGAACTTTGTTCTGTGAAGAATCTCAGATAAGACTTTTTTTTTTTTTTTTTGAGACAGAGTCTCACTCTGCCACCCAGGCTGCAGTGCAATGGCGTGATCTTGGCTCACTGCAGCCTCTGCCTCCTGGGTTCCTGCGATTCTCCTGCCTCAGCCTCCTGGGTAGCTGGGATTACAGGCACATGGCACAATGCCCAGCTAATTTTTGTATTTTTAGTAGAGATGGGGTTTCACTATCTTGGCCAGGCTGGTCTCGAACTCCTGACCTCAGTTGATCTGCCTGCCTCAGCATCCCAAAGTGCTGGGATTACAGGCGTGAACCACTGTGCCCAGCCTAAATAAGGCTTTTTAAAAGCCAAGCCCAGCCATGGGTTTGTACCCTCAAATACCCCTAAGTTGGACAAATTCCTCTCCTCTTGAGGTCCCAAGATAACCTGGGATTCCTGGGCCTGATAGAAAGTGACATTCTTTACTTACCACAGGTCAGGAACCTTGTACAGGGACTCTGTGTGGATAAGGTATGAGGCCAGATTCCCCAACAGGCTTTAATTGGCTATACAAGTCACCTTTGATTCTTTAAAGGAAGCATGCCATTCCAGTCAAAGCCTTGGCAAAACAACCAATTTCTCCAATTGTGTCCTGTTACAAAAGAAAATGGATTCTTACTGCACTTATGCAATTAGCTATACTGCCATAAATTAAGAATATTCATAAATAGTTTCCAAATTCTGGAGCAATCAGGTAGAGAGGAACAAATATGCTCCAAATTTTGTTCACAGGAGTATATTTTACTCACTTGTTAAAAGTTGTAAATAGCCCAGTAATCCCAGCACTTTGGGAGGTCGAGGTGGGCGGATCATGAGGTCAGGAGATCAAGACCATCCCGGCTAACACGATGAAACCCTGTCTCTACTAAAAATACAAAAAAAAAAACCAAGCTGGGCGTGGTGGTGGGTGCCTGTAGTCCCAGGTACTCTGGAGGCTGAGGCAGGAGAATCACTCCGACCCAGGAGGTGGAGCTTGCAGTGAGCCGAGATCGCGCCACTGCACTCCAGCCTGGGTGACAGAGCGAGACTCCATCTCAAAGAAAAAAAAAAACATGTTGCAAATAGCTCTAAAGAAATAAATTCTCTTGTCTCTGAAAACAAAAGGTTTTGCAATATTTAATACATTAGCTCTCCATGAGAATCCTAGAAGTTTGGACTAGCACAGTTTTTAAAGTTTTATCTGAGACCTGCACTTAGAGTCCTATAACTGATTATAAACTGCCTTTTGAAAAGGACCAAATCAAGCCAAAATGTCTGTGGATGACAAAAGTCTATAGACACTATTAAAGCTACAATTGATCAGGAATTTTGGTTACTTCTGTGGCATACAAAATTTTTTTTTTTTTTTTTTGAGACAGAGTCTCGCTCTGTTGCCCAGGCTGGAGTGCAGTGGCGCAATCTTGGCTCACTGCAAGCTCTGCCTCCGGGGTTCACGCCATTCTCCTGCCTCAGCCTCGCCAAGTAGCTGGGACTACAGGCGCCCGCCACCACACCCAGCTAATTTTTTTTTTTTGTATTTTTAGTAAAGACGGGGTTTCACCGTGGTCTCGATCTCCTGACCTCGTGATCCACCCGCCTCGGCCTCCCAAAGTGCTGGGATTACAAGCGTGAGCCACTGCGCCTGGCCTCAAAAATTTTACATAACAATTATAGTTACTAATAATGTACACTAAATTATAGCAACATTATAGAAGTTTCTCATAATTTTAGAACACATACTAATAACATATTTATACAAATACAGTCCAAAGTAGACCAAACACCATTCACTCTCGTACTCGAAAGTTTTTCCTCTATTCTAATGTCACAATCTCCAGTGTTATTAATCAGAATACTGCATTAAGAGCACCTGTCAAATTTTATAGCTGATTATAAAACCATCTTTTAAACAGGAACAAAACAAGACAATTGTCTGTGGATGACAAAAGCATTTTAGGGCAGCCACAATTAAAGACATGATTGACAAGGAAATTTGTTACCTCTGCAGCACATAGCCTGTTAACATAATAATTATAATTATTACTGATAATATATATTAAGTAATATTAGAATTATAGGAGTTTTACATAATTTGGGAACATATACCAATA
The DNA here is from genome assembly GCF_006542625.1 of Nomascus leucogenys. Lineage (NCBI taxonomy): Eukaryota > Metazoa > Chordata > Mammalia > Primates > Hylobatidae > Nomascus > Nomascus leucogenys. Next base: position 83,541,433 of record NC_044392.1, read on the forward strand.
ACACATTTACACAAATATAGATGAAAGAAAGCCAAACATCATTTCATATCTGACAATGCTTCCTGTATGATTTTTGTACCAAATAAGCCAAATGTCACTTTTGGACTTTAGAGGACCTAATATCTAAAATATTAGATAAGAAAAAGACATAATTTATAATTTTATTTTGGAAAGTTTGTCAAATATCAAAGTTTTAAAACACTGGATATCACAAAATAGAATCCCAGGTCACTATAAGTCATTCATTTGGGCAAAATGATAACTTCAAAAATTTTTTTAAAAAAGAAAAACCTTTACTCTGATAGAGGAAACAGCTTTCCAAACAAGACCCAATGAAGATAGGATGAGGCCAACTGAATCTGTCTCTTCCCTCTCTCCTCCTTTTTTTTTTCCTGCCATTTACCCAAAGGAGAAAACAAAACCTTTCATTATCTTTTAACATTACATAAAAATCATCTTCAAAAGAGAAAAACAAATCTCATGTTTACATTAGTGCATCTTTAATGTTAAAGCTAGTTTTTTAAATAAAATTTTATAGCTCTATCCAGTTTTAATTAATTTGACCATAAGGTAAGATTTTCATCAACTTTTTAGAACCCTTTACAATTTTACATCAAACAGTAGATCAATTTTCTAAGAAAACCGTGTTATTTGGACACATGGGCCCAAATTCTGGCCCTACGTCATATGATTTTAATGTTTTAACCTAAGGAAAAAGCTAAATAATTTCTTTTAAATCTTAGCCAACTTGTTTATATCCACATAATTTTTATAAGATCAACCCTCTGCAAACTCTTTTCACTTTGCTTAAGCCTTCAGTTTTGTTCCTTTACTCTTTTAGTTTAAGACAATCTTTAAAACCCTCTGAACTAGACAAAATTACATTCCCATTAAAAGCCATATTCCCATGCCTTTTTATAATCTTTTACCGAAAACACACTCAATAAATGGGAAAGTTACACAAATAACAGATGGAATAATTCCAGAAGCCAACAATTGAACCCAGGCCATCACTGTCAAAAGATAAAGCCTTAGCTACTGAGCTATACGGCATTGAGCAGTTTCTATTGCTTTTCCCAGAAGGAGCCTAGAGAAGCCAATTTCAAGCTTGCAGGGCTTTTAACTGCTCAAGAAAAATTTTTAGGACTAACTATGACATGAACCCCAAAATTCTTGTCCTTTGGATGGTGGAAACCAAAAGAAAGTATCCCCACATGGTCACACGGTTAAGCTCTTAAGGACACAAAAAAGACCGAGAAATTTCGTACAGCATTGGTTTCAGGGACCCATAGCAAAGTTTGCAACCGACCAGTCTGCCAAGCTGGCTTGAAAAGCAGGCTTATAGTGGTCCTAAACCCACGTTCTATCCTGTGATAGCCCTCTCTCAATCACAGAACACAGACAAATTCTTAGCTCAAAGTACACCAGATTTGCTACAGCCTAAGACTAGTCTCACAAATCCTTTTTTCCATTACCCACACAGAGAAAGAGAGAGAGACCAGAAACTTGGCTGGTAAGAATTTCTTACCCTTTTAACTAGCATACCAGGTTTCTGGGTTCCCTTTCTCTGCAGCTTCCAGAAGAACGGAGCGGCTTCTGATGACTCTGCTCGCTTGTGCTATAGCTGTGGGCTTCAAGTCACTTTACAAGAGAAAATCACCCTTTACTGTTTTATGGAAACATAGGTAAGATTCTTAATGTGCAAGATGCTGCCCAATGGGCTGCATGGGGAACTGAATTAACATTTTCCATCCCAGCAAAAAACACACAACAAAACAAGCATTAGTCACCTCGTTCAGCATCCAATATCAAGCTGGCAAAGCTCAACTTTTTCCCGTTGGTCCCTGTTGCCTTTGATCCACTCCAGGTGGGGATGGACGACCTCTGAACAGTAATTCACAATGGGGTCTCTGGGCAAGGGGAAGAGAAGATAGTCACCCCGAGAGATAGGCCTCTTGAGCCTTCTTTAGGGCTCATCTAATGTGACCAAACAAATAAGAAGTGTTCTCTGAGTTAGGCCTGCTGGACTTCCATTAGCAACCCCTCTGAGATCCCTTCCACATATACAAACACACACAAAGATGAGATGGACAGAAGGCCTTCCAAATCAGATCCCTAACCAAGAACTCCAAGAGTATCCTTTCCAAACTATCCTCCTATTTTCTGTCTGAGAAACCTCCTCGAAATTTTCCTGATTGAGGAGAAGTCTCCCAAACCAAGACCCTTCCTACCAGTTAGAAAGAGCCAATCAACACCTCCAGGAGCCAGATATCCACAATGAGGCTACAGACACAGACACCCTATGGTAGAGATACAGACATCCTGCAATGGGGCCACAGACACCCCACCATAGGGCTATAGAACCAGTTAGGAGAAGGAAGGAGGTGTTGGCAATGCTTAGGATACTCACCAATCCAGACACCCCACAGTGGGGCTACAGACAGACACCCTGTGATCGGGCTGTAGTTAAAAGACTTTTCTCCAGGACTATTTCTCCATTGCAATTAAATCCATGCACATTGGGTCAGCAGCGCCCTGCTAGAGAGAGAGTACCAGAGTCAGCCCCCAGTCCAAGACAACTAGGCAGCCTCCATCGCTGAGGGAGGAGGAGAGACTGAGCCATGGGGAGGTAGGCACAAGGGCAAACCAAATTTATAACCACCCAAGGGGTTCACCTTGCCTGCTGTGTTGACAGAGCCACTTCATCAAGACAGGGGAATTGCAATACAGAAACAGTAATTCATGCAGAGACAGCTGTGTGGGAGACCAGAGTTTTATTATTACTCAAATCAGTCTCTCCAGGCATTCAGGGAGCAGAGTTTTTAAGGATAACTTGGTGGGTGGGGGGAAGCCAATGAGCCAGGAGTGCTGACTGGTCAGAGATGAAATCACAGGGAGTCACAGCTGTCTTCTTGTGCTCAGTCAGTTCCTGGGTGGGGGCCACAAGATCAGCTGAGCCAGTTTATTGATCTGGGTGTTGCCAGCTGATCCGTCAAGTGCAGGGTCTGCAAAATATCTCAAGCACTGATCTTAGGAGCAGTTTAGAGAGGGTCAGAATCTTGTATCCTCCAGCTGCATGACTCCTAAACCATAATTTCTAATCCTGTGGCTAATGTTAGTCCTACAAAGGCCATCTAGTCCCCAGGCAAGAGGGAAGTCTGCTTTGGGAAAGGGCTGTTACCATCTTTGTTTAAACTATAAACTAAGTTTCTCCCAAAGTTAGTTCAGCCTAGGCCCAGGAATGAACAAAGACAGCTTGGAGGTTCCAAGCAAGATGGAGTTAGTTAAGTTAGATCTCTTTCACTGTCTCAGTCATAATTTTGCAAAGGTGATTTCAATCCCAGCACTGTGGGGGGCCAAGGTGGGTGGATTGCTTGCACTCAGGAGTTCAAGACCAGCCTGACCAACATGGGTAAACTGTCTCTACAAAAAAATACAAAAATTAGCTGGGCTTGTTATGTGCCTGTAGTCCCAGCTACTTGGGAGGCTGAGGTGAGAGGATTGCTTGAGCCCCAGAGGTCTAGGCTGCAGTGAGCCAAGATCATGCCACTGCACTCCAGCCTGGGTGACAGTAAGACCCTGTCTCAAAAAAATTTCTTAAAAATTATATTCCTTTTATACTTAAACATTAATAGCAATAATTCTTACCCCTAGATTTTAGTTTTATCCTGGCTATTCTTTTTTTTTCTTGTTACCTCTTTATGAAAAGCTCATGTTTTCCTAAAATTAGAAAGCTTTTAAAGATGGTTAAAAAAACTGAACTAAACGTTAAACACACACATTTTGCCTTTCAAAGAAGAAAGTAAAAGAATGACCACAATCAGGCTCAGGAGTTTATCTGTTTTCAGTAATCTATGCATTGTTCTACATTCCTCTAGATAACTGGGAGTTGTCTGAGATTGGTTTTTGTAAATGTTTAATTTTATCTGCTTTTACAAGATAGTCATTTAGCAAAAGAAATTTCCAAATAATTCCTCATTTCAGCAGTAATAGGCAAGAAAAGAAGATCAAATCCTTGAACTATTTACTTAAATGAACAGAAATATCCTTTTTTGAAATAATGGATATGCAAGATTTAGCCATTAAAGGGTTAGGGTAAGATGAAAATCCTCTCAGTAATAGTTGAAATCTGAGAAAATCTTTCAAGGAAATTAAACACTTGATCAAAAAGAGGAAAGGGTTATTGGTGAGAGCTGAGATTAAACAGCAGAGTTGTCTGAGAAGAGGCCTCAATTATAAGAAGCATGCAGTTAATAATATCCTCTCAGGGATCTGCCTTTCCTCAAGACATTGCTTTGGGGAAAAATGCAATAGGGTTTCATTTTTTTAAACTAAGATAGGACACACAAAGAAAATTTTAAAATGGAAAGTTAGTAAAAAATTAGAACCAAGAAGGAAGAATTTAGAAGTATACTTTTAGAATAATCTAAGAGATAGGAAACTGTTACCCCAAATTGGAGTCAAAGACATTTTAAAAGTACACATCCATTAAATTTCATTTTGTAAACTGAAATATAGAAACAAACCAAAAGCAAGATACTATTCACACTCACTGCCATGAAATTAACTAAGCACTTCCATCATTTAAGTCCTTCAGCTCCTAAGAACACAGAAATCTCCAGAATGAGTCTGTTATTTGAGTCTCATCTTTGTCAGTGACTCATCACATGGTCCTGAAGAAGAAGAACCACTCTCCCCTGTTGCATTTCTCGACTGGGAAGTATGAGAATGCTTTACAGTCAAAATGTCCACCATCATTATCATCACCACATCATCACTACAACTACCATATATTAGCTGCCACCTCGTATGGGCGTTGTACCGGGTACTTTCCATAGTTTGTTTGTTTGTTTGTTTATTTATTGAGACAGATTCTCACTCTGTCGCCCAGGCTGGAGTGCAGTGGTGCAACCGCGGCTCACTGCAACCTCCGCCTCCTGGATTCATGCGATTCTCCTAATTCAGCCTCCCGACTAGCTGGGATTACACGTGCCGGCCACCACACCTGGCTAATTTTTTGTATTTTTAGTAGAGATGGGGTTTCACCATGTTGCCCAGGCTGGTCTTGAACTCCTAAGCTCAGGCAATCCACCCACCTCAGCCTCCCAAAGTGCTAGGATTACAAGCGTGAGCTACTGTGCCCGGCTCACAGTTACTTAAATTAATTCGTATAAAAGCACCAAAGATTAAAGTGTTATTATTCCTACTTTACAGATGAAAAATCTGGTGCTCAGAGAATTCACAGAGTTAGTAAGCAAAATAGTTAAGTTAAAACCTAGTTCTGGGCTGGGCATGGTGGCTCACGCCTGTAATCCCAGCACTTTGGGAGGCCGAGGTGGGCGGATCACCTGAGGTCAGGAGTTTGAGACCAGCATGGCCAACATGGTGAAACCCCATCTCTACTAAAAATACAAAAATTAGCCAGGCATGGTGGCATGCGCCTGTAATCCCAGCTACTCGGAGGCTGAGGCAGGAGAATTGTTTGAACCTGGGAGGCGGAAGTTGCAGTGAGCAGAGTTCATGCCTGCACTCCAGCCCGGGCCACACAGTGAGACTCCATCTCAAAATAAATAAATAAATAAATAAATTCCCTCACTTTTATCCCCGCTTCTGTGGTTCAATAGTTTAGCATTTCTTGTGAGTAATTGTATTTGTAACTAGCCAGTGCTCAGGTTGTCTTCATCACACTTGGCCTTAGGGTTAGCTCAGTCTTTGGAAGGAAAGTAAGGACTCTTCCTTCTCTGTGGGCCTAAGGTTAACAGAGGGTGGAGCCCTACAACTCGATGGGCAATAGGCAGCTTGAGGCAGTCATTGTACCTAGGCTGTGAAGAGAGCTGTGATAGGTCCCAGCAGCAGACAGACCAATCTTGAGTTGGGCAAACTCTCTTTCACACTCTACGCCAATACCACACAGTGCCTCATAACATTCAAAGTTCTTTTTGATAGCATTTCAAGTCTATATGCCTTCTCTTACAGCATACTCCCTTTTGAGTAAATACACAAACAAAAAAGGTTTCATTGAAGCAGTTTGTTATAATTCTGGCTGGATGAGACAAAGCCTCAACTTTTGCCTAAACAAAATAGATAAATCTATCGACTTACATAGCTAAATTGTGAGAAGGCAGGAATAGAGCTGGCCTGAGAAAAGACGGAATGCAGAGGACTGAGTACCATCAGACTTATCTCTCTCCCTCTTCGTGGGAGCACTGGTGGTTCCAGGCTCATACTCTCAGAGGGTGGCAACTTGAAAGGAGAAAGTGTGCCTGTGAATCTGAACAGCTCCACTTTGAAAAATTCTGGGAAAGAGTTGTGTCATTCCAACTTGGGTTATGTGCCAATCTCTTCGACCGATCACTAAGGCCAGGGAAGCAGTCATATGAGGGAATGTCCATTTGCATTCTGACTACAGGGTTAGACTGCCGGAAAGATGGGTGGTTTCCCCAAAGAAGGAAATGACGCTGACTTGGGGCATCGCTGTGGCAGCCTCCCTAGCCCCAGCCAACCAAAGGTCATATCTGAAATAGGGATTAGGTTCTAGGGTCAGTCTGAAGGAGAAACATTACATATTTAAAACCATCCTCAAAAATCTCTAAATTGGTTACACATCCCTAATTCTGAGTCACACTAAGGACTGAAAAACACCAAGCTTGATTAAAGAAAAGAACAACATACAAGTCTCTAAAGTGATGTTTGGGCATTGAAATGAACTTGCTTTTTTTTTTTTGAGATGGAGTCTCCCTCTGTTGCCCAGGCTGGAGTCAGTGGCACTATCTCAGAAATGAGCTTGCTTTTAAGACAGAAATCATGTCCCTTCCCAAGAGTAGGGGATGCAGAGAAATTTCCAAAACTGTGTCTTTTTGTTTGTTTGTTTTTTGAGTCGGAGTTTCGCCCTTGTTGCCCAGGCTGGAATGCAGCAGTGCGGTCTCGGCTCACTGCAACCTCCACCTCCCAGGTTCAAGCGATTCTCCTGCCTCAGCCTCCCAAGTAGCTGGGATTACAGGTGCCCACCACCACGCCCGGCTAGTTTTCGTATGTTTAGTAGAGACGTGGTTTCACCATGTTGGCTAGGCTGGTCTCAAACTCCTGACCTCAGGTGATCCACTCGCCTTGGCCTCCCAAAGTGCTGGGATTACAGGTGTGAGCCATGGGGCCTGGCCAAAACTGTCTCTTCTTAACAGGGTGCACTCCTTTTTTTTTTTTGATATCAAGTTTCTGTTACCTTAAAACAAAACAAGAAAATCATTTATTGAGATGATTTTAAAACATATGTATAAATACATAGCATAGGATCTGGTCATAGAAGCTATTCAATAAATAAGTGCTGGATTTAAATCCAAATCTTCCTTGAATCTGAAAGAGAAGTTTCTATTTAGGTTGACATTTTATGTGTGGCTCCTTCAATCAGCAATCATCTCTTGATCATCCAGGCTTGGTCTCTGACCTTCAATGGAATCACACGTTAGAGGAGTTTCTTACAGCATGAGTTTGCGCTAGGAGAGGCAGCTGGAGGAAAATGAAATGTGCTTGGATGGCTTGAAGAGCCTGGGTTCTAACCCTGGCTCTGACAAAATTAGTCATGAAACTTAAGGCAAACCCTTTCGGTTTGCTGGGCTTCAGTTTTCTCACTGGCAAAATTGGGATGTTAATGCCTCTCTACCAATAAAGCTGTTGGAGGGAGATTAAACTAGATAGCATATAACTGACTAGCTGGCTCATATTAAACACTGAAATGATGTCAGTTTCTTTCCTTCCTGAGAAGGAATTACATTATGGCAGCCTCGGGATACTGACAACCAAAGAGAGTCTGTAACGCCCACTGATACATCTGGCATAAATAGTTAAAGAAGCAAATTCTGACTCAGAAATATGGTATGCAGTTCTTTATTACCATTTTCTCAGGTGGACAGAACTCTTCTCTGTTTCTATCAAGTTGCCAAAAAATTATTTTTTTAAAAAAATATATACATATATATTTTTATATATATATGTATATATATAATATATATTTTTTTTTTTTTTTGAGACAGAGTTTCGCTCTTGTCACCCAGGCTGGAGTGCAATGGCATGATCTCGGCTCACTGCAGTCTTCACCTCCCTGGTTCAAGTGATTCTCCCACCTTAGCCTCCGGAGTAGCTGGGATTACTGGCGTGCACCAGCATGTCCAGCTAATTATTATTTTTTTTTTTGAGATGGAGTCTCGCTCTGTCGCCCAGGCTGGAGTGCAGTGGCGCGATCTCGGCTTACTGCAAGCTCCGCCTCCTGGGTTCACGCCATTCTCCTGCCTCAGCCTCTCCGAGTAGCTGGGACTACAGGCACCTGCCACCACGCCCGGCTAATTTTTTTGTATTTTTAGTAGAGATGGGGTTTCACCATGGTCTCGATCTCCTGACCTCGTGATCCGCCCGCCTCGGCCTCCCAAAGTGCTAGGATTACAAGCGTGAGCCACCGCGCCCGGCCTGTCCAGCTAATTTTTGTATTATTAGTAGAGGCGGGGTTTTACCATGTTAGCCAGGCTGATCTTGAACTCCTGACCTCAGGTGATGCACCTGCCTCAGCCTCCCAAAGTGCTGGGATTACAGGTATGAGCCATCGCGCCCGCCATTTTAAATATATTAAATTGTGCCTAATGAGAAGAAAATTTTTTTTGATTTAGATTTATATGTATACATGTGATAGGATGTTGGTAAAGATACACAACTATTGAGTTACTGAGCTTTGAAAGTCATTCTGGACACAGTGCTGACCGTTACAAATATTCATTTATAATGTACAAGTTGTTCTAGAAATAAGGGTTTTTTTTTTTTACTGTTTCATTGCTGGCAGTTGAATTTTTTCTTTTCTCAATATAGCCATTAGCCTCTGTAACCTTTCCTAATTGATTGTTCCAAAATGGTTTACTACTGTTCATTATAGTAGAGCTCTTATGTATGTGTGTAATACATGTTATGATTATGAGTAGGCCTTTTGGCTCACAGAAACCCAGACATGGCACAAATATTCATCACACATGGCCCCCAGAAATACCTGGCCTGGAAATCTAAGCCAACATGGGATTAATTTGATGTAATTCAATCTCTTGGAAAGATTGTCTGATATAATTGCCTTACATTATATTTACTGATTGGTTAATTTGGATAGAAATGAATTCTTTTTTGATAAGTGTGAATTAGAATCATATGCTAATTTTACAGAGGAGATTAAGTTATTTATTTAATTTTAACGTCCTTTCAGCACTCTGGTTCAATTGTTGGTGAAATATAGTACTGCACAGTAAGTTGACACCCAGATTTAATTACTTTCTTGGGGGAATTATTACAAGATGGCATAGACCTTAGCAGCAACCCCAATTTTTAAAAACGTATATTGTGATATTTCTTTTCTTGGAGCATGCATTCCCTATTATTGTATCTTATCTCTGGGATACACATTTCTCTAGAACAAATAGAATATTCATGACCATTACATAGGTTAAAACACTTACACACTAGAGAGGGTCCAGCATGGGCCTCCAAACTATACCTAGAAGATGGCTTAGCACACATTCATGAAATTAGTTATCCTGAGGATCATGGATCCGGTGAGAACATATGCCAGAATGCAGGACAAGAACATACAGATAGATCACTAGCTTTTGTAAATAAGAAACATGAAGTTTGACTAAAGCCAAGACTGAACTATTCAATATTCTAGATCTTACCACCTCTTGCCTTGTTCATGTTGGCAATCATAGCAGCACCAAGTGATTCCTAGTTTATTTGTTAGTCAGGGTAAGATTGAGACTGTAAAGCATTGCAGGAAGAGAGAGCAGCATGCCTAGAGATGAGAGAGAGCCTGGGATGCTCATGGAAATAAGTCCAGGAGTGCTGGGGTATGCAGACTAAGAGGAAGAGTGATGAGGAGGCATAACGGCCAAAGTCTGCAGGAGTCTTGGGCTCATTCTAAGGACAGTGGGAAGCCACTGAAGAGTGCTAAACAAGGAAGTCACATGATCCGATCTGCATTTTTATAAGTTTTTGTCTAGCTGCAGGATTGAGACCAGAGGTCAGGAGAGTAGGTAGGAAGTAGAAGGAGGCAAGGAAGACTCCCAGGCTTTCGACTTGAGCAGCTGAGAGTCTGGGCTATTTATGAAGCAGGGCAACACTGGAGGAAAGGCAGGGTTTTTTGTTTGTTTTGCTGTTATTGTTTGTTTTAAAAGATAGGGGAGAGTATGATAAATTCAGTTTTGGACCCACTGAATTTGGGGTGCCTATGACAACATTGTATTAGTCAGCTTGGGTTGCCTTTAACAAAATACCACAGACTTGGTGGCTCAGACCGCAGAAACTTATTTCTTATAGCTCTGGGGACTGGAAAGGCCATGATCAAGGCGCTGACCAGGTACGTTTCATTCTGAGGCCTCTTCTCTTGATTTGTCGGGGGCCACCATCTTGCTATGTGCTCACATGACTTCTTTGTGCCCTTGGAGAGGGCAGAGAGAGAGAGAAAGAGCGCCTTGGTGTCCTCTTTTTGTAGAGACACTAATTCTGTTCGATCAGGACCCTACCCTTATGACCTCATTAGCCTTAATTACTTCCTTGGAAGCCCCATTTCCAAATACAGCCATGCAGAGGTTAGGGCCTCAGTAGAGGAATCTGGAGGGAGAGGGGAAAAAACAGTCCATAATACTCACCCAAGCAGAGAGGTTAAGGTGTCATCAGGAATGGGAGTGGGAGGGGCTTTGGAACTCAGAGAGGAGGCCTGGGCTGGAGCTCCTGATTTGATAGCTATTGGTATAAAATTGCCAACTTGAAGCTTCAGGAGTGGGCTGAAATCATCAAGGGAGAGAGAACCCCAAAGAACGGAGGGTGTCTCTAGGATCTAAACTTAGGGTAGAGGAAGAAAAGCTGGCAAAGGGGATTAAGATTGAACAGCCAGAGAGCTGGGAAGAAACCAGAGGAGTGTAGTAACTTGAGAACTAAAGGAAAAAGATCTCAAAAGTGTTATCCCATTTCCCTTCTCATGGCCTGGCAAGCAGGAAGTTCCCCTGAACGTCAGACTTCTGGACCTGGCTCTGGTTCCATCCTTCCCCAAAGCCACAACTGTAATTATTGAACAGATGTCGGTTGAGCAGTTAGTGTGTCCCAGCTCTAGTATGGCCTCCGTGGAGGACAGGAAGCAGCTGAAGAAGCAAGTCCTATTTAAGGAACTTATGGAAGAGTCGGGAAATATTTTGAAAGAGAAATAACTCTCAGGGCAGGGCCATGAATATTAACTGACATAACTTGTATACAGTGACCATTGTAAGAGTTTAGAGGAGGCAGAGACTGCTCAGGCCTGAGGGAGTCAGAGGAGAAGTGGATTTGAGTGAGAAGGGCTGCGTTCTTGTGGTGTGAGTGAGCAGGCATTTCAGGCAGAGGGCGTTGCATGAGCGCAGGACACGGAGATGACAAATCTGACCTTGCCATTGGTTCCCCAAGAGCTCCTGGTTGCTGGTACAGGGATTCTGGAGTCTTTAATGCTCTGGCCTCTGCCTGCAGCCCACACTCACCTCCCACTCCTACCCTACAGCCCACACTCACCTTCCTACCCCTCCCCTTCTAGAAGGTGTTTTGTATTCCAGTGGATCAGAACTCTTTGTAGCTTTTCACACATGAACACACACACACACACACACACACACACACACACACACACACACACACACACCAAGCTTCTAGCGTCCCTGCCTTTATTCATACCATTCCTCTGCTTTGAATGCCACCTGCCCCTCCATCTGGTTTACCCTTACTCGGCCCCTAGGGCTGAGTCTAAGCCTGGGTCCTCACTGAGAAGCTCATCACACTCCATCATTGCCCCCTCACCCTGCTCACACAGCAGTGTGAGCAATACATCCCCATGAAGACCCCTACCGACCCTCTTTGCTAAATGTCTAATTGTTTATGTGGCTGTCACCTGCACTAGATTGTCAGATTCATGAGGGCAGGAACTGTGGTTCTTTTGTTTTTGTTTTTTTTTTTTTTTTTTTTTTTTTTAGATAGAGTCTCTCTTTCTTGCCCAGGCTGGAGTGCAGTGGCAGGATCTTGGCTCACTGCAACCTCTGCCTCCTGGGTTCAAGCTATTCTCCTGCCTCAGCCTCCCAAGTAGCTGGGATTACAGGTGCATGCCACCACACCCAGCTAATTTTTTGTATTTTTGTAGAGGCGAGGTTTCACCATGTTGACCAGCCTGGTCTCGAACTTTTGACCTCAAGTGATCCGCCCACCTCGGCCTCCTAAAGTGCTGGCTGGGATTACAGGCAGGAGCCACCGCACCCAGCCTTGTTTTGTTTTTTTAGCACAACCCCAGCATCTAACCCACACAATGCATTGCTGTGGACAATGTTAATGCAACAAATAAAGCACCTTCTTCACTCCACTGTGCTAAATTTGACTTAACTGACATTCAGCCTTATACTCCTTCCATAGTAGAATAAAATACAATAAAACGTTAGAGGCATGGAAACACAAAGTAGCCATGGGCAGACTTGGCCACCATGTGACGGGAAGCATTAGCTAAGCAGCCAGGACCACTCTGGGTTCTTGCCTGTTTTGTCACCTTGAGCGGCATGCTTAGTAACTCAGTGGTTTACGCGGATCAAATTTGGAAAATGCCATGATTAATGAGAGTGCAAAACCAATTAATAAGCATGAGAAATTTATTTTGAAACATATAAGGAAAATACTAAACTATGCAAAACCATAATAGCTAACCTTTAGTGGGGACTTACTGTGTGCTAGAGGCTTACTACTATACGCTCTTTACAAATATTAACACGTTTAATTTTCACAATAGCTCCATAAAATTATTCTTAAGTGAGTTAACATTTAAGTGAGTAAAGTAGATAAGCATATAGTAAGCACTATGTACATGTTATTTCTTTCTTTTTTTTTTTTTGAGACAGAGACTTACTCAGTTGCCCAGGCTGGAGTACAGTGGCACGATCTCAGTTCACTGCAATCTCCACTTCCCAGGTTCAAGCTATTCTCCTGCCTCAGCCTCCAGAGTAGTTGGGACTAGAGGCATGAACCACCACACTGAGCTAACTTTTTGTATTTTTAGTAGAGACGGGGTTTCACCATGTTGGCCAGGCTGGTCTCAAACTCCTGACCTCAGGTGATCTACCTGCCTTGGCCTCCCAAAGTGCTGGGATTACGGGCGTGAGCCACCGCACCTGGTCCATGTTAGCTATTTCTATTCTTATGATCATTTTATGGAGAAACCAAGCGGCAATGGGATGAATATAAATAAATTGCCTTAGTAACTTGGTAGGTGGTAAAATTGAGATGTGAAGCCAAGTCATCCAATTCTAGAGTCCAGACTCTTAACCGTTACATTAGAAGGTGACCAAATCCCCTATTCCACTGTAGGTAAAGTCAGTTTAGCTATTTCATTTGAAACAAGATGACTGTGTTTACACAAGAGAACCTGTGACCATTTGGTACCTGTAAAATCCACAGCCATAGGAAAGTAATGTTATTAACCAAAGCAAAAAGTGCGGGTTGTAGGACAGAGGAAATGAAACTGTGGTTTAAAACATTCACCTGTGGCAAGTCTGTGCTAGTGCAGCAGTTTCCAAACCAGAAACCTTGGCATGGGTAGTAAAGGGTGTATGTGTCTAAAGGGAGCAGAGTCACCAAACATAAAGTCAAGTTCAGGACATTAAAAAGAAATGATTGCCAGTTTCTGTCATTGTCATTTTTAAAAGAAAGACACAGAGAATAGAAAAGGTGAGAGAAATTGCTGAATGCTAGGCACTCTACTGGGTTCTTAACATATTTTAGCTCATAAAATCATGTGGCCACCTGGAAAGTCCTATCATTATCCTACTTTTGAAGAGAAGAAAACTGAGGTTCAATGACTTGCCCATAGTTTCCTAGTTTGTAAGTGGCAGGACTGAGATTTGAACCTAGGCCAGCCCAGTTCTGAGAACTACATTCTCTCCCTGATGCCAGACTGCAGGTAACCAAACTTTCCTCCCAGTCACATGCTTCTTCTTCCTATCAGAGCAATGGGAAACCCCTGTAGTTCTTACTTTTCAGAGAATATTACATTGCTCCTTTTCTTCCCTTTTTTTTTTTGGTAGCAGAATATTAAGGACTTATAAAAAGGGTAAAAGAACAAAATCACTAAATTTAAAAAACCCCACTGGGCACAGTGGCTCAGGCCAGGCACTGTGGCTCATGCTTGTAATCCTAGCACTGTGGGAGGCTGAGGCAGGCAGATCAACTGAGGTCGGGAGTTCGAGACCAGCCTGACCAACATGGAGAAACCCCCATCTCTACTAATAATACAAAAAAAAAAAATTAGCCAGGCATGGTGGCACATGCCTGTAATCCCAGCTACTTGGGAGGCTGAGGCAGGAGAATCACTTGAACCTGGGAGATGGAGGTTGCAGTGAGCCGAGATCATGCTATTGCACTCCAGTCTGGGCAACAAGACCGAAACTCTGTCTCAAAAACAAACAAACAAACAAACCCTCAAATAGCATTGTCTCGCAATGGTTATTAAGGATACTTTCACCACTTAGTCTTAAATGAGAAAAATAAAAACAATGTGCTTTTTTGTCCCATAAATTAATGTATTCTTTAAAAATGAATTTTTTAAAAAAATAATTTCAACTTTTATTTTACATTTGGGGGTACATGTGCAGGTTTGTTACTTGGGTATACTATGTGATGCTGAGGTTTGGGGTACGATTGATCCCATCAACCAGATAGTGAACACAGTTCCAATAGTTAGTTTTTCAGCCCTTGCCCCCTCCCTCCTACCTCTGTCTAGTAGTCCCCAGTGTCTATTGTTACCATCTTCATGTCCATGTGTACCTAAAGTTTAGCTCCCATTTATAAGTGAGGACATGAGGTATTTGGTTTTCTGTTCCTGTGTGAATTTACTTAGGATAATGGCCTCCAGCTGCATCCATGTTGCTGCAAAGAACATGATTTCATTCTTTTTTATGGGTCTGTAGTATTCCATGGTGCATATGTACCAAATTTTCTTTAGCCAATTTACTTTTGATGGGCACTAGGTTGATTCTATGTCTTTGCTATTGTGAATAGTGCTGAAGTGAACATACAAGTTCATGTATCTTTTTGGTAGAATGAATTATTTTCTTTTGGATATATACCCAGTAATGGGATTATTGGGTCGAATAGTAGTTTTGTTTTAAGTTGTTTGAGAAATCTCCAATCTGCTTTGCACAGTGACTGAACTAATTTACATTCCCACCAGCAGTGTATAAGCATTCCCTTTTCTCCCGAGCCTCACCAGCATCTGTTGTTTTTTGACTTTTTAATAATCATAAAAGGACTTTTATTCTAAGATTTTTTTTCTCCTACCTACCTGGTGTTAAAATACCTTTATTTTATGAAATGATGACAGCAACCAGTAATTTCTTTTTAATGTCTTAACCTGGCAATTATGTGTTTGCCCTGCCCCCTCCAAAGCCTCCTCCTGTCAACCTTCCTACCTCCTGCAAAATGTTATTGTTATCTCTCTAGGAAGTGCTGCACGAATGCATGTTAGTGTGTGTGTGTGTGTACAAAGTTTGTCTATTTTTGCCCTAGATTCTCCTCCTCATTTTGTTATTGTTTCTAATATCTGATGAAATATAAAGAAATTTCTCAATGTCTTTGTGATTGCAACTGTATCCTGAACAGGCACAATTTTTGCAAACAGAGAGATATTGACAACACAGTTACTCTCTGAAGTATTTTCTCTGAAAAGAGTGACAATGCTGCCTGCTGAGGTCTCTTACACCAAACATGATTCTGAATTACACACAGTCATGATTATAAAAGTGAAACTGATTCCATAACATATTAGCTCTTTTGTGGAAAGTGACTTTCTAATATCAGAAGAGTGTATTGAATAGAATTGAGGCAAAATTATTCTTGTGCCATATATAGAGAACTTTAAGCAAAAAATAATTTTTTTTCTAAGTTTAGTTAGTAAGCTTCTTAAAATGAGATCCTCATGTATAGTCATTCATTCCTATAGTGCAATTTTAAAACCAAAAGGAGCTTCCATCCTCTAAATATCTTTCTGCCAACCTATAACAAAACACAGCCAAGGGAAACTGCCAACAGCAGGATTCCCAGGTTGTTTTGCCTTTGCAGGGGTGACTTGCCTCTGACATTATCTGGGGTCCAGGTTCTCTGCCCCTGGGCTCACAATCCCTTTCCCTGCCTTTCTCCTTTAAGTACCCCTCCCTCTCTCCATCGTGCCTCCTGCTCCACTTCATAAGACTTTTATAAACTGTTTTTAATTCAGTGAGCGAAACTCAGGATCACACAATAAATACAATAAATACAAACTTGGAAACTATCCCAGTACTGAATTGTTTGACACTCGATCCACATCCCGCCTTACACCCCTCTTCCTGCCACAAACTCAGGCTTTTTTTTCAATCCTTTGTCACTCTCTTTCATAGTGAACTCAAACTTCCTCCACTGGAAAGCAATCTTGCCATTTATGTTTCAGCTCCCTCCCACACCCTCTATCTCTCAGGGCAGGCCACTTCAACCTGGCTTTATACAACGGGTGGAATGCTGGAGCCAGCTCATGCTGTCTCAAGAGAGCTGATTATAAAATTTTTAGGAATTTTGCAAGCTAGATGTTAAAACAGTTATTATTAAAAAATAAACAGTATAAACTTAAAATCAAGAAAAGTATATAAAAACAAAGATTATAAATAGTCCAAACTCACCACTGCCTAATTATTTTACTACATGTTATTATTATTATTTTTTTTTTTTTTTTTGAGACGGAGTCTCGCTCTGTCACCCAGGCTGGAGTGCGGTGGCGTGATCTGGGCTCACTGCAAGCCCCGCCTCTCGGGTTCATGCCTTTCTCCTGCCTCAGCCTCTCCGAGTAGCTGGGACTACAGGTGCCTGCCACCACGCCCAGCTAATTTTTTGTATTTTTAGTAGAGACAGGGTTTCACCATGGTCTCGATCTCCTGACCTCGTGATCCGCCCGCCTCGGCCTCCCAAAATGCTGGGATTACAGGCGTGAGCCACCGCGCCCGGCCTACATGTTATTATTTTTTATGCATTGAAAGTTATTTGTGTCCATTATATCTGTGTGATGGAAATGGTATATAATAGTGTGGGCATCTCTTTCCCAGCCTGAGTTCAGTGGCATCATATCGGTAGCTTGAAATCTGTCATGGTTTACACCACTGATGCAAATCAGGGTTCTGGCCGGGTACAGTGGTTCACACCTGTAATCCCAGCACTTTGGGAGGCTGAGGTGGGCAGATGGCTTGGGCCCAAGATTTCAAGACTAGCCTGGATAACATGGCAAAACCATCTCTACAAAAAAAAATACAAAAAATTAGCTGGGTTATGGTGGCACATGCCTGTAGTCCCAGCTACTTGAAAGGCTGAAGGTGGGAGGATCATCTGAGCCTGGTAAGGTCGAGGCTGCAGTGAGCTGTGATCTTGTCACTGCACTCCAGCGTAGGTGACAGAGTGAGACCCGGTGTCTCAAGACAAACAAATCAGGCTTCCTGCCATCACACTGCCTGAAGCCAGTTGTGAAGTATTTACCAGCACATCTTCATGCAACACAATGGGAAGTCCCAGCTATTTAGTCTGCAGAGCCAAGGAAAGCAGAGCCCTAATGATGTGGTTAGGCTTTGTGTCCGCACCTGAATCTCATCTTGAATTGTAATCCTCAGGTGTTTAGGGAGAGAGCTGGTGGGAAATAATGGGATTATGGGGGCGGTTCCTTCATTCTGTTATCATGATAGCGAGTGAATTCTCGTGAGATCTGGTGGTTTTATAAATGGTAGTTTTTCCTGTGCTCTCACACACTCTTGCCTGCCACCATGTAAGACGTGTCTCTTCCCCTTCCACCATGATTGTAAGTTTCCTGAGGCCTCCCCAGCCCTGTGGAACTGTGAGTCAATTAAACCTCTTTCCTTTATAAATAACCCAGTCTCAGGTCTGTCTTTATAGCAGGATGAGAATAGACTAATACACTGACATATCAACACCGGTAGGAATCCCATCAGCTTCAGCTGGGCCCTCAGCACTGCTCTGCAGTCTTTTATGCTGCTCTGGTCAGTTTTCTCTTCCTGCTCCAGATGCTATTTTTTTTTCTGATTTTCTTCACTTCCCTCCACCATCTAGCCAGCTTTCTCTTTCCTCCTTACTCTCAGAAAACAAACTAAATTTCCATTTCACAGAGAAAACAGAAGCCTTTCAAGAAGTGCTCCCTTAACTTTCTGGCTCCAAATCTATCAATGGACATGTGTGTGCATCCTGCGTTTTCCTGCTTCAGTGAAGGAGGTGTCCCTGCTTCTAAGGCTTGTCTTTCCACCTCAGCCCTGGTCCTAGCCTCTTCTGCCTCTTCAAGAACTTCCCTTTCTCCATTATCCTCTGTCTTCTCTCTTGTCACCTCCTTATCCAGTATTTTAACTTGTATTGTGCCCTCATATTTAAACAAATGAGCTTTCTCAATTCAGTGTCCTCCTATAGCGACTGACCTACCTCTTCCCTTCTCTTCATAGCCACACTTGAGAACGCTTGTCCAAACTCTTCAGGTCTACTTTCTTTTCTACTTTCTTTTCTCCCACTTTCTCTTCACACTGGTTTCCCGCCCAATTCCACCAAAACACTCTTGCTAATGCCATCAGTGGCCTCCATGTTACTAACTCCAGTGGACAGTTCTCAATGTTTATTTTAGTTGATTTCTCTCCAATATTTGAGCTGATTTGACCTTCTACAAGATTTCCATCACCCTCTCTCTGAAATTCTTTCTTCTTTGGCCTCTGGGATATTGCTCTCGGCTGCTTTTCCTCATACTTTTGTGACCTCTGCTTCTCAATCTTCTATGCAGTTTCCTTTTCTCCTTCCTTAGGAGTATGGGAGGAATGTAGAAAACCAAATGTTCTTGACAAAAGCTGGCATTGATTTTTCTGTACTACTGCTGTCTTTACTGCAGTTATCATTAGCAACATTCTGACCACAAGCCCCTCAGACACAAACCTGATAGGATGAGGGGGGAAAATTCTAAAATGTGTCTGCATTATTATAAAGTAGAGGCCAGGTGTAGTGGCTCATGCCTGTAATCCCAGCACTTTGGGAGGCTGAGTTGGGCAGATCACCTGAGGTCAGGAGTTCAAGACCAGCCTGGCCAACATGGTGAAACCCCGTCTCTACTAAAAATACAAAAATTAGCCAGGCGTGGTGGCAGGTGCCTGTAGTTTCAGCTACTTGGGAGGCTGAGGTAGGAGAATCACTTGAACCCGAAAGTGGAGGTTGCAGTGAGCTGAGATCGTGCCATTGCACTCCAGCCTGGGTGAGAAGAGCAAAACTCTGTCTCAAAAAATATATATAAATGAAATAAAATAAGGTAGTGGAAGCAAGGAAGAAAACTAACATTTATTATTAAATGTCAGACATATTCATATATGTTATTCCATTTAATCTTCATGATTATATCATGAGTTAAATATTATCAACCCTATTTTACAGATGATGAAATTGTCTAAACAGCACACAACCATCAAGCTATCAAGTAGCAGAGGTGGAATTTAAACCTACCCCTTGGACTCCTAGGATAATGCTGTTTTCAGTGACAGCATACCTGATCTGCTTCTGGTTTATAAGGGTTTTGTGGAAAACATTAAATGCTTCTGTTGAGTGTGCTGAGTTGGGAAAGAAATGTCCTATAGTTGTTCAGAAGTAATGGGTTGTTGGCCTGGCTGGCGGGCCTCCAGGCAAGACTTCCAAGCACAGCAATATGTTATGGAAGATGTTACAGACCAGGGTGTGGTTTTTAGCTCTGCAGACTGAGAAACTTCATTCTTGCCAGAACACCCAGAAGCAGTGTCTAGGGGACAGACACATCAGAATTCAAAAGACTGGTATATAAAGCAGAATGCCAATTTATACAACTATCAAAATTCTAGTATTCACTCACTGATATATTCTGAGCCTATGGAAATATCTCTGTGAGATATTTTTTAATCAGCAGGCAACTAGGCAATACATTAAACAAGGAAATAAAAGCCAGCAAGTTACAACGGTGGTCTTTCTTGTTGTTGGAGCAATTAAACTGTCATCTTTGCTAACAAAAAGAGGAGTGGGGAGCAAAATGTCATGTACCCTTAACTCTGGATTAGGCTGGAGACCCCCTGGCAAGTTCCTACTCTATGAGCCTCCAGGTTGGCCATGCACCCCCATTCTGCTTATATGATGTGTTAATTGGGGCACATGCCAAGCTGCTATAGCAAAGAGAGCATAGAATACTGTGATTCAAATATAATGGGGGTGGAGGGGCAGACTGAAGTGAATGGGGAGCTCTGCACCTCAAGTCCTCCAGGAACTCAGATTTCTTCAATCTTGCTGATCAACTCTCCCCTAAGACTGCAAAGTGCCCTGTTAGGAACAACAACATGAGCAGTACCTGGGAGCTTGTTAGAACTGCAGAATCTCAATCAGCTCCACAACTACTGAATCAGAGTCTGCATTTTAGCAGATCCCCAGATGGTTCTTGTGCACCAGTGTTTGAGAAGCACTGCCCTGCGGTGTTGCTCTTGACAGCGTGGTTGAAACTGGTTTAACACCACATTTGCATCCAGTGTATGAGAAAGGAGAAGAAAGGAAGTAGAGGGAAACCTATTCTTTTTTCAAGATGGTGACACAGGCATCACACAAATCATTGCCATTCACATTTCATTGGTGAGAGATTAATCACAAGGCCACATACTTAGCTGCAAAAGAGGCTGAGAAATGTAGCTGCTAGCTGGGTGTTTATATGCTTTGCTAAAACTCACGGGGATTCTATTACCAAAAGGAAAAAAGAGGAAATGCATCCCAGAGACGGTAATAATCTCTGTTATATATGTTTTTCTTCAAGACAAAAAAAAAAAAAAAAAAAAGGTCAGGCCAGGTGCGGTGGCTTATGCCTGTAATCCCAGCACTTTGGGAGGCCAAGGGAGATAGATCACTTGAGGTCAGGAGTTCGAGACCAGCCTGGCCAACATGGTGAAACCCTGTCTCTACTAAAAATACAAAAATTAGCCTGGCGTGGTGGCAGGCGCCTGTAATCCCAGCTACTTGGGAGGCTGAGGCAGGAGAATTGCTTGAACCCAGGAGGTGGAGGTCCAGTGAGCTGAGATGATGCCACTGTGTGCCAACATGGGCAATAGAGAGAGACTCTGACTAAAAAAAAAAAAAGTGCTATTTTGGGAGTCAGGGAACAAATAAATATTTGACTTATGTCTCAAAGGTTTCAGTGAAGACACTGAACCTTGTTGTCTTTGATATTAAAAACCACTTCTTTACAGTGTGGGTTCCTTTGCAGATTTTAATGTCTTTAATACCATATCATAGTCTCTTGATGTCAAATATCTTCTACCACTCTGGGTATTGCCCAACCTCGGAGGAGGTTTTCTGTTCCTGGGTGAGACACAGAGCTTAGGTACTTAGGAGGCCTCCGTTTCTCATGTTTGGAGAGTAGTCTTTTAAAAGAAACTTATTTCACATTTAACAACTTGAAAAAACATCTGTGTTAACAAAAAGGGGGTGGTTTCTACAGAGGAGAATCAAAATTACAATGAGCATTAGTTGTTCACACATCTGGGGTCAACTGCAGATCAGCTAGGTGGCTCCACTGAATGCAGCAAGGCTCATTCACACGTTTGGGAGTCAGCAGGCTGTGTGCTGAAATAGGCTCACCTTGGCTGCGTGGGACTCTGCTCCCTTTTTTTCTCATAATCTCATTCCTGGGACTATCAGATGAGTCTGGGCATTTTCTCACAATAATGGCTGAGGCACAAGAAAGCAAGTCAATTTTAAGCCTCTGCTTTTTTCATGCCTGCCAACATGCTGGCCAAAGTTCATCTGGCCAGGATGTTGGCCAAAGTACATCTCATAATCAGACTTCTTTTGACGAATGAGGCAGTTCTCTCTTCTTGTGGTGGGAAGGCATCATAAAATTACTTGACAAAAAGTATGGATACAAGGAGAAGTAAAAAAATTAGGACTATTTCTTCAATCTGCCAGAGGCTGCCCTCATAATCAAAATTATTCATGTTCCTCTCAGTGAAAAATATGCTCACACCCATTCCAGACCCCTTAAAGTCTTATCTAGGGCCCATGGCTCACGCCTGTAGTCCCAGCATTTTGGGAGGCTGAGGCGGGTGGATCACCTGAGGTCAGGAGTTCGAGACCAGCCTGGCCAACATGGTGAAACCCTGTCTCTATTAAAAATACAAAAATTACCCAGGCGTGGTGGTCCATGCCTGTAATCCCAGCTACTCAGGAGGCTGAGGCAGGAAAATCACTTGAACCTGGGAGGTGGAAGTTTCAGTGAGCCGAGATTGCACCACTGCACTCCAGCCTAGGTGACAGCGAGACTCTGTCTCAAAAAAAAAAAAAAAAAAAGTCTTATCCAGTCACAGCCACAGGCTCAAAGTCCAAGATCTTATGATCTACATCAGATCCAGATCAGATGCAGCTCCTCTGAATCTGGAGTCCCATGAGCTAACAACGTTATCTGTCTCCTACCCACCCAACAATTGTTGAACAGGTACAGGGTAACTACAACAAAGACTCCCATTCAAAAAATGGGAACGAACAGGAGGTATACAACAGTCCCTGGTCCATAATAATTCTGAAATCCTGCTAGGCAAATGTTCCCTACTCTGGGGTGGAGAGTGCTCCTTGATTAGGCCCTGGTTGGGCTTCCTGGGGCCCCTGAGTCTCCATGCTTCTTGGCTCTCCCTCTGAGATGTCTCCTTTTCCTTCATTCTCCTTGGCCATTTCTATGGAGAGCTTTGGAAAATAGCTTTCGGCAACTTTCTCACCCTACTTCTTTCCCAAAGAAGGTTGAGGGCCCATAAGCCTTTCCCCTGCCCTCATCATTTTGAACAGTTTCAGTCCAGGCCAACAGTGCTTTTGTCAATACAAGTCTCTCAAAAACTCTGTGGGATTTTTGTGTTTTCAATTCCAAATCCCTCCACTTACCAAAAAACACACCTCTAGTGTTTTCTTGAGACAAGCCTCTGTCTTTAGACTTAATCATTATTACTTTGAGCATGTCAAGTTAACTGTGGGACAAATGCCCCTTAAGACTCTTGAAAGTCTTTTTTGTCCAGTTACAAAGATCCATTTAGGTCTACCTTAATTTTTTTCAGACCTGGTGGCAAGTTCGCCCGGGCATATTCTCATGGCTTTGGCAAAGGTGCAAAGAGCAAATTCTAAGGAGCCCATTTCAAGCCTCTGCTTGTGTCTTATCTAAGAAACTCCCTTTGCAAAGGCAAATCACATGATTAAAGCATGTCAAGGGGAGGAATAGGAGTGCACTGCAAAGTTATATGGTGAAAGGCATGGCTCTGAAGAGGAGTAAAGACTTGGGGCCATTGTTGCAATCTATCACACTCATTTCCCTTGGAAAATTATTTATAGGACATCTCTGAGGCCTAGGATGAAGTGATAGTCCACCAGAAAGGACTTAATGTTGTCTTTGCCAGGTAACTAAAGGATGTGCTAGTCCAGGACTATTCTAAACTAAATTCATGCCTTGAGATTTCTGGT
This sequence comes from Nomascus leucogenys, assembly GCF_006542625.1. NCBI lineage: Eukaryota > Metazoa > Chordata > Mammalia > Primates > Hylobatidae > Nomascus > Nomascus leucogenys. Next base: position 83,565,001 of record NC_044392.1, read on the forward strand.
ACTACTCAGATGTATTAGTTCATTTTCACGCTGCTGACAAAGACATACCTGAAACTGGAAACAAAAAGAGGTTTAATTGGACTTACAGTTCCACATGGCTAGGGAGGCCTCAGAATCACAGCGGGAAGTGAAAGGCACTTCTTACGTGGTGGTGGCAAGAGAAAAATGAGGAAGAAGCAAAAGAAGAAATCCCCGATAAACCCATCAGATCTCCTGAGACTTATTCACTATCACAAGAATGGCATGGGAGAAACCAGCCCTCATGATTCAATTAACCTCCCCCTGGGTCCCTCCTACAGCACATGGGAATTCTGGGAGATACAATTCAAGTTGAGATTTGGCAGGGGACACAGCCAAACCATATCACCAGGTAAGATAGATTTGAGCTGAAAAACAGCACAAATACCAGTTGTGGTTGCAGCTTCTCATAGAATGGTCCTCTTTTCCTCCTTAGCGCCAGAACCAAGGCAGTTTTCCTTATTTACTTTGGGGATGAGGGTTGGTTGGGGAGAGGACTTAGTTCTGAATTATTCTATCCTGGGGTCTAGGCCTTTATAGAGTCTCAGTTTTTTTCAGAGAGGGTTTCCTATTATGGGTGTCCCATAAGCCAAAACTATGAAAACTGTGCTACAATTTTCTCACTTTCAGCAAACAACCTCAGGGCAAAAGTAGCTTTGGTTCTCAGCTACCCTCAGGATTTCTGCCTTCACTTAGATTTTGGCCTGATAATTTATTATCTAAATGTAAGATGCTTTTAAGAAGATATTTTAAATATATTTGTGTCCAGCGTTTTTTCGTTGTTTTTAGCAAGAGGATTAGTTCAAATAACCGGACCCCATAGTACTAAAATTAATATATTATAAGTCCTCAATAAAAGGTCACTTATATCTTGCACAAATGACCAGACAGATCAACTAATATGTACTCAGAATGAGGACTTGGGGAGGCTTAGGCAGGAGAATCGCTTGAACCTGGGAGGCAGAGGTTGCAGTGAGCCAAGTTCGCTCCACTGCATTCCAGCCTGAGCAACAGAGCAAGACTCCATCTCAAAAAAATAAAATAAAATAAAGAATAGGGAATTGCTCAGTAGTGTCTCTAAAAGTGTGCTCTTGCCTTGTCTTTATCCTTTGGTAGATTCTGGAGCCCCACCCTAGGCCTGCGGATTAGAATTTTGGAATCAATCCAGATCCACATTGGTAAGCTCTGTAGATAACTCATGAGCACCAAAATTTGGAACAACTGAACTAAGACATGGTTTCAAATTAGATCTCACACATTCCCAGAAATGCCACTTTTTCTAAATCCTTCTCACCTGAAATATGCATTAGCAAAGCACTCATTTATGAGTGAGATTATTGCTCAGCACATCTTTTCATTTTCATATCTATAATAAGTATTCATAGCAGATTCTTACTAGCATACTTAAATTACCATAAAGAGTGTATAAAACTTTAAAAATCCCAAGAATGCTTGACAGCATAGCCTTCATAAAAATCTAGAAACTGGAAATCCAGTTATCAGTTGAATGGAGGAATTTAGACTGCTGACTGTAATTTAAATCACAAACCTAGTACTGTATTCCTAATCAGCATAAACCCTTTTACAGTTGCCAAAACAAAAATGAAACAAACAAAAATACCTTCTCGATGGATTAAGGCATTTTGTAGTCTATGGATTATATTTTTCCATAATAGTATTTTCTTTTATTTATTTAAAACCCTTAACTTCTTTATTTGAGGTTTTATAAAAATTTTATATTTAGTGGAAGTCCAACTTTGAAAATAGCCACAAAAAAGTGATAATTTGTGACAGCCTAAAAGTATCCTTAATAACACATAATCTGTTTCTTTTTTTTAATATTTGAAAATTTGGATAGATATGTAATAAAATAGCATAGAAATATTAATGGTAAGATCCAGGAAGCAGTGTATGGGTATTCACCAAAATATTCTTTCAGCTTTGTGTATGTGTGAACATTTTCACGGATCAACAGCTACATATGGTGAATCCCTGCATATTAAACAGCACAGCTCAACAACACGCCTTGCAGTGCCACAGTGCACCCTCAGCCTCAGACACGCCTTCATGCCCTTGACCACCTAAGGTTTGCACTTCCTTTGAGACACCATTAGAAAATCAGATCTTTTCTGATGCCCCACCCCAACACAGATATGATCAGGGCCTTTTTCTTCTGTACTGTGCCTTGCATACTCCACCTTTGTAGTTTTTATCATGTCGTGTTGAGGGTGTTAGTTGATACAGCTTAGATTCCTACTAAACTGTAAACTTCCTGAGGACAGGTGCTGTCATTTCATCCCTGTATTCTTAGGTCTCAAATCAGACCTCAACTCAATTATGATCTCCCTTGAGAGGCCTTCCCTCCCTGTCCCAAGCTAAGTGAGTTGCCCACTATACATGTTCATAATATCCTGTACTTCTCCAAATCATAACATGGCTTATACGTTATGATAATCATTGGTTTAACTGTCTTTCTTCCCTGCTAGACTATAAGCTCCATGAGGGCATGGACCATGCCTGCCATTCATCCATAGTATCCCAACATGAAGCACACCACGTACTTGATATTCCATAAATATTTGTTAATTGAATGCTTAGCACAGAATAAGTGTTTAGTATGCATTTTTTGAATACATCAATGAATGAGTGTTGTCATCAAAAGGAGATTAGACAAGAAAATGTATGGTAAAGTCTGCACACAACTAATGCTTCAGATACAAACAAAAAGCTTTATAAAACAAAGGACATAATATTAAATTTTCCCAAAAGAAAAGCTATCCTGTATTAAAAGAAAGGAAACTATGTATCATTATCCGTTTTTGTCTTTATTTAAAAAAAAATGGAGTCTTGCTCTGTCACCCAGGCTGGAGTGCAGTGCCATACTCTTGGCTTACTGCAACTTCTGCCTCCTGGGTTCAAGTGATTCTCTTGCCTCAGCCTCCTGAGTATCAGGGATTACAGGTGCTTGCCACCATGCCCGGTTAATTTTTATATTTTTAGTAGAGACGGGGTTTCACCATATTGGCCAGGCTGGTCTCAAACTCCTGACCTCAAGTGATCCACCTGCCTGGGCCTCTCTTATAATTCTTGAGGTCAGAAGTCCAAAATCAGTTTCACTGGACCTAAATCAAGGTATTGGCAGTGCTGATTCCTTCTGGAGCCTCCAACAGAAAATCCATTTCCTTGACATGTTTAGCTTCTAGTGGCTCCCATGTTCCCTGGCTTGTGACCCCTTCCTCCTCTCCCAGGTGCATCACTCCAATTGTTGCTGCCAGCATCACATGGCCTGTTCCTCTGTGTAGTATAATCTCTTGCTCTCTCCTTCTTGTAAGAACACTTATGATTATGACATTTAGGTGCTACACAGATAATCCAGGATAATCGTCCCATGCTCAGCTCCTTAATTTGGTCGCACCTGCGAAGTTCCATATAAGGCAGCATTCACAGGTTTGGGGGATTAAGATGTGGATATCTTTGGAAGCCATTGTTTAGCCTACCACATTGATTTGTTGGAAAAACAAAAAATTCAGGCCAGGCGTGGTGGCTCACACCTGTAGTCCCAGCATTTTGGGAGGCTGAGGCAGGAGGACCACTTGAACCCAGTAGTTCAAGACCAACATGCGCAAACATGGCAAAAGCCTCTCTCTACAAAATACACAAAAATTAGCTGAGTGTGGGGGCATGTGATTGTAATCCCAGCTACTTGGGAGGCTGAGGGGTGACAGAGTGAGACCTTGTCTGAAAGAAAAAAAAAGCAGATAATTTGTTATAAAATTTACAGCATTCCTAGTTTTCAATGCTAACTTTTTTTGGTGAATATATTTGTAATATGGACAAGTAATACAAATATTACAAATCTGGACTGGATTAAGGGCACATACACTTATTTCAGAATATTTTGTAGATGTGACTATTGTCAGCCTGAAAGTGCAGACAGAATTTTAGGATAAGGGTATGTATTAGGGAGTTTAGGGAGTGTTTCACCAGCCCACAACTCCCTCCTTCACCCACACACATCTATATCTTACCCTCCCACTCACGGGAGCAGACATATTTTAGTCTATGGGCTTTCATCCACATTGACTGGATGAGGAATAAATACATCAAGCTACACTAATTGGATTAGTTCTTGCTAGGAATTTGGAATTTTACATTCAGAGATGTGAATGCTAATCAGTCTTACTTAGCACCTAAAGTCAGGTAATAATCTCTTGCCATACTTATGAAAAAACAGAGAAAAGTGGTCTGCAGAAAGAAAACAATGAATGTGCAAAGAAAGAGATGAGAGAGCGTGTTCTCCTGAAGAGAAAGAAGTGGGTAGAGCACACGGCTTTGAGCGGTTCTCGTTCATCATGAAGTTCAAGGGTACATTTGACTCACCAGCTTCCTGAGATAGCCCTATAGTGTTAGAAAACCTCCCTCTACCTTTTCTCCTCCTTCCTCCCTCCTTTCTTCATCCCTTCTCCCTTTCATTCTTTCTCTTTTTCTTTTCCTATTGTTTTAGCTATTTTGAGTATATATCTATTATTTGCAATTAAAAATACCTTCTATTAAGATAGGATAGAGTCTTCGGTGATGACATTATTCTGATATTATGACAGGGACAACAGTTGTGGATTTGTGCTTCGAGATATAGAAATTTCTTGTACATGGAGTCTTAGCTTTAATTAAACGAACTAATCTGTTTTTGAAGTTTTTCTCTTTTTTGAGGGTTTTACTATTTAACATTGAATTTTACTATTTAACAATGAGTTTCTAGGTGGAATTGCATATTTTGAGGAATAAATTAAGGATCCCAATTTATAGAAAAATTCTTTTCTCTACTTTTATTTTATTTCATTATTGTTTCATATTTTTCACTCTGAACCAGTTATCTACAGGTTATGCTGTTGAGACTTAATCCATTTGTGGACAGCTAAGTAAGTTTTTGTTTTCCTTTGCTTTTAAAAAATGGATTTAGATTTGGAACAATCTGCGCTGTGATGATTTCCCTTTGTCTAGAGATTGTTTCAAATTTAGCTGTCAGTGGAAAAGTTTTCTCTAAATTTTATCTCCTCACTGTTTGAACACCAATATTTCATGAAAGATAAATTTTTGAGTTCTTTTCTGCTTTGAACACTAATTAGGCACAAAGAATATCTCAATGACCCTATGAAATATTAACCTTCATACTTGTAATTTATTAAGAAAAAAATGAGTTTTCCTGTCTGAAAAATAAGGTGGGGGTCTCAGATTTATCTCATAAAGCTTTGTGGGATGTAAAACAGTAATAACAAACAAAACTTGAGCTTTATTTTTTTACTTTTGCTATTTTCTCAAAAAGGCTTATACAATGTAGAAACTCTCCTATATGTTTGGTTGAACCATATAAAACTACTGACTTTCCCGTATTTTTGACTTAGAAAATTGGCAATTTCATGTGTTCACTCTAAAAGGTTTCTCATTTTAATCACATATAATGTTGATCTATCTGAGAGATGCTGTCCATTATTTTGCTTCCTTTATCTTTTCTTGGACACTTTCTATTTGGCAAAATGTTCATAGCTATCAAATGTGTTTTTTGTTTATAGTGGTTAAATGAACAAGTTATTTCTGTTTCTTTACATTTATAAAATTATTTTTTAAAAAACCAGTGGCAGCCATATGTACTTGTGTAGATTAGACTGTAAGAGATGACTTGTTTTAAACCTTCTTACACAGTTCTCCTTTTTTCACTTCCTTCTCTATGCTTGAATAAGGGACATCTGTTTCTGCTTTCCGCGTTCCTTTGTTACATGAAGTGGAATATCAAAGTTTTCCTCCTTTGACAAGGAAAGAATGGTTCGGTTTTATTTTTTATTTCCTTTTATTTATTTTCATTGGTTTAAAAAAATTATAAATGTTGTACAAAAAAAGACGAACTGCTCTCTGAAAAAATTTAAACAATAGAAAGTACAAAGTGAGCCTCTCTCATCCAACTGCCCCTACCCCACAGGGGCAACCATTGATGAGAGTTGGTGTATGCCTCTAGACCTTTTTATATGCATATATGTAAGTATATATGTGCACATGTGTGTATGTACATATCCACACATGCACACACATATATAGTTAGAAATAGGATCATACTTCACAATCTAAGGCAGTGGAACTTCTGAACATATGCTGGCTGCCATTGTCGTTATTTTTCAACAATTATTTACTGAGCATTACCATATAACAGGCACTGGGTATAAATCAGGGAGGATAAATACACAACACAATTCTTGCCTCAAAGGCTTACAAATCTAGTGGGAAGTTAGTCATGCAAGGTTCAATTATGAGACAGTATGATAATACTGAATTGAAGGTCTCTACAAAGTACAGTTAGAACATGAAAAGAGGCCGGCGCAGTGGCTCGTGCCTGTAATCCCAGCACTTTGCGAGGCGAAGGCGGGTGGATCACCTGAGGTCAGGAGTTTGAGACCAGCCTGGCCAAAATAGTGAAACCCCGTATCTACTAAAAATACAAAAATTCGCTGGGTGTGGTGGCACGCACCTGTAATCCCAGCTACTGGGGAGGCTAAAGCAGGAGAATCCCTTGAACACAGGAGGCAGAGGTTGCAGTGAGCCAAGATTGTGCCATTGCACTCCAGCCTGGGCAACACAGCAAGACTCATTTCAAAAAAAAAAAAACTTAAAAAGAGCATTTATGTCTAATACCACTTATGTGCTGATGAGGTTTCACATTTCTAAACTTGACCCCTATTCCACACAACATTGCCTCTGACCAAGGCACTCACTTTATGGCTAAAGAAGTATGGTAGTGGGCTCATGCTCATGGAATTCACTGGTCTTACCATGTTGCCCATTATCCTGAAGCAGCTGGGTTGATAGAGGGGTGGAATGGCCTTTTGAAGTCACAATTACAATGGCAACTAGGTGACAATACTTTGCAGGACTGGGGCAAAGTTCTCCAGAAGGACATGTATGCTCTGAATCAGCATCTAATATATGGTACTGTTTCTCCCATAGCCAGGATTCATGGGTCCAGGAATCAAGGTACGGAAGTGGAAGTGGCATCACTCACCATCACCCCTAGTGATGGTGACCCACTGGCAAAATTGTGACCCACTAGCAAAATTCTAGTGACCCACTAGCAAAATTCTTGCTTCCTGTTCCTGTGACATTATGTTCTGCTGGCCTAGAGGTCTTAGTTCCAGAAGGAGGAACGCTGCCACCAGGACACACAACAATTCCATTAAACTGGAAGTTAAGATTGCCAGATTGCCACCTGGCAACTTTGGGCTCCTCCTACCTTTGGGTCAGCAGGCTAAGAAGGGAGTTACAAGCTGGGGTGATTGACCCGGACTATCAAGATGAAACAAGTCTACTACTCCACAATGGAGGTAAGAAAGAGTATACGTGGAATACAGGAGATCCTTTAGGGCATCCATTAGTATTACCATGCCCTTTGATTAAGGTCAATGGGAAACTACAACAGCCCAATCCAGGCAGGACTACAAATGACTTAGACCCTTCAGGAATGAAGGTTTGAGTCACTCCACTAGGAAAAAAAACACAACCTGCTGAGGTGCTTGCTGAAGGCAAAGGGAATACAGAATGGATAGAAGAAGAAAGTAGTCATCAATACCAGCTATGACCATGTGACCAGCTGCAGAATCGAGAACTGTAATCGTGATGAGTGTTTCCTCCCTATTTTGTTAAGAACATGTCTGTGCATGTATACACTTGTACTAAGAAAATATCTTCATTTTATTTCCTCTTTCCTTTATCATGTGGCATGAGATTTACAGACTTCATATCAGCATTTAAGCATTGTTAACTTTATGTAATAGTATTTGGGTTGGGGATTGGTGCATTTCTGGTTATACAAAGGACAGTTGTATTATGTTAAGTGTAATTATGACCTTGTTATTGTCCTTATTTGAAGATTATGTATGATCTCAGGAGTTGTGTATGGGTTCAAGTTGACAAGGGGTGGACTTGTGATGGTTAACACTGAGTGTCAACTTGATTGGATTGAAGGATGCAAAGTATTGATCCTGGGTGTGTCTGTGGGGGTGTTGCCAAAGATTAACTGAGTCAGTGGACTGGGGAAGGCAGATCCACCCTCAATCTGGGTGGGCACAATCTAATCAGTTGCCAGCGCAGCCAAAATAAAAGCAGGCAGAAGAACATGGAAAGATTAGACTGGCTTAGCCTCTGAGCCTACATCTTTCTTTCATGCTGGATGCTTCCTGCCCTCAAACATCAGACTCCCAAGTTCTCCAGCTTTGGGACTCAGACTCGCTTCCTGGCTCCTCAGTTTGCAGATGGTCTATTGTGGGACCTCACCTTGTGATCATGTGAATCAATACTTCTTAATAAACTCCCCTTTATATATACATCTATCCTATTAGTTCTGTCCCTCTAGAGAACCCTGACTAATACAACCCCTCTCCTACTCCAGACACATACAGAAAACTGTCTGACACTTTCCCATTGATGTCTAACAGGCATAAACTTAACACAATATAAACAGAGCTCTTGATTTTTTCACCCTAAACCTGCTCCTCCCTCTGACTTCCCTCACTTGATAAATGGCACCATCCACCCAGTAGCTTGAGCTAAAACCTTGCAGTCAGCCCGAGGAAAGGAAGGAATCAAGAAATCAAGAAAAAAAGCTGAAAGTAAGGAATATCTAATGGATTTTATCTCCTGGCTTATCTTTTATTTAGCAGGAAATGCTCTTGGTTTCACTTCCAGTCTGTCTGCTTGGCTTCATCTTGGCTACTACCACTCTCAGCCCACCTCTGCCTTCTCGCTCTGAACTGCTGGAGTAGCCTTCTCGCAATCCTTCCAGCTCCTGTGCTAATTCTTCTATAGTCCACTTTCCACAGAGCAGCTAGAGTGAGACCCTTCCATGCCAATCAAGTCATCTTCCTATCTCGCTCACAACCTTATTTTTGCACTTAGCATAAAATCCTAACTTTTTTCCACAACCTGCAAGGCCCTGCACCATCTGGCTGCTGCCTGTAGGGCTCAGCTTGTTCTACAAGTCCCCTCTGCACTGCTGTCCTGCTATTCCAACATCTTTTCTTGACTTGGAGCATTCTAAGCTCCAGGACCCTTTTATGGAGATTCCTGCATCTGAAGTCCCCTTCCACAGCTCTTCTATGTGGCCAGCTCATTCCCATCCTACAGATCTGCCTTCAAAGCTTTTTCACCCTACCTAAAGTAGCTTCTCCTGCATCAAAACTCTCTCTATCTTGTCACCCTGTTCATTTCCTTCACAGCACTTATCCCAATGCAAAGTAATCCTAATTATGTATATTAAATGCTTATTTATTTAATGTCACTATTCTCCCCTTACCTTCCAACCCCCAGACTGGAATGGAAGCTCCCTGAGAGGTTGGACTTTTATTATCTTGTTCACAGCACCTAGAAGAGAACCTGGCACCTAGTAGGTGCTCAATAAATACGGAGTAAATGAAAGAAAAACTGTCTGGGAGAGTTAATGAAGTCTTCACAGGGAAGGTATCTTTTGGGTGAGGGCATGAATAATGAACTAAAATTGGCCAGGTTGACATTCAGGTGAGAGAATACTACATATTCTGAGAACTGGGATGTGAAGAGAACACGAGTGGAGAGGGGTGGGAGGGAGGTGATGTCAGAGAGCAAGATAGATAAGTAAGTTGGGAACAGGGAATGATAAGAGTTTTATACTGTGCTAAGGAGTTCAGATTTTATCCTGGAGTGACTGGAGCCAGTGGTTAATTTTGAGCTGTGAGGCCTTCTGTGTTAGCTTTCTATTGTTGCCATAACAAATTACCACCACTTAAAGCAACACCTGCAGGTTAGAAGCCTGATGTGGGTCTCAGTGGGCTAAAATAAACGTGTCAGCAGGGCTGTGTTTCTCACTGGAGCTCTAGGGCAGAACCTGCTCCCAAGCCTATTCGGGTTGTGAGCAGAATGCAGTTTCCTGTGATTACAGGACTGAGGCCTTGTTTTCTCCCTGACTGCCAACAGGGTGCTGCTCTTAGCTCCTAGAGCCTGTTTCGGTACTTGGACTCCAACTCCTCCATCTCAGACCAGGAACAGCATATTGCCCTTCTCTCACTTGGTATCTCTCTGACTTCTCCTTCTGCTGCATCCCTCTTCCTCCTCTTCATCTCTGTCCGACTTCAGCTAGAGACAGTCCTCTGTTTTTAAGGACTCATGTGATTACACTGGGCCCATTTCGATATCCCAGAATAATTTCCGTATCTTAAAATTAAACACCGTAATTACTTTGGCATGCAATGTAACATATTCAAAGGCTCCAGGGATTAGGGTGCCTTTTGGGGTGTGTGCAGGAGTACTTTACCTTCACATTCTGTGATCACATTTTCTTATTAGATTACTCAGCAGGCTGTGTGAGGTCATCGAACCTGAACCGAAGGGGGACAAGACTAGTAATATGGTGACTACTCTAGGTCAATAACAATGAAGGACTGAAATCAAATCAAGAAGGGCTGAACTAAGAAATATTTAATAGATTTTTATTTTCAGATTTGGTAACTGATTAGATGTGGGGATTGTGGCCAGGAAGACTCAGGGATGACTCCCAAGTAGTGTCATTTGGTGAGACAGGGTAAGAAGGAGCACGTTTGAGGGAAAAATGATACATTTCCTGAGGCATTGAAGGTAACTCCACATTTTGTTGAAGAGTTATTCATAATTAGAAAATTACTCAAATGGTTATGTTGATCATTTTCAACATGGTATTCTTTATAAGGGTTCTTAACATATTTAGAGGATATTATTTTAAAACAAAATTAAGGCCGGGCACGGTGGCTCGAGCCTGTAATCCCAGCACTTTGGGAGGCCGAGGTGGGCGGATCACGAGGTCAGGAGATCGAGACCATCCTGGCTAACACGGTGAAACCCTGTCTCTACTAAAAATACAAAAAATTAGCCGGGCGTGGTGGCGGGCGCCTGTAGTCCCAGCTACTCGGGAGGCTGAGGCAGGAGAGTGGCGTGAACCCGGGAGGCGGAGCTTGCAGTGAGCCGAGATGGTGCCACTGCACTCCAGCCTGGGGGACAGAGCCAGACTCTGTCTCAAAAAAAAAAAAAAGAAATAAAACAAAATTAATTGTATGTACTCACTCCTTTCCAGACTAACAAACAGACCTAAGTCTTTCTTTGTATAAAGTGTGGATAAGATATGTAAAATCCTTTCTTGTACTTGATATGGAAGTAATGCCTGTCTAGCGAATTAAGACATGTAGGTACTGGCACAGGCTTGTTTGTTTGTTCTTAAGAATTTTGTTAAGAAAAGAAAAATCTTTTATTGAGTATTTACTTTTAAACATCTAACTTCATCCTTATAATAAAACAAGTAAGAGGAGATTATTTTTATTCTCATGTTCCAGAAAAGGAAACTAAGCCTAAAGGAGGTTATGTAACTTGCCCTAAATCCCATAACGAGTAAGTAGTAGAGGTAGAATTCAAACCAGGACTGTCTGATTCCAAACATATGCTCTTTACCTGGGACTACAGGACCTTACTCAAAGACCAGAGGAGGAGAGGAACTTCCAGACTTCCACTCAGATGCCTTTACCTTGCAGACTGTTTCTTGATCTCTCTGACTACATCCTTTTCTTCTCTTCTGCACACCTCCACATAGCTCCTTTTGGGTACTTACCACTTGTAATTTACTTGTGCAGGTAAAGTGTGTCTCTTCTCACTAGGCTCAAAATATCACAGACTAGGTACTGCATGGCTTTTGGTTTATCCTTGAATCCTCAGTTCTTAGCATGGGGTTTGGCACATAGTAAATACTCAAAAATTATTTGTTCAGTAAATGTATGCATGCATGAATTAATCAGTGAATGAATGTCATTTAACTTCTTTGCACCTCAAGTCTGTGATCTCTGAAATGAAGTAATCAAGACAGATTAATTTATTTCTTCATTCAAATAATTTTTATTTTCCTACTAAATGGTCTGTAGTTCCCTTCAGAGAGATAAAATACAGTAAAAAAAAAAAATCTATACTAGAAGTGTTACATATGTTTATGTCTATGTCTATTTGTCTATTTATAACTATCTATCCATCTATCTTCTAGCTAGAAAATTTCTTTTCTACCTATAATTAGTAGTTATAATTGGGCTATTAATAAAGCCCTTTAATGTTTTGATGGTGGACAAGTTATTAAATATGTGGGAATATTTGAATTCTAGTATGTTCTATTATTGGTGGCATTATCATTGTTGATGTTTTTGAAATGTATCCTTTTATAGTTGAGGAAATTTTATAGATTCATAAATGCAATTGTGTTAGCTATATATTTTTTCTTTTTTACTATAAACTATGTTCTTTTTTTGTAATAGAAGCTGATAACATGAAGCATTGAATATAAAAGCTATAAAGTATTTATATTTGTTGTGTCTAATTTGTTTATTTCTTTTTTTTTTATTTTTTGAAGAGTTTTGCTCTTGTTGCCCAGGCTGGAGTCCAATGGTGCGATCTCAGCTCACTGCAACCTCCGCCTCCTGGATTCAAGCAATCCTCATACCACAGCCTCCTGAGTAGTTGGGATTACAGGAACCCACCACCACGCCCGGTTTATTTTGTATTTTTAGTAGAGATGGGGTTTCACCATGTTGGCCAGGCTGGTCTCGAACTCCTGACCTCAGGTGATCCACCTGCCTCGGCCTCCCAAGTGCTGGGATTACAGGCTTGAGCGACCACGCCCGGCCATTTCTTTTGTAGTAGCAGTTCTGTAATTGGAGCTACAGAATGTTACATTTTATTTTCTGCAGGCTATCGCTTGCACTTTTTCTTTTGCTTACTCTGTCTTAGTGTAAATGTATTTCACTTCCTCAAATAGAAAAATTTTTAAAAAAAATTTTTCACTTCATGTGAAGGAAGGTTTATTATTGTAGCTATTTCACTTATTAAAGCTACTTTATACATCTAATATTTTACAATACATTAACAGATAACAGTATTTTAAGGTATCTTCCAGTAGATTTATTATAGTTACAGTGTACTTATACTGGGATTGATATTTGGGTGACACTCCTTAATGCATAGGAACTGTCTGGTTTGGGTAAGAATACCCATCTCAAGATAATTTACTTTATCGGTAAAATGCGGCAAGTCTTAAGATAAACAATAACCTCTAAAAAACAGCAATATTTTCACCTGTTATTCTTTATGTGTTGAAAGTGCTGTTGAAAACAATTATTCCAGAATTTTTAAAATAATCTTTTAATAATTGAAAACTGGTCAATACTTGAGTACTTCTTTTCTTTTTCTTTTTTTTTTTTTTAAACAGAGTCTCACTGTTGCCCAAGCTGGAGTGCAGTGGCATGATCTCGGCTCACTGCAACCTCCATCTCCCAGGTTCAAGGGATTCCCCTGCCTCAGCCTCCGGAGTAGCTGGGATTACAGGTGCACACCACCATGCCCGGCTAATTTTTGTATTTTTAGTAGAGACGGTGTTTCACCATGTTGGCCAAGCTGGTCTCGAACTCCTGACCTCGAGTGATCCACCTGCCTCAGCTTCCCAAAGTGCAGGGATTACAGACATGAGCCACCGTGCCCGACCGAGTACTTATTTTCTATAAGATTATATATTTAGTATTGATGGAGACGGACAAACCGAATGATCCTTTCTTACAAGTATCCTAAACAAGTAGAAAAGAAGCATAGCACAAAATGATTTTGACCTGTTGACCTCTGCAACCCAAAGTCTTATGCCTCACTTTCTTTCTTCCATAGTAAACTACCAGTGTCAGGGATGTTCTGAATAGTTCAGAGCAATTCCCTGAGACCTGCTCTGGGACACTGAAATTCAGCTGTAACTAGTAGCTACAGGAGAAATCCATTCCCATTTAAGAATATATGGTACCAATAGAAAATGATTGGAGGAAAGGGGAGACATATTGTTGATTTTTTTTTCCTCATAATAAAAATGCACATAAGACACTTAAATAAATGGAAAGCAATATCATGTTCAAGAACTAGAAAAGTAAACATTGTTAAGATGGCAATTCTCCCCAAACTGATCAATAGATTTGATGAAATCCTTAACAAAATCTCAGCAGCTTTTTCTTTTTTTTTGGTAGAAATTGAAGCAGACCCCAAAATGTATACAAAAATACAAAAAACCTAGAATAGACAAAACAATTTTGAAATAGATGAAAAATGTTGGAGGACTTTTTTTTTTTTTGGATTGCACAAATTTACTAAAATTGGAGACATTGTTTTAATCTTCTTGTGCCATGAGACTCCATCAGGCTGTCTACAAAGACCATTGGGAGGCTGAGGATCACTTGAGCCCAGGAGTTTGAGGCTGTAGTAAGCCTCAAAGGGCCACTGCACTCCAGCTTAGGTGAGGCAAGACTCTTTCAAGTGGTAAACTGCAGGCTTGCTTGCTGTGGTCATTAAAAACCCCAGTTTAGGATAACAGGTCTGCCTGCATTTCTTCAAGCATGAATTCTGAGTCCTTTGCTTCTTTAAAACTTGCTCCACACAGTGTAGTCAAGCTGACTGTGTTGGAAGACTTTTATATGTTATTTTAAAACATGCTATAAAGATACAGTAATCAGCTGGGCATGGTGGCTCACGCCTGTAATCCCAGCATTTTGGGAGGCCGAGATGGGCAGATCGCTTGAGGTCAGGAGTTTGAGACCAGCCTGGCCAACATGGTGAAACTCCTTCTCTACTAAAAATACAAAAATTGGCTGGGTGTGGTGGCTAGCGCCTGTAATCCGAGCTACTCGGCAGGCTAAGGCAGGAGAATCTCTTGAATCTGGGAGGTGGAGGTTGTAGTGATCCAAGATAGTGTGACTGCCCTCCAGACAGAGTGAGACTCAGTCTCAAAAAAAAAAAAAAAAAGTACTGTAATCAAAACAATATGATTGTGCCATAAAGGTAAACATACAGATCAATGAAACAGAGAAACAGAATAGGGAGACCAAAAATAAATATATGGCTAATTAATTGTTTTTGACGAAGTTGCTGAGCTAAATCAGTAGAAAAGGATTTTTTTTTTTTTTTTTTTTTCAGAAAGTGGTGCTGGCATAATTGGCATCTTTATGCAAACAAAACAAAACAACAAGTTGTTTCTTATCTCACCCATACACAAAAATTCACTCAAAATATACAATAGACCCAAATGTAAGAATCTAAAAATGATAGAACTTTCAGAAGAAAATGGGAAAAAATTTTGTGATCTTGAGTTAGGCAATTCCTTAGATATGATTTTAAAAAGCACAGACGAAGTTCAAAATTGAGAAATTTAACTCCATAAAATATTAAAGTATTTGTTCTAAGGACACTGTGTTAGTCCATTTGTACTGCTATAACAGAATACCCGATTCTGGGTTAATTTATAAATAAGAGAAATTTGTTTTCTCACATTTCTGGAGGCTGGGAAGTACAAGAGTAAAGCATCAGCATCAGTTGAGGGCCTTCTTGCACAAATAATTATAATAATAACACATTACTATTGTAATTACAAACACTGTTTTAAAAAGTACCATACTGTGAGAAAATATTTACAACATCCAATCAATGACAAAGATTAATATCCACAGTGTTTTTAAAAACGTGTTTAAAATAATAATAGAATAACTAAAATATTTAGAAACTAGATAAATTTCCAAAGGGGAAAAATCACTCTCATACTGCTAGGAGCACATTACCACATTCCCTTCTAGTCTTGTTTTAATACATATTTTAACACGGTTGAAATAATAATTTTATAAGCCTGAAGATTTTTTTGAATTATTTGATGAAAGGCTTTATAAAATCCAATGCTTGGCTAGGCTAGGTGGCTCACGCCTGTAATCCTAGCACGTTGGGAGGCTGAGGTGGGTGGATCACTTGAGATCAGGAGTTTGAGACCAGTCCGGCCAACATGGTGAAACTCTGTCTCCACTAAAAACACAAAAATTAGCAGAGCATGGTGGTGGGCGCCTGTAATCCCAGCTACTCGTTAGGCTGAGGCAGGAAAACCATTTGAACCCAGAGGGTGGAGATTGTAGTGAGCTGAGATTGCACCACTGCACTCCAGCCTGGGTGACAGAGTGAAACTCCATAAAAAAAAATCAAATGCTTAATTATAACATGAAAGGAAAAGAATTCTGGCTAATAATAATGAGTAAAGGGATGCATTTCTTCCATATGAAATGCAGTGAATAACAAGTACATATTTCTTTTCACCACTACTCCCTTCCCTTTGTGTCCATAATTAGTGCTTCACCTAAGAAATGCTCCCAGGCTTCTCTTTCTCAGGCCTTTTTTTTTTTTTTATCAGTTAATATAGAGCTAAGAAGTCAAAAGATCCTGGATCCTTACTTTGTTCAAGGAATTGTGCTGCTATGGTTGGGCATTTAGCAGTGAACAAAAAATGACAGCCTTACAGAGTCTCTATCTGGAGGGGAAATTAGGCATTATATGTAATAAATAATTTATTTATAATAATTAAATAGTACATAATGGAATAAGTAATTAAATCACTACAAGACCTGAGACTAAATCTGAACGCTGTTTTCACTAGTTAACGTCTAAAATGTAAGCCTACCTAAATGTAAGCATTATATCTTGTATGTACCATTATCCCTATAATGTTCTGTATTTCCTGGTCCCCAGTTCAGCCCTTCCTCCATTATCCATCTTTTAAGCCCTTTCTATCTGACTTCTGTATCTACTCCAATATCAGGAAATTGGCCTACATTCTCGTACTCATCCTCCTCAAGCTGATGATTTAATATTGTAGTTCATTGACACTCAGGCCTAGCCCCCTTCCCTTCTCTAGAAGGTCTCCCTGACTGAGCTCATTCATGTCCATAGTTGTGATCTACATCCTGACAGCTCCCAATTTTCTGTTTTCTTTCTTCAGCCCTTGAGCCTCAGACCTATATACACAATTGTCTGCTTGACATTTCCACACATAGTTATCTCAAATTCAACATTTCCCAAATTCAATTTGTGAGTTTCATCTGCCCCATCCAAAAAAAAACAGAAAGAAGGAAGGAAAAAAAACGGTACCATAATCCATTCAGTTTATAAGCTAGAAACACAGGAATCATCATTGTTCATTCTCTCTTTCCTCCTCCAACCCTCATTCAGGATTGAAATAAATTAATAAGTACATTACAAGTCAGGAAGATAGGAATCAATATGCCAGCTTAACTACTGACAAAAGTCCAGGATGAAGAATGTGACTTAGGTGTGTGGTAAAAATCAGCTTCCTAACTCTGAACTCCAGCTTTAGGAAGATTAACCTACCCAGTCCCTGATGGCACTACAATGCAGTGGCATGATCACAACTCAACGCAGCCTTGATTTCCCAGGCTCAAGCGATCCTCCCACCTCTGCCTCCTGAATAGCTGGGACTACTCAACCTCCCGGATAGCTGAGAGTACAGGTGTGCGCCACCAGGCCTGTCTAATTGTATTTTTTGTAGAGATGGGGTTTCACTATGTTACCCAGGCTGGTCTTGAACTCCTGAACTCAAGAAATCCACCTGCCTTTGCCTCCCAAAGTGCTCTGATTACAGGCATGAGCCACCGGGCCCGGCCTCCAAGGTAGGTTCTTGATAAATGTCTGCAATATTGAAACACAGGGATTAGACGGGAGTTAGACCTAGAGTGATGGGTTGTGAAGGTTTCACTGAGGAAGTGATCTTTAAGTGATAATTAAAGCATGACTAGAAGTAGTTAGGTTAAGAGGAGAGCAAAGCATTTCAGGCAAAGAAAACAAGTGGGGAAACTTGTAAGATAAGCAATAGCCTGTATAGTGAATCCCAGGAAAGGACAGTTTCACAATGACTGGAGCTGAAAGAGCAACAGCTTGGAAAAGAATGTGGAATTTATCCTAAAGGGAATGAGAAACCTTTGGACGGTTTTAAACAAAGTGTTGACATGGACAGATCTGCATTTTCTGGCTGCTGTATAAAAACTGGATTGGATGGGAGAGAAGTGACCTAAATATGGGGACACATTACCGTAGCCCAGGTACACTATGGTAGTGGCAGTGAGGATAGGGAAATGAACAGACTTGAGACATTCATGTCTAAGAGGTGGAAGGAATAGACTTGATGACTGATTAAATGTGATGATCGAGGGAGAGATTGGAGTCAGGAATGACTGCCAGGTTTTAACTTGGACAGCACTAGAGTGGATGGTGTACTACTGAGACTGGGAACACTGGAAAGGGCTTGGAAAGGAGATTAGTTAGTTTTGGACAATTTAATTTTGAAATATTCTTAAGACACCCAAATGAAGATATTCACAAAATAATTGGAAATATGAGTCTCTCAGAAATAGGAATAGTTCATGAGAGATCTGACATGGAAATAAAAATTTGGGATTTAGCATTTAAGTGGTAATTGAAACCCTAGGACACTTGGTAATAGATGAGACGTCTAAGGAGAGTATATGGAGTAGGAAAACACCTCAGGCAGTCTTGAGCAATTTCAACACATAACAGTCGAAGTGAAGGACACCACAAAGGAGACTGGGAAGAACTTGAGAGAAACTGCAGAGAAACGGGGAGAGTACTGTGCCGCAGAAGTCAAAGGAATACGGCATTTTTAGGAAGAGGTATCCTCTTATATTGATGTTCAATTTCTACCATCTACATCTTAGTTTCTTGGAAGAAGCTTACCTAAAATATTTTTCACCTACTGAGCCTTTTTTATTCCATCTTCCTGAAACGTCCACCCTCCTTTCTCTGCTTTGAGAAAAAGAAAACAAAGTTTTATTCCGTAACTACCTCCGAGAGCATCTTTCACATTTTACTGTAGTCAGCTGTTTTCGAGACTGTCTTCCTTTTTGCATCATGACCAGTACAGTGCCAGGCACACAGGGGGAATTCAATGAATGTTCGTTGGAACATTCATTATATATAATGTTAAGAATATCTGTTATTTATTAAATATTTACTGTTTCTGGGTACCTGTGCTACTATTTGATTTATAATAGCTTTTTAAAAGTCTTATAAAAAACCTGTGAGGGGCTATGATTATCCCCATTCTATAGATGAGGACACTGAGGCTAAGAAAGAAAAGTAACTTCTCTAAAGTCGCACAGTAAGTTGCAGAGCTGCAATTCGCAAACAAGACTGCCTGATTCCAAAGTCCATGCTTTTAACTATCACCTCTCCCGAGAGAAGTAAACATTCACATTTTCCAGACATCTGTGGAAGAGACATTTTTGAACTGGCAGCTTTCCCAATTCATCTCAAATCATAGCACATAAGCAACAGCCTGCTCTCACTCCAAGAATGCTTTATTCTGGGTCTGACTGAGCCCCTCCTGTGCTGCCTTCCCTACCTGCAAAATAATAGATTTTTCCTTCATTCACTCACCTAAGCCTGCCTGCCTGAGCAGATTCTGGCTTCCTAACCAGGAGGTCTCTCTTCAGATCAGTACTCTAATTCCATTTTTCCCTTCCTAACAGTTCTTAGATTGTGCCCACCAGATTAAGGATGGGTCTGCCTTCCCCAGCCCAGTTGATTCATAGGATTACTTAAGAATCCTTTGGCCGGGCGCGGTGGCTCACGCCTGTAATCCCAGCACTTTGGGAGGCCGAGGCGGGTGGATCACGAGGTCAGGAGATCGAGACCATCCTGGCTAACACAGTGAAATCCCGTCTCTACTAAAAATACAAAAAATTAGCCGGGCGTGGTGGTGGGCGCCTGTAGTCCCAGGTACTGGGGAGGCTGAGGCAGGAGAATGGCTTGAACCCGGGAGGCGGAGCTTGCAGTGAGCCGGGATTGCGCCACTGCACTCCAGCCTGGGCGACAGAGCAAGACTCCGTCTCAAAAAAAAAAAAAAAAAAAGAATCCTTTGCTTGAAGTGCCCATAGTGGTTTCTTATTTATCAACTCTTAGTGTTGAGCTACAGTCAGCATAATAGAATGTAAGCTTCACAGGGACAGGGACCTTGTCAATTTTGTTTATAGCATTGTGCCCAGGATCCTGAACAGTGTGATTCCTGGGACCCAGTAGGCACACAATAGATAATGGCTGACTGAATTAGTATGTCAGTGATGGAATCCCAAACTTGGCTCTTACAGCAATTTAGGTATCTTGTACTCTGGCACTTTGCAGAGAGAAATCATAAACTCGTAGACACCAGGAGAAAAGCTATTTCCACGACGGTTTGCTGGAAGGCTCTGCAGGCCAATCTTTCAAGATACAAGCAAACCTAAGGGTGGGTGAGGGGAGGCAGAGTAGGTTGCCTTTGGGAAGAGGGGAAATTCTTCACAAGTCATCATAGATAATTCACAAAGCAATCTGTCTTAAGGATTATTTATGTAAATATTCTCCAATTATTTATCTAAATAAAAAGTACTAAGAGCACACTTATAATAATAATAAGCCTAAGAATTCCTTATCTCAATAGTTAAGCTTCCAAAAACTAGGGGAAATGATGAATTCCAGTGTCAAACCTTCTTCACTTTTTTTTTTTTTTTTTTTTTGATATGGAGTCTTGCTCTGTCGCCCAGGCTGGAGTGCAGTGGCGTGATCTCGGTTCACTGCAAGCTCTGCCTCCTGGGTTCATGCCATTCTCCGGCCTCAGCCTCCCCAGTAGCTGGGACTACAGGTGCCCGCCACCACGCCTGGCTAATTTTTTTGTATTTTTAGTAGAGATGGGGTTTCACCGTGGTCTCATCTCCTGACCTCATGATCTGCTGGCCTTGGCCTCTCAAAGTTCTGGGATTACAGGCGTGAGCCACCACGCCCGGCCGCCTTCTTCACTTTTAAGAGGCTGATTCATGAATCTGCTCTTATTTTCTGTTACTATTTCAACTATTCATCCTGGCAAGTATACTTGCAGGCACGACACTGATATTTGGCTACATGTATGCTTTACACTTAATTAGGGATGATGATCATCCTGGGATTTCTGGCCAGATTACTTATGATGGCTATATAGAGAATCTGTGCATTGACCTCGTTTAGGGAAGTATTTAGCACACGATTTCTTTTCCTATTAAAAAGTCACGGCCAGCCAGGGTGGCTCATGCCTGTAATCCCAGCACTTTGGGAGGCTGAGGCCAACAGATCACGAGGTCAAGAGATCCAGACCATCCTGGCCAACATGGTGAAACCCTGTCTCTACTAAAAATACAAAAATTAGCTGGGTGTGGTGGTGCGTGCCTGTAGTCCTAGCATTTTGGGAGGCTGAGGTAGGCAGCTGACGAGGTCAGGAGTTTGAGACCAGCCTGGCCAAAATGGTGAAACCCCGTCTCTACCCAAAATACGAAAATTAGCCGTGTGTGGTGGCACGTGGCTGTAGTCCCAGCTACTTGGGAGGCTGAGTAAGGAGAATTGCTTGAACTCGGGAGGCAGAGGTTGCAGTGAGCTGAGATAGCACCACTGCACTCCAGCCTGGGCACAGAGCAAGACTCTGTGTTGGAAAGGAAAAATTATATGTGCATATATATATATATATATATCTGTCCACAATAAAAAGGAGGAACATGACATGGGTCAAGCTTGAAAATGGGCACTTGCAATGAGGCCACCTTGATTATTAATGGTCAAGTGATGTGTGGCTGATATGAGTACCGGGGAGACCTATGCTTGGGAAATGCACAGTCCTCTGAGATCTGCAAGTGATCAGTGTTAGATCCTGTGGGAGTACGTTGCATATTCAGACATGTAAGCCTCAAAGCATGGATCATGTATATTTGGACTATTGTATATTCAGTACCACCTGACACCTCACACCTGAGGTAAAGGGTCTCAATAGATAGCTGTTGAATGAATGGATGAAAAATATCTTGGCATGTCTGACAAAATGGTGGAGGCAGATGCCATAGAAATCTGAGTGCTCAAGAGATTAAAGAAACTTCTGGGAGATGAGATGTGTTCAGAGAAAAAAAAGGACTGTGTCTCTTTGCCTGTACTATTGACATGTGCTAGAGAAAATTACATAATGATATGGAAGTAGTGTTACCATAGATTCTTGGTCCCCAATATCAACAGAACCTCCAGCTCTATTCAAATGCCAAGAGTTTTGGGTCTGGGTTCTCCAGCAGCTGTTTCAAACCTACTCCACCTTCTTCAAGCCTTCTGCCAACCTATTTTAGGTCATTTGTGCAGAAAGCTTTGCTGCCAATCTTACCAACAAAATAGACAGCATTTGAGCAAAGAAATATCTCAGCTGCCTGATACCCCATGTTGAAATATGTCAAATGGGAGTGTTATCTGTCTCTGTCCAAGTGTACTCTGAATACCCTTCGTATTCAACCACTACAAGAAACTCTCTCCTTCCATTTTCTCTCTTTAAAAACATTTCAAAGAGTTTTATTCAAACGATTGTATATTGTAACAATAAACAGTACATATTTAAAGTGTACAATTTCATAAGTTTTGACATATATCTACACCAGTGAATCCATCACCACAGTCAAGAAAATAAACATATCACCCCCAAACATTTCCTCATTTCCTAATATAAAACCCTTACCCTCACACCTACCTCTTCTTCCTCCACAACAGGCAACCATTTGTTGTCTGTCACTGCAGATTAGTTGCATTTTCTAGGGTTTTATATAAAGACAATCACACAGCATGTATTCTGTTAGGTAGGCTGGCTTTACACATTAATCTATTGATCAGCATTCATGTTGTTTCCAGTTTTTGGCTGTTACCAATAAAGCTGCTATAAAAATTCTTGTATAAGTCTTTGTGTGCGTGTGTATTTCTTTTATCTTGAGTAAATACTTAGCAGTAAAAGGGATGAATCATGTTCATTATAGGGTGTGTATTTTTAACTTTTAAAGAAACTGCCGAGCTTTTTCCTAAAGTGGTTGTACCATTTTACATTCCCATAAGCAGTGTGATAGAGTTCTAGTTGTTATGCATCCTTGTCAACACTTGGTATCGTTGGTCTTGTTATTTTTAGCCATTCTTATTCAGATGTGTAATGTTATCTCATTTGGAGTTTTAATTTACATTTCTCTAATGACTAATGAGTATTTTTCATGTGCTTTTTTTTGACATCATTATGTCTGTTTTGGTGAAGTGCCTGTTTATTCCTTTGTCCATTTTTTATCAGGTTATGTATTTACTTATTGTGTTTTGAGAATTCTTTATATATTATGGATACAAGTCCCTTATCAGTTGTGTAATTTGCAAATATTTTTTCCTAGTCTGGGGTTGTCCTTTCATTCTCTAAGTCTTTTAAGGAGCAAAAATTCTAAATTTCGATGAAGTTGATTTTATCAACTTTTCTTTCATGAATTGTGCTTTTGGTGTCATTTCTCAAAAATTTTTGCCTAGCTAGCCCAAGCTCACAGAGATTTTCTCCTAAATTTTTTTTGGTCTATGTTTTAGATTAGGTCTATAATTTGTTTTGAGTTAATTTTAGTATATGAATCAAATTTCAATTTCTTACATATGGATATTTAATTTTTCCAGTATCATTTGTTGAAAAGACTATCCTTTCTCTATTGAATTGCCTTTGCACCTTTGCTGAAATTTAATTGACCATGTAATTGTGGGTCTATTTCTGGACCCTCTATTTTCTTTTATTGATCTATTTGCCTATCTTAATGTCAATACCACACTATCTTGATTACTATTTTCCATGCCGGCCATGTCATAGACCACTTGCCAGCCTATGGATTAGTTTCCTTTGGATCAGGTGCCTATCCAGTGTCCATTCAGATGCAGCTAAGTGTTGGGGAGAGCAATTTTGCAGAGTGCAAAGCAGGGCTGCTGAGCACTACCTCTCCATGCAAGCTGAGGGCAGGGCAGCTTCCTGTAACATGTGCTATGATTATGCAGGTACAAGCTGCATAAATAACGTACTCTTCTCTCTGCATCCAGTTTTACCTCTTCAATAAACCGTATATATTTCTAAAGTGCAAATTTTATCATGTAATTTCCTTTTAAGATCCCTCAATGGTTTCCCATTGCCCTTAGGATCAAGTCCAAGTTCCTTGTCCTTAGCAATCCAACTTCTGCTTCTCTTTCCAATTTCATTTCTTACCACGCTTACTCTTACCACTTCTTGCATGTATACTCTGGTTTTGTGAATTACTTACCATTCCCTAAACATGGCATACTCTCTTGTACTTCTTATACTTTTTTCGTGTTTCTCTCTGCAAAGAATATCTTTACCTTTACTCTTTCCCCCCAACCAGCTTTTAAAAGTCTTTTAGGTCTTCACTAGTCTCAGTGGCTCACGCCTATAATCCCAGCACTTTGGGAGGTCTAGGTGGGTAGATCGCTTGAGCCCAGGAGTTCAAGACCAGCCTGGGCAACATGGCAAAACCCCAACTTTACAGAAAAATTTAAAAATTAGCTGGGCGTGGTGGCGTGTGCCTATAGTCCCAGTGACTCAGGAGGCTGTCATGAGGATTGATTGAACCTGGGAGGTCAAAGCTGCAGTGAGCCGTGATCACGCCACTGCACTCCAGCCTGGGTTAACAGAGAGAGATGCTATCTTTAAAAAAAGGGAAAAAAAAGTATTTTATGTCTTCTCTTAGATATGACATCAATTTAATTTAACAAATTTTTATTAAGCAACTAATATGAGCTAAGAAATGCCCTGCACTGTAAGAAACAAGTTTAATAGGGCTCTTATCTGCATGTAGTATAGAGTCTAGAGGAGGAGGTAGTCATTAAACAAGTAATTATAGTAAAATCCACATATACAATAATGTAGAAATAACATGGTGAAATTATGTTCCCTGACAATGCAAAACCAATTTTAATACATCTGGCTATTAATCCTTCCCCCTCCCCAGTTCCCATTTGCAATGTGGGGGGTTAAAGTTCCTATCTTGGAGGGGAAGACAAGGTAAAGTGGGCCTCTGCATTCCCAGGAAGTGGGCCTCTGCATTCCCAGTATTCTCCCAGCCCAATCTGCCTGTATTAGACAGATCAAATGCTGCCAAGAAGCCCAGAGATTCCTGGAATCAGTGCTACGATTCTGGAATTCCCAGCTAGTCACAGAGCCTAGAATTATCCCCTGTATATTTATTTAAGCTGGAGAAGTACCAGCAGACGGCTCCGAACTCTAGCTGAGACCAGGATGGATTTTGGTCACACAGCCAGACACTTGGTGCTCTCCAGCAAACTATGTGGGATCACTCCAATCATTTCATTAATCTCATAATAATATGACCTTGTAATTTGTGAAACTGAATTTTAGATTCCATTTGTTCAGTTATAGTGGGGTTTCTGTACACATGAGATAAGTATAACAAAAGAGGAAGCACTGAGTGCTTTTTGAGTATGAGGTAAGAGGGTGACAGAAAGTAGCTCTGACAGAAGCCCAGGTGAATCCAATCAGCCAATTACATTAATTGGGACTGCTGAAGGATCAAGGCAGGCCCACAATGGTTAATTTAAAATGCAGGTGGGGCCGGGCATGGTAGCTAACGCCTGTAATCCCAGCACTTTGGGAGGCCGAGGTAGGTGGATCACTTGAGGTCAGGAGTTTGAGACCAGCCTGGCCAACATGGTGAAACCCCATCTCTACTAAAAATACAAAAATTAGCCGGGCATGGTGGTGTGCACCTGTAATCCCAGCTACTGGCGAGGCTGAGGCAGGAGAATTGCTTGAACCCAAGAGGTGGAGGTTGCAGTGAGACGAGATCATGCTATTCTACTCCAGCCTGGACTACAAAGTGAGACTCCTTCTCAAAAAAATAAAAAACAAAAAAATGAATGTACAGGCAGGCATATGCCAAGAAGGAAAGTATATACGTAAATATATGTACACATGTATATTTATATATACATATACATACATAATATAAATATTTGTATATACATAATTTATATGTATAATATATACACACATGTCATATATGTATATATAAATATTTGCATTTATATATGCATATATCGTGATTATCTATATATACACACATGTAGATTATATATATGTATATACAAATATATGCATTTAAATATAAATTGTATATACATAAATGTATCTATAAATAGAAAATCACAAATTGACCTAGATTTGGGTAACCTATAAAATTGGTCAAAGGACTGTTGATATTAGTTATCCAAAACTAAGGAACTTAATCAAAGGGATATTTAACTGAAACTTGAAGAATGAGTAGGAATTAGCCCAGGTGAAGGAGTGGGAAGATGATTCTAGGCAGAGAAGGCATCCTCCAGAAGTCTTCCCTGGTCCACTAGACTGGGTTAGGACTCCGTCTTGGTGTTCCCAAGGTCCTACTGGATGCTTAGTTCTAGCCCACCCTTATCACATGTGTCACAATGATTTTTTCTTTATCTCCCCCCATTAGACTGTAAGCTCCTTGAAGACAGAGACTGAGTAATTAGGGCCCAGTAGCATATCAATTCCCTCTGTGTGAAGTAGGGAAGAGGGATTAGAGAAAGACTCTCTCTGGGCAGAGGGATTGGGAAGGTAACTCTCTATGCAGAAGAATTAGAAACAGGCTGATACAGACTCATGGGGTCAAGGATTGCTTCATAAGAAGTATCCTTGTCAGAAGAAAATGGCACTCTTTCTTGCAGATGGATTCAGCTCTGCACTAGGGGGCATGAGCTGGTGAGTAAGGAACAGGTTGAGTTTCAGCCTCCATTCACCTACTTGGCATCTTTGTACTGTGCACAAACTCCACAACTGTACATAGTGACCCTGTGGATTTTTCTCTGTAGTCTCTACAGTGACTATTATAAAGCCCGACACATATTAAGTAAATATTTAGAAAACAGTCCATAAAAGTAAAAGCTTGGACTAGAGACTCCAATAATGGCTTACTTAGTACCATATGTATTCTAGATTGTTAGCTATGGCCATATTGGTGCCTGGTAATAAAATGGTGCTGCCATGTGGAATGCAGTTGTTTCCAGCAGAAGGCTCATCAGTAGCCACAGCAGATGGCTTGCCAAATCAGAGAGGGAATGAGGTAGCTAATAGGACTTGTTCCTAAGTACAAATGCCCCCTTAAGAGACTCTGCAGGCATTTTAAGGGTCCTGCAGTAAAAAGGGATGACAAAACCCAGTGAAATCTGGGTTACTTTATTTTTTATATTTTGAGATGGAGTCTCACTCTGTTGCCCAGGCTGGAGTACAGTGGTGCAATCTCAGCTCACCGCAACCTCCACTTTCCGGGTTCAAGTGAGTCTCCTGCCTCAGCCTCCTGAGTAGCTGGGATTATAGGTGCCCGCTATCACACCTGGCTAATTTTTGTATTTTAGTAGAGAAAGGGTCTCACCATGTTGTCCAGGCTGGTCTCGAACTCCTCAACTCAGGTGATCTGCCCGCCTCGGCCTCCCATAGCGCTGGGATTACAAGTGAGCCACTGCACACAGCCAAGTCTGGGTTACTTTAGAAGCTAAGAATACATTTGTGGATGAACTATCCTCCAGTGTCCTGTATCCCTTGGGAACTTAGCTCAATTACGACAGCCTGATCAGAATATGAATTGAGGAAAATAAAGCTTGACATAGTTTTTGAACTTAGACTATCTAAGTAATGATGTAGTGGGGCAACTACTAAGCTGATGAAAGTCAATTTACCAAAACAGAAGTAAGGGAGCTTAAAAAAAGTCATGCAATTATCATATTCCATTAGATTCTAAGATACCACTGAAAGGTGTGCCCTTATTTTATGAACCCCTACGAAAGAAAAAACTGGTAATTACAAATTATGATTGTAAGACACAATTTGAAATGTTACAACATTTTTAAAACAGTGTTATAGAATTGATGAAATATGGATTATAAATACTTCATCTTCTTGTGGTTCGTATGTTATATATCTTAAAAGAAAGATTTTAACTCTGAAAAGAGTTACTGTCCTGGCGAAAGCAGACTAAACCGTCCAAGTTCCCTTGACAGGTGCATCATCATGGCAGAGTGCAGTTTGCTATCAGTTTCATGATACCATCTGCTGAGATCATATTCATCTAATTCTATGTTCATCAAGCAAGTAAATTGGTGTTCCTAGCATCTTTCTCTACAGAGAGGGAATGTGCTGACCAGTCTGCCTAGATATTCCACTATGATTGGCAGTCAAAAATTTTATTGTAAATTAATATATCAGCATTTGATTTACTTATTAATCTCTTATGCATTTCATCTATCTGAGCTTGATCAACTCCGGTTCAACTGATTCTCAACCTGCAAAGCTAAGAGCCAAACTCTGGAGGAAAATGATACCACAGTATTATCATCACTAGGTGAAGCACCAGTTGAACAATGAGCTGATCTCTTTGTCAACTTTAACATGCAAGTTGCACATGCACGTGAACATGCAACTTTTGATCCATTCCACCACAAAGTATTTGAGAGCTGAATGTGTTCTATTTACCTTCACATCCTCCAGGGGGCATGCATAATGATATGCTGAGTAGAATAGCAAATGTGTTCCTGAATATTAGATATAATTTTCACTAAATATGTGTATACTAAATCTATTTTGTACTGTGTTTTATGAGCCTTTGTTTTTAACTGAGATTTGGAGAACTTTATTATCTATTCCTTATGTCCTCCATTCCCTGGTAAATTGAGAGTTGATTGTACCTTTTTGTCTAGCTCTTTCTTTGAAGTATAAAAGCACTGCATTCATTCAACAGTATTTATTGAATAGCTTCAAGGAGCTGTCTTATTCATTTTTTTCTGACAGTGCCTAGTACAGTACCTTCTATAGAATAGTCAATGAATGTTGGTTGAACTGAATGGAATTTATTGCATACCTGCTATGTGTAAAGCTCTGTGCTCAGGTCAGTGTGGAACAAAAATAAATACAAAACTTGGTTTCTGTTTACATCATCTCTCTTTCTACTCCACACATCCTCCCTACTCCCACTCCAGTGAACAAACATACTGAACTATTTGCAGTTCCACAAGAGTGACTTGCTTTACAGTTTTGGTATTAAGAGGTTGATCCAGAACTAGTGGGATACTGAGCGAAATCCAAACTTGATTTGACTTTATTACTAGTAGATTAATGTTTCATTTCTTTCTTTTTGCTTAGAATTATGAAGCATTGGAATGAGGAGAATTATTTGTTTTTATCCAACACTGAACTGCATTTTCTTTTTGAGCAAGTCATTTGAGACCACAACTTACTTTATGTTTGTTGTTTTTTTTTTTTCTTTTTTTTGAGATGGAGTCTTGCTCTGTCACCCAGGCTGGAGTGCAGTGGCGCGATCTCGGCTCACTGCAAGCTCCACCTCCCGGGTTCACGCCATTCTCCTGCCTCAGCCTCCTGAGTAGCTGGGACTACAGGTGCCCGCCACCACTCCTGGCTAATTTTTTCTATTTTTAGTAGAGACGGGATTTCACCATGTTAGCCAGAATGGTCTCGATCTCCTGACCTCGTGATCTGCCCTCCTCGGCCTCCCAAAGCTCTGGGATTACAGGCGTGAGCCACCGCGCCCAGCCACTTTATGTTTTTTATCAGGTAATTCCATTCACTGGTAATCTGGTAATAACTAATGGATTCATATGCTGTGTTAATATGATCAGATTTTAACATATTAACAGTAGCCACATTATTAAAAAGTCAAAAAATAACAGATGCTGGTGAGGTTGCAGAGAAAAGAGAACACTAATAGGCTGTTGGTGGGAGTGTAAATTGGTTCAACTGTTGTGAAAAGCGGTGTGGCAATTTCTCAAAGAGCTGAAAACAGAACTACCATTCAACCCAGCAATCCTATTACTAGGTGCATACCCAAAGGAATATAAATCGTTCTACCATAAAGACACATGCGTGTGTATGCTCACTGAAGTATCCCTCACAATAGCCAAGACTTGGAATCAACCTAAAATGCCCATTAGTGGTAGACTGGATAAAGAAAATGTGGTATATATATACCACAGAATACTATGCAGCCATAAAAAGAATGAGATCATGTCCTTTGCAGGAACATAGATGGAGCTGGAGGCCATTATTCTTAGCAAACTAATTCAGGAATAGAAAACCAAATGCTGCATGTTCTTACTTAGAAGTGGGAGCAAAATGATGAGAACACAGGGACACAAGGGAGGGAACAACACACACTAGGGCCCACCTGAGGGTGGAAGGTGGGAGGAGGGAGAGGATCAGAAAAAAATAACTACTGGGTACAAGGCTAAGTACCTGGGTCATGAGATAATCTGTACAAAACCCCAGTGACATGAGTTTACCTATATAACAAACCTGCATATGCACTCCTGAACCTAAAATAAAAATTTAAAAACAACAACAGCAACAAAAACCAGTAGCAGCATCTTGCTTTTTCTTTCTTTAAAACATTTACCAGGTGTATTCATTGGAGCATCATTTTATTCACTATGTGTTATGAATTTTCTCCCAAACTGTTTTCCACATCTTGACTTTCATTCTCAACTGCGATTTCCTTAAATATTTTGGCACTGAGCCACATAACTGGTCTTTGGATTTTTCCAGTTGCCTGTATTTTTTTTTTCTGTCCATAAGTTTATTGTCTTTATCTGAAAAATCCTCATAGAAAATTGTTTGGTTTAGCTCTCAGCAGCCCGCTCCTGAGCTCTGAGGAAGCTTGCCTTTTTTTGAGCTACCCAATCTTTCTTCTGAGCAAGGGACATTTTGGGACGGTTGCACCTCTTCTTTTTAACTTCTTTCTTGGGCTTCTTTTCACAGACTGGACTCTCTCGTATAGCAGCATGAGCTTTCTTATAGATCTCCTCCATCATGTCTGGAGTTACACTGTTCTTTATGTATTGAGAGAACTGCTTCTTGTAATCATCTTCATTTTCTTCCATTAAGTAGCACATGTAATCTGCAACATTGTGGCCCATGATGTGCTTCCTGTATACTTCTGCATTAAATTTCTTGCTTTCATTATCATAACCAGGGAATCATTTAGTACTGTGAGGGACAGACAAGCCTCCATGCACAGCTCCCTTCAGAGTGCCAACAACTTTACTGCCAGTAGTAGTTCTGGCAAGACCTGCATCCTAATTGCAGGTAAAGGCAGGCACCTGGCCGACCATCAATGCTTACCACATTGTAGTCATCGCCAGTTGCCTCCACTTGGCCTTCATAGATCTTGTCCATGCCAAACCTATTGAGAAGCCTGCGGTCCAGCAGCGGGCCAGTACAATACGCTGCAGCATAATCTGTCAGGTCAGCCTTCACACCATATTTTGGCAGTTTGTGTACATATGCTGTGCAGACTATCATATCCCCCTGTGTACGGGCATAAGCAATCTGACAAACGATATCTCTGTTACATGAACTATCATCCTATATTTGGGTGTGTTGTATTCAGTTTTATCCTGTATCACCAAGTGTTTCTGAGCATAGTAATCAGTTTTACCCTCTCGTCGTCTTCTAAATTTCACTTGATATCTCTTAAAGTAGGCCTTATTCTGAATAACTTTTACAAACCCCAACCTGCAGAACAGAGACCCACGTCTGCAGCTAGACAGAGACCTCACGTGTATTTTTTTTCTTTTTGCATTACCTTATTCAAGCTTTCTGTCATTATATTTTCTCCCATTCACAGAAGCTTTTGAGATCACTTTGTACAGCGTTTCATCAACTATTACTACTTCTACTATTATAATTACTATGATTACTTTTACTGCTATTATGACTTCCACAGTATTACACTTCAGTTGCTGAGTTCTAGTGTAAAAAATAGCTTCATTAGTGAGACAAGTTCCTGATCATGGCTGAGTTCTGAGTGATTCTATTTGCTTGTGTGATTTGTCTCCACATTAGTCAGTGGTATACATTAATGACAGTTATTTTCTTAGTAACTGCTTTTACAGTGATATAATGTAAAAATTTCCATAGTGCATATTTTATTGTAAGTCCAATAGTAACCTGAGAATGTCCAATTTTAATGGATTCTGCAAATGAAATGATCCAAAGTTCACCCCTCCCCCAATGACTGCAAATATATACGTATTTATATTTTATTGTTTACACATTTGTGTAAATGAAGAAGGGAGATTTGCATTTTAAAGAGCCCAAAGAACTGTATGACTTTGAGAAAATCACCTTACTTCTCTTTGTCTCATTGGGTTACAATGAAATCGAACAAGTTAGAATAATGCCTGGTACACAGTAAGCACTCAAAAGTGTTAGCTATTAAGTATGAAGCAATTAATGTGTTTAGTCAAATATTTGTTGTTTGGAATCTACGTTTGCTGTTGCTGAAGGCATCATTCCATAGGAAAGAAAATGTTTCTCATTCTTGTCAAATAAATGCAGTTATGGTATATTCTTCTGAATGTCAATAACATCTTAAGGGTTTGGAGGGCCACAGTAATGACAGCTGTACAACTAAGGAAAACTTTTTTATTTTTAAATTTTTAAATGAGTAAACAGAGGTTCAGAGAAGCCAAATAATTAAGGCGGGACCAGTAAATTTCTCAAGAACTCTTGGTTAATCTTAAACATGTTAGCAGTTTCTCGTTGGCTCAGTCGAAAACCAAAAGAATAGCCCACTCAGTGTTTCTCTGCCCCCAGGATCCTGTGGTGAAGCCTTGCTAAAAATGAAAATTTCCAGAACCCTCTCGGGACTGATTCTCTGAAGGGTTAACCAGCATCTCACATGCTTCTTATATAATTTTAATTCGTAGAACCATGACACTTTCAGTAACGCAGGGAGAGAGTATCCTCAGAGAGTCAAACTGGAGCAAACCTCGGCCACCTTTCAGGGCAGGCTGTCCGGGTAACTGAGATGTCACACTTGATGCTTTGCCTGGCCATCAAGCAACTCCCAACAATCTGCCCCCTTAAGATCCTAAAACCTTCCCTCGCCATTACTCCACAGTTGTGATTGGCAAATATTGCATTATTCGGCTGTTTTCCTCAACAGGAGGAAAATAACAGAGATTTTTGCACGCTCGTGATCGTGGAACTCAAACCTGGGCCTGTTCCACCTTAAAGGGCCTAGGCATGCCTAATGCTTGGGTCTTGCAGAGTTTGGGCACCACCATATTTGGAGCGTGCCTACTTTGGGGCGGGAACCTCCTTGGGAGTGATTAGGTCAGCGCTGGGGGAGGTGACCTTGTTTGGTTTCTGGCACCCGAGAACAGTGGTGCACTGTTTCCGCTGCCCCCGTTTGTCTAATTGGCCCAGACGCTCCACCAGCGCGAAGCTTCCCGGGAGCTTCTCGCTGGCCACCCCCGCGGCCCGCAGCCCGGCAGAGGCGGGAAAGCAGCGCGCCTGCGCCGTGGGAACCGGGGCTGGAGGCGAAAAGCGGGGAGCGGAGGGGGGCCGCTGGAGCCGAGTAGCGTACAGAGCGGCGTGTGACGCGGGGACGCCGCGCGCTCCCAACGTCGCCCCGGTTTGACGCACACGGCACCAAACTGTGAGTTTCAGGGGTTATTTGGTCAGATTCGCTGGGACCCGAGTGGGTTTCGGGCCTCTGGGCTGTGGCAGCGGCGGGACTGAGGGTGGCGGAAGAACTTGGGGGACCCAGCCTCCGGCTCTCGGGCTCGGGGAGCTACGCCCTAGGCTGGGTCCCAGCCATCCAAAAGGACGCATTTTGCCGCACAGGCTAAGATGGCGGCGGCGGCCGAGGAGGCGGAGTTGGTGCTACACAAGGAGCCCGGGCCCCGGGTTCGGGGAGGCGGCGGCCGCGGTGGTCGCTGGGGGCCACGGAGCCTGAGGTGAGCGGCGGCCGCCGCCGCGGGGCGGGACTCGGCAGGGGGATGGGGGGGGGCTTTCCGCTGCGGCGTCGGAGGATCCGGTAGCGGACACAAAGGGGCTGAGCTGGGCACTAGACTTGGGGGTTTTGTTTAGTCACATGAAGCCGAGCAGCCAGTGAGCAGTAGGGGGAAGGGGCCGAGATCAGGCGGCTTGGGGAGCCTGGCGGTCGCCATTGCAATGCACTGAGTAACGGGGCGGGCCGAGAGCAGTCACCAACTCCTCTCGTTGAGGCTGCTCGGTTGTGGCCAGAAACGCTGGCTCTGGCATTAACTGTGTACACCCCTCCCCTTAATTGGGACAGGACCGCATAGGCCTCCCCTTCCCCCGTCCTGCAAGATCTTATGCGGCTAGGTGCCTGGGAAGTAACAGCAAGAGGTAAATCGCTCGAAGTGTTTGGGTTGCCAGGGGCTTGGTGGGTGTCCAGCTAAAGCTTTTTGCCTCTCCAGGTCTGATTCTCTGGCCTTTGTGTCCCTGGGAAGTTACTCTGCCAGAGGAAAGCAGGTGTGCTCCACTTCTCCCGTGAACCTGAAGATGAGTTGTCCCAGACTCTTCTCAGTGATTGGAAACTTAGGTGGTGGAGCTAAAGGTTACTTGTTACGAGACTTCTACAGACAACTCTTGTTGGGATCCATCTATGGTTTAGCAACATTAGTGGAAAAGTTTTCTTGAATATTGACTTTGAATATAAAAAGTTTATATTTAGACTTCAGATTTTGCGTGATCATCAAACTCAACGAGGGGATAAACATAATTGGGGGCCAATGATGGCCTTGTCTTGTTAATAATTTCAACAGAAGTATCACAACACCACCGACTATCCTGTCCAGTCCTGACTAATTCCACGCTTATTGCATCTGGATTGTAGATTTGTTTTAATTGTGTATTCCCTCCCTGCAGTAGTTAGCTTTAGTTGTAAACATTTTTTGGTCCCATGAGAAGGAAAACATTTCAAAAAATAGACAACTAAAGTTTCTCAAAGAAAGGAAACCTGGCTGTTTGCCTTCAGTGGCATGTGTAAGTATCTAGGGAACTTGATGGCAGTAATATTGCATTTTGCTAGGCTTGCTAAGAAAAACCTCGTTTTTATAATAAGGCTGTAATCTAGCTTAGACATTTTAATTGGTGAAACATAAAGCTTGATTAGTATTAATGCAGTGGTATGTATTGCTTTTAAAAGTCTTACAGTTTCTAACAAATTAAAGTTATACTGCAGTTATATCATACTTTGTGTTGGTATTAACTCATGAAGTACAAAATTTTGAAACACCTGATGTTTTGTGTTGGCTATTAACAGAATTCCTTGATTGGAGGGATATTTAAACACATTAGATCACTGTTTAGATCTCTGTGTTCAAATTGAAATTTGAATTTTTCAACATTAGTTAACTTTCATTTCCTTGTTCTTTTCAGATTTATATTTTCTCTTTTTTTAGCTTTTCTTCTAATACAGAACAGTCTTGTATTAATGAATAGGAGATGCATTAACATTAGCAAATGTATTCCTGGATCATAAAGTTTTACAGTGGAAGGAATATCAAAGAACAACTGCTCTTACCTTCCTCTTTTACAATATATTGAGGACCAGAGATGATTAAGTTAATGGCATAATGGAAAATTGCCTTTCAGCCTCTACTCATTGCTGTTTGTATTTGTCATATTGCTGGGATCAGAAGGTGAATATCTACAACTAATAATGGTTAAAAAAAACAAGAGAATGTTATTGGGAATACTTGTTAATTAAATATTATTAGGTTCATGAGAACTTCTGTGACAATAAGTTAAAAACTTTCATATTGGCTGGGCACGGTGGCTCACGCCTGTAATCCCAGCACTTTGGGAGGCTGAGGTGGGCAGATCACGAGGTCAAGAGATCGAGACCATTCTGGCTAACATGGTGAAACCCCGTCTCTACTAAAAATGTAAAAATCAGCTGGGCGTGGTGGCATGTGCCTATAGTCCCAGCTACTCGGGAGGCTGAGGCAGGAGAATCACTTGAACCCAGGAGGTGGAGGTTGCAGTGAGCTGAGATCCTGCCACTGCACTCCAGTCCGGCGACACAGCGAGACTACGTCTCAAAACAAAAAACAAAAAACTTTCATATTATATGGTAACTTTGTTTTTAAAGTGACTTTCAGTGAAACAAAATCAGGTACAAAATACAGAAATATCAGATAGTTTCAGAGCAATGTTGCTTTTGAATTTTAAGGTTTTCCAAAGCAGTCTTGACCCAGAAATTGAAAAATTAAAAAACAACAACCAGGCACTTGATAAATTTCTTTGAAAGTTTGAAATAACTGCTGTTATTGCCAGTTATTACTTAGGAAAAGAAATGAGATCAGTGCTGAAAATAATGGTGTCTTTCATTTTGTAATAGTGTTTTGGTTGAATAAACGAATGTGCCGCTCAGAATGTTCCTTTTCTTTAAAACAACTTTTAATTTAAGACTACTGCTTCTACTGAGTGGTATCTCTAAGGTCTGTTAGGAAATTGAACAAGTAGTAACAGTCATTTATGATGGGACCCTATAGTGATCTTTAATTTCTTTGAATGACAGATTTAGCAAAAAGTTAAATTGTTTTAAGGTCTTAAAAGTTTTTATGGGTCATATAAAGTGCTTTTAAATTACTGATTTTTGTAAGTTGATAAGCTGTTTTATAATTTTCAACATTATGTGAGTGGATTTACTTACACTTTCATTTTGTGAAAATTAAGAGTCACTTTCAGATTATTTGTAGTTATAAAGTGGTCTGTCACCTGCAAACCTTAAACATTTTCCAGTTTTAATTTGTCATTCAAGTTATAAGAGTGTTTTGGTTGAATTGAGACTCTTAATGGGTAGCAGGAGGAGAAAAAGTTTCAAGGAGAATAGAAGTGGTGGGATATCTGCAATCTAGAGAAAGGTCAGGTCCATTTTTTTCTGTCATCCTGAATACTGTTTTTTAGTGTTACTTATGTAGATCATTTTCTTAGGATGTGATTCTGGAAGGAAAAGTGAATCTTATTCTTGTGGGAAGGCTTTTCAGTCAGGTCTTAAGACGATTGTAATTTGCAGCAAATAGAGAAATTGGCATGTTATCTAACCCTGATTTTAGAGAGCGCTTGTTTTAGCCATTTTTTTAAAGTGTTTTCTAAATGTTTTAAATTAGTAACCTTGTAAAATAAAACAAGAAAATGAAGAGTGGACACTGTAATACTATGGATACATATTCAAATGAGCTTTTATTTACACTTAGTATTCATCTTTCTGGTAGAGAGATGTCTATTTCGTAAATGGAGAATCTGTAAATATTGAGTAAAGTTGTCAGGTATAGCATTGACTGAAGCAGTTCTAGAAGTGGTGTTTTTGATTCAGGTTTATTAGAGGGAAATAAATAGCTGCTGTTAATAGTGCAAGCCATTTACACCATTGAGTTTTGGGAGATTTGAGAATCATGGAACTGATGGTAGCACTAGCTCACCCTGCTGGTTGGCTAAAAGATTTCTCCTCTTCCCCTTAAGAAACAAACATGGAGATCACAGGAGACCCAGAGGGTAGTAGAACTCTAAATTAAATTCTGTCTTTCTTCAGGGAGAGGAAGTTCCCATGAAAAAGGTGTTTTCTCATCTCTAAGGCCTTAGTTGCTGCATTCTAATTTTTTTTTGCAGATCTGCCAAGTTGAACCATGGAGTTACTATCCTTTCTTTTTCTTTGTTTTTGGTTGGGGGTTGGAGTCTCAGTATATTGCCCAGGCGGGGGTGCAGTGGTGCAATCTTGGCTCACTGCAACCTCCGCCTCAGGTTCAAGTGATTCTCCTGCCTCAGCCTCTCAAGTAGCTGGGATTACGGGTGCCCGCCACCACGCCTGGCTAATGTTTTTATTTTTAGTAGAGATGAGGTTTTACCATGTTGGCCAGGCTGGTCTCGAACTCCTGACCTCAGGTGATTCACCCGCCTTGGCCTCCCAAAGTGCTGGGATTACAGGCGTGAGCCACCGTGCCTGGCAGGAGTTACTATCCTTTTTGAACTTCCTGGGAACTCTTACGTGATAATGGAAAGTTAGTATATTTTTATTCTTTTAATTTCAACATAAGAAATCCTTTGACAATTGAGAGATGTCAGGAAGAAAAACAGAAAGCCCTGTGAGAGTAACTTTCCGGGAGGAAAAAAGCAGAGGATTTCAAGAGTAAGAGGAGGAGGAGCCTGCCAGGGCAGAAGCAGCAGCAGTGCACTCTTCTCTTGGTTGAGGGAAAGTGAGACTGGATTAAGGTTAGCGTTTCTGAGAGATTTTCTTTCCCCTCTCCTTCTACTAATCTTGGCCCTACCGCTTCTGTCTGCTAGCTGTAGTCTTCCCATTTCATTTGGAATCCTTAGAACTGAGATTTTTTAAGTAAAAATAAAGATAAGTGATGTGTTCCTTGAAACAATTCTCTTAGCCTAGATTTCGGTAGAATTGAAGTTGGGTTAGAGTGATGAATGCAGATTTTATGTGTCAAGGTTTTTGGTATGTCTTTTTTTTAAGTTGAAAATACAGCTTTTAAGAGACTTTATACAGGCCGGGTGTGGAGGCTCACACCTGTAATCCCAGCACTTTGGGAGGCCGAGGTGGGTGGATCACTTGAGGTCAGGAGTTTGAGACCAGCCTGGCCAACATGATGAAACCCTGTCTCTACCAAAAATACAAAAATTAGCTGGGCGTGGTGGCACATGCCTGTAGTCCCAGCTACTTGGGAGGTCGAGGCAGGAGAATCGCTTGAACCCGGGAGGCGGAGGCTTCAGTGAGCAGAGATACCATGCCACCACACTCTAGCCTGGGTGACAGAGTGAGACCCTTACTCAAATAAAAAAGACTTTGTACAAACTCTAGAAACATAAGTATGTTTTGAGCCAAAGAGACAATTGAAAATAAAAAATACCTAATAAAGTGTTAAGATGAAAATTCTTTACACTTTACAAAGCATGTTTACCTGTAGTCTATCAATTATTTATCTAATTTTTTGAAAAGATTAATATTTTACTTACAAGTATCTTTCATTAGTTTCTTGAGGAAGATATTAAGTACAGTCATGTGCAGCATAATGATGTTTTCTGGTCAATAGTGGACTGCATTTATGATGGTGGTCCCATAAGATTATAATACTGTATTTTTACTGTATTTTATGTTCTATGTTTAGATACACAAATACTTAACAGTTATGTTACAATTGTATATGGTATTCAGTACAATAACATGCTTTACAGGAGCGTGTTGTAGACTAGGAACAATAGGCTATACCAAGTAGCCTAGGTGTGTAAGTAGGCTCTACCATCTAGGTTTGTTTGAGTACACTTCGTGATGTTTGCACAGTGACCAAATTGCCTAAGAACGCATCTCTCAGAATGTACATCCATGCTTAAGTGATGTATGACTGTAAAACTAGTACTTTCAGAGCACCACTTATTGAGGAGGAGAGGGGTAATTCCCAATTTATTGTTGGTTTGTGAAGGTGGATAAAAGCCTTCACAGAGTTGGAATTAATTGCCTTTTGTTTACTACTAACTCACTAAATACTTTACACACAGACACACACATACATAGAATCACAATTGCAATTATGCATATATAAAGAGGCAGGATGTGATAAGGTTTAAAAATATAAGCCTTGAAATAAAATTGGCAGGGTTCAGATTTAGCTATGTGAGCACTAGGCAAGTGGAATTAGTAATTACCATCTTCAAAGAGATTTAGGGTTGATATTACATAATTCATGTAAAGTCCTTAGCTTTCTGGCACACAATGCTGAGTAAAGTAAGTGTTAGCTGTTAGAGTAGTAATAGTTATTATTACCGTTGTTTAATTATTCTTTCTACATTAACTTGAAATTTTCACCTGTGAGTGATTTGGAGTTGTATACTTTTGCTAATGTCCCATTTTAAGCCATGCCTATAAAGACAAGGTTGTTATAGAGGAAGTGAGAGGTAGGCATCAAAGTGTGCCTTCTCTGATTCTAGCAGCAGAATCTTATAACCAGGTTAAATATTTCAGGAATGCATTCCCAGCACTGTCAGCAGATGAGTAGATGCACTTGGGAATGAGTACATTTTAATGAAGTTATTTCCCAACCAGTGCATTGGTTTGTCTTTGTTACAACATCCTGAATTTCTTCACTCTGCTTTCAATTTTTGACTGTGAGGCCATGTGGTGACCATTAGCAGAGAGAAGAAGGTGAGTGGCTATGCGTATTTGTACTGTACATATAAACCCAAGATGAGAGTGAGGACTGGCTGGTAGGTAGCTAGATTGAGGAGGGTGGAATATAATCTTTTCATTGGATAGTCTGAGTTAGGAATTGCCCAAACAGCATTTCCTTTTGCTGTTTTCCTCTCCACACTTTGTTTTATATATGTCTGTGCTTGTATGGTGTTAAAGTTATCAGTTCTCCCTCTTTAATTTTCCTTCTACCACCAGCCGCCTTCTAGCACACACACAGATTTTAAGCTTATAAGCAAATTTGTCAAAGACAGCTAGTAAAAATGATTTTAGGTGGGGTACTAGTAAAAATGATTTGATGTGGGGTACTAGTATGAAATTGTAAGGTTTTCATTTATGCTTGAAAAATATTTACAGCAATTTGGAAAGTGAAGGAGGGGAAGTCACCCATAATTTTATTACCATTATATAATTATTGGTATTAAAGACAGATGATGTTAAGCATCTACTATATTCTTTTGATAATCCTGTGATGTATATATTCCCACTTTACATGTGAGGAAACACATCCACTTAATAGTGGAGCAGCCAAGTTTGAACCTAGGTATATCTTGAGAAAGGTCTAGAGAGGAGACCTTTCTGTTCCTTCTTCTTACATATATATATATCCTTTTAGCTAGTTGTTACACAATTTGTAAGTTTCATCTCCTAGTTTTAAAACTTAGCATTATAAAAACATTTTTCTCCCTACCCTTATTTCAAGTGGTGTCGTATTGCTCACATTGTCTATTCATACCACCATATAAAGGCTCTTTGTCTTGGCTGCTGGACATTGGTACAATGATGTTGACCAAAATGGATGCTGCCCTTTTCTTTACTGAGTGACTAACATGAAAAAAATCAGGCTTAATCAGAACTAATACTTTATGGGATTTGGATTGCTACAGGTTTAATCATGCTATCTATCCTTGCTGGTGGGACATTTGACTTAGAATTGGATATAGGTAAAATATAGACGACAAATAAATTGTATAATTTATAGCTATCTGAAAACAACTTTTTTTTATATTTTAACACTTTGAAATGCCTTATGCTTCCTTGTTAAAAATCTTAAAGGGATATTAAAATTAAATGGGCACTTAAAACTTATCTAGTTACTATTAGTAATTCCTAATATAATAATATTTAATTCATAAAAGAGAAAAGCTTAATGTTGAATTCTGGCACTCATTGGGAAGATGACATTTATGTTAAGAGATAATTTGTGGGACATAGTGATTATAGTTAATGTTGTGTACTTGAAAGTTGCTAGGAGAGTACATTTTAAGTGTTCTCACCACAAAATATAACTGTGTGAGGTAATGCATATGTTAATTAGCTAGATTTAACCATTGCATAATTTATCTGTATTTCAAAATGTGTTGTACACCATAAATATATACAATTTGTATTTATCAGTTTAAGAAGAAGAAAAAGGTAATTTGTGGGCATTTATAAATAGATTGTATAGGTCAGCACTGCTCAATAGAAATATAAGTTGAGGCACAAATGCAATTTTAGATTTTCTATAGCCACATCAAAAAATAAAAATAAATAGGTGAAATTTTATTAATGGATTTTTGTTTAACCCAGCATATCTAAAATACTATTATTTCATCATATAAACATGATCGAACTATTTTACATTTTTTTCTTTTTTTTAACCATATTAAGTCTTCAAAATCTGTTAGTATTACATACTTAAAGCATATCTCAATTCAGACTAGCCAGACTTCAGGTATTCGGTAGCCACATAAAGTTACTGTATTAGACAGTGCAGTTACAGATAGTAAGTCCTATAGGGGTATAGAGAAAGAATAATAGAGAAATTGAACTGAACCGTAAAGGATAGCCGAAAACAGAAAATGCTTGAGAAGAATATTCCCATAAATAAGTGATAGGAATTAAAACAGCAAGTACAGTTTGATACCAGCTAATTCAAGCTAATACTGGCTTGAATCCAGTTTAGGGAATGTGGTTTGGGATGTGTGTGTGTGTGTGTGTGTGTGTGTGTGTGTGTGAGAGAGAGAGAGAGAGAGAGAGAGATTGGGAATATATATTGGAGGGTGCCTAATTCGTGTCTCATACATGAGCACTTGATAAATACTGAATTAGCTGGGTGCATTGGCTCACGCCTGTAATCCCAGCACTATGGGAGGCTGAGGCAGGCAGATCGCCTGAGGTCAGGAATTCGAGACCAGCTTGGCCCATATGATGAAATATCCCGTCTCTACTGAAAATACAAAAATTAGCCAGGCATGGTGGCATGCACCTGTAATGCCAGCTACTTGGGAGGCTGAGGCAGGAGAATCACTTAAACTTGAGAGGCGGAGGTTGCAGTAAGCCAGGATCATGCCACTGCATCCCCACCTGGGCAACAGAGTGAGACTCAGTCTCCAAAAAAAAAGAAAAAAGATAAACATTGAATTAATATTTAGAGAGAATTAATATGACACTACAGAAAATGCTGGAAAAAACATCCTAACAAAGCCTTGTGGATCTTCAAAAGGGAAAGAGTTTCATTTAGGGAATATTGATGTTCTATGATTAACAATATGATGGAGATTGATAAAGAAGGATGAGAATTGAGAAAAAGTTTTTAGATTTAGCTATTAATTGGTTACTGGTTTTTAAGTATTTTATTTAGGTATAACTTACATACAGTGAAGTGCACAAATCTTAAGTACGACTCAGTGAATTTATACACATAAGTATACCTAGGTAACTCCCAGGTACTGGGAGGTACTGGGTTACACCTAGGGAGAAGAGGATGTAAAAATAGCACAGACATGAGAATTGTGGAATGCAAACATTTTCCCTGATTAGAGCCTATTTTAAATGAAATACCCAGATTGAGATGTAGGATGTTTTTCTTCACTGATTAAAGGTGCCTTGTGCTCCCTCCTATTAATTTCTCCCTACAGAAGTAACCACTATTCTAACCTCTAATCTCTATCACCATAAATTAGTTTTCGCTTGTTTCTTTTTCTTTTCCTTCCTTTTTTTTCTTTTGAGACAGGGTCTCACTTTGTCATCCTAGCTGGAGTGCCTTGGCGCGATCTCGGCTCACTGCAGCCTTCACCTCCCAGGCTCAAATGATCCTCCCACTTCAGCTTCCTGAGTACCTGGAACTACAGGTGCATGCCATCGTGCCTGGCTGATTTTTTTTTTTTTTTTTTTTTTTTTTTGGTATTAGAGACAGGGTTTTACCATGTTGCCCGGGCTGGAGTTTTTGTTTCTGAACTTCTTATGGCATATTTGTCCTCCCTCCCAAGGGTAGTGAGAATTGATGCTTGAATCCATCCCTCTTTTCTTCTGTCCTTGTTTGGCATTGTTATGAATTGGGAGGTAAATCAGATGATATTTGGTACTATGGCCCTTTTTTTCCCCCCAGTGACAAAATCAGAGAGGTGCTTCTTAGTGTTCATTAATAGTAATCCTTTAGAGGTTAGTTTTATGACTTGATATTTTGTTTAGAATGCAGAGATTTATTTGAATTTGCCTCCGCCGATAACCTAGTTGCCTGACTTGCTG
The DNA here is from genome assembly GCF_006542625.1 of Nomascus leucogenys. Taxonomy (NCBI): domain Eukaryota; kingdom Metazoa; phylum Chordata; class Mammalia; order Primates; family Hylobatidae; genus Nomascus; species Nomascus leucogenys. The sequence continues at coordinate 83,608,362 of NC_044392.1, forward strand.
TCATTTCAGTATTCTCTAGGCATATAGCCAGGAAGTAGGTGGAGGAAGTTGTGGAGTGCCTCCTTATATAGATGGCTTTTGGAGCCTCTTTGATGGTAGCTTCCAGGCATTATTGTCAGTTAGCTATTAGGCATTTTAGGTTGCTTATTAAGGTATTTGGGTATTTCTGATTGTAATTTTAGAGGTAGGAATAAATAGGTGTACTTTTTTTATAGGTAGGTATCTACCTGTCCAACAGAAAAGTAGAATATAACTAGAATGTTACCTTATGGACAGTTGCTTACAAGTTTGAATGGTTAAAGCCCATGTAGGAGACTTTATAAATGGAAAACTGAAATAGAATTGTTGATCATGATTTTTACTTTTAGTGCTTGAATCAGTTTTTTTTCCCCAAATGGAATTAATAGTTGTAGCATTATTTTTCGTAAATACTGAGCAGTAGAAACCTTATTGTAGTATAGCAATATTAAGTTGGTGCTTTGCAGATAAAGAATTTTTTCTGAAATATGTATTATAATAAAGTTGTTAAAAGTACATAATAAAAAGTATATCTTCACATTCTAGTATAGTTTTGAAGAATGAATATGTAAATTGCACAGAAATGAATATGGAAAGACTTTCTCATTAACATTTGGATTGTGAATGCTCTTGAGTTTATAAATGAAAATATTTATATAAAGAAATTTTGTCTTTGGAATTTGTAATAAGTTCGTTTAATATACTCTTGCTCCAAGGATTTTAGTATTTGTCTTGAAGAAATAATAAAATCTCACCTGTCAACTTTTCTTATTGTAGCTTTTGTGAAGCATGGAAAGCTAAAGCAAATTGGTTAAATTAGACATTGAAAAAAGCATATTATTATTATCTCCAAAATATTGAGACTTTATACATAACAGCTTTTGGGGTCTAGATTTAGAAAATCACTAACATAAAACAATTAGAATGTTCTTAATTATAGTTTTCAGAACTGACTAATGTATGTAGAAAAAAATACACTCAAGTTTGTGTTCTGTATTTACATGTTGTTCTGACAAAAATGAATGTTATATTTGAATTTAGTTTTGGGAGATTTCAGTTTTTTTGTATTCAGAAAAGTCTTGTTTGTCTGGTTGTATTTCCCCCAATTTTCACAAGTTTTATTTAACTGGGTTAGTTGTCATACAAAATTCAGCTAATGCTTCACTAGGGGTAGGGTTGCATATACATAGAGCACAGGATATGGCTTCTACTCCAAAGAGCCCATGATCTAAGATACAGCTTAAAGAGTACTTAATTATGAAACATTTAAATTACTGAGCTGACAAAATAAAATGAATGATCTGTAATAAGATTAATAAAGCTTTTTGACAAAAATAATTTGTTACCTAGATTTTGAAGAAGTGGTATGTATAGGTTGGTGGAAAGGGAAGGAGATAACAGCTAGGGGGAAGAGCATGTTAAAAAAGCACAGATATTTTGGGTTGCTGAGGCAGGTGGAGCACCTGAGGTCAGGAGTTTGAGACCAGCCTGGCCAACATGGTGAAACCCAGTCTTTACTAAAAACACACACACACACACACAAAATTAGCCAGGCATGATGGTGGGTACCTGCAATCCCAGCTACTCAGGAGGCTGAGGCAGGAGAATCACTTGAACCTGGGAGGTAGAGGTTGTGGTGAGCTGAGATTGTGCCACTGCACTCAGCCTAGGTGACAGAGTGAGACTGCGTCTCAGAAAAAAACAAAACAAAACAAAACAAAACAAAAAACACACAGACATGAGAATTGTGGAATGCAAGCATTTTCCTTGGTTAGAGTCTATTTTAAACGAATATAATAAAAAATAATAAGATTGTGGCATGAGCTGGAGGGATCTAAAGTTTGGATTACAAATTGGAAATAAGGAGTTCTACTGAAGATCATTGAATAGAATTACATGAAGAAATATGATTAGCAGCCAGATACAGCGTGATTGGAGAGGAGCTTGAAGTGAGGAAGGCCAGTTAGTGATTATTATCTTGGTGAGTGGGAAGGGTATATTAAGAGTAAGGATGCGTAGTTTTAAATAAGTCAAATCAAATATTGTGGCTCCTCAGTTTGTAGTGCAGAGCTAAAATAAGAATGAAAGAATTTTGTTACCTTCTGGTATTCAAAACAAATGGAGATAGAGTTTGCATATGACTTACTAGCACTAATTGAGGTATGCCTTTTTCTAAAAAAAACTGGCTTGGACTTTTTTTTCTGTTAAGTTTACTTTGAAAACCAATAAAGTTATGCTCTAGTGGTGTTTTCCTAAGTAAAAAATACTTAAGATAACTGGTAAGAAGAGCTTGTACTTCTATGCTGAATTTTGAGTTAAAATTCTGTATTTTAGCCATGGCTTAAGAGACATTATAATTTGTATTGGAGCTGGTGGGAAAATAGGAAATGATAAAAATTAACAATGTGGACTACATATTTATGTTTGTTTTTAAATAGATACTTGTTTTAAAATTTAGGAACATTTGGGAATACTCTGCTTTTAAAGGAAAATAATGTTCTTAACATGTAGAGTTTTTAATAATTCCTAAATGGAATGTACATTATGTTTTATAATGGGTAAAGGTCATTTTTAAAATAGAAGAATTAGAAAAACAGGAAAAATAGAAGTAACACAATTTTTTAAATCCTCTTTTTTTTTTTTTTTTTTTTTTTTAAGAGTTAGGAAATAGAACAGAAGCTTGGGAACTAATAATTTTAGAGTTTTAATATACCATGTTTTAGTATAACATTTACATCTTAAACATTCTCACAGTTAATATAGGCTTAACTGGGAAATATTAAGCTTTTAGGATTTAGTATGTAGTAGTTCTCTGCTGGCACTAAGTCTTTTCCCTTCGCTCCTTTCCAACAGGTATTGCCCAAGCTCTCATAAGCCGTTCTTTTCTTTCTATTATGATTATTATTTTGTAGAGATGGGGTTGCACTTTGTTGCCCAGGCTGGTCTCGAACTCTTGGGCTCAAGCAGTCCTCTTGGCCTCCCAAAGTGCTGTGATTACAGGTGTGAGCTACTGAGACCAGCCTCTTCTTTTTATTCTGATGGTCAGTACTGATGAAATCCTTTCCAGCTTTGGGTACACAGCCTTCCATTATTCCTGCTGTCAGTTTTTTGTCTTTCTACTGCGCTTTTCAACCTTGGTTATTCATGTATCACCTTCATCTGCGCAATTATTACCATTTAACTGCAACAAGTAAAGACGTTAATAGTGAGGTTTTTGGGAATGTGGTAAAATCAGGAGGTATATTTGACTTTGTCCAAGTTATCTGATGAGGCAGATCAGCTAAAGCAAAATACAGTGGGTTGCTCCCTACTATCACTGGGACCTAGAGATTTCATCTACATCTCTGAAAAATGGGGTTTCTATATGATAGTATGGGTGAGAAGGAATGGCAGCAGAACCATCAACTGTTTTCTGATTATCCTGATGAACTAGTGTTATAGGAAGCTTTTCTGAAAACACTGCTCTGAATTGCTTGCTCAGGTAGTCGCTTTTTTATTCCTGTGTATGGCTCCAGAGTTCTTGAGAATGGCCCTACCTCCATTTGTTTGTAGATGAGAGAAAGCTGAACCTTCTGCTGTCAGTGGAGAAGGCCTAGAATTAGTCTAGAACTGGTGCTATAGGGCCCTGGAATGCTTCAAGAATTGGCTGCAGGGACCTCTGAAGGAATTGTCTAAAAGTCTGTATAACAAGTAAGCAACACTCATGGTTCCAGGAAAGGGTCTCTTGCCTCATCCAGGTTTTCTTCTTTGACATTCAACCTGAGGATCTCTGTACTTGAGAACAGTAGGCACAGTTCAGGTTAAGGGCATCATACTGGAAAACAGGGAGAATTAAATAAAAATCTACATGTTGATCTGAGAGTTATTCCCAGTCTCTTTTTCCCTCCCAGTTCTGAGAATACTGGCTGACAACTTCTTGCCCCATCTAACTGTGAGATTAAAAGATTGATCCTGTGACAGCAAACTGCTGAGATCAGGAAAAATGTCTAACTGATAACAGATGTGACCCAGATTGATAATCCTACAGTATGTCTACTCATTAAGACAGAATCTCTAGGCAACTTTTAAGTGCCTCAATCTTAAATATGAGATTAAGGATCACCAAACATTTGAGGATAACCTTAATATGAAAGAGAAGAGGGAAATGGAAATACTTCAAGAAGAAGACAAGTTTTTATAAAAAGTTAACTGATTTCATCAGAAGTAAAGATACTGCATCTTCGAAACAAGAAAGGATACTATGAAAAAGCAGTGCCCAGAAAACAAGAGCTTCTAGAAATTTAGAATATGAAACACTTCATAGAAGAGTTGGAAATTCAGAATATTAAATTCTTATTAGAAGATTGGAAGATAAAGTTGAGAAAACTTCCACAGAGGAGGACAAGAAGAGTTGTGAAGTGGGAGAAAATAAGAAAACCAGAGGATCACACTTGCATGCACGTTCAACATATGAAAAGTAAGAATTTGCTGGGCGCGGTGGCTCATGCCTGTAATTCCAGCACTTTGGGTGGTGGAGGTGGGCGGATCACCTGAGGTCAGGAATTCAAGACCAGCCTGGCCAACATGGTGAAACCCTGTCTCTGCTAAAAATACAAAAATTAGCTAGGCTTGTTGGTATGCACCTGTAATCCCAGCAAATTGCTTGAACCTGGGAGGTGGAGGTTGCAGTGAGCCGAGGTGGCACTACTGCACTCCAGCCTGTGCAACAGAGCGAGACACTGTCTCAAAAAAAAAAAAAAAAAAAAAAAAAAAAAAAAAAAAAAAAAAAAAAAAATTACAAAATGGGAGAAAATGGAAGAAATTAAGAATAATTGAACAAGAAATGTGAATTTCCACAGTGAAAGGGCTCATGAATGCTCAACATGGTGACTGAAAAAAAGAACCACATCAAGATACATCATGGTGGAATTTCAGACACCAGAAATAAAGGGAAGAAAGATCAAGAAAGCTTTCAGGAATGGAGCACAAAGAAGGGATTAGAAATAGGTAGCATTGGAAAGTAATCAGTAATGGAATAATACATTCAAAATCCTGAAGGAAAGTTATTTCCAAACTATTCATTCTATACCCTACCAAGCTGTCAAGTGTGGGAGGAGGCTAAAAATATGAAATATGAGGTTGTTAGAATATTTACTTCAAAAGTACTATATCAGGAAGTTACTAGAAGGCACAGGCTCCATCAAAGTGATGAGTTAACTAAAAAGAGGGGGGATCCAGGAAGTAGGATGCATTATAGGAGAAGAGCAAAGAGAATTTCTAGGATGATTATGAAGGGAGATTCAAGGTTAGGGCTGTACAGGAGGTCTGAAGAGTAACCAGTTCAGCTTGGGACAGGAGGATGAAGGGATCTAGATGGCATGTCTTTAGAGAAAAAAAAAGGACTTTTTTGATTTAATTCATAAGGGATATTTGTTGGTAGTTTTCTTGTGATAACTGTCTGATTTTGGTATGAGGGCAATATTGGCCTCATAGGAATGAGTTAGGAAGTGTTCCCTCCTATTTTTTGGAACAGTTTGAGAAGGAATAGTGTTAATTATTGAAATGCTCCACAGATTCCAGGGAAGCAGTCTGGTCATGGATTGTTTGTTTGTTTTTATGAGACAGAGTCTTGCTCTGTTGCCCAGGCTGGAGCACAATGGCACAATCTTGGCTCACTGCAACCTCGAACTCCTGGGCTCAAATGATCTATCCTCCTGCCTCAGCCTCTCAAGTAGCTAGGACTACAGGTGCTCTCCACCGTGGTTGGCTAGGTCCTGGGCTTTTCTTTGTGGGAAGTTCTCTTTACTTGTTTTAGGTCTATTCAGATTTTCTGTCATCTTTAGTCAGTTTCAACAGTTTGGGTTTTTCTAGTAATTTGTCCATTTCATCTACACTATGTAATTTGTTGGTATACAGTTGCATAGTGCTCTTTTATAATCCTTTTTATTACTATAAGGTTGGTAGTAATGACTCCTTTTCCATTCCTCACTGTAGTGATTTAAATCTTTTCTTAGTTTAGCTAAAGGTTTGTCAATTTTGTTCTTTTCAAAGAACCAACTTTTGGGTTTATTGATTTTTTTTTTCTCTACTGTTTTTCTGTTCTCTATTTCTGCTGTGTTCTTTATTTTTTTTTTCTTTTGTCTGTTTTGAGTTCAGTTTGTCTTTTTCTAATTTCTTAGAAAGCTAGGTTATGGATTTAAGATCTTTTTTTAATGTAATCATATATAGCTATAAATATCCATGTAAGCATTGCATTTACTTCATCCCATAAGTTTTAGTATGTTGTGTTTTTGTTTTCATTTTTCTCAACATACTTTCTGATTTGCAATGCAATTTCTTCTTTGGCTTACTGGTTACTTAGATGTTTGTTGCTTAATTTCCACATATTAACTTACCAGTTTCCTTCTGGTATTGATTTCTGTTTCATTCCATTGTGGTCAGAGAACATTCTCTCTATGATTTTTATTCCATTAAAATTTATTGACACTTGTCTGATGGCGTAACACATAGTACATACTAAAGAACATTCCTTATTCTGCTGTCATTAGGTGGAGTGTTCTGTAGAGTTCATAGTGTTCAAGTCTTTTATTTCCTTCATCTTCTATCTATACTATCCATTATTGAATGTGAAGTATTAATGTTTCTAACTATTATTTTTGAATTATATTCTGCCTTTCAATTCTGTCAGTTTCTACTTCATATATTTTGGGATTCTCTTATTAGGTGTGCACATGTTTATAAGTGGCATGTAATTTTGATGGATTGACCTTTTTATTATTACAAAACATTCTCTGTAGTAACAATTTTTTGTCTTAATGTCTGTTGTTTCTGCTATGAGAATAGCTGCATCAGCTATCTTTTGGTTACTTTCTGTATGGTATAACTTTTTTGATTTTTACTTTCAGTTTATTTGTATCTATTTAATCTCAAGTGTGTCTCTTATAGCCCGTATATAGTTGGATTATGTTTTTTACCCATTCTTCCAATATATGCGTTTTGATTGGAGTGCCTGATTAATTTGCATTTAATATAATTACCAATAAAGTGGAATTTACATCCGCTATTCTGCTTTTTGTTTTCTATATGTCTCGTTGTTTTTTGGGGTGGTTATTCCTCTAGTCCTCTAGTGCTGCCTTTTGTGTTAAATAGATATTTTCAAGTGTATCACTTAAATCACTTGTTTTGTACTGTATACTTTTAATTCATTTTTGTAGTGGTTGCCCTGTGAATTATAAATAACTCAATTTTAGTCTAGTTGAATTTTGTTCCTATATAGCTGTATTCCTTCTCCTTCCGTCGTGCTATTATTGCCATACATACATCCTTTTATACCTTTTAAATCAGACAGGAGAAGAAAAAGTCGCAAAGAGAAAACAATTATATTGTCTTTTATATTTACCTATGTGGTTACCTTCACCATGCTCCTTATTTCTTCAGATGGATTCAGGTTGCTATCTAGTGTTCTTTCATTTCAGCCTGAGGGACACTCTTTAGTATTTGTTTAAATCTGTAAATGTCTTAATTTCTCCTTCTGTTATGAAAAATAATTGTAGAATTCATGGTTGAGAGTCTTTTTCTTTCAGTACTTTGACACCATTGCCATCCAGCCTCCATGGTTTCTCATGAAAAATTGTTGTTAATGTTATTAAAGCCCTGTCTGTGACAAGTTGCTTCTTTCTTGCTTCTTTTAGGATTCTCTCTTCCTTTTTCAGCAGTTTTATGATGATGTGTCTAAGGTGTAGATCTCTTTGGGTTTATCCTCTGTGTAGTTCCTTGAGCTTTTTTGGATGTTTAGGTTAATGTTTTTCATCAAACTGGGGGAATTTTTAGTCACATTTCTTCAAATACTCTTTCTGCCTCATTCTTATCTCCCCTCTCTTCTGGAACTCCTATTATGTATAAGATGGGATGTTTAATGTTGTCTCACAGGTTTCTTAGGCCCTATGGATTTTTAAAATTGGTTTTTCTTTCTGTTCCTCAGACTGGATAATCTCAGTTGATCTATTTTCAGGTTTGCTGACTTTTCTAGTGAATTGTCATTTTAGTTATTGTGCTTTTCAATTCTACAATTTGTTTTTTTCCTCATAATTTTTTATCTTTTATTGATATTCTCATACTTTCTTTTAGTTCTTTAGACATGGGTTTCTTTTAGTCCTTTGAATATGCTTAAAGTAGCTGATTTTAAAACATCGTCTAGTTTAGTCAGTCCTATGTCTGGATTTCCTCAGGGACAGTTTTGTGGACTGTTTTTCTCTCCATGTGTTTGTACCATACTTCCTTCTTTTTTTTTTGTATTTTTTTTTATTATTATTATACTATAAGTTCTAGGGTACATGTGCACAATGTGCAAGTTTGTTACATATGTATACATGTGCCATGTTGGTGTGCTGCACCCATTAACTCATCATTTACATTAGGTATATCTCCTAATGCTATCCCTCTCCCAGGCTCCCACCCCACGACAGGCCCTGGTGTGTGATGTTCCCCCTCCTGTGTCCAAGTGTTCTCATTGTTCAATTCTCACCTATGAGTGAGAACAGGCGGTGTTTGGTTTTTTGTCCTTGCGATAGTTTGCTGAGAATGATGGTTTCCAGCTTCATCCGTGTCCCTACAAAGGATATGAACTCATCTTTTATGGCTGCATAGTATTCCATGGTATATATGTGCCACATTTTCTTAATCCAGTCTATCATCGGTGGACATTTGGCTTGGTTCCAACTCTTTGCTATTGTGAATAGTGCCACAATAAACATACGTGCGCATGTGTCTTTTTAGCAGCATGATTTATAATCCTTTGGGTATATACCCAGTAATGGGATGGCTGGGTCAAATGGTATTTCTAGTTCTAGATCCTTGAGGAATCGCCACACTGTCTTCCACAATGGTTGAACTAGTTTACAGTCCCACCAACAGTGTAAAAGTGTTCCTATTTCTCCACATCCTCTCCAGCACCTGTTTTTCCTGACTTTTTAGATCGCCATTCTAACTGGTGTGAGATGGTATCTCATTGTGGTTTTGATTTGCATTTCTCTGATGGCCAGTGATGATGAACATTTTTTCATGTGTCTGTTGGCTGCATAAATGTCTTCTTTTGGGAAGTGTCTGTTCATGTCCTTCGCCCACTTTTTGATGGGGTTGTTTGTTTTTTTCTTGTAAGTTTGTTTGAGTTCATTGTAGATTCTGGGTATTAGCCCTTTGTCAGATAAGTAGATTGCAAAAATTTTCTCCCATTCCGTAGGTTGCCTGTTCAGTCTGATGGTAGTTTCTTTTGCTGTGCAGAAGCTCTTTAGTTTAATTTGTCAGTTTTGGCTTTTGTTACCATTGCTTTTGGTGTTTTAGACATGAAGTCCTTGCCCATGCCTATGTCCTGAATGGTACTGCCTAGGTTTTCTTCTAGGGTTTTTATGGTTTTAGGTCTAACATTTAAGTCTTTAATCCATGTTGAATTAATTTTTGTATAAGGTGTAAGCAAGGGATCCAGTTTCAGCTTTCTACATGTGGCTAGCCAGTTTTCCCAGCACCATTTATTAAATAGGGAATCCTTTCCCCATTTTTTGTTTTTGTCAGGTTTGTCAAAGATCAGATGGTTGTAGATGTGTGGTATTCTGAGGGCTCTGTTCTGTTCCATTGGTCTATATCTCTGTTTTGGTACCAGTACCATGCTGTTTTGGTTACTGTAGCCTTGTAGTATAGTTTGAAGTCAGGTAGTGTGATGCCTCCAGCTTTGTCCTTTTGGCTTAGGATTGACTTGGCAATGTGGGCTCTTTTTTGGTTCCATATGAACTTCAAAGTAGTTTTTTCCAGTTCTGTGAAGAAATTCATTGGTTTGGTAGCTTGATGGCGATGGCATTGAATCTATAAATTACCTTGAGCAGTATGGCCATTTTCATGATATTGATTCTTCCTATCCATGAGCATGGAATGTTCTTCCATTTGTTTGTATCCTCTTTTATTTCATTAAGCAGTGGTTTGTAGTTCTCCTTGAAGAGGTCATTCACATCCCTTGTAAGTTGAACTCCTAGGTATTTTATTCTCTTTGAAGCAGTTGTGAATGGGAATTCACTCATGATTTGGCTTTCTGTTTGTCTGTTATTGGTGTATAAGAATGGTTGTGATTTTTGCACATTGATTTTGTATCCTGATACTTTGCTGAAGTTGCTTATCAGCTTAAGGAGATTTTGGGCTGAGACTATGGGGTTTTCTAAATATACAATCATGTCATCTGCAAACAGGGACAATTTGACTTCCTCTTTTCCTAATTGAATACCCTTTATTTCCTTCTCCTGCCTGATTGCCCTGGCCAGAACTTCCAACACTATGTTGAATAGGAGTGGTGAGAGAAGGCATCCCTGTCCTGTGCCAGTTTTCAAAGGGAATGCCTCCAGTTTTTGCCCATTCAGTATGATATTGGCTGTGGGTTTGCCATAAATAGCTCTTATTATTTTGAGATAGGTCCCATCAATACCTAATTTATTGAGAGTTTTTAGCATGAAGGGCTGTGGAATTTTGTTGAAGGCCTTTTCTGCATCTATTGAGATAATTATGTGGTTTTTGTCATTAGTTCTGTTTATATGCTGGATTACGTTTATTGATTTGCATATGTTGAACCAGCCTTGCAGTGCAGAGTTGAAGCCCACCTCATCATGGTGGATAAGCTTTTTGATGTGCTGCGGGATTTGGTTTGCCAGTATTTGATTGAGGATTTTTGCATTGATGTTCATCAGGGATATTGGTGTAAAATTCTCTTTTTTTGTTTTGTCTCTGCCAGGCTTTGGTATCAGGATGATGCTGGCCTCATAAAATGAGTTAGGGAGGATTCCCTCTTTTTCTATTGATTGGAATAGTTTCAGAAGGAATGGTACCACCTCCTCCTTGGACCTGTGGTAGAATTTGGCTGTGAACCCATCTGGTCCTGGACTTTTTTTGGTTGGTAGGCTATTAATTATTGCCTCAATTTCAGAGTCTGTTACTGGTCTATTCAGGGATTCATCTTCTTCCTGGTTTAGTCTTAGGAGGGTGTATGTGTCGAGGAATTTATCCATTTCTTCTAGATTTTCTAGTTTGTTTGCATAGAGGTGTTTATAGTATTCTCTGATGTTAGTTTGTATTTCTGTGGGATTGGTAGCAATATCCCCTTTATCATTTTTTATTGCATCTGTTTGATTCTTCTCTCTTTTCTTATTAGTCTTGCTAGCGGTCTATCAATTTTGTTGATATTTTCAAAAAACGAGCTCCTGGATTTATTGATATTTTTGAAGGGTTTTTTTGTGTCTCTATCTCCTTCAGTTCTGCTCTGATCTTAGTTATTTCTTGCTTTCTGCTAGCTTTTCAATGTGTTTGCTCTTGCTTCTCTAGTTCTTCTAATTGTGATGTTAGGGTGTCAATTTTAGATCTTTCCTGCTTTCTCTTGTGGGCATTTAGTGCTATAAATTTCCCTCTACACACTGCTTTAAATGTGTCCCAGAGATTCTGGTGTGTTGTGTCTTTATTCTTGTTGGTTTCGAAGAACATCTTTATTTCTGCCTTCATTTTGTTATGTATGCAATAGTTATTCAGGAGCAGGTTGTTCAGTTTCCTTGTAGCTGAGCGGTTTTGAGTGAGTTTCTTAATCCTGAGTTCTAGTTTGATTGCACTGTGGTCTGAGAGTTTGTTATAATTTCTGTTCTTTTACATCTGCTGAGGAGTGCTTTACTTCCAACTATGTGGTCAGTTTTGGAATAGGTGTGGTGTGGTGCTGAAAAGAATGTATATTCTGTTGATTTGGCGTGGAGAGTTCTGTTGATGTCTATTAGGTCCACTTGGTGCAGAGCTGTGTTCAATTCCTGGATATCCTTGTTAACTTTCTGTCTCGTTGATCTGTCTAATGTTGGCAGTTGGGGGTTAAAGTCTCATTATTATTGTGTGGGAGTCTAAGTCTCTTTGTAGGTCACTCAGGACTTGCTTTATGAATCTGGGTGCTCCTGTATTGGGTGCCTATATATTTAGGATAGTTAGCTCTTCTTGTTGAATTGATCTCTTTACCATTATGTAATGGCCTTTTTTGTCTCTTTTGATTTTTGTTGGTTTAAAGTCTGTTTTATCAGAGACTAGGATTGCAACCCCTGCCTTTTTTTGTTTTCCATTTGCTTGGTAGATCTTCCTCCATCCCTTTATTTTGAGCCTGTGTGTGTCTGTGCACTTGAGATGGGCCTCCTGAATACAGCATACTGATGGGTCTTGACTCTTTATCCAGTTTGCCAGTCTGTGTCTTTTAATTGGAGCATTTAGCCCATTTACATTTAAGGTTAATATTGTTATGTGTGAGTTTGATCCTGTCATTATGATGTTAGCTGGTTATTTTGCTCATTAGTTGATGTAGTTTCTTCCTTGCGTCAATGGTCTTTACAATTTGGCATGTTTTTGCAGTGGCTGGTACCGGCTGTTCCTTTCCATGTTTAGTGCTTCCTTCAGGAGCTCTCGTAGGGCAGGCCTGGTGGTGACAAATCTCTCAACATTTGGTTGTCTGTAAAGAATTTTGTTTTTCCTTCACTTATGAAGCTTAGTTTGGCTGGATATGAAATTCTGGGTTGAAAATTCTTTCTTTTAAGAATGTTAAATATCGGCCCCCACTTTCTTCTGGCTTGTAGAGTTTCTGCTGAGGGATCCACTGTTAGTCTGTTGGGCTTTCCTTTGTGGGTAACCTGACCTTTCTCTCTGGCTGCCCTTAAGGTTTTTTCCTTCATTTCAACTTTGGTGAATCTGACAATTGTGTGTCTTGGGGTTGCTCTTCTCGAGGAATATCTTTGTGGCGTTCTCTGTATTTCCTGAATTTGAATGTTGGCCTGCCTTGCTAGGTTGGGGAAGTTCTGGATAATATCCTGTAGAGTGTTTTCCTACTTGGTTCCATTCTCCCCGTCACTTTCAGGTACACTATTCAGATGTAGATTTGGTCTTATCACGTACTCCCATATTTCTTGAAGGCTTTGTTCGTTTCTTTTTACTCTTTTTTCTCTAAACTTCTCTTCTCATTTCATTTCATTCGTTTATCTTCAATCACTGATACCCTTTCTTCCCGTTGATCGAATTGGCTACTGAAGCTTGTGCATTTATCACGTAGTTCTCATGCCATGGTTTTCAGCTCCATCAGGTCATGTAAGGACTTCTCTACACTGGTTATTCTAGTTAGCCATTCGTCTAATCTTTTTTCAAGGTTTTTAGCTTCTTTGCAGTGGGTTCCAACTTCCTCCTTTAGCTCGGAGAAGTTTGATCATCTGAAGCCTTCTTCTCTCAACTCGTCAAAGTCATTCTCTGTCCAGCTTTGTTCTGTTGCTGGCAAGGAGCTGCGTTCCTTTGGAGGGGGAGAGGTGCTCTGATTTTTAGAATTTTTAGCTTTTCTGCTCTGTTTTTTCCTCATCTTTGTGGTTTTATCTACCTTTGGTCTTTGATGATGGTGACGTAGAGATGGGGTTTTGGTGTGGACGTCCTTTCTATTTGTTACTGTTCCTTCTAACAGTCAGGACCCTCAGCTGCAGGTCTGTTGGAGTTTGCTGGAGGTCCACTCCAGACCCTGTTTGCCTGGGTATCAGCAGCGGAGGCTGCAGAGCAGCAAATATTGCTGAACAGCAAATGTTGCTGCCTGATCATTCTCTGGAAGCTTCGTCTCAGAGGGGTACCCGGCTGTATGAGGTGTCAGTCTGCCCCTACTGGGGGGTGCCTCCCAGTTAGGCTACTCGGGGATCAGGGACCCACTTGAGGAGGCAGTCTCTCCGTTCTCAGATCTCAGACTCCATCCTGGGAGAGCCACTACTCTCTTCAAAGCTGTCAGACAGGGACATTTAAGTCTGCAGAGGTTTCTCCTGCCTTTTGTTCTGCTATGCCCTGTCCCCAGAGGTGGAGTCTACAGAGGCAGGCAGGCCTCCTTGAGCTGCGGTGGGCTCCCCCCAGTTCCAGCTTCCTGGCTGCTTTGTTTACCTACTCAAGCCTCAGCAATGGCTGCCCCCCCGCCCCCCAGCCTCGCTGCCACCTTGCAGTTTGATCTCAGACTGCTGTGCTAGCAATGAGTGAGGCTCCGTTGGCATGGGACCCTCCAAGCCAGGCGCGGGATATAATCTCCTGATTTGCTAAGACCATTGGACAAGCGCAGTATTAGGGAAGGAGTGACCCGATTTTCCAGATGCCATCTGTCACAGCTTCCCTTTGCTAGGAAATGGAATTCCCTGACCCCTTGCGCTTCCCGGGTGAGGCAATGCCTCACCCTGCTTTGGCTCACGCTTGGTGGGCTGCACCCACTGTCCTGCACCCACTGTCTGACACTCCTCAGTGAGACAAACCCGGTACCTCAGTTGGAAATGCAGAAATCACCTGTCTTCTGCGTTGCTCACACTGGGAGCTGTAGACTGGAGCTGTTCCTATTCGGCCATCTTGGAACTGCCCCCCCCCCCGCTTTTTTTTAATATCTTGCAATTTTTTGTTGAATACTGCACATTTAAAATAATGTCACAACTCTGATAATCAGATTCTCCTCTCCTCTCTGCCCCAGTGTTGTTTGTTATTTTAGTGATTTTTTTTGAAACTAATTGTATAAAATCTGTATTATTTGTCACATATGGGCACTGAAATCTCTGCTCAGTTCGCTTACTGGTCAGCTAATGATTGGACAGAGATTTCGTTAAATGCCTGGGAGCAATAAATCTTTTTGTTGAAGTTATGTGTGTGTTGGGACGCTCCTTCAACACTTAACCAGGCAGTTTACAATTCTGCCTTACTTTTTACTTCCTGCTTGTGCAGAGCCTCAAGTTTAGCCAGAGGTGAGCACTTAGGTCTTTCCTGGTCGTATGTACAGCCCTTTCTGTATATGTGGCTCTCTAGAGTCTCAGGAATATGTTGGAGCTTTACAAAGCCCCCAGCTTTTCTTTTTAAAGCTTTTAGTCTATTGTTTGCCTCAGCTGTTGTTCTCTCCCTCAGCCAGCTGCAATATGAAACAATTACCTCTGATTGTTTTTGACAAATGTCGTTTGGTTGTCCTAGGGTATTGGGGGAAGCTTTTTATACTAGATAAGTGCTGAGTCAGGTCAAATTAAGATAGCTTTGCGAGTAGAGTCTTCCAGGAGACCACCAGACATGTTAAATAATGACAGTTCTCTGGAAATGAGGTACTAAAAGAGTTCCAAACCTCTTCTGTCTTCCCTAGTGCCTGCCAGGCTGTTGGGTTTTTGTTTTTAGTTATAAAGCAGTGGGGCCTGGCTCTGTGCTCAGGCTGGAGTGCAGTGGCATGGTCATAGCTCACTGCAGCCTCAAAGTCTTGGGCTCAACTGATCCTCTGGCTTCAGCCTCCTGAGTAGCTGGGACTACAGATGCATGCTAACATGCCTAATTTTTAAACATTATTTAGAGATGGGGTACCACCATGTTGCCCAGACTGGTTTCAAGCACTTGGGCTCAAGCAGTTCTCCACCTCAGCCTCTCAAGTAGTTGGAATTATAGGCATAAACCACTGGGCCTGATCCCCCAGGCTGCTGATTTTCAAAGCTATTACCCAGCTGTGGGGGAGAATGGGAATAGGGCAAGATAAAATGCCTTAAAGTGTGCTGGTCTTCCCAAATAAGATTCAGCCATCTATCACTCTTCCTAGATTGCTCCAAGCCTTTGGCTAATTTCCAGAGTTCACAGAATGTTGATTTTCACAGTTTTTGCCAGTGATCTTGCTGGTTTTATGGAGATGATTTTCGAAGGTTCTTATTCTGAAATTTTTGTGCATATCCTACTGTTGAGTTTTGAGAGTTTTAAAATATTTTAGATATGAGTCTTTTGTTAAGTATATAGTTGGCAAATATTTTCTCTTATTCTAGAGGGTATGTAGGGTTATCTCGTAGTGATTTTTATTTTGCATTTCCCTGATTCCAAATGTGACTGAGTACCTTTTAATGTATGTATTGCCAAGTTTTATAAATGTTTTGTGTGTCTTTGGAAAGAATGTGTGCAGTATTTATGTGTCTGTGTCTTAGTTTGGGCTACTGTTAACAAGTACTATAGACTGGGTGGCTTACAAACAACAGAAATTTGTTTCTCACAGTTCTGGAGATTGGAAGTCTGAGATCAGAGTGCCAACATGGTCAGGTTCTGATGAGGGCTCTGAGCCTCTGATGTCATGTTTTTGATTTAGTGTTGTTACTACTTTCCTTCCCCTCCCCCTTTTGAAACTCTTGTTGTTGGTTTTATCTGCTGGCCACAAACTCAATTTTTGTTTCCTGAAAATAACTTTTTTTCACCTCATTTTTGAAGGATAATATCATTGGATGTAGAAGATGTTGTTTCAGTATCTCCATTTTTTCTGGTAGGTCAACCATTAACAGTATTGTTTTTGATCTGTAACCAGTCATTTTTCTTTGGCTGCTGTCAAAGTTTCTCTTTGGCTTTCACCAGCTTGACTATGATATATATACATATGTGGCTCTTTGTGTATATTCCGCTTGGGTTTGTTGAGATTCTTGGATTTGTTAAGTCAGCATTTTTTACTGATTTTGAAATGTTTTGGCCATTATTTCTTCAGCAAAAAATTTTTTATGCTCATTTCATTCCTTTCTTTTTGGGACTTACATACATGTTGGACTGCCTAATAGTGTCCTACTGGTCTCTTAGGTTCTGTTTTTTTTTCTTTAGTCATTTTACTTTCTGTTCTTTGGATTAGGCAGTTTTATTTCCCTGTCTTCAAACTCACCAGTTCTTTCTTCTGCGGTCTTTAATCTTCTGTTGACTCATCTGATGAATTTTTTATTCTGGTTATTGTATTTTTCAGCTTTTTCTTTTTTTAAAGTTTCTGTCAGTTGTTTGAACATACTTTCTTTTAGTTTTTGTAACATGCTTAGAATAACTGCTTTGAATTAATTCAGGTAGACTCAGAATCAGTATCAGTTGATTTACTTTTCTTTTTTCCTGAGTCTGGTTCACATTTTCCTCTTTCTTTGCATATCATGTATTTTTTGCCTGAAACTGCACTTTATGGTATGTTTTAATGAATGATTCAGTTAATGTTCTTAGCATTGCAGGTCTTTTTTTTAAGGTAGATAGTTAACTTACCTGGGCCCGGACTGCAAACTTGGTCTCCCCTGATGTATGCAGCCACGGCCATCTCTGCTTTCTTCTAGCGTTTCCATTGCTGCTTTTTTGGCCTGGCTTCTTGGGGGTCTCCCAGTGTCTGAGTAAGCTGGTTGTTACCCAAAGATTTGTGGAGATTATAGTCCGATTTTGCCCTGTGGTTTTCTTGCTTCTCGGAATTTTACTAATTTCCAGCTGTTCTGCGGAGCTTCTAACCTTCACTAACACTTCAACCTTGCAGAGCTGCAGCTTCCTGCTGCCTACACTGCATAGTTGGGGAATGCATTCTGTTGAAAGGCAACAAATTACAGTGCTATTTTCAAGTGTAGCATCATTCTTTTTAGTTTCTGCCTACTTTTTCCTCAATCCCTTCAGGTCTTCTCTGTGACTACTGGTTTATCAGTCATCCAGTGATTTGGGCAAAGTTTATACCTAGAATTTTTGTTTGACCCCTCTGGTTCTCTGACTGCCGTGTTTTTCCCATTTAAATTTCCAGCTGTTTTCTCAGGCCTGAACACTGAGCCCTACGGTGATACTGTCTTTCTCCAGAGATAATTTTTGTGTGCTTGTGGGGTCTCTAGCATTCTGTGATTACTTTAATTAAATTTTAGGGATTGAAGGATCGATGAGTGCATATGGTATCTATAGGATGATGTCTCTATTTTTGGCTTGGATTTCTTCCATAGTAATTTCATTCCTGAGCATGTTCTCTCCATGAAGTGTGGCAAAGATAGCCACTGGCTGCTTTAACCTACAGCATTCTCATAGCTGTTTCCGCTGAGGATTCAAGTGACACTTTCCCAATAGTTTTTGCAAATGTACTAAGAAGCATGCTACATCTCCCATTTAGTCCCATCCTTGAAAAAGTTACTGTGCTAGGAGAACAGGGTAATCTGATCAGCCTGAGAGTCACTTGTTTATCCTTCCATTCAGGTGCCTAGGATTGGGGCCACTGTAATAGTTGAGTAAGAATGTGTCCCTATATGGAAATAAAGGTTACTATTAGTAAAAATAGAGGCAATGTTAGAGATAGAAGATTGCTCTATAACAGTTTTTATAGATTTTGGTGTGTCCTGAAAAATTTCATTGTATTGCTGGATCCAGTAAAGTTGTCTAGGAACAATATTTCACAAAAAATTATAATTAGAGGGACAGCATTAGGAGATATACCTAATGCTAAATGACGAGTTAATGGGTGCAGCACACCAACATGGCACATGGATACATATGTAACAAACCTGCACATTGTGCACATGTACCTTAAAACTTATAATAATAATAATAATAATAATAGTAAAATTATAATTGAGTGGTGACATTACTTACAAAGTGATTTTGGTCAGTTTATATGTCTCTGAGTTTGAAAAATTTTGTGACAATGTCTTGTAGAGTTACTGCTAATAAAAGAATGAAACAGATTTGTTCCTTTTTTCCCCCCTTGTCTTCAAGAGTTAAGAGACCTAAATCAAATGTCAATATAAAATAACTCCTAGGGCTAAGAAAAATTTATTATGGTATTGTTAAGATAGAGTTGCTCTGTCAGTTAGCTAATTATTGTGTAACAAATTACTTTGAAACTTAGTGGTTTAAATCAGTAAACATATTGATTAGAACAAGTCTGTGAGTCAGCCAGGTGGCATTTCTGGTCTTGACTGGGCTCATTTATGAGTCTGCATTTAGCAGCAGGTCAGGAAGGTGGCTCTGCTTCTCTTGGCTGGGTTCTCTGATATATTTGGGCATTGACTGGCCATAAGGTTGATCTAGGATGGCCTGTATTGAGCTGGCTGTAGTTTGATCTAGGATGTGCTGTGACGTCTGGGATACCCTCCCATCCTGAAGCAGATGAGAGTTGGCTTGTTACCATGGTGGTGGCAAGGTTTTGAAAGAGAGAGCAGAAGTATACAATGTCTGTTGAAGCCTAAGCTCAAAACTGGCAAACTGACATCTGCTGGATTCCACTGGTGTTTCTTGTAAGGTCAATCCCAGATTTAAGAGATCAGGGAGAGGACGCTACTTCTTTTTTCATTTTATTTTTTAAGAGACAGGGTCTTGCTCTGTTGCCCAGTCTGGAATGCAGTGGCACAGTCATAGCTCACTGTAACCTGGAACTCCTGGGCTCACACAATCCTCCTGCCTTGGCCTCTTGAGTAGCTAGGACCACAGACGTGCACCACCACACCTGGCTAATTTTTGTATTTTTTGTAGAGGCAGGGTCTCCTTGTGTTGCTCAGGCTGGTCTTGAACTTCTGGCTTCAAGTGATCCTCCTGCCTTGGCCTCCCAAAGTGCTGGGATTACAGGCATGAGCCACTGCACCTGGCGGACCACCTCTTGATGAGAGAAACTACAAAACTTCCTTGCCAAATACATGGATAATAAGGTGAAACAGAATTGGGCTATTCACAATCGGGCTTTTTGTTTCAGTTGGTAAAATTAGATTAATTTTCAATGTTTAGTTCTGAACTCATATTTCAGTAAGAATTGTTTGCATGTAGAAATTGGGGTAGGTACAAATTTTGTATATCAATCTGTCCAGTAGGCCAGATTACTCTTTGCTATATTTGTTTCATACATCAGGTCTGATGAGATTTTGGAAGCATTGTTTATACACTGAATTACCAATTGTAGGTAGATGTTGGTAAATTAGCAGTTGTTCAAAGGTGATTCATTTATATCATGTTTTTGGTTATAAATGACTTTTTTTTGGTGTACATTTATCATTCTAACTTTGAGATTTGACTTTTTTCTATTTGTTCTTTGTATACTGTGAATTTTTAACAGATTTATTGAAGTATAATTGACATATTAACAAATCATACTTACACAGTTTGAACAGATTTGACGTTTGTATACAGCTATGAAATCATTCAAGATAAGGAACATACCCTTTAGTTTCAAAAAGTTTCCTTATGCCTGTTGGTACTCCTCCTGTTTGCCGAGACAGTGACTGATCTGCTTTAGGTCATTTATAAGGTGGTTTGCATATTCTGGAATTTTACATAAATCAACATGTGCAGTACGTACTCTTTTTGTTTGGAGTTTTTTTTAACTCAATGTATTTTTTTTGAGATTCATTCATGTTGCATATATTATCAGTTCAGTCCTACATCCTCTGTTGCAGGTATATAATGTAAGGATTCACGTGTTGATGGACATTTTTCCCCCAGTGTTTCAATATTACAAATAAGGATGGTATGGACATTTGTATACAAATCGTTTGATATGGTTTGGCTCTGTGTCCCTACCAAATCTCATGTTGAATTGTAATTCCCAGTGTTGGAGAAGGGACCTGGAGAGAGGTGATTGGATCATGGGGACAGATTTCCACCTTGCTGTTGTTGTGGTAGTGAGTGAGTCCTCACGAGATCTGGTTGTTTAAAAGTGTGTAGCGCTTCCCCCCTTCACTCTTGTTCTCCTGCTCCACCATGGTAAGATGTGCTTGCTTCCCCTTCGTCTTCTGCCATGATTGCAAGTTTCTTGAGGGCTCTCCCAGCCGTGCTTCCTGTATAGCCTGCAGAACTGTGAGTCAGTTAAACCTCTTTTCTTCATTAATTACCCAGTCTCAGGTAGTTCTTTATAGCAGTGTGAGAACGGACTAATACATCATTGTATGGACATATGCTTTCATTTGTTTGGACAAATACCTAGGAGTTTCCACTCCATGACTGGATCCTGTAGTAGGTGTATGTTTGACGTTTTAAGAAATGGTGAAACTTTTACAAAGTGGTTGTACCATTTTATCTTCTCATATGAATGTATGAAAGTTTTAGTTCCTCCACTTGTTCACCAACACTTGGTATGGTTGGTCTTGCTAATTTTAGCCATTCTTATAGCTGTGTAGTGATACCTCTTTGTGCCTTTAATTTGCACTTTCCCAGTAACAAATTCTACTGAGCATCTTTTGGTATGCTTGTCATTCATATATTGTTGCCGAAGTGCTGCTTCAAATCTTCTGCCTATTTTGTAATTGGGTTGTTTTATTATTGAAGGTGTTAAAAGCAGGTTTATTGAGGCATAATTGACATGTAATGAAGTACACATGTTTAAAGTATACAGTGAGAAAAGTTTTGACACATATATATATTCAGGAGGCCACAAAAAAGATGATGAATATATTCATCACCCCCAAAAGTTCTTCTGGTGCCACTTTGTAATTCTTCTTCTCTGCCACGTTCCTTTTGGGGGGGTCTGTCTCTTTAACAGCATATAGTTTAGGATTACTTTCTTTTCCCACTGAGGCAAGACTCCTTTTTGTCTGGTGTTACGTGAATTAGGAGATTTTCCACTCTTAAGAGAACAGGTACTATTTCTGGTGCTGTGTAAGACTAGGGCAATTCCCTTTTCATTCTTTTGGGTGACTCTTCCTTGCTTGGATAGTTTCCACACAGAGTTGCTCTAATCATTATGTAGCTAGATACTTGAGGGTGTTCTTTGTGGAATTCTCTTCTCTTCAGTACTCTGCCCTCATGACTTCTTTAGGCTTTTAGCTGAGTCTCCTCAACTCAAGGATTACCACCAGATTCTGCATAGATAACTCTTTTCCTTGAGCAGGGATCTGTACTTTCTCCAGGCAGTAGTTTGCTCACCTTATTTCTCTTTCAGGGTTCACCATCAGGGGTTGCCTAATGTCTAATATCTGAAAACTGTTGTTTCATATGTTTTCTGATATCTTGAGTTTTCAGGGAGGAGGGCAAACCCAATTCCTGTTACACCACCTTGGCTCTTATATGTACTTTCAACTCTTCATATTTATCTTTTATTTTGGTAAAAAACACATAATAGTAAATTTGCCATCTTAACTGTTTTTAAGTGTACAGTCTAGTGAGTGTTAAGTGTATTCACATTGTGTAACAGGTCTCTAAAACTTTTTCACTTATGAAAAGAGAAACTCTGTATCTGTTAAACACTAATTTCACTTCCTCTCTCCCCCAGATTTTGACAACCACTCCACTTTCTGTGATTTTGACTATGTTAGGTACCTCATTGATGGAATCATATAGTATTTGTCCTTTGTGGTTGGCTTATTTCAGTTATAATGCCCTTGAGGTGATTGAGGTTCATCCATGCTATAGCATGTGACACAATTTCCTTCTGTTGTAAGGCTGCATAATATTCCATTGTATGTATACACATTCCCTTGATCTATTTATACATTGGTGGACAGTGGGTTTCTTCCTTCTCTTGGATCTTGTGAATAATGCTGTTATGAACATGGGCATGTAAATATCGTTTTGAGATTCTGCTTTGAATTCTTTGTGTATATGCCCAGAAGTGGGATTGCTGAATCATATGGTAATTTAACTTCAAATTTTCTGAGGAACTGTCGTGTTTTTCATAATGGCTGCACCATTTTATATTTTCCCCAACAGTGCACCAAGGGTTCCAATTTCTCCACATTCTCGCCAACACTTGTTATTTCCTGGGTTTTTAAAAATAACAGCCTCTAGTGGATGTAAGGTGGTATCTTGTAGTTTTGATTTGCATTCTCTGATGACTGGTGATGTTGAGTATCTTTTCTTTCTTACAATATTTTTTTTGAAACAGGGTCTTGCTATGTTGCACAGGCTGGAGTGCAGTGGCACAATTATGGCTCACTCCAGCTTTGACCTTCCAGGTTCAAGTGATTCTCCCACCTCAGTCTCTCAAGTAGCTGGTACTACAAATGCGGGCTACCACACCAATTTATTTTTAATTTATTTTTAATTTTTAGTAGAGACAAGGTCTTGCCATGTTGCTCAGGCTGGTCTCAAACTCCTGAGCTCAAGCAATCCTCCCACCTCAGCCTCTCAGAGTGCTGGGATTACAGTCATGAGCCACCACACTGGGCTGAGCATCTTTTCATTTGCTTGTTTTATATGCCGTCTTTGGAGGATTGTCCATTCAAATACTTCGCCCATTTTTAAATTCAGTCATTTCTTTTTTTGTTGTCAAGTTCGTTATATTACATATTTTGGATATTAACCTCTTATCAGATACATGATTTGCAAATATTTTCTCCCACTCTGTAGGTTGTCTTTTCACTCCATGGATTACTTCTTTTGATGTACAGAAGTTTTTAACTTTTAATGTAATTCCATTTTTTGTTCCCTGTGCTTTTGGTGTCATGTTCAAGAATTCATAGCTAAATTCAATGTCCTGAAGCTTTCCCCTATGTTTTCTTTAATAGTTTTATTGTTTTAGTTCTTATGCTTTGGTCTTTATCCATTTTGAATTAATTTTTGTATGTGGTTTAAGTAAGGGTCCAACTTCATTCTTTTTCATGTGGATATTGGATTTTCCCAGTACCATTTGTTGAGAAGACTGTCCTTTCCTCACTGTATAGTCTTGGCCCCCTTGTCAAACACCATTTGACTAGAAATGCATGGGTTTATTTCTGGGCTGTCTATATTTTGTTTCATTGGTTTATATGTCTTTTTATGCTGGCACCACTGTTGTCTTGATTACTATTTGTATTTAGTATGTTTTGAAATCAGGACATGTAAGGTCTCCAACTTTGTTGTTCTTTTTCAAGTTTGTTTTGGCTCTATGAGGTCCTTTGAGATTCCATAGGAATTTAAGGGTAGGTTTTCCTGTTTCTGCAAAAAATGCCACTGGGACTTTGACAGAGATTGCATTGAATCTGTAGATTGCTGTGGGTAGTATGGGCATTTTAACAAAAAATCTTCCAATCTATGGATATAGTGTGTTTCCATTTATTTGTATATTTTATGGTTTCTTTCAGCAGTGTGTTACAGCTTTCAGTGTACAAGTCTGTTGGATCCTTGGTTAATTCCTAAATGTATTCTTTTTGATACTGTTGTACATGGAATTGTGTTAATTTCTTTTTCAAATTGCTCATTGAAATACAACTGATGTTTGCATGTTTGTGTGCTTTTATTTTTTGTATCCTGCAACTTTGCTGAAATGATTCTAACATTTTTTTTTTCTTGAAAATTTAAGAGTTTTCTGCATATAAGGTCACATCTGAGAACCAGGGTAATTTTACTTCTTTCCAATTGGAATGCATTTTATTCTTTTTTCTTGTCTAATTGCTCTGGCTAGGACTTCCACTACTGTGTTGAATAGAAATGGTGACAGTAGGCATCCTTGCTTTGTTCTCTATCTTAGAGGAAACGCTTTCAGTCTTTCACTGTTGAGTGTGATGTTAGCTGTGGGCTTTTCGTGTATGGCTTTTATTATGTTAAAGTTTCCTTCTATTTCCATTTTGTTTTCATATGTTGAATTGTCCTTGCATTCCAGGAGTAAAGCCCACTTGGTCATGATGTGTAATCCTTTTAATGTGCTGCTGAATTTGTTTTGCTCCTATTTTGTTGTAGATTTTTGCATCAGTATTAATCATGGATATATGTCTATAATTTTGTTCTTGCTTGTTGTGTCTTTGTCTGGTTTTGGTGTCAGGGTAATGTTGACCTTATAGAATGAATTTGAAGTATTCCCTTCTTTTGAATTCTTTATGAGTTTGAGGAAGATTGGTGTTAATTCTTGTTTAAATGTCTGGTAGAATTCGCTAGCAAAGCCATCTGATCCTGGGCTTTTCTTAGTTGGGAAGTTTTTGATAACTGCATCCAATCTCTGTTTACTAGTTGTAGGCCATTCAGAGTTTTTATTTTTCGTGTCCTTGTTTTGCTAGGTGTACATTTTTAGGAATATACCAATTCTAGGTTATTCAATTGTTGATGTGTAATTGTTCATAATATTCTGTTATAATTCTTCTGGCATCAGTTGTAATGTCCCCTCTTTCATTTCTGATTTTCATTTTTCAAGTCTTTTTTTCTTAGTCTAGCTAAAGAGTTTATTGATTTTGTTGATTTTTTTTTTTTAAACTAACTCTAGGTTTCATTGAGTTTTTTTCTTTCCTTGTCTTCAGTTCTATATTTAGTTGGTCTCTGCCCTAATATGTATTATTTTTCTCCCTTCTGCTACTATTTGGTTTAGTTTGTTCCTCTTTTTTCTAGTTCCTTGAGATATAAAATTAGGTTGTTGATTTGTGTGTGTGTTTTTTTTTTAACATGTAATCTTTTGCTGCCATAAACCTCTTTCTTAGTACTGCTTTTGTTGCATCTCATAAATTAATGGTTTGTTGTGTTTTTGCTTTTGTCTCCGGGTATTTAAAAAATTTCTTTGTGATTTCTTTGACCCATTGGTTGGTTAAGAGTAAGTTTTTAAATTTCCACATGTGTGGATTTTCTTGTTTTCCTTCTGTTATTGGCTTTTAGTTTCATTTCACTGTGATTAGAGAAGGTAGTTAGTATGATTTCAGTCTTCTTAAATTTATTCAGATTTGTTTTGTGACCTACCTTTTATATAATTTAATGTGTATCTGAACTTTCAGAGTTAATTCTGAAGACTTTTCTGAATTGTCAGTGTTTAGTTTTCTAAAATATGTTCATGTCTCATCAGCATATTTATAATATTTTTGAAAATTAATAGACATTCTTTTTTAGAAGTTTTAGATTTACAAAAAATTTGAGCAGGGTAGTATAGTGTTCCCATATTCTAACCACCCCTTCCAACTGTCATTTTTCCCTGTTATTAACATCTTACATTAGTACAGTACATTTGTTACAGTTAATGAACCAATATTGACACTTTATTATTAACTAAAGACCATAGTTTATTCATATTTTCTTAGTTTTTACCCAATGTTCTTTTTCTGTTCCAAGATATATTACATTTAGTTGTCGTTTCTTCCTAAGTTTCTGAAGACTTTGTTTTTGATGACCTTATGAGGTTTTTTTTTTTCACCTTAACAGTTTTGAGGAATATTGGTCAGATATACTCTATGATCTTCTATTGGAATTTGTCTGATGTTTTTCTCATGATCAGGCTGTGGTTATGGGTTTTTGGGAGGATGCGTTATACTTGACATTTTAGTATTCAGGTGTTCTCTTAGAATACTGCTTGAAGCAAAGCCAGATGTGCCAACTGCTTTTAAGTTTTATCCTCTTTTTTTGTACCCCCTCACACTTATATAAGTGCTATTCCAATTATATTTCTTAGGTATAGATTTTAAAATACTTTCTATCATACTTCTTTGTAAAATATTTTTTTAAAAAAAGCTTGTTTGCTATTATCAAAAAGACAAAAGATAACAAGTGTTGGCAAGGATGTGGAGAAAGGGAGCCCTTGTGTACCTTGTTAGGAATGTAAAATAAACAGCCATTTTGGAAAACAGTATGGCAGTTTCTCAGAAAACTAAAAATAGAATTACCATATGATATAGCAGTCCCACGTCTGGTTATATATCTAAAGGAATTGAAATCAGTATGCTGAAGAGGTATCTGCATGTCCATGTTCACTACAGCATTATTCACAATAGCTAAAATATGGAAGCAACCTAGGTGTCCATCATTGGATGAAAGGGTAAACGTGGTATATATGCACAATGGAATACTATTCAGTCTTAAGATAGAAAAAATTATGTTATTTGCAACAACATGGATGAACCTGGAGGACATTATGCTAAGTGAAATAAACCAGGCACAGAAAGACAAACACCATGTAATCTAACTTACATGTAGAATCTAAGAAAGTTGAACTCTTAGAAGTAGAGAGTGAAATGGTGTTTACCTGAGGCTGGGTTGGGGAGTGGATGGGGCAAGAGGAGATGTTGATCAAATGGTACAAAGTTTTATTCAGGAGGAATAAGCTTTAGTGATCTGTTGCACAGAATTATGAAATACAGTAACGATGCATGTATATTTTAAAATTGCTTAAAGAGTAGATTTTAAGTGTTTTACCACAAAAAAAATAAGTGTGAGGCGATGGATTTGTTAATTAGCATGAATTAATCATTCTGCTATGTAACCATATGTCAAAACATCACATTGTACCCCATAAATAGATAATATATACGACTATTATTTGTCAATTAAAAATTAATAAAATAAAAATAAAGTGTCTAAAATGTGCTGGTTTAGGTTTGTGGGGAACAAATGCAGTTAAAAGTTTTTTTTTTTTTTCAGATTTTGGAGAGTACGAGCAAAGCAAGGTAAAATTAAACAGCTTAAGTCGAAGTTTGTATGTGTGTGGTGTTTGTATATGCCTTTATTTTTTATTGTAAAATTTGCATAACAAAATTTACCATTTTAAAGTGTACAGTTCTGTGGTATTTAAGTATGTTTATATTGTTTGTGCAACCATATGTAGTTTTTAAAACATGCATTGGTCTGCTAGGACTGTCATAAAATACTACAGACTGGGTGGCTTACACAACAGAAATTTATTTTCTCACAGTTCGAGAGATGGGAAATTCAAGATTAGGGTATTGGCAGGTTTTGTTTCTCCTGAGGCGTCTCTCTTTTGCAGAGGGCCTGCCCTCTGTGTGTGCATACCTTGTGTCTCTTAGAATGATACCAGTCAGGGTGGGCGCCGGTGGCTCATGCCTGTAATCCTAGAACTTTGGGAGGCCAAAGCGGGTGGATCACTTGAGGTCAGGAGTTTGAAACCAGCCTGGCCAATGTGGTGAAACCCTGTCTCTACTAAAAAAAATAAAATAAAAAATTAGCCAGGCATGGTGGTGTGTGCCTATAGTCCCAGCCACTTCGGAGGCTGAGGCACGAGAATCACTGGAACCTGGGAGGCAGCGTTTGCAGTGAGCCTCCGTCTCAAAAAAAAAAAAAAAAAAAAAGACACCAGTCATATTGGGTAAAAGCCTCATAAGTTACCTTATTTAACTTGATTCCTGAAAGGCCCTCACTCTAATGTAAATTTCTGTTATGTAAGCCACCCAGTCTGTAGTATTTTATGACAGTCCTAGCAGACCAATACAGTTCGTAACATCTTTTATATAGAGGTGCTTCCAGTTTATCTCCTTGAGAACCTGCTATCTTCAGTGTATTAATTTCCTGTGGTTGCTCTAACAAATTACCACAAACTGGTTGGTTTAAAACAATAGAAATTAATTCTCTCACAGTTCTGGAGGCCAGAAGTTCAAAATCAGTATTATTGGGCCAAAATCAAGGTGATGGCAGGGCTTTGTTCCTTCTGGAGGGAGGCTGTAGAAGAGAATCCATTCCTTGCTTCTCCCTGATACTGGTGGGTGCTGGCATTCCTGGCTGTGGCCCATGTCCTTCCAGTCTACAAAGGCAGCATTTTCAGTTCTCTCTGCCATGTCTTCTTCTTCTTCCTCTTTTTTGGAGACGGAGTCTTGCTCTGTTGCCCAGGCTGGATTGCAGTGACATGATCTTGGCTCATTGCAACCTCCGCTTCCTGAGTTCAAGCAAGATTCTCCTGCCTCAGCCTCCTGAGTAGCTGGGACTGCAGGCGTGTGCCACCACGCCCAGCTAACTTTTGTATTTTTAGTAGAGATGGGGTTTCACCATGTTGGCCAGGCTGGTTTCAAACTCCTGACCTCAGGTGATCTGCCCACCTTGGCCTCCCAAAGTGCTGGCATTACAGGTGTGAGCCACTGTGCCCGTCCTCTCTGCTATGTCTTCTCATTGCCTTCAGTGTGTGTCTCGTTCTTATAAGGATACATGTGATTGCATTATGGTCCACCCAGATAATTCAGAATAATCTTTCCTCTCAAGATCCTTAATCATATCTACAAAGACTTTTTTTTTTTGCCATATGAGGCAACATTGTCAGGTTTCAGGGATCAGGGTGTGGAAATCTTTTGTGGGGCGATTGTTCAGCTTATCCCACTCAGTCGTTTATAGCAGACTTTTAATGTTCTTACTTTGATTTTATAGTTTAGTGTTTAACAGGCCCCTATGTCCAGTTCTGGGTTGCTGGGGCATTGGGTGGCAGAGAAAATATCTCATCTTTTCTAGATACGATGCAGAAAATTCTAGGTCTGTTGTTCTAAGAAGGACATATCAGAGATGATAGTGAGTTTGGAAATAAAACAGTTAAAGTAATCTAGCTTGAGAATGGAGGTAGGTATGGTGCTATTTTTTAAAGAATAGAGAATTTAGAAGAGTCACAAGCTAGTTTCAGGTATGGGGAGGAGGAGATGTGTAGAGTGTGGGACATACTGAGTTTTCAGAACTTCTGAAATATGGTAAAATTAGTAATGGTAGGTATATTTTTGGCAAATGCATGTTCAGTGGATTGTTGGAGTAGAAGTCACTTTATACTAGATTAAAGATTAAATTGAAGTTGGAGAGTATTGATACATTCTATTCTCTAGAATAATGATGCTTGGCATTTAGTAAGTACTTAATCAGTGTTGGCTATTATGATAATTACTATTAGTATATACTTTTATGTGTTCCAATACTATAACATTTTTGTCTTCAGCTGTTTGGTGTATGTCTTGATATGTACATAATATTAAATACTGATCTAGAAAGATGTGTGTTTTGTTAATAATTATTTTAATTATTGCCATTGCCATACTATTAAAATTAATGAAAACAATTTATTGTAGAATTTAAAAAAAAGAATTAGAAAGTTTCGATTTCTCATTTGAATAGATTATTATTTCTCAAAAAAAGCAGTGGGGTTGGGGGGCACTTAGCAATAGTTTCCTAAAGATTAAAATGATCGTATTCTAGTTGAATGCTTTTTTTGTGTTATATCAAGAAATATAATTTGGTTTGTGGTTTTTCTTTAAAATAATAGTGCATTGTAGCTATAGTTATTCATGCCTGAAACAAAAAATTAAACATTGGTCTTTGTGTGTATTCTTTCAGGTTTGATTTAATTTTGGATGAGATTGTTCTTGCAACAAGATGTTAATAAGACAAAATCTAGGTAAGTAGAAGACTGCTTTGTTAAATGTACATATCAAGGTAGGAATAATACAAAAAATTTATGTCTTAAAAATGTGGTGTTGAGTTCAGAACCAAAGAGTTTTTAAATAAAATTTCGAAATGCAAATAATTGACTTTTTGACACACTTGGTTCAGTTGATCTGATAGGAGTAAAATTACAACTATCAAATTGTGGAACTAAATTTTTAGTTTCCTTCTTTTGTGTTAAGGTTAACTAAAGCATTCAAGTTTCCAGTGAATATTCTAACATGTTAGAAAATCAAGTTAATGTTTGGTACAGCCACTCTTATTGAACTCTCACCACTTCAGTAAGACATTTATTGTGTCACTTTGTTGTTCTCTCCTTTGTTGATAAAGTATATGACAGTCATTGCTTTTGTGAATTTTGCTTCATTGTTACTGTTAAGGAAGCACTTTCCCAAATGGGTTAAATTTGCCAAATTGTGATTTCTTTCTGTTAATATAGTATTCAAAATTGTAAATTATTGTTTTAATGTTTTCGTAGTGGGTGTCTCTACTGAATGACCTCTCTAATATAGCATTCTGATTAGCTTTCTAAGGCTGTTCACTTTCAAAAAATTGAATTGGCATCATGTACTTTTGGTCTGGTATGTGAAAGAATGCTTTTTAATAATATGAGCCGTTGACATGTTTTAAAAAGATACATTTACTATTTATTGGTAAGTGAATATGGCTTCAAAACAGAAACAAGGGAAAAAGAACACTGAAAAAATTGGAGTTAACTTGGTTTTCCCTCTAACCAGATGTTTCAGCTGTCAAAAATTTGCTGATCTCAATGTTTGTTAAAGAAAAAAAAAGTCTAGGATGAAAAGTGCTGTAGTTCAGTAATATGCACTGAAGGAAATCTCATTGTCAGTGGTTTGGGCATGTCGGTGGTTTGGGCATGTTCTGAAGCAAAATTCTGCTTTTATTGCTATTATATAATAATAACAGTAGTGGTAGTTTGAAGAGTACTTATTGTGCTCTAAATTATATTAAGTGCTTGTCATACCTTATTGATTGTTATAGTACCTCCTCTTGTTGTGTAGAAAAATTTTATTTTTTGCTTTATAGTGGGCTATTTTTCTTTAGGAATAATAATTTACTTTTGTAGCATTTATTAGAGATAACACTTGCCTATGTATCTTCTTAAAGTGGAGAAGAAGCCAGACTTTTCTACTTGAAGGTCTTATTAGGGATTTGTTTTCTAGTTGAATATACAGTGTCTGTTAAAACTTTTGTTCTGATTTTCTGTGTTTGATATTGCTTGTGGGATGACAGTGGTTTAACTTATTCTGACCTTATTTTTCACCATGCTTATATATGTAGTTTTTTCTTTTTTATTATGGTATAGTTTACATATATATGGTAACATAAAATTTGAGGTATAGAGCTGAATGACTTTTCACATACACATTCATATATGTAACCACCATCTAGATCAAGATATAGAACATTTCATTACTTTAGAAAGTTCCTTGTGCTTTCCCCACTTCCAATCCAATAGCCTTTTCCCCTGAAGTAATCATCTTTCTGAATTCTGTCAGCATAATTTAGTTTTGCCTGTTTTTGGATTTTATATATAGTATGTACTCTTGTACATCTTGTACT
The DNA here is from genome assembly GCF_006542625.1 of Nomascus leucogenys. Lineage (NCBI taxonomy): Eukaryota > Metazoa > Chordata > Mammalia > Primates > Hylobatidae > Nomascus > Nomascus leucogenys. Next base: position 83,639,760 of record NC_044392.1, read on the forward strand.
CTTGTATGTGGCTTTTTCATTCAACAGAATGTTCTTGAGCTTCATCTATGTTGTGACTATATCAGCAGTTCATTATTTTTTATTGCTGTTTTATTTTTAGTAATATTCCATTGTATGAACACACTACAAAGTATTTATGTTTTCTCAGTGATTTGTTTATTGGATTCTCCATATCTCTGTTCCTACTTGCTAACTTTTCTATACTCTTTTCCTTCTTCTACCTGTCTCTTTAATTGTCCCCCATCACTTTCAGAATAAAATGTAGTAAACCTTATAACACAGCATGCAGTTATCTCACTGTAGCTGTGTCAGAATGCTGAGGATTATATGAATAAACTAAGTATGATGTTTCATATTCCTAGTTCTAGTCCTAGGTACATTGTTGTCACTTTCCCTCAACCCCATGCCTCCCCAATTGCCAGAGCCCTCTCTGCTGGTTGTCAGCTTATCTTCTGAAATAGCCTATCTGAAGCATCATCTGATCCTTTAAGCCAGGCCTGGCCGTAGTTTGTCTTCTTTATTAGACTATGAGTTTGAAGGTAGATACCATCCATGTCTCATTTATCTTAGCACCATGCTGGGAATACTGTGTGCATTCAGTAAATGTTTTATTAAACATAGATCAATGAAAAGAGTTCTTTTCTCCCAGGCAAATAGAGATTCAGAATGCTAGCTGGAATGGGATGGGGGCATTGGTACTTCAGTTGCTGTTGGGCCATAGGAAGGAGCCACTGAGGATAATCCAGAGACAGCATTATAGACATTTTAGAAAGAGAAGTAAAATATTTCCCAAGTCTTCCTTCAATCCAGTTGAAATACAGTGGCTAGTAAAATATTCTTAATTCAGACCTAAAGTAAGGCTGTCATTGTTGATTTTGATTAGTATTTCCAAGTGGAGGTATTAATCCATGTTGCAGAAATTTGAAGTGTTTGCTATGAAGAGTATTTTCTTTGTGGGTTTGTACTAGTTACTTCTTTAAAGCTTTTGAAAGGTTAGACTAATACAAATAGACAATTGGAAACACTAGTCACACATGTAAGAAGTGAAGAAAACTTTTCCTCATTCTCTGAAGGTAAAAAACTGTTAGGATGGAGGAAGAAATTATAGAATCATAGCCTGGAACTGTGGTAACATTTTTGAGTCCCACAGCTCAGGAAGCTTGCTATTTGTTGAACGGTATTTAAATTTTTTTGTTGTTGTAGATATGTAATATAACATATATAAACAATATACTTTTTTTGTTTTGTTTTTGAGACGGAGTTTCGCTCTTGTTGCCCAGGTGGGAATGCAATGGCGCAATCTCGGCTCCCTGCAACCTCTGCCTCCCAGGTTGAAGCAATTCTCCTGCCTCAGCCTCCCAAGTAGCTGGGATTACAGGCATGCAACACCACACCCCGCTAAATTTGTGTTTTTTTAAGTAGAGATGGGGTTTCACTGTGTTCGTCAGGCTAGTCTCAAACTCCTGACCCCAGGTGATCCACCCTCAGCCTCCCAAAGTGCTGGGATTACAGGTGTGAGCCACTGCACCCGGCCTAAACAATATACTTTCTTAAGAAATAACACACTTCTTAAATTTTAAAGCAATTCGACTAGTGGTTTTTTGGTTTTTGTTTTTTTTTCTGTGTTTGAAATTTGGCTAGTTGGGTTGGCTATAGTAATCATCTGGAGATTTTTATGCCTGAAGCTTGTTTGCCCTCTAGCAAGTCCAAAGCAAGAAGAGGTTCTTCCTCACAGGGATCAGTTTGTTGCTTTTCCTTTCTGCAGCTTCTGCCATAATGTTTGAACACAGAGTTGGACATTGACATTTTCTCATGCTGTTCCTTCTGTCTTCCCACAAGGATTTTCTTCGACATAGATTCTTACCGTATATAGACCTTGGTTCTTTTTTTTTTTTTTAATCCTAGTTGTGAAGTATTAGTCCTATTGTTGGTTAGAGTTGAGGAGCCAGAGAAATTTAACCTTGAGATTGCCTAACTTACATGTCTCCACAAAGATTTTAGACTAATTTTTCTTCTCAGAGGCTGCTAGCTGTACCTCCATTGCAGAGTCTTTGTCTTCATTTTGTGCTTCAATATTTAACATAGGCAGCTGCTGCTAAGACTGCAGAATCCCTGAATCCAAGGATTTGAAATTCTTTATGGATATTTGTCTTAGATTAATTTGTCTAATTTCTAACTTAACCTCTCTGTACTTCAGTTTCTTTAGTAGCACTGCAGATGTGCTGCCCTTTGTTGTAGCATGAAAAAGAAAACTTTTTAATTAATAAAATTCTTTGTCCTTCATTCTAGATGAGATTGTACAACATACATTGACCCTTTCCAGCTGTATTGCCAAGTAACATTTAGTATTTAGTATTTCACTTTTTTTTTTTTTTAGACAAAGTTTTGCTGTTGTCGCCCAGGCTGGAGTGCAGTGGCACAATTTCGGCTCCCTGCAACCCCCACCTCCTGAGTTCATGCTATTCTCCTGCCTCAGCCTCCTGAGTAGCTGGGACTACAGGTGCATGCCACCACACCTGGCTAATTTTAGTATTTTTAGTAGAGATGGAGTTTCACTGTGTTGGCCACGCTGGTCTCCTGACCTCAGGCAATCCACCAGCCTCAGCCTCCCAAAGTGCTGGGATGATAGGCGTGAGCCACTGCACCTGGCCACATTTAGTATTTTCAAAATGTAAATTTTTTGTAAAAGTCACATGTGACTTTATGAGCAAATAGTATAGCCATGTTTAAAGTAAAAAGTAAAACTCTTCTCTCCCACCCAGCACTGTACTCCCCATAAGTTACCAAAAATAGCTGGTATGTATTCTACATCTTTCTCTTTCTGCTCATCAATATATTTTGGACATTTTTCCATATATGTACCACATTTATTATAACTGTTACCTTATTAATATTTAGGTAAATCTCAGGATTTTTTGCCTGTATATAAGTACTGCTGCAATATATATTTTTTATTATATCAATGGGATATTTTTGCAGTAAATTTTTTTTATATCAATGGGATAATTTTGCAATAAATATTTTTGATTATATCAATGGGATAATTTGTAGCAGTAGATTGCTGGATCAAGCATATGTGCCCTTTAACTTCTGATATAATAAAACTGCAATGAGATTGTACCACTTAATATTCTTATTGCTAGTTTATGAGAATATCTGTTTTCCCACATTCTGCTAAATATTTGTTTTATCCTTGCTAGTCTAATTGGTGGAAAGTGGTATTTATTTTACTGGGCATTTTTTAAATTGTGAAAGTGCTTAAAGGTTTGAAATATCACCTTCATTACAACTTAAGTTCTATTGGAGAATATATGTGAAGATTTTTATTTTTTACTGTTAAGTCCATCAGTTCCATCAATTAACATGCCTTTGTGTTTTAGGTATTACAGTCAAAGTTATTTAATATTGAATAATCGGATTATTTGCCTTTTTTTCCCTTCATACTGTTTTTTTAGGATAAATATTTCCTTATGGTAAATTTTTTTATAGTTTGCTACAAACTAACATCAGCATAGCCTGTAAATAAAAAGAAAATAAAAGCCATTACTAAATATTAGGTTCATTAAGTCTGGATTAATAGCAGACTGCTTAAAATCTGTCGTCTTTTACAACTCAAGCATTAAAATACTTTGCTTCTTTGCGGTTATTTTTTACTATCCTTATTATGTATGATAAGCTACAGTTACTAGTCTTAATTCCAGCTTTAATGTGAGTGAACTCCTTTTTTTTTAAGTATCTAATTTTAGAAAACTTAAATACTTAAATTTACAACCAGAAAAAAAGAGCTGAGAAAATCCTTAATGTTACTGTGATGGATTTCTGTGAGTTATTTTTACAAATTGGCATATTTTGGTTTTTTTTAATAGTATTTTCTAGTGTGATGCCTTTATTCCTAGATATGTTTAAAGTAGTATGCCATATTATATAAGGGATTTGAGCATCTGTGGATTTTGGTATCTAGGGGGGTGTCCTGCCTGGAACCAATCCCCTTCAGATATGAAGGGTCAACTGTATATCTGTCTCTCTTGATCTACATCTCTTAAAACTCACCCTTGGTTTCACTGTGCTGTTAAGTTTGTTTAAAGGGAGGCTACATTGTTCTCTTTTGAAGTTGAGCTGTCAGTAGTTTTTCCAAAGAAAGTTTCAGCCATGCTTTTGTTTAGTATAAAAGTTTCTATCCAAATCTGAAATGTTTTTAAACCTAACAAAGGCTAAGTGGCAAATATCATTCCAATATGTGAACAGGAAACCATAAAACTGCTCCTTCAGACCAAAGAATTTTGCCATGGCTATACTTTAGCCTTCTATGATTGGTCTAAACTGTAAATAAAAGTGCTAAATAAAACAAGGCATTCAGTAAGCCTTTATTGAAGTCTAATATTCTAGGCACTGTGCTATATGTTAGGGATGCATTAGTTATTAGAATTCCCAGTACCATGCAACTAGTTACAGTACAAGTGATGAACACAATACTGCCAAGTTTGAGTGGTATAGTGTAGTAGTAGGCCTGAGGAGGATATTTTTAAAAGAAGTCAGGAAAGGCTTCATAGAGCAAGATACCATTTAGAGTTGAAAAAAAGAATAGAATTTTGACCTTGGGGAAATATGGGCAGATGGGGCATGAACTAAAGCTCTTATTTTAGTTGCTAGACATTATTTCATAAAAACAGTTTCATTTAATTGGATGTCCATATTGCCAGAGTTACTGGCAGTTTCTTAAATGTACTGAAGTTCACATTTTACCACAGCTTAGGAATTTATATTTGAACTGTTTCCTTGTGCTATTTTTTCAAACTGTTTAAACAAGTTTAATTTTTTTGAATCCACCAAGAAATAAATGATACTGTGAAAGCCTTCATACTCATCATTATTTTGATTATTATAATGTTACACTTAAGGGTAAGAGATTCAGAAATAATGAATGACTGGCTTGAGGTCAGGTAGATAATTGCAGAAACAGAATTGGAACCTAAGTCTTCTGACCTCTGATTTACTATTCTTTTGAGATGACCATTAAAGTAGATATTTGAGGCCAGGCACGGTGGCTCACACCTGTAATCCCAGCACTTTGGGAGGCTGAGGTGGGTGAATCGCTTGAGATCAGGAGTTCAAGACCAGCCTGGCCAACGTGGTGAAACCCTGTCTCTAATAAAAATACAAAAATTAGCTGGGTGTGGTGGCAGGTGCCTGTAATCCCAGCTGCTTGGGAGGCTAAGGCAGGAGAATCACTTGAACCGGGGAGGCAGAGGTTGCAGTAAGCCGAGATCACGCCATTGCACTCCAGCCTGGGAGACAGAGCGAGACTGTCTCAAAAAAAAGTAGATATTTGAAACTTTTAGGGTCTTGTAACTAGGCCGAAGCCCGTGGGCTCAGTAAATTTTTGTTTACTATTGATTCATCTGATGTTTTATGAATTGGTGATTGTAATTAAGTTGGTTTTAGATCACACTTTATTAGTCTGAGGAGAAAAGATGACTAAATATGTAATTATAATCAAGTATCATTAGTACTGTGATAGTCTCTGTTCCTGGAAGGCAAGGGCCATGTCTGTTTTATTTATTAAAATATATTCAATACTTTAATATAGCTAATACTTTACTCATCGTAGACATTTAATAAATATCTATTTAATGACTGGATGGAAATATGGCAAGGCTTCCCAGAAGTGACACTTAAACTGAAACTTGGAGGAACTGTTGGTGATTAATGTAGATAAAAAATATGGGGAAGGACTGTTAGCAGAAGAAATAGCATGTGCAAAGGATGAGAGGTAACAGAAAGGGAAGATTGCTGGGACTGAAATAAATGTAAGTTTTGAATGTAGAGCTCACCATGGGGTGTGGGTGTGGAGAGTGGCTAGTGTCAAGAGATTAGACGAGAGAGTAAGGCCGGGCCATTTTATTGAGGCTTTTATAAACCGTTGAAGGAGTTTAAATGTGAGGAAATGATTTTATTCTATCTGTTTTAGCAAATAAACCTAATTAAAATGGGGAGAACAGATCACAGGGAAAGCTAGATTGGATTCAGGATGACTAGTTAGTATGGGGAGCATGCTGGCCTGACTTGAGAGTGGTAGAAGTGGGGATAGAAAGATGTGGTTGGATTTGAGAGAGATTTAGACAACAAAAGAGACCAGCTTTGGTGGTTAATTGTAATGGAGGTGGGAGTAGGAGAATAAGAAAGGAGTTAAGTATGACTCATGTTTCTAGCTGGGGAGTAGTGCTATATTATTCACAGATAGGAACCGTGAAGGAGAACATTTGGAGAGAACAAGAGCTACATTTTAGATGTATTAAGCTTTAAGTAGCTCAGGGCTTCTGAGTAGAAATGTCAGGTGGCAGTTAGATATGAGACCTATAACTTGAGATGTGAGAATCGTCAGCATGAAATCTTAATGTCCCTTAAATTCTTTTTTTTTTTTTTTTTTTTGAGACAAAAGTCTTGCTGTATCCCTCAGGCTGGAGTGCAGTGGCGCGATCTTGGCCCACTGCAACCTCCACCTCCCTGGTTCAAACGATTCTTATGCCTCAGCCTGGGATTATTGGCGCCCACCACCATGCCCAGCTAATTTTTGTATTTTTAGTAGAGATGGGGTTTCGCCATGTTGGCCGGGCTGGTCTCGAACTCCTGACCTCAGGTGATCCACCCACCTCGGCCTCCCAAAGTGCTGGGATTACAGGCGTGAGCCACCACGCCTGACTCATTTTTTAATTCTACAGTCTTTCTGCAAGATATTACAAAGCATGTTTATACATTAAATGTTCTATTGACCTAAAGATTGCTCCATGTAGACTTATGAGCTGCTGTTTTTATTAGAGATTCTGGCCTCTGCTTATTGTTAATTAAACAAGATTTGATACCATTAGTGAATAATTATACTACTGATGGCAGAAGTCTTACCAAAAATATTGAATGGCTAAGGGTGTACTGAATGTATTAAATCTTAGATTTATATTAGTGTGTCTAGGTAGCTGAATATAAATCCTAATATTTGATAATGCAAATATTTTCCACCCTGAATAGCAAAGTTTAGGTTAAAGTGATCCTGCAGTCTTTAGATTAATCATGATTCAACAGACTATTAGCATGAAAGTTACACACAACAGCATGATCTTGCCTACCTTGTTAACCATTATGTGCTCACTGTCTAGAGCAGTTCTTGGCACAGAGGTCCTCAATATTTGTTGAGTAATCAATATTGACATACAATGCTTTACTATCTAATCAAATTGTATTTTTGATCAGGTTACAGCGATGGCAGACTGACTTGTTTAGTTCTTATAAAGAGTCTTATCCCCAACTTAAGGAATTATATTTTTATTTGAGCAATATTTTTCCCCTTAAATTGCCCTGTAACTGTTCTTATTTATGCCACCTTCCTTCTATACACTTCGCTTCCAACAAACGGACATATTTCTCTTTCTAATCAGAACATTTTTACTGACATTTATGAAACGTCTTCTCCTAAAAACAGTTTGGACATTTTCACTTGTGTATTCTGACATCACCATGTCTAATGGTGATTCATCACCTTTGCTTTTCAAAACCTATTCTTGCTAATGTGATTACCATTCTCTCGTCATCAAGCTCACAATCTCTCCAAATATTTGTATTGCTTACCTTCTGTTAAAAAGATTTGGTTAGTTACTAAGTCTTCTTGCTTTTACTTTGGCGATACAGCATGTATTTATCTTTTTCTATTCCCATTGCTATTGTTGTTTGCACGTCTGTTACATTCATCTTGGATGATCTATGTTCATTTCATTTGGATAAGACCATTTGATTAAACTTTTTGGGAAGTTACCTTAATTATATTACTTGCTCAAAAACATTAACTACTCTTTAAGGATAAATTTTAATTCTTAGGTATTATATCTAGGAGCTTCCAAATTTATGTTCTAATCAATAGTTTTATCTCCTACTACTCTTTAGTAAGCATTTTGCTGCAGCCTAACTGATTATCATTGTTATTTGAAAAAACCCTCACACTTTCATCTTTACTCATACCTTCTTTACCAGTCTCATCCTCAGTTTATCTCTACCCTTGAAATCTAACTCATCCAAGAAAGCTTAGCTCAAATCCTGCCTCTGCCTTGAGGGGGTGACGTAGTACCTGGTATATAGGATGTAGTTCTGATATATTTCCTCACCCATCCCTAGATTCATGGTGGAGATCTCTCTAACAAAGACAAATTAACAAGAGAAGTGCATACAAATTTACTTAATAAAAATTTTGCATAGCATGGGAGACTTCAGATATGAAGACTTGGCAAAACAACAGAAAGCTGTGTTACTATGGACAGTCATACAGGAGTATGATTAGAGGACAAAAGGGTATGATCTAATGGTGATAAACTGGGGTGGACTTAGCAAAGCCTGTTTGTTCAGATTCTTCTTGGCATCTCTATGTGACACATCTATAGGGAGACCTATCCCATAAGAGTTTTAGAGAGAAGGGAGAGAAAGTCAAAGAATGACTTTCCTAGATTTTATGGCTTACTTCAGGGGAGAAGAGAATGAGAAAGTCAGAAGAGAGACCTTCCTGTTTCTGCTGTTTTCTCAAATGCCAAGGTGCTATATTTTGGGGGTAGCATTTCCTACATCCCATTACTAGGAAGTCACTTTCTCTTGATATTTATGGTTGTAAACTGAGCCACCTATAAATTGAATGACTTAAAAGTATCACAAGATAATGAAGTGCTAAATATTGACATCTCCTGCAGCACCCTCTATAGTTGATGGGCTCTTCTATTTTTTAAACTGGTAAAAACAAAAATCGTGGTTACCTTATATATATATATATATATTTTTTTTAACAAAAGTTTATATGATGTTTACTCTTTCTACACTTACCACAGATATTTTTGTCTGATGGATTAAAAATCAAAACCATGATAAATACAGACTTATTTAACATTTATATAGTGCTTACTACCTGCCAGGCACTGTTATAAGTACTTTTTAAATATTAACTCAATCCTCATTTTACAGATAACAAAACTAAAATATGAGTTTAACAATGGAAGAGCTAGGATTTGAATGGGGTAGTTTAACTTGAGAGTCTGTGCTATTAAAGCCTTATGTTATACTGCTCTCAACAGAGTGGTAAAATAATTTAGTAAATATTAAAATAACTCAGTGAAATAACATAAGAAATATTACACAGGAAAATACATAATTACATGTATACTCTTATTTTATTATACTCTCACCCATTTTTTCCACCCCTCAGGTTATTCTGGAGCAAATCCAGACATATTTGTTATTTATTGATCTCCACCTCATCCCCATTGGTAATTTTTTTCCAGTTGTTTTTTATTATGGTAAACTATACATAACATGAAATTTGCCATTTTAACCATTTTTAAGTGTACAGTTCAGTGTTCCTATATACATTTATAATGTGCCCTCATCACCACCATCCATCTTCATAACTTTCTGTCTTGCGAAACTGAAACTCTATACCCGTTAAACAACAATTCCTCCTTTTCTCCTGCTCCTGAGGTCCTGGAAATCACCATTTTTCTCTCTTTGAATTTGACTACTCTAAATGTCTCATAACCAGAATCATACAGTGTTTGTGTTTTTCTGACTGGCTTATTTCACAAGTGTGATGTTTTCAGGGTTCATCCATGTTACAGTATTTTGCAGAATTTCCTCCCATTTTAAGTCTGCATAATATTGCATCGTATGTTTGTAACACATGTTGTTTATTTGTCCATTGGTGGACACCTGTGTTGCCTCCACCATTTAACTATTGTGAATAATGCTGCAGTGAACATGGGTGTACAAATATCTCTTCAAGACCTTGCTTTCAATTTTCAGAGATACATACCTAGAAGTGAAACTGCTGGATCATATGGTAATTCTATTTTTAGTTTTTTGAGGAGCCACCATAGTTTTCTGTAGTGGCTGCACCATTTGACATTCCCACCAACAGTGCACAAATGTTCGTGTTTCTCTCCATCCTTGCCAACACTTGATATTTTGTTTTTTGTTTTTTTGATAGTGGCTATGATGTGTCATTATGGTTTTGATTTGTATTTGTCTAATAATTAGTGATGTTGAGCATCTTTTCATATGTTTATTGGCCATATGAATGTCCTTGGAGAAATGTCTATTCAAGTCTTTTGCCCATTTTTTAATCATGTTTTTCTGTTGAGTTGTAGTTCTGTATATGTTCTAGATATTAATCCCTTGTTAGATATATGATTTGCAGAGATATTTTCTCCCATTCCATTGGTTCTCTTTATATCTTTTGTTGCACAAAAATTTTTACATTTTCACAAAGTTCAATTAGTCTTTGTTTGCTTGTTTAGACAGAGTCTCATTGTGTCGCCCACACTGGAGTGCAGTGGTACAATGACTTGGTTCACTGCAACCTCTGCCTCTGGATTCAAGCGATTGTCATGCCTCAGCCTCCTGAGTAGCTGGGACTATAGCTACTTACTTGCATGTTTCATTGTTTTCCAGCCTTTACACTGTATGCTTAAAATGCAAAGGGAATAATATAAGAATATAAGAATAATGAGAAGTAATACTTGGAAATGTTCTGAGAAATGATGAAAAAAGGGCCTGGTTTCTATCTGATTGAAAAGAGGTAAGACTTGGGAGAGCAGTCAGACTCCCTCTCTGCTTCCCACCTCTTCTCCTCATCCCCTCCCCTAAGTGCCCTGGCTAGGAATTCTAGTACAGTGTAATGTAGAATCGGGCTTTTCTTGCCCTGGCGTGGTGGCTCACACCTGTAATCCCAGCATTTTGGGACCTGAGGTGTATGGATCATGAGATCAGGAGTTTGAGACCAGCCTAGTCAACATGGTGAAACCCCATCTCTACCAAAAATACAAAAATTAGCCAGATGTGGTGGCATGCACCTGTAATCCCAGCTACTCAGGAGGCTGAGGCAGGAGAATCACTCGAACCCTCTGGTGGAGGTTGCAGAGAGCTGAGATCACGCCATTGCACTTCAGCCTGGGTGACATAGTGAGACTCTGTCCCCCCACCAAAAAAAAAGAAAGAAAGAAATGTTTGAATATCGCTTTTATTATATTGAAGTAGTTTCCATCTATTCCTAGTTTGTTGGATCTGTTTATTAACAAAAGGATATTGAATTTTGTCTTTTTTTTTTGCATCAATTGCAATGGTCATGGGTTTTGTCCATTCTTTTGTTAATGTGCTGCGTTACATTGTTTTTTTTTATGTTGAACTATCCTTGGATTCCAGAAATAAATCTCATTTGGTTATGGTGTATAATACTTTTAATGTGCTGTTGAATTTTGTTTGCTAATATTTTGTTTGAGGTTCTCAATCTCTTTTCTACCTGGATAAATGAAGGCATACAGATAATTTTCATAATAAAGCCATACTACAGTGTATATTTATAGTTCAGTGCAATGTAAGTGATAGTTTTTTTTTTTTTTTTTTTTTTTTTTTTTTGAGATGAAGTCTCGCTCATTTGCTAGGCTGGAGTGCAGTGGCGTGATCTCGGCTCACTGTAATCTCTGCCTCCCGGGTTCAAGTGATTCTCCTGCCTCAGCCTCCTGAGTAGCTGGGACTACAGGCATGTGCCACCACGCCCAGCTAATTTTTTGTATTTTTAGTAGAGACAGGGTTTCACCATGTTGGCCAGGATGGTCTCGATCTCTTGACCTTGTGATCTGCCCTCCTCAGCCATATATTTTTTTTAATAGATAATCACTTATATACCCTGGTATTTGGTTGTATATGCTTCACACTAATTACAACACTTTATAATCATATGATATCTGAATTCTAGACCATTGTTTTCAATTATGGCTGCACATTACAATGTCAAAGGAGATATTCACACACACACATACACACACACCATTGCCAGAGTCATTTAGATTGGAATTTTTCAGAAGGCCACTGAACATTAGTAGTTTTAAAAAAGTCTTCAAGTACAGAAATATTTAAAAATTCTCTAGATTGTTTTGGCTACAAATACAAGTTTTATGGGGTGCTTTAAAAAGTCTATAGGCCTTGGTAAAGTGGAATCAAATTCCAGGGGAGGAGTTGCACAATCTGTCATTTTTAAAAGTTTCCCAAGTTTATCTGAAGCACAGCTAGGTTCTTAATACTGGTCTAGAATTTTCTCAGCCACAAGAAAGGATAGTTAGCAATTTATTTTGATTAAGATCATTTGCAAGGGCCCTGAATACAGGTTTTCTATTGTATGGGCTGAAAGGAGATCCATATGTTTTATATGTCAATTATACAGGAGCTAAGTTGTTTACTTAAGGAAATTGACGTGTTTATCCAGATATTAATCTAATTGCTGTATACGGTTGCAATAATATGAATAGGCAGGACCACCAAATATTTTCCTAGGCAAACTTGTTATGTCTAAACTGGTATTCTGCTCACATCTCAGCATTTAGCATAAAGCATGTTGGAGATGACCTTAGTTTTGTGTTTTCAGAAGGTAGAAATAGTTGTGTATATCACAGTAGAACTTAAATGCAGTGTGATTTAAAACATCTCATTTGTTCTGCCAAGTTGAGCATATTAGTCTGCTAGGGCTGCCATAAGAAACTACAGTAGACCTACCTAATCCGTGGGGGTTACATTCCAGTACCTCCAGTGAATGCTAAAACCTCAGTACAGAACTCTATATGTGCTGTTTTTTTCCTACATATACATATCTGGATAAAGTTTAATTTATAAATTAGACACAATGAGAGATTTAAAACAATAATAATAGAACAATTAAGTAAAGTAAGGTTTACTTAGCACAAGCACTACGATACCTAGACAGTTGTTTTAATAACTAAGATGGCTAATAGATAGGGAGCATCTACAGCATGGATACACAGGACAAAGGGATGGTTCATACATAACCTGGGTAGGATGGAGCAGGACAGTGTGAGATTACATCACGCTACACAGAACTGTGTGCAATTTAAAAGGTTTGAATTATTTTTGGAATTTTCGATTTAATATTTTCAGACCATAGTTGACTGGGTAATTGAAACCTCAGAAAGTGAAACTGCAGATAAGGGGTGACTATTGTACCACAGACTGGGGAGCCTAAACAGTAGAAATTTATTTTCTCACATTTCTGGAGGCTAGAAGTCCAGGATCAAGATGTTAGCAGGCTTCGCTTCTCCTGAGGCCTCTCTCCTTGGCTTGCAGATGGCTGTCTTCTCCGTGTGTCCTTACATGGCCTTTTCTCAGTGCATGCCCATCCTTGGTGTCTCTCTGTAAGTCCTAATCTTCTTATAAGGACACCAGTTAGATTGGATTAGGGCCTACCCTAATGGCTTCATTTTAACTTAGTACTAGGGCTTCAACATATGAATTTTGGGGGGAACACAATTCAATCTGTGACATTGCATTTAAAGTGTTGTTCTTTATAGCGAATGAATTAATGAGTGGAGTTAAATTATTTGGAATTATCAGATGCTGCTTACTGAAGAAAATTTGCCAAAAATGATGACTTTGATTTTTGTAATGAATATTTAACCATACTTTTAGAATGTAATAACAAGATGTGGTGCATTGAGTCAGATGTGTGACTTTTGGTTTGCTGTGGCAAGTAAATAGGATAAATGCATCTAGATGTGCATATATGCATTCAAGGTATACTGATAAATTTATCTATTTATCAGTATATCTATTTATCTGTATATATTGAAAGATATCCTTAAAGTATTCAGGAAAAGAATTATAAATCTGAAAGAGAGTTACAGTATACCTTATTTTATGTCATCTATTATACAAAGTTATTTAAAAAATTTATTCAACCCACTTTAAATACTACTGTGATATTTAAGGAAACAGTAAAAATTTGTACTGTCTGTTAAAATTACACAGTTTAATCTGGAGATAGTCATTGTTTAGGTACCAGAAAGCTAATGATACAACAATAAATGTGACAGAGATTTAAATTTTCCTTATTTTCTCAATTCAGAGAAATAGTAGTGGTATTAGAACCATTGTAAAAAGTCTGTTTATCACACATCACATTAAAATGAGAGGCTCCCCCCCAAAACCAAAATATATTAGAATGCTTATATACAGTTTAAAAGGAAATTAGCTAGTTGACAAATTTTTAATTTGGGGGCAAAAAGTTGCCTATGCAATACTGTATTTTGATATTACCCTATTGTAAATTATATCTCATAGGCAGCCTTTAAGTTTTCAGTGCATATCAATACATTTACATACATAGGAAATTTTTTAAATTTTTCTGCAAATTCCTGCAAAATAACTGATGATGAGGCATGTGAGTTAGGTATATCACTAATTGAGATAAGGTGTATAGTGACAATTTCTATTACTTTTCATGCACTTTTAAATTGATTGCATGATTGAATATTAAAATAAGCTTGGATTTTTTTTTTTTTTTTTTGAGATGGAGTCTCACTCTGTCACCCAGGCTGGAATGCAGTGGTGCAATCTCAGCTCACTGCAACCTCCGCCTCCCAGATTCAAGCAATTCTCCTGCCTCAGCCTCCCTAGTAGCTGGGATTACAGGTGCCTGCCACCGCACCTGGCTGATTTTTTTTTGGATTTTTTTTTAGTAGATTTTTTTTTGTATTTTTTTTTAGTTTCACCATATTGGCCAGGCTGGTCTCGAGCTCCTGACCTTGTGATCCACCCACCTCTACCTCCCAAAGTGCTGGGATTACAGGCGTGAGCCACCGTGCCCAGCCATAAGCTTGGATCTTTTTGTGCACTCACTGGTGGCTAGGGGCAGGCTACCCAGAAATATGCAATGTGTCTGATGAAACCAGTTGAAGTTAATAAAAGGAAAATTTGTTGTGTTTAATTCCTATAATTGACTGATTTCAGGGCTTTGTTCATTTATAGTCAGCCTGTGTTGTCTGTGTTCCTTCATTAGGTTGACTACTACCTTTTAGTTGTTCAAAACAGCATATGCAATAGAAGACATGGTTCCCATTCTCTTGGAATCACAGGGAAGGTTTTTGTTTTTATACTTTGGAACTTAGGTCCATTAGGAGAGAGAAATCAATAATCATCAGCTGAATATTTGAAAGAGTTCTGAAAGGAACAGTTCTGTAAGAGCATATGTCAAAGGAACTTGACACAGAGTGGGTTGAGGAGAGCTTCACAGAGTAAGTGACCTTAAGAGCTGTGATCTGATGAGATTATAAGTTAAGGTTAACTAGATTTGTGCGATAGAGGGCTGAGGATTCCAGACCAAGGGAACTACATGTACAGAGGCCCTATGGTGAAGAGGAACATGTTTGGGGAATTTGAGAGGAGGACGGTACTTTGGATCACTGAGAACTGATGGGAGTAGAATCTGAGACTACAGTGGAGAGATAGGCAGGGCCCAGCAAAGCCATTTCAACTGTATAAAAGATTTGGGATTACATCCTGAGAGAAGGGAAAATGTGTTTTACAGAGAAGTGGAAAGATGACTCTGTCTATGGTGCAGAAAATGATTAGAAAAGGGAACAGTAGATGCTACTTAGAAGTCAGACATGCATTAACTTTAAGAAACTCTTTCTGCTTATGATAATGAACAAAAAAGTAGTCACAAATTGTGTTCAACACTCTAGGCACTATTTTGGATGTCAAGGGTACATCAGTGAGCAAAATATGTCTCTGTTCTCAAGAAGCTTTGTAGTGGGGAGAAAAAACAAATGATCAAATAATGTATCAGGTGTTAGTACTATAAAGAAAAATATCAGCAGAGAGGGGCATAGAGAGTTACTAAGAGTGCTGTTCTAGTAACTTTATTTTGGATGGTCTACGAAGAACTAAGAAGGAGATGGACACAAATGTCAAAGAACGGATCCATATGTATATTTGGAGGAAGAACTTCAGGCAGAGAATATTAAGTGCAAAATAACCGGAGCATAGTCGAGAAATAGTAAGGCCAATATTAGTACATTGAGAAGGAGAGTTGGGGCCGGGCACGGTGGCTCATGCCTGTAAGCCAGACACTTTGGGAGGCCGAGGTGGGTGGATCACCTGAGGTCAGGAGTTCGAGACCAGCCTGGCCAACATGATGAAACCGCGTCTCTACTAAAAATACAAAAAATTAGCTGGACGTGGTGGCTGGCACCTGTAATCCCAGATACTCGGGAGGCTGAAGCAGGAGAATCGCTTGAACCCAGGAGGTGAAGGTTTCAGTGAACCAAGATCATGCCATTGCATTCCAGCCTGGGCAACAAGAGTGAAACTCCATCTCAAAAAAAAAAAAGACAGAAAGAGAGTTAGTGGAAGATGGGGTCTAGGACAAAGTGCATTGGATATGAACTATATGACTCATTACTTATATCAAAATTTAGTCCTTTTTTGCTGATAAAATTTTATGTAATTAAAATAGTATTCTGTTATTTTACAACTTTTAGGAACTATTTTTTGTCCTCCTTTTAAATAAGAAAAATATACAAAAATTTCAGAAAAGAAGAGGAGTGTTAAGGGTTGAATTATATCCTCCTCCAAATTCTTATGTTGAAATCCTGTCCCCCTCTACCTCAGAGTATAACCTTACTTGGAGATATAGGGTCTTTATAGAGGTAATCAAGTTGAATGAGGTCATTAGGTTGGGCTTGTCCAGTTATCACTGATGTGCTTATAAAAAGGAGAAATTTGGATACCAAGACACTAATAGAAAGAAGACGATGTGAAGAGACCTAGGAAAAAGATGGCTCTGTACAGGCCAAGGAGAAATCTGAAACAGATCTTTCCTCACAGCCGTCAGAAGGAACCAGCCCTACTGATACTTTTGTCTTGGACTTCCAGTTCCCAGATATTTGAGCCAATAAATTTTTGTTATTAAAGCCACCAGTTGCAGGACTTTGTTAAAAGGCAGTTCTAGCTATACAGATCCAGTATAGCTTTTTCTGTTATCCTAGCAAATTAATACAGATATTAACTAAAAAGCAAAACGTACTCTCCTCACTCCTTCCCCATACTTAACAAGGGTAACAGATTGTTACAAAACGTTCCAGGTCTTTTATTGTGTTTGTGTGTATGTGTGTGTGTTTCATTAATTTGTAAAGCAACTTATGTCTTCTAAGGAAATATGGGGAATTTAAAAACAACAAGCAACAAAAAGTAAATGCTACAGCATTATATAATATTTCCTTGCCTTCCAAGAAAATTTGTAACTCTAAAACTAAATTCTATCACAAGATAATATACACAACTCTTCCAAAAAAAATTGACCTCTTTTATTTTTAAAGTTTCATACTAATATACTTCACAATCTTATTTAAATTTGTTAAAAGATTGATTTTTCCATTCCAGTATAATATTCCAGTATAGCTTTTTCTGTTGCTTCAGTGTGGTATTTTGGAAAAAGAATTTGTCACCACTTGGTGGCACTATGTGGCTTAAAAATGAATCACATTGTATGCAGTTAACTATACTGTTCTAGGTAAATGATTAAATTCAGAGGGTAACTGTTGATACTGAGCAACTTAATATAGTAAGTGTTTGATTCTTTTGTAAATAAAATAATAATTGGTATTGTAGAGTTTTATTAAAATGTCATGGAATATAAAAATATAACCCAAGGCTTAGTTTGGTGGGTAGAGAAGTATATAAATTTTTGATACAAACCTCCCTTAGGTCAGGTGTCATTTGTCATTCTGTCTTAATGTCTAGACATTTGTCTAAATGTGAGAAAATAGATTTTTAATATTAGAAGCAAACATCTTCAACTTTAATAGTAATTAATGTTTTCCAAGGTATGTATTTTATTTTCTCTTATATAAACTTAAGAAATTGAAATTTTTTCAAATGATTAAGATACATAAAACTTAAAGGAAAACAGAAAAATTAAATATATTGAATGATGTCTTCCTGCAGCATATTGAAAAATCAAGCAGTCTTTTTAAAGATACTGTATTTGTTTCATTTAATTAGATAAAGGATCTTGAAGTATAACAAGAAAGTTATTTTGTTCCAGACATAATTTTTGCTCCCTAGCAATTGACGTCTGATACCATAATTGTTACGGTATTTGTGTAATGTATTGTTTTCTAGGGTCACATGTAGCATATAAAAGATGGTGCTCTGTGTCTTTTTAAAAATTTAAATACAATATGTACAGGAAAATGCATGAAGCGTAGGGTACAGCTCAGTGAATCACCGCAAAGTAAACACTCCATGACCACCACAGATCGAGAAATAGAATACTGCCAGCAACCCAGAAACCCCATATGTTTCTTTTCTCAGTCACTATCCCTGTTTTTTCTTTCCCAGATTAACCACTTGCCTGACTTCAAAGAAAATAACTTTGTTTTTTACTTGTTTTTGAAGTTTTTCAGAAATAGAATTATACAGAAGTATTATTTTGTCTAGCTTATTTTGTTCAACATTATGTTTGAGAGTTGGGAATTTTGTCAGATGTCACTATGGTTCACTTGTATAATTTTATCACAATTTGTCATGTTACTGTGGGACATTTGGGCTGAATAATGCTGCTGTGAACATTCTTGTACATGTTTCTTGGTGCATATGTGCAACATTTATATTAGGTGTATACCAAGACTAGAATCTGGGTTATTGGTTTGACCAGTGTATGTTATGTTCAAATTTAGAAGATGACACATGAATTGCTTTCAAAATGGTTGTATCAATCACATCAAGTATATGAGGATTCCTGTTGCTCTGTATCCTCACTAACACTTGGTTTTAATATCTTTAATTTTAGTGTTCTGAAAGATGCATTTCCCTGATCCAAATGGAATTGAATACCCTTTCATAAATGTGCTGGTTGTTTGGGTATCCATTTTTGCAAAGTCTCTTCTCTCCTCACCACCTTAACAAAATTACTATTGAGCTTTCTGTTTCTATCTTACTGGTTTATAGGAATTATATAGTTTATGCATACAGCCCTATTTTTCCTATTGGGGTTTCTGTACTTTTCCTTTTGTTTTTAGGAGTTTTTATATGCTCTAAATACAGACTCTTTGTTGGTTACATTTAAAATACATCTATATTCCACTTTGGCTTGACTTTCACCTTCTTAATATTATGTGTTAATGAAAGGAAGGTTTTAATTTTAGTATA
The DNA here is from genome assembly GCF_006542625.1 of Nomascus leucogenys. Taxonomy (NCBI): domain Eukaryota; kingdom Metazoa; phylum Chordata; class Mammalia; order Primates; family Hylobatidae; genus Nomascus; species Nomascus leucogenys. The sequence goes on from NC_044392.1 coordinate 83,658,780, forward strand.
GTCCATTTTGTCATTGTTTGCTCTTATTGTTAATGCTTCTGTTTCATTTAAGAAGTCTTTCCTTGCTCCAAGGACATGAAGATATTCTCTTATGCTCTGAAACTATGCTTCTCAACTAGAGGCAGTTCCCTCCTCTCTAACCACACATCTCCCACCATCTGAGTAGGACATTTGGCAGTGTGAATACATGTTTAGTTTTTATAACTGAGTGAGTGGAGTACTCTGGTCATCTAGTGAGTTGGGCTAGTGGTGCTGCTAAATATCCTACAATGTACAGAATGCTAAGCATCTTACAATGCACAAAACAAACATCTAGCCAGGGTGTCACTGGTGGTGAAGTTAAGAAACATTATCCTAGGATCTTTATTATTTTGCTTTCTACCATCTACCTAGAACTTATTATTGTTTATTTTGTATATTGTTTATTATGTATTTAGATCTACCTTCTATCTAGAACTGATTTTTGTATAATGTGCGAGGCATAGAATCACCTTTTCTTACATGTGAATGTATGTTTTATATGACATCGTTTATTAAAAAGATCACTTCCCTACTGCTCTGTGGTATCACCTTTGGCATAAATAAAGTGACCATATACATATGGGTCTGTTTATGGACTCTGTTTTTTTTCCCCCGTTGGTCTACTTTTGTCTATCTAAAGCACCAACACTATGGTATTTTAATTACATGGCATTATAATAATAATAATAATGTCTTTATATCCACTAAGGCCTACCTTGTTCTTCTTTCATTGCTTTCCATAAATTTTTAGTCATATCAGTTACATAAAATTGAATCTATTCATTGAGATAGAGTTAACATCTTTATGATATTAGGTCTTATAGTTCATGAGTGGCAAATTATCCATTTATTTAGCTCAGTGAGACTGAAATTCTTTCTTCTCAGGATCCCTTTGAACTTTTTAAAATAACTTTTATTTATATGATTATATCAGGTTATTTGTTGCTTATATCAAGGTTGTTTCTCAGCCTTGGCACAATTGACATTTTGGGCCAGATAATTTTCTGTTCAGTGGACTATCTGTGGATGGAGACTATCTGTGCATCATAAGATTTTTACCTAGGCTCTATTCACTAGATGCTAGTAGTACTCACCCAGTGTGACAGCCAAAAAGTCTCTAGACATTTCCAAGTGTATTGATTCCAGTTGAGAACAATATTTACTGCTTTTGAAATTAAACAAATTTTAAATGTTTATACGTTTATTTTAATATAATAATATTCCATTACATGTTAACATAAATAACACCATTTTGAGAAAAATATACATTCCAGAACAAAATTTAGTGAGAAGAGTACCATTGTTTTACATGTTTTAAAAATCTCTTTAATGTCTCACTTAATAGAAGACATTTGGATTCTTATACTTGCTTCAGTTCAGATATCATACGTTATATAGCCTCTGGAAAACTCCATTGTATACTTGTGAGAGAATGGCAGTGAAAAGGCAAATAAGGTGTTAGTATTATTATGAAAATAGTTTTGTTTATTGAAGATCCTCTAATAAGGTCTTAGGGATGCCCCCTGGGCCCCACAACTCACACTTTTCAGACCTCATGTCCTAGAGATCACAACATGCACCCTTGACCTAATTTGATCAAACTGTTAATAAATTAAATTAAATAAATTAGATTAGATTGATAATTTGCTAACTTAATTGTTTTATTTTTCCAGACAATGCAAGAAGCCTAAAACACTTTAATCTTATTCATTTCCTTCCATACTGTACCCCTTACTCAACTTATTTGCTACTATACTCTTGTGTTTTTAAACTCCATATATATTTTAGCCACCATGAAACATCATCATTGTTTTGCTGTATAGATTTACCTACATATTTACCACTTGTATCGCTTTTTATTTTTTCCTCCCTCTTCATTTCTTCATCTGTGATCATTTTCTGTTTTTGAAGAACACTTTCTATTGTACCCTTTAGTGTAGGTCCGTAGTGAGAAATTCTCTTCGTTTTTGTTGTCTGGTCATGTTCTGTATTTCACCCTCACTTTTGGATGATTCTTTTTTAGGATTCTGAGGTGGCAGTTATTTTCTTTTAACAAGGATGTTACTCCTTTGTTTTCTCTCCCTTTTGTTGTTTCTGTTGAGAAATTGTTAAGTCTTGTCAATGTCCTCCATCCAAAAAGACTAGCAAGAACACCCGTAGTTGAGCACATTTTTTACTTGTTGCAATGAGGGAGACCACACACTAAAGGGAGCTTTAGGGTGTCTTACTAAGAGGATATTAGAAGGAACCTATTACAGGATTTGGGCTTTGGTTGAGTAGTTTGGAGACGGTCTAAGGAAGTGGAAGTTTGTCCTAGATTGGGTGTCGTCAGGACATGGGACATTTTATGATTGGCTATCTTTCTTTAAACGGAGGTAAAATTCACATTACATACGATTAACCATTTTTAGTGTACAATTCATTGGTATTTGGTGAACAGTAGTCCCTCCTTATCCATAGAGTGTACATTTCAAGACTGCCAGAGGATGCCTGAAACTGCAGGTAGTACCAAACCTTATTGCTGTCAGTCAGACACGTTTCTGTTCATGTCTTTCACCCATACATTTAATGCCTTTTCTCTTTTACCTAAGCTCTTAAAATGCACCATGTTCATAACTTTTGCAGTTTGAGGTGCGACAGGAAAACTCGCACAAACTTCTTTTTCCTTCTTCGCAATTCAGAGAGTAGAAGATTTGTTCTTACTGTAGATCTTAGCAACCTTAGAATTTTTTTTTCTCTTCTTATTGAGAACTTTCACCTTTTTATGTAAAAGAAACGGCTTACAGCTTCTCTTTGACATGTCTGAATTGCCAGTATCACTACTTTTGTGCTTTGGGACCATTATTAAGTGAAATAAAGGTTCTTGAACAAAAGTACTGCAATATCATGACAGTCAATCTGATAACCAAGATGATTGCTAAGTGACTAATGGGTGGAGAACATATACACTGGACAAAGGGATTATTCATATCTCTCTGAGTGGGATGGTGCAAGATGTCATCAAGCTCCATAGAATAGCAATGTAAAACCTGTAACTTGCTTATTTCTGAATTTTCCATTTAATATTTTTGGACTGTGGTTGACTGCAGGTAACTGAAACTGTGAAAAGTAAAACTGTAGATAAGGAGGGACTACTGTATTTACACTGTTGTGCAACCACTAGCTCTCTAGTTTCTAAAGTGTTTCATCACCCCATAAAAACACCGTGTATTCATTACATAATCACTTTCTATTTGCCCCCTTCCATCACCTGGTAAAGCAGCCTTTACTTTCTGTCTCTATATATTTGCCTGTTCTGGATATTTCATATGAAAGAAACCATAGAATATGTGACTTTTTGTGTCTGGCTTCTTTTACTTGGCAAGTTGTAGCATGTGCTTCATTTCTTTATGTGGCTAAATAATATTCTATTGTATGGATATACCGCAATTTACATATTATTCCTTAATGAATATTTGAGTTATTTTTACGATTTCGCTTTTATGAATACAGTGCTATAAACATACGTGTACAAGTTTTTCTGTGGACATGAGTTTACATTTCTCCTGGATGTATATCTAGGCGTTGAGTAGCTGGATGATATGGTAATCTATCTCACCCCTTTTAGGAACTGCCAAACTTATTATCCATACTTATTATCCCACCAGCAGTATGAGGGTCTCTGTTTCTCTACATCAAGGTCAGTAATTGTTAGTTTTCATTTTTTTGTTTATTAAAGCTATTCTGATGGATATGAAGTGGTATTATTGTAGTATTGATTTGCATTTCTTTAATGACCACGATGTTGAACATCTTTTTATGGGCGTGGTCATTTATATGTCTTTTTTTGAGAAATGTCTATTCAGGTCCTTTGCTCATTTAAAAAATTAGGTTGTCTTTTTGTTGTTGAGTTTTTTATGTGTTCTGGATATTAAACATTTACCAAATATATTTCAATAATACCTGTTGATATACAAAGGATTTTTATTTTCATAAAGTTCAATTTCTGTTTTTTGTTTGTTTGTTTTGTTTTGTTTTTTGCTGTTTGTGCTTTTGATGTCAAAGAATCCATTGCCAAATCAAGAGTCATGAAGATCCAACCCATGCCTTCTGAGAGCTTTACAAATTTAGCTTTTATATTCAGATTGTTGGCCCATTTTCATTTAGTTTCTGTACCTGGTGTGAGACAGGCTTCCAACTTCATTCTTTTGCACGTGGTTATCCGGTTGTCCCAGTACCATTTGTTGAAAAGACTGTTCTTTTCCCCATTGAATGGTCTTGGCACTTTGTTGGAAATGAATTGGCCATAGATGATTGGGCTTATATCTGGACTCTTAAATCTATTCCATTGATCTATATGTCTGCCCTTCTTCTACTGCCACATTGATTACTATAGTTTTGTAATCAGTGTTCTGAAATCAGGGAGTGTGAGTACTCCTTCTTTTTCTTTCTCAGTACTGTTTTTATTGTTCAGGGACCCTTTCAGTTCCATATGAGTTTGAGGATAAGCTTTTACAATCTTGCAAAAAGGCCTTTAGAATTTTGATAGGGATTGAGTTGAATCTGGGATCACTTTGGGGGAATTTTGCCATCTTAACAATACTAAGTCTTGAAATCCATGAACATAGATGTATTTCCATTTAATTAAGCCTTTAAGTTTTTCTAGCAGTGTTTTGTAGTTTTTAGTGCACAAGTCTTTTACTTTCTTCATTACATTTATTTTATTTTATTTTTTTTAGTAGGAGTTTTGCTTTTGTCGCCCAGGTTGGGGTGCAGTGGTGCGATTTCAGCTCACTGCAACCTCAGCCTCCTGAGTAGCTGGGATTACAGGTGCCCACCACCATGCCCAGCTAGTTTTTATTTTTAGTAGAGACAGGGTTTCTTGCTGTTGGCCAGGCTGGTCATGAGGTTACACTTATTCTTCTGGTTATTTTTTAATTTTTGATGCTATGGCAAATGGATTTATTTTCTTAATTTTCTTTTTGGATCATTCGTTGCTGGTATATAGAAGCACAACTGATTTTTGCTTGTTGCTGTTGTGCTTGCAAGTTTGCTTTATTTGTTTATTAGCTCTAGTAGTTTTTTTGTGGATGCTAAGGGATTTTCTATGCCTAGAATTATGTCATCCACAAATAGAGATAGTTTGACTTCTTCTTTTCCAATTTGGATGCCTTTTATTTATTTTTCTTACATAATTGCTCTGACTGACTTTTAGTACAGTGTTGAATGGCAGTGGTAAAAGTGGTAGCCTTGTCTCTTTACTGATATTAGGGGAAAAACTTGTCTCTCACCATTGAGTATGATGTTTGTTATGGGTTTTTATGCTCTTTGTCATGTTGAGGACATTTCCTTTTATTACTTATTTGCTGAGTGTTTTGTTTTTTTCATGAAACAGTGTTGAATTTTGTCAAATGCTTTTTCTGCATCCATTGAGATGATCATGTAGTGTTTTTTCTTTGTTCTATTAATGTGATACGTTACATTGATTGCATTCCTTATGTTGAACTACCCTGGCATTCCTGGGGTAAATCACACTTGGTTATGTTATATGATACTTTTAATATGCTGTTGGTTTCAGTTTGCTAGTATGTTGTTGAGGATTTTGGTGTCTACTTTCATAACAGATATTTGTAGTTTTCTTTCAGTATCTTTGGCTTTGGTATTAGGGTAATGCTGGCTGCTTAGAATGTGTTAGGAAGTGTTGTCTCAACACTGAAAGCCATTTCTGAAAGAATTTGAGAATAATTAGTGTTAATTTTGTTCCATAGAATTTACCAGTGAAACCGCATAGTCCTGGATTTTTCCATTTGGGGAGGTTTTTGATTTTTAGTTCATTCTCTTTACTTGTTCTAGGTCTGTTCAGATTTTCTATTTCTTCTTGACTTCATTTTGGTAATTTCTATGTTTCTAGGAATTTTTCTGCTTCATCTAGATTATATAATTTTTTGGCATCCAGTTATTCATAGTATTCTGTTATAATTCTTTTAATTTTTAAGGTTGGTACTAGTGTTCCCACTTTTATTCCTGATTTTTCACTTGTGTTCTTCTCTGTTTTGTTGTTGTTGTTGTCAATTCCTTTGTCAATCTTGCTGATCTTTTTAAGGAACCAACTTTATTTTTTTAATTAGAGGGCGGCTCAGATAGGGGTTTCTTGTTTTTGTTTTTGAGACACAGTCTGTGTTGCCCAGGCTGGATTTGAACTCCTGGGCTCAGGTGATCCTCCTGCCCCAGCCTCCTGAGTAATTGTGACTAAAAGAACCAATATTCTCTTATCTTTATTCTAAAGATTGATTATTTCCTTCCTTCTACTGGCTTTGGGTTTAGTTTGCTCTTCTTTTCCCTAAGGTAATAATTCCCAAAGGCGTAAAGTGAGATGGCTAATTTGACATCTTCTTTTTTAATGTAGGTATTTACAGCTGTAAATTTTCCTCTGCATGCTGCTTTTGCTGCATCCTATAAGTATCGGTATGTTGTGTTTTCATTTTCATTTGTCTCAAGATTGGCCATCATACTGAATCTCATCTGTAGGGAATGCAGACTGAAGCTGGGATAAACTTACACTGGCATACCCTGCTTTATTGTGTGTTGATTTATTGTGCTTTTCGTATATTGTGTCTTATACAAACTGAAATTTTGCAGCAATCCTGCATCAAGCAAGTATACAGGTATCATTTTCTCAAGAACATATGCTCATTCATATCTCCGTATCACATTGAGGTAATCCTCACAGTGTTTCAAACTTTTTATATTGTTATGGTGATCTGTGATCAGTGATCTTCAATGTTTCTATTGTAATTGTTTTAGGGCACCACAAACCGTGCCCAATCAAGGTAGTGAACTGAATTGATCAATATTGTGTGTTGTGATTGCTTCACCAACTGGCCCTTCCTTGCCTGTCTCTCCCTCTCTTTGGGCCTCCCTATTCCATGAGACACAACAGTATTGAAATTAGGCAAATTTATACAATGGTCTCTATTAGTGTTTGAGTGAAAGGATGAGTCACATGTCTCTCATTTTAAATCAAAACCTAGAATTAAGCTTAGTGAGGAAGGCATTATACAAGATGAGATAGGCCAAAAGGTAGGCCTCTTGCCGCAGACATTTAGCCAAGTTTGTGAATGCAAAAGAAAAGTTCTTGAAAGAAATTAAAAGTGCTACTCCAGTGAGCACACAAATAGTAAGTAATCAAAACAACCTTGTTACTGATACGGAGAAAGTTTGGTCTGGATAGAAGATCAAACCAGCTACAACATTCCCTTAAGCAAAAGCTTAATCCAGATCAAAACCCTAACTCTCTTCAATTCTGTGAAGGCCAAGAGAGGTGAAGAAGTTTCGGAAGAAAAGTTTGAAGCTAACAGAGGTGGATTCATGAGGTTTAAGAAAAGAAGCCATATTATAACATAAAAGCTCAAAGTGATGCAGCAAGTGCTGATGTAGAAGCTGCAGCAAATTACCCAGAAGATCTAGCTCTGACAATTCATGAAAATGGCTACACTAACCAACAGATTTTTCAGTGTAGATGAAACGGCCTTCTACTAGAAGAAGATGCCATCTAGCACTTTCATAGCTAGAGAAAAGTAAATGCCTGGCTTCAAAACTGAAGCCTGAGAGACAGGCGGACCCTCTTGTTAGTGGCTAATGCAGCTGATAACTTTTAAGTTGAAGCCCAATGCTCATTGAACAATTCCATAAATCTTAGGGCCCATAAGAATTATGCTAAGTCTCTACTTATGCTCTCTAAATGAATCAACAAAGCCTGGATGACAGTGCATCTGTTACAGCGTGGTTTATGAACTATTTTAAGCTACTGTTGAGACCTACAAGAAAAGACTCCTTTCGAAATATGCTCATTGACAATGTATCTGGTCATCCAAGATCTCTGATGGAGATGTACAAGATGAATGTGTTGTTTTCATACCTACCAACACAGCATCCGTTGTGTAGCTCATGGAACAAGGAATAATTTTGACCTTGAAGTCTTACTATTTAAATACATTTCATAAGGCTACAGCTGCCGTAGCTAGAGTGATTCCTCTGATGGATCTGAGCAAAGTAAAGCGAAAACTTTCTGGAAAGGATTAGCTATTCTAGATGCAACTTAAAACATTTGTGATTCATGGGAGGAGGTCAAAATATCAACATTAATATGAGTTTGGAAGAAGTTGATTTCAACCCTCATGTATGACTTTGAGGGATGCAAGACTACAGTGGAGCAAGTAACTGTAGATGTGGTAGAAATAGGAAGAAAGCTAGAATTAGAAGTAGAACCTGAAGACTGGGTGCCATGGCTCCCCCTGTAATCCTAGCACTTTGGGAGGCCAAGGCGGGTGGATCACTTGAGGTCAGGAGTTCAAGACCAGCCTGGCCAACGTGGTGAAACCCTGTCTGTACTAAAAATACAAAAATTAGCCGGGTGTGGTTGCGCAAGCCTGTAATCCCAGATACTCAGGAGGCTGAGCCAGGAGAATCGCTTGAACCTGGGAGGTGGAGGTTACAGTGAGCTGAGATGGCAACACTGCAGTCCAGCCTGGGCAACAGAGCGAGACTCTGTCTCAAAAAAAAAAAAAAAAAAAAGTGGAACCTGAAGATGTAACTGAATTGCCGCCATCTCACGATAAAACCTGATCAGATGAGAAGCTGCTTCTCTAGCGAAGAAAGTGGCTTCTTGAGAGGGAGTCTACTCCTAGTGAAAATAGTGTGAACATTGTTGAAATGACAACATAGGATTTAGAATATTACGTCAATAAAGCAGTAGCAGGGTTTGAGAAGATTGACTCCACTATCAAAAGAAGTTTTACTGTGGGTAAGATGCTATCAAACAGCATTGCATGTTACAGAGAAATCTTTCATGAAAGGAAGAGTCAATCAATGTGTCAAACTTCATTGCTGTCTTATTTTAAGAAGTTGCCACAGCTACCCAACCTTCAGCATCTGCCACTCTGATTGTCAATATTAAGGCAAAAATCTCAGCAAAAAAGAATAGAACTCACTGAATGCTCACATGACTGTTAGCATTTTTTTAAAGCAATAAAGTATTTTTTGTTTGTTTGTTTTTGTTGTTGTTTTTTGAGACAGAGTCTCGCTCTGTCACCAGGCTGGAGTGCAGTGGTGCAATCTCAGCTCACTGCAACCTCTGCCTCCCATGTTCAAGCAATTCTCCTGCCTCAGCCTCCCAAGTAGCTGGGATTACATGCGCCCACCACCACACTTGGCTAATTTTTTGTATTTTTAGTAGAGATGGGGTTTCGCCATGTTGGCCAGGCTGGTCTTGAACTCTTGACCTCAGGTGATTCATCCACCTCAGCCTCCCAGAGTGTTGAGATTACAGGCGTGAGCCACTGCACCAAGCCACAATAAAATAAGGTATATACATTGTTTTTTAGACATAATAGCTTTGTGTACTTAATCGACAACAGTATAGTATAAACATAACTTTTTTTTTTTAAGTTCCAGGGTACATGTGCAGGATGTATAGGTTTGTTACATAGGTAAATGCGTGCCATGGTGGTTTGCTGCACCTGTCAACCCATCACCTACATATTAAGCCCAGCATGCATTAGCTGTTTTTCCTGATGCTCTCCCTTCACCCCCTACCCCATAGGCCCCAGTGTGTTCCCCTCCCCATGTCTATTAAATGTAGCTTTCATAAGTACTTGGAAACCAAAAAAAAAAAAAAATCGTGGCTCATTTTATTCCAATATTCACTTTATTGCAGTCGTCTGGAACTAAACCCACAGTATCTCTAAGGAATTCCTGTAATTAGTAAAGAAGGTGACATATCACTCATTTTAGTGAGGGGGGAAGATGTTTGGTAGTTTGTGTTGCACAATGACCTTGTCTGACATGGATCTTCTATGAGATACTATTTTTTTCTTAAGGCAACGTTGTGACAGAACATCAGATAGTCTGACAGCATGAGATTAGCTCTTGGACATCGGGAGCTGCTTTTTTTTTTTTCCTTTCCTCAGTCTAATTGTTGTCTCTTTATAGGTATTCTTTTTTTCTGTGGCTGCTTTTAAGATTTTTTTTCTCATTGTCTTTTATTTTCATTAGTTTTCCTGTGACGTATGTAAGTGTAGTTTTTATTCATCTCAGAGTTCCAGGCGCTCCCAGAAGCTTTGGCTTGATGTGTTTCATCAGTTTTACAAAATTCTCAGCCATTATCTCAGAAGTATTGCTTCTGTCTTATATTCTCTCTTCTTTCCTTCTGGGATTCCAACTAGATGTTGGAATGTATGTGTGATCTTTTACCATATCGGTTTCAGCTCTTACTCTTTTCTCTATTTTCCATCCTTTTGTCTCCCCTTGCTTCATTCAATATACTTTGTTTTGACCTTTTTCTAGTTCGCTAATTATCTCTTTAATTGTATCAACTTTCTGGTTTGTTACATAGTGGCCAGAGCATATGGTCTACAGTGATTTCTGTTTCTGTTGGAAGTTTCTCAGTGGTCATTGTAATACATTCTCAGATTTTATAAATGTTCTGTGTTTTGAAAAAAAGAATGTCTAGTTGTTGTATAGAGCTCTCCCTATCTGTTTGATCAGTGGTCTACATACTTTTTTCTTCACACACTTCTTAAAATAATTTTGGAAAACCATGGTATTTTTAAGTTGGCATCTGACATTTTTGTCACAAATGAGAATAATTACATGTTTACATAGTACATTGTATGCATAATTTACATCTCATTTCTTCAGAATCTTTGTACTGTAGATTTAATTCATTAAGGTTACAGAAAATGTCTGCCTTGTAACATTTAACAAAGCCAGTCTTCACAGCTAAACCAAGGTGACCCTTTGTCAGTAAAAATGGCTTCATTTTTAAAATTCAAATAAATGTATTTGTATCACTGTTGATGACCTTTTCATTTCTGAATTTTATTTTAAGACTGGGAGTCAGGGAGAGGGGTGAGAGAGAGAAGTACGGAGAGAGAGACAGACAGATACTGAATTCTTCCCTTGAGCTGTTTTTTGATTAACTAAGACTGTGTGGCCTTCAAATTTTCCTATTACATGCTTTGCTGCAATGGCCTTCTGCCTAAGGAGCTCTGTATTCTCAAACCTTTTATTTAGTTCCCCAAAGGTTTTTACACACTGGAGCATTTGCGCAATGCTAAGATTCTGGGCAGCTCTCTTCTTGACCCTTGAGGTATTCAGTTAGCAAGATAGATAGAAATCTTTGCCTGTGAAACTTAGTTTTAGAGGAGGGATGCACAAGCAACAACCACAGTAAATAAATATATTGCATAGTGTGTTAGAAGGTGTTAAGTGTTATGGGAGGCGGGGGAAAGGGATAAACTAGTATAAGTAGATTTGAGAATGCCAGCAGTGTGGAGAAGGTAAGGGTTTTGGGGTGTCAGTTTAACTAGAGTGGTCCGGGCTGGCATTATTCAGAAGATAATGATTGAGCAAAGACTTGAACCAAGATGAGATAGTTTGCCATGAGACTATCTGGGAGAAAGAGCATTCCATCTGAGGAATAGTCAATGCTAAGGCCTTACGCTAGTAGAGAACATATTCAATAATAGTAAAAACAGAACAACAACAAAGCCAATGTGTCTACAGCAGAGTGAGGGAGTTGGGGAGAGGAGTAGGAAACGAAGTCAAAGGGTTACTAGGTAGTATCTCTCTGTAGGTCCTTTCAGGTCATTGTAAGGGGTTTTCCTTTTTTATCTGAGAAAAACGGGGTCATTTTAGAGTTTTGAGGGACATTATCTGTATGGATCACTCTGATTGCTGTGTTGAGAATAGATGGTAAGTGGGTAAGGGTCTGTCCTTGTACTAATACCGGATTAGTTAGCTGTTGAAGTCCTAGTGGATCTGGGAATAGCAGTGATGAGAAGTGATTGGATTCTGGATGTATTTTGAAGATAATAGCAGTAGGAGTTCCTGATGGTTTAGGTATGAGGTGTGAGTAAACAAGAACAGTGAAGGTTGCTCCAAGGTTATTGGCCTGAACAACTGATATAGATGAGGAAGGCTGTTAGATATGTGTTTGGGAACCTTTCTTTTGTACAGTGAGAGAAGGGTGATCTTTAAAAGGGAGATGGGTAAGAAGAACTAGAGTATTGTGAATATAACATCCAGATCAATTTTAGGGAAAGAGTACATATGGAAGTTGAGGAACTAGAAATTAATGCTTGACCTGCATACTCTTTGAGAAGTCTGTCTGTACTTTCAGGGGCATACATAGCCCAGTTGGAAGACCACTGTTCAGATCAACCTTAGTAATTATGTTATTAAAATCTTCTATATTCTTCTTTACTTTTTAAGTCTGCTTGATTTGTTAACCTTTGGGAGAAGCGTTTAAAGCCTGCCTCTGTGGCTGTCGATTTGTCAGTTTTTCTTTGTACTTGTAAAAGTTTTTTATTTTTATATTTTATAGCCATTTTGTTGTGTGCCAAGAGATTCATGAATATCTCTTCATGGTGGATTATATATTATACTTTATTAATTTATAATATTCATCATTACCAGGCCTAGTACTTAATATCCTCAGGTTCTATAAACTAGTATGTTTTAAATAAAGAAGCACAATCTGCTTTTGGGAGGAGGCTGACAAAACACTTTGAAATTAAAAAAATTACTAACAATAACAACAACAAAGCACTATTAGCACTATTTCTTTTCTCTTCTCTTCTCTTCTCTTCTCTTCTCTTCTCTTCTCTTCTCTTCTCTTTCTTCTCTTTCTTTTCTTTTCTTTTCTTTTCTTTTTGATGGAATCTCACTCTGTTGCCCAGGCTGGAGTGCAGTGGTGCGATCTCGGCTCACTGCAACCTCACCTCCTGGGTTCAAGCAATTCTGCTGCCTCAGCCTTCTGAGTAGCAGGGACTACAGGCGAATGCCACCACACCCTGCTAATTTTTTGTATTTTAGTAGAAACGGGGTTTCACCATGTTGCCCAGGCTGGTCGTGAACTCCTGAGCTCAGGCAATCTGCCCGCCTTGGCCTCCCAAAGTGCAGGCGTGAGCCACTGCGCCTGACCCCAGCACTATTTTTTTGAATCAATAAATGAACAACAAAAAGGATTCAGGAACGGTGTTTGGTGGTATAAGCAAACATTCTCCTTAGCCGCATACTGGGAATCCTATTGCTAAAAACACACAAATTTAGCTGCTAACTAAAAATCGGTAACATACATTCAACCCTGGATATCCATGTGGGATTAGTTCCATGACCCTGCAAGAATACCAAACTCCAATGATGCTCCAGACCTTTATATAAAATAATGTTGTATTTGCATATAATCTGTACGCATCCTCCCATATACGTTAAACCATCAATATAGTTCTTGTAATACCTAATACAGTGTAAATGCCAAATAGTTGTTATACTTTATTGGTTTCTTATTTGTATTTTTTATTCTTGTAATTTTATTTTTTATTTCTTTTGATCTGAGTTTGGTTGAATCTGAGGATGCAGAACCCACAGAGAGAGCCAGGTATATTTTTGTTAAGACAATAATGTGAGAAGCATGTTAATATATTTTGTTTCAAGAAACGCAAATTTCTTGTATTTGAATTATTACCATCCTAAATTAAGATACTTGTAGAATAGTGATTATCTTGAAATATTTTTCTTAGATGATAATTGGATTTTTTCTGGTTTAATTGAGCAAGGATAATAACATTAACAAGAGATCACATTTAATACAAAACATTTCTTTGAAGTAACACTTTCAGTTTTGTTCTTTTTTTTAGTTCTCAAAGATGTCATACTTTTCCATCTGAATATATGGAATAAGTATATTCAAATATATAAATATATAAATTCAAATATATAAATTCAATATATAAGTTTGAGTTTACATAGTAGAGTTTGAATGTATATAATACAGGTGAGAGGTTAAGTACTCATTATAGATTATTACAGATTTACAGAAATTTTTTTACGATTTAAATCCTTCCTTCAATAAATTAAATTGTAAATCAGTGAAATAATTCAATCTTGGATGTCATATTATCAAGTTCTATTTCTCATTAGACTTTAATTTTATATTTTCTAAATATGAGATTAAGCAAATCAATTTATGGAACTATTATAATGACAGATTATTAAAATCTACAGAAGTTTAAGAAATCTACATATTAAATAAAATCTGTGAACCTTTGAATTTGAAAAACTTAATTACGGAGGCATTAGAAGGAAACTAGTATACATTCGTTATGTTCCAAGCATCAGGCTAGACATACTGATAAGGGTTCTGTTGGTCATCTTTTCCCAAAAATGAAATACAGTTGACCCTTGAACAACATGAGCTTGAACTGTGCAGGTCCACTTAAAAGTGGATTTTTTTCGATGAATATAGTCGACTTTCTGTATCTGTGGGTTCTGCGTCTGTACCCAAACCAAACACAGATAAAAAATACAGTCTTCATGGCATGTGAAACCTACATATAAGGAGGGCTTGCTTGTCTTATCCATAGATGGTGTCAAGTGCGGGGACTTAAGTATGCGTAGATTTTGGTGTCCACCAGGGTTTTAGAACCAATCCGCCATGGATACTGAGGGATGACAGTAGTTTCATCTGCATTAACAATCTATTAAGGCACCAGTCGTCTCTTCAGCTGTTGTAAGGAATCCCTTTAAAGCCACCATGTTTGCATTTGCAGTCATGCCACTAACTTTGATGTGCGTACTATAATGTGACTTGATCTTGTGGAATATACATGGTTGGGGCAAAAGTTTCATTAACAGCACTTTGAACATTCTTAGCTTTTAAGTTCTTCAACAAATTCGTAGCATTTCCTGAATAAACATTAAGGAAATAGATATCTGACTTGGTGCTGATTCTATACTCTAAAACCATTCTTTTGTTATTTCTTTATGTCTTGATAGTTGTTGTGAAATTTATAGGTATAGCAGTTTTTTGAATGGTGAAATTGTCTTTGCCCTTTAAAATTATTTCTATTCTGAAGCAATTTATTCCATATGCATATATATCTCACTACTTTGAGTATAATTGTCTCTATTTTCATTTATATAATTACATACAGTCCCTGACCTACAATGACAAAGATTCAATTTTGCGATGGTGCAGAAGCAATGTGCGTTCAGTAGAGACTGTATTTTTAATCTTATCTTTTATTTTTTGTTATAAAATTTTTATAGACTGTGTCAGATTATTTTGGCCAATTGTAGGCTAATGTAAGTATGTATAAGTAGGCTAAGCTACAATGTTCAATAGTTTAGATGTATTAAATGCATTTTCAACATGATGTTTTCAATTTATCATGGGTTTATTGGGAGGTAACCCCATTATACGTAAAGGAGCATCTGTATATGCTTTGTATTCCTAGGACTTTCAACACTCTCACTTTTCTTGCATTTATTAGACATGATGGTTTAGTATTTATATAATATTTCAAAACTGAACATAAACAGCAGACCCATCATAGGTTAAAGAATACCAGAAGGCTCAAAGTAAAATGACAATTTATGGCGTAATACTGTCTGTGGAGGGCAGAGTTGACACACTGCCTCTGGAGTATGGGATTGACATACTTTAGCTACATTGGTTTCTTTGAAAGTCTCACAGTTAATGATTTGAACAGATATATTTTATAGTGAACTGACCCATGTTACACAAATGTGGTCAAAATGTTTGATCAGTTACATATATATCACTCATTTCAAATGCTTAAATTTGTCTTGGAGCCACATGCATATATGTCTATTACGATGTAAGCTGAGACCATCACTTATTCTAATTACATGAGAGCATAAACAGCACAACAGTCATTCTGTGCTAACTATGACTTAGCACTCTCCTTTGGTTGCAACTGTAATTTATTGCCTTCTTCCAGTTGCAAAATTCTTCATTAGGAAATCAATGTTTGATTAGTGAACATCCATTTGATTTTCTACTGTTGATTCTCATTGTTACATAACTTTGCCATGTCTTTAAAGTTATGTCTTTGTAGGGCCTCCCTGCCCCCCCTTGCCTTCATCCGTACAGTTACCTGCTTCTGTTTACCATATGGGAGCTTCCTTAGATGTGTTAGATTATATTTAGTATTTACTATACTTTGCAGTAAGAATGATCTTGAGTTATTAGGTGTTTATGATCTGGTACCTGACTTTGTAACATCTGTCTTTCTGTTAAAAAGTGAGGATGGTACATGGCATCAGGAGCAAGCTGTTCAACAGGTTCAGTGTAATTTGTTTGCTTTTTTTTTTTATTACAATCTGTATATCAAACTCGGTGCCTTTTTTGTTTTGTTTTGTTTTTTGGTATTGCCAAGAGGAAAAAAAAAATCTCTGGCTGTAACATTGAGTTTTCATGATACAGTTAGCTCTGTGGCAGTGTGTTGGTCATTTAATGCCATATTTTCATTGTTCAGGAATCAATTTATTGACAGATCATGAGTTAACTAAAGGATTATTTCAGGTAATTGTGAATTTAGAGAATACTTTTAAGGCCCAGTAGTGTAATTCTCCAGTTTTTAGCTCATTATTTCAAATAAGGTTGTATTAATTATGTAATAACTAAGTACTAAACATTTGTAGTACATATTAGAAGGGACCTTAGAAATCATCTTATTCAATCCCCAACTCCATATTCCTGCCTGTAATGCTCTTGACAAGTAAGCAGTCTAACCTTCTGAACCATTTTATTATTTGGCTTGGTTTTAAAGTCAGTCTCATGCTGGATACCCTTACAAGTGTTCTGTATTTTTTTAGTGTTTCTTCTCAATGTGACATCCAGAATAAGTTATTACCTGGATGATACATTCTGTCTTCTCTTGAATTGTGCACTAGGTGAGATTTAGGTATATATGTTTGTACATTGTGTATGGTATATATAGGTTTAAATGCTGCAATAATTTTAAATATAATATTTCAGTTAATTAAGATTTGTTTTGCAGTTAGACTGACACTTGTGAATGGTTTTCTCTTCTTGACGCAGTCTCATACATTACTAACTGAAGTTGTCATGTGTTCGCAAGGATAATTTAAATGAACATAGGGTTTGTGAAATCCTGACAGATCCTAACTATAATTCAGGTAGTGGGCAGCATTATAATTTATTTATAGCTGTGTAATATAGCAATTAATGAACTAATATACAATGAGGGCAAATTGTACTATATTTTTGCATGAAATTATACAACACAACAAAGGTTGGCATTATGTAGTTAAGTACCCACAAAATGTTAACCTACTTGCAATAAATACAATTAATAATGTACATAAAAGAATGAAATTAAGCTAATTTTCTATCAGAAAAGAGTTATTTGTGAACAGAAAGTGGACAGCATAGATTTGATGACAGAAAGGTTGTATCTAATCTGAATTACTGAGTGACCTAGGAAGCTTGCTCAGAGGGATTACAGAATAATTATGTTAATATGCAATTATCACCTCATTTCTTCTGTAGTAACCTCAAGATGTAGTGTAGTGAGGGTGTTATAGCAAGTGCTGATAGTTTGCAAAAATACTGATGTTTGAGATTTCTGAGACAATAAGTCTAGCTTGAGGCGTATAAGTGATGATCTGTCATCTTGAAGACAGATCTGACCTTTGTACAATTCTTTTAGTGCTCACAGTATATAACTAGAGGCAGTTATAGCTGTAGAACTCATTATGATTTTCTAGAAATTGAAATATATTTTATGTAGATTTAAAGTTCTATTTGCAGCTTTTTAAAAAGGTGTGTGAATTTTTTTAAAGACTATTTTAAAAACCAGTTAAAAGAAAAATTCTATAGTTATATGATTATATGGGGAAGATTTAGTAATGGTGTCTAAACAGTGTTTAAAAATCTTAATTGATATATAAGGAGTCTAAACATCAGTTTATTTATCTTAATTTATTAGCTTCTGTTTTTTAAACTTAATGAATAACGCCCACCTTCAAATATGTTCCTACTTTGTTATAGTAACCTAAACTGGTATTGATGTCTCTGTTATATAGACATTTGACTATACAAAGGTAGTTGAAAACTATTTGAGATGGTGTAAAATTAACTCAGGTCAAATGCTTTCTTGCCTAGATGCCACATAACCCAACATGAATGTAGTAAAATAATTTTTGATGGTGTTAAAATTCTGTATCCATTATTCAGTGCAACAGATTTTGATGATGCATTGTTCTGCATTGTATCTCAGCACAACAGCTATGAGTCTTGAGTACTGTTACTAAGAAGAAGTATATTTGGAGCATTGTTTAATTAGAATATATTCTGAACATTTTCATTGTTCCTAAAAAAAGTACCCACAAAACATTAATCTACTTGTAGTAAATACCGTCAATAATGTACATAAAAGAACAAAATTAAGCCAGTTTTCTCTCAGTAAAGAATTACTCATGAACAGAAAGTGGACAGTATAGATTTGATGACAGGAAGGTTGTATCTAATCAGAATTACCAAGTGACCTAGAAAGCTTCCTTACTAAGTCAACTTTTGTAACATATTTTCAAACTGGTGCAGAAGGTAACGTCTTTTATTTTTGAGTAGACATAATTATTAATTTGGGGATAAGTAAGCCATATTTTATTATGTGGATGTGAAGGAAAAGTTTCATTGTTAAAAGACTTCATTTTATATTTTAACAATATTTAATCTGATTTTTTTTGCTAGATGTGTTTTGTAGATAAAATATCTGTTGTGCGCATATATTTTTTGTATGTTTTTGAACAAAACAGGTTGATATCTTCAGAATGTGAACTTATGAAAAGCTCTTATAAAGCCATTCTGGTAATGAGGATGCAGTCTCCAAGCTGACATGATGTTCTCATAGTTTGTCACCCTGCTGTTCAGGGGGTACCAATGAAGTTGCTTTAAATGGGAAGCGTCTGTTCCATCTCTAAACCTCTAACACCAGAACAGATGGGTGGAACATAGAACATGGAAGGTTTTACCTCTGAGGTGGTAACAGTGAAGCCACTCATTAACACTGAATTTACCACTTCGTTAGCAACATTGCTTCCTGTTGAGAAAAACTAATATAGGCTTTCAAATTGACTTAGCATATATTTGTCCACCTCTGTGATTATAATAAGTGGGAACAGAAAGGAAAGTAACTGTCTTTCAAGCTAGTTTTTTGTCGTTCATTTCAGGTTTATGAGATTGTTTCTATTGAAGCATTTTATGTTTTCTACCTAATTTAATGAGAAATATCAGGAATGAATAATAGTGTAGCATTAAGGCTTGCTTTTCTTTCCCTTGACATTTGCACACCCTTTCCTAACACATGTTTATGTGCCGCCCATTTTTAACTTCTGTGTATGTGATGTAGAGACTCCTGCTGGGTGATGCATTAGCACCATTTTGGAGTGATATCATTGAATGTGATCTTATTGGAAGTCTATTTTTATTACCACAGAAGTTTGCCAATCTCAGAACAGAATTCTAAAACCTACGAGGGCTGGAAAAAATGATTGTTGGTATAAATAACAATGTCAAAGATACTGGTAATAGGTATTTGTTGTATTAAATAACATTTTATAGAAAGAATAAGATCAGATTATAAGTGCTTGTTCTAAGTTATAAAATAAGAAAAAGGTAAGAACAATTTTATTATTTTTTTATTTTATGTATTTATTTTTTTGAGATGGAGTGTCACTCTGCCACACAGGCTGGAGTGCAATGGCGCGATCTTGGCTCACTGCAAGCTCTGTCTCCCGGGTACACGCCATTCTCCTGCCTTAGCCTCCCGAGTAGCTGGGACTACAGGCGCCCACCACCACGCCTGGCTAACTTTTTGTATTTTTAGTAGAGACGGGGTATCACTGTGTTAGCCAGGATGGTGTTGATCTCCTGACCTTGTGATCCACCCGCCTCGGCCTCCCAAAGTGCTGGGATTACAGGCGTGAGCCACCACGCCCGGCCTAAGAAGAATTTTATTATTCTTGAATTAGATTTAATGTTTTACAAAGCATGAAATTGGTACCCTTAAAGGATAGTAGAAATATTGAACTATATTGAACATGTTTTGATTTCTAAATGTTAGATTGTGAGGTCTTGTTGCCCTAAAATAGTATTACTTGTTGTTATGCAAATTAAAAATACTACAAAAGAAAAATATACAGGCTTCATTCTTTATCTGAGAGCAGGAACCTAACTTGTCTTGTTTACCATTATATTTGGAATACAGGAACAATGCGTGGCACAACTAAGTGCTTAGGAAATATTTGGAGAATAACTGCAAAAAAGGAGAAGAAATATGGAAGCTTATGCCAGTACTTCAATTAGTTAATACCTGGGGTTGCCAAATAGCAGGTTCTTTAAATTGTACATGAGAATTACTGGATATTTTGAGGACCTTATTATAATTACTGAGTTAATAAATCAGAACCTGGTGGAACTTGTATTGGAATGGGGTATCCAGATTTCATAGGAACAAAACCGTTTTTCTTCTTACACTTTAGGAACTTTTACTTTGATTTTTGAAATTGTGTTTTTATTAATCCAATACTTATTCAGTCTTTTATTCAACAAATATTGCCTGAGCACCTATGCCAAGTGATGTACTAGGTTCTAGAGATACGATAGTGACTAGATTACATTCCCAGCCCTCAAAGAGCTGACGTTCTCTGAAGAAGGCAGATACTTCCAATGTGGCCATTTCTAAGAGCAGGAAAAGAACAGGTTGCAAGGGAACTTTTCATAGTGGGGGTAGGCATTATAGTCATGGTATGAATGGACCCCAAACATTCAGAAATACCGTTTCCTTTAAAAATATTGTACTTTTTTCTCATAATGATTAAATATCTTATCAAAAATGCCTAGAAAAGTTTTATCTACATTTTATATGAAATAAATTTAAAACATATGTTTATGCTATTTTATTGTAAAATGTGTTAGGCCATTGCACTAGGCCACCAGATCATAAGTGGGATAACTGCTTTTAGAGAATGCCTAGAATTTGGGGCCCCACATATGAAAGTTTGACATGAAACTTCATTAATTTTAACTTCAGTTAAGTTAAAATTCACTTTACTAAAATTTAGCTAACTTTACTAAAGTTAAAATTATAGTTAAGGTTAATTTGAATAAGGAATGAACAAAACTATGAATAAAGCATTTTTACAATTGATAGAATGTTAGGAGAACATTAAGCATCTTGAGAGCAAAGCAGTCTTTTAAAAAGGACTATTTCATACATAAAACATTGATGTTGATAGCAAATATGTTCATTCAATAAAGTTATTTACTGAGTGGTGTTTTGTTACCTTCCTTCAGGAATGAACTTATAAGTGACAAATCTTTTACTTCTCTGCAATATTTGATAATTTATATTATTCTCTAAAATAGAGTGACTGCCTCTGATAAACCTACTTAAGTGAAAGAATTTTCTTTGTATTAGCAATCTCTACGTGAGATTTAAAATTTTTTCAGTCTGTAGCATATTTATATTGTTTTTGAGTCTGTGTGTACACATGTGCCTGTGTGTATGCTGCTTTTCCCTAGTGTGTTTGTGTATGTTGCTTTTCCCTAGACATTTTGTATATATGACGTATTGGATTGTTGTTGTTGCCTAGCATGAAGAACAATATTAACCTTTGAGGTGCTTTTTAAATATTTCAATATGTTTGTGTTCTTTCATTCTTGGAAAATTATTAGAATCTCAATATAAAGAGTAGAAAATTAAACTAATAAAAAATGTACTTTCAGCTCTCCATACATTCTAATAGTATTTTTTCTTTCATGCAAATCTAAATTTTTTTTTTCCATTTTCTAGACTAAATGTGTTAAATGGGCTTGCCAACAATATGGATGATTTGAAGATAAACACCGATATTACTGGTGCTAAAGAAGAACTCCTAGATGACAACAGTTTTATCTCAGACAAAGAGAGTGGAGTTCATAAGCCAAAAGATTGTCAAACATCATTTCAGAAAAATAATACGTTGACTCTGCCTGAAGAACTGTCAAAGGACAAATCTGAAAACGCCTTAAGTGGAGGCCAGTCTAGTCTATTTATACATGCTGGTGCTCCTACTGTTTCTAGTGAAAACTTCATCTTGCCTAAAGGAGCTGCTGTTAATGGACCAGTTTCACACTCCTCCATAACTAAAACTTCCAATATGAATAAAGGCAGTGTTTCATTAACCACTGGACAGCCTGTGGATCAGCCAACAACAGAATCTTGTTCAGCTTTGAAGGTAGCAGCTGATCTTCAGCTGTCTACACCACAGAAAGCAAGTCAACACCAAGTTTTATTTTTGTTATCAGATGTAGCACATGCTAAGAATCCCACCCATTCCAATAAAAAACTACCTACCTCTGCTTCAGTTGGTTGTGACATTCAGAATTCAGTAGGGAGTAATATAAAGTCAGATGGCACTTTAGTAAATCAAGTAGAGGTGGGTGAGGATGGTGAAGATTTATTGGTAAAAGATGATTGTGTCAATACAGTAACAGGAATTTCCTCAGGTACAGATGGATTTAGGTCAGAAAATGATACAAACTGGGATCCCCAAAAAGAGTTCATTCAATTTCTTATGACTAATGAGGAAACAGTAGATAAAGCTCCATCTCATTCTAAAGTAGGTCTAGAAAAAAAAAGAAAGCGAAAAATGGATGTAAGCAAGATAACTCGTTATACCGAGGATTGCTTCGGTGATTCTAATTGTGTACCCAATAAATCAAAAATGCAAGAAGTAGACTTTCTAGAACAAAATGAAGAGCTACAAGCAGTAGACTCACAGAAATATGCATTATCAAAAGTGAAGCCTGAATCAACTGATGAAGACTTAGAATCTGTGGATGCCTTCCAACATCTAATTTATAACCCAGATAAGTGTGGAGAAGAGAGTTCACCTGTTCATACTAGCACTTTTCTTTCAAATACCTTAAAAAAGAAATGTGAAGAGAGTGATTCTGAGTCACCTGCTACTTTCAGTACTGAAGAGCCATCATTCTACCCCTGTACAAAGTGCAATGTGAATTTTAGGGAGAAGAAGCACCTCCACAGGCATATGATGTATCATTTAGATGGGAATAGTCACTTTCGCCATCTTAATGTCCCAAGGCCATATGCTTGTAGAGAATGTGGACGGACATTTCGAGATCGCAATTCACTTCTAAAACATATGATTATTCACCAGGAGAGAAGACAGAAGTTGATGGAGGAAATTCGTGAATTGAAAGAACTTCAGGATGAAGGAAGAAGTGCACGATTACAGTGTCCTCAGTGTGTGTTTGGTACCAATTGCCCTAAAACATTTGTGCAACATGCTAAAACCCATGAAAAAGATAAAAGGTACTACTGCTGTGAAGAGTGTAACTTCATGGCAGTGACAGAAAATGAATTAGAATGCCATCGAGGCATTGCACATGGGGCAGTGGTAAAATGCCCTATGGTCACTTCTGATATAGCCCAGAGAAAAACACAAAAAAAGACTTTCATGAAAGACTCTGTAGTAGGATCATCCAAAAAATCAGCTACCTACGTATGTAAGATGTGTCCTTTTACTACTTCAGCCAAAAGTGTTTTAAAAAAGCACATGGAGTACTTGCATTCATCATCATGTATTGATTCATTTGGTAGTCCTCTTGGACTTGATAAAAGAAAAAATGACATCCTTGAAGAACCTGTAGATAGTGATAGCACTAAACCATTAACTAAACAACAGTCAACCACGTTTCCAAAGAACTCTGCTTTAAAACAAGATGTGAAGCGAACATTTGGATCAACCTCCCAATCAAGTAGTTTTTCAAAAATCCATAAGCGGCCACACAGAATACAGAAAGCTCGGAAAAGCATTGCCCAATCAGGTGTAAACATGTGCAATCAAAACAGCTCTCATCATAAGAACGTTACAATTAAAAGCAGCATTGACCAAAAACCAAAGTATTTCCATCAAGCAGCAAAAGAAAAGTCTAATGCCAAGGCAAATAGCCACTATTTGTATAGACACAAATATGAAAACTATAGGATGATCAAAAAATCAGGTGACTCATATCCTGTGCATTTCAAAAAAGAAGAAGCTAGTTCATTAAATTCTTTACACCTGTTTTCATCATCAGGTAATTCTCACAACAATTTTATTTCAGACCCTCATAAGCCTGACACCAAAAGGCCTGAAAGCTTCAAAGATCACAGACGTGTAGCTGTAAAGAGAGTAGTTAAGGAATCTAAGAAGGAAAGTTCTGTTGGAGGGGAAGACTTGGATAGCTATCCAGATTTTTTGCATAAAATGACTGTTGTTGTTTTGCAAAAACTTAATTCTGCTGAAAAGAAAGATAGTTATGAAACAGAAGATGAAAGTTCCTGGGATAATGTTGAGTTAGGAGACTACACTACACAGGCCATAGAAGATGAAACCTATAGTGATATTAATCAAGAACATGTAAATTTATTCCCTTTATTTAAGAGCAAAGTGGAAGGTCAGGAGCCTGGAGAAAATGCTACTCTTAGTTATGACCAAAACGATGGCTTTTATTTTGAATACTATGAAGATGCTGGAAGTAACAACTTTTTGCATGAGATACATGATCCTCAGCATTTAGAAACTGCAGACGCTTCATTGTCAAAGCATAGTTCTGTTTTTCATTGGACTGATTTGTCTCTTGAGAAGAAATCGTGTCCTTACTGCCCAGCAACATTTGAAACAGGTGTTGGGTTATCAAATCATGTCCGGGGGCATCTTCACAGAGCAGGATTAAGCTATGAAGCCCGTCATGTTGTATCACCAGAACAAATAGCCACAAGTGACAAGATGCAGCATTTCAAAAGAACTGGCACAGGAACACCTGTTAAACGAGTTAGAAAAGGTAAGTTCTCCATGGGAATGATTTGGGCTGATAGGTCTGTGTTCTAATTCTGAAGATTTAAAAGTTTTGTTTGAATTTGGTCTTTATTAGAATCATATAATTTTATGTTTCAGAATTAACTCATTTTAGGGTGGTCAGTTTATATAAGAAAGTCTTATATTACTCTTAAAAATTTTTTTTTAGCTATAGAGAAGTCTGAAACCACTTCTGAACACACTTGTCAGCTCTGTGGTGGTTGGTTTGATACTAAAATTGGATTATCAAATCATGTTAGAGGCCACTTGAAAAGACTTGGAAAGACCAAATGGGATGCTCACAAATCTCCAATCTGTGTTCTGAATGAGATGATGCAAAATGAAGAAAAATATGAAAAAATCTTAAAGGCATTGAACAGTCGTCGTATTATTCCCAGACCATTTGTAGCTCAAAAACTTGCATCAAGTGATGACTTTATCTCTCAAAATGTTATACCTCTTGAAGCATACCGTAATGGCCTAAAGACTGAAGCTCTGTCAGTGTCTGCATCAGAAGAAGAAGGGCTGAATTTCTTAAATGAATATGATGAAACAAAACCAGAACTGCCCAGTGGGAAAAAGAATCAGTCTCTTACACTCATAGAACTTCTTAAAAATAAAAGGATGGGAGAAGAAAGGAATTCTGCTATTTCTCCTCAAAAGATCCATAATCAGACAGCAAGAAAGAGATTCGTTCAGAAATGCGTTCTTCCATTAAATGAGGATAGTCCGTTGATGTATCAGCCACAAAAAATGGACTTGACTATGCACTCAGGTAAGAAGACGTTTATGACTATGCTATACACAGTTTAAATGCAGTTCAATTATGCCTTCTTTAATGGAATCTATGTGGAAAATACTTTCTCACAATCTTCTTGTTTAAGCTGCTTTTTTTTTTTGCAGAGCACAGATTGGTTATTCTACTGTCATTTCTGTATAACTCATCAATTGATGCTCATTAGCACTGAGTTCTCTGTGCCTCTTTTCTTGGTCTGAATGTAAGGTGAGAACAAAAGCAGAAGAAAACCACGCACACACACAATAAAAACAACAAACAAGAAGCTGATCTGTAAAAATAAAACTTGCTGTGGCTGGAGGATGGTTATGGATGGGAGGTTGATGTTCAAAAGCATAGCATTATTGAAAAGGCATACACCTCTGTCATATTTTTGCCAGTTCTCCAAGGTGATCATGTTTTCAAGATTTAGCTGTTGGTTTTTCCACTGCTTAGGTAAAACAAAACAGACTTTTAAAGCTGAATGGATTGGTGTCTGTTGTGATTAACCCAAAGAAACATCTCTCTCTCCAATTCCTCATTGTATTGCGGAATAGTTTGGTTTTGGAGAACAGTTGTGAACATAAAACATATTTGTTTGGGGTTTTAGGTTTTAAGATAGTGCTCTAATGGAACAGAACAGATGATTTAGCTTAGTGCTTGTGCACTAATAGTTTTTCCTTTTGAAAGGAATATTTTGTATGTATTGGCAAATAATGTGGCAGATAAAGTGGTCAAACTTTATTCGGTATTGCCAAGTCTGGTTTAAGAAAAATTTTAAGTGTCCTTTCTGGATTTCTTTTTGAAGGTTAATAATGTTGAAGGTTTATGTAAATGGTCTCATGATTAGAGCTCTAAGTTGAATGTGTCGGAGGTAATAGTTAATGGATTAATAACGAGTAACATTACTGTAAAGTAATGTTGTTTATTTGCTTTGGGGCAGACATTGCGATATCCCAAATAGTTGTAATGCAATTTTGATTTGAGGAAAGATGACTTTGTATTGTAAGTGGTCTGGAAAGCAGTTTATCTTGTATGAGCTTCTGTTTAATACGGCTTTTTCTTTCGAATAAAGAATCTCTGAAAGTCAATAGCTTTCAATATTTTTTCAGAAGGATAAAATGCAGGGAAGATGTGTTAGCTGTGTTGACCAAGGGGTAGTATACTTCAGAGATGGAGAGCATATTTGTGCTATCACAGTAATGCTGAACAAACCAATTGAAATGTGTTGGGGGAGTGAGGATTGTCTGAGAAGTTAGGAGTTTCTTATTGTTTGAACGTGTTTTTCCTGTGATGACTAAGATGTTAGCTTGTTGATCATTTATTTAGCACAAAGATTTTAGCAAAAAACTTTAAATCATTAACTTTCATTATTGATTGCGCATTCAGAGTAATGAACATAAAATACCCTAAATAAAATGTTGTGTCTAACAGCTGTTCAGTGGTGTGTTTTACCACCTTTTCTCCCAGCCTTCATCAGAAAGCCTAATTTAGTATTGAGACTTTTACGGTTTTGTGGGTAAAACACTTTAATTACCACTTTGTCAACTAGACTTTTTAATTCTTTTTATTGGTAATGTTGTAAGCTTTGAAACTTCTCAACAGAACTGTGGTGTTCAAATCACAGGATTGTATTGTAGTAGGTTTAAGAAATAATCTGCGTAACACAGAAATCTGCAAGAAAGTGATAATAGGTGTTATATCCAGAGGAGCTCAAAGGTTCAAGTCACTCCTCTTCTACCTTTCCAAAGAGCATGAGTTGACTCTAAATACTAACTACAAACTAATAACAGTTAACTTAATTTCCCCTCCTTATTTTAAGTTAACCTATTTCATTGAACGTTTTGAAAACCATCTTTATTGTGGTGCTTTTCTACACTCTTTAAGCTAAGAAAATTTCACTTTTTGAAGTGAGAACTGGATTATAGTTTTCTTTTGAATGATAGGTATGCCTGTGAAGCTTAGAACATGTGTGCATTGCAATACGACGTTTACAAGTGCTGTTAGCCTGTCCAACCACTTACGCGCTTATGCACGAAAGAAGAGTGCTGGACTTTTGACTGGTACAGGTATGTCTGAACAGATATCACAGCAAGTCTGTTTGATACAATACAGTTTTTTTTTCCCACCAGACTGGTGTTAATTCAGATCATATTTATAGCTTTCTTTGGTAAGCTGCAGTTGAGTCTGAATACACATTAAATTTCAGCAACTTGTAAACTGTTAGATATAATTCTAAGCAAGTTAATCTTTTTCTTTTGGCTCTTACTGACTTAATTTGGGGAAAAAAAATTAACTCAAGAGGTGTGGAACTTTTGAGTCTACCTTAATCCCATTTCTTTTTTAGAATACTATTTTTGATTTTTAAATTGATTTTAGATTCCAGTAAAACACCTCTCTTTATAGTTCTAGTCAGGCACAGTGGTGTGCCCCTATAGTCCCAGCTACTCATGAGGCTGGCAGGAGGATCACTTGAACTCAAGAGTTAGAGGCCGTAATGTGCTATGATTGTGCCTGTGAATAGTCACTGCACTCCAGCCTGGGAAGCATAGCATAAAAATATTGTAGTTCTAGCTTGGGGAAATCCTTTATTAGAAAAGGAAATTATGGGGAAATTTCAAAATGTAGACTTGATTAGGAAACTAAGCAAACTAATGAATTTTCATTAGTCTATAGATTAGATCTTTGAAGGAGTGAGCCTTAATAATGGCTTGTGTTGACAAGTGAATAGATTTTTCTTTTAATACTTCTTAAATATATTAAGGATTAATAAATCTAGCTATGCACATAAGTGTTAACATGCACATTTCTGTGTTATTTTTGGTTGGTTAGCCCAACCTTGCAGATACCTCTTAATACTGCTCATCTGTGAACATTTTATTAGCTTACTTATATGTAATACACTTCTTATAACCTACAAAATGCTTTGCACTTTCATTTGTAGTCTTTTAAGCTACCCTGCTTCAGCAAATCTCATTTCCCTCACATCTTAAAATATACCCTCTTTTTGACATAGATCTACATAAATTCTTTTGCCTAAAATTCTTTCCAATCATTTTATTTCTCTTGCTCTTTTTTAGATCACTGCCTCCTGCTTTCTTCTAGTTGTTTTCCCAGCTTTTTTGTTCTTCCTCATGTCCTATAACTTAGATCCAATATGTTCTTGCTTTCAAAAAACCACTTATATTTATACTAGTGTCTTTCTTCTGCTTCTTTGCATTCTTCCTTAACTTGGTATACAAATGACCAGGGATGAATGTTGACAATTTATATTAAAAAGAGAGGAGCGGGGTGAGTTTTAGTCTACTGGATTAGGCCTCCTACTCTGAGATTATAATTTTTATATACCCTCACCTTTATCAGGCTTGGCAAGTGATTGCAGACATTAGAGGTAGGGGACAATAAAAATAAGAGACTGTACAAGTGGGAAATCGTTATTGTTACCATACTTGCTAACCTTTATTGAACATTTACTACGTGTCAGGCACTGTGCTATGCAATTTACATGCATAACATTTAATCTTTACAACAGCCATACAAGTTGTAGGTACTGGAATTCTCTTCCATTTTATAGGAAACTAGGACTTCGAGAACTTCATTTGCTTAAACTTACACAGTTAATAAAAGTAACAAGGTTGTAATTCAAATCAGGGCTATCTTACCTAATCTTTGTTTTTAATCACTATTCTCTACCTTACACAGGCGGCCTATTTTGAATTTATTTTTAAAATAAGAAATTGAAATAAAAATAAGCAATTGAAAATTCTAAAATGAAGGTGGGTTTATTTGTTTGTTTATTTATTTATTTTGAGACGGAGTCTCGCTCTGTCACCCAGATTGGAGTGCAGTGGCGCGATCTCGGCTCACTGCAACCTCCACCTCCCTGGTTCAAGCAGTTCCCCTGCCTCAGCCTCCCGAGTAGCTGGGATTACAGACTCACGCCGTCATGCCTGGCTAATTTTTTTGTATTTTTAGTAGAGATGGGGTTTTACCATGTTGGACAGGCTGGTCTCAAACTCCTGACCTTAGGCAGTCCGCCCGCCTTAGCCTCCCAAAGTGCTGGGATTACAGGCGTGAGCCACCGAGCCCGGCCTGAAGGTGGGTTTAAAATGGGGAGTATTCTGGTGAAGACTGAATAAATAAGAGTCTAATTAAAAAGAGCAGAGATCCAAGAAGTGCTTAGGCCTAAATTAGACTTTGGAGGACTTAATATTCCATTCTGATTATTCAAGCAGATTATGCAAATATCCAATAAGGCAAGATATCTCCAGTCCAGATTTTATTAGTCCATTAAAAAAATGCTTTTACTTCATCTGAAAATTCTGCAAAACACAGGATTAATTACTTATAAATAACTGGTAGTAAATCTCCATTTACCGAGAATGCATTTATGAAGATTATCTAAAAAATCTTCATTATCAGAGAGAAAAGTAATGTAGGATGACTGGGAATATATTTAGGTCCTGAAGAATAAAAGAGGGTGTTATTTTAAAAATATGATTAAGTACTACCAAAATATTAGAAGTACTAGGAAATAGAAAGCATGTGTTTGGCAGTCCTAGGCAAAGAAAAGGAAAATGAGAAACTGAAGAAAGCCTAGGGTCATATTTTCCACACCCAGTAGCCACTTTTGAGAAACTTTAAAAACTAATGCTTCTTTTTCTTGGAAATTCTGAAACATTTTTTCCCTCATTAAAAAAAAATTCTTGATCAGTAGAGCTACACAGATGTCATTGCTGCTTATTCATGCCAACTAAGAAGTTTTTTTCAAGCTTTATTAACTTTTTTGTTTTCCAAATAGAGAATTCTGTGTTGTATTTACAAACTCCACATACCAATTATCCCCCATATCAATATCACTGTTACAAAGCAGTGGTCCTAAAAACCTATGGCCCTAGAAGGTTCCACTTGGTTATTATAAGTGATTTATTAATTCATATGAGTAACAGGCATCATTTTTCAAGAATACATGATCTTTTAATGAATAAAATGCAAATTCATTTTTATAAAATCTTACCTTAGTATATCACAAAATTGGAACAATGTAAAGGGAAAAAAGGTAGGAATAAAGCCTCCCTAACCACGTCCAGTATGTGTATTTCTAGTTTAAGCAGTCTTAATTCATGTAGATTTTAAGTTGTATGGTCCACTCTTGAATACAAAGCTTAGATACCCGCAGACTAAATGGTAAAGGCCATTTGGTTACCTGTGATAGAATAAACTTTCAAGCCTTCTTAGAAGCCACAAGCTCCTGGTCTCTTCTGTGGGAACTGGTGACCTTTTGAGGGAAGAAAAATATTTCTTCTAACTTATAATCTCTTCAGGTATCCTGAATACACTGAAAAGGATACCTCTTTTCTTCCCAAAATACCTGTTTACTGGTGACTTAAATACTTCTACTCATGTGATGGTTCTCAATCTTTATTGGAGTCACCGACATCTTTGAGAATTTCATGAAAGCTGTGGGCCCCATCCCAGAAACATGCACTTATTCGTTCTCAGATAAAAATTTTTCTGTGTATAGGCTTTGCGTATCTCCTGAAGGCTATCATCAATTTGTCTGGTGGCAAATTGAGAAAGGAGAGATGCCAAAATAAAAGGAAAGTAGAAACAGAACTAGGAATCAGAAGCCCTAAGAAGTTCTTTTTTTTTTTTTTAAAGAGCAGAAGATGCTTAAAATGCAAGAATTGCATAATAGCAAAACTAATTGTGGGGTCATTATCTTCCCTAATATTTGTAAAAGGAACCGATGGAGGAAATAGGAAAGGTTTAGAATTGAAGATTTGGAAGAGGTAGGCAGACTTGGGACAGTTAAATTGTCATAAAAGAATAATTTCACAGATTAAAGTTTTGCCCAGAACTGTCCCAGTTTATTTTCTGTTGGGTAGGTTCAAATAAATTGTTTAATAATTTTTATGTGTCTTCACTTGTAGATAATTTATGAAGCTGTTTTACTTCCTTTCCCCGATCAATCTTTATCAAAGTAGACTAGAATCAAAGGGTTTGTTTTATATCCTATATTGTAAATTTAAGGCAGACTTCTTATTCAAGAGTTTATTCTAGTTATTTATAGAATGCAGTAATGGTAGGGTTTTTTGAGATTTTGTTCTCTTTAATGTTTTACATGCTGATACAGATTTTTTCTGGTTAATTTTCTATACAGTTTAATAAGAACATATAGTTTTCATTAAATACTGAAATTTTATAATGTAGCTTATATTAATTACTTCTGGACTTTTTATTTTACTGATTAGCTTTTTTTGTGCCTAATGTTTTAATTAAATGATGTGTTTTTATGCTAGCAATATTAAGAACATAGTTCTATTAAGTTGTTAATGGAGTGACTATACATACTAGTTTACCTTGTTGTCACACCTAAGTACTAGTGCCTCTTTTACTCTCATAAGTGTCCTGGATTGAATGATAAATTAATCATCCTGGTTATTAAAATTGCTAAAGCATTTAAAATTAAGGTAAAGCATATTCTATCAACCTAATCTGCAATCAGGAAAAAAAATATATTTTGAGGTCAAAATAAGAGTGAATTTCAACAGGTAGGGAAAGGGAAATACAGTCAGAGTAGAGAGAATGTTGTTAAAGGAAGTAGATCTGTCAGATGAATGCCACAGTGCTTCTCTATGGTAGACAGCATGTTGTTATCTTTTGAAAAGAAGAAACAATGATGGTAGCATTCAGCATTTTAATTGGGACTTTATTTTACATCTTGACCACATATACAAACTTACATTAATACAAACACACAGTTCCTTGTTCACTCACCTAAATGCACTTTTAATATTTTCTTTTTTATTATATTCTTTGTTGTGAAAAATTAATGCTGGTCATGAGCCAGTAAATTGATTTGCTACCCACTAAGAAGTCACTATCATAGATTGAAGACAGTGCCCTAACTGCCTCTTTCTCTTAGGTGTTGGTACTGACCAATGGTAGTAGTATCTTAGAAGTCATAACTCTTCTGTGGCAGCAGGTGAATGAGCAGGATACTCATTCTATCCACATTTTTCTCTCTAGATCACTTTTGTAAATCAAATGCTAACCTCTTAACCTCTGGGACTTAAAGTAATTGGAAATTTCTAGTTACTCATTTAAAAATTAATGCAAGAAAAATATTTTTATATTTGGGAGGGGCTTCATTTCATTATCTTCAGAACACTTTTGTGTGTATGTGTGAGACGGAATTTCACCCTTGTTGCCCAGCCTGGAGTGCAATGGTGCAATCTTGGCTCACTGCAACCTCTGCCTCCCAGGTTCAAGTGATTCTCCTGGCTCAGCCTCCTGAGTAGCTGGGATTACAGGCACACGCCACCACGCCCAGCTAATTTTGTATTTTTAGTAGAGATGGGGTTTCTCCATGTTGGTCAGGCTGGTCTCGACCTCCTGACTTCAGGTGATCCACCTGCCTGGGCTTCCCAAAGTGCTGGGATTACAGGCGTGAGCCACTGTGCCCAGCCCAGAACCCAGAACACTTTCTTGATACGTTTTGGAAGTAAAGCCCAATTGTTGCTATTCTACAACAAATGACTTATCCATCATAATTATCTGACTTTTCTGATGAGGTCAATACCACTAGTGCAATATATTAACATTTTTAAAAAATCAAGTCAGTGTTTTATTTTTCATACCATCTACTTTTAAGTGTAATCATAGTAGGTTTCTTTTGCCTGTTTTCAGCTTTAATGATATAATTGGCCACACAGGACTGTAACAAGTACTAATGAACATATAGCACAGTGTCAGGTGCTGAATGGGTTTGTAAGCCACTAGAAAAGTCATTCTTACATTGTGGAATGTGCTATGGGAGCACTTTCTGGTGTGATAGAAAAAGTAGTATTGTGAAAGCTTCCCAATGTGCATTAAATTATTTGTTCATTCATGAGTGTCGCTGTAGTGTCTTTAAAAAATAATATAGTATTGCATGTTTGAAAAATTGCATGTTTTCATAGTGGTTCATTCAGCCTGAAAGAGTGTAAGTAGAAAATTTTGATCTTCTTATTAAGATTAAATTCCAAATGAGTGAACTTGCTTCTGCTTAAAGCAAACACCTTGATAATTCTTCCAGACTGGGCTGAGGGAGGATATGTGAAAAGTACGAGACATGTCTCTGCTGTCAGAGAACTTAGGAAAGGATTGTTGACAACATAATAAAACTATCAAAATTTGAAAACTGTGCAAGATAGTATACAACTAAATGGCATATTGGCTTTAAGTGTTGTAGGGGTTCAGGTTATTTTAGTCTAAGCCTCCTTTTGAGGGGAGCTGGGAATTGAGATTCCTTTTTTTTCTGATGCCCTTACTTTTTGTCTCATTGAATTAGAGCTTGTAAAAAACAGAAAAAGAAAATGAATAAAAGTAGTTCATGCTGGTGTGCTTCTTGTCACTTTTTAAATGCAAGAGAACAACAAAACCAGCAGTCACACAAAATTTTATTCATTCAACCCAAGTTTGAGTTCTTGTACCAAGACTGTGCTCATCGCTGAGCCAGTAAAGATACTGCACTCCAGCTGCATAAACATAATCATAACCCAGTGGGAAAAGATCAAGTATGCTATTACAGAAAGGTTTATATGGTTTCAGCCAGACCCTGAACTTGAAGGATGCAGTAGAGTTTTAGGAAGACAAGATGAAGTGTAGAGCATTTCAGGCAGAGAAGAACATAGTGTGGACACAAAGGGATGAAATTTGGACTTCAAGTGTCAGGAGTGAAACTTGGACTTCAAGTGTCAGAAGATTTGGTTACAGATGTTTGAGAAAATTGTAGTGCCAGAAAGGTGGGGTTGGTGCTTTGAATGCTTGGTAAAAAAAATTAGGAAGTCATTAAAGGATGTTTTAAAAATAAGGGGGCCGGGCGTGGTGGCTCACACTTGTAATCCCAGCACTTTGGGAGGCTGAGGCAGGCAGATCACCTAAGGTCAGGAGTGTGAGACCATCCTGGCCAACATGGTGAAACCCTGCCTCTACTAAAAAAAAATACAAAAAATTAGCCAGGCGTAGTGGTACGTGCCTGTAATCCCAGCTATTCGGGAGGCTGAGGCAGGAGGATTGCATGAACCCGGAAGCTAGAGGTTGCAGTGAGCCGAGATTGTGCCATTGCAGTCCAGCCTGGGCAACAAGAGCAAAACTCAAAAAAAAATAATAATAATTATAATTAGCCAAGTGTGGTGGTATGCACCTGTAATCTCAGCTACTCAGGAGGCTGAGGCAGGAGAATTGCTTGAACCTGGGAGGTGCAGGTTGCAGTGAGCCAAGATTGTGCCACTGCACTCCAGCTTGGGTGACAGAGTGAGACTCCGTCTCATAAATAAATACAAAAGAAAAATAGGCCAGGCACGGTGGCTAACACCTGTAATCCCAACACTTTGGGAGGCCAAGGCGGGAGGATCACCTGAGGTCAGGAGTTTGAGACCAGCCTGGCCAACATGGTGAAACTCCGTCTCTACTAAAAAATACGAAAAAGTAGCCAGGCGTGGTGGTGGGTGCCTGTAATCCCAGCTACTTAGGAGGCTGAGGCAGGAGAATCGCTTAAACCTGAGAGGTGGAGGTTGCAGTGAGCCGAGATCATGCCATTGCACTCCAGCCTGGGCAACAGAGCAAGACTCCATCTCCAAGGAAGGAAGGAAGGGAGGAAGGGAGGAAGGGAAGAAGGGAGGGAGGGAGAGAGGGAGGGCAGAGAGAGAGAAGAAAAATAAGAGAATGGTATGGTCAAACTTATATTTTAAAAAGCCATTCATGAGACAGTGAAAAGATGGGTCTTTATATTTCTTAGCTTTAACTTATTTCTATAGTACTGTTCTTCATTAAGAGCATATATGTGTATACATTTATCTGCACAGTAGCATATCATTTATAAATGATTAGCAAGGTAATGAATGATCTGAGTTGAGTAAATTCTCTAGGTGACTGAAGAATAGTCCCTTAATTGTTAATAACTTGATTTTTCCTAACCAATTTGGTGGTTATTGCTCTAAAATGTTGTTCTTGTTTTTGCCTTGAGTAGCTTGGATATAATTTCATCGAGTATTTTGGGTAACCCTTATAGATACTCTACTGTTTTATTATTCCAGCAAGAATTAGGCTATTTCCCCACCATACTAAAAAATGATTGGCTGATTTTTTCACTAATTCAGCAAGCATTTTTTTTCACCTCCAACTGTGCTAAGTATGCAGAGATACATTGGATCTTACAATACAGTAGAAGCACCTATATGCATAACTGTAATACAAGACAAATTGGTAAGTGCCATTGGAGAGGTATGCATGAAATACTGTGGAATTTCAGAGAAAGAGGAAGACACTTTCAGCTAGACTAGGATCTCCCAAGGCTTTTGGAATTAGCATTTGAATGGACCCTGTTGTATAGCTAACTGAAATGGAAATGGGGGTCAGGGGTGGGGAAGAGAAATGCCTGAAGAAGGGAGCAAGGTGGGACAATGTGGTAAGTTTATTAGAAATACTAGGAAGTAGGAGGTAAGGGAATTGAGTTGGACTGGTAAAGTGAGTCAGATAGATGACATAGAATGCTAGTCTAAGATGTTGGAATTAACTTTGTAGTGGGGAACTATTTGAATATAGAATTTGTGTAATGCCTTTGAAATTGCTTTTTAAATAAAGGATTTGGTGGAGAGGAGGAAAAATTGCAGGATAGATCATTTTAAGAGTCCTGTACCAGGTCAGTGACATTAAGAATGTAAAAAGAGTGGTACTAGATGTATGGGTAATATTATGGAAATAAAATAAGCAGGATATGGTAGATTAGAGATAAGAGATGGCTCAAGATTTTAAATCTGAGTGACTGTCTGGTAGAAGGGCAGGCTTCATTACTTCTCTGTCATTTACTAGCAACACTTCATCATCCAGCTATCCACTATAACAAAGTGTCATCTTAAAAGCAGGAGATCTACAAATTTGGAAAAGAGAGCTTTATTTCTTAGAAAGCTTGAAGCCTGCAGGCTTGGAAGTGTATCCTCAGACAGAGACCAAAAGCAAGCCCTTCAAAGGAGGAAGGATGAGACAGGAAGTTATGTTGAATGAGTTGGATAAGTATACATATTCAACAGGTTACAGGAGGAGCTATGAATATTCATGAGTGGGTACACACATGCTTAGTGTGCAAACTCCATGTTACATACATCCCATGTTCACTTTGAGGTAGCGACCTAACATTTAATCATAGTAAAATTAGGATTTACATGTCAAAAGGTGAAACAGAGTTCATAGGCACCCTATGTGCAGCCTTTGTGGACCAGCTAGAACCAGTTGGTGATCTCTTATCAGGAAGGAATGCTGGTCAGTTCAAAACCACAAAAACAGAGGGGAGTCTGGCTTCTGAGTTAGGCAATTGGTTGATATCAGTGGTGGAGCAAGTCTTTTGAAAGGGTTGGTTTCTTTTTAACTCTTAGGAAAGGAAGTTTTATGGTGGTTAGTGAGGGAGGAGACCTAATGAGACTTGCTTCACCTCCTGTCCCATCATGGCTGCGAACTCAATTTTTAAGATTTCTCTGGGGTCACCTTGGCAAAGAGAAGGGTGTCCATTCAGTCTGCTGTAGAACTTAGAATTTTATTTTTATTTCTCAAAAGCAAATAACCACACTTGTTGAATCAGTAAGTTTGTTTTTAGGAGAATATAGCCTAAGAGTTACACCATTGTAGCATAAAATACTTAAATTTTATGATGCTTGTTTTTTGCTGCTCATTGGTTCCAAAAGGAGGGTGATCTGTTTTGACTGACATCTTGTTTTTCATGCAAGTCTTATCTAGTTTCCTAGCATTACTATTGGTTTAATTATTTACTAAGTTTCTGGGTTTTGCTTTTTTTTTTTTTTTAATATATGTTTGGGCATTTTAAATGTATCTAATTCTATCCTCAGTTACAATGTTTGTGTTTGCTATGATTTTTATTCTCTAAGCCTTAAATAATGAGATTCAGAAAATATCATGAGGTATAGAGTTTATTCAAGCCCAAAGCTTGAGGATGGCCACCTGGGAGCATAGGTTCAAGTTGCCCTGGATATACACTGTGATTAGCAGCAGTTACAAGTGAGTTTTTAAGAAAAAAGGCGGTTTCTATGTTTATTTACCAAGAATTTACATTAAGATAATGTAAGCTATCGATTGGCTATACATTGTTCTTTGTATCACAGATTTCAGGAACATAAAAATAATGGGTGAGGCATCAGGTCAGGAACATAATGAATGCCTAATTTAAACAATTGCCCTCCCCTCATTGGGGGGCATGAGAGTCAAGTGACTGAAGTCCTCTACTGCAGTCATTCTGGGCCTGGTAAATCTTGCATACTGTACATAGCTGACTGCTGAGCTGCTTTCCTTCTCTCAATTCTAACATGAATTTCTTGAATGCTGTTTGTAATCTGGATTAAGGTAGAATAAGCCCTTATAATATAACAAGGCATGTGGTTGGCCAGAACTAAATTTTAGGTAATGTTTTAATTGACTTCATGGAAATAATAAAATAACACTCAAGACTTTCTCTATTGGAGGTTAGGGCAAAAGGACGGCTTATTGGTAGGTAGTTCCTCACTTATGGCGGAAGTAGAAAAAAGTAGAAAAGTAGAATTTACTTTTTTTTTTTGGTATGCCTAGGGTTTGAAGAATGAGGTTAATTCTTGTTATGTATTTAATTGTAGCTTAGCTGGAAGTTGGCTAAAACAGAAAATACCTGATCAATACCATGTTTGGTTATAGTTTGAATTTTGGCCGGAATGTGTAAAGTTCTTGAGAACTATAAAAAGCCAAATCAGATGCATTGCGACCATGGATTTGTGCCATTTATATTTACTAATATATTGTTGTGAGTCCTATCTAATTTAAGTTAAATATGGTTGTATTGAAAATAAAGGAAATTTTAAAGTTAGGTGGTTTTCTTAGCTAATTTTATGATCAAGAACAATTATTGTTACTACATCTGAAATGATATATCAGAAATACGGAGATTTTAGAGGGCAGGGACTGTGATTATTTTGTTTGTAATTCTAAACAAAAGTGACTTAAAGCAGATTGTCATTATGTACTTTAATGTTTATACTAATTTCAGATCTGTCTTAGAAAAGTGGTTGATGTTGATGGCTAATGCCTATTTTGCTTAATAAAACAGCATACAAGTCGAACTTACTTGAAAAGAAAATTTTAAGTGTTATTTTCTTACCTGTTACCACAAAGAAGTGATACGTTTGCTATCCTATCAACTCTTAACTGACCAGGAAGCCACTTGTAGTTGTGATATTGTTAGCTTTTTTAGTTTTGGGCAAGCTGGTAAAACTAGCCTGCCTCTAATTCCTGTTTATAAAAATGTGTGATGAAGTATCATATTTATGTCTAGCTTTTCCCTTTACATAGAGAATACTTCCTCAAAATATCCTTTAGTAATCACCCCTTCTACTTTGAAATAGCGGAGTCTTCTACAAATTGTACTTTTTCTTTAACTGAATCCATTCAAGTTTAAATAAAAGGCTACTTCCATTTCCTTTAACTCTTTCTCTGAACTATAAGGCTTTTGACTATGCATAATATAACTTCCTACTTTGTAGGACAAACTCAAGCAACCAGTCCTTGTGGACTAATAATTGTAAAACCACAAACCTAATTCTTAAAGCAAAGGAAATCTGCTTTCCAGGTATTTTGCATTTCATCCTCTTCCAGGTAAATTATTAAAACATGCAGGAACTAGTTAACTTTGCCACTGATTGCTGTGTGATTGAGTTACTTATCTTTTTTTCAGTCATTGGGAGTGGAAACTCTAAAAATTAATGCAAGTTATTTAGGGTACTAAAAAATTATCCAATTTTAGAGTGAAAATTTCAAGGGAAAATGATGATGAAAATAAATACTTTTGAGGTTACCAAATGTGTATCTTTATACGTCATTCCTGATTGTAAGGGAAACATTGCTTTTTATAACTTAAACTACTCATCTTGGGAATAATGAAGTGGTATAGCTAGGAGCAAAGAACTGATGTTGGTAGGAGTAGGAGAGTCCTTTTCGATTTTAATACTGTGTAGAGTGGGGATTTAATTTTTCTCTTAATAGCTTTTGTTTTTTTTTTTGAACGGGCCAAGAGATTGAGGGGTGGAACTGAATGCAGCCTTTCTCATTTATGACAGTAGATACTCAGGTCCCAGGATTATTTGCAGAGTCCAATGCAAAATGAGTATGTGGTAGACCCCATTCAAAAATGAATAGTTTCAAGGCTGCAATAGTAGAGCATTAAACTGAGTGTGGGGCTCTCCCTATATGACTGCACAAGTTGGACACCCATGAAGCTGGTCTCCTAGGCACTTTGTACAGAAAGAAAGATAAAAGCTGAATAAATGAAACTTTGGCTTCTCAACAATTGGCTTTCTCTACCCCATTCCTGTTTTACACAAGCTAGCATGTTGTTTGTTCGTTTGTTTGTTTGTTTGTTTTTCTAAAAAAAGGGCCCTGATTCTTTTTCAGTTGAGGCCAAAGGATAGAAAATGATATTTGCAGTCTTTGTATATGCTTGGGGCTTATGAACGTTGAAGGATTAGTGACAACAGTTATAATTGAATTTATTACTAACACAGGAACAGAAAACCAATACTGAATGTTCTCACTTATAAGTGGGAGCTAAACAACGAGAACACATGGACACAAAGAAGGGAGCAGCAGACTGGGGCCTACCTTGAGGGTGGAGGGTAGGAGGAGGGAGATAATGAAAAAAACTACCTATCAGGTACTATGCTTATTGCCTGGGTGATGAAATAGTCTGTACACCAACTCCCGTGACAATTTACGTATATAACAAACCTGCACATGTACCCCTGAAGTTAAAATAAAGGTTTAAAAAAAAGAGTTTATTTTTCTATCTTACACTTGTGTACCCTTTGGCATGTGTGCATCCTCTTCCCACCTCACCACTGCCACCACCACCTCCATCACCAACTTTTTAATAGTGGTGGAATGATGATTTACCTGTTTGTGTCATGTTTATTCCTACTGTAGTTCTGAATGAGCTCATAGCTAATATTGTCCACCAAACTTATACAGGCCAACCACTTAGAGAAGAAATTTTCTTCCCTCTCATAGGGGTATACTGTGCCTCTTACTTTGGGTATAGATAACCCAGTTGCTTCACTTTGTCCTAGAGATACCAGCAACCAATTAGAAAAGAAACGGATTAAACAAGGCTTTTAAGTAATTGGGCAGGTGAGAATGATTACAAATAAAAATACTTTGGTGGCGAATGTTAATTTAGTTATGGTGTGCTTTATCAAAGAAGTTCCAGATGTTTTTATGAAATCTCATTCTCTTGGGTCATTTATATCGTGAAGGAAAAAGAAAATGAAACTCATTGAAGCAATTATTGTATAAAATGGGCAGAAAGGTGGAAAGAGCAAAAGATTTTAATGTCAAAGTCAAAAGTAAATTCTTAATCTTCTTTGTATAAAGCTAAATAATGGCTCAGAAAACAGACTTGAATTTTTATGTGTTGTGTTATCTATTTATTTGCTTTGCACCAATCTGGTTTAGTGCTTTGGCATGTTGTTGTCGTCATGATCATTGGTCATCGTATTCATAGCATAGCAGTGTGGTGTTCTTTTTGAGGACTCATAAGTTTATTGTATTTCTCTTTCATATTTGTATTTGACCAAGACAAATATCTTACTGAAAGGTATATTCTATTTTTTTTTTTTTGCATTTGACCTTACAGCTCAATTTATTCTCCATATAAGTAAAATATTCTCAGTAGCAATTTAGATCTTTTATAAATCAGGTAACTTGAAAGATTTTTGACAGCCTTTTGGTTGAAATTGATCACTTAAACAGTTTCTGCCCACTGAATAGTAATCTTAGGAAGGTTTGGATGACTGGATTTGTTTCTTTCTAAAGAAGCTTATACTTGAAAAGAATATTAATACTTTCTAAAAATAATTTTTTAATATATTTG
The DNA here is from genome assembly GCF_006542625.1 of Nomascus leucogenys. Taxonomy (NCBI): domain Eukaryota; kingdom Metazoa; phylum Chordata; class Mammalia; order Primates; family Hylobatidae; genus Nomascus; species Nomascus leucogenys. Next base: position 83,700,236 of record NC_044392.1, read on the forward strand.
AAGTATAGAAACTGTTAGATTTAAAATACTTCGTAAAGAGAAAAGAGTGTGTGGGTTTTTTGTTTTTAAGTTGCTTGAAGTTTTTTGGTCACTAACAAGTGCAAATAAAATCCTATTACAAAAAAAGGCTTTGTGTAACAAAGTTATCTATTTGGCAGATTATTCATATAAACAACTCTGTTAAAGCTTTGGCTGTTTATCACAGATATTGATGAGCTGCATTATATTAAAACTGAATGTGTTAGTGATCTGTATTTAATGTTATAGTGGCTACTGGTACAGTCCAGAACAAAACTACTTTTCCCTCTAGATATAATAAAATCTCTTAAGTGAGAATATTGGTATAACAGACATGTTTGTACCTCATCCTTTTCATTTATTGAAATTTTCTGTGTAAATCATCCTTTTATGTAGAGGGTCCTATATAGATGTGTCTCCTTTTTGTGCAGTTTTAATATGTTAAATACTCAATTTTAAACAGATTTTCCCAAAGATATGGGCAATATCACAGGAGTGGGGTTGGATATTGGCATTAGAAAAAACTATTTTAAAATATGCTCATGTTTCACCTGCTCAAAAATATAACATTTCAGGAGATAATCTAGAATTGATGAAGATATTAAAACACTGAGGCATTTAGATTTCAATTTCCATAGATCCCAGATTTTTAATATTTTAACTTTATGAGTAAGTTTCTAGGGATTCTCAGTGCATGAGATTCTGTAACCTTAACTTTGGAGCCCTGGGTTCTAGAGATGATTGATCAGTCATATGCTGGCAAAGTTGTCCTGCTTTCCAAGGTCATAATACCTTCAAATACTCATTGCTACAAAAATGATGTCAATCTCATTTCAAGTTTAGATCTGATCATTCATAAAACAGCCTAAACTTAAGAGTTTCCACAGTCCATAAAGCATCAAAAGCCATAAAATAATTCTTTTTTCCCTATTAAAGAAAAAGCCAAAAATATTTCTATATTTTAGAATAAACATTTCCAGTTCCATTTTTAAAATATTAACAACATGTAAATTTAAATCCTTTGTAACTGATAAAATGTTCTTTTGCATATTTCCCTACCATCCTCTGCCCCCTTCCTCAATTTGCTTTACACCCCTAACATTAACATTCTGTGAACAAATTTTTAAGGGTTGTTGTAATGTATTCTATTTGTATCCTACAGTAATTTATTTGCATTTTAAAAGGAGTTTGAATACAGTGTGGCAATTTTGACAACCAGCAAGCTCATCAAAGTAAGATTCTACCTGTAATCTTATGATACACCAAATGCCTGCTCTATTCTGCCTAACACAGACAAGGATCCATCTTTACAAATGGAAAGAATAGCTGACATCTAGTAGCACTTACTCTTTGAGTTCCCTGAACTCTATTTCTAGTATATGAATCACTCATAACCCACTTAAATTCAGATTGCTCACCAAAGCGATTAGGAAAAAGGTTTTTCCTACTGGTTACAAAGTATTTCACTCTTGTAGTTGTTGTGAATAACCTAGTTTCTGTACATAAGCTGGCCTGGTCAGTGATTTATATCTAGGATAATGAAGTATGTGTGACTGCAGCAACATATTTAAACAAATGATGCACAATGTTGTACGGGAGTATTACCTGTATTAAATGGGAGTAAAACATTTTCATTCATAGGCTGTCTAAATATCAATGGTTAAATTACTGAGTTTTGCTTTATTTTTACTGCAGAAGTATTTGTTGAGTTCCTACTACATGCCAGGCTCTTGACTGAGATAACTAATAAGATCCTTATAAGATTTTTCTATTCCAGAGTTTGGTTGTTTAGTTTTGAATTGCCCATTCTTTAATACCTAACTTGACTTCTAGTAGTTCTTTACTTATTAGACTCTTCTTCTAAGGATAAACAGAAAAAGACTGTGTCCTAGATTTTACTTTTGAATAGGCAGGTGACAGGAAGCTGAAACCAGTGGCTTCAATGAGATTTAGGTTTCTTGTGGTTTTGAATTTTCTGTATGACATTTCTGTTAGCATTGCCATTTGACTAAGGAACTATGTTTACTGGTTTTGTAATAGTAGCATCTATTCTTTTGGAATCTGGACTTTGAACAATTCGTTTCACAGAGTCATTGAATAGCCAGTTCCTTCTCTCTTACTTAGAATTTTTCCAGGGAATTTTTCACATGGCAGGATAATGGAAGAAAAGCCATTTGGGTAACTCTTCTGTTACATTTGTATCCCTCCCCGCTTGGATCCCTACAGATAAATTCTTACCTTCTCTTCCTGCTAATTGACCAGCAGCACCCTGGATTGCTATCATCCCTTTGTCCAAAGAAATGGTGTAGCTGTATTCAAAGACCTATAAAATGTTATGTGCTATCTATTTCTACCTATAAAAAATACCTTTTTTTTCTTTTTAAAATCAGGTTGTTTTAGAATAAATAAAGGAAAAGTCAAGTAATGGAAAAATTTCAAGAACAGTTCACTTAAAATTTTGGTCTATTTTAGTTTTTTTTTACCTTTTCAAATCACATTTTAAAATAAGAGTTGGAGAAAATGTAAAATGAAAAATGTGTAAAGAATAGTTAGCATTAAATATCAGATCCAATTGTAAACTTACGTGAGATAATATGGATTTATATTTATTTTCTAGTAAAATAAAACTTACTGCGTAATTGATTATTGTATACGCAATACAAGTTAAGTTCAAAAATGAAAGTTGAGCTTTTTTTGTCCTTTCAAATGTAGGGCCACCATACAATTTTAAAAGCTATTTATTATTATAGAATTCATGGTGAATCACTATGAAAATTGATTTTTCATTGAGCTTTTAATTACGTTGTCCATATTCCCTTACTGAGTTTTCCAAGTATAGAAGACCTACTTAATGGATCATTAATCAAATGCAAACTTAATTTAATGATCTCAAATAAAAGATTCTATTTTTCTAGAAATAAGAGTAAACCAGATATTAAAATTATGTATGATTATAAAAGTAAAGATTACCATTATTGTAATAATTGACCAATTTAGTAGTTTCAAGTTATTTAGTTACATTTTCTCAGTTCTAGTTTGGTGTGGTAAAACATTATTTGAAAAGGCAGTACAGGAAGAATACAGATAGTATTCTTCAGTACACATAATACCACTGTACAGTATAGATAATATTACTGCTATTACACAATCAGCAAGTTGAATGCATGCTTCAGGGAATAGGGAAATGAATGCAGACTTTTTCAAACTGATTTAGATGGTCTGACCTCTCTAGAAAAATGTGTGTATGTATATTTTGAAATATGTAAGGAATGTTAAGTCTTTCTCTTCCCCTTTTTAGCCTTAGATTGTAAGCAAAAGAAATCAAGGTCAAGATCTGGAAGCAAGAAGAAAATGCTAACATTACCTCATGGTGCTGACGAGGTTTACATTCTCCGATGCAGGTATATGCCTATATTGCCAAATCTGATCAGTTTCTTCATACTTTGCTTTGAAACATACTAGCTATTTTCATTTGGGATTTTTAATTTGTGCCAGAGTGTGCATTCTCAACAATCAAGTTATAAATGAACTTTTTTGGAGATAGGCTTAAAATCTTAATTCAGCTCACATTATCCTGTACTTCAACAACTGATGAATCAAGTTTTTTACATTAGCCAATAGTAATGTAAATCTATTATACCGTGATTTATTAAAGTAGCTTGGCCAGGTGTGGTGGCTCATGCCTGTAATTCCAGCACTTTGGGTGGCCAAGATGGGTGGATCACTTGAGGCCAGGAGTTCAAGACCAGTCTGGCCAACATGATGAAACCTCGTGTCTACTAAAAATACCAAAATTAGCCAGGCTTTGTGGCGGGTGCCTGTGATCCCAGCTACTCGGGAGGCTGAGGCAGGAGAATTGCTTGAGCCCAGGAGGTGGAGGTTGCAGTGGGCCGAGATCACACCACTGCACTCCAGCCTAAGCGACAGAGCAAGACTCTGCCTCAGAAAAAATAAAAAAGAAAAATCTAGCTTTCCTTGTGTTTATTCGGTTTGTATGGTTTAATTTTGTTTGGTTAGATGTTTTGCTGTCTTGAGTTCTCGCTTATTGGGAACACATTTTCTCTCCCCTCAGAGTCATGCCTTCTTCCGTACTCACACTCACACACAACACACATGAACAAACATAGACACAATGCAATTTAAGGAATGCTAAATTGGGGAAGGGTCTTTTCTAAAGAGTGACATATTTTGGAGTAATAGTTGTTGTTTCAAGTGAATTAAGATGTGTAGATGTTAATTTTAACATAATAATGCTCCCACCTATACAAAGATTACTGGAGTTTATTATAGCTGTTAATAAACATATGAATTGGGAGTTTTGATGTTTTATTAAATCATTTGACTTTATTTAGAAACTTTATCAAGTGCTGTCTTTAAAATATGATAAAGTTTATTCCTTATGTTTTAGGACTTTATGTGAATTGGTTTTAAAGAAAGAGAATTGGTCATGTTAAGAGAATTGTTATCTTTCTGTAGGTTTTGTGGCCTAGTCTTTCGAGGACCCTTGTCTGTTCAGGAAGACTGGATTAAGCACTTACAGCGACATATTGTAAACGCTAATCTTCCACGGACTGGAGCTGGCATGGTGGAAGTCACGTCACTACTTAAAAAGCCTGCCTCCATTACAGAAACTTCGTTTTCTCTGCTAATGGCCGAAGCAGCTTCATAGAACCAGGACACCTTTTAAATAGCCAATTTGAATTGGATGTAAATTTGAAATTCTTTTTTTTTTAAGCCACATTAAATTATGTTTATAAATACTAAAGCAGGAAAATGGGGGGAAAGTGAATTACAATGACATCAGAGCAAACTGAATACTTAAAACAGTAAGTAGTCTATATATTTTATATAGGGTGGAAGATGTGTTTTTAAGGTTTATGAAGTTTTGTTGGTTAACTGTGTTCACTCAGTAAAAGAGCAGTACATGTAAGCAGCCATTAATAAACTGTTGCACATGGATACTTATAGACAGACTTATTGGACAATTATGTTTTTTGCAGTGTTACCAGAATCAAGGCTCTGTTTATTCCCCACAAGACTTGCATAGAAAAATAAGATATTATATTTTGTTTGTATGTATTTAGTGTTTTGTATAATACCAAGAACGGCTGACTAAATTTACTCAAATTAGGGCATTAAATATCATGTACTTCATAGTTTGAGACTGTTCACTCAAATAGGGCAGAGTACTATTCTATCTAGATGTGTAAGTGTTTTTTTTAAAATCACATGGAACGGTTTTTTTTATACTAAAAAGTGGAGGGAGATTTGTTTAAACAAGTATTTCTAAAAGAAATATGTACATAGTTCTGGAAATTATTTGTGGTAAGGAAATATTCTTTACTCCAGTTGCATTTCTCAGACAATAAAGTGGTGCATCCATGCTACCTCCTACTTTGTCAACAAAGATGCTATTTACCCTTTACATTTTTGTATCATAATAGATTTTAAAAATCTAATGTTCTTTATTGCAAGACATTCTTTTGTTAACAGGTTTATTTCTTTTTAATGTTTTACCTAAAATTTGACATGCTTACAGGACAGGTTTGCCTCTTACTTTATTTAACATTGTAGAAATGTAATTAATAAACAATGCTCACTACACAGTTTAGAATAGACGTTCTCATTTATATTATCTTCCAAATTTGATCAGTTAGCAAAACTTAATACACCAATTAAAATATTTCTACATATGATGAGAATGTTTACAATTTAAATTTTAGAACTTGTTTTGGATGTGATTATATGTACGAAAATCGTGTAACACTATGCTCATGCTAGGAATCGACATAACAGAATTACTGAAATAAATGTGCTGTGAGGAATGGAAAATATGGTGCAGGTGTCTTGGTCATGATAAATTGTGATTCTTTTTAAAAATTTTTTCCAGAAACAAATTAGGTATTTTAATCTGAAATCAGATTCCTTTACAAACAACAAGTTTTTGTATGCAAGCACCATTTTATTTCATGTAGTATGGCTAATACTATAGTTGAACCAAGGATATGCATTGATTCTTTGCTTCATATGTAAATAAAGTTAAAAACAGTTAAGGAGTATTTTGGTAGAGTATATACATACCTCACTGCCAGTGAAATTGCTTTCCTATGGTATATCTCCTTACCAGAAAAATCTCTAAATAAAAAAAGGTTTAAAGAAAATTAAAATGTGAAACATTTCTTATTTTTATCATTGGTGGTAATAGTTCACTTCAGGTTGTGTTTCATTGGATTTAAATTGTTTATACTTACCAGGTTACTTGGTTCACAGAGCATAGTTTTTCTAGAATCACCTCATTGGTCAATATAATGTATGTGAGAAAGATCATTTTCTCCCTTTCGTGATTAATCAAACCTCTAAATTCAGAACCATCTTACATGCAAAATTAGAAGGTTGGACTAGATGGATCATTCCCAACCAAGGGTCTCCTGATCCTTAGGTTAATAGATAAGGGAAAAGTACTTGTAAGTTATTTTCAATTTTACAAAAGTCCCAATAAAAACTATGTATTTGTCTATAGTGACAAAACTAACTAAAACATCCCATTTCTTTACTTTTGACTGAAAATATACCAAGTCTGTATATATTGGTTATCTCTTACTGAACAAGTTTCATTGATAGTTATATGCCTTTGAATATGTATTTTTAAATTGGAAGACATACTACATAGCAAGTGGAGTCCAGAAGTTAAAAAAAAAAAATCATAGCACGATTCTTGTGGGAAGGCTAGTAGTCACTAGAGCCCCTTTCCACTCTAATTATTTATTTTTATTTTTATTTTTTTAAGACAGGGTTTTACTCTGTCACCCCGGCTGGAGTGCAATGGTGTGATCGTATCTCACTGCAGACTCAACCTCTCAGGACTCAAGTGATCCTCCCACTTCAGCCTCCCAAGTAGCTGGAATTAAAAGCACACGTCATCACTTTTGGCTAGTTTTTGTATTTTTTGTAGAGACATAGAGTTTTACCATGTTGCCCAGGCTGTGCTTGAACTCCTGGGCTCAAGAGATCCTTCCGCCTTTGCCTCCCAAAGTGTTGAGATTACAGGCATGCGCCACCACACCTGGCCCCCTAATTCTTACACTTCTATGATTTTGTCTTATCAGGCCAAATATCAACATGTGTGAATACAAGTAGAATTAGTTTGACCACAAGTTTCAGAATTAAAACTACATTTAATTTTAAAATATGTTGAACTATATGTAAACAATTATTTCTCCTTCTAGTTATATAAAGAATTCAGTCATCAGAATAAAATATTTCGCATCAGAAACAGTAGACTAGAGTGACTCCTGAAAAGTAAATTAAGCAAAGAGCATTTTTCATAGTAAAGATATTTGGGTTACAAAATTTAAAGAATTCTTTAGGAAGCATTCAAAATTCATCTTTTATTTGGCAACTAGAAAGTCAATAATATGTTTTCATTTGGTTCCCACTAGAAGAAAAGTGTAAAATACTGTCTCAAGTTACATAATAGATTTTTATGTCAGCATATGGCCTGATTTATCATTCAATATTAACTAATTTTCTTTTAATTCTTTTACTGTTGCCTGAGATATGCGAGCTTCTAATGCTAAATTAGGGCTTTAAAAAATTCCAGTCTGGGCCGGGCGCAGTGGCTTACGCCTGTAATCCTAGCACTTTGGGAGGCCGAGGCGGGCGGATCACGAAGTCGGGAGATCGAGACCATCCTGGCTAACACGGTGAAACCCCGTCTCTACTAAAAATACAAAAAAATTAGCGGGCGTGGCTGCGTGCACCTCTAGTCCCAGCTGCTGGGGAGGCTGAGGCAGGAGAATGGCGTGAACCTGGGAGGTGGAGCTTGCAGTGAGCTGAGATCGTGCCACTGCACTCCAGCCTGGGTGACAGAGCAAGACTCCGTCTCAAAAAAAAAAAAAAAATTCCAGGCTGAAGTGTTGATTTATTTAATGGCTTCAAGACAAAAATGTTAACTTCTATGTATTATTTTCCACTATACTTCTTTAGAGTATATTAGAACTGTGGCATAACTCATATCTGTATTTTAGATTTTACTTATTTAATTATGGGTTGGGGAGATAATGGCTTCTCAGTAATTTATTAGACAAACTTTTTTAAAGGACATATACATAACTTCTCAAGGACTGTCCAATTAGAACACAGAATCCAAAGGATCACTCTGGGTTTTTCCTCACTAAGAAAATGTAATAGACCAGGCACAGTAGCTCACGCCTGTAATCCCAGCACTTTTGCAGTGTGAGGTAGAAGGATCACATGAGCCCAGGAGTTCAAAATCAGCCTGAGCAACATAGCAAGACCCCATCTCTATGAAAGAATTTTTTTTTTTTTTTTAAAAAGACATGGTGCTGTGCACCAGTAGTCCCAGCTACTCAAAGAGAGGCTGAGGTGGGAGGATTGCTTGAGCCCAGGAGTTCAAGGTGAACACAGTGAGCTATGACCATGCCACTGCCCTCCGTACTGGGGCAACAGAGTGAGGCCCAGTCTCTTAAAAAAAAAAATGTAATCTATGCCCATTTAAAAAATATTAGAAAAACAAAAAAATAAAAATTGGGGAAATCACCTGTGATAGTATCACTCAAAGATACCTACTTTTAAATAGCTTGATATATTTATTTATCTTATCTATCTTACTGTTTTAATATAATTATGATCAGAATGTATTATAACGTATCTTGTTTTACCATTAATTTTAAATTCGGGTGCTGCATTGTATAGATTAACCTTTGAATACCACATAAATTTATGTTAACCCTTGAATGTGACAGAAGCCAGTCCCCATCTGTGATATTTCAAATGACAGACTAGAATCACTTTTCATCCCCACTGCAGAAGATAGCTATCGTATTTCTTTCTTTTTTTTTTTTTTTTTTTTTTGAGACGGAGTCTCGCTCTGTCGCCCAGGCTGGAGTGCAGTGGCGCAAGCTCCGCCTCCCGGGTTCACGCCATTCTCCTGCCTCAGCCTCTCCGAGTAGCTGGGACTACAGGCGCCCGCCACCACGCCCGGCTAATTGTTTGTATTTTTTGGTAGAGATGGGGTTTCACCATGGTCTCGATCTCCTGACCTCGTGATCCGCCCGCCTCGGCCTCCCAAAGTGCCGGGATTACAAGTGTGAGCCACCGCGCCCGGCCTTATCATATTTATTTCAACAATGGGAACTTGTTTTCTTATTTTGAGGGCCAGCCACATTCAGTTATAGATCTTTCATCAGTAGCCATACGTTTACTACAACCTTGGTTTTTCTTATCACAAATTATTGAATAATACCTGTAATAGTTCAGGCAAACAACAACTGTAATAATAAATAAAATTTACAGAATTGATTCTTCATACTGCATGGTTCTTAGATTAGGCCAAAAATCAAGGTGAACAAAGAGTGCATATAATCTAATAAATTATTGATTTATTTCTTGTTAAAATTTTAGGTAAGAAAAAGAAAAAAATACTTCTAATTCCCCACATTAAAAATTCATCATATGCCCCTCTAGTCTTTTTTTTGTTTGTAGACTTTTTCCTTTAAAAAAAAAAAAAGAATTTGCTATGCAGAAATTGACCCTTTATTCTCTTAGCAGTAGATCCATGAGCATTTTCATGCCACTAAATATTCATCTTAAATATACTTAAATTTTTTACAATTTTCCATTATCCTGTACATTATTTACTCCTCCATTATTGCTCATGTTATATTGTCTCCAGGATTGGGCATCATAAAGAATACTTTTGTTGGCCCAGCACCGGTGGCTCACACCTGTAATCCCAGCACTTTGGGAGGCCGAGGTGGGCAGATCACTTGAGGTCAGGAGTTCAAGACCAGCCTGATCAACATGGTGAAACTCCTTCTCTACTAAAAATACAAAAATTAACTGGGCGTGGTGGCAGGCGCCTGTAATCCCAGCTACTCAGGAGGCTGAGGCAGGAGAATCACTTGAACCCGGAAGGTGGAGGTTGCAGTGAGCTGAGATCGTGCCATTGCCCTCTAGTCTGGGCAACGGAGTGAGACTCAGTCTCAAAAAAAAAAGTGCTTTTGATGATCACTCTTGCAGTAAATTGTACACATCCAAAATTATTTCCTTAGAATAAATTTCTAGTAGTAGAGTTAATCAAGAGTTGAATATTCCTCATACAGTTGAGGCTTTACGTATACATTTCCAAATTATTATTCAGAAAGGTTATATAACTGTATTCTCTTAACTTCAATGTATGGAGACTGGTTTCAGTTCCTGTCATCCTTGCCAAGTATATTATTCTAAACAAAACAAAACTTTGCTTATTTAGTATGTAAAAAGTATTGTGTTCAATTTTAACTGGTAAATGAAAGCAAAATATGTGAGCTTTTGTTCTTAAAGACATTACCTTTCTGATTTAAAATGAATATAATTATATATAATAATATAATACATACAATTATATTTTGCTGGATAATATGTCTAAAATAACTTAAGCTCTGATTTCATAATTGGCCACCAGAATAATGGAGAGTTTTAGGTGTCCTTAACCTGTAGTCTTTTTCAAGAGATCTTTGACTATTGTATTGTGTGATGTGTCTATATACATTTTTCTGGGAGCTCCATAGCACTTAATTGCTCTGTGACCCCCACCTACCCCCAAAAAAGTAAACAATAACTTCTTTGAAAGTAGCATATGTCACCTATCAACTGTCAAGTGGTTTGTGTTTTTGAGTATAATCCTAGACAAATTTGAATTAAAATTAACCCTCAAAATCTTCCAGCATATAAATTGGTGTTGTTTGAGAATTAAAAAAAAAAAAAAAAAAAACTTCTGGCATAGGTTTTTTTGTTTGCTTTTATATAATGTGAAAAACAGCATTAAATGTGAATTGTTTTGTGTCTTCTGAACAAGTTGGTAGACAAATACTACTTAGAAGTTTGTTCTAAAAAGATGATTTCTTAAGGATATAAATCCAAAGATTTAGTTCGTTCTTAAGTTTCTAAGGTCAAACTCCTGGTTTTTTGTTTGTTTGTTTGTTTCTATTGATGAGTTTAGCAAATTTCAGCAAATACTTTGAAGTAAGGAGCTTTTAGATAATGTGTAGTCACATTTACAACCTTAGTAGAATTTTAAAAACATTTAAAAGTGCATTTCTAAATTCAGTATATTCAGTTTCTATTTCAAGAACCTCCGTTCCCTGATTTAAAACCTTTTCAAGTACATAAGTATCTTTTATAAACAGAACAAATTAGTCTTAATATGTAGAATCTTGAATTATCTTTGCTATTTCAATGCCTCAGATAACTTAATAAGATTTTTACTTTAAAATGATTAGTACAAGTCCATGTTGATTACTCATTTACACATTTTTAGATTGGATTTAGAAGGCTGAACCGTTAATGTTAAGCTAATAGACCAGATAATTCTTAAATATTATAAATACTCAAAATGTTTAAAGTATGAACAAATTGCCACTTACCAAATTGGCTTTATTGTGAGATAAAGTACATAAATATGTTACTCTGATATTTAAAGAAATAACCTTAATTACCCTAAAGACAAGATGTAGAACATTGCCAGCATCCCCAATTAAATTCTTTCTTCTGTTTACCATTATTCTGACTTTTCTAATAATCATTTGTTTACCATTCTTAATAGTTTGACCTCTTAGAAAGCATGCAGTCTGCTTTGTCCTGTTTTTGTATTTCATAGAAATGGAATTAGACTGCGTGTCCTCTTTTGTGACCTGTTGCTTTTGCTTAATACCATCTTTGAAGTTCATCTCTGTTTTTGTTAGTAACTATAGTTTATTCATTTTCATTGTTGTATTTTTTTTTTTTTTTGAGACGGAGTCTTGCTCTGTTGCCCAGGCTGGAGTGCAGTGGCACAATCTTGGCTCACTGCAACCTCCGCCTCCTGGGTTCAAGCAATTCTCCTGCCTCAGTCTCCTGAGTAGCTGGGATTACAAACGCCCACCACCACACCCAGCTAATTTTTTTGTGTTTTCAATAGAGTTGGGGTTTCACCATGTTGGCCAGGCTGGTCTCAAACTCCTGACCTCAAGTGATCCACCTACCTCAGCCTCCCAAAATGCTGGGATTACAGGAGTGAGCCACTGCACCCGGCTTCGTTGTTGTGTATTATTATATAGATATGCCACATTTAATTATCCATTTTTGTTCTTGATAGACATTTGAGTTGTTTTCAGCTTATGGCTTTTAAAAGCTGTGGAGCTATGAACACTTTTATTATGTCTCATGATGAACATCTGCAGGTTTCTCTTAAGGTACACGCCAAGGAGTGGGATTTTTTAGTCATAGACTGTATAGTTTATGCTTCTTAGATAAAGCCAAACTTTTCTAAAAAATGATTGTAGATGTTTTTACTCCCAGAAGGAGTGTGTCAGAGTTCTTGTTCCTCTGTATCCTCACTAATACAGTCAGACTTTTAAATTTTTACTCGTTAGTGCATATAAATATTTCATTGTGAACTTAATTTACATTTCCCTGATTACTATAAGGCTGATTATCCTTTCTTAGGTTTATTGGCCACCTGTGTTTCTCTTTTGAAAAATGTCTTTACTGATCGCCCATTTTTTTCTATTGGGATGTCTGTCTTTTTCCATATTGACTCTTAGGAATTCCATTAATCCTTAGGTTGTATGTGTTGCAGATATCCTCTACTTTGTGGCTGTACTTTTCACTTGCTTTATGATGACTTCCAATAAATCCTTTTAAATTTTGTAGTCATTTTATGGCACATGTTCTTGGCTTTTATATGTCTGGTGATGCCTTTATTTGGTTAATTTTTTTTTCACTGTTTAGGGTTTATTTGATGTTTTAGTTAATATGGATATTCACTTAATTCTAGAATGATATTTTTACTGGGTGTGGAATTCTATATTGATAGTTATTTTTTCCTCACATTGAGGCTATTCCATCATTTTCTGCCTTGTTCTTGCAAGTTCAGTTGTTGCTCATCTTAAAATTATCTGTTCTCTCTTTTCTGGCTGATTTTTAGACATTCATATTTATCTCGAGTTTTTAAAGTTTTTCTCTAATATGTCTATGGGAATTTTGTTGTTGTTGTTGTTGTCAAGTTTGAGATCTCTGCTTGGATTCTGGAAATTTCCTGGCTGTTACCTATATCTCTCAACTGTTTTTTCTGCCCCATTTTCTCTCTCTTGTTCTTTTGGGACTCTAAATATATGTTAAATCCTTCTCACTGTGCTTTCTAGGTTTTTTATCTTCTCTCTTTTCTTTCTCTTTGTCTCTCTGTGCTGCATTCTAGTTTCTTCCCCTGATTTTCTCAGCGACTGTTACTTCAGTTATACTATGATTCAGATCTAGAATTTCCATTGGCTCTTTTTCAGATATACTTTTTATTGTTTTTAGTACCCTAGGTTGGCTTTTATTTCTTTGAATATGGCACAGATAGTTATTTTTATATTCTGTGTTTGATAGTTCTGGGACTCTAAAATGTGGGTCAGATTCTGTTAGTAGTTGATTTTTTCTGCTTGTTCATGGCATCTTGTTTTCTTGTATGCCCATATGTTTGACTATATGGTGGACATTGTATTTGAAATGTATTATAGAACTATTTTCAGGCCTAGGACAGTATCTTCTCCCGTTGGATTTTCATTTACTTCTGCCAGGTGTCTAGGGGTGCTACTAGTTCAGAACACCCTAATCCAAGTTCATGTCTTCCATTTACCTGGTCTACTAAGATGACCCAAAGTCAGGCTATAAGAGCTATCTCATGGGAAGGCTGGTTTTACAACTGGTTCACCTGTTGCCCTGTGGGTATAGTTTTGTTCTTCTAGCCCCATGAGGCCATTGAAAGTGCAATTTAGTTTTATAGCTATTTATTCAGATCGGACATTTCCCCCTGGGCAAAACTAAAAGGTATCCCTACTGGATGGCCTCACTGGATTTCTTAAGATTTTTTTTTTTTTTTTTTCTGTGAACTCCGCGGAGAAGTATCTTTCGGATTTTTGGCTCAGTAATCCTTCACTGTCATGTTAGTTCGTTGATGCCTTTATGAAGTTTTTGTTTTTATTAATCCAACATTTTAATAAATCATAAATTTTCTGAGATCGGGGATTTTGTAGGTTTTGTTCACTTCTATTCTAGAAGAGTACTGGTATATAGCATGCATCCAGTATTTACCAAATGATTGAGTGAAGTTTGTTTGTTTGTTTGTTTTTGTTGTGTTGTTTTTTGTTTTTTTTTGAGTCTGAATCTTGCTCTGTCACCTAGGCTGGAGTGCAGTGGCACGATCTCGGCTCACTGCAACCTCCGCCTCCTGGGTTCAAGTGATTCTTATGACTCAACTCCCGAGTAGCTGGGATTACAGGCACCTGCCACCATACCCAGCTAATTTTTGTATTTTTAGTAGAGACAGGGTTTCACCATATCAGCCAGTTGGTCTCGAACTCCTGATCTCAAGTGATCCACCTGCCTTGGCCTCCCAAAGTGCTCAGAATAGACATGAGCCATTGCGCCCAGGCTGTGAATTAGCCATTTTAAAGCATTGCATTTTTCTCTTCCACATATATTTTAGAATAGTTTGTCAAATTTGGGAACATCCTGAGATTTGGCTTAGAACTACACTGTAATTTGTGGAAAATGGGAAAATATAAGTCTTCCCTCTTAGGAACATGATATGTTTTTCCGTTTATCTTTGTATTTTATGTCCTATGGGAAAGTCCTATAGTTTTCTTTATAGAGAACTGCACATTTCTTTTAAAATTTATTTTTATGTATCTTAGTTTTTGTTTTTGTTGCTAGTGAAAGAGGGGTTTTTATACCAGAATTTTCTAATTCAATATTGATACAAAGGAATCCATTCAATCTCATCATGCTGAACTCATATTCTAATATTTTTTCAGTCAGTTCTCTTGAAATTTCTAAGTAGCCAGTCATCTCATAAATATGACATTTATCTCTTGCTTTCCAATTTTATTCCTGTTCTTTTTCTTGTGTTCTTATATTATGAAGGATCCCCAGTACAATATTAGCAATATATTAGCAGGTATTTCTCTCTTGCTTCAGATTATAACAAGGATACTGCTGTCATTATTGAATGTAATTTTGCTGAAAGTTTCTTGTGGACAGTTTATTGAGTTGAAAAGAGTTTATTTCTTGTTGGATAAGAGTTTTTGCTCTTTTTGTTTTAAATAACAAAGGAAACATCGATTTTAGTAAGTATTAACTTTTGTTGAGATTGCCATGTGATTTTTTTCTTCTTTAATCGGTTGATATTAATAAAATATACTAATAGGCCTTTAAACATTAAGTCATCCTTAAATGCCTTTTTATAATCATGATGTGTTGGTTAATACTGTACAATTGATTTGTTTCTGCAGGTTCAGTATCCCTAATCTGAAAATCCAAAATGCTCCAAAATCCTTGAGTCACTCCCTTTAGTGTTGGCATGATGCCACAAATGGAAAATTCCACACCTGACCTCATATGACAAGTCACAGTTAAAACAGTCAAAACTTTGTTTCATGCACAAAATTATTTAGATTACTGTATAAAATTACCTTCAGACTGTGTATAAGGTGTATATGAAACAAATGAATGTTGTGTTTATACTTGGATCACATCCCCAATATGTTATGTAAATAATATAAGGATTATGTATATAACCTAATAATTTCTTTGGGTTTTGAAATATTTGCATATCTAATATAGAATATTTGCATAAATCTAATATATGCCACTATTTCAAAACCTAAAGAAATCCAAAATCTGAAACACTTCTGTTCTTAAGCATTTCAGGTAAGGGATACTCAATCCATATTTCATTGAGGAATTTTTTTCATATATGTTTATTAGTAATATTGGCCTGTACATTTCTTCTGCTTTACTTGTCTGGAATCTAAGTTGGGCTAGCCTAAGAAAATGAGTTAGGAAATTTAAATTTGTCGGGCCGGGCGTGGTGGCTCACGCTTGTAATCCCAGCACTTTGGGAGGCCGAGGCGGGCGGATCACGAGGTCAGGAGATCGAGACCATCCTGGCTAACACGGTGAAACCCCGTCTCTACTAAAAACACAAAAAATTAGCCGGGCGTGGTGGCGGGCGCCTGCAGTCCCAGCTACTCGGGAGGCTGAGGCAGGAGAATGGCGCAAACCCGGGAGGCGGAGCTTGCAGTGAGCCGAGATCACGCCACTGCACTCCAGCCTGGGTGACAGAGCGAGACTCCGTCTCAAAAAAAAAAAACAAAAAAAAAAAAGTGAAAAAAGTGGAAAAGAGGAAATTTAAATTTGTCTATGCTTTGAAAGGGTTTTCATATCATGGACAATATTGCTTTCTTAAAGATTTGATGGTACTCATCTATAAACTCATCTAAGTCTGTTACCTTTTGAGAGATCAATATTTTGGAGAAGTTTACTGTTTCTTCTATAATCATAGATTGTTAGGGTTTTTTTCTTCTTTTTGAGCCAATTTTGGTTATACTTTCCTAGAAGAGTATCCATCTATTCTAGATTTTCAAAAATTTTGGAGTAACTTCTAGGTAATATCCTCTTAAAAGTTATTTAATCTCTGTCTGTCATTTCCTCATTTACTGATGTTTAATTCTCTTTTTCCTTAATTAAACTTACTGAAGGTTTTTTCTGGGGTGTTTGTTTTTAAGTCTTTACAAGAACTTACTCTTGGTATTTTGTTTATTAACTCCTCTACCTTCTAAAACCTAAATTTATTTCCCACCTTTCTGGTTTTCTAGTAATTACATGTAAGGCTACATGTTTTTCTATCAATGTCAATTTGATATCCCACAGGCGTAGGTATACTAGAGCTATTGTTACTTCTTTTTACATTATATTTCAACTTTGATTTACTTTTTAACCAATTTCTACAGAACTTTTGGGAATTTGTTGAAATTTTTTCTGCGGTCTAAGATCTATAATTACTTGTTGGTAGTGTTTAATGTGTTTGAAAATAATGTATAATCTCTTTTTTTGGTATAGAACTTTATATATACATGATATATAGTTTATTTACATATATTTTAAAATATAATTTATATCATATATGTAGTCTGGATTTAAATGATGCTATTTTAATTATCTATATTTTACTCATATATTTTCTTTCTTTCTTTCTTTCTTTTTTTGATGGAATCTCGCTCTGTTGCCTAGGCTGGAGTGCAGTGGCACAATCTCGGCTCACTGCAATCTCCGCTTCCTGGGTTCAAGCGATTCTCCTGCCTCAGCCTCCCAAGTACCTGGAATCACAGGTGCCCACCACTGTGCGTGGCTAATTTTTGTATTTTTTAGTAGAGGTGGAGTTTCACCATGTTGGCAAAGCTGGTCTTGAATTCCTGACCTCAGGTGATCCACCCGCCTCGACCTCCCAAAGTGCTAGGATTACAGGCACGAGCCACCGTGTCTGGCCTACTCATCTATTTTCTATATAATTTGTCAGTTTCTATGAAAGATAGTTTAGGATCTCAGTGTGATTGTTATTGTATCTGTTTCTGCTAAACCTCAGTTTATTTTTTAACCATTGTTTTTAAGTATATAGAGGTTCGTTGCTATTATATCTACTTGGTAGATTGTTCAGTTTTTCAAATACAAAAAAAAAGAGGGATATCTTTTTTCCTTCTTTCCTAATGTCAGTTTATTTTGGATGTAGAGCTAGATTTTCTTATTATTTCACCCAAGTTAAGATGAGTAGGTAAATATAACAATTCATATTTTTGTGCATATGTTTACACTTACTCTTATCATATTATGGTTTCTATATATTGTGCTTTCTTAATGATTCTTTCCTTTTCCAACTTTTATTGGATTGATTGAGGAGTTTTTGGTTAATTTTTATGCATATATTTGTATAGAATAATATAGGACAGAGAGAAATACCTCTTTCCTTAGATAATACATGTAGTTTTCTAGATTTTTTTTAAAAAATTGTTTTTAATCCATCTGGAATTTACTTTTGCTTTTACAGTATTATATAGGAGTCTATTTATTGTACTAAAAATGGATATCAACACCACTTATTAAACAGTTTTTCTTTGTCTAACAGAATTGAACAACTTTGTCACATATCAAATTCTTGTATAACCTAGTATCTGCATCTGGAATCTCTATTCTGTTCAACTGTTCTTTTTGTCTTGTTCTTAATCAATACCATATTTATTTGATTGCAGAGTTAATACCATATTCTAATAATGGCAGAACAAGTTCCCTGTCCTTCTTTAGAATATACTTACCTCCTTCACTGCTGTCACAGTGAGATCCTCAGAATGATTTTACTACACTTCTTTTTTTTTTTTTTTTGAGACAGAGTCTTGCTCTGTGGCCCAGGCGGCAGTGCAGTGGCGCGATCTCGGCTCACTGCAAGCTCCGCCCCCCGGGTTCACGCCATTCTCCTGCCTCAGCCTTCCAAGTAGCTGGGACTACAGGCGCCGCCACCACGCCCGGCTAATTTTTTTTGTATTTTTAGTAGAGACGGGGTTTCACTGTGTTAGCCAGGATGGTCTCGATCACCTGACCTCGTGATCCACCCGCCTCGGCCTCCCAAAGTGCTGGGATTACAGGCGTGAGCCACAACGCCCGGCCACTACCCTTCTCTTCTAAATTTTGAGTCCTTATTGTCATAATCCTAAGAAATCTATCCCTCCGCAATTAAATTTAAATTTACATGAGTAACCAGTGTTTCCTTTTCTCTAATTCCATCTTGAGGCCTCTTTTCTAGTTACTTTCTTTTTGCCCTGAAAGAGGAATAATTAATTGACCAGGTAAAGGAACACTGGAGGCAGTCCATTCTCTCAGGATGGATAGATGCTGTTTGTCTCAGGGTGGATAGACTGGCTATTTCATTGCCAGTCTAACTTCTTTCCTTATAAGTAACTTGTTCTTTCTGCCTGGATGTTTATAAGATCTTCTGTTTAGAGTTCAGGAACTTTACCAACCATGTCTAAATGTACAGCCTGGGACTTACTGAGTAGATTTCAGTCTTTCTCTAACTCAGGTAAAATTTTCTACTATTACCTGCTGAATAATTTTTTTTTTTTTTTATTCCCTTGTCTCCTAGAACTCCCATTGTATGTTAGATTTCTTTGATCTATTCTTTAAATCTTTTTCCTCACGGTTTCCATTTACATATGCTTGCTTTGTACTTTGAGATATTTCTTGTGCTTGGTGACCATCCTCCTTTTAAAACTATCATTTAAATTTTTTTTGTTGTGTTTCTTAAGAGACAGGGTATTGCTCTGTCACCCAGGCTGGAGTGCAGTGGCAGGATCATAGCTCACTGCAGCCTTGAACTCCTGGGCCCAAGTGATCCTCCCACCTCTGCCTCCCAAGTAACTGGGATCAAACCACCATGCATAGCTCTCATTTAAAAATCTATTTAAAAAATAATGTTACTAAACTTTTGGAAGTTGTGTGTGTATGTGTATGTGCTGCACGTGAATCACCTTAAATGCTGTTATTTTTATTCATGTTTTCATCTTCTCTAGCATTTCTGTTTTACTAAAGGTGTATTCTGATTACTCTGCTCATTTTCCTCTCATTGCTGGGCCTCCTTAAATGGGTTATTTTTCTTTTTTAGCTCATTGAATTCTGGTCCGTTTGTTGTGGTGTCCTACATGTTAGTAATCCACCAAGCAGTAGATAGTGAAGTGGCAGTTCCTGCTGAAGTACCTGAAGGATGTGTCTGGTCCCTTATCACCCTGAGCTCTCTGGGAGATAATCTCTGGGTCTCAAGATAAGGGGCACTCAGTCCACTTATTCTTTCAAAAACACATAGTACACTTACTTGTGGGCCAGAATTGGCCTTCTTCCCCGGAGCCTACATATTCCTGATATTCAGTCTCTCCCAAGGCGCATCTTCTGGTCCTCCATACTGAGCTTCCAACACTTGAAGAAGAAAGTTGCATATTGGTTCTCTTTTCTCTGATAGGACCCCAGCAGATCCCCAAGCCTCATACACATCTACACCAGCTACTACAAGTCCCAGTCACCATCTGGCTTAGGAGAAGGGTAGAGGAAAGGGAACCTGTACTGAAATCACCCATGCATTTTATCTTTTTTCTCCAGCAACACAGGAACTTCAGTATGCTTTACTTCCCTCACGCTCAGCAACCTTTTTTTCCTTTTGATCGCTTGAAATTTGGCTTCCATATTATTTTTTTAATTTATTAATTTTAAGTCTTGACCCTTTATTACTTAATATTCTGTGTGAAGAAATGGGAAAAAATGCATAAAGCATTTCTGCTGCATACTGAAGTGTAGTGGCTGCCTCAAAGAAAATTATATGCAGTTTGAGTTCCAAGCTAAACTAGTTACTATTTTTATGGAACATTCTTGCAGATTGTGGTAAAATTGTTATAACAGAATTAACCATTTTAAAGTAAAAAATCTAGTGACATTTAGTGCATTCACACTGTTGTCCAACAGCCACCTCTACCTAGTTCCAAAATGTTTTCATTACCCCAAGAAGAAACCCTGTACATAGGAAGCACTTGCTCCCCATTTTCCCTTACCCCCAACCACTGGCAACCACCAGTCTACATTTTGTCTCAATGGGTTTACCTATTGTACTTCCATATTATTTTTTAATCAGTATTTGGTAATTTAATTCTGAAGTTCACCTTCCATGGTTTTTTATACATGTTTTACTCTTAGAACAGTTAGAATACACCCTCAAGGAGCTTTTTTCACAAAGGCCTGTAACCTTATGGGGGGTATGCTCTCTGAATCTTTGTACATCTGAAAATGTACTTCCAGTTTGTCTGGGGGTGGAATAGATTTTCCCCTAGGCCTCTGAAGATTGTTCCATTGTCTTATATCTAGCATTGTGGATAGTCTGGTGCCAATCTGGTCTAATTTCTTTGTCAATCTCCTACCCTCCCCCATGAAAGTTGTAAGATTATCTTTTTATCTTTAATGTTCGGAAAGTTCACCAAGATGTGTCTTTATTTTTCCTTCATCCTGATCAATACTTTGTAGGCATTCTCAATTTGAGGACCAATGTCTGTTTTCAGTTCTGGGATACTTATTTTTATCATTTCTTGTTTCCCTTAATTATTTCTGTTCTGTCCTTGTGGCACTTCTTTCGGGTGTATATTAGGACTTATAAATCTATCCTCCATGTCTCTCTCAGTTTTTTATTGCGCTGTCCTGTGGGAGAACTCCTTAGCTCAGTCTTCCAACACAGGTTGACTTTAAAGCTCTGTGCATTCTGCTAATCAGCTATCTGATGAGTTGTTTTGGGGTTTGATATTTTGGTTCGTTTGTTTATTGGCACTCAACACTTTCTATATCTAAGATCTTTAATTGTTCTTCCTAAGGATCCATTTTGTTTTATGGATATGATTTCCTCTTGGCCCTCAGGAATTATATGTTTTTAAGTCCTTTACACTATTGAATGTTTTCTTGGGGTTAGGTTTTCCTCACATATTTGGTGATTCGTGCTTGTTTGCTCATCTTATGTTTTAGGTTCCTTGCTAGACTTTCTGCAAATGTTATATTAATTCAGCCTGTTTCTGGTGATTGTAGGGAAAGAGTACAACATGTAAATATTGAGTTTTCTAGAAATGGAGGCTGTTTTTATTTTTGGTATTGTAGAGCAATGTCATGGCCTTGCTATGTCTGAACTAAGAGAACCCCAGCCTCCAGAGCCCTTACCACCTGTTGTAGCAATCTTCCCATGTATCGTTTGGGTTAATTTCCTCTTTTAATTAGATTTCCTTTGCCTTCTGTTTCTTCAGTTATTACAATTTTTTATTAACCAAAGTATGCTATTTTCCCCCAACCCTGTTACAGATTTAAATTTTTTATTTATGTCAATTTTTAGAGATCAGAGGATCCTGCAGTATAGTCTCTTTTTTTAATTGATTGAAGAATTGTTCATGTAAATACGAGTGATACATTATTTCCCTAAACCACTGTAAAGTCAAGTCTAAGGCATAGTAGTTATGCTTCAAAAGTGTTCTTTTTTAGTTGCCTCAAATCCTCTATTTTTTTTCTGCGCCTAACTTTTTTAGGTCCTTTCAGATTATCGCAACAATGCTGTCTTTCTACTCTATACAACCACTGGATATATATTTTTTATGAGATACGTAGAAAAAGATAAGGAGGAAAAGTATTTTTGTAATATGTTAACCTAAAACATAAAGTGATTTAAATGAACACATTTTTTACCCTGTAATTTAAGTTGTATATTCTGCATTCTGCTTTTTTTGTTTGTTTTTAGAAGGTGACCTTTACTGCTATTCATTTCTCTTTGCTTAAGGTGGTAACCAAGCTGCAAATTTGGAATACTTTTTATGGTACCATTTCAGAACTAAAACATTACTTACCAAAGGTGAATGATATCATGTGAACATGGTTTTTGCAGACCCTCCTAATATTTTGTATAATATGTTTAAGTCTATACATCATAGATCATAGCTTCATGAGCCCTCTTCTCACTTAGGAGGCCAAAACAATGAAGACTTAGGGCCATTCACTAGGAAGATGGAACTTATATTCACTCGTGTATAACGTTAAAGGTCTATTATCTCTGTTAGACGTCTGTCAGTGTCATGTTTTCTCTTCTGATAGGGCAGGCAAATGCCCTTGTCCTTGCCCTTCTACCTCCCTCCCTCTCTCCCTCCCTTCCTTTTTTCTTTCTTTTTTTTTTTTTTTGACAAGGTCTCACTCTGTCACCCAGGTTGGAGTGCTGCATGCAGCATGGTCATAGCCGACTGCAGCCTTGAACTCCTAAGCTCAAGTGATCCTCCCACCTCAGCCTCCTGAGTAGCTGGGCCTACAGCCATGTGCCACCACTTCTGGCTAATTTTTAAATTTTTTTTAGAGACAGGGTCTCACCATGTTGCCCAGGCTGATCTCGAACTCCTGGCCTCAAGCAATCCTCCTTCCTCAGCCCTCCAAAGTGCTGGGATTATAGGCATGAACCATCGCCCCAGCCCCTTTCTCTCTAAGACTAAAGCTAATGTGGCTATTTGAATTGGTGACTGGGAACTTTAGTATAGTCTGCTATGTGGTGTTGGGCCCACACAGTTTAAAAGGAAATCACTTTCTTACACAGTTACTGCTAAAACCAAAGGGTTCTAAATGGTAATGCTGACACAACAGTAAATATAATGTAATTCATACGAGAAGGAGGAAAGTTCTGATAGTATTTATTCTTCATTGTTATTTCTAAACTCTTCTTCCTCTTCTTTAAAAATCCTCAGCTTTGAGGCTCATGCTTTCAGACTATACCACTGACAATTGCCCAGTATACCAAAGCCTTGAACATTTTTAGCTCCCGGTTACTGTCTACAGCACTACCCCATTCTAAATCTTGAGATTTTACCGTCCAAGAGAAAGTGACATTAAAGCAAGTTACCAAAGAAGGTGATGTAATTAGCAGTATAATTATCTTGGGGAAAAGTATTGGGCTCTAGGAAGGAAAAGTGCAAAGGAGCGTGGTTGGTGTTCTGAAGGAACCAGAAGAAGGCCACCGTGTCTGGAGAGAAATAAGTGGAAAAGTGGGAGATAGAGTCAGAGAAGTAATTTGGAGCTGGTCATGTAGGGCCTCTGTGTCATTGTAAGAAATGTAAGATCAGCCGGGCGCGGTGGCTCACGCTTGTAATCCCAGCACTTTGGGAGGCCGAGGCGGGCGGATCACGAGGTCAGGAGATCGAGACCACGGTGAAACCCCGTATCTACTAAAAATACAAAAAAATTTAGCCGGGCGTGGTGGCGGGCGCCTGTAGTCCCAGCTACTCGGAGAGGCTGAGGCAGGAGAATGGCGTGAACCCGGGAGGCGGAGCTTGCAGTGAGCCGAGATTGCGCCACTGCACTCCAGCCTGGGTGACAGAGCGAGACTCCGTCTCAAAAAAAAAAAAAGAAAAAAAAAGAAATGTAAGATCATAGGATGTCTCTAACAGACTTAGCCTTCACCCTTTCTTGGCCTCATACGCTCATCATGATGCTCTAAACCTTGTCTGTCTTCATGAAACTGCAGCCTATTTTTTCTCAGTTTCAATATTTCCTACTCTGAACTACCACTTCTTATCCTTCTGATTTTACTCTCTTAAACCCTGACTCCAGTAATTCTTCAACCTCACCAGGGCCTAACAGTCCATTGATGTTACCACCTTATCACTGACTCTCAGCTGCCATCCACCCCCTCCATGTTTTCCCTTAGTTCCTTACTCAAATTATATTCGTCAGTCTGTCATCAAGATCACTCTCTTATAATCACTCTTCCCTTGCCCGTCTCACTTTCTGTGCTCTCTTGGCAAAATCCCAACCCCAGTTAAACCATTCTCCACACTTATTTTCCTCCATCTTAAAACAAAAAACCTTTTTTTGACCCCTGCCTTCTCCAGCTATCAGTCATTTCTGTTTTTCCTTTTAAAGCAAAAATTCTTGCCATAACCAGATACCATTATGATATAATGATAAAATTTATAATTATAGGTAATATTTATTGAGCACTTGCTATGTGTCAGACATCATTCTAAATATTTTACATATATTCATCTTTATTCTCACAGCAGTCCAGTGAAGTAGAAAATGGCATTTTTACAATGAGAAAAATGAGGCATAAAGACCAACTTTCTCAGTAACTGATCAATAGTAAGCGAAATTAAAAATCCACATGGTCTGGCATCAGAGCCTATGCCCTTTACTATTAGGATCTCAAGCAAAATGTGTTTTAAGTGTCAGTTCTCCTGCAGCCAGCTAGCAGTACACTCCAGTTCCCAAGAGCGAGTATACCCTACTCCAGTCCTCATTCCGTATGAGGAGTAGGGCTAATAGGTCCTGGCTGTTGGGCATTGTGTTTTTTACAAGGTGGAGTTTTTCATGTTATCAGAAGGTTAAAAGTGATTGCTTCTAGGCCGAGCGTTCTTTCTCTCTTGTAACCTTAGTGCTTTCTGGTTTCTTTATGCTTTGCATTTCTCACTTGCATCTCATGTAAGTTCAGCTCAACACTGCCTCTCTCCGATAAAAGCATAAACTCTACCTCATCCTATCCCTACCACATCGCAGGCCAAACAAGAACCAGAGTGGGGTCCCAGGAAAAGAAGTTATAGAGAAGACTCTTCACCGTGATCTCTAGTCCAGAAAGAAAGAATCCTGGAGCTAAATCAGATTGCTAACCAACAAGACTTCTTTGTCTGAACTGCTGCCTCTGCAATTGCTACTTTGGAATCTGTGGTGGCAATAGGTGGTAGATTTTTTTTTTTTTTTAATCAGGCACCTGTGCTTTTCTATCAAAGGGTTACCCCCTACCAATGACATAATTTTAAAACCCTTCAATTGGAGTTGTTTTCTATAGACCTTAATCTGATATATCCCTAGGGAACTTCTTTCTTAAATAATTGCCTGTAATCCATTATTTATTTGTCATTCCTTTCTTGTACTTATCTTATATTCTTTGTTATATTTATCCTTTGGGAGAGGATGAAATTCAGTTAAACATTTAGCGTGTATGTTTTGTAACTATTGATTTAGAAAATTTTAAACAGTAAATCCTCAAAATCAATTTTTATTAAGTTTTAAGAGCAAGGAGAAATCAGAATAACGTTGGGTGACCTCTCCCACATTGTCATTGGCAGACACAGCAGACATGCCCCTTCCTAAACAGTCACTGGCAAGGGATTACTCTGATTGTCTTAACCCTTTTCTGCGTCAAATTGTAGAGTTTATCACCATAGCTAGAGAGAAGTTGTTAGTATTTGTTATTTATTGGTTTTTGTTTGATTGATTTTTTTGTTGTTCATTCTTAAAAGTTAACCTCTTGTCAGAGTTAGTTTAAAATTCCTATTATAAAGAGCAGGCAAGTTTTTTTCAGCCATATTGTTATCCTCCTTACCCCATTGCAGTTCTACCTTTCTGAACCTCCACTTGTTTTAATTACATTCCAGTACCAAAAATGTTGAAATGTTATTAGTTTACACTGAAAGGTCCAATCTCTACAAAAGGAACTGATGTTAATATGAAATTACTAAAATAATAATTAAAAAATAATTGACCTACAAAACTACCATGATGGAATGAAAATCCAACCATTTCCCAAGTGATTACTTAACATTGTGGAGGTTTTATTTCTTAAAAAAAGATAAAGCTGAGTGACTTTGTCAAACTGGCCTAAACTTAATGAACAAACCCCACTGGTCCTTTAGGAGTGATATCTGAAACATTTAATCTGTTTGGTTTTAAAGAAAATATATAACTTTGCTGGGGAGATTTGACTTAAGAATTGTAAATCCTATATGCTTTTAAGTGAGTTGATCCCTTTTACTAGACATCTATCCTAGGGCTTTGGCCTAACTAATTTTAGTAAATAAAGCATTTTCATATTGATAGCTTAAAGAAAATCAATATTATCAAGGATTGTGAAGACCAAAATTGTAATTTAAGAATCTGTGACCCAAGGTCTTAACTGTGATAAATACAGTTGTACCTGTGTTGGATATTGCCACCTCCTACTACAGGAAAGGGCTTTTTATGTCTGTAAAAGGTAAATGTTAATCTTATAACAAGTCCTTCAGGTTGATGCCAGTGGTGTGGGTGAGAACAAAAGATAAATTGAACAAGAACATGATGAGAGATTTGATAAGCTGGACAGGTCAAAGAGAATCTAGTTTCTCAAAGAAGATCAGAGATTCTAGAACTAGCACTAGCGGGTGTTCGAAAGGAGACTTCCGCGAAAGCAATTTCAGACTCAACACAGTGGATATGCTGGAAGTGCCAACCAGGAAAAGAAAAACAAATTTTGCTTCCTATGGACAAGGGCTGAGGGAGACAGGAGGTGTTCCAGAAAACATTCGTGAAAACTGAGGAAGGCAGGAAGAAGGCTTCAGTTTTGATAGGAGCTCTATGTGTCATTGCCACAGATTTTCACACAGCTACTGTCTCTGATATTACAACACTGAGAAACACCCAAATCATAAAACCATAGTTGGCTTTTTCCTTTACTGAGTAAATATAATTTCCCCCTGACTATAGGAAGAATAAAATTATGCAAATAGAAGACCTTTTTTCATGGTTTAAAACAGAAACAAATGATATGTCCTACTGTGGTCAGATGATGATTACAATGATGGTGATGAAGGCAATGTTTAAGTGTGGTGGTGGTTATCAGTGCGAAGCTAGGGACTAGTAGTGGAAAGAACACTAACCCAGGTATCAAAACTTGATGTCTGCGCCTGGGTTTTGCCCTGCTTTAGCCAATACAAGACCCTAAATTCACAATTGATTTAGTTCCTTATCACTAGAAAGACTACCTGATCTTGTTTTTCCACCTCTAAAACTATATAATTACAACAGAAAAGTATCCACACTAATAAAATTGGTTTGAACAGTATGAAGATGATGAAAAATAGCATGTAAAAATAAGGTGTTGTTTTAATTAAGTTTATGCTTTATTTTAATAGGTTTATGCAACAATGATTTTTTTCCGGAAACTATATCTCTGACAGGGATGCAGAGTTCATTTTGGTAAACATAAAAAGCAGAACTGGTAGCACATCATATCGCCACATGGAGGCTAGCAAATTAGACATAAGCCAGACAAAATCACAAGGAGAGCCATAAATAAAAGAGAGTCTTAATGTGATTTAAATACCGTGACTGAGTTGCATTCAGTATCTGCCTGGTCACCAAGTCCAATGCGACATCATCCTCTATAGAGATGTATTCTAGCAAAAGACTTCTGCATCCACCATCTGGCCCCAGACTAAGAACACATCTCACTGAATGACACATAACCCAGTGGGATGCACCAAATTTGCTTAACCATGAGCACATCATCTTCTCATAACAAAAGCTGCATATGACCCTAATTTTATATTCTGTAAACTGTGTTGTGGAAATTATTAAAACAACTGCCTTCTGGGTAGTCCTGTAAACATTCACTGATCTTTTTTCCTTTATTGAAGCCACAATTAAAAAAAAATACTGCAAATTTCAGTTAAAATTGAGAAGCCAGATATCTTTCAAAATGTATCCCTTATGTGGTAAAATAGAGAATAACGTTGTTTTAGTTAAGTAAAACTAAAGTACTGTTTCTAACTAGGTAATCTGACCTTGCAAACACAGGAGTTTGAGCAGAGAGTTCTAAAAATTAGAGTGTCTGTTCTCTGTCAGAACCTTCTGGGAAGAGTGTGTCAAATGAGCACTACTCAGGAGAAATTTCTAAGGTTTTAACTTAGTTTATACTTTAAACTGAGATTTCAGGCATGTTTCAAAATAAAGGCAATCACATCCTGTCTCTAAGATAGAGTCTACTGGGCGTCTTATATTCTGTATTATTTTGGAAATATTTTACACTTCAGGAGCAATGGTATGATTTTCCTAAATGGAAAATATTCTTTCTTTAGTACTTCTTTGGCATTCCTCAGAATGCTAAATATTTTGTTGGCTATTGGGCAAGAAGGAGATGATGATATCTCTTATTTCAAAAGCACCCTAAATATACAGAACCCTGTAGATACTAAGAAAAAATTGTGGTGGTCTATGGTACTCTTTCTGACAAAAATAGATGCTAAAGAAGGAGCATGATACGGAAATTGGAATAAAATTAAAAATAATCATTTTATTCACCAAGTTCTATAAAACTATGACCCTTTATTGAAATAAAATGAGAAAACCTTGCTAAGAACTGAGCTGCAATTAATACAAAGGATATATAAGCAACGTTTTTAGACAGCAGACTCTTTTAATTTATTTTTTGTAGACATGGGGGTCTTGCTATGTTGCCCAGGCTGGTCTCAAACTCCTGGCCTCAAGCAATCTTCTTGCCTCAGCCTCCCAACGTGTTGGGATTATAGGCATGAGCCACCGCACCCAGCCTAGACAGACTCAAAACGGAAGGAAAATAGTCTGATAAATTAAAAGCAAAGTTCAAAATGATATAGGAACAAAAAATGTTAATAAATTTTATTGCCAATTTATTTCATGTAAACTGTTCATTAAAAACCAGAGTGAAAATGGTGCATATAACTGGTAAGGTAAGAAGCAACACAAGATTCTGGGGAAAGCCTACTTCAGCTGGACTTATTCAGGGCTACAGGCATTGATAACATGTCTCATACTGTGTTTCAAGAATTGACCTGAATTGTGGAACAAAATGATATTGAAGGGTTGTGAGGTGAATGAAGACTGCAAAACATTAATGCTCATTCAGATGTCTAGTCACTTGGACTTCCTACCCTGGAAAACCACTGAAACTGGTGTAGGAAAAAAGAAAACTCATTTAAAAGAGCAGTAGGCCGAGCGATGGCAGTTTTAACGTTTTTAAAGAACAAAGCCTATTCAGCCAGTCTCATACTGGGCCCTAAGCTTCTGTCTGGAATGTAAGCTCCACCCAGATCCAAATAGGAAGGGCCATTATGTGGAAGATGGTGATCAGCTGTTCTCTGTCTCCCCTGCGTTCCAAACAAGAAATGGATATAAGCCTCAGTGTGAGGGATTTGGGCAAGGAATGAGGGACAATCTTGTAAACTGAAGTGGGTCACCGAGTGAATCTTATTCTATGGAAGTCTCTTAAAAACTCATTACTACCCCCACAACATTTATTGTCTGTCTGTGCCATGGGTAGCCCTGTAGTAAGAAATGTGATGAGCTATGCAAGAAATAGAATCCCCAACCTGGAGAATGATCAGCACAAACATCAAATAACAAGATAGAAGCACAAAAATACATAATGACACAAATAAGAGAGCAATATGTATATATCAATGTAATGACAGCATTTAGCTAATTAAACTGAAAATTTTCTCAGTGCTCTTGGAATAGTAAGGGAGTCTTCATTTTTAGCTTTATCAGTTGACACAATTTTGAATTGAGTCTTATTCTTATTGGCATCTCTGATCTGTATACAGTTTCTGGAAGAGCCTTCTCCTGGAGAGAATTTTCAAACAAACATTTGGCATCAATAGAATGTTTTTTAATCAAACTGTCTGTTTTCTATAGAACAGCCTTTGATTTCCAGAAGAGTCAAGCTGTCTTAGAGACTGAGAACCTTAGGGCATTAGACCAGCACCAAATATATTACAGTGAAGGCTGGGATTCCAGGGAACTAGGATGCCTAAGATTGAAGTACTTCTGCTGATGCAGATCCAGGAAGATATTAGTGGTATTTTAGATTAAAATTTTAAGACTTAAAACAACCTATTAACAACTGTACCCTCTTGTACTTTAAGAATCCTAGGCTCAACATCAGTAAGTATAGCATTAAAGCAGTTTAGTCTGGGCCAAGCACAGTGGCTCACACCTATAATCCCCGCACTTAGGAGGTCAAGGCGGGTGGATCACTTGAGGCCAGGAGTTTGAGGCCAGCCTGGCCAACATGGCAAAACCCCGTCCCTACTTAAAAATAAAAAAATTAGCCAGGCGTGGTGGTGTGCACCTGTAGTCCCAGCTACTCAGGAGGCTGAGGCAAGAGAACAACTTGAACCCGGAGGCGGAGGTTGCAGTGAGCTGAGATTGTGCCACTGCAGCCTGGGTGACAGAGTGAGACTGTCTCAAAAAACAACAAAACAAAATTTAGTCCGATGAAATGGTATGCCAGTCAGTGTTTAACAACTGGTTTTCCAGTCAAGGATTGGACGTGGTTATGTGCACAGGTACCTAATTTGTAGCATTTGCCAATTTCTATGATGTAAATGCTCTCGCTATGGCTGACTGCAAGCTACCAAAATGATGTCACCAAAAGCAGAGTTAGGAAGAAATGTGCACACTCACCTCTCATTACTCCAGCACACCAGTGGTCCTATGTCAAGTATACATAGAACACCAAAGTTCAGAATCATCACTTTGACTGTCATTCAGTGACAGCTACCATTGTCATTACCAAGAAGAGCTTCTCCCTCCCACGTTGTCACAAACTATAAAAGTGAACCAGCCGGGCGCGGTAGCTCATGCCTGTAATCCCAGCACTTTGGGAGGCCAAGGCGGGCGGATCACCTGAGGTTGGGAGTTCAAGACCAGCCTGACCAACATGGAGAAATCCTGTCTGTACTAAAAATACAAAATGAGCCAGGCTTGGTGACGCATGCCTGTAATTCCAGCTACATGGGAGGCTGAGGCAGAAGAATCGCTTGAACCTGGGAGGCAGAGGTTGCCGTGAGCCAGGATAGCACCATTGCACTCCAGCCTGGGCAAACCAAACGCAGGACTTCTCAGAGCTATGTTTTTTGAATCATAGAGACTAATATTTAGCAAAAAGATTCCCCCATGATACTGCTCTTTGTAGTGTATCACCCAGGCCTTTAAATGTTCTGGTTGCTATAAACAGAAAAATCAGTTTACCAGTCAGCAGAAGAACTGATTCTTAGGAGCAGTAAGCCCAACCTTCAAAATAAAATAATTTGGATGTTTTATTTTGGATTTTAGTATTTGGGTGTTTAAAAAAACACATTGGGAAATACTACTTACCATTCAATAAAAGCCCGACCAGAAACATTTCACAGCCATTCCAGGATATTATTATTTGCCAATTTTTGAAAGAGTAGAACTTTCAGTTAACATGTCAGTTTATGGCCCACCTCCTATCTTCATTCTTGGACCTGCATGTATCTCTGTGACTACAGGAAACGTATCTCTCATATCTTCAGTCTTGATGTAAAGGAAACAAAAGGTATTAACTTCTCCAGTGCTTGAATGCCCAAATGGCTGGTGTTCCTGCCTAGAAATCAAATATTGGGTAAGAACGGGAACCTCTAGTTGCCTTCACATTTACTTATGAATTTCTGCTTTCTGTATTTAAAAGACAAAACCATTTGGGAATTGCAAAAACTTCCCCTAAACCTTAGGAGAGAAAGCAGTGGATTATTAGGACATAGTCATTCCCATAATGAGATGGCTAATATCCATACAAAACTAAGAATGGTGTTCATAATAATATTATACCTTCATCCCAGCGAACTTGCACATGTTTACTCATTCATCTTCACAATAGTCCTCAGAGATGTCATTTCACAAATCAGGAAAGTGAGGCTCAGGAGAGCTAAAATCACCTGTTCAATGTCAAGTAACACATGTTGAATTTTGAATATTCATCTGATTACTAAATATCTGTTGCCTTCTCACTACACAATGCTGAATAACACTGGTAACATTGTTCAGTCTCAGACCCTCTACCAATGATTAGTACTGTGTTTATTCAGTAAGTAGGTAATAGGTGCTTTCTGTGGTGAGGCATAATGGAATCTGCCAGGATGAATAAAACATCACCATTGTCCTAATACAGTTTTGTTGTTAGGCTGCTGTTTGTCTGGTTGGATGGTATTTCTTTTTTAGCTACTTATTTAATGTAAATAATCTGCTCAGTTACAGTTGATGAACACATGTCTAAGTCAATGAGTTTTACCAGTTTCATGTACATTCTGTACTTGCATTGCTATAAAGAAATACCTGAGATTGGGTAATTTATAAAGAATAGAGGTGTAATTGGTTCTCGGTTCTGTGGGCTGTACGAGCATGGTGCCGGCATCTGCCTGACTTCTGGGGAGGCCTGAGGGAGCTTTTCCCATGGTGGAAGGCAAAGCAGGAGCAGCCACGTCACTTGGTGCCTGCTGGGTCACGATCCATCCTCATGACCCAGACACCTACCACTAGGCCCCACCTCCAACACTGGGGATTACATTTCAGCATGAGGTTTGGTCAGGGACAAATATCCAAAATATATCACTGCACATCCAAGGTCATACTCAAGATTGATTTCTTCACGAAATATTTCTCTGACACAGTTAACAACTGTGTGACCCAGTCTTCTTAATTGCTTTGAGTTAACAGTGCTATTTTGCATTGCTGTGAGCTAATGAATTAGATCCATTGGCTGGTTCCGACTTGGTTGACATGAGCCACTGGCAAGATGACAGTGCAGAAGAAGGCAGGAAGAAGGAGGAGGAGGAGGAGGAAAGATCTTAGTTAAATCAACACTAAGATCTCAATCTTTGCCGCTGCCCAAGTAAGAAATGATGAAACGTACAGAGGGCCTCCTGATCATTCTCCTTAGTATCAACATTTTGATTCTCCCCTGATATAAAAAAAAAAAATGGTAGAGAATGAGTCATGAACGATGTTATTCTGAAGCCACACAGGAAGACTTTCTGCAGATCCCCAGCACAATCCACCCTCTGTGATACTAAAAAATTGCTAAGATACTTTTTATAGCTAGAGTTGTGCACTGCATATATGGATGAAAGGAGTTACTAAGGGAATCTTAACTGCTTTGGTAATGGAGACTGATGATGGATCTTGCAGACCAACGAACTTTGAATTTGACACACAATGAAGCAGTGGCTCTCTTTGATGGCAAGGGATATATTGACAACTTAGGTGTTCCTCTGTTCCTCTAAGATATTTATCCACCGTAGATTTTTTTTTTTTTTTTTTTTTTTTGAGACAGAGTTTCACTCTTGTCACCCAGGCTGTAGTGTAGTGGTGTGATCTCGGCTCACTGCAACCTCCGCTTCCTGGGTTCAAGTGATTCTCCTGCCTCAGCCTCCCAAGTGGCTGGGACTACAGGCGTGTGCCACCACACCCGACTAATTTTTGTAATTTTTGTTAGTAGAGATAGAGTTTCACCATATTACCCAGACTGATCTCCAGCTCCTGACCTCAGACGACCCACCCACTTTGTCCTCCCAAAGTGCTGGGATTGGATTACAGGCGTGAGCCAACATGCCCGGCCCCCTGCAGATCTTTAGTGGATGCTGTTAGGAAGTAAGAAGCTCTACAAAGGAGTCAGATCACATCACAAAAAAGACTGCCTCACTAGAGGTTTTCTAAGGCAAACCCTTTCCCTCAAATTCTGAATGCGTGGTCAGGCCTGGGCCACTGCCAGGGTGTGGAGGTGTAGATTTGTGTTTTCTAAACACTGGGACAGCCAGACCTGGAACCACAGTTCTGTATTTCTCATATGCCAAGTTTTATAAATGGAAGCCAGACCAAGAGGCATGGTTTGTGTATAGAACGACCAGATGCGAGCATATGTGGAATGAAAGAGTGTTTATATCCTCTGAAAGGTGGATGCTGGTTCTAAGTCATCTTAGTTTATAAAGGATACCTTCTAAAACATCTCAGCTCAATGATCAAGAAGGAAATGAAAGAAAAGCTGCTCGCTTCTAATGGTGGATACCGCTTTTTTAGGCTTGAAAGGTGGTGTGATTTGGTGACATTTCTGAACTACTAAAACCAATGTATTTATAAACTATTTCTAGGAGAGATTGAGATAATCATTAAACTACGATGGGGTGAGGCAGGGAAAGGGGCGCAGAGATCTTAATAAAAATTAAATATTATGTTGGGGAGAACTAAAGAAAAAGCATCAAAGGATAAGTAGAAATACAGAACTAAACTGGGTGTTTATACCAACACCCTTTTATCTAAGGAGAGAACATCACTTCCTATTCACAATATAATTAGGTGAAATTATATGAAGTTGCTGATATTCAACCATCTTTGACCTAAAAATGTTCATGGAAAATGGTTCAATTTAAACTAGAAACTATTGGAAACAAGGTAGATTTATAAAATATGTAAAAAGCACACTAAAATTATCCCTTGGCTTACTAAAAGTGAATGCTAGAAAAACAATAACCCAAAATAAATTATTTTTTAATGATAGAGTCAACTCATTAACCCTACATACTTATGGATTTTTGGTCCGAAGTACTGCATATGCCCAGGGATGATTTGAGGAAACAGCAGGTTTAGAGAGAAAGCAAGTTTAGTTAAGCAAGCATTTTGTATTAACCTCAAAGAAATGTAACACCAAGCAGTGTGTTCTATTTTTCAGAATCTAGAGGAAGATAACTGTAGAAAAGGTGCACATGCTGGCGAGTATCAGTGTCTTCCTGCACTCATGGTACAGAACATCCTCAAGCTATGGAATCTCACCCACAGTGTAACCTTGACCTGTGATAGCACCCACAGTCCACCACCACCCTACAGCAGGGGAGATAATGTGTTTCTGTGAGCAAACAGGTGTTGGACCTGGCTGTGACAGCCTCGCTCTGGCCCATCCAGGCACAGGTGGGATGTGAACTCTGTCTGAGGAGGGCCCGTTGGCATGTTAGACCTGCCAGTGCTCATTTATGGTTTCTTGGTCATTTGAGACCAGCTGTCTGTTTACTAACAGATCTTAAAAGGCCATAGAGTACTTTTTGGTTGTAAACATAGGAGGAAAGTAGGCCAGAATTTCGGAAGGAATATTGACTAAAAATGTGACATTTTTTTCCTTATTAAATTTAAGAGTAATCTGATATATAAAGGGGGAGGCAAAATAATATATTTCTAGAATTTTTATGAGGTAAAAAAGGGAAAGAGAAACTATCAAATTTTCCCAAAATTATGGGCAAGTATTATGGGGATAAACCAATTCTTTAGTATAGTTTTGATCAAGAAATAGGCATTTATGAGGGACTTGAGAGTTTACAATGCTTTTTCATACACAACCATCCTCATAGGGCTTCTATGACATGGGTATCATTTTCTTGATCTTATAGGAAAAGAAACCAAGGCCTCTTCCTAAAAGTTTAGTGACTTCTCCACGGTCATAATTAGTAAGCCAAAGAGGGATGCTCCAGATGTAAGTTTTACTGAAGTTTATTGCATGGTAGAAGGAAAAGATCCATGCTTTGGCATCATACATACATAGGGTTGATGTCTAATACTGTTTTTTATTGTATTACTTCATTTCTTAATCTCAAATTATCCTCTCTTACCTTCAGTTTCATCATGTGCAAAATGGCAATGATAATCCCTTTTTAAGAAAGTTGTGAAGATTAAAGGTAATATAGAGAAAGTACATAAATCGTAGGTACTCAAAAGATGATAAATTTATAAAAATTTAAAACATCTTCTCTTCTAAAGTCAACATTAAGAAAATGCAAAGGCAAGCTACAGACTGGGAGAATACATGTCTTCAAATACATATTTCTTTAAAAAAGATTTGTATCTGGAATAAAAAAGAGCAAAAATTTGAACAAATGAAGATATATAAAAGAAGATATGTAAGTGGACAATAGTCATTATGAAAAGATATTCAATATCATTAATCAGGGCAATGCAAATTAAAACCACCACTTTGTTCCAATTATCTATCGTGTGACAAACCAGCTCCAAATATAGTGGTTTAAAAACAATGACAACATTTATTTTACCAACATACTTGCAAACTAGTATGGCCTTAGGAGGGACAGCTCACCTCTGCTCCATTAGGCATTAGCTGAGGCCACTTAAATGCTGGGGCTGGAATTATCTGAAAGCTCATTCACTCATTTGTCTGGCAGTTGATGCTAGCCATCAGCTAGGATGATAACTGGGGTCATTAGCTGAACACTTGCACATGGCCTCTCCGTATAGCCTGGGATTCTTCTCAACATGGCCAGATTCCAAGAGCAAGCATCCCAAGAGAGAGAACTAAGTAAAAATGCTATCACCTTTTAAAATCTAGCCTCAGAAGTTGAAGTCATACATCAACATTCTGTCTTATTCTATTCATTAAAAGCAAGTCACTAAAGCTGGTCCATATTTAAGGGGAGAGGAAGAGTGTCAAAGAATTTGCAAACATGTTTATAGCAATCACAGTCTGTTGCACATTATTTACATTCCTGCTTCATGCAGAACATATTCAAACCTCCCTAAAGACTCTTAACAGTATCAGAACCAGGTTCAAGGTCAAAGATTTCACCATCTAAATCAGATCCAGAGGCAGCTGAGGCTCCTTGGATGTGGTTCCCTAAGTACAGCTCCTGAAGTACAGTTCTTGATGTGAAGACCTGTGAACTACAAAGATATCTTCTCTCCCCTCCCTCAGCATACAATAGTGGGACACGAAAACTGCTTTAGATCGATTCAAAAAGGTGGAAAACGAAGTACGCAGAAGTTATTGCTCCATAGACTTTTAAAAATCTGGCAGGGCACATGTTGCCAGTTTCTTGATTAGTGCTTAGTCCTACTGCCTGGGAATGATTCCCTACAGCTCTTGGCTCTTCCCTCTGGGCTTTTTGTCATCTTTTCTTGAATTTGAGAGTCATCTTTCCTTGCATGTAAGAAATGGTCTATGAGGCTACCGAGTAGATTTCTCAGCCTGCTTCCTGAACTTAGTAGTTTTGACAGCCAAAAGTTTGCTATCGTTTTGTAGTGTCTCAGTCTCTTTCAGTTCAAGCTGGCAGTGTTTGCTGATACAATTTTCTTAAAAACTTTGTTGGTTTTCTATGAGTCTTATCGAGATTCAATCCATTAGACAAAAGCTGCACTCACAAGTCTTGTCAAGATAAGTTATTCTTCTTGGGCTTCCTACAAGGTTCTGTGGGACAACAACCATAAGATCCTTAGGAGCCCTATTGTTTAATAGAGAGGATCTGTAAGGCATACTCTTAAGAGGCACCATCTTAAATCTTTCTAAAGTCTTACCAAAAGTCTTACAGTCATATGTTGGACTGCAATTATATACCATGTTTTCCTAACAGCACTCCTAGATTTGAACTCTGTCCCAAATCCATTTCTTAATTTTAGCAACATTTGCCATCTGGGAAAGCTGGCAATGAGAGACAGTTTTCTTTTCCAAACCAACAAGCGCTTGTTAGTTTATATTTAACAGTTGTTCTTCAGCACTTCTTTCTCCTTTTGCTTTTACTGTAAGCAGCCAAAAGGACCTAAATAAGAAACTGAACATTTTGCCTGGAAATCTTCTTAGCTAGAACATCCAGTTCATTGTGTAAATTTCCTAGTTTTCATGTTATTGAAACAAACAATGAAGCTCAACTTTCATTACCATGTAATAATGGTCCCCTTCTCTTCAGTTTCCAATAACATTTCAAGTTCCTGTAATCCCAACAGCCTCCTTGAGGGCCATCAAGTTTCTACCAAGAGTCTCTTTAAGACCATTTTGACTTTAATTAACAATCCGTTTGAGGTCCTTCAGCTTCCACCCAAAGCCAGTACCTATAATTGAGATTTTGGATTACAGCAGCACACCTCTTCTAGGTACCTGACAGTGATGGTTAATACTGAGGGTCAAGTTGGTTGCATGGAAGGATGCAAAGTATTGATCCTCGGTGTGTCTGTGACGGTGTTGCCAAAGGAGATTAACATTTGAGTCAGTGGGCTGGGGAAGCCAGACCCACCCTTAGTCTGGTGGGCACAATCTAATCAGCTGCCAGTGAATATAAAGCAGGCAGAAAAATGTGAAAAGGAGATACTGGCCTAGGGTCCCAGCCTACATCTTTCTCCCGTGCCAGATGCTTCCTGCCCTCAAACATCAGACTCCCATGTTCTTCAGTTTTGAGACTCGGACTGGCTCTCCTTGCTCCTCAGCTTGCAGACGGCCTATTGTGGGACCTTGTGATCGTGTAAGTTAATACTTAATAAGCTCCTATATTAGTTCTGTCCCTCTAGGGAACCCTGAGTAATACACTGACTATATTCCAATTACCTATTTACCTATTGCTGTATTTTAAAGCACTCCAAAACTTAATAGTGTAAAACAATAACATTGAGTTTATCCATGAAACTGCAACTTGAGCAGGGCTCAATAGGGGTATACTTATCCCTACTCCACTTAGCTTGGACTACTTAATGGAAAGGGACTAGAATCCACTGAAGGCTCATTCACTCATATGTCTGGTAGTTAATACTGGCCATTAGCTTAGACTGTAGCTGGGCTGTTGTCTCAAACACAATCATGTAGCCTATCCATATATTCTGGGCATTCTTCCAAAATGATGGCTGTCACCATTTGTCACTTATTCCAAGGATAAGTGTTTCAAGAGAGAGCCAGGTGGAAATTGCATCACCTTTTTCAACCTAACCTTGGAAGACATTCGGCATTACTTCTGCTGCATCTAATCATTAAAAGTTTTTCACTAAGGAGTGATGTCAGATGAGAAACTCTGAAATTTCACCCCTCCAAAAAAGCAGTGTAAAAACTGACAAAAACTGTCTGAATCAACTTTTTCAGAACTCGAGAAATAAACTAAAGGTTTGAAGCAAGCTGAGGAATGCCTATTAAGAAAAACAGCTTAATCTCAGCAATAACAGTGAGCTTGGTGGCATTTTAATATAGCTTGCTACCATTCCCACTCCCCAACTCAGCAGTTGCCTTAAAAATAACAGTCCACAATCCAGGCACCTGAGGAAGCAGAATGGGTTTCATTCACAAAGAATTATTTGACCTGTCTGGTGGCTTCCTGGAAGATCAGCCAGAAAGGCTTCTCTTTATTTAACTTGACTCAGAACTTGTCCAGTGCTAAAGCTGCCACACAAGTGGCATTTATTGAAACATTTACCGGCAAATGTTTCAGTTGCTGCTGGCAGGGATGATGGATAACAGTTGGGGCAAACAGTAGACTAATGAAAAAGTTTGAGAGAAAAGGCTGGGGAAAGATGTTCATATGGGCTTTGAAAAACAACATATTTCTTGGACTCTAGATGGCCACACACATGGCATAGGGCTCTGTGCATGCTGGGGAAAGCCCCAAGAAGGCCCTAGGCTATCACCTCTGGCTGACCTTGAGGCTCCGCACAAGCAGAAAGTGAAGGCTAAGGCAGAGTTGTAACTGCCTGCCTGAGTGCTGAAGATGTGCCCCAATATACACACAAAGCTCCTCAGCAAAGACAGATTTTTTTTTGGCTCAAGGCATTTAAGGAAATTTCAGTGCAATTATTAGCTGACCACTCAATTAACCAAACAGAGACTGCAGTGACATCACACAACAGAGAATATAGCTTTATGGGACTGGTTCAGAAAAGTTGCCAAACAATAACTACTACCATAATAAGCAACAATGAACCCTGAGGAAAATGAGAAAATCTGATTCCCTGACTTGCCATATTATATTATTTAATATGCCCAGTTTCAACAAAAACTTACAAGACATAAAAAGAAACAAGAAAGAATGGCCAACACTCAGGATAAAAGTAATCAGTAGGAAATGTCCAGAAGAGGCTCAGATGTTGGACTTTCTGGGCAAAAACTTCAAATCAGCTATTTTCAATATATTCAGAGGAGACCACATTTAAAGAACTAAAGTATGAGAATGATGTCTCACAAATAGAGACTATCAATAAAGAAACAGAAATTATAAAAAGAAAAATAGAAATTGATGGAGTTGAAAAGTACAATAACTGAATGAAAAATTTGCTAGAAGTGCTCAATAACAGATATGATTTAGCAGAAAGAGATTATAAAAGAATAGATCAAGTGAGATTATCTAAGCTGAGAAAGAGAAAGAAAAAAATTTAAGAAAAGCAAGTAGTCTCAGAGACCTGGGGTACACCATAAAGCATACCAATATAAGCATAATGGAAGTTCTAGAAGCAGAGAGAAGTGAAAGAAAAGGGCAGAAAGAATATTAGATAATTTAGTACTCAATCATTGCCCAAAATTGATGAAAAACTTAATCTACACTTCCAAAAAATTCAACAAACTCCAAGTTGGATAAACTCAAAGAGATTTATACCTAGACATATAATCAAACTGTCAAAAGCCAAGGCCAAAGAGAAAAATCTTGAAAGCAGCAGAAGCAACTCATCACATACAAGACAGCTGCTATAAGATTAACAGCTGATTTATCTTCAGAAACTATGGAGGCCAGAAGGCAGTGTGATGTGATTACCTAGTCAAAGTACTGAAAGAAAAAAACCTGTCATCAACTAAAAATTCTATATCTAGCAAAACTAGCCATCAAAAATGAAGGAGAAATTAAGATATTCCCAGATAAACAAAACAGAGAGTATGTTGCTATCAGACTTTCCCTACAACAATGCTAAAGGGAGGTTTTTAGCAGAATAGATAAAAAAAGACATGATCCAGCTATATGCCGTGTATAGGAGACTCATTTTAGAATCATATATGCAAATAGGTTAAGAGTAAAAGAATGGAAAAAGACATTCTATATAAACAGTAACTAAAAGCTGGAGTGGAGTACTGAGACACAATAAATGTTAAAACAAATGTTACTAGAGGCAAAGAAGGATAAAATATTAAGGCATCAAGAATATATGACAATTCTGGCTGGGCGCGGTGGCTCACGCTTGTAATCCCAGCACTTTGGGAGGCCGAGGCGGGTGGATCACGAGGTCAGGAGATCGAGACCATGGTGAAACCCCGTCTCTACTAAAAATACAAAAAATTAGCTGGGTGTGGTCGCGGGCACCTGTAGTCCCAGCTACTCGGAGAGGCTGAGGCAGGAGAATGGCGTGAACCCGGGAGGCGGAGCTTGCAGTGAGCCGAGATTGTGCCACTGCACTCCAGCCTGGGTGACAGAGCAAGACTCTGTCTCAAAAAAAAAAAAAAAAAAAAAGAATATATGACAATTCTAAGTGTATATAACATATACAACAGAACCCCAAAATACATGAAGCACAAACCGACAGAATGGAGAAATAGTTCAGAAATGTCAAAAATTAGAAACTTCAGTACCCCACTTTCAGTAATGCATAAACAACTAGGCAGAAGATCAGCAAGGAAATAGAAGCCTTGAACAACATTATAAGCTATCTATACCTAACACATCTAAAGAAAACCCTACTCAACAATAATAGAATACACATTCTTCTCAACTGCACATGGAACATTCTTCAGGATAGAACATGTTAGACCATAAACAAGCCTCAATAAAATTTAAAAAATTAAAATCATACATAGTATTTTTTCCAACAACAAAGGAATGAAATTAGAAATCAATAACAGGGGCCGGGTGCAGTGGCTCATGCCTGTAATCCCAGCATTTTGGGAGGCCGAGGTGAGTGGATCACCTGAGGTCAGGAGTTCGAGACAAGCCTGGCCAACATGGGGAAACCCCATCTCTACTAAAAATGCAAAAATTAGCCAGGTGTGGTGGCAGGTGCTTGTAATCCCAGCTACTCGGGAGGCTGAGGAAGGAGAATCGCTTGAACTCGTGAGGCGGCAGAGGTTGCAGTGATCTGAGATTGTGCCACTGCACTCCAGCCTGGGTGACAAGGGCGAAACTCTGTCTCAAAAAAAAAAAAAAAAAAAAAAAAAAAAAAAACAGCAACAAATCCATAATAGGAAGAAAACTGAGAAATTCTAATATATGGAAATTGCACTTTTAAGTAATTAAGGGGTCAAAGAAAACCAACATAACTAAAAGCTGGTTCTCCCAAAAAAAAAAAAAGTCAACAAAATTGACAAATCTCTAGATAGACCAAAGAAAAGAAGAGAGTAGACTCAAGTTACTAAAATCGGAAATGAAAGAGGGAACATTTCTACTGGCCTTACAGATAAAAAGGAGTATAAGGGAATACTATAGATAATTGTATGCCAACATATTAGGTAACTAGATGAATTGTATTAATTTCTAGAAACACACAAAATACCAAATCTGATTCAGGAAGAAATAGAAAACATGAATAGACCTACAATGAAGAGATTGCATTAGTAATCAAGAAACACTTCCAACAAAGAAAAGTCGAGGATCAGATGGCTTCCCTATTGAATTCTCCTGAACATTTAAAGAATACTTGACACCAATTCTTCTCAAATTCTCTCAAAAAAATAGAAGAGGACGGAATGCTTCATAACTCATTCTGTGAGGCCAATATTACATTGATACTGAGGCCAATATTACATTGATACCAAGGCCAGACATCTTAAGAAAACTACAGACCAATATCCCTTGTAAATAGAGACGCAAAAGTCCTCAACAAAATACTTACAAACCAAATTGAGCGGTATAGA
Organism: Nomascus leucogenys; assembly: GCF_006542625.1. Classification (NCBI taxonomy): domain Eukaryota; kingdom Metazoa; phylum Chordata; class Mammalia; order Primates; family Hylobatidae; genus Nomascus; species Nomascus leucogenys. Next base: position 83,742,873 of record NC_044392.1, read on the forward strand.
AAGAGGATTGCACACTATGACCAAGTGGAATTTATCCCAGGAATGGAAAGTTGATTCAAAATATGAAAATCAATATATCACATCATATTAATAGAATTAAGGGGAAAAACACATAAACATCTCAATAGATGCAGGAAATACCATTTGACAAAATCCAACATTCTTTCATGATAAAACATTCAACAAACTAGAAATATAGGGGATCTTCCCCAACTTGATAAAGGGCATCAATGAAAAACCCTCAGTCAACATCGTATTCAATGGTGAAAGACTGAACACTTTCACCCTAAGATCAGGAACAAGTCAAGGATGTCTGGTCTCACTGCTTCCATTCAATATTGTACTGGAAGGGCAATTAGTGAAGAAAATAAAAGAAAAAGACATCTTGATTGGGAAGAAAAAGGTAAAACAATCTCTATTTGCAAATGACATAATCTTATATAGGTAGAAAGCCCTAAAAAACCTACAAAAAACTATTAGAGCTAATTAGTATCAGCAAAGTTGCAGGATATGAGATTAATATACAAAAATCAGTTGTATTTCTATAAATTAGCAATGAAAAATCAGAAAATGAACTGAAAACAGTTTCATTTACAATAGCACCAACAAACATAAAATTCTTAATAATAAATTTAACCAAAGAAGTGTAAGATTTATATACTGAAAACCACAGCACATCATTGAAAGAAATTAAGAAGACCTGGCCAGATGTGGTGGTTCATGCCTGTAATCCCAGCACTTTGGGAGGCCAAGCTAGGCAGATCACGAGGTCAGGAGATCGAGTCCATCCTGGCCAACATGGTGAAACCCTGTCTCTACTAAAAATACAAAAAAATTAGCTGGGCATGGTGGTGGGCGCCCGTAGTCCCAGCTACTCGGGAGACTGAGGCAGGAGAATGGCATGAACCCAGGAGGCGGAGCTTGCAGTGAGTCAAGATGGCACCACTGCACTCCAGCCTGGGTGACAGAGCGAGACTCCATCAAAAAAAAAAGAAGATCTAAATAAATGGAAAGATATCCTGTGTTCTTGGATTGGAAAATATTGTTTAGATGAAAGAACTCCCCAAATTGAATTCAATGCAATTCTCTATGAAAATTCCAATGGCTTTCTTTTGAAGAAATGGAAAAGCTGGGTTCTAAAATTTATATGGAAATGTAAGGAACCCTGAAAATCCTAACAGTTTTTTTTAGAAGAACATAATTGGAGACACACAGTGCCCAATTTCAGAACTTACTGCAGCAATCAACACAGAGTGGTACTGGTATAAGGATAGACATATAAATCCATGGAATAGAATTGAGAGTTCAGAAAGAAACCCATACATAGATTTTTCAGTAAGGGTGCCAAGACCATTCAATGGACAAGGAACAGTCTTTTCAACAAATGGTGTAGGAATAACTAGCTATCCTAGTAGAAAATGCAAAAGGATGAATTTGGACCACTGTCTCACACCATATAGAAAAATTAACTCAAAATAAATCAACAATCTAAATTTTGTCAGAGCTAAAACTTTAAAAACTCTTAAAGGGAAACAAATGTAAATTTTTTGGGTTTTAGATTTAGGCAACAGTTTCTTACATATGACAACAAAACATAAGCAATAAAAGAAAGAATAGGTAATTGGACTTCACCGAAATTAAAAGTTTTGCATCCAAAGACACTATCAAGAATGTGAAAAAACAATCTACAGAATGGAAGAAAATGTTTGCAAATGATATATCTGATAAGGATCTGGTGTCCAGAACATATAAAGAACTCTTACACTTCAATAATAAACAACCCAATTTTAAAACAGGCAAGGAGTTTGAATAGACATTTCTCCAAAAATATATACAAATGGCCAATAAGCACATTAAAAGATGTTCAACATCATGTCAGTAGGGAAACACAAGCCAAAACCACAGTGAGAAATACTTTACACCCACTAGGATGGATATATAAAAAAGACAGACACTAAAAGTATTGCCAAGGATGTGGAGAAATTGGAACCTGCATATATTGCTGGTGGGATTGTAAATTAGTGCAGCCACTTTGGAAAAGTTTGGCAGTTCCTCAAAAAGGAAGAAATGAAAACGTATTCACACAAAAATTTGTACATGAATTTTCATACTAGCATTATTAAAAATAGCCCCAAAGTGGAAACAACCAAATATACATCAAATGGTGAATGAGTAAACAAATTGTGGTGTATCTGTGCAATGAAATAATATCCATAAGAAGGAATCAAGTATTGATGCATGCTGACAAAGCAAAACTCTGTCTCGAAAAAAAAAAAAAAAGAAAAGTAGAATCAGGCCTTATTCCCAATCTTAAGAAGAAAGCATTCAACATATTACCATTGTGCATAATGTTTAGTTGTTTGTTTTTCATACAGGCCATAGCTCTAGTCTGCTGAAAGTTTTTATTATTAATGGGTATTAAATTTTATCAAATGTGGCTGAGCGTAGTGGCTCATGCCTGTAACCCCAGCACTTTGGGAGGCTGAGGTGGGTGGATCACCTGAGATCAGGAGTTTGAGATCAGCCTAGCCAACATGCTGAAACCCCGTCTCTACTAAAAATACAAAAATTTGCCGGTCCTGGTGGCGGGCACCTGTAGCCCTTGCTACTTGGAGGCTGAGGCAGGAGAACTGCTTGAGCCTAGCAGGCGGAAGTTGCAGTAAGCTGAGATTGTGCCACTGCACTCCAGCCTGGGCGACAGACCGACAGTCCGTCTCAAAAAAAAAAAACATTATTAAATGCTTTTTCTGTATTTATTGAGATGTTCAAATGATTTTTCTCCTTTATTAATATGTTGAATTTCATTGATTTTCAAATGACAGAGACTAACTTGAATTTCTCATATAAACTACACTTGATTATTATATACATCCTTTTTATATATTGCTAGGTTTGATTTGTTAATATTTTTAGTGAGTTTTGCATCTAGGTTCATAGGTGATATATGGTTTATATTTTATGTCTTTGTATTGTCTTTTAAAGCTTTTGTATCAAGGTTATGCTGGTTTTATCAAAGAAGCATGGAAATGGTTTCTCCCCTTTTTTTTTCTTTTGAGACAGAGTCTCGCTCTATTGCCCAGGCTGGAATGCAGTGGCGTGAACTTGGCTCACTGCAACGTCTGCCTCCTGAGCTCAAGCAATTCTCATGCCTCAGCCTCCTGAGTAGCTGGGACTACAGGCGCCTGCCAACAGGACTGGCTAATTTTTGTATTTTTGATAGAGATGGGGTTTCGCCATGTTGGCCAAGCTGGTCTTGAACTCTCGACCTCCAGTGATCTGCCAGCCTGGGCATCCCAAAGTGCTGGGATTACAGGCATGAGCCATCGTGCCTGGCCTCTTCTCCCCTATTTTAAGGCTGATGTCATTACTACTCTTAAGATTTTATGGAATTCGCCAGTGGCACTAACTGGGCCTGGAGTTTTGTTGTTGTTATTGTTCTAATGATGGATTTAACTTCTTCTTGGATAGATATAGGGCTATTCAATTTTTCTATTTACTTATATGGCAGTTTTGATGAGGTTTTAGGAGGTTTGCTGTTGTTTTTGTTTTAGAGACAGGGTCTTGCTCTGTTGCCCAGGCCGGAATGCACTGGCACAATCATAGCTCACTGCAGCCTTGAACTCCTGGGCTCAAGCAATCTTTCCACCTCAGCCACCAGAGTAGCTAGAACTTCAGGCATGTGCCACCATGCCCAGGTAATTGTTAAATTTTTCACACAGATGGGGTCTTGCTATGTTGCCGAGGCTGGTCTCGAACTTCTGTCCTCAACCAATGTCCCCTGGCCTCAGCCTCCTAAAGTACTAGAATTACAGGTGTGAGCCAACATGTCCCACTGACAAGTTTTGCTTTTTAAAGAAATTTGTGGCCCATATCAGTGGCTCACGCCTATAATCCTAGCACTCAGAGAGACTGAGGCAAGATCAGTTGACCCCAGGAGTTTGAGACCAGCCAGGGCAACATAGGGAGACCCTGTCTCTACCAAAATAATAATAATAATAATAATAATAATAAAAGAAGAAGAAGAAAGAAGATGGAGGAGGAGGAGGAGGAAGAAAAGGGGGATAAAAGATGAAGAAATCGTGTTGTTCAAAAAAGATGAAGATATCCTGTTCAAGGGTCAGCTGTATAAAGGCATAAGGGTTGCTCATATATTTCCTTATTGTCCTTTTGATGGTTGGAGGATCTGTGGTGATTCCCCTCTTTCATTTCTGGTATCTTTAGTTTGTGTTTTCTCTTTTTTATTGGTAAGTTTAGCTAGAGGATTATCGGTTCTTCAAAATCTTTTCGAAGAACCAAATTTTGGCTTTGTTAAATTCCTCTATTGTTTTATTTTTCTATGTTATTGACTTCTGCTTTTGTCTTTGTTTTCTTCATTATTTCCTAAATGAAACTACTTACTATAGATTTAATTTGCTAATTTTTCCCCAGTTTCTTCCTTTCTTTTGTTTTTTGTTTTTGTTTTCTTTTTAGACAGAGTCTAGATCTGTCACCAGGCTGGAGTGCAGTGACAGTATCTTGGCTCACTGCAACTTCCAACCCCCTGGTTCAAGTGATTCTCCTGCCTTAGCCTCTGGAGTAGCTGGGATTACAGGCTCATGCTGCTACGCCTGGCTAAATTTTTTTTTTGGTATTTTAGTAGAGACAGGGGGTTTCGCCATGTTGCCCAGGCTGGTTTCGAATTCCTGAGCTCAGGCAATCCGCCCACCTCGGCCTCCCAAAGTGTTGGGATTACAGGCATGAGCCACAGAGCCCAGGCTTTTCCCCAGTTTCTTAATGGGGAAACTTAGATAATTGATTTTCGATCTTTTTGAAATTATTGGCTGGGTGGGGTGGCTCACGCCTGTAATCCCAGCACTTTGAGAGGCCAAGGTGGGTGGATCACCTGAGGTCAGGAGTTTGAGACCAGCCTGGCCAACATGGTGAAAACCTGTCTCTACTAAAAATGAAAAAATTAGCCCGGTGTGGTGGTGGATGCCTGTAATCCCGGCTACTGGGGAGGCTGAGGCAGAAGAATCGCTTGAACCCAGGAGGCAGAGGTTGCAGTGAGCCAAGATAGAGCCACTGTACTCCAGCTTGGGCAACAAGAGCAAGACTCCATCTCAAAAATAATAATAATAATAAATAAATAAAATAATCATTTGGTTCAAAATATTTTTAATTTTCCTTATGATTTCTTCTTTGACCCATAGATTAATAGAAGTATGTTATTTAATTTCCAAAGATTTGGGGGAATTTTAAAATTATCTTACTATTATTCATTTCTTATTTCATTCTCTTGTGGTCAGAAAACTTACTTTGTGTAATTTCAGTCTATTCAAATTTATTGAGACCTATTTTGTGGCCCAACATGATAGTCTATCTTGGTGAACAATTTATGTGCCCTTGAAAATAATGTATATTATATTGTTGGATGTAGTGTGATATGGTTTGGCTATGTCCCCACCAAAATCTCAACTTGAATTGTATCTCCCAGAGTTATCATGTGTTATGGCCAGGGGGAGGTAACTGAATCATGAGAGCCTGTCTGTCCTATGCTATTCTCGTGATAGTGAGTAAGTCTCATGAGAGCTGATGGGTTTATCAGGGGTTTCTGCTTTTACTTCTTCCTCATTTTCTCTTGCCACCGCTATGTAAGAAGTACCTTTCACCTCCTGCCATGATTCTAAGTCCTCCCCAGCCATGTGGAACTGTAAGTTCAATTAAACCTCTTTTTCTTTCCAGTCATGGGTATATCTTTATTAGCAGCGTGAAAACAAACTAATACAGTAAATTGGTACCAGTAGAGTGGGGCGTTGCTGAAAAATACCCAAAAATGTGGGAGCAACTTTGGAGCTGGGTAATAGGCAGAGGTTGGAACAGTTTGGAGGGCTCAGAAGAAAAAAGAAAAATGTGGGAAAGTTTGGAACTTCCTAGAGACTTGTTGAATGGCTTTGCCCAAAATGCTGATAGCGACATGGACAATAAAATCCAGGCTGCGGTGGTCTCAGATGGAAATGAGGAACTTGATGGGAACTGGAGCAAAGGTGACTCTTGTTATGTTTTAGCAAAGAGACTGGTGGCATTTTGCCCCTGCCCTAGAGATCTGTGGAACTTTGAACTTGAGAGACATGATTTAGGGTATCTGGTGGAAGAAATTTCTAAGCAGCAAAGCATTCAAGAGGTGACTTGGGTGCTGTTAAAAGCCTTCCATTTTAAAAGGGAAACAGAGCATAAAAGTTCAGAAAATTTGCAGCCTGACAATGCAGTAGAAAAGAAAAACCCATTTTTTGAGGATAAATTTAAGCCGGCTGCAGAAATTTGCATAAGTAGCAAGAAGCCTAATGTTAATCCCCAAGACTATGTGGAAAATGTCTTCAGGCCATGTCAGAAACCTTCCCAGCAGCCCCTCTCATTACAGGCCTGGAGACCCAGGAGGAAAAAGTGGTTTCATGGGCTGGGCCCAGGGTCCCTGTGCTGTGTGCAGCCTAGGGATTTGGTGCCCTGTGTCCCAGCCACTCCAGCCATGGCTGAAAGGGGCCAAAATACAGAGCTCAGGCTGTGGCTTCAGTGGGTGGAAGCCTTAAGCCTTGGCAGCTTCCATGTGGTATTGAGCCTGCAGGTGCGCAGAAGTCAAGAATTGAGGTTTGAGAACCTCCGCCTAGATTTCAGAGATGTATGGCAACTCCTGGATGCCCAGGCAAAAGTTTGCTGCAGGGGTGGGGCCCTCATGGAGAACCTCTGCAAGGATAGTGCAGAAGGGAAATGTGGGGTTGGAGCCTCCACACGGAGTCCCTACTGGGGCACTGCCTAGTGAAGCTGTGAGAAGAAGACCGCCATCCTCCAGACCCCAGAATGGTAGATCCACTGACAGCTTGCACCACCCACTTGGAAAAGCCACAGACACTCAATGCCAGCCCATGAAAGCAGCCAGGAGGAGGCTGTACCCTGCAAAGTCACAGGGACAGAGTTTCCCAAGACCATGGGAACTCACCTCTTGCATCAGCATGACCTGGATGTGAGACCTGGAATCAAAGGAGATCATTTTGGAGCTTCAAAATTTGACTACCCCGCTGGATTTCGGACTTGCATGGGCCATGTAACTCCTTTGTTTTGGCCAATTTCTCCCATTTGGAACAGCTGTATTTACTCAATACCTGTACCCCCATTGTATGTAGGAAGTAACTAGCTTGCTTTTGATTTTACAGGCTGATAGGCAGAAGACTTGCCTTGTCTTAGATGAAACTTTGGACTGTGGACCTTTGAGTTAATGCTGAAATGAGTTAAGACTTTGGGGGACTATTGGGATGGCATAATTGGTTTTGAAATGTGATGACATGAGATTTGGAGGGGCCAGGGTGGAATGATATGGTTTGGCTGTGTCCCAACCAAATCTCAACTTGAATTGTATCTCCCAGAGTTATCATGTGTTGTGGGAGGGACCCAGGGAGAGATAATTGAATCATGGGGGCCCATCTTTCCTGTGCTATTCTCGTGATAGTGAATAAGTCTCATGAGATCTGATGGATTTATTTGCGGTTTCTGCTTTTGCTTCTTCCTCATTTTCTCTTGCTGCCACCATGTAAGAAGTATCTTTCACCTCCCACCATGATTTTGAGGCCTCCCCAGCCATGTGGAACTGTAAGTCCAATTAAACCTCTTTTTCTTCCCAGTCACGGGTATATCTTTATCAGCAGTGTGAAAATGGACTAATACATAGTGTTATACAAATATCAGTTACATCAAGATAGTTGATTGTGTTGTTAAGCTTTTCCGTATTCTTAATCACGGCCGTGGGGAGGGGCTACAGTCGTTGGGAGGCCTTAAATCTCTAATTATAATTCTGAATGATCTATTTCTGTTTAGTTCTGACAATTCTTGCATAATGTATTTTGAATCTCTGATTTAGATACATACACTTATGATTTTATTATTATGAAACATTACCCATTTTCTCTGGCAACACTGCTTGTCTTGAAGCCTACTTTGGTCTGTTGTTAATATAGTAATTCCGTCTTTTATATGATTATTTTTTGCATAGTATATTTTTTTCCATCTTTTAATTTCAACCTCTTAGTACCTCTATATTTAAACTGTCTCTCTTCTAGACACCACATTGTTGGATGTTTTTTTGTTACCTATTGCTATACAATAAACTACCCCAAATCTTAGAGGCTTAATTAAACTAACAACCATTTTATCTCTTTGGGTCAAGAATTTGAGCAGGACTTGGCTGGGCAGTTCTGGATTATTCACTCGGCTGTATTCATCTTAAACTGAGCTAGAAGGTCCAAAAAATTCTCACTCACTTGACTGGTGTCTCTGTGTTTCTCCAAATGGCTGGGTCAGGTTTCCTCATAGTATGGTGTCCTCAGGGCAACTGAATTTCTTACATGATGGCTGACTTCTAAGAGGGAGTGTCATCGAAACAGTTATTCTAAGTTGATGTGTCCCTTTTTTTTTTTCCTTGTAAACAGAAACTTAATTTTCTTTTCAGGTGACTTATTTTCAGGTGTGATATACTTTAGGGGATGCTGTGCTCTTCTCTAGCCCCAGAGGATGGATATAGATTAAGAATCCAATAATGATTAATCTATTCCTTTAGCCAGCAAACAGTTTAGAAACAGGCCGATGACACAACTCTGGATGAAGCTTGAGGGAAAGTGAGAAAATGGGCTTTTGGGGAAGTGTTCCTTAAGTCTTAAAAAAGGACACAACAGAGGAATGTCCCCTTTTCCTGCTGCTAAGTATTACTATCTACATTGAACACCAGGGACTGTGTGGTCATTTTGCTGTCCATGATGGAAGAGAGTATAACAGGACAAGTGAACATGCTGAGATAGCCAGTGAAGAATATGGAAAAAACCTGGGTCCTCGATTATGTTGCTGAGATACTGCATCAATCGATCTTGGAACCACAAGATCTCTGACCTGGCTTTTAAAAAGATTAAGTTTTGCTTTATAAAATCCTATTAACTTCCTTTTGTTCATTTATTTATATTTACCACAGACAGGTGAAGCTCCTTCATGGACTGGCATGAGCCTGCACATGGAAAACCCTGATAGCAAATATTTTCTGCCAAATCTATTATACGCTGGAAAATGTTACCTTCATCTTTCTATACTTAAAAATAGCCTTTTTGCTCCTTTATTCAATGATTATTTATATATTTGTGACATGCAAGGCCTCATGAAAACCACTGTAGAGAATTCCAAAATATATAAGACCTCACCCCGGACCTTTGACCTGTTGATGCCTTGGCTGGGCCATAAGACACATCACACAGCATCAGGCAAATTTTGTGTTCTCTGCATCAAGACTTTTTTATTTATTGACGTCCAAATACCAATTTTTTTTGCCTAGCCTAATTTTCTTTCAGGTCTCAACCTCAACCTTGTGTGTCTTTGCTAATAGGTAGCCAGCCAAACAATTGGCAAGGTTGATTTTGATAGTGCTAGAAAACCAGAGGTGTAGTGTTGTAAGGGGCGATGCTAATCAAAGGCCAGAGAAGGACCATGACAGCAGAGTGTGAAGATGGCAGCATCCTGTGAACAGGAGTCCAGCCACACATAGATTCATCTCCTCTGGGGTCTGCTCTTTCTGGACCCTTACTGAGACTTCTAGCCCTCTTTGAGCAAATAAAATGGATGGGGAAGCAACCCTGTTATTTCTATGTTCTCTGATTTGTCTAGCCTTCAGAACTGTGTTCTAAGAATGTCTGAATTTGATCAGGACCGTAAGATGATTATGTTCTCACTACAAGTGGATTGTGAACTAAATGTATCAGTTTGGCAGCCAAGATCAATAGCCTTGCCTTTTTTTTTTTTTTTTTTTTAACCAAGTTCCCTTTGGCAGAGGCCATTAAGGGAAATCCTATCAGGATTCAGCATAGAGTACAGAATTTTCTAGACCTGTCCACTGGGCAAAATTAGCTCCAACCCATTGCTAATTTGGCTCAAGAAAAAAATGCTCTTGTTTCTAAAAAACACACTAAGCAATGTTTGAGGATTTTTAAATGATCAAGTAAGGAGAAAATTGTTTAAAAAACAAAACTAAATAGTGATTTCCTGCAACACATGTTTAAGGCATCTCTACACTATTTTCAAGCCTTTCTTTCTACTACAAATAAATCAACACAGGCAAGGCTGGGCGCGGTGGCTCACGCTTGTAATCCCCGCACTTTGGGAGGCCGAGGCGGGCAGATCACGAGGTCAGGAGATCGAGACCACGGTGAAACCCCGTCTCTACTAAAAATACAAAAAAAATTAGCTGGTTGTGTTGGCGGGCACCTGTAGTCCCAGCTACTCGGAGAGGCTGAGGCAGGAGAATGGCGTGAACCTGGCAGGCAGAGCTTGCAGTGAGCCGAGATTGCGCCACTGCACTCTAGCCTGGGCGACAAAGCGAGACTCCGTCTCAAAACAAAACAAAACAAAACAAAACAAAAACACACAGGCAAGCCAAAGCAGCCTCATAGTTCTATCACAATTTCATACATCAAGGCTCTTGGAGAGCCTATATATTTTGGTTTCCTCCCAGCTTTTTTTTTTTTTTTCCTGTGAGCTTGTTTTATAATAAACATTTTCCTCTCAAAGTGCTTCTCCACAAATATCTTTCCTAAATTGTACGTTATGTCTCAGTTCTGCTAATTGATAATCCTAATTTCCAATTCATTTAACATGCAAGCCTCGGCGTTGAAACCCTGATGGACTAATCGGGGTCATTTAAAGCCCATCTAAGAAATGGGCTTCTTCTTACATATGCTCAGTGAGATTTTGGAACACTATTGTCAGGAAATACAAGCAATCCCTGAAACTTTTTCCCCCTGGGTTATCAGAGTCCGAGACAATTGATGACATTACATCAGTCGTTCATTTTAGATTCGTGGAGCCCACAAAAATCAATAGTTTTCCATTATCAGGTCCAGCTGGGTCACTAGTCTGTCAATGAGCTGTTACAATTGCTGTACAGGGGTGAGCCTGACCAGTCAATTGCTGCTGACAAGAGGAAAACATGCTGACAGCCACGGGAACAAGTCAGAACACAGATTTGCACTTCAGTTTGCCATCCAAAGAGGCTCAGAGCAAGGCCATTTTCAAGACACAGGGCCTACTCCCTGGGAGGTGGGGGTGGGGGGTAGTGGCGGGTGTGGAGGGAGGACTACCACCCCCGGGTTTTGTAGCACAAGTGCCTAAGGGCCTGTCCTGGCTCCAGCCAACCATCTCTTATAGAGATAGCTGTAGTCACTGCCTTTGTTAGTAAGAGGGCATGTACCAGCCAGAACTGTCCCTAAACACACCACATTGTATCACAGCAAGATTAGGAGGAAGGAACCCAAATTTTACTATCATTGGCCCAGATGAAACTATATAAAACTTGAGAAATATAAAAGCTTAAAGAGGAAGAAAATGGGCCAGAGGCATCAAATCTAAACAAATATGGCTAAACATGTTGCAAGTAAGTATTGACTGAGGACAAGAGGTCCTCTGGTGTTGGTACATAGGCTGTCCCCTTGTTGTCTCATTGTTTATAACATTATCTATACTTCGATCTCAACATGACGTATTTAACCAAACTAAGCATCCCTGATAGGTGACTGATCCACAGCTAACTGATGCAGTGGGCAGCAAGGAGAACGGAGGTCTAGTCTTACCCTGCCTACAACCAAGAAGTAAGAGTATGGAGTGGTGAGCTCGGGCAAGTATATTAACTGCCCCAATTAACATGGAGACATGCTTGCCTTGCGTATGTTACAAGGCGATCACGAGATTAAAAATGAGATCAATTGGCAGGGCGTGGTGGCTCACACCTGTATTCCCAGCACTTTGTGGGGCCCAGGCAGGCAGATCACCTGAGGTCAGGAGGTTGAGACCAGCTTGGCCAACATGGTGAAACCCAGTTTCTACAAAAAATATAAAAAATTAGCCAGGTGTGGTGGTGGGCACCTGCAATCCCAGCTACTTGGGAGGCTGAGGCAGGATCACTTGAACCCAGGAGGTGGAGGTTACAGTGAGCCGAGATCACACCACTGCACTCCAGCCTGGGCAACAAGAGCAAAACTCCATCTAAAAAAAAAAAAAGAAAAACAGATCAATTGAGATGAGAGTAAGCTCTGTCCAAGTAAGGGACTCTGTGAGAGTGTGCATGAGTGTGTATTTGTGTGTCTCTTACTCTGTGGAAGCTATCCATACAGCAAGAATTTAGGAAGCAATTGAAAGAAGTTCTGCTCCAGAATAATTCATTTTCGGTCTAGACTAAATGTTGTCCTTCATTAGTTGAATACATGAATAATCTCTAAAGACCATCATGAGTGAAAGCCAGAATTTAGAGGACAGCTCAGGAGTCTTAATGGGTTTTGTGGCTCTCCTTACACGATAGAGAAGGTGGTTTAGATGCTAGCAAGGTGGACACACACCGTCTGGAGCTTGCAAACATCATGAATTTGTGCAATGCTCTGGTCTTCTCACCCTGGTTCAATTTCAGACATCAAACTTAAGAGCTCAAAAGATAAATATTTTGAATTTATTTCAATATTATGATTTGTAATATTCCACTTTTATTAACATCTTTCAAGTATTAAATTGTAGTATTTTTCCCCCTCAGTGCCTCCAGTCTTGGGTTTGAATCTTTTGGAAGTCAACATTCACTTGTGTTCCATCATCAAAGCTGGTAATCAACTGTATTACTGGAAGCTAACTAGGGCTTTTTTTTTTTTTAATGCTACCCCCAAAAATTATTTTCTTTAAAAGGGTAAAAAAAGTAGTTTTAACAAGAACAAATTTGCTAGTAATTAGATGAACCAATCTTATGTCTTCCAGCACTTGGAAATGTGAAATTCACCAGAACTCTCACAGCATTAATTAAAATGAATTTATGTTTTTTTAATAAAATGCTTCATGTTTTAGCTCCTTTATTCTTCCACCAAATGTGATTATGTGGGGGCTGAAGGGAATTCAGGTTAATATGTTGACACACTTAACAATGCAGGGTCATGTTGCACAATACGCTTCACTGGTTTGGTTCAGTACACCCCCTGACAGGGCCTAATCATCCTCTGCCCTAAAGGCAGAGGGAAAGAGAGGATTTTAATTACTGCTCTGTATGCAAGTTTGCCAGCATTAAATTGAGACATAATTAGGCCTCTGAATTTTAATAATTGTCCTAGCTAATTGGGCAGACAAGTACGTTATACAGCATGCCGTGATTAGATAATTAGTATTTCCAAATGACAAAATTGAGCTCTTGATTACAAATTCTACATGAAGGAGGAAAAAGGTAGCAAGCAAATCTTTACAAGTCTATTAAGGGAGAGTTTAGCGATGTTGGTAATTTAAAGTCCATTAGGAAGCAACATTTCGCTCTCAGAGCTGGATGTCTGAGATAAGGGCCTCTGGCCTCCTCTGCCTCCTCCTCAGGGTGCTCTGTTTTCTCTGGGGTCTGCTGCATCCACCTTCCCCCATCAACCCCAAGCTTAGCAGCCATCATTGACCTTGGGTGAGGTCTGTTTCACTAAATGGCAGGTGGTAACTCTGAAGAAGAAATCACGAAGTGTAGGAAGGATAGAACAGAGAAGAGGTAATCTACCAAGGTGGGGAGGGGCTGTGTAAGTACCCAGTGTGGCTTTCTATTGCAAACAGCTGTTCTTTCAATCGTCTCCCAGAATTTACCACTCTCATTGTATCATCAGCTCCACTAAAATCTTTTTGGTGGAAAAAAATCTTAAAACCTTAAATTTCTGAAGTATTATATTATTGGGGTGAAGAGTGTGGGCATTGGAGACTGACTTGGATTTGAAGTCATCACTTACTAGGAAGGTGGTCTTGCATAAATTACTTAATCTTTCCAGGTCTCAGTTTTCTCTTTGGCAAAATAAAGAACCTTCTCCAATAAGATTGTTGAAATAATTAAATAAGATAATACACAAACAAATGGTCCCCAACTTAGAATGGTTTGACTTAGCATTTCTGTACTTTACAACTGTACAATGGTACAAAAGTTCCCTGATTTATGATGGGGTTATGTTCAAATAACCCCATCATAAATTGAAAATATTGTAAGTCAGAAATGTACTTTCAACTTAAGGTATTTTTAATCTACAATAGGTTTATCAGGACAATCCCATCATAAATTGAGGTGCACCTGTAGTTTAAAGCTCAGTGCCTGGCATGGAGTAAATGTTCAATAAATACTAGCTGTTAAATGCAAATTAAATCAATAATATTGGAAGGCACAAGGTGAAGTTGCTTGGTCTGGATCTTTGCTATGCCAGTCCTCAGATGAAGCAAGGTTCCCTATCCCCATTGCTTTCTGACAGAGGAATGTGGTACTTCATTTATGCTGGGAGGGTGGGGGTGAAAGCCCAATGGCAGCAGCTGCCTCCACAGCTCAAATGCCCAACCAGATTTCCTTTCTCTCCATTCTTCAAGGGTTGGCATTGCAGATAAGCCCTCCCATGCAAAAGTCATGGGGACACTTAACCTAAGAAGAATGTGGTATAAATTCTGCATCTTACCTTCACACCTTGTGATTCGCTCTGCATGAATGTCACTTTATTACTACAAAGGCATAATTCTAGCTGCTAAATTTTTTTCACAATCAATAACCAGTAGTCTAGGCTCTAAAGCTATGTTTTTCAGGCAAAAGGAATATCACTTGGATGCAAACTAGAACCTTTCTAAAAAATGATTGATTGGTAGTTCATGGCTGACTATCTGATCAAAGTTTGTAAGGGGAAAAACTCAGAAGTTCCAGATGTATATTTCTGGCCACTGAGAAGGAAAATAACAATGTATCCATGGCCTGGTCCAGTCAAAATAGCTACCAGGCTGAATCAGTATTTTTTTTTTTTTTTTTTTTTTTTGAGACAGAGTCTCATTCTGTCGCCCAGGCTGGAGTGCAGTGCAGTGGCATGATCTCAGCTCACTGCAACCTCCACCTCCCAGGCTCAAGAGATTCTCCTGCCCCAGCCTCCTGAATATCTGGGATCACAGGCACGCACCACCATGCCCGGCTAATCTTTTATATTTTTAGTAGAGACGGGGTTTCACCATGTTGACCAGGCTGGTCTTGAACCCCTGACCTCAAGTGATCCGCCGGCCTTGGCCTCCCAAAGTGCTGGGATTACAGGCGTGAGCCACGGCGCCTGCCCTAAATCGCCCTTTCTTATTACTTTCTTAGAACTTTGGGCTATCTCGTTTATGAATGATGGAAGAGTTCTGCTGAGGATTTCAATTCAGAAAGCAGGGTTCTCTCTGTGGGTAAACTTCATATCACCCAGACATAATTTCTACCGAACATCATCAATTAAATATCGAGAGAGGAGGTCAACACCTTGAGACCTGAGGAAGAAGAAGAAATACTTATGATTAAGTGTACGATGCAAACATTCTATTAGAAGCTTAGAAGCAAAGAGTAAGATACTATTTTCGTGGATACGAGGGAAGACAGAGAAAGACAGAGGGAGCGGCCCTTACGACTGATTTGTGTTTACACGATAAGGAAATCTCTCCTCTGGGGTCTCTCTGTAGTTCACAGGGACCCTGCTTCCAGGGGCACGCGTGGCGAAGAGAGTCCGTCCAGAGCTCCAGCCCTCACTGCACTTCCCAGGTGCCAAGACAAAACATCACCGGGTGGGGAGAGAACTGTCATGAGGATTATTCCCCCGTCACACAATGCTGAGCTTCTCTCCCTCTCTTTTTGAAGAAGTGCGTTTATGACTGATCGCTCAACACCTTGTTGGTTCTGATTGCAGAAAACACACCTTATAAATATATGATAACCATCCTGTAATAGAGAGTGTGACAATTTACTTAACAGTGCGTTTCGGGCTGCTAATTGATCGTTTCAGTCCAGGGACGATTTGGAATAAATTATAGCCATCAAAAGGATATCACAGCTCATTTTGGTGGAAGGGTTTCCACGTCGCTTCGTGTTCGTCTCCCGGAGAGAGCAGATTGCACCCGGCGGGCGTTGAGGAGCGGAGGGAGGGGGCAGGGGGGTGGGGAGGGAGCAGGGGGGCGGGGCCGGGGGCGGGGCAGCGTCTTCCGCGGCGGCTGCAGGTCCGCTGCCGGACGGTAGAGGCCTCCCTTCCGAGGAGGCGGTGCTGGGGCGGGCGCAGGACTGCAGGCTGGGGCTGCGCTCCCCGGCGCGAGCCCGCGCGTGGTTCCCAGCGAAGTCCCCGTGCGGCTGGGCCCAGCGTGAGTATTCTCCGCCCGCTGTCCTCCCCCTGCAGGCGGCAGCGCCCGTTTATTTGAGGTGAGAGTCTCCCTCGGGCAGAGGGCCCTGCTTGGGGCGGGGGTGCTTGCGTGCGCGGGGTTGCACCTCCTGCCCGAGGCTTCCCCTCAGCGGGGCTGCTCCGCAGGGCAGACGCGGTGACCCAGGGCGCTGCGTTCTGCGCTCCTGGAGCTGGGGGTAGCGAGGCGTGGAGGCGCCGTGGCCCCGTTGGGGGCTTTGTGTGCACTTGGGGCTCGTGACTCGGATACTTCTGGTTCTCACGCTGCAGTCGGGGAGGAGGCTAGTGGAGAGACCCAGTCTGGAGGGAGCTGTGCCCGCCGCAAACCCCAGGAGAGGGCGTGGAGAGGGCCGGCCCGCCGGGACGGCGCAGCCAGGCGATGCCGGGGTCGCCCGGGGGTCGCGAGGGCAGCGGGTGACGCGCTGTGGAGCGCGGCGAGAACGACGGTCCCTGACCCCGGAGCGCTCGCCAAGGCCACGCCGAGGTGGCTGGACCCTGCCCCTCCCCGCTGCCGGCCTGGGCCCCAGCCTGCCTCAGAGACTTCGATTTCAGTTCCTAGCAAAAGTTTGTGCCATTGTGTGGTGGTCGTGGAGGAGGGAGACCCAGGCGCCTGTCTATCGCTGGATGGGATTGGAATTTGAAGAAAAAATGTCCCTACTCCTGTTGCGGGTTCTTGCGTATCTGGCCGCCTCCAGTCCCGCCCACGAGACCTCCAGCTTTCATTCTCTTCCTAAATTAAAGCCCCAGGACTGAGGCCCTTCACGCATGGCGTAGCCTCCATCCCCGGTGCCCAAAGCCGGCCATCGCACGGCGGTTCTTAGCTTTTTAGTCTCTGTCACGCTAATACATGGTGTCAGTCCAGGTCAGGGATGGTTCCATGCAGGCGATTTTGACAGCAGTCATCATACCAAGCTATTAGGAAGTGTGATGTCAGTGCGTTCTGGAAGGACAGATAATATATAAACCAGTTCTTGACACGGTATCTTACAAGGAAACATTTGAGGCCATCAGTAAAAGAGGCATTTTAATTCACACACTAAAAATATTTTGTGTTTAGTTAACATCGTGCAAATGTTGAAAGAGGTAGTAGCATTTATCATTTTGTAGGTATTTATCAATGTACTCAAAAAAGTCCCTATAGGAAGGAGGAGGTTTTTGTCTTATTTCCATTCTGTCATAAACTGAGGAACAGAGATATTATGTAACCAAATAGTCCAAGTAAGTTAGTGAGAGAGCTCTATTTATGTGACCAAACATTTTCTAAAACTGGAATAATTGGAAAAATCAAGTCCAAATTTAAGCAGATGCTTTAGGCTTAATATTATATGATAGCCAGAAGTGTATTTACATGGACCAAATACTTTGGGAGGCTAATCTGTGGGAATTAATTTTATAGTGAACTCCATATGGGGCCCAAGATACAGTTTTCTTTTCCTCCATCCATCCATTCAATAAGTATTTATTCATTATCTATTATAGGTTCTCCACTTCACTTTGCCATTGAACATAATCCCTATGGACATTTAATAAGTAATTGTTGAAATGTAACTAAAATATGTATATTTTCTCCTTCCTCCAAGAAACTCAAGGAACATTATTATGAAAGAGTTAAAAACTGTGGCCTTTCTTTGATACAAATGGAAAATTGTGTTGATTACCTTTAAGTAGAAAGTCAAGGGAAAAAAATAAATTAGGAATCAGAAAGTTTTCTCCAGATTGTGCCGTATTCACAGTACCACACAGTACCATGGTTTTTTTTTTTTCTCCTTTAAAACCCATTAAGCAAAGTTTAAAGGACATACATGATTGAAGGGGATATTCTTTTAATTACTTTAGAATGCAAAATAATCCTTAAAAGGTCTTGCTCCTTATTTGGTATACTGGACGGGCTGGTTTCATTTGAGTTGAAAGCACTATATTTCTAGTTAAAATCAAGACCACATATAGTACCTTTTGTCCCCCCAATCTTAAGTCAGAATGGTCTACAATTAAGTAAACAAAATGCATCCAAAGTAGTCATACATACACCTGGTTAAAATTAATTGGTTTAATAAAAATATAAAAACATACTCAATATGTTTATCTCAGTTATAGTTTTCATCTTTCTTGGATAATGCTCGAAATCATTCAAAACAATATCTAGATCCTAAATATTAAAACATTTTGTGTGAAATCTGCAAGATGCACCTAAAGGATATACCATTTTTTGAAGTACAATATGTTAGGAATAATTTTGTCCCTAACTCTCAGCTGGAGGGCTGAAACCATATAACCAAGATCTAACTAACGTCTGCGTGTTAACAACTACACCAGAACTTACACAAACATTTTAGTGCGTTCTCATCTATCAAGTCATCTTGGAAGGCTGTCACTTATTGTGTAGGTGCTTCCATTGCTGCCATTGCTCAAAACGTTTCTGGAGCTCTTTGTTGGGCACTGCTTTGAGAACCCACAGCACATCTGGTTTAAGAGCCTTGGAGGTGGCAAGCCATCTTCCTTTAGCATCCTTCAGTGCCCTGAAGAATAAGGTGGGTGGTCAAGTCAGGATAATATAATTTGGGGTCAAAACAAGCTGAAAGGAAATTAGATGGCTTCCCTCAATGACTTTTTAACTAGTTATAAAGTCATCATACTAACATATGGCAGCACCACTGGAATAAGAGTAGCTGCTAAAGGACAGCCTTAAGAAAAGTGCTACACATTCTCTTTGATTGTCAATGAATTACTAACTTAACAATCATATACATGTATAGTGCATTGGTATGCATGATAAAGACATATTACTTCAAAAAGTTATATTGTCAAGAGTTTGGTTGGTTGATTCTAAATTTTTTGAGTGCATAATTTTGGTACGATTTAAAAAGCTAAGTTCTAGAATATGGAATTGGGTGGGAAACATTCAAGATGTCATGGCTAAAATTAGGGTTGCCCTATATAATTCCACAGGATTGGCATTCCACATTCCTTGAAATATTAAAGAATCATACTCATTTAAGAAATCAAACATAACTTGTATTCTATTTGCTGAGCAAGGCTTTGACTATTACAAAAAACTTTGCCTTCTCTTAGCTCATGGGTGAGGCCTAACCTGTGAGGTAAAACACTTGTCATTTTTAGTAGTTGATTATAAATACAGACTGAAAAGTATATATGTAGTGGAACCACCATATTGTTTTAAGTTAATAATATTCAACCTGCTTTACAAAATACAGAATCATGAAACTCCTAGCCCAGTGAATTAAGCTCTTATTATAATATTCAAGGCCAGAATGTGGGAGATGGTATGGAAAGTCATTCAAGGAAAAGAGCAGGATCGGGGAGAAAGAGGTTAGTCATGGGGCTTTTTAATTATAATTAGTTGTATTCATCTGAGGAAACAATTTACCATTGCTTTCCAAAAACCAGCAAACAATTTAAAATTTGAGGAAATAATTCAAATTCAACTCCAGCTGAGACTATACAGAAAGCCAAGAAAAGCAGAAAGAATGTAATTAGCTGAGTAGGAATTTTCCTAACAGTTCAAGTCTAATACCTTTAGTATTATATAGAGGGCCAAGGGATCATTAGTGATTAGCAAGAATCCAGACCGTACTGATCAGGAGAGATCAAGGCCAATGGACAAAGATGAAAGAGCTTTCCTGCTTAAACCCAATGTTGCAAATGCTGTTGCTCTTACCCAGGGAAGGTCAGCCAGCAGACAAAGAAATAGGGCAGTAGTCCCAAAGCAACAGGTAGAGTCATTCCTCTCTTTCACTCCAGAGTTAGATTGCATATGGAGATTAACCAAGATTGAGCTGAGACAAAAAGAATATCATTCTTTCAGCCAGGTATAAGGTCTGGAACTGAGTCCTGTTTCTACTTTGATGAACTTGGGTATTGTCCAGACATTGGGGAAGGGAAAACCTGCTGGGCCCTGGATACCAGGATTATACACCTAATTAAAAAGGTCAGTGAACAAGGTGGACAGACCCAATTCTAGATCTTTTCTGGGGAAAGACACTGGACTGCTTGTCCATTAGGTAGACAGAATGACTCTTAAAATGTATGTTAGGTGCCAGGAGCAGTGGCTCATGCCTGTAATCCCAGCACTCTGGGAGACCGAGGCAGGTGGATCACCTAAAGTCGGGAGTTTGAGACCAGCCTGGCCAACATGGTAAAACTCCGTCTCTACTAAAAATACAAAAATTAGCTGGGCATGGTGACACACATCTGTGATCCCAGCTACTCAGGAGGCTGAGGCAGGAGAATCACTTGTACCCAGGATGTGGAGGTTGCAGTGAGCCCAGATCATCCCACTGCACTTCACCCTGGGCGACAGAGTGAGACTCCATCTAAAAAAAAGAAAAAAATAAAATCAGGGGTACAAGGAAGTATCAGTTATCTGGCAAACTATCCATAAATAGTAATTGTGGAAAAACAAGTAACAGTGATTTTAGCCTTCCTTTTTAAATGGGAAGCCTAACCATCATGACTACCCAGCTTCTTTTTTTTTTTTTTTTTTTTTTTTTTTTTTTGGAGATAGGGTCTCACTTTGTCACCCAGGCTGGAAGTGCTGCAGTGGTATGATCTCAGCTCACTGCAACCTCTGCCTCCCAGACTCAAGTCATCCTCCTACCTTGGCCCCCCAGGTAGCTGGGACCTCAGCTGTGTGCCACCATGCCTGGCTAATTTTTTGTATTTTTGGTAGAGACAGGGTTTTGCCATGTTGCCCAGGCTGATCTTGAACTCCTGAGCTCAACGGATAACTCCCGTCTCAGCCTCCCAAAGTGCTGGGATCACAGGCATGAACCACCGCACCCAGCCATGACTGCTCAGCTTCTATAGATTTAAGAGTTCATGCAAATATTTTAAAATTTGAGTCTAAATATTAAATTTTGTGTATAGTGTTTATAGCTTCAGGAGTGGGGGGTGGGGTAGTTCTCAATATGGTCCAGGTAGTTTTAATAGAAGCCTGGTGAATGTAGTTTGAAGTCCATCTCTTTTAAAGAGAGAGGTTCCTGTCTTTAGATTCCAAAATTCACATGTGGATCCAGAGTACAGAAAAGGTAGAGAACTGCCATGAGAATTGAGAAGTGGTAGAAAGAGTCCTGGACCGGGAGTGGGAACTAGGTTTATCACGTCCCCATTATGTTTCTTGAGGCAAATTTTAGTTTTCCTCATAGGCAAAATGTATATAATAGTAACATCTACTAGTCTACTTTGCAGGGTAGTTTGTGCCTTATCTGAGATGAAGTAAATGAAACACTTGCTGTGCATGTGCAGGATTTTGTGTGCTACAGTGCAGGTTTTATAGGTGAAGGTAATGCTTATAGTCCTGGAGTTGTCCAAATATATGAACCAAAATATAAAGAAAGCTAGAAACCCACCTGTGGGAACTTGGGAGAATAGAATAGTTTTAGCGTGGATACTAGAGACAAATGGATAATATAGTCATTACTCCTTTTTCAGATTCATAGGAAGTACCCTGTTGCCATTGCAAGAGATTTTGTTTTTACATTTCCTAAAGACTTGTTGTGTATAAAGTAACCTTAAGATAGCCCCCTTTATACTATCAAGCTCAATTCTGCAGCAGTGGCACTGAAAGGACAATCTTTCTTTGTGGAGAAAATTGACCAGACTCCTAGGCCTTGATTATTGTACTCCCAATGGTCCTTCTTTTCTTAGAGATTTCATTAATCCCCATTGCCATGTTCATGCCTTAAAGGAGAAGAAGAAGCTGACTTGAGTTCTACAGATTGGCTTAATCGGTCAGCTATGAACATTTTCTAAAAACAGTTGTTATTCTTCCCACAGCAGCAATTCATTTCTTTTGCAGACACAGCAGGACCCCACCTCTCTGGACCCTGCAGACCATTAAAAGAAATTAACAGTTTAATTTTCTCCTTCTTTCCTCTGTGTATTTAAAAGGTACAGAGGATTAAGGGGAAAGGGCAGTTTGCCTCTCTACCTCACAGAAACCCCTGTACAGATATAGACAGCATCATTGGCTCCCACCAACATGAGGCATGGCTCCTAGAGAGGAGGGGGAGGTGGATGTGGGTATCCTCAGGTGAGTATATACCCATCCTTTCTTCTGTTGAGTTGCCGGATTTCACCTCATGAAGAGTAAAAACAATGCCCCTTCTCTGAAGTCATGTTAGAGGGATGTTTTCTGGAGGCTTGTTGAGTATCCTCCACACAGGAACACTTGATAAGAAGTTCACATTGTGTGAGGCACCATGTATGTGAGCCAGGACAATACAGACACAAAGGAAAAGGGGCATTTGATTCAGGCAGTATGTGTTTGAATATCAGATCTGCTTACCAGCTTAGTGGCTTGGGCAAATTTCTTCATCTCTCTGAGTCTCAGTTTCTTTATCTGCGAAATGGCAGTAATAACAGTGCTCACTTCTAAGGATTAGTGTGCACGAGGTGAGTGTATGACAAACAAGAGTTGTAATATTAGGCTCTAGGAAGCCAGGGAGGAATATAAATAAATATAAGGCAAATTCTCATCTTCAAGGAGCTTTCAGTTTGGTTGGAAGGGACTGAATAAAAATAAAACTGACAATACAAGGCAGAAAATGGGAGCACCAAGTGAGTGCGGCAGATGATAAATTCAGCAATCTGCCAGGGACTAGGATGATGGTTGAAAGGTTTCAGGACAGAGGTGGGAGTTTCTCTCTGAATTTGCAGACTGGACAGGAGTCAGATATATGGAGTGAAATTGAGAAATCATCCCAGATGGCAAGGGGAAGGAGGGATCAGAACACACAGCACACGCACAGCAGGGGTGAGAGTATGCTGGAGTGGAAAGTATACCAGCTTTTGAGCCAGATGTAAGAATTGTAGCGCTGCTGTGAGACCTTAGTTGGACAAGCACCTTAACTTCTTTAGCCTTCTACAGCCTTAAAATGGGTATAATTATACCCATCTCTTAAATGGAAGGGATTAAATAAGATAATATTTGTAATGCCTAACATGGTGCCTGGCACCTTCAGTAAAATAAAGACAATTCACGTGATGCTTTCAGGGGACAAAGAGAGAGCTGTCTGCCTGAAGAGCTGTCTGGCCTTGTGTAGGCTAGTAGTGGAAAACAAACCAGGAACAGCTAATTGATGCCTATGGGGAGGGTAGGAAGGAGGCTTGAAAGCCAATTTAAGAAGCTGGGGCTGGCCGGGAGCCGTGGCTCACGCCTGTAATCCCAGCACTTTGGGAGGCTGAGGTGGGCGGATCACCTGAGGTCAGGAGTTCAAGACCAGCCTCAACATGGAGCAAGCTCAACATGGAGAAAAAACAAAATGAGCCGGGTGTGGTGGTGCATGCTTGTAATCCCAGCTACTCGGGAGGCTGAGGCAGGAGAATTGCTTGAACCTGGGAGGCGGAGGTTGTGGTGAACCGAGATTGTGCCATTGCACTCCAGTCTGGGCAGCAAGAGGGAAAACTCCATCTCAAAAAAAAAAAAAAAAAAAAAAAAAGAAGCTGGGGCTGTTACAGGCAGTCAGAACTACTAAGGCAAAGTAGGGGTTTAGGATAGTTAATCTTAAGGCACTCTGAAAGCTGTATTGGAGGAAGGAAGAAACTCACTCCTTTATGTGTAAAGTGATGAGGGTCTAGATGAGGATAGTGGAAGGATTAGTAGACCTGGCCAATGTGTTTTTAAAGTTATTTTCATAAAAGCAATTTAGGGCTCAGCAGTGTGGAGTAGCGGGGAGCTTTTTTGTTTGTAGACTCCTAATATTTAGTATTGATTGTCTACAATAAAACTAGGATAGACCCACAACTTTGGAAAAGAGAGATCACTCAGCATCCAGGGACAGTAAAAGGTGAGAAGTAGCTCTGATGCTAAATAAGCCCTATAATTTGCTTCAACTTATAAAATAGCCCCTTTTAAAAGCCCCTTCCCCCTTCCTATTATTAATACAGATTGAGTGTGTTCCAACCACTGGTTTTCAGGAAGACATAAGTACAGATCATTTATCGCTGTACGGAGTTTGCAGTTAGGATTGTAACACCAAGAGGGGTTGGGGCAAAGGGCGAGGATGCTGCCAGCAAAATAGTAATGTTGGTGATTTTATGTATTTGATAATAGTGAAATTCTGTTCTCTCCTGGGGTTTAGAAGTGATTTAATTAAAAAACAAACCTAGGAAATAGTTTTGGATACTAGGAATTAATTTATAATGTCTCACATTTTCTACCTTTCTCTTTTTTTCTGTCTTTAGTAGTTTTGTAATGGGAGAATACATGGTAGATAATTCTATTTCTAAGGAAAATCACACTGATTATGTATGTGAACACTGGTTTTTAAAACGTTAGGAAATCCTAACTGTGGTAAGCCTTAAACATATTAAATAGGAAAGGATAACCGACCTACCTCTGATTTCCTGAACTTTGCAGTCCTCTTGTTTGGCTGCAAGGGCAACATTGTGCCAATAGTTCTAGGGTGCCTGAATAGTGCATTGCTTCCCTTGGAAGAAAGATGTACATGAAGGAAGATTGTGTGCAGTGGTTGACAAACACAGAAAGAAGATAAGTGATTAAGAAAAAGGTAGGCCCTGCAAGGTTAGAGGCAAAGCCAGCTGGCTTAGTCCTAGTGCTTCGAGCAGGAAGAGCAAGGAATGTTCATTTCATTTCTCATCTCCTGAGTTTATTTAAATCATCTGCTGGGGTGGGGGAAGGAAAGAAAGCATGATGTTATAAGGCTGATTAGGATGCAAACATGCAGATTATATCAGGCTACGGGCAGTCCTTTTCACTCCAGCCTAGAAAGAGAAGACTGTATAAGAAACCTGATCGAAGGGAAGGGAGAGGAGAAAGCAAAAGACATCTCTTCACTTTTTAATGAAACAGTTTATGAATATCTATTGCTTTTGGATTTCTGGTATCCATGCCACCCTAACAGATCATCCAAACTAGCCTCTGGCTGAAAGCCTGGCCAGGGGATTTGGACCAGCGGCAGATGCCACTGGGAAGAGGGTCTTCAGGGGCTGCTGGCATTAATTTTGCTAAAGAGACCTCATCAGAGACCAAGCCTCCTCTTGCCTACAGGTGGTGGGCCTTGGAGAGGGCCTCCATGGAGATTTCAGCCTTGCCCCCTCCTCCAACCTCTCTGCCTTCTGCTTTTGCATTGGGACCTCTCTTTCTCTCTTCCCCCTTTTTTCAATTAAATGAATTAATTACCAGGCATTTAACTTTTTGCCAGACTCTTTTATTATGCCCAGAGTTGTTGCTGAGTGGCAAAGGGAAGTAATAACATTCACAGTGAGGGGCAAATCCTGTTAATGAACAAATTAAAGTTCAAACAGTGATTCAAGTTCACAACCTCTCTGTGGCTCTTCTCTTTAATAAGAGTTATACATGTTACTTTCCTCGCTCTTTTTTCCCTTTTATTACTTTTTAAGCTTTTCATCAACACTGCCGGGGCATATTTGAGGCTCCCAACCTTTCAGCCCTGACAAGGATTCGAGCAGTTATAATCCCGTCTTAATTTGGCAACTTTTGTAAAACACATAAAGGGCCCAGGGTCACCTTTGGTCGCCAAGGCCCTGGGTGACCCTATAGCTTCCACCTCCTGCCAGGATTGTGTGGGCCACTCTTCTCGGTATTCATGCCCCTCTGGCAGTCAGGATCAGAAGATTCACCTTCCCGCCCCCGACACAGCCAGGCATAACCTGTCCACAAGTGAAGTGTTCGAGCCCTTTCTTCTCTCGGTCCCCTCTCTAACAGTCCTTTCTACCCAGCAGCGCTGTGGGGGGAAGGGGACGCCAATGGGGAGGGAGGAGCCTACGGACTAAAAGCTGGAAACCTTTATGGGGAAATGGATTTGAGGTGGGACGGATGCTCGATCCCTTCTCCACTACCACTGCCGAATGCTGCTCACCTCGCTGAGGTCGCCTCACCACGCGGTTCCAAGTGCAGAAGGCCCAATCCTCCTTAGGACTCTGACGTGAGCGGAGCCTGGGCCTGGCGGGAAGAGCTCAGGAGAGGTCCGGTCCCCGCCCACTTCTCTCCTCTCTCTCTCTCTCTTTTTTTTTTTTGTACTGTGGATTGCGTGGGGGTCTTTTCCACCTCCGCGCAGGCTTCTCACCACCATCCCCCGAGCATGGCTAGATATCATCACCATGACAACTGCAATCTATGAGCATACACATAATAGAGATGAAATAGACAAAAGATTAGCATGCCATGAAAAGTACAATAAGTTTCTTATTTAGCATTTAGATAACTGTCTTTCCTTCGGAGCAAGCTTCAAAGTTGAAGCCAGTTTAGACCAAGAGGATTAATTCTTTCTCCCGCATGCTTCACTGAATCTCTCATTACCAAACTTTGTCTGTATTGATGTAAGATTTGATTGAAGATTAGAGCATTTAGCAAATCTTGCTTTTCTGCATGTATCAGGTCCTTTCAAGCACGGATCTCGGTGCCCAGTGGTCAATACCCTTACTTTTATCCAGTGTCTGCTTCATTTAAACTTAATCAACTCCATCAATGAACTGGAACAGGGAAACGTCCCTGCGGTAAGAATGTTGTGCTTTTGTGGGATAATTCTTTGCTCTTTCCCGATCTGTTGGCGTTAAACCTAAAATTGCACTATGATGAACTTTTTTTTAATCAATATGATAATGACAATTGGGTCTGAAAGCTCTGGTAGGACTTGGAGTAGAGCGGGATGTGTCCCCCATTACCAAAATAACTTCTCATTCTGCGATAGTCGAACTCCTTTTGTGTGGCTTTAATACCTTTTCTTCCCTGACATTGAATATTGCTCAAGCTGGAAAATGATGCGTCTTTGTAGGGAAGGCTCGTATGTCACAGCCAGAAAGTGAAGCAGACCGATTGGTTGTGTGAATTATCTGACTTGCTGCAGTGAATTATTTGCACTGTTTCCCTACCTAGTCAACAAGTTCCTGAGGTATAGTAGAGATCAATCAAAACTGACAGCCCGCGTGCGAAGGCTTTACTGTGTAAATCTGGCGCACTCATCCTGGCCATGCAGGCCCTGGCATCTGTATATCATTTTTATACTGCTACCAGTAGAGCAATTTCAAAAGTATTTGCAAGGAAAATGCGCGTCCCCATCTGTTCCTGGAAGCATAAATGTGCCACCTTCAGAGGGTTTTCACTGGTAATCATATCTTTAATGATCAACAGACTAGTGATATATACCTTTCCATAAAATGGGGTTTTCTTCACTTTATTGTGATTGGCTAGAATAAATAGCTTTTCCATATGTTAGGGAGATAAAATACAAGATTAGCAGAGGTCGTTTGTTGGATAGTAAACAAAAGAAACAATTTGTTCCAAATAATCTTGAAAAGAAGCAACGACAAAATTAAGTTGCAATCACAGAGTATCTGAGGCCCCAACATCAGAAAACAGACCTCGTTCCTCCTTGGAAAAGGAGCTGTTTAAGAACAGAAACTCAAGAATCTTCTAGAGGACTCTGGTGAATTATTCTTGGAGTCAGAGGGAGAGGGGCAGGATAGGGAAGGAGAGAGAGGCTGGAATAATACTTGTTTATTCAACTTTGTAGGATTGTATTTCCTTTCTCTTATCTCAGGTGCTATTTGGCCGCCTCCACTGCAGCACCCTGGGTAAATTGGTAGGTGATGTGTTCAGAAAGCAGGAAAATGCCACTCTGCTGAATTTCTCTTCAGGCATTTCAAGGAGATGGGGATTGTTCACATACTTTAAAATAAAGGTTAACTTCCCCTAGGCAGAGATTTCTCTTTTCCCATAGAAAAAGATGTCGGAGGGTGGGGCAAAATTCCCAGCTTTATGTGAAATTCCGAAACCTAGGGAAAGGGGCCTCAAGAGATAGCCAAAACTCACTGGAGAAACCCTAGGAAATGTTCTTAGTCATCGAATCCCACCTGTATAGGTAACAGTCTGCAGATACAATCAGGTGCTGACCACTATCCCTCCTCCTCCCACACACCCACGCTCAGCGCCAAGATTTCTTTTTCTCAGATGCAGCCACTTTCAGTTTGCTGAGCCATCTGTTTTTTTTGTTTTTTGCTTTTTGTTTTTTTGACAGGGTTTCGCTCTCTCACCCAGGCTGGAGTGCAGTGGTGTGATCTCGGCTCACTGCAACCTCCACCTCCCAGGTTCAAGTGATTCTGATGCCTCAGACTCCCGAGCAGCTGGGATTACAGGTGCCTGCCACAACACCGGGCTAATTTTGTATTTTTAATAGAGACCAGGTTTCACCATGTTGGTCAGGCTGGTCTCAAATTCCTGACCTCAAGCGATCTGCCCACCACAGCCTCCCAAAGTGCTGGGATTATGGGCGTGCTGAGCCATCTTGGCAAAATTTGGAAGCTTCTCCTTCAAGATTCTGGGCCTAGAGGTTTGGAGGCAGTGACTGCCTGCTTAGGAGACTAGAATTCTATTTTGTTTCCAGGGTTAGGACAGAACTTCCCATTCCACAAATATTGTATTAGTTGCAGGTCACCAGAATCTGAATGATACCATCAGCATTTGTGCTCTCCAGAAAATAGGTGTGAGCTATGAGGACCTGCTCCGTGTGGTCAGGACTTGAGAAGGAGTTGGGGGAGGTTCTCTTTAAACATTGAGGACAGACTCTGGTTCTGCATTCTTTCCTGTTATCTCTTGTTATGTATATGTTATGTATTGATGATCTCCCCACCCCCTCATCCCCACTGCTCCCACCCTTATTCCACAGAATTCTTTGCTCTACCCAAATGCCTACTGCTCTTACTATAGCAGGAGTGTGTAGCAGAAGTGTGTTAGTTTCAATGTGGGAAAGGTGGTCTGTAGGCAGGTCCCAAGAAGAAAGTTTCCATTAGCATCTCAGATCAAATTTGTGTTAATTTCCTGGCCCTAGAGAGACTTGGGAAAAACTTTTAGGACAGTAGAAAAACAGCTCACCCAAAGCCCATGGTGAGAAAAAAAAAAGCATTAACTAAGGAAATACTTCTTTTCTTCTTGATTTTAGAAACAGAATGTATATATATATATATAATTTTTTTTTTTTTTTGAGACCAAGTTTCGCTCTTGTTGCCCAGGCTGGAGTGCAATGGCACGATCTCAGCTCACTGAAACCTCCGCCTCTTGGGTTCAAGCGATTCTCCTGTCTCAGCCTCCCGAGTAGCTGGGATTACAGGCATGCATCACCATGCTTGGCTAATTTTGTATTTTTAGCAGAGACGGGGTTTCACCATGTTGACCAGGCTGGTCTCGAACTCCTAACCTCAGGTGATCCACCTGCCTCGGCCTCCCAAAATGCTGGGATTACAGGCGTGAGCCACCACGCCCAGCCTAGAAACAGAATCTTACAGGCTGGGTTGCACATAGGCAGGTATGGACATATAAGTAGATCACAAGTAGTAGATGTACAAGTAGATCGCACTGACCTGAAACCACATTTCCTGTAGTATGCAATTAGACTAAAAGAAAGTCACATTTGTGTTTTCCACATTGTGATGTGATGCACTGCAGGTCTTCAGTGAATTCGCTTGCCACAAGGAAATTCTGGCATGTGTTGTATGTGAAATGGGATGTGTACTCAATTAAAAAAATTGAGTTTCATGATTTCTGTGTCTTTAAATTTGATACGTTTTGTACTGAATTTCTATGTTAATTGTTTTCATAAAGTGAAAAGAAGTAAAAACCGCACCAACTGGTTTTGTGTAGAAGAGGTGAATCTGTGACGTTTGCTTCTTCCCTTTGTCCAGGAGGATGAGGCTGTCACTACTACAGTTGGGACTGTTTCATACTCCGTGCTCTTGTGCTATGCCAGGGGGTACTGTCTAACCCACAAGTCTCTGCCAGGAATGTTGCCATCCACACTGGAGTGTAAGACACCTGCGGAGCTCATCTGTGGGGCTCATGTTGGCTGAGGCTCTGAACTACAGAATTGCAAACATCCAAGGGAGCGCCCCAGGCCCCCAGGTATTCGTAAACCTTAGATCAGAGCCATTTGCAGCACAGAGTTGTGTGCTGTTTCAAAACCACAAACCCTGTGTATGTGCCCCTCTATTGCAGAGGTGGACATCTTGGCAAATGTAGGACGAGGATTGAAAATTAAAAAACAAACACACCGTGTTCAGGGTGAAAATTACATACATTGACAATACTGTCTCTTTTCCTCCACAATCTTACTGCCACCAAGCAGCCTCAGTCAGTCCGTGCTTTTTTCACTGAAAATGTACTTAATCTCAGAAAAACTATCTATATGTAAGAACATAATTTGTTAATCAATTTTATGAAAACAAAACCCCTGTCACCTTAGTTGAATAATTTGAAATACTGCCTCATGATTGTAATATGCATACATATGTAATAGTATTTGTTTTTTAGGTGTCCCTTAACAAGACAGGGATGAGCAAACTATATGGTGTGTGCTGGAAAGAAATTCAGTTTTAAATGACCTTAAGGAAATGGCTTGTTTGGTTAAGGAAAATAAACTCAATTGACAGTTAAGGTGAAATGAACTTGTAAAATTTGGTATCAATTACAACTCTTATCGATAAAATGCCACCTGGATGTTTAAAATGCCAAGGTATTCAAAGTTATCAGAAAATTTAAAATTGGGGGGGGGTTGAAGTTTTGTTGTTGTTGTTGTTATTGTTCTCCCTCGTGCTAAACAGCATAGAAGTAATAGTTTCGGTCACTTCAGGCTTCTATTGGGGGATTTTCATCTTGTTCCAGAAGGAAGTAGCAGGAAAGCAACTTGTATCGTTAACAGCCTCAGTCTAAAGGGCATTATTTCCAGGCAGAATTTCTATAGTTACCCTTGTCTAGGAACACTGTTAAGGGATATGTTTTAATTTTAGGTCAGAACAATTGGGTTAAGCATTATGTAAGATCTGGAGAAAACACTGATGAGGGAAGGTGGAGAAAGGAAGCAACATTAGTTTACTGCGCGGCCAAAGGACTACTCCAGGCACCAGTGAGGAAGGGTAATTTCGATTTCTAGTGGGCACGCTGCCGGCCCATTTCATAACAATCAGGGGGCCTGGGGTGGGGGGGCTTGCGGGTAGTTGATATCAAATCCCGGTCTCTCTCACTTCTGCTCAGTCGGCTTTTGGCCAAAGACGAGTATCTTCTTCCTGGACTGCCTTCTCCCACGCCAACCCAGACACCAAGGGGACGCGACAGCGGTTTTGGGACGCTGGCTGGTCATCTGAGAGGAGGCGATCCCGGCCCCGCTGGGCGTTCAGGATCCCGATCTGGGCGCCGTCCACCCCGCCCCGCCGGGGGCTGGGGCGAAAGCGGAACAAGTCGGCAGGGCTGGCTGGGCCGCGACCTCCG